>NC_092712.1:300882792-303282792 GCF_047496885.1 Scyliorhinus torazame
AATTGACGCAATGTCAGTTAGAGGGGTGCTGTGCTCTGACTGTGAGATGTGGCAGGTCCGGGAGGCTTCCAGCGTCCTGGATGGCTTCATCTGCAGAAAGTACACCCAACTGCAGCTCCTCACAGACCGCATGGTTCGGTTGGAGCAGCAATTGGATGCACTTAGGAGCATGCAGGTGGCGGAAAGCGTCATAGATCGCAGTTATGTAAGTGTGGTCACACCCAAGGTGCAGGCAGAGAAATGGGTGACCACCAGAAAGGGCAGGCAGTCAGTGCAGGAATCCCCTGTGGTTGTCCCCCTCTCGAACAGGTATACCCCTTTGGATACTGTCGGGGGGGATAGCCTATCAGGGGAAAACAGCAGCAGCCAGAGCAGTGGCACCACGGCTGGCTCTGATGTTCAGAAGGGAGGGTCAAAGCGCAGAAGAGTAATAGTTATAGGGGACTCTATAGTCAGGGGAACAGATAGGCGCTTCTGTGGACGTGAAAGAGACTCCAGGATGGTATGTTGCCTCCCTGGTGCCAGGGTCCAGGATGTCTCCGAACGGGTAGAGGGAATCCTGAAGGGGGAGGGCAAACAGGTAGAGGTCGTTGTACATATTGGTACTAACGACATAGGCAGGAAGAGGCATGAGGTCCTGCAGCAGGAGTTCAGGGAGCTAGGCAGAAAGTTAAAAGACAGGACCTCGAGGGTTGTAATCTCGGGATTACTCCCTGTGCCACGTGCCAGTGAGGCTAGAAATAGGAAGATAGAGCAGACAAACACGTGGCTAAACAGCTGGTGTAGGAGGGAGGGTTTCGGTTATCTGGACCACTGGGAGCTCTTCCGGGGCAGGTGTGACCTGTATAAGATGGACGGGTTGCATCTAAACCGGAGAGGCATAAATATCCTGGCCGCGAGATTTGCTAGTGTCACACGGGAGGGTTTAAACTAGTATGGCAGGGGGGTGGGCACGGGAGCAATAGGTCAGAAGGTGAGAGCGTTGAGGGAGAACTAGGGAATATGGACAGTGTGGCTCTGAGGCAGAGCAGACGGGGAGAAGTTGCTGAACACAGCGGGTCTGGTGGCCTGAAGTGCATATGTTTTAATGCAAGGAGCATTACGGGTAAGGCAGATGAACTTAGAGCTTGGATTAGTACTTGGAACTATGATGTTGTTGCCATTACAGAGACCTGGTTGAGGGAAGGGCAGGATTGGCAGCTAAACGTTCCAGGATTTAGATGTTTCAGGCGGGATAGAGGGGGATGTAAAAGGGGAGGCGGAGTTGCGCTACTTGTTCAGGAGAGTATCACAGCTATACAGCGAGAGGACACCTCAGAGGGCAGTGAGGCTATATGGGTAGAGATCAGGAATAAGAAGGGTGCAGTCACAATGTTGGGGGTATACTACAGGCCTCCCAACAGCCAGCGGGAGACAGAGGAGCAGATAGGTAGACAGATTTTGGAAAAGAGTAAAAACAACAGGGTTGTGGTGATGGGAGACTTCAACTTCCCCAATATTGACTGGGACTCACTTAGTGCCAGGGGCTTAGACGGGGCAGAGTTTGTAAGGAGCATCCAGGAGGGCTTCTTAAAACAATATGTAAACAGTCCAACTAGGGAAGGGGCGGTACTGGACCTGGTATTGGGGAATGAGCCCGGCCAGGTGGTAGATGTTTCAGTAGGGGAGCATTTCGGTAATAGTGACCACAATTCAGTAAGTTTTAAAGTACTGGTGGACAAGGATAAGAGTGGTCCGAGGATGAACGTGCTAAATTGGGGGAAGGCTAATTATAACAATATTAGGCGGGACCTGAAGAACATAGATTGGGGGCGGATGTTTGAGGGCAAATCAACATCTGACATGTGGGAGGCTTTCAAGTGTCAGTTGAAAGGAATACAGGACAGGCATGTTCCTGTGAGGAAGAAAGATAAATACGGCAATTTTCGGGAACCTTGGATGACGAATGATATTGTAGGCCTCGTCAAAAAGAAAAAGGAGGCATTTGTCAGGGCTAAAAGGCTGGGAACAGACGAAGCCTGTGTGGCATATAAGGAAAGTAGGAAGGAACTTAAGCAGGGAGTCAGGAGGGCTAGAAGGGGTCATGAGAAGTCATTGGCAAATAGGGTTAAGGAAAATCCCAAGGCTTTTTACACTTACATAAAAAGCAAGAGGGTAGCCAGGGAAAGGGTTGGCCCACTGAAGGATAGGCAAGGGAATCTATGTGTGGAGCCAGAGGAAATGGGCGAGGTACTAAATGAATACTTTGCATCAGTATTCACCAAAGAGAAGGAATTGGTAGATGTTGAGTCTGGAGAAGGGGGTGTAGATAGCCTGGGTCACATTGTGATCCAAAAAGACGAGGTGTTGGGTGTCTTAAAAAATATTAAGGTAGATAAGTCCCCAGGGCCGGATGGGATCTACCCCAGAATACTGAAGGAGGCTGGAGAGGAAATTGCTGAGGCCTTGACAGAAATCTTTGGATCCTCGCTGTCTTCAGGGGATGTCCCGGAGGACTGGAGAATAGCCAATGTTGTTCCTCTGTTTAAGAAGGGTGGCAGGGATAATCCCGGGAACTACAGGCCGGTGAGCCTTACTTCAGTGGTAGGGAAATTACTGGAGAGAATTCTTCGAGACAGGATCTACTCCCATTTGGAAGCAAATGGACGTATTAGTGAGAGGCAGCACGGTTTTGTGAAGGGGAGGTCGTGTCTCACTAACTTGATCGAGTTTTTCGAGGAGGTCACTAAGATGATTGATGCAGGTAGGGCAGTAGATGTTGTCTATATGGACTTCAGTAAGGCCTTTGACAAGGTCCCTCATGGTAGACTAGTACAAAAGGTGAAGTCACACGGGATCAGGGGTGAACTGGCAAGGTGGATACAGAACTGGCTAGGCCATAGAAGGCAGAGGGTAGCAATGGAGGGATGCTTTTCTAATTGGAGGGCTGTGACCAGTGGTGTTCCACAGGGATCAGTGCTGGGACCTTTGCTCTTTGTAGTATATATAAATGATTTGGAGGAAAATGTAACTGGTCTGATTAGTAAGTTTGCAGACGACACAAAGGTTGGTGGAATTGCGGATAGCGATGAGGACTGTCTGAGGATACAGCAGGATTTAGATTGTCTGGAGACTTGGGCGGAGAGATGGCAGATGGAGTTTAACCTGGACAAATGTGAGGTAATGCATTTTGGAAGGGCTAATGCAGGTAGGGAATATACAGTGAATGGTAGAACCCTCAGGAGTATTGAAAGTCAAAGAGATCTAGGAGTACAGGTCCACAGATCACTGAAAGGGGCTACACAGGTGGAGAAGGTAGTCAAGAAGGCATACGGCATGCTTGCCTTCATTGGCCGGGGCATTGAGTAT
The DNA here is from genome assembly GCF_047496885.1 of Scyliorhinus torazame. Taxonomy (NCBI): domain Eukaryota; kingdom Metazoa; phylum Chordata; class Chondrichthyes; order Carcharhiniformes; family Scyliorhinidae; genus Scyliorhinus; species Scyliorhinus torazame. The sequence goes on from NC_092712.1 coordinate 300,886,141, forward strand.
AAGAATTGGCAAGTCATGTTGCAGCTGTATAGAACCTTAGTTAGGCCACACTTGGAGTATAGTGTTCAATTCTGGTCGCCACACTACCAGAAGGATGTGGAGGCTTTAGAGAGGGTGCAGAAGAGATTTACCAGAATGTTGCCTGGTATGGAGGGCATAAGCTATGAGGAGCGATTGAATAAACTCGGTTTGTTCTCACTGGAACGAAGGAGGTTGAGGGGCGACCTGATAGAGGTATACAAAATTATGAGGGGCATAGACAGAGTGGATAGTCAGAGGCTTTTCCCCAGGGTAGAGGGGTCAATTACTAGGGGGCATAGGTTTAAGGTGAGAGGGGCAAAGTTTAGAGTAGATGTACGAGGCAAGTTTTTTACGCAGAGGGTAGTGGGTGCCTGGAACTCACTACCGGAGGAGGTAGTGGAGGCAGGGACGATAGGGACATTTAAGGGGCATCTTGACAAATATATGAATAGGATGGGAATAGAAGGATACGGACCCAGGAAGTGTAGAAGATTGTAGTTTAGTCGGGCAGTATGGTCGGCACGGGCTTGGAGGGCCGAAGGGCCTGTTCCTGTGCTGTACATTTCTTTGTTCTTTGTTTGTTCTTTGTATGTAAATAAAAGCAATTTAGGTAAAGGTTCGAATCCATAGCACAGAGTAGGATAGAACCTGTCCTTGATTGCGGGTGCTCGACCAAGGCAGAGAACAAAGAAGATTCAGTAATATGATCCTTCATGCTTTGCGTTGAGGATCACAAGGAGGGTGTGTAGCCATCTGGGATGGCCACTTTCAGTATATAAAATGGACAGTCACAGAGCATACAGGGGAAAATGGACAATGCGAAGCAACAAGCAGGCACAGAGCCTGAATGTATATTTGGAAGGCAGTCTGCAGACAGAACCGAAACTCTGGGTCGATTTACGTATTGATGGCCCATCTCCGAGGAACAAAGAACTAGTGCTCAGGTAGTCGATACTGTCCCAGACAGTCCGGCGCCACTACCCCAGCAAGAAGACACAAACAAAGCAAGGCCAACGGCCACTTAGGACACGCCCAGCCATCAAGGCACCCGCCCCTTTATTGGCTCAGATCGATGGCAGTGATCGAGAAGCTGCCCAATTAATTGGGACCAAGTTTAAGGCCCGCCTAAAAGCAGGCGAAGCCCCTCCAAGTATAAGAAGGAACCCTCGCGATAGGTTCAGTGTCTTGGATTTGGCTCTCAAGCAGAGTGACCCTTCCACCAGCACCACCAGAAGCAAGTAAGTTCAAGTTCAACGCTCGCTACCAAACAGATGACCTTAGCTGTACTCCTGTTACCTCTTCGAACACAACGGCCTCAGATCCGAACAACGGCCATTGTTCCTCTGACCTAAGTGGGTACCCGAAGTTAAGTATAGGTTTTAGTGATAGATATAGTTTAGCCTGTAGTGTTATTGTGCATGAGTAAATCATACTGTGTGTAAATAAAGTAGTATTGACTTTGAACTAACTAACTGGTGTATTGGCTCTTTGATCGGTATTCGGTTAGAACCTTGTGGCGGTATCGAGAGATACCTGGCGACTCTGAAGGCATACTCATAATTAGGATTAAGAAAGGTGACCATATTAACTGCCATATTTATAGCAAGTAAACAGAGCAACAGAAGAATGTTGCCAGAAAAGGTGGCAATATGTGGAATTCAGGGTGAGAGGAGTAGTGTTCCACTAGGTTGGAAAGTCCAGTGAAGAGTGATGAAGTGGCAATAGGAGTAATAGAGAAACTATCTTGTCCAGGAATACAGTTTATCTTGGGTAATGATATAGCTGGATCGCAGGTGGGAGTGATGCCTACTGTGGTGGATAAGCCGGTGGAAAATCAGACAACTGAAGTCTTGAAGGACGAATATCCCGGGATTTTTCCGGATTGTGCAGTAACAAGGTCGCAAAGTCATAGGTTAAGACAAGATGAGAAATCAAAGAATGAAGATGAAGTGGAAGTTCAATTATCAGAAACAATTTTTGATCAGGTGATTGAAAAAGAACAAGAACAGGTGGAGGATGAGGCGGATATGTTTAGTTCAGGGAAATTGGCGGAGTTACAACAGAAAGATGTAGAAATAAAATGGATGTATCAGAAAGCATACACGGAAGAGGAATCTGCCTGCATACCAGAGCGATATTACCGTAAAAGTGATGTATTGATGAAAAAATGGAGACCTTTACATATGCAGGCGGATGAAAAGTGGGCAGAAGTTCATCAAGTAGTATTGCCGGTAGGGTATAGAAAGGAGGTGTTGCGAGTTGCACATGAGGTACCAGTGGGAGGTCATTTGGGAATAAGGAAAACTCAAGCTAAAATCCAAAAACATTTTTATTGGCCTGGACTACATAAAGATGTAGCTAAATATTGCCAATCATGTCACACATGTCAAGTGATAGGGAAACCTCAAACAGTGATAAAACCAGCGCCCTTAATACGCATTTCAGCATTTGAGGAACCTTTTACAAGGGTCCTAATTGATTGCATAGGACCACTTCCAAAATCAAAAATTGGGAATCTTTTGACTATAATGGATGTGTCTACTAGGTTTCCAGAGGCCATTCCAGTATGTAATATTACAGCTAAAAAGATTGTGGAGGAATTACTTCAATTCTTTACTAGATATAGACTACCCACAGAAATACAATCGGATCAAGGATCAAATTTTACCTCGAGGTTATTCAAAGCAGTTATGGATAGCTTAGGAATAAAACAATTTAAATCAACTACGTACCATCCAGAATCGCAGGGAGAGTTAGAAAGGTGGCATCAGACATTAAAGACAATGTTGAGGGCTTATTGTCAAGATTATCCAGAGGATTGGGATAAAGGAATTCCATTCGTACTGTTTGCAATTAGGGATGCACCTAATGAGTCAACCAAATTCAGTCCTTTTGAACTAATTTTTGGTCATGAGGTAAGAGGACCACTTAAATTGATTAAGGAAAAATTGGTGAGTGAGAAATCGTAAATTATATTGTTGGATTACGTGTCAAATTTTAGGGAACAATTAAATAGAGCAGGTGAATTGGCTAGACAACATTTAAAAGTTGCACAAAATGTGATGAAACGGGTAGCGAACAAGAGATCCAAAGTTCGTAGTTTTGCCAGTGGAGATAAAGTTTTAGTATTGTTACCAATGGTAGGTGAACCTTTAAAAGCAAGGTTTTGTGGACCTTATCAAATTGAAAGGAAATTAAGTGAGGTGAATTATGTCGTAAAAACGCCAGATAGAAGGAAACTCACCGAGTGTGTCATGTGAATATACGTAAAAGGTACTTTGAAAGGGAAAGAGAGAAAAAGGAGGAGGTTTTAATGATTCTAACTCAGTGATTAACCAAATCCAGATGACTGTGAATTTGACATGCCTCAAATTAAATTGGAAAACGAGGATGTTCTTAAAAATTGGGATAAATTGTTGAGTTACCTTCCAAAGGAAAAACAAACTGACCTGAAAGAGTTATTGATATCACGTGGGCAAGTTTGTAGAGATAAATTGGGAAGTGCTAAAGTGGCTATACATGATGTAGATGTGGGAAATGCTTTTCCAATCAAACAACATCCATATAGACTTAACCTTTAAAATTGGCACAGGTTAACAAAGAGATTGAGAGTATGCTTAAAAATGGCATAATTGAAATGGGTTGCAGCAAATGGAGCTCACCCATAATGATGGTACCTAAACCAGACGGTACCCAACGGTTGTTTGTGGACTGTAGAAAGGTTAATACAGTTACAAGAACGGACTCTTATCCTATCCCATGTTTGGAGGATTGCATTAAGAAAGTGGGACAATCAGTTTTTATTTCGAAACTGGATTTACTTAAAGGTTACTGGCAGGTACCTTATCCGAAAGGGTGAAGGGGATTTCAGCTTTTGTAACTCCAGATGAAGTTGTGCCATTTGGCATGAAAAACGCACCAGCCACATTTCAATGGTCACTAGGCCAAAGGCCTGGAACTCCCTCACTACCAGTATGATGGATGTACCTTTGCTACATGGACTGCAGCAGTTCAAGCAGGCGGTTCACCACCAGCTTCTCACGAGCATTTAGCGGTGGGCAATAAAACTGGCCTAGCCAGCAATTCCCACAACTCGTAAATGAATAAAACAAAACCTGTTCAATTCACCTGCCAGTTCCTTGTTTCCCATTATTAATACCCGAGCCTCACTTTCTATAGGACCAACATTCACCATGTTAACTCTTCTTTTTAAAATATCAATAGAAACTCTTACTGTCGGTCTTTATATTTCTAGCTAGCTTTCACGCGTACTTAAATTTTTCCCTCATTCATTTTTAATCATTCTTTGTTGGTTTTCATATTCTGTCCAATCTTCTGATCTGCCACCCGTCTTTCACAATTTCTTTAAGTTTGATACTATCTTTAACACTTTTAGTTAACCATGGATGGCAAACCCTCCCTTTGGAATTTTTCTTTCTTATTTGAATCTATCTATTCTGTGTAATCTGAAATGTCCCGTTAAATGTCCGCCACGGTATCTCAATTGACCTATTTCTTAACCGGATTTGCCAGATCACTTTAGCCAGCTCTGATTTCATGCCTTCAGAATTGCCCTCTTTTAAGCTTAAAATACTAGTCTTAGACACATTTTTCTCGCATCAGACTGAATGCAAAATTTAATCATGTTATGATCACTGTTACTTAGGGGTACCTTCGCTATGAGATCATTGATTAATCCTATCTCGTTGCACAATACCCGGTCTAGTATAATCTGCTCTCTGGTTGGCGCCAGAATGTGCTGTTCTGAGAAACTATCCTGAAAACATTTTATAAGTTCCTCATTGAGGCTACCTTTGCCTATCTGATTTTCCCAGTCTATATGTATATTAAAATCCCCAATGATTATTGCTGTACCCTTCTGACAAGCTATCACTTCTTACTTTTTACCATGTCGTACCATATAGTTACTGTTAGGGAGCCTGTACACCACCCTCATAAGCGATTTCTTGTCTTTTTCATTTCTCCTCTCTACCCAAACTGCTTCTGTATCCTGGTTTCCTAAACTTAGGTCAACCCTCTCTGTTGTGCTAATACTACCATTAACTAATAGAGCCAGCCCTCCAGCTTATCCTAGTTTCCTGCCTTTCTTAAATGTCATGTACCCATTATTATTCAGGTTCCAATCTATATCATCCTGCAGCCTTGTCTCTGTAATGGCTATCAGATCATATTTATTTATTTATATCTAGCTATCAGTTCATGTGTTTTATTTAGGGGTGGCACAGTGGCGAGCACTGCTGCCTCACAGTGCCAGGGACCCGGGTTCGATTCTGACCTCGGGTGACTGTCTGTTTGGAGTTTGCACATTCTTCCCATGTCTGCGTTTGTTTCCTCCGGATGCTCCGGTTTCTAGCCACAGTCAAAAGATGTGCAGGCTAGGTGGGTTAGCTGTGCTAAATTGCCCCTATGAAAAATGAAATGAAACTCGCTATTGTAACAAGTAGGCTTCAAATGAAGTTTCTGTGAAAAGCCCCTCATCGCCACATTCCAGCGCCTGTTCGGGAGGCTGGTACGGGAATTGAACCGTGCTGCTGGCCTGCCTTGGTCTGCTTTCAAAGTCAGCGATTTAGCCCTGTGCTAAACCAGCCCCTAGATGGGGTTACAGGGATAGGGTGGGGGATTGGGCCTAGGTGGGGTGCTCTTTTGGAGAGTCAGTGCAGACTTGATGGGCCGAATGGGCTGCTTCTGCACTGTAAGGACTCTATGATTCTATGAATGCTACACGCATTCAGATACAAAGCCTTTAGTTTTGTTGTTTTATTATTTTTGTAAACAGTAGCCGAATCTGCTGATTTAGTCTTAGATGTGTACTCCATGTCTTCTCCTGTCATGTCTGTTTTTCATTTCCCAGATTATTACCTTTTTTTCTTTCTTGTAACTATTCTTTGATTTATCTTCCAAATTTGATTCCTTGCCCCCACTATTTAGTTTAAAACTCTCTCTACTTCCCTAATTATGTGGCTTGCTGGAATACTGGTCCCAGCATAGTTCAGGTGTCGACCAGTACTGGTATCAGTGCCCTATGAACCAGAACCCACTTCTCCCACACCAGCCTTTGAGCCCTGCATTCAATTCTTTAATCTTATTTGCCCCCTGCCAATTTGCAAATGGCTCAGAAAATAATCCAGAGATTAAAATATTTTTTTGCACTTCAATTAAATCATCTCTCGTTCTTCTAAACTCTCAAGAATACAAGCCCGGCCTCCTCGATCTCCTCTTATAGGATAAACCCACCATCCCAGGGATTAGCCTGGTGTACCTTTGTTGCACTCCCTCAATTGCAAGTCTATCTTTCCTTGGGTAAAGAAACAAAAACTGCACACAGTACCCCTGGTGTGGTCTCACCAAGGCTCTATACTGTAATGATATGTATATAGGCATGCCAGTGAAGGGTTAATTATTGCATCTCAGTGTAATTCAAACACTAGAGGGCATCACCAGTTCTCAGTATAAATATCAGACCTCAGGGAATGCTGGGTAGTTAGCAAAGGAGAAAGACTGAGTACAGCACGAGGAGTAGAATAGAAGAGAGTTAACATGAGGATATCATTAGTGACTACTAGATTATTGATTACTGCGAGACAGATTCAATATTACTTTATTATTAATTATAGCTCAGTAGTGTGTGCGAACTTCATTTAATTAATCGTTATCCAAAAAGTTAGTTTTGATTCAATCTGATGATTGGTGGTTTCTTTGTCATCAAGTCATTGGACCATTCTGGATCAAAAGGCAAAGAACAATGACATATTACCACCAAAGGTAATACAACATATACAACTGCAGCAAGACTTCCTTATTCATGTAGTCAAATCCTTTTGCAGTAATGGCGAACATACTATTTGCCTTCTTGATTGCTTGTTAAATCTACTCATGCTTGTCTCTACTTATTCCATTCTTTTCCGATGCTTTAGCTAAACCAAAATTTGCTGCACTAGGTGGCAGTCTGTCCATGTGTCAGCATCTTTGAAGATTGAAGAAACTCTGCCGTAAGTTGCTGATACTTTTTTTTTACATTAATAATCGGGTTTCTGATTCATCACTGCAGCTTGCACAAATGCGCCTCATTTTGTCCCTTCATGAATATCAGTTGCATCTCAGTGATTAACTTTATCTGAGTCGAAGTAAAGCTGAGTATCTTTTTCCAAGATGACATTGTGGAGAAGGAAAGCACACGCGCGCGCCTTGACTTGGTAATTTTATCCTGCCTTGCGCATGAAGCAAGTCTGGGCCAGTGTGAAATGGAGCTCTGCGTACTCATATTCGATTCAGATCACCAGGGTTCAAGTTGAACATAATCTCCGTGGGGGCTGTGGTGAAAACGGATAAGTGGCAATGGTAGGGGGGATGGGGCCCAGTGTACCGAATGTCAACTTTCACAAAAGCTTCTCATATCATTCTAACTGTGCAAACGCACTTGTAACTCCACACATGACGAGTTAAGCCCAGAGGTTATACAGAATTGGCAGCCTCACTTACAAGCTGCAGAGTGATTCGAAACAAACCTGTTGGACTTTAACCTGGTGTTGTGAGACTTCTTACTGTGCCCACCCTAATCCAACGCCGGCATCTCCACATCAAAGCTGCGGAAGTTCACAGCTAGAGCCTGTCGCCCGCCACCACCCCCCCCCCCCCCTCCCCCATCTCCTCAGTGACAGACGTCTCTGCTGTTTTCCATAACTCACCAATGTCGTAAATGTAGATTAGCCCAGCAATGCTGATTCACGTTCCATCATCAGTGAGAGGACATCAAGGTTCTAACATTAAGACTGAGATTCCATCTGCCCTGTATCCACATGCACCTGAGTATTGTTGTTCTTATTTTACATCTACATGAGTCAGCGTCACAATGAGCTGAACAACTACTGCCTGAACGGGCTGCTTTATTTTAGAGCACCTTGCCCACAGCTCAAGTTAACACCTGTTGGGTGACAGAGACGAAGATTTCCACCTTGACAGGTCACGTGCTAATGGACCAGCCGCTCTGCTTTTTCTGTGGGCACTCTGGAACTCCTAAAGTGAAAAGCAGATAGGAAAGGTTCTAATTTTTTTTCAAGTTCAGTTTCCTCTATCTAATTGTGATGTGGAGGCATTTGTTATTACAGTTGTTGGAGCTGTTACAAAAATGTTTATTTTGTCTGGATTAAATTTTTGATTCTGATTCTTTATTGTTAAAAACAGCACGTTCTACATTAAGCTCAATTGTAGCAGACTAATTCTCTAACAGGTGGAGAAAACTGGGCACTTCAGATATATTGGCAGGGGAATTGAGAAATGCAATGCCTGTTGAGCAAAAAATTAAGCTTTGGAGAGATGAATTTGGGGTTACGATCTCCTGGAGGCTCATTAGCTGCCATATTGGCTCAGGTGACTTTTAGTCATCTCAGATGTCATAGAATCCTCATAGAAACCCTAGAGTGCAGAAGGAGGCCATTCAGCCTATCAAGTCTGCACTGAACTCCACCTAACCTTTGGACGCTAAGTGACAATTTAGCATGGCCAATCCACCTAACCTGCACATCTTTGGACTGTGGGAGGAAACCAGAGCACCCGGAGGAAACCCACGCAGACACGGGGAGAATGTCTAGCTGCAAGGATTGCTGACCTCACTGATATATTCAAATAGAATTCACAGAACTTACAGTGCAGAAGGAGGCCATTCGGCCCATAGGGTCTGCACTGGTCCTTGGAAAGAGCACCCTACTCCTCCACCCTATCCCGTAACACAGTTACCCCACCTAACCTTTTGGAAACTAAGGGGCAATTTAGCATGGCCAATCCACCCAACCTGCACATCTTTGAACTGTGGGAGGAAATCGGAGCACCCGGAGGAAACCCACACAGACACGGGGAGAAGGTGCAGACTCCACACAGACAGTCACGCGAGGCTGGGATTGAACCTGGGACCCTGGAGCTGTGAGGCAGCAATGCTAACCGCTGTGCCATTGTGCCGCCTGATAATAAGGATCCTCTGCCTGTTCAAGGGCCTTTTTCCAAAACTGACTTGTGGGAATATCAGATTTGCCTATTCTTCATGCTGTCCCAATAATTTGTGATGCTAATAGTTGGCAAGAAGGTTGCGTTGTCAACATGATAAGAGGTTCTCAGTTACACACAGATTAGGTTCGGTGTACTGTGGCTGCCATGTGCACAGTCTGCAGGAGGCACCACAACAACTCAACAAGGAGTCTTCTGCAGTACCTCCCTAACATACAACCTGCACCAGCTAAAAGAACACAGAAAGCAAATGCATGGGAAAGTTGCCTCTCATGCAGTATTTTGATTTGAACCAACAGGGAAGAATTTGATGCTCTTTCACTGACATGTTTGCAGGTAGGGAGGGAGCCCATACAATTTCACAGGTGGACTTCCCACTGCCCTCCTGTCGGCCCCCAAAGTGTCAGCAATTTTATGTGGGGCAGGCAAGGCTTAGCTCGCCCCAATTGAGGCCTTCATGTGGTTACTTAAGGACCACTTCCTGTCAGCCTCCTTCAAGAGCCCAGTTTCCACATTGGGCACCACTCCCCCCACCTCCCCCCGACCCCCCATCAAGGCCTGTTCTCCCTTTCAGCCCCAGGTCCTCCTTCTCCTCCCCCACCCCCGCAGCATCTCCATCAAGACTCTGCCTCCACTCACCCGACAGCCACCCAAACTTCACCTACCCTCCCCGTCATGCGACTTCCACATACTTACCTGGTCCTGGACTCCAGGACTTTGAATCTGGGGGTCCTTGCAGTCCCATTCCTGTCCACTGCTGCCACTGATGCTGGTTGGACTGTGTGGTGCTCTTTGTGTTGCTAATTTTAGGATGGTTGGCGTAGTGTTCACAAAGACCACAAATAGCTTTAAATTGAACAAAGCTATAAATGTATTAACACTAGTTAATTGGATTCGACACTTACTCCTATATAATACACAGTTGATAATAAACATATAATCTACTACTAATCTCTACACTATTACATTAACTATGATCTGCTCTCACTCACACTATCTTTCCTTCAGCCTGTACTCCAGCTTTCTCCTCAACCTCTCACCCACAAGGCTTAGCACCAATGCCTTGTATAGATGTACATCTGGCTCCCTCTAGTGGCTGATTTAGACATTATATTAACCCATACAGATCCTGACATTTATGATATTGTCACAGACTGTTGAGCTGCTGGCCAATCAGATCAGCCAGCAGCGCTCTGCTTTCTCCCGAGTGAGAGCGGAAGTCCGGTCTCCAGTCAAATAGTGCTCCTCAGAAATCTAGCCAGCCAAAGAATCCTGCCCATAATGGAATGGGCTGGTTTAGAACAAACAAAGAAAATTACAGCACAGGAACAGGTCCTGCGGCCCTCCCAGATCTTTATCTAAACCTGCCACCTATTTCCCAAGGATCTACTTCCCTCTGTTCCCCGCCCGTTCATATATCTGTCTAGGTGCATCTTAAATGATGCTATTGGGCCCGCCTCTACCACCTCCGCTGGCAAAGCGTTCCAGGCACCCACCACCCTCTGCGTAAAAAACTTTCTACGCACATCTCCCTTAAACTTTCCCCCTCTCACCTTGAAATCGTGACCCCTTGTAATTGACACCCCCACTCTTGGAAAAAGCTTGTTGCTATCCACCCTGTCCATACCTCTCGTAATTTTGTAGACCTCAATCAGGTCCCCCCTCAACCTCCGTCTTTCCAACGAAAACAATCCTAATCTACTCAACCTTTCTTCATAGCTAGTACCCTCCATACCAGGCAACATCCTGGTGAACCTCCTCTGCACCCTCTCTAAAGTATCCACAACCTTCTGGTAATGTGGCGACCAGAACTGCACGCAGTATTCCAAATGTGGCTTAACCAAAGTCCTATACAACTGTAACATGATCTGCCGACTCTTGTACTCAATACCCCGTCCGTGAAGGCAAGCATGCTGTACGCCTTCTTGACCACTCAATCGACCTGCATTGCCACCTTCAGGTACAATGGACCTGAACTCCCAGATCTCTCTGTACATCAATTTTCCCCAGGACTCTTCCATTCACCGTATAGTCCGCTCTTGAATTAGATCTTCCAAAATGCATCACCTCACATTTGCCTGGATTGAACTCCATCTGCCATTTCTCTGCCCAACTCTCCAATCTATTTATATTTTGCTGTATTCTCTGACAGTCCTCCTCGCTATCTGCAACTCCACCAATCTTAGTATCATCTACAAACTTGCTAATCAGACCACCTATACCTTCGTCCAGATCATTTATGTATATCACAAACAACAGTGGTCCGAGCACGGATCCCTGTGGAACACCACTAGTCACCTTTCTCCATTTTGAGACACTCCCTTCCACCACTACTCTCTGTCTCCTGTTGCCCAGCCAGTTCTTTATCCATCGAGCTAGTACACCCTGAACCCCATACAACTTCACTTTTTCCATCAACCTGCCATGGGAAACTTTATCAAACGCCTTACTGAAGTCCATGTATATGACATCTACAGTCCTTCCCTCATCAATTAACGTTGTCACTTCCTCAAATAATTCTATTAGGTTTGTAAGACATGACATTCCCTGCACAAAACCATGCTGCCTATCACTGATAAGTCTATTTTCTTCCAAATGTGAATAGATCCTTTCCCTCAGTATCTTCTCCAAGAGTTTGCCTACCACTGACGTCAAGATCACAGGTCTATAATTCCCTGGATTATCCCTGCTACCCTTCTTAAACAAAGAGACAACATTAGCAATTCTCCAGTCCTCCGGGACCTCACCCGTGCTCAAGGATGCTGCAAAGATATATGTTAAGCCCCCAGCTATTTCTTCCCTTGCTTCCCTCAGTAACCTGGGATAGATCCCATCCGGACCTGGGGACTTGTCCACCTTAATGCCTTTTAGAATACCCAAAACTTCCCCTTCCTTATGCCGACTTGACCTAGAGTATTTAAACCTTAGCCTCAACATCTGTCATGTCCCTCTCCTTGGTGAATACCGATGCAAAGTACTCATTAAGAATCTCACCCATTTCCTCTGACTCCCCGCATAAATTCCCTCTTTTGTTTTTGAGTGGGCCAATCCTTTCTCTAGTTACCCTCTTGCTCCTTATATACGAATAAAAGGCTTTGGGATTTTCCTTAACCCTGTTAGCCAAAGATATTTCATGACCCCTTTTAGCCCTCTTTATTGCGTGTTTGAGATTTGTCCTACTTTCCCGATATTCCTCCAAAGCGTCATCAGATTTAAGTCGCCTAGATGTTATGTATGCTTCCTTATTCATCTTAGCTAGTCTCACAATTCCACCCGTCATCCATGGTTCCCTAATCTTGCCATTTCTATCCCTAATTTTCACAGGGACATGTCTGTCCTGCACTCTAATCAACCTTTCCTGAAAAGACTCCCGCATTTCAAATGTGGATTTACCCTTAAAGAGCTGCTCCCAATCCACATTCCCTAGCTCCTGCCGAATTTTGTTATACTTGGCCTTTCCCCAATCTAGCACTCTTTCTTTAGGACCACTCTCGTCTTTGTCCATGAGTATTCTAAAACTTACGGAATTGTGATCGCTATTCCCAAAGTAATCACCAACTGAAACTTTAACCACCTGGCCGGGATCATTCCCCAATACCAGGTCCAGTATGGCCCCTTCCCGAGTTGGACTATTTACATACTGCTCTAAAAAACTCTCCTGGATGCTCCTTACAAATTCTACTCCATCTACGCCTCCAACACTACATGAATCCCATTCAATGTTGGGGAAGTTAAAATCTCCCATCACGACCACCCTATTGCTCCTACATTTTTCTATAATCTGTCTACATATTTGTACCTCTACTTCACGCTCGCTTTTGGGAGGCCTGTAGTAAAGTCCCAACAATGTTACTGCACCCTTCCTATTTCTTAGCTCTATCCATATTGCCTCAGTGCTCGAATCCTCCATCGTGCCCTCCTTAATCATAGCTGTGATATCATCTTTGACCAGTAATGCAATTCTTGCACCCCTTTTACCTCCCTCTCTATCCCTCCTGAAGCATCTATACCCTGGGATATTTAGTTGCCAGTCTTTCCCTTCCCTCAACCAAGTCTCCGTAATACCAATAACATCATATTCCCAGGTACTAATCCAAGCCCTAAGTTCATCTGCTTTACCTGCTACACTTCTCGCATTGAAACAAATGCACCTCAGACCACCTGTCCCTTTGAGTTCATCATCTCTTCCCTAACTACTCTTCCCCTTAGTCACATTGAGTTTATTATCTAGTACCTTACTGGCTTTAGTTGCTGCCTCTTTACTGACCTCTAACTTCCTAATCTGGTTCCCATCCCCCTGCCACATTAGTTTAAAACCTCCCCAACAGTGTTAGCAAAAGCACCCCCTAGGACATTGGTTACAGTCCTGCCCAGGTGTAGACCACCCGATTTGTAATGGTCCCACCGCCCCCAGAACTGGTTCCAATTTCCCAAAAATCTGAACCCCTCCCTCCTGCACCATCTCTCAAGCCACGTATTCATTCTGACTATTCTTGAATTTCTACTCTGACTGTCTCATGGCACTGGTAGCAATCCTGAGATTACTACCTTTGAGGTCCTACTTTTTAAACTTATCTCTAAACTCCCTAAATTCTGATTGTAGGACCTCATCCCGTTTTTTACCTATATCGTTGGAGCCTATATCCACCACGACAACTGGCTGTTCACCCTCCCCCTTCAGTATGTCCTGCAGCCGATCTGAGACATCCCTGACCCGTGCACCCGGGAGGCAACATACCATTCGGGAGTCGCGTTTTCGACCACAGAAACGCCTGTCTACTCCCCTTACGATTGAATCCCTTATGGCCCTAGAGCCCTGCCAGTCTTTTTCCCGCCCTTCTGTGCAGCAGAGCCAGCAACGGTGCCATGAGCCTGGATACTACTGTCTTCCCCTGGTTAGTCATCTCCCCCAACAGTATCCAAAACGGTATACCTGTTTTGGAGGGAGATGACCGCAGGGGACACCTGCACTGCCTTCCTGCTCTTTCTCTGCCTTTTGGTCACCCATTCCCTGTCTCCCTCACCAATCCTAATCTGTGGTGTGACCAACTCACTGAACGTGCTATCCACGACCTCCTCAGCATCGCGGATGCTCCAAAGTGAGTCCATCCGCAGCTCCAGAGCCGTCATGCGGTCTAACAAGAGCTGCAGCTGGACACACTTCCCACACATGAAGGAGTCAGGGGCATCGGCCACGTCCCTGAACTCCCACATTGAGCACGAGGAGCATAACACGGGTCTGGGATCTCCTGCCATTTTTACACTTTACCGTAACTGATTACAAATATAATATCAAATAATGAATAAGTGAAAGGAATAAGGATTTTACTTACCAATCACAATACTTACCAACACACAAAGAGTTAAATTTCTCCCAGCTACTTACCTTCTTGACAGTCCCCTGGCCACTGCTCCCGCCGAAAATCTGAAGGCCGCTTCTCCTGCAAGGTAAGTTTTTAAAGGGTAAACTTACCTTCCCGACAGACCCCTGGCCACTGCGCCCGCTGAAAACCTGAAGCTATAACTTGAGGATAAAAGAAAAAGAAAAGAGAGAGTTTACCTGATATTCACTCACCCCCTTAGGTTAGAGGAGGTGGAAGGGTGGGAGACACTACAAGTATAGTGTCTCGGGTTTAGCAACCGCCCAACTTAAATAGAGGTAAAAATCAAACACTTAAGCACCTACCTGATTCCCAAGCTGCACTCCGGCTCCCTTTCTCTCTCCCGCTCCCGAAAATGAAGGCCGCTGGAACCTGCGGGCAAGTTTATACACCTACCCGAATCCCAAGCTGCACTCGCTGCGCTCCGGCTCCCTCTCTCTCTCCCGCTCCCAGAAATGAAGGCCGCTGGAACCTGGGGACAAGTTTAAACACCTACCTGAATCCCAGGCTGCACTCGCACGCTCCGGCTCCCTCTCTCTCTCCCGCTCCCAGAAATGAAGGCCGCTGGAAACTGGGGCCAAGTTTAAACACCTACCTGAATCCCAAGCTGCACTCGCCGCGCTCCGGCTCCCTCTCTTTCTCCCGCTCCCAGATATGAAGGCCGCTGGAACCTGCGGGCAAGTTTAAACACGTACCCGAATCCCAAGCTGCAGTCGCTGCGCTCCGGCTCCCTCTCTCTCTCCCGCTCCAGGAAATGAAGGCCTCTGGAACCTGGGGGCAAGTTTAAACACCTACCTGAATCCCAGGCTGCACTCGCTGCGCTCCGGCTCCCTCTCTCTCTCCCGCTCCCAGAAATGAAGGCCTCTGGAACCTGGGGGCAAGTTTAAACACCTACCTGAATCCCAAGCTGCACTCGCTGAGCTCCGGCTCCCTCTCTCTCTCCCGCTCCCGCAAAAGCTCAGTGGGATAGACAGCTGGTTTGTAATGCAGAACAAGGCCAGCAGCTTGGGTTCAATTTCCGTACCAGCTTACCCGAACAGGCACCGGAATGTGGCGACTAGGGTCTTTTCACAGTAACTTCATACTTGTGACAATAAAAGATTATTATTATTATTCCTTCAATGTTTGTGAGTCAAAATCCTGTATATTACGAGAACCATCAGTAGCACATGGAGTGATTCAAGAATAAAGGACCCCCACTGCCTACTCTAGGGAAATGAGGGATAAGCACTCACTATTGGACCTGGTGCTTTTCATGGTCACAGCTATTCCAAATACACAGACGCTAACAGTGTGTAGAACAGATGCTGCATCATTCTTTGATATTAAAACACCATTTAGCTTTCACTCTGTTGAATATTCATTATAGTTTATTGTTCCACTACAATTCCAAAGCATAATAGTTATGTGAATATTTGATAGAATTAATGCTATCTGGTTTTCAAACACTGGGAACAAATACAATACTCAACTAAAATAGGTAACTGCTTTGTGTATTTGGAATTGCATAGTTGGATTTGATGTTTTTCCATCCATGAATGAAATGAAGTTGGTCTCGGTTATCCTCCTGTGGTTTTATTTCTGATACTATCGACTCTGGGGCACGTAATTGTGTAGCAGACTGTACTACCCCTCCATGAAAGTCAACTTTACAAGTGTCCATCCGAAGTGAAGGAGGCAGCAGCTAGTGTCCACCCAGGTATGTTTGGCCGAAGGCAAATGATGTGTAGAACACCTGATGGAATGATGTTATTTATTTTCCATAATTTGCGCATTTGTAATGTCCAAACTAAGAATGACAGATAAAACCCACGTCCAGCAATGCTAGCCAGCAATAGAAAGGGGAAATTAAAATTAAAATGCTTTAAAATACCAACAAAGGTGGTGTAAAACATCTATGAATCTTCATCTGAGGTGGTTAGGTTTTGCATTTCTTTCAGAAACCTTTACAAAGAACAAAGAACAAGAACAAAGAAATGTACAGCACAGGAACAGGCCCTTCGGCCCTCCAAGCCCGCGCCGACCATACTGCCCGACTAAACTACAATCTTCTACACTTCCTGGGTCCGTATCCTTCTATTCCCATCCTATTCATATATTTGTCAAGATGCCCCTTAAATGTCCCTATCGTCCCTGCTTCCACTACCTCCTCCGGTAGCGAGTTCCAGGCACCCACTACCCTCTGCGTAAAAAACTTGCCTCGTACATCTACTCTAAACCTTGCCCCTCTCACCTTAAACCTATGCCCCCTAGTAATTGACCCCTCTACCCTGGGGAAAAGCCTCTGACTATCCACTCTGTCTATGCCCCTCATAATTTTGTAGACCTCTATCAGGTCGCCCCTCAACCTCCTTCGTTCCAGAGAGAACAAACCGAGTTTATTCAATCGCTCCTCATAGCTTATGCCCTCCATACCAGGCAACATTCTGGTAAATCTCTTCTGCACCCTCTCTAAAGCCTCCACATCCTTCTGGTAGTGTGGCGACCAGAATTGAACACTATACTCCAAGTGTGGCCTAACTAAGGTTCTATACAGCTGCAACATGACTTGCCAATTCTTATACTCAATGCCCCGTCCAATGAAGGCAAGCATGCCGTATGCCTTCTTGACTACCTTCTCCACCTGTGTTGCCCCTTTCAATGACCTGTGGACCTGTACTCCTAGATCTCTTTGACTTTCAATACTCTTGAGGGTTCTACCATTTACTGTATATTCCCTACCTGCATTAGCCCTTCCAAAATGCATTACCTCACATTTGTCCGGATTAAACTCCATCTGCCATCTCTCCGCCCAAGTCTCCAGACAATCTAAATCCTGCTGTATCCTCAGACAGTCCTCATCGCTATCCGCAATTCCACCAACCTTTGTGTCGTCTGCAAACTTACTAATCAGACCAGTTACATTTTCCTCCAAATCATTTATATATACTACAAACAGCAAAGGTCCCAGCACTGATCCCTGTGGAACACCACTGGTCACAGCCCTCCAATTAGAAAAGCATCCCTCCATTGCTACCCTCTGCCTTCTATGGCCTAGCCAGTTCTGAATCCACCTTGCCAGCTCACCCCTGATCCCGTGTGACTTCACCTTTTGTACTAGTCTACCATGAGGGACCTTGTCAAAGGCCTTACTGAAGTCCATGTAGACAACATCCACTGCCCTACCTGCATCAATCATCTTAGTGACCTCCTCGAAAAACTCTATCAAGTTAGTGAGACACGACCTCCCCTTCACAAAACCGTGCTGCCTCTCACTAATACGTCCATTTGCTTCCAAATGGGAGTAGATCCTGTCTCGAAGAATTCTCTCCAGTAATTTCCCTACCACTGAAGTAAGGCTCACCGGCCTGTAGTTCCCGGGATTATCCTTGCTACCCTTCTTAAACAGAGGAACAACATTGGCTATTCTCCAGTCCTCCGGGACATCCCCTGAAGACAGCGAGGATCCAAAGATTTCTGTCAACGCCTCAGCAATTTCCTCTCCAGCCTCCTTCAGTATTCTGGGGTAGATCCCATCAGGCCCTGGGGACTTATCTACCTTAATATTTTTTAAGACACCCAACACCTCGTCTTTTTGGATCACAATGTGACCCAGGCTATCTACACCCCCTTCTCCAGACTCAACATCTACCAATTCCTTCTCTTTGGTGAATACTGATGCAAAGTATTCATTTAGTACCTCGCCCATTTCCTCTGGCTCCACACATAGATTCCCTTGCCTATCCTTCAGTGGGCCAACCCTTTCCCTGGCTACCCTCTTGCTTTTTATGTACGTTTAGGACTAATGTAGTTTACATCTTAGGTAAGTCAAGTGCAAAGAGGGAACCGTTGTCCTCCAGTAGGAGCAACCTAACCCCGGCCGCTTTCTGCCACGCATGTAGGCGTGTGAGGTGGATGGTGGAAGACCAGACCAAGCGGACAACACACACACTGGTCATTAACAATGCTGCCCTCAGAGATACTTCTCTGTAATCCAGCTCCATTTGTTTACAGGACGGAAGAGACTACTATCACCATTCTAGTGATCAACCTCTCAAAGGCAGCAGGTGGAGCATCCAGGGCAAGAGACAAGATTGGCCTTTGGGGCCTCTGTCATGGGAACCTATTTCTGAATTGGGAACCTTTGGAACTGGTCAATCTGCTGAGAGCTTTAGGGTGGATTGCAGTGCTACACATTCATCCATTATGGTAGCACAGGTATAGATAATGGATTCCTGCTAATGGGTGGTCGTGTCCTACACATTCTCAAGGACTATCTTCAGCGCCTGATCACATATTTATTGTGTTATAACTTGCCTGCTTACCACTGGCTGGGGCCTAATGACAATCCCACAATCCTTAGGGAGTATGAGCTTCCCCAATGAGGGGGGCGGAGAAATCATTACCGGATTCCCTGCATAAATAGAGCTGGCCAGTATGGTACCAGCTAGAGAGGAGTGAGCAGCAAGGGAGTTACTGCTGGTGTTGTGTATATATATGTTATTGTAAATAAATGTTATTTCTTTCTGTTCTACAATTCGTGCTGGATTCTTCGTGGCCCTCACAAAACTGGCAACGAGGGTTAAAGTGGATAGCTGTCTACGCTGCTGAAGCCACCTCCCCAGATTTTTTTGGATACAGGTTGAAAGTTTTTTTTCTGTTACACCATGCGTCTGTACGGACGTTTGGATGTTTTTGATGCTGCGCTGGAAAGTTGGAACCAGTACGCACAACGGATGCGTTACTATTTCTGGGCAAACAATATCACAGTAAACGAGCGCCAGGTGGTCATATTGCTCACCGCCTGCGGCCCGCATACGTTTGGGGTGATTAAGAGCCTTCCGTACCCAGCTGCGCCAGATACCAAGACGTTTGATGAACTTCTGACCTTAGTGGGGCAACATTTTAACCCAACCCCGTCCACGATAGTCCAGCGTTACTGGTTTAAGACTGCTGAGAGGACCCCGTGAGAATCCTTTGCGGAGTTTCTATCCAGCTGCACAGGATTGCGGAGGTCTGTGACTATGGTGAGACCTTGTCAGAAGTGTTACGCGACCATTTGGTTTACGGTATTAACAATGTGGCCACCCAGAGAAAGTTGTTAGCTGAGCGAACATTGACTTTTCAATAGGCCATTCAAATAGTATTGTCCCGAGAGAGCACAGAACGGGGAGTGCAGGAGCTACAGGGAATGGAGGTGCATGCCTTGGGACGCAACCCCTTCCGTCCAAAAGCGTCTCCCCACACCCCTGCGGTACCTTGGGTGGGGTGGCGTCCGGATCGACGGCAGTGTCCGCCGGACGTTCCTCCCCGAAGGGAGCCTTCTCCAGAACCGATGGATGAGGAGCCATGTCAGTGTCGGATTTGTGGGCACCGACCCCGTCACGGACGCCAGTCCTGGAGGTGGCAGAGGCGCCGTCATTCCGACAGAAACTGCGCCAGCCCAGGGGCCGTACCTTGCATTTGGATGAACCTGCGGCGACTACTGCTGAGGACGTGGAGACGGAGGACGACTGCCTGCAGCTGCATTCTGTGGCAGCTCCCCGTGTGGCCCCCATTAAGGGTACAGCATGGGTCAATGGTCACCCGCTTGAGATGGTGTTGGACACTGGTGCAGCGGTCTCCGTGATCGCCCAGAGGACATTCGACAGCATCAAGCAGGGTATACAGACCCTTACATTAACCGACACACAGGCCAGGTTGGCCACCTACACGGGGGAACCATTGGACATTGCAGGAACTACGATGACCCCTGTTGTTTATGGATGCCAGGAGAGGCGTTTCCCACTTATCGTTGCGCCATCTGCAGCTGCAGTGGCAGCACATCCTCCAAACAGGTTCTGGAGGGTTGACGGAAGCATTAGGATGGTACCAAGGTGTCTTCCAGCCCGGTTGGGGAAAATAAAAGGGGCTGCAGCCCATATCCAAGTCAAACCAGGACCACGCCGTGCTATTTCAGGGCGCGCCCGGTGCCTTACTCCTTGCTCGAGAAGGTAGAAGGGGAGTTCACTCGTTTGGAGTCCTTCGGTATTATCAGGCCCGTCCGTTTCGCTGACTGGGCAGCGCTAATTGTACCTGTAATGAAGCCAGGTGCCACAGTTCGCTTGTGCGGCGACTATAAACTTACAGTGAATACTGCTTCCCGGCTTGACCGATATCCAATGCCTCACATAGAGGATCTCTACATGAAGCTTGCAAGCGGACTCTCGTTCACGAAATTAGATATGAGTCACGCCTACCTACAGCTGGAGTTGGACCCTGCCTCCCAGCCATATGTAACTATTAATACACACCGAGGCCTGTACACAATTGCTCTTTGGGGCTATCTTTCAACGCGTCATGGAGGGCATTTTGAGAGGTTTACCACGTGTTGCTGTCTACTTTGATGACGTTTTGATCACAGGGATGTCGGAGCAGGAACATTTGGAAAATCTGGAGGCTGTCCTGAGATGCTTTTCGGAGGCTGGAATCCGTTTACGTCGCACAAAGTGCGTCTTTCAGGTGAAGGACATAGTCTACCTGGGTTATCGGGTGGACGGCGAAGGTTTGCACCCCGTCGCAGAGAAGGTGCGCACAATTCAACAGGCCCCCGCCCCGACTGGCACTTAGCATCTTTGTTTTTTTCTCGGCCTCGTAAACTATTACGGGAAGTTCCTCACCAATCTGGCAACTACGCTGGCCCCCTTGCACCTTCTGCTAAAGAAGAATCACACCTGGGTTTGGGGTCAGCCGCAAGAAACCGCTTTCCGGCGGGTAAAACAACAATTGTCGTTGTCTAGGTTACTAACCCACTATGATCCTGGAAAGCCTTTGCTCATCACGTGTGATGCATCCCCATATGGTATTGGGACTGTCCTGTCCCACAAGATGGAGAACGGGGCCGAGCGGCCGATAGCTTTCGCCTCCCGCACATTGACTGCAGCGGAAAATAAGTACCCGCAGATCGAGAAGGAGGGCCTGGCAGTGGTCTTTGCGGTGAAACGCTTCCACCATTATGTGTACGGCTGCCACTTCACTATCGTGACTGATCATAAGCCTCTGCTGGGACTTTTCCGAGAGGATAAGCCAATACCGCCCATTGCTTCCGCATTGATCCGGCGCTGGGTTTTGTTGCTCGCTGCCTACGAGTATTCTCTAGAGCAAAAACCAGGGACCCAGATAACGAATGCCGACGCACTGAGCCGATTGCCTTTGTCGACCGGCCCCATGTCGACCCCCACGACCGGTGAGGTGGTTGCAACCCTAAATTTTATGGACACCTTTCCTGTCACGGCATCACAGATCCATGAATTGACCCAGACGGAGCCAGTCCTATCAAAGGTTTGGCACATAGTCCTGTATGGTGGGCAACATAGACAGCTCCTAGGCGAGTTGCGGGCATTTTCCTCCAAGCTGTCAGAATTTAGCGTGGAAGACGGCATCCTTTTGTGGGGGACGTGTGTGATTGTCTTTCAGTATGCATGGCCTCCCCGAGGTGCTGGTCACGGACAACGGCACTCCGTTCACAAGTGAGGAGTTTGCAAGGCTTATGAAGATGAACGGCATACGCCATATCCGCACCGCCCCATACCACCCGCTTCAAATGGGTTGGCGGAGCGCACAGTGCAGACATTCAAACGAGGCCTAAAGAAGCAGTCTTCTGGGTCTAGGGACACGGGACTGGCTCGTTTTTTTGTTTTCATACAGGACCACTCCACATGCGGTGACTGGGGTAGCTCCCGTGGAACTCCAAATGGGCCGGAGACTTCGCACCCGCCTTAGCATGGTTTTCCCGGACATTGGCGCAAAAGTACGGCGCACTCAAGAACGGCAGGGACATGGCCTTTCTCGGCATCGGCCGATTCGGCAGCTTGCTCCCGGTGACCGAGTATTCACTCAAAATTTTGCTGGTGGTGCCCAGTGGGTCCCTGGCATTATCTTTCGCTGAACGGGCCCTATCTCTTACCAGGTGCAAGCCCAGGGTCGTCTCCAGTGCAAGCATGTACACCACCTTCAGTCCAAAAGACCATTTCCTGCCCCCGGCTCACTTCTACAGCCACAGAGACCAGACACAGTGGAGAGTATTCCTCACAATCTTCCTCTGGTGCCACACTCAAAGCCTGCGCAGGTCGTTGCAGAACCGCGTGGAGATAGGGATGCCGAGATGACGGAGGCAGTAGACTCCGAGATGGAGACACAGGATACCTCAGAGGGGGAGTCCTCAGGCCCACGGGCCGTGGATGTACAACCGTTACGCCGTTCATCAAGGCAGCGCCGTTCTCTGACTCGTTACACGACGCCCGATCCAGCGCCTTGTGCAAATGGTGTCCGACCTGCGGCAAAACGAGTCCGACGCCCTCCTTCGCCCGGGTCTTCGGTGGATTCCTTGGACTTTGGGGGGGGGAGGGATGTTCTAACCTGCCCGCTTACCACTGGCTGGGGACTAATGGCAATCCCACAATCCTTAGGGAGTATGACCTTCCCCAACGAGAGGGGCAGAGAAATCATTAGCAGGTTCCCTGCATAAATAGAGCTGGCCAGTATGGAACCAGCTAGAGAGGAGTGAGCAGCAAGGGAGTTACTGCTGCTGTTGTATATATATATATGTTATTGTAAATAAATGTTATTTCTTTCTATTCTACAAATTGTGCTGGATTCTTCGTGGCCCGCACAAAATACTGCTCTTCAAGTGTGTCTCCTTTAAACTCAGGGATACTTGAGATCTGCCAAGGTCCCCACACTCGGCAGCCAAGGGCAGCCACCAGCTAACCCTGCGGCCAACAGGGTTGGCCTCCTTATCTTCTACCCTCAGGTTCCCCGGTCCACTTCAGGGCCTAACCCTGTGTATGTTCCTCTGATATTCAGCCTTTGCTTAAATCTGTTTGCAGTTGCCGCAACTTTCAAAATAGACAACAGCATAGCCCCAAAATGCACACCTCTGGACTGGAGCTTGGGTGGGAGAAGACTAATGATTATCTACCCGATGAAGTGCTTTCTGAGTCTAAAGCAGAGGAGCCTACAACCTGCTGACCTTCTTCCTTTGCTCTCTGTTGGATTGGCATAGCGACAAGAAAACAAGGAGAGAGACCATAATAGTTTGGTGAGGTGCTGAGTTGACATGTGAACATCTGTAGAAAGAGTGAACTGAGGTTCCATTATCTAGTTCAGTCTCATATTGACTGTAGTGCAACAGTACGACTCAGAACAGGAGCTGAACATTACACTGAAGCTGCATTAGACACTCATCCTCTCAGTTCACTATCTCCCACATCTTTCAAACTTCCCCAACAACTCCAAGGTCACCTCCACAAATGGTATGAAAGGGCAGATGTGAGTTCTACGACCAGTGGCACAATATATCCTGCCAAATAAGGACACTTTGCCTCCAAGAGAGTAAACATTCCCGGGTTATTATTTGTACCCAAGTAGTAGCAGGCAGACCATAATGGAGGAGACACGCCTGCAAAACAACCACCTGCAAACCAGGTAAGGCTGTCAGTAGGGCCCCTCGTTGTAAAATGCAATGAGTGAGGTGTAGTAGGGAGGTGAAGGCTGGGTGGTGGTGAGGGTGCGGCAGAAGGGGTGGAGAGGTGGGGGTGGGAGGATTTAGGGCAGAGGGGAGGTCTGGTGCTCCAACAGAGATAGCAGCTCCTCCAGGACAATATGAAATGAATGAATGAAAATCGCTTATTGTCACAAGTAGGCTTCAATGAAGTTACTGTGAAAAGCCCATAGTCGCCACATTCTGGCGCCTGTTCGGGGAGGCTGGTACGGGAATTGAACCGTGCTGCTGGCTTGCCTTGGTCTTCTTTCAAAGCCAGCGATTTAGCTGTGTTGACCAGAAGCGTGGTTAGAAACTTGGATCGCTGAGTCCCCTACAGTGGAGCAAAATCTATAAACGCTCTGGTCGGACCCATAATCTAACTTAGTAATCTTTTTTCAGATAATACAATAACAATTGAACACAGACTTCCGGGTGCGGCTATGCAGAGCTAGGTCGCATATTCGGTAGTTCCCGCTTGGAACGGACTTTTGGCTCTTTATTGGGCCCCCACGGCATTTGTTTGACATTTCCCAGTGTGGGAAGAAGACTGCAACATTCCCCTGACAGTGTCCCCCAGGAATGGTATGTCTTTTGGTTACCAGACCCGGCAGAAACAGTAAAAGATTTGGCTGTAACTGCAGGGGAGAGAGGGGCCTCTTCCAGCATGCAGGCGGGGGAAGGGCAAGCTTAAAG
This sequence comes from Scyliorhinus torazame, assembly GCF_047496885.1. Taxonomy (NCBI): domain Eukaryota; kingdom Metazoa; phylum Chordata; class Chondrichthyes; order Carcharhiniformes; family Scyliorhinidae; genus Scyliorhinus; species Scyliorhinus torazame. Next base: position 300,910,756 of record NC_092712.1, read on the forward strand.
CTGCAAGCTGACTTGAGGGCCTCTATTAAAGGTGAATTCTAGCAGCAGAGGGAACAACTGTGAAAAGATCTACCAAGGCCATTGAAGAAGCGGGGATGAGGCTTCCGGTGGCGGCCACGGAGGAGTAGGTCGCGCATTCGGCAGCTCCCGTCTGGAACGGACTCTCAGACCTTTTTCAGGAGTTTCCACAGACTTTTTGGGGCAAATTGGTGAAGCGAACACTGCCAAAAGGATTCCCTCTCGAGACTTCCGGTTACGGCTATGCAGAGCTAAGTCGCACATTCGGCGGCTCCCGCAAAAAGGGACTTTTGGGCTCTTTTCAGGGCACCCAAGGGCACTTTATCGACGTTTCCCGGTGTGGGAAGGAGTTAATAATAGCTCCCCGTCAGTATATGGCTTTAGCTAGGAGCAGGGCGACAAAAAAGGTGGTGGTGGACCAGAAGAAGGGAGGGAAGAAGGACAAAATGACGGCGGGCGGAGACCAGGCAGCGTGGAGGCAGTGGGCAGAGGAGCAACAGGAGGGTATCCAGCGCTGCCTCAGAGAGATTTAAATGGACCTGCTAGAGCCAATGAAGGTTTCTATTGATAAGCTGCTGGAGACACAGACGGCCCAGGGGGTGGCGATCCGCGAGGCTCGACAAAAGATCTCTGACAATGAGGACGAGATCTAGGCCTGGCGGTAAAGGTGGAGGCGCACGAGGCGCTCCACAAGAAATGGCAGGAGCGGTGCGAGGAGATGGAGAATCGGTCGAGGCGGAAGAATCTGCGGATTCTGGGCCTCCCGAAGGGGCTGAAGGGGCCAGACGCGGGGGCCTATGTGGTCACCATGTTCAACTCGCTGATGGGAGCAGGGTCCTTCCAGGGGCCCCTGGAGCTGGAAGGGGCCCATAGAGTGTTGGCGAGCCTTTGCATTGTTTTGGGTTTCTTTTTCTCTGTGTTTTTCTCTTTCGGGTCGGGTCGGGTGGATGGGGCGGGTTGGGCACTTTTTTGGTTGGTGGCGGGGCCTGGTAGGTGGAGAGCGCGGGCTTTTTTCCCGCGCCGAAGACTGGGGGGGCGGGGCCGGGGCGGGGAAGCGAGGATTGTTTCCTGCGCTTAGAACGGAGGGGCAAGGGGGAGAGCCTGTGGATGGGGAGCGGGAGAGGAGGGTGTGCCACACAATGGGAGGAGTCGAAGGGGAGGGTGGGCAAGTGGGTGATGGAGGGGGAGGGGGCTGCATGGCAGAGGCTGGAGATGGCGTCCTGTGTGGGTACGAGTCTGGGGGCGCTGGCAAGGGCGCCGCTGCCGCTCCCTCCAAGGAGGTATACCACGAGCCCGGTGGTGGTGGCGGCCCTCAAACTTTGGGGGCAGTGGAGGCGGCATAGGGGGAAAGTTGGGGCCTCGGCGTGGACCCCATTACGGGGGACCACCGGTTCGCCCCAGGAAGAACAGGTGGCGGGTTTTCGGGGTGGCACAGGGCAGGGATACGGAAGTTGGTGGATCTGTTTGTGGACGGGAAGTTCGCGAGCTTGGGTGAGCTGGAGGAGAAGTATGGGCTCCCCCCCGGGGAACACCTTCAGGTACTTACAGGTAAGGGCGTTTGCCAGGCGGCAGGTGGTGGAATTCCCGCGGCTACACACAGTACAGGACAGGGTGCTTTCGGGGGGGGGGGGGGGGGGGAGTGGGGAAGATCTCGGAAACTTAACAGGTGAGGCAGGAGGAGGAGGAGGCCTCGGTGGTGGAGTTGAAAGGTAAGTGGGAGGAGGAGTTGGAAGAGGAGATCGAAGAGGGGACGTGGGCAGATGCCCTAGGGAGGGTGAATTCTTCCTCTTCGTGCGCGAGGCTCAGCCTCATACAGTTTAAAGTGCTGCACAGGGCACACATGATCGGGACAAGGATGAGCCGGTTCTTTGGGGGTGAGGACAGATGTGTTAGGTGCTCAGGGAGCCCAGCAAATCACACCCATATGTTCTGGGCATGCCCAGCACTGGAAGAATTTTGGAAGGGCGTAGCGAGGACGGTGTCGAGGGTGGTAGGATCCAGGGTCAAACCGGGCTGGGGGCTCGCAATATTTGGGGTGGCAGAGGAGCCGGGAGTGCAGGAGGCGAAAGAGGCCGGAATTCTGGCCTTTGCGTCCCTGGTAGCCCGGCGAAGGATTCTCCTTCAGTGGAAAGATGCGAGGCCCCCAAGCGTGGAATCCTGGATCAGCGATATGGCAGGGTTCATTAAATTGGAGAGGGTGAAATTTGCCTTGAGAGGGTCGGTACAAGGGTTCTTTAAGCGGTGGCAACCATTCTTAGACTTTCTGGCAGAACGATAGACATTGGTCAATGGCAGCAGCAGCTCGCGGGGGGGGGGGTTACTTTATTTTTGTTTATGTTATTTACACTGGAGGGTCTGAGGGGGTGTAGACACTTGGGGCGTCATTCTCCGCCGGCGTGAGTCTCCGTTTTGCCGGCGCCCGTGGGTTTCCCGACGGCGTGGGGCTGCCCCACAATGGGAAACCCCATTGACCGGCCGTGGTAACGGAGAATCCCGCCGGCAGGTCGGGGCAGAAATGTGGCGGGGCGGGATGGAGAATTTCGCTCCTGTTGTGTTAATTCGGAGTGTTAATGTTAATTTATTATTTATGTACAGTGGGGGAGGGGTTTGGGGGGGTTGCTTTTTTAGATTGTGTTTTGTACTTAACCCTGTTGGGTTCTTTTTTCTTTCTCATTTTGTTATTGATATTTTATGAAAACCTTTAATAAAAATTATTTTTTTAAAAACAAAACAATTGAACACACGTTGAAAGTAAACTTGCAATTAAATATAAATGAACATAAATATCTGATGAGATGCTTGTTCCATAAATATAATGATTAAAAAACTGATAAAGCCTTAGACTACCAAACTGGGATGTCACTATTTAAGGGGTGGCACTTTTATAATATTGTGGAAAAATAAATTCTAAAACACAGCATGTAATATTTATATTTTATCTGTATCTTCACCATGTATTCCTAACAGTCTCTCCTCCCTGTTTTGATATTAATTGCACATACAATCCTGTGCCTTGGTGTTGTACCACCAGTTTACAGGAGATGAACTAAAGTTTTTGTTCATTTCATGACCTTGACAGCGATGCTCAGAAACGTACCATATGGAAAAGATTACCAAAGGGAGTAAATTACCAAAGAAACTCCTGTTAACAGCAGGACAGTAATGACAAGATAATCTGATCGTTTTGCGATGTTGAGGGATAAATATTGCCCAGGACACTGGAGACAACTCTTTAAAATAAAGCCATATGGGATCTTTTACATCCATCCATGCAGGCAGGTGAGACCTTAGTTCAACATCTCATTTTAAAAGAAGGCATATCTGATGGTGCAGTGCTCCCTCGGTGCGACACTGGAGTATTGGCCTTGATGTTTGTGCTCAAGGCCTCGGGTGGGAATTTAACCCAGAACCTTCTCAGTACCAATAATGGAGCTATATGGATGACACAATGTTGTAGCTTCTGTCTCAAACACTGAACCTGGAAGTGAATTTTATATCCTCACAGCTCACAGGACAAAGACATTTCACCTGCTCTATGTTCCAAACCTCTTACATTTAATCTTGCATCTTTCGATCAGCGTTTTTGACCCCATAATCACTCCAATCACACTGCTTTGATTAATCCAATCCCAATATTTCATAATTTTAAGCAGTTCTATCGTTACAGGTCTTGACATCTTTCGAAAGGACATTGGAAAAGGAGGAGAAGTCACAATATTCATAAAAGACACAATTACTTTAACAGAAAACAGCAATTTCAGCAAGGCTCACCGAGCAATGGAAGCAGCATGGCCTAGAAATTTAGTGATGCTTGTCAGTTTTACAGGCATGAAGTGGGCCTCAAAGTGTCCAGTATTGAAACTGCCATGCACCTTCCTTGCCAGAGGTGAGTTAGAATAGACATTTGCATATGTAAATGAGAGGCTAAACGTAAGTTTGATATGCACTTTACCAAATTGATTTGCTCTCTGAACAGAGGTTGGCTCACTGAGGAAAGCCAATGCTTACATGCCCGCTAATTAACTGTCCTTATAAAGGCCATGCAGGTCAGCTCCAAAAAAGGTAATTGATTTATTGTCACATGTACCAAAGTACAGTGAAAAGTATTTTTCTGCAGCCAAGGGAAACATACACAACATGTACATAGGAGACAAAACAAGGAATAATCGACAGAGTACATTGACAAATGGTACATCGACACACAGTGACTGGTTACAGTGTGGAACAAGGTCCAAACAAAGCAAATACATGAGCAAGAGCAGCATAGGGTGTCGTGAATAGTGTTCTTACAGGGAACAGATCAGTCCGAGGGGGGGTTGTTGAGGAGTCTACTAGCTGTGGGGAAGAAGCTGTCCCTATGTTTGGATGTGCGGGTCTTCAGAGTTCTGTATCTTCTGCCTGATGGAAGGGTCTGGAAGAAGGCAAAGCCTGGGTGGGAGGGGTCTCTTATAATGCTGCCTGCCTTTCTGAGGCAGTGGGAGATGGAGACAGAATCAATGTGAGGGTGGTAATCTTGTGTGATGCGTTGGGCTGAGTTCACCACACTCTGCAGTTTCTTGCGATCTTGGGCCGAGCAGTTGCCATACCAAGCTGTGATACAGCCGGATAGGCTGCTCTCTATGGCACATCTGTAGACGTTTGTGAGAGTTGATGCAGACATGCCAAATTTCTTTAACTTCCTCTTGCCTCCATATTAAACATGGGCCCTCATTCTCTTTGCATTCTCTGCAAAGATGGCAGCAGTTGAAATTCCACGTGGGTAAGTCATGCTCTAACTCTTTCTCGTAAGAAGTCTTACAACACCAGGTTAAAGTCCAACAGGTTTCTTTCGAATCACTAGCTTTCGGAGCACTGTTCCTTCCTCAGGTGAATGAAGAGGTATGTGCCAAAAACATATATATAGACAAAGTCAAAGATGAAAGACGATACTTTGAATGCGAGCCTTTGCAGGTAATTAAGTCTTTACAGATCCAGAGAGAGCGATAATCACAGGTTAAAGAGGTGTGAATTGTCTCAAGCCAGGACAGTTGGTAGGATTTCACAAGCCCAGGCCAGATGGTGGGGGGGTGAATGTAATGCGACATGAATCCAAGGTCACAGTTGAGGCCGTATTCATGTGTACGGAACTCAACAACCAGGAACACGCCAGACAGTTACCCGCAGATCTGACCAAGGAACACACCCATCAACTCAACAGACTTATCAAGACCTTGGATCCAGACCTTCAGAGCACCCTACGTGCTCTCATCCCACCTACTCCTCGCGTTGGAGATCTCTACTACCTCCCAAAGATACACCAGGCCAACACACCAGGTCGTCCTATCGTATCAGGCAATGGGACCCTGTGTGAGAACCGCCCTGGCTATATCGGAGGCATCTTGAAACCCATTGTACAAGGAACGCCCAGCTTCTGTCGCAATACGACTGACTTCTTACAGAAACTCAGCACCCATGGACCAGTTGAACCAGGAACATTCCTCATCATAATGGACGTCTCGGCACTCTACACCAGCATCCCCCATGACGACGGCATTGCTGCAACAGCCTCAGTACTCAACACCGACAACTGCCAATCTCCAGACGCAATTCTGCAACTCATCCGCTTAATTCTGGATCACAATGTCTTTGCCTTCGACAACAACTTCTTCATCCAGACACACGGAACAGCAATGGGGACCAAATTCGCACCTCAATGTGCCAACATCTTCATGCACAAGTTTGAACAAGACCTCCTCACCACACAGGACCTTCAACCGACGTTATACACCAGATACATTTTTTTCCTTTGGACTCACAGCGAAGAATCACTGAAATGACTAAACGATGACATCAATAAGTTCCATCCCACCATCAGACTCACCATGGACTACTCTCCAAAATCGATTGCATTCTTGGACGCACTCATCTCCATCAAGGACGGTCACCTCAGAACTTTGCTTTACCACAAGCCCACAGGTAACCTCCCGATGCTCCACTTCTCCAGCTTCCATCCTAAACACAATAAAGAAGCCATACTCTATGGACAAGCCCTCCATATACACAGGATCTGCTCAGACGAGGAGGAGCGTAACAGACAGCTACAGACGCTGATAGATGCCCTCGTACAAACGGGATACGGCGCTCGACTCATTGATCGACAGTTCCAACGCGTCACAGCAAAAAACCGCACCAACCTCCTCAGAAGACAAACACGGGACACAACCGACAGAGTACCCTTCGTCGTCCAGTACTTCCCCGGAGCAGAGAAACTACGATATCTTCGTCGCAGCCTTCAACACGTCATCGATGAAGACAAACATCTTGCCAAGGTCATCCCCACACCCCCACTACTTGCCTTCAAAGAACCGCAACCTCAAACAAACCATTGTTTGCAGCAAACTACCCAGCCTTCAGAACAGCCACCACAACACCACACAACCCTGCCATGGCAATCTCTGCAAGACGTGCCAGGTCATCGACATGGGTGCCACCATTACACATGAGAACACCACCCACCAGGTACTTGGTACATACCAGTGCAACTCGGCCAATGTTGTCTACCTCATACGCTGCAGGAAAGGATGTCCCGAAGCGTGGTACATTAGCAAGACCATGCAGATGCTGCGACAATGGATCAATGGACATCGCACATCAATCGCCAGGCAGGAATGTTCCCTTCCAGTCAGGGAACACTTCAGCAGTCAAGGGCATTCAGCCTCTGATCTTCGGGTAAGCGTTCTCCAAGGTGGCCTTCAGGGCGCTCGACAATGCAGAAACGGCAAGCGGAAACTTATAGCCAAGTTCCGCACACATAAATGCGGTCTCAACAGGGACCCTGGATTCATGTCACATTACATTCACCCCCCACCATCTGGCCTGGGCTTGCGGAATCCTACCAACTGTCCTGGCTTGAGACAATTCACACCTCTTTAACCTGTGATTATCCCTCTCTCTGGATCTGTAAAGACTTAATTACCTGCAAAGGCTCGTATTCAAAGTATCGTCTTGCATATTTGACTTTGTCTATACATATATGTTTCCAGAACCTACCTCTTCATTCACCTGAGGAAGGAGCAGTGCTCCGAAAGCTAGTGATTCGAAACAAACCTGTTGGACTTGAACCTGGTGTTGTAAGACCTCTTACCATGCTCACCCCAGTCCAACGCCGGCATCTCCACATCATAACCTTTTCTAGACTAGGACCTCAAAACTGTGGAACTCCTTACTTCCCTCAGCCTTTCCTTGTCTCACAAGCCTCATTTGGCTTCTGTAGTGTACGTTTGCTACCACCTCGCCGCAACTTCATGCCTACTGTGACTCTGTAGGTAACAGTCTTACTTCTGATTTGGAAGGTTGTGGGTTCAAGTCCCCTCCAGCACTTAAGCCCATATGGTTGGGTTCACGAATCAGTGCAATCTTGAAGGAGTGCTGCACCGTTGCAGGGAATAGCTTTTGGACGAAGTATTTAAATCCATTCCATGTTTGCCCTCTCAGGTCCCACGGTGGCACAGTGGTTAGCACTGCTGCTTCACAGCTCCAGGGACCCCGGTTCAATCCCAGCCTCGGGTGACTGTCTACGTGGAGTTTTCCGGGGGCTCCAGTTTCATCCCACAGTCCAAAGAAGTGCAGGCTCGGTGGATTGACCGTGCTAAATTGCCCCTTAGTGTCCAAAAGGTTAGGTGGGGTTACTGGGTTATGAGGATAGGATGTGAGGCCTGGGCTTGGATGGGGTGCTCTTTCCAAGGGCACTGTTGGAATTGTACGAAAAAAAAGATACAATAATAATAATCTTTATTGTCACAAGTAGGCTTGCATTAACACTGCAATGAAGTTACTGTGAAAAGCCCCTAGTCGCCACATTCCGGCGCCTGTTTGGGTACACAGAGGGAGAATTTAGAATGTCCAATTCAATGAACAGCACGTCTTTCGGGATTTGTGGGAGGAAACCGGAGCACCCGGAGGCAACCCACACAGACACAGGGAGAACATGCAGACTCCACACAGACAGTAACTCAAGCCGGGAATCGTACCTGGGACCGTGGAGCTGTGAAGCAACAGTGCTACGCACTGTGCTACCGTGCTGCCCTAAAAGGATTCCAGTGGAGCTTCTGGACAGCGACAAAGCTCCATGTCGGGGAATTGAACCCCAGTCTCCCGCATGACAGGCGGGGATACAAACCAGTATACTAACGAGGAACTGCTCGATATCACTATTTCAAAAAAGAACAGGAGAATTGTGTACTGATAACTATTGATCCCTCAATCAACATCATTAAGAGGGATAAGTTGGCCATCAACACATTGCAGCTTGTGAGAGCTTGCGGCGGTTGGCTGCTGGCTTTCCTACATTACAAGGGTGACTACTCTTGAAAAAATAGTTACAGCAAAGGATGCTAGTCAGCCCATCGCGTCTGCTCGAGCTCCCTGAAGGAGCAATTTACTTAGTGCCAGTCCCCTGCCTCTCCCTCTACCCTTGCACATTTTTCCTTTCCAGAAAATAATCCAATTCTCTTTCTAATTCTTTGTTTGAACCTGCCTCCACCACACTCCCAGGCAGTGCATTCCAGAGTCTAACCACTTGCTGCACAGAAGAAAGTATTACCTCACTTCCCTGTTGCTGCTTTTGCCAATTGCCTTAAATCTGTGCCCTCTGATTATTGATCCTTCTGCCAATGGGAACAGTTCCTCTCTATCCACTCTGTCCAGATTCCCCATGACTTTGATCACCGCTATCAAATATCCTCACAACCTCTTCACTTCTCCAAGATCAGTTACAACGTCACAAATCTATCTATGCAACATCTGGAACCATTCACTTGCATCTTTTCTGCACCCTCTCTAATGTTTTCACACCCCTTCTAAAGTGTGACATCCAGGACTGGATACAATACTCCATTTGAGGCTGAACCACGTTTAACATTAACGTCCTTGCTTTTGTTCTCTGTGCACCTATTGATAACCACTGAGATGCTATATGCTTCATTATCCAAATCCTTCAATGATTTCCACACATATACAGCCAGGTCTCTCTGCCCTTTAGAACTGTGCCTTGTATGTCATACTGTCTGCAAATGTTCTTCCTATGAAAATGAATGACCTCACACTTACCTGTATTAAGATTCACCTGCTACGTGTCTGCCCATTCCACCCAGCTGTCTATGCTGTTTTAAAGTTCTATAATATCCTCCACACGATTCACAATACTTCCAAGTTTTGTGTCATCCATAAATTTTGAAATTGTGGCCACTGCACCTGGGTTTAAAGGTAAGGTAAAGTTGCCATAGTCCCAGATGACCATCCGACTTTGAGGGAGAGAGTTGACTGGTGGTGGTTTAACCTGAGGATCACCACACCTCAGGCAAGGGGCAAGGTTGAGAAGGTGGGGCCCTGATGGATAACTTCACCATTACTATACACCAGGGGTTGGATTCTCCTTGAGTGACTAAGTGCGGACGCCGCGATTGAATGGGGTGTGTTCCCGGTCTCGATGGGGGTGCCAGGCCCGGAGCAATTCAGGGCATGCTAATGGGCCAGCATTTTCCCCATGTGAACCTAGTGCAATCCCAACCCATGGCGGCGTGGGATTTGCTGGGGTCGGGATTGGCGCTGGAGAGCTTGACAAGCTAGAGCCCCGTATAAGCATTCCACTCCCCACACACTCCTCATTCCAGCCTAGAAGATGGCTCCATGAAGATTTGCGGAAGCAGAGCTGGAGATACTGCTGGATGCTGTGGAGGAAAGGCGGGACACCCTCTTCCCTGCGGGTGGGAAGGAGGCTGCCACTCGCCAAGGTCAATTGAGGCTGGGTAGAGTTGGCAGAGGCGGTGAGTGCCACTGGCACCTCTGCGACGACCGGCCAGCAGTATCGGAAGAAGCTGCACGACCGCCTCAGGGCGGCCCGCGTGAGTCATCATCTCCGTGCCCCTGGAACTGCCCTCGTCCCACACACCCCAACCCCACATCCGTCGTCCACCCCCCACCCCCACCCCCATGTGGTCCCCTCCAGGCAGATGTGTAGGCAGTGCTGCATGAGGATGGGCAACGCCCCAGGCCAGCCAGGGTGAGGCCCCAACTCGCTGTGCGTGGCACCACCACTGTCCCACACCCCTCACGTGCCCACTCTCCTAGAGGGCGACCGAACCCCACCCGCCGGCAGCCTTCCACACTCCACCCAGTGCCATATGCCAACACCCATCGCGCCTGCCATGGCGGGTTGCCCTGCACACACAGGCCACTAGACACGGACACCCTGACGTGGACGCACAACCGCTGGGAGCGGGAGAAGACCGGAGAGGGCCCGCCGAACCTGCGGGTCCTCTCCGCCATGGAGCAGAGGGCGATGGACCTGGTCGGTGGGCTGGGAGAGCGGGCAGTTGAAAAGGCTGACGTCGGTATGGTACAACCAAGTGAGCCCCCAATGGGTTGCGACGTCCCTATGGCATGTGAGTCACCCCTCCCCCCACACCACGCCTACCCTTGATCTCACCGTGCGTCTTGCCTTTTGTCTTGCAGGGTCACCTTCCAATGAGGTGGGAGCATCCGGGGTCCCTCAAGTCCAACCGCAACCCCGCAATATCCAAAAGGACCAGTCTGGGGACGAGACCGACTTCTCGTCACTGCTGTCACCTGCAGCCTCCACTATCTCAGAGACTCTCACCTCGGTCGGTCATTTTAGTGAAGAGGCTCCAGGGACACGATCTGTTGTGCACGGCACACATGCTGCGGTACATCAGGTGGAGTTAGGAACCCCTGAGGGAGAGGTCAGTCGGAGGGCGACCGACCCCTGGGACTAGTTGCTGTCCAGAATGTCTTGCGCTTCTGGAAAGGGCAGTCTCATCAACGTGGAGATGTAGGCGCAGAGCCAGGGACTATAGGAGGGGGTGTCAACAGCCTCCAGCACCTGCATGTACAGTTGGAGGAGTCCAACCAACTGCAGGAGCAGGAGCACTGCCGACAATGCGTGCCACCCAGGCCAACACCGAACAGGTGGGGTCCGCGGTGGAAGCCTTGGGTACGAAGGTCATGGCCATGGGTCTGGATGTCCAAGGCCTGGGGTACACCGTGCGGGCGGTGGTTGAGGCACGCGACAGGGCAGCCATGTCACGGGCAGCCTTGTACCTGGGCTACATGGACAAGGCTGCGGCGCTCCAGAGCGTGGCTCAGTCGCAACTGGCCATGGCCGCGGGTGTCAAGAGCATTGACCTGGCTGACCTGAAGGACGTGGCATTGTCCCTGTGCTCCATGGCTGCAAGCCTGGAGACCCTGGTTGAGACTAGAGCGGACCTCCAGGACTGATAGCGCAAGGTGACAGTGGAGCACCCAGAGCTCACTCCAGCCACACCCGCACCCAAGGATTAGCCCCGGGGACATCGGGCACCCCAACGGTGCCCGTGCTGATGACTACTGGAGGGAGAACACCGCAGCACCACTGAATCCACCCCACCTGTCCCTGGCATATCCGATGGGCAGCAGGCAGAACAGGGTGGCGCCACACAACCTGTGACACCCGGAAGACTGCCGGGTCTATCCAAGCCCAGTCACTCCAAAGGCGGGGGTTGGCGATGGTGTGGGGGCTGGTGGGGTGTGGGTGTTGGAAAAGGAAGGGGAAGCGTCCCCAGGGCTGTCCAGCATTGCCCCCAGAGTCGTCCTTGGAGGTGGCAGGGGACTGAGCCAGAGATGTGGGGCGCCATGAGATAGGATCTACCTGGTGAGTGACCTGTCAGCACTCATCACCCCCATAACCAGCAACCCCCCTCATCCCAGATGCCCTCCCCAACCCCGCCTCCCCTTAAAATCTGTGGGCCCATGAGATAGACTGGCCAGCACTCATGCAGGGAGAACCCGGGCAAACAGTGAAGTGTGACACCGGAGCGAGAGTCAGACTCTGTCAAACGATGTGGAGCACCAGAGCTCATCACACTGATGGCCACCATCATTCATCCCATGGACCAGACCTGCTGATACTGTCGACCCAGGGCCAACATCCTGCGGTGAAGCTGGTGGGGAGATCTGAGAGGGGTGAAGGTGCTGGGGTGGGGGGATGGAGTGCAGGGAGGGGGGACTGGGGGGACAGGGGAGGAGGGTAGATGGCCATTGGGGGGTGGGTGGTATGTGGGGATGGGACGGGTTGAGCTGTTGGCGACCAGGCCGCCTAGCCGGTGAACCTGGAGGCGATCAGGTTGTCCCGTGTGCGGTGACCCTGGCGCACACATTGTCTGTGGCCTTCTGTACGTGTCCAGGCCGCATGCCTTGCCCATCCTGGCCTAACCCTACATCCTCCTCATTGGACAAAACCTGCCGTTCATCCTCCTCCTCCTCTATCATGTCATCCCTCTGCAGCACGATGTTGTGGAGGACTCAGCAGGCCAGCACAAGATGGAAGGCCCTCCGAGGGCTGTATCGGAGGGCCCCATCAGAGCAGTCAGGCACCTGAACCGCATCCTTAGACCACCGATGCACCGCCCAATGACGCTCCTGGTTGCTGCATTGGGCGTCATAACGGTTCTCCACATCAGTCTGGAGCCTCCAGACAGGCTTCATTAGCCACGACTGAAGCAGATAACCCTTGTCACCCAGGAACCAACCCCTCACCTGAGGGTGGGCCTCGAAGGTGTCGGGCATGGAGAATGCCATTTGTAGTAGCGAGAAACAACTAGCTTCAGCTGTTGCCCAATTTGCCAACCAATCAGCATCCTTTTCACATGCACTATAAATTGTTGCTCACTTTGAGATTTGATATTCTTGTGACTCTGTCCTGATGGGTACAAGATGAAAAGCTTCGGCACTGTGGGCGGGATGAACGGACATTTACATGGCCACTGTCCTGTCCGTGGCGATCTGGCGGCGGGCGCGGCCGAAGAATCCAGCTGCATGTCTCTATTTTTTATTCATTCACATCAGTGGCCGTTTCTGGCAATGCCAACATTTTATTTCACATTCTCAATTGCTCTTGAAAAGCTGATGGTGAGCCATCTTCTTGAACCTGGAGTGTGTGTAGTGACGATACTCCCACAGTGGCATTCAGTAGGAGTTCCGGTGTGTTGACCCAGTGACATTTGAAGGAACAGCAATATGTTTCTAAGTCAGGATGATGTCTTACTTGGTGGGAAACTTGCAGTTGGTGGTGTTCTCATGCGCCTGCTGCCTTTGTCCTTCCAAGTGGTAGTGTAGATAGGGGGAAACCATTCCCTTTGGCAGAGGATCAAGACCCAGAAGACATAGATCTAACGTTATTGGCAAAAGAACCAAAGGGCGATATGAGAAAACATTATTTATTCAGCAAGTGGCCAGGGTCTGCAATACACTGCCTGAAAGAGTGGTGGAGGCAGATTCAGTCCTGGGTTTCAAAAGGGATTCTGATTAGCGGCTGAACATCAAATATTTGCAGGGTTACGGGGAGGTGGCCAGGGCTTTGGATGAGCTGAGCTGCTCCTACAGAAATCAAGAGGTGCCAAATGGCCTCCTTCTGGGCTTTTGGATACTATAGGTCAGAGATTTGGTAGATGCTGCTGAGGAGGCCTTGGCAAGGTGCTGTAAATAGTACGTAATGCTAACATGGTGTGCCGTGGTGGTAGAAGTGAGCGTTGTAGGTGGTGTATGGGGTGCTGATCATGGAGGTTGCTTTGCCCTGCGTGCGTTGAGTGTTCTGCAGCTGCACAACTGCAACGAAATGGAGAATATTCCAACATGGCCTTGACTTGTGCCTTGGTGGAACGGTTTTGGAGAGGTAGGGCGTAACTCACTGTCACAGAATTCCCAGCCTCTGACCTGTTCACAGTATTTATATGGCCCGGTTTAATTAAATTTCTGGTCAATGATGACCCACAAGGATATTGATGGGGGCAGATTTCAACATTGGTAATGCCATGGAATGTCAAAGGGAAGTGCCCAGATTCTCACGTTTTGGAGCTGGTCATTGCCTGGCACAAGTGTTACTTGCCACCAATGTACTTGTGGGTATTTTGTAGTCCACAGTGAATTTGTTTAAGTCTGCACCTCCTTTAATTTTGTTGTGTGGCCATGCACGTGCAATAACTTCAAGGGGCCGACCTGTGCACAGCCTCTGTAGGGCGTTCGGGTTGCCAAGCAGCTTTGAGGGAACATTAATTCATGTTTATCAACTCAAGCCTGAATGCTGTCCAGATTGCGATACATGTGGTCAGTGTCTGAGGAGATGTGAATTGAACTGACCACAGTGCAGTTGGAATCTCTACTTCTGACCTTAGGATGCACGCTACGTCACTGATGAAACGGCTGAAATTGCTTGGGCCTGGAATACCAGGCTGAGGAATTCCTGCAGTGATGTCCTGGGTTCAGGTTATTGTTCTCCAACAACAACAGCTATTTTCCTTTTCACTTTGAATGATGTCAGCAAGTGGCATGTTCATCTCCAATTCCCACTGAATTCATTGCTAGGGTTCCCTGATGCCACACTTGGCAAAATGCTGCCTTGATGTCAAGGGCATTCACTCTAATCTTACCTTTTGAATTCAGCCGTGTTTTCCATGCTTGGACAAGGCCATAGTGAGGTCTGAAGCCATGTAGTCCTGGCAGGAAACGAACTGAACAACAGTGAGCTGTTGATTGGCGAGGAAGCTTAGTTCTTTGAGAAGGTGAAGTTCTTTGAGAAGGTGACCAAACAAGTGGACGAGGGTAAAGCAGTTGATGTGGTGTATATGGATTTCAGTAAAGCGTTTGATAAGGTTCCCCATGGTAGGCTATTGTAGAAAATACGGAGGCATGGGATTGAGGGTGATTTAGCGGTTTGGATCAGACATTGGCTAGCTGTAAGAAGACAGAGGTTGGTGGTTGATGGGAAATGTTCAGCCTGGAGTTCAGTTACTAGTGGTGTACCACAAGGATCTGTTTTGGGGCCACTGCTGTTTGTTATTTTTATAAATGACCTGGAGGAGGGCGTAGTAGGATGGGTGAGTAAATTTGCGGATGACACTAAAGTCGGTGGAGTTGTGGACAGTGCGGAAGGATGTTGCAGGTTACAGAGGGACATAGATAAGCTGCAGAGCTGGGCTGAGAAGTGGCAAATGGAATTTAATGCAGAAAAGTGTGAGGTGATTCATTTTGGAAGGGGTAACAGGAATACAGAGTACTGGGCTAATGGTAAGAGTCTTGGTAGTGTGGATGAGCAGAGAGATCTCGGTATCCATGTACATAGATCCCTGAAAGTTGCCACCCAGGTTGTTAGGATTGTTAAGAAGGCGTACGGTGTGTTAGCTTTTATCGGTAGAGGGATTGAGTTTCGGAGCCACGAGGTCATGTTGCAGCTGTACAAAACTCTGGTGCGGCCGCGTTTGGAGCATTGCGTGCAGTTCTGGTCGCCGCATTATAGGAAGGATATGGAAGCATTGGAAAGGGTTCAGAGGAGATTTACCAGGATGTTGCCTGGTATGGAGGGAAGATCTTATGAGGAAAGGCTGAGGGACTTGAGGCTGTTTTCGTTAGAGAGAAGAAGGTTAAGAGGTGACTTAATAGAGGCATACAAGATGATCAGAGAATTAAATAGGGTGGACAGTGAGAGCCTTTTTCCTCGGATGGTGATGGCTTGCATGAGGGGACATAGCTTTAAACTGAGGGGAGAGAGATATAGGACAGATGTCAGAGGTAGGTTCTTTACTCAGAGAGTAGTAGGGGCGTGGAATGTCCTGCCTGCAACAGTAGCGGACTTGCCAACATTAAGGGCATTTAAATGGTCATTGGATAAACATATGGATGATAATGGAATAGTGTAGATGGGCTTTAGATTGCTTTCACAAGTCGGCGCAACATCGAGGGCCGAAGGGCCTGTACTGCGCTGTAATGTACTGTTGTTCTATTCTATTGTTCTATTGAAGCGCTGTTTGATAGCACTGTTGACAAACCCTTCCACCAACTTGCTGATGATTGAGAGTAAGCAAATGGGGCAGCAATGGATCGGATTTGATTTGATTTTAATTTAATCCCTTCTCTTCAAATAAGTTGATGGTCATGTTGACCTGAGGAAAGGGTTGCATGATCACAGATGTTCCTCTACGCCCATCCCAATAAATTCACCCAAAATTACTGAAACATTCATGTTTTAAAATTATTTTGAAAGATCTACGAAGTATTTAAAACTCAAAGCTGTAGTAAAAACAGAACACAGGCCAGGAGTCGGGGTTTAGTAAAAATGAACCACTCAGGGCTATGGCCAATATAACTCACTCAGTTTTGAAGCACTTGAATTTTTGTTAAACACCAGTCCTCAATGAAAATAAAGGACACCTTCATAGACCCATATGAAAACATGACTTCCTAATAGGTCTGTGGCAAAGACACTCATGAACTGTGTGAATCAATTCATGTAAGGAGGCTCTTTTATTTATTCAGCATGGCCCCAGGGATATTTTATTTATCCCTCATGTAATGATGAATTTTCCATTGGTTATTTCCTTTCTACAAATAGTTGTCATCTGTTACATGTCAACGAAATTGTTGGACCACCTTTAAATTTTTAATGCTAGTAAAGGGCTGACACAAGAGTTTCCTCTTGGCTAATGTTCCGAATGCTACCCCCCTATCCAGGTACCAGTTAGCAGTGGTAGCAAATTAACTCATTGCCGCTGCACCTTACGTTTAAAGCAGGCACTGTTCTCAAACGGTTCCTCCAGCACTTGATGGCTTAGCCCTCATCAGCCAAGCAGCAACCCTGATTTATTATCAGGTTGTGTAATTTTGAGCTAATTATGCCGACAGAAGGGCTATTAATAGGAACGGGACTGGCAACAACTCTGCAATCCATCTGGCCATTCACCAAAAAAAACGGCTACTCTTCAGTCACCCACTCTTTCAAATATCTTTTATTCTGTCAATGATTGCAAAAGGAAATTGGACGGGCACTTGAGCAAAATTAACTGGCTACGGAGATAGAATAGGGCAATGGGACTGACTGAATTGGTGTGGAGAGGGCTGGTATGTACTCAATGCCGAATGACCTCCTCCTTCCGCACCATAATGACTATGGCACGCCTCAGAATCTGCGTAATAACAGAGTGAAAATTTGGGTGAGACAAGACATGTCAAGTGGGGTGGGGGTGGGGGGCTTCAGCTGTTGAGTTGTGGGGGCATTATTAATAGGTTATTAATGTATTTGGACTATGATTATTAATGTAGTAACATCCTGATTATTAATCTTATAGGATCATGATTATTGACACAACTGGCAAATGACGTTGACGTAATAGGATCCTGATTATTAATGCAAGATGATCCTGATTATTATCTACAAGCAGAAACAAAAAAAGGCGATGATTTAAAGAGGACTCACAGTTGTCACAAATCAGTCCGAGTTCCAGGGCAGCTCTGCTGCATCAGAGCACATGACCACAAAATCCCGTGGGGTCGTGACCCATGGTTTGGAAGCCCCAATTTAAGCTGTCTGAATACCTTCCCCTTCCAAGCTTGAGCTCAAGCCCTCTGCTTTTAGAGTTTGAGGGAATCTGGAACATATAATTGGGATGTACCTTATCAATTTTGAACGTGTCTTAAATATTTGAATACAAACTTTCTTGAGCTTTCTTTTCTTCAGAGTGAACAATCCCCTGGCCTTCAAATAATTCTCCTCACGGTTTTTCTTTCATCGGGGGCATCGCTGGCAAGGCCAGCATTTGTTATCCATCCCGAATTGTCCTTAAGTAGGGGCTGGTGAGCCACTTTCTTGAACTGCTCCAGTCCAGGCAGGAATTCCAGGATTTTGAAGCAATGACACTGAAGGAATGGTGATACGGTTCATATTCAGCACTGTGTGCAGCTTCGCGGGGAATTTACAGGTGGTAGTGCTCCTTGTCCTTTTTTGTGATAGAGGTTGTGGGTCAGGAAGGTTTTCAAGTTGGTGAGTGATGCACTATCAATCAAGACGAGAGAGTAGAGTGCAATCGAGGCTTTATTAAGCAGAGATGTGTTGCCTCCTGAAGCTGCTGCCGAAATGGCTGCAGCTCGGTGAGCACACACATTTATACTCCGCCGACTGGGCGGAGCCAGCAGGCAGGGATCTACCCCCGTACCTGTAGTACCGGAGCCTTACCGTATTACTTCTCATATACGTAATATATGCAAACAGTGGTGACTACCACAATGAGTTCCTGCAGTGCACCTTGCAGTTGGTAAATACTGCTGCCACTGTGTGGTTGTGAGGGAAGGGAATTTTAAGGATGGGGTGCCGATCAAATGGGCTGCTTTGTCCTGGATGCTGTCAAGCTTCTTCAGTGCTATTGGAGCCGCACTCATCCAGGCATGTGAAGTGTATCCCATCACTGTCCTGTCTTACGCCTTGTAGATTGTGGACATGCTTTGGAGAGTCAGGAGGTGAGTTACTCACTGCAGGATTCCTAGCCTCTGACCTGCTCTTGTAGCATCGTATTTATATGGCTATTTCAGTTCAGTTTCTGGTCAATAGTAAGCACCAGGATGTTGATAGTTGGGGGGTGGGGGGGGGGGAGGCACAGCAATGGCAATGCCATGGGGGGGGGGGGGCAGCAATGGCAATGCCATGGGGGGGAGGCACAGCAATGGCAATGCCATTTAATGTCAATGGAAGGTTAGATTCTCTTTTGTTGGAGATGATCATTGCCTGGTACTTGGATGGCGCAAACGTTGCTTGCCCCGGCCTAAGTGACTTGTTGCACATGGACATGAACTGCTTCAGTCTCTGAGATGTGAAAACTACTGATACCAATGCCTTAAGCTAGGTATCAGTTTAACTGCCTGGATATGTTTGGGGCAGTACAGAGACCACAATTACACGGCGTACAATGGGCCACATCAGTGCCATGTGCAGCTTTATTGGCCTGAAAATAACAGGGACTGCGGAAGGAAAGGTAGCTGTTGCAAAATCCAGAAAGGTGAGGAGTCCCTCTCGATTTCAATGACAGGGTTTCAGTAGAATAATGTCAGGCCAACCCCTATCCTACAGCCACCAGATTGACTCCTGGCCTATGGTTGGGAGAGGTGTGCAGCAGCAGGAGGTAACAGCCAGAGAGACTTGTGTGGACTGTCCTCGGCAGTCAGCAGAGAGGCTCCAAGCTCTGACTCAGCATCAGAGGGGATGGGAGGGGTTGAAAATCATCGGACTATATTTGGGCCATGGGGAGGCCGAAAGACTCCAAAGAGGAGCAGGTCCTGTCATTGCCTTTGTTGCCTTAATCTGCTGCCAGGAATGGCAGCGCACGCGTGCTCCCTCCAACAGGCTGAGTGCTGATGGTGTTGGCCAAGAATCTGGACTGTCAGTGAGGTTCCACCTGCCTCTTGTGGGACACTCAATGAACACAGTTTGATGTTTTAAAAATGGGACAGGTTTGAGGTTGGGTAGGGGTGTATTGCTTGATCCTGATATTTTAAAACATTCCGGACACTCCTATCCTTTGGAGGGGTAAATGGGATTTAAAATCAGGCCTTTATCATCTCATGACCTTGGCATTTGAAGTCTGGCCCTGCAATTCGCTCGCCTTATTTATCAGTGGGCGGGGTCTCGGACAATGGGCGGGCCCGGGGTGAGTGGGCGGGGTCTATGACAATGGGCGGGGGAGGGATGAGTGAGCTGGGTCTCTGACAACGGGCCAGTGGGCGGGGCCCAGGTCATTGGCGGGGCCGGGATGAGGGGGCGGGGTCTACGTCAGTGGACGGCGACAGGGTCAGTGGGCGGGGTCTCGGGGTCAGAGGCCATGGCCGGGCCTGCTCTCCGGCTGCTCCCCCCCGACGCCGGGGACCGCGGTTCTCAGCGCTGCCGCCTGGGGCCTCGGGCTCTGGCTGCTCTGGGCCTCAAGCTTGGCTCCCCGGTGCGGATTTGTTTACCAGGCGGGGCCGCTCTATGCGCGGCTTGGCCGCGGAGGGACCGGGCCGAGGGCTTCTTGCAGCTGGACACCAAGTGCGTGAGCCCGTGGCTGGTGGGGAGGCCCTGCCAGGGTCTGAGCCTCGGCCTAGGACACTTACAGCCGCTTTCCTGCGTGAAACTAAGGCGGGTTCGCGTCCGAGCAGTACTCGAGACGGGGGCTTGGGGGCTGGGGGGAGAGTCCAAGGGGCTGGTGGGAGAGTACAGGGCTGGGGGCCGAGAGGGAGAGGACAGGTGCCTGGGGGGAGAGGCCGGGTCTGGGACCCCGGGGGGAAAGGCCGGGTCTGGGACCCCGGGGGGAAAGGCCGGGTCTGGGACCCCGGGGGGAAAGGCCGGGTCTGGGACCCCGGGGGGAAAGGCCGGGTCTGGGACCCCGGGGGGAAAGGCCGGGTCTGGGACACCGAGGGGAGAGGCCGGGGCTATGGGTGTGGGAGGTGGGGCTGGAGGCCCGGGGGAAGAGGCCAGGGGTCTGGGGGTAGAGGACAGGGATGGGGGCCGAGAGGGAGAGGCCAGGCCTGGGACCCCGGGGAGAAAGGCCGGGGCTAGGGGTCTGGGAGGTGGGGGTGGACGCCCGGAGGGAGAGGCCAGGGTCGTGGAGGGAGAGGACAAGGCTGGGGACCTGGGGGGAAAAGTCGGGGCTGAGACCGGGGAGCTGTTGAAGGAACTGCTGAGGGGTGTTTACCTGTGCCCGGGGTTTGTTGTGGAGCTTGCGGCCTGGCCTGGGCTGCGCCTCCTGGAAGTCACCGCTGTGGAGCCAGAGCTGGAGCCAGGCAGCACCGGCTTCCTGGGCACCCGGACGCGGCTGGAGGTGGTGGAGGTGCTGAGGCCCGAGCAATTCCAATCCCAGGGCCGTGATCTGCGCCTAGGTGGCCTTGAGCAGGCGGCCTCCCCCCTCCGGGAGTTGCTAAGCCTCCCGCTCCGGTTCCCGAAGGCCTTGGGCCGCCTGGGCCTACCCTGCCCCCGGGGGGTGTTGCTGCTTGGGCCCCCGGGTGTGGGGAAGACCGCACTGCTCCGTGCCCTAGCCCATGAGCTGGAGGCCCCAATATTAGAGGTCTCTCCTGCCGCTATCCAGGGATCTCGGCCTGGGGAGAGTGAGCAGAAATTGAGGCGACTGTTTGAAAAGGCCCAGGGCCAGGCCGGACCCTGTCTCCTCTTCATCGATGACATGGACTCACTTTTTCCTCGGAGAGCGGCAGCAGGAAACCGGCCCGAGGACCGGCTGGTGGCCCAGCTTCTCACCCTGATGGACAACCTGGATCCCTGGACACAGATGCTGGTGGTGGCAGCGAGCAGCAGGCCCGAAGCCTTGGAGCCCGCGCTAAGGAGGCCAGGTCGCTTTGACCGAGAGATCACAATCAATGTACCCACAATGTTGCAGCGCCAATCCATTCTACAAGCGATCACCTCTGCAATGCCTCTGAGGGCTGATGTTTACTTGTCTTGGTTGGCAGAAGCTACAAGTGGTTATGTTGGTGCTGACCTGACGGCTCTCTGTCGAGAGGCCACTCTGCAGCTCGTGAGACGCAGCTCCAAGGAACCATTGGACAACAAAATTAACTTTGCAGATTTCCATGAAGCGCTGAGGATTGTGCAGCCTTCCTGTCTCAGGAGCAGCATCGGACTGACTGATTTCAGACCTGTCCAGTGGGACCAGATTGGAGGTCTGGATCAAGTCAAACTGAAACTCAAACAGAGCATTGAATGGCCAGTGATGTACCCAGAGGCATTTGTGAGGATGGGTGTGACCCCCATTCGTGGAATTCTCCTGTATGGACCGCCTGGATGTGCAAAGACCACAGTGGTGAAGGCTGCAGCCTCCAGTTGCCGATGTTCTTTCCTGTCGGTTAGTGGGGCTGATCTCTTCTCTCCATTTGTAGGTGATTCTGAGAAGGCCCTGGCTCAGGTTTTTCACCAAGCTCGAGCTGCAGCACCATCAATCCTGTTCCTTGATGAAATTGATTCCATGCTTGGATCCCGCTCGCTCGATGGAACAGTGGATCACAGTGTTAAAGAGCGAGTGCTCTCTGTTCTCCTTAATGAAATGGATGGAATTGGTCACTCCCTGGCCAAAGGGAGAGACCCTGAGAGGAAAATACTCCTGCCTGAAGGAGAACAATTGGAACAGTCAAAAATGTTGGAGTTTCAGGAGGTTCGTAACAAAGATGTGATCGTGGTGGCTGCTACAAATCGACCAGACCTCTTGGATGATGCTTTATTGCGACCTGGGAGATTTGACCAGATAATCTTTGTTCCAATTCCAGATGCAGAAGCAAGACTTTCAATACTGAGAATTTGCACATCCAAAACTCCACTGGATGATGTGTTATTGGAGGAACTGGCGGCTCAGACCACAGGGTTTACTGGGGCAGATATACAGAATTTATGCAAAGAGGCTGCCTTATTGGCTCTGCAGGAAGATGGATTTGATGCTGCTGCTGTGAAACATGGTCATTTTCTCAAATCTCTTCAGAATTTAAAGCCCTCTTTGACAGGTCAACAGCTGGATTTCTACCACAATTTGTTCTCAACAGTGACCAGGAGGTAGCCAGACCATTCCTAACTTTACTCCAGATGAAAGAATCAGAACTGAGTATATAATTCTAATAAATTTGTATTTTGTATTTAAAAAAAAGCTTTCCTTATTTATTTTTTAAAAGTTTATCCCATCCTTAAAAGTTACAAAGCAAATGCGCAGAGTGCACAGGAAAAACCCTTATTCCATCTTATTGCTTGCTCTAAAGACCAATTCAAATTGAAACCAATTCATGGTCTCCACAAGAGAGACAGACAAGATCCAAGCTGATAAGAAAAGGCATTGTACCTCATCTTGGGTTTGATCTGACGCTTGATCTGCGCCAAAAGGCCAAGAAGCGATAGCTTCCTTATTTATGCCACACACTACACCATCCCCCTTCTGTTAATTGGTATCGCTTTGCCATTTTCATGCTCCTTAAACAAGTCTTGTTATTACTACTTATGTTTATATTTAAAATACTGTATTAACAAATATTTTCTCTATCCAGATGTTGAATTGCCTATTGCCATGTCCAACAATTTCTATTTTCTATTTGAAGAAGTTACTTCCTTTTGATTGCAAAAATCAAACTGAAGGGACTCTGAAGGGCTGTACCTTGTGAGCTCCACAGTGTCGCATTTGGAGGGGGGGATACCCATACCTATACCCAGTAAGGGTTTGCATGGAAATTGCCCAAAGGTGCAAACTTACTCTGGGCAATTGCCCTGGATTAGGAACCATTCAAAAATGTGATTTGAATCACAAACTTCAGATGGTTCTGACTGGGTTACATTAATAGCTACCCAGGAAAGATTAGAAGAACTAAAACCACATCTAAGCTCTGGGTAACAGACCCAGACCGAATCCCGAAGGGATTCCCCCCACACCTCTCGACCCCTAGGAGACAGCTCGATCCTTATGACACCCCCCACCCTCCCACAGGACTTTCAACCCCCTGAACCCCCAGGGTCTCATCCCAATCCCCAACACTACTCCCCATGGGATTCCCCCACCCACCATGGACTACTCCCCCCAACCCCAAACCCTACCAGACGCGACAGGATCCCGGACACACCATCCCCTGAAGTCCGGTCCCAACCTGATGCCCTACGACCGAGGGCCGACCTCCAATCCGAACCCCACTGACCGCCGATCCCCTAACTCCCAACCTCTGATAAACCCTGATCTTGGGCGTCACAGTGGTTAGCACTGCGGCCTATGGTGCTGAGGACCCAGTTCGATCCTGGCCCCGGGTCACTATCTGCGTGGAGTTTTACCCCCCACAACCCAAAGATGTGCAGGTTAGGTGGATTGGCCACCCTAAATTGTCCCTTCAATTGGAAAACTAATTGGATACTCTAAATTTATTTACACCCTGATCTTTGATCCACCCTCAACCTCCAATCTGCTCCCTGACTTCTTATCCCCCGGTGACCTTTGATTTTCTTCCCCCACTCTTCTAGACCCTATCCACTTATCTCAGACACTTACCTTCTCCCTGACCTGCCAAAAAAAACATAAATTCAATGGATGTTTAGCTTAACCTGGTTGACGACAGCTAGTACTGTATAAATTGGGGGAGGCCTCTTCATTTTGACGTTGATAAATTTTGATGCTGGGGCCCAGGGACGTGCTGCACTGCACATCTCGGTCAGCCTGAGTCGGAAGATCGGGTGAGATTACATTGAAAAAAAGTTGGCTCAAGTAATGGTCACAGAATGGCAATCTGCCACTGATTGCCACTCTGTTGAAGAGCAGTTTCCACCATGTTTACAGTGGGTAGCAAGAAAAAACTGGAGAATGTTTTTATTCGTCTCCAGAGCTGTTTACAAGATCAGGAGACTGACCATCTGGCAGGACAGCTTATTTCAGGTTCAGTATTCATTGCGGTTTGCAGTAGCAACAGCAGCACGATATGTGATAAATGTTTTGATGAATTGAACCCTGTTTGGTTTGCCAGCGGTTGTCCAGAGTGGGGCCGTTGTCAGGTACTCCGTACTCGATTGAGGACTCCAGAATCAAAAAGGTTGGGAGGGTGGGCGCTGAAAGCAACCCCCTTTCCCTGCCTCTTCCCCCTTTCTGCAACATCCTCCCCACAACCTCCATACCATCTCTCCAGGGATTCAGCAATGGTCCCTGGTAAAGTCCTTGGAGTATGGCCAGCAGCAACTACCACCCATTGTGTCACTGCCGGTAATGGAGAACTGCTAGCCTTTAATTGGCCAGAAATTCTCAACAGGCATAATTCCTGCCCCTGGGATCCTAAATCTTGGGGGAAGCCTGACGCTGGCCAGTTAAATGCCTGACAGGCACATAATTTGAATAGACCGCCCAAATGAAAGCAACACAGTGTTCCCACCGGTTCGTCAATAGGAGGCGAGACTTTAGTCTCAAGCTGAAATGCAGCAACAGGACTCAGTAACACTAATGCATATAAGTAGTCATTGTACCAGAATTAATTGCAAGAGAGGAATGGGTCTAAGGTGACGAGACCAAAGGCTTTTATGATTGTTTAAATTGGTTGCCATAACACCAGTGCTTATTCAAAATCTTCTAATCTCATCCTAAAGGGGAGAAAACTGAAGTTCAAATAAACGGAAGCATGTGAAAAAGCAATTCAGTCCATTGGACTTGTTCAGAACCGTGGTTGAACAACGCTATGTTCTGGAGAAGGAGCAATAATGAATTGATGAAGATGATGTTGGAAATAAAGGTTCTACCTATAAGGAAAGGTTGAACAAATGAGAGATCCGTTCTCTTAAAAAAAAAAAGAGAAGGCTAAGGGATGATGAGATGGAGATCCTTAAACCCAACAAAGATCAAGAGTAAAGTTGTTTTCACTTGTTGGAGAAACATAAATATAAAATAGTCACCAATCCAATAGTGAGTTGGGAGGGACTTCTTTGTCCGGAGAGTGGTTTGAATATGGAACTTACTAGGACAAAGAGTAGGTGATGCATACAGTATAGATGCATTTAAGGCAAAGTGAAATAAACCCACGAGGAATAGATGGTTATATTGATCTGGGCCAGAATTCTCTGGTCATTATGATTCTCTGCTCCCGTTGGCAGCGCACCACCATGTCTCCAGGCAGCGTGGGGTGACTTCAATGGGAAATCCTATTGATAAGCAGCGGGAAGTGAGAATCCCGCCGGCAGTGAATGGTATGCCTTTGTGAAACACGCGGCTGGTGGACAGGAGAATCCAGTCCCTGGTTATAAAGAGGTGTGAGATTAGGCTGGTGTGAGGCATAAACACCAATATGGCCTAGTTGGACTGAATAGCCTATTTTGGTGTTGTACATTTACAATTAAATGTGAAATTCCATCCACAGTCTAAGTATAATCTACCCTATCAGGGTCTCCACCCCAAACCCATTACTTTCTTAAAGTCCCAGATCCCCCAAAGCAAAACTGAGTAAAACTCCAGCGAGCCCATTTAATCTTTTTTTTTAATTTAGAATACTAGAACATAGAACGATACAGCGCAGTACAGGCCCTTCGGCTGCACCGACATGGGAAGTCAAAAAACAAAAGCCATCTAACCTACACTATGCCATTATCATCCATATGCTTATCCAATAAACTTTTAAATGCCCTCAATGTTGGCAAGTTCACTACTGTTGCAGGTAGGGCATTCCACGGCCTCACCACTCTTTGTGTAAAGAACCTACCTCTGACCTCTGTCCTATATCTATTACCCCTCAGTTTAAGGCTATGTCCCCTCGTGCGAGCCATTTCCATCCGCGGGAGAAGGCTCTCACTGTCCACCCTATCTAACCTGATCATTTTGTATGCCTCTATTAAGTCTCTTAACCTTCTTCTCTCTAACGAAAGCAACCTCAAGTCCATCAGCCTTTCCTCATAAGATTTTCCCTCCATACCAGGCAACATCCTGGTAAATCTCCTCCGCACCCGCTCCAAAGCTTCCACGTCCTTCCTATAATGCGGTGACCAGAACTGTACGCAATACTCCAAATGCGGCCGTACCAGAGATTTGTAAAGCTGCAACATGACCTCATGACTCCAGAACTCAATCCCTCTACCAATAAAGGCCAACACTCCATAGGCCTTCTTCACAACCCTATCAACCTGGGTGGCAACTTTCAGGGATCTATGTACATGGACACCTAGATCCCTCTGCTCATCCACACTTCCAAGAACTTTACCATTAGCCAAATATTCCGCATTCCTGTTATTCCTTCCAAAGTGAATCACCTCACACTTCTCTACATTAAACTCCATTTGCCACCTCTCAGCCCAGCTCTGCAGCTTATCTATGTCCCTCTGTAACCTGCTACATCCTTCCGCACTGTCGACAACACCACCGACTTTAGTGTCGTCTGCAAATTTACTCACCCACCCTTCTGCGCCCTCCTCTAGATCATTGATAAAAATGACAAACAGCAACGGCCCCAGAACAGATCCTTGTGGTACGCACCATCAACCAACACCCTCTGTCTTCTTTCAGCGAGCCAATTTCTGATCCACATCTCTAAATCACCCTCAATCCCCAGCCTCTGTATTTTCTGCAATAGCCTACCGTGGGGAACCTTATCAAACGCTTTACTGAAATCCATATACACCACACCAACTGCTCTACCCTCGTCTACCTGTTCAGTCACCTTCTCAAAGAACTCGATAAGGTCTGTGAGGCATGACCTACCCTTCACAAAGCCATGCTGACTATCCCTAATCATATTATTCCTATCTAGATGATTATAAATCTTGTCTCTTATAATCCCCTCCAAGACTTTACCCACAACAGACGTGAGGCTCACCGGTCTATAGTTGCTGGGGTTGTCTCTACTCCCCTTCTTGAACAAAGTGACCACATTTGCTATCCTCCAGTCCTCTGGCACTATTCCTGTAGCCAATGATGACATAAAAATCAAAGCCAAACGCCCAGCAATCTCTTCCCTGGCTTCCTAGAGAATCCTAGGATAAATCCCATCAGGCCCTGGGGACTTATCTATTTTCAGCCTGTCCAGAATTGCCAACACCTCTTCCCTACGTACCTCAATGCCATCTATTCTAATAGCCTGGGTCTCAGCATTCTCCTCCACAACATTATCTTTTTCCTGAGTGAATACTGACGAAAAATATTCATTTAGTATCTCGCCTATATCTTCAGACTCCACACACAACTTCCCATCCCTGTCCTTGACTGGCCCTACTCTTACCCTAGTCATTCTTTTATTCCTGACATACCGATAGAAAGCTTTTGGGTTTTCCTTGATCCTACCTGCCAAATACTTCTCATGTCCCCTCCTTGCTCGTCTTAGCTCTCTCTTTAGATCCTTCCTCGCTACCTTGTAACTATCAAGCGCCCCAACTGAAACTTCACTCCTCATCTTCACATAGGCTTCCTTCTTCCTCTTAACAAGAGATTCCACTTCTTTGGTAAACCACGGTTCCCTCGCTCGACGCCTTCCTCCCTGCCTCACCGGTACGTACTTATCAAGAACACGCAGTAGGTGTTCCTTAAACCAGCTCCACATATCCAGTGTGCCCAACACTTGCAGCCTACTTCTCCAACCTATCCCTCCCAGGTCATGTCTAATGGCATCATAATTGCCCTTCCCCGAGCTCTAACTCTTGCCCTGCGGGGTATACTTATCCCTTTCCATCACTAACGTAAACGTCACCGAATTGTGGTCACTGTCCCCAAAGTGCTCACCTACCTCCAAATCTAACACCTGGCCTGGTTCATTACCCAAAACCAAATCCAATGTGGCCTCTCCTCTTGTTGGCCTGTCAACATATTGTGTCAGGAAACCCTCCTGCACACATTGTACAAAAAATGACCCATCTAATGTACTCAAACTATATCTTTTCCAGTCAATATTTGGAAAGTTAAAGTCTCCCATAATAACTACCCTGTTGCTTTCGCTCTTATCCAGAATCATCTTCGCCATCCTTTCCTCTACATCCCTAGAACTATTTGGAGGCCTATAGAAAACTCCCAACAGGGTGACCTCTCCTTTCCTGTTTCTAACCTCAGCCCATACTACCTCGGAAGAAGAGTCCCCATCTAGTATCCTCTCCGCCACCGTAATACTGTTTTTGACTAGCAGCGCCACACCTCCCCCTCTTTTGCCTCCTTCTCTGAGCTTACTAAAACACCTAAACCCCGGAACCTGCAACAACCATTCCTGTCCCTGCTCTATCCATGTCTCCGAAATAGCCACAACATCGAAGTCCCAGGTACCAACCCATGCTGCCAGTTCCCCTACCTTATTTCGTATACTCCTGGCATTGAAGTAGACACACTTCAAACCACCTACCTGAACACTGGCCCCCTCCTGCAAAGTCAATTCTGTGCTCCTGACCTCTATACTCTCAATCTCTCGTACCCTAAAACTACAATCCAGGTTCCCATGCCCCTGCTGTATTAGTTTAAACCCCCCCCAAAGAGCACTAACAAATCTCCCCCCCAGCATATTTGTGCCCCTCAGGTTCAGATGTAGACCATCCTGTCTGTAGAGGTTCCACCTT
The DNA here is from genome assembly GCF_047496885.1 of Scyliorhinus torazame. Taxonomy (NCBI): domain Eukaryota; kingdom Metazoa; phylum Chordata; class Chondrichthyes; order Carcharhiniformes; family Scyliorhinidae; genus Scyliorhinus; species Scyliorhinus torazame. The sequence continues at coordinate 300,939,623 of NC_092712.1, forward strand.
CCCCTGAAAGAGCCCCAGTTATCCAGAAATCTGAATCCCTCCCGCCTGCACCATCCCTGTAGCCACGTGTTTAATTGCTCTCTCTCCCTATTCCTCATCTCATTATCACGTGGCACGGGCAACAACCCAGAGATAACAATTCTGTTTGTTCTCGTTATGAGCTTCCATCCTAGCTCCCTGAAAGCCTGCCTGACATCCTTGTCCCATCTCCTACCTATGTCGTTAGTGCCAATGTGGACCACGACTTGGGGCTGCTCCCCCTCCCCCTTAAGGACCCGAAAAACACGATCCGAGACATCACGTACCCTTGCACCTGGGAGGCAACATACCAAACGTGAGTCTCTCTCGCTCCCACAAAATCTCCTATCTGTGCCCCTGACTATCGAGTCCCCAATTACTAATGCTCTGCTCCTCTCCCCCCTTCCCTTCTGAGCAACAGGGACAAACTCCGTGCCAGAGGCCCGTATCCCATGGTTTACCCCTGGTATGTCCCCCTCCCCACAAGTATCCAAAGCGGTATACTTGTTACTCAGGGGAACGACCGCAGGGGATCCCTGCACTGACTGCTTCTTCCCAGTCCCTCTTACAGTTACCCATCTATCTCCAATCTTTGGTGTAACTAATTCCCTGAAGCTGCTATCTATGACCCCCCTCTGCCTCCCGAATGATCCGAAGTTCATCCAACTCCAGCTCCAGTTCCCTAACTCGGTCTTGGAGGAGCTGGAGATGGCTGCACTTCCTGCAGGTAATATCAGCAGGGACACTAACGGCATCCCTCACCTCAAACATCCTGCAGGAGGAACATTGCACTACCTTCCCTGCCATCCCTCTAACCTCCAACCAAGATCTGGTTAATAAATAAATAAAAAATATATTATAATAATATGGCACTTACCTCACACCAATGGGTCTTATTATTAGGTTAGAGGAGGAGGGTGGGTGGGAGACACTACACGTGTAGTGTCTCGGGTTTCCTCTCCACCAGAATTTATTGGTTGCGGGGGGGGCTTCCCAGAAGTCCGCGGTCGAACTTCCGGTTCCCGCCTTATATTTTTTAAAAAATAAAACAGAAAAGAAGAACACAAACGGGACCAGGTAAGTGTTTTTAAAGTAAAAATACCCAATTATTTTTATTTTTTCTCCCAATTAAGGGGCAATTTAGTGTGGCCAATCCACCTAACCTGCACATCTTTGGGTTGTGGGGGTGAAACCCATGAAGACACGGGGAGAATGTGCAAACTCCACTCCAGGGCTGGGATTCGAACCTGGATCCTCAGCGCCGTAGGCAGCAGAGCTAATCACTGTGTTACGTGTCGCCTGTGCCCATTTAATCTTTTTAAATTTTTTTTTAAATAAAATATTTTATTGAAAATTTTTGGTCAACCAACACAGTACATTGTGCATCCTTTACACAATATTATAACAACACAAATAACAATGACCTATTTTATAAACAGAAAATGAATAAATAATAAATAACAAAAATGAAAACTAACCCTAATTGGCAACTGCCTTATCACAAGTAACACTCTCCAAAAATATAATTTAACAGTCCAATATATAATTATCTGTAGCAACGACCTATACATATTATACAGTATATATTAACAACCCTGGGAGTCCTTCTGGTTCCTCCTCCCCCCCTCCCTCCCTTCACCCCCCTCCCCCCCTCCCTCCCCCTCTCCCTCCCTCCCCCCTCCCTCCCCCCCTCCCCCCCCTCCCTCCCCCCCCCCCCCACCCCCCTCCCCCCCCACCCCCATCCTGGGCTGCTGCTGCCTTCTTTTTTCCATTCCATCTATCTTTCTGCGAGGTATTCGACGAACGGTTGCCACCGCCTGGTGAACCCTTGAGCCGACCCCCTTAGAACGAACTTAATCCGCTCTAGCTTTATAAACCCTGCCATGTCATTTATCCAGGTCTCCACCCCCGGGGGCTTGGCTTCTTTCCACATTAGCAATATCCTGCGCCGGGCTACTAGGGACGCAAAGGCCAAAACATCGGCCTCTCTCGCCTCCTGCACTCCCGGCTCTTGTGCAACCCCAAATATAGCCAACCCCCAGCTTGGTTCGACCCGGACCCCCACTACTTTTGAAAGCACCTTTGTCACCCCCATCCAAAACCCCTGTAGTGCCGGGCATGACCAAAACATATGGGTATGATTCGCTGGGCTTCTCGAGCACCTCGCACACCTATCCTCCACCCCAAAAAATTTACTGAGCCGTGCTCCAGTCATATGCGCCCTGTGTAATACCTTAAACTGAATCAGGCTTAGCCTGGCACACGAGGACGACGAGTTTACCCTGCTTAGGGCATCTGCCCACAGCCCCTCCTCGATCTCCTCCCCCAGCTCTTCTTCCCATTTCCCTTTTAGTTCATCTACCATAGTCTCCCCTTGGTCCCTCATTTCCCTATATATATCTGACACCTTACCATCCCCCACCCATGTCTTTGAGATCACTCTGTCCTGCACCTCTTGTGTCTGGAGCTGTGGGAATTCCCTCACCGGTTGCCTCGCAAAAGCCCTCAGTTGCATATACCTGAATGCATTCCCTTGGGGCAACCCATATTTCTCGGTCAGCGCTCCCAGACTCGCGAACTTCCCATCCTCAAACAGATCTTTCAGTTGCGTTATTCCTTCTCTTTGCCACATTCCATATCCCCCATCCATTCCCCCCCGGGGCAAACCTATGGTTGTTTCTTATCGGGGACCCCCCAAGGCTCCAGTCTTTCCCCTATGCCGTCTCCACTGTCCCCAAATCTTCAGTGTAGCCACCACCACCGGGCTTGTGGTGTAGTTCCTCGGTGAGAACGGCAATGGGGCTGTCACCATAGCCTGTAGGCTAGTCCTCCTACAGGACGCCCTCTCTAATCTCTTCCACGCCGCTCCCTCCTCCTCTCCCATCCACTTACTCACCATTGAAATATTAGCGGCCCAATAATACTCACTTAGGCTCGGTAGTGCCAGCCCCCCCCCCCCCCCCTATCCCTGCTACGCTGTAAGAATCCCTTCCTCACTCTCGGGGTCTTCCCGGCCCACACAAAACCCATGATGCTCTTTTCAATCCTTTTAAAAAAAGCCTTCGTGATCACCACCGGGACGCACTGAAACACAAAGAGGAATCTCCGGAGGACCACCACCTTAACCGCCTGCACCCTCCCTGCCAGTGACAGGGATACCATATCCCATCTCTTGAAATCCTCCTCCATTTGTTCCACCAACCGCGTTAAATTTAACCTATGCAATGTGCCCCAATTCTTGGCTATCTGGATCCCCAGGTAACGAAAGTCCCTTGTTACCTTCCTCAACGGTAGGTCCTCTATTTCTCTACTCTGCTCCCCTGGATGCACCACAAACAACTCACTTTTCCCCATGTTCAATTTATACCCTGAAAAATCCCCAAACTCCCCAAGTATCCGCATTATTTCTGGCATCCCCTCCGCCGGGTCTGCCACATATAGTAACAAATCGTCCGCATACAAAGATACCCGGTGTTCTTCTCCTCCTCTAAGTACTCCCCTCCACTTCTTGGAACCCCTCGACGCTATCGCCAGGGGCTCAATCGCCAGTGCAAACAATAATGGGGACAAGGGCATCCCTGCCTTGTCCCTCTATGGAGCCAAAAATATGCAGATCCCCGTCCATTCGTGACCACGCTCGCCATCGGGGCCCTATACAACAGCTGCACCCATCTAACATACCCCTCTCCAAAACCAAATCTCCTCAACACCTCCCACAAATAATCCCACTCCACTCTATCAAATGCTTTCTCGGCATCCATCGCCACTACTATCTCCGTTTCCCCCTCTGGTGGGGGCATCATCATTACCCCTAACAACCTCCGTATATTCGTGTTCAGCTGTCTACCCTTCACAAACCCAGTTTGGTCCTCGTGGACCACCCCTGGGACACATTCCTCTATTCTCATTGCCATTACCTTGGCCAGGATCTTGGCATCTACATTTAGGAGGGAAATAGGTCTATAGGACCCGCATTGTAGCGGGTCCTTTTCCTTCTTTAAGAGAAGCAATATCGTTGCTTCAGACATAGTCGGGGGCAGTTGTCCCCTTTCCTTTGCCTCATTAAAGGTCCTCGTCAATACCGGGGCGAGCAAGTCCACATATTTTCTATAGAATTCGACTGGGAATCCATCCGGTCCCGGGGCCTTTCCCGCCTGCATGCTCCTAATTCCTTTCACCACTTCTTCTACCTCGATCTGTGCTCCCAGTCCCACCCTTTCCTGCTCTTCCACCTTGGGAAATTCCAGCCGATCCAAAAAGCCCATCATTCTCTCCCTCCCATCCGGGGGTTGAGCTTCATATAATTTTTTATAAAATGTCTTGAACACTCCATTCACTCTCTCCGCTCCCCGCTCCATCTCTCCTTCCTCATCCCTCACTCCCCTATTTCCCTCGCTGCTCCCCTTTTCCTCAATTGGTGTGCCAGCAACCTGCTCGCCTTCTCCCCATATTCGTACTGTACACCCTGTGCCTTCCTCCATTGTGCCTCTGCAGTGCCCGTAGTCAGTAAGTCAAATTCTACATGTAGCCTTTGCCTTTCCCTGTACAGTCCCTCCTCCGGTGCTTCCGCATATTGTCTGTCCACCCTCAAAAGTTCTTGCAGCAACCGCTCCCGTTCCTTACTCTCCTGCTTCCCTTTATGTGCCCTTATTGATATCAGCTCCCCTCTAACCACCGCCTTCAGCGCCTCCCAGACCACTCCCACCTGGACCTCCCTATTATCATTGAGTTCCAAGTACTTTTCAATACACCCCCTCACCCTTAGACACACACCCTCATCTGCCATTAGTCCCATGCCCATTCTCCAGGGTGGGCGCCCTCCTGTTTCCTCCCCTATCTCCAAGTCTACCCAGTGTGGAGCGTGATCCGAAATGGCTATAGCCGTATACTCCGTTCCCCTCACCTTCGGGATCAACGCCCTTCCCAGCACAAAAAAGTCTATTCGCAAGTAGACTTTATGGACATAGGAGAAAAACGAGAACTCCTTACTCCTAGGTCTGCTAAATCTCCAAGGGTCTACACCTCCCATCTGCTCCATAAAATCTTTAAGTACCTTGGCTGCTGCCGGCCTCCTTCCAGTCCTGGACTTCGACCTATCCAGCCCTGGTTCCAACACCGTATTAAAATCTCCCCCCATTATCAGCTTTCCCATCTCTAGGTCCGGAATGCGTCCTAGCATCCGCCTCATAAAATTGGCATCATCCCAGTTCGGGGCATATACGTTTACCAAAACCACCGTCTCCCCCTGTAGTTTGCCACTCACCATCACGTATCTGCCCCCGTTATCCGCCACTATAGTCTTTGCCTCGAACATTACCCGCTTCCCCACTAATATAGCCACCCCCCTGTTTTTCGCATCTAGCCCCGAATGGAACACCTGCCCCACCCATCCTTTGCGTAGCCTAACCTGGTCTATCAGTTTCAGGTGCGTTTCCTGTAACATAACCACATCTGCCTTAAGTTTCTTAAGGTGTGCGAGTACCCGTGCCCTCTTTATCGGCCCGTTCAGCCCTCTCACGTTCCACGTGAGCAGCCGGGTTGGGGGGCTTCCTACCCCCCCCCCCCTTGTCGATTAGCCATCCCCTTTTTCCAGCTCCTCACCCGGTTCCCACGCAGCTGTATCTCCCCCAGGCGGTGCCCCCCCCGCCCATCCCCTCCCATACCAGCTCCCCCCTCTCCCCAGCAGCAGCAACCCAGTAATTCCCCCCTCCCACCCCCCCCCCCCGCTAGATCCCCCGCTAGCGTAATTACTCCCCCCATGTTGCTCCCAGAAGTCAGCAAACTCTGGCCGACCTCGGCTTCCCCCCGTGACCTCGGCTCGCACCGTGCGACGCCCCCTCCTTCCTTCTTCTCTATTCCCGCCATGATTATCATAGCGCGGGAACCAAGCCTGCGCTTCTCCCTTGGCCCCGCCCCCAATGGCCAACGCCCCATCTCCTCCACCTCCCCTCCTCCCCCCATCACCACCTGTGGAAGAGAGAAAAGTTACCACATCGCAGGATTAGTACATAAAACTCCTCTTTCCCCCCTTTTTAACCCCCCTCTTCGCCCCCATCATTCGCCCCACCACTTTGTTCAAACATTCTTTTTAATAACCCGCTCATTCCAGTTTTTCTTCCACAATAAAAGTCCACTCTTCATCCGCCGTCTCAAAGTAGTGGTGCCTCCCTCGATATGTGACCCACAGTCTTGCCAGTTGCAGCATTCCAAATTTTATCTTCTTTTTATGAAGCACCGCCTTGGCCCGATTAAAGCTCGTCCTCCTTCTCGCCACCTCCGCACTCCAGTCTTGATAAACGCGGATCACCGCGTTCTCCCATTTACTGCTCCGAGTTTTCTTTGCCCATCTAAGGACCATTTCTCTATCCTTAAAACGGAGGAATCTCACCACTATGGCTCTGGGAATTTCTCCTGCTCTCGGTCCTCGCGCCATCACTCGGTATGCTCCCTCCACCTCCAACGGACCCGCCGGGGCCTCCGCTCCCATTAACGAGTGCAGCATCGTGCTCACACATGCCCCGACGTCCGCTCCCTCCGCACCTTCAGGAAGACCAAGAATCCTCAAGTTGTTCCTCCTTGCGTTGTTCTCCAGTGCCTCCAACCTTTCCACACATCGTTTCTGATGTGCCTCATGCATCTCCGTCTTCACCACTAGGCCTTGTATGTCGTCCTCATTCTCGGCTGCCTTTGCCTTCACGACCCGAAGCTCCCGCTCCTGGGTCTTTTGTTCCTCCTTTAGCCCTTCGATCGCCTGTAGTATCGGGGCCAACAGCTCTTTCTTCATTTCCTTTTTGAGCTCTTCCACACAGCATTTCAAGAACTCTTCTTCTTCAGGGCCCCATGTTAAACTGCCACCTCCCGACGCCATCTTGGTTTTTGCTTGCCTTCCTTGCCGCTGTTCTAAAGGATCCACTGCAATCCGGCCACTTTCTCCTTTTTTCATCCGTATCCAGGGGGGATTCCCTTCTGGTTTACCGCATAGTGTTTTTAGCCGTCAAAATTGCCGTTGGGGCTCCTATCAAGAGCCCAAAAGTCCGTTTCACCGGGAGCTGCCGAAACGTGCGACTCAGCTGGTCATCGCCGCACCCGGAAGTCTTGCCCATTTAATCTTAACATCTGACTGATCAGTTACTCTCCATGGATCCCATTGTTTACGTTTGAAGTAAATGCTCCAATTGATTTTAAACATCCAAAACAAGGAAATCATCAGAGGGGTTGAACGTCCCGAGGTTCTCCAGATAGTAAGGGTAAGCGGCTACTAGATCTTTCCAGATGAGTGGATCCAATTCCGCTGGCCGTTTTTCGATTTAACAATTTTATCAAAGGCCATTGGTTAGACACATGGCAAGTCAAGGATCTTCTCATTTTTCCTGAAGAATTTACTGATCTAACATTTATTCATACAATCTCCACTCATCAAAAAAAACCTCAAGCTGATGAAGAACAATTAAGAAGCTAATAATGAAATAAGTATCTTAAGAGTTGAATTAGAAACATTCATAGCTGAAATGATGAAATCTGTGAAAGTGACCAGGTTGGGCTCAGTTTATTTCAATGACTACTAAAAACGTCCACCAATTAACAAAACATGGTCAAAGGAATTTTGGCAAACAAATCTCTATTGGATATAACCTATGTGCAGAAGAACAAAAGTCTACAAAGGGAAAGATTTGTATATCCAACATTCTGCAAAGCAGATATGCCAAACAAGATTAATCTGAGAAAATGCATATCAATGATCTGTACATTGGCATTTAAATTGGCATAAATATTAGAATAACTCAGTTATGAGGCTAATAATCTCCAATCTTGCCTGATGTGGCACAGTGGTTGACCCTGCTGCCTCTCAGCTCCAGGCACCCAGGTTCAATTCCGGCCTCAGGTGACTGTGTGGAGTTTGCACTTTCTTGCCGTGTCTACGTGGGTTTCCACCCGGGTGTTCCGGTTTCCTTCCACAGTCCAAAGATGTTCAGGTAGATTGGCCATGATCAATTGCACCTTGGTGTCTAAAAGGTACGGTTAGGTGGGATTACTGGGTTAAGGGGATAAAGTGGGGGCCTGACCCTAGGTATGGTACCTATCAGAGGCTCGGTGCATACTTGACGGAACGAATGGCCTCCTGCACTGTAGTGATTCTATGATTTATGCTTGAAAATGGAATATTAACCCTGGCTCAATGGTATCACTTCCTCCGAGTCCAAAGGCTGTCAGCATTCGCCCACTCCAGAGACTCAATCACACAATCCAAGCTGACACTTCAGTGTAGTGTGGAAGGAATGTTAGATTGTCAGAGGTGTCATCTCTCAAGAAATTATGTTCAACTGAGGCTCTGTCTTTTGGGTAGATGCAAAATATGCCATGGCACGATTTAAAGAAGAACAGGGATGTTTTCCCAGTGTCCTGGCCAACATTTATTCCTCAATCAACATCACTTAAAAAAACAGATTATCTGGCTATTTACCTCATTGGGGTTTGTGGGACATAACTGGAAAAATTGAATGCCAATATTCATTACATTTGCAAAAGTGCCCAAATTTCATAAGTACTTCATTGACTGTGTAGCACTATGGGATATCCGGAGGTTGTGAAAGGTTCCGTTTTAATCTAGGTTTGGCCTTTATTTCTCCCTGTGTTGCCAGAATTTCAGAAGTCAGGAGTGTGTTTCTGTATATCCTCGGAGAGGGGGGAAGCTGAAGAGAGCATTCATGAATATGGCAATAAGGTCACCTGAACTGCACCCAAATCGACAAATATAATAATAATCTTTTTTGTCACAAATAGGCTTACATTAACACTGTAATGAAGTTACTGTGAAAAGTCCCTCGTCACCACTTTCCCGCGCCTGATCGGGTACACGGAGGGAGAATTCAGAATGTCCAAATTACCTAACAGCACGTCTTTCGGGATTTGTGGGAGGAAACCGGAGCACCCGGAGGAAACCCACGCAGACACAGGGAGAACAATAAAACAACCCCTAATATTTAATCCCTTCACTACGCCAGTGAGGCAGCATCTCGGGGAGAGTTTGCCTTTTAAAAATTACTCACCGAAATGGATATCAGAAACCTAGTCAATGAAACAGTTCATCCAATTTAGCCATAAAATCCTGCATTAAATGGAGCAACAACTAAAGATTTTGGCCTGGACCTTCCACATTGTTTTCAGCATTTCTTCAGTACAAAAATCAGGCCAAGTACCGTTTACGGGCAGGAAACTGTCTCAGAAGCTGGTGTTGCTGATTTTGCACCCCACAAGTTGATCCTCCTAAATGCCCATATGGTGTTTGGCCCTTCCTGTGATCCAGCCATCGATCCCGAGTTGCATAATTAGCATGTGTTATAATGAGGACCAGTGGCTCGGCAGCCCCTGATTTCTCGCAATGAACAAGTAAGTTAAAAATGAGAACCATAAGGCGCAGCTGTTGACAGGGTCAATTGAAACAGGTAAATCTAAAAAAAACTGCTGAAGGTTTGAGCAGCAATTACTGCAGCCAGGAATGACTTTTTGGAACGTTTCAGTCTAGACAGCCCACGAACTTGGTTCTGATTGTATGTGTGAGTGGTGAGACCACCCAGGAGATTTTTTTTGCCTCTGCCCCCACCCACAGTGAGGACTTATTAAGTGCAGGTATGACAGTTTATTAATGATACTTCTGTTCGCTAGGGGCATGTAAGAGGGGAGGGGGGGGGGGTGCAGCTGGGATCGAGTAAAGGCAGGTATGGCAGCTTTTCAAATAGCTGTACCCTACTAGATGTTACCCTTCAAGTATTTCTGGCGACTCAGACCATATGAGGAGCGTAGGAAGGAGATGAGTATTCAAAGAGTTTGCTTCAGCTACCAGGCAATAGGGAAGGCAGCCACCTGCTGCAGGATGACCCACAGCCACGGTCATCTGCTTGCACTGCTCCTCTATGAAGCATTTGTGTCATATCAGGCAACCTCAGGCATCTTTGTAATGTCAACCATTGTGCACTATCGACACATGTGGGGTCTCCAATCTTGAGCAAGGTTTACCTCCAGCAATTAACACAACTTTCAGGAGAGGATTGGACAATCATCCGGTCTGGCATCACAGTAAGGCAGCAGTGAAGACATAGTGAATCCATTTTTTCAAAGTGCAGGGTTGAGTAGATGGCATTCAGACAGCAGTGCGAGCTCCCGCAGAAGCACCGTCAACCTCCTCAGCAAAGGGACATCCACACCGAATGTGCAGATTGCGTGCGGCGACATGCAAAAAGAATCCTCCATGTTTGCCGGAACCGGTCCTCTCCATTCATCCTTCAGAATTGGATGCTTTCTGAGCTGTTCAAGGAAGAAAAGTATATTAATGGATGAATGCAAGCCACAGCTCCAGCTTCTGTGGATAATGACCCCGCTCAAAGTTATATCAGCAGCAACATATTCATCGACCTGACTGGTGATTGAGAACATTGCGATAGCCTTAAGGGGGGGGGGGGGGGGGGTTGTGGTATCTATGCAGGTTAGTTGGGGTCCCGCTTTATACTCCTCGTCATGTGGCCTTAATAGTTTTATGCTGCTGCATTTCGCACTATTTCACCACTCAAAAAGTCTAGGATTTGAACATTCCTGAACCTTGGACCTAGCTAATTTGGAGGTAGAACTACATAATAATAATAATCTTTATTGTCACAAGTAGACTTACATTTACACCGCAATGAAGCTACTGTGAAAAGCCCCTAGTCGCCATACTGTTCGGGTACACTAAAGGAGAATTCAGAATGTCCAATTCATCTAACAGCTCGTCTTTCGGGACTTGTGGGAGGAAACCGGAGCACCCGGAGGAAACCCACGCAGACACGGGGAGAACGTGCAGAATCCGCACAGACAGTGACCCAAGCCGGGAATCAAACCTGGGACCCTGGCGCTGTGAAGCAGGATTGCAGTTCTGTGGTTGACAGAATTTGCACTCACTAACTGTCACAATCCTCCGCATGGCACAGAGGAATTCTTAAAGTTTTAATATTTTAAACCCATCCAAACCCAATTTTCTTTCACTCCTTTGCTCAATTCCCTCAAGTAGCATTTGGAGGTCATTCTCACTAAAATTGTGAATAATTCATCTCTTCCTGAATGTGTTGATCCTTTTCCAGCTGTCATTGCCAGATCCTCTACTAGAAGACGTTATTGAAAATCAGGGGAGAAAATTCCAAAATCATCCATTGCAGCTACCTGACAGTAAACTAATATGTACCCTGATAAATTAAGTACTTCCCATTTAACACTGACATGCCCATTAAAGGCATTTAGGCGGCACAGCAGCACAGTGGTTAGTACTGCTGCTTCACACGCCGGGCACAAGAGTCACTGAATCGCGCCCAAGGACAATAATAGTCTCAAGCCTTGAGCGTTAGTGACTGGAAATAATAGTCAGGGTTATGGTTATTCAGAGTAAAGCCAACACTATATTTGGAAGAGAGCTGTAAGCAGTCACATGGTCAGGCAACCATGTTTTCGGCTGCCACTTTCATTCCAAAAGGAAGTCTATGAACAACAACTGTAGAGGTGGCTACAGACAGGTGAGTAATGACCACATCTGCTTAAGACCTGTAGACAACAATTGCTTAAACGTTTCCCAGCTTGTTTCTTTTCAAGTCCAGGTATCTATAAGTACTTAACTTCATGACCTGCTGAAAATTCATGGGCGAAATTCTCCGTTATCGGCGGAAAGTCTGCCGATCAGCGTAAAAAACGGCGCAAATCCGACTTGCGTCACGTCGGAAAAATGGGTCGATAGTCTCCGGCCCGAAATGGGCTAGCAGCGATGTAACGGGATCCGCGCTTGCGCAGTGGTTCACGCCGTGCAGCGTCATACGCGCTGCACGGCGTGACGGCTCATAAGGCCGCGCTGCTCCCCCCCACCCGACCGCAACACCCGACCGCAACACCCGACTGGATGGCTGGCCGTCGCTCAGCCCCGAGGTTCGAGTCACGCGATGTGGAGGCGCTCCTGGACGCGGTGGAGCAGAGGAGGGACGCCCTGTATCCCGGGCACGGCCGCAGAGTTGCCCCACGCCACAGCCGGCGTCTGTGGAGGGAAGTGGCAGAGGCCGTCACCGCTGTGGCCCTGACACCACGGACAGGCACCCAGTGCCACAAGAAGGTGAACAACCTCGTCAGAGCAGGCAGGGTGAGCCTCCCCCATATCCCCCCCCTCCCCATATCCCCCTCCCCATATCCCCCCCTCCCCCATATCCCCCCTCCCCATATCCCCCCTATCCCCCCTCCCCCATATCCCCCATATCCCCCCTCCCCCATATCCCCCATATCGCCCCTCCCCCATATACCCCCCTCCCCCATATCCCCCCTCCCCCATATCCCCCTCCCCATATCCCCCCTCCCCCATATCCCCCTCCCCCATATCCCCCTCCCCATATCCCCCCTCCCCCATATCCCCCCTCCCCCAAATCCCCCCTCCCCCATATCCCCCTCCCCCATATCCCCCATATCCCCGCTCCCCCATATCCCCCATATCCCCCCTCCCCCATTTCCCCCTCCCCCATATCCCCCTCCCCCATAACCCCCCCTCCCCATATCCCCCATATCACCCCCTCCCCCATATCCCCCATATTCGCCCCTCCCCCATATCCCCCCTCACCCATATCCACCCTCCCCATATCCCCCCTCCCCCATATCCCCCTCCCCCATATCCACCATATCCCCCCTCCCCCATATCCCCATATCCCCCTCCCCCATATCCCCCATATCCCCCCTCCCCCATATCCCCCCCTCCCCCATATCCCCCATATCCCCCTCCCCATATCCCCCCTCCCCCATATCCCCCCTCCCCCATATCCTCCCTCCCCCATATCCCCCATATCCCCCCTCCCCCATATCCCCCCTCACCCATATCCCCCTCCCCATATCCCCCCTCCCCCATATCCCCCCCTCCCCCATATCCCCCCCACCCCCATATACCCCATATCCCCCATATCCCCAAGTGAATCCAGCCCTAACCTTAACCTCTGCAATGCACGCGCAACCGATGGCGTGCATTCATATACCTGCCTAACACTGTTGCCTTTTACCCCTGCCCCCCCCCCACAGGAGAAGCGCGCACACAACAATAGGGAGCATGTGAGGACTGGAGGAGGGCCGCTGATGAGAGGCCACTGACCGTACACGAGGAAAGGGCCCTGGAACTGGCTGGCGGACCCGAGGACCGGGAGGTTGCTGATGCAGAGGTCGGGGGCGTACTAGCGAGTGAGCCACCGACAGCCAGTCCCCATATCCCCCCTCCCCTATATCTCCCTCCCCCGTATCACCTGATCACTGCCTGATGTCTAACCATGCATGCTTCATTGTGTATCGCAGGACCAAACGTCCAGGCACCCATCCCCGCAGATGCAGACCGCCCGCAGGATGCCCCTCGGAGACCACAGGAGAGGGAGAGACCCGCACCCTCCAGCATGCGACGCCCGCAGGATGCCCCTCGGAGACCACGGGAGACGGAGAGACCCGCACCCTCCAGCATGCGACGCCCGCAGGATGCCCCTCGGAGACCACGGGAGACGGAGAGACCCGCACCCTCCAGCATGCGACGCCCGCAGGATGCCCCTCGGAGACCACGGGAGACGGAGAGACCCGCACCCTCCAGCATGCGACGCCCGCAGGATGCCCCTCGGAGACCACGGGAGACGGAGAGACCCGCACCCTCCAGCATGCGACGCCCGCAGGATGCCCCTCGGAGACCACGGGAGACGGAGAGACCCGCACCCTCCAGCATGCGACGCCCGCAGGATGCCCCTCGGAGACCACGGGAGACGGAGAGACCCGCACCCTCCAGCATGCGAAGCCCGCAGGATGCCCCTCGGAGACCACGGGAGACTGAGAGACCCGCACCCTCCAGCATGCGACGCCTGCAGGATGCCCCTCGCACACCACGGGAGACGGAGAGACCCGGACCCTCCAGCATGCGACGCCCGCAGGATGCCCCTCGCACACCATGGGAAACGGAGAGACCTGGAGCAACAGGGAGACGGCACCCCCGTCACGTGCGGGAGCGACCACCCAGCCACGAGGGGGGCAGCCACAGGCCCCCGTCACATCCGAGCCAGGACAGCACTACCCAGGACACCACTACCCAGGACACCACTACCCAGGACACCACTACCCAGGACACCCCTACCCGGGACAGCACTACCCAGGACACCCCTACCCGGGACAGCACTACCCAGGAAGACGAATACAGGACAGTGACTCAGAGTGGATGGGTGGAGACGAACCCCCACCCCAAAGTGCCATGGACTCAGAGTGGGACGAAGAGCACGACACAACGCCACTGCTGTCACCAACATCCTCCACCATCGCAGAAACACTCACCACGGTTGGGCACTTTAGTGATGAGGCGTCTGGTACACTCACTGGTGCGCACAACACAGCCGTCCCGGTACAGCAGGTGGAGGTAGGAGCAGCAGAGGGACCGGGCGGTCGGAGGGCAGCCCAGCCCAAGCGAACATCTGCCGCCCAGATGGATCCCGGGTTCCTGCAGTTACCACACCCACACATAGATCCGATGCAACCACCGACCCGGAGACGAGCGAAGAGGGTGACGGGCGGCTTGCGGCGGCTGCGGTCGCAGGTGGAGGAGTCCACCCGCGTCCAGGAGCTGGGAGTGGTGCCGGTCATGCGTGCCACCCAGGCTGACACCGCACGGGTGGCGTCCGCGGTGGAGGCAATGGGTGCGACGGTGTCAGACATGGGGAACGGTTTGCGAGGCCTGGGGCCTTCCGTGCAGGCGGCGTCTGTGGCCCAGGAAATGGCTGCCCTCTCACAGGAGGCCATGAGCCAGTGCCAGCGCCAGATGGCAGAGGCGCTCAACGCCATAGCCCAGTCTCTGCAGGCCATGGCCCAGTCTCAGCAGGCCATGGCCCAGTCTCAGCAGGCCATGGCCCAGTCTCAGCAGGCCATGGCCCAGTCTCTGCAGGCCATCGCTGAGGGCATCGGCGCCAGTGGCCATGTGCGAGCCAGCGTCGCACTGTCACAGACAGGGTTTGCCAACCCCCTGGGCCCCATGGCTGCAAACCTGCGGACCCCTGTCGATACCAGCACGGGCCTCCAGGACTGGCAGCGCCAGATGTCGGGGGGGGGCGTCGGATGGCCAGTCCGTTCGCATCCCCCACCCATGTAGAGGCCTGGGGGCCATCGGGCACCCCGAGGGAGGAGGAGGTGGTGTGGTCCGTCCCGGCTCCCTCTGTAGGGGAGGTCCCGGTACACCGCGACACCTCGGACTCCCCCCCTTCCGTCCCAGGTGCATCGGGTGGGCAACGGGCAGGACAGGCTGGCAGCTCGCCATCCCAGTCGCCCGGGCCGCAGCCTGGTCCATCTAGGCCAGGACGCCCCAGGAAACGGCCGCCAAAGGGATCCAGTGTCAGAGGGCAGGAATCACAGGAGTCCACCTCCAGTTCTGCTGTACCGTCTGGGGAACCACGTAGACGTAGTCAAAGGGCCCGTAAGGCCAAACAATTAGACACTGAGTAAGTTGGCATGGGTGCAGGACACAGATGAGTTTTAGGGGCTAGGGCACGTGCATAAACTCCTTTGGTTATTAAAGTCAATGTTACACCTACCGAAGCTGCCTTTGTGCTCGGTCCAAAGTGTGCGGGGGTGTCATGTACGTTGAGCGCAAGTGTGTGTGTGAGGGGTGGTCTTACCTCAGCCCCAGGTGAGTCTGCCCCCTTCCCCCTGGGCCGCCATCAACATCCCCCGGGCAGAGGACGGGACAGTGCGCTGCAGTGTCACAGCCGCATGCAGGGATGGTCCGGGTGGATGGTGGTACTGTGGCCATGGGTCAGACATAGTCCAACGATGTAGAGCCAGGAGCTCATCGCAGGGCGGGTTGTCATCATCTTCCATGGCCTGCGATAGACACGCGTCCACCCGCAACTGTGTGAGCCCGGCCCGTTGTGCCGCAGGTGGATCGGCAATGGGGGGGGGGGGGTTGGTGTGCATGCGGGTGGGGTGGGTGGGGCTGGGGAGGGTGGTGAGGGTGCTGGGTGGGTGGATGGGTGGGGGGTGTGGGTGGTCGGCTGTTGCCATGGTGTGCGGTCTGTGGCCATACTACCCGATTCCCACGCCCATCTAGTCTGAAACGGGCGTCTATCAGTCTGTCCCGTGCCCGCTGGGCCAGCCGGTAACGGTGGACAGCCACCCGCCTGTGTCTACCCCGTCTGCCCTGACCATTGCCCCCATCCCCCTCATCTGGGGAGGACTGGGCCTCTTCCTGCTGCTCCTCCACTCCGCCCTCCTCTGCCTGCGGCACATCGCCCCTCTGCTGGGCTATGTTGTGCAGGACGCAGCACACCACAATGATGCGGCCGACCCTATCTGACCGATACTGGAGGGCGCCCCCAGAGAGGTCCAGGCACCTGAAACGCATCTTCAGCACGCCAAAGCACCTCTCGATCACTCCCCTTGTCGCTACATGGGCATCATTGTAGCGGTTCTCCGCCTCATTGCGTGGCCTCCGTATAGGCGTCATCAGCCACGATCGCAATGGGTAGCCCCTGTCGCCCAGCAACTAGCCCCTCAGCAGGGGATGGCGTCCCTCGTACATGCCGGGGATGGATGACCGCGACAACACGAATGAGTCGTGTACACTGCCTGGGTGACGGGCGCAGACGTGCAGGATAATCATGCGGTGGGCGCAGACCACCTGTACGTTCATCGAATAGGTCCCCTTCCTATTAGTGAACACGGCCCTGTTATCTGCAGGTGGCCGCACGGCGACGTGCATCCCATCCATCGCGCCCTGGACCATGGGGAACCACGGCAGAGAAGCCCACGGCCCGGGCATCTTGGCTGGCCCGGTCCACGGGGAAGCGGATGTAGCGGTGCGCCATGGCATATAGGGCATCTGTCACTGCCCAGATGCACCGGTGCACCGATGTCTGCGATATGCCGGACAGGTCCCCACTCGGTGCCTGGAATGACCCCGTTGCATAAAAGTTCAAGGCCACCGTAACCTTGACGGACATGGGGAGAGGGTGTCCCCCGCCAGTGCCACGCGGTGACAGGTGTGCCAGCAGGTGGCAGATGTGTGCCACGGTTTCCCGGCTCATCCGGAGTCTCCTCCTGTATTCCCGGTCCGTGAGGTCCTGGTATGACTGCCGGGGCCGGTACACACGGGGCGCCCTCGGGTGCCTCCGTTGCCGTGGGGCCGCGACGCCCTCCTCCCCCTCCTCATACTGTCGGTCAGGTGTCCTCCAGCCTGGGCGGCTGCCGCCTGCCCCTCTGCGGCAGCCTGCGCCGCCTCTCTGGCATGTTCCTCCTCCTCCTCCTCCTCCTCCTCCTCATCCAGGGCAACATAGACATGAGCGGCTGCCACCACGGCGGCCAACATCGCTGGATGATCTGAAAACATGACGGCCTGGTGGGGGTGAGGGGAACGACGACATGTCATCATTGCCCATATCCCCTCCTCCCCCCAGCCAGGTGGCATGGACCGCATGGGTCCAACTGTTGGAGGCTGGCACCTGGCCAGGTGGACCAACTCACTTGCCCTCCCATCCCCCTCCTCGGCACGGACCCCCCCCAACCTCCACCCCAGCACGGACCCCCCCCCAACCTCCACCCCGGCACGGCACAGACCCCCCCCCCAACCTCCACCCCAGCACGGACCCCCCCCCCAACCCCCAACCTCCACCCCTGCACAGCACGGACCCCCCCCCCCAACCTCCACCCCAGCACGGACCCTCCCCCAACCCCCATCCTCCACCCCGGCACGGCACGGACCCCCCCCAACCTCCACCCCAGCACGGACCCCCCCCCAACCTCCACCCCAGCACGGACCCCCCCCAACCCCCAACCTCCACCCCGGCACGGCACGGGCCCCCCCAACCTCCACCCCAGCACGGACCCCCCCCCAACCTCCACCCCAGCACGGACCCCCCCCAACCCCCAACCTCCACCCCGGCACGGCACGGACCCCCCCAACCTCCACCCCAGCATGGACCCCCCCCCCCAACCTCCACCCCAGCACGGACCCCCCCAACCTCCACCCCAGCACGGACCCCTACCAACCTCCACCCCAGCACGGAACCCCCCCAAACCCCAACCTCCACCCCGGCACGGCACGGAACCCCCCCCAACCTCCACCCCAGCACGGACCCCCCCCCAACCTCCACCCCAGCACGGACCCCCCCCAACCCCCAACCTCCACCCTGGCACAGCACGGGCCCCCCCAACCTCCACCCCAGCACGGACCCCCCCCCCAACCTCCACCCCAGCACGGACCCCCCCCAACCCCCAACCTCCACCCCGGCACGGCACGGACCCCCCCAACCTCCACCCCAGCATGGACCCCCCCCCCAACCTCCACCCCAGCACGGACCCCCCCCAACCTCCACCCCAGCACGGAACCCCCCCAAACCCCAACCTCCACCCCGGCACGGCACGGAACCCCCCCCAACCTCCACCCCAGCACGGACCCCCCCCAACCTCCACCCCAGCACGGACCCCCCCCAACCTCCACCCCGGCACGGCACGGACCCCCCCCCAACCTCCACCCCAGCACGGACCCCCCCCCAACCTCCACCCCGGCACGGCACGGGCCCCCCCCCCAATCTCCACCCCAGCACGGACCCCCCCCCAACCCCCAACCTCCACCCCGGCACGGCACGGACCCCCCCCCCCAACCTCCACCCCAGCACGGACCCCCCCCAACCCCCAACCTCCACCCCGGCACGGCACGGACCTCCCCCAACCTCCACCCCAGCACGGACCCCCCCCCCAACCTCCACCCCAGCACGGACCCCCCCAACCCCCAACCTCCACCCCGGCACGGACCCCCCCCAACCTCCACCCCGGCACGGACCCCCTCCCGGCACTCCCCCGGAGCCCAGCCTACTCTAACCACCCCCCCCCCCCCCGCCGCACACACACACACACAAGCCGAGACACACCTCTCCTCACGCAATCAGACTGCGGCCACGCCATTGCCTGCCCAGAGCCAACCCCCCATGCCGTCACTCACCTCCACGGTGGTCGGCGTGAGCCTGGAGCACCGGGTCACGCCGATGAAAAGGAGGTTTGATTCACGTTGACGTGAACGGTCATCACGTCGACGGGACTTCGGCCCATCCGGAAGGGAGAATATCGGCAGGCCGAAAATCGGCTGCCTTGCGCAGACCCGTGACATTCTCCGCGGCAGCGGCGCCATTAACGCCCCGCCGACTTTTCTCCCTTCGGAGACTTCGGCAACCGGCGGGGGCGGGATTCACGGCGGCCAACGGCCATTCTCCGACCCTCTGGGGGGTCGGAGAATGACGCCCCATCTCTTTGAGGGAATCCTGCAACAATCCTGATATAGGACTCAGGCCATGAAATCCACCGAGACTATCCTTCATGAGTGAAGCACATTCTTCATTGGGCTTGCAACGCAGGCATCTTCCTAAGACAAGCCGAACATCTGAACTTTGTGTTGTTCCTTTGTTTGTAATTGATAAAAGTACACTATCCTCTGTAACTGTATTTCATTTCTTGAGTATGTGAGTGAATGACATCGATTTAAACATCTGTAGGGATTGTGTGAATAAATAATTCTATTTATTTAAACTCAAAAAAACTTGCTGCTGGATATTCCAATTAACCCATATCTAAGCCTGAGAAATACACACATGTTCCATTTCAAAAACACTCTGACGATGGATGGTAAGGCAAGGGAATTGGGATTTCAGTTCTCTCATCTCTGTCCGTAACAGCACATAATCCACATGACTCTTCCCTATATTTCCCTGCATTGCACTGTATTTGTCATTTCTCTGCTCATCGAACAAGCTTCATAGAATCCATAGAATGCCGACGCTGCAGAAGGAGGCCATTCATCCCATCGAGTTTGCACCGATCCTCCGAAAAAGCATTCTACCTACACCCACTCCCGTGCCCTATCCCCATAATCCCATATCCCCACCTAACCTGCACATCCTTGGAAACCAAGGGGTAATTTAGCATGGCCAATCCACCTAACCTGCAATCTTTGGACAGTTGGAGGAAATTGGGGCACCTGGAGGAAGCCCACGCAGACACACAGAGAACATGTAAACTCCACACAGATAGTCACCCAAGTCCAAGATCGAACCGGGGTTGCTGGCGCAGTGAGGCAGAAGTGCTAACCACTGTGCCACCATGCCGAACTTGACAAGATCCTTTTGATTTTGTGAGCATTGATATTCGTCATTTTCAACTGCCCCCATTTTTGTATCAGAGGCAAATGTGAATTAACTGAGTTATCTTTTCGGGGACCTGAATTCCATTGAATGTTAATAAGATAAAAAATCTTCATCATCCATTAGATGAAAGATCTTCAGTACACTTCGCTGAAACACTTACTGTAGATTCTAACTCAAATAATTGGGATATTTTACTGCTTATTGCGCAGTTTACCAGCTTAAAGGTAATAACATTTCTGATGGCCGTACTAATATTTTTTCAATGAAAACACAAGAGAAGCTATCTGTAGAATGGTTGCCCTAGTACAGATTGTAGTCATAGCTATCCAAATATCATTGAAGTGGACTCGGCCACAAAGTTAGGTATTGTAGTCTTCATACCTGGACTTTAAAAGGGACAGGCTGGGAGACTTTTAAGTTATTGTAGTCTACAGGTCTTAAGAGCTTGGGTTAGGTTTCTGACACCTATCTGTGATACTGGGACCAACACGGCATACCTGAAATGTGCTTAACCTGTTCAACCCGATTACATCCAAATTTATGGATGGCCTCAATGGCCATTGGCACATCCCAATTGCACCCCAGAGCAGACACATCTCTTGGCATGCCTTGGATTTGCAAACAGAGTGGAAACGAGGCTGAGCCCTACCTCTGTAGAACAGCTCACAGGCCTCAGAGCCTTCTGCTGTTTTTGAAGTATCGCAGCCTAATGATGTTCCAGCTCTCAAATTCAATCAATGCTTTGTTACGACCAGATGAGAACGTGTGAGCTGGATGCTCTCTGTTCAACCTCTTAGGTTGGTCATAACAAAGGTTTAAGTTTCCTTTTCACAAGGATGTGCCTTTTCTAAATCAGAATATATCTACCTATCGAAACGTTCAGCAACAAGAAGCCAATCAAACATGGTTCTCTTGAGTCAAAGGAAGCCACTAAACCTGATTTTTTTTTAAAATGTGACTTCAAAGCATTCGGCACGCACACACGCACCCATACACACACATACATCAGAAATAAGGGAAGTTACGGTCCAATAAAAAAGATAAAGGAATGTCTGGCTAATTGTTCTTTGATTGTCCTTGAAATGTAACTTGTTAAATGCTGCGGCTGATCTAGGTTAGCTGGTTTCTTGGATGCGTTCAGGCATGGAAGATGTTGCAATTGTTACAAGATCTCGGATCGCTGGTAGGTTTCTGGTAGAGCTGGCTTCTTGAACCGGGTGACGTGCTTATTCCAAAATAGAGAGAGGGTGCGAGAGCAGCCCTTGCTCAGCCAGTTTCCTCTAATGAAGACTTTGGTAGGTTCTGAGTCACTTGAAATTTCTCTCCAGTGGCTGGGTGGCCATGCCTTGTAATATTCTGTCCATTGTGTGTTGCCAAGAGGTTTCAGGTGGCAACCATTGTTTCAGTATCAGTATTTTGGATTTTTTATGTTTCCGCCTCAAAAAATTATAGGTATCTATTGGTGTCTGAATTATAAGAAATGTCAACCTCTTCAGAGATTCCTCTAAGGCTGATGTATTGTTTCCCACCTTCACCTTGTAATGTTGCCTCGCAGTTTTAGGCAGTTTGCGCTGCCTCAGTTCAAATTGCAAAATGTCACATGAGTTGCAGTTTGAAAAATCATACTTTCAGAAATAAAAGGATATTGCCTTGTGACTGCCTGTATAAAACAAACTATCTTCTAGTCTTAGTGCCTGGATCTCTCAAGTACTTTGACCTGGGATCACTAGCAAAAGGACTCCACCATCTTCAGGACTGGGGGTGAGGAGAAATTTCTTCACCCAGTGTGGTGAATCTGTGGAATTCACTATCACAGGAAGTACTTGAGGTCAAAACGTTATGTGATTTCAAGAAGAAATTAGATGTAGCTCTTGAGGCTAAAGGGATCAAAGTGTATTGGGGGGGAGGCGGGATCAAGGTATTGAATTTGATGATCAGCCATGATCATAATGAATGGCGGAGCAGGCTCGAAGGGCCGAAGAGGACTCGAAAACAAGAGCGTGGAAGTTATGTTACATTTATATAAAGCTCTGGTTCAACTCTATCTGGAGTACTGCATTCACTTCTAGGCACTGTAACTCAGCCTTGGGGCGGGGGGGGGGGGGGGGGGGGGGGCACAGTGCAAATGCAGATGCATTGAACCAATGCTAAAAGGGTCACATTGTGAACATTGGTCGCAGAGGTCCAATCCCTCAAATAAAGATTAAGGGGTAAAATAATTGAGGTGCTTAAGATGTTTGAAGGATTTGGTGAAGAGGAATTGGCCAGAATTATCTGGCCGCTACGATTCATTTTTCCCACCGGCAGTGCACCCCCACCAACAGGTTTCACGGTGGCATGGGGTGGTTACAATTGGAAATCCCACTGACAATCGGCGGGGCGATAGAATCCCACCGCCAGCAAACAGCGCGCGGCTGAGAAACACGTAGCTGACAGACCGAAGAATCCCAACCATTATTTCATCTGTGTGGAATTGCAGAACAAGGGGGCACAATCTTAAAATTGAGCCAAACCATACAGGGGAAAATTGTCACACAAGGGGCAGTGGAAATCGGGAACTCTCTCTTCTATAAAGCAATTAAGGGCAAGGCAATTGATAGTGTAAAAATTGGGATTGATAAGATTTTTCTCAGATGACGGGATTAAGGGCTGTGAAACCAACGCATTAATTGTCAATTTCAAACAGATGTCTTAATAAAACTGGCCACACGGTTAATTCAAGCCCCCTTATCATCCATTCAGTTTTAGGTCCACTATTTCCTGCACTATAAGTTATCCACTCTCATTCAAATCATAGTAGAGATTTCACTAGGAAGGTAGATGCAGTGACTGGCCCTATGATTCCTTCTCATTTCTTGAGCTTGGCACAAACATTGATGCCTGTCTAAGATGGCATGCTTGCGACAGCTCCCTGCAAGAACTAAAGGTGCAAAACCACGTTCCAAACCCTGTGCTTCTCCAGAGGAAGAATCATTTCTAAAGATTGCAGTCAGATATTCCAGAATTCATCCCATTGCAACTGTTTCTGTGGCAGCTGTTGGAGGACAGGTCAAGTGCATCAGAGGTAACTGCATTGTGGAAACGTTCTGTTACCAAGTTTCTCATGCATGGAGCAGAGTTGAATATCTAATGTGGAAATGAGTAATATCTATCTGATAGACTCCAGCATAAATCGAAGTTAAGTTCAATCGTTTTCTTACTGAGTGTTGCATTAATTGACAATTCTCGTTAAATCTTCACAAGGAACACAAAGTTCTTCGATGCGGATAATCAGATTGGTCAATGGAATTAGAGTGAAACTTTTGATATACAATTTGTGAGATTACTTGAAATATGCCACAAGCAAATCTGAAGCCAGGTGCACAGTACTGCCATCTATTGTACATTATGAAAGATTCTTTCACAAGACTTTTTAAAATCCACTAAGGTCATTGCAGAAGAATAAACTTCATAATCCCTGGACATAATGAGCAGAATTCTCCGCTTTGCGATGCCGGAAACACCCATCGCGATCGGGTGGAGAATCGCAGGGTAATCCAAAAATCAAGGGGCGGGGTTCTGCCAACGCCGAAATCATGAAACGCGATTGGGCGAAGAATAGCCTCCAATGCCAAAATCGAGGCAGGCGCCGGTTTGATACGAAATGAAATGAAACGAATGAAAATCGCTAATTGTCACAAGTCGGCTTCAATGAAGTTACTGTGAAAAGCCCCTAGTCGCCACATTCCGGCGCCTGTTCGGGGAGGCTGGTACGGGAATTGAACCGTGCTGCTGGCCTGCCTTGGTCTGCTTTCAAAGCCAGCGATTTAGCCCAGTGTGCTAAACCATCTGGATGCTCTGGCACCCCAAAAATGGCATAAATGCGTCGCTCCCCGCGTGACGTTTAACACTGTTGGCATATCATTAGCGGGCATGACCCCCTATTCTCCGGGGCCTCTGCGATTCTCCACCTCCAATGGGCAGTATTCCCGACAACGTTGTTCACTCGTGGGCTTAAAAATCGTAAACATGGCGTCATGGCTGCTAAACGAGAAAGAGAGGAGTTAGGATACGGAGCGGAGTGACAGCGGGCTGCCGGCCCAGATACTGGCTGTGCTGGCTGGGGTGGGGTGCCCCCTACCAGGGCCAGGGGAGGGGGGGGGGGAACAGGCCGGGCAGCCAGGGTGGCCCCCCACAGGACTGGGCGGTGCCCAGGCACCTACCGCCATTATGGCGGCCATCTTGCTGCGCACCCACTGACTACCCACCTTGGCCCCTGGTTCTACATAGTAACACCAACCGTATGGGTGCGCGCCCACCACAGCATACCCGCCCCCCGCCCCCCCCCCCCCACAGCCCGTCCCACCGGCCCCAAACACCCCGCCCAAACGGCCGCCACTCACCGTGGGACCACACCCGACAGCCCCCAGTGAGGGCAGTGCCGGACACCGACGAGGCAGAGGCGAGGGGGGGAGGGGCATGTGGGGGCGGAGTCCGCACTGCCATCTGGGGCCACCGTGTAGACCATCAAACCTGGTTGGACAGGGGAATGTGCACCATGCTTACATGTGGCCTTTCACCCCCAATGGCGTTTGGAGTTCGATCAGCAATGGTGGCCACGCTGGTGATGGTCGCAGCTCTGCGAGATGCCCTGCGGCCATGTGAGCAGGAGCCACTCGGAGAGGAGGGTGAAGCTGCAGCAGCGGAGCGGCCAGCAGTGGAGTGAGCTGCAGAGGAACGGGCTGCAGAGGGGCAGGTGCTGGCCGCTCAACAGGCCGAGGAGGAGGAGGTGCCAAGTAGGCGCCACATGAGGCCTCATGTGTACCGGCAGTGCCTGGCATTCGAGGACCTGCCGGACCAGACACGCGGTCGGCAGCTCCGGCTGAGCAGAGAAACCGTGTCTAATGACACCTATCCAGAGGCCACAGACCGACGTGGACACCTGCTACAACGACGCCCATACAGCGACCAGGAGTGTGATCGCGCGGTGCTTCGGCCTCCTGAGGATGCGTTATAGGTGCCTGGACTGCTCTGAAGGGGCCCTCTAGTATAGCGCTGGGAGGGTCGGCCGCAACGTGGTGGCCTGCTGCATCCTCCACAAACATCGCGTAGCAGAGGGGAGATGTGCTGGAGGGGGAGGATGAGGAGGAGGGACAGGACTCGTCCGACATGGAGGATGCGGGGGAGGGGGAGACTGAGCAGAACATGGGGCCCGGCCAGGCACGGGAGGCCGCATGACGCGTGCACCACGGCCAGCGGGCACAGGACACTCTAATCGCCTCCAGATTCACTGGCTAGGTGGAGTGGGGCGGGGCTGGCCAGGAGCACGGACACCACATCCCAACCCCACACCCCCTCACTCCCCACCCCGCCAAACTGCCCACTTGCACACCCCTGCACTGCGAGCTGGGGGCTCGGGGTTGGCAGTGACAGCGGGTCTGGTCCAAGGGATGCAAGGTGGTGACAACCTGCTCTGCGATGAGCTCTGGTACTCCACATCGTATGGTTATGTCTGACTCATGCACAGGGTAGCACCCTCCACCTGGGTGATCCCTGCATGCACACTTGCCAGTCCATCTAACTGCCTTGTCGAATCACTGGGGACGGGGGGCTGGGGGCGGGAAGGAGGGTGGGGAGCACGGTCCTCCCACAGGGCCTACACTGGTTCCAGCCTGGATGACCCGGGTGGCTACTCGTGTGACCTGGGTGGCATGGTGCCACACTGTTCTGCCCACCAGAGGGGGCGGGGGGGGCGTCCGAGGTGCTGCGCTGTTCTGGTACCGCCCCTGCAGGAGTCACCGGCACGGGCCCCATCATCTCCTCCTCCCTTGGGGCACCTGATGGCCCCGGGCTACTCCATGGGGTGGGGGTGCAAGGAGCCAACCCCTGAGACCCCTCAGCCACCTGGCGCTGCCAGTCCTGGAGACCTGTTCTGGTCTCGACCAGGGTCTGGACGCTCGCTGCCATGGAGCACAGGGAATGGACCATCTCCATCTGGAACTGCGCTACATCACCCATTGACTGTGCCACCACTTTCTGGGTCTGTGCCACATCACCCATTGACTGTGCCACCACCTTCTGGGTCTGTGCCACATCACCCATTGACTGTGCCACCACTTTGTGGGTCTGTGCCACATCACCCATTGACTGTGCCACCACCTTCTGGGTCTGTGCCACATCAGCCAGTGACTGGGCTACCTCCCTCTGGGAATGGGCCACCTCCCTCTGGGACTGGGCCAACTCGCCCAGTGTCTGCGCCACACCGGCCAGTGCCTGGGCAATGCCGGCAATGTTTCCAGACATGGCCTGCTGTGACTCGGCCATGCTGAGGAGCGTTTTGCTGTGTGCAGGTGGCTCTGGCACATGGCTGCCTGTGAGAGGGCAGCCCTGTCCTGGGCCTCGGCTACCGCTTGCACAGAATGCCGCAGGCCTTGGACACACTGATCCAGAGCCGAAACCATTGCCCCCGATGCCTCCACTGCGGCAGTGTCGGCCTGGGTGGTACGCCTGGCCGGCACCACACCCTGCTCTCCCCATCAGTGCTCGGCTATCTGGGGGACACCGACTCTGGCACTGGTTGGTGGCGGGGGGCACCGGATGGACCGGCACCATCTCCAGCAGGTCCTGTAAGTCACAAGACGGCATGCATGATTCGACAGCGGACCGGGGGGGAGTCGGGGTGGGTTGGTTGGTGGTGGAGTGTGCGGGTGGTGTGGTGGTGAGGGTGGTGTGGGGTGCATTTGTTTTTTTAAATAAATTTAGAGTACCCAATTATTTTTTTCCAATTAAGGGGCAATTTAGCATGGCCAAGGTACCTACCCTGAACATCTTTGGGTTGTGGGGGTGAAACCCATATGAACATGGGGAGAATTTGCAAACTCCACACGGACAGTGACCCAGGGCCAGGATCGAACCTGGGACCTCGGCGCCGTGACACAGCAGTGCTAACCACTGTGCCACCATGCTGTCCTGTGGGGGTGTATTTGTCACCGAGCTTCTGGTCTCCTACCCCCTCGGGGTACAAGGTGCCCCATCCCTCCTCCGCCAAAGTGTCCAGTATTCTGGCCAGCTCAGCACCCACAAAGCAAGGAGCAGGTCTCCAAGCTGCTATCCTCCTGACTTGACTGGGAGTGAGTGTTGAGGGATCGTTTAAAGGCTGTCCTCCTTTGATGGCAGTGAGCAGCTGAGCCCCGAGTCGGGTGGATCAGACACCTGGGGACTCAGGCATGGCCGTGTTTCCTGTGGGGACTTGTTTTCTTGCACTAAGTGCGGTTGAATAATAATCTCGATTGCACCATAGACCCAGTGCAAATCATCCCACCAAACCTGACCAAAAATGAGGCTTAATCATTTTTCAGGTGAATCGCACCCATTCAGATATTTGCTGTCATGTATGAATTGATGGACCTGCAATTGTAAAGCATAATGAAAATATACTAAACGTAATTTGTTGCATTGAATAGTCCTGGAATTCCAGCTGTACTAAAATTTAATACATTTGTCTGTCAAAATAAGAAATAAAATTACCCAAACAACAATAGTTCACCAGACCAACAAGCTCATCAATACTTCACGGTTAATGCATGCCATCATTGGTTTAAAATTAACTCGTTTTTATGGCTCATGGCTGTACATTAGTTTATTAATGTGTCATGGGAGTGTCCCTTTAAGAAATATTTTTGTCTTATCACATGGCTTCCGTGATGTCATTGTGTGGGTGGAGCTGGGCTGTGGCTCTGTGTTTTACTTTTGCTTTGAGTTTGGACTGGTTTTGAACTGCACAGGTTAAAAGAAGTGTCTTTCTATCTTCATTTTAAAAGCTACTTCCAGACTGCTTGATAACCTAAAAGACAGAATTGGTCCCTGGAAGGAATTCAAACCTGCTGTTTGAAAAGGTGAACAGTGTATAAATATAAAGTCCTATCACAGTAAGAGTGCCGTTTGCTGTGCCACACCTTTGAAAAGGGATTTCTGGTTTTACTTGGATTTTGTTATTGGATTGGAACAGTTAAGGGGGAATTCATTAAGGGTTATACATAGATTACTGTAGCCATGTGGGGTCTTTATGGCTGTAGTTGATAAAAAATCTTACTGCGTGTGTTTATACAAATGGTAACTAAATTTGTAGAATAAAGCTTGTTTTTGATTAAAAGCACCAACTCTGTTGAATAACACCTGAAGGCAGGCTCCTGTTCGTATCGTAACCAAAATCAATAAAAAGTTATAGGTCAGGTGGACTCCATGGGATACGTTAGAGTTTTCTAAACCCTGGCCCATGACAAATGTGTGTGAATATGAAATTAAAAGGCATTCTGTATCTCTGTATAGTCTACCACAAGTCTACCTACCATACCAGCCTCCCCGAACAGGCGCCGGAATGTGGCGACTAGGGGCTTTTCACAGTAACTTCATTGAAGCCTACTTGTGACAATAAGCGATTTTCATTTTCATTTCATTCAAGTTTTCTTAGATGATAGGAACACGAGAGGAGAGAGTTCAATTGCGTGTGTGAAAGTACAGTTATGAACCCCACTATGCAAAGTGACAGTATGCTAATACGAGTGTAGGAGAAAATAAGACTGTAGGAGAAGTGTTTGTCAGCGTAGCACCACTTCGAGCAACATGATGCCAACAAAAGCAATTTCCTGGAGGGGAGTGTGGGGGGATGAGGGAGGCATCACCATGGGCCGCTGCTACCTGTGTGACCCATGTGGTTCCATCAATGATATTTGTTTTGAAACACTTGATGGGCTGTGTAGGCAGATTTATAGATTCGTGCATTCATAGACATTTGCAGCACAGAAGGAGTCCATTCAGCCCATTGTGTCCAAACCAGTCAACATAAATCGGACTACAAACTCCCATTTTCGGGGAGCTGGCACTGTGGCACAGTGGTTAGCACTGATGCCTCACAGCTCCGGGGACCCGGGTTCCATTCTGGCCTTGGGTGACTATGTTTGCACGTTCTCCCAGTGTCTGCATGGGTTTCCTCCGGTTGCTCTGGTTTCTTCCCACAGTCCAAAAGGTGTAAGTTAGGTGGACTGGCCATGATAAATTGCCCCTTAGTGTCCAAACAATCTGTGGCTTAAGTGGGGTTCTGGGGGTATGGCAGGGGAGTGGGCCTAGGTAGGGTGCTCTTTCAGAGGGTTAGTGCAAGATCGATGGGCCAAATGGCCTCTTTCTGTACTGTAGGGATTCTATGATTCTATTTTCCAGCCTTTGACCTATAGCCTCGGAGGTTATGGCAGCACAAGTTAATATCTAAATGCGTCTTAAATGTCAAGTAGCGACCTGCCCCTGAGGAATCAATGTAACCTGTATAATGCTGCTGGAAAAAGTGGGGCCATGGGAACAAACCTTCCCCTGGTGTTTCTTACATTTTGCAAGTTAAACACATCACCCACTGATGATACTGACCTACAGTTCTTCTGGCTTTCTCCCATACAAAATCACCAAAACATTGTGGGAGAACACTACTCCTACAACTTGTTCATCACAACAGTTTTGCTGCTACTGTTCAGGAATACATTGAGAAAACAGTGTAGGCCTAGAAGGTTCTGTTTCCAATATCGCAGCCGAGAAACATGACATCTGTTGTCCATTATTTTAACAGCTGCCTTAACCTGTTGGTGAATACAGCCATCAAAGAATCTCACACAAATATTAAATGTACATATGTTGATACTGCAAATTGTAATTTTGATCTATAAATTTCCTGATTTGTGGCTGACCCCATCAACAGGTTGGTGATAACGAATACCCTGGGCGAAATTCTCCGGTATCGGCGCGATGTCTACCGACTGGCGCCCAAAACGGCGCAAATCAGTTGGGCATCGCGCCGCCCCAAAGGTGCGGAATGCTCCGCATCTTGGGGGGCCGAGCCCCAACCTTAAGGTGCTAGGCCCGCGCCGGCCAAATTTCCACCCCGCCAGCTGCCGGAAAAGGCCTTTGGTGCCCCGCCAGCTGGCGCGGAAATGACATCTCCGGGCGGCGCAGGCGTGGGAGAGTTAGCGGCCGCTGATGGCATTCCCGCGCATGCGCAGTGGAGGGAGTCTCTTCCGCCTCCGCCATGGTGGGCCCCGATCACGAGCCAGGCCACCGTGGGGGCACCCCCCGGGGACAGATCGCCCCGTGCCCCCCCCCAGGACCCCGGAGCCCACCCACGCGGCCTTGTCCTGCCCATCCGGGCCGGAGAATCGAGCGGGGGGGCCCGCCAACCGGCGCGGCGCGATTCCCACCCCCGCCGAATCTTCGGTGCCGGAGACTTCGGCAACCGGCGGGGGCGGGATTCACGCCAGCCCCCGGCGATTCTCCGACCCGGCGGGGGGTCGGAGAATGTCGCCCCACATTCCTGTTCGTTACACACACGTTCACATCAAAACATTTATAGCCTATGGCATCGAGGACCTGGGTTTAATCCTGACCCCGGTTCACTATCCATGTGGAGTTTGCACATTCTCCCTGGGCCTGCATGGGTCTCACCCCCACAGCCCAAAGATGTGCAGAGTAGGTGGATTGGCCACGCTATATTGCTCCTTAATTGGAAAACTTTTTTACAAACAACATTTAAAGCCAAAGTGAAAATTGAAGAAAAAACTACTAAGTAAACAACTTGAACTTTTTAGGTCGTGATTATTGCAGTCCTGGCATCATCAGGTTCTTTCTCCGACCCCCCGCTGGGTCGGAGAATCGCCGGGGGGGGGGCGGGGGGGTGGCGGCGTGAATCGGGCCTCACTGGCTGCCGAATTCTCCGGCGCCGGAGATTTGCGGGGGCGGGAATCGCGCCCCGCCGGTCGGCGGGCTCCCCCACGGCGATTCCCCGGCCCACGATGGGCCGAAGTCCCGCCCGTTCTATGCAGGTCCCACCGCCGTAAATTTGAGTTGGTCCCTTACCGGCCGGACCTGGCGGCGCGGGTGGGCTCCGGGGTCCTCGGGGGGGCGCGGGGCGATCTGGCCCTGGGGGGTGCCCGCACGGTGACCTGGCCCGCGATCGGGGCCCACCGATCCGCGGGTGGGCCTGTGCCATGTGGGGGCACTCTCTTCCTACGCACCGGCCGTGTAAGCCTCCGCGATGGCTGGCATGAAGGTGCACCCCCCCACCCCTGCGCATGCACGGGGATGACGTCAGCAGCCGCTGACGCTCCGGCGCATGCGCGGACCCGTGCCGGCCGGCAGAATCCCTTCGGCCCCGGCTGGCACGGTGCCAAAGGCCTTCCACGCCGGCCGGCAGGGCACAAACCACTCTGGCACCGGACTAGCCCCTGAAGGTGCGGAGGATTCCGCACCTTTGGGGCGGCCCGACGCCGGAGTGGTTCCCGCCACTCCACTGCGCCGTTTCTGCCCGTCCCACCGATTCCTGAAGAATCCCGCCCCCAGATGTTTTTACACAGGAAATTCAGCCACCATCTTGTTATTAACCCAAATACTTGGCATTGTTATACTGCCATTTGAGTCTAAATTTGTGTTGGAACGTAAGGTCGTATGTAATCTCATGAAGAGGTCTAGACGCTGGTATGGTTGAACAATAAATGTTTATTAATGACTGTATACAAAGGGCAGCACGGTTGCACAGTGGTTAGTGCTGCTGCCTCACAGCAGTGAGGACCCGGGTTTCATCCTGTCCCCGGGTCACTGTCCATGTGACATTAACACATTCTCCCCGTGTCTGCGTGGGTTTTACCCCCACAACCCAAAAACGATATGCAGGGTAGGTGGATTGGCCGCACTAACTTGCCCCTTAATTGGAAAAAAAGAATTGGCTATTCTAAAAAAAATTTTTTTAATAACTATTTACAAGTATTCAGGCTCCAGTCTTGACTAGGAGCTATCTTCATGTCAACTTCTACCAGACTCTCTACTACACACTATGCTACGGGGAGGCAGTGGTGTAATAGTATTGTTGCTGGGTTAGTAATCCAGAGTTGTTTTCTGGGGACCTGGGCTCAAATCCTGCCATGGCAAATGGTGAAATTCAATGCAATAAAAACATTCTGAATTAAAAGTCTCATGAAACCATGACTTAGTTTGACGTCTTCTATCATTTTAAAGGAGTTTGTGGGCAACACAGGCATCGCTTCTCTGGAGTGAAAAGGACTGATTGCAGATGGCATACAGAACTTCAGTTATTTGCTTGTTTACATGAGAGATACATCAACATTCCAAAAT
This sequence comes from Scyliorhinus torazame, assembly GCF_047496885.1. Taxonomy (NCBI): domain Eukaryota; kingdom Metazoa; phylum Chordata; class Chondrichthyes; order Carcharhiniformes; family Scyliorhinidae; genus Scyliorhinus; species Scyliorhinus torazame. The sequence goes on from NC_092712.1 coordinate 300,971,971, forward strand.
GTGAATATTGGATCCTTAATTTCTCTCAAGAAGCATTGTTGGCCTTCTTGGTGTGGCTCATCTATCTCACAGACCCATTTGGGATCCTTTGCATCCTTTCGAGGTTTTGGACTTACACATCTTTCAAAAAAGTGTCTCAGGTTATTGCAAGAAAGCACTGCGATTGCTGGACACTGCTTGCGCTGGTGTTAAAGGAGGTGCCATAGGACTTTGTGAACTCTTCAAAGTTCTCGGGAGATTGATTTATTCCTTATCTGGTAATTATGTTATTGGCTAGTGAACCTATTGAATATAATAGCGTATTCACTTGTTCAGCATTTGTTTTCTTATTCAAGCCTGATGATATTGTGTATCTTTAACAATGTTCTTCTCCATAATGCCCAATTTTGCACCTGGTCTGGCCCTTCTGGCATGAATCAGTCTGACATTATTGACTTACCATCCATGGCTTGTTTAGGCACAGGGGAGTATGTCTTTAAAGTTCTATCTTTGTGAATGGTGCTGCAGGAATTTTTTTTTTTCTTCTTCCCATGATTGTTGAGTTTTGGAGGGCTCCTGTCAAGGTTATGGAGTCATTTTATGTCAACGATCTTGCAGAAAATCTTTTGAACAAATCGTTTTGGCCAGCTAGTGGCTTTCCTGTGATTGGAGAATTGAAGTCTATTTTTACTCTGACTCCTCTTTAATTCTTTATCATTCACACACAGTCACCATATGTTATGGCACCGAATCTGGATCTGGGCTGCAGCATTCTTTAAGCTGTGTTTGTTAAAACAATTGGTCTGCCAGTGCTGCCTGATTATTGCACAAATGTAAAAGTTTATTTCAGCCTTATTTTGGAATTTGCTCACTCTATTTTGATCTGGTTAGGTCCTTTGATTGTGCCTTTGATTGGGCCTCACAATAGATAGCCACATTCTCTAGGTAACCCTCTTAGACTGTGCAGTGCATCTTTCTTCTGTCCTCCATGCCTGTAATGGAGCTCCTTAGGAAATTTGCAGCGGTGTTTTCAAGGCCTTGCTAGGTGTACGTCTCTCTGGTCAGACTGAAGTTTCTTTACTTTTTCATTCTTTGGGAGTGTGGGGTCCTTCACCCGCTGCCCCATGCTGTAAGGTTGTATGCTGTCGCATGAAGAGGTCTAGAGACTTGTAACTGCTTATTTATAACAAATTTATATATGTATAGATACATGCATGTCCAAATATGTCTGGCCTAGGTGTTAACGTCATGCTGACCTCTACCAGACTCTCGATGACTTCCATGTGACTCTCTACATTATATTTCCCCAATCCGATATGAAGTTTTACAGTCCCGGACACCCTAATGTTACATCTACCACATGGCAAGGATTTCATTCCTTTTTAATGCATCCAAGAATCAAATAACCAATCTTTGCAGTGATGCAGATGTCAGTGTGTCCTGGAAAGAATCAAGTATCTTCTCTTGTTTCTTCAGCCCTTTCTATCATAGAAATTATAGAATCCCTACAGTGCAAAAGGAGGCCATTCGGCCCTTTGAGTCTGCATCCACCCTCTGAAAGGGCGCTCTACCTAGGCCCATGCCCCATCCCCGTAACCCCACCTAACCTTTGGACATAAAGGGGCAATTTAGCATGGTACTTAGTGTCTAAGGACTTAAATGCATGGGGTTGAAATGGTACAGGAGTCTTCCAATAGGCTTGTTTAAGACAAATGAGTGTTCTGACAAAAACAAGGCTTGCCTGAGGGTAAATGAAGAACCAAGCAGTAGGAAATTAAGAGGGCTTGCTTTCTCCACGTCATAACCTGAACTTTTTTAATGATTGAATTGAATCGGAAGCCTGTTTTATGAAAGGTAATGAACTAGTAACAAAGCTTCCTGTTGTTTATTGAGTTCACAACTTTAGAGAGTTGACTTCATGAAGCAAAATTCAATAAAACTGACTCTTTAATATTTGCTGGTTTTTGTGCCTCATCCTATTCTTCGTATAAAGTAAATATCTGTATTGCTCAGGTTTGTATGTCTCTCCCTCATGGTAATATTCTTTCAATATATTTGGCTACATACTGTGAACCTTTGTTAAATACAGTAAACAGCAAATGGGGTTGGCATTAGCCACATGTTCCACTTGTACAAACATGGTACAGAGAAGGATGTCGCTGCCAGATTATAAAGCAATAGGCCCACTTCACAAATCCGCCGATAAGCATTTGAGAGGCTTGACAGACTATAAAATCGACAGAACAGTGGAAATTTGAGATATATTACACCTAGACCTGGAGTTTCTTTTTTGTTAATTTAGAGTGCCCAATTCTTTTCTTTCCAATTAAGGGGCAATTTAGCGTGGCCAATCCACCGACAGCGCGCATCTTTTTGGATTGTGGAGACCCACGCAAACATGGGGCAAAAGTACAAACACCACACAGACAATGACCCGGGACTGGGATCAGACCCAGGTCCTCGGCGCCACGAGGCAGCAGTGCAATGGTTAGCACTGTTGCTTCACAGTGCCAGGGTTTCTCCCTTTGTGTATCTGAACAGACGCTGGAATGTGGCGACTAGGGGATTTTCACAGTAACTTCATTGCAGTGTTATTGTCAGCCTACTTGTGACAATAATAAAGATTATCATTAACCACTGCACCACTGTGTTGCCCCTTTGACCTGGATTCTCACCGGGTCGGGGTGACCCAGGAGCCTTTCAAAAATGCCGGGCGGGAGCCACTCTGTGAAAGACAAAGGATTTTGCTATTCCGATCGTTGACATATTCAAAAGCTCCATGCCAAAGTTTGAATTCACTGGCGGCATGGATCAACTTTTCGTCATGCAGTATAATTTGTACCACAGCCAGGATTGATTTTACAAGCCCAGTAGAACAAAAACAACAGTGATACTTTGATGGAGGTGGCATAGCCCGTTCAATGGCTGGGTTTACATTTATTTGCATTTCAAATAACATCCTCTTACAACTTCCATTTCCTCCTTGCTTGAAAGGGGGTATGGTCAGCTAGTACGAGAGCTCACTAAACTGGCACATTGGTGTTTTTGGCATTCTGGGAGGATCTAACTCCTATTCTGACTCTCCGTTCTGCATGTTGGCAACATGGCTCTGCAAACACTGCATTAATTGTACTGCTAAAGAGGAAAGGGAGATCAGAATTCACTGACCTATATGGGTGGTCCACATCTTTTTTCAGGAAAGGGAAAATACATTGGTGTATATATTTTGCATTAAAGCTGATTAAAATGTGCTTGCAAATGCTATGTTTCACTCTTAGGAAGTGTGGTCATAGGCAATCATCCAGTCAAAGCATATCAAATGACTTATTCGGCTGTTTTAGGTATCCCAGATGCACAGAGAGTTACTGGCATGAGTTACTGAAGTTTGGGAAGTGTTTGTGCCAACCTTATTTGAGACAATGAGCCACAGTTGTTCAAGTCAAAATAGAATGTAATTTGTTTACATGTGTATATCTTGATTACAAAACAGTCCTGGAACATCTTAGACTTTCAAAGATGTTTCAGGTCATTTGAAATTATGCAAAGAAGTCACAACGGCCTTTTTAGTGTTCTGTCCAATTAATGCATGCAAAAGTAAAAGTATACCCCCAGCATTTACTCTTGGCAATATTAGTGAATCCTCAACAACAAGGGTTCACATTTCTGAAGCATCTTTGATGCCGTAAACCATCATCAAGGCATTTTACTGAAGGGAAATAGAAAACGGATAGAGGGTCAAAGGCAAAGGCCTGAGGAATTGTGTGTAAGAGTGGCGGCAGTTACCGGAATTTTCTGACCCCTCCCACTGGTGGGAACTTCCGGTCCTCGAAAGGTCAACGGACAATTGAATGTCTTGCCGTAACCATCGTGGGAGAACTCGCCGCAGCGACTGGCCAGGAAATCCTGTCCGGGGTGAAGATGTGAGATCATGGAATGAGTTGAAGATGAGGAACTTTCCATTTAAATCAACTGTAGATCTCTGGAAGTCAGTGTTACGTATCTGAGAATACATCCCTGCTGTTGAAGCATCACGTGATGTGTGGTGACATCAGCAATATTTGAGCGGGCTTTGCAGTTCTCCATCTTAGATTGTATGAGCAATACCTCTTAGTTACACCTCACACCGTGTTTTTCAGAATCCAGAATGTGGGCACCTCCACACCTTTTCTCTTTGCGGCTAACAGATAAATATTGCAGTGGAGGGTAAAGAGAATGCTTGTCCTTGGATAGAATATGGGAGCCTTACTTTTGTAAAAGTTTACGTTTATAGGAAATAAGGGCAGCAGAGTGGCGCAGTGGTTAGCACTGCTGCCTTACGGCACTGAGGATACGGGTTTGATCCCTGCTCCGGGTCACTGCCCGTGTGGAGTTTGCACATTCTCCCCTTGTCAGCGTGGGTCTCACCCCCACAACCCAAAGATGTGCAGGTTAGGTTGATTGGCCACCCTAAATTGTCCCTTAATTTGAAAATAAAAAGAATTGGGTACTCTAAATTTATAAAACAAAAGAAATCTAGGATTCTTTCTCTAAAAGCTTATGGAGCCTGGAACAATTGTAGCTTTCAAAGTTTATAGAAAGTTTAAAAAAAAATAGGAGATCGGCGATATTGAAGGTACGAATTTTGGAAAAGTTTATGTTTACAGAAAGTTAAAAATAGGAGATCAGTGATACTGAAAGCATTGATACACGGTGTGCGTACGTACATCATATGCATTGCAGTGGTTCAAGAAGGCAGCTGACCACCATTTTCTCAAAGGGTATTAAGTATAAGCAGTAAATGCTGGCCTAGACAGCGTCGCCCACATCCTGCGAAAAAATAGAAAGAAGTATTGCAGAAACTAAAACTGCAGGTGATAAAAGTATGGTTGGTGAATTTTATGGCAGTTTACATGAGGTGAGGCTGATGTGGACCACCAGTCTTGACGATAACTAAAATCCTAGATTCACAGAATGACACCACAACAGAAGGGGCTTTTCGGCCTACCCTGTTTGTGCTGGCTTTTTTGGTACAGCTATCCCTTTAGTCCCACTCCTCTGCTCTTTCCCCATAGCCCTGCAAATATTTTCCCCTCGAGTGTCCATCCGATTTTCATTCGAATATTATTATTGAACCTGCTTCCATCACAATTTCAGGTAGTACATTGCAGGCCCTCTTGTCACCTCTGGTTCCATTGTTAACCATCTTCAAACTGTCCAGTTACTGGCCCTTCTACTGCCAGGAATAGTTTCTCCTTATTTGCGGTATCAAAACCATCCATTATTTTGAGCATGCCCATAAATGTCCTCTTAATCTTCTCTGTTCTAAAGGGAACAACGCAGTATATAGGGTTTGAGACTTGGCGCTGGATCCATGAAGATGCCAAGACTTTTCATTTCCTGATTGAAACCGAGTGGCTAATGAGTAAACAATAATATGGCAGAGGGTGTAATCAATGGGTTTGGTCTTTTTGATGTTCTATCAAAACATATATTGACACTTAATGTCACTCAGGTGGTTTAACAGCTTCGAGATTTGTCATGGACAAAAGGGGAATGGTGGAGAACTAAAGTCGGGCGACATCAACATATGAATGGTTGTTGGCCCTGTGCCTGTCACTGAGGAACAAGCAGATGAGAAAGACAAGGGACCAAGGATTAACACATGGAGGTCTCTGGAGATGATTGCGCACAAGAGAAAGAAAGCTCAATGCTGAAAATGTGCTGGCTAGGTATGGGCAGCTAGAATGGGATGTGTCAGAGAGCTGGATGGCAGTGGACAACAAGAGAGGGCAACAGGATGAACAGGCCACAGTGAAGTGTTCAAACACAACCTTCTCTCAAACACTGACTGTGTGGATTCAATGCACTCTATTATCTCCCTTTGTTTCCACCGGGACCGCACGATCGTACAGTGGTTAGCACTGCTGCCTCACAGCACCAGGGTCCCAGGTTCGATTCCCGGCTTGGGTCACTGTCTGTGCGGAGTCTGCACATCCTCCCAGTGTGTGCGTGGGTTTCCTCCGAGTGCTCCGGTTTCCTCCCACAGTCCAAAGATGTGCAGGTTAGGTGGATTGGCCCTTCCCGTCCAAAGGTTATGTGGGGTTATGGGAATAGGGCGGGGAAGTGGGCTTGGAGTGGAGGGAAGGGTGGAGTGATCTTTCAGAGGGTCAGTTCGGTCTCAGTGGGCTGAATGGCCTCCTTCTGCACTGTAGGGATTCTTTCACCCTATTGCATTGTGCAACCAGAGGTAGAAGAGCAGAAAGAAATTATAGTGGATTGCTTGCTTACCCACAGACGTCTCAGAAACAAGATGGGTGTGTGAGGTTTGGAGTGCTGTGACCTCGTAAGCACTTACGGGACTTGTGAAATTTAAAGTTAGTACAGAAAAAGATTAATGGTTGCCTAACACCTGCCCAGTGATTCTCAATGACCTAATTTGCATATTCCACAATGAGAGCCAGTGAAGTATCGGCTCCGGGTCTCCTTGCTTCATACTGTTACTGCAGTCATGTCATTTAGACTGAGATATATTTGGTGCAGCAGTTCCCAGGAACACCTGCTTAAGGTGGAAATGAAGGGTTTGAGACTTTAAAGAGGCGAAAAACTTAATAGAATAATAGCCCAAAACATCCGGTCAGAGTTGGAAGGCCGTGTCCAAACCTGATCAAACAGGTAACTACCCACTTTCCTGCATACATTGAAAAATGTGCCGGTTAGGTGGATTGGCCACGCTAAATTGTCCCTTAGTGTCCAAAAGGGTAGGTAAGGTTACAGGGATAGGGTGGAGGCATGAGCTTATGTAGGGTGCTTTTTCAGAGGGTCGGTGCAGACTCGATAGGCCGAATGGCCTCCTTCTGCACTGTAAGAATTCTATGAAAAGGCTCCGATACTGCAGAACACCCTCAGTACAGGAATCCTCACAGAGACCAGCAAAGGGAATCTGTACAGAAGCCATGTCCCCTTTTTACTGTACCGGTTTCCATATTCTGGTCATTGTCAAAGATCCCCAAGCTTCTCAATGTGTTAGTGAATGAGTCTAAGATCATATGGGCGAATGTGTAGGTGTGCAAGTGGGTAGATGGGATGGTAGCAGCTGGGTAGGGTGGGTGAGTGGTGAAGGTGGGTGAGTGGGTATGTAGGCTGGGGTTAGCTGAGTCAGAAGAGATAATCAGATCGAGACTAATCAGGTCTGGTCAAAGGCAGGTTAGGGAAAATCATTGAATTTACAGTGCAGAAGGAGGCCATTCGGCCCATTGCATCTGCACCGGCCCTTAGAAAGAGCACCATAGCTAAGCCCATAGGCCCATCCTATACCCACACCTTCACCCTATCCCCGTAACTCACACCTTTTTTGGAGACTAAGGGACAATTTAGCATGGCCAATCCACCTAACCTGCACATTTTTCGATGTATGCAGGAACATGGGTAGTTATCTTTTGATTAGGTTTGGGCATGGCCTTCCAACTCTGACCGGATGTTTTGGGCCATTATTCTATAAAGTTTTCAGCCTTTTCAAACTCTCAAACCTTCCATTTCCACCTTGATCAAGTGCTCCTGGTAACTACTGCACCAAATATAGGGGGAGTCGAGCATGGAGATTTTCAGGTCGGGACAGGGGGAGGTTGAGACAGTTAGGTGGTGGAGGTTAGCACCTAGTAAGGGTGGGATGGGGGGGATCTGTCAGGGGGTCATGAGGAGGAGTTGGCAGTAGTCAGAGCAATCAGTTGTATCTTACCCAAGAGTTTGAATGGGATTTTTCCCACCAAGTCAGAACTTTCCAAAGTCTTTGATTCTAATTTAGACTTTTTCAAATGTCTTGGGGAGCAGGGAATTATCCATTGGAAGTTCAAGTTCTTGGGAAATGTCTATGGAGTCAGTTCTTGGGACTTCCACAGGGTTCCAAAATGCAGTGATATCATGGTTGTGTTGTAATTCACCGACTGACCACTCGGAGTCTCACTATTATAGAAGTGAATGTCAGGTGACCCCTTAGACTGACTGGAGAGCGAAGCGAGGTTGCTTGTGCATGATCTTATTGTTATTCATCTGTTGTTTTGTATATAGTTGACCCACAGTTAATATTTAAAAATCGTTTAGAGCTTTAGCTACAAGCGTTCTTGTAATATAAATCAGGCCATCCGACAAGAATATTACATGGTGCAGGGTTGGATGGTATTAAACACTGAGGAAAAAAAGCTATCAGCCTGCCACGAGGTCCACAAATACTTGAAGATTTTGCAGACTGCAAGAATGGGGTCATTAAAGCCACCAATGAATATTAGATTTCATGGTAATGTGGAAAGCAAATAGCATGTGTTCAAACAACAATTTAATCAGTTTCTTACTGCAGTAAATTTAGAAGATCAATCAGATTTGCGTAAGATAGCATAGCTCCTAACAGCAGCAGGTCCCAAAGCATTTGCTATGTTTAATAGTCTAAATTTGCAAACGATGAATAGAGGAAACATTTTGACGAAGTAATTCAAAGATTTGATGCACATTGAAGCCGCAGGAAAATGACATTCGTGAATGTTATGTGTTTAGATCATGTTTACAAAAGACGGGCGTCTGTAGATCATTTCATCACTGATTCAAAGTTAAAGCTAAAACCTGTAATTTGTCTGCAGTGGGATCTTCCATGATTCAGCACGAGATTGTGTTTGGTGTGAATGAAAATAAGGTGAGGGAACGGTTTTTGGAACAAACAGTTCAGATTTGTCAGGCTCATGAGCTAGCAGCACAGCATTCGAAAATGTTTCTCAGTAATGGTTGTGTCTACTTGGAGGAAACCACTCCGGTTATTGCCCTTTTTCCAAAAAGGCGGGAAACTTCCCCAAAAAGGCGGGACATTTCCTGCAGCTCCTCGCACACCAACAAACAGGTTAAAGATCAGGACAAAGTATTTATGTGTAAAAGATGTGGTCAAAGGCACAAATTAAGGCAGTGTCCAGCATTTGGCAAGTTTTGTTCCAGTTGCAAAGAAAGAAAATAACTTTGCTCAGAATTGCTACTCTAACCTCAACCCCAGATCAGTCGGCACAGTGGAAGACACTGGGCGAAATTCTCCGGAAACGGCGCGATGTCCGCCGACTGGCGCCCAAAACGGCGCAAATCAGTCGGGCATCGCGCCGCCCCAAAGGTGCGGAATGCTCCGCATCTTTGGGGGCCGAGCCCCAACCTTAAGGGGCTAGGCCGGCGCCGGACGAATTTCCGCCCCGCCAGCTGGCGGAAAAGGCCTTTGGTGCCCCGCCAGCTGGCGCGGAAATGACATCTCCGGGCGGCGCATGCGCGGGAGCGTTAGCGGCCGCTGACGGCATTCCCAGTGGAGAGAGTCTCTTCCGCCTCCGCCATGGTGCAGACCGTGGCGAAGGCGAAAGGGAAAGAGTGCCCGCACGGCACAGGCCCGCCCGCGGATCGGTGGGCCACGATCGCGGGCCAGGCCACCGTGGGGGCACCCCCCGGGGCCAGATTGCCCCATGCCCCCCCCCAGGACCCCGGAGCCCGCCCGCACCGCCTTGTCCCGCCGGTAAGGTAGGTGGTTTAATCTACGCCGGCGGGGCAGGCATTTTAGCGGCGGGACTTCGGCCCATCCGGGCCGGAGAATCGCGGGGGGTGGCCCGCCAACCGGCGCGCCGCGATTCCCGCCCCCGCCGAATATCCGGTGGTGGAGAATTCGGCAACCGGCGGGGGCGGGACTCACGCCAGCCCCCGGCGATTCTCCAACCCGGCGGGGGGGTCGGAGAATCTCGCCCACTGTCTCCAGTGATGAAACATCGTTGTTTGGAGTAATAACAGAGAGGAATAATTTTTTGGAGGCACCAAAAACTTTGCCAGCACTTACAAAAATGCAAGCTGATACTCCATTTAAAATAAATGCAGTTGATGAGGACAAATGGCTGCTGCCACTTGAAGTGAACAGTACAGTGGTCCAATTGAAGTTAGACACTGGTGCCAAAGCCAATTTAATCAGCATGACTGATTTTTTTAAATCTGAAAATTCAGCTGATTAGAAGAAATCACAAAATATCTCTGAGAGATTATAATGTTCAAGCATTAAACGTTATGGTGCCTGTGACCCGAGTGTGGTGGTGAAGAACACAGTTTATTCCGTCCCATTATATATTATTTCCGAGAGCGTGGATTCATTTTTTGGTGATCGGTCCTGTGAAGAATTAGGTCTAGTGCATTTGGTGTATAGCATCCACAACGGATTGGATCAACACTCCAACGACACTGAAAACATTATCAGTATATTCAGCGATTTGTTCACAGGTTTTGGTACGCTGCCATTCACCTACAAGGTACAACTCAAAAAGGATGCAAAACCTGTGATACAGGCACCAAGAAGAGTACCTGCACCTCTTCTGGATTGCCTCAAAAAGGAGCTAGACAGAATGACAAAATTAAAAGTAATCAGAAAGATAGAAGAACCTACCGACTGGGAAAACTCCCTGGTTTGTGTGAAGAAAAAGCATGGCGATATTCGCTTATGCATGGATCCGAAAGATCTTAATGAGAATATCAAAAGAGAACATTACCAATTATCAAAGCATGAGCAAATCACATCTGAGATGGCTGGTGCACAATTCTTTATGGAACTTGACGCATCTCAGGGTTTCTGGCAACTAAAGCTAGAGGAACAAAGTACAAAATACTGCACTTTTACATACACCATTTGGATGGTACTGTTTTCTGAGAATGCTGTTTGGCATAATTTCGGCATCAGAAATTTCTCACCGTGCCACGGAGCACATAATCGAAGGTGTATACGTGGATGATATTATCATTTGGGGCTCAACCATAGAAAAGCACAATACGAGGTTGCTTAAAGTTCAAACGAGCGTCAGGAGAAATGGGCTGAAGCTCAACAAGCAAAAGTGCCAATTTGGAGTAACTGAGTCACATTCCTAGGTGACAAGCTCTCATCGCATGGCATTGAACCCGATAACGACAAAATCCAAGCAATTCTCAACATGCCAAAACCATACGATAAAGCCATCTTAAGAGTGATGGGTATGATCAATTTTATGGGGAAATTCATTTCAAACCTGTCTGCAAAAACAACATGATCTCCTGCACAAGACAAGGGATTTCACTTGGGCTGAGCAACATGAGCAAAAGTGGAAGGAGCTCAAGACGTCACTAACCGCCATGCCAGTTCTCACATTTTATGACCCATCTAAGTAGATAAAGTGTCAACAGATGTTTCTAAAGATGTTCTGGGAGCAGTTCTTCTGCAACTCGAGCATGACGATTGGAAACCAGTCGCTTATGCATCACGATCCATGGCGACAACAGAGCAGACATATGCGCAAATCGAAAAAGAATGCCTGGGTTTAGTTGTAGGCTTGGGGAAATTCCACGACTACGCCTATGGGCTTCCAACTTTTACAGTTTAGACAGATCATCGTCCTTTGGTTAACATCATCAAAAGAAATCTCAACCAGGTGGCTCCACGCTTTCAAAGGTTGATGATGAAGTTACAAAGCTAAGACTTCAACCTCATCTACACGGCAGCCAAATATTTGTTCTTAGCAGAGCGCCGATACAAAGTATTAATAGTGAAACTGCTGAAGATGTAGATCTGCATGTCAGTCTTATTTCCACACTACTACCGGTATCAGGCACGAAACAACGTGAGATCCAAGAAGAGACCAGGAAGGATCAAAATCTTCAAGAGGTGATGAGGAACATCAACTCACACTGGCCCAGACATACAATATAAGATATGAAATCAGTGTCATTAATGGAGTGGTATTTTGTTTAAACACTATAGTCATATCTCAATCTCTTTGCAAGGATGTATTAAAGAGGATGCATGAAGGACATCTCGGGATTGAAAAATGTAAACGGAGAGCTCGTGACTCTGTTCACTGGTCAGGTATAAACCAGGATATTGACAGGACGGTCAGTTGTTGTGGCACATGCCAGATGCATCATTGCAAGCAAACAAGAGAATCTATGCAAATATCTGGTTTACCTGCGGCAACATGGCCGAAAGTGGCTATTGATCTCTTTTGCCTACAAGGCAAAGATTATTTAATGATCATAGACTATTTTTCAAACTATCCTGAAATGGCTGTACTATCAACCATAACGGCAAGCAGTATAATTCTGCACACCAAGTCAATGTTTGCTCGACACGGAATTCCGCAAGTTGTCGTGAGTGACAACAGTCCTTGTTTTAGCTGTAAAGAGTGGCATCATTTCAGTCACGTATGATTTCAATCACGTCACGTCAAGTCCATTGTACCCTCAAGCCAATGGAAAAGCCGAAAAAGGTGTACATATTGTTCAGCAATTGTTGAAGAAAGCAATTGACAGCCAGTCTTGCACCATTGAGTTACAGAGCTTCACCATTGTCACATGGTAAATCGCCAGCAGAGTTATGCATGAATAGAATGTTGCGTACCACACTTCCATACTTGGCAAAGAAGGAGGAGAATGCACTGGTACTGCAGGAAATGCAAAACATTAAAGCAAAACAAAAACAGTTATATGATAGAGTGTCTCGAACTTTACCACCTCCGAGTAGTGAAGACATTGTGAGAGTGGAAGATTCAGGCAATTGGTCAAGAAAAGCCATTGCACTTGAAGAAGTAGCACCTCGTTCCTACAATGTACAGATAGAGGATGGGTTGGTTTTAAGAAGAAGTTATCGCACATTCTTGAAAACCAGAGAAGGCTTTTACAGCATCATGATGGATGACGAATCTATGTCAGAATCAACGCAAGCTGCTGTGTCAGATAGTTCAGCAGTTCCTGAGCATGGGAATGTCATGGAGAACATTGAATCTACAAGTTCTGAGCAGCAAGGTCAAACTTTGAGAAGATCAACCAGAGCCGGAAGAAAACCCGAGCGACTCAATTTGTACATTTGGACTATTTGTACATATTATGCTTGCTGTTCTTGTGTAAAAAAAAATAATACTGTTAGGCTCATGATATCATATGTAAATATACTGATGATAATATATTAATTTATTTCTTCAAAGGAAAGGGGATGTAGTGATATTATGGTTGTGTTGTAATTCATCAACTGACCACTAGGAGTCTAGTGAATGTTAGAGTCAGATGACCCCTCAGACTGACTGGAGAGCTGGAAGAGAGAGGTTGCTTGTGCACGATCTTATTGTTATTCATCTGCTGTTTTGTATATAGTTTACCCACAGTTAATGTTAATAAATCATTTATAGCTTTAGCTTCAAGTGTCCTTGTAATATAAATCAGGCCATCCAACAAGAACATTACACAAAACACATCTTATGTTCTACCTCTGGGGCGAGATTCTCCGACCCCCCGGCGGGTCGGAGAATCGCCGGGGGCTGGCGTGAATCCCGCCCCCGCCGGTTGCCGAAGTCTGCGGCACCGGATATTCGGCGGGGGTGGGAATCGCGCCGTGCCGGTTGGCGGGCCTCCCCGCGCGATTCTCCGGCCCGGATGGGCCGAAGTCCCGCCGCTAAAATGCCTGTCCCGCCGGCGTAAATTAAACCACCTACCTTACCGGCGGGACAAGGCAGCGCGGGCGGGCTCCGGGGTCCTGGGGGGGGGCGCGGGGCGATCTGGCCCCGGGGGGTGTCCCCACGGTGGCCTGGCCCACGATCGGGGCCCACCGATCTGCGGGCGGGCCTGTGCCGTGGGGGCATTCTTTCCCTTCCGCCTCCGCCATGGTCTCCACCATGTAGGAGGCGGAAGAGACTCTCTCCACTGCGCATGCGCGGGAATGCCGTCAGCGGCCGCTAACGCTCCCGCGCATGCGGCACCCGAAGATGTCATTTCCGCGCCAGCTGGCGGGGCACCAAAGGCCTTTTCCGCCAGCTGGCGGGGCAGAAATTCGTCCGGCGCGGGCCTAGCCCCTTAAGGTTGGGGCTCGGCCCCCAAAGATGCGGAGCATTCCGCACCTTTGGGGCGGCGCGATGCCCGTCTGATTTGCGCCGTTTTGGGCGCCAGTCGGCAGACATCGCGCCGTTTCCGGAGAATTTCGCCCCTGGTCTCCGAAGATGGGAACCAAGAAAGCTGGGCCAATAGCTTCTGCAACTTGAAATTTATTTTTTAACTCTTTCTTTTTTTCTTTCTATTTTATCCTACAAAACTCTGTGCTTGACTCTAACGGTATCCTGCCGGGTCCATCTACCTGAAGATTTTTGGACATCACAGCTCTGGAGAAGAGTCATACTGACATTCACTCCGTTTCTCTCCCCACAGATGCTGACAGACCTGCTGAGTTTTTCCAGCACTTTGTTTTTTTAAATTTTAGATAAGGGAAAAGATGAGAGTATTGCAGCGGTTCAGCAGACGAAAGTTAAAGTCACTTTACCGTTATCTTTGGCCTTGGGGGCGGCATGGTGGCACAGTGGTAAGCACTGCTGCCTATGGCGCCGAGGACCCGGGTTCGAATCCCGGCCCTGGGTCACTGTCCATGTGGAGTTTGCATGTTCTCCCAGTGTCGGCGTGTTTCACCCCCACAACCCAAAAATGTGCAGGTTAGGTTGATTGGCCATGCTAAATTGCCCCTTAATCTAAATATTTTTAAAAAAATCTTTGGCCTTGGCGAGGAACCCCCTGTCGAGGCCACTCTTTAAGTCATTTCCTGCACTGACGAGCTCAGCTTCATGCGGGCAGTTAGAGGATCTAACGATTCCAAACCAACATGCCTGCTACAGGGACATCATCTCCAGGACCTGGATCCAATACAGGAAGCTCTTCATCTTAGCTTGAGGCACCGCCGCCTGGTTATGATTGAGGCTCTATCTCTACAAGCAGGGAGACAGTTGCAAACTGAGACATCAGCTGTCAGTAGAATGGCCACAAATCTCCACAGTTGTTACAACATGTGGGGTGGGGGTGTTTATGGCACCTCCAAGAGTGGGAAACATGTCTGAATTAGGGTGTCTGAATTAGGCGGCAATCAAAATTCTGATTTGGTGACTAAGGGTTGAGATGCAGAGATTAAGTCAGCAGCATGGTTGTTGCACACTGGGTCTCATGCCATTCTGTGGTGGGTTCCCACAAATACTCATTGGCGTAAAACTTTATGTCGCACTTCCATGATAAAGTCAGAAGTGCACAAGACTCTCCTGGCCCCAGTTCACGTTCATTTAAAGGTGGCGTGAAACAGCTGGTTTTGTGCAGTTGTGTCAGACATCAGCGGTTTTCCTTGCAGCACAATGGAGGGAAAAGGGAAAATGGCAGCTTGCATGGGGGGGTGGGACCAGCAAGGGTGAGTCAGCAGTGAGGCGGTGGGGGGGGGGGTGCAGAGTAGGGTTGGGAACATTGCGGAGTGAACAAGGGAGGCAAGGAAGGACAGAGATCAGGGCTGGGGACATGGAGGTGTTGAAGAGGAAAGTCTCTGGTGTCCTAGGTCTGGTAGGGGGCCGGTGGAAACAGTCAGTCCAAGTAATAAAATGAGGGGCCGACAGGGTGGAGTCAGTACTGTCCAAATGTGGGCCCATCTCAGGATGTTGGCTAATAGCGTCCGTACAGGGCTTTGAGTCCGTATACAACATTTCAATTAACCGCACTGAGAGTGATCTCAGGCAATGTCCTTTACAATGCATGGACAGGAATGGCAGCTGGGCCTGCAAGTTCAGGATGTCCCACAGAGAGGCGGGTACAACACTGGACACTAACATGAACATTCAACAAGGAGTGAACACAAAAACACAACATTGTTCCTTCCACAATAAAGTAAATGTCCCTAACTCCCCTGTAACCATGAGGCAAGACAGCTTCTTGATTTAGCTAATATCGACAAATAATGATGATGTACACTTGAATAAAGTGAAACCAGTGTACCAACAAAACAACAAAGAACAAAGAAATGTACAGCACAGGAACAGGCCCTTCGGCCCTCCAAGCCCGTGCCGACCATACTGCCCGACTAAACTACAATCTTCTACACTTCCTGGTTCCGTATCCTTCTATTCCCATCCTATTCATATATTTGTCAAGATGCCCCTTAAATGTCCCTATCGTCCCTGCCTCCACTACCTCCTCCGGTAGTGAGTTCCAGGCACCCACTACCCTCTGCGTAAAAAACTTGCCTCGTACATCTACTCTAAACTTTGCCCCTCTCACCTTAAACCTATGCCCCCTAGTAATTGACCCCTCTACCCTGGGGAAAAGCCTCTGACTATCCACTCTGTCTATGCCCCTCATAATTTTGTATACCTCTATCAGGTCGCCCCTCAACCTCCTTCGTTCCAGTGAGAACAAACCGAGTTTATTCAATCGCTCCTCATAGCTTATGCCCTCCATACCAGGCAACATTCTGGTAAATCTCTTCTGCACCCTCTCTAAAGCCTCCACATCCTTCTGGTAGTGTGGCGACCAGAATTGAACACTATACTCCAAGTGTGGCCTAACTAAGGTTCTATACAGCTGCAACATGACTTGCCAATTCTTATACTCAATGCCCCGGCCAATGAAGGCAAGCATGCCGTATGCCTTCTTGACTACCTTCTCCACCTGTGTAGCCCCTTTCAGTGATCTGTGGACCTGTACTCCTAGATCTCTTTGACTTTCAATACTCTTGAGGGTTCTACCATTCACTGTATATTCCCTACCTGCATTAGCCCTTCCAAAATGCATTACCTCACATTTGTCCAGGTTAAACTCCATCTGCCATCTCTCCGCCCAAGTCTCCAGACAATCTAAATCCTGCTGTATCCTCAGACAGTCCTCATCGCTATCCGCAATTCCACCAACCTTTGTGTCGTCTGCAAACTTACTAATCAGACCAGTTACATTTTCCTCCAAATCATTTATATATACTACAAAGAGCAAAGGTCCCAGCACTGATCCCTGTGGAACACCACTGGTCACAGCCCTCCAATTAGAAAAGCATCCCTCCATTGCTACCCTCTGCCTTCTATGGCCTAGCCAGTTCTGTATCCACCTTGCCAGTTCACCCCTGATCCCGTGTGACTTCACCTTTTGTACTAGTCTACCATGAGGGACCTTGTCAAAGGCCTTACTGAAGTCCATATAGACAACATCTACTGCCCTACCTGCATCAATCATCTTAGTGACCTCCTCGAAAAACTCTATCAAGTTAGTGAGACACGACCTCCCCTTCACAAAACCGTGCTGCCTCTCACTAATACGTCCATTTGCTTCCAAATGGGAGTAGATCCTGTCTCGAAGAATTCTCTCCAGTAATTTCCCTACCACTGAAGTAAGGCTCACCGGCCTGTAGTTCCCGGGATTATCCCTGCCACCCTTCTTAAACAGAGGAACAACATTGGCTATTCTCCAGTCCTCCGGGACATCCCCTGAAGACAGCGAGGATCCAAAGATTTCTGTCAAGGCCTCAGCAATTTCCTCTCCAGCCTCCTTCAGTATTCTGGGGTAGATCCCATCCGGCCCTGGGGACTTATCTACCTTAATATTTTTTAAGACACCCAACACCTCGTCTTTTTGGATCACAATGTGACCCAGGCTATCTACACCCCCTTCTCCAGACTCAACATCTACCAATTCCTTCTCTTTGGTGAATACTGATGCAAAGTATTCATTTAGTACCTCGCCCATTTCCTCTGGCTCCACACATAGATTCCCTTGCCTATCCTTCAGTGGGCCAACCCTTTCCCTGGCTACCCTCTTACTTTTTATGTAAGTGTAAAAAGCCTTGGGATTTTCCTTAACCCTATTTGCCAATGCCTTTTCATGACCCCTTCTAGCCCTCCTGACCGTGAAATATTTACAAGTTAAATCCAAATTGGAAAAACACCCGTGTGCTGTGATATGCTGCTTGGTGTGGCATAAGCTGCTTCCTTGATGTATGCTTTGACAAAGGAAGCTCCAGACTATGAAATGAGTTCAATGTGTTTATTGAACTATTAACACAGTTCTTAAATGAGTTCGACTCTCTGCTAATCTAGCTGTAGTAACTCAGTCTAACTTACCAGCCTGCTTTAAGCCACGTGCTGGGTGTGATGCTGTTGATCAACCCTGATGTACTCGCTAGATGTCTGTCTGTGGAAAGAGGCAGAGCATGTGTGCCCTTTCCTTTTATATGGGTTGTGAAGTGACCCCTTGTGGTAATGCCACCTCTGGGTGTCCTGATTACCCATTGCTTGTGTCTTGTTGTAATTACCCATTGGCTGTATGTCTGCATGTCATGACATCTCTGGGTCCCTCCCACAACTCCTTTACCGATACATTGATGACTATTTTGGTGCCGCGTCATGCTCTCACCCGAAACTGAAAAAATTAATCAACTTCGCTTCCAGTTTCCACCCCTCCATCACCCCTCCATCACTTTCACCTGGTCCATCTCAGACACGTCCCTTCCCTTCCTTGATCTTTCTGTCTCCATTTCCGGCAATAGACTATCCACTAATATCCACTAGAAGACAACTGACTCCCACAGATATCTGGACTACAGCTCTTCGCACCCTACACCCTGTAAGGACTCCATCCCTTTCTCTCAACTCCTTCGCCTCCGTCGCATTTGTTCCAATGATGCCACTTTCCAAAATGGCGCTTTGAAAATGTGTTCCTTCTTCCTCAACCGTGATTTCCTACCTACAGTTGTGGACAGGACCCTCAACAGTGTGCGGTCCATCTCCCGCGCCACTACCCTTGCCCCCTCCCCTCCCTCCCAGAACAAGGATAGAGTCCCCCTCGTTCTCACATTTCATCCCACCAGCCTCCATATGCAAAGCACAATCCTCCACCATTTTCGCCAACTCCAGCGTGATGCCACCACCAAACACATCTTCCCTTCACTCCCTCTGTCCGAGACAATCTAGTCCACTCCTCCACCATACCCAGTACCTCTCCCATCACCCATGGCACCTTCCCATGCAATCGTGGAAGGTGTAACACCTGCCCCTTTACCTCATCCATGCTTAACATCCCAGGGCCAAAACACTCATTCCAGGTTAAGCAGCGTTTCACTTGCATCTCTTCCAATTTGGTCTACTGCATTCGCTGCTCCCAATGTGGTCTCCTCTATATCGGAGAGACTAAACGCAGACTGAGTGATCGCTTTGCTGAGCATCTTTGGTCTGTGCGCATTCAGGACCCTGACCTTCCCGTTGCTTGCCATTTTAACAAAAGACCCTGCTCCCATGCCCACATGTCTGTTCTTGGCCTGCTGCAATGTTCCATTGAAGCGCAACGCAAATTGGAGGAACAACAATTGCTTCACAGCTCCAGGGTCCCAGGTTCGATTCCAGCTTGTGTCACTGTCTGTGCGGAGTCTGCACATCCTCCCCGTGTGTGCGTGGGTTTCCTCCGGGTGCTCCGGTTTCCTCCCACAGTCCAAAGATGTGCAGGTTAGGTGGATTGACCATGATAAATTGCCCTTGGTGACCAAAATTGCCCTTAGTGGTGGGTGGGGTTACTGGGTTATGGGGATAGGGTGGAGGTGGTGACCTTGGGTAGGGTGCTCTTTCCAAGAGCTGGTGCAGACTCGATGGGCCGAATGGCCTCCTTCTGCACTGTAAATTCTATGAATTCTATGAAACATCTCATCTTCCGGTTAAGCATGCTGCAGCCTTCCAGCCTGAACATCGAATTCAACAACTTCAGATGATCAGCTCTACCCCACCTCAACCCATTTGTTTTCATTTTATTTTAACTGTCTTTTACCATTTCTTTCTTTCTTAATATACATTTAATCCCCCCCCCCCCAATCTTATCCACCTTTCCTTCACCTTTCTCCTCTTTGCTTCCCCCTTCCCCTCCCCCCACATCTACAGTTCATCCTCTGATGATAGTTTCCCTGCTGTTTGACTGTTCACATCCTTTGTCCTCTCTGGGGACTGCCATTGGCACTCTTTCCCCTTGGTTTCTGTGGCCATTATCACCCAGTTTCCTGGGTTTCTGTAGCTATGACTCATCTTTCATTCTCACTCCACAGTATATATATTTCCCTCTTTCTCTGTCTGTTAGCTTTGACAAAGAGTCACCGGGACTCGAAACGTGAGCTCTTTTCTCTCCCTACAGTTGCTGCCAGACTTGCTGAGATTTTCCAGCATTTTCTCTTTCGTTTCAGATTCCAGCGTCCGCAGTAATTTGCTTTTATGACATCTCTGGTGCTCCCTCTAGTGGTTACTTAGTTGTAGTGTATTTACATTCACCCATTGTGTATATACAGTGATGCATATCACCACACCGTGCAATATTTATGTTCAGGACAAGTCTTATGTTAATGGCAATGGAATGAGACAAGAAAGCTATGGCAGTGATGTGGAACCTCCCTGTTTGTCCAGGATAGCCAATCCACACCTGCAGAGTTCTCAGCTGATGGTGGGTTTCACCACCAGGGACGCGTCCCCCAATGTGGGATTGTACACGTCTCCTGTGCACACCCCAGGCACTGTGAATTTGAATTGTAGTCACATGGAAACCAGTGAAAAGAAAGAGAAGTGGCACCCGCCTCTTCCTGGTCCACCATTAGGAATGACATGCCACAGTTAAGTGCCCAGTAAGTGGGAGTCAAAATCCTGCCTGAACCTTTCTGCCTGAGGCTTCCTTCAGGATAGCTTATAGGAAATGATCTACATCTGCCTACTTGCTGACCTTATATGTCAAACAAGTGACCAAAACCATTGTGGAGTTGAGGCAGCTATTTCCTTCCCTGCTGAAGAACATCACGGTCATATCGGATTACACTGCAGTGTCACAGTTGCCAGAATTTTCTCTTTCTCAACTGTTCATGGTGACTCATCACGTGCTCCGTTCTCAAGTACACAGTCTGCACCAGGCTGTGTGTTGCGATGCTGGAGATCACGCTTGTTGGCGAGAATGCTGAAAGGTCGTCGACGGTTGTTCCAACTGACTCACTGGCAATGTTGACAATTGGCCCTTCCACAATTGTGTTAAGGGTGTGTAGTACATTGTGTCCTCTGGACATCCCAAAATACTTCACAACCAATTAATTACATGCCAGTCAATTTGCACACAGCAAGGTCTCAAATTACAAATGATTTGAGTTATGTATGTAGCTCAGATGTACATGTTTTTGAGGGTTGCTGGTTGAGAGAAGAAAGCTGCCATCTCACTGAAAGAACTACCTGTTCTTTGAATAGTGATGTGGAACTTTAATGTTTAATTGAGTGGGTTGGGAGTTCAACAGCTCGTTAAACAATAGAGGAGCAACATTTTCTAGCTTCAATGGATGACTGTCAACAGAACTTACGTTGAATGACAATAGGCCCACTGAAAGTCATAGAACCCCTGGAGTGCAGAAGGAGGCCATTCAGCCCATCACGTCTTCACCAACCCTTCGAAAGAGCACCCTAACCTATGCCCACTCCCCCGCCCTATCCCAGTAACCTCGCCTGTGCCTCGAGCTATAGATTTGGTTGCCGCCATACTTATATGTTCAGAAAGTCCACCTCACGATACCATCTGATCTCCCTCTATACCTTTCTTGATCTTCATCCCATTCTATGAAATACTGTGAATGAGTGATTCAAAAGAATGGCCAAATCTTGCAGTACGATGGTCAGACTTCCCCTGGGTGAGAAATCAAGAGAACTGAGGGTTGAGTCCAAAATATTCGTACTGTATTTTGCTCGCTAATAAGATGTTGCTCAAGCGTGAAGAATATCAGTAAGGAACCAGTTACGGAAAGTTAAATGATGCAAGAGTTGGCCCAGAAACCATGAACTCATAGGCTGACTGTTGGCCAGACCTCATTCACCCAGTTAGTGCTGGGGAAAACATTTTGGCTGGCCAGATATTTTACTGTTAAATATATTATTGATAAAAATCTTCCCGTAAGTTCTTTGCGGTATGCTCTTAAATGGGGGGGCCATCAGCCACACATTTGAAGTAGAAAACCAATATAAGAATAATGGAAAATTAAATGGTTTTAGCATAGAAGGTGATGGCCCTCTGAAAAAACAGTCCCGCTATCATAGCCCTGGAAATACTTTCCCTTCAGATGCTAATCCAATTCCCTTTCAAAAGCCCAGCTTGAATCAGCCTCTTCCTCCCTTTCAAGCATTTGCATTCAATATTGTAACCACACAATGCGTAAATGAGCTCTTCCTTACAGTGTCTTTAGTCCTTTTGTTACTTTAAATTGCTGACCTCTGGATCGTGACCCTTTCACAATGGGAACGGTCTCTCTTTATCTACACTGTCGATGAGCCTCGTGTTTTTGAACATCCCTATGAAATCTTGTTTCAACCACCTCTTCGCTAAAGGTGAATAATTCGCGTTTCTCCAAGCTACTGTTTGGTTGCTGTCTCTCGTCGCCAGAACCATTCGCATGAATCTTTTCTGCACCCATTCTAAACCATTCCCATCCTTTCTCAGGCATGGTAATCACAACTGGATATTGTGATGAATGTAAGAAATTGACATATTTTATATTTTTTTGCAGTAATGTTTTTAAAACCTGGGTTAAGATGCATACAGACAGTATATCTGCTGGAGCTGTGATCAACATGTCATAAAAAATGAGGTAATCAATGATTTGCAGGTGAAGTGTTCTGCTAATAGATCTTGAGAACCATTTACTTGTTTACAGATAGCTAGCTAATGGAATTTAGCTTAGGTTTGAAAGATCCCTGGGGTGTAGATAATTTATGATGGGTATTATGTTTGGTCCCAGCTGAACAAGTCAAGGGACACTTTGTAAGAAGAGAGAAAAGAATGCCTTATGCTTTAGGTACAGATGATGTTGTTAATGGGAGGAGCCAGGTCCGTCTGAAGAATCCTAGAACTCTAATCTGAAAAGAGGTGCTTCAGTTTGGTCCCGAAAGGTTCTCTCGCCAAAGATTCTGCACGGAGAAAAGCAAGTAAAACGCAGGTTGTTAACTTTATTCATGAGCAGTCTTTAATATATTTTGGTTTGCTTAATTGGCAAATAGTGGCAGATTTAGGAAGGAAGCTAATTATCCTTCTTTTACTAAAGAACTGTTGTGACTGTTAACTGTAAAACTATTTAATTGTTGCTAATGTGGTTAATTCTGTGATTAAATTAAAGTTTGTTATAACATAAAATATACCTATTGGTCAGTGTTATTACTCCTGTGGTGCAGTAACATTTCTGTACAGTTTTACAAATTGAAAATGATTGTGTTATCGTTTGGCATCCTAACAATACTCCAGTTGAGAAGAACCACTGGTTTATGAAGTTTATCATAACTTCCTTGTTTTTTGTAATCAACATCTCTATTTATGAAGCCCAGGATCCTGTAAGACTTGTTACTTAATTATCAACCTGCTCCATCACCTTCAACAATTTGCGCATACATATATATATCCCCAGTGTCTATTCCTATGCCCATTTTAGAACTGTGCCCTTAAATTTAGCATTCCTCCCCTCGTTTGTTTCACAACAATATAACGATTTTCACTTCCCTGCATTGAATTGCAACTGTAATGTGTTCAACCATTCCACCAGCCTATTTGTCCTCTTTAGGTCCATTATTATCTTCCTCACAATTCATTATACTTGCATGTTTTACGTCATCTGCAAGTGTCAAAATTGTGCCCGCTGTATCCAAGTCTAGGTCATGGATATAGATCAAGAAAAGCAGTGGTCCAAATATTGACCCCCCTCGGAGACCCCGCACTGTATACCTTCCTCCAGACTCACTCTCGCTCATCACAACGTTCGGTATTCTGTCACTCAGCCAGTATTGTATTCTATTTTCATTGGCTTTAACTTTGCTGACCCGTCAATTATGTGACAATTTATTAAGCACCTTGTAGGAAGTGCATACACTACCACACCTGCCACATTATCCTCATCAATTCTTTCCATTACCCGATGAAGGCCTCAAGTTAATTAAACATGATTTGTCTTTAACAAATCGGTGTTGGCTTTCTTTCGATAACCACACTTGTCTAAGTGACTGTTAATTCTGTCCCCAATTATTGTTTTTAAAACCTTTCCCACTTGGCAGCAATTGCTGGGTTTATCCTTGCATTTTTTTTGAACTAGGCTGTAATATTTGCAATTCTCCAGTCCTCTGCCACCACCCCCATATTTAAAGGAGGATTGGAAGATTGTGGCCGGTAACTCCACAATTTCCATCTTTAATTCTTGCAGCATCCTCAACTGCGTCCCATCACATCCTGGTGACGGATTACTTTCAGTTTCAACCAGCCTTTTTAATACCTCTGCCTTATCATATTTTAGCCCATTCAATATCTCAACAATCTCCCCTTTAACTATGACTTTAATAGCATCCTTTTAGATGCAAAGAACCTCATTTATGCCCTCCATTACCATGTGTAAGTCTCTTTTTTGGTCTCTAATCAACGTCACCTCCTCTTTTATTATCAGTTTGGCTTTTAAGCTTTTTGGATTCTCTTCTATATTAGCTGTCAGTCTCTTTTCATACTCTCTCTTTGCTCCTGTTACTTCCTCTTTCCCTTCATCTCTAATGTTTCTATATTCAGCTTTTACCTCCATGTTATTGGTCACATACCATTTATCCATTGATCAAATCACATCTTTTTTTTTTATTGATGAGTACATGGCATTTCACTCAAGCACTTGATAATAGCTATTGCGTCAACTAGATACTTTCTTGGGACCAGCACCACAAGTCACACTTAAAGAGTGGAACTTATATCCTTGGAGAGCAACTTTATTGGGGCAGCACGGTGGCACAGTGGTTAGCACAGTTGCTTCACAGCGCCAGAGTCCCAGGTTCGATTCCTGGCTTGTTCACTGTCTGTGTGAAATCTGTGTGGGGTTTGCACTTTCTCCCCGTGTCTGCATGGGTTTTCTCCGAGTGCTCCAGTTTCCTCCCACAGTCCAAAGATGTGCAGGTTAGGTGGATTGGCCATGCTAAATTGCCCTTAGTGTCCAAAAAATTTGGTTAGAGTTACTGGGTTCCAGGGATAGGGTGGGCTTAAGTGGGGTGCTCTTTCCAAGGGCCGGTGCAGTCACAATGGGCCGAAAGGCCTCCTTCGGCACTGTAAATTCTATGATTCTATGGTCACATGAACTGGTCATTGCTACGAGACCTCATTGTGGGTTTTATACCACATGGTGTGTTCTCCAAATTTCAGAAAATGGACAGAAAAGCATTTTTATCGGGGCTAGGTCAATTATAACAATAAACATGGGCGAGATTCTTCGACCCACCGCCGGGTTGGAGAATCGCCGGGGGCTGGCGTGAATCCCGCCCCCGCCGGTTGCCGAAGTCTCCGGCACCGGAGATTCGGCGAGGGCGGGAATTGCGCCGCGCCGGTTGGCAGGCCCCCCCGTGCGATTCTCCGGCCCGGATGGGCCGAAGTCCCGCCGCTGAAATGCCTGTCCCGCCGGCGTAAATTGAACCACCTACCTTACCGGCGGGACAAGGCGGCGCGGGCGGGCTCCGGGGTCCTGGGGGGGGCGCGGAGCGATCTGGCCCCGGGGGGTGCCCCCACGGTGGCCTGGCCCGCGATCGGGGCCCACCGATCCGCGGGCGGGCCTGTGCCGTGGGGGCACTCTTTCCCTTCCGCCTCCGCCATGGTCTCCACCATGGCGGAGGCAGAAGAGACTCCCTCCACTGCGCATGCGTGGGAAGCTGTCAGCGGCCGCTAACGCTCCCGCGCATGCGCCGCCCGTAGATGTCATTTCCGCGCCAGCTGGCGGGGCACCAAAGGTCTTCTCCGCCAGCTGGCGGGGCGGAAATACGTCTGGTGCCGACCTAGCCCCTCAAGGTTGGGGCTCGGCCCCCAAAGATGCGGAGCATTCCGCACCTTTGGGGCGGCGCGATGCCCGTCTGATTTGCGCCGTTTTGGGCGCCAGTCGGCGGACATCGCGCCGTTTCCGGAGAATTTCGCCCCTGATTTTATTTTATTTTTTTTTTTTTTACACATAATGTATGAACAAGTAGTTTTCCCAGTGAGATTCAATCAATTCGCTACTGCTCCAGGAACATCAAATTGTCATGTGAATGTCCCTTTAAGAAAGGTTTGGTCTTACCACATGACTTGTAGCACGGCTTCAGTGATGTCATTTGTGGGTGGAGCTGGGCTGTGGCTGTCAGGTAAGAGGGGGTTTAGGTTTTTGGATTTCCTTTTCAGTTTGTTGCTTCAGACTGCAGAAGAGAAGCAGTGTTTCCCTGTTTTCATTTTCAAGCTGTCCCAGGGAACTGAAAGCACATTGGGTGGGGCAAAGTGTCTGGGTAACTTTAAAGCTGGAGTTTTGAATCTGCTGGTTGGAGGCTGGACCAGAATCTCAGGGAAAGGACGAGTCCCATTCGAGTGAGATTACAGAGTGCTGGGCCAGGCCGTTGAAAGGGGTTTTGGTTGATTGGATTTTGTATGAATTGGAACAGCTACTAAGGGGAATTCATTAAGAGTTATACACATAGATTACTGTAGCTGTTCTGTGTTTTGTCATGTTTGTAATGGAGAATAAATTCTTGATAAGTGTTTCATATTTGTTAACTACATTCTTAGAATAAACTTTTGTTTTGATAAAAGCGCCCAGGAAGTCTGTGAATTACACCTGAAGTGAAGGTTCTTGTGCTCATCCTAGCCAAATTCAACATCAAAGTTAGAGGTCAGGTGAGCTTCATAATACATTTTGGAGTTTCTAAGCCCTGGCCCATTACAAAAAAGTGACAAAATATGCAACTCTAACCCTCTGCTATGGGCTGGAATTATGTCACAAGAAAATGGAGCTTGTACCAACTGGCACTGATCCTGCACTTGCAGGATACATGTCCGTGTCTTAGCCAACAGAATCTCAAGCTCCCACCAGTTGATGAAAAGAAGAGAGCACCCTCCATCCTTCACTGTTCCAGATTGAAACTAATTGATTAGTCCATAAAGAAATGGACAAGCAAAACTAGCTTCTGACCCCTCCCATGACCTACAATTGGGTCACCAATACAACTTGCAATGTTAAATTAGAACATCATCCTTGGAGCTATGGCAGCTATACAGTCTGTTTACATCAGCATCATGCTGAGCACCTTTGGATGCAAATCATTCTAATTTTAGAAGTGAACATCCCGAGGGTGTGTTCAATGATTGCATACTGTTTCAAACAGATAGGGAATATACGAATTAGGAGTTGGTGGAGGACATTTGGCCCTTTAAGTCTGCTCTGCCATTCAATAGGAACATGGTTGGTCTGATTGCGCTGGAATGTGGCGACTAGGGGCTTTTCACAACTTCATTTGAAGCCTACTTGTGACAATAAGCGATTGTCATTTCATTTCATTGTAACCTCAATCCACCTTCCTGCCTAATCCAGACAACCTTTCACCCCTTGTTTGTCATGCATTTATCCACCTCTGTCATAAAAATATTCAAAGACTTGACTTCCACTGTTTTTTGAGGAAGAAGGCTCCAAAGACTCAGACCTCTGAATGAAAACATTCCTCCTGATCTCCCTCCTAAATGGGCAACACTTTTATTTTTTTTGACAGTGACCCCTAGTACTAGGTTCTCCTATTTGCAGAGACATCCTCTCCACATGGACCCGTCAGGAACCCCTCACAGGATTTTGTACGTTTCAATCAATTTGCCTCTTACTCTTTTAACCCCAGCAGATTAACGCCTAGCCTGTCCAGCCGTTCCTCACAAGGCAAGCTGCTCATTCCTGGTATTAGTCTGACAAACCTTCTCTGAGCTGCCTTCAATGTATTTACATTTTCCTTAAATAAGAAGACTAAAGCTATACACAGTGCTCCAGATGTGGTCTCATCAATACGCTGTATACCTGCAGCATAGCCTCCCGATTTTTGCACCAATTCCACTCGCAATAAGCAATAACATTCTATTAGCTTTCATAATTACCTGCTGTACCTGCCTGCTTGCCTTTTACAATACATGCGCTTGGACACCCAGATCCCTCTGCTTCTCAGAGCTCTACAATCTCTCACCACTTAGATAGTAAGCTTCTTTTTTATTCTTCTTGCCAAAATGGATAATTCACTGGTCGACCCCCTGGGCTAGTGGGCAGTCAATTCCAGCCCCACTTGAACTGGAGTCGCAACACAATTGAAATTCATAAATATTTCTCAGAAAAACACCCAAAGTCTTTGGTCCTTAGGTGCCCAAATAACTGCAGTCACCAGGTTTGTAAACGCAATTAAGTTTATTCATAAGAGTAACTATAATTAAACATGCAGCAAACATAACAGGTTAAGTATTATGTAATTCCTCCCCCCCTTAAACTCGTCCCACCCTCCATATACACACATACAACAGAGAAACAGAGGGGAGAAGAGGAGAGTGAAATAATAAGTAAAAGGGATAAAAGCCTTTGTTTCAGATGCTTTTCTTACAGCACACCGTCCTTCTAGCCTTTCAGTTCGAGGTTTACTGTTTCCAGTCCGTAATGGTTTTCACTGTCGATTCATTCAGGTTTCTGCTATTTCAGAAATACAGCAGCTTTTCTGGAGAAACCACGAGGGAGAATGAGAGCAAGTCCTTCGCCCTGAGCCTACAGGATTCAAACTGAACTTCCCCTGGTTCTCTGAAAATCAGCCCATTCAGGCAGAACCCAATCACCGCCTGTTACACCTTTTGGCCATTTCAATGGCCACCAGCCAAACAATCGAACCGAGTCCTGCGGATCTCTGGGATGCCGAAAAGTCTGGGTTCTGCTGTTCAAAAGTTAGCGCAGTATTCCCTTTTGTAAACTTTTTCTCCTGCTCGACTTGAAAGATATATTTCCATTAAACATCCATGGATCAATGATAACAGCAAAAATAAAGAAAGGAGAAATAAGGGAATCAACAAGGAGGAACCTTACATCACATTTTCCCATATTATTCAGGTCTTTGCCGATTAATTTACTGATCTAAAGCCTTTGTGTCCTCTTCATTTCTTACTACCCTACCTATCTTTGTATCATCAGCATAATTAGCAACTTCGCTCCCTTCTTCCAAGTCATTTGTATATATTGTAAAATGTTGAGGCCTCAGCACTGATCCCTTTGCCACACATTGTTACAAAAGACCCATTTCTCACTGTTTCCCATTAGCCAGCCAATCTTCTATCCATGTCAATATATTACCCCTTACACCGTGAGTTTTGATTTTCCACAATAAACTTTGATGTGGCAACTTATCAAATGCCTTCTAAAAATCGAAATACAGCACATCCAGCAGTGTCATAGTGCCTTTATCCATAGCACATGTTATTTCTACAAAAACTCCAATAAATTGGTTAAACATGATTTCCCTTACACCAAACTCTGTTGAATCTGCCTGAATTTTTCCAAGGTGCCCTGCTGCAACATCTTTAATAATAGTGTGTAATATTTTCTCTTTGGCTGGTGTTAAGCTAACTGGCCGAGAGATTCCTGCTTTCGGTCTCACTCTCTTTTTGAATGAAGGACTTGCATTCACTATTTTCCAATATAATGGAACCTCCCCAGAATCCAGGAAATTTTGCAAAAATTAAAATTAGCGCATCAATTATCTCACTAGCCACTTTTTTAAAGAGCCTAGGATGAAGTCCATCAGGACCCAGGGATGTGTAAGCTGCAGCTCCAACAATTTGCTCATCATCACTTCCCTGATTTTTGTAATTTTCCCCCAAATTCCTCCCTACCTTCCATTTCCTGATTTACAGCTGTTTCTCGAATGTTATCTGTATCCTCAGTAGTGAAGATTGATGCAAAATACCTATTCAATTCATCTTCCATCTCTTTATTTTCCATTATTTAGTCTCCAGACTCACTTACTAGAGGATCAATATTCATTTTGTTAACTCTTTTCTAAATATCTATGGAAACTCTTACTATCTGACTTTATATTTCTAGCTAGCTTTCTCTCGTACTCTAATTTGTCTTTCCTGACCAATCTTTTGGTCTTCTTGTTGCTTTTCTTTATATTCTGCCCAATCTTCTGGCCTGCCACCCACCTTCACGGACTTTTATGTTTTTTCTTTACATTTGATACTATACTTAACATTTACAGTCACCCATGGATAGTGGGTCCTCCCTTGGAACTTTTATTTCTCATTGGAATGCCTATATTGTGTGTAATATTAATTATCCGCTTAAACTTCTGCCACTGCATCTCTATTGGCCTATCCCTTAACCTAATTTGCCAGTTCATTTTGGCAAGCTCTGTTTTCATGCCCTCCGAATTGCCCTTATTTAAGTTTGAAATACTCGTCTTAGATCCACTCTTTCCTTCCTCAAACTGAATATAAAATTCCATCATCGCTAGCTAGGTGAGCTTTCACTGCGAGGTCATTAAATAATCCTATCTTGTTGCACAACACCAGGTTTGCTATAGCCTGCTCTCTCATTGATGTCAGAATGTGCTGTTCTGAGAAACGATCCCAAAAACATTCTATGAATTCTAGGCTATCTTTGCCCGTCTGATTTTTCCAGTCTACTTGCAATATTAAAATTGCCCCTGATTATCTCCATACCTTTCTGACAAGCTCCCATCATTTCTTCCTTTATTCCCTGTTTTACTGTATGGTTACCATTACGGAGCCTGTACATCACTCCCACAAGTGACTTCTTGCTGTTATCAATTATCATCTCTACCCAAACTGTTTCTTCATCTTGGTTTCCTGAACTTAAGTCGTTCCTCCCTATTATGCTAATACCATCATTAATGAACATAGCCCCCCTTAGCTTCCAATCCTTTCTAAATGTCACATACCTGTCAATATTCAGGACCCAATCCATGTCATCCTGCAGCCATGTCTCTGTAATGGCTATCAGATCGTACTTACTTATTTCTATTAGCGCTATCAATTTCAATTTTGGTTTTGTTCCAAATGCTACGTGAATTCAATACAGAGACTTTATTTTTGTTCTTTTATTATTTTTGTAACATCTAGCCTTATCTGCTGGTTTACTCTCAGGTTTGTACTTGTTCTCTCTGTGCCTTCCTGTCATGGTCTGTTTATCATTTCCCACGTTAATACCTTTCTCAATCACCTTGTCCCAATCTTTGATTTACCACATCTTTCCAGATTTGATCCTTTGGCCCCACTGTTTAGGTTAATATCCTCTCTACTTCCCTAGTTATACATTCACTAGAACACCAGTCCCAGCATGGTTCATGTGTCGACCGTCCTAACAGTACAGCCTCCCATACTTCTGCTACTGCCCCACGAATGGGAGCCCACTCTTCCCACATCAATCATTGAGCCATGCATTCATTTCTCTAATTTTATAGACCTTACGTCAATTTGCAGAGATTATTACCTTTGAAGTTCTACTTTTTAAATTTAGTGCCCAGCATCTCATACTTTCGGTGTAAAACTTCTTTCCTAATTCTATCTATGTCGTTGGCACCTACATGGACCACAACAACTGGATCCTCCCCCTCACAAGCCAAGTTCCTCTCCAGCCCTAAGCAGATGTCCCAAGCCCCAGAACCAGGCATGCAACACAGCCAGTTGGGCTCGCGCTCTTTGCTGCAGAGAAAACTGACAGTCTTCCTCTCTATAGTGTCCCCTGTACCACTGTGCCCTGGTCTGTTTGCTCATCCCCCCTGAAATTCCCACTCTCATCCAAACAAGCAGAGGGAATTCCAAACCAATTGGAAAGGCTGAGGCTCCTGCACTCCTGCCCTCTGAGTCTCCTTATCTATCTCACTCACAGTCACACCAACTTGTCGCTGACCACTCATCAGTTGAGAAGAACCTGTCCCAAGAGGTGTGACTGTCTCCTGGTATAAAGCATCCAGATAACTTGCTCCCTTCCTGATGTGTCACAGTGTCTGCAGCTCGGCCTCCCGCACAAAGACTCAGAGCCAAAGCTCCTCAAGCCGCAAACACTGTAGACCTGTTTGCCCTGGGCCACACTGGCATCCAGGAGCTCCACATAGCTGTAGCCTTGACATATCATCTGTTCTGCCATCCCTTATATATTTTAATTAAAATTTTCGCTCATTCACTTGTGGGGCAGCACGATAGCACTGTAGCTTCACAGCACCAGGATCCCAGGTTCAATTCCCTGCTGGGTCACTGTCTGTGCAGAGTCTGCACGTTCTCCCAGTGTCTGCGTGGGTTTCCTCCGGGTGCTCCGGTTCCTCACACAGTCCAAAGACGTACAGGTTAGGTGGATTGGCCATGATAAATTGCCCTTAAGTGACCAAAAAGGTTAGGAGCGGTTATTGGGTTACAGGGTGGAAGTGAGGGCTTAGGTGGGTCAGTGCAGACTCGATGGGCCGAATGGCCTCCTTCTGCACTGTATGTTCTATGTACTATTAATTTCCATTTTTTACTATACATTTTATCAATGTTACCACCAGTTTGTTTACTATGTTAAATCTTAACCACTCACCAGATACTGACTAAACAGTTTGTTCCTTTCCCTGTAGTGGATTAAGAACTAATTTCTACAAGATGAGAAAGGTAGAAGAAGGAAAGGAACAGCTCCTACCCCTCCTCAACAAATTCCCCCACTCACCAAACTCAGTTCCAAAGACACACATTTGCCAAGGCTGCACGAAAGAGCCTTGATTTTATATCAAACTGAACTGGAGCTAGAGAAACCAGATTCAACCAATTAGCTAATTAACTACTCAGCTCTCAGTGGAATGTGCTCACCCTGCATATGGCTGGAAGTAAACCTAGCCGAGTTACACAGTACTTTTCAGTTACTGTTAATTAAAGGCTGCGGTAGATTTTTCAGGAACATTTTAAACTCCCCTGTCTGCAAACTCCCAGGTAAGTACTCAGGTTCAAAGTTGCACTCGTTTTTGAGACCAAACCACACGGAGATGGCTGATTCACCTGGTTTCAGGCTAATTTGTTCTAAACAACTCCCCAGGTAGATTGTGTTTTTCTGTTACCCGATTATAAATTCATAACAACATCACAACATAAATATGTGCAAAATTCTTACATGCCAAATAAGGAAAGGTCCCAGAATTTTACTTAACTTCACCCCTCAGGAGGAGTCTCTCACGTGTGAGCCAAATGATCACTTTCAGAGATTATGCTTCCAATGATATGTTTGTCATCACTATCCCAGACCTCAGAATTTCATGAGCTGGATTCCAAAAAGTATGCTACTCATACACGAGTTATACATTTCTCCAACCACATTCTTGTGCATTGTGAGACATTGCCTACGATGGACCTCGGTCTGTCACATCATCAGAATGGTCCCTCCAGCTGTCTATATCAGCAGCTTTATTCCAAGGTGGGGGCAGCACGGTAGCATAGTGGTTAGCACTATGGCTTCATAGCGCCAGGGTCCCAGGTCCGATTCCCTGCTTGGGTCACTGTCTGTGTGGAGTCTGCACGTTCTCCCCGTGTCTGCGTGGGTTTCCTCCAGGTGCTCCGGTTTCCTCCCACAAGTCCCGAAAGATGTGCTATTAGGTACTCTGGACATTCTGAATTCTCCCTCTGTGTACCGGAACAGGTGCCGGAATGTAGCGACTAGGGGATTTTCACAGTAACTTCATTGCAGTGTTAATGTAAGCCTACTTGTGACAATAAAGATTATTATTAAATTATTAGGTTGTAGTTGAAGCTGCTCAAGTGTTTTTGCATAAGCTCGTCATCCGCTGTCTGGCTTAATCAGCTAACAATGTGGCTCCCTGGAGGCAGCCCAAAAGCTGCATCCCCTCCCAAACTAACAGGCCCAGCATCGAGGCACATATCACTCAAATACAAATCCACTGCACAGGACCTGTCGTACAGATTCCCCGAACCAGACTCCTGAAGCAACTCCTCTACTCAGAACTCAGTTGTGACAGGAGATCCCCCAGGCCACCAACAGTCAGGGATACCCTCAAATCATCCTCGAAGAGGTCCAACAGTCCCTGCTCTCTCATGGAAGTACCTGACTTGTAACCGACCAAACTGGGGAAGGTTCACTCAGGAAGGGGCTTGGTCAGGAACATGCGGGGCAAAGTCGAAGGCAGCGGAAAGAGAGGAAAAGAATCCCCAACAAGACTTCTACCTGATCCTCCAAGAACCACCTACCCTGCCTGCGGCAGAGTCTGCAGATTGTGCATTGGACGAAGAGCCATCTCAGAAACCGTTGCATTGGAGCGGAAGCTAGTCACCCCTAATCCCGGAGGACTGCCTAGGAAGAAAGAGGAGGATACTCCCTGGAAAATGTACCTTTTCAAAGTCAGGCTGTGAAGTGAACTGCGAGCTATTCCTGTGACTTTTCCAAAGTCCCCAGCTCTGATTGGGAAGCAGCACCTCCCTCAAACCTGTCATGGCCATTACTGCCCTAATCTCCGAGGACAATAAAATTCTCAGTTGTCATGTAGTTATATGGTATGTAATGTGACACTGTCCATACTATTGCTGTCGTCGGAACTGACTCGACAAGTTGTCAGCTAAAGTAGCAATGTCCCCTGATTGCTCTGGTGAGGCAAATCCTAGACCTCATGCTGCTCTGACAGTGACCTCTGCAGCCAACTGCAATGCACTGACAAAAGGTTAATTCCCTTTGCAGAACCCTGGCCCCCTTTCCTAAAGCTGCTTGTGTATAATCCCTTCAGGGATCCGTGCCATTCCCAATCAACGTTTCGAACAGTGTGCATGAATAGATCCACAGTTTCCTGACCCGAGTAACTAAAATGCTCCAGTCAAACTCTAGCCTTACATTCCTCTGTGGTGTTCCAGAGACTCCAATTGTAGACAACCTGACTCTCATGTCATAGTGAATCTGAAGCAGGGCAGGAATGCACTATCGTGAAGTAATATCAATGTCCTTTGGCTCTCTTTTCTGCATTATACCCACAATGATTGAGTAAAGGTGGAAGAATACTCTTTAAAATCAGCAGACATTGCATATGTGATGAGCTCTTGCAGTTCACTGGACTGCCTTACGTTTGATTTGTCCACTTTGATCACATTTAAAACATTTTAGGCATTGCATCACCCATGGGGGCTTTCCCTGATGGTCTGCTGTAACTTCAGCAGAAGAGCTGTAGGAACGACAGGGAAATTCTGTTTCCAGCTTCTTGAGTCTCATTCGGCTGCATTGATTCAGACTCGCTTCTTGCGTGCTGCAATGTTGGTTTGTTCACGAAGTAAGCAGATTCATAAATTGTCTGGAACCATTTATAAAATTCTGTCTCACAATACGTGATGCCAAAGCCCTATGTAATCCATTACTCTGACCAACATTCCAAAAAGTCTTCTAATTCTCCGCAAATCGCAAATGGACTTTTACTTAATTTCTGAAACGGTTGCTTGTGAGGTTCAGATACCTAATCACACCCATTTAAGAAAGCATAATTGACAATCTGGTTCAAATTGTACATTGGATTGGAAAAACAGTAAGTGCTTAGATGTTTACGGGGGTAGAAACTAATTTGCTCAGCGCTGCTTCCAGGGGCATGTTTCCTTGTTGACATCATTGAAGGAACTGCGACACTGCGGGCGGGGTTCTCCACGCCCACGCCGAAGTGGCCACGCCGTCGTGAACGTCGTCGAGGTTAACGACGGCGCAGAACGGCCCCGGTCCCGACCGATTCAGGCCCTGTCAATGGGCCAGGATCGGGACCGCGTCATCTACACGCGCCAGGCCTTGTCGCCCGTGTGAAAGCGGCGCCGCATAGATGACGCGTGGTTGTCGTCCTCTCTAAATCCGCCCCGCAAGAAGATGGGGGACGGATCTTGTGGGGCCGCGGAAGGAAGGAGGTTCTCCTTCAGAGAGGAAGGCCCGACGATCGGTGTGGAGAATCGCGCTCTGCCTGTCCCTGTCCACAATACTCTATATAGCAGGGCTTCAAGCAGCACTATGTAAACAAACTTCTCCCCAAGAGACTTACAACTGACTATGACACATCTCACAGCTCCAAGTGTTTAGGATTGGCTCACCATGACATCCATTAAGCTTGCCAAATGAAGTAAGAATACTTCCTCCCTTGGCATGGGAACTATGGATTTGAGATGTCTCCAACATGACATGTCTGGCTATAGAACATCAGACTCAAAGAATCCCTTTGGCCATTTTGATCTTCTAACATCTGGGGCGAAATTCTCCGGAAACGGCGCGATGTCCGCCGACTGGCGCCCGAAACGGCGCAAATCAGTCGGGCATCGCGCTGCCCCAAAGGTGCGGAATGCACCTGGCGGGGGTCGGAGAATCTCGCCCCTGAGATGAGCAGGTCCATGATATTCCATGGTGCAACTGATGACTGGTGAACCAACTGAACTTATCATATTCATTTAGGACAATTAACAACATCAATGAGACCTGGAAGGGTTTACCTGCCACTGGAGTTAGGATTCACCTCAGTCAGGTCCAACGAAGGACCAAGGAAGGAATCTTGCTCGTGTATTGTGCTTTTAAACTGTGCTCTTTTAGCTGGTTCAACACTATTAGTGTCTCTGTTCACACATTACAATGTTCCATCAGTTAAAACTGCAGATCTTCACTGATAGCGTCTGCATCTGTACAACCAAATCACAACTGGCAGTAAATCTTGGCGATACAAGCATTCATTCTGAAACCAGGCTTCCAGCTAAGGCTCTCCATGGGTGATGCTGCTACATGCATTGAAAGAATGGGACCTCTTCTTTCAACATCTCCTACTTCTCTCCAAGTTAGGCCTCTGCTACCTCTACTGCTTCCATACTACTTAACTACTGTTAAGAGGGCATTGCTAAAGCAGTGCCGGATGAAAGGCAGGCATAAGGAAATGTGTATATTTAACAATCCCTTAGCAATCCAAAACAAATAAAAACTGCTAGCATGCTCTTTACATGCTAATCCAATTCAGTCTTAGAAAGCACTGAGGGCGCGATTCCCCACTCCCACGCGGTTGGGAGAATCGCCTGGGCCGGCAAAATTTCCGGGGACGCCGGTCCGACGCCCTCCCGCGATTCTCCCAAGCGGCAGGAATGGCCCGGTCGAGTTTCACGGGCCGCAGGCCGGAGAATCGCCGGAGACACCCAAAATGGCGATTCTCCGGCACCCCCGCTATTCTGAGGCCCGGATGGGCCGAGCAGCCAGGCCAAAACGGCGGGTTCCCCCCGGCGCCGTCCACGCCTGGTCGCTACAGTCGGGGGCAGTGCGTGAACGCTGGGGGGGCAGCCTGTGGAGGGGGCGAGGGGGGATCCTGCACCGGGCTTTACCTGGAATGTGGGGTGGCCCGCGATCGGTGCCCACCGATCGTCGGGCCGTCCTCTCTGAAGGAGGACCTCCTTCCTTCTGCGGCCCCGCAAGATCCGTCCCCCATCTTCTTGCGGGGCGGACTTAGAGAGGACGGCAACCACACATGCGCGGATGACGTCCGTTATGCGGCGCTGGCTGCGTCACCTATGCGGCGCTGCTTTTACGCGGGCGACAAGGCCTGCCGCGTGTAGATGACGCGGCCCCGATCCTGGCCCATTGTCAGGGCCTGAGTCGGTCGGGACCGGGGCTGTTCCGCACCGTCGTGAACCTCGACGCCGTTCACGGCGGCGCGGGCACTTCGGCGTGGGAGTGGAGAATCCCGCCCTGTGGGAACATGCCAAGGCACCAGTTTACTACACACTAATGCGCTCTTGAAACATGGATTATTTCAAACACAAGCTCCTTTCACCTTCATAATTCGGAAGGACTGGTGTATATTTTTCTCCAGATTAGCTCAACATAAACGTCAGTGAAATTTTTCAGGAAAGGAGCAATTTAAGGAAAATAAACTTTCAGACCTGTTGATCTGATTTAATTCTCACCATAAATGAAGATGCTTGTTTTCTTAAACAAGATCTGTTTCGCGGGTAGATCCCCGCGAGTGAGGAAGGTGCTGTTGGAGTGGAGCCGAGGCCGGGGGGGGGGGGGGGGGGGGGGGGGGGGGGGGATGGGCCCTGCCAAACTTTAGGAACTATTACTGGGTGGCAAACATAGCATTGATCAGGAAGTAGGTGGTGGGGGAGGGGTCGGTGTGGGAACGGGTAGAGGCGGCATAATGTAGGGGCACAAGTCTAGGAGCACTTAACTATTACTGGGTGGCAAACATAGCATTGATCAGGAAGTAGGTGGTGGGGGAGGGGTCGGTGTGGGAACGGGTAGAGGCGGCATAATGTAGGGGCACAAGTCTAGGAGCACTTGTAACGGCACCACTGCCGTTCTCGCCGGCTCGGTACTCCACAAGCCCAGTGGTGGTGGCAGCTCTGAGAGTTTGGGGACAGTGGCGGAAGCATATGGGAGCGGAGGGAACATCGGTGTGGGCTCCAATTTGTGGCACTCACCAGTTTGTCCCGATGAGGTTGGATGGGGGATTTTGGAGGTAGCAGAGAGCAGGTATTGAGAGACTGGGAGATCTGTTAATTGATGGGAGCTTTCCTTGTTTAGAGGATTTGGAGGAGGAATTTGAATTGCCGGGTGGGAATGGGTTTCGCTATCTGCGGAGAGGGACTTTGTGCGAAGGCAGATTTCGACCTCTCCACTTCTACCGCCACGGGGGATACAGGACAAGGTTGTTTCGAACAGAAGTGGGAAAGGGTAGGTCTCAGAAATTTATAAAGAGCTCAGGGAGTGGGAGGGTACCCAGATAGGGGAGGTAAAGCATAAGTGGGAAGATGAGCTGGGTAAGGAGCTAGAGGCAGGTCTGTGGGAGGATGCTCTGAGTAGAGTCAACACATTGTCATCATGTGCCAGGCTCAGCCTGATACAATTCAAGATGGTTCACCGGGCACCCATGACGGTGGCCTGGATGAGCAGGTTTTTTGGGGTAGAGGTCAGGTGTGTGAGGTGTGCAGGAGCGCCCGCAAATCATGTCGACATGACCGAAGCTTAGGGGATTCTGGCAGGGATTTGCTGATTTCATATCCACGGTGCTAAAAATGAGGGTGGCGCCAAGTCCAGAGGTGGCGATCTTTGGAGTGTTGGAAGACCTGGGACTCCAGGGGGCAAGAGAGGCTGACACTTTGGCCTTTGACTCCTTGGTATCCCGGAGATGGATCTTATTAGCGTGGAGGGACTCGGAGCGCCTGAAATCGGGGGTATGGGTTAGCGATATGGCTGGGTTTCTCAGGCTTGAGAAAATTAAGTTCGCCCTGAGAGGATCAATGTTAGGGTTCGTCCGGAGGTGGCAGCCGTTTATCGACTTCTTCGGGGAAAACTAAACTGTTAGCAGATACACTAAGCAGTGGGGGGGGGGTTAGGGAATAAGGGGGGCAGGGGGAGTTAGTTTAGTTTAGTTCAATTTAGGCAAGATCAGCGAGAGGAGATGGAGCGACTTGGGGATTGTGTGTATAGACTATGTTGGCGGGGTATGGTTGTTGGTTCGGGGGGTGTTACACACTGAATTATGTTTACATTTGTATTTGTATCTTCTGTTGTCATAAAATCATAAATGCCTTAATAAAATGTTTGTTAAAAAAAAAAAAATCTGTGTCAGCGACATTGCTGTTTCTTGTATTCTGTAACATGTTGCGTATTATCTTCCTACATCATCCTCTCTGCCTACTGGGTGGTGGTTATGTGAAACATGCTTCAAGCAGACGTAGTCAAAACTAAGTCGTTTAGAGACTTTTCACGATAGAGATCAATAAATATCTGGCTGGAAGTGGGGTTGCAGGTTATTGAATAGATTTAGGTTGAGATAAAATATGAAAGTTCTTGTGGGCCAGGTACTGGAGTAGACTTTCTGTAATGTTGGGACATAGAACATACGTAAAGAAGGAGGCCATTCGACCCATCAAGCCTGCACCGACCCACTTAAGCCCTCACTTCCCCCCTATCCCTGTAACCCAATAACCCCTCCTAACCTTTTTGGTCACTAAGGGCAATTTATCATGGCCCATCCACCTAACCTGCACGTCTTTGGACTGTGGGAGGAAACCGGAGCAGCCGGAGGAAACCCACGCAGACACGGGGAGAACGTGCAGATTTGCAGATTTCGCACAGACAGTGACCCAGCAGAGAATCGAACCTGGGACCCTGGAGCTATGAAGCCACAGTGCTAGCCACTCTGCTACCGTGCTGACCCCCCTATGCAGGGACACATAGATTAAGATAGATAAATAGTCCAGAGTTTATTTTTTAACTATTTTTGCCACTCAGGCATATCCTTGGGAGATTAAACAGCACAAGTTAAGTTGTGTTTAAGTTGGAGTAAAATATAAAGCTTGTTGATTGAGTGGGGTGCGATATGAAAATGATCTTATCTCAGCCCATATCTTTTTATGCCCCTCATGGTATTCTTAGTGAGTTAAAAAAAGTGCCCCACTGAATGGCAGAAATAATATTAATGGAAGACATCATTATTATTTATATTTTAAAGTTATTTGGCTCTTCAATTCCCTTTAACACCTCATGGACCTCTTTGCTTAACATTGCTTTATTATTTATGTGAGTAGCTATTATGAAGGATACCAGTTACTCATCTGTCAAAATCCCATTTACATGGATAACTTGATAATATGTCCAAAAGAGTATCATTTTACTGTCACTAATCACTACTATTTGATATCGCTGACCCTTGCTGGCATAGGCTGTTATAGTATGCCACAGTATGCCCAGTGTGGTTTGTAACCGATTTTCTGTGCGACTACTATGCAGACAGTGTTTGCGCAAGATATTTTCAGAATGCCTTGTAAATGTTATTCGGTCCTGCACAGAAATCACCACAATCATTTGATGTCAGCTGTAAAACTGGAGGTGTTTCTGGCCCAATAAGGACTTGTACTGTTGTATTTAATTGATGGGAACCCAGTTGAAGATGTTTTAATTTCTGTCTGTAGTCTCTTCTAGCCATGTGACAGCAGAAGACTTTGCATTATTTTTTTAATATAAATTTAGAGTACCCAATTATTTTTTTTTCCTAATTAAGGGGCAATTTAGCGTGGCCAATCCACCTAACCTGCACATCTTTGCGTTGTGGGGGTGAAACACACGCAGACACGGGGAGAATTTGCAAACACCACACGGACAGTGACCCAGGGCCAGGATTCAAACCCGGGTGCTCAGCGCCGCAGTCCCAGTGCTAACCACTGCGCCACATGCTGCCCCGACTTTGCATCATTTTAATGCAATTCAGTGTTGGTAATTTCAGCAGAATTAAGTTCAGTGAAACAATCCTGTTTTCCCAGTGGAGAATTAACAAAACTTGGGATGGGGAGGATAATTTTAATCTAACATGTTGGGGGGTAGAAACCCACCTCCTGAGAATGGATGGAACCTCGTTAACACCCTACCCATTTTAACTCCCCATTGAATTCAGCAGAGACTTACATCAGGTAGCACATAAAACCATTGTTGCACCCTATCTGCCATTTTCTTAGGTTAGGATTAAGTTGACCCCCTTGGCCGGGATTCTCCTGTAATCGGCAGGACGGTCCGACGCCAGCTCCAAGAGCGGCGCAAACCATTCCGCTTCGGGCCGCCCAGAAGTTGCGGGACCCTCCGCACCTCCGGGGGCTAGGCCGCCGCCGCCGGGGTTGGCGCCTTGCCAACCAGCGCCGAAGGGCCGCCGTGGGCCGGCACGGGTTGGCGCATGCGCAGAACCGCCGGTGTGTTTCCTGCGCAAGCGCAGGGGGTTTCTTCTCCACGCCGGCCATGGCGGAGCCTTGCAGAGGCCAGCGCGGAGGGAAAGAGTGCCTCCACGGTACAGGCCCGCCCGCAGATCGGGGGGCCCCCATCGCGGGCCAGGCCACTATGGGCCCCCCCCCCCCCCCCCCAGGGCCGGATCCCCCCCCGCATCCCCCAAAGACCCCGCTAGCCGCCCCCAAGCCAGGTCCCGCCAGGATGGATCATGTCTATTTCTGACTGGCCAAAAACGGGTGGCCGCTCGGCCCATCGGGGCCCTGCGAATTGCCGGGGGGGGGGGGGCCGCTGCCAACGGCCCCCGATCGGCATGGCGGGATCCCCGCCCCCGCCCGAAAACCTGCGCCGGAGAATTCGGCAGCCGACGTCGGAGCGACAGGGTGGGATTCACGCTGCTCCCCGGCGATTCTCCGACCCGGCGGGGGTCGGAGAATCCGGCCCCTTATCTCTGGTGTATGTTCTCTTTCTGTGAGATTCCCGATTGGGAACACAGGATCATTAAAGTTACTAAAGTAAGGCGAGAAAATGCCAAATATATAAAACATACAAAGTTGCAATGCTGGTAAGACTGGCTGGAATAGTGGTTTTCTGTCCTTGAATCCTCTCCTCTCTCTGCTGGCTCTTATGGCGAACTTCTACAAAGGTAAGACTCAATGAAACGTCTTCCCTAACCCCCAGTGAAACTCCAGGACATCAGTCTAACGTTACAGTCTACATTATTCAACCCTGGCTAGTCACATTCCATAGATTGCATTTGGATGATCCCAGACGACTCAAAGCATCATGTTCCACAAATGATTTAACCACTGCTGCATATATGTCTCCTTATAATCTTCAATTCCTAGTTCCAGGATTATTTCACTCGGTTTTCCCCAATGAATTAATTAACAAAGCACTACGTTTTTTTTTTAAATGCCACATAAGCACAACTGAGAAAAGTGATTCATTTTTAAAATTTGTCCAAGGGACGTAGGCTGTGCCAGCATTTATTACCCATCCTTAATTGCTCCTGAGAGGGCAGTTAAGAGTCAACCACTTTTAGTGGGTCTGGAGTCACATGTAGGCCAGACCGGGTAAGGATGGCAGATTTCCTTCCCTAAAGGACATTAGTGAACCAGAAAGGGTTTTACAACAATCGACAATGGTTTCATGGTCATCATGGTCATCAATTCCAGATTTTTTAATAGTTGCAAGAGGTAGAAATTGAGGTGGTACCGTTACTGGACAACTAATCCAGAGGCCCAGGATAATGCTGTAAGGACGTGGGATCAAATCCCACCACATCAGCTGGTGGAATTTAGAATTCAATAAATAAATCTAGAATATAAAGCCATCATCAGTAATGGTAATTATGAAACCATTGTTGGAAAAATCTATCTAGCTCACTAATGTCCTTTAGGGAAGGAAATCTGTCATCTCGATATGTGAATCTAGATCCACAGCAATTTGGTTGACTCTTAACTGTCCTCAGTACAAGGGCAATTAGGGAAAGGCAACAAATGCTGGATTGGTCAATGACACCCAAGTCCCACTAAATAATTTTTTTAATGTTGACTCCAGCATGTTTCCCTGGGAACGCACACAAAAATGCCCTGGTGTTGCAATGATTGACTTCTACCAACCATACATGTTCCTTTGTATGAGGTATGAGTACAGCCATTAGAGAGAATTTTCCCCAATCCCCATTGACTTCAGCTTGACGGGAATTTTCAAACATCAAGCAGTCATTCTCACCAAGGTTTAAACCAAGGCCGTAATGAGATTTGAAGTGGCACTCAAACTGTGAATCGATGAGCGGCCTTTTAATGAGTCAATGTCATGTCATATCACTGCTGATGCCTCTTTCTGACACTTTGCTAATGATTGGGAGTAAATGGATAAGACTCCTATTTATTGACTACAGCTCCGCCTTCAACACCATAATCCCAGTCAAGCTCATATCAAAGCTCCAAAACCTAGGACTTGGCTCCCCACTCTGCAACTGGATCCTCGATTTTCTGACCAACAGACCACAATCAGTAAGAATGAACAACAACACCTCCTCCACAATAGTCCTCAACACCGGCGCCCCGCAAGGCTGCGTACTTAGCCCCCTACTCTACTCCCTGTACACACACGACTGTGTGGCAAAACTTGGTTCCAACTCCATCTACAAGTTTGCTGACGATACGACCATTGTGGGCCGGATCTCGAATAACGATGAGTCCGAATACAGGAGGGAGATAGAGAACCTAGTGGAGTGGTGCAGCGACAGCAATCTCTCCCTCAATGCCAGCAAAACTAAAGAGCTGGTAATTGACTTCAGGAAGCAAAGTACTGTACACACCCCTGTCAGCATCAACGGGGCCGAGGTGGAGATGGTTAGCAGTTTCAAATACCTAGGGGTGCACATCTCCAAAAATCTGTCCTGGTCCACCCACGTCGACGCTACCACCAAGAAAGCACAACAGCGCCTATACTTCCTCAGGAAACTAAGGAAATTCGGCATGTCCACATTAACTCTTACCAACTTTTACAGATGCACCATAGAAAGCATCCTATCAGGCTGCATCACAGCCTAGCATGGCAACTGCTCGGCCCAGGACCGCAAGAAACTTCAGAGAGTCGTGAACACCGCCCAGTCCATCACACGTACCTGCCTCCCATCCATGGACTCCATCTACACCTCCCGCTGCCTGGGGAAAGCGGGCAGTATAATCAAAGATCCCTCCCACCCGGCTTACTCACTCTTCCAACTTCTTCCATCGGGCAGGAGATACAGAAGTCTGAGAACTCGCACGAACAGACTCAAAAACAGCTTCTTCCCCACTGTCACCAGACTCCTAAATGACCCTCTTGTGGACTGATTTCATTAACACTACACCCTGTATGCTTCATCCGATGCCAGTGCTTTTGTAGTTACATTGTATATGTTGTGTTGCCCTATTATGTATTTTCTTTTATTCCCTTTTCTTCTCATGTACTTAATGATCTGTTGAGCTGCTCGCAGAAAAATACTTTTCACTGTACCTCGGTACACGTGACAATAAACAAATCCAATCCAATCCAATCCGAAATAAAGATAGGACAGAGTTCAATCATGACAGGGCAATATTGATTTGAATGTGGTGTCCGTCACACTATAGATATAACCTCTTATATTACTATTGGGCGACGAATATTGACAAGGTGCGGTGTGGCATAGGGGACGGTGTCCATGTGGTCGGATGAAGAGGAATGACTGTAAAGGTACCAGCTTAAGGGCATTGATTAGGGCTC
Source organism: Scyliorhinus torazame (assembly GCF_047496885.1). Lineage (NCBI taxonomy): Eukaryota > Metazoa > Chordata > Chondrichthyes > Carcharhiniformes > Scyliorhinidae > Scyliorhinus > Scyliorhinus torazame. Next base: position 301,016,540 of record NC_092712.1, read on the forward strand.
CCCTTCCATTTTCTCCAATGAAATGGATTGCCAATCCGGTGGTGGTGGCCACCTTGAAAATATGGGGACAATTTAGATGGCACTTCAAATTGGGTGTTATGTCAATGTTGGCCCCAATCTTTGAGAACCATTGTTGAGCCGACGGTTTTAGCTTCGTCCTTAGGGGTTTGGAAGGAGGAGGGGTTGGAAAGGTTCAGAGATCTGTTTGTTGGTGGTAAGTTCCTGAGCTTTGAGGAGTGGCTGAAGAGGGGTAAGCCCTCAAGAGCTAACTGTGGTGTTCTTTGTGTTTCTTATACTCAGGGTGGATGTCGTAGTGTTCACAAAGACCACACAAGCTAAGTTCAATAACAAAGCTAACATTTATTACACTACTTAATATACAGCTTGGCCACTTACTCCTATAGCAAGTAATAATTTATTAAACTACAATCTGCACTATACTAATACTTGTCTCATGTACTCTGTCTTAAACTGTACTCTGCTCTCTCCTGCACTCTCTCCCACTCCCTCTTCCAGAAGCCTGCGAGTCAGTCCTTTTTATAGGTCTGTTATCAGCTCCACCTAGTGGTCAATTATGATATTACATTAACCCTTTATATACTAGACATTCTACATAATGTCACATCCTCCTTTCTTTTAAAAATATTTGAAACACTTTCAAACTTTTAATACATACATGTATGAAACACTTTCAAACATTTAATACATACATGTATGGGAATTAGTTTATGCATGTCATGTACAATGTCATGTCAAATATCATAATATCACAATTACAGAGTAATAGGTTATTATTTGTTCCAAGTTCAGATGATTAGCTTGTTTCCTTATCCTCTTGGACCTTCTTAATACACTCGGGTGTCATTAGAATTGTCCTTTGTCTGTGCATGAGTTCTGTTTGACAACAAAGCAGTCGGAAATTCAATATTGCAAAACTTGGAGTCCGGTTGTGTTAGAGTTGGTTCTGGAATGTGAATTGGATTCTTTTCTTTTTTTAATTTAGCGTACCCAATTAATTTTTTCCAATTCAGGGGCAATTTAACGTGACCAATCCACCTAGCCTGCACATCTTTGGGTTGTGAGGGCGAAACCCACGCAAACACGGGGAGAATGTGCAAACTCCACACGGACAGTGACTCAGAGCCGGGATCGAACCTGGGACCTCAGCGCCGTGAGGCTGCAGGGCTAACCCACTGTGCCACCGTGCTGCCCGTGAATTGGATTCTTGACTTGTAATGAAGCTCATCGACTCGTACGATACATCACTCCAGATTTGGTTTGTACCACATATGAGTGCAGTGCAGCTTCACTCACCACCTTTGCAGTTTCCAACCAACCACCATTTGGATTTCATATCCTAACGATATCTCCTTGGTTAAGTGGAGGTAGTTTCTTTGCATGTCTATCGTAGTAGGAACTTTGTTCGCTTTTTTGTTGTCACATTTTGTCATGTATTATCTGTTCATCCAGATCTGGAATGGTTATGCCTGGTAACGGAATACGTAGCTTTCGTCCCATCAACATCTGGGTAGGCGACAAACCTGGGGCGAAATTCTCCGGTATCGGCGCGATGTCCGCCGACTGGCGCCCAAAATGGCGCAAATCAGTCGGGCATCGCGCCGCCCCAAAGGTGCGGAATGCTCCGCATCTTTGGGGGCCGTGCCCCAACCTTGAGGGGCTAGGCCGGCGCCGGACGAATTTCCGCCCCGCCAGCTGGCTGAAAAGGCCTTTGGTGCCCCGCCAGCTGGCGTGGAAATGACATCTCCGGGCGGCGCATGCGCGGGAGCGTCAGCGGCCGCTCACGGCATTCCCGTGCGCAGTGGAGGGAGTCTCTTCCACCTCCGCCATGGTGGAGACCGTGGCGAAGGCGGAAGGGAAAGACTGCTCCCACGGCACAGGCCCGCCCACGGATCGGTGGGCCCCGATTGCGGGCCAGGCCACCGTGGGGGCACCCCCCGGGGCCAGATCGCCCCCCCCCCAGGACCCTGGAGCCCGCCCTCGCCGCCTTGTCCCGCCGGTAAGGTAGGTGGTTTAATCTACGCCGGCGGGACAGGCATTTTAGCGGCGGGTCTTCGGCCCATCCGGGCCGGAGAATCGCGGGGGTGGGGCCCGCCAACCGGCGCGGCGCGATTCGCGCCCCCGCCGAATATCCGGTGCCGGAGAATTCGGCAACCAGCGGGGACGGGATTCACGCCAGCCCCCGGCAATTCTCCGACCTGGCGGGGGGTCGGAGAATCTCGCCCCTGATGTCAAAGGAGGAGCTCTGTAGCTTAACAGTGCTAAACAAATATCCTTTTGCTCATCGTACGCCTTCTTGAACAGTTTCTTTACTATTCCAACACCTTTCTCGGCTTTCCCATTTGACTGCCGGTATAGCGGACTTGGTGTGATGTGTTGGACGTTGTAGCATTTGGCAAATGACAACCATTCCCAACTACTAAAACAGGGACCATTATCCGTCATGACCTTTAGGGGTATGCCATGTCATGCCAGTACAGACTTTGCAGCTCTTATGACTGATTGAGCAGTCAAATCTGTTAGCGTATCACTTCTGGATATTGGAATAGTAATCTGTGATTATCAGGTAATTATTTCCTCTAAAATAGAATAAGTCCATCCCAACGTTTAACCATGGGTTGGGAAAAGTTCACTCAATACAAATGCTTCTTTGCACTGGGACAGTTGATGTGTTTGACAGACACTACAATCCTGAACATAGTTGTCAACATTTTTATTGATTCCTGGCCAATAGACTGATTGCCTTGCTCGTCTTTTGCATTTCTCTATCCCTTGAAGCCCTTCATTTATCCTTGCTAAGATACGTCTTCGGAGGCAGAATGATATGACAATTCTGTCACTTTTCAGCTAAAAACCATTGACAGCGGTCAGGTCATCCTAGATACTACTAAAACTGTTGCAGCTGCCATTAAGCCATCCTTCCATCAGATGTTTTATCACATGCTGAAGGATTACATCTTTTGCGATCTCTTCTCGAATTAAGCTTAGTTGTGCATCAGACACTGGTAACTTGTCTGCTATGAATTGGGCTTGTGCTCCCACATTTAAGATTACCTCTGATGTTGTCTCATCCGTGTAACTAGTTGCACGTGACAGAGCATCTGCACGACAAGATCTTTGCTTGGAGCGTACGATAATATAAAATCATATCTATGCAGCTTCATCATCATCCTTTGTAGTCTTGTCAACATATCATTGAGATCTTTTTTAATTATGTTGACTAAAGGATGGTGATCCATTTCCACAGTGAACTGCGGCAGGCCAAAGACAAAATAGTGGAATTTGCTTATGCCAGTAAGTAAACCTAGACATTCTTTCTCTATTTGTGCATATCTTTGTTCCAGTATTGACATTGCCAGGTACGAAACTTTGCGCACAAGGAGATTGCTTCCTTCCCTTTGCCCCTCCCCCCCCTCCCTCATTGATGGACAAAGTTCTTTCAGCAGCAGGGGAGGGAGGGGTGTCGGGGATCTACGGTCAGCTGATGTTGACGGATCAAGTCCTGTTGGATGAACCTAAAAGAAAATTGGAGGAGGAATTGTGCCAGGAACCTGAGGATGGGGGGGGGGGGGGGGGGGGGGGGGGGTGGAGTGAGGCTCTCTGTAGGGTCAACTCCACCTCTTCATGTGCTAGGCTCAGCCTAATACAATTCAAGGTGGTGCATAGGATGCATTTGACCAGGGCCAGAATGAGTGGGGTTTTTTTTCCAGATGTAGGGGATAGGTACGAGTGGTGCTCTGGGGGCCCTGCCCAACACATACACATGTTCTGGTCCTGCCTTGGGCTTGAGAACTTTTGGATCTCCTTCTTCAGCACCATGTCAGGAATTCTTGGTGTTGACTTGGAGCCATGTCTTTTGGTGGCTATTTTTGGGATCTCAAACTTGCCAGCGTTACAGTCAGGGGCGAAGGCAGATGCTCTTGCCTTTGCTTCCTTGATAGTCGATAGGCAAATCTTGTTTGGCTCAAGGCCCTCATCCCCACCCAATGCAGAAGCCTGGCTCGGAGACCTGATGGAATTTTTACACTTAGAAAAAGTCAAGTATCTAATGAGAGAATCGACTGAAGGATTCTACCTCAGTTGGCAAATGTTTATTTCCTTTATCAGAGAGGTGGTCACCATCAAATGTTCGCGAGGGAGGGAGGGCATTAGGGATTGATCATTGTTTCTTTTGGGTTTGTGGGGAGGTGGATGAAAAGATTGGAATACTGTCAACTGTTGTACATAAATGATTGTATTAGTGTTATTCTGGAAAATTGTTAAATAAATATTTTTATTTTTTAATTGAGGGAAGGTTTGGACGGCGGAGGGTTTTTTTGTATATTGTGTGACTCTGGTTGAATATTTTATATGTTTGTAAACTGAAAATTTGAAAAAAAAATTCAAAACTTACCCTTTAGTTTATTTTGCCTCTCCTTTTACAACATACCGAGATGAATTGCTTCACACATCACTGTTAAATTTAATCAGCCAAACATCCACCCATTTCATCAGCCTACCTCTGTCCTCTTGATCACTATCCTCCGTAAAGTTCATAATACTTCCAAGTTTTGTGTTTTCTGTAAAATTGTGAAATTACGACCTGCGCGATCCCAAGGTTCCTTAATTAATATATATCAAGGAAAGCAGTGGTTCTGTTACCAATCCCTGGGAAACTCTACTGTTTGGCCTTCTACAATTTGAGAGACAACTATTCACCACTGCTCACTGTTCCCAATCACTCCGCCAACTTAGTATACAGTAAGAAGTCTCACAACACCAGGTTAAAGTCCAACAGGTATGTTTCAAAACAAACCTGTTGAACTTTAACCTGGTGTTGTAAGACTTCTTACTGTGCCCACCCCAGTCCAACACCAGCATCTCCACATCTTAGTATAGGTTCTGCTGCCGTCCCTTTTATTCTACGGACTTCAGCTTTGCTGGAAAGTATATTGTGTGACGCTTTAAAACACCTTTTAAGAGCCCTTTTACCCTGCATCAACAGCATTACCTTCCTCAACACATTCTGCTACCTTATCAAAATGCTCAATCAAGTTAGTTAAATATGATTTGCCTTTAACAAACCGTCTGGCCTTAATTAATCCACACTTGTTCAAGTGAGTGTTGATTTTGTCCCAGATTATCATTTTTATGGTTTTTCCCATCGCGAGGTTAAACCAAGTGCCCTGTAGTTGCTGGGCTCAATCGCGCACCCATTTTGAGCAAAGGTGTAACATTTCCAATTCTCTGGCATCACCTGCGCCTCAAAGGAGGATTGGAGATTGTTGGCTAGTGTCTCAGCAATTCCCAGCCTTACAACCAACCCTCAGCATCCTAAGATGCCCCCCATCCAGTCCAGGTGACCGTTAAACTTTTAAGAGCCACCAGTCTTTCTAATTCCTCCTCTTAATCAATTTGCAGCCCTTCCAAAATCTCAACTGACCCCTCTCACCATGACATTGGTAGCATCTTGTTCCTTAGGAAAGGCTGATGCAAAGAATTCAATTTCTCCACCTTCTGATTCTCAAGGCACCTTTGGGCGCAGTGATGGTAAATAAATATAACAGAACAGAAAATGAGATTGCCAAGACAGGTGTCGGTTTCAGAGACCCTGGCAGACAATTGGAGCACATTCTGCCCTGATCTCGGCATGGTTCAGTGTCATGACAGGACCTTAAATCAATGCCTTTGACAGGGTCACTGTGACAAAGGTTACCAGGTTCAGTTCACTGCTGCCCGATTTATTGGCATTTTGTGAATCCAGCAATGTCTTGGCACAGACACACACACACACACACATGGTGCCAATGGAGAGACTCGCCTTAAGGTACCCAGTATTTTGCGAGAGTAACGGCGAAGCGACGCCAATCTTTCAGCAATTTCTAGTCAAATTGGAACTCACGACTTATCCCTAATTCGCCACCAATTGATGATTATTTTACACAATAATAGTATGCGGACACTGGGAAATCAGCAATTTCAGGGCAACTTATTCAGTCTGACCTAGTTTGTTGTTTGATATGATTTCCAAAGCCACTGAAGCTTTTACGAGCACTGAACTTTGTTTTGCGCCTGCAAGCCTGACTTGCATTTTGCCTTTTTGACACGTTTAGATTTTTACTCCATAATACAGAAGTATGTTTCTTTCCTGGAAACACTTACACATTTTGCTGCTTTTCTGGAAGGTATGAAACTCAAGGGACAAGTCGAGGAACACAAATATTTTTTTTTTAAAAAAGGAAGCAATAAATGTGGGGTCCAAAACTGTCCACATGCGAGCTCCTGGCTTTGGTCGTTATCTTAGAGGGCGATTAGTCTTCAGGCACAGGGAGAAAGTGCAAACTCCACACAGACAGTTGCCCAAGGCCAGAATCGAACCCAGGACCTCTAGTTTGCCTTCTGCAGAACCCTTGATTGCAAATCATACCCAGAACCAACACCATCTTGTCTGGCCAGTTGGAATGACTATCAGTATTTCATTGTGGCTTTCTCCTGTTTCACCTGCTGTTTTCAGGTAGCACAGTGGTTAGCACTGTTGCTTTACAGCTCCTGAGTCCCAGGTTCGATTCCCAGCTTGGATCACTGTCTGTGTGGAGTCTGCATGTTCTCCCCGTGTCTGCGTGGGTTTCCTCCGGGTGCTCCGGTTTCCTCCCACAGTCCAAAGATGTGGTGGATTGGCCAAGCTAAATTGCCCTTAGTGTCCAAAAAGTTTAGGTGGGGTTAGTGGGTTACGGGGATAGGGTGGTGGTATGGGCTTAAGTAGGGTGCTCTTTACAATGGGCCGTATGGCCTCCTTCTGCACTGTAGATTCTATGATTCACTCTTCTGCTGCTTCTTTCCATGTCAACAAGGCAATTGCAGGTTGCCAAGGAATGTTTCCCTCTCTTTCCTTTCCTGCCAATCAGAGGCTGCAGATTGGTTCCGAGCATCTCTGTCATTCTGCATTCTTTAACAGCTGCAGCATTCAAAGCTAACATTATCACTGCCAGCAACATTGTAAGTCAATTTTCAAAGATGCTCAATGCAACCAGAATGAAAAGAAGCATCAAGTGCTTTATTCCTGCTCCTCCAGTAAGCCATTCCATCTCATCTCTCGCCAAATCTGCGTGGCTTCATTTCTGTGAATTCTCCTGACGATGCAGTTGCGAGCTATTCCAAAGAGAAGGTTGATGTTTCCGGTGCAGTTTTAAGCTTTAATGAACAAGCCTCTCAATAAATAAGCTTCTCTGTTGCACAATTCTATTATAACTTTATGGCCAACAGCAATTCAAAGTCTGTTGGCTCCGCCACTTTCTAATTTCCAATGAAACCTTCGGTCTCGATGGTATCGCTCCCATCATTCACAAAGTCTGTGCTTTTGGGTTTAGACCCAGACCATTGGGAATCTGTACATGTTCAAACTATCCCGAAGCGAGGTGATCCTTGTTACCTATGCAGCTACAATCCTATTGCCTTTGTACAAAACATTATTTAAAGTTATAGATGCTGCTGGTAACTCTCAATTTCTTTTTTTAAAAAATATTTTTATTCTCATTTTTCACATTTTCTCCCAAATTTACACCCAACAATAAACATTAATCAGCAATGAATGCAATGTCAATCCCCATATCAATAACAACAATCCCATCCTCCCATCAAACCCCCAAATATTAGCCCGATTGTTAACATAAAAAATAACAAAAAGGAATCAGGAATCACCCATAGTCACCATTAACACATACAGTCCCCCTCTCCCAACTCTCCCAACCGCCCCCCCCCCTAATGTTCGATGTAATCCAATTCTCTAAAGTGCATAATGAATAACGCCCATGAATAACCCCTCCATCCTTCCAGTTCAAATTTGACCTTCTCAAGAGTCAAGAATTCCAGCAGGTGCCCCCGCCACGCCAGGGCACAGGGTGGAGAGGCTGATCTCCATCCCAACAGGATTCGCCTTCAGATGATCCACGAGACGAAGGCTACAACATTTGCCTCCTCACCCGTTTCCAATCCCAGCTGGTCCGACAATCCAAATATGGCCTCCCAAGGTCCCGGGTCGTTTCACGTGCACCACTTTAGAGATAAGCCTAAAAACCTCCTTCCAGTAATCCTCCAGCTTTGGACAGGATCAAAACATATGAACGTGGTTTGTGGCCCCTCCCCCCACAACATTCATACACATCTTCTATCCCCTCAAAGAGCCGGCTCATCCTCGCCCTTGTAAGGTGTGCTCTAAACGCCACCTTCAGCTGTATCAGCCCCAACCTCGCACATAAGGTCGAGGCGTTCACCCTCCGTAGCACCTCACACCAGAACCCCTCCTCCATACCCTCTCCCAGCTCTTCCTCCCACTTTGCCTTGCTCCCTTCCAACGGTGCCTTCTCCCCTTCCAAAATAGCTCCGAAAACCGCCAACACTACCCCCTTCACCAGTCCCCCTGTCGTCAGCACCTTCTCCAGCAATGTGGAAGCCGGCTCCATCGGGAACCTCTGTATCTCCTTCCTGGCAAAGTCTCGAACCTGTATGTATCTAAATATTTCCCCCTGCTCCAGCCCATACTTCGCTCCAGCTCCTTCAATCCTGCAAACCGACCCCCGAGAAACAAATCTTTTTGTGTACTAATTCCTTTCTCCTCCCATCTCCAAAAATTTCCACCCCACTTCCCTGTCTCAAATCTATGGTTCCCCCGAATGGGCATTTCCCTTGACCCTGCCCCCAACTCTCAATTTCTTAATCACCTTTTAATTTCTGGCCTAACCCAGATCATTATACGATTTTGACGATGATTTGGTATACTGTTATAGGTCCAGACCAGAACTCCAGGTTTAGTTAAGATCCCTGGACTAGAATCCAACTATTTGCAGTTTGTAAAATTGTCAGCAGAATTTTGGATCAGCTGAAATTTATGGAGAGTGGGAATTTGGCCATGGGGACATCAGAATAACAAAGGAATGGATTGGGATTTTAGCAGGAGATGGGCTGAAGCAATCCTGGAAGTGGACCATATTATGGAGGTAGCAGCAATCCATCAATGGCGATGGAGAGAATATGGGATCAGCAACTCAGCTCAGGATCAGATGTAATACTGAGGTAGTGAACTGTCTGGTTTAGTCACAGACACTTCCCAGCAAGCAGATGGAGTCAGTGTCCAGCAAACAGAGTTTGTGACATCTTTTCAAAATGCTCATCCAATTCTGGATATCTCACTGAGAAACTTGGCACATGGGTTGAACAGAAGGTAAAGAATGGGAATTCTAAAGGAGAGGCGAGGGGCATGGAACAAGGTGAGGTGCTCAAAGTAGAAGGAGTAAGACAAATCAAAGAGAAATTTGGTGGTAAGGACAACTCAGTGGTTTTAGGGGTGCAAGATTTACTCAGGTGAGAAGGTATTGATGCAATCGTTCACAATCAGGACATGGTGGCAAGGGCTTTTTTCACAAATGAATGGACAATTCTGGAGGGAGATGCGGCAATCACTGAGCAACTGGCAGAGTTCACAGAGTCAGTGAAGGCAATACTAAATGGGACAGGAAGGATGTTAGTATCTTTAACCCACATCAAAGGCCCTGGACTGGAAGGTCAGCAGGAGAGTCAGATTTTTTTTTTTTAATTGTAAAATAAATTTAGAGTTCCCAATTCATTTTTTTCCAATTAAGAGGCAATTTAGCCTGGCCAATCCACCTACACTGCACATCTTTGGGTTGTGGGGACGAAACCCATGCAAATACTGGGAGAATGTGCAAACTCCACATGGACAGTGACCCAGAGCCGGGATCGAACCTGGGACCTCAGCGCCATGAGGCAGCAATGCTAACCACTGCGCCACTGTGCTGCCCATGCAGGAGAGTAGAATTGAGCAGTTGAGGTTACTGCTCCTTTTGGAGCTTGTCACAAGTGTTTGACATAAAGGGTGGCGGATGTGAGGAATTCTCAAAAAAATAACGGCAGATACTAACTCAATTAATAATTTTGAACCTGTGAAATGCAGATTTTGCGAGCCCAAGGTATTAATGGAATGGAGTCAAGGCAAGTGGATTGAACCAGGATTTGATTGAATAGTTAGAGTAGGCTTGGGGGAGACGGAAGCTAAATGACTTACATATTTTCTTATGTTAGAAGCCATTATTAAATATGTTATACAAGGGCCCACTTGGAAAAACTCAAGGCAATCAGGCAGAGTCAACATGGTTTTGGAGTTCTTTGTGCTGTGGATAAAGGGGAACTAGTGAATGTACTATATTTAGATTTCTAGAAGGTGTTTGATAAGGTGCTAACATAAAAACTCATGATGTAGGAGGTGACATACTGGTCTAGATTGAAGATGGACTAGTTAAAAGGAAACAGAGAGTTGGCATAAATGGGACTTTTTCTATTTGGCAGGATGTGACGTGTGGAATGCCACAGAGATCAGTGCTGGGGCCTCAACTTTTACAATTTATATAAATGACTTGGATGAAGGCAATAGCTACACTTGCTAGTGATGCAAAGATAAGTAGGAAAGTAAATTATGAAGAGGGTACAGGGTGGTGTTATGGGCTAGGGTTTAGAGAACCCCAAAGTGTATCATGGAGTTCACCTGACCCACAACTTTTAATAGATTGTGATTATGGGGAGCACACGGCCCACTCTACAGGTGTGATGCAAACAGAAATCTACAGTACTTTTAAATTAAAACAATGTTTATTTATGAAACCAGTTAACACTTTATAAACCCACAGTAAACATCTTAACAACTATCAACACCAATAAATCCCCAAAGAATACAGTACTCGATAGATAACCCTTAATTAATTCCCAAACAACATCCGGAAGACAAAAGACCTTTTTTAACACCGAGATCAGGTTTAAATTCACTATTGAGAGCAGTCAGCACTTTGAATTCACCCAATTGATTTGGAGACAGTCCTTAGTTTGCAGAGAGAGATCCTTATGCAGCTCCTTGCTTTGCCTGCAGCTATCCAGCTCTCAAAATGAAACTAACCACACCCTGTAGCAAACAGCCTAAAACGAAAGTAAAGCAGACAGTCAGCCCAGCTCCACCCACTCTCTGACATCACTGCCGCTCGCTAATAAACACCCATTTCTTAAAGGTACACCCACTACAGCTATTCGATAAACCCCCATTTCTTAAAAGGTACTCTCACGTGACAGTGGCTACAAAGAATATAGATAGGTTAACTGAGTGGGCAAAAATTTGACAAAAGGACTATAATGTGGGCAAATGTGAAATTGTCCATTTTGGCAGGAAGAGTAAAAAATAAGCATATTATCTAAATGGTGAGAGATTGCAAAGCTCTGAGGTGCAGAGGGATCTGGGCATCCTAGTGCATAAATCACAAAAGGCTGGAATACAGGTACAGCAAGTAATTATGAAAATATATAGGATGTTATCATTTATTGTGAGGGGAATTGAATGAAAAGTATGGAGGTTATGCTTCAGTTGTACAGGGCATTGCTGAGACCACATCTGGAGTATTGTGTAGAGTATTGGTCTCCTTATTTAAGGAAAGATGTAAATGCATTAGAAATAGTTCAGAGAAGGTTTATTAGACTAATTCCAGGAATGGATGGGTTGTCTCACAAGGAATGGTTGGAGAGATTAGGATTGTATCCACTAGAGTTTAGAAGAGTAAAAGGCAACTTGATCGAAACCTTTAAGATTCTGAAGGATATTGATGGGATGGATGTGGTGAGGGTATTTCCTCTTGTTGGATAATCTCGAACTAGGGGTCATTGTTTAAAAATAAGGGGTTGCTCATTTCGGACAGAAATGGGGAGAATTGGGGACGGCACGGCAGTGCAGTGGTTAGCACTGCTGCCTCACGGTGCCGAGGACCCAGTTCCAATCCCGGCCCCGGGTCGCTGTCCGTATGGAGTTTGCACATTCTCCCCGTGTCTGCGTGGGTCTCACCCCCACAACCCAAATATGTGGATGGTAGGTGGATTGGCCACACTAAAATTGCCCCTTAATTGGATTTTTTTAAATTAAAAATTAAAGAAATTAGGAGAATTGTTTGCTCTCAGAGGGTGGTGAGTCTCAGGAACTCTCTTCCTCAAAAGGCAGTGGAAGCAGAAGCTTTGAATATTTTTAAGGCAGAGATGGATAGATTCTTGATGAACAAGGGGGTGAAAGGTTTTCGGGGTTAGGCAGGAATGTGAAGTTGATGTCACAATCAGATTAGCCATGATCTTATTGAATGGCAAAGCATGCGCGAGGGACGAGTAGCCTTATCCTGCTCCTAGTTCGTATGTTTCTATGTTTTCCCTTGAGTTTCAAAGGCTGCGGGCGACCTAATGAAGGACTTTAAAATGATAAACAATTTGAAGGGTAGATTCTGATCATCTATTTCCTTTCATTGGGGATTCCTGATCCAGGAGGCCGAATCTTAAAATTGGAGCTCGGCTCATTATCTAAATGGTGAGAGATTGCAGAGCTCGGACGTGCAGAGGGATCTGGGTGTCTTAGTGCATGAATCACAAAAGACTAGTTTACATGTACAGCATGAAATTATGAAATTAGGCATGAAATCAGGAAGCATTATTTCGCACAAAGGTTAATAGTTCCCAGATAAGTTCAAATGTTCAATACTGAGATGGATACATTTCTACCAGGAAAGGGTATCAGGGTTTCTCGAGGAAAGGCAGGTACATGGAGATATATATATATATATCAGTCACGTTTTAATTAGATCAGTTTGAGAACTTGAATGGCCTGCTTCCTTTCAGCATCTCACATTGACAGATACAAACGTTACTGGGGGACAGTCCAACTGTGAATGGAGAGGCACTAATGAGCCATCGCTTCCTTTGTAATGGGACCAGCATTTGTAACACTATATAATCGTCAGTTCCACCCTACAGGCTAATTCCCTCTGTTAGAATAGTCTGGGGGGCAAGTGCTGATCCGCTCCTCATTCACAGTTCAATCAGAGTAATCTGGGAGAAAAAGATTATCTGTGCACATGTCATTTAACCCTCCATTTGAGATTGTCATTGACTTCAGGAAACATAGTGGAGAACATGCCCCTGTCTACATCAATGGGAACAAAGTAGAAAGGGTCAAGAGCTTCAGGTTTTTAGGTGACCATCATAGAATTTACAGTGCAGAAGGAGGCCTTTCAGCCCATCGAGTCTGCACCGGCTCTTTGAAAGAGCACCCTACCCAAGCCCACACCTCCACCCTCTCCCCATAACCCAGTAACCCCACCCAACATTAAGGGCGATTTTAGACACTAAGGGCAATTTAGCATGGTCAATCCACCTAACTTGCACATCTTTGGACTGTGGGAGGAAACCGGAGCACCTGGAGGAAACCCACGCACGCACGGGGAGAACGTGCAGACTCCGCACAGACAGTGACCCAAGCCGGGAATCGAACCTGGGACCCTGGAGCCGTGAAGCAACAATGCTAACCACCATGCTACCGTGCTGCCCCTTGAACACCAACCAGATCACCAACAACCTGGCCTGGTCCCCCCATGCTGACACTATAGTTAAGAAAGCCCACTAACGACTCTACTTTCTCAGAGGACTAAGGAAATTTGGCATGACACCTACGGCTCTCACCAACTTCTACAGTTGTGCCATAGAAAACATTCTTTCTGGTTGCATCACAGCTTGGTATGGACCCTGCTCTGCCCAAGACCGCAGGAAACTACAAAAGGTTGTGAATGTAGCCCAGTCCATCACGCAAACTAGCCTCCCATCCATTGACTCTATCTATAATTCCCGCTGCCTCGGAAAGGCAGCCAGCATAGCTAAGGACCCCACGCACCCCGGACATACTCTCTTCCACCTCCTTCCGTCAGGAAAAAGATACCAAAGTTTGAGGTCACGTAACAACCGACTCATGAACAGCTTCTTCCCTACTGCCTTCAGACTTTTGAATGGACCTACCTTGTATTAAGTTGATCTTTCCTCTACACCTTGCTATAACTGTAACATTACATTCTGCAGTCTCTCCTTCCTTCGCTATGTACGGTATGCGTTGTCAGTATAGCATGCAAGAAACAATACTTTTCACTGTATACTGATACATGTGACAGTAATAAATCAAATCAAATCAAAAGCAATCTAGCTGTGTAGTTCGTTTGGATTTTACCCCCTGGCTAATAGCAAATGGCTGATGGTCCTGGTCATGTATAAATGACTGAAACTGGGTGCTTTGCGATTGGTGTTCTTAAATCAATCTTTTCGGTGGCACTCTATAAGGACAAGACGCCATTTTAAATATGTTTGTAGGTATTTGAAACACCAGCAAATACCTTGTGGTTAATGAATTAATTTGGAAATCCCCCTTTGATTTGGGGTAGCATTGGATCAAGAGAAAACACTATTAGCATTAAACTGATAAGTGAGTTTGCATGTATTCTTGACACCTGAACTTAGAATCATAGAATAGAACCCCTACAGTGCAGAAGGAGACCATTCAGCCCATTGAGTCTGCACTCACCATCTGAAAGAGCACCCCACCCTGTCCCTGTAATCCCATCCAGCCTTTGGAAACTAAGGGGCAATTTATCATGGCCAATCCCCCTAACCTGCACATCTTTGGACTGTGGGAGGAAACCGGAGCACTCGGAGGAAGCCCACGCAGACACGGGGAGGACGTACAAACTCTGCAGTCACCCAAAGTCGGAATTGAACCCGGGACCCTGGTGCTGTGAGGGAGCAGTGCTAACCACTGTGCCATCTTACCAGTGTGCCACCGTGCCGCCTTATTAACTGTAGTGTGCCAGGACCTGGAATTGTAGTGGAATTGACCTGGACCCCCAGCCTGAGGTGGGGCTGGGAGGAGAGGGTGTACAATTCTCACACCACGGGCGTTGCTCTGGTCATTTGTACATTGTGACCCTCCCAGCGTCCCTGGGATCACGCTGGCGAAAAGCGCCCAGCCTTGGCCTCCGTGCTCCGTGTTGGTTCGTGCTTTGGTCAGAGGCTGGGCCACGTGTGCTGCCTTTCTGCGGGTGGGTTTTAGTGAGGTGCATTCCAATTCCCGTCATCCAGGGATCCGGCCGCCTCCTCCCTGTTGGAAAGAGCAGTGGGGCCAGTAGCGACTGTTCGGGAGCTCATCCTTCTTCCTGTGTCAAGATTGGAAAAGGGAAAGGACCCAAAATAAACAATTCTGTACTTGCTGAGATTCCCCAGCATCTCCCAGAGAAGCCGCCTCTGATCGCATGCCAAGCCGATACAGCCATTGTTCCTCTCTCTCTCTTGCTAATATAGTAGCTCTAATCTAGTCAAAAAGATTTTGGCTTCAGACTATAAATCAAACGAAAACCCCAGTCTCCACAATTTCAGTTTACTGCCATTGCATAGAAGCCTTGATCTCAAATTCATGATTGCAATTCAAGAAAGCATGTCCCAGCAAACTAGATGTATTCTTTTTGCAGCTATTATGGGCCACCTGATTTTTGACAGCGAGGAGGGCTGGCGAATCTGGAAATGGGCGATGCATTCGCTCCTTGTCCTTCTGGATGTCAAGAGTTCTCAGACTTCTCAAAGATGTGCGCAGGCTTGATTTGTAATGGGAGGGATGGAGAGGTGAGCAACAGGCTATTGACGGTGAGCTCAGCCCATCGGCAGGCCGAAGGTAGCCCAGCACCTGTGAATATTCCTGTTGAAACTTCAGCCCCGGATAGAGAGGCTGCTTCACATTCACCTCCTGTCCCGTGCAGCCTGGCCATGCACCTGACTTCCACTGGATGGCGCCGTTTAGCGGCTCAGAGGACTGCTTGGGACAAAAGACCACATTCACTCTGCGGTGAAGCAATGGCAGTGTTTGGTACTGTTGTTTATGGATTGCTCCGCACTCTTTCCTCTGGCAATGTGTAGGAATGCGCTGCTATTCTCCCCGTATCGTCCCCGAACTGTGAAAGATGCTTAAAGCGCAAACGATAAATTAATCAACCCCCAATCCCGCGTATTTTGAGCATCCAGATGGTTTTAGAAATGTTAGAGTCTAATTTAACCTCTAACAGAATCTCATTTATTTTTAAAAAATCATATAAGGAAAGGCTTGGAGGCGCTCTGATTATAAAGTGGCTAATTCTTTATAATTAAAGGTCCTGAACACCGAGATATTTTTAAAATCGTGATACAGCCACCAGTGATAAATGTTACACCTTGCAGTGTATATCCCAGCTATTTGGCCAGTGGTAGTTTTTGAAAAGGTCCTGGGACTCAGACCCTTTCCTCCTGCCCCCCAGTGACACCCCTCGGTGAGCAGGTTTGATTTTTTTGACAGAACTGTTTGCATTTTGCGATTCCGCGGATATTTTCCCGCATTAAAGTGCCGATGCGGTGAACGGAATTTCCCTGATCAAAAATTGCCGGTGACGTTCTAGTAATTGACCGGGGAGGTCGGTTTATCGACTAAACTAATCGGTGTTTTTAAAAAAAAAATTGAGATGCATTATCACTTCCACGGGGAAGCACTTGGAAATACAATGAAAATATCTAAATCACCTAAATCCCAAAAGGCGAGTTCTCGTTGGAAATCTCGAAATTTCGGCTACCACCACCAACACCTTTAGAATAACAATAATAATGTTTATTGTCACAAGTAGGTTTACATTAACACTGCAATGAAATTACCGTGAAATCAAACGTTATTTGCATTTAGGGAACAAATACTTCGACATTTAGAATACATCAGTGTGCGAATATGTATATGCTACAGATGCAACTGTAACCATGTATACACACACTATAATGTGTGCATCTATTTATGTATTGGAAATGGGGAAATTTATTCGCATGTCTAAAAAGTAATTTCCAGTTAAATTAAAAAGTTAAAGGTGTAATTTGAATTATTAGTTGGTACAATGTATAAAATTCACATATGTCTGATTTGTTTGCCTATAAATTTGGGGTTCAGTATTTCCATCCAATTCCCCCCTCCCTTTTTACTTTGTACATCTGCAGAATTTAATTTGTGGGTTTTTTTTTAATGCTTACCCTGTTCGTAACCTACCAGAAAACACTCAACAGCTCCCGCAGCCGACTAAACGAACAAAACACCACTTCGCAGTGGAATCATATTTGTCCCTTTTCCCCATTTCCAGATATATTTTTCCCTCTCAGATTGTTGCGGCGTGAATTTGAAACAAAACAAACCCCTCTCTAATAAACAAGCGGAAGGTTGTCTCTCCAACCACCAGAAAGGAGGCGATTTCCCCTCAAAACGTCTAAGTTTCGGGTCCATTCTTGAGAAACAAGAGACTCCGGGCAGTGGTTTTATTAACATTCAGAACCCCATCGGATTCCAGGCAGCAGCGCACTTTGTTATCAAAAAAATAGTCGTCAATTCTGTCTCGCCATTATTTTGAACACGTTTTATCTTTTTCGGTGGTGGGGAATGGGGCGGGGGGGGGGATATTAATTTCTGGGAATCAGGAGCCAATAAGAGATTTATACAACAAGGGAATAAAGAGAGAGAACAAACATTTGATTGTGGTACTGGATATTCCCGTGTTTCTGTGCACTTGTTTGTGGGGAAGTCTACCCTCAGAATCCCAGGATGCAGACAGCCACACTGATGCTCCTGATGGAAATGACCCTTTTGAGCTTTTCTGAACAATTCAAAAATATTGAATTTACATCCGCCAAGCGCATGATGTCCCTTTCACCCAGATAGCGTTTAGTGGTCACATCAGTAATAGTCATTGTAATTAATTGGTCAAAGTGTTTCGCAGTCTTTGTTTAAAGGTAAGAGCAGTGTATTAAAGATGTGTTATCACTGAGATTCAGTGTTAATAGCAACGATTCACCGCAAATCCTGACAACGAAATGTATGTCGGATGACCCTTACAATCGGAATGAACCTGGCCGAGTTCACTCCGGAGGACAATGTTGGATAAAATGCTGTGAATTAAAATGAAAAGAAAAATTAAGTTGTGTATTTTCAACCTGTACAAGTGGAGGTGTCGGTGGGTAAGCTAGATGTTTAAACGGTGTTTGCATCTTGTTGCATCGGACGCTCGTGGTTTTGTGAAGAATTGCTTTGATTCCTGGTTTTATAGGATCACACAAGCGGCGTTTCAGCATCTGTCCATTCTGCAAAGACACGTTCATCTTAATTCTCCCCGCGCGGTACGAGATCATTCAAACTTTTAACCTTTACAAAAACTGCCCGTCTGTGCGAGTTTGAGCCGCGTTTGAGTTTGAACTTGGTGGATTTGGGAGGTTTTTGCCTGGTCAGAGGGGGGGACGGTGACATCCTGCAGGGGGCGCCTGGGGTACACGCTGCTGCGGGTGGGTTCCAGCTGAACATTGCCACAGACACATATCCAGGTGTCCTTCCTGTCTGCCACAGACATAGCTGCCCATACACGGCATACACTGGCCAGGCTAATCCAATTCTGCCCATGCGTTTTGCCTCTGTGAATTAATTAATTGCCGCAAAAAGTGCAGCAGCCCCTTGTTCACCCATTTCCCAGATATTTCATAAGTTTAAAATGACTACAATAGATCTATGCGTCCTTTAATGAACCCTAATATGAAAAAGATCATTATGTGTCTTAGCTTTCAAATGGCAACAAAAACATCAGGGCCGCTGGCATCTTACAGAAAATCTTGCATTACACCCTCACACAATGTAAGACATTTCTGTTGCAGTTTTTGAGACTTTCTTTGTTACCTCTAGTTTTGCTTCCAGAGTGGGTTTGCGTAAGTACCGCGCATATACATTACATTGGAATACGGTATCTGTGTGCCTCGGCGCACTTCTCATTAACTTGATCCTCCACAGGGTCAGCCTTTCCATTCCTGGAGTTGAGACTCAGGTTTATTTTCACAGTATTGGATCGACTCTGATTTGCATTCCCAGCGCACATCGAAGTGTAGTTCACACAGCCGACGCGAGCAGACTGAGATTTTTTTCAAATCAGGTTCTGGGTTATGGGAACTCAGGGATTTAAATGGGGGCAAGTAAATAAACCCTGGCCATCCACCGCCCGAAAACCGCAGCAATGCTTGCAATTATCAGAGGAATATAATATCCTCAACTATCATTATATTCGTAGTTCCGTGTGATCCTGTTATCTAAAACCTGGTCGATGTGACGTCCCTTCATTATACGCGAGGCACATAAAACGATGCAAATCTCAGTGAGTCTTAGATAATAATGTATCCGAATTTTACGCCTATTAATAAATCGAAGTACAGCTGAATTTGACTTGCTGAATTTGGTTGTATCTTGTTGCCCAGGCAGATGCATACACCGACAATAAACGTCTTCTTATTCCATATGATTCGTTGGATAACATGTTTTTTTTTAAAGTACATTTCTGTGACATGAACAATGACCAGTGGGAGCGGCGGTATGGATCAGCAATCCCCAGTCGGTGACCCTCCGAATAAACAATCATTAAAAATATGAAGAGGGTGGAATTTCTCCCATCCTGCTGCTGTTCAGAGTAGCGGCAAATCGTTGCCCCCCCCCCCCCCCCCCCCCCCGCCCCAGTCAAACAGTAGGTGAGTTTCAATATTGTGTGTTTGTGCAGAACTTTGAACAGTCATTGTTCTGAACTAGAATTGTAGGCGACAGAGGAGAGCGACCTCTGCAGTGATACAGAGAGGATGGGTATTTCATCGGTTCCGTCACAATCCATTTATATTAGCATAACAATAATATTATTATTTATATTAGCGTTCACCGTCCCCGCTCACAACTCTGACCTTACAGAAGGGAGAGGGGGGTGGGGGGGGGGGGGGCACCTCGTGTTTATTTCCCCCACATTTTGAACTGTTCAAATGAAACATTTCGGGGGGGGGAATTAACAAAAAAGAGCCTGCCCCCCTTGTTTACCTTCCACGCACTGCAGAAGCTATGTGCCTAGTTCAACTGAAATTGTCGATGAGTGTCCAACTCCTGCACTGTTTAGACGTCCCCGTTCGACCGTGTCAAACACAAATAAAGCGTCAGGAATACCAAAACACAACAGGAATTTGACATCTTTCCTTTCACTTGTGATGTGGGTACAATTAAAATTTGCCTGGTCACTGACGGTTGCCTCTACGTGTACAGTAAACTGATATTAAAGCAACCAATCCTTCTAATAATGCGTCAGAACAATTATATATAATCCTAACAGTAAAATCAATTGTAACAAATTAAAGTACAATATTTCAGAATAATCTGGGATCTCTGCAATTATCCTCCTTGGACACACTTGAGTGAATATTTTAAATCTCGACTGTATTCAATTATTTCAAATGGCGCTTTTTTGATTTCAATGACTTAAATATTAAGCTGTCCCATTTTTAAAAAAATTTAATAAAGGGATGGAGCAGTGGACCGGTTCCGTTCAAAATCTGACTTTTTGACTGTGGGGAGAGTGTGGTAAGGACGGAATCTGTTGCTGCACAAATAGCCGGAGGTGGGACAAAGTTCACGTTGAGGTCTTCATGTGTGGAGGAATGGCCCCAAGAACAAGCCAGATCCACCTGCAGTGTCCCCGGACGGAATACAATCAATCGCATTGTACCCAACCAAGCAGGATCACTTCGAAAGCAAAAAACAAAACCGCAACTCAACCGGCGGCGAATCTGAAACCATTCCAGGCACACAATAAAACTAGTACAAAATATATCCATATGCAGTCACCAGAATCCGAGTGCTGAACTAGACCAATACTCCCTGAGACACATTTTTCGTTTTATGTTCTTTTTTTAAAAATTGGCCCCGCTTAAAGCGATCGGATGCTTCAAGTCCTCGTTTAACACGTGAATGACTCGTTATTTCCACGCAGTCATGTTTCCAATCAATTCCTTCTTTTTATACTTGGAGAGAGGAATTTTGCATACCCTGGTCGGATTATTTTGTAGTTTGCAATGGATTGCTTACAAAGCCTCATTGCCATTGATAACCAATCGATTTCAAGAATAAGGGGGCCACCTCTACCCTCAGTGACAAATCGATCATGACTGCGGACTACCCTAGCACTCCACGATCATTCAGATAGCCAGCCATAGAATATTAGGACAATTGGAGACATTTTCCATTGTAGCAATGGAAATTGCCTTCATATTTGAACCTGTCAGAAACATCATCCCCATCTAGGATTTTGGCGAATTCCCGAAGAAGCGATATATTACAGTTTTATCATTAATAATGGTTTAAAATGTGCATTCCCACAGGCGCCAAGTGCCCACTGGAAAGATGTTTTGAACACAATTCCCAGTTATATTCATTCGTACGAACCCTGTGAGAGAAAAATACGACCTAAGATTGTCGGAGGAGGTGCTTTGGAGTATTGCAATTGTCTAAAGTTAAAATCTGACATCAAATTCCCAAGTAAACATTGAACATTCGGGATTTGTTGATTGCTTTCTAACGAAATTGACCATCCGCGCATTCCAGTGTTCCCAGTCCGGGGCCATGGGTACCGAAGAATGTGGGAATCCGTCCCGTCCCCCCCCCCCCCCCCCCCCCACTGTCACAATCCCGTTTGGCTCAACGAGAGAATTGAACAAATCCATTTGACACACAGCTCCAAATGGAGTCACACCTCGAGCAGTTTAGGAATGGATTTAATTAAGGGGACCACCGAGTCCATTTAACACCTCACCCAACAGCTGGGACGGGGGTCTTAAACTTTTCACATCTGTGAGGGGGGTCTGTTTTTTGGGAGGGGAGGAGGGTACCCAGAATGTTTTCATTCACGTTGTGGGACGGTGCCGACTTTTCGCTCCTTTTGATCATTATTCGCCTCATTGTGCAGTCAGTTGTTGAGACGGGTGGGCGAGGCGGACCCCTGCGGGGGGGGGGGGGGGGGGGGGGAGAGACCAGTCACTAGTTCAGCCTTGACACTCCCGGTGAGCGGGCAGGGTCCCACACTCCCAGCTCCCCCCACACTGAGGGTCACACAAACCATTTTCAACTGTCCCTCAGCTTTTCAAAGTGAAAGATTATCAACTGGAAATGGGAGCAGGGCGCACCTTCCAGATACTTTTTAATCATATAAAAAAAACAATATTTGAAAACAGAAGAATACTTTTTTTTAAAAATCAATTGTCTTCCTATTGAGGTGAAATCTCCATCCAGAGTATTATTTACGTCTAGAGCGATGCTTTGTTTTGTTGTTGCGGGTATGGGCATTTATTTTGTTTAGTCGTTTGGTTCATAACAGCCGCGCGCCAATCTTTAAAATCCGAGTTCAGCAGGAGGGTTAAAAACAGAAAAGGTTAAGAACAACAACATAAATGTAACAAAGTGGAGGAGGAGGAGGGGGTGGAGGGTGGGGGGGGGGGGGGGGCACAGATGTCCAGAAAGGAGGGCATTGCCTTTTTAAGTGGCCTGCTTTTGGGAGCAGACTGGGGGGCTGGTGTGAGAAGTGGGATGGAGCATTGAGACGGCACCTCTGCTCTGGGGTGTGTGTGTGTGTGTGTGTGGCCAGGAACAGCAGCAACTGGTCTTCCGTGTAGGGCGGCAAAGTCTTCAATTGGACGCTGTTGCCTCGGGGGAGGGGCTGGGGCCGAGCCCAGGGGGGAGGGGAGGGAAGGGGGGGGGGGGTGGAAACAGCGTAAAAGTCTTGTCAAGTGACGGATGGTCAAAATTCAGAAGGTTCCCCCCACCCCCCCTCTCCCTTCCCCTCCTCCTCCTCCCCCCCCCCGTACCCCCAATGCAGCCTGCGGGGAAGAAGAAGAAGAACAATTTGAAGAAGGGAGGGGGGGAGAGACGAGAAGGAAAAAAAAATCAGAAAGTTTGGAGCGAAGAGTTAAAGTTTTGTGTGCCGTTTGGACTAAGCCTGGATCTCTCTCTCTCTCTCTCGCTCTGCACTGTGTTGCTATTTGAGTTGGGAGGGAATTAAGAGCAGTGAGATTGGCAAGGCGGAAGGCAGCAATGCAAGCTCGTTACTCAGTCTCCAGCCCCAATTCTCTGGGTGTTGTGCCCTACATCAGTGACCAGAACTACTACCGGCCGGGCCCGGGCTACACCGGGATGCCAGCCCCGATGAGTATGTACGCTCACCCCGCACACGAGCAGTACGCCGCCGGTATGGCCAGGTCCTATGGGCACTACTCTCCACAGCCTCAGCCCAAAGACATGGTGAAGCCTCCGTACAGTTACATCGCCCTCATCACCATGGCCATCCAGAACGCCCCCGACAAGAAGATCACGTTGAACGGGATCTATCAGTTTATTATGGAGCGATTCCCCTTCTACCGGGAGAATAAGCAGGGCTGGCAGAACAGCATCCGCCACAACCTCTCCCTCAATGAGTGCTTCGTCAAGGTGCCCCGCGATGATAAGAAACCGGGAAAGGGCAGCTACTGGACCCTGGACCCCGATTCGTACAACATGTTCGAGAACGGCAGCTTCCTGAGGCGCAGGAGGCGCTTTAAGAAGAAGGACGCAGTGCGGGAGAAGGAAGAGAAGGAGAGACAGGGCAAGGAGCCGCAGCCCCGGCAGCCGGCCCAGGATTCGGACAAGACCTCCAGCTCGCACACCATGAGGCTTCAGGAGATCAAGACGGAGAACGGGGCGCCCTCCCCTCCGCTGGCAGCTTCCCCCAGCCTGGGGATGGTGCCCAAGATGGAGAGCCCGGACAGGAGCAGCGTGTCCAGCAGTAGCCCGTCCAACAGGTCCATGAGCCTGGACAGCCATGAGCAGCATTCCCAGGCCTTCAGCGTGGAGAACATGGTCAGCTCTCTGCGAGGGTCACCCCAAGGCTCCACTGAACTCAACCCCAGCCTGGTGGCTTCCTCCAGGACAGGTATAACGCCGGCTTTATCCCTGAGCTACACCCCCAGCCAGCCTTCCGTCTACAGCTCCTCCTGCAGCCACCCGGGCAGCGGCGGCGGCGGGGGCAGCGCGGGGACTTACCACTG
Organism: Scyliorhinus torazame; assembly: GCF_047496885.1. Lineage (NCBI taxonomy): Eukaryota > Metazoa > Chordata > Chondrichthyes > Carcharhiniformes > Scyliorhinidae > Scyliorhinus > Scyliorhinus torazame. The sequence goes on from NC_092712.1 coordinate 301,040,351, forward strand.
CAACATGAGCCTGTACTCCGGGGAGAGAGGCGCTCACATGCCGGGCGCCGCGGAGGAGCCTCTCCCAGACTATAGCATCCCCGCCAGCAGCACCACCTCCAGCGCCTCTTCCCTGAGCCACGGCCTCAGCAACGGCCAGGATGGACCCGGGGCAGGACGCCTGGCGTCTTGGTACCTCAACCAGGCCGGCGATCTGAGCCACCTGGCTTGTAGCGCCTACCCCGGGCAGCAGCAGAACTTCCACGCGGTCCGGGAAATGTTTGAGTCGCAGAGAATGGGCCTCAGTAACTCCGGGGTCAGCTCGGCACATGTCAATGGGAATAGCAGCTGCCAACTCTCCTTTCCGCCGCCTCAGTCACTTTACCGCACCTCAGGTTCGTTTGTATATGACTGTAGCAAATACTGAGCCAGAAATCCCTTCTCCAAACCCACACACACACACACGTTTACAAACAAATGATTTGCTTTACAACAGACCGTGTTTATATATCTATTCCACATATGTATATAAGCAGAAAACAAACCCACTTTGAAATTTGGTTAAAAGGACAGTGTTACTCCAAATGAAACGTAAGTTGCTTTTATTTTGCAAAAAAAAAGTTGTTTAAAATATTACAAAGTTTGTCTCAAATCTATTAAAATACTGACTTGGGACTTGTCCTAAACTGTAAATGGCGGATAGTAATTTATTTTTAAGTTGTTGCCGGGTATTATATTTTAACATGGACCAAATCCCCCCGCCCCCCGGCCCCCGCGCGCCGAAAGTTGTCCCCGTGCTCGAATCCAAAGGCGCCCTCGAATCTTCTTGTTAAATATTCCTCTTGATGTTCCTTACACCTTCCGGTATTAAAAAAAAGGTAAACTGTATATCGCGATTTTCTTTACTCCTTCTTGTTGAACTTATTCTGAAGGCATTTGCATTGTTTGTTTATAAATAAATGACAATTCGATTCGAGTGCCGACCCCGTGTGTTGCGAACTGGACTCTTCACTTTGTTTTCACTTGTCTCGGGTTTGCAACTTCTGGCTCGATCGTTGCCAAAGAGAGGGATGCCCCTCAAGATTGCTGATGTACAAACGCATACCTAAATTACTACCTTAATTTTTTTTAAAGGATTTGATTTAGGTTCCTGTGGCGTCTCCAATCTCAAAATATGTTGCGCCTTTCCCTCTTTTTTTTCTCTCTCGCGCTTCTATCTGTTCCAGAAGCTAAAGAGTTGCCGAATGATTGCAGGGAACCTTCAGCCGCAGTTGACATTTCGGATCAAACTGCTCCTTATCGCCTCTGCTATCTAAAGACAACAAATAGTCAGTAATTGCAATCATTTTCTTATTAGATTACTGCCAAATTGGAGCAATCAGGCTGTGATTTGAGGACACGGGGAATCACCTGTGGATTGTCATAGAAAAGCTAACGCCAGCAAGCTCACAGGGTAATGTGTCTCCATCAATCCAGCCCCTCTTTAAATGCGATGGTCAAAGGCGATTCCTTCAGCCACCCTATTGTGCGGATGGAGGAGCTGACTGCTAGTTACTTCTTTACATTTCAAGTAGTAATTATGTGACCAATCTGCTAGTTATATTGAAGGAATGCACGTGCTGTGGAGGGACATGCATTCTCACAGTGTTTCTCTTAATTCGCTACTTGCCTCCAGTTTTATATAGGTACACTATTTAAAAGTAGTGTTTGAAAACTGGTATTAATTAGTAGACTCAGTGTGAGGTCTACCGCATGTTCCTTTACACGTTGGCTAAAATGAGGTGAACTCTGGGATTTATGAAAGTGTTTTGGACCGTAGGTCTTTTCAAATTTCTCTCTCTCTCAACTTTGTCAATTCTCTCTCGCTGTCTCTGTCAATTCTCGTTCTTTATGTCGATTCTCTCTCTCTTGTCAATTCTCTCTCTTTCCGGTAGCTGAGTTTTTATTGACGATGAGTTTTTCCAACACCAAAAAAAAAACGCCATCAAATTAATCATCTCGCTTTTGCTAACCTAAACGGGCGGGTTGAACGTTGAACTGTCTCCTCCGGCCCGTTATGCTCCCTCCTGAGATTTTAAAAAAAAACAGACATTTAGAAGGTTAGGAGAAATTAGATTGAACTAATGAAGCTCGGGGCAGTTTTGAAGGAGTTTAAAGTCAAAGGATTCTTCATTTCCATTTCGATCGCAGTGAAGTATGAAAGAAGGCCGCTGTCTACTTGCATTGATTGATAATGTTATTAAGATTGGCCTTTAAAATAGAAGTCCTTGAAGTGTAGCCAGGTAGGGCCTAGACAAAGGCGTCACTCTCTAAACCCTAGTTACGTGCACCTCAAAATTAGGCGGAAACCCAATCTGGATCTAATAAAGTTACTCTCCGGACCTGTAAAGACACACGAGTGCGGAATTGCGAACCCGCAGCCCAGTCTGTAGTTAAAATAAAAAATTAAAAGGTCAACTATTAAACAGAACGAGGCGCTGCCGTTTGGTATTAAAATATCTATCATTTTAAATTGGAACTTGGAAGCACTTATTACATTAGTGTCAGCTTTAAATCCTATTGCTGTATTATATTTGAGATTATTTATTTAACTCCTTGCAGCAAATAAAAGGAGACCATTACATTAACCAACAGGCCTCCCAAACAATACACAAGAGCATTGGCAGCGTTTAAGATTTATTGAGCGCATATTATGCCTTATTAGGGCTGGTTGAGTGTTGACTAGACATTTAAAGAGATCCTGGGAGACAATCCCCTGCTCCCGAAGAAGTTGCGCTATTACCCAAGTGTATTAAACAATATTGAAAGACCACAGCTACAGTTCACACTCGCACACAAAAGAACACCGCGATGCATGAAGCTTGAGCGACATTGGAGTTAATTTGGACTTTAAATTTTTTTTTTAAATGGGTTAACAAAAAAATTGGCTGCCTTTTACGTGGCAATTAATTTGGTTGAGGTCACCGGAACAGGGACTGTTGTAATGTGTCCACTTTGGCCGAATGGAGTTATATTGGACACGGGGCGTTCTGTGATTAACTATTTACACACCATTGCCGCAGTTTGTTTTGAATACGTCGAACGAACCGAGGAATTGGGCGCAAAGTTCAAACTCCTGCCATTTCGTAGACACGACCCCACTCTAGAACCCGTGTTATTTTAACCGCGAGCACTCCGCATCTAATTCGATTAGGACTCCGCTCGTTTAAATGTTGGCACACTTTAAAAATGGAATGCCCGAGGCACAACTGTGCAGACCAGAGCAGAGGTTTGCTGGGTGTGCAGAGAAATGCCTGTGCACCTATTGCCCACAATGAACCCCCGAGGGACTGGACTAAACTGATAGCACCGGTCCTGACTCTTATATATAAACAAAGCAATTATTCAGATTTTAGCAGCTCAATCCATGCTTTTCCAATTGGACATCTGTCTGTACTTAGGTAAATATCGCTGTAAATATCGTTCAGTTTAACTCAATGAGTTATGGTAAGAATATTTGTGTAGATTGGAGTGTAATTGACAGGCTACTGGATTAATAATTGATTTCACACGACACATTCTATACCAATTAGAACATGCCGTTTACAATCGTTTTTCAAAATGTGTCCGGACAAAGAAAGGGGTTGGTTGATAATATCTGGATAAAATCACAAGGGAGCTCAATCCAATTGTTTGTGCATTTGATCGCATAAGATGCATGGAAAACGTGGGCAATTAACTTTTAATCAGGGACAAGTATCGATATTCGGAATATCGAAACACCCAATTGTTTTTGTACATCAGAAATCACCAGTGTGCTTATGAGCGTGTAGCCGATGACAATATCGAGTGTGTTCGAATGGAAGGGGAGTGTGCAGACAGTGCCTGTAAATGATAGTATCATTGTCCCATTGTCCGTCTCAGTGTATTCATGACGTTGGCGATTTCTGCCTCAGGGTACGAATTCATACCAAGCAAATAGCAACAAAATATATTTTATTACCAATAACAGGTGAGCGTCGAATAGTTGGGAAATGTAACAATCAAGCTTCATAGTTACTGAACTAATGGCACATCTTGGACTTCCATGAAGATGATGGGTTGGAACTGGGAACATTGGGGTATATGTGAAACAAGGATGCGTTGTAAAGTGTCCAGGGTTGTGGCGATATAAACCATATGATTAATCCTATTATTCGTTACATGACAGGACTGGAGCTGCTGAATGTTGTTTAGCAGGATATCACATTTAATTTGCCGAGTTGTAAAGACTTGTATAATACTGTGATAATTACCTGTTCAAACTATACGATAATTGATATGAGGTTAAGATTAGTTACAGGAAATTGGGCCTAAATGAATACAAATTGGAAGAATTAAAACAGATACGAATGTTTCCAAAATGGACACGCAGGAAAAAATAGGAATTGTGGAAATGTAATTCTAATACAATGTGGGAAAATCGCCACCTATTTCTGCATATTTCCAAATAGCTCCCAATGTGGTTCTTTTTCGCTCTTATCACATATTATGCTCAGTCTAGTTATATTGCAATCCGCATGTAATGACCCAACTTGTTCCAAATAACTAGATCTCATTATGTATGTGTCTGTACAATGATTGCACACGCATTTATACGAATTCACTTGTGTATATCCACTTACAAGTTATTTAACCATATAATGGAGGTGTGTATAGATAACCCGGCAGGTAGTTAAAATCAGGAGGTGGTGGACCTCAATGCCAGCTGTGATACATGATAAATATTTCACCAAGTAAAACTGACAAGATAACTCTTCAGTATTAAAGTAGAGCCAATATGCCAAGTCTCAGAAATTGAAGTATTGTGCTCCATCCCTGCGCATTAATGACCTCATTCAATATCGCGGGGTCAAATATAGAATTACATGAACTATCTGTGCTTTTAATATAAATATGGAAATAGATACAATTCCCTATAGGTTGCACAAATGGCACAAGTACTTCAAATGCAACACCTATCCTTGTTTTAATCTTTGCGATTTGACTTTTCCGAATGCTAGAGACTCTCCATCCGCCCAAACGTTAAGCGAATGTTGGGCTGGGGGGGGGGGGGGAATTTCCCCGGTGAAACGGCATTGCGGAATCTGCTTCTCTTCTGGCTGGGCTATTTCGTCTTCTTTAATCTTTCAGACACCCAGATGAGAAATCTTCCTCTCTTGAGCTACCGAGATGCAAGAGTTCCCCGCTCCCTTAATCCTGGCGGGATTTTAAAAAAAATATTTACAAACAAATACTACGTGTTTTGGCAGCCCTGAAAGCTGGTTAGAAAAGTTTCGAAGCAGCGGAGGCAGTTCTCCTCTTTAAAGAAAAGGGGACGAGGTGCTGACTGGGATTTCGATTCTTCCTCTGTATTCACACTTCCTGAACTTAATAGGATGTTTGATGCAGGCAGCACATATAATGAGTAGGTGTGTACCTCTCTAGGACGGAAACTGACCACACTTACAGAACGAAATAATAGTAAACGGGTAACATCAAATATGAAAAACATAAGAAAAAGATAAATAAATGATACATTACAAAGCAAAGTACCAGCACCAGTACAAATGTTAGATTTGTTTCTACATTGTGACAGCATCAGGCTGAATTTTTAAAAAGCTAATGTGACACTTAGTACAGCAGACAAATGCACGGATACAGGCATATTTAATGTTGCCATGCTGAAATGAAATTTCAGTTTAAAGAAGGTAGAAACATATAAGATTTCAGTTTAAAGAAGATACAGACATTCTTGCCCGGCGGAGATGCGGGTTTTAATGTAGATTTTGTCCTTTCCCATTCACTCCATACCTTTACCGCATGGAACCATTCTATTTGTACCTAAGGGACATTTCCATGTGTGCACACTTGCACTGATGCATTCTTGCGTGTTCACGTTTAAGAATTTCGGTTTCCAACTTTGAATTATAAAACTATTAATTCTCTCTCTCTTCCCCCCCCCCACCCCCCCCCCCTCCTCCCCCTCCGGCCCAATAAACAAACGTCGCGCGTTAGGAAGAAAAAAAGATTGATTGCACAACATGCAACTAAGTCAGACGAGTGCAGGAAGAAATACAATTCAATCAGCGCGCCGAATCATTTTTCATTAGGGCGGGAAAGCACGAGAGCAAAATGCAGGCAGAGGTCAGTGGAAGGGATGTCAGTTTAACAATGCCAAAAATTGAGATTAACAAGGGGTTTTGGCGAGCCACTTCAAATCTAAAGAAACCCTCTCAATTTTACATGAGCAACTTTCTGTTCCTTGGTTTAAAAGTTTTGAAATGTTTTTTGCAATCCTTTTGCTGGCTGGTTATTTAAAATGCGGTGGAATTAAAACGATAAGTGCCGAGAATAAATCATTTGCAAGCTAATTTTGCACACTCAAACTCATTGAAATACTGCCCCCCCCCCCCCCGACAATGTTATATCAGTTTGCCAGATCTTTAAACATATATTCCTAATATTTCGAATATATTTTTAAAAAATAATTTCTTTGGAGAAATGGAATTTCCAGGCGCCTCTATCTTAGTTCTGGTGTCCGTTCCTTCAGTAAATAAGGAGCAGACTGATCTTTGTCACCCTCAAGGGCTCAGCGCTGTAAACCTGCACAGTTTTTTTGGGGAGGGGTCTCTGCTGCTTTTGGAGCCCGCCCTGTACCCCACACTGCCCTGCACTGGACTCGTTTGCAGCCGTCTGATTTCAGACCATTGGGGTGAAATTGGAGGGTGGGTGGGGGTGAAATTGGAGGGTGGGTGGGGGTGAAATTGGAGGGTGGGTGGGGGCAACCCCCCCCCCCCTTCGATTTTTACTGGGATCCCAAAGCCCCCGTTTGGCCCCCGATTGCTTTGACTTTCAGTCCCGTCGTTAAGCCAAAAAGCGTCAGGATAAACCCGGCGCTCAAAAGCTTTCAGGTCAGTGCTGATTATAGGGTTGGGTGGCCGACTATTTTTTTTCCCCTAACCAAACACAGCTTGATTCGACATGGGTGGGCGGACGGAGCAATTTTCGCAAACACTTTCAGAGAAGTGGTGGGGGAGGCACACAGTGAGAGAAAACAAAACAAGGGTGTTGAGGGGGGTAAGAGGAGTGAGTGGGGGGAGGAGTGTTACCTGTAGCCTCAAACAGAGCGTCTGCCCCTGAAGACTTTAGACAGGGCCACCGAAATAGGGACTGGAGTCTCGAAAGCGGCAGGGAAAGGACAAGCAAATTGCAACACAAAAGTTCAGGACATTTGAGGCAAGGGGAAAGTTTAATCCAGCCCCCCCCCCCCACCCCCCACCCCCACCCCGAGACCCAGCAGCGAAAATCTGGACAGAGTGACTCATGCCAACATGTTTTCCTCACTGTTTGAGTGTGTGTCTTTGGGGGGAACAATAGAACCTTAAAATCTTGATTCCATTTAACACCGTGAAGTGGGAACGTCCATAAAGTACACGCGCCGTTTAACATCGGTTTTATGTAACCACAGAACTTTCGTGGCGTTATTACGGGACCAAGTTACAGGTTATAAAAAAAAGTATGTGTTAAAAAACAAGAGTTTCTCAAGCTTGTAGGCTCACACTGTCAAAAACGGAAGCTGTATGACACTCCACAATGCGAGTTCCCCCTGCTCTAAAGTTATTTCAATAAAGACTGAGAGTAGACTTGCAAAGGGAAGTTGTCACTTTATTAACCCCCATGTATCTCCCGGTCAATATAATTTCAGTATTTTCACAGTTAATCCAGCATTCGGCTCATTGAGCAATCTGGGCACAATACTGCACTTGAGGTTTTTACTTCATTGTCCAGTGACTGGGGGGGGGGGGGGGGGGGAATGCTTACGAAGTGAAAACAATGCGAATTCATAATTCGCCAGAGATACCAATCACCAAGGTGTCGGCGAACTTCTCTCCCGCTCGCTGCCTTTCTGGTGACATTAGCAAAGCCAAACAGGATTCCCGGAGCCCTCAAAACAATGTTCTTGACTTAAACCAAGATTTTGAAGGGATGCGTTTTTTCCCCTCTTAATATGACAAAGTGAATAATTCTTCTGAGTGCGGGTTTCCCCAAAGGCTGGAACACAGAGGCTATAGCTGTACTCCTGTCCAGATTACATTTATGAGGTTTCATTCCCCACCCCCACCCACCCAGTCTTTGGACTGGCATACCCCAGGCTTTGTCATCTTACTCACTTCCCCACCGAGTCACAGATACAAGTGAAACATTTGATTCACCCCGTCCGCGGTAGAAAGTCTAATTTTAAGTCTAGTTGAGCTCCCAAGGTTGCTTTGAAAGGTTACCGAGTATTTTAGTGAGAATACTCTTCTGCCCAACTCTCGTGCGTGTAGTCGAACACTGCGAAATGTCACCATTAAAGTTAGAAAGAGTAATTCGGGATCGTTGCAGAGAAAAAAACCAGCCAAATCTAGTGATTCCATTTTGCTATTTCCCATTGTGACACTCGATGACATGAAGGTGAATGTGAAGGTAGAGGGGGACAACATATCCAGCTACCGACTGGGCAAACTGCAGCCTAACCGCAAGGCAAAGTGAGTGGAATAGTCAAAGTTGAAATGTTGCAGCCACTCCGGGGTACTTTCTGTTTAACCCGGTGAGAATTGCAGTAGCAGTCCTGCACTCTGTCAATGGTTAAATCATCCATTTCCCTGGCTATGTAACGCGCAAATGGGAAAAAAAACAATTGATCCGAAATCCCCCTAATATCAAACACTGCTCACTTTAAAACATCACTTCATTCTCTAAAGAGAAGTGTTGATCGAAGGAAACCATGAAGGTCTCAATGCTCCCAGGTGTCTCCCCAACTCTGTCAAAACATGTTGTATCATGGGAACTCTCGGTATAATGTATATAGATATAGATCATTGACATCAGTGTGGGGAGAATCCATGGGCTCCGATTTTAGTTTTCGCCCAAGTGTCCCGGGGTTGACATAGGCAGGGGTCAATGGTGTTGATGGACCAACGCAGTGACTGCCACACTCTTCAGATGCAGGCTTCGCAACTCCCTTCCTCTGAGTGCATGGTTGGGAGTCAGGAAGAGCTGCCAATGTCGGCAGGCATTCCAGAAGGCAGCAGCCGCATGTTACGGGCAGGATAACAGAGCTGCAAGTACAAGTTAGAGCGCTTGCAGCACCTGGGCAGATTGAGCACATTAAAGAGACACTCGGGCCTTTTGAAATGGCAGGATCACCAGCGCACAGTGTGATCTTACCATTGTACAAACCTCAGAAACATTTGTTGTATTGGCAATAACAGTTCTTCAAAAGACTGCACCTATTTTTTCTTTCATGCGAAGGCTCCATTCACATAGACGAACTGAAGGCTGGTTTCTATTTCTGTTATTACTCCCAGAACTGTGCCCGGATTTATGGTGGTTTTTACTGCAAAGCTTCTCGGGGACCTTTAGCTCCAATCAACGACAGGATGGTTGGTTCAATAAAACTGCACTAAAATTAGCTGCAGGTCGCGTTTGGAGCCAGATGGATATTCAAACAATATAATACATTTCAAAAAGTCCCAAATGTGGCAGTTTCATTAGCTACTTCAACCGAAATTACAATATTCTGGAGAGGAGCAATAATTTAAGATTGGGGTTGTGTTTCAGTTTAGTAAAATGACTGCCAGTCTGCCCAGTAAAGAGCAAACATAATTCTAACAACCTTACAAACGATCAGTAAAACAATACTTGTGATTGGTTAAAGAATGCAATTAGCGTCAATTGTTTCGAGAAAGGGTTCCACAATATACAAGTGCATTGGTACAAAATTAACGATAGTTTAAGGCACTATTTTGTGCCTCTTATGTACATTGCAGTCCGGCTTCCTCTTACAAGTCCCGAAAGATGTGCTTGTTAGGTGATTTGGACATTCTGAATTCTCCCTCTGTGTACCCGGAAGGTGGCGACTAGGGGATTTTCACAGCAACTTCATTGTAGAGTTAATGTCAGCCTACTTGTGACAATAAAGATTATTATTATTACACCCTGTTGCCAAAATTTTAACCCATATTTGATTTTTTTTCCCTCAAGCTCTGCATTGTACAAATTTATTGTAATTCGAATACCTTGTCTTCCCATTGAAATTTCGGATAAACTACAAGACACCACGTTGTATTCTGTAAACTGGGAAAGAATATTTTTAAAACAAAGTTGTTGCGTGGATTTTATTTCCTAGTCATTGTAATCCTAATCTAACACAATTAAATATTCGACGTCGGAATGGACAAATGGTTAAAATTAAGCTCCATTTGGGACGCGCATAATTTTCAAAAAAACAATCCAAGGGTTGCCAATTGTCTTGGTTCATTGACACCGTTGCGGAAACGCAAGGAACTGAAATGACCGATATTGATTTAAACAAAGCAGGACCATTTGAGGAGGGACAGGGGGAGTTTTAATGCCAGGATTTTCAGGAATACGTGATCCAAGTTGTTCATCGTTATGAATATGGTCAGAAAAGTATTGACTGGGTAAGAAACAGCGGGACGGGGCAGCTTCGCCGACCATTGCTGGAAAGCTCACCAGAGACTGAGTGACTGGCAGACACTGACTACCTGAAGTCATCTGAACCTCGGAAGAGTTCAAGTACTGAGGCACTTGGTCAAGGGGTGCCTGTTCAGGCATCTGCCCTGCCCCATCACAGACCCACGTGGGCTAATTCGTTTCCAATTCACCAGGCAGGATACCTTATTGGTATAAATGTATTTTCAAAAGTTTGTAGATTTAAAAAAAAGTATTTTAAAAAGTATCTGCCAGTGCTGTACGTGTTTGCAGCCATTTTGACCCATAAGCAAAAGGGGCTTGTGCATTTTCAACAGAAACTTCATTGCATTGTTAATCTAAACCCACTTGTGGCAATAATAAAGAGATTATTATTAAGTGAAAATCCAGGTTTCTACTGACTGGGTCCCGTGTCCCTTCTATTTGAAGAGTATTCGATGGTGCAGCAATTGGCAGGAGATGGATTGATGACACCAAATACACCATCGAACAGGATTCAAGGGGAAGGTCTTTCTAATGTAAGAGAGATCTTTGAAAAGTCATGTCGCTCTATTACGATTGTAATACAATTTCCGGAATATTGATCCGTCAGCCTGGAAATTTCGAAGCTCCAATGATAGTGAGAACAATCACAGAACAGCCAGCGCGAAACACACAAGCCAGGACCAGAACCTGAAATAGCTCGTTCAAAAATAGGGTTCACAATTCGAAATTCTTGGCTCTGTGCGCGAAGTGAGTTCACGTAATTCACCGTAGTTTTTTTAAATTTCCTAACACACATCATTTCAACGAATTTCTGCATTAAAATATTTTGCGGGTGGTGTGTGTGTGTGTGGGGGGGGGGGGGGGGGCGGGGGGTGCTCCCTTGTTTAATTACAGAAACGCATCTGTAATTTCCGAAGCAGTGATCCGTTTCGCCTTGTGTAACCCCGAAATGTTTAGTGTTCTGATATGACCATTCGGATGTGCTTCCTCGCTCAACGAAATGTGATTCGCCCAAGACCAATGTTGCGCCTTCTGGACATTGTGAAGCTCTTGGGAGTGTTTCATCCCAATAAAAAACATCCCGAAATTGTGGAATCTGACACAGTCTGGGCTTCCCCACAAAGCAAGAAATCCGGGCTAGCTATCGGGAATTAAATGATCATTATTTAGCTGACTGTTCTGCATCTTCTGGCAAAGTGTTACAAACTCCCAAACGGAAATTGAAAGAATCGTGAAGTTCAATCTCTAGGAGGGGAAGGAAAATCAGGGGTAAACACCCACTGTTTAAAAAAAAGGATTAATAAATATGGACAAGGCTTCCTTTCACAGCTTAAGGACAACAGTGGTCAGTCAGGATTTGAAGCACCGTTTGTTTCCCCAGACAGTCCAAGAATCGAACCGCTCAAGATTAAAAAATAATCCTTGTGTTCGATGTTTTTTAAAAAAATGACAATTAGATCAATAAATAGTTGCATTTTTGTTTTGCGAAGTTACCTGGGAAGCCTACAAACCACAAGAGTTTTGTTCGACTTTAAAAAAATGTTCTAAAGGCGGGAGAAAAAGTTGCCTGCACCTGTATCAATCCTGTTGCAAGCTGGTATCTTTTCACCCCCTCCCCCTCCCCGACTCTGGCGATGCTTACTGACATATGTTCCCAATTAAAGTCAATAAGACCCACTGTCTGGCTGCTGGGAACTGCAGCCTGTGATAAGGTGTTCTCTTAATACATTAAACCAACCCAATCCCTGCGCAAAGACAAAGAAATGTGCCGTGCATTTTGACTGCATCAAATACATCTCCCCAGTCCACCCGCAATGATTTGTAGATATTTCACTTTGCACCGATTTGATGTCAGGGAGATGGGCTCCACATTCGTTTGAACAAACTTAAAAAAAAACGGGGTTGCAATTGGACGGGGGAAGGTCAATGGGAATATGGAGTTTTTATTTGGAGACACACTTTGCCTCATTCTACTCTGAGAGCACGAATAAGATTCAAGCCACCCCACGTCCACGCTGTGTCCCCTCTGCATTATCCTATTGGGCGGGTTCTTCACTCCCAACTACTGTAACACGGCAATAAACTGGCAAATGGTCGGAGTGGATTTTCATTTGCTGCCTTTGCAAACATTCAGACAGCGAAATAACTGAAACCTTTCATTGTACAGAAATTAGATTTGATGCATTTCACAGTCCACGTCTATATACAAACACCGCCTCAAATGTATTCCCAATGTCACATTTTCGTTCTGGATCGACCTCATTGTAATGCATTTACTCCCCCCGGTGCGATTTAAACCCGGTCGTGTTGGAATAATGCTTTGGAAAAAAAAAGGTGGTTTAATTGACTTAATCAATTGGAAAATCACTTTGCCTTACGAGTTAGGAGACGAATTGGAGAGCTGAACATGTAGTGGCTTCTCTGGAAGGTGATTTTTTTTTTTTGGGGGGGGGGGGGGTGGATTTCCGGACCCAGGATAAACGGCAAGATTCAAGGAATAACATGCAGCGTTCTAGCTCAGAGGAAAATGCAACCAAACCGCGTTCTGTACCTTACCCAGAGAAGAATTAAAAGATTTCAAAGCAAATACTTCCAATGATCTTACCTTTTAAAGGTTTAATTATGTACTGGAGGGGTGTATTATTTTTTAAATCGCTAGCACCCCCTCCCCCCGCCCAGTGAGACTGGGTCTAATTATAGAAAGGATTGTGCAAGAACACAGATCTACAGGGTGAATGGTGTAAAATACAGAGGGACCCTTTATAAATCAGATTGCACTCTCTAAACACCCTGAAATTGTTCCCACTTACGGCCAAATGCCTTCATTAGGGGCTCCTAAGGGAAACTAAAGACGTTTTGTTCATTGGAAGCTAGGAGTCTCATCCACCCCCCCCCCCCCAAGTGTTTCACTCCTCAAGTTCAGGCCACCATTAAGGTTCAGTGTAGGGAAAGTATTTTGAATAAAATCAACCCTAATACGTGTGAAGAAAAAGAAGCCATGAAACTGGCCAATACTGAAATCAAACACACACACAGACAAAGAAAAAAAGCAAGCCTGGAATTGTTTAAAACCTGCATTTTCATATTTCAATCCAAAAGGAGATTCAGCAACACATCAGGGTTTAAAGACAGAACCTTATTCGGGACAGACACAAATAGAAGCGTCCCTTCGCTCCCACCCCCGTTTACAAAGCGACCATTCCTATGTTAAAGACAGTTGTAAAGAGAAAGACATTTTCATTGTTAAAGATTGTTCCCACCAACCGATAAATAGCCCAGTCATTCAGAGTGAATAATTTAACACTCAATTTTAAAAAACCAAAAAGAATCCTATTAGAATGGTAGATTCCCTACAGCCGTTCGGCCCATCTCCACCCCAACCCCCTGCATATTAATAATCCATTCGCTTGTTGCTTTGATATGTAGAGCGGTCCTCGTTATTGCATTGCTCCCAGTATTTCAGCCACAGGTCTTGAGGCTCTGGTGTCCGGCTTTAGGCATTCGGATTGGTCTTCATGAGCTCAATGTCAGCAGCCACCATCTCCTTCACCAGGTCCTACAGACAAGCACAGCACCATCAGCTCAGCAAGAAAGCAGTCAAAAAAACATAATGGGGGGGGGGGGGTGGATGTGCAGATCCAGCCCAAACCACCGCAGCCCTCACCCCAAGATGACCGAGCGACAGGGTTCATTCTCCCTGACGCATCTTGCATTTGGGGGCAAAATAAACCGAGATTATTAAACAGAAATCAATTGTTAATCGGTTGCATCCCGAGAGATAGCGTTGACGAGAGAGGAATGGGGACCACTGCACACACACAGAACCGCAACAGAGTTTTTTGGGGGCAAGGGGGGGGGGGGGGGAGAATGAGAGCTTTCAGATGCATTGATTTGAAATATATATATTTGCAACTCCAAAACAAGCACTTACGTCAAATGCAACTTTTGGCTTCCATCCCAGTTTCTGTAGCGCTTTGGTGCTGTCTCCTTGTAGAAATTCCTTTTGGGATAGAAAAAAAATTATGAAGCACAGGGTCAACGTCACTATCTGGGCTGTGTTTTACACAGTGTGTTGTTGGGTTTCAATGGATTATTGCCGCTTCTCTCGTTAAAACCTGCACCAGGCGCTGGAGCCCCGCGGCAGCTCTCAGTCTTTCTGGGATGTTGCAGGTTTGAAGGTCAGGGGTAAACTGGGGGTCGGTGGACTGGCAGGTAACAGACCCTGAACTCCCTCCCGCTGGCGGTTCCCTGCTGGGGGGGGGGGGGAGGATGTTGGGGTCCAGTTCTCTCGCACTGAGCCCTCGCCTCGTCTGCAGGTTTAAAGCGTTCAGAGAAAAAAAATCACTTACCAGCCGAAAGAGTGTTTATTAAGTTAGTTACATCAGCTTCCTAACGCGCTAAGCTGAGTGTAATGACACAATTTGGTATTTCACTGGTGAGTGATCAGTATCGGAGCACCCGGCTCTGATACTTACCCCCGAATATTTGGGGTTGAACGGAAGTTCCTGAGCACTCCACAGTCCCCTCTGCCGCCAGTTATATATAGAAATATATCAAACACTCTGAAACAGGCTCTGTAAGCGACCCATTCCCACACTTTCCAAAACCCCACATTGAACTTGCCTGGAAAATATCCCCAGCGGATTTTGCTGCATTTATACCAATAAACAAGCCGGCTACAGAATACTGGAAGCGTTTAATTAAAACGATGGGCTTTATTTTCCTTTGTGGCTGCTGTTTGATGTTTTGACTGTTCAGTAATGCATTCCAACTCTGGGCCATCATAATAAGAGGTTAGAGGGGGCTGATCAAAATTGTCAACTCACTCCCACCCACTTGGTTCCTCGCCTTGGATTTGCAAAAAGCTCCACTATTTGGAGGTCTCCCCCCCACCAAACAAAAATTACTCAGACACAAAAAAAACCTGACCTCATTGAGGGGTAAACAATCAAATACAGATAATTTCCTGACCCATGATCTGAATTCTTAACCATTTCCTCCTTTTTTTGGTCCAATATTAATTCACTTTTCCATCAGCCTTTTTGTCAACAAATTCTCCACGGGGGGTAGGAGAGATGCCCAATGGAACATTAAAAACACACCAGCTTGTTCCATCCACTCCTCATCTGCCATTTAGAAGTCCAAGGAGCATGTTGCAGGATTGGGTGCTCTTGAGCCCTCACCTCAGTCATTACTTTATGAAAGGGGTAATCTTCAGAGTAACAGTGAATTAGGATAGTACACAGATACATACATATGTATAAATAATGGAATGTTGACCCCTATCTTATGGAGGTTGAGATACAAGGAAGACGCGTTGACGCTTCAGTCTTGGTTGAGCCCTTCTGGAGTTGCACATTCAGGTCTGGGTATCAGGAATATAAGGAGGCCATTCAGCCATCGAGTCTGCTAAACCATTCAACACGATCATGGCTGATCACACACTTCAACACCTTTTACATCCACTATCCCCATAACCCTTTATTTACATTATTGTTAATCAGAAACCTATCAATCTCTGCCTTAAATATACTCAGTGATTGGGCTTCCACAGCCTTCTATGGTAGAGAAATCCAAGATTTGCAACTCTCTGTGTAAAGAAATTTCTCCTCATCTCGGTCCCAAGTTGCATCTCCCTTATTTTGGAAATTGTGTCCCCTAGTTCCAGACCCCTCAAGCAAGGGAAACATCTTACCTGCATCTAGCCTGTCTATTCCTTTCAGTGTTTTGTAGGTGTCAAGGAGATCGTCTCTCATTCTTCGAAACTCAGGAGAACACAGACCCAGTTTTCCGAACATCTCTTCAAAAGGCATTCCCGCCATTCCCGGAACAATTCTGGTGAACCTTCGTTACACTCTTCTGAACCTCAGAAAGGATATAGGGGCCTTGGACCGGGTACATTGCTGGATCGTTAGATTGGTATCAGGAATTAAAGGGTTAAATTATGGTGCTACATTGCATAAACATGGTTTTATTCCTTTTTTGTAAGGTGTCTTCATAGCCATACTGTGGAGAATAATGGAGTGGGGGGAGGGGGGAGTGGCGGAAGGATTCCCAAGCTGATTATCATGCCTAGAAGACTGAGGGGTGTTGGATCAAAGATTTTAAAATGGTAGGGGGGGGGGGGGGGGGGGGGAAAGAGTCACAATTCCGGCTTAGTTGATAGCTCTCTTGCCCAGGCATCACAAGTTATTGGTTTGGGTCCCGTTCCAGAAATCTAGGCTGACACTCCAGTAACACACTGAGATAATGCTGCACAATGAAGGTAAACCAGGGCCCAGTCCACCCTCTCCAGTGGGTGTAAAAGATCCCATGGCACTATTTTGAAAAAGACCAGGGGGATTTATCCCTGGCGTTCCTGGTCAATATTTATCCCGCAGTCAACAAGAACACAAAAAAATTCCACTGGTCGTTATCTCATTACTGTTTGCGGGATCTTCCTGTGCCAAATTGGCTGTCCCCATTTCCTATATTATAACAGTGACTGTCCTTCACTGGTTAGAAGATCTCTGGGATGTATTGAGGCCATGAAAGGTGCTGTAAAAATATACGTTTTTCCTATCTTTTGAATAGTGTAGATACAGAGACACGTTCTTCCCGTGGAGCAATGCAGAGCAAGAAAGAGCATAATCTTAAAATTAGAGCTCAGCCATCTCGCAAAGAAATGAAAAAGTAAAGATACCATCTTCACAAAAAGGAAATCTGGAACGCGTGCCCTCAAAATACTGTGAATGCTGGGTCTATTGATTTGTTAAGAATAGAAATTGATACATTTCTGTTAAAAAAGGCTATCAAGGGATATAGACCAAAGGCTGTTTAATGGTTCAGGCACAGGTTAGCCATATATACGTTGTAACATATATAACATATAAATTCCGACATGCTGGAGGGCATGGTGGGTCAGTTAGCTCAGTTGGTTGAGTTGGTTTGTGATGCAGAGCGAAGCCAACAGCGCAGGTTCAATTCCCGTACCAGTTGAGGTTATTTATGAAGGCCCTGCCTTCTCAACCTTGTCCCTCACCTGAGGTGTGGTGATCCTCAGGTTTAAATCACCACCAGTCAGCTACCCCGCCCCCCCCCCCCCCCCCCCCCCCCCAACCAAAGGGGAGAGCAGCCTATGGTGCTCTGGGACTGTGGCGGCATTTACATTAAGGGGGCCAGTTTAGCTCAGTTGGCTGGACAGTTGGTTCGTGATGCAGAGCGACGCCAACAGCACCAGTTAAATTTTCGTACTGGCTGAGATTATTCGTGAAGGTCCCACCTTCTCAACCTTGCCCCTCGCCTGAAGTGATCCTTAGGTTAAATCAGCACAAGTCAGCTTCCCTTCCTCAAAGGGGAAAGCAGGCTATGGTCACCTAAGACTATGGCGACTTTACTGAATGACCTGCAATGATTTCTATCTTCCTAATTCGGAGTTTGCTCAGCAGTAAACATTGTGATTATAATGAAGACATGAGGAGAATGCTTCAAAACATTCTAAAAATTACAATTTAAAAGGCAGTATTACTACTTGTGACAATCAAAATGCCTCTTAGCTGATTCAACACTGTAGAGAATATTGTCTAAT
Organism: Scyliorhinus torazame; assembly: GCF_047496885.1. Taxonomy (NCBI): domain Eukaryota; kingdom Metazoa; phylum Chordata; class Chondrichthyes; order Carcharhiniformes; family Scyliorhinidae; genus Scyliorhinus; species Scyliorhinus torazame. Next base: position 301,058,379 of record NC_092712.1, read on the forward strand.
TATTATAATAATAATCTTTATTGTCTCAAGTAGGCTTACATTTACACTGCAATGAAGTTACTGTGAAAAGCCCCTAGTCGCCACATTCCGGCACCTGTTCAGGTGCACTGAGGGAGAATTCAGAATGTCCAATTCCCCTAACAGCATGTCTTTCAGGACTTGTGGGAGGAAACAGGAGCATCCGGAGGAAGCCCATGCAGACACAGGAAGAACGTGCAGGCTCCACACAGACAGTGACCCAAACCGGGAATCGAACCTGGGACCTTGGAGCTGTGAAGCAACAGTGATAACCACTGTGCTACCATGCCACCCACTGCTACAGTGCCGCCCACCTATTCATGTGATGTTTCCTCCTGCTGCGGGACAATGGCCTGAAATATTACATTACAGCTACTTTCAATCAATGTATTATTCTACAATGTTAAAATAATTAGCAATTTAAGTATATTATGCTGCTTTTCTACTGGGAAAGTTAATTGATATTTTGTATTGAACAAATTAGTTTATTTGGATTCCATTGTTATGCTTTTTTAAATGTGGAGATGCGTATCTCCCTTCTGCACTGTAAATTCTATGATATCTTATTTTAATTGGTGTGATTTAAAGCTAAAGGTGTGACAACACAATCATATCGGTGATGATCCTGTCAGCTGATCATTTTTAAGACGTTTCTTTAGATGCAGACTGCAATACAATATTTTATACCTTCACTAGTGTAGGATATCATATTCACGGGCTGTGAAAATAAATGCCTACAAAATAAATCCACTTTCCCAAGAAACAGGTACACAGATTTGAACAAATGGGATTGTTTCAGTGAACGATCACGGAGAGCAAATTTCATTCCAAGGCAATGTTAACTTTTCTGGTTAAATCGACTATACAAGAATGTGTATGCGTTTTAAATGATTCAGGGACTTCACAAAAACCTTCAAACTTGTACTTCAAACTTCGTAACAATTTCAGCAAAAGCACGAGGAGGACCAATAATTATACATAGGTAAATTTTGGAGATACATTTTAAATATTGATTCTGAGCGAGAAAGTGGTTATGCATGAATCTCAAGGAAGCAGGAATTTGATACAAGGTCCTTCCACCTGTTGCAAAGCGCATGGGATTACTTACTGTCAGAAACGGGCACTGTTGGTAGACACACTTAATCCAACTACTTAAGGTTGGAGAACACAGGACAGGAACAGCAAAGGCAATGGGGTGAAATGGAGATTTGCTTGCTTAAGATCTTGTCAAAGCACCAAACAAAAGTGCACAAAAGTGTGACAACTTGATAAATATCTCCAAGTTATTTGGACTGTGATTTTATTTTTGGTTAAGTACAACCTCTCTCTAGTGGATGTATTAGTTCCAAACACACAGATTGACTATATTTTCACAGGGTCCCTTAAAGGAGCAGCACTTTGTTGGAGACTTTGCTTATAATGCACAGTAACTCGTTTTATTAAAAAAAGAGATATGAATTTTTTAATTTAAAGGACATGGTACTTTAAATCTGCAAACCACACTTTGACCTCAAATCACCGTCTCACCTCCATCATCCCCACACTCACCCCAGTATTTTCAAACTGTTTTTCAGTTTCTTTTTAGTTACAGAATGTTGTCCACACATTACCTTCAGCACATACATCCTACATACTAGTAGCTTGTGAATTGTCTGTAGTGTTATCTGTATTTGGGTGGTACTAATGCAGCTGACTGCCATCTGAGTGGCTGGTGAAATCTTGGCCAGGCCTTCAGGGTTTGCAGATATCACTCTGAAAAGTTATATTGTGTAATAATTATTATTCTTTTAAATTTGGAGTACCAAATTTTTTTTCTTCCAATTTAGGGGCAATTTAATGTGGCCAATCCACCTACCCTGCACATCTTTGGGTTGTGGGGGTCACACCCACGCAGACACAGGGAGAATGCGTAAACTCCACAGGGACAGTGACCCGGAGCCAGGATCAAACCTGAGTCCTCGGCGCCGTGAGGCAGCAGTGTATATTGTGTAATTGTGAAACTGTACAAACACACTTTACTATTTTAATTTTTTTAAGGGGCAATTTAGCTTGACCAATCCACCTAATCTGCACATCTTTGTACTGTGGGAGGAAACCGGAGCACCCGAGGAAACCCACGCAGACACGGGGAGAACGTGCAGACTATACACTTTACTATTAATTCTTTAAAACAGAATTGCCAATAGGTAGCACGGTGGCTAGCACTGCTGCTTACGGCACTGAGGACCCGAGTTCGAATCCCGGCCTTGAGTCACTGTCCGTATGGAGTTTGCACATTCTCCCACAACCCAAAAATGTGCAGGTTAGGTGGATTGGCCACAGTAAATTGACAATTAATTGGAAAAAAATAATTGGGTACTCTAAATTTATTTTTAAAACGAAAAAGAAACAGAATTGCCAAAAATATCATTCAACAAATCTTCCTTTATTTTTGCTCATGTATTAGACATGTCTAATGACAATCGAATGACAAGTGCCATATTTCCTCTTGAATTTTGCAATAATTAAAATTAAGCAATGCAGCGAACACAATAAAATAAAATTTAGTCCCAAAATTGAAATCTCAGATAACTGAAATTAAACACATTTTAATAGAGAGGTGGACGGTTTCCTTTTATTTAAGCGGTGATTGACACCATAGTTAGGGGAATTGGTATAAAGGAGTAACTAATTGATCCTGAGAGTAGAAGAGTGCTAAATGAACACAAGGAGAGATGAAGAAGAGATGGAGGATATGATTCCATATTGGAGGAGGCAATGGGGCTCATTACTGGCATCATTATTGTTCTCTACTGATATTACACTGCAATGGTGATAATCATTGAAAAATGCTTAATTAGGTGTAAACTGCTTTGGGATGTCCTGAGGCTGTGCTAGGTAAATGGAAGTCGTCTGGTGGCCAGAGTAACAAAAATTCAGCAAACTACTTGCTGTCAGGGCTGTTATGATTTCACACTGTTGGAGCTGGGGTAGAACCCCCGCCATGCTCTGGGAAAAAATGTTCCAAATTGTTACTTTCAGCTGATGGAATGATAAGAAAATTGTGCTTTTTAATAAGCTAGCCATGTTTATTGTACTTGCTTCGAATAGCAAAATATTGGGATTGGGTGAATCTTCTAGTGCCTTGTCCCATAGTAACAATTGTTTTTCTATCTAAAGCCAGGATCACCCATTTAAAAAGGAGAGAAAAGTAAGTTCACAGGCTGGAGGCCAGGAATGGATATTGGAAAAATGGGCAGCATTAACACTGCTTACTAGAAACATTCAACCCACATGAGAGTCCACCAGTGTTTAATTTTAGTTACCTCAGATCATCATGCTTAGTAATTCCTCCACGGCAGCTGATGGCGAACTCTGCGTTAACTGGCAATCTATTTCGAGGCTTACATTGTCAAGATCATATTTTGTGTAACGCATATCAAAAAAGTATGTGTTTTTCACCAAGCTTATAATGGTGAACTTGTGACACCGCTATCGATGCATTGGTGAAGTGGTATGCTTCAATGCTGGTGAACCACATCTTGGTTTTAGCTTTGGACAAATTTTTACCAATTCCCAATCTTGCTCCTAATGTACGACTCAATACTGATTTAATGCCACTATCATTTTTAGCGCGCTGTGTGTGTGCAAAGCGATACTGGCTGCTCACAGTATTCACGAATTGTGGAATGCAGAGTTTCATGCATACATGTAGCATTTACTTCACATTAAATTGCCAATGAGTTTATGAATTTAAATGAGAGCAGATGGAGTAAATTAAGTCATTTTTATCAGTAAGTTAAAGTGAGATCCCCATGTTGGCTCAGTAGATTTACATAGAGCACATGAGTCATGCAGATCAGTGACCTCTCAGATTCACGCCACTAGCTGTGTTGATCTCAGCTGGAGTCGTGGCAAGGATGCTTCTAATTAAATTCAGCATTCCCATATTAACTAGGGAGAAACTAACTAAAATTCCTGCTTCTGACTGCCAATCATTGACACTGCAGGCAGTGAGCATTGTATGAATATAAAGTAAGTGCAGGTTTGGCTTTGCTGCGAAGTTCCATGTGGTTGAACAGCTAGCTGACATTCACACATGCAAATGGGCCACTTGGGAAATGTACCAAAAGGTGCCCAATGATTTCATAGAGTGCCCAAAAGGTGCCCAATGATTGTGGAAGTTTAACCCCATTAAAGAGTAAATATCTTCAGGGGATGAGGAGAGGGGGAAGACAATTGGTGAACATGCACAAAATTGAAAGTTAATGTTAAACTGCACTCGTCGCATTATGCGACCAGTTGATCTGTGACTGAAGTGGTGAAGGACCACGGGGTATTATAAATTTGGCTTCAGCAGCCGCACAAAATGGGCGATAGCCAATTGGTAGCCTGTTTTTCACTCACCTTGGCTTTCTTTTCTTTGGACTCTCCAATGACAATGTTGCCTCATGCTATCAATGTACCGCTCCTATTCAGCAAAAGTACTGAAGAGGCACAGTTTTGCTCTTTGCATATGCTAGAGTACACCACAGCAAATTAATTTGTGCCAGGAAAACCCACTTAATTTCTAAGAGTGTGTAACACTGACTAGTCTGCATTTCAACTCGCATAAACCTTTGAAAAGTACATGGGCCATGGCTACTTAATTGATTTAAGATGCAATTACCACCACTGTACAGGGAACCACGATACATCACAAGAGAAAGCGATTGTGCCAAGATTACACAAAATGTCTTGCAGATATCCAGTGAAATAGTTGAAATAATGGGCACTGTTTTAACATGTAAAGGCAGCAGTAACATTTCTGCATAAGACTAGTACAGAAAAGTTTAAGATTAAACAGCTGTTAGCATATATCACAAAATTGAACTACGTAAATTATTGCCACATTGTCACAGGAGGGACTACGATGGGTCAACCTTCCCATTCCCAGAATAAAGTGCCAAACTCTTTTTTTAAAATAAATTTAGAGTACCCAATTCATTTTTCCAATCAAGGGGCAATTTAGTGTGGTCAATCCACCTGCCCTGCACATCTTTGGGTTGTGGGGGCGAGCGAAACACATGTAAGTACGGGGAGAATGTGCAAACTCCACACGGACAGTGACTCAGAGCCGGGATCGAACCTGGGACCTCAGCGCCGTGAGGCAGCAGTGTTACTCACTGCACCACCGTACTGCCCTTGAAGTGCCAAACTCAGGCAGCTGGTTGAAGAGTTACTTGTCAACCATCTTGTAAAAGCTCACCTGCCTACCGTCCCAGTTTGGACCACTGTGGTACAGGGAAGTGTGTGTGTGTGTGTGTGGGGGGGGGGGGGGGGGGGGGGGGGAGTATAGGGAAGGAACCCAAAAGGATAGGGGAAAATAAAGATAAAAAGGATTTAAAAAAATGTTTATTCATTGAACATCATCAAGAACTGTTCATATCTTGTATTTCACATGGATGCAATCATTTTCAGAAATTTATGGAAAACATTCGGGGAGGCAGCCTACATATTTTGATAAAATTATTGAAAGGGCAAAATGCCTTTTTAAGTGTTACAATACAGCTCGATTGTAAGATCAAAAAAGGATTGTCAGATATATGACATTTGCTCTGATCTGTTTGCTCACTAGTTACAGCTTGTGCCAGTAATTTCAATATTAAAAGAACAGCTGTATGCAAAAAGATTTTTTCACTTTTTGTGCTGAAAATTCTAAACTTTCAGAATGAATTTAAATTCTCAGGAATGTTTGCATTAAGTTCCGAATTCAAAGATCACAAAACGCCGCAAACACTTGTCACCGGGTTATGTAGATTATAGTCAGCTGTAATCTGGTCAAGTCTCTCTAACATGCTGGCTGTTCATGAACTTCAAGACTTTGGAAAAGTCTCCTCGAGTCTTTTCACCTAATTTTTTTATAATAGCTGCACCAAGTCTTTGATTGTATTTCATGGGATGGTAACCTCCACAAGAGATAAAGCTGGATAAGCGTCAAAATTCTCTTCTGCAGAGAGTTATGGAGGCAAGGTGTTTGAATCTGTTATGAAGCCGAGTTAAGTTGATTCTTGACTGAGTGGAGAGTTAAAGGGTTTAGGGGGTTGGCAGAATTCGTAAGCAGATCAGCCACAATCTTGTCAAAGCATGCAGCAGGCTAGAGGGGCCGAATGGCTTATTCCTGCTTCTAATTGGAATGCTTGTATGTAAAATAATTGGTACTATCATTCATTAGCGAAAGCAAATCAAAATTTCTGTGCAGATGGAAAGTCTTGAAAATAAATTGTGATAAAAACTGCATACTTCATTCTTTGATTAGGGCAGCACGGTAGCATAGTGGTTAGCACAATTGCTTCACAGCTCCAGGGTCCCAGGTTCGATTCCCGGCTTGGGTCACTGTCTGAGCGGAGTTTGCACGTGGGTTTCCTCCGGGTGCTCCGGTTTCCTCCCACAGTCCAAAGATGTGCAGGTTAGGTGGATTGGCCATGCTAAATTGCCCTTAGTGTCCAAAATTGCCCTTCGTGTTGGGTGGGGTTACCGGGTTATGGGGATAGGGTGGGGGCTTGGGTAGGGTGCTCTTTCCAAGAGCCGGTGCAGACTCTATGGGCCGAATGGCCTCCTTCTGCACTATAAATTCTATGATTCTATCTTTGATTTCTGAAAAAAGGATTAATAACCATAAGGCTCATACCAACTGACTGAAGATCAGGCTGTGAACTCCGCATGCCACCAACAGGCATTTGCAAAAATTATAAGACCAAGTTACAAATTGAAAAAAAGTACATTTGACTCGAAGTGGTTCAGGAATTCTATGATAACAAGTGGCATTTACTTATGAGAGCAGAGCACTGGAACAGCGCAGGCACCAAGGGAATAAAGGAATGCCGGCGTGGAGGTTTATTTTTTGGTTTGTGAATAAACTCTACATCAGCATGGCATGAGCGGGCACGCTTGTACCAGTGCTTAAATTTCACTTTTGAGTCTTGAAGTTTTTTTTCGCACTGACCCTCACATATCTTCAAAAAAAAAAGGTCTGTATTTACTTCCAAGCCTGTCCCAAACCAGTGTGACTCGATTCGTGTCGGGCAGTAATTTCCTTCCCTGTAGTTTCATGGGGGACCTATGCTGCAGCATTCTTATCTGATCAGAGTAATCTCACATTTCATCAAGTCTAAACAGGGATACCACCTCATAATAAAAGCGATTTCACTCTAGAAAATGGAGCCTTTTTAATGACCGAGAATGATAAGAGATTGGTGTTGGGGGGCCGGGGGGGTTGGTGGTAGGGTGACGGGAAATACGCAGCTAACTGTCTGGTCTACTCAGGAAGTTGCAAATCAGTGGTATTGTCCATCGGAGGGGGGCTGACAGAATACAGTCAGTGCCCAAACAATGCTTGCGCTCCACTTTGGGGAAATGAAGTCAGTCAGCACTGGCTTCGACAAGCGCACTGACAAAGGAGATAAACCGCAAACAGGACAAAACAAGGGATACCGGGATATGGGCTGCTAAAGAATGCCAATTACACAGCAGTCTGTTATGCTAGACAACATGGACCGGGCTGCTGGAGAAATCCCCTTAAACGCAGGTTTGAAGGTCTCATGTTTTACTCCTAACGGCAGATTGTTAGAAGCCAGATAATGGGTACATAAAGGTGGGGGGGGGGGGGGGGGGGGGGGAATAAAACTTGCGGAGTCTGCTAGCCCTGCTCAGAGTGTTCTCTTTGCTAAGCTCCACGAAGGAGGAAGTTAAGGCACCAACCTTTCGCATTACATCATATAAAAGCCTCATTTATCACCGGCCAACATACATCGAGAAAATCATAACATCCTTTCAGGAAAATCATGTGGAAAATAATCTGATTTACTTCAGCGAAAGCTTTCCGCATCAAGGTCCAGCCTCTGACACTGTAAACTTGTGCAAGTGGATTTCAACAATTATTCATGGGAAATGGAAAAAGTCCCTCACGGCTTGCTGTTAAACTCTATCACTGGTGACAGCCCTCAATGGTGAAGTCATCCACCTCATCAAGTAGCTGAAGGCAATCTTACCTGCACCGGAAGTCAGACAATAATTAAAAGGTCACCTGTCTATAATGTAGGTACATTCAGGATAGACACTGCATGCTTTAAGGTCCCTTTAGCACTCAGCCTCACAGAGCAGAGAGTTTCCAGGTTTACTGATGGTCTACACCAGTGTTGGGCAACCTGCGCCCCAGGGGCCACATGTGGTCCACCTGGGTTCGGCTCACGAGACATTTTGGGCGCTCTTTTGTGGTCGCGTTGTGCTCGAGCGAGAGCACAACACGGCCAGTGAATCCCGGGAAAGGCCTCTCGCTGGTTTCCCGGCAGCTTTCGACGCCTCGCGGGATCTACCCAAATCCCGCGAGGTGTCGAAATCTGAAGCGTGCCCAAAAGGGACGTGACCAAACGACGCACGCCTATGTAGGGTTTAAACCCACTCAGGCGTGCTGAGCCGGGAACTGCGGGCGTCCCCGGATCTTCCAGCCTCCCCAGGGAGGCTGAAGCTGGGCACCGTTCAGCACTGGACCAGGCAGAACGGCACTCAGCGGGGTCTCCCAGGCCATTAGAGACCCCTGGGTGGTCATGGATAGTGCAGGGCGGCTCTCTGGCAATCCCCGGTAATGCGGGCACCTTGGCACTGCCCAGCTAGCACCTTACCATTGCCACCGTGGCACTGCCATGGCGCCTGGGTGGCACTGCCAAGCTGGCAGGAGCAATGCTGGGAGATAGTGCAAGCGTGCCTGGGTGGCACTGGTTAGTGCAAGCGTGCCTGGGTGGCACTGCCAAGGGCCATGCCCATGAAAGGAGTGTGGAGGTGGGGTTTGAAGGGTTGCATGGCAGGTAAGTAGGGACTTCTGGGAGGTTGAGGAGCTGACGGGTGGGGGTCCTGGACAGGGGGCCTGGAAGGGGACGTCTCTGGGGGCCTGCAGAGGGGGCCCCCAGGGACCCAATAGCTGGGTATCTTCACTTGGGGTGGGTATGGATTAGTGCCCATGTGTGTGGAGGGTGACACTGCCCATGGGTGGGGGTCCCACACGCTCACTTAGAGATCGGGGCATCCTTTCAAAATGGCGGCCCGATCTCTGAGCTCAGCTCCTCAGTGCTGAAAAAAATTCTAAGTGTGGGCTAAACCGGTGAGAACCTCCCCAGGGCCCCAAAACAATGACTAAGTGTTGTTTGATAGCGGTGCGGAACCCCCCCCCCCCCACTGCCTGAAAAATCCACCATAAATGAACTTAGAAATATTTGCATTAAATTCTGTCCTTTGTTAGGCAGCACGGTGGTGCAGTGCGTAGCAGTGCTGCCTCACGGCACTGAGGTCCCAGGTATGATCCCGGCTCTGGGTCACTGTCCGTATGGAGTTTGCACATTCTCCACGTGTTTGCGTGGGTTTTGCCCCCACAACCCAAAGATGTGCAGGGTGGGTGGATTGGCCATGCTAAATTGCCCCTTAATTGGAAAAAAAATTGGGTACTCTAAATTTTAATAAGAGAAAAATAAATAAATTCTGTCCTTTGTTGACTGTTGGCCATGCACAGGGTTGCCAAATTCCGCTGATTTCCATCAGCATAGCTTTTTTCCTGCCGGTATGACTGAAGTGATTTGCACGTAAAGCAAGGGCAAGTGAAGTGAAGTGGGTTTGCTCACAACATTGACTGTGAGAACCATGCACTCCCTCCGCATCCAATCAAACACAAATAATTATTTTGTTTTTACCACTTGATGTTGATGACAGTTCTATTAATCTGTGCTCTACTGTTCTATGTTCTATGTAAACATTTGAGATAACTTGTTATGAAATGTTCAGCGTGTATTAAATGCATTCAATTTTATTGAAGCGTCATGGTTAGCGAACAAGCCTGATTTAAATCTTGCGGCTCACTGAGATGAAGGAGGGCCACACCACTAGCCTAGGTTGTCCATCACTAGTCTATTCAGTTACCTGATCTCAACTGATGCCAAGGTAAGGATCAAATTTCTGAATCCGACTGATACACAGTAACCCCCACTGGAAGTGCACAGATATCAATACCATGCACTCACAGGAGAGGTTGCCTGTGATCACAGTGCTGAAGGAGGCCATTTGGCCCATCGAGTCTGCCCCAACCATCTGAATGAGCACCCTAGCTAGGCCCATTCCCCTTTCCTAAGCCTGTAACCCCAGGTAACCTTCGGACACACTAAGGTGCAATTTAGCATGGCCAATCCACCTACCCTGAGCATCTTTGGACTGTGGGAAGAAACCGGAGCACCCGAAGGAAACCCAGGCAGACACGGGGAGAACATACAAACTCCACGCATGACCGTTACCCAAGGTTGGAAATTGGAGGGCAATATCGTCTTTAACACACTAGTAATAAAATTAACCTGATTTTATGACAAAATCTGTCTGTAAATGCTGTGAAACAAAAAAAAAATGCCCGTCTTGCACACAACAGTAATAGATAGTCAGAGCTACATTGTTTTGTGTGTCACAAAGGAAAGCAGATGCTGCTGATGAACTAGATACAAGTATTAACAGGCCTGCACTAATACAGGTACATGATACAGGTCAGGGGTCGGGGTTTGTCAGTTCCAGTGCCAGAGCCACAAATCATTTCCACCTGTGGCTCCCCCTCCTCTCCAGCAGTAAAACAGGAGATTGTACCCAAATATGTTCCAGAAAACACCATTCCTTCCTTCCTTCAAGGCTGACATTCTAAAAGGAAACTACTACAGATAGATCAATAACCACTCATTAAAAAAAATAACACATAAAAATCTAAAAAACCCAAATGAGGGATTTTTTAGGTGCACCTACTTCACAAGATTTGGACTTGTGAATGATGCAAAGCATCACAGGAAATTTAAAAAATGCATTATTCCATTGTCTGATGGGAGCTTCTATTTTATTACCTTATTAAATCTACATGAAAACATCAGTGTACACATTTTATTTATATGGATGATGATAAATTGGGGGTTCTGCTTCTTCTGGTCTTCGGTCCTGCCAAGTTTATTCAAGAGACAGTGTAGAAGTAAATTAGCTCCAAACAACACTGGGCTTCTACCCTTTTAAGTATGTTCCTTCAATCATCATAAAACACCCTTCCAATTTTTTTCTGTTCTCTCTTTCTCCATATCACATGTCGTTAATGATAAAGATGTCAGACAAATGGTCAAATGCTAGGTGCCAATTTTGCCCGATAACCAGTTGCTCAAGTTGGCTGAGACAGCAACTAGAGCTGCCTCGCCCTCCCTCATTAAGCCTTTCCTCACCGGTGGGAAGCGAGTTGCCTCCATTCAGCAACTCCCCCTGACGTCAGTGCATAGAGAACGAAAGGGACAAGTTCGACTCCCACCAACTTCACTTACTGGGCCACCCACATATGTGATGACAATTATGTGCCTTCTGGGCACATTCACTCATTCTAGGAAAAGTTTGGTTTAGTTTCAGCATTTTACAGTAGGAAATTGGTCTGATTCAATCGTTGATACATCCAGCAATCCGCTTGATTCTCTGTCATCGGGACCCCTCTTAAAATTCAAACCATTAAAACAATGAGAATTAACATTGGATTTTTTTTTAAAAAATCACTCTTTCTGCTGATTTTAGAACATAGAACATACAGTGCAGAAGGAGGCCACCCAGCCCATCGTGTCTGCACCGACCCACCCAAGCCCTCACCTCCACCTCATCCCCGCAACCCAATAACCGCTCCCAACCTTTTATTTGGACACCAAGGGCAATTTAGCATGGCCAATCCACCTAACCTGCACGTCTTTGGACTGTGGGAGGAAACCGGAGCACCCAGAGGAAACCCACGCAGACACGGGGAGAACGTGCAGACTCCACACAGACAGTGACCCAGCGGGGAATCGAACCTGGGACCCTGGCGCTGTGAACCCACAGTGCTATCCGCTTGTGCTACCGTGCTGCCCATGTTCAAAGAGTGAGTGATAATGAAATTATGTCGTGTAATGGTTTGGAAGAACTACCATGTCCAACAAGGGAGAAATTGTTCTCAGTGATATTTTGAACTAACATATCACTTTTTATGACATTTCTCTGAATGCCATTGATTCAGAGTGGCGGTGCAGACTCGATGGACTGAATGGCCTCTTTCTGCACTGTTGGGATCCTGTGGATTCTATGGATAATAAATAAATGGTGAAATTGCAGGTGCAATTTTCCAAAGCTCACTGGATTTGGGAATTGCCCTTGTGAATTGGAATATTTGTAAATTTTACTCAATGTGTTCTGAAGGGAAAGGGAGAGAAGTCAGGCAACAGTAGATCTGTTGGCTGAGCATCAATTCATCATAGAATTTACAGTGCAGAAGGAGGCCATTCGGCCCATCGAGTCTGCACCGGCTCTTGGAAAGAGCACCCTACCCAAGGTCAATACCTCCACCTATCCCCATAACCCAGTAGCCCCACCCAACACTAAGGGCAATTTTGGACACTAAGGGCAATTTATCATGGCCAATCCACCTAACCTGCACATCTTTGGACTGTGGGAGGAAACCGGAGCACCCGGAGGAAACCCACGCACACACGGGGAGGATGTGCAGACTCTGCACAGACAGTGACCCAAGCCGGAATCGAACCTGGGACCCTGGAGCTGTGAAGCAATTGTGCTATCCACAATGCTACCGTGCTGCCCTTTTGCAGGAGAAGATATTGTAATCTACCATCAGAAACAGAGCAGTTGAGCATTTGGACAACTAACTGTAAATCAAGTAAAGACATCCCGTATTTGTGAATAATAGGTCTATTTGTACTATCGCTGAATTTCTAAGGGGAGGTCTCTAGCATGGTGGATGGGGGAAGGCATGGATGTTGACGACAGAGGGATTATGATAAGGAACCAGACAAGAGAATTTCAGTAAAATTAAAAGGACACAGAATTGGAGGTAACCTTGTGGCATAGGCTGGTAAATTGTCTGGAAGGTAGAATACAGGGATAATGGGATTGTTCTCTGACTGCAGGGTGTGTTCCCCAGTCATCCTCTAAATTTAATGGCAAAACAGGGTGGTGGGACCAAATGGCCTACCCATTTCCTAATTTCCTACGTGATGGTGTGTTTCATTACTACCGATGGCAGGCAGGATAAGAATTGCCGCTTTGGGATAAAGTGTTGTATGTTACTTCAACTTCATGGTAATAATGGATCTTGTTCTCCTGTGAAATCCCTTTTACTTCATTGGAAATAAAGTGAGAGTGTAAAATTGAAGGATATTAAAGAAAATTCCCTGAAAATTGGTTTATGAATATGCTACAGGCAAGACTCTCTTTCCGGACAGTCCTGAAATCTATTAAAGAAGCAAAGATGGCCAAGGGAATTAAACAAAGTTAGTTGATCATCCGTGATGTTGATCCCAGGCAAAAAACATCAGACGGACTATTAGATTTAATCTATTATGTTATTCCCTAATTATTTGTATTTTGCATGCTCTCAGAGCCAAATTACATTTTGTAAATTTATTTTTTCTTCTCGGATACTTGACTTGCAATGTTCAGTTTACTTTTGCACTTAATTATTATTCTTTGCTGATTCCTTCTTTTGCCTATAATGTTACCACTTGCACAAAATTACATTTAATCTTCCTTGCATTTTTCAAAATGGTGTAATACTTTAAAAGCATCAACTGTGATTAAATTCTTGAATAAGTCAATTAATATATCCATTGCATTTAGAAAATAGAAGGTCGGCGAGGGAATGAATGTGATTGGAATAGGGCCAAAGAAACATAAACAGCACAGCTGAAGGAGGGATAGAAAAAGGGTTAAGCTTATCAGGAGGGACAGCTGTGGTAGGGAGGTTCACTACAGGAGAAACAATCTGCAAATTATAATAGATTCAGTGACTGATTCAGCACAGAGGGGGCCACCCAGCCCATCGTACATGTGCCAGTTCATTGAATGAGCTATCTGATTTGACCCTTATCTTGGCCCTATCCCCATTGAGAATGGGAACACAGAATGAGATGAAGACTGCATGCACTGAGGAACAAGTGCTAACCTGGTTATTTGGTGCAGGTGGGATCTCTTTGGTAGGTTTCTTTCGAGGTATAATTTAGATTAACACTTAAGACTTAGAACGTTGAAACTAAACACTTGTTAAAAAGCCTAGTCTGACAGAGACCACCTGGCAGAGGCAGTTTTCTCTTAATCAACTGAATGAGGTTATAGAATTTACAATGCAGAAGGAGGCCATTCGGCCCATCAAGTCTGCACCGGCTCTTGGAAAGAGCACCCTACCCAAGGTCAACGCCTCCACCCCATCCCCATAACCCAGTAACCCCACCCAACACTAAGGGCAATTTTGGACACTAAGGGCAATTTATCATGGCCAATCCACCTAACCTGTACATCTTTGGACTGTGGGAGGAAACCGGAGCACCCGGAGGAAACCCACGCACACACGGGGAGGATTTGCAGACTCCGCACAGTTACATGCACAGGTTGGCTGAATAGATGTTGATTAATGTAGCAGGAAATTGACTTAGCAGTTGAAACTTGGGTGTTAGTGTCAATTTGGTGCAGATGAGAATTTGGTGCAGAGAGGAAAAGAGGTTGAAAAAGATGAGTGCTCAAACACATTAGTTAGATGAACAGGTAAGTGATTGGTTGGTAAGTTTTAACAATTTATCCCTCTAAATGGGGGCAGTAGTTTAAAGGGTACTGGGCAGATGCAAATATTAACAAGTTCAACTATTTAATGTAACTACAGATAACAGTTGAGTAATATTTCTAAAATTGAAACTTAATTAGTCAAATTAAGCACAATAATGTGTCGATGAACTGGATTCTGAGCTTCAGACACTGTGATGAATCAGAGAATGGGCAGTCACACCCCTTAGACTAGGTACTTCTGCATTCATCATTGCTCAGGGACAGGAGAGTATGATTGCAACTGCTGCAGAATGGGGACCCAGGAGGTCGCAATGGAGTAGCCTCAGTCCCTGGTATTGTCCATTATGTGTGAGGTTCTTGCAGCGTGTGGACGAGCAAGGACTGCAGGGTGGAAGAGAAAATGGACCACGGCACTGTGGTGTAGGGAACAATCCAAGTGGAGGGAGTAGAAAAAGAATGTAGTTTCAGTACAGGGATAGTTAATATTCTCTGTAGCCAAGAGAAATGAGCCCTGAAGGCCGTGTTGCCAGCCTGGTGCCAGGGCTAAGGACATCTCTTCCAGGCTGGAGAGGAACTTGGGAGGGGGAGGCGAAGAATCCGCTTGCCATGGGTGCCAGTGATATTGGTAGGACTAAGAAAGAGATCTGTGAAAAGAGATCTAAGAAAGAGAGCACAAGCTGTGGGAGACTTTAATTTTCATATGGACTGGAAGATTAGTTTATTGAATGCTTTCATGACAGTTTCCTCGAGTAATATGTTGTGGAACCAACATTTTAGATCTAGTCTTGTGAAAAGGCAGGGTGACTTAGTAACGTCATAGTAAAATATGCATTAGGAAATAGTTATCACAGTACAACAGAATTCCACATTAAGTACTCCAATCATAAATAAGATTCTTAAACCTAAACCTAAACAAACCAAGTACATAAGTATGAGGGAACAGTTGGTTAAGATTGATATGGTAAATTGATTAAAAGGCATAGCTTTAATTAAACAGTGGAAAACATTTGAAAACGCAATTTGAAATGTTCATCAAAAATACATTTAATTGTAAAACAAAAACTCAGTGAGAAAGAGCCCCTTGAGGTTTGCTAAGGAAGTGGTGGCATTATCATTGGACTGGTGATCCAGAAACCCAGGGTGTGTAAATTCTCTGGGGACCTGGGTTCGAATCCCACCACAGCAGATGGTGGAAATTGAATCCACTAAATATCTGGAATTAAAAGTCTAATAATGACCATGAAACCACAGTTGGCTGTCATTATTACATTTAGAGAAAAAAATCTGCAGTCCTCCCTTGGTCTGGCTTACATGTGACTCCAGCTCCCCAGCAATGCCATTCAGTTGTATCAAAAACTGCTACAGAGCCTAAAAGGAATGAAACCGAAAGGATCACCCTACATTGACCTAGGCACTGGAAACAACAACGGCAAATCCAGCCCTGTCGCACAGTGGGTGCACGTACACCATATGGATTGCAGCGGTTCAAGGCGGCTTCTTAAGGGCAACAAATTGCTCGCCTAGCCAGCGAAACCCGCATCCCAGAAAAATGTATTAAAAAATTAGATTGAAAGAAGATATTGTGGGAATTATAGGGCTACTGTAGTTTAGACTATCTTTGGTAACCAACTTATGGTAGAACAGCAGAATGGTTATTTCATAAATTTCTGGTTATTGTGCTCATTTAATATGTATCTCATGCAAACAGTGAATAATAAAAAATTAAAGCTATTGCTTACTGGTTTTGTGTTATGTTCATACCCCTGGTGCTCCTTTCTATATGTGTTCACAGTTGATAGCGTTTTACCAACTGAGTGAATCTGATGATTTAACTTAGGAATTTGCTGTTATCTCTCATCCTTACCTCTAGTGTCATGAGCTGGTGACACTAGCACAGCATAAAATTAACATAGAAGCAATATGAGTGAGTTAGATGGCCCAGATGTGTGTACTAAATCTGTTTTTTTTTTTGAAAACTACTCCTAATTATTACCCATTCTATGCTAATCATACAATGACTTTCCTGCCATTTATCATTTTTCCCTGGGCATGAGATTGGTTAAATGCCACCTTTAGCGAACACCTTAATGTGTAGTGTGAAAGCAGCCCAAAGTGATTGGCTCTCAAAGTCTCTGCTTGGGGTGACCTGATGGTACCACAGTTAAGAAGAAGATTTCGCTGTGGGAAATAGTGAGTACTGAATTCCATACTGCCATTCTGAGCTACCATGTTGGAGCTGTTGGAATATTGCATCATGCTGTATAGAGATCGGGTGAGATTAGAAGCATTCTCAGCTGTGATGCCCTGGAGTCAAATAGCCTGCCGACACTCAATGTCTAGACTCTTACATACTTGGCTAAGGTACTGGAGGACAGCGGATGTCTATGGAGCCATACACCAGTAAGAATCAGTGCCTTCAACAGAGGAGGAAAGAAATGTAGAAGAGGAAAAATATACACATATGGACAGTATTGCAAAAACATTTAGAAAACTGAGGTTTACTTATATCTGTTGGCATTATGCCACTGACCATATCTGTTGGCATTATGCATTGATGCCACAAATATTGTAACATTCAGACTAAATTGGAACAGATATGTGAACGGAAATATACATCCATCAACTTAATTACCCAAGTCTGAAAAAATGTTAAGATTACAAACTGTATTCAAACTCTTGCTTCAAGGGTTTTGTGCTATTGTTTTTGGTGTATACTTCTGGCACGCTTGGCTAATGTGCTGTCCAAGGCTGTAATCCTATCACGCTCCCAAGTCGATTTAATCTTACTCCTTAATATTTAAACACTTCACTACTTTAAGCTCTACTTCAAGGCAATAATTCAGAGGGTTCTTCATTCTACTAAAACAAAGTAATGAGGTTATCAGCTACTTTTCACCAGCTCCAATCATTGGCACTATTAAATAATTGACGTTTAAAATGATATTGGCTATTTGGTGCAATGTAATGAGGCTTTCAGTAAAAAAGAGTTACATTTATTTGGTCAATTTATGCTCCCCATCAAGGTGTTAATGTTGGCATCCAGTATCAGCAACTAGCACTCTCAGGTCAGATGTAGCATACTTAGAATTCTGGAATGGCAGAACAGTGCAGAACAGAATTCACACTGCATTATCCATTACTTTCCATTTTCCTGTCCTTTTATATACATACCTCACATTTTAATCTTTCTAATGTATATATATTTAATCACTCCCTTTTTGAAAGCTGTTATCCATTCTCCTTAAGCCCCACCACTTTTAGTAACTCTTCCTAATATGTCCTTCTTTGTCTCAGCACCCATTTCTGTCTCATGCCTCTGTGAAGTAGCTTGGGATGTTTGTCAATGTTACAAGTGCTTTATAAATGCATGCCATTGCTGCTTCCACCACTATTGCTGGTATGTCCCATCATATTTCTGTTGAAAAAAAAATCTTCCAAGCTCCCTGTTCTTTTGGTGGTTGTCTTATGTTAATACCTTCTAGCTGCAGATTCATTGGCTAGTGGAGATCGTTCTTCCCCTCATTAGTTTGAACATTTCTGTTACATCATCTCGTAACTGTGTCCATTCCAGTAGTGCAAAGGGCCCTCGTTTCTTAAATATCTTTTAATAACTACAACCTTTTATCCTACTGAATTGGTTCTGAACTCGCTCTCTGGTCTTGACATCCTTTCTAAAGTACAGTGCCCAACACTTGCCTCAAATTTTTTGCTGTGGCCTAAAGATATGGTAGATTTAGGAGAAAGCATTTTGCTTTTGTACTATGAGCCATTATCTGCAAAATATATGGGGTGAAATTCTCCCCCAACGGCGCGATGTCCGCCGACTGGCGCCCAAAACGGCGCCAATCAGACGGGCATCGCGCCGCCCCAAAGGTGCGGAATGCTCCACATCTTTGGGGGCCGAGCCCCGACATTGAGGGGCTAGGCCGGCGCCGGAGGGATTTCCGGCGCCGGAGGGATTTCCGCCCCGCCAGCTGGCGGAAACGGCGTTTGTTGCCCCGCCAGCTGGCGCGGAAATTACATCCCCGGGCGGTGCATGCGCGGGAGCGTCAGCGGCCGCTGACAGTTTCCCACGCATGCGCAGTGGAGGGAGTCTCTTCCGCCTCCGCCATGGTGGAGACCGTGGCGGAGGCGGAAGGGAAAGAGTGCCCCCACGGCACAGGCCCGCCCGCGGATCGGTGGGCCCCGATCGCGGGCCAGGCCACCGTGGGGGCACCCCCCGGGGCCAAATCGCCCCGCGCCCCCCCCCCAGGACCCCGGAGCCCGCCCGCGCCGCCTTGTCCCGCCGGTAAATACCTACTTTAATTTACGCCGGCGGGACAGGCAATTTCTCGGCGGGACTTCGGCCCATCCGGGCCGGAGAATTGAGCGGGGGGGGGGGGGGGGGGGGGGCCCGCCAACTGGCGCGGCCCGATTCCCGCCCCGCCGAATATCCGGTACCGGAGACTTCGGCAACCGGCAGGGGCGGGATTCACGGCGGCCAATGACCATTCTCCCACCCGCTGGGGGGGGGTCGGAGAATGACGCCCATGATTCCACATACAGTTTTAAAATCTTTATCAAGGTCTCTCTCTCTTTTCAAGATTTGTGTATCGGTCTCTCTCGCTCCACTTTCTTTGAAAATGATTACTTGGTGTACATTTCCTCCAATTCTTCCCCCCAAAATGTATCATCTCACATTTCAAAACTACAATACGGCAAGGCTCCTGCGAGGTGACATTTCAATTTGGTGAAGTCAGCCGCCTAGAAGATCAAGCATGGGAAGTTCCCCTCACATACAAGTTCCCCCTCACACACCATCCGGACGTGGAAATATATCACCACCGTTCCTTCACTGTTGCTCGGTATAAATCCAGGAACTCCCTCCCAAACAATACCGCGGGCATACCTGCACTGTGTGGACGGCAGCAGTTTATGGCGACAGCTCAGTGCCATCTTCTCAAGGGCAACTAAAGACAGACAGTAAATGCCAGCCTCGCCAGTGGTGCTCATATCCCAGGAATGAAATTTTAAAAAAACACGTCTTCTAGAAATCTATCCAACACCAATGTAAGACTGACAAGTCTACAATTAACAAATGTATTTCCTTTTCTTTTCCATAACAGAGAATGTGCATTGATAACTGTCCAGTTCCCTGACACAACTTCCATCTGCTTGAAAGCTCTTCTATTTGCTTTCTAACTTTCCTCAGAATTGTAGGACGAATGTCATCAGGGCCAAGTACTTCTTCCATTTAGAGTTTCACCAAATTTTTTTTATGGACAACTTCCTTAAGGATAGTTATATACAGATGAAAACAAAGCCTCCATCTACTTTGTCCGACCAACGTTCTTTCATTTCAGACGACGCATGTACCCAGTATTGCATCAGTGTGAATTTTTCCATTTCCCATTAAATGCCAAACTATGGGCATTCTTACGCTGTGGGTTTTGTGATAAATAATGACTCATTTCCCATGCAGCTCTTACAATCAGTAGAGGAAGGAAACTTTCACCCCATTTCTGCTTGAACTGAATTTTAATGCAGGTCAAGGAGGTGAAAGGATTGAGGTTAACTGCAGTCAAATCCGAGTCATTTGCTCTGATGGTTTCCAATATAATTTACTGAATTAAATGATTTCACGGATCAATAACAAACTCTGTTAGAAATCATGCTGCTTATTTTATCAAGCAAGCAATGATTTTTGTGAATAGATGCAGTACTCTTCAGTGAGGTCCCAATCTCCTGACAGAGTGTTCATGTTAAGCTATTCATTATCGGTAGAAAGTTATAACATTGCTACATCAATAACAGTGCCTCAATAATAGGGGGCGATTCTCCGGCCCCGCTCGCGCAGGCGCAACCTGTTATAGACAGAGACTCTTGCGAGAGGGTCATAACGCGATTTGCGCCACAGTGAAGACTATCAAGATTCTCCCCGCACCCGGTTGGCAACGTAATCTGGTTCATGCCCAGCGAAGATGTGAACCAGGTTGGCACATTTAAGTCATTAACATATTCAGATTTGGCTTTAAGCTAAATTTACTGCGCCCCTTCAATTCTCTACCCACCAGCGCAACCTGAAGCCAGCGGGAATCTCTACCGGTCTCCAAAAATAGAGACCAGATGTGATGACCATGCCGGGGGGGGGGGGGTCTCGCCCGGAGGCCATTGAAGCCCCTGGATGGTCAGGAAGGTGGCTGGAAATTGCCCTGCACCTGCCAAGGGGCAGGGCCTGAAGGGGGAAACTGTGCGGAGGGAGTGAGCTCTTTTTGCCAAGTGTTGTTGCACCTTAGGGACATAAACTAGTTCTGTATCACTCGAACCATTCTAATAAATGTCCTCTACACCCTCTCCATGACCTTAACATCCTTTCTCAAGTGTGGTCCCAATATTGGCCACAACACCTCAAACCTAAGTTTGACCAACGTTTAATAAACACCCGGCACGCCCAGCCTGGCTAGTTCCATTGCAGTGATCGGCATGCCCTACTCCTTCGCAATTTTCATGTGAGTTGGGCCAAGAGGTTCATATCAGAGGGATCATGAACCATAGTCTGCATAGTCATGCCCCTCCCATGCTAACCTCTGCTCCCCAGACACCCCCATGGCCCCATATGCACCCATGCCGAGGATTACCCTGGAACAATCCCTCCATGACTACTTATGTCCCTAAGGGATGAGTGGCCTTGACGGATAAGCGCCTGTTTTTATTACAACTGGGACAAAGTCCCACTACACCGAGCCAGGCCTTTTACACAGCCCCATGCGGCTGCCTCTGAAATTTTTCCCAGGTCGCCACAGAAGCCACTGTGTCACAAGACCTCCATACAGTATAGATCAGCGATAGGCTGTGGTGTTGGGTGCTCTGAGGTACAGACGAACCAACACGGTTGCGATTGGTACAACGCAGTTTTATTCCAACTAGTTATTTACACATCTGACTTGGTACTCAGCACGTGGTGACTGTGTGAGTGTCTTGTTAATGAGGTCCTGGCCGTGTCCTGTCTCCAGATGGACTGACCAGGAGGTGTTGTGTTTCTTGTCTTATACTGTGTCTGCTCTTGTCTGTGATTGGCTGTCGTGTTATGTGTGCTAATTGGTCTGTTGGTCTGTCTATCATGATGTGTGTGTTGTGATGTGTGTTTGAATATCATGACATAGGCAACCTAGGCTAGTGAGTGGGCCGCATCAGAGGCCCTCCTTCATCTCAGTGGACAGCAAGATTGAAATCAGGCTTGTCCACTAACCATGACCCCACCAATAAGATTAAATATATTTAATACATGCCAAAAATGTCATAGTGAGCTGTTGGGTGCCATTTAATGAAATGGGAACAAAGTCCCACAGCGAACGTGTTTAGCCACGTGTTACCTGCTAAGGAATACATTGCCTGAAAGGGTTGTGGAAGCAGATTCAATAATAAATTTCAAAAGGGATTTCGATAAATATTTCAAAAGGAAAGATTTGCTGGGCTATGGATTAATGGCAGTCTATGTCAGCCTATGTCATACTACTCCCGAGAGGAACCTTAACCTCCCTCCAATAAAATATTCAGGAAGATTGGCTCTACTTCTTACAGAGAAAAACTGCATCCAATTCTTCTGTTAACATATGCTTGCAAGGGACTTCCGGTTGCGGCTATGCGGAGCTAAGCCGCACGATTCGGCAGCTCCCGCGAAAACGGACTTTCGGGCTCGATAGAAGAGCCTCAACGAAACGTTTTTCACAGCCAACCCGTGGGGAAGAGAGGAGAGAGGTCCCCTACTAACTTGTATGGACCGGACCCGCAGCGAAACGGCCAAAAAAGTGGCATTGGAGCAGCGGGAGAAGAGAGGGAAAACAAGCAAAATGGCGGCGTCCGGGGACAAAGAGGAGAAGCAGGAATTCATCAAGCGCTGCTTCGAGGAGCTGCGTAAGGAGATGGTGGCGCCTATGTTGGCAATAATTGAAGGACTGGGGGTGAAGATCCAGGAGATCCAGGACAAAGTGAGTGAGAATGAGGACGGGCTCTTGGGCCTGGCGGTGAAAGTGGAGCGGCACGAGGCGCTACACAAGATGTGGGCGGAAAGACTCGAAGACCTGGAGAACAGGTCGAGGAGGAATAATCTGAGGATCCTGGGTCTCCCAGAAGGAGTGGAGGCGGCATATGCGGGCACAATGATCAGGGCGCTGATGGGCGGGGAGGCCCCCCGGGATTGCTGGAGCTGGAAGGGGCGCACCGAGTGCTGGCGAGGAAGCCCAAGGCAAATGAGCCGCCAAGGGCGATGGTGGTGGGATTTCACCGGTTTACGGACAGAGAGAGGGTCCTGAAATGGGCCAAGAAGGAGCGGAGCAGCAAGTGGGACAACGCAGAGATCAGAATATACCCGGACTAGAGCACGGAGGTCGCTAAGCGGAGAGCGGGTTTCAACCGGGCCAAAGCGGTGCTGCATCGGAAAGGTGTGAAATTTGGAATGTTGCAGCCAGCGCGACTGTGGGTTACACATAATGGCCAACACCACTACTTCGAAACGCCCGAAGAGGCGTGGACCTTTATACTAACTGAAAAGTTGGACTCTAATTGAGGGTTTGTGAGGGTGGGAGGTGTTTGAGGGTTAAAGTACGATGGTTGTTGTATATAGGGGGTCAATCACGCGCAGGGAATGTTATATGGGCTGGGGGAGAGAGACAGGGCTGCGACAGGAGCTGCACCAGAGGGGGAGGGCCAGGCTTTGGAAAGCGCGGGGTTCAACACAGTGCTGGATCCAGCACTGGACCGCTCCAGATCAAGGACAGGAAAGAGGCCGGCGGCGGCCAAGGTGCTCAGGGGGTTTATGGATCAGATGGGGGAGTGGACCCATGGAGGTTTGTAAGACCGCAGGCCAGGGAATTTTCTTTCTTTTCCACGTGCACAAGGCCTACTCCCGGATAGATTTCTTTGTTCTGGGCAGGGCGCTCATTCCGAGGGTGGAGGGGACGGAGTATTCGGCCATAGCCATTTCGGACCATGCCCCGCACTGGGTGGAAATGGGGCTGGGAGAGGAGAGGGACCAACGCCCACTGTGGCGGCTGGACGTGGGACTGTTGGCAGATGAGGTGGTGTGTGGGAAGGTGAGGGGGTGTATCGAAAGGTACTTGGAGGCCAACGACAACGGGGAGGTGCGAGTGGGGGTGGTATGGGAGGCGTTAAAGGCGGTGATCAGGTATGAAAAAAAACCAAAACATATGCTTGCAAAATGGTAGGCAAAGCAGAGGATTAAAGCTCAACAAGAAATCCAATAGCACAGTATAAAGCACAATTGTCTGATTTCCTAGCAGGACAACATCATGTGTGGCTGAGGGGGCACTGTAGCCAAGCAGGTTAAATTATCAACACACTTGTCTTGCCAAAATTAGGCCAGCATTAAAAGCAATTCGAAACGTAGATTGCACACTTTTTATGGGTTGTTCCAACTTCTAAAACCCAAGGATTACAAGAAAACGGCAGAAGCTGCTGACTCCGAAACCACTAAATGAATCACTCAATCCCTCTGCACTGTGAGTAAAGCTTTGCAACTGCCGTGAAAACCCAGATCAATAGGATTTCACAACCGCAGAGTTCACGGACTGCAACCAGCTTCTGGGAGGCCGACAGCAACAATTACCTCCCATGAATCTTCGATTTTGCACAGCAAAAAATGAAAAAACAATGTTGTTTCAGAGAGAGATGGACGGGATTCTCCGACCTCTCCGCTGGGTCGGAGAATCGCCGGGGGGGGGGGTGGCGTGAATCCCGCCCTACCCTTCCGACGTGGCTGCCGAATTCTGCGGCGCCGGTTGTTTGGCGGGGGCGGGAATCGCGCCGCGCCGGTCGGGGGCCATTGGCAGTGGCCCCCCCCCCCCCCCCGGCGATTTGCCGGTCCCCGTTTTCAGCCAGTCCCAATTACATAAGGTCCATACTGGCGGGACCTGGCTCTGGGGGCAGCCTGCGGAGTCCTCGGGGAGGCGCGGGGGAATCCGGCCCCACAGTGGCCTGGCATGCAATCGGGGCCCACCGATCTGCAGGCAGGCCTGTGCCGTGGGGGCACTCTTTCCCTCCGCGCCGGCCTCTGTAAACTCCGCCATGGCCAGCGCGGAGAAGAAACCCTCTGCGCATGCACAGGAGTCACGCCAGTGGTTCTGGGAACACGCTGGCGCTCCTGCGCATGTGCCAACTCGCGCCGGCCGGCGGAGGCCCTTTGGCGCCGGTTGGCGCGGCACCAACCACTCCAGCGCCAGCCTAGCCCCCGAAGATGCAGAGGATTCCGCACCTTCCAGGCGGCCCGCGCCGGAGTGGTTCACGCCACTCTTTGGCGTTGGTACGGCCCGCCCATCGGAGAATCCCGCCCATGATTTCAGAACCTTTGAGGCCGATGTTTACACGTGCAGAACTGCATACAATGCCGTGGGAATATTTGACACAAAACATTGTGCAGAAGTTCATGAATATGGGTCCGGAGTATAATTAGGTTCCTGCACGTTTCCTGTGCCATTATGGATTTCTCTACCCATGTGGCTTTCATTTTACAGACATGCTGGTATGCGTCGAGGAAGCAGTGTGATGTATTATGTACTCTGGGATAACACGGGCTGCAACTCTATGCTGCTTTGACCAAAAGATATTCCAGACTTTGAAGTAAGTTCAATGTGATTTATTGAACCATTAGCACAGTTCTCTATGAGGTCGACTCTCCTGCTAATCTTGCTACAGTAACTCAGTCTAACTAACCAGTCTGCTCTGAGCCACGTGGTGGTTGTGATGCTTCAGATCTGCCCCTGTCCTACTCTCTAAGTGTCGCCTGCGGAAAGAGACAGAGCATGTGTGCCCTGTCCTTATATGTGGGTTGTGTAATGCACCCTTGTGGTAGTGTCACCTCTGGGTGTCTTGACTGCCTATTGGTCGTGTCCTATTCTGTGTGTTCATTAGCTGTATGTCTGCATGTCATAACATCCCTGGTGCTCCCTCTAGTGTTTACTTCGTCGTAGTGTATGTACAATGATGCATATCACCACACAGTGATCTGCAATTCAGCTTTTCATTTTGTTTCTTTCACCAAACAAAAGTGGATAAAATAAATAGTTGCAATCCGAGGTGTTGTTAAAACAGAAATAGCTCTCAGAGAGCCAAATATCGCAACAAGCCATCACCTTTCTCAAGATTTTCTGTGCTGGTGTGTCCGAAGAAGATTATTCATTTGGTGTCAGGCTTGAGTGCATTCGTGTACACAGAATTCCGTTCCAATAGGAATATCATTTTATTCTTTGCCATGCGGTGAAATGTGGCCATGGGTGTGAGTGCAGGCGGACTTTTCCGGACCTTTTATGGATTCCACGTATTTGATCCTGGGGGACGCGCACTCCAAATGGTTGGAGATCCACCGCACCAGCTCCACTGCCTCCCACGCTCCAATTGAGTAATTATGACAGTGTTTCTGCACTCATGGCATACCAGAAGTCCTGGTTTTCGTTAACAGCACTGCCTTCACCAGTAGTGAGTTCCAAAACTCTATGCTATCCAATGGCATCAGACACATCAGAACAGCGCAGTGTCCCCCGTCGTCAAATGGGATGATGGAACAGGCGGTGCAGACTTTAAAAACTGGCAAGAAGAAACAACCTGTGCCATCCATAGAGACCAAACTGGCACGATTTCTATTCGACTATAGGACCACTCCTCACAAACAACAGGAACTGCCCCAGGGGGACTGGTAATGGGATGGTGGCTTCATACAAGACTAAGCCTACCATTCCCAAACCCCTGGCGGTGGGGGACGGGGGACGGACGGGACCAACAAGAGAACCAGAAATTACATTATGACTCTGCAAGAACAGAAAGAACATTTGAAACAGGTGATCAGCTTTAGGTGAGAAACTTCGGACATGGTCCCAGCTGGGTACCTGGGATCATAATGGGGAAAACGGATCGAGAGTGAAACAAAGTGAAGGCCCAGGGTAAGGTCATAAAGAAACATCTGGATCACCTCAGCAGAAGGGAGTCCACCCCCGAGCAAGCCTCGTTACCGTCAGTACCGGGCAACAGCTCGAAGCCCACCCAGCGCCCGTCCCTCCGGATAACGGCGACATGGAGTCTCAGATGGAAGCAGAGGAAGCCGGTGCCCTGACTGAGGCGGACCCCAAAGAGGAACCCGCGTCAGTAACTCTTCGGTGTTCCCTCTGGAAATGAAAGTCCCCGATTCAGTTCCAGATCCAGTCCCGGCCTCGACTGACCTCAGGCCCATCGCCAAGTGGTGGAAGGGACTTTCTCACAGCGGGGGTACTGAGGAAGAAATGGACAGAAATGGGGAGGGATATTAAGGTGGCCACGAACGACATGGGGGGTTCATCAACAGATCTCCCCGTCGGCTTCGTGGAATATGAATTTACCTAATGAGCGGACGGGAGCTCTCCCAATGGAAAATGAGAAGCAGGAGTTTAAAACCCATTGCTTCAGCTTGGGCCAGTATTGTGTAGGTCTCTGGGCTTGGACGCGTGTGGTGTAAGCTGTGGCTGCAGCCTTTTTCCGTTATGTAAATAAACGGGTATGGTGTTGGCAGACTGGTCCCGGTGAGATTATTACAACACCCCAGTCTAGGTGATACAATGGGATGATGATAGGAGCCATTCATTTCAGTCTGCAACCCACTGAAAGAGATTCCGGAACTGCTCTGATTGAGATTCCGGAACTGCTCTGATAGAGATTCCGAAGTGGCTCTGAAAGAGATTCCGGAGCTTCTCTGAAAGAGATTCCGGAACTGCTCTGATAGAGATTCCGAAGTGGCTCTGAAAGAGATTCCGGAACTGCTCTGAAAGAGATTCCGGAATTGCTCTGAAAGAGATTTCAGAACTTCTCTGAAAGAGATTCCGGAATTGCTCGGAAAGAGATTTCAGAACTTCTCTGAAAGAGATTCCGGAACTGCTCTGAAAGGGATTCCAGAGCTTCTCTGAAAGGGATTCCGGAACTGCTCTGAAAGGGATTCCGGAACTGCTCTGAAAGAGATTCTGTAACGGATCTGAAAGAGATTCCGTAACGGATCTGAAAGCGATTCCGGAACTGCTCTGAGAGAGATTCTGTAACGGATCTGAAAGCGATTCCGGAAGTGTCACATGCCCTTAGGGCAGGGTTGTACCCTGGGACTGTTGGTGCCACCTGGGTACCTTGGAAGTGCCAGCCAGGCACCTTGGCAGTGCCACGTGGGTACCAGTCTGGCACTGCCAAGTTGCCCAGATGGCACTGCCAGCTGGCATGGGCACTGCCAGTGTGCTAGGTTGGTACTGCCAAGGTGCCAAGCTGGCATACTTTGCGCTGGTGTGTGATCGGGGCGTTGCCCTGCGTGGTTGTTGGGGGTCGGGAACCCTCCTATTGTGCATTTGGGCAGGAGTGGGGTGTCGGGGGTTGCTTTGGGGGCCTGGGAGATCTGGACGCCTCTCGCTACACTAGGGAGTTCCGGCGAGTGAAGTTCCCCAGTGTACAAAATGGGATGATGTGTAGCCTCGGCCGCGCATTCCCCACCGAGGCTGTGTATACAATGCGAATCGTGTTGTATAGCCACGTGTTTCTCGCTGATGCGAGTGCCGGGAAACTGCGGCTAAACGCACTCCCCATGGGACTTTGTTCCCAATTAGTTGAATCGCACCCATGAACATTTCACCACAGTTTACTGGGGAGAACAAGCAGGAGTACAAACACTGGCTGGCTGCCTTCTGGGGTGTAAAGCTGATTTGCAGTGGTCCTATTTTCTCTCCAGATGAGATTTTTGATTTGATTTGATTTGATTTATTATTGTCACGTGTATTAGTATACAGTGAAAAGTATTGTTTCTTGCATGCTGTATAAACAATGCATACTGTACATAAGGAAGGAAGGAGAGACTGCAGAATATAATGTTACAGTTATAGCAAGGTGTAGATAGAGGATCAACTTAATACGAGGTAGGTCCATTCAAAAGTCTGATGGCAGTAGGGAAGAAACTGTTCTTGAGTCGGTTGGTATGTGACCTCAAACTTTAGTATCTTTTTCCTGACGGAAGGAGGTGGAAGAGAGTATGTCCGGGGTGGGTGGGGTCCTTAATTATGCTGGCTGCCTTTCTGAGGCAGCGGGAATTATAGATAGAGTCAATGGATAGGAGGCTGGTTTGCGTGATGGACTGGGCAACATTCACGACCTTTTGTAGTTTCCTGCGGTCTTGGGTAGAGCAGGCTCCATACCAAGCTGTGATACAACCATTCTATGGTGCATCTGTAGAAGTTGGTGAGGGTCGTAGCTGACATGCCAAATTTCCTCAGTCTTCTGAGAAAGTAGTCGTTGGTGGGCTTTGTTAACTATAGTGTCGGCATGGGGGGACCAGGACAGGCTGTTGGTGATCTGTACACCTAAAAACTTGAAGATCTCAACACTTTCTACTTTGTTCCCATTGATGTAGACAGGGGCATGTTCTCCACTACGCTTCCTAAAGTCAATGATAATCTCCTTTGTTTTGTTGACATTGAGGGAGAGATTATTGTCGTCGCACCAGTTCACCAGATTCTCTATCTCATTCCTATACTCTGTCTCGTCATTGTTCGAAATCCGACCCACTACGGTGGTGTCATCAGCAAATTTGAAGATCGGGTTGGAGGGGAATTTGGCCACACAGTCATAGGTGTATAAGGAGTATAGTAGGGGGCTGAGGACACAGCCTTGTGGGGCACTGGTGCTAAGGATGATCGTGGAGGAGGTGTTGTTGCCTATCTTTACTGATTGTGGTCTGTGGGTTAGAAAGTTCAGGGCCATTGAGATGGCGTCTGCTGTGGACCTGTTGCAGCGGTATGCAAACTGTAGTGGATCAAGGCAATCTGGGAGGCTGGAGTTGATTCGTGCCATGACTAACCTTTCGAAGCACTTCATGATGATGGATGTCAGAGCCACTGGATGATAGTCATTAAGCCACGCTGCTTGACTTTTGTTTGGTACAGGGATGATAGTCGTCTTCTTGAAGCAGATAGGGACCTCGGATTGTTGTAGAGAGAGGTTGAAGATGTCTGTGAATACCCCCGCCAGCTAATCCGCGCAAGACCTGAGTGCTCGTCCGGGTACCCCATCCGGGCCACTGGCTTTCCATGGGTTGACTTTCGAGAAGGCTGCTCTGACGTCTGCAGTGGTGATCTCAGATACAAGTTCATCCGCGGCTTCTGGGGTGGAGGGCTCGCTCTCGCTGACCTCTTGCTCAAAGCAGGCATAGAATGCATTGAGCTCATCAGGGAGGGGTGCGTTGGAGCTGACGAGATTGTCTAACTCTGCACACTCCAGGCATATTGCTTCATTCCAGAGGGCTGATTTTAACTTTGCCACCCAGCGGAGACAGGTTGATAGTTGGGTGGGCAAAGCTGTTGCCATATTTACTGGGTCTGAGTTAAGAGATGTAATAAAGGTGTCCAAAATTATGAATGGCTGAATAGAGAAGCTGTTTGCAGTGGCAGATGGGTCAGTAACCAGTGGACCTAGATTCAAAGTGGTTCGCAAACTAACCAGGGACATGAGGAAACTTTCTTTGGGTGCATAACAAGTTGTTGTGATATGTAAATGTTGCCACAGTACCCGAGGACCATCGGCTGCTCTCCCCTTTGAGTGCTGATTGGTGGTGATTTAACCTGAGGGTCACTCCACTTCAGGCACGGGGTAAGGTTGAGAAGACCTTGAATAACCTCAGCCGGTGGGGAAATTGAACCCGCGTTGTTGGCGTCGCTCCGCATCACGAACCAGCCACCCAACCAACTGAGCTAACCGTCAGCACCAGAATACTATCAGCATTCACTCATTGCTATACTGATGACATCGGTACAGGCTCATCGGATGGATGGCAGTCGTCTACTCAAAGACCTTCTGTACGGTTGGCCCTGATGTCCCGGGCATCTGTATCTCTGTTACAAACAGAGTTATGAAGATGGTGAACATTGATATTGACAGTTGCTGACAGCCATGACCTCTGGAGGCTGATTGGAGAGGGATTTGAGGAGAACAGAAACAGAAAGCTCAGCTGGTGAGGAAAATGACCCAGAGAAAACAGCAGCCAGCGAATCTTGCACCTTCTCAGCCCGACAACTTCCTCTTCAGCAAACACGGCAGAGACGGCCATGTCAGAGTGGGGCTCCTGACCATCACTGCGTTGTCGACCATGCGCAAATCATTGTCTGAAAGTCAGAAGGCTGCCAATTTACCAGGTGTAAAGTTCATGTATGGCTTTCCTGTGTGCTGAATGGTTCTATATTGAATCATTCTGTACAGAAGCCCAGGCTCCTGTCTGAATCAGACAGGAGTCCCATTGCTGTACGTGCTTTGGGATGTTATGATGTTCATGGGACCCCATGAACAGGGCCAGCTGGGAGAACTGCCACACCGTGCACTCTCCATTCCCCAAGCTTCACCACCAGTGGTGAAGAGCAATTGGCCAAAAACAATAAGTGAAAAATGTTTTGGGGCCCACAAGAATAATCTCTGCTACTGCTGCTCAGGGGACCCCGCATTGACGATCAGTCCCCAACTGCCCGCCAATCCACATTCCGCTTTGCTGGGTCAGCTCCAGGTTCCTTGATAGGTCGTTGACCTCGTGTGTGCGTGCTGCAGCGGGTCATTTGTTCAAACGCAAAGCTCCCCAGCAGTGTGGGAACTCAGGGTCAACCCCCAAAATTTACCAGGCCTCCTGCCAGCATGATCACAGGCAGCTGGTCACCAATCTGCTCATGTGTCATTAGCACAGCAGACAGTGTAATTTACCAATTGAGCCACCACAGAAAGTACTTAAAGATCTTCTTGATACTGCAATATTCATTTACACAAGAATTCAATAACTAAGACCCTGCCATAATTTTTCTTAAAAAAACCCCAAAAGTGGAGATTTAAAGTAGGTTCGCCACTCGAAATGCCTTTGCATGGAATTCTCCCCATTAAAGCAAAAAAGGCTTCTGCTGAATGGTGGCCATTTGCATGCTGAATGTATCACTAGAGCTTGTGCAGCCTCACGCATGCAAAGTTCAGGTTGTGCACAGCAACATAGTTTAAAGTGCAATACGTTTAATCTTGGCTCTCTGCTTGACTTGTTCACGGTGTTGCCCACACACAAAGCACTGGCTGATTGACTGCTGCTTAACACCCAGGAAGAGCTTCATGCATGCAAGACCTCAGGCCAGCACAGGAAACACTCTTGTCAGGTCCTAAAGCTACCCTACTACCTTATGGATGGCCTGATAATGGGGCCGCAATTGATCAAAGTCTGGCATTCCGCCTTATCAGTACTCAATCATAATTCAGGAATGAAACAGCTCCAGATTGCTCCTCCCCACCATTAACTTTCATTCAATCATAGCACAAAAAGTTCATGCGCTCACAGCCAGATGTTATCATCACGGGCTTTTTACATTTCTTTCTGTTTTTTAATACATTGCTGGTGAAATTTGAGTTGCTGATGAGTTTAGCTAAGCAGTTTTACCTTTGACCTGATTACATTAAACTTGCCCAATCAATTTAAGTTCAGTATAAACATCATTTCTCAGGGTCCCTCTTGGCCGAGGGTGAAAAGGGACAAACTGAAGCCTTAATCCCAAGTACTTATAAGTAGCATTGAGGCCCTCACAATAAATGGAGATGTTTTTAAACACGTAAAATACAAATAAGTTAAATGCTTGTTTCATGAACAGCATGGTAGTTAGCACAATTGCTTCACAGCTCCAGGGTCCCAGGTTTGATTCCCGGCTTGGGTCACTGTCTGTGCCGAGTCTGCATGTTCTCCCCGTGTGTGCGTGGGTTTCCTCCAGGTGCTCTGGTTTCCTCCCACAGTCCAAAGATGTGCAGGTTAGGTGGATTGGCCATGCTAAATTGCCCTTAGTGTTAAAATTGCCCTTAGTGTTGGGTGGGGTTACTGGGTTATGGGGATAGAGTGGAGGTGTGGGCTTGGGTAGGGTGCTCTTTCCAAGAGCCGGTGCAGACTCGATGGGCCGAATGGCCTCCTTCTGCACTGTAAATTCTATGAAAGAATTGTTGGTATCATGGCACTGAAGTCATTGCTAATGTGGTCCTTCATTTTGTGAAGACATCCACTTTCCAAAATATATTTTCCCACCAAATGTTTACTGTTTACATTTGGCAAATAAATTCAGAATGAAGGCACTGCCGGGGCTGATGCCAAAAACAAATGGAAATGGGAAACATCCATTTGGTAGTCAGGGAAAAGGTAGGATAGAGGCTCGCTGTTGTACCGCTCAAGAACTTGGGAAAGTACTACTGATAGTTTACTCATCATTCTTCAATGCTACAGACACCTATGTACCAGTCAATGCATCAACTGAAACTTTTTGTCAAATAGTAAAGCACAGACATATTTGTTATTCAACTTAGCATATGTTTATAGACAGGAGTGGGTTATCTATCACTGAAGAAAAACTCAATACAAATGAAATAGATTTTTTTGCTCTGCATACCCTTCATACACAACGTTTCAGAGGTAGTCTCTAGTTTTTGCAAAAACGTTTGGCTTTAAAAACATATATATGTTGTGTCCAGTCGCAGTCTGAAATATTCCATAATCACCGACTGCAAAGGGGCGAACAAAACCGCTACAGTATTTGGCTTGTCAAAAACGCACCAGGCAAATTCTGTGTCACATGTAACATATGCGTATTATTATACTTTTAAATCAAATGGAACAATTTTTTTTTTAGTAGTTAATGGGAAGACTGCTGGTATGTACACTGAAGCAGACCAGCTTGGCAGCCGGGAGAGCATTTTATTACAAACCGCAGCTAAGGAGGCAGTTTCTCCAAAGGGCAGCGCCAATGAATGCACTCTTTGTACAGCGTATTAGTGAAAATATTCAGCATTACCTGGTACACTGTCCCAGCTCCCTCTATTGAAAATAAACTACACTGCCTCAAACCCTTCGCTTTCAAAAGTGACTTTCAAAAACACTTTCCGAAACGGGCACTTTGAGTTATTTCACTAAAATAAATCCACAAACATTAATATATATATATATATAAATAACTGATTGATCGGGAGGGAAAGGGGAAAAAAAACATGGGTGTCAACATACACAGATTGAGACATAGTAAGGAGAAGTGTTTTATTTCACAAACTACCAGTTATGTTTTTAGTTCCTCGCAAGAGGATTTATGAAACTTTCGCTCATGTAATTTATGGGTGTACCTCCCCCCCCCCCCTCCCCTCCCCTCCCCCTCAAAAACTAATGTACATCTTTCTGTTCTGTCTTTACAGGATCGCCTTGAAAAACGTCTTGCTGAGAGGCTGGGTTTTCACTGACATGGACTCCCAATAAATAGCCTTCAGTGGATGGGATGGGGGGTGTGGAGGTTGACAGTCGAAGCACAGCTGCGGGGCTTATGGAAATTGCACACTAGAAATGCTGTTTCCATATAACGCTCTTCACAACAAACACTGCGGCTTTTAGCTTCTTTCCCTTCACTCCAATACTTTGCATATTGATGACACTTCCCTCTAATACACAGCCAACTGCCAGCAGCCTCAAGGTACAGCGAGATCAGTGTTGTGTCAACTGGATGTCTGGATATCCCCTGGAGGTAAAGGTGACCCGGCAAATGCGCCAACCTTCATTTATTTGTTGACAGCTTTTATCATATTTCGATTATTTATTTATTTTTAAAC
This sequence comes from Scyliorhinus torazame, assembly GCF_047496885.1. Classification (NCBI taxonomy): domain Eukaryota; kingdom Metazoa; phylum Chordata; class Chondrichthyes; order Carcharhiniformes; family Scyliorhinidae; genus Scyliorhinus; species Scyliorhinus torazame. Next base: position 301,092,627 of record NC_092712.1, read on the forward strand.
ACTTTGGTCCGTTAGTAACAGCCCTCAAAGTGGAAAGTTCACGAGAGCAAAAGTTCAAATTAATTGCCGAATGAGCAAAAGTGCTTCTTGAAATAACGATCGAAGACAAAGGAATACAACTAAATATCTGAGTCCACTTGGGCCGGTTGTATCACCGATTCTTATCAGAGAGTAAGTTGTGGATGATTACCTGGTACGTCTTACATTGAGGTGACATTTTCAAAATTGTTTTCACTCCAAAGGCTGGTTTTAATTAATTTCAGTTAACCTGTCAGTTGAACCATAATACCAGATTCAATCTATAAGCTCAGAATCAATGCAACATTCTTTGAGCAACTTTTCATTTTTGACCCCTTGATTTGGCTTTCTGTACAATGCATGCAGAATATTCAACATAATATTAAGTGACAGAGCCTTTAAACACAGAAAGCTGCACTAGCAATTCAGCTGGTGATTTTAATTTGATTGCCATAAGGAGTTACTTTACTCCTTTGATGTTTTTAAAAGAATCTCCCTTTACATATAATACTTCCTTCATCACTTGCAATGTTACTAAAATGTTTCATTTTTAAATCAATTTGTGCCTGCACTTCCAGCGTCAGAACCTACCAGAGCTCAGAAGCAAAGAGGCAATGCGGGTTATCAGCCACTTAATAAAACAATCATTGTTGAATAAAAGTGTGCTGGAGGTTAAATAAATTCCACACACGCGGTACCGAGCAATTTACAGCACAGGCCAATGCGCTTGTCCCCCACTACATAGAAAGCATTTGCCCTTGCATGGCTAATATGAGACTTGGCTTCAATACGAAGGGTGGAATCTTGTGGAGGCAACGGGAGTCTCGGCTGCAAGGTGGAGAGCCAGAGCGGGCAGGCCCGCCACGTCTGGCTTCACTTGACAGGTCATTGGTGGGCCCCTCACGGGGAAGTGGAATACTGCTCATTGGCTGGCAGGTGGGAAGGTGGTGGCTGGCAGGTGGGAAGGTGGTGGCGGGCTCCCCCCACCCCCTTCACCAAACTCACCGTGGGGGAAGGCACAAGATTCCGCCCTAAGTTTCAGCAGTGCCATGACATCACTTGACCAGGAGGCGCAACGCATAGAACATTACAGCGCAGTACAGGCCCTTCGGCCCTCGATGTTGCGCCGACCTTTGAAACCACTCTGAAGTCCATCTACACAGGTAAAATGTGATTTTATTTAAAATACCCGAGGTCCTTGGCTGAGCCCAATAAACTAGTGACCTGGTTTGCAACTTTAACATAAGTAACTGTTTATTATGTACAGTATAATAATTAAACTGAGAGAACATGTAACTGACTAGCTAACACCTTTCCTACCCCCCCCCCCTTTCTAACTACCCACACATACACACAAACAACACAGGTGGAAAAGGATGGTTGAGAGGGAAAACAAATATTACTAAAATAAAAGAATAAGAATTTTTGATTTACTGGGATGGCTTCCAGTTTCAGTCCTTCTGAATAAAAGCAAATTACTGCGGACGCTGGAATCTGAAACAAAAGAGAAAATGCTGGAAAATCTCAGCAGATCTGGCAGCATCTGTAGGGAGAGAAAAGGGCTAACGTTTCGAGTCCCATGACTCGTTGTCAAAGCTAACAGACAGAGAAAGTGGGAAATATTTATACTGTGGAGTGAGAACGAAAGATGAGTCATAGCCACAGAAACCCAGGGAAACTGGGTGTTAATGGCCACAGAAACCAAGGGGAAAGAGTGCAGTCCCCAGAGAGAACAAAAGATGAGAAAGGTCAAACAGCAGTGAAACTAACATCAGAGGATGAACTGTAAATGTGGGGGGAGGGGGAGGGGAAGGGGGAAGCAAAGAGGAGAAAGGTGAAGGAAAGGTGGATAAGATTGGGGGGGGGGGGAGAAATTAAATATATATTAAGAAAGAAAGAAATGGTAAAAGACAATTGAAATGAAATGGGATGAAAACAAATGGGTCGAGGTGGGGTAGAGCTGATCATCTGAAGTTGTTGAATTCGATGTTCAGGCCGGAAGGCTGTAGCGTGCTTAGCCGGAAGATATGTTGTTCCTCCAATTTGCGTTGCGCTTCAATGGAACATTGCAGCAGGCCAAGAACAGGCATGGGAGCAGGGTCTTTTGTTAAAATGGCAAGCAACAGGAAGGTCAGGGTCCTGCATGCGCACAGACCGAAGATGCTCAGCAAAGCGATGACCCAGACTGCGTTTAGTCTCTCCGATATAGAGGAGACCACATTGGGAGCAGCAAATGCAGTAGACCAAATTGGAAGAGATGCAAGTGAAACGCTGCTTAAACACTATCTGCGATTGCATGGGGAGGTGCCATGGGTGATGGGAGAGGTACTGGGTATGTTGGAGGAGTGGACTAGATTGTCTCGGAGGGAACGGTCTCTGCGGAATGCTGACAGAGGGAGCGAAGGGAAGATGTGTTTGGTGGTGGCATCACGCTGGAGTTGGCGAAAATGGCAGAGGATTATGCTGTGCATACGGAGGCTGGTGGGATGAAATTTGAGAACGAGGGGGACTCTATTCTTGTTCTGGGAGGGAGTGGAGGGCCCTGTCCACAATTGTAGGTGGGAAATCACGGTTGAGGAAGAAGCAACACATTTTCAAAGCACCATTTTGGACAGTGGCATCATCGGAACAAATGCGACGGAGGCGAAGGAGTTGAGAGAAAGGGATGGAGTCCTTACAGGGTGTAGGGTGCGAAGAGCTGTAGTCCAGATATCTGTGGGAGTCAGTGGGCTTCTAGTGGATAGTCTATTGCCGGAAATGGAGACAGAAAGATCAAGGAAGGGAAGGGACGTGTCTGAGATGGACCAGGTGAAAGTGATGGAGGGGTGATGGAGGGGTGGAAACTGGAAGCGAAGTTGATGAATTTTTCCAGGTCCGGGCAAGAGCATGACGCGGCACCAAAATAGTCATCAATGTATCGGTAAAGGAGTTGTGGGAGGGGGCCCGGATAGGCCTGCAACAAGGAATGTTCCACATACCCCATAAAAAGGCAAGTATCCATGCGGGTACCCATTGCTACACCTTTGATTTGGAGAAAGTGAGATGAGTTAAAGGAGAAGTTGTTGAGAGATAGAACAACTTCAGCCAGGCGGAGGAGAGTGGTGGTGGATGGGAGTTGTCCGGGCCTCTTTTCGAGAAAGTAACAAAGAGCTCTCAGGCCATCCTGGTGTGGGATGGAGGTGTAGAGGGATTGCACAGCCATGGTGAATAGAATGCGGTTAGGGCCCGCGGACTGGAAGCTGTCAATATGACGCAGGGCATCAGAGAAATCCCGGATGTAGGTGGGGAGGGAATGGACCAGAGGAGTGAGGATGGAGTCAAGATAAGAGGAAATAAGTTTGGTGGGGCAAGAGCATGCTGACACAATGGGCCTGCCGGGACAGTCCTTTTTGTGGATTTTGGGACTAGGTAAAAGCGGGCTGTCCGGGGTTGGGAGACTGAGGTTGGAAGCTGTAGGGGGAAGGCATCCGGAGGAAATGAGTGCGCTAACGATATTGGAGATAATGGCTTGATGTTCAGTGGTCTGGTCATGGTCCAGGGACTGGTAAGAGAAAGTATCTGAGAGTTGGCGCTCAGCCTCTGTGAGGTAGAGGTCAGTGCACCAAACGACAGCAGCACCCCCTTTGTCAGCAGGTTTGATGACATAGTCGGGGTTAGACCTGACAGAGTGAAGAGCAGAAAGTTTGGAATGGGTGAGGGGGGGGGGGGGGGGGCAGAAAAATTAAGACGGCCAATGTCCCGTCGACAGTTCTCAATGAAAAGATCAAGGACAGGTAACTGTCCCGGCCGGGGGGGGGGGGGGGGGGGGGGTCCACTTGGAGGCAGAATGTTGGAAGCACATGAAAGGATCAGTGGAACGGGAGGAGGATTCTTGCCCAAAGAAGTGGGCACGGAGACGAAGACGGCGAACGAAGAGTTCAACATTATGTCGAGCCCGGAATTCATTGAGGTGGGGACGTCAGGGTACAAAGCTGAGTCCTTTGCTGAGAACAGCACGCACAGCCTCAGAGAGGGGAAGGTCGGAAGGTATGGTGAACACGCTGGGAGAAATGGGGTACGAGGGATTGGGACTGGCGGAGGGCCTGGGATGGGCAATGATGTTGAAATTGGGAGAAATGGGGTACGAGGGATTGGGACTGGTGGAGGGCCTGGGATGGGCAGTGGTGTTGATACTGGGAGAAATGGGATACGAGGGATTGGGACTGGTGGAGGGGCTGGGATGGGCAGTGGTGTTGATACTGGGAGAAATGGGATACGAGGGATTGGGACTGGTGGAGGGGCTGGGATGGGCAGTGGTGTTGATACTGGGAGAAATGGGGTATGAGGGATTGGGACTGGTGCAGGACCTGAGATGGGCAGTGGTGTTGATACTGGGAGAAATGGGGTACGAGGGATTGGGACTGGTGGAGGACCTGGGATGGGCAGTGGTGTTGATACTGGGAGAAATGGGATACGAGGGATTGGGACTGGTGCAGGGACTGGGATGGGCAGTGGTGTTGATACTGGGAGAAATGGGGTACGAGGGATTGGGACTGGTGGAGGACCTGGGATGGGCAGTGGTGTTGATACTGGGAGAAATGGGATACGAGGGATTGGGACTGGTGGAGGGCCTGGGATGCGCAGTGGTGTTGATACTGGGAGAAATGGGATACGAGGGATTGGGACTGGTGGAGGGCCTGGGATGGGCAGTGGTGTTGATACTGGGAGAAATGGGATACGAGGGATTGGGACTGGTGGAGGGCCTGGGATGCGCAGTGGTGTTGATACTGGGAGAAATGGGATACGAGGGATTGGGACTGGTGGAGGGCCTGGGATGGGCAGTGGTGTTGATACTGGGAGAAATGGGATACGAGGGATTGGGACTGGTGGAGGGCCTGGGATGCGCAGTGGTGTTGATACTGGGAGAAATGGGATACGAGGGTTTGGGACTGGTGGAGGGCCTGGGATGGGCAGTGGTGTTGATACTGGGAGAAATGGGGTATGAGGGATTGGGACTGGTGGAGGGCCTGGGATGCGCAGTGGTGTTGATACTGGGAGAAATGGGATACGAGGGATTGGGACTGGTGGAGGGCCTGGGATGGGCAGTGGTGTTGATACTGGGAGAAATGGGGTACGAGGGATTTGGACTGGTGGAGGGCCTGGGGTGGGCAGTGGTGTTGATACTGGGAGAAATGGGATACGAGGGATTGGGACTGGTGGAGGGCCTGGGATGGGCAGTGGTGTTGATACTGGGAGAAATGGGATACGAGGGATTGGGACTGGTGGAGGGCCTGGGATGGGCAGTGGTGTTGATATTGGGAGAAATGGGGTACGAGGGATTGGGACTGGTGCAGGGCCTAGGTTGGGTGGTGTTGATGAGTTGTTGAAGCTTGCGTTCCTTAACATCTGTGAGAACCAGGAAAAGATTCTTGTTAAAGCGTTGAATGATGCGAGGGATGAAATGAAACTGGGACAGGGACAGCTTTGAGAGAGAGTAAGACGGCGCTGCTGGAGAGAGATGTCGAGTGTCTTCATGTGGCGGTGCATGGCACAGAGTGTGGCTTTCAGGATGCGGTGAGAGCAGCAGTTGGAAGAATGTTGTATATCCTGGAGGTACCTGTAAGTCCTTCTGAAGTTCAGGCTTTAATTTAGTTGCTTCTTCCTTCTAGGCTTGAGTTGATTTTCTCTGGCAAAGTTGTCTACTTTCTCTGCAGGCTCAGGATCATTTCAAGTTTACAGAGAAGATGTGCCAGGCACTCACTGATGTTAGAACAATAGAGCAGTTCTTTCACTTCACAAGCAAGGGAAACAGACTGTTCCCTTTCATTTCCCAGCTCGAAACATTGCTGCTTCAGCTCTCTCAGGAAGCATCACACAGGAACCAATCACTGGATAAAAGCAAATTACTGTGGATGCTGGAATCTGAAACCAAAAGAGAAAATGCTGGAAAATCTCAGCAGGTCGAGCAACATCCATAAGGAGAGAAAAGAGCTAGATTTTCCAGCAATTTTTCTTTTGGTTTCAGGAACCAATCACTAATTGTAGTCAAGCAGAACACTGTCCCTGGCCAACCCACCGGTTGGGAGTATCCAATCAAACTGACTTCTCCAAAACCGGTTCCTAGGAATCACCCGGTGCCGAATAGTCTGGCCTCTCCTCTCCAAGCATTAAACCTGGGAACACAATGTCCTGACAAGCAGGCTGCTTCAGCTTGCGTCTTCTGCTTAAGGGGCACATTCCCATGATGGGTCCACGGACCAAAAATAATAAAATAAAAGAAATGGAACAAAGGAAATAAACAGGCAAGACTCTTGTAGACAGTTCCCCAACATCGAGAATATTGCTGAACCTCTCTGAAACAGTGTGGCCTCAAGTGGCACACAGAAAAGCAGTGGATCTGTAAGGGTATTTTTTGCAATCAAAACAAAGAATTGCTGCAGAGGCAGTTAAACGTCGCTGTGTATTACCCTTCAAGAAGAGAAACATTTTATGCAAAATATTATCCAATAATGTAAAAAGTTACAATGCAATTGCAAACATTATGCAATTCAGACAGTAATGGATGCAAATGTCACATGATATTTGCATTACACTTATTTGGTTACTTTCATCATAACAAAATGTCCAATTACTGTCTTCAGATTTATGAGCCACCCCCCCCCCCCCCCCCCCCCCCCCCCCCCCCCCCCCCCCCCCCCCCCCCCCCCCCCCCCCCCCCCCACCCCCCCCCCCCCCCCCCCCCCAATAAAAGCTCTTACTACTTATGTGTTTATTACTCAAATTCCAACTTCACTGGAACATGTCCATACCTTTTTTGCTTTTCGCATTTTCCAATTTTCCAAACAAATGTTCCCACATGCTGCTCCTTAACAAAGGTAAGACAGCAGACTGTTTCCAAGTATCTACTACTGTGACGAAATGTCTATGTGAGGGGCCCAGAGGAGCTAATTCCTCTTAATTTCCCGCCCTCAACGTGACGAAACTTGCACTGGGAACCTCCTCTCGATTGAACGGTTTGAGATACGGACCGTATCACACGGAAACCTCGCACTGTCATTTGGGAACACGGGCTTTAAATTGCAATGTTGTGCCATTTTTAATCTATTACTTGAAGATACTGAAAATATAAACTATTAGCATCTATTCCACGTGGGCATGCAAATCCATCCTTGTTCAAAAAAGCGGTTGTAAAGATATATCCAGCCAGTAAAAACAGGTCAGTCAATTTAACTTTTTGTGTTGTGGAAGCTTCCAGAAACAATAATTTGGGACAAAATTAATAGTCACTTGGGTGAATTGGCTTAATTAGGAAAGGCGTTGTGGATTTGTTAAAGGGCCATTGTGCTGAACTATCTTGCTGTTGGGCAGCACGGTGGCGCAGTGATTAGCACTGCTGCCTCACGGCGCCGAGGTCCCAGGTTCGATCCCGGCTCTGGGTCACTGTCTGTGTGGAGTTTGCACATTCTCCCGTGTTTGCATGGATTTCGCCCCCAAACTCAAAGATGTGCAGGGTAGGTGAACTGGCCAGGCTAAATTGTCCCCTTATTGGAAAAATGAATTGGGTACTCTAAATATGAAAAAAATTATCTTGCTGTTAGCATGGTATACCTGAATTTCCCAAACCTATCTGATAAATTGCTGCAGAACAGACTTGTGAGCAAGGTGTAACTCATGGAATAAAAGGGGCAGTAGCTCATGGATACAGAATTGGCCGAGGAAACAGAGTAGTGGTTAATAGATGTTCAGACTGGAGGAAGGTTTGCATTGGAGTTCCCTAGGGGCTTGTGTTCGGACCCTTGCTCTTCCTGATGTTCTAAGACCTTGGGCGCGATTCTCCACTCCCGCGCCGGTTGGGAGAATCGCCTGGGTCGCCAAAATTTCCCGCGACGCCGGTCCGACGCCCTCCAGCGATTCTCCCAAGCGGCGAGAATGGCCCCGTCGAGTTCAGCGCTGCGCAGGCCGGAGAATCGCCCGAGACACCCAAAATGGCGATTCTCCGCCACCCCTGCTATTCTCAGGGCCAGATGGGCCGAAGTCCCGACAGCGTGACCCCAGTTCACGTCGTCGCCGTTCACACCTGCTATTAAAGTCGTCAGCCAGTCGTGCTGGCTGACGCTGAGCAGGGAGGTGAGCGGACTGTTCCGCAGCTCCTGGAGACCGGGTCGGCTTACCGAGAAGGGCTGCGGCCAAGGGGGGCGGGGGGGAGAGAGTGTGCAGGTTGAGGGAGTGTGTGCAGGTGGGAGGGGGGTGAGGGAGCGTGTGCAGGTGGGAGGGGGGTGAGGAGAGTGTGCAGGTGGGAAGGGGGGGGTGAGGGGGAGTGTGCAGGTGGGGGTGCGGGGAGAGTGTGCAGGTGGGAGGGGGATGAGGGAGCGTGTGCAGGTGGGAGGGGGGTGAGGGAGAGTGTGCAGGTGGGAAGGGGGGGGGTGAGGGGGAGTGTGCAGGTGGGAGAGGGGGTGAGGGAGAGTGTGCAGGTGGGAGGGGGTGAGGGAGAGTGTGCAGGTGGGAGGGGGGGGGTGATGGAGAGTGTGCAGGTTGGAGGGGGGGTGAGGGAGAGTGTGCAGGTGGGGGGGTGAGGAGAGTGTGCAGGGGGGGTGCGGGAGAGTGTGCAGGTGGGAGGGGGGTGAGGGAGAGTGTGCAGGTGGGAAGGGGGGGTGAGGGGGGAGTGTGCAGGTGGGAGGGGGGTGAGGGAGAGTGTGCAGGTGGGAGGGGGGTGAGGGAGTGTGTGCAGGTGGGAGGGGGAGTGTGCAGGTGGGAGAGGGGTGAGGGAGAGTGTGCAGGTGGGAGGGGGTGAGGAGAGTGTGCAGGTGGGAGGGGGGGTGAGGGAGAGTGTGCAGGTGGGGGGGGTGAGGGAGTGTGTGCAGGTGGGAGTGAGAGAGTGTGTGCAGGGGGGGTGCGGGAGAGTGTGCAGGTGGGAGGGGGGTGAGGGAGTGTGTGCAGGTGGGAGGGGGGGTGAGGGAGTGTGTGCAGGTGGGAGGGGGAGGGAGAGTGTACAGGTGGGAGGGGGGTGAGGGAGTGTGTGCAGGTGGGAGGGGGGGAGAGTGTGCAGGTGGGAGGGGGGGTGAGGGAGAGTGTGCAGGTGGGAGGGGCGGGTGAGGGAGAGTGTGCAGGTGGGAGGGGGGGGTGAGGGAGAGTGTGCACGTAGGAGGGGGGGTGAGGGAGAGTGTGCAGGTGGGAGGGGGGGGGATGAGGGAGAGTGTGCAGGTGGGAGGGGGGATGAGGGAGCGTGTGCAGGTGGGAGGGGGATGAGGGAGAGTGTGCAGGTGGGAGGGGGGGTGAGGGAGTCTGTGCAGGTGGGAGGGGGGGTGAGGGAGAGTGTGCAGGTGGGAGGGGGGTGAGGGAGAGTGTGCAGGTGGGAGGGGGGGATGAGGGAGTGTGTGCAGGTGGGAGTGAGAGTGTGCAGGGGGGGGTGTGGGAGAGTGTGCAGGTGGGAGGGGGGTGAGGGAGTGTGTGCAGGTGGGAGGGGGGGGGGTGAGGAGAGTGTGCAGGTGGGAGGGGGGGGTGAGGGAGAGTGTGCAGGTGGGAGGGGGGTGAGGGAGAGTGTGCAGGTGGGAGGGGGGGTGAGGGAGAGTGTGCAGGTGGGAGGGGGGGGATGAGGGAGTGTGTGCAGGTGGGAGGGGGATGAGGGAGCGTGTGCAGGTGGGAGGGGGATGAGGGAGAGTGTGCAGGTGGGAGGGGGGTGAGGGAGTGTGTGCAGGTGGGAGGGGGGGGTGAGGGAGAGTGTGCAGGTGGGAGGGGGGTGAGGGAGAGTGTGCAGGTGGGAGGGGGGGTGAGGGAGAGTGTGCAGGTGGGAGGGGGTGAGGGAGAGTGTGCAGGTGGGAGGGGGGTGAGGGAGTGTGTGCAGGTGGGAGGGGGGATGAGGGAGAGTGTGCAGCTGGGAGGGGGGTATGAGGGAGAGTGTGCAGGTGGGAGGGGGGATGAGGGAGTGTGTGCAGGTGGGAGGGGGATGAGGGAGCGTGTGCAGGTGGGAGGGAGATGAGGGAGAGTGTGCAGGTGGGAGGGGGGTGAGGGAGTGTGTGCAGGTGGGAGGGGGGGTGAGGGAGTGTGTGCAGGTGGGAGGGGGGGTGAGGGAGAGTGTGCAGGTGGGAGGGGGGGTGAGGGAGAGTGTGCATGTGGGAGGGGGGATGAGGGAGAGTGTGCAGGTGGGAGGGGGGATGAGGGAGCGTGTGCAGGGTGGGAGGGGGATGAGGGAGAGTGTGCAGGTGGGAGGGGGGATAAGGGAGAGTGTGCAGGTGGGAGGGGGGATGAGGGAGAGTGTGCAGGTGGGAGGGGGGATGAGGGAGCATGTGCAGGTGGGAGGGGGATGAGCGAGAGAGTGTGCAGGTGGGGGGGGGTGAGGGAGAGTGCCAGGTGGGAGGGGGGGTGAGGGAGAGTGTGCAGGTGGGAGGGGGGTGAGGGAGTGTGTGCAGGTGGGAGGGGGGGGGGGTGAGGGGGAGTGTGCAGCTGGGAGGGGGGTATGAGGGAGAGTGTGCAGGTGGGAGGGGGGGATGAGGGAGAGTGTGCAGGTGGGTGGGGAATGAGGGAGAGTGTGCAGGTGGGAGGGGGATGAGGGAGAGTGTGCAGGTGGGAGGGGGTGAGGGAGTGTGTGCAGGTGGGAGGGGGGATGAGGGAGTGTGTGCAGGTGGGAGGGGGGATGAGGGAGTGGAGTGTGCAGGTGGGAGGGGGGATGAGGGAGCGTGTGCAGGTGGGAGGGGGATGAGGGAGAGTGTGCAGGTGGGAGGGGGGTGAGGGAGTGTGTGCAGGTGGGAGGGGGGGGGTGAGGGAAAGTGCAGGTGGGAGGTGGGTGAGGGAGAGTGTGCAGGTGGGAGGGGGGATGAGGGAGAGTGTGCAGGTGGGAGGGGGGGATGAGGGAGCGTGTGCAGGTGGGAGGGGGATGAAGGAGAGTGTGCAGGTGGGAGGGGGGTGAGGGAGTGTGTGCAGGTGGGAGGGGGGGGGGTGAGGGGGGAGTGTGCAGCTGGGAGGGGGGTATGAGGGAGAGTGTGCAGGTGGGAGGGGGGATGAGGGAGAGTGTGCAGGTGGGTGGGGGATGAGGGAGAGTGTGCAGGTGGGAGGGGGATGAGGGAGAGTGCGCAGGTGGGAGGGGGGTGAGGGAGTGTGTGCAGGTGGGAGGGGGGGATGAGGGAGTGTGTGCAGGTGGGAGGGGGGATGAGGGAGCGTGTGCAGGTGGGAGGGGGATGAGGGAGAGTGTGCAGGTGGGAGTGGGGTGAGGGAGAGTGTGCATGTGGGAGGGGGGATGAGGGAGAGTGTGCAGGTGGGAGGGGGGATGAGGGAGCGTGTGCAGGTGGGAGGGGGATGAGGGAGAGTGTGCAGGTGGGAGGGGGGATAAGGGAGAGTGTGCAGGTGGGAGGGGGGATGAGGGAGAGTGTGCAGGTGGGAGGGGGATGAGCGAGAGTGTGCAGGTGGGAGGGGGGGGTGAGGGAGTGTGTGCAGGTGGGAGGGGGGGTGAGGGAGAGTGTGCAGGTGGGAGGGGGTGAGGGAGTGTGTGCAGGTGGGAGGGGGGGATGAGGGAGAGTGTGCAGCTGGGAGGGGGGTATGAGGGAGAGTGTGCAGGTGGGAGGGGGGGATGAGGGAGAGTGTGCAGGTGGGAGGGGGGTGAGGGAAAGTGTGCAGGTGGGGGGGGGTGAGGGAGTGTGCGCAGGTGGGAGGGGGGGTGAGGGAGAGTGTGCAGGTGGGAGGGGGATGAGGGAGAGTGTGCAGGTGGGAGGGGGGTTGAGGGAGAGTGTGCAGGTGGGAGGGGGGTGAGGGAGAGTGTGCAGGTGGGAGGGGGGGTGAGGGAGAGTGTGCAGGTGGGAGGGGGGGCGAGGGAGTGTGCAGGTGGGAGGGGGGTGAGGGAGAGTGTGCAGGTGGGAGGGGGGGTGAGGGAGAGTGTGCAGGTGGGAGGGGGGGCGGGAGAGTGTGCAGGTGGGAGGGGGGTGAGGGAGAGTGTGCAGGTGGGAGGGGGGGTGAGGGAGAGTGTGGAGGGTGTCGTCCATCCGCGGATGCCACATGTCAGCCGCCTTGAAATGGCAGGACGGTGACGAGGACCCGGCCGCAGGTTGTCGTGTGGTTGATGGGCACAGGCGAGTGGCACACTGGTGAGGAGGACGGTGTGAATTGACCGTTGGACGCAGACAGTGACCAGGTGTTAGGCTGGCTGCGTGTCTGCAGCACGACCAGGCCACCGGGACACACAGGGATCCCATGCAACTCGGTTCCTTCCAGGCGCCGAGCGGGGACCTATCCGGGATATCACAGGCATCGGTCCACAGGTGCATCAGGGCCGTCACCGGCGCCCTGTACGCCATCGCGGACAGGTACATTCAATTCCCTGAGGACCGAGCACAGCAGGAAGCACGGGCACGTGGATTCGCCAAGGTGGCCGGGATACCGATGGTCCAGGGTGTCATCGATGGTGTGCACGTCCCCATGCGCCCGCCTGCAGACAACAGGGAAGTGTTCATGAACAGAAAGGGCACATACTCCATGAACATTCAGGTGGTGTGCGACCCCCACATGAAGATCATGCACGTGTGTGCAAAGTACCCCGACAGTGTGCATGACGCCTACATTCTGGCACAGTCGTTCATCCCCGCAATGTTCGATGGATGCCCCCACCCCCCCCGGCTGAGGGGCTGGTTGCTGGGCGACAAGGGCTATCCTTTGAGGTCATGGCTGATGACGCCAATACGGAGGCCTCACACCAACGCGGAGAGCCTATACGAGGCCCATGCAGCAACCAGGGGTGTGGTGGAGCGGTGCTTCGGGCTGCTGAAGATGCGCTTCAGGTGCCTGGACCAATCCGGAGGGGCCCTGCAGTAGAGGGTCGGTCGCATAGTTGTGGTCTGCTGTGCGCTGCACAACATTGCCATGCAGAGGGGAGATGCCCTGGTGGAGGAGCCGGAGGGAGGACCCGACGGCACCGGAGCCAACGCAAACGAGGGGGATGGGGAAGAGGAGGATGCGGAGGATGAGGATGATGGGGCGCATCAGGGTGGGGGAGGGGTGCAGGACATAGACACTGCCCGGCTGCTCGTTACGCCCAGGAGGCTGCGCGACAACACCGCCGCGGACAGCGGGCACGTGACACGTTGGTGGCCGCACGGTTCACGCACTGTGGGGGTGGGATTCGCTGAACACTGCCACTTGCACCGTCACTCCTGTACACGGGCACCACACAGCAGCCCCCCCACCCCCACCCACGTTCACGGCAACAATTCCACATCACCTTACCACTGCGGCACTACGGAATTGCACAACAGTGATGATTGGGTAAGCGGGTGATCAGTGCCATGTTGAATGATGACAGCCCGCTCTGCGATGAGCTGTGTGCTCAGATTCGCCAGCCGAGGTCTGACTCATGACTAGAGCTGAACCATGCACTCTGGTGGTCACAGCCTTTGTGACGGATATTTCACCACATGTCCGTGTACCGAGGACAACAGTGTCCGATTATGGGGGGGCGGGGGGGGGGGGGGAAAAGGGTCAGCACATCCGGAACAGACCTTGAGCGGCTCGAATACCACTACGCCAATCGGGGACCCTCACGAGCCCCCTGGCACCGGACATAGCACACAGTCTTACAAGTCAAATTCAACAGTGAGTTTATTCGTGTGGTTAACATAGGTGCCCTACCCACTACAACTAGACTGTGCCCTGCACCTGTGCCAACTTCTTACGTGCCTAATGTCTTTGCCTTACGAGCCCTACCACTACGTCTAGGTGTTCCCAGATAGTACAGCAGGAGTGGAGGCGGACTGCTGTGAATCACGCCCTTCGACTTGGCTCCCCGTCGGCACACGTTTCCTGGGGCGGCCCGGCTTCGATGGGCCAGGCTGCTCTGCGGGCGTGCTGGATGGCGTGGTGCCACCCTGACCTGCCCGCTCCCCACCAGATGCACCAGGGACGGAACGGGGGGAGGCCGAGTGTACCGGGACGTCACTTGATGGAGCTACCGGGACGGACCCCAGAACCTCCTCCTCCCTCGGGGAGCCCGGTGGCCCCCGGGCCTCACTGTTGGACGGAGATGCGCTCGGAGACATGCCCCGTCGCACCACCGACACCTGGCGCTGCCAGTCCTGGAGGCCTGCAGCGGTATCGACCACGGTCCGAATGTTCGCTGAGACGGAGCACAGGGAGTGCCACATTCCTGCCAAGGACTGTGCGATTTCGACCTGTGAGTGCGCGACACCATCCATCACGTGCGCCAGGCGGTCAATGCTCTCTGCGACCGACTGCTGGGACTGTGCCATCGCTTGCTGGGACCGGGTGGCCATGGCATGGTGAGACTCAGCCAGGGCCCCGAGAGCGGCGGCAATGTCCTGTTGGCTCTGTGAGAGGGCAGCCCTCTCCTGGGCCGTGGATGACGCGTGCACGGTAAGCCCAACGCCTTGCCTTGCAGAACCTGACCCATGGCCGAAACCCGTTCACCCATTGCCTCCACCGCAGACGCCACCGTGCGGTGTCGGCCTGGGTGGCTGCGATGAGCGGCACCACTCCCTGCTCCTGGACGCGGAAAGACTTCTCCAACTGTGTGTGCATGTCCTGGAAGATGGCCCTCATCCCGTTATTAAGTCCCTGGGTGTCCACATGCATCGGTTGTCCGGGTGGGTCAATTACATCCAGGAACCCGGGAACCGTCTGGGTGGCAGCTGGTTGCTGGGCCTGGGCTGCCCTCTGACCGTCCAGCCCCACGGCTGCTCCAAACTCCACCTGCTGTACCGGCTCGGCTGTGGGGTGCGCACCAGACAGTGACCCGGGAGCCTCATCACTTATATGCCCAACCGAGGTGAGTGTCTCTGTGATGGTGACTGGTGTGGGAGATAGCAGTGCCGCAAGCTCGAGGTCATCGTCCGTCAGGAAGTCTGGTGTGTACTGGTCCCCCTCATGGCCCGGCGCAAGCTCCATGCGGGCCATGTCGTCTTGACCACCAGGTGAATCCAGCGGGTGTGTGGCCATGATGTGCGCTTCGACATGAATGTCCACCCTGTGCCCCTCACTATTGTCTGTCTCGGTGGTCTGAGCATCCCGGTCCTGCGTCCCAGACTGAGAGGTCTGCCCTCCTGTCCAACCGACTGCCAACCTCTGGCGTGCGTCCCTGAGTGCAGTTGCGGTTGCCGATGTTCCGCTGTTTCCTGGGCGAGACGTCCCTGGACGTTCGGCGGGTGGTCCTGGGGAACATAAAGATTCGGGGTTCGTTAGACACGGTGGCCCGGGTGTATGGTGGTGGTGGGTGCACAGTGTGAGGGGGGAGGGGATCGAGGGTGCAATGGCCAGAGTGTGAGGGGGGATGGGATCGGGGGTGCAGTGGCCAGAGTGTGAGGGGGGCGATGATGGGTTGGGGGTGGGGAGGACATGCAGGGTTCTCTCTTCTGCGCCTCCAACCTGGCATGGCGCGACCTCCCTGGTGGCGGATCCCGCAGCGAGGTCCAGGGCCCTCTGCTCGTGAACGGTTAGGGGGTGCAGGGCAGGAGAACCCTCTCCGGTTCTCATGTGCTCCCCCGCTGGTTGTGAGCTGTCTTGTCCTGGGGGGGGGGTTGGATAAAGCATCACTATTAGGCGGGTATCATCAGGGCATGCAGATATAGACTACATTGTTGCTGGTTCAGGAGACAGCACGCCATGGCATCGCTCCAGGGGGGGTCCCGGGGCTCATGTGGGTCGAGTAGATAGTTGGGCACCGTGACCCCCCACCACCGCTCCTGATGCTCCCATCCCCCCAACACTCCCAACCCCCCCTGACCCCCCCCCCCACCCCACTTCCCTCCCCCCCCCACCCCCCCCGGGCCGGGGGGGGGTTGCCTGGGGGCACCCTCATGGCACTTACCCTGGCAGCTTCTTGCGACACTGCTCCCCGTCCAGGGGGGGTCTGCCCCACAGCACTGACTGCGGTGCCAACCTCACGCCAACCGCGCCTCACCACGCTGGATGGCTGGCGATGCCCACGTCTTGGGCAGAGGGTGTCCCTTCTCTGCTCGACCTCATCCGCCAGGGTGTCCAGGCCCGTGTCCCGGAACCTCGGTGCAGCTCTTCGGGGCTCAGCCATCTCCTCTCTTCTCCTCCGGGTCCTCTGTGCGCGGATCGCGCCATATTTATGACGCAGCGCCGCGTCATTCGGGCGTCGCGCGGTGACGACGCGGCCGTCGCGACACGCCTCCCCCCCCCCCCCCCCCCCCCCCCCCCGAGTTTCTCACGGCCCCGATCCTAGCCCATTTTCGGACCCTGAATCGGTCGGGATAGGGGCCGTTTCGCGCCGTCGTGAACCTCGACGGCGTTCACGACGGCGTGGACACTTCGGCGTGGGAGTGGAGAATCGCGCCCCTTGGCTTACGGGGCACAATTTCGAAATTTGAAGTTGATGCGAAACTTAGAAGTATTGTGAACAGCAAGGAAGACAGTGGAACACTTCGAAAGGTCAGCCATGTTGGTGGAATTGACAGAGAAGTGGCAAATTAAATTTAAGTGTGAAGTGATTAATTTTGGTAGGAAGAACAGGGTGAGACAATATAAAGGGGACAATTCTAAAGCAGGTTACATGTGCATAAGTCATTGAAGGTGGCAGGACTAGTTGACAGAGGGTTAATAATGAATACAGCCTATATTAAGCGTGGGGTACAAGAGCAAGGAGATATGCTTTATAAACGTGAAATACTGAAGATGTTGGATCTGAAATAAAAACAGAAAATGCTGGAAATAAACTCAGATGGTCTGGCAGCTTCTATGGAGAGAGAAATAAAATTAGCATTTCAAGTCTGTAAGTAAGGCTCTTCTTCAGAGTTGAAGATGTCATACGGACTCGATGTCATACCGGCGGCATAGTGGTTAGCACTGCTGCCTCAGCTCCAGGATCCCGGGTTCAATTCCAGCGTCAGGTGACTGTCTGTCTGGAGTTTGCTCTTTCTCCCCGTGTCTGCCTGGGTTTCCTCCGGTTTCCTCCCGCAGTCCTAGGAAGTGCAGCTTAGGTGGATTGGCTGTGCTAAAAATTGCCCCTTAGTGTCCAAAAAGTTAGGTGGGGTTACTGGTTTACGGGGATAGGGTGGAGGTGTGGGTTTGAGTAGGGTGCTTTTTCCAAGGGCCGGTGCAGATTTGATGGACCGAATAGTCTACTTCTGCACTGTAAATTCTTTGAAAATGTTAACTCTGTGAAGAAGAGTCATACAGACTCGGTTTCTCTCTCTACAGATGCTGCCAGACCTGCTGAGTTTTCCCAGCATCTTCTGTCTCTATTTGAGGTTATGTTAGACTGCATCAATCACTGATTCAGCCTCAACTGAAGTAATGTGTCCAGTTCTGGGCACGGCATTCAGGTATCGCACACAGTAACATGACTGAGATGGAAACCACAAGACCAAACATACCCAGATTACTGTAGGCACTTCGATTCCATGGTGAAACATTGCCACTTGGCTTGTATTTAATGTATAAATCTACACATCCATGTCAAAATTATTGATACGCGCCATCTATGCATAGCTGAAGGGTTAAAGGCGTTTGTAGTGGAGATCCATTGCATATCGTAATCAATACTCATGTTGATTTTAAGAAATAGGTAAATAAATGATTACACTGCAATTACAAGATTAAGGTAAGAACGACTCCTCATAGAATTTGGGTTTAGCATACACCAACTGCTCATCTGACCAGTTTGTTTTACATGCAGCTATCTATGCAAGTTTGCTGACTGCAGCCACACAGCCACTTCCCCCACCCACCCCCTCCCAATGTGTCAGTTCACTTCATCAACTGGATAAAATGCATACTTCAACTGAAAACATTACTTCATGCCAGAGTTATCTCTCAGGAAATTTGAGACAGAGGAAAAGCACAAGAGTCATTCATGTGTGTCACATCTCCTGTCATTGTCTCCTAATGCTGACTGAAGCACTAAAAGGAGGAATCTGGGATAATTTCAATCCATTTACTGGCTAACCTTATCTGAAGATAATTAATCAACTCAATAGCAACAATTTCATCAGTGCAGTGCTAAAATTTCATCCATTGTCCAGGAACACATACTACCTTCAAATCTAAAGAAATGTTTAGTTCTAACAGTACACCAATAGTGCTTCTTGTTGATGTAAAGAAAACCCCGATTCTAACAGCTCCACCAAAATGGTGTGTATTTGCTAAAGCAATGATGTGGGACAAGGTACATCTATTGTTATAAAACCAACAAGAGGACAAGTTGGACTGGACTCTGAATATGACCCTCTCGATATGAATTGATCTCAAGGTGTTGCTGCATTGCATATATTGTCTTGGGAGTATATAAATTCTGGGCACATTATAAAAATTGTTTTTCAGCATTAATGCCTAAAAAACTCAGTGCTCCATCAAATGTAAACTGCATTTTTATTTAGGTGATGGTTCCAACAATGCTACCTTAGTCAAAACATATCTTTGCTTTTTTGTAAGTTTGTATATTTGTGGCCGCAACTTGTATCGTCCACCATCTAGAGGGGTACTGAGCAGAAATAAGGGGGGGGGGGGAATTCTCCGATATGGAGGCCAAATGTTCGCGCCGTCGTGAACGCTGTCGCGTTTCACGATGGTGCGAACAGGGCCCGGACACGACCTATTCGGGCCCCCACAGGGGGCCAGCACGGTGCTGGAGCGGTTCATGCCGCTCCAGCGTCCTTACACGGCGCCAAATGGACGCCGCGCCAACCCGCGCATGCGCAGTCGGGGCAGCCCAATCCTGCGCATGCGTTGGGGGGTGGGGAGAATAGCGCCCGGGGAATTTACAGAGTTTTGGAATGCAGACAAATATTCAGCATAATCATTAATGATACACCCCATCCTATTGTTGCCTCTTATGCAAGTAGAGTCGTGGTTTACATTTTGATTAATTATAAAATAGAATTCATCGTCCAATTTTTAAAGAGTCCGATACTGAATTTAAGGATTCAAAATGAAAGAAAATGTTCCTATAGTAATGATATTATGCATAATATCTACTTGTATGTACATCTAGAGGCAGATAATCTGCACTATAACCACTTCTACATCTCCATGCCAGAGACAAAAGCACCAAGCCTACGGCTTGGCTAATGAAGTTCACCAGAAACCTGCTCAGTGATGTCCTGTGGATACATTGGAGGGTGAACAGTTATTCTTTGGCTAGGTTATGTCCATGCAAGGGAGGCGGTGGCTAGTAATCCAGAGATCACTGGACTAGTAATCCAGAGATCCAAGCCAGTAATCTAGTAACCCAGAGATCCAGGATAATGCCCTGGAAATCGGGTTCGAATCCCACCACGGCAGATGGTGAAAGTTGAATTCGATAAAAATCTGGAATTAAAAGTCTAATGATGACAATGAAACCATTATTGATTGTTGTAAAAACCCATCTGGTTCACTAATGCCCTTTAGGGAAGGAAATCTGCTGTCCTTACCCGGTCTGGCCTACAAGTGACTCCAGACCCGCAGCAATGTGGTTGACTCTTAAATGCCCTCTGAAATGGCCTACCAAGCCACTCAGTGCAAGGGCCATTAGGGATGGGCAATAAATGCTGGCCCAGCTGGCAATACCTAAATCCCCTGAACGAATAAAAAAATGACACAAAGACTCTCATGGGGATTCCTTGAAGTGTGTGGGGCAGACCTGGATTTGGAGGGGTATCCAGAAGAACACCAACTTGGGCTTTGGGCCCTAGCTCAGTTCGATCAAACGATTGGAATATAACTGGGTGCCATAGGGAGGCTAGCCAGAAGTTGTCTTTTCCTTTCATAAGACGAACAAGAAGACTTTAGAAGATGGACGGTTTCAGGGTCATGCTTTGTGCTCCACAACCTGATCTTGTTCCTGTTGCTGTGGTTCCCTATAGTTAATTCTGTATCAAGGACCCCTCAAGGTCCGGGCCTTCACCTGGACAACATTATACCTTGGCTAGTGACTTCAACTTGGAAGTATAGTTTCAGGTCACTTTGGTACATTCTGCCTGACATGCACCTAGGAGGATGGGGAGGAAGAAAGTTAAGGCTATTAAATCTTTCCTTAGACAACTTCATTCTCCAGTCATAATTGTCATATCAATTTTGTATCCTGAATCAAACAAGTATTTCATACAACAATGGATTAATTGTGGCTTTGCTCAGAGGTGATTAAAAGGGAGATTTTGTGCTGGATAATAATATTTACTTCATCTCCCATATTGTATTACGGGTGCTCAGGTACGAACAATGATACTGCTTCTGGAATGCTTAAGGACTGACATGATGATCAATAATTTTCCATCACCAGCCTGATTCAGGAACTTCAGTCCACAATGTGACATTGAAGCACAATTTTCACTTTAAAATCACAGCCAACTCAAACAGCCATAATAAAATAAATGGAAAAAAAATAAAGTATTTGGTGGATGTGAAACTCAGCAATGGAATTTCAGGATTTTTATGTGGAAAAATGCTCAAGCTACTCAGCTGCGATTGAAATGGTCTTCAGAACCCATTGATTGAACTACAAACCTGTATGTCACATTAACCTCCTGTTTAACTGCATGTATTTCCCATTTATAACTGAAAATAAACTCATGATCATTAAGCAGTCAACATTTCTCAAGGGGAATATTGGAGTTGCATGTGTGAAACAAGCCATTTAGTTCATGTGGACTGTGGCATGAATGAAGCTGTACTTAATCCTCAGGAAGTACTACAGACTTTGCAAACATGTGGGAGATGTCGAGTAGTATAATTGCAGCAAGTATACTGGTGTCTACACTGCAGGCAACAGTGTCCAATTTATTTCAGATGCCATGCCAACATTTTCCAATTTTAGTCATCCTCTTTGGTCATCCTCTGCTCACTACAACCAAATGAAAGGTATATTTATTATGGCAGCAATTTAAAAGTAGTGTCAGCACTGATGGGAATATGGTTTTGGGATCGAGTCTATGAATGATATAGAAAGAAAATGGGAAGAAAGCATTTCGTAGGACGCTAGTGAGAACATGGGTTTAGTTAGGAAGTCTTAGTTAGGAAGTGGGTGGCACAGTGGTTAGCACTATTGCCAGGGACCAGGGTTTGATTCCAGCCTTGGGTGACTGTCTGAGTTTGTATGTTCTCCCAGTGTCTGCGTGGGTTTCCTCTGGCTGCTCCGATTTCCCACAGTCCAAAGATGTGTAGATTAGGTGGGGTAATGGGGATAAGGTGGGGGTGGGGGGGGTGGGGGGGGGGGGGGGGGGGAGTCTAGGTTGGGTGCTCTCTCACAGGGCCAGGGCAGTCTCAATCGGCAAATGGCCTCCTTCTTCATTGTATGCGTTCTGTGGATTCTAATAGGGCTTTCTTCACAAAAACTCAGAAGGTTCTGTGACACTATGTAGCAGGTGTTAACTATGAACCAGCTGCCTAGTCACCCAATACCTGGACTTTGTTAACTTACATGTGGTGGGCTGTGGGGGTGCAAATGGACATCTGATATGTCGGGTAGTCGTGATGAAAAATGTAGGTCTGAAGGCAGAGGGATGAGTACATAGGAGCCAGGAGTACCTGAGATGGCGATGGACCACATTACTCACAGAGCCAGGAGGAGCACTCTGCTTCTTCAGGTACAACAAAAATAATTGCTGCACTTACCAATTTTAACTCTTTTCTGCTGCACTGCCAAGTTCAAATGAGTGGTGTATCTAGAGTGGACACTTTGCCAAGAAGGCAGTTAAAATTGTATCAGCTTCCTATTTATGTCAGAGGACCCCAATTTGCATACAGCAATGCATATAATACCTTTGTGGCTCAGTCAAGTATCTTGGCCGAAAACAGAAGATCTCTGAAAATATAGCAATGGAGTGGGAACTGTGCTGTATGTCTCCCACCTCAAATTTAGCTCCACAACACAAGAACACACAAGAAATAGGAGTAGGCCACCGGGCCCTCCAAGCCTGCCCCGCCATTCAATAGGATCATAGCTGATCTATGCCGGCATCAACTGCTTTTCTGTGCCATTTCCTCATAGCCCTCTATTCCTCGCTCTATCAAATATTTATCCTCCTTCACTTTAAATACTTCTAATGACCCAGCCTCCATGACTGGGGCAGAGAAATCCAGAGATTTACCACCCTCTGCGAGAAGAAATTTCTACGCACCTCAGTATTAAATGACCGTCCCTTTCTCTTGTACCTATGCCCTCCTGTTGGAGACTCTCCCCCTAGAGAAAACATCTCACCATCTACCCTGTCAAGCGCCCCTCAGGATCTTACATATTTGAATACGGTCACCCTTCACTCTTCTAATCTCCAAGGAATACACACACAGACTATTTTGTCTCTCTTGACAGGGCAACCCTTTCATCCAGTAATTAGGCTGGTGAATCTCCTTTGGATTGCCTCCAACGATACTATATCCTTTTTTAGGTAAGGGGACCAAAACTGTAAGCAGTATTCCAGGGGAGGCCTTATGAAAAAATTAAATTAAAAATGAAATGAAAATCGCTTATTGTCACAAGTAGGCTTCAGATGAAGTTACTGTGAAAAGCCCCTAGTCGCCACATTCCGGCACCTGTTCGGGGAGGCTGATACGGGAATTGAACCGTGCTGCCTTGGTCTGCTTTCAAAGCCAGCGATTTAGCCCTGTGCTAAACCAGCCCGTAACCAGCTTACCCACACCCTGTACAATTACAACAAAACCTCCGTATTTTTAAACTCCAATCCCTTTGCAATGAAGCAAAATGCCGTTTGCCTTCTTAACTATTTGTTGGATCTGTCTGTTGGCAGAGTCCCTATGGCTCTTGCGTATCCCGTTCCAATTAGCTTTATCAGCTTCCTTACTTTGCCTTTTCTAATATGAACTTAAGAGATCAGAATCAACATGGACAGTAGAATCCGTAGTACACAAAGTGAATTACTGCATCTCAACTGATAATAATTCAGCCCTCTCAGAATAGCAAGTTCAATAATTCCAAGAAAGAAAGAAAATACTGAGGATGCACAGAAAGGCTATCAAAACTGGTCAAGAGAAAAGTTAGATTACGGTCAGGTTGAGATATTCTGAAGCACAAAAGCTTAATCTATCTTTTCTATTCGCTATTGCCGAGTGCCTGTTGTAATTTCCAACAATTTTCAGGTTTATGGCAAGATTTCCGGCATTTGCAATTAAAAAAAAAATCAATTCTCTGATTGGGTCGGTGACAAATATGAAGCCGTTCTACTTTGTTTCGATAGGATAGCTGCCCCCCTGAAGTATTAAAGCATCACTTGCAGCCTTAAACTAATTTCATTACATCTGTTGCAAATTTTGTTGCTCATTCACCTTCATAATAGGCTTGAGAGGGCCTCTAACACACCATGTTCCAATATATACAGTCTTTGTGACTGGTTCAGTTATGAATATTTCAGCTTGCTACATTTTGCACAAGATTGGGTACGATCCATTTATAATGAACCTCAGCAACAGGTTAAGAGCTATAAAAGGAGCTAATGGGACATCAGCCCTTGGAGTATAGTTGAATTAAACAACTGAGATCTTTATGGAAAGATGTTAGCTTGCTCCCCCAGCTCCAAAGGAGATAAGGAGGACTGCATATAACAGTTGTTTATCGAGGGACAGATTAGCATTTAGACCTATAGCACTTGTAATGAATTAGCTTGGTGCAGGCAGCTGTAGTTTTGTAGGACTCGGAGGAGCAATCTTGCCCTCCTCCCAACGATTTTCCCAATGCTGTTTTTGGATGTTACTGGAATTATTCCTGTGCATTTAAAGATCTGCATTTTAGACCACTTAATGTTTGGAACAATTTGGTCAAGTGCACATAAAAATACCAATCATGATTGTACAACTATAGTGAAGGCCCTAATTTGAATTGCGAACTATTCTCTCTACTTTGGGCAAGATGCGAACTGTTAAAAAGCCGATGGGATCCTTGGCTTTATAAATAAAGACACAAAACAGAAAAGCAAAGAATCTGTGCTGAACCTTTGCTAAACACTGGTTAGGCTCCAGCTGGAGTATTTTGGACAATTCTGGGATGCACCCTTTAAGAAAAAATGTCAAGGCCCGAGAGGCTGATAACAAGAACAGTCCAAAGGATGAAATATTTTCCTTATGTGAGGAGTCTGGAGAAACTAGGGTTAGTCTCCTCAGAGCAAAAAAGGTTAAGGGGCAATTTGAGGGAAGAGGGATTCAAAGTCATAGAGGTTTTAGATAAACTAAACAAGGAGAAACTTTTTCCCAGTGGCAAAAGGTTCAGTAACCAGTGGACGCAGATTTAAGGTGAAAGAATGAGAAATTTATTTTTAACTAAGTAAGTTGTCATCGTCTGGAATAAACTGCTTGAAGGGGTGGTGGATTCAGTTAGAGCTTTCCAAAGAAAACTGGATAAATACTTGAAGTGGACAAATCTGCAGGGATGTTGGGAAAGAGCAGGAGCAGAGAGCTTTTTCACACAGTCGGCAGAGGCACAATGGGTCATATAGCCTCCTCTGTGCTGCATCATTCCATGCCTCTGCTGCGAGTGCTGGTTTCCACTTAAAAGCCCCCCTAATGACTGGATCTTGGTGTCAAAGGTACGTTTCCACCTGTTTTTCCTCATGCTGGTCACCGTTTTTTGAAATGAGCAAGTCGCTGTTGAAAATCACCCAGTATGGCAAAGGAGGTTAGAAAGGACAAACGTCCAGAGAATAAAAATAATCACGCTTAAAAAAGTAAAATAAAGTAAACAATCCTGATGGTGACGTTCACTCTTCTATTTATTTCCTTAAACTGGTGACTCAGCTTATACATGTAGTATGTATTTAGCTGAGTAAATTAGCATGTTTCATTTCTCTAATGCTTTTCATGACCTCAGAATTCCCCAAAGTTCTTCATAGGCATTCATATAGAATCTCAGAACCCGTACAGTGCAATAGGAGGCCATTCGGCCTATTATGTTTGTACTGACCCTCCAAAAGAGCACCACATCTAGGCCCTGTCCCCCACCCTATCCCTGTAACCCCATCTAACCTTTGGACACTAAGGAGTAATTGATATTGGCCATTCCACTTAACCTGCACATCTTTGGACTGTGGGAGGAAACCGGAGCATCCGGAGGAAACTCACGCAGACATAGGGACAATGTGTAAACTCCACACATTCACCCAAGGCCATAATTGAAACCGGAACTCTGATGCAGTGAGGCAGCTGTGCTAACCACTGTGCCACCGTGTCGTCTCCAAAAGTACAAAATGTACTTTTGAAGTGCAATCACTTTGCATATGCAGCATCCAAATTGTGCACAGCCAGGTTCCAGAAACAGCAGCAACAACAAAAAAAAAGACCAGATAATCAATATTTGTGCTGTTGTTTCAGGAATTAATGTTGGCCACAACATCTGGAGAACTCCTGTATAATTCTCTGAATTGCGGGTCTTGATTCAATGTCTCATCCTGGCTGAGCAGTATCCCGCAGTGCTGCACTGAAGTGTCGCCACTCGTTTGTGCTTTCCAGCCTCTGGGGCGGAGCCTGAACCCAAAATCACCTGAGTCACCGGTAAGAATAATCCAACTGAACAGTGGTGTTACTGTGCTTTCTGAAAAGAATCTTGCCTTTTAATTCAAAACACACCACCGTGTCGCCGGATACTTTGCTCTGCATCGATGCCACATGCTTCTCTCTGGGACGGGGAAAATAATGGGAATTATTCGAAAAAATATTTCTGGTGAGCAACAAGTTAAATACGGTGGTTGAGGATAGTTGTAACCATTTAAAACAAAAATCTTGGGTGAAATGATCCTAATATTTGTATTGAAGATTTGGAGTGTAATCTTA
Organism: Scyliorhinus torazame; assembly: GCF_047496885.1. Taxonomy (NCBI): domain Eukaryota; kingdom Metazoa; phylum Chordata; class Chondrichthyes; order Carcharhiniformes; family Scyliorhinidae; genus Scyliorhinus; species Scyliorhinus torazame. The sequence goes on from NC_092712.1 coordinate 301,118,331, forward strand.
AGTGGAAGTATAAGTATATTGGGGCAGCACGGTAGCATAGTGGTTATCACAGTTGCTTCACAGCTCCAGAGTCCCAGGTTCGATTCCCAGCTTGGGTCACTGTCTGTGTGGAGACTGCACATTCTCCCCGTGTGTGCGTGGGTTTCCTCCGGTGCTCCAGTTTCCTCCCACAGTCCAAAGATGTGCAGGTTAGGTGGATTGGCCATTCTAAATTGCCCTTAGTGTCCAAAAAGATTAGGTGGGGTTACTGGGTTAGGGGCATAGGGTGGAGGCATGGATCTTAAGTAGGGTGTTCTTTCCAAGGGCCGGTGCAGACTCGATGGGCTGAATGGCCTCCTTCTGCACTGTAAATTCTATGGTCATAATAAACATTTATGATTTCGGTACAAATAGCAAAGAGAAGAAGTCCTGTGAAGGGACATGGAGGGTGAGTGATAGGTGAGCACATAATCTAGGTTGACACTTTGATTCAGTATTCAGGGATTAGTGAACTATCGAATGTGCCAGAGCCCACAGTCTGAACTTTCTAATCACTCACCTGAGCTTCTGCTATTACTTGGCACATCCCCACTATTTACAGCTAAAACTGCTTTAACTCTGCTTAATCCCCGAACAAAGCAAAGCTAAACATAGGAATAAAGGTAACCCTGGGAGAGATTACAGTACAGCTTTTGTTTTGTTGCAAAGCTTGTTAGACAAAATCGACCTGTAGATTTTTATAGTCAGTGAACACTTGTCAAGAAGCCAAATAGATTCAGGCAGCATTCTAAATTGTGCTTTCATCCCTTCTAATTGTGCCAAATTATATCTGTTTTGGCACTTTCAAAAATCTTGTTTTCTGCAGGAAGGAAAGTTATTGGCAGAAGAACCCAGCACAACACAATGAAGCCATTTTTTATTCCTATCTGCAAAAATTTCCGAAGTCTCAATTGGTACCTGACATCCTTAGTGTAGACATGTCCACTCAGTTCTTTAAAGTGAATATTTGGAAGGCGTGCAGGTTCTTCCCTCGTAAATTTTACATTTTTTTCCTGTTAGCTTAAGGAGTGTATAAAGGGAACGGTTGTCTTTTCCCGGCACGCTAAAAAAACCCGATGATACGGAGTGACATTCTACGATATACAAAACTATAATGTTACATTCTTGACTTCTTGCCTATTTCGTTGCAGTAAATTCTGATGTATTTTCAATTTACTAAATAAGAATAAAGTTTTCCAAATTATGTTAATCTATATCTTTAAATATAATGAATGAAGGGGCTATTATTTCTCAAAGGGTAGATTATTTATTTTCTGAAGCCACATCTGCTTCAATTTCCTGCCACTCTGGTAGAGAGTTCTAGCCCCAAAGACGTTTGGTAGTTTTATCGGAAATAACTGTCTTCTTAAACAGGACAATCTTCATTTCACATGCAGACATGAGGAAACACTAATGTTACAGTAATGAAGGTAGCCAAATGTCAGGAGTAGTTTTTGTCTGCTGCAATAGCACAGTTAAATGAAGAAAATAATTTTGAATTATAAAATAATTTTTGAATTTAGCATGTTGTCCTTTTGCCATTTCTTCACTATTTCTTTAACTGTGACTTTTTAAAAATAAATTTAGAGTACCCAATTCATTTTTTCCAATTAAGGGGCAATTTAGTGTGGCCAATTCACCTATCCTGCACATCTTTTTGGGTTGTGGGGGTGAAACCCACGCAAACACGGGGAGACTGTGCAAACTCCACACGGACAGTGACCCAGAGCCGGGATCGAACCTGGGACCTCGGCGCCGTGAGGCATCAGGGCTAACCCACTGCGCCACCGTGCTGCCCTAACTGTGACTTTGTAATGTTAATTTTTCTCCTACTATTCCACCTTCCTTACCTTTAAATGTTGCTTGTCCCAATCTGTAATCCAGACTTGTTTTTTTAAAAACGTGGGACAAACTTTAAAAGAGCAAATTCGTATTATGTGATAAAATAAACTTCCAATATCCATCATAAGAATGTCAAAAACTAGAGCATTGATAAATGCACCAGATGTGTGATCCATCAGTCGCTGACGAGCTTTTACACATCAAAATAGAAAGTAGTTGGCAAGAGTAATGGACTTGTGTGTGAGATTTCCTTTACCACACTAATGGTGGCAATGCCTTCATTATCTAGGTCCATAGCTTTGGAATTATTTCCCCAAATATCTTGGCCTCTTTCTCCTCCTTATTATGATGTTCCTTAAAATCTATCCCAATGACCAAGTTTTTGGGCACCTGTCCTAACATTTTATTATGTGGCTCAGTGTCAAATGTTTTCTGAAAATGTGTCTGTGGGATGTATTTTTTTTAAATTTAGAGTACCCAATTCATTTTTTCCAATTAAGGGGCAATTTTAGCGTGTTCAATCCACCTACCTTGCACATCTTTGGGTTGTGGGGGCGAAACCCACGCAAACACGGGGAGAATGTGCAAACTCCACACGGACAGTGACCCAGAGCCGGGATTGAACCTGGGACCTCGGCGCCGTGAGACTGCAGTGCTACCACTGCGCCACCGTGCTGCCCTGTCTGTGGGATGTTTAACCACGTCAAACGCAAGTTGTTGTCCTAAGTGTGATAGTGTGCGCCATAACGTGCTAATTCAACACTTATTCTTATGATCCCTGTCGGGACCGGTAACGTTTAAAAATAAATTTGAACTTCTAGTTAATGGCTGAAAAGGCTGATGCAACAAGATTTCACATTTTAAGATTTTACACTGCAACAAATGACTAAAAATACCATTAACTAAACACGATTTTTGCAGGCAATTTATACTTTAAACTACGGAAAAGTATGTTCCTCTTTTACACTTATCACATATTGCACGCTTCACAGAATTACAGTCCTTAGCAAGAAAAATGTAATGTATATAAGTAACAACGGTTTATAAATATGAGAAAAGCCAGTAAAACGATTTTCAACAAAAAAAAAAAGAATTACAGTCCTTTTAGAAAACAGTGCACAGTTGCTTCCAGCTTCCAAGTGGTTCACATTTCCCTCTTTTGTCATGTAGCTTTGAGTGACCACATCCTGGCATTTTCCCTGGGAGAGCTTCCTGAATACACCACCAGCAGTACAGCGTAGCCCAATGATTTATCCCCTCTGGCCATGCCAGGACAAATCTCCTGTATTCTTTAACTGGCTGTGCAATGTCCTTCCAACTGGAGACCATCTCCATCCTGCATCCGGGCAAGTTAAGCAATCCCTTCTCTCTACTGACCACAGAGAAATGTCAAAAGTTTATTGATTTGTATGGAAGCCTGTGACCTGATTCAGAAATAACTTCCTCTGTAATCTTCACCATCGCAATGTGAAAACTTGCATGCAGGTAGAAATGTTGATTATCTATTCTGGGTCCCAGTTTTCTCTTATCATAAAAGTAAAGGTTTACAGCACAACCGTTTATAACCCAATACTTTCAGCACCTATCTGGGATTTTGGGAGACTGAGGCCTCGATTATCATCTGTGTTGGGTGCGCAGAGTTGGGAGAATTCTGACCTCTATGAAACTGACTTCTATAAAGGTCTGACTAAACATCAGATTTTTGGTCTGGTGGGCTAGGCTATATGAGGAATTAGGGCGAGCAACCCCAGGGTAGCGAGGGGTCAGAGGCGGACCTGGCGTGGGTTGGGTAACTCAGATGTAGTTAGAAAGTGGGCCCTCCGAAAGGTCCATTTATGAGGTTGGTCATCGATGGCGGAGCCTCTGTGTCTCGCAGGAGATGTCATTGACTAGCCAGGTGAGTGGGAACTTTATAAATGTTTCCCAACTGTTAGCCGACCCTGGGACAGGTGGCCCACCATTTGCTTTCCCGAGGAAAACAATGTCCTTGCTACTGCCTATTTATACAATCCCAGTTGGTGTTGTTACTGGACAGGGAGATCCCAGAATGGAACCCTGCCTCAGAAGACTGTAATGTTTTACTTTGCTAAGAAATCGTGGAGGAACAGAATCACCGGACTGCTAATTAGTTTTCAATAACAAGAAAAAAAACATTTATTAAGCATGAAAAGTTTGATTACAGTACCATATTCCTTTACTTTTCCCCTTAGGTCCACAAATGTGTACAGTTTTCAAAGAAAACACCCCACTATGAAACAAAATGGCCGATGTCACTTAGCTGATCTTCCATGGGTTTCTTCTCACAATCCCCCAAGATGATGGTTACATGAGTGTTTCCAACTCCACTCCCAAAAAGACGTTCTTTAAAATCTTCTTTCAACCAATGCTTTCCATTAGCTGCATGCGTGGTTGCCGTCCTCTCTAAGTCCGCCCCGCAAGAAGATGGGGGACGGATCTTGCGGGGCCGCGGAAGGAAGGAGGTCCTCCTTCAGAGAGGACGGCCCGACGATCGGTGGGCACCGATCGCGGGCCACCCCACGTTTCAGGTAAAGCCACCCGGTGCAGGATCCCCCCTCGCCCCCCCCACAGGCCGCCCCCCCAGCGTTCACGCACCGCTCACGACTGCAGCGACCAGGTGTGGACAGCGCCTGGGGGAACCCACCGTTTTGGCCTGGCCGCTCGGCCCATCCGGGCCTCAGAATAGCGGGGGTGCCGGAGAATCGCCATTTTCGGTGTCTCCGCCGATTCTCCGGCCTGCGAAACTCGACCGGGCCGTTCCCGCCGCTTGGGAGAATCGCGGGAGGGCGTCGGACCGGTGTCCCCGGACATTTTGGCGGCCCAGGCGATTCTCCCAACCGGTGTGGGAGTGGGGAATCGCGCCCAAAGTTTTCAAACTATCCTGTCAAACAACACTTCCGTTCCACTGCTTAAATAAGGAAACCAGCTCTAGGTTTCCCAGCTCTCCTTCCACAAACACTGAGATCCAACAGATTTCCACAATTGTTTCGAATAATGTCTCACAAACTGTAGTCAAATCTCACAAACCTTAGAACTACGTCAGGTATCTTTCAGGCCACTTAATGAGCCAATTTCTTTTCAGCTTTTTCAGTGGCCTTACTGGAGAGTATCCTGCTCATTTTCTAGTTTTATCTGTTCCTTTACTTCTGACTACTTGGAAACTTCTCTTCATTTCCCTAATTTCCTCAACTAGTTGTTCAACCATTCCTCCATTATATAGCTTTTCTTCTAATAGAGCTGAGAGAGACATTCCCTCCCTAACTGCCGATACCAAACTGCTCTGAAATCAGTGTAAAACACTCAAAAAAAAAACCGCCCTGCCCTAAAGGGGTCCCAGGTTGCCAAGCAACGACTTTTTACTTCTCTCAGCTTGTTTACTTTTCACGCTGTGACCCTCTCCGAGCACCATAGAAGCACAGTTTGAACTGACCAAAACATCAAACATACAAAACTTTTGTCTAGCATGAATCTAACTAGAATTTTACTCCTCTTACACAGAGCCACTAAATTAAACCAATTTAAATCTATACATTATTTCTAATATTTAACAATACAAGTATAGCTCACCTAAAACGATCTCTGCTTTCAGATTCATAGTGTACTATACTGACACACTGAAAACATGGCATTATCCTGTCACCACTACTGGGTACAGATATTCTGCCATCATGCAATTAGCTGCCAAGATTCAGTGAAAGAATGATGAACACTGCCATGCTCATAATCCCATCTACTTGCCCTTTGGCCATCCATCTATCAAGATATGCCCACACTTTTTATTCTTGACCCCCTCCCTCAGATTTCCACAGCGTAACAGCGTGACTGAACTGAGTAAACTAGTAAGGCTGTCAGTGGTCCTGGAGCAGAGCACATCAACTTAGACTCACAACCACAACATACGCGGCCGGGCTGGAGAATCCCCGCCACCCTGACGCCGGCACGCGATTCTCCGCGGAGAATCGACGCCATTGGCGCCGGCGTGTTTGGTGCGGCGCCGGTCGCGGGCCGCCGTACGCGGCCGGCCCGCCGATTCTCCGGCCCGGATGGGCCAAGCGGCCGCTTTAAAGAGGCTGGCGCCATCTACACCTGATCGCAGCCGGCGGGAACTCTGCGCGCAGGATCGGGGGGGGCGGGGCCTGCGAGGGGGGTGGCTCCGACCCCCGGGGGGGGGCCTCCGATGGGGTCTGGCCCATGATCGGGGCCCACCGATCGGCGGGCCGGCCTCTCGCTCCCAGGGCCTATTTTCTTCCGCGCCGGACCTAAACTCCCGCGCCATGTTGCGTTGGGGCCGGCGCGTTGAAGGAGGCCACCGCGCATGCGCGGGTTGGCGCCGGCGTCACTGCGCATGCGTGGATCCCGCGGCGCACAGTTCGCAGCGGGATGGGAGGCTGGAGTGGCGTGAACTGCTCCAGCGCCGTGCTGTCCCCCTGTAGGGGCCAGAATCGGTCCTCCCAGTGACCCGTTCATGCCGTCATGACACTCTGCCGCAGAATGGGACAATCCTGCCCCGGGCATTTGTGCAGAACCATTTTGTCCACCACACCATTAACAGTAATTATGGATTAATCCACTTGCAACAACGAAGGAGATCTGGATTCAAATTGCAAATGTGGAGAGTGCAAGAGGAGAAGATCAACGGCGGAAAAAGTTCAGTGAACTACTGCGGTCCGGATAGGTGAGTAGCTTGACTCATCCACACAGAGCTCCAGAGAAGAGTTGCATCTGCATGTTGCAGTTACCAGAGACATGGCTCATAGCTCTGCTTCAGCACTGAGGCTTGTGTGTGTAAGCGCCTTATGTAAGTGCATACAGAACAGGGGCGGCACGTTGGCACAACGGTTAGCACCAATACCTCACAGCACCGGGGAACCGGGTTCTATTCTGGCCTTGGGTGATTGTCTGTGTGGAGTTTGCGCTTTCTCCAAGTGTCTGGGGGGGGTTTCCACCGGGTGCTCCGGTTTCCTCCCGCAGTCCAAAGATGTGCATATTCGGTGGATTGGCCGTTCTAAATTATCACTTAGTGTCCACGGATGTGCTGGTTAGGTGGGGTTATGGGGATAGGTCGGGCCTAGGTACGGTGCTCTTTCAGAGGGTCGGCGCAGTCCCAATGGGCCGAATGGCCTCCTTCTGCACTGTGGGGTTTCTAGGGTAACAAGTGCGATTGAGCACTAATGCACAGGGACAATGAAGGGAAATATCGCTGCACGCACAGTATACAAAGGTAACATGAAATCATGTCACTGCAGTCAAAGAGGATGAAGAATGCACAGGAACTGGCCCAGACTGGGGTGGGCCTGACTGAGAACAATTCACATGGTTAAACAGATGGTCATGCAGATTGCCAGGGTGCCTGAGCAGTTGTCTGTTGGTGCTGGTGAATTGCAAGTCACTGACGATAAAGGCGGTGTTTAGGTCACTTCACTGAGCATAAGGGGAGGTTGGCATGAGTGAGTGAAAGGCATGATACTGGCAGTGTGAGCACGGTTAAATGTAATGGCATGCATTAGAGCGTGCTCTCCCAATGGGAAGGGCTTAAATAACTCCTTTTGTGCTTCACACAGGTCCCAGCTCTGCTCCCTCAACCCCGGGAGCCAAATCATCCCTTGGGCATCAAGAGGAGGAAGAGATGTGTTGGATGCAGCATCACATCTGATATCGAGCTTACACTTCACCAGCTCGAATACCAGCACAGCGGAGGGAGGCAGCAAGCATGTAGAGTCGGGGGCATGTGGTGAGGGAACACACCAGAAAGCGGGGGATGGTGTCAGAGACGTTTGTGCACAGTCCTCCTTCGAGGGAGGAATGTTCCAGTGGGCAGGAATGCGGAACCTCACGTGGAACTTTTGGGTGCAGTGTTTGGACAATCAGCAGTCGGCCTGTGGACACCTGGAGGAAATTCCCTGAGGCGGTGGAAGCTCGAGTACTGAGAATGGAGGAGTCCATTGCTGCTATGAGCTCCACATTGTCCCAGGGGTTAAAATGCTGGAGCTCTGGCCATGAGAGACTGGACCTTCTCATGGTGAGTCACATACAGCAGCACTCACAGAGTGGATGCAAGAGCGGCACCATCACCAGGAAATGGTGCTAGCCTCCTCCAGTAACCTGCATCAGTCTGGTAGGCCAATTTACCCTCACCACGAGAGCGTGGGAATGAAATGTAGCAAACGAAAATCTCCTAATTTAATTTTTCATCTATCCTACATTCCTTGCATTGGTTTTCTGGTTGGCGATCGGTGGCTAGTGGTGTGCCTCAGGGATCAGTGTTGGGTCCGCAATTGTTTACAATTTACATAGATGATCTGGAGTTGGGGATCAAGTGTAATGTATCAAAGTTCGCAGATGACACTATGAGGAGTGCTAGAGTCAAGTGTGCAGAGGACACTGAAAGTCTGCAGAGGGATATATTAGTCTAAGTGAGTGGGCAAGGGTCTGGCAGATGGAGTACAATTTTGGTAAATGTGAGGTCATCCATTATGGTAGGAATAACAGCAAAATGGACTATTATTTAAATGGTAAAAAATTGCAGCATGCTGCTGTGCAGAGGGACCTGGGTGTCCTTGTGCATGAATCGCAAAAAGTTGGTTTGTAGGTGCAGCAAGTAATTAAGAAGGCAAATGGAATTTTGTCCGTCATTGCTAGGGATGAAGTTTAAAAGCAGGGAGGTTAAGTTACAGCTGTATAGGGTGCTGGTAAGCCCACACCTGGAGTACTGTGTACAGTTTTGGTCTCCTTACTTGAAAAAGGATGTACTGGCACTAGAGGGTGTGCAGAGGAGATTCACTAGGTTAATTCTGTAGTTGGGAAGATTATTAGGAGAGACTAAGTAGACTGGGACTATACTCATTGGAATTTAGAAGAATGAGGGGGGATCTTACAGAAACATATACAATTATAAAGGGAGCAGATAGGGTAGAAGCAGGGAGGTTGTTTCCACTGACGGGTGAAACTAGAATTAGGGGGCAGAGCCTCAAAATAAGGGGGAGGAGATTTAGGACGAGTTGAGGAGAAACTTCTTCACCCAAAGGGTTGTGAATCGGTGGAATTCCCTGCCCAGTGAAGCAGTTGAGGCTACCTCATTAAACGTTTTTAAGGCAAAGGTAAATAGATTTTTGAACAGTAAAAGAATAAAAGATTATGTTTCATAGAATTTACAGTGCAGAAGGAGGCCATTCGGCCCATCGAGTCTGCACCGGCTCTTTGAAAGAGCACCCGACCCAAGCCCACACCTCCACCCTATCCCCATAACCCAGTAACCCCACCCAACACTAAGGGCAATTTTGGACACTGAGGGCAATTTAGCATGGCCAATCCACCTAACCTGCACATCTTTTCGACTGTGGGAGGAAACCGGAGCACCCGGAGGAAACCCACGCACACACGGGGAGAACGTGCAGACTCCGCACAGACAGTGACCCAAGCCGGGAATCGAACCTGGGACCATGGAGCTGTGAAGCAATTGTGCTAACCACTATGCGACTGTGCTGTTCTTATGTACACGATCAAAATCTGTTGCATCCTGAAATTATCCCCCAACAACCACTCTGATAAACCCCACTCTTCCTATGGGTGAATCATTGGGACACAAACATTAGTGTTTGAATTGTTTGGCAATTCTGGTGCTAAATAATTGCAGCAAGTATTAAAATTCCATACCTAGCCTTTTCCTCACCGTGCTCACATGGTTGGGGCAAATTGGCTCTACCAGACATCCCAACTATTAATCTCCATGCATGACCAACAATATGCAGAAATGGTAAACACAATCGTCTAATAAAAATAATGAATTAAGGATTGTCTTTAACACTGTCCAAAAAAACCTCTTATTAAACAGTAGCTGCTCTGTCTGCCTGCGGGGTCACCAAAGTTCTGCCATATGTGCCAGATTTATTATTGCAGTCACACACTGCATTCTGAAAATGCAACACTGGCCAGGCATATTTAGACCTGTAAAATAGTATTATTACACTCCCAAGTATGAAAAGCCCTTAAACTGATTGCCCCACTTAAGTGAGCCCTATTTTGGATTATAAACAAGTAATGCAGGCTCAAAACTGAGAAGCGGAATCCTTTTAAACAATTTATAGACTTGGAAACAAAAACGATAACACTGCTGTATAACCACAAGTATGTCTGCTCAACTCTGGATCATTTTTAACATATGAAATGTAATTGAAATACTGGTATATTTATAACAGCTCGGGCACCTTTCGTTACTGCCAAAGGTACTGATGCTATCCTGTTGAACCTCAACATCAGTTTTTCCTCTAAATAGGTTAAAAACATGACCACTGCAAAAAGTGGCAAAGAAATACACAGAACACACAAATCAATGGAAAACATATTTGAACAACCATCTGGTGGCCTGGGTCATTTGTTGAGACTTCTAGATATTGGAAAGATTGGGAATGGGCATAGGCCAATTCCGTGACACAGCTTATCAACATAAAGTGGTTATAGCTTCACACCAAAGTAAATTGTGCCACTTATTTGAGTTGTTTACACAGATTTGAGACCTCCCTCTGGTTGTTACGTTCATACTCCAGCTCTGTGTTGGTGGCAGTATAACCACTGGAACTACTTCACTTTTCAAATTACCACTCCTTTGTTCTTGAGCAGTGTGACTTGGCGGTCAACAGAATGCATCACATCTAACATCCTTGCCTGACCGTATCTGTAACGACACTCTCCGTTAGTTTTCGGTTTGTTCACCTTCAGGACTAAAAGTCCCAGATTATAATCTGACCTGTTAGTACTTTGGCTGACCATCGCTGAAGACTTCCACCGACGCTTAAGGGTTGAAACGTGGGCTTAATGTTTACTTCTCATTCATTTCCACCTATCTTATACTGCCTAAAGTTTCTGATTGTTGTTTAAAATGCAATTTGGTTGCTGTTCTCAGAATTTCATTCGGCGGGATTCTCCCATGCCCCCGCCGGTGGGTTCAATGGCAGACTTGGGGGAGGATTTGGCAAGAGACTCAAAAATTGGCTTTACACTGGCGTGAATTTCCTGCGGGATCTTCCCCCAGTGCCCGCCATGGTGGATCGGGAAACACACTGGTGGCTGGCATCCCTCAAATGGGATGCAGATGAGGGCCTGACCGGAATCTTCCCCTCATGCCCGATTCTCCGTGACGTCAGCACTGATCCAGAACTGGAGCTACCTGAAAAATACCTGGGGCTGCCTCCGGATTTCGGGATGGAGGCTGCCAGCGATCCTGGACCTGGTCAGGGGAGCAGGTGGGTCTTCCAGCTTCAGCGTCATCAAGGAGGTCCATCTCCCAGCCTCAGAGTGTTCCTGGAAATCCATCAATTTCTCTTCAATGGTAGGTCGGTGCTATTCGCAGATATGACAGCAGGATGCATGCTACCTGCCTCACCATGGTATATGGTGCTAAATCCCCAGATACATAATTAATGAGGTAGGGGCTTGAAGATATGTGAGGCTGTGTCCTCATGCCGGCGTAGGAACAGTGGCATTTCTCGCCCACAAATTTGGCGCAAAACGGCCACCGATCCTCCGTGTAGCTGGGGGCTAGCATGCTGGCAGCGTAGAGCGCCCAGAGAATTGCCAGGTCCGTGGCCCCGCATGCGCACGGCAGCAGCCGTCCCGTGCAACATTGGCGCGGACCGGAGAATCCCGCCCATGGTGTGGTTTCCCGTCAGCCTCCGCAGGATCCCTTCCACGGAATTTGGCCCCAAATTGGAGAATTCCACCCACTGCGTTTGAAAAACTTCTACTGAAGAGGAGTCTGTCCTCATACTTTATTCTCCTTTTCAAATTTCACTTGCCCCGCAAACCCCATGTAGTACCCTCAATAACGCCACGAGAGTGTGGAATGGTAAATGAAGGCTGTAATAAGCAGAGAACTAGCCAGTTATCGAGACGTGTGCTTACTGAGTGCCACCTACAGGGCGCCACCCTATATACGGCTCCCTGGTGGGCGGAGCCGGAGGCGGAGACCCCAGGGTTCCAAACCCGGTCTTAAAGGGGCATCACCTACATGGTGTTAAGGGTACATTCATCACATTCACCTCCTGCTTAAAAAAAAAACGCAAAGTCAGTCGGGGGTGAAGTGGAATCACATGTCTATTCTTTTGGCGGCCTGATCGTCCTCGTCGACCTTCTCAGATCGGGCGGTGGTGCGGCAGACACGTACGTCTTTGGTGAGGGTACATCCGGGAGCACGGTGGTCGGAGCTTTCATCTGGGTCGGGGTAGGGCGTCAGGGGGAATAGCTGGGGCTGGGGGTAGTGGTGCCAGCACCGAGTGTGGAGGGGGGCATTAGTGAGGGAACCAGCGGGTGCCAGATCCCGGAGGGAAACCGTGTCTTGCCTGCCGACGGGGTGCTCGACGTAGGCGTATCGGGGGGGTGGCATGTAGCAGTCGGACCCTCTCGACCAGGGGGTCCGTTTTATGGCTCCTCGCGTGCTTCTGGAGAAGAACGGGTCCCAGAGTCGTCAGCCAAGGAGGAAGCGAGACCCCGGAGGTGGACTTCCTGGGGAAGACAAACAAGCGGTTGTGAGGGGTCTCATTCGTGGCTGTGCAGAGGAGCGACTTAATGGAGTGGAGGGCATCGGGTAGGACCTCCTGCCAGCGGGTGGTTCGGTGACTTCTTGACCGTAGGGCCAGAAGGACAGCCTTCCAAACTGTCGCGTTCTCACTCTCCACCTGCCCGTTTCCCCGCGGGTTATAATTGGTTGTTCTACTCGAGGTGATGCCCTTGCTGAGCAGATACTGATGCAGTTCATCGCTCATGAACGATGTACCCCGGTCGCTGTGGATCTAAGCGGGGAAACCAAACAGGGTTAAGATGCTGTGCAGTGCCTTTATCACGGTGGCAGAGGTCATGTCGGGGCAGGGAATGGCGAACGGGAAGCGGGAGAACTCATCGATCACGGTGAGGAAATAGGCATTGCGGTTGGTGGACGGGAGGGGCCCTTTGAAGTCCATGCTAAGTCGCTCAAAGGGCCGCAAGGCCTTCACGAGCTGAGCCTAGTCTGGCCGGTAGAAGTGCGGTTTGCACTCCGCACAGATCTGGCAGGCCCTGGTCATGGCTTTGACCTCCTTGGTGGAGTAAGGTAGATTGCGGGACTTGATAAAGTGGACGAGCCGGGTAACCCCCGGGTGGCAGAGATCATTGTGGATAGCCCGCAGGCGATCCACCTGCGCGTTGGCGCACGTGCCGTGGGACAGGGCATCTGGGGCTCGTTGAGCTTCCCAGGATGATACTTAATATCGTACATGTAGGTGGAGAGTTTGATCCTCCACCTCAAGATTTTATCATTTTTAATTTTGCCCCGTTGTGCGTTATCAAACATGAAGGCGACCGACCGCTGGTCGGTAACGAGGGTGAACCTCCTACCAGCTAGGTAGTGCCTCCAGTGTCGCACAGCCCCCACAATGGATTGTGCCTCCTTCTCGACTGCGGAGTGCTGAATCGCTGAGGCGGTGAGGGTCCGGGAGAAGAATGCTACCGGCCTGCCTGCCTGGTTGAGGTTAGCAGCCAGGGCGATGTCAGACGCATCACTCTCTACCTGAAAAGGGATGGTTTCGTCCACCGCGTGCATAGCGGCCATGATGATGTCGGCCTTGATGCGGCTGAAGGCCGACGGGGCCTCAGGCAGACCCTCGCGAAATGCCCCTTCTTTCCGCAGTCGCTACAGATGGCAGAGCGGGCTGGGCAGCGTTGACGTGGATGCTGAAGATGGCGGAGAGGGCTGGGCAGCGTTGATGTGGATGCTGCAGATGGCGGAGCGGGCTGGGCAGCATTGACGTGGATGCTGCAGATGGCTGGGCAGCGGTGACGTGGATGTTGCAGATGGCGGAGCGGGCTGGGCAGCGCTGACGTGGATGTTGCAGATGGTGGAGCGGGCTGGGCAGCGTTGATGTGGATGCTGCAGATGGCAGAGCGGGCTGGGCAGCGTTGACGTGGATGCTGCAGATGGCGGAGCGGGCTGGGCAGCGTTGACGTGATTGCTGCAGATGGCAGAGCGGGCTGGGCAGCGTTGACGTGGATGCTGCAGATGGTGGAGCGGGCTGGGCAGCGTTGACGTGGATGCTGCAGATGGCGGAGCGGGCTGGGCAGCGTTGATGTGGTTGCTGCAGATGGCGGAGAGGGGTGGGCAGCGTTGACGTGGATGATGCAGATGGCGGAGAGGGGTGGGCAGCGTTGACGTGGACGATGCTGATGGCGGAGCGGGCTGGGCATCGTTGACGTGGTTGCTGCAGATGGCGGAGCGGGCTGGGCATCGTTGACGTGGTTGCTGCAGATGGCGGAGATGGGTGGGCAGCGTTTACGTGGATGATGCAGATGGCGGAGCGGGCTGGGCAGCGTTGACGTGGATGCTGCAGATGGCTGGGCAGCGTTGACGTGGATGCTGCAGATGGCGGAGCGGGCTGGGCAGCGTTGACGTGGATGCTGCAGATGGCGGAGCGGGCTGGGCAGCGTTGACGTGGATGCTGCAGATGGCGGAGCGGGCTGGGCAGCGTTGACGTGGATGATGCAGGTGGTGGAGTGGGCTGGGCAGCGTTGACGTGGATGCTGCAGATGGCTGGGCAGCGTTGATGTGGGTGCTGCAGATGGCGGAGCGGGCTGGGCAGCGTTGACGTGGATGCTGCAGATGGCTGGGCAGCGTTGACGTGGATGCTGCAGATGGCTGGGCAGCGTTGACGTGGATGCTGCAGATGGCGGAGCGGGCTGGGCAGCGTTGACGTGGATGCTGCAGATGGCAGAGCGGGCTGGGCAGCGTTGACGTGGATGCTGCAGATGGCGGAGCGGGCTGGGCAGCGTTGACGTGGATGCTGCAGATGGCGGAGTTGGCTGGGCAGCGTTGACGTGGATGCTGCAGACGGCGGAGCGGGCTGGGCAGTGTTGACGTGGATGCTGCAGATGGTGGAGCAGGCTGGGCAGTGTTGACGTGGATGCTGCAGATGGTGGAGCGGGCTGGGCAGCGTTGACGTGGATGATGCAGATGGCGGAGCGGGCTGGGCAGCGTTGACGTGGATGCTGCAGATGGCGGAGCGGGCTGGGCAGCGTTGACGTGGATGCTGCAGATGGCGGAGCGGGCTGGGCAGTGTTGACGTGGATGCTGCAGATGGTGGAGCGGGCTGGGCAGCGTTGACGTGGATGCTGCAGATGGCTGGGCAGCGTTGATGTGGGTGCTGCAGATGGCGGAGCGGGCTGGGCAGCGTTGACGTGGATGCTGCAGATGGCTGGGCAGCGTTGACGTGGATGCTGCAGATGGCTGGGCAGCGTTGACGTGGATGCTGCAGATGGCGGAGCGGGCTGGGCAGCGTTGACGTGGATGCTGCAGATGGCGGAGCGGGCTGGGCAGCGTTGACGTGGATGCTGCAGACGGCGGAGCGGACTGGGCAGTGTTGACGTGGATGCTGCAGATGGTGGAGCAGGCTGGGCAGTGTTGACGTGGATGCTGCAGATGGTGGAGCGGGCTGGGCAGCGTTGACGTGGATGCTGCAGATGGCGGGGCGGGCTGGGCAGTGTTGACGTGGATGCTGCAGATGGTGGAGCAGGCTGGGCAGTGTTGACATGGATGCTGCAGATGGTGGAGCGGGCTGGGCAGCGTTGATGTGGATGCTGCAGATGGCGGAGCGGGCTGGGCAGTGTTGACGTTGATGCTGCAGATGGTGGAGCAGGCTGGGCAGCGTTGACGTGGATGCTGCAGATGGCTGGGCAGCGTTGACTTGGATGCTGCAGATGGCGGAGCGGGCTGGGCAGCGTTGACGTGGATGCTGCAGATGGCGGAGCGGGCTGGGCAGCGTTGACGTGGATGCTGCAGATGGCGGAGCGGGCTGGGCAGTGTTGACGTGGATGCTGCAGATGGTGGAGCGGGCTGGGCAGCGTTGACGTGGATGCTGCAGATGGCGGAGCGGGCTGGGCAGCGTTGACGTGGATGCTGCAGATGGCGGAGCGGGCTGGGCAGCGTTGACGTGGATGCTGCAGATGGCGGAGCGGGCTGGGCAGTGTTGACGTGGATGCTGCAGATGGTGGAGCAGGCTGGGCAGCGTTGACGTGGATGCTGCAGATGGCTGGGCAGCGTTGACGTGGATGCTGCAGATGGCGGAGCGGGCTGGGCAGCGTTGACGTGGATGCTGCAGATGGCGGAGCGGGCTGGGCAGTGTTGACGTGGATGCTGCAGATGGTGGAGCAGGCTGGGCAGCGTTGACGTGGATGCTGCAGATGGCTGGGCAGTGTTGACTTGGATGCTGCAGATGGTGGAGCGGGCTGGGCAGCGTTGACGTGGATGCTGCAGATGGTGGAGCGGGCTGGGCAGCGTTGACGTGGATGCTGCAGATGGCGGAGCGGGCTGGGCAGTGTTGACGTGGATGCTGCAGATGGTGGAGCAGGCTGGGCAGCGTTGACGTGGATGCTGCAGATGGCTGGGCAGTGTTGACTTGGATGCTGCAGATGGTGGAGCGGGCTGGGCAGCGTTGACGTGGATGCTGCAGATGGTGGAGCGGGCTGGGCAGCGTTGATGTGGATGCTGCAGATGGCGGAGCGGGCTGGGCAGCGTTGACGTGGATGCTGCAGATGGCGGAGCGGGCTGGGCAGCGTTGACGTGGATGCTGCAGATGGTGGAGTGGGCTGGGCAGTGTTGACGTGGATGCTGCAGATGTTGGAGCGGGCTGGGCAGTGTTGACGTGGATGCTGCAGATGGCGGAGCGGGCTGGGCAGCATTGACGTGGATGCTGCAGATGGCAGAGCGGGCTGGGCAGCGTTGACGTGGATGCTGCAGATGGCGGAGTGGGCTGGGCAGCGTTGACGTGGATGCTGCAGATGGTGGAGCAGGCTGGGCAGTGTTGACGTGGATGCTGCAGATGGTGGAGTGGGCTGGGCAGTGTTGACGTGGATGCTGCAGATGGCGGAGCGGGCTGGGCAGCGTTGACGTGGATGCTGCAGATGGCGGAGCGGGCTGGGCAGCGTTGACGTGGATGCTGCAGATGGCGGAGCGGGCTGGGCAGCGTTGACGTGGATGCTGCAGATGGTGGAGCGGGCTGGGCAGCGTTGACGTGGATGCTGCAGATGGCGGAGCGGGCTGGGCAGCGTTGACGTGGTTGCTGCAGATGGCGGAGCGGGCTGGGCAGCGCTGACGTGGATGCTGCAGATGGCTGGGCAGCGCTGACGTGGATGCTGCAGATGGCTGGGCAGCGTTGACGTGGATGCTGCAGATGGCGGAGCGGGCTGGGCAGCGTTGACGTGGATGCTGCAGATGGCTGGGCAGCGTTGACGTGGATGCTGCAGATGGCGGAGCGGGCTGGGCAGCGTTGACATGGATACTGCAGATGGCTGGGCAGCGTTGACGTGGATGCTGCAGATGGCGGAGCGGGCTGGGCAGCGTTGACATGGATACTGCAGATGGCTGGGCAGCGTTGACGTGGATGCTGCAGATGGCTGGGCAGCGTTGACGTGGATGCTGCAGATGGCGGAGCGGGCTGGGCAGCATTGACGTGGATGCTGCAGATGGCGGAGCGGGCTGGGCAGCGTTGACATGGATACTGCAGATGGCTGGGCAGCGTTGACGTGGATGCTGCAGATGGCGGAGCGGGCTGGGCAGCGTTGACGTGGATGCTGCAGATGGCTGGGCAGCGCTGACGTGGATGCTGCAGATGGCTGGGCAGCGTTGACGTGGATGCTGCAGATGGCGGAGCGGGCTGGGCAGTGTTGACGTGGATGCTGCAGATGGCGGAGCGGGCTGGGCAGTGTTGACGTGGATGCTGCAGATGGCTGGGCAGCGTTGACGTGGATGCTGCAGATGGCGGAGCGGGCTGGGCAGCGTTGACGTGGATGCTGCAGATGGCGGAGCGGGCTGGGCAGTGTTGACGTGGATGCTGCAGATGGCTGGGCAGCGCTGACGTGGATGCTGCAGATGGCTGGGCAGCGTTGACGTGGATGCTGCAGATGGCTGGGCAGCGCTGACGTGGATGCTGCAGATGGCTGGGCAGCGTTGACGTGGATGCTGCAGATGGCAGAGCGGGCTGGGCAGCGTTGACATGGATACTGCAGATGGCTGGGCAGCGCTGACGTGGATGCTGCAGATGGCAGAGCGGGCTGGGCAGCTTTGACGTCGATGCTGCAGATGGCGGAGAGGGCTGGGCAGCGTTGACGTGGATGCTGCAGATGGCTGGGCAGCGTTGACGTGGATGCTGCAGATGGCTGGGCAGCGCTGACGTGGATGCTGCAGATGGCGGAGCGGGCTGGGCAGCGTTGACATGGATACTGCAGATGGCTGGGCAGCGTTGACGTGGATGCTGCAGATGGCGGAGCGGGCTGGGCAGCGCTGACGTGGATGCTGCAGATGGCTGGGCAGCGTTGACGTGGATGCTGCAGATGGCGGAGCGGGCTGGGCAGCGTTGACGTGGATACTGCAGATGGCGGAGCGGGCTGGGCAGCGTTGACGTGGATGATGCAGGTGGTGGAGCGGGCTGGGCAGCGTTGACGTGGATGCTGCAGATGGCTGGGCAGCGTTGACGTGGATGCTGCAGATGGCGGAGCGGGCTGGGCAGCGCTGACGTGGATGCTGCAGATGGCTGGGCAGCGTTGACGTGGATGCTGCAGATGGTGGAGCGGGCTGGGCAGCGTTGACGTGGATGCTGCAGATGGCGGAGCGGGCTGGGCAGCGTTGATGTGGATGCTGCAGATGGCGGAGCGGGCTGGGCAGCGTTGACGTGGATGCTGCAGATGGCGGAGCGGGCTGGGCAGCGTTGACGTGGATACTGCAGATGGCGGAGCGGGCTGGGCAGCGTTGACGTGGATGATGCAGGTGGTGGAGCGGGCTGGGCAGCGTTGACGTGGATGCTGCAGATGGCTGGGCAGCGTTGACGTGGATGCTGCAGATGGTGGAGCGGGCTGGGCAGCGTTGACGTGGATGCTGCAGATGGCGGAGCGGGCTGGGCAGCGTTGATGTGGATGCTGCAGATGGCGGAGCGGGCTGGGCAGCGTTGACGTGGATGCTGCAGATGGCTGGGCAGCGCTGACGTGGATGCTGCAGATGGCTGGGCAGCGTTGACGTGGATGCTGCAGATGGTGGAGCGGGCTGGGCAGCGTTGACGTGGATGCTGCAGATGGCGGAGCGGGCTGGGCAGCGCTGACGTGGATGCTGCAGGTGGCGGAGCGGGCTGGGCAGCGTTGACGTGGATGCTGCTGATGGCGGAGCGGGCTGGGCAGTGTTGACGTGGATGCTGCAGATGGCGGAGCGGGCTGGGCAGCGTTGACGTGGATGCTGCTGATGGCGGAGCGGGCTGGGCAGTGTTGACGTGGATGCTGCAGATGGCGGAGCGGGCTGGGCAGTGTTGACGTGGATGCTGCAGATGGTGGAGCGGGCTGGGCAGCGTTGACATGGATGCTGCAGATGGCGGAGCGGGCTGGGCAGCGTTGACGTGGATGCTGCAGATGGCGGAGCGGGCTGGGCAGCGTTGACGTGGATGCTGGCCCTGCCCACAGAAATAGAACGGTGTGCACCCGGTCTGGGCGGGTCGCCGCG
Organism: Scyliorhinus torazame; assembly: GCF_047496885.1. Classification (NCBI taxonomy): domain Eukaryota; kingdom Metazoa; phylum Chordata; class Chondrichthyes; order Carcharhiniformes; family Scyliorhinidae; genus Scyliorhinus; species Scyliorhinus torazame. The sequence continues at coordinate 301,137,709 of NC_092712.1, forward strand.
CGGTGCAGGCCCGTAGCGTGGCCAAGTCTGGGGAAGTCCGAGGGGGGCTCGCAGTGTCCGCGGGGTACGTGCCTAGGTTGTGGCGGGCCATTTCCAGTGAGGTGGCGAGCGTTATAGTGTCCTGAAGGTCTTTAGCTCCATTTTCAAGGAGTCGCTGCCTGATGTAGGTCGAACGGATGCCGGACACGAATGCGCCTGGGATGTGCAGGTTCATGTGGACTTCCCCCGTCACATCCTGGTGGTTGCAATTCCTGGCGAGCGGTGAGCTTTCCACGTACTCGTCTAGCGTTTCCCCTGAGCCCTGTAAGTGGTCGCCTTCTCGATCATGGCAGAGATTCTATGGCTCACCCGGGCGTGGAGTAGGCGCAGCTCGCGAGGCATTAGGATGGGAGTTTCCAAGGATTCAAGGTAGGTCTCGAAGCAGCGGAGCCAGTACTTTAACATTTATTTGGCCTCTGGTGTCGTGCTTCCAGGTTGAGCTTTTCTGGCTTGAGACCGGCGTCCACCCTAACGTAGTTCGGCTTATTAAATTGTCGTACCCTCAATAACCACATGAGTGTGTGGAATGGTAAATGAAAGCTTTAATAAGCAGAGAACTAGCCAGTTACCGAGACCTGTGCTTACTGAGTGCTGCCTACGGGGCGGCACCTTATATACAGCTCCCTGGTGGGCGGAGCCCCCCAGAGTCCCAAACCTGGTCTTAAAGGGGCATCACCTGCATGGTGTTAAGGGTACAGTAACCATTCATCACACCCCACAAACGTACCTGACCTACAAGTTGCAGATGGTATCAGCATCCAATACTTACTTTCTCCTCTCCACTCTACTCATCACAGCCCAAAACTTGTCCCTTTACTCTTTCAGAGAGCCAAGGAGTACAACCTGACCAAACAGGGTAGTAAGACCAAGAAAACAATGATGAAGAAACATCATCATGCGATTGCTGCCTCACAGCGCCAGGGACCCGGGTTCAATTCCGGCCTTGGCTGCCAGTGTGGAGTTTGCACGTTCTCCCCGTGTCTGCGTGGGTTTCCTCCCACAGTCCAAAGTTGTGCAGGTTAGGTGGATTGGCCATGCTAAATTGCCCCTTAAGTGTCCAACGGTTAGATTGGGTTCCGGGAATGAGATGGGGGAGTGGGCCTCGGTAGGGCGCTCTTTCAGAGGGTCGGTGCAGACACAATGGGCTGTATTATAAGGTGCGGAAAGGAGTCCACATCGAGCCAAACAGGTAAGTTAAAGGAAAAAGGTTTAATGCAACAGAACAAGAGTACACAGAAGTTAATCTACTACAGGAACCAGCTCACAGTTCATGGCCCTTCGGTGTTATACAGGATGTAGAATGGGCCCTGCCCCTCAGTGGGGGCGTGTGTATTTCCCTTGGTTTTGGGAATATCAATCTCCCAGTCCTGGGTGCAGGGAGGGGGAAGCAGATGTTCGTTCACCCCCCCCACCCCCCCCCCCCCCCACCACCTGAAGAAAAGCTGGCTTGGAGCATGACCCGGCCTGTCGCCATAAAGCACTATGGGGCAGTTAAATAAAGGCCAAGTGGAAATGCCACACTGTCGGCAGTACCAAGAGCACGTCAGTGGAAGCTGCTGGGACTGCAGGAGAAGGAGGCCCATGGAGTCCCACAGCAGGCAAATCCAGAGTCTTGGGCAGGCTTTCTTTGGATAGGACAGGTTTAGGGGTGGGGGAGGGGATGTGCCTTTCATGATGCAAACAGGTAGGAAGGAAGGGAGGGGTTCACTCTTAGTTGGCCCCCTCATGATTAACAAAGAGCAGCCCCTCCCCCAGGAGAGAACCCCCCCCCTCCTTCCTTCCTGCCCTTTGATGGAATTATTTTTTTTTAAATGGGGCTGCCCACTCGTCCAGCTGCCCAAGCCAAATGTTTTATGGCATGGGCAGTGTATTATCGGGTTCAATCTGTCATGATATTCAGGTAAACATCATGGTACAAACATACATACATACTGATGGACAGATCAACGGACCAATCAACACACACACAACACCACAGCCAATCACAGGCAAGAGCATACACACTACAAAACAGGGAACACGACACTTCCCAGGCATCCCAGCAGGAGACAGCTCAGGACACAGAGCTCACAGCAAGCCACTCAGATATCCACCATGTGCTGAGTGCCACTCCAATATAGTATTAGTACGAAGTACTGTGTATTAGTACGAAGTACGAAGTGTTTTGAAGTACTTCGTACTGTGCTCACCCCAGTCCAACGCCGGCATCTCCACAATATAGTATTAGGAATAGGTCCACAGATTCTAGGGTTGTGATCGAACCACAGTAACCAGTTTACCACTGTAAATAAATGTTAGTAATAAAACTGAGTTGTACCATTCGCAACCGTGTTGGTTCGTCTGTGTAGCAGAGTACCCAACACATCAATCGACCTTGATCGCTCATTTGAATATAGTGGGCAGGCTGCCCATATAAATGTCGCCTGATAAGTCAGCAGAAAATGCTCCAGCACCTGCCACATGGCTCCCTGTGTGCTTCTGAAACTTGAAAGAACTATGCACCAAAACAACCCTCGCAACAAGCAACTAACCTATAAATAATTGATGATCCCTTTAAATAGCACTGGCTGGGAGAGGGGGGGGGGGGGGGGGGGGGCGTCCTTCATACTGCTCGTCATCTTCAGCTGTGTGAGGTTAAGAGAGGGTGTTGGCTGCCACATGAGAGCACCAGAGTGGCAGTGCTTGCATAACTTGAGTGTTCCACTCTGATCGACATCGCGATCTGCCGGTACTGCATACTTTTAAAAAAAATAATTATTTTTATTCTCCTCCTTTTTCACATTTTCATCCAAATTTACACCCACCAACAAACAATCAACGGTAACAAATACAAGGCTCATCCTCGCCTTTGTGAGGTGCACCTTACACACCACTTTCAGCTGTATCAGCCCCAACCTCGCGCAATGAGTTGAGGCATTTGCCCTCCGGAGCACCTCACACCACAACCCATCCTCCATGCACTTTCCCCAACTCTTCGTCCCTTCGCCTTAATCCCCTCCAGCGGTGCCTTCTCTTCTCCCAGCATTGCCCCATAAATCACCGACACCACCCCCTTCTCCATTCCCCCTGTCGTCAGCACCTCCCCCAACAGTGTGGAGGCCGACGCCACCAGAAAGCTCTGTATCTCCTTCACAGCGAAATCCCGGACCTGCAGATACCAAAACATTTCTTCCTGCCCCAACCCATATTTTGCCTCCAGCTCCTTCAGTCATGCAAACTGGCCCCCCCCAGAAACAAATCCTTTCGTGGTCTGTCTCCCTTCTCCTCCCATCTCCGAAAACTCCCATCCCACTTCCCTGGCTCAAACCTGTGATTTCCCCCGAATCGGCATTTCCCTTGGCACCGCCCCAGCCTGAAGTGCTGGCGCAACTGCCTCCAGATTTTCAACGTCGCTACTACCACCGGACTCCCTGAGTATTTCCCCGGGGCCATCGGGAGTGGCGCTGTTGCCAGCGCCCTCAGCCCCAACCCCCTACACAGACTCTCCTCCACTGGGAGCCCCCCCCCCCCCTAACCCAGCTCCTCACCTTCTCCGCTTTCACCGCCCAGTAACAAAATAGTAAATTCGGAAGACCCAACTCCCTTAACTGCCGGTTTTGCATACTTCTGACAGATGTTAAGTGCAAGTGCGTTAGCGTCTTTCCTAATCTCACATCTGGTCGCTTCGCTGAAAAGTGCTGTGCATGCTGCAAGTGCCATCTTGGAATCTTAAGGGGCCTCATTGAACCCAGCGAATGAGTGCCACCGAGCCCAATTTTGTTTCTTACCGTTTCCTCTGGGAGAAGTTGTGGCAGGGGGGAAACGAAGCAGAAAGTGCAGGCGAGTTGCTTTGATCACATCCCCAGCCTCCCAGCAGCTAGTTACATAGGTCTATCTTGTATTATTATTTTCCCAAATGTTTAGGCCCTGCGGCATAAGTTTGGTATGAAAATCAAAGTGAAGAGTAGCTGTCTGTACAACATGCCGAGTTGACAAAATTCTTCAAGATCTAATCAAGTCAAAAGACCAGAATTCAAGTTGAAGAGCCCTTTGCCTATTTACTGGCACACCTTCAATCCTTCAGGCCAGTAGGCTGACTATTGTAAATAGCTATATATGCAGTCAAGTGAAACCGAGTGTGCACATACTGAGTGTGTCAGATTCTCCAGAGTACAGAGATCCTGATTAATATGCATACAAACATACACATTGGCAGGAGTCGGCTCTCGACCCCTCAATGTCTGATCTGATGGTAACCTCCCGCCTACCCCCAATAATCTTTCACCTCCTTGTTTATCAGGAATGTATCTACCTCGGTCTTAAAAATATTCAAAGACTCTGCTTCCACTGCCTTTTGAGGAAGAGAGTTCCAAGGTCTCATTACCCTAAGGGAAAAAACTTCTCCTCATCGCTGTCTTAAATGGGCAACCCCTTTTAAACAGTGACCCCCTAGTTCTAGATTATTCCACAAGAGGAAATATCCTCACCACATCCACCCTGTCAAGACCCCTCAGGATCTTATATGTGAGGCACAGGGGTCACAGATCCGGGGGATGGAGACGGTGATGTCCGACAGCAGTAATCGGGTGGTGGCATTGGAGGCAGAGGTGAGGCTCCTGGGGGACCTTTGCAAGTCGCTAAGGGCAAAGGTAGAGGAGCCGGAGAACAGATCCAGAAGGCAGAACCTGTGTATTGTTGGCCAGCCTGAGGGTGTGGAAGGCACGAGTGTCACGAGATACGTCTCAAGGATGCTGGCGGGGCTGGTGGCGGAGGGGGTGCTGGACAAGGCCTCGGAGGTGGACGGAGAGCACAGGTCCGTGAGGCAGAAGCCGAGAGCTGGGGAGCTGCCACTGGCGGTGATTGTGAGGTTCCTTACGTTTGTGGAGCAGAAGCTCCTGTGGTGGGCCAGGGAGAACCGGAACTGCGAATGGGAGGGGAAAGGGTCCGAATCTATCAGGATATTGGAGTGGAGCTGGTGAAAAGGCGTTCAACAAGGTCAAAGCAGTTCTATACCAAAGGCAGATCTGGTTTGGGGTTCTGCACCTGGCGAAACTGTGGGTGACTTTTGAAGGCCGAGAGTACTATTTCGAAACCCCAAAGGAGGCCAACGACTAAATCAGAAACCACAAATTGGGGGAGAATTGAAAGTTGATGGGAAACGAAAAAGCTGGAACAATAGAGATCGGAAGATATGGGTAGTGTGGGGGTTGGAGGGTGGGGGGCTTTTTATCGGGTGGGGTGATTTTGTCATTGTTCGCTGAGGGGCAAAACGTTTGTAAGGGGGCAACTACCCCCAGTCCCCCTGCCGTTTGTGGTGGGTTTTGGAGGGGGTGTGGCTTTGGATGTGCCTTTGTTTGTGTGGGGGAGTTTATATGGGCTGGGAAGGTACCAAGGGTGAAGAGGGCCCTACTGCAAAGTGCAGAAAGGGAGGTTGGCGTTACTAAATCTGTAGCACTAATATTGGGCGGTGAATACGGAGAAGACGAGGTGGCGGTGGGAAGGAGAGGGGTTAGAATGCATTAGGTTGGAGGAGGAGTTCTGTCGGGGGTCCAACCTGAGGGCCATGGTGATGGCGGCACTTCCGCTGGCACCGAGGAGGTACATGGAGAGCCCGGGAGTACAGTCCATGAACAGGGTGTGGAACCAGTTGAAACGACACTTTAGATGGGGGGGGGGGGGATATTGGTGCTAACACCGCTGTGTGGGAACCATGGGTTTAAGCTGGGGGAGATGGATGGTATGTATAGGAGTTTGAGACAGGTGGGCCTGGTGAGGGATTTATATCTGGAGGAGAGGTTTGCAAGAGTCTGGAAGAGCTGCGGGAGAGGGTGGAACTTCCGAAGGGAAGTGAGTTGGCACAGAAGGAATGGAGAGGGTTTTCCAAGCTGCTGGAGAGGTTGCTGCTCCCGGATGTGGAAGGAAGGGTAGGATTGCTCGATATATATGGGCGAGCAGGGGGGAGTGCAGTTAGTGAGGATTAAGGAGAAATGGGAGGGGGAGGGGGGGGGGGGGGGGGGGAGGGTGGGGGGGGGGGGGGAGAGAAGAGAGAGGATGGGAAGTGCGGAAGGAGGCGATGCCTAGGGTGAATTCAACCTCTTTGTGTGTGAGGATGAGTTTGATTCGGTTTAAGGTGGTAAATAGGGTGCAGATGACTCGGGTGAGATGAGCAGGTTCTTCCATGGTGGACGAGTGAGCAGTGTGGGTGAGCAGCAAATCACGCACATATGTTTTGGGGCTGTGAGAAGTTGGAGAGATACTGGGACGGGTGTTTGGGACACTATCAAAGATTGTGGGGGTAGAACTTTCACAAACTGTGAAGTGTGGAGAATGTTCTTTGATTTATTTATGTTTTTGTACCTTTGAATATGTTTGGAATAAAATACATCTTTAAAAAATCATCACAGAAATATATTTTAATAGTGGGGAGAAAATGAAGTTATACTATTAATTGTTAGTGATGCTTCTAACACCACCCATTGTACCATAGTATATCTTCAACAAAAGTGCAATTTTAGATGATATAGCAATTCATTTTAGGAACGAACAGTTAAACGAAGCAAATTACATGAACAGAATCGGGCTAGTTTTCGATGAAAGCTGAAATGTTCTTACCACTTCGGTAGGTCTGTAGTACTTGGGATTGACCTTCACGTGGATTTGGCCTGTTTCCTTGCACCGTCCCACTTCATTTTCATCCTGACCTTCCCACCTAGAAAAATACAATGACATTGTTCTGACTATTTTGTTAAAAGTAAACATATTCGGCGGGATTCTCCCATCCCGCGGCAGAGTGTCCATGCCGTTGTAAACGCCGTCGTAACAGGCCGCTGCCAGGAGTAATTCTGGCCCCTACAGGGGGCTAGCACGGCGCTGACGCGGTTCACGCCGCTCCAGCTGCTGCCGGGGCGTGAACTGGGCGCCGCGGGATCCACGCATGCGCTGTGGCGCCAGGGACAATGCGCGCATGTGCGATGGCCTTCAACACGCCGGCCCCGACGCAACATGGCACAGGAGTACAGGGGCCGGCGCGTAGGAAAAGAGGCCGGGGGACAGAGAGGCCGCATCGGAGCCCCCCCCCCCCCACAGGCCGCCACCCGACCCTTGCACGCAGAGTTCCCACCGGCTGCGAGGTGCGGACGGCGCCGGTGGGACTCAGCGTTTTAACCATCCTGGGTCGAGAATCAGCGGACCGGCCGTGTAGAGCGGCCCGTGACTGGATGCGCGCCAAACACGCAGGCGCCAATGGCGTTGATCCTCCGCTCTGCGGAGAATCGCGTGCCGGCGTGGCCCGGTCAGGGGGATTCTCTGGCCCGGCCCAGGTCTGGGAGAATCCCGCCCGTTAATGTGACAGACAACACTTTCAATTTTATTACATTCACGCACATGCATTACAAGAACACAAGAAATTTGGTCCCTCAAGCCTCCTTCACCATTCAATACAATGATATGATTGTGGCAGTCACTCTGCCCCAGAACCTTTGACTCCCTTGTTAATCAAAACTCCGTATAACTCAGCCTTGAATATATTCACTGACCCACCTCCAGGGAAGAGAACTCCAAACACTAATGATTCTCTGAGAGGAGAAATTCCATCCCACCTTTATCCTAAATGCGAGCCCCCTTACTTTGAAAGTGTGCCCCCTAGTTTTTGACTCCATTCCGCCAGCCCCCTCCCCTCGAGGGGAGACATCCACTCAGCACCTGTTAAGCCCTCTCAAAATCTTAAATGCTTCAATAAGATTGTCTCTCATTCTCTGAAACATTAATGAGCAGAGCCCCGACCTGCTCAATCTTTCCTCGTAGGGAAAACCCCTCAGCCCAGGAATCAGCCCGGCGAACCTTCTCTGAACTGTTCCAGTTATCACATTAAAGTGAGATGACCAAACCTGTTCACAGTGCTCTGGGTATTAATCTCACCAATACCCTGTACAATTGTAGGAAGACTTCCTTTACTTTCATACTCCATCAGGTCCACGGGAGTTGTCAACCTTAATTTCCATTAGTTTCCCCATTACTTTTTCTCTCATGACAGTGATTATTTTAAGTTCGCCCCCCCCCCCCCCCCTCCTCCCACTTTAGTCTCTTGATTTCCTACTATTCTTGAGATACATTTTGTGTCTACTTCGACTCAAACCTCCTGAAATATTGGACAGCCAAAGGACTAGTGAGATTGAGGATCTGAAATAAATTTTTCTTTGTAAAACAAAGTCCGGCTGAAGAATTCATGGGACTGATAGTTGATAAATCCCCAGGCCTGGTGATCTACAACCCAGAGTGTTGAAGGGGGTGGCTGTAGAAATAGTGGACACATTGGTGGTCATCTTTCAAAATTCCATAGATTCTGGAATGCTGCCTGCAGATTGGAAGCTAAGAAATGTTATTCCACTGTGAGAGAAAATGAAATTACAGACCTATCAGCTGGACATCAGTTGCAGGGAAAATGCTTGAGTCTATTATAAAGGATATAATAACTGGGCACTTGGAAAATAATGGTGAGATGGGGCAGAGTCAAAATGGTTTTATGAAAGGGAAATCATATTTGACAAACCAGTTCGAGCATTTTTGAAAATATTACTAGTAGGATAGATAAGGGAGAACCAGTGGCTGTGATGTACTTGGATTTTCAGAAGGCTTTCAATTAATGTCCCACACAAGAGGTTAGTAAGCAAAATGAGAGCATATAGGATTGGGGGCAATATACTGGCAAGGAATGAGGACAGAAAGTCATGATACATGGATCATTATTAAGTTAGCAGGCTGACTAATAGGGTACACAAGGGTTCGTGCTTGGGCCCCAACTATTCACAATATATATCAATAATTTGGATGTGGGAACCAAACAAAATATTCCAAGTTTGCTGTTGACACAAAATTTGGTGTAAATGTGAGTTTTGAGGAGGGTGTAAAAAAGTTACAAGGGTATTTAGATAGGTTAAGTGAGTGGGCAAGAGCATGGCAGATGGTACATATTGTGGAAAAATGTTACGTTCTCCACTTTGGTATGAAAAACTGAAAGGCGGAGGGAGTATTTCTTAAATGGGGAGAGACTGGGAAGTGTTGGTGTCTAAAGGGGCCTGGGTGTTCTTGTTCATAAATCACTGAAAACCAACATGCAGTGCACCAAACAATTAGGAAAGCAAACGATATAAGACCATAAGATACAGGAGCACAATTAGGCTTCTAGGCCCATCGAACCTGCTCCACCGTCGATCATGGTTGATATGTTTCTCATCATATTTGTCACAAAGAGCGCGGGAGGAGCTGGGAGTTCACAAAAAGAGCGAGAGGAGCCAGGAGTCTAAAAAAAGCGTGAGAGGAACCAAGAGTTAACAAAGAACGCAAGAGGAGCCGGGAGGAGTCCAGAGTTTAAAAAGAGCACGAGAGGAGCCGAGAGATGACAAAGCGCGCAAGAGGAGCCAGGAGTTCACAAAGAGTGTGAGAGGAATCCGGAGTTTAAAAAAGAGCGCGTGAGGAAAGTGATTCTAAGAGCAGAACCAGGTGGTTAAAAACGGTACGAAGGGTGACATGGGTGATGCAGTGGTTAGCACTGTTGCCTCATGGCGCCGAGGACCTGGGTTGGATCCCGGCCCCAGGTCACTGTCCGTGTGGAGTTTGCACATTTCCCTTGTGTCTGCATGGGTTTCATCTCCCCCCCCCCCCCCCCCCCCCCCCCCACCACCCACCCAAGATGTGCAGGGTAGGTGGATTGGCCACAATAAAATTGCCTCTTAATTGGAAAAATTTTAAAAGCAAGACAGTAAGAAAGAGTGGAGTGCAATTTGGAGGGTGAGCTGTGAGGAGGATGCAGAGATGCTTCAGCCTGATTTGGAGAGGCTGAGTGGGCAGTGGACAAATGTGAGGTTATCCACTCTGGTAGCAAAAAGAGCGAGAGGAGCCCGGAGTTTAAAAAGAGTGAGAGGAGCCAGGAGTCTAAAAAAAGCGCGAGAGGAACCAAGAGTTCACAAAGCGCGCGAGAGGAGCCAGGAGTTCACAAAGCACGTGAGAGGAGCTGGGAGTTCACAAAGCGCGCAAGAGGAGCCGGGAGTTCACAAAGCACGTGAGAGGAGTCGGGAGTTTAAAAAGAGCACAAGAGGAGCCAGGAGTCTAAAAAGAGCATGAGAGGAATGGGTGTAAATTGATGGCATCCTCGTGCATCAGTCACTGAAAGTAACCACGCAGGTACAGCAGGCAGTAAAGAAGGCAAATAGTATGCTGGCCTTCATAGCAAAAAGATTTGAGTATTTGAGTGCAAGAACAGGGATGTTTTACTGCAATTGTATAGGGTGTTGGTGAGGCCACACTTGGGAGTATTGTGAGCAGTTTTGGTGTCTTTATCTGAGGAATGATGTTCTTGCTATGGAGGGAGCGCAGTGAAGATTAAGTGGGTTAGGATTATATTCATTGGAGTTTAGAAGAGTGAGAGGGGATTTCATAGAAACTTATAAAATTCTAACAGGATTAGACAGGGTAGATTCAGAAAGAATGTCCCCGATTGTGGGAGAGTCCAGAACTAGGGGTCATAGTTTGAGGATAAGGGGTAAACCTTTTAGGACTGAGATGAGGGAAAAAGGCCACATGCGTGGCATAAACCATTCCTGTGCAGGGGTTTCCCATCCACGCTGACAGCCCTAACAACCCTTGACCGCCTTTAAATTTAAATTAATCAGGCTTGTGAGAGTGCCTCAAATCTGAAGCACACTCATGCTTGACGTTCTGCCATAGCAGTGCCCACTTTTCCCAGTTGGCCAGCCAGTGCTGTGGGTGCTCACAGTGGGCTTCCTGCCTCCAAACCTTGCTCACCATCCATAAAAGTGGAGGCGGTCAATTAGGAGCCTGCTTCACATAAAGTTACTTCAGCGGGTGCCTTGACGATAAATGTCAGCTCAGGAACGACAAATTATCCCATTGCTGGTTTCCTGGCACCTGTGGGAAGATTCAGCCTTAAGGATGCAGACGTTTCATTTGAAGCACGGCACCTCTGACAATCTAGCACCTCCTTTGGACTGTGCTAGGGTGTCAGTCAGAACTATGTGCTCTAGTCTATGGAGCGTGGCATAAATCAATGAACTTGTAACTCAGAGGCTAGAGTCTGACCACTTAGTCATGACTGGCACACAAACTTAACACAATATGTTTCTTTCCAGGACCTTATTTTCTGTAATCACCATTTTCTGTCACTTTGTTACGTCATTTTCGCTGAAAAGACATTGCTTAGCACAACGTTAACTATTTTAAACCAGAAAATCGTTATGTCAATATTGTGTGGTACGATTATTGCACTTTAAGGCTACTGGGTATTTTGGTTCAGGAGACCAAAACAGGCAATGAGAGATGGGCAATAAAGTCCACTCTTCCTAGGAAAGCCTACGTCCAACCCACCAGTAATGCTGCTGTGGTGTGAATCGCCCAAATCTGCATAGCATTTTGTTTCCTAACTTGATTTCAGGTACTTTTTTCCCTATTTGAAACCTGATTTTCAGTTTTTTAAAAATCCAGTAAGTGGGGCAATCCAAGATTCTCCTGCCCATTTGAAGCACCCTTGTGGTCATTAATGTTTGGAATTTTCTCCCCCGGCGAGCAGTGGAGGCTGAATCATTGAATACAGTCAAGCTTGAGTTAGATGGGTTTATGATCGCCAAGGGAGTCAAGGGTTATGGGGTATGGCAGGAAAGTGGAGTTAAAGCCACATCAGATCAGCCGTGACGTTATTGACTGGAGGAGCAGGCCCGAGGGGCCAAAAAGCCTACTCCTGCTCTTATTTCTTATGTTCTTACTAACCTATTGGATTGGATTTGTTTATTGTCACGTGTACCAAGGTACAGTGAAAAGTATTTTTCTGCGAGCAGCTCAACAGATCATTAAGTACATGAAAAGAAAAGGAAATAAAAGAAAATACATAATAGGGCAATACAAGGTGCACAATGTAACTATGTAAGCACCGGCATCGGGTGAAACATACAGGGGGGTAGTGTTAATCAGGTCAGTTCATAAGAGGGTCATTTAGGAGTCTGGTAACAGCGGGGAAGAAGCTGTTTTTGAGTCTGTTTGTGCGTGTTCTCAGACTTCTGTATCTCCTGCCCGATGGGAGAAGATTTGGAAGAGTGAGTAAGCCGGGTGGGAGGGATCTTTGATTGTGCTGCCTGCTTTCCCCAAGCAGCGGGAGGTGTAGATGGAGTCAATGGATGGGAGGCAGGTTTGTGTGATGGACTGGGCGGTGTTCACGACTCTCTGAAGTTTCTTGCAGTCCTGGGCCGAGCAGTTGCCATACCAGGCTGTGATGCAGCCCGATAGGATGCTTTCTATAGTGCATCTGTAAAAGTTGGTCAGAGTTGGTATTTAACTCTGGGCTTGGGACACATCCTATCTGCTCAGCCCCGTTGGCTTTCCACGGTGGTATAGTGGTTGACCTCAAGATAACAATGATGGCTCTTTTTTGATGATCCCATCAAATCATGATTCGTGACCTCACTATGACCGCTGTCTGCCCAGTGCTGGGCTCCATTGCTAAGCTGCCACTGGATAGCATAATCTTTCACAAGCACTCAAATTCATTTTGCAAACAACTTTAAAAAAAACAACGCAGGGAAAGACAGTGGAGTCTCTTTTTGCTACAGTAATCCAAATTCCACTAATCCCATGCTCTCGCCCTTCCTTAAATCTCCTCTTAGCCTTCCTTCTCTGCTTCAGTGGAAATAGTCCAAATGCCTGAAGTCTCTTCACATAATTATAGTTTCCTTTTCCTGGCATCATCTATGAAGCTATGTTGAATGATCTCTGTTGCTTCAACCTTTTTGCTATTTGGGGTGCCTAAAATGCCACACATTACTCTAACTGTGACCCTCCCATTTCCATGCAAAAATCTAACGTTACTTCCTGTTTATGCCCCTGTTAATATATTCCAAATTGGCCGCCTTCCCTGGCATCTACTTGCTTTTTCAGGGAACTATGCAGAAATCTCTGGGTCTCCCTGTTCACCCACACCATTCAGCATATTTCCATTGAGTATACACACATATTCCTCACTCCTCCACTCACAATTTATTATCCAAAGCTTATATCCACGTGAAACTATGTCTGCAATATGTCTGTCATTCTGATAACCTATCTGTGTCCTTCTGAAGTCTCTTACATTTCCCGTTGGTTTATACCAAATCCGCTACTTTCAAAATGACTTTCCTTTTATATCACTACAGATGGTGCTACGAAATCTACCACAGGGGAACCACACCATTATACACTACAAACATCCAAGTATTATCTCTTTGCCTGTCTTTGAAAAGTAAGAGCCTCTTTTTTAACATCGGTCGTCTTAAAGAGTTTTTACAAAATAAATATTTATCTTCCATTTTGCTATGGGTTATCACTGAAATTTGCCAGTGGATTCTCTTTATGCTCCCACAGGAATGGCCAAACAATGTCACCCCTTAACTTGCGTGAGCAATGTTATAGGAACTCTATCAGATGAAAAGCGGGTGAAATATCCTTGGGACATTTGGACATCAAGAAGATTCTGAACGTTATATGCATATAATTAGTGTTCAGTGAGGAAACTGCATCTTCCGATGTCAAGATCTTAACAATAAACTGAGACGCCACATATTATTGAAAGTGGCACTGTAAAATTTTTAATTAAAAATCTAATAATCGATCATGAAACCACTGCCGATTGTCGTAAAGACACATTTGGCTCACTAATGTCCTGGGAGGGAATCTGCCATCCAGGCCTGGTCTGGCCTACCGGTGACTCCGGATCCAGAAATGGATGTAATTTTGCCACTTGTTAAGCAAAGTGTCAGCTCGGGCAGAAAAGTGGAGTCGAGCCCGCCGGCTTTTCCCGTCATACTTCTTGACAGTTTGTACAAAAAAAGTAAGGGACGGGTCCCATGACATCAAGCTGGCAGAAGAGCCCAACCCGCCAGCAATTTCAATTCCTGAAAACGGCGCCCTGATATAAAAAATGAAAATAGAAGAAAAGAACACTCTCTTAGACATGGAAACCGCCCCCGTCCCCCAACAGACATAGAACCCCCAAAGGCACGGACCCACCTCCACCCCCTGCGGACACGAAACCCACCCTCCCCCACGAACACGGAACTCCCTCCGCCCCCCCCCGCCCCCCCACCCCCCCACCCCACACACACTCCCCCCACCACGGAACCCCCAGCACCGGTTTGGGTCAGTTGGCTAGACAGTCAGTTTGTGATGCAGAGTGAGGCCATCAGCGTAGGTTCATTTTCCGTACTGGCTGAGGTTATTTGTGAAGGCCCCGTCTTCTCAATCTTGCCCCTCGCCTGAGGTGTGGTGATCCTCAGGTTAAATCACCACCAGTCAGCTCTCCCCCTCAAAGGGGAAAGCAGCCTATGGTCACCTGGGACTTATATCTGCTGCAGCTAAATTATTTAACTTTGCAGGCTAGAAAAAGCATGAGTCACTTTTAGACTTCATTGCACAAGACCCTAGCAATTTAAATTGTCATTTTAATGAATGTGAAGTCTATGTACGTCAGATGTAATTTTAAAAATATCTAACATATCTTGGTGGGATTCTCCCCTACCCGGCGGGGGAACCTGGTGGGATGGAGTGGCGTGAACCACTCCGGCGTCGGGCCGCCCCAAAGGAGTGGATTTCTCCGCACCTTTAGCGGCCAAGCCCTCACCTTGAGGGGCTAGGCCCACGCCAGAGTGGTTGGCGCGCCGCCGGCCAGCGGGAAAGGCCTTTGGCGCCACGCCAGCCGGGGCCGAAGGGACTTTGCCAGCCGCGAAAGTCCGCGCCTGCGCGGGAGAGTCAGCGGCTGCTGACGTCATCCCCGCGCACGCGTGGGGGGGGGGGGGTGGGGGGGTCACCTACGCGTTGGCCATCGCGTCGGCTATGGCTGAGGCAGGAGGAAAAGAGTGCCCCCACGGCGCAGGCCCGCCCGCGGATCGGTGGGCCTCGATCGCGGGCCAGGCCACCGTGGGGGCACAATGGGGGCCTGATTGCCGCCCCCCCCCCACCACCCCCCCCCCCCCCCAAGACCCCGGAGCCCACCCGCGCCGCCAGTCCTGCCGGAAGGGTAGGTGGTTTGATTCACACCGGCGGGACCAGCATTACAGCAGCGGGACTTCGGCCCATTGCGGGCCGGAGAATCGCTGGTGTGGGGGGGGGGGGGGGGGGGGGGGCGCCGACTGGCATGGCGCGATCCCCGCCCCAGCCGAATTTTCGGTGCCGGAAAATTCGGCGGCCGGCAGGGGCGGGGCTCCTGGCGATTCTCCGACCCCCCCGCCCCTGAAGTTTAATATGCAGGGTGTGTGGTTTCAGTGGTATCTGCCCCTCCTATATGTTGGTTCTGGGAAGTTCATGGTGTGCCACTGATGTCTAGGGACGACGTGAATTTTTGTAGTTAGGGCACATCAACCTGCCGAGTGTTTCCATAGATCACTCAAATGCTTTCCAAAATACAAAATCTCCCATTTTCGTGCTTCAGTAACTGAAATTTCGAACGCCCAAAATAAGGATCTAAACAAAATGGGAAAACACTTAAAATAGTCGAATTCGCAAACATGATTAAATATATTCAATCGATTTTCCTTTGCGTCTTCTAATCCCTTTAGTTTAATCTTTATATGAAAAGCATCAATTTTCATTTCACGTTTTTGTTTAGATAAAAGGCTTCACCTTCCGGTAGGTATGAAGGCCTTCCTGCCGGTTAGTGTTACGTTTTGCTGTACGAGGTCAGAACATGATAAAGGAAATGCTGAAGCATTCTAACACCGAAAACAGATTATTTGAATAAATTATTCTGCCCTTTAACTGCGCTTGTTGTGTGCACCTGTTGCCGGTGCATCCATCTTACTCGATATGGAGGATGGCGCATTTTCGACCTCCTTGGCTTAGTGGTAGCTTGGGCCATTCAACTCTTATGCCGCTACAGCTGCTACACGGTAGTTCGAATAGCGGCACGGTAGCACAATGATTGGCACTGTTGCTTCACAGCGCCAGCGTACCAGGTTCGATTCCTGGCTTGGGTCACTGTTTGCACCTTCTCCCCGTGTCTGCGTGGGTTTCCTCCCCCAAGGCCCGAAAAGCGTGCTTGTTGGGTGAAGCGGACATTCTGAATTCTCCCTCGGTGTACCTGAACAGGCGCCGCAGTGTGGCAACTAGGGGAATTTTCACAGTAACTTCATTGCAGTGTTAATGTAAGCCTACTTGCGACAACAATAAAGATTATTATTAGAATATATTATCCTGGAATGTGCAATCTGGCCAGCAGATTACTATACTTCTCTCCAAATGCTTTCTGAATTTTAATTTCAGTTGACTCTTCTCTCCTCAATAATTTAGGGCACAATCTACCGGACGCGTTGCACCCGGTCCAAATGTGGCTCGATCGCGGTTGGAAACTCACCGACAGAGCTGGGGTGCTACTCCCAGCAAAACCCGCCACAAATGACACTTAGAAACCTTTACATTAGATCATGTCCTTAATTTGTTTTGTGTTCATAATAACAATCCAAGCAAAATAGTTCTTTTGTTTCAGTTTTTACTTGAGAAATACTATTAAATTCTAAAAATTCTTCCTGGTTTTGCTTTCCAGCCTGTTAGAAAAGCCTGGGCTTGGGCTTGATATTTTTGCGCAAATCCTCTGACTTAGGCCAGACTTCTCCAGTTGTCAGGATTCACTTTTCCCGCTGGCGGGGGTTCATTGCATAGTTTATGAATAAGAGGCCTCTCATTTAAGACACAGATAAGGAGAAATCTTCTGCGGAATGACCCCCAAATTGCACAGACTGCTGGATCAGGCGAGCAATGCAGTGTGAAACTCACTGGTTACACAGCTGCCTTTTCTAGCCAGATCAAACGACACTCTGTGCATTTTCAAAGTACTGGGGAAGATTACACAGCCAGCCGGGGAGGGGGGGCGGCAGTCAAGGGGAACACCCTCAGCCACCACGCAGGCAACAGTGGGAGCTTTGGTTGTTGCCCAAGGATATGGCGTCAAGCCGATCAATGACATTTAAATTGATTCTATATTATGGAAATCAGGTTCATGTCCTTTCTGGGCATGTACCTGATCATGTCATCAAGGAGGGCTCGGAAATCTCCCTGCCTCAAATCCCATTATGACCCTCTCGCAGGATTTTGCAGTCATAATGGGATTTGTATGCATGGAAAATGGACTGGTAGAATCTCGCCCCTTTGAAGTTATTAAAGTGTGGAATTCTTTTCCCTAAAAGTTAGTGGAGGCTGGATCTTAAAATTTGCTCAAAGTTGAGAGAGAGAGATTTTTGTTAGACTGGGGAGTCAAGGGGTTATGGGGTGCAGACAAGAAAGTGCAGCTGCGACCAACACGAGGTCAGCCATGATCTTATTGAATGGTGGAGCAGGCTCGAAGGGCTGAATGTCCAACTCCTGCTCTTAAGTCCTATGTTCTTATGTTCCTGTAAATACCCCTCTATTTAAAAATCTCATAATTTCAGTTAGCGGATGTCACTATTAAAATACACAATGTAGATTAACTTTACAGAATCACCTCCCCTTGCCTTATATGTTTTGAGAGAAATCCCACAATGACGATCCTAACTGAATTTGGTGGATTGGCCATGTTAAATTGCTACTTAAGTGTCTAAAGGTTGGGCAGGATTCCTGGGATGGGGTGGGGGATTGGGCCTGGGTTGGATGCTCTTTCAGAGGGTCTGTGCAGACTTGATGGTCCAAGTGGCCTCCTTCTGCACTGTGGGGATTCTATGGTATGATTCTCCGAGCCTTCGTGCCAAATCCCGATCGACGTGGGGGCGGAGAATGGGCATTGACGCTGAAATCCGGCGCTACACCGCTCCCGCGATTCTCCAGTCCCTGGAGAATCTCTGCGAATCACGCGGGGTCTACACGGCACGGGTAGGGGGCCATTGACAGACGCCCCCGGGGACAACTGGCCGAGTTCCCGAGGGCATGGTTCTAACCACATTTTGACTGTCGTGAACGGCCGGTGGCGACTGCAGACTCAGTCCGCTTCCGCCCTGGAGGGGGGCAGGGGGATCCTTCACCGGGGGGGCCCTCATGGACGGCCAGGGGGTCGATCGGGTAGCACCGCTCCGTGGGCATGCACGATCTTGGGAGGGCCTATATTTTTGGTGCCGCTCCACAGTCAGAGTCCGCCATCGCGCACGGCGTGGCCACCGCAGGCCGTTGCCGTGCGCATGCACGGACTCCCGACTGGAAGTGCAGGGCCCCATATCCACAGCCAGAGCTGCGAGAAGCACTCTGGGGCCCAGCTAGCCCCCTGCAGGTTGGAGAATCACTCTGTCCAGAGTGAAATGCCCGTGTTTTGACGCTGGTGTGGGGACATACCCCCATTATTGGACAATCCTGCACTATGGTTCTCTGCTTAGAAACAAAATCCCCCTTCTTTGAAACTAACCTCCTTCTTTGAAACTAAGAATCATGTCTTGCCTTGCCTCTCCTTGGGTGTTTTGTACATCTTTATGCTGTGCCTACAGATTGGTGTTCTGCACGAGTATCAAAGAGATATGGCAAAGGTGGGTAATGCGAGTTGAGGTACAGAGCAGCCGTGGCTTAATTGAACTGAACAGGCTCTGGGTGAATGGCCTTTTCCTGTCCCTGTGCATATTGCAGTATAATGTGAGAACCTTTTCTCTGGCAAAGTAAAAGATCCATACTGTTGCTTCACGAGGGTCCAGAGTAGAGTTGCTAACTCTGATCTGGTATATTGCTGTAGATTTAATCCCATGATCTCCTGCCACAACAGTCCTGCGGGTTTGACAGGCCTGGGGTGGAGAGAATAAAAGGGGGAAGGATGACCATGGTGGGGGGGTGGGGGCACGCGGAGGCTCCTCCGGTGGGCACACAGGACCCGCAAGAGAGGTTTCCACACCCTTGCCCGTCACCAGCCCGTGCATCTGAAGCTGGACCTACCAGCAGACAGGGACCTCCCCCTGCTGCGGGTAAAATAGCAGCGAGGGTGGGATCAGGCCCTTGGTCATTTAACTGGCTATGAAAGGGACTCAATAATCCCAAGACAAGTGGGCTGGCCCTTGACTCCACAGCCCCCCATAAAATTTGAGACAGGTCAAGGGCGAGTAGGTAGGCCACGGGCAGGCCACACACTGGATTTTACCAGCCTGCAGCTTGGAGGGAGGGGGGGGGGGGGAATGAAGTCCAGCCCTATAAAACAAAAGTGCTCAAACAGTGTGAAAATAGTAAGGAGTCTTACAACACCAGGTTAAAGTCCAACAGGTTTGTTTCAAATCACTCGCTTTCGGAGCACTGCTCCTTCCTCACCTTACTGTGCTAACCCCAGTCCAACGCCGGCATCTCCACATCAGTGTGAAAATAAACCTCACAACGTTCTTAACGATGCTCTGAAGTTCCTCCTGGGCTGACACAACAGTGTCCAGGAGATTAATCTTTAATTCCAGGGCAAATCTGGTGAGCCATTCCCAGCTCCACCAGAAGACATGCCTCTGATTGTGCAGTGCAGGCGGCAGGCATTGGAAAGTTAAAGTGGCTCTGTGTCGACATCTTTGTCAGCCACTAACCAAAGTTACGGTGGTCAGAATAAAATCATTCTGCGTGTGCAGTATTTTCTCTGTTGTTCCAGCTGCTGTGGAAAGTGCCCTGCAGTATAAACAGAGCAGCCTCACAGCACCAGAGTCTAAGATTACAACGGTTTGGATGATGAATAGTGGTTCTTTGGAAATTTCACTTTAACTAATAGTCTTTAATCCAGAGGAATGGAGGGAAGCAGACCCAAGTCAGAAATCAAACGTCCGAGGGCATCAGAGGAGGAATTGCACGTGATGAAAATAATAAAGAATATATATGGCTGTATGTTTCTTAAGCAAAGTACCAGGTCAAGACAACTTGTATTCATGACTCAAGTAGACACGGCTTTAAAATTACATGAAGCTTTAATTGGCAATTTTATTAGTTTGGTTGCGTCAGAAAAGGTTCGTAAAACCGCTAACATGGCCCCATTGATTTAGAGGGATAAAGAAGGGTAAAGTTAAAAGAAGATAAAGATAGTGATGTCAATGACACAGGTTAAAGGCTTGGCTAGGTTGCAATTGCCGGAAACTTTTTCCTCAGTTTGACAGATGTGTATGGCGTGCTTCAAGTACACTATGTGTAAGGTGATAACTGGAGTAGCTCACATTAAGAAATAGTTGGTGGTAGAGGTAGAAAGAGGGCAAATGGTGGCTGTTAGTGGAGGGGGCAAGTGACATAGGGAGAAATTAAATCTTCACCTCCAAATAAATTCAGAGTGTAAGTAAGTGGCTGGCAATTTGACGTTAAAAGTCATTTTTATAAAGTATGGAAGGCTTGCAGGACAAAAGAGATGAGCACAAGACCGCTTACGCACTAAAAAGCAAGGCTAAAGGTCCAGAAATTGCTGGACTAATAACGTGGGTTCACAAAACTACACATTATTAATGCTTAAACATCCAGCAATTGATGGTGAGGAAGAGTTATGTCCGTGAATTGCAAAATCATAACAAATTGCAGGATGATCTGCATCTCTCCACTGTTAGCCTCACAAAAACAGGATCTCGGCATCATTAGTGTCTAGAAATTGCTGCATTTTGGACGCAAATTTGAATGAATCTCACAGCTGGATATTCCATGTCATAAAGACTTTGTTATTGATGTAAATTCTGGTCCTATCATGAAACTCAACCTTGTAGGCCCAGAAAGGGAACAGTTGAAACCAAGAAGTTTCACTTCTCTTGGTAATAAATTGCCCCAGAGGTTTTCAAAACATTCTTCTTAATTCTCCTTTTGGCTGACTGTTGCCCAAGTCTTATTGCATGGGGCACATAATGCTTCATGAGGGCACACAATGCTTCATGAGGGCATCCAATGCTTCATGAGGGCATCCAATGCTTCATGAGGGCATCCAATGCTTCATGAGGGCACACAATGCTTCATGAGGGCACACAATGCTTCATGAGGGCACACAATGCTTCATGAGGGCACACAATGCTTCATGAGGGCACACAATGCTTCATGAGGGCATCCAATGCTTCATGAGGGCACACAATGCTTCATGAGGGCACACAATGCTTCATGAGGGCACACAATGCTTCATGAGGGCACACAATGCTTCATGAGGGCATCCAATGCTTCATGAGGGCACACAATGCTTCATGAAGGCACACAATGCTTCAAGACGGCATACAATGCTTCATTATCTGAGGAATTACAAATGGAACTCAACACTGTGCAATCTTCAGTGAGCTTTCTATCCCCTGACCTTATGGTGGAAGGAAGGTAATTGATGGAAATAGCTGCAGATGGATGGGCCTCGGACAATGCCCTGAGGAACTCCTGCATTGATGTTCTGGGGCTGAAATTATTGACCTCCAGCAACCACAAAAGTCTTCCTTCACACTAGCTAGGACTCCAGCCAGTGGAGGGTCCCCCTCCCACCCCACAATCACCCGCCCACTCCACTGACTTAAAGTTTACCAGGATTCCTTGATGCCACACTCGGTCAAATGATGTCTTGATGTCACGGGGCAGTCACTCACCTGACCTCTAGAATTTCTCTCATGTCTCGTTTTTCCACATTAAAGGCACATATAAATTCTAGTTGTTGAGTCTACTAAAAGTCCTTTACATCTTTCAACTCCATCCTTTGTTATTTCAACACCATTAACAGAGTTCGCCCATTTTCCTTCCTTTGTACACTATTTTGCACTTGGCTGTGTTAAATTTCATCTGTCATTGATCAGCCGACTTTCATATTTTGTCTAACTCATTTTGTAGTTCCTAATCTGGCTCCTCCCATTCTGCTAGCACTTATCACTGCTAGTTTGGTGTCTCACACGTTTTCTCTTCCGTACCTAATATAAGTGACAAACCCATTTCTGCTGCTGCTTTACGCCCAATAGATCATGCTCTGGGCTGTTTCCATGTCAAAGAGTTTTTTTTAAATGTGGAATTCCTCATCTGTATTTATTTCGTGTTCTTATGAGATACAATGCGATTGAGGGTAAATCTATTGTCAGTATCGTTAAAGTAGAGACAAATAAGGTACATTGTCTTCACATACAATATTTTACAGCGCTATTTTGGATGGCTCCCAGATTTAGAATGTATTGTCCACTGTTTCTTTCAGCTTTCAAATGGTAAGCAAAAGTATTTTCTTTGTGTTGTTGAGCCGTTATTTTTTACATTTATTTTCTTTAAATTTAGAGTACCCAATTCATTTTCCAATTAAGGGGCAATTTAGCGTGGCCAATCCACCTAGCTTGCACATTTTTGGGTTGTGGGGGCGAAACCCATGCAAACACGGGGAGAATGTGCAAACTCCACACGGACAGTGACCCAGAGCCGGGATCGAACCTGGGACCTCGGCGCTGTGAGGCTGCAGTGCTAACCCACTGCTGTTGAGCCGTTATGAGATTAAATAGAACAACGTTACATCTCATTAAGTCTGCTATTTATACAGGGTCTGCTATTTACCAATTGCCATGAATAAATGTATTACAACAGAGACTGATTTAGCTGCACGAGGCTAAACCAGAGGTTGTCAAATTTTGTAGCTGTATGTCTCATGCACTGACAAAATGCATGGCCAGTCGTTCCTTCATGGAGCAAATGGAAAATCCTGCACTTTCTAAACACAGCAGACACCACAACATGAAAAGATATTCACCACATGTTCGCAGCAAAGCAAAGACAATAAACATGAAGTTACGGTCTGACTTAAATGCTTATTAAAGTGTTACATGTTTGTGTTTTAATGTTCAGAATGGGAGAAGCAGAGCAGCTCAAGTAGTGAAGACTTAAAATTTCTAAAATGCACTCAGGACAGAATTCTAGAACAAGGATGCTTTGGAATGAACAAGGCAAAAGGCCACAGAAAATTTAATAGCAAGTATTTAAACCGGCATTAGAGAAGAACCCAATAATCTCAGGGCGAGTAATTCACCTTCTGACCCCCCCAAAGCCTGTCCACCCTCTACAAGGCACAAGTCAGGAGTGTAACTGAATACTCTCCACTTGTCTGGATGAGTGCAGCTCCAACAACACTCAAGAATCTCAACACCATCCAGGCCAAAGCACTCTGCCTGATTGCTCCCCCTTTCACAAACATTCAAACCCTCCACCACCGATGATCAGTGGCAGCCGTGTGTACTACAAGATGCACTGCAGTAACTCGCCAAGGTAACTTAGACAGCACCTTCCAAACCCACGACCACTACCATCTAGAAGGACAAGAGCAGCAGATACCAGGGAACCCCACCACGTGGAGGTTCCCCTCCAAGTCACTCACCACCCTGACTTGGAAATATATCGGCCGTTCCTTCACTGTTGCTGGGCAAAATCCTGGAACTCCCTCCCTAACAGCACAGTGGGTGTACCTGCACCGTAGGGACTGCAGCGGTTCACGAAGACAAGTCACCACCACCTTCTGAAGAGCAACTAGGGATGGGCAATAAACGTTGGTCTAACCTGCGACGCCCACATCCCGTAAATGATTTTTAAAAATTCTTACGAATTGTATGACTGCGTTTGATTTAAAGTTTGACGGTGAGAAAGGAAAGTCACAGATGAGATTTTAAATTTAAGACGAATTTCAAAGGGATGAGAAACGAATCGACTAAAGAAAACTGGGCTGAGCTGCTAATGAAAAAACCTGCAAACAGAAGCAAAGAAATTCAAAACCAGCACACAGCCCGAAAAGGCTAAAGCTCCACTTGTGTGGTAAAGCAACAAATGAGATTAGGGACTGTTGTATTCTTTGTTGTAGCCGCAAAGAGATGAATCAGAGGTGGCCCACGCTGTGTTTGTATAACATAGTGCAAGGGGTTTATTTACAAGATGCTGCTCAACAAGATACAATGGTGAACTCCACAAAAGTCTGCGAAGCGCTCCGATGACATCACTGCGTAACGCGTGTGTTACTATGACACATAAAAAGTACATTATCACGCACAGAGAAAAGGCTCATATACATGCAGGAGAAGTAAAAATCCAGCAGACTGGAATAGCTAAAAAACCGCAACAAAACCACACAAAGAGAATAAGAGGTGCAAAAAGGAATTAGGGAAAAAAATCTTGGTAAGAATATCAAAGAAACAGCAAAAGCTTTTAGAAATATATTAAGAGTGTGTGTTGAAGGGGAATCAGAGAATTCATAGAATTTAAAGTGCAGAAGGAGGCCATTTGGCCCATCGAGTCTGCACCGGCCCATGGAAAGAGAACCCCAGCCAAGCTCACATCTCCACCCTATCCCCACCTGACCTTTTTGGACACTAAGGGCAATTTAGCATGGCCAATCCACCTAACCTGCACATCTTTGGACTTTGGGAGGAAACCGGAGCACCCGGAGGAAACCTACACAAACAAAAGGAGAACGTGCAGACTCCGCACAGACCGGAGCCAAGTGATCCAAGCCGGAAATCGAACCTGGGACCCTGGAGCTGTGAAGCAACTGTGCTAACCAATGTGCCACTGTGCCGCGAATGCAAGATAGTTGAAGTGTGACAGGCAAGACTACAAGGGACAATAAATGAATGGCAAATTTATTAAATTAGTACTTTATGCCCATTTTCACAGAGGAGGAAGAGGACAGTGTTACAGGGAATATAAAAAATAGTCAAGAGGAAGAACCTGGTGAATTTAATAAAAGTTATATCAGTGACAATGGTCAAAATAATGGGACTTCAGATAGGTAAATTGCCAGGACACCAAAGTGTCATAATTTTCCAAAGCTCTATCGGTTCAGGAATTGTGTCATTGGATTGAAAAATATCGTTCAATTATTTAAAAAGGGAAGGAGAGAGGGAGAAACCAGATGACAATAGACCAAGCAGTTTAGCATCAGTTGTGGGGAAGCTCTTGAAACCTACCATCAGAGGCAAAATGACTGAACACTTGGACACGAATGAATCAAACAAAGAAGGGTAGATCATGTCTGGCCAAAAGCAACAATTAAAATGATGGAAGGGTCAAATTCAACTTGAAATGTGTATTCTAGTTCTCTCTCCACACACTGCCAGACATGTTCCAGCACTTTCTGCTTCCATTATTAATGAAATGATGGAACAGACTTGAGGGGCTGAATGGTTACTTTTGTTCCTCACACTACAAATCCAAAGTAATGCATTTTCTTCTACACGTCGAGTATTCGGCCTCACACACGTTCACAAGCATTGACTCACACACCACAGCCTCATTCAGCCTCTCTCATACGTACACAGAAATGCTCTTTCATCCATACACAATCTCTCAGGCAGTTCCTTGTTTACTCCCAGTTTGGGCACAGTTTTCCCGGCCAGGAGGAGGCGGTTGCTGGTGTGTGTGGTGTGGGAAAGTCCCACAAAATGACATCAGGTCAGGATCACAATGTCCCCATTATCTTCCTCCAGCTTTCTCCGGTTGCGGGGGGGGGGGGGGGGGGGGATGAGGAGGTGAGGCGGGGAGCGCAGTGGGGTGAGGTGTTCCATTGTCTGGTGGGGTCTGGTGGAAAAGCAATTGACCTGATTGAAAGGGCAATTAAGAGTCCAACAACAAATTCCTCTTTCCCAACAGCGCATAGTTTCCACAATATGTGTGCACATTGCAACAGTCACGGAGTTGAGTGTACAGCAGGCATCAAACATGGTTATGATGGTTGCACCAGGTTAGGGCAGCACGATAGCACAGTTGCTTCACAGCTCCAGGGTCCCGGGTTCGATTCCCGGCTTGGGTCACTGTCTGTGTGGAGTCTGCACGCTCTCCCCATGTCTGCGTGGGTTTCCTCCGGGTGCTTAGGTTTCCTCCCACAAGTCCCGAAAGATGTGTTGTTAGGTGAATTGGACATTCTGAATTCTCCCTCTGTGTACCCGAACAGGCGCCGGAATGTGGCGACTAGGGGCTTTTCACAGTAACTTCATTGCAGTGTCAATGTAAGCCTACTTGAGACAATAAAGATTATTATCTTTCCTTGCCCTCCCTCAACATCTCCTAGGTGTTCAAAACATTTGACATTCATAGCTGCTCTCCTCTGCAGTCTATGATCCAGGGAACACCATTTCTTGGCTATACTTAACCAATGTGAAAAAAGCCAGCATGTTTAGTGTCTAGTTCTCCTCTTGCCCCTGCATGGCCTTTTCAATGTATTCCATGCTTCCATCATTAGCCCATCCCCCTTCTTCATTTACAAGTCGTTCCTCAGAGGTATTTTCCTCAGGCTCTGTACATCTGCTTCCAATTTGCAGCTTCACCTTTCCACCATTTGCTCGGATTTTAAA
Organism: Scyliorhinus torazame; assembly: GCF_047496885.1. NCBI lineage: Eukaryota > Metazoa > Chordata > Chondrichthyes > Carcharhiniformes > Scyliorhinidae > Scyliorhinus > Scyliorhinus torazame. The sequence continues at coordinate 301,163,967 of NC_092712.1, forward strand.
ATCATTTCTGCCCTATCAGTCTCCCATCTAATCTAATATTGTCTGATGTATCACCTTTCTGATGAACCAGAACCTTCTCCGACCAAACTCTGCTATCCCTGATCAAATGTCCATCCTTCTCCCCAAAATGCTCACTCAGGCTGAGCCAGGCAGTGTTCGGCCTGATCCGAAGCTGAGCTTCAAATCCCACATCCTATCTGTCCCCAAGAGCGTTCACTCCTCCTCGGTAGCCTTGCCTGCATCTGCTTCTACCGTAACCACCACTGTGGCTGAAACCATTACCAACAATATAATTACCTCCAGACTCGATTTGTCCTTCACGAGTTTCAACCCGTCAAAAACTATTCCTCTGCCATTCTGTCCAGCCTTAAGTGACTTCAAATGGGAAAGAAAGTCAGGCGTGGTTTTAAACAGGCTGCCGATTCACTAGCATCCTTTTCTCACCCAGCATTATCAGTACAAACTGCCCCCAACCAGCTCAACGCCAGTCTCTGAAATCCCAGATTATTTTAAAGCTTGGAAATTACTCCTAATAATTTGTAGCTTTGTAATATTTTCATTTTGTGAGATAATTTTACGTATTCTTTTGTCACTAAAACAGACCATTTAAATCGCAGAGGTTTATAACTACACACCTCGGGTACTGCTCAAGCAGGGAACTCGGAGATGTACCTGATCAGCATTGTCTTAAGTGATTTTAACCATAGTCAAGAAACTCTGGACATTGGCCAATCCTGAAAATCCTTCAAAATGATTAAAGTCTTTGAAGCTGCTAAACTCTCCCTTCTTTCATAGCCTCCAAACATAATGGGTGGGATTTATCTAAATGGGAACAAAGTCCCATAGCGAGTACATTTAGCCGCATGTTTCCCGACGCTCACAGTGCTGAGAAGCACAACGCTACAAAACGGCATTCACGTTAGATAGGGGATCTCAGCGGGGTACACGCGACCGAGGCCACACATAGCCCCGTCTTGTGCAACGAGGAGCTCCGCTTGCCGGAACTCAGTTCGCTGAGAGATCAGGGCGCCATTTTTAAATGGTGTCCTTGCCTCTGGAGCCCCCAAAGCTGTCCCTGACCCTCCCCTCAAATCCCATCACACTTTGGGAGGGTCCACCGCCCCCTCCCCCCTCCAAACACCCACGGAAGGCACCTCCGGCCAGATCGCTACCACGTAAAAACTGCCAGCTTGGCAGTGCCAACCTGGCAGTGCCCCTGCCAGCTGGCAGTGCCAGCATGCCCAGATGGCACCAGCAGTGCCAGGGTATCACCCTACCCAAAGGGCATACACCTAGGGGCCTCCAAGCCCCTGGGAAACCCCACGAGTGCCGTTCAGTGTGGTCCTCGTTTGTGGAGACCAGTTACTGAACGGGGCTCACCCGAGGACTCGGAGGCAAAGGAGATAGATCCATGCCTCGGGTATCTCAGGAATCTACACATTAAAGTGAGACTAGCTGTGTTCCGTTGTGGAGGTGCAGAGTTTTGGGGGTGGGGAAGTCTGTGTCCATGGGGGAAGAGGGTGGGGAAGTCTGTGTCCATGGGGGAAGGGGGGGGGGAGGGGGTTCCCATGTCTGTGGGATGACGTGTTTAAAAAAAAAAAATCTTTTTTTACAGGACACCCCAATCTCCAAGGACTCTCAGTGGCAGGTGGGGCGGGATCTGTTGTGGGACCCGCCTCCTCTTTTCCCCCTGAAGTGTTTAAAACTCTGGCTGGAAAAGCCGGCAGCACAGCCAGTGGGCCACGCACCACCTTCCCTGCCCCAAGTAGACACTTTGAATAGAAAGCAGAAAATTCCGCCCCTGGAACGTGTTGGAAAATTATGACCCCACCTCTTGCCAATCAGAGTACATTCCCTGGAATAATTTTAAATCAGAGATCACTCGGATTTTTTCTGGTCGAATGTATTGAGGGATATGGTGCCAAGGTGGTTGGATGGAGGTTGGATGCAAATTGGATACAAAAGGCTCAAGGCCTGTGTACTTATACGCTTCTGCCTCCAATTACCTTCAACTGCATAGATATTTTTGTTTGAGATTTTAGAGTTATTTTTCTCTTGCTTGGGTTAAAAGGGAACAAACGGGTGTTGAGTGCAGGGCAGGATTCAGCACATACTGTGGGGAGTGTGAAGATACCACAGTTTGATTTGATGTGGACCAGCATTTTTGTTGTCATTCTAATTCATTTCTTAATGGAAAATTAGAATGTAGGAAAACAGTAGCGATAATATTTTGCTGTAATTAATACAATAATTCGGAGGGAACAATCTTATGAAATTTAATTTCAGTTGGACCTAAATGCTTTTGCACTGCAGTTATTTTGAGCAATATAGCTAAGGAGGTACACCCAGGGCGGAGCAACACCTTTGGAATTTGTCATAATTTCAGAGGGAAGAAAATGCAACTTCGGGAGGTAGTTGACAATCCAAGTCACTGACATCTGCAGTTACAATTTGTGACGAGTTCACCGAAATGGAATCTTTAATGTCTGGATCCATGGTCCAGATTGGCTGTGATTCATATAAACGTTACATAGTTTCACTATTACATATGTGCATACGTCCAGTGGAGTAGATGATGGTTTTATAGATGTTTTCATTACGCACGGTGACAGGCTAACAAAGGAGCAGTCATGACAAGAATTAAATTGGACAATTAGGAGTATTATCATTTTTTAACTGGGAGACAACAAGATCTGAATTTCCAGGTACTCGTCATCTCAAAAATATCATAAATAATTCAAACTCCCAGCACCAGATTTTCCTGCTCCGACATTGACCTGACCACTTAAACGGGTTTGTGCGATAGAAAGTAAGTTTGCTTTGATTCAGAACCTGTGTCATTTATGCCCTAGACATTTGTGCTGTAGGCATTTCCGATCAACTGGGCACAGCATGGTGGGGGTACTTAGATGAGGAGAAGCACAAGTCTGATTGTTCTGACAGAAAATCAAGTGGTTTCTTTACCGAACCTATACCCGAGTTACCTCTCTGTCCTGCTCAGAGAATGCAATGCACCCACATGACAGCTTTGTTATCTTTCAAAGATTCATGGGCACTCCTTCCAGAAACGATGGGGACAAAATATTTCTAATCCCCACCCAAATGAGTCGAAACATCGAACATGTTAAACTGATAGTTCTTCTGGTGACACCTAGATTGTGTATGCTTTTGTTTTGTTAACATTTACTGTTCAAATCGCTTTCCAAATTCCCAATCGCAATGGCCCTGGAATGTCGAGAGGAAGTTGAAAACTAATATAGCAAAATCAGAGGCCAGCACAAGATATTGACCGATAGGATTCTTTTTGTGTTTCAATCATCAGGGGCAGAATTCTCCGGTTCCCCAGCCGGGTGGCTCAGTGGTTAGCACTGTTGCTTCACAGCGCCAGGGACCTGGGTTCGATTCCTGGCTTGGGTCACTGTCTGTGCGGAGTCTGCAAGTTCTCCCCGTGTGTGCGTGGGTTTCCTCCGGGTGCGCCGGTTTCCTCCCACAGCCCAAACATATGCAGGTTAGGTGGATTGGCCATACTAAATTGCCCTTAGTGTTCAAAAGATTAGGTGGAGTTACTGGGATGGGGTGGAGGTGTGAGCTCAAGTTCATTCCAAGGGCCGGTGCAGACTCGATGGCTTCCTTCTGCATTGTAAATTCTATGATAATTTTATGGCGGTGGGATTCTATCTTCCCACTGCTTGTCAATGGGAATTCCGATTGAAGTACCCCACGCCACACCCCCAGGAATCCTGCGGGCGGGGGTGTGCCGCTAGCGGGAAAAGTGAATCGCAACGGCCCGAGTACTCTGGTCCAGATCTCCTTTGGTGGTGTGTGTGGCGCATCCAAAGTTACACTAGATGAGGTGGGTGCTGGACTGAGGGAGTCATCCACATCTCCAGTGAAAGGATTTCAAATCCTTTCATGCGAACTGCGCTCAGTGACATCAAAGAAAATGTTTTTCGATTATTTTCCGGAAAATCAAGTTCACGCAAATACACTTGCTGATCAATGGACAAACTACAACTGGTGCCAGACGTGGTTCACAGTGGGTGGCGCACGTGCCTCTGAATCACAAGGTTGTGGGCTCAAGGCCCACTCTGGGGCTTGAGCCCAAAAATCAATGAGTTCAATGCTAAGGGAGCTCTGCGTTGTCAGACATGCCGTATTCTGGGTGAGACTTTAAACCAAGACCCCCATCTGCCTGGTAAGGTGGATGTAAACAATCTTGTGGCCCTATTTATCCCTCAATCAACATCACAAACAGATTATCGGGTTATTATCACATTGCTGTTTGTGGGAATTTGCTGAGCACAAATTAGCAGTGTTTGCCACACTCCAGAACTGACTACACCCCAAAGAGTACTTCATTGACAGTAATGTCAAAAATACTATATTATTGCCAGTCCTGCTTTTATAGATAAATAAGACATTTTCCCTACCTGCGATACCAAACTTAAATAATCAATAAATCTCTGCATCTCCCACATTGGATTTGGCCAATGAGGACCCCTGCCGTATCTTTCAGCTATGATTTAATAGAGTGAGATCCACTGTGGCAGGGTCATGCTGGGAAATACCTGCACCAATTCCCGTCCATGTGAATCCTGCCCAGTGAATCACACTGGCTTGGAGATTCCGATGCCCAGCATGTTAATAGGATCCAAATGGGTCGATTTGACTGTCTCCTCTTGCTGCCGCAGGGCACAAACCTCAATGCCGTTGCTCGTGGCGGACCAGGGAATGGGATCAGTTCTGGCCGACGCTAGATTCTCCACTGCACCGGAAACTCCACTACCGACGTCAGGCAGCGGAGAATCCAACCCATAGTTACATTCTTTGTTATTCCACCACAATTATCTCATAAAAGACTAGGAGCTTACATTTTATTACAATTGGTACAAAATAAAGACATTTCGCCCCTCAGTCATTGTTCTTTAAATTAATTTCCCTCATAGAGAAGGGTACAAGGCTTACAAACAACATACTCCGTTAGTAATTAGTATAGCTATCAATCATAAGAACAATTGTGGGAGCTCTAGGCACATAATTATGCTGAAAGTAGTATTGCACAACCTCCCTTAGTTGAATGTGATTGTGCTGGCCACGAACAACAACTTGATTCTTGTCAATAAAAAGCCGGACAAATCCAGCCTGGCCATTTACTGCCAGTCTAATCTCAATCTCAGCCAAGTGATGGAAGGTGTCATCAACAGTGCTATCAAGCGGCACTTACTCAAAAATAACCTTAACCTGCTCACTGACGCTCAGTTTGGGTTCCGCCAGGGTCACTCAGTTCCTGACCTCATTACAGCCTTGGTCTAAACATGGACAAAACCCGTTAACGCTCCTTTTGTCTTGTGTCCATATGACATCTTTGTCAAATCGTTCCAGAGCTCCCACCTCTCCCTGTCCTTCTGTTTTGCTCAACCTACCCCACCCAGTCTTCAACAGTGTAAAATCCATCGCATTTCTACCTTTCTTCAGCTCTGAGGAGGAGTTATACGGTCTCAAAACGTTAACTCTGGTTCTCTTTCCGCAGAAGCTGCCAGACCTGTTGAGTTTTCCCAGCATTTTCTGTTTTTCTTTTACTGTTTTCAGTGTTAGAGCCAATTCATTTAAAAAGTATTCAATAAATCCTGAAAGGCTACGTCATCATGGAGATGGATCCAGCTTAAGAAGGTTCTCTGGTTTCAGTTTAGCAGTGTTTGCTGGGAGAGGGGTTGGCTGCAGTTTGGACCTCGTTTAGTTTGCAGCTCACTGAAAATCCCTGGAAGGTGTTAGCAGGCTCCAGGCAGTTAGGGCTCAAGAGAAGTCCTCGGGAGCCGAGGTGGTGGCAGGAGGTCACTGATTCATGCTGGAGGCAGTGAGGGCTCAAAGAAGTGCTAGGAAATATTTATTGCTCAGTGCAGCTGGAAGACTGGCGTTCAGAGAAATTGGGTCGGTAATTAGAGGGAGAAATGCAGCTTTGTGACTCCTTTGGAACGTAGTCTCAGGAGAAACTAAACCATCGGGAGATGAGCAGTCAGTGAGGCAGTCTGCCTTCGAGGGGATTCTGAGGGAATTCAGAAGCTAGATCTTCCAAAGTGAGGAGTTGAAATCCCTCATGAGGGAGGCAGAATTGTAACGAGATTTTATGACTAACCGTAGTCACTGATGTCTGGGTGGGTTGGTGAGAAATCTATGGGATCTGTCTTGGTTGGAAGTGCCATTTAATATTCAGTGTGGTGTATCCAACCACAGTTTGCCTGTTGACTCATATTTACACTATTTCTGAACACTAAAGTATAAGATAAATAATGTAAATGGTTTTACTTTGTATAATGAAGTTTAAATCCATGGAAACTTGCGGCTTTATTCTCCCGGTGGGTTACTGGGATTTCAAAGTTTGTCCACTTTAGACAACAAGTCACTGGTCCCTAACTGGGATCAATACAAGGTATGTGTGCGGATTTCATACATTCAGTATTCCCATTGAAATTGTAACCCCAGTCTAAAATACCACATTTGCAATTTTGTTTGAAATACCAGAGTTCATTGTCTCAGATTCACTTATGATTTTGCTATGCAAGGGCAGCATGGTGGTGCAGTGGGTTAGCCCTGCTGCCTCACGGCGCCGAGGTCCCAGGTTCGGTCCTGGCTCTGGGTCACTGTCCGGGTCGTGTGGAGTTTGCACATCCTCCCCATGTCTGCGTGGGTTTCGCCCCCACAACCCAAAGATGTGCTGGTTAGGTGGATTGGCCACACTAAATTGCCCCTTAATTGGAAAAAATGAATTGGGTACTCGAAATTTTTTTTTTTTTTTTTTTTTTAATGATTTTGCTGTGCAGAACAACCCAAGAGATTCTAACACCAGTGTCACTAATAAAACTTTAATCTTTGTCATCAGCATCAACATATTTCAGAAGGTCAAATCACCCTCCAGACCATTTCTGTATTTTAGCAGGAAAAGTAAAAACAATCATTACATGGTTCCACTGAATACTGATCTCAAATCGAGAAACGCCTCCCAGACATTTTAGCTAAATAAAATGAATATAAACCACTCAGTCAAAACCTGCAAAAACTTATGTATTTGCAGTATCTTTAACTTGCCAAGAATGGATTAGTTTCAACATGTACCTTGCATGACTCAAAATAAATTTTCTCTCCCTTTACAAACTTAATGTAAATATAAAGATATTTACCCAGTCATGTTCAAGCTTAAATCACACATTTGGCGAATTGATCTGAATCAGAGCATGACAGCATTATTTAATTAGGACATGGAAGTGATCGGCGAACCAAGAGAAAAAAATACTTAAGGAAGGGGAGGGGGTAGGAAGCAGGATTCTATCTCCACTGAAGGGAAATTATGAAACTGTTTCAAGTTTTAAACGGTTTTCTAAATATCTATTCATATTACTGATCAACACTCAAACTTATTTCTTTCCAAGGAAGTTTCACAATAAAATTCCCCAATTTCATCTAGTTTTTATCAGATATTGATGTTATGGGCCAGGGTTTAGAGAACCCCAAAGTGTATCATGCAGTTCACCTGACCCACAATTTTTAATAGATTGTGGTTATGGGGAGCACACGGGCCTACTTTATAAATGTGATGCAACAGAAATCTACAGTACTTTTAAATTAAAACAATGTTTACTTATGAAACCAGTTAACACTTTATAAACCTACAGTAAACATCTTAACAACTATCAACACCAATAAATCCCCCCCAAAATAACCCTTTTTACAGAAAGACATCAGGATTAACTTCACTACTGAGAACAGTTACCATTTTGAAATCACCAAATGAACATTCATAAGCTTGCAGAGATTCATACACATCTTGCTGTGACTGCAGCTGTAGCCACGTAAAATGGCTGCGTCCCGATTAATTTGGCCAAAACCCGATTTGAAATGGCTAACCGGAAAGGCTGCTGGGAAAAGCAGATAACAAGACAGAAACGGACAGCTGCAGACAGAATAGCATATTCGGCTCTGGGGAAGTTGGCCCAGATCGATACTCAGGGCTATTAACAGCCCATCCACCCAGACATCTGCAGTGTAATCAGCTATCCCCGGGAACAATTGCAACATATTAGCAATTGAATACCGGGCCAGACCTGTCGGCGCCTGCAGTGGCCGAAACAAAAGCAGGTGAATGACCACCCCCTGATCGGGGAATCGCCTCGCAATTGGACGTATCGACCCAAGTGATTGGGAACAGGTCCAATCACTTGGGACTCAGGGTCAAGGGCCGCCCCGGGAGGCGGGAAGCCCCTGGGCCCTATAAAGTAAGGGGCCAAGTTCAGCTCTCTCTCCTCTTCGCCTGCTCGAGACCTTCGCAAGAACAGCAACCGGCAACTGTAAGTTTTGAATCCAGCGATCGCTATCCGGTAAAGACTCCTAGCCATAGACCTGTAGCAGCCTTTTGAATCCCGCGGGCCAGATCCGATTGGATAAGCCATTCGTTTCCCTGACCTGGTGGGCTCTTCCTAAAGTTAAGTATTGGCCAGTAGTGATAGGTTTATTATATAGATAGTAGGATTATTGTGTAAACATTACTTGTTGTATATAATAAATGACCGTTGATTTCAATCTTACTAAGCGGTGTGCCGACTTATTGATCATGACTTGAACTTGAACCACGTGGCGGTATCAGAAAGATACCTGGCGACTCGTGAGCAAAGGTGACATAATCAGAGCTAATAAACTAAGGCTAAAAAGAGCAACACAGCTTCTCCAAATCTAAAATGAAACTAAACACACACTGTAGCTGCAAGCCCAAAGTGAAAGTAAAAGCAGACAGCCCTTTCTTAAAGGTACATCCACTACAGCTATTTTATAAACCCCCATTTTTTAAAGGAACTCTCACATGACAGTCTGTATAAGCGATTGTACAGTTATTGCAAGTCGCTGAAGTCGACAGGGAGCATTTTGGCAGGTGCTCAAGTACTCGGGCCCGGTTTCAAGGATTCAGCACAAAACACTTGCTTCCAGACACGGGAGCAGTAGTTTAAACCCCCCCCCCCCCCCATGACAGGGAGAATGAGCAGAGATGACACACAGCTGAGTACGTTGTTCGAAGAGGGAGGAGGGGGAGACAGGGCTCTTAGCAGGAGAACACATTAACCCAGAGATCAGTTCTCATTTCTCAGTCTCGGCAAGGAACAATGTGCCAGATATCTTCACTGAGGATGGCCTCATGGAAATCTGCCACCTGAAGCAGAACAGCAGCCTCAGAGTTGGACAAGAATGGAACTGCACTGCATCATTTAAAAAAAAAAAAATTTAGAGTACCCAATTCATTTTTTCCAATTAAGGGCCAATTTAGCGTGGCCAATCCACCTACCCTGCAAATCTTTGGGTTGTAGGGGTGAAACACACGCAAACACGGGGAGAATGTGCAAACTCCACACGGACGGTGACCCAGAGCCGGGATCGAACCTGGGACCTTGGCGCTGTGAGGCGGCAGTGCTAGCCACTGCACCACCATGCTGCCCCCCTGTACTGCATCTGCATTTGGCTTCTTCCAGGCTGAAGGTATTTTCCGCATCTCTCAGCTTGCCATACACTGTTGGATAAGGGAGGTCACTGATGTTCTCTACGTACCGAGAGCTGAATGTATTTTACTCTCCCTTAACAGAGACTAGAGACGGAGCAAGCACATGAATACCCTGGAGCTGCAGACACGGCCACAGTGCAAGGTGTCACTGGTGCACTGCCTGCTCCTGCAGTACTTCGCAGAGCGTGTGAGCATGTTCCAAGATTCGGCGCAGTCGGCACATCTCTGACATCAGGAGGTCACCATCAATTTTTCCACCAACAACACGGTGACCATCACAGGAGGAGAAGCAAGGAAGGGGGCAATCAACACAGCCGGGCTGCCCGTGATTGACTCATTTGACTGCGGCACCAGTGAACATAAGCTTAGTTCTTCATTCATCGAGAGTCCCATTACCTGACCTCCCCTCCATCACTGACCATCAGAGGGTCCTTTTTGTCACAATGCGGCAATGGAATGCACCGAGGAACAAATATTCCAAAGCAAAATTATAAATTAGTTGTCAACTAATCATCCTTCTGCATTCCCTTTGTGGCTGTATTTTAGTCCTCATGCTCCTATGGAGTCCTACTGGCTGAAGCAAGGCCACATGCGTTCAGAGGGGCAGATTGCCTTCTAGGACAACCTTGAGCAGCTCAGACTCCGGAAGGCATGGATTGAGAATGCATCATCTTGGCATGGCAGCACAAATCTTGCCCGTCTGGCCTGGTGACAGGCAATGGCAAAAGCACTGCTGGAGTAGCAGCGGTGAAAGTCATCTTGAGAGAAGATGTCATGTTGTCTCTGCCCCAGAGCAGCACCCAAGCGTTCTTTGCATGAATTCACTTTGAACCTCCAGTGCAGCAGTCAGATGCTGGATGGATTTTGCTGCAATGGAAGCTCAGAAATCAGCCATCAGATGCTGCAACATGGATGGGCTTGCAATTATTCCAATTGAGTCCGCCAATTATATGCTGAAAAGGTTGGGCTCCAAGATCTTTTTTTTTCAAATTTATTTATGGGATGTGGGCATCATTGGCTAGGCCAGCATTTATTGCCCATGTTGCCCTTCAGGTGGCGAGTTGCCTTCTTGAACCGCTGCAGTCTTTGAGGTGTAGGTACACCCACCGTGCTGTTAGGGAGGGAGTTCCAGGATTTTGACTCAGCGACAGTGTAAAGTCCTGTGCCAAATTAGTGCTGCACTCCTTGGTCCTTGACATTGATAACAGGTTTTCTGGCAGTCTGCCAGTACACCAAGCAACACGGTGTACATACCCATTTGTCATCTTTAAGCGACGCCAACAAAGATCTCATCTGAGCTCTTGTGTGCCCACAACCTCTGACAAGTTGGCATCTGTGCTACCCTTGAACCCTGCCCTGACTGCAGGCTGTTTGTGCCCAATATTTCACCAGATACAGATTCTGCCCCAAAGCTATCCCTTAAAGTGTGCACAGTCAGAATTTGAACTCGTGGTTGCAAGTATGATAGGGAGTGATGGTTTTTCTTCTTTGTCAGTATCTTCCTGTTCTTCCAGCTTTTTCTCTTTCACCACGACCTGTTTAGGTTGAAGTTCTTGGGTATTTGAATGGAGAAAGGCGCAAGTGTGGTGATATGATGAGAGGCAGGATTGAAAGCAGGAGATGCATGCCTCAAATAATGGAGAGAACCGTCTCCTCAGTGGGGGTGAGGACATGAATCCATAATTGCCTCTTGCTGGTAAAGTGTTGCTGCTTCCAATAATAGACCAACTTGTCCTGCAAGAGAGTGAGAACTATGTTAGTGAGTGTAGTGCAATGTGTTTGGGTGATATTGCTGTCATGAATAGCCTATGCAAGCTCTGAGGGCGGGTACGAGGCTTGCTGTTAAGTGTGTGAGGGCGAGGTGAAACTATGAATATTAGGTGTGAGTCATGATTGACAGAGACTATTGTTTGGTGAGTGATGGAGGTGTGGTGAATTGATCAGTATCTGAGGTTAATAGTTCAGTTAAAAGAATATGACATTTGAAGGTGCATTCATTGACCTCACAAGAGTGGTCATGATCTTGAACGTTCTTGCAGCATCCATGTCCTTGGCATTTGGTTCCTGGCATTGATCTGACTATCCGTCCTCCCTGCCTTTGCAATGTCTGTTTAGAGGATCTCCTGGCCAGCGTGAAATGTCTCTCCTCTTCTCTGCCACCTGCACCAAGGCCTCCAGTGAAGTGTCCGAGAACCTTGGAGCATACTTTTGTCCTCTGTTGCACCACCAGTCACTCTTCTTGCAGGTCAGAAACACTTCCCTCGCAACCTCCAGCAACCGTTCCATCCTGAATGCACCTCACCTTTAAGAGGTGCAGACTAGCTTTAAGTAGCGCAGGCTAGCGTTAAATGATACATGAACCCCTGATGAGGCATGTAGTCGCTCAACAGCATTGAGTTGCGTGCTACAATCATTTGAGTTGGCGTGATGCTCACATCCCAACTCCTGCAATTGCTTTCCGGTTTTTCGAATTTTGTACTTGTTTTGTTCAGAGGCTTTTACGATTGCTGCTTTTGAAGTCGCCTCTGAGGGATGGATAATGGCTTTGTGAGGTCATGTGCTCCATTCTGTTGCACTTGATCTGAGCAAAACGCTCCCCCTACCACGCAGCCCCCCACCCCCCCGCCCCCAAAATCAAGCAACCTCTCTTCCCCAAGTCAGCTCCAAAAAAAAAAATTCTTGGAGTCACCAAGTTGGGAAATGCAGGTGTGAACTCATCCCCTACTGCTCTGTGGCATAGTGCCAACTGAGGAACGATTTTAAAAAGTATCAAAACTTTAAGGGGCTTTAGATAAAGTACCAAGCTGCATCATCCATTATTGCTGGTAAAACATAACTGGCTGCTGTCATGAACCACAAAGGGTCTCAGGTTAAGAGAAAAGCAAATATGAAACGAGTAGAAAGAATACTATTCTGTCCTTAGGCTAATCTACTAAATTTAACATCAACAGTGATTTGGGGGCATTAGGAGTTCAACTGTGTGCTTACATGTACTACGAGGACATCAAAGAAACAAGTTGTACAGACCTGTCTACCACTGTTGCAGGCGGGATTAAAACACACAGTTTTATAGAAATAATGGTAAATACCCTGTGCACCAAGGAATTTTTAGTATTTAAGTAGTATTGGTGACTTCTTGTGGTACAAGTAACCAGAACAAAAAGATTATATCTCTTCAATAACATACTTAATATCCCGAATACGTGTAGCATATTTAATATGAATTAGCTATAATGCACAAACTTGACATCTTCCATGCACAAAGTAAACACAACTATTCTGGCCATTAATCAAAGTGATGGCAGAAGTACTTACTGTTCTACTGAAATAAAAGACTGTGTGAGTGTACATGCAAGTCATTTTACCTTGAGCAAGAAGCAGTTCTGCTGTCCTCACACACCCATTGTGTGTCAATGGGAACCTATATAGCAATATGTTGTATCAAAGGATCATGCCGCCTTGCACTGATTTTATATAATAAGTAATTTTAAATAAGTTAATTAAATTCAAGATCATGTCAAAGATTTCTAATCCATGCACAGAAGTGTTGCTTAACATTTGCAGCATCAGACCAAAGGGAGCTGAGCTTCATCATAATTAGTCTGCAAATCAACCCAAAAAATCAATTTCATAATCGTGCTGGTTTAGTTCGTCACAAAGGAAGACTGTCCAAAGATGTGCAGGTTAGAAGACTGGCCATGCTAAAATTGCCCCTTTAGTGTCCAAACATGTGCAGGTTAGGTGGGGTTACGAGAATAGGGTGGAGGACTGGGCCTAGGTAGGGTGCTCTTTCAGAGCGCCGTTGCAGATTCAATGGGCCAAATGGCCTCCTTCTGCACTGTAGGGGTTCATCATAGAACATACAGTGCAGAAGGAAGCCATTCGGCCCATCGAGTCTGCACCGACCCATTTAAGCCCTCACTTCCACCCTATCCCCGTAACCCAATAACCCCTTCTAACCCTTTTGGACACTAAGGGCTATTTAGCATGGCCAATCCACCTAACCTGCACGTCTTCGGACTGTGGAAGGAAACCGGAGCACCCGGAGGAAACCCACGCAGACATGGGGAGAACGTGCAGACTCCACACAGACAGTGGCCCAGTGGGGAATCGAACCTGGGACCCTGGTGCTATGAAGCCACAGTGCTAGCCACTGTGCTACCCCGTTCTATGGTTCACGCATTAACTACCAACTATTACATTGCTAAAATAGTTTTTTTTGTCTCAAGGGCAGAATCATACATCTGTAAAAAATGTAGGGTGACGATTTCGTCATGAGGATCACGAAGCCAATTGTTCCAAAATGGTGTTAGCGGTTGGGAAACACTCACTCGTGACGGAAACTAAACAAGTACCAGTGTGAAAACAGGTAAATGATAATGAACTGCTGTATACCTATCAAGCAAAGATTTATGAGTACAGACATAGAACATAGAACAATACAGCGCAGTACAGGCCCTTCGGCCCACGATGTTGCACCGAAAGAAAAAGCCATCTAACCTACACTATACCATTATCATCCATATGTTTATCCAATAAACTTTTAAATGCCCTCAATGTTGGCGAGTTCACTACTGTAGCAGGTAGGGCATTCCACGGCCTCACTACTCTTTGCGTAAAGAACCCACCTCTGACCTCTGTCCTATATCTATTACCCCTCAGTTTAAAGTTTATGTCCCCTCGTGCCAGCCATTTCCATCCGCGGGAGAAGGCTCTCACTGTCCACCCTATCCAACCCCCTGATCATTTTGTATGCCTCTAATAAGTCTCCTCTTAACCTTCTTCTCTCCAACGAAAATAACCTCAAGTCCATCAGCCTTTCCTCATAAAACATGACAGCTGGGATTTTGTGTGTCCAATAAAGATGGGCGTGTTCGGTGGCGAGATTGGAAAATCTCATGAGAAGGACCTTGGTGCATTTCCTGGTGATGTAAACCTAGGAAGCGATTGTCCTCTCCCCCGTCAATGGCCGGACGCATTTCCTGCCATCGACGTCACAGGTCTAATTTTAATACATTTGCACCTCATTATCTTTATTTTAAAAAAATTTAGAGTACCCAATTCATTTTTCCAATTAAGGGGCAATTTAGCGTGGCCAATCCACCTATCCTGCACATCTTTGGGTTGTGGGGGTGAAACCCATGCAGACACGGGGAGAATGTGCAAACTCCACACGGACAGTGACCCAGAGCCGGGATCGAACCTGGGACCTCGGCGCCGTGAGGCAGCAGGGCTAACCCACTGCGCCACTGTGCTGCCCGTGCACCCCACTATCATAACCACATGCTGGAATCAAGCCACCCACCCTGAGCGAAATTTAAACCCCACGTCAGCGTGACTTCAGAACAATGTGATTTACAATTACCTTTGAAAGGCACGCACCTGGCGACCTCAAATCCGAGAACTCGGTGGCGAGCACACACAACTTAGCACAGCACTCATGAGGAACGCAATGCAAGGAAGCGGCCCCCACGGATTCAGGGGGAGTTGCGGGAAGTCTCCACAGTGCCTTCTTCATGGCTGATGTGTGGTTCTGGGGCAAGTGTAAGAGTGATGGAGAGAAAGGATGGAAGGGAACCTTGGGGCAAGTGCAAAAGTGCAAGTTAGGGAGGGGGTGGGGTCATGTCAGCACAGACTGAAGGTTGCATGCAAACACATGCTTGGCAGGGGAGGGGGATGTTGTGTGTGTGTGTGTGTGTGTGGGGGGGGGGGTGGGGAAGAAAGCAGCCAGGCCGATGGAAGAACATGTCAAAGATGAGCACTTTTCCACGGTTGAGATGTTTAGCTTGAGCTCAATTGACATGCTTGGAATCGGGTTAGACCAGCAATTTTGCTCACTCAAGCAGCACTAATTCCTGCGAGAGTCAATGATTGCTGCTCTGCATTTAACCACACATGTGCAGACTTTGAAATCGGATGAGGGCTTTTGCGTGGCCTCTCCATTTTTGTGCTGGCTTGTCCTTATGACTACAGATGGAGAGAGCCTAAGCAGGGCGCCTGCCAGGCCAGATGATAAGGATGCCTGCATGTGTGGATGGTGAGTGGTGCCATGAACAGGAAGAGGACATGATCCACAGGGGAGATGAAGGTTTGTGTGGGAGAGTGGGTGGTGGTGTCCCTTGAGCTGGCAGTGAGGAGATCCCTGTGGATGTGTGATGGGTTTGTGAGTGTCCGAGTTCAGACTGATGAGGAGAGTGGATTAACATTGCGGAGGAGATCATTCATCCTCTTTTGGCACTGGGTGGCTATTATCTTTTGAATTGCGTTGGCGCTGACCACCGCTGCCACCTGCTTCCATGAAGTTTGGGTGACCATGCTTGCTGGTCTTAGCCCAGATCAGGCAGCACGGTAGCATTGTGGATAGCACAATTGCTTCACAGCTCCAGGGTCCCAGGTTCGATTCCCGGCTTGGGTCACTGTCTGTGCGGAGTCTGCACATCCTCCCCGTGTGTGCGTGGGTTTCCTCCGGGTGCTCCGGTTTCCTCCCACAGTCCAAAGATGTGCAGGTTAGGTGGATTGGCCATGATAAATTGCCCTTAGTGTCCAAAATTGCCCTTAGTGTTGGGTGGGGTTACGGGGTTAGGATGGAGGTGTGGACTTGGGTAGGGTGCTCTTTCCAAGAGCCGGTGCAGACTCGATGGGCCAAATGGCCTCCTTCTGCACTGTACATTCTATGATGAAGTAGGCGCTCGAGGGAGGCACCACTAAACCTGGGGGAAGCATGTTTCCTATGTTTGGCAGACATCATTTCCTAGCAGCTTCCCATCTCTTGAAGAGTACTTGCTCTGTGCAGAGATGATCTTTAAATATGGCGCCTGGATTGCTGAAGCCCTGGTTCACGGCAGGTGGGGGGCGCGCGCGAACCAGAGTCTGCCCCACACCACCACTAAACAGGCGTTAAACCTCTGCTGTTAAATTTATTAAGCAAAGTGCCGCACAATATGGCGGAATAAGCTGCCATTGGCGTCGGCACGTCAAACGCCCTTACCCCAACCGAAATTGGACATTGCCAATTTCTGAGTCAATTCCACCCTGAAGCTATCAATAAAAGCAAAATACTGCAGGTGCTGGAGATCCGAACTAAAAATAGAAAATGTTGCAAAAGCTCAGCAGCTCCAGCAGCATCGGAGGAGAGGGACAGGGTTAACATTTCAACTTCAATATGATTCTTCTAATTCTAACTGACTTTGAGGGTTACTAGGTTAAACTATTTTAAGTTTATAGGCAGAGGAGCCCAGGGAACCCCAAGGTTGATCAGTGAGTCAATATACACAGATGGAATGAATTGAAAGGAAACTAGATTCCCCTCTCTAAAATTCTGGGTGAGATATACAATAAAATACAGCCTTGTGTTACTGTAGACAATGGGACACTAATTTTTTAACCGCACCCCACCCCCATCCCCCAGTATATCTCAACGATGACAATAAACCTTCCCCTGATGCTGATCAAACTGCTCTTGGAAATTCAAAGAAATCTTCTGCCACTCTTGTACTCAAAGTATTCTCCCCAAAGTAAAAACAAACTTAAACTTAACTTATTTTAAACCTGTGAATGGTTGCAATAAAGAGCCCCACTGTACTGGGGAGCTGAGTGCAAGGAGTTCAACTGAAGGACTCGACCTAATAGTGTCGTCTTTCAATTCAACTAACTGTACCCAATTGCCTAGTACAGTCCATGGTAGAATTTTTTATTGCATGAATATATGGGTGTCTTGCAATTATAAAAATAACACTCGAGACTGCAGAGGAATGATAGAAAAATTATTGGTTGGTTTGGAGTACAATACTGCTAAAATTAATAAATCATAGGAAGTGCGCGCATGTGGAACATTTTGCCTTTAGTTCTGAGTAATCTATTCCTAACCTAAATGTAACTGAAAGGATTTGCTTCATGTTAACTGTATATAAATGAAATAAAGATCAAAAATAAATACTAGCACCAGGCAACAGATATCAACAAATCAACGTTTTTTAAAAAGTCATAACAACCAATATTAAGACTACTGTGCCAGTGCAGAAGTCTGAAGACTGGGTTACATGAACTGCATCACACTCAAGCTATATTCTTTCCCTGTTAACAGACATTTAAATGGATCCAACACCAAATTATAATCCAAACAATTATAAATGTATCAAGAACAGTCAATGCCTTGTCCTGTAACGTGGTGGAATCATAATATGGTGAGAATGATATATGATGAAAATGTGATATGACGTCCAGAGCATAAGAACGCTGGGCCTGCTAAATGGATGCAAATGGATCATTAAGACCTATCTGCATTCATTTACATGCTCCCGTTGACGCATGGCATAGATCTCAATTGGAGGTTCCTCTCCAATCCCCACACTATTCCGACTTGGAAACATATCGCCATCCTTCACTGTCACTGGGTCAAAATCCGGGAACTCCCTCCCTAACACTGTGGGTGCACCGACACTGCATGGACTGCAGGGCAACAAATGCTGGCTGAGCTGGCGACGCCAAAGTCCAATGAATGAATTATTTTAAATCACCTTGTAAACTCCACGTAATAATGCTGAATGTTCAAAATCTTCATTAATTCCATTTCTGTGTAAATTTCTCCAACGTACAAGGGCACAACTCTTTTCTTAATCCATCAGCCTGAAATTCTGGAGTTATTTGGCACCACATGATAGATTACAAACTATATACCTGTAAAAAGCCTTTATGTGTTACTTTAGAACCTCTTATAATGCAAATATAAAAACAAGGTGAGAAGAGAGAAAGACTAAGGGCGTGATTCTCTGGCCTCCCCTTGGCGTGTTTTGCGGTGGCGGGGGGCACCATTGGCCAATGGCGGGATCTTCTGGCCTCGCCACGTCAATGGGATTTCCCACTGAATCTACCCCACGCTGTGGAGGGGGTGCCCAGTGGCGGGACTGGAAGATCTCGGCGATTTGAAACACCGGAAGATATTAACCTATACTATAATGCAGTATCCATGATTCAACTGTTTGTGGCACATTTTGATACTCACACAATGGTTTTCTCAATGTATTTGAAGGACTTTTCGACAAACTCTCGAACACTGTGCACTTCTCCTGTAGCGATGATGAAATCCTCTGGCTCATCCTGTTGCACCATTAGCCACATTGCCTAGTAACAGGAGAGGAGAAATTGGAGTCAATCATGTGTTATCAAAGTCTTACTTCATTATTTCAGACTAAGATCACAGCACTACCTATGAAAAGGTCAGCAGGCATATGGGTTGAAGTCACCAAAAACTGGACGCCATTTTAAGAAATGTCAGTGATGGATGGCCATGGAGATGCACAATTTGTCAGGGATCACCAGTTTGATTGATTTTTGGCTGCCGACACATGCGTTGCATCTAACTTGCCAACACTGACAGGTTTATAATAATCTCATTTTTAATTTTACTGCCATACTGTACATATTTTCTGCACTGTGGCTTGACTGAACTCTTATGTGGAGGAAAGAGAAAATGAGGAAACCCATTAAAGCTGATACAAACTCGGATTCCAGAAGCATGTAATAACCTTCGGGCCTTTCACCGTACACCACAGCAGCTAGAGTAGACAAAAGAGGCCACTAGGGCGAGCATTCTCCGCCACAAGTGAAAGTGCAGTCTTGCTCGAAAAAATATAACGTATAACTATACTTCTTAATGCTTCGCGTATGGGCCTTACCCCAAAAATGAAGTGAGTGACCAACATTCATGTGCCAAAAATGCCATAAAATACTGCTTTGTATATTCTGTATTTCTTGTTTATTTCTGTATAAAAGGTACCATTCAGTTTTCTAATACGCAGTGCCCAAAACTACTTTTGCTTTTTTATAAAATTTCTCTGCCTTCTTTCCATTTCCTGTATAGGTAATCTGGGGTAAATAATTGCATAACAAGTAATAACTCATGTAAAATTTCAGAATTGCAAGATGAAACTTGGGGCTGGCTTCTCCGTTTGGGAGACTGTTCTCCCGCCGGAGGTGAACTGCAACCGGCTTACCATCCCCCTGGGAGCGCATAACAGCAAGCAGTTCAGTGTTCCCGACCATGCAGATTAACACAAGGTGTGGAATACGAGAGATTGCCGAAGGAATCCCACCACCTGGCTGCCATTTTGAGCGGGCGGTCGACTGCCCACCCCTACCTGCATCGCAAAGCAGCCCTGAACACCCCCCCCCTCCCCGCCACCACCATGCACCAACAGCAGCCCCCCCCCCACCCCGGAATACCTTGATGCCCTTCCCATATGTACCTGTGTACAGGGATGACCCAACCTTCTCTACTAAAACTCCCTCTCCCCATTCCCATCCCCCGGGACCCTTGTAATAGGGAGACCCCCCCCCAGGGATCCCTGTAATAGGGAGACCCTCCCGGGGAATCTTGTCATAGGGAGACCTCCATAGGGGCCCTGTAATAAAGAGACACCCCACAGGGATCCCTGTAATAGGGAGACCCCCCACCCACATGGACCCCTATAATAGGGAGACCGCCCCCCCAGGAACCCTTTGACCAAAGAGAGGTAAGTACATCCCAAGCAGTATGTGCATTCCAATCATTCCAGCGTGTGATTGCACAGCACTTACCTCTCTTTGATGTGGTCAATGTTTGTAAACATTGGGGATTCACCACTCTGGCCACTGAACAGTGAAGGGAGATGAATGAATCAAAGCTGCTGATGGTTTGTAGAAGCTGTCAATCACAGACCAGCTATGAATGGATTGCAACAAATGAATCTGTGGAAACTGGATGCAGGTCACAGCTGTTCTCCTTCAAGGAACAGACAAGTGGAGCTTCAAGCTAAGTGTTCCAGCTATAATTCTTCTCACTGGCCCTGTTTGGACTGCTCTCGCTTCCAGACAGGGGTCTTTTTTCTGGGGGAATGGGTCTGTGGGGGACCCTTGAAGCAGGGGTCCCTGTGAAGGGTTCCCCTATTTCAGGGGTCCCTGGGCAGGGAGTTCTGGTGGCGGGGGGAGGCAGTGGCCCTCGGTTAGGTCGGACAGTCTCCACCAACGTGGCCCTGGTGTAGTGGACCTCGCGGTGGGCCAAAGGGATAACTGTTTGGGGGAGAGATTACCGCGGGATACAGAGAATCAAAGAGAGACGGTGCACAAGAATGCTCCCGTTGGCACATGGCATGGACCTCAATTCCGAGGGTCAGAGATTCATGCTCGGGTCGGCGCCCAGTGGCGATCCCGATTTTGCCCCGATGCCAGATTCTCCGTCCCATCGGGAAACGCAATCCTGGCTTCCTGGGACGGATAATCCTGCCTGTTATCTATATTTCACCAAACACAAAATAGACCCACACAGGCAATGTTTGTAGTTGCATTTCTCCAATTTCCAGCAAAGGCATGAGGCAAATCTCCAATATGGAAAATGGTCACTTGCCAAAATTGGGCTTTAATTTCATGCGTTGTTAGTTATATATAATCTCTGAAAAGTGTTCTATACTGCTGCAGAGGGTAGGGACACTGTAAGTGCTCTCTTTTCTTCAAACACTTTAAAAGGGCTGGGTTAGGGTGGAATGGTGGCACAGTGGTTAGCAGCGCTGCCTCATGCTGCTGAGGACCCGGGTTCAATCCCAGCCCCATGTCACTGACCGTGCGGAGTTTGCACATTCTTCCCGTGTCTGCGTGGGCCTCACCCCCTCAACCCAAAAAGATGTGCAGGGTGGTTAATTGGCCATGCTAAATTGCCCCTTCATTGGAAAAACTTTAAAATAAATAAAAAATAAAAGGACTGTGCTTAACATCTTAAATGAAATTCTAGTCCTATAAAACATCGGTGAAGGGTATCAATAATGGAGATCACTCTCCTCCATCTGTGTCACAGAAGAGAAAAGCCATCTCTGTTACCATCGAAATAAGTGAAGTAAATTACTGATCTATTACCATCATATAATGCTTAAGACTAAGCCAAAGATCCTTAATTTCTCTCTGTCAAGCATGTTGCAACCTATCAGCAGCCAAAGGTAAGATTAATGAGAACAATTTAATTGATGTAGGACAGGATTTAACACAACACATTGGTGTGGGAAATATGGTGGCCAGGGCCACTTAAGGGCAGTACGGTAGCATAGTGGTTAGCACAATTGCTTCACAGCTCCAGGGTCCCAGGTTCGATTCCCGGCTTGGGTCACTGTCTGTGCGGAGTCTGCACGTTCTCCCAGTGTGTGCGTGGGTTTCCTCCGGGTGCTCCGGTTTCCTCCCACAGTCCAAAGATGTGCAGGTTAGGTGGATTGGCCATGCTAAATTGCCCTTAGTGTTCAAAATTGCCCTTAGTGTCCAAAATTGCCCTTAGTGTTGGGTGGGGTTACTGGGTTATGGGGATAGGGTGGGGGTGTGGGCTTAGGTAGGATGCTCTTTCCAAGAGCCGGTGCAGACTCGATGGGCCAAATGGCCTCCTTCTGCACTGTAAATTCTATGATCTATAATCATGAGAGAGGCCCTATGTCAGTCTCCCAGTGATGACAAAAGTTTCCTGATTAAGTAGGAAGGTGGAAGAGGCTGATGTGAGATTCCTGGTGGCCAAGATGCCAATTAGGTTCATCGATGAGGCAAATTGCACCTATTATTCCTCACCCCACTGCAATTTAATGGTGGGTCAGGGATTACATGGAAGCCATTGGCTTCAGCAAACCCTGTCAAATTTGCCGGTGGTCTCCTGGGGGTGGGGGAGACATACTGTGCCTGATCGAGGGACCCATCATTGGGAAAGAGGTTAGAGTCAAATGGAGATCAGCCCCCTATGCCCGACTAGAAAACCCCTTGGTCTTCCTCTCTCACAATCCCTTTGCTACCTTTACTCACTGCTGGCAGCATGAAGAGCCTGATAGGCAGGGGCTCTCGGTCGGCAGGGCTCTTGCTGCCAGGGCCTTAAGCAGGGGGAAGGCCTGCCAGTAGGCACTTAAAATGTCTGACGGTGATTGGTTCCATTGGGCTTGCTCAACGGAACAGATGGGGTTACCCTGCCGGTTCTCCAAGCAACGGGAGAGACCCACGTCGGCCTGACAAAATCACAGCCGTAGTCTCAAATGAAATGCGATTTTCAAACGCATTTATCTTTACACACAAATTCCAAAGAATGACTTAGAAGTGTCAGAAGATTCTGAGATCCAGGAGTAAAGCTGGTTTATATAAGAACTATGCCAAGGTTAGCACTGCTGCCTCACAACACCAGGGACCCAGGTTCAGTTCTGGTCTTGGGTGACCGTCTGTGTGGGGTTTGTACTTTCTCTCCGTGTCTGCGTGGATTCCTCCGGTTTCCTCCCACAATCCAAATAAGTGCAAGTTCGGTGGATTGGCCATGCTAAAATTGCCCCTTAGTGTCCAAAGATGTGCAAGTTAGGAGGAGTTACGAGGATAGGGTGGGGAAGTGAGCCTCGGTAGGGTGCTCTTTTAGAGACTCGGTGCAGACTCGATGGGCCGAATGGCCTCCTTCTGCACTGTAGGAATTCTAAATTCTATTCTAAAATCTACTCACTACTCCCTCATGAGTTGACCAGTCAGTCTTACTTGGAGACATGGATCACATTGCACTGTTGCGGTGATAAATGCTTATGGCTATAACCGAACTCACATGATTTTGTTAACTTGTGAACTAGGAGGTCAATTCCTTAATTGTAATTATCCTCCAATTGTCATGTACAGGGTTGTCAAAAGTATTAAAATATCATCCATATTTATACACTTCTGATGCAACAATCCACAGTGGCATTTCTTTCACAGAGCATAGAAAAGACATTTACAAGGAAAAAGAACTATGAATTTTTAAAAATGTGATGAATTGCTCTTTAATATACATTTAAAAAAATTTAATTTTTCAAATCTATCCATTGCTAAAACATTTTTTATATTTCATACACTCCCAAACAGTGACTTTTATCACTCCCAAACCTCTTGTACAACACACTGGTAAAGCCACTGGCGGGATTATTTTTTAACCGGAACACCCATTTGGATGTTTTTCACTGGTTTGCGATTGAGGAAAGAATAGTTACAAACTCCTTTGTCACTCTCTGATATCTCCAAACCCAAACCACTTGTTAATTTCAGTTGTGGTTCCTCCACCAGTGTTTTGTGACAACTCCTGGGAGCACAATTGGTCTGTCATATGCCTGCAATCAGCCCCAGTCCCTCTCCCACAGCTCAAACCATACATGATACTAGGTACGGGAAGACCAGAGAGTGGAGGCGGCCGGTTGTGGCCCCTATCAGAGAGGGGAACGTGAAGACGTGGCCTTGCTTCGTCTATGGCCAACCTCACAATGACAACCAACCTCAATTTGATTTACCCACTGGGGGGAAAAAAAACATTTAAAATGCTAAATTCCTTAAAAACCTTCTCTGTTCTCTGATATCCATCTACAATATGCAACATGGAGCCGCTTCGCAGAGTTTTGTTTGAACTAATGGTTGAAACAAAATCAACGCTTAAAACTAAGAATCCTAACTGAAAGTAAACTTGAAAAACAGCTAATCCAGGGTTTTAAACTTCTGAAATAATGTAACTCATTTTATAAAGGTAAAATTAATGAATTAGGTAAATATTTTCATCATCTATCAACCTGCATTACCATTTGAATAATGAAAAATATAATTTATTATATCCAATGAATTTATTTATATATAAAAATGCACAGTCCCTTGCTTCATATATAATAATTCAGGTTTTTTCACACAATGACAACATAGGTATTTGAAATATGAGTGGACAACTCTGGATATAAATATCAATATATCAATCACTCAGTACCGCACTGACAGCCTGGATTTTGTGCTTAAGCATCTGGCATGGGATTTAAACCCACAGCCTTCCAACTCAAAGACAAGTACGCTGTAACTAAGACACAGCTGACACTAGGATGAGGTAGAACTGCACTTGGCTGTGATGCCCGGCATAGCCGAGTTGCCCGTCGATAGTTTACTGTCAAGGTTCACATGAAGAAAGGCCAAGTGGGTGAGGTCGTGGCCATATCCCAATGTGAGTTAATACCTTCAGTAGTCAAAAAAGATAAAACTGTAAAAGCAAATAATAACCCCAGTAATATGACAAGACTGATAAAATCTTGCAATCATTCAATTCTTTCAAAGAAATGTATTTTTAAAAAATTAATTACAAATGTTGTTAATTAATGTTAGTGTTTACAACACTAGTCTAGCATTTCAGACCAACAAATTCACAAATGCACACTTCCTGCCTGCAGATGAAAAATCTACAAGTCACTCCACGACTGCAGTAAGAATTCGGATTTTGCTCCTTCTGCAGCCTAGACTTTGACCTCATCAGGTCCTTGACCTTCCAATTTCTAGGTATTTCCTTTAGTAGTTCCCATCATCGAGGACTTCAGGCATTAAACGGTGCTATTGGAAGGGGGGGTCGCTGCAAGTTTTCAGTTTATTTATCATTACTGAATGGTTTACTGGTTTTAACAGGAGGGATGCTTTGTTTAAACTTCTACGAGGGATAATTAATGGTTATTGACTGGTAAATGAAGAACAGGTGACAGCCCAAATCAGAAGAAAAACGATCTTGTGTTGTAGCGTGATAATGGCTTAGTAATTGCTGCAAAGTTGAGGCCTATTGCATCCCATCATAATGCCAGATCATGCCCAGAACACAAAGGCCTCTGTGTGAAAGGTATTCAACCTTCCACATCCTTCCACATCTGCTCAGTTGATTTGGTCCATTTATTCTCTGATGGGCTGCACAACGGAGGCAAAAGTTCACTTGTTCCCACCTTCCTGCTCCTATTCTGTGTCATGTGACATTCAACACCACGATTTCAAGTGCATCTTTGTCTTTTCACAATGCTTGCACTTGTATTGGTGATAAATTCTGGACTCATTCTGGGGCTTAGTGCTGTTGGTCAGTTTTAAATTCTTTATATTTAAATACTAATGTTGCAGATTTAAAAGTTTTTTTTTAGAAAAACACCATCAACTATGAATTTCGGACCCATCCCCTCTGAGAGTAGAAGACATAATCATAATTATTATGTCTTAATCATAACTGGCCCCCCTATTATAACAGGGGGGCCAGTTTTACTCAGTCGGCTGGACAGCTGGTTTGTGATGCAGAGGGGGGCAACATGGTAGGTTGATTTTCCGTACCGGCTGAGGTTATTTATGCCTTCTCAACCTTGCCCCTCGCCTGAGGTGTGGTGATCCTCAGGTTAAATCACCACCAGTCAGCTCTCCCCCTCAAAGGGGAAAGCAGCCCAAGGGACTATGGAAATTTTACTTTACAAAGTATTTGGAGTTGTGGATAGTAAGGAGGGCTGTTGTCAGCTGCAAAGAGACATAGATAGGATGCAGAGCTGGGCTGAGAAGTGGCAGATGGAGTTTAACCCTGAAAAGTGTGAGGTTGTCCATTTTGGAAGGACAAATATGAATGCAGAATACAGGGTTAACGGTAGAGTTCTTGGCAATGTGGAGGAGCAGAGAGATCTTGGGGTCTATGTTCATACATCTTTGAAAGTTGCCACTCAAGTGGATAGAGCTGTGAAGAAGGCCTATGGTGTGCTCGCGTTCATTAACAGAGGGATTGAACGTGAGGTGATGATGCAGCTGCACAAAACTTTGGTAAGGCCACATTTGGAGTATTGTGTACAGTTCTGGTCGCCTCATTTTAGGAAGGATGTGGAAGCTTTGGAAAAGGTGCAAAGAAGATTTACCAGGATGTTGCCTGGAATGGAGAGTAGGTCTTACGAGGAAAGGTTGAGGGTGCTAGGCCTTTTCTCATTAGAACGGAGAAGGATGAGGGGCGACTTGATAGAGGTTTATAAGATGATCAGGGGAATAGATAGAGTAGACAGTCAGAGACTTTTTCCCCGGGTGGAACAAACCATTACAAGGGGACATGAATTTAAGGTGAAAGGTGGAAGATATAGGAGGGATATCAGAGGTAGGTTCTTTACCCAGAGAGTAGTGGGGGCATGGAATGCACTGCCTGTGGAAGTAGTTGAGTCGGAAACATTAGGGACCTTCAAGCAGCTATTGGATAGGTACATGGATTACGGTTAAATGATATAGTGTAGATTTATTTGTTCTCAAGGGCAGCACGGTAGCATTGTGGATAGCACAATTGCTTCACAGCTCCAGGGTCCAAGGTTCGATTCCGGCTTGGGTCACTGTCTGTGCGGAGTCTGCACATCATCCCAGTGTGTGCGTGGGCTTCCTCCGGGTGCTCCGGTTTCCTCCCACAGTCCAAAGATGTGCAGGTTAGGTGGATTGGCCGTGATAAATTGCCCTTCGTGTCCAAAATTGCCCTTAGTGTTGGGTGGAGGTGTTGACTATGGGTAGGGTGCTCTTTCCAGGAGCCGGTGCGGACCCGGTGGGCCGAGTGGCCTCCTTCCGCACTGTAAATTCAATGATAATCTATGATTAATCTAGGACAAAGGTTCGGCACAACATCGTGGGCCGAAGGGCCTGTTCTGTGCTGTATTTTCTATGTTCTATGTACTCTCTCTTCCTGAAGCTCCATGGTGCCCTGGCAGCTTTATCAATACCAATTACCATGGTACTAATGTAATATTCGTGAATGCACAAAATGCACTTTTTATAACTTCAATTACGAATTAGACTTTAGGAGATTTACTCTTGAGCTGAATCCAGAGCACCATTAAACAGTGGTGTCCAAAAGTGCCAAGACCTCTCTTGGAGGCTTAGTAAGAAAGGAATGAATAGAGCAAAGGTGTAAGAAGCTACTGAGAAACATTCACAATAGTTCAGTATAACCGATAAAATAAATAATTTTAATTTTACCATTCGAGTTGGCTCCCTTTCAATATGGCTGGGAGGAATGAACCATTTTCCAAGATGGTTTAATATATTTGTATCACTAAATTACCATTTTCTTTTCTAACAAAGTAGTTTGAAGGATAAATATCACTGGTCCCTTTGCAGTTGGTCACTTTATCCTACATATTTTGAACATAATTAACTTGCTTTTTACCGTGAGTGCATAGATCAGACCAGACATTATTTCTGAACAGCTTTACTTTTAATATGATTTTTTAAACACTTAATTTTTTTTACTGTAAATTATGCTAATGACGATGAGCTATCAGAATTGTTTCTCCCCGTTTGTAGCAGCCTCAGAGACCGGTCAACGCGCTGTTAGAAATCATTTTAATATATTAAGAAGTCAAGCAGCGGACTGCCAGAAATAATGCCTGTCTTACCATATGACTTTTACTGTCTTCTACATGGGGCATAATTGTAAAATGAGGCCAACAGCAATCATCCTGATATCCCTTTGGAAGAATTTCCACAAGTGAAACAAAGATACCATCTAACCATAAGTGTCGCATGTACCAGAGCAAGTCTGTTCAACTTCCAGTGAAAGAGATCTCACTTCCAGAGAAAAGTGCAAAAGCAGCCAATACAATCTCTCTTTATGATGGATTTGCTAAAGAGTTACCCACATCTAGAAAAAAAAGGCTAAGTTGTGGGCACTTAAAAAAATATCTTGTTTGTTTTTTAAAAAAAACAGAATTATAGATTTCAGAAGATTTGTAAATAAGCTTCAACGGAAGAATGTTGTCGAACGTTTTTGCATGGCAGACAGTACAAACTTAAAAATCAGGCAACTTGAATTGATCCTTTTCCGAAACATGTATTCGAAATGGAAACATCGATGGCGAAGACAAAGTACACTATTTGGAGAGCCATACTCTAACATTAGGCCGAGCTGCTCTTTAAGGGAGGCACGGTAGCACAGTGGATAGCACTGTGGCTTCATAGCGCCAGGGTCCCAGGTTCGATTCCCCGCTGGGCCACTGCCTGTGTGGAGTCTGCACGTTCTCCAGCATGTCTGCGTGGGTTTCCTCCGGCAGCCCCCGGTTTCCTCCCACAGTCCAAAGACGTGCAGGTTAGGTGGATTGGCCATGCTAAATTGCCCTTAGTGTCCAAAAAGGTTAGGTGGGGTTACTGGGATAGGGTGGAGGTGTGGGCTTGAGTGGGGTGCTCTTTTCATGGGCTAGTACAGACTCAATGAGCCGAATGGCCTCCTTCTGCATTGTAAATTCTATGTTTCTATGTAGCTGTTTTTATAGACATTTGCTGTGATCCTACAGAGTCCAGTGCAGCTCCGCTCAATACCGCCTCCTGCTACAGTTGCTCACACTGTGCTCTGAATTGGGTGATTGCCTGGTTTTTAACCAGTCACACCGTTAACCAGTCTACTTTAAAGCAGCAGTGTGAAAAGCATTCAAGTTAACCTGCAGAATTAGTAGCTAGAGGCAGGTGTGGAGCTGCTGTGTAATCCTCTCTTGCTTAGAGAATGAAGTGACACAGCTGAAGGGTTCTGTGATTAGAGCGATGAGGTGAGTATCCAGTTAATTATAAAAATTGAGTTCTGCTTGGAATTGTAACCTCCAACCAAAAGTCAGTGAGTCGTCCTGCCTTAGACAGGCAGAAGAAAATGGTCAAGGTAGAGGCAAAATGCGGGGAACTGCCCCGAGAAACTCTTCTGGGATCCCTCAGTAGGTGTGTTTACAGTTGTATTATTCAGGAAAGTTTGGTACTTCCCACAGTAAACGAGTAGGGTGAACTAGGCAGCAAGGAGGATGCAGTAACAATGAGTAACAGCAGAGTCCCTTCCAGGGTGGATTGCTCACTTACCCTCCCTTGATTACAGCTTGAAGCGGAATAGAAGGAAAGAGGAATGAAAACATGCACATAGTCGCCTGAGCATCATTAGGTCACTCAAAACAAAATATTCCTCAATTAACTCTCGGAATGATTTTAGTCAGTTCTTTACCACAAAATGAATAAAATCCAAATCTATATAAATAAATCCCCAAACTGAACAACACCCACATAACATTGTTTAAAATTGCAGTAAACAAAAGTTTAGGCGCAATAAGTCAAGCACATTTGCAACAGCTGTATGTACAAGAGTAAAACTGTTATTGTTCATTCCAAAGCATCCTGCTCACAGAGGTCTGGCTCAGATTGAGAATTTACCGTATTGGGTATAACAGCTGTTAACTGCCCGACTGGAACATCTAATCGACATTAAATACTAAATGACTTATTGAAAAAGAAAGCTCAGGAAATTTTGTGTAATACAGTAGCTGCATCTAGAAGTAAATTTAAGTTGAAATAGGAGCAAATATCATCTATATCATTGCGGGAAAATGACTTTTGTGATGCCATTAACATCTATTTATTTGTAACTGTTCCATAAATGTATTTCATTTGAAAAAATACACACAAAATCGGAGTTGAATTTTTAAATGTCGTATTTACTGGGATTTTCAATTTTGTTTCCAAAAATTTGCATCAAAGATAGCTCGAGGTATAGATGTACAATAAGTACAGCACAAAACAATAATCATGACATAATTGGAAACAGATAAGACTGAATGATTCAGGGACAAAATCCCCAACACGTTCCTACCATGGGGAAATGACCTGTCTGCACCCAAAAAAGATCCAGGCAACATTTCGGACCTACATCTCACCCATAGCTGCAAAACAAAATGACAGAAGAAAACAATGTCCAGAGAATCCCAGTGCGAAAGGGAATGGACCAACTTTGACAGCGCAGTTTAAACTCGTCTCCAGATCCACACCGGGGCAGCCAGCCATCCTCTAGCTTCGAGATGGCCAAATTGCCAAAAACAAAGACAAAGAGAGGACCGGGCACAACCAAACTTTGATCCTCAGCCTAAGGTCTTCCACAGAGGAAGTAAAAAACGAGCAAGAACACCAGCCAAGAGTGAGAATCCAAACTTCCATAATCCCATCACCCAGCCCCTGATCAAGGGACAAAACAGACCGCTGGCCCACCAACACCTCCCTCAGAGGACAACAGGGTAACGTGGGGCCAAGGACCAAAGGGAACAGAAACTGGTCCCAATCGCAAAGCAGGTGGGGAAACCTGCTCCAGGATGGGAGGGCCGTCAGAGCGACCCCCAAACTGGGAAGCGCCCTTCCTCCATCTCCAGCCCCGCCCTTCCCCCCCCCTCCACAATATATTGACAACATTAACAGACAACAACGATTATCAGGGAGTAAAGTCCAGGATAACAACTGAAAAATGAGGCAATCATCAGCATAAGGACCACTCCACTGACACACATAGAAAGTAGATATCCTGGATAAAGCAGGATCTGAATGGAGAGCTCTGCTCAGCATCTTCCAAGGATTCTGATGAACAGAACACAAACCTCATGAACTTCCAACATGCCGATTTCACCAAGCTCAGGTGAACACCCAGGCTCCAACAGGGAGGGAACCGCCCGACTGGCTCAGGCGACCCTAAACCCCCTCGACCGACAACAGGAACAAGACCGCACAGACCCAGCGGCTGGAAGGCCAACCCAACCTCAGACCTCGGAGACAGGATTAGATGTGCTCCATTGAATTTGAGCTGCCCGGCCTCCAGGTCGAGGTTCCCAAGACATGACAGCCAGTGTCAAACTCAGCTGGGGAATTCTCCACCATCTCACCGGACCGGGCTCATCAACCGTTCCTCTTTTTCCTTATTCGAACACCTCTTAGGATGGACAACAGGCCATACAACAGGTACTCAACCGTGCAGAGGCCAGCTTCCACCAAAGACAGTGCTCTCCCTGCTACACAAACCTTCTCGTGCACTGCCACCACCTGCATAAGGACACCTGTAAACTCTTGAAATTGGACTTCAAAGTCCTGCACCGCAGAGCTAAGACTATCAGACGGATCACCTTCATTGCCAGCAGCCATCATCTGCCAGTGTGCACCGTATCATCAAGGCAGGAAACTTCTCAAAGGCAGCCGCGCTACCTGTCATAACCTGCCTGCTTGCCACTGGCTGGGGACTAATGGCAATCCCACAATCCTTTTGGAGTATGAGCTTCCCCAATGAGGAGGGCGGAGAAATCATTAGCAAATTCCCTGCATAAATAAAGCTGGCCAGTTTGGAACCAGCTAGAGAGGAGTGAGCAGCAAGGGAGTTGCTGCTGCTGTTGTATATATCTGTTATTGTAAATAAATGTTATTTCTTTCTATCTTTCAACTCGTGCTGGATTCTTCATGGCCCTCACAAAACTACCAAAGTCAAGGCCCCGCCCTAACTCCCTCCAGCCCCCATGAATCAATGAGGATTAAGGCATATTGGCACGACTCAAAACTGCTGAATCATTGACCAACAAATCTTGGTACATAGTAAAAGCCATGTAAACCCAAAAAAGACATAAAAGAGATATGAACAAGGATAGAAACAAAGATTGGAAGATGAGCAGAACTGGAGCCCGCAAAAAGGAAGCCGCTCTCGTGCTCTCATCACGCGATCAGTCGGGTTGGATTTTGAATGTGGGGTGCGGGTAAATTCCAGGTCCCGACACGGTGTCTGAGCATGTAAATTGTAATTGTAAATGTAAATTGCCATATTGGCCAGGAGGTGAACTTGGTGCCCAATTAGAGGCACACAGCACCTCAAGTAGGCAGGAGCTGCCTGCCTGACACCAGCAGCAAAGGCAGAATGTCGCCATGTTGCGGACCGCAGTTACCTTGTCAATTAAAGCTGGTAGCTCCTGGGAAGACCCTGGAGATGAAACGAGGGAAACAGACGTCTTGCATGGCAAGGTTCAAAGTTGGTGCCATGCTCACTGGCCAGACTGATTTTTGCTCGCTGCAGGAGCATCTCTGCTGGGTCTCACTCTCTTGCCTTTCCCCGTAGGCCAGCAATTTTTTCCCATATTCTTCTAGTTTCTGGGGAATATTTTGCTGCCTTTTAAATTTCAGATAATGTACTGGAAATAAATATTTGAAGTGGAACATTCCAGGACTGTGGGAAGAGGGCAGGAGAATGGGATTAATTGACTAGATTTGACCACTTTCTCAACCTGACCGCCCCTTCAACAACTTGTGCGGATTTACCCCCAGGTCACTCTGCTCCTTCCTCTCTTTAAAATTGTACCCGTTAGCTTATATCGTCTCTACCCATTCTTCCGCCATCACCCCTCACTGCGCTAAATTAAATATACAAGTGCTTGCACATATAGTTCTGAGTCAGAGAAATTATGCTCCATTTGGTATGCTGAGTGAGAGATGATCTATTCTTTTTCTGCCTCTTTAAAGTAAGACGTTAAAACTTTTAACGAAAGTCTTATTTTTACAGTTAAATGGATTGTGACTTTTAGCCGTTACTCATTATAATTTTCTTATTATTTTGTGCTACTTTCAGAACTTTGATCTCACAGTGCTATAATTATCACTATCAAATTAATTTATTACATTTTGCCATAATTTGCAACAGAAATGTCTCCCATGCCCCATAACTCTTGACAAGGGCTTGGCCTTTACAACATATAAACTTGGCTGAATTATTGAAAAACCTGCAGACCTCCCAGAATTCCACCCCATTCCACTGCCCCCCCCCCCACCCCCCTCCTGTTGCTACCTTCCCTGTTGACCAACGAGATCCCGCTTTGATTGGTGGCTATGTCAGAGAAGTGCTGAAAAGGTGACGAAGGTCTCAGGCAACTAGTCTGGAGCCAGTTTATGTCTAAATTCTCTGGGGGCTGTGGCTTTGCAATTTCTCAGGAATGTTTAATTCACTACATCCCTGCAAGTTTCCCTCAAGGAGGGCTCGGGCCTATCTAACCTCCCTAGAGGGCACTGCATAACAAAATTAGCATGAGATAAGTTTAGATTCTCATCCAAACATGAAAATACAGGAGAGAATTTTATTAAACTCAAGAGAAGTGGGTGATCCAAGTTAATCCCATCAGTAAACTGCGGTAGAGAGACTTTTTTGTGTGTGAAACCCTCCAAGCACTGTTGTCCGGTTCAATAAATGTGCTTAAACAAAAAATATATAAAAACATTTAACTTGACCCGAGTCAACTGCAGATAATAATTTCTGGCTGAACAAATCAGTTGCTTGAACACATTAGTCACGGACAGGAACAACTGAAGGCTTTTAGTTTATTTTTTGTTTTTGCCGTTTCTGCTTTTTGTTAAATTTAACTTTGTCCTGTTCCACACATAGCAGGAGGTGGGGGGGGGGGGGGGGGGGGGGGGGGGGGGGGGTGAGGGTGCTGGATGAAGCCGGCTATTATTCTGCTCTCTCCCAGATCTATGCTTTTGAGTATTGACATTGAGTATTGCACATTCTGGGCCGAGAAATCAGATTGCACCCGAAGGTGGGCACAGGGAAGGTAGACAACCTGCCCCCAGTAACAATCAATGCAGGGAGCACAGACCGATTACAATGAATCATATGTGCAGCCATCTTCTTGGCGATCGCGGAGAGCAAATGGAAAAGCAAGGACACTACTTAAAGGTAGCCAGAAGATTTTAATAGGGAAGCATTATAAAACATGGTAAATTATATATAAGTGGGTCCACATGTTGTTCAGAGTTAAGGAAATAATACACCCTATGGTATGGGTGGAAATGTATTCTTTCTGTGTTTTTAAAGAAAGATATTAAAAAGTTTTAATGGAAGGCTTGAAAGTTTTTCTAGCTATACAGCTTGTAACTTTTACTGTATAAGGGAAATATTCCGGCTGCAGGAACTGTACAACGTTATTGATAAATGGCTAAAGGAAGGAGAACGGATATTAATGTTGTCTGAAGCTGCATTGGAGGCCTTGGTACAGGCGGTGAAAAGGAGGGATGTCCTTTCTCCCCGTGGAGACAGAAAACCTTCTGTACATTTAATCAAGAAATCGTGGAAGGAGATTGCGTGAGGACATCAACACTGAGTATTTAATCAAGAATATGGCTTCAAGTGCAGGAAAAGAATTGATGACTTCTCTGGAGTTCTGAAGAAGAATGTTCTTTGTGGGATAGTGGGAACAGACCCACATGAAAAACTGCCCGTCATTGCAAACCAGCTGTTGAGGCAATGGAAACTCTTTTAATTGGTAAAGATGTCAAGCTGGTGACAGAGAGCATGCTTGAGCCATTGCGTGTGCAGCCAATGGCAACGCTTGCACCCAGGGGAAGCGTGTACTAAGTATGGAAAAACAGTTTCCTCGTCCTTGCTTTGAAAGCAGACTAAGGCAGGCCAGCAGCACGCTTCAATTCCCGTACCAGCCTCCCCGAACAGGTGCCGGAATGTGGCAACTAGGGGCTTTTCACAGTAACTTCATTTGAAGCCTACTTGTGACAATAAGCGATTTCCATTTCATTTCATTTCATTTCATTCTTCGTCCTGTCAATTGGGAGAGATGTAGGTGCTTCTCCATTCTTCTTCTTAGGTCATCCCTTATGCTGGGGAAACTTGCAAGGGAACACTGGGCTAAACTCGGAGTTCTGTTGCAATTCGGTTAGATCGCGTTCCGAATGTGCAATCTTCAGGTTCTGCTGTTTGGCACAGGACTAAATCGCTGGCTTTGAAAGCAGACCAAGGCAGGCCAGCAGCACGGTTCAATTCCCGTAACAGCCTCCCCGAACAGACGCCGGAATGTGGCGACTAGGGGCTTTTCACAGTAACATCATTTGAAGCCTACTTGTGACAATAAGCGATTTTCATTTCATTTCATAAAGGGGCACGTAGTGCTTAAAGGGTTTTATGGATGGATTGTTTGGAATGACACTAAAACCAATTTAAAATCATCAGTCCAGATCGCAGTCTGGCTCACTTACGTATGCTAGAAGCCACATATATTTATACACAGAGACCTGTGCTTTGCAGACAGAAGGAGCAAGTCCACCCATAATGCCTTTCCAAGTAAGAAAAAGCTTGGGGGAACCATTGTTCCCTAATTCATTCCCCATGGCAATATCCTGACCAATCAGAGTCAACCTGCCTGGTTTGAATTTGAAACACAAAAGCTTGGCAGTTAACTGTCCTCTGCTGCATACACCATCGCAAAACCTCCACCAACTATCACTCTCTTCTCATACAGCATAAATTGTTGTTTCCTTTACTGTTAGTTTATCTTCTGTAGCTGCCCTGGTGAGTGCAAGACAACAAGCTCTGATGGTATGTCTCCTTTCTCAGCAATTCTCAAATTCTGCACCACCAAGTGACAAAGTTAGTTGTACTTTTTGGCTTGTGTTTGCTTTCTTCAATTGAGTTATATTATTTTGTATAAAAAGGATCAGAATGCAGTTTAAGAGCAGCAAGGTTTAACTGGAATAAACTAATGTTGCATGAAATTAAGGGGGCGATTCTCCGGCTATGTTGCTCCCGGTACATATCCCGCTATGCTGGGAGAATAGTGGGAGAGGTCGGAAACGGATTTGTGCTGGGTGCCTAACAGAGCACAATGCTCTCGGCCTACTGCAGCTGACACAATCTGGTTTACGCCCAATATTTAAAAAAGCATTTAAATATGCTTGGTCAGTTTTAAGCTGGAATCTCCCGGCTCCTGATATTCACCTCACAGGCGCAGCGCGAGGCCGGCAGGAATCACGACTGCTCTCCACCACCTGATTTTGGCTTCAGCGAGAACTCCCTGTCAAGGCCACACTTTAGTCATTTCTTGCATTGACGAGCCCAATGCGACAGCGTAGGAAGACTACCCACAGACCGGGGACCATTTTTGAAGGCAACCCCAATCTTTTGACCCCCCCTCAGCGACCTCACCACAGCCTCCTGTCAGCAACCCCCCCGCCCCCCCACCCCACCGTCACTTCACCCAACTTACCTCTTCCAGGCTATTTGAGCAAGTCGGGTTCAAGAACAACAAACAAACAAAGAACAATTAGCACAGTAACAGGCCCTTCGGCCCTCCAAGCCTGCGCCAATCACATGTCCTATCTAGATCAACCGCCTGTATCCTTCTATACCCCGTCTATTCATGTGCCTATCTAGAAACGTCTTAAAGGTCGCCAACGTATCTGCCTCAACTACCTCACTTGACAGTGCATTCCAGGCTACAACCACGCTCTGTGTAAAAAAAACTTCCCCGCACATCTCCACTGAACCTATCCCCCTCACCTTGAACTTATGCCCCCTTGTAATTGTCATTTCCGCCCTGGGAAAAAGCCTCCAACTGTTCATCCTATCTATACCCCTAATAATTTTATAAACTTCTATCAGGTCGCCCCTCAGCCTCCATCTCTCTAGGGAGAACAATCCCAGTTTATTCAATCTCCCCCCATAGCTAATACCCTCCATACCCGGCAACATCCTGGCAAACCTTTTCTGCACTCTCTCCGAAGCCCTTCTGGTAGTGTGGTGACCAGAATTGGACACAGCATTCCAAATGTGGCCTAACCAACGTTTTACATAACAAGGCCATTGGCCCGCTCAGTCATTTTATGGTGAATTCCATCCTATGTTCATATTGTTCTCTGTACAATAGGGAGTATTTCCACCAGTGAATTTACTTTCCATATCACGCTGTGATCAGTTCTTTATACTCCTTGTACAAAACAGCGTTTTGTTCAGATTAACCTGTCGCGAATACTTTGCTGTAAACCTCCAATGGCCACTTTACATGAAATCTGGTTTAATGATTGCACTGGTGCGAAGGTCACATCTGTCATTTTTGGATCAACTGGCAAAATCCCAAGATCACATTGTTTTAGAAATTGTCAAGATCACCCGTGGGATTATAAGTCACACAAAAATGTCAAAGTACAATACCCAATTGACTATTCGTCCATTGATACGGATTGTGCCTCTTGGAAATCTGCACGTGCCTCAGATCAGGTGGACGGGATATTAAGATGAAACAAGAGCCAGTGGGTGGGATCATATCATTATAATTTGCGGCAATAATGACATTGCAATATGGGGTGCAAAGACATTATCGCATGCAGTGCCACAAAAGGTAATTAAAAAGGCTAACGGAATGTTGGCCTTTTATCTCAAGGGGGATGGAATACAAAGGGGAGGAAGTTATGCTTCAGTTGTATAGAGCCTTCGTCAAACCCCATCTGGAGTTCTGCGTTCAGTTTTGGCATGCACCACAGGAAAGACCTATTGGCCAAGGATGGGATGCGGCATAAATTCACCAGAACGATACCCGAGCTGAAGGGTTAAATTATGAGGTTAGGTTACCAACTGCGACTTTGTTCCTTTGAATTTAGAATGTTGAGGGGCTGTCTAATTGAGGTGTTCAAAACTATTAAAGGATTTGACAGAGTAACTATGGAGGACTTACTTCCTCTGCTGGAAGAATCCGGAACGGGGGGGGTACAAACTTAAAAATTAGAACTAGGCTATTCAAGACTGAAATCAGGAAGCACTTTTTCACACAAAAGATTAGTGTAACTGTGGGATTCCCATCCTCCAAAAGGTTGTGGATGCTGGTTTGACGTATTTTTTAAAAAAAGACTGATATTGACAGATTTTTAACTGGGTAAGGGAATTAATAGGCATGGATCAAACGAAAGTAAATGGAGTTGAGATACAGATTAGTCACAATCTTAAGTTTTTAAGTTCCGATGTAACCCTCTATTTTGTAACGCAGCACCTTACAGATATGACCAGCTTTGTACAAGTAAGACCAGAGGAAGATTTTCACAGGCTGCTGGGGTTGGGGAAGGAGGTGGGCGGGAGCATAACTTCCTGCTGCAGGCCACGTGTTGGTTGGCTGTCATTATCCTGCCCCGGGCCATTTTCCTGGAGGCAAGATCAGGGGCTGATCTGCAAGCAGTGGGTAGCTAATTGCGGAAAATTAAAGGCTAATTAAATCCAATTATCCAGTCGGCTTACAGGCCCCCCACAACATCAGAGGCACTGCAGAGCTAGCGCTTCAGGATGTCAAAGCGCTCCTGTCCTGGCCACAGTTTTCGCTGCTTTTTACCATGACAGATTTAAAAGTGCTGAGAGCACGCCTCAACATGGGAGCGCTCGCTCGCTCCCATATGTGCAAAAGGAGATTGCAGCTACCTCTGTGCTATTTGCCCTCCAGCTTCAAGAGCCTCCCTTCCATCCTTAATTAGATGGCAAGTGTACCTTCTGGCTACCAATTAGCCAACTCAGGCAAAATCAGTGTTCGGGTTGGAACCTGCATTTGACCCAGATCCAGAATGAAGCGGATGAGTTGCAGAATTGCGTCCGGAGATACTGCCAATCTCCAGGCGCAATTCTGCTACTCATCCGCTTCATTCTGGATCACAATATCTTCACCTTCGACAACAACTTCTTCATCCAGACGCACGGAATAGCCATGGGGACCAAATAGGCACCTCAATATGCCAACATCTTCACGCACAAGTTTGAACAAGACCTCCTTACCGCACAGGACCTTCAACCGACGTTATACACCAGATACATCGATGACATTATTTTCCTTTGGACCCAAGGCGAAGAATCACTGAAACGACTACACAATGACATCACAAAGTTCCATCCTACCATCAGACTCACCATGGACTACTCTCCAAAATTGGTTGCGTTCTTGGACACACTCATCTCCATCAAGGACAGTCACCTCAGCACTTCCCTCCGTATACACAGGATCTGCTCAGACGAGGAGGAGCGTGACAGATATCTCCAGATGCTGAAAGATGCCCTCGTATGAACGAGATATGGTGCTCGACTCATCGATCGACAGTTCCAACGCGCCACAGCAAAAAAACGCACCAAGCTCCTCAGAAGACAAACACGGGACACAACCAACAGAGTACCCTTCGTCGTTCAGTACTTTCCCGGAGCGGAGAAACTACGGCATCTCCTTTGCAGCCTTCAACACGTCATCGATGAAGATGAACATCTTGCCAAGGTCATCCCCACCCCCCCCACTACTTGCCTTCAAACAACCGCGCAACCTCAAACAAACCATTGTTTGCAGCAAACTACCCAGCCTTCAGAACAGTGACCACGACACCACACAACCCTGCCATGGCAATCTCTGCAAGACGTGCCAGATCATCGACATGGGTACCACCATTACACGTGAGAATACCACCCACCAGGTACGCAGTACATACTCGTGTGACTCGGCCAACATTGTCTACCTCATACGCTGCAGGAAAGGATGTCCCGAAGCGTGGTACATTGGCGAAACCATACAGATGCTGCGACAACGGATGAACGGACATCGCGCGACAATCGCCAGGCAGGAATGTTCCCTTCCAGTCAGGGAACACTTCAGCAGTCAAGGGCATTCAGCCTCTGATCTCCGGATAAGCGTTCTCCAAGGCGGTCTTCAGGATGAGCGACAACGCAAAATCACCGAGCAGAAACTTATAGCCAAGTTCCGCACACATGAGTACGGCCTCAACCGCTTGGATTCATGTCACATTACATTCATCCCCCACAATC
The DNA here is from genome assembly GCF_047496885.1 of Scyliorhinus torazame. Taxonomy (NCBI): domain Eukaryota; kingdom Metazoa; phylum Chordata; class Chondrichthyes; order Carcharhiniformes; family Scyliorhinidae; genus Scyliorhinus; species Scyliorhinus torazame. Next base: position 301,203,665 of record NC_092712.1, read on the forward strand.
TGGCCTGGCGAAATCCTACCAACTGTCCTGGCTTGAGACAATTCACACCTCTTTAACCTAGGGTTACCCCTACCTTTGGATCTGTAAAGCCTTAATCACCTGCAAATGCTCGCATTCAAAGCATTGTCTTGCATCTTTGGCTTTGTCTAGAAATATGTTTCTGGAACCTACCTCTTCATTCACCTGAGGAAGGAGCAGTGCTCCGAAAGCTAGTGATTCGAAACAAACCTGTTGGACTTTAACCTGGTGTTGTAAGACTTCTTACTGTGCTCACCCCAGTCCAACGCCGGCACCTCCACATCAGGGAAAGAAGCAATTCAAGGTTAAAGAGGCTTTTAAATGTCTTTTTACTTGGCTCAATTGCTTTCCCATCTGACCCAAAGGGAATTCTCCACTGGACTTGGAACATACCCCTGGAAAATCCTGACGAAAAGGCGGGATGGGATCAGGACCCTACCCAATGCCCATTCCAGGGCATTTCACACCCTGCATGGGCTGAAACCCGTCTTCGCTTGGCTGGGAAAATTCCTGATGTCTCTATTTCTTGAATTTCCTTCAATGAAACTCCAGCTTACTAATATGATTTCAAGTTATTCAATACGTTATTTCACCTGTTCACAATTCTATACAGATTTGCAAAACCTTTTATCAACAATCAAGTGAATCATTACTCTTGGCTTCTCTGCTTTCACCTGTCTATACAATTTACCAAATACCTCTGTACGTTTACGTGAATGTGTTAAATTCGTCAAATATTGCTAATATTGCTCTTTACATTCCTGCCTATCCACACTAGCCTCTGTTGGCTAGTATTTTGATGGAGCTGAATTAATTCTGATTGTAGCCTTACTAAGAATAAAGGAGACCAAAGAACTCACATATAAATAGTAGGGCATCGCATGGCCAACAAAGTACTAATGAAATGTCATCACTGCAACAATGAAGTGCTAATTTGTGTCAGTATTGCCTCCCTTTTTCTACCAACAGCTAATTATTTTGAACTAATTTCCCACTATCTTCAAGTCTGCGTTAAAAGTTGGCAGTTTGAAAACTCTTGGTGGACTGCTGTGTTGCCCCAAGTGCAATGGGGGGGGGGGGGGGGGGGGGGGGGAGGAGGGGAGGATGCAAAGTTGCCATTATCTGGGCAGAATACCCTGGCCTTATTTTTAAAAGGATAACTGATGCAACATTTTCCGGTTTCCAAGTGGAATCTCGGATTTTATCTTCATCCTTTTGTATTGCTGGCAAGAACGACGTGCTTGAATGACGGAGGCACACTTTCCATTGGGAGCAAAGGAAGTGGAAAATAGTGTTATTTCTGCGTCATGCTGATGTGAGTATGGGGAGAGGGAGGGAGGAGGGTGCAAGAAGCGTTGTTAGTAACTTCACAAAGGATAAGATGGATGGAACTGGAAATCAAAATACCAAGAAACAGAGACTACAGAAAGATCAGCAAGTCAGGTAGAAGATAGTGGCATTGTTAAGAGAGAAGAAACCATCCATAGGAAGGTACATGTGTTTTGGGTGATTTGGAAGTGTGTAGATTGAGGCTACCTGTATTCCCACCAAGATAACAGCAGCAGATCACAAGAAATTTCTAGTCCCGTACTTCTGTGTCAATTACCGTATTGTATATCCCAATTCTAAAATGATGATCATTCGTTCCTAGATGGTCCCCTACTTCTACCTTATTTACCGTACCATGATGATTATCAAAGATTAGATTCAGAATATTCTTCAACTATCTCACCTATTCTAGCCATTGAAGAAAGGATAGAAAAATGGTCCACCACATTGAGAAACGTCAACATTTTTGTCCTGTTCCCCAATCAACGTCAAGGTAACTGAAATTCTTCATAATCAATGTTCTCGCCTTTTTCCAGGTTTAATCTGTAAAAGCATATTTCATCTCCTCTCTCTTCTCCCATCCAAAAGGTTTTACACAGTCCAACATTTACCAATTTTTATTTTTCTAACTCTGGCCTTAAATGACACTCTTCTGAATAATTCAAGGCACATATCATTTATTTCTGTGGATGGAATATTATCTCTTACCAATGTAGCCACCTTCCACCTGATTTACTGATCTTCCTTAGCCTTTATACCAGGTGTTTTGATCTCCCAGTCAATTCTTGGCTTAAAAGGGCTTCTAATGTTCTATTTACCTCACATTTTCTCCTTCAGAATGCAGTACCTTTCATACAATTTGTGGTTCTGTCAAATCTTTCAGGAAGCAGTTTCTCCACCTTCAACAAAATAGTTTTTAAAGATCCTAGTCAGCTTCCAGTTTATTGACCACTTCCTCTTCCCCACATAACTAAATCCTTTTTCCTAGCGCCTAAATATATGGAACAATCACATTTTTCTGTGCCAGCATCAAAGTATCCTAGTGCTTGCAGCTAATTTAAAAATATTCCAGACACAAACGTAGAGTCTGTTCTGAAAAAACCTGCCTCGGATATTTCTTTAGAAGTATTTCTAAAATCTAAAACGGCAACATAAAACTGGCCACAACTCAAAGATAATCGTGGAATGGTCTTAAGAGTTTTAGAAAGTCAATTGCATCCTTGACTTGTGCAAAGAGGCCATTTCCTTAATAACACACAGTGTACTTCCACAGGAACCATCGCTTCTATTACTGTCTTAGGGAGTATCGCACACAACAGTCACTTTCGCCAACTTTAGTTTTTTCAGTTGAATTGATAGGCCAAATGTTTAAGTGTTTCATCAAAATATATCACAGCGATATATTATGTTAGGCAGTATTCAGTTTCTAACCCATGACAATGGCAGGTGCCAGCAGCAACAGAAGGGCTGCTATTTACCCGTAAAATAGCAATAGTTTATTTTTTTCCCTTCCATCACTGCTGACCACAGTGTGGAGGTTCTTAGATTCTTCAAAAGTCCCAGAAAATATTTAAGTTTGGATATTTCTCCATAGTTAACTAATATTTCACTATTTAATCTTCTTGGCAGTTCTCTCACAGTTCTCTCACTGTTAGAGGACCACCCGGACTTCCAGCTTTCAGTCACCAATGGGTAATTCTTCAATTTAGTCATTGATTCCCAACACTACGAGAAAGAAACATTAGCAGTAATTTACCAGGAGCCGGTAGCCATTGCTGCGTCCACCCCATGACCCTTTCAGTGTGTCACTCATTCAGCTTGTGTCACTAAATGAATTCATAGAATACCATGGAATTTACAGCGCAAAAGGAGGTCATTTGGCCCATCGAGTCTGCAAGAAAGAGCATCCTACTCAAGCATACACCTCCACTCTATTCCCTATCCCCGCAACCCAAACTGAACTGGACCAACCCTATAAATACTGTGGTTACAAGCGCAGGTCAGAGGACGGGAATTCTGTGGGAAAAAGCTCACTTTCAGACTCCTCGGAACCTGTCCACTATTTACAAGGCACACAAGTCAGGAGACTTGCTCTCCACCTGCCTAGATGAGTGAAGCTCCAAAATCACTCAAGAAGCTCACCGTTATCCAGTACAAGGCAGCCTTCTCGACTGACAGCCCGTCCACCACCTTAAACATTCCCTCCCTCCACCACCAATGCCAATGGCAGCAGTGTGTACCATCTTTCTACAGGATGCACTGCAGCAATTCAGCGAGGCTCCTTCGACAGCACCTGCCAAACCTGTGACCTCTACCATCTCGAAGGACAAGGGCAGCAGATGCATGGGAACAACACCACCGTCCAAGTCACACACCATCCTCATTTGGAAATATATCGCTGTTCTTTGTTGTTGGGTCAAAATCCTGGGACTCCCTTCTTGGCAGCATTGTGGGTGTACCTACACTACATGGCCTGCATGGGTTCAGGAAAGCAGCTCTCCACCACTCAAGGGAAATTAGGGATGGGCAATAAATGCAGGCCTAGCCAGTGACACCCACATCCCCTGAACAAATATATAACAAAATAACGTGGAGAAGGTACTTGATATGTTAAGCGGACTGACGTCGAATAAAGTCCCCCTGGTTCAACTAGAAAATGTCCTAAGATGCAGGAAGAAACTAAGAAATAAATCTGTAAAGCACAAACTTTAGCCATGAAAGATTCGCCATGGACAAGAGAGATTACATAAGACTCACGCCAAGCAAACGTAATTCTATTGAAAAAGGAAGAAACCTTTTCCAATGTCATTAACTCGGAAACAGAAGGTAAATGAATTGAAACTTCCTTAAGAATAAACTAGAGAAGTACCAATGTTGCACTATCTTAATAAGAAACATCCAGAATATATCTAGAGGGAGAAGCTTTATAAATTTCCTTGGTTTCTTCGAAGATATTATAAGTAAAGTAGAAATCCCAAATGATGTTGGTTTATTTGGATCTTCATAAAACCTTCAAAAAGGACCCCGATGAAAAACGTCTAATCAAACTAAAAAGTCCAAAGATGTGCAGTTTAGGTGGATTGGTCATGATAAAATTTCCCCTTAGTGTCCAGGGATGTACAGATTAGGTGGGGTTACGGAGATAGGGCAGGGGAACGGGCCTCGGATGCTGTTTCAGGGGGTCGGCGCAGATTCGATGGGCCGAACGGCCTCATCCTGCACTGTAGAGATTCTTTGACTGGGAATCTGGGATAGAAGATGGGACTGAATAAAAAGTTCAATAAGAGTAAGAAACAAAGATCATTCCTTAGATGCGTAGAACTGAATGGCAGGGAAGTTTTAAGGGAGTAGCACAGGGGCCCATTCCATGCTTTTTAATCAACTCAAATTATCTGGATATGAAGGCTGATGTGTTGGGTACTCTACTACACAGACGAACCAACATGGTTGCGAATGGTACAACTCAGTTTTATTACTAACATTTATTTACAGTGGTAAACTGGTTACTGAGGTTCGATCATAACACTAGAATCTGTGGACCTATTCCTAATACTATCTTGGAGTGGCACTCAGCACATGGTGGATGTCTGAGTGGCTTGCTATGAGCTCTGTGCCCTGAGCTGTCTCCTGCTGGAATGCCCAGGAAGTATTGTGTTCCCCGTTTTGTACTGTGTATGCTCTTGCCTGTGGTGTTGTGTGTGTGTTGATTGGTCCGTTGATCTGTCCATCAGTATGTATGCATGTTTGTACCATGATGTTTACCTGAATATCATGACATCCCCCCTTTTTTACAAGAACATGTGCCTATGTGGTTATAAATAGAGATGTGTACTGAGTGCAGCTGAATGCGTGTGTGCAATATCTACAGCATGTACATGGGGCTAAACTATATACAAGGGGCGATGTCGGGTGCGTCATAACAACGAGGTTGTACCATAAACAAAGAACGGGGAAATGTTGAACGACAAAACGAACTCCTGTAACGACAAGGAAGAACAGAAATATATTAACACAGTGGTATTATGAGTTCAATGTACAAACAGGCTCATAAGTCCAGTCTAGTAGGTGGACGACGAATTCGGGTTGACCGCCTCAAGGGTGGGTCTGGATCCACCGGCTGAGGAATGGGCCTGGCCACGGGCGACGATGGAAGGGGCATGGTGGCAGGAAGCTTCACAAAGTCGATATCAGGAACAACAGGAGGGCGCGGTGTCGGTGTAAGTTCCCGTAGCGAGCATGGAAGTAGGCGAGGAGCCCGGCGATTGCGCCTACGAATGGAGCCATCAGGCATGCGAACCAGGAACGAGCGGGGAGGCATGCGCCGGAGAACTTCGGCAGGTGCTGACCAGCCACCTTCTGGTAGGTGGATGCGGACGTCGTCTCCAGGCGCCAGGGCGGGAAGATCAGTTGCCCGTGTGTCATATGCCCTCTTCTGGCGAACGCGCTGCTGTTGCATTCTGTGTAGTACCGGAGCATGGTTGGTTGTGGGTACCAAAATGGATGGCACAGTGGTCCTGAGGGCGCGACCCATCAACAGCTGGGCTGGTGAGAGGCCAGTGGCTAGTGGGGCCGAGCGATAGGCCAGCAGGGCTCGGCAGAAATCCGATCCGGCAGCAGCAGCCTTGCAGAAGAGCCGCTTGACGATGTGAACGCCCTTCTCCGCCTTTCCATTGGACTGGGGATGCAGAGGGCTGGACGTCACGTGTGTGAAGCCATACGAAGCAGCAAAGGACGACCATTCCTGGCTGGCAAAACAGGGCCCATTGTCCGACATGACAGTAATCGGAATGCCGTGGCGAGCGAAGGTGTCTTTGCAGGCCCTTATGACAGTGGACGATGTCAAATCGTGCAGGCGTATGACCTCTGGATAGTTTGAAAAGTAATCGATGACGATTACATAGTCCCTGCCAAGCGCGTGAAAAAGGTCCACACCCACCTTCGCCCAGGGGGACGTCACCAACTCATGGGGCTGAAGCGTCACAGGAGGTTGCGCCGGTTGAAACCTTTGGCAGGTGGGGCAGTTGAGCACCATATTGGCAAAGTCATCACTGATGCCCGGCCAGTATACCACATCTCGGGCCCTCCGTCTGCACTTCTCGACCCCCAGATGGCCTTCGTGTAGTTGGTCGAGGACCAGCTTGTGCATGCTGTGCGGAATCACAATCCGGTCCAGCTTTAGGAGGACACCCTCAATGATGGCCAAGTCGTCTCGGACACTGTAGAACTGCGGGCACTGTCCTTTGAGCCACACTCCCGTCATGTGGCGCATCACCCGTTGTAGAAGGGGGTCAGCCGCAGTCTCCCGGCGAATACGGGCCAGACTGGAGTCGTCAGCTGGCAGATTTGCCGATGTGAAGGCCACCTGCATTTCGACCTGACAGACAAACCCCTCTGAATCGGGCGGTGTGCTCACTGCTCTAGATAGGGCATCCGCAATGATAAGGTCCTTTCCCGGGGTGTAGACCAGTTGGAAGTCATACCTCCTGAGTTTAAGTAGGATGCGCTGGAGGCGAGAGGTCATCTCGTTCAGGTCCTTATTTATGATGTTGACTAGGGGGCGATGGTCAGTCCCAACGGTAAACTGGGGGTAGACCATACACATAATCATGGAACTTGTCTATTCCGGTCAGCAAACCCAGGCACTCCTTTTCGATCTGCGCGTAGCGCTGTTCTGTGGGGGTCATGGCCCGCGAGGCATAGGCGACCGGGGCCCATGATGCAGCATCATCCCGCTGTAGGAGTACCGCCCCAATGCCAGACTGGCTGGCATCAGTCGAAATTTTAGTGTCACGAGATGTGTCGAAAAATGCCAATACCGGGGCTGTGGTGAGCTTAATTTTGAGCTCCTCCCATTCCTTCTGGTGTGTGGGCAGCCACTGGAACTCCGTGGACTTCTTGACGAGGTGGCGCAGAGCCGTCGTGTGGGAGGCAAGGTTGGGAATGAACTTCCCCAGGAAGTTGACCATGCCTAGGAAGCGTAGAACTGCTTTCTTGTCTGCCGGCTGCGGCATGGCTGCAATGGCGCTCACCTTGTCTGCATCCGGACGGACCCCTGACCGGGATATGTGGTCCCCCAGAAACTTCAGCTCGGTTTGGCTGAAAGAACACTTGGCTCGGTTGAGGCGCAGGCCGTTTTCCCGTATGCGCGCAAAGACGCGCTGGAGACGATTGATGTGCTCCTGTGTTGTGGTGGACCAGATGATGACGTCGTCCACGTAGATGCGCACCCCTTTGATGCCCTCCATCATCTGCTCCATGATCCTGTGAAAGATCTCGGATGCCGAGATGATGCCAAATGGCATCCGGTTGTAGCAGAACCTGCCGAAAGGGGTGTTGAAGGTGCACAGCTTTCGGCTGGACGGATCCAGTTGGATCTGCCAAACACCCTTCGAGGCATCCAGTTTTGTGAAGATTTTAGCCCGGGCCATTTCGCTTGTGATCTCTTCCCATTTGGGTATGGGGTAGTGTTCCCTCATTATGTTGTTGTTGAGGTCTTTTGGATCAATGCAGATCCGGAGCTCGCCGGAGGGCTTCTTAACACACACCATGGAGCTGACCCATGCGTGGGCTCCGTGACCCGGGATAGCACGCCTTGGTCCTGGAGATCGTGCAGCTGCTGCTTGAGGCGGTCTTTGAGTGGCGCTGGGACCCCGCGAGGTGTGTGAATGACCGGGGTGGCGTCCAGTTTGAGCCGTATTCTGTAGGTGTAGGGCAGTGTTCCCATGCCCTCAAATGCCTCCTGGTTGTGGGCGAGGAGCGATTGGAGCCGTGCCCTGAATTCTGCATCCAGGAAGTCAGATGTGCCTTCTGGAGACATAGCGTGGACTCATTGCACGAGGTGGAGAACCTTGCATGCCTGTGAGCCTAGCAGGGAGTCCTTTGACGATCCGACTATTTCGAATGAGAGTGTGGCCGTGTGTGTGTTGTGTGTCACCTGGAGCTGGCAGGATCCCATAGCCAGGATAACGTTCCCATTGTAGTCGACCATCTTGCAACGGGATGGCCGAATTGGTGGTCTGACCTTCATGGCGTAGAAGGCTGACCATGCTATGAGGTTGGCGGAGGCGCCGGTGTCCAGACAGAATGTTATCGGTGATCGGTTGACCGTTAGGGTGGCACACCATTTATCACCCGGATTGACAGTGTTCACTTGTAACGGCGGGTGGGTCCTGTCTGGAGACATCCGGTTCCCATCAATGACCGCAACACGGAAGGCGTCCCGGTCGTCTGTGTCACTGGTCTGGATATCGTCTGGGCACGACTCGTAATAAGGAGGCTGAACGGTCCGCACGTCCCTGCGAGGTTGTCGGAGTTGGGGAACATTGGCAGGGTGAGCTGCTCGACAGCAGACAGCGTAGTGGCCCATCTTGCCACAGCGGAGGCATTGTCGGTTTCTTGCCGTACATTGCCGCTTTAAGTGTGCGGCTCCGCAGTTGCCGCACGTCGTGACGTCATGCCGTTCGTTGCGCCACCGCGCATGCGCAGTTAGGTCTTGCGTCGAGCGCGCCTGCGCATCACGTCCCACTGTGTCAACGTCTTTTTTGGCGCGCACAAACGCGGGAGGCCCCGGAAAGCGCGCGAAATGGCCGCCCTCGTCCGGGCCGCGGACCGGGAGGAACTTGATCGCCTGGACCCGTTCGGCCTCGTAGGACGCCTGCCTCATCGATCCGGCCGTGTAGGACCCCTGCCACGCCGATTCGGCCGCTTGAAATTGGGAGTAGCGGCTGGTCGCGTTTTCATGCAGGACACAGGCTTCGATTGCGGAGGCTAGGGTGAGGCCTTTAATTTTTAAGAGCTGCTGGCGTAGGGTGCCCGAGGTGACCCCAAAAACAATCTGGTCCCGAATCAGAGGTGGTGTCGTAACCGCAGGACTGCGCGAGGATACGGAAGTGCGGAAGGAGGATGGCGATCTTTCTGGTGCCCGAAGCGCTCTCCTTTTCGTTGGCTTCCAGGAAGAGCTGGGAGCGCTGTTTGAACAGCTTCCATTTGACGCCGAGGTTTCCAGCGACTTGTAGCGGCTGCGGCGTGCTGACGGTGTCCATGGCGCAGAATGGCAGATTCCGGAGGATTCGTAGGTAGGTCCCACAGTTACTCCTGGTACTATGATATGTTGGGTACTCTGCTACACAGATGAACCAACACGGTTGCGAATGGTATAACTCAGTTTTATTACTAACATTTATTTACAGTGGTAAACTGGTTACTGAGGTTCGATCATAACCCTAGAATCTGTGGACCTATTCCTAATACTATCTTGGAGTGGCACTCAGCACATGGTGGATGTCTGAGTGGCTTGCTGTGAGCTCTGTGCCCTGAGCTGTCTCCTGCTGGAATGCCCAGGAAGTGTTGTGTTCCCTGTTTTGTACTGTGTATGCTCTTGCCTGTGATTGGCTGTGGTGTTGTGTGTGTGTTGATTGGTCCGTTGATCTGTCCATCAGTATGTATGTATGTTTGCACCATGATGTTTATCTGAATATCATGACAAAGGCCAACTGCATGTTCCTTAAATTTGTGAAGAAAACTACGTAAGGAGAGAACTATTGTAATTAGAAATTTCCCTGCTTCGTTGCATGGCCCACGACAAACTGATGTACATTTAGGATCGCTCTATAATAAAGGAAAGAACTGCGGGTGATTAAAATCCAAAGTACAAACAGAAATTTCTGGAAAAACGCGGCAGGTTGGCAGTATCGGTGGAGAGAGAATCATTTTGAGTTGAATATAACTCTTATTGTTTACGCCTGATTTTTGGATGGGAAACAGATACAAGCGTACCAATTAAGCAGCAGCAATTCCACACACCCAGGCATCTCACTGCCGAATTACCGTGGCCCATTTCTTAGGTAGCAACCTAAAACAGGTATTAAGGCCTTGAATACGTTAATTAGGGGCCTAATGTTTATTGAAGAAGCCCTGTGCAAAATTAGTTACTGATGTGGGGGGCAGGCACTGGGCTTGCCCTACTTTGGATTCTTCAGCAGCTCCGGCTGTTAAACAAATAAAGCTTTATTTCAATCCTTTCCTCTGAAGAAAGGTTTCTGCGGAGACTCCGGCCCAAATTGATTTGTTCTTGCAAAGCTAACTGCCCGTAGACCAGTGATAGGCAACTTAGGCTAGTGAGTGAGCTGAATGAGTGGCCCTCAAGATTGAAATTGGGCATGTTCAGTAACTATGACCCTTGAATAAAATTAAATACATTTAATACACGCCAAATATTTCATATCAAGTTATGAAAAATGTTTAATCATTCATATATTAATAGAACTGTCAACTTCAAGTGATAAAAGCAAAATAAATAGTTCCGCTTGATTGGACGCGGAGGGAGTGCGCGGTTCTCTCAGTCAATGTTGTGATCAGTCAGCACATACTTGACTTCACTTGCCGTTGCTTTACGTGCGAATCACTTCAGTCATACCGGTCGGAAAAATGGTACTCGGATGAACCAGCAGAATGTGGCAACCCGGTGTGCGGGCAGCAGTCAACATAAATGTCTCGTGGACCACACTCGGAACCCAGATGGGCCACATGTGGCCCGCAGGCCAGGTTGCCCACCTCTGCTGTAGATGCACAACAAGCTCCAGCTACTCGCGTTGAATACGTGCGTGAGTTCATCTTGGCGATGAGGCATGGTGGGAAGTCTACCTGACTGACATCAAAAGTGCCGGCTCCTCTGTCATTTCTGGGGTCAACATGATTTGCAATCTAAATGCCTGTAATTGGGAGCTCATCCATTTAAAGGTGGAAGCGGCCCACTGCTGCGGGATACAAAACACTCAATTGTCTTTTTCAAATAGTCTCACATCTTTAAATGGCCACCTGAGCTAGCAAACCAAGTAGACAAGGCTTCAAATTAATGTTATCCAAAAGACAAACTCTGATGGTATAATTCCCCCTCAATGCAGGATCAGTTTGAACATCATTCAGATCACTTCCAAGTCAAGGAAGTGCTAAGAAACAATTGAAATTAGTACAAAAAAAGAAAACAAATTATCGACTTAAAGGAAAAGCATTCACTGGCTAAAATAAATCGCTTTACTCAAAATGTATTTAAAAGCAGGAGAACAAGCTGAGTGAAAGAAATAACAGAATTGTAACCTTTTGTGAGCCCAGACCGATCCATTGCATTGCTGCAAGTTGCTTGGTATATAACCAGAGTTCTTTTTAAAAAATAAATTTAGAGTACCCAATTCCTTTATTTTCCAATTAAGGGGCAATTTAGTGTGGCCAATCCACCTACCCTGCACATCTTTGTGTTGTGGGGGTGAGACCCACGCAGACACAGGGAGAATGTGCAAACTCCACACGGACGGTGACCCAGAGCCGGGATCGAACCCGGGTCCTCGGTGCCGTGAGGCAGCAGTGCTAACCACAGCGCCACCCCCTGGAACCAGAATTCTAAATGGATATAAATAGGACAGGCAATTCACATGCTTGAAAACTGCATTCTACTCGTAGATCATGGTGCAAAGCGGTTCCAGTCAGCTATCCTTCTGAACTTAATTAAAATGTTAATCTTAAATCTACTGGATGGTCAACCGTAACCATGTTTCACATCCATCAGGAGTAATGGCTGCAAATTTTACCTAAACTCCTCTGATCAGCAAGGCTCTCCTAATGTTTCTGTGGGTCAGGGGCGGTTTGGTGGACCTGAACAGCAGAGTTACTTATTATCCCAGGATACCTCTTTGGACGGCATCATTAGTCCATATTCTGAACCTGCAGGAATCATTGCAGCTGCATCTGATCTACTGAATATATTCTTAAAAGATATTACCATACAAATGTATTACATGTAGGTACATATTTTTAAAATCAATACTAGTTTGGAGGATATTTAATTGTATGCTATTTAGGTATGCCATGTAATTTATACGAACACATTACATAAAGTCAGAAAGCATCTTTATTGACCTCTATTCCCATTAGAATGGCAATAAAACTCCAAATTGTCTCTGTATTTACACAAGTTAGAGAAACTTAATGCAGCATTGGAAAAGTTTGAGTGATTTTGGATCAGGTGATAAATTGGAGTGGAATAAAATGGGGTTCAGAAATCTGGTTGTCATTTGCTGTTTTCAATGGAGCTCGGCACGCGAGTATGATCTCAGATTTGATCCCTGTGCTGTTAGTCGATCTGAGAGGGTTGTGATACGGGTATTAATCTGTCTTCAGTTCACAAGGGCCAGGAAATAGGAGAGAGTTGGATGTGAAAAAGATCAGGTTCAGCTGCAATTTTCTCTGTGTTTGAATACCGTATTGACATTCCCAGTCCAAACTTGCCCATGAACGGTGGCTGCTTGGACAAGGCAGCCGGTGCATTTGGAGCCATATCGAAGCATAAGCGAGCACCTTCAGTTGTGATGGTAGGGGACAGGGAGAGATATTAAAGAATTGAGTAGAATAGTTTAGATCATACTTCTCTTGAGATCAATGTTATCCAGTTTTGACTCCGTTATGGACTTCACCACCAGGTCTTTCACAAAGATTAAAAGCAAGTTCAACCTGGTAGTCATTAGAATCCCTACACAGTGCAGAGGGAGGCCATTTGGCCCATCGAAACTGCACTGACCCTCTGAAAGAGCACCCTACCTTGGTCCACTCCCCACCCTATCCTCATAACCCCACCTAACCGGCACATCTTTGGGTACTAAGGGGCAATTTAGCTTGGCCAATCCACCTAAACTGCATATCTTTGGACTGTGGGAGAAAACCGGACCACACAAACACGGGGGAGAAAGTGCAAACTCCACACAGTCACCCAAAGCCGGAAGTGAACCCAGGTCCCTGGCGCGGTGAGGCAGCAGTGCTAACCACTGTGCCACCCTAACATTAGGACAATCTAGAATCTTGCTCTAATGCCAGTTTTATGCTTACAGACTGTAAACAGGCAATGCTCAACACAGGGATGTAATTTCATAGAAATCATTAGAGGATTTGTGACACAGAAGCCCTTCATGTCTGTGCTGATCGGCAAACAGCCTATCCGATCATCCTGCACTGGGTCTGTAGCCCTTCAGGTCGTGGCATTTTCAAGTAGACATCCAAGTAACTTATCCAAAATGTGGTGAGAGTTTCTGCCTCTACTAGCTTCTACTAATGAGATCCATATCTCTACCACCCTTTGGGTGAAGAAATATTTTATATCTACAGCCCTTAACATTTGACCCCTCTGCTCAGGTAAACTGGTTGCCCCGTATTTATTCTATCTTGGCCCCTCATAATTATATACACCTCAATTAAGTTTCCCTCAGCATCCACTGCTCCAAGGAAAACAATCTTAGCCTATTAAATCTTTCCTCCAGTCCAGGCAACATTTAAAAAAGAAAATTATTCTTATAGATGTGGGCCTTGCTGACAAGGCCAGCATTTGTTGCCCATCCCTAATTGCCCTTGAACACCGTGGCTTTATAGACCATTTCAGAAGGCGGTCAAGGGTCAACCACATTGCCGAGGAGTCACATGAGAGGTCAGACCAGGTAAGGATGGAAGATTTCCTTCCTTCACCGACATTAGGCCAAATGAGTTTTTATAAGAATCTTGCTTTGAATTTCAGGTTTTTTAACAAGCTGAATTCTAAATTCCACCAGCTGCCAAGGTGGGATTTGAACCTGTGTCCCCGGGCCTCTGTTTACTAGCCCAATGACATTACCACGACACCATTGTTTGCTCTCTTCTCATAAATCTCCTCTGCACCCTCTCCAGTGCAATCACGATCCCTGTAATATAACAATCAGGATTCTGTGCAGTTTATAAATTTAATTTGTGTACACAAAACACTCATTTGCATCTGATGACTAAAGCACCACCGTCTTTATTTATATGTGCCATGGCATTTTCTGTTCATTTAATTTACATACAATACACTGACCTTTAATTAAAACTTGGGACTGTGGGTTTGCAAGCTCTATCCACATTTTGTGAGTGATAATGTAGGAATGTGGACTCCAATATAAAATTGATACTCCAGCTTTAATGACTGTGCATTTATTGTATAATATCAAGACTGACGAGTGAGAAGCTGTATGAGTAATAAACAGCTAGGGTCAAATGCTGGGTATCTCTCCAGAAGCCTGTACTGTACTTCTCAACACCCTAGCAACAGCCCCCTCGGGTCTTGTTGTGGTGGAGCAACTATTTATATGACAGCTGAGGGAAAATGTCATGGGATATGCTTATTCTAGACCTTAGTAACCTGGGGGGTCAAAAGATCAACCAAAAAAGTGACAATGTGGCTAACTGACTGTTTCAGATAATTAACTACTTATTGAGGTTAATCACTCCATTATCTGCCAATTTCTACTGGTAGTGTTAAAAGATCTAACACAAAGCATAAACAACCGAATGCCTGCCCTGCAGAGGTGGACTCTGAAGAACGTGCAATACTATGTTTAGGATTCTTGCTGTTAACAAAGGGAGGAAGGAGGAAGCCAAACTGGGTCTTTAGTGCATGTCAGGCAAACATTCAGCACAACACCTCAAGCAAGCATATTCATAGATTCAACCCATCTTCGTTGATCCATAGCCTAAATCACAATAAAAGCCGAAGTTGTAATCCAAATGGATTTTCCCCACTGGTACGACAGTTCCCTTCCTCCAAGTTTTAAAGAGCTTCTCTGGAAAAATATATGAAAATCTTGTCATCTTTGCCATCAACTCAAATTGTTTTGGTGTTAAGTCACCCAATTAAAAGAAACAGATGGCAATGTTTTGGTGCAACTTATTCTTTAACCATGCAGCAACAATGACAAATTGTATTTATCCACCGTCTTAAACATGGAAAACGATTCCGGGCTGTTTCATCGAGGTGGAAACAAAACAAAAATGGACATCAAACAAAAGGGGATATTAGAGATGGGGACTAATAGTTTGGTCAGCGTGACGTGTTTTAAGGTAATAAAAACAGAAAATGTTGGAAAATCTCAGCAGGTTTGACGGGTTTCCAGGCACGATTTAAAAATTTTGTCGAGCCTGACTTGGTGACGGGACGAGGCTATTGAATCTCATGAGAGGCCTCTGGATCGCGCCCTCGCTGTGCGAGATCCAGATCAGCATATTTAAATGAGCCATTAGACTCATTTAAATATGTCTGCGCTGTATTTTCCCAGGGAATGAACGGTCTCTCCTGGGAGACCAAACCTGGACCAGGCGGTATGGCACCAGGGGGGTCTCCCAGGACATCAGAGACCACCGGGCGGTCGGGCTCCAGGCAAGGCGGTACCCCTTGTACGACCGCAGACACCCGGGCACCTTGGCACTGCCAGCCTGGCACCTAGGCACTGCCAGGGTGCCAGGCCAGCAGTGCCCTGCCCTTAAGTGGTGGGGTGAGAAGGGGCTTGAGGACCCTGTAAGAAGGAGATTGGGTGCAGTTGAGGGCATGGTGTGGTAGCTGAGAGGGGTCGAAAGATTGGGGTGACATTTAGAAATTGCCCCCCGATCCACGAATACCCTTCCTGCACTGGCGAGCGGAGGTCGAGGGTGCGTCATGGTTGCAGTTATACATCATGGGTGAAGTTATGGAGGGTATTATGTGTGACATTGGGGGATTTTCTGGAATGAACCAGAGACAGAAATCTGATTGCTGAGATTCAAACATGAAAAGATGGTGATGAATTTGCAAGATAACATGTTCAAGACTTTGCAAAGCGAGATTTGTGATAGGGTTGAGGTTTGGAAGAACAAAGATACGATGCGATCTTTGAGGAAGGGGGTGACTATTACCATTCTGAAAGGGGCGGCACAGTGGCTAGTACTGCTACCTCACAATGCCAGGTTCAATTCCAATCACTGGTGACTGTCTGCATGGAAATTGCACATTCTCCCCGTGCCTGCGTGGGTTTGCTCCGGTTCCCTCCCACAGTCCAAAGATGTGCAGGTTAGGTGGATTGGCCATGCTAAATTGCCCCTTAGGGTTACAGGGCGGGGATCGGGCCTAGGTCAGGTGTTCTTTCAAAGGGTCGGTACAGACTCAATGGGCTGAATTGTCTCTTACTGCAGTGTCGGGATTCTACAGTATCAGAGCACAGAGGGCTAATTGCTGAGCCAAAATAAAAGCGGATGCTGGAAATCGGAAATAAAAGCAGGAAATGCTGGAAAAACTCAACAGGTCTGGCAGCATCTGTGGAGCGAGAAACAGAATTAAGTCCGTATGACTCTTGATCGGAACGTGAGCTGGCATGAGAACCAGAAAGTGATGTTGGGTGATTCCCGTAACAGCCTTCCCGAACAGGCGCTGGAATGTGGCGACTAGGGGCTTTTCACAGGAACTTCGTTTGAAGCCTACTTGTGACAATAAGCGATTTTCATTTAATTTTTTGGGTGTTTAGTGGCAACGGGGTCAAGGGAGCAGCTGGTGGGTCTCTTGTTTATGATAAAGAAGGAGGGGGCATGCAAGATCGAGATCGTAGAGAACCGAACAAAGGAGGTTATGGTTTCAGGCTGGGCAGGTGGGAGCATGTAGGTAGTTGTGGGTTGCTGAGGGAGGAGGAGGGGAGATCAGTGGGAAAGCGGCAGAAAGAGCTGAATGGTGGGCCACATTGCACATGCGGTTCAATTTGCAGTCTAACCCCAAAAGTTCAATGTATCCGCGGCGCTGCAGTTGTAGCTACTTTTTTTAAAAAACGTTGACCAACATGAAATGTCATCCAGTAACAAATCTAGACAGGAAATTAAAAGAGTCATATTTCTTTGTTTGGCAGGTGAATTGCTAAAAGTGAAATTCAACAAATAATTTACAATGTAATTGCATTTATTAAAAAATGTGCGTATATATCTTTTAATCTTGAGCAGCATAGCACTTCTGCTACTCAGTCAAGGCCACTTCTTTCAACGTGGGTGGGCTTGGGAAACTGCGGCTGTGTCATACAGCTTATCTATCATCATACTTGACCTGGAGGTAAAATTAATTCATGTAGGCAGTACTGGCTGAAATAAGGCAATTTATTTAAACCATGGTTTACAAGGAGATCCCAAGGGTTTCCAAGGTCATCAGGTTCCTATTTTGGGCCAGGTATATTCCACACTATAATAAGTGCAATGACTCAAGCATTTGTACTTACATTTTTGCCTTATTAATAAATTATAGCGTTGGCTGTGCACGAATGACAGTTTTGTTCCTAGAATCAAAACACTGTTTTCCTTTGGGTTGAAACATCTTTTGGAAGTTAGGACAGGGAGTCCTTAATGAGTATGTCAATATTTTCAGGAGTGCCTCAAAAACAGAGAAGTTTAAAAAGCGCTGGAAGAGCCAATCGCTCCCCAATTCTTCAGAAGTAAAAATATATTTTTAAAGACAATATTCTTAAGAAAAAGGGAAATAAAACTACATTCAAATAACTAACACAGTTAGATCAGTTTTTCACAATTTTTTCAATTAAGGGGCAATTTAGTGTGGCCAATCCACCTACCCGGCACATCTTTGAGTTGTGGGGCGAGACCCATGCAGAGATGTGGCGAATGTGCAAACTGCACACGGACAGTGACCGGGGGCCGGATCCTCGGCGCCGTGAGGTAGCAGTGCCACATGTAGATCAGTTAACAAATTGATGAACAACTATATACAGTACTGTTTAGGAGTGGTTCGGTCCCACGTATTGTAGCCACCTGGGTTGGTCAACTCCCGACGTAAAATGGAGAACAGCAAAGGCTGCAGGGTAATTCAGCCAACACAGGCAGAAACTAGCAGGCGCAAGTTACTGTGTATTAAACTCTGCAAAAGCCCAGACAGCATCGATACAAGCAGCCATCTGCATAATAATGTAGCAGCCATCTACATACTAATGCACGATCCCCGGAAACAATCAAAACTTTTGGGATAAACAATGCCAAGCCAGACTCCACGCGCCAGCAGGAGCCAAAACCAAAGAGGTTAACGGACACCTCAAGACCACCCATCGATCAGGGAACCGCTCCAGTATTGGAGAAATCGAACCAAGCGATTGGAACAAAGTCCAATCACTTGGAACCAGGTACAGGGTCCGCCCCGAAAGGCGGGAAGCGCCTGGGGACTATAAAGTTAAGCCCCCAAGTTCAAATCGTTCTTCTTGACCGGGTCACTCAGCAACGCGAACCAACCCTTGACAGTGATCGGTTCAGCTGCCGCCAAAAGCCAGTAAGTCATAAGTCAACGCTCGCATGAGATTGGCTCTCCTAGCTGCCAGTCCGTACCATCTTTGAATCCCGCAGGCTCAGAACCCGAACGAAAGGCCATTTGTTCCCCTGACCTTGTGGACCAGTCCGAAGCGAAGTATAGGCCTGTTAGTTGTAGAAGTAGCTTAGAAGTAGAATTTATGCATGAGTAGCGATTACTGTGTATAATAAATGTGCTTTGATTTGAATCTTACTAATTGGTGTATTGAGTTATTGATCATGACTTGAACTTGAACCTCGTGGCGGTATCATAAAGATACCTGGCGACTCGAGAGCAAAGGTTATAAAACAGAGCCAATTGAACAAACCAAAAGTTAGCAACATATTACTGGCGACATCTGACGGGATCCGAACTAGAAGTGGCTTAACCACTCCGGGAGAACCCAAAAATTTGAATTAGAGATCCAATTGGGAACAGAAAACCCCCAGTGTTCAAACAGTTCTGATCAATCCTCATAATTCGGAAGTGTGTGTATGCATGCGTAACTAACAGGGCGATAAGGTAATACTGATAGATCTTTTGTTGCGACAAAACTGTCGGGAGTTTGTATTCTGGAAAATAGCGAAAGCCATACCCGTAATTACAGCACCGCCTTAGTCCCCCTTGTTCCAAATTTAAAGAAGCATTCAGATAGGAAAGATGGCAATGCAGGCAATGCAACGCCTCATGAACCCAGAAGAATTTGCGGTCGCAGCGACCAGCAGCAGTAGAGTAGGACAATGTCCCGTATGGGAAGAAGAAATTAGGAAGTACCTCAAAGGGAAAGGATGGCCCCTTTGGAGCGAATTCTGTAACAATGAGGAAACAGGTCCCGGGAGTATAGGACATACTTGGTGGGAGAGCCTGAGCGAGATTCACAAGAAGAGCTTAGGAAAAGCTCGCAAGCCGATGGCAATCGTGTCCTGCTTGGCACAATTGCGAGGCACAGAGGAGGTCGTTAGAACGCTCCGGAAAGAGATAGAAGACATACATCGAATGAGCAAGGTCGATGTCAGTGAGGTAGACAGAGAGAACGTAGAGCTAAGGAGGAAGTTGGCAGCAAAAGGTGGAGAGGTGGATGATCAGTCTTGTCTGGCACTTAAGCAGCTTCCAGTCCCAGTACGAAAAGGCCCATCAGGACACACAACGTGCAGTCCTGGTACGAGAGGAAACCGAGAAGCAGGTAGAGGCATTGCAGAGGCAGTGTAGTGACCTGAAGGCAGCGTTAAGAGCACTCCATGCTGCCACCACGGAGCAAAGACAAAGCTCACTAGATCACGCAAAGTGCCGGAAGCAGATTGCAGAGCTGCAATCTCTGCTTTCAGTTCAAAAAGGATTCCAGGAAACCTTTGGATCCCAGTTAGACGAGGAAGACGGCCCTGATTGGGAAGAGTTAAATGAGACAGCGCAGAGATATGTTCAGGGAACATGTGCGCAGGGAAAGCCCCAAAAGGGAAAAGCGCCCCAACCCCCCACAGAGCAGATAGTTCAGGCTCCAATGAACCTAGTCACCACCCACCACACAGCCACATCGGACGACACGGAATTTCTGTATACCTCCCCCTTAACAGTGACCCAATTACGGGATGCGTGCGATAAGATCAAACCGTTCCTCCCCACCTCAGACCCCCACCACTTCTTTGCCAGAGTAAAGCAGCAGGCGACCATGTACGGCCTGGATGAGCGAGAGCACGTGAAGCTCACAGTTTTGAGTTTAGACCCTTTGGTCGTAGCAGCCCTTCCCGACCCACAGAATGTAGGAGGAGGCACCCTTGCAGAAATGCATACCGCGGTCCTGGTCGCAATCGGGTATAACCGGGGTGACCCCGTAGATGGCCTCAATAAGTGCAGACAAAAGAAAACCGAGCACCCCACAGCGTTTGCTGGACGCCTGTGGATCCATTTTGCAGCAGTTTTTGGAGACTTAGACCGCGCCTATTTGTCCCCAGACAACATGGCCAAATGGACCCGCAACCTCATCTCCCATGCCACAGAAACAGGACAAAAAGCTTGAGCCAATTATGACCGCTCAGAGGAGGCTAATAATGAGAAATGGATCGTACAAAGATTGTCCCGCACCTGGGAGGAGTCTGTACAAAACAAACCCGCAGTTAAAAATCCCGAAGAACAGCAGGCAGAAGCAGACATACAAGCAGTTAAGGCACACCAGAACCGCGCATGGGTAAATGAAGGCAAGAACAGCCCCCCACGAAAGTCACAGGAGTGCAGCAGGAGGGCACAATTGCTTCACAGCTCCAGGGTCCCAGGTTCGATTCCCGGCTTGGGTCACTGTCTGTGCGGAGTCTGCACATTCTCCCAGTGTCTGCAGGGGTTTCCTCCGGGTGCTCCGGTTTCCTCCCACAGTCCAAAGATATGCGGGTTAAGTGGATTGGCCATGCTAAATTGCCCTTAGTGTCCTAAATTGCCCTTAGTGTTGGGTGGGGTTACTGGGTTATGGGGATAGGGTGGAGGTGTGGACCTTGGTAGGGTGCTCTTTCCAAGAGCCGGTGCAGACTCGATGGGCTGAATGGCCTCCTTCTGCACTGTAAATTATATGATATATATATGTTACAACTGTGGACAGTTGGGACAATTTGCGAGAGAATGCAATGCCCCGCAAAAGCAACAGAGAGCCCAGCAGACAGGCACTCTAAATAAGAACAGGATAAAGCCAATACATAGTGTTAGCACCCATTCAGATCAGACGGACTTGAACGGAATGGACTGACGGTGTTCAGGCTCCCCCAGTTGGGTCCGCGACACCCTTTGGGATAGGTCCGGACGACCGGCAGTTGCAGCACAAATATGGGGACAGCCCATCGAGTTTCTCTGGGACACAGGAGGGTCCCGCACCACAATAAATTCCTCCACCATGTTTCAACAGGACACGTGGCCCACGACAGCCACCATCACCCTCAGCGGCTTTACAGGCCACTCACAGCAGGGACACATCACAGCCCCTGTACCCATTCAAATCGGTAACATCACCACCAAGCACCCCATAGTTTTAGTTGACCTGCCCCACACAGCAGAACACATTTTGGGCATAGACTTTATGAATCCCCACAATCTGTCTTTCGATCCAGTCAACCAATGTGTCTGGAAAATGGCAAAATCTGCAAGAGCCCCCGCAACGCTCACAATAGGGGAATACGCCAACAAAATTAGCGCAGTAGGCGAATTTTGGTTTAACCCGACTACAATTAGCACAGACAAGCAGGTTAGGGCAGTGTTGCAAAAGAACAGGACAGCATTCGCGACCCACAAACACGACTGTGGCCGGATGACTGGTTCAGTGCAAATCACAGGACCTGACCCTAGACCCCAAAAACAATATGGATTTCCCCAAGAGGCAGAGGGAGAAATCGCAAAAGTAATCGACAGCTTATTAGAGCAGGGCGTACTTAGATCAGTAGCCTCCATTAATAATGCCCCGATTTGACCAGTGATAAAGCCTGATGGATCATGGCGACTGACCACTGATTACCGGGAACTCAACAAAATCACCCCCACAGCAGCCCCCACAGTAGGCACAAGTCCCGAGACCATGCTCAAGCAGGGACTCAATTCCCGATACTTTACAGTTTTGGATATCAGTAATGGATTCTGGTCCATTCCTTTGGCAAAGGCATGCCAGTACAAATTTGCCTTCACCTTTAAAAACCAACAGTACACGTGTACTGTACAACAACACAACTCCCCTTCCATTTTCCACTGACAGCTGGCAAATGGTTTAGCCAAATATTCTCGCCCCAAATGTCTGGTCCAGTACGTAGACGACCTACTACTGCAGACAGACACCAAGGAAGAGCACATTGAGCTTCTGTCCGAACTCCTGGAACTCCTACAAGCAACTGGATGTAAAGTTAACCCCAAAAAGATCCAGATTTTGGAACACAAAGTGATATATTTGGGTACAATTATCACGCACGGTAAACGCGAGATCAAGCATAAAAGGATTGACTCGATTGCTAAATTGTCCCTTCCCCAGAACGTTTCAGCCCTCTGGTCGTTTTTAGGACTGGTTGGCTACTGCCGAAACCACATTGACGGTTTTGCTAGCAAGGCAGCGCCCCTCTCAGACCTCCTAAAGAAGGGAGCCCCCTGGGAATGGCTTCCGCAGCATACGGATGCTGTGGACTCGTTGAAAAGAGCACTCATAGCAGCCTCCGCACTACAAGTTCCAGACCCGCTTTCCCCTTACGCTATAGAGGTAACAAGCACAGACCGCACCCTTGCGGCCTTGCTCCTCCAGGAAATGCACGAACAGTTAAGGCCCATGGCATACACCTCCAGAGTTTTAGATGCTGTGGAGCAGGGATTTTCAGCCTGTGAAAGGCACCTGCTCGCAGTTTTTTGGTCAGTACAGTATTTTTCTTACAAAACCGGACTGAACAAAGTCCAATCACTTGGAACCAGGTACAGGGTCCGCCCCGAAAGGCGGGAAGCGCCTGGGGACTAAAACGTTAAGCCCCCAAGTTCAAATCGTTCTTCTTGACCGGGTCACTCAGCAACGCGAACCAACCCTTGACAGTGACCGGTTCAGCTGCCGCCAAGAGCCAGTAAGTCTCAAGTCAACGCTCGCAAGAGATAGGCACTCCTAGCTGCCAGTCCGTACCATCTTTGAATCCCGCAGACTCAGAACCCGAACGAAAGGCCATTTGTTCCCCTGACCTGGTGGACCAGTCCGAGGCTAAGTATAGGCCTGTTAGTTGTAGAAGTAGCTTAGAAGTAGAATTTATGCATGAGTCGCGATTACGGTGTATAATAAATGTGCTTTGATTTGAATCTTACTGATTGGTGTATTGAGTTATTGATCATGACTTGAACTTGAACCTCGTGGCGGTATCATAAAGATACCTGGCGACTCGAGAGCAAAGGTTATAAAACAGAGCCAATTGAACCAACCAAAAGTTAGCAACAGTATAGAGCATCCCATCGACCCCTATCTCACCTCTTTGCTTATCTCTGCATTTACATTCTATTTCAAAACTATCTTCTATGTATTGCATAAACCGTCCAAAAGGTTGAGACCTTTCACAGTTCATTCAATTTCTGGTAAGAATGAATTTTGCCTCGAATGCCCCACGTTTTGCAAGCCATAACAATTCAAGTGTCAGCCTTGCCCAGGGGCTGCACTCATGCCTCTGAATCAGAAGGTAATGGGTTTGAGCCCCACCCCACTAAGCACATAATCTAGACTGACACCCTTGAGCACAGGAACAAGTGTGTGGTCAGAGGTGACGTTAAACTGAGGCCTGTTCGAACTGCGGTAAAAGATTGCCCAGGAACTAATCAATGAAAAACAAGGATCTCTCCGTGTGTTCCATCCAACATTCAAATCTCAGATCATACCTGTGAAAATCATAATGTAGTCAAGTTTCCAAAATAGTGGATAATCATGTCAAACCTATCACAATGGTTCCACCAGATATTTAATTATTGATAATCGGTTACCAATTCGAACATCACTTGGTGCTACAAAGGTGTTTATAAACCCCAGTCACTCAGCAGGTAAAAAAAAAACACCCAAGTGTCGTCGAAACACCAGGAGGGTGCCAGATCCAGCCACTAATCTTCAGCTGAGTAGCTCATTTGAAGAAGAGTCAAGCAGAATTTGCATTTACAGTGTGTGCGCGTGCATGTCTTGTAAGCTCTGTTCACAGTGAATTCTGTACACATCTTCTCACACAAAATAATGACAGAACTCAATATGGGATGTCAAGCCTCACCATGTTGAATAGTCCGACAACACTCCCATCTAGTTTCAGACATTACGAATGAATGACCATTTGGATTACATAGCAGAGGGCAGCCAATGCCCATGCGACAGCATTACAGTAAGTCATTGTATTTAGCAGAGGAGACTAGACGAGCATAGTGTGGGGGGAGATGTTGCCTCTGCTTTCGAGGTTTCCAAAGTGAATGAAAATAATTCAGAGGCAATTTCCCTCTGCATACCCATTCTGAAATTAGTGAGCAACAGTGAAAAGATGAACTCTGTAAAGAGGCATTCCTGAAAAATGTCTTTCCCCCCGTCTATGAGTTTCTTCTTCACAGCGATCAACCCTTCAGCATCTGTGAACTCACAGAGCTGCAGCATATGAGTTTTCATGATGTTTTGCTTTGAATGTCTGCACGACAGAATTCTCACAGGGAATTGCATTTAATCTCCAGCAACTATCTGTGTGGTTCAGTTTGTGAGGACATTCAATTCCCACAATGCATATAAAGATTTAACCTTTTAGTTGATATATATCCAGAATCCAAGCTGCAATTCTGATAAATATCAATTGCTATTAAACGACTACATTTGGTGCAAAACTAAAACATTGCCCCCTCCCCTGCAAAAACAAGAATAAATGATAAACTTACACAGTATGGGGAATAGGTCTAAAAAAAAGTAGCGAGTCGACGCAAGAGGATTATCACGATTCCTTTAGCCTATCCAAAAAAGAACTTTTGTGCAAAAAGTACAAAGTATCAAAAGTGGAAAGAACATATTTTTGCTTCATCCACTGACCACTTCAGGAGTCTGACTATACGTTTAATATGGACATCTGGCCTTTTGTATTCCGAAAATCATTTGTCGGTATTTAACTGGCAGTAATCTTTCCACGGTTTTCAAAGTTCACTTATACATGTTCCCGACTGTTAGAGTGGTCCGGTGTGCTGCAATGGTGATGATCATTAGCTGCATTTAATTGGCTCAAAATGCGTTGAGTGTCGTGCCGAGCACTTTCATGTCGTGTGAAGTACCTAGTTCATTATAGCAGAGGCACTGTTGGCATTAAAAATTTGCTGTGAGTGAGGAGGCTGCATTTGTTTTGCTGGAATGCCTGTTTTTTTTCACATAATTAGGAAGATTTGGAGAAAATGAAAAGACGTTGAAGGGCTATGGTCCTGCTCTTAATGTAATTTTGAAGTTGAGTCAAACTTGAATAACTTTTGAGTTGTTACACTGAGAAAATAAGTGGGGCATAGTATATTTACTAATTATAGATTCCCTAATTTCGACACCATGAGTAGAATTACCTTCTCATTGTTCGACTGGTTTCTCTTCTGGCAAGGAGTCATTTAGAATCTGACAATGGCTGCCGTATAAATTTATGTTGGAATCTAGACCCGAATACTTAGATCTGGACTTAAAATTATTTAGCAGCAAAGTTTTGGATGCCCTTGAACAAATGCAGAAAATGAATAGACGAAGGATGAATCAACTCCTCAAATGGCAAATAATACACTGGAGTCAGCTTACAAATCAGCTGTCCTGATAAATAAAAAAATAAACTCTGCACAGGGCACTCACTGTGTAATGGAATAGAGCAACCTTTGCAGCGAGTAAGGAAATACTTCCCAATGATTCAAATCTGAACACGAAACTTGCACAGCCTAGCTCTTAAATATTAGCGAAATGCACCTCCCACTTTCGTGGAAACCTGTCACAAAGAATTTAATCTCTGCATACTTGTTGCTTTAAGCAACAAGTCCAGTTTATCTATGGGAAATAATCATTCAACATCAATTATTTGATGAAGTTCATGGCCATGATCCTAACTTTAATCGGTACACTGCATCCAACAAAATGGTTTATTGTAATTGAACCGATCTCATTTCTTTTTCCAGTTTGTTAAACTGTAAGTCCTGTAATTGTCAATTAACTAGGTCCTTAGGGAATAAGTGTTACAACAAAACATGTTAGGTTATAATTCGGGGACCTATTCAGGGTGTATTCCCAATTCTCTTCCTGCATCTACTGGTGCACAAGGGCAGACTTCCGTCTGTTTCCATAGCTAGTGATTCCTGAGCAGGTCACTAGAATGTCAACAGGGACTTGGGCTAGAGGAGCACCATTCCACATCAAGCATGGTTGACCAAGAGTCTCTCCTAATCTTTAAAACATTTTTTTTTAGAGTACCCAATTCATTTTTTCCCAATTAAGAGGCAATTTGGCGTGGCCCATCCACCTACCCTGCACATCTTTGGATTGTGGGAGGAAAACCCACGCAAACACGGGGAGAATGTGCAAACTCCACATGACTCCAAGAGTCGGGATCGAATCTGGGATCTCGGCGCCGTGAGGCAGCAGTGTTATCCACTGTGCTGCCCTGTCTCTCCTAATCTTGTGTTTGGGAGGATTTGCAGGTTGACACACTCCTTGGCCATCAAGTCCTGGGGTGGGTTTCGAACTCAGAGTTTCTGGCTCAGAGGAAGGACTCCACCCACTGCGCCACGACACCTCCTATTCGGTGTGTATGGCTGTGACCTTTCGGGCCAACATGGATTTCGTCCACCGCTCGGAGGACCGGTGCAGCAATCCTGCCAGTTCTGTACTGGAGGCCTGAGGCACTTAACTGGCTGTTGTCGGGAATTCGCCATGATTGAGGTCCCCCCATCAAGAGCCGCTGATCAATTATACCCCCAGCATCGGTGGGAGTGATGGTTGCTCATATCACTGTAGCCACCTGAGCCCAGGGTCACGGAGAGACCCCCAGGTCACAGGTAAGTGAAGGCGGGTTTGGGGGGGGCGGGTTGCAGGGGTGGTCAGGGATGGTGAGGTGGTGTTGTGGGGGAGGGCGTGGTTGCTATGGACTCTCCTGTATGAGGCCGCTGGCAAACGCTTCAGATGCATGGGAGACCAGTGCCGCTTTCATTTAATCCTCCAATTAATCCCTGATCACCAGAAACTTGTGGAGGGCTATGGAATGATGAGTGTCAATTGGTTCATTAATGATATCCCTCCATTGGTGGCCCGGAATCCCGCATCAGTCCCTTCCACCTTCTGATTTAATAAGGGGAGGCTTTCCTGCCACTGGGAGACTAACAAGGGGCCTTCCCTATGATTAAGGGGGCTCTGCAGTGAGGCAGCAGTGCTAACCACTGTGCCACCGGACCGCCTTGGTGTTATTCAATGTTATTTCAGAAGTGACAATACAGTTAATTCCTGCAGTTATTCAGCAAACTACCTAAATACTCTGCTTTCCTCTTATAATTATTTATTACCTGGTCCAAAATGCTAACCCTTACAATGGGGTGCTGGATTTGGATGAGAGTGGACCCATACAGACATTATGGCCGCAATTCTCCGGATGTTGGGATTCTCTGTACTTGCCTGCAGTGCATACCCCTGGGGAAATCCCATTGACAAGCATTGGGGGTAGAGAATCGCGCCATCAAACAGCGCACCGTCGATAAACAAGCAGCTGGGGAGCCAGAGAATCCAGCCCTATACTTCGCAATCAAATTTAGAAACATAATTAAAATCGACCTAGAGGCTTTAGAATGATCACCAGATTTCAACGCCACTCTGCAACACATTTTGTTTAGCTGCTCAAAAATAAAACCAAAACTTTAATTACTGGTTAAAAAGATAATTTTATTACCAACCACGAAAATGGGACATAAAATTCAATCGACAGAGTGACTGGAATTAGATGTGCGAACTGCTAAACTTAACGCATCGTGCAAGGAGTTGTAAGGGTGTCCCCGATCAGGGGTAACCACCGGTTTGTCCCGGGGAAGATGGACGGGGGGGTTCCAGGGCTGGCACCGGGCGGGGATTAGAAGAATGGGGGACCTGTTCATCGACGGGACATTTGCGAGCCTAGGGGCACTGGAGGAGAAGTTTGAGCTACCCCCGGGAAATGCATTCAGATATATGCAGGTGAGGGCTTTTGTGAGGCGACAGGTCAGGGAATTCCCGCTGCTCCCGACACAAGAAATTCAAGACAGGGTGATCTTGGGTGTATGGGTCGGGGAGAGCAAGGTTTCGGCAATACACCAAGAGGTGAAAGAAGAGGGGGAAGCGCTAGCAGAAGAGTTGAAGGGTAAATGGGAGGAGGAGCTGGGGGAGGAGATCGAGGAAGGTTTGTGGGCTGACGCCCTGGGTAGGGTTAATTCCTCCTCCTCCTCATGTGCCAGGCTCAATCAGCCTGATACAATTTAAGGTGGTTCACAGAGTGCACTTGACGGGGGCGAGGTTGAGTAGGTTCTTTGGGGTAGAGGACAGATGGGGAAGATGTTCAGGGAGCCCGGCGAACCATGTCCACATGTTCTGGACATGTCCGGCACTGGAGGGGTTCTGGAGAGGAGTGGCGGGAGCAATATCTCAGGTGGTGAAAGTCCGGGTCAAGCCAAGCTGGAGGCTAGCAATATTTGGAGTAGTGGACGAGCCGGGAGTGCAGGAGGCGAAAGAGGCCGGCATTCTGGCCTTTGCGTCCCTGGTAGCCCGGCGAAGGATCTTGCTAATTAATGTGGAAGGTGGCGAAGCCCCCTAGCGTGGAGGCCTGGACAAACGACATGGCTGGGTTCATAAAGTTGGAGAAGATTAAGATTGCCTTAAGGGGGTCTGCGCAGGGGTTCTACAGGCGGTGGCAACCGTTCCTAGACTACTTCGCGGAGCGTTAGAGGAAGGTCGGTCAGCAGCAGCAGCAACCCTGGGGGGGGGAAACGGGACGAGAGATTGTTTGAGGGGACGGATGAGCAGGGGATAACATGGAGGGTGGGAGAAACTGGCACGAACGGGTGAGAGCCAGTGTATAAAGCTATGTAAATATATCATTTTACCATGTATATATCTTGCTCAGGGCGATTTTGTGTAATTTTGTTACGGGGGAGGGGGGGTTTATTGCTTGTAAGGGGAAAAAATTGTTTTGTTAAAAAACTTTAATAAATATTTTTTTTAAAAAAAGGAGTTGTAAGGGTAACTGTAGCTCGGGAGAGAGATATTTACTGGGGCAGTGTCTGCTATTTCATGGCGGTCTCTACAAGGAGAGAACATTCGTTGGTACACAATGGGAAGAAGTGGGTCACAGCACCAATTATGTCCATTCAGCAAAAACCACATGAAATTTAGGAGTGAAGTCTTTAAGAAACCAAATTTGGCTTAAGATTTGCAGCAGCAGGTACCTAAGAAAGCTCTGGAACGGAGTTGATCGTTCATTCAGAGCTGTACTGAGGGGCTGAAGCATAATTTTGTGCCACTTTTAAAAAAATGTCTGGCAGAGGCACCAAAGGATGTTTGGGGGGGAAAGCAGAAAATGCCAACGCCCAATTTCCAATTAACCTTTCTTACAAAAAAATGTATAACAAAGGAGGAAAAAGATACAGGCTCTCCAATGGAACAAGCCGCAAAAGGATTCTCTGTGTGACATGTGTGTGTGTGGGGGAGGGGGGGGGGGGGGGGGGTGACAGTGGCACTAACTGTCATATCAATGAAGGATCCAAATTTATAGTTGCTAACTTTACTTTAGGACACAAAGGTACATAGGAAAGTAAGTTGTGAAGAGCACATTGGAGGTCTGCAAAGGGATACAGGGGTATAATAAGGTTAGGTGAGTGGACACACTTTAGCAGGTGGAGTATAAACATTAACCTGTCGGCTTTGGCAGGGGGAAATAGTAAAACAATACATTATTTAAATTGTGAGAGATTTCAAAATTATGTGGTTCAGAGGGATCTTGTTATTCTGGTACATGAATCACAAAAGATTAGTCTGCAGGTGCAGCCAAGAAGTATAATCTTGTTGCATATTGCAAGGGGAATGGAATATAAAAGTAGCAAAGTTTTGCCAAAGTTATGCAGGGTGTTGGCAAGACCACATCTGGAATACTGTGTGCAGTTTTCGTCTCCTTACTTAAGAAGGGATATAATTGCATTAGAAGCAGTTCAGAGAAGATGCACTTGACGGATTCCTGGGATGAATTGGTTACCTTTTGAAGTAAGTATGGACAGGTTGGCCTGTGTCCATTGGAGATAACAAGGATGAGAGGTGATCTTATTGTACAAGATCCTTTGTTTCCCCTTCCGAGAGAGACTAGAACTAGGGGACAAAACTTCAAAATATGCAGACTTCCATTTAAGACAGAGATTCAGAGAATTATTTTCTCCCAGAGGGTCATTAGTCAGTGGAATTCTCTTTCCCAGGGAACAATGGAGGCTGCGTAGCTGAGCATTTTTAAGACAGAGTTCGATAGATTCTCGACTGAGAGGCGAGTCAAGGGGTACAGGGGGTAGATAGGAAAGTGGAGATGTGCCCACAATCAGATTAGCCATGATCTTATCAAATGGTGGAGCAGGCTTGAGCAGCTGAATGGTCTACTTCTCGCTCCTAATTCGTGTGATTGTTTGTATGTACCTCTCACCCAGAAATTATTCCGGACGATGTTCAATGGCCTGGCAATGATGGGCAAGGTAACTTGACAGGTCTGCTTCCTTCTTTGGGCATCATGGGTTCCAACACATTGCTCACTCTTTACAATTAATAATCGCATAAGTAATCCTTTACAATGAGAGTGTGGGGACCGAAGGAAACATTCTGCACATCAGAGAGCTGACAAAGGAAAAAGAGCCTCTTATGCTCTAGCTGTAGAAGATAGAGGATTGGATTCTCCAGACCCCCAGCTGTGTGTTTCTCAGCAGCGCACCGCCGGCGGTGGGATTCTCTCTTTCCGCCTCTTGTAAATGGGCTTTCCCATTGAGGCCACCCCTTGCCGGCGGGAATCCCGCGGGAAAGAGAATCGCAATGACCGGGGAATTTTGGCCAGTAAGATTGGCGGGATAATCCAGGCTGCATGTAAACGTGCGTTGTCCCTTAAAACTGTCAGGAACGGATGTTTGCCATGAGACCATCCAAGCCGCTAATCAGTTGGAACACCGATTCAGTGAAAAGGACCCGGTTGGAAATGATCTGCTAAAATCTGTGGTCTTTCAACACTGTGATTGCTTCTCATGCCTTTGGCTTTATCCTCAGAGCAGCATGCAAATGGGGGGCTGCACCAAACTGCCCAGGCACAAGCACAAAGGATACTGCCAGTCGTGGCTGTATCAGTGTTATGAGAGGAAGACCACAATCCTAGTAGCCTTTATACAGCAGGCGCATCCAACCAGCTCTTATAGTACAGGTCCACAGGCTGAAGGGGGAATTCACATACCAGCACTCCTGCAGAGGACTCAGATGCTGACTTTGAGTGCCCAGGCAATCAGAAATGGGCATGTATCAGGGAATGTGAGCTCCACTGGGCAGCCTATCAATGAGCTGGTGCACAATGGTTCAGATTACGGAGAAGTTCAAATCCAACTTGTGCCAGGGTTTTGACAGAGCAGGGAAACTAAAACAGAGAGAGAGAGAGTGCTCAGCTCTGTGAGCAATACAGTGACACCTACCATGATGAAGCCATTGCTTATAGCTCGGTATACTCCAGAAAGGGCAGCACGGTAGCATTATGGATAGCACAATTGCTTCACAGTTCCAGGGTCCCAGGTTCGATTCCGGCTTGGGTCACTGTCTGTGCGGAGTCTGCACATCCTCCCCGTGTGTGCGTGGGCTTCCTCCGGGTGCTCCGGTTTCCTCCCACAGTCCAAAGATGTGCAGGTTAGGTGGATTGGCCATGATAAATTGCCCTTAGTGTCCAAAATTGCCCTTAGTGTTGGGTGGGGTTACTGGGTTATGGGGATAGGGTGGAGGTGTTGACCTTGGGTAGGGTGCTCTTTCAAAGAGCCAGTGCAGCCTCGATGGGCCGAATGGCCTCCTTCTGCACTGTAAATTCTATGAATCTATGAAACGCTCACACTACTGCCACGGAAACATAGACAGTTGCCATCTTGATCCTGGCAGCCAGTGTTGACAGGGGCACATGTAAGAATTTTTTTTTAATCCTCAGAGGAGACAGCAGATACGTCAGCCCTGGAGCCAAGCTCACTTTCTAGGGACTGGAGTCACATGTATGCCACACCAGGTAATGATGACAGATTTCTTTTCCTAAAGGACATCTGTCTAATTATGTCCTGTCCACAGAAACCTTGATAAATCCAACCCAGCCAATTCCCACCCCATCATTCTACACTGAATAATTAGCAGTGATGGGAATTGTCGCTGGGACAGTGATATCTAGCAGAATTTACACAGCAATAACCTGCTCACTGATGCTCATTTTGGGTTCCAGAAGGGCCACTCAGCTCCTGATTTTATTAGAGCCTCATCTCTACTTTCCTGTCAAATCCAGACCACTGCAATGTGATTGACTCTTCTCTGAAATGGCTGAGCATGGCTTTCAGTTCCAGGGGATTTAGGGATGGGCAACAAATAAATGCTGGCCTCGTCAGCAATGCCCACATCCCAGGAAAGAATACATATTGAAAAATAAATCTCTTCCCACCTTACTTCGTCTCATCCAATTACTGGCTCCTTCTACGCTTATCTATCTTTGCTTTACATGTATCTGTGCAATTCGTCGCAACTGTTCCTTACAGCAGTGAATTCCCTTTTCTTAGTAAAGAGGTTTCTCCTGAATTTTCTATTGGATTTATTTGTGACTATCTTACATTGAATAGTTTTGGATCCCCACAATGGGGGACAATGTCCTCTCTACATACACCTGCACTATCAGAATTATTCACAATGTTAAAAGACTTTGACCAGATCAGCCTTCAGTCTTCTCTTTTCAAGGGAAAAGATCTCCTTTTTAAAAATTAAATTTAGAGTACCCAATTATTTTTTTCCAATTAAGGGGCAATTTAGTGTGGCCAATCCACCTAACCTGCACATCTTTGGGTTGTGGGGGTGAAACAGACATGGGGGATAATGTGCAAACTCCACACAACAAGAAAAGATCACCAAACTGTTCAATCTTTCGTGATGGTGATACCCTCTCATCTCAGTTCTAATAACATCCATGTAAATCTTATTTTGTACCTTCTTCAGTGCTTCAATTACATTTTTTCATGGCGACCAGAACTGTGCACAGTACTTTCCATGTGGTCTAACTAAGGTTCATTATGAATTTAGCATAATCTCCCCGCTTTTGAATTCTATTCCTCCAGCAATGGACTCTAGTGTTAGGTTTTCAATTTCATGGCTTTGCTAACTTGCGTTGCTAATTTTAATGAAGTGTATCTGTACACCTTGATCCTTTTGTGCACCGACCCCATTTAGACTCTTATTTTCCAAATTCCCAGGTTCTTTCGCCCAAGTCACACGTTTGACCATTGCTTAGATTATAGCAGTTCCTCATTTAAGAAACCTAGTCAGCTTATTTAACACAAAAAAAGCACTGCAAAAGATCTGGCACGCAATATGTAAGACATTAAACTGCCTACTTGGAATCAGAAGTAAACTCAAACTACTGCACTCATGCATAACCTCAACAGAAGTGGCCTCTCATGCAGAAAATCTGTGGCTTCTGGCTGAAGGGCATTTTGGAGTACTTTATCTATGTTCATTTATTACCACCAAAATATATCGCTCGTATGGTCTATACCTACTGTGTTTAAGTCGCAAAGAGAAATGAAAAGCATCTGTACTCATAGATTTGAAAATCAATTGCAAAGGAAAAAAAAAAATCATGTGATCCTCAACAAGCACTTTTGACAAAAGCAAGGGAGGTAAAGAGGATTCTCTGGTGGCCAATGTAATTAGTCAGCTCCTTCGATGGAAAGAGGTGGAAGGAGAGGCAAAGGGTGCTACAAGTACGTGATAGGAGTCAGGCTTGGGTCTTCAGCTATTCACAATGTGACCTCCTGGATTAGTCTTTATTGCCAGAAGAACTGTCAGGCTTGGGTCTTCAGCTATTTACAATGTGACCTCCTGGATTAGTCTTTATTGCCAGATGAACTGTCAAACTTAAGCTGAACCATTCCCATGTACTGCAAGGTCACAGCCGGTTGGATGACATCCTTCCTTGCCAAAGGTGGGGAGGAAGTTCAGGAGAGATTCACTCCATGCCGTTTTTCGTCACAACCCAGGGTATGTGTTCCAGAAGGGTTTCATTTACATGGCAGATTTAACATCTCAATGAAAGGACCACCACCACTAGATGTAGGTCCAACAAAACAAAACACATGCCCAATTGTGCTCAATGAGATGGAAGCCGTTTGAAAAAAATACTTTTTTGAGCTTGGCTTGGCAGATCCTAGAAAGATATGGGTTCAAGCCACTCTTTGAATTTGGGCATATAATTTGTGCAAACACTTGAGTACAGTACTGAAGGAAGAGGAGAGGCCATCCTTCCAATAAAAGTTGAATTGACAGTTAATCAGCTTAATTCCACAGCGCTATTCAAAGTGCAGGATTTTTTTGGTGTCTTGACCAACATTCCTTTCTCACCCAACACCAAAATGTAGACAATCTGGCCATTTAGTCATTTGCTAAGTCTGGGACCTTTCTATGCACAAACTGGCTGCCATTTTTATTGACACAACTTCACAGGTAGCGCTTCAACATTAATGAATTGGCTGTAATGTGCTTTTAGATGTCCTTAGGATGTAATAAAGCACTATTTTCCTTTCTAGCTTACATGAAGTTGATGCTTATTTTTATTAAGGAATGCATATAACCGTTGAAGTGTGGTTAGAGTGGCATCAATTCTTGATGGATGGCAGAGAGAAGTGCTGCAGGGAACATTTAGGACAGATTATCAACGACATTTTAAATCTAAATGCCAGTCGTATTCCTAGAAGATTAGTTAGGAGGGAAAACTGCCAGGAAAAACATCCCATGAACACACGTCATAATGGCTAGTTATAGAGTGGGAAAGGGCGCGGCTTGGGAGCAAGTTCCTCACCCACCTTCTTGGCCAGGGATGTGCAGCATGGCAAAACCTAAAAGAATTTGTAACAAAAATTCAAGAAAGCAAAATACAAGCTTGGACAAAATGAGTGAAGCAAACTTTCTTTAAAATGAAAATGTGAATTCACAGATGCCAGAAGCTATCACACACACAAAATAAAGCCTTGGAGATAGGGTAGCCGAGCGTCAATGGTGCCATTGCCCTGTTGCCAACGGGAGTCCCTTGTGGACCATGGAATGCCCATAAAAGACACCCACACGCACAAAACAAGGCGGCAAAATGCTCTCAGAAAAGGGTCTCCCAACTTTTCCTCTTTTTATAAAATGGCATGCCAGTGGGAAGAAGTTGGGCACTTCCCCTCATGCCATTTTGCCAGCTTTGCAACCTTCCAGCCCCTTCGCCAAAGGGCCCAGAAATATTTGGTCCAGATTTCAGAAGTGTATCATTGGCTGTGAAGTCCTTTACTGATGCCACAAGTGGCACTATGCAAATGCAAGCCTTTCATTGTATTTAAATGCCTTTAAATGTTTTAAATTAACTACATGAGCTGGTTCTGTTGCACAATATACTTAGAACACGAAAAGCATGGTGGGTGGTTAATGTCATAGCTTAAAGTATTGACTCTCTCTAACGTGGCTTGTCACACATCCTGATACTTTTTTTGTGTGTGTGTGTTTTGTACTGTGATGTATATTTATATCCAATACAAGAAATGTTTCATGATGACATGACTTCAAACTTTCAGCATTTATGGTTATGCAATTGAGAATAATGGAATACCTAATGTGTTGCTTGATTAACCACAATGTATTCTTAATTAATCTGGCTGCCAAAATAAATATAAATAATTTTCAAAGATTGCAATTCATCAGGTTGTCAGTTGTGCGTGGGAGGCGGGGGGGATGGTGGGGGGAAAG
Source organism: Scyliorhinus torazame (assembly GCF_047496885.1). Classification (NCBI taxonomy): domain Eukaryota; kingdom Metazoa; phylum Chordata; class Chondrichthyes; order Carcharhiniformes; family Scyliorhinidae; genus Scyliorhinus; species Scyliorhinus torazame. Next base: position 301,239,619 of record NC_092712.1, read on the forward strand.
AATAATAGGCCCCTGTGCAAATTATACTTAAAAACATGCACACATCCACATGTCATCAACAAAAACATAAACTGTCCCTTGTACTTCTACCTCAGAAAATGAGGAAATAATTGTGGTCAGTAATTTTTCAGTAAAAACAAGCCAAGTCTGTGACTTTGCTACAAATTAATTCAGACAATGTGTACAGCATCACAATACCACAAAACCAGAATGGTCTTTGACTCAACTATGCCACTGGAATTTTGGTTTGTCAAATACATGCAAGGCCTCAATAGTAAGCCTTTTCTATAAACTCCGCAATAAACATCTCCATTCTCTCGCATAATATCTGCAAACTTGCTCATTGAAAGATTCTCAATACCGACATTAGACAAAGATGAATGAGAGAAATCTGGAAAACACAATTAAGTGATCAATTTACAATCTTGGCACAGTTGGTTTTGGAGAGAGAAAAATTGCTGCAAAACTACCAAATTAAGAAGTTGGAACATGTGAAACCAGAAGGGTTTTATTAGTATTTATCACGAGGTTTGGCTTGGATTCACCTCTCCTTGTAGCATTCAGCTTTTCCAAATTTAAGTGCCTCAATGTGAGTGCATGAAGGCGAGAGAGGAGAGGGAAAAGTCACGGGGGGGGGGGGGGGAGTGGTGGGAGAAAGAGATTGAGAAAGGATATCACCATAGATGCAACTCAACATTTTTTTTTAAAAGTGGTGAAAACATGTCTGCTGGACATGTAGCAAAAACCACATTTGCAACAGCTTCACATTTCGAGGCAGGGAAACACTTGTCCTTTAAAATGCCCTGTGCTGAATTAACATACACAAGAGGCCACTCATGTAATTTCATGTCCGAAAAACAGGGAGAAAAAAAAACCCAAATGTACTGGTTTGTTTGCCTGTAAGACAGATTCTGGGAGTCATTTTTAAGCAAACGGTGAGAGTTCAACAGAACATATGTCAGTGGGGGTTCAATGGAATGAACTTACTGTTACCTTTTATAACATAAGTCTTCTTTTCCTGATACTGTCTGAATCTGAAACATCTAATTTAATCCATAGAAGAGCCAGTCTTCCTTTTATTTCCTGTCTGTAGTTCAGCAGTCGCCTGTTTCAATTATGAGTTTCGCCAGCTCCTACATTTTTGCTGCTCCATCTGGCTCAGTATACACTTCCTTGGAAGGTAAAATGCACCAACTGTTCTGATCAGAGACTGATACAACCCTTGAAAGCTGCAGCAATTAATGGCTGAGCTAAACTGATAAGAAAAAAATGGAGAGAGCTACATTTTTCCCCCAGTCGTGAAGATTTACAGCAGTGCACTTCTGACAGAATATTAATTCTAATTAAAACCTGTTTGGGTTGCACAGTTTGAAGTCAGACAGCAGCATGCGGCAAACTAACACCTTTGTTCCTCATCTGTAATATTCATGGCATTCAATCCTTTCGTAAGTATGCATCGTCTACGTATTAATCAGCCCCAACTGACGAAAATGCTCTGGGGACAAATTTCTCTTTATGCTAAATAGTTTCTCTTAATTAGAAGTTATTCTGGGTCAACTCAAATTGCAGATTTTTTTTTTCCCCAGTGGCATTTCTTGTTTTGGGCGGTGTGTTTATAGGGGTGGAGGCAATGGGAAGCGAGCAGCACAATGTCGCGTTGATAATCACAACTGTTTAAAAGTGTTTCTAAACTTCCTGTTGGCTGAACTTAAACATTTCAAGCTTTCTGTGATTGGTAACAATAGTTGCTGAAAAGTCACTTATCACCAGAAATGCAACCGAATAAAGTGAAATAATTTCCCACACCCAAGTGACATTACGCCATCGAAGTACAGTCCCAGGGCTTCAGGGTATAAAATTAATCAACTTTATCTGGTAGTAACTTGAATATTTCGATGTTTTTATTTCTTTGCACATTCCCATTTAATCGTGACATTTTTGTTATTGCACAACTGGTTAATCAGAAATGTCCTTCTGGACCCTGATGATTTGCTTCCCACTTCCCTCTCTCTCTTCCTGCTTGCACTGAAAAAAAAGGGCACTCAGTTCTGCTATTGTATAATGTTCTATCTCATTGTGTTCCAACAAAGAAGCCTCGAGTCCTGGAGAGTCAGGATGCAACTTCAGGCGGTACACTGCTACGGGGCGCAGTGGGCCCTTTTAAGCAACAGCAAAATGGCATTACCTTTTAAGCTAATTTCTCTTCAGCACCACGTCTTGTTTTTAACTTTGTTAGCCTCCAAGATCCTGCACCTTCCCAGCCAAAGAGAATGGGCTGGAGACCAGTTCCCATGCCTCAATCAATGATTCTCTACAACCAGCCACCAGGGACATGCGAGAATGCCACAGAGTAACTGATTTTTTCCTTCCTCCCACTGGGAGTCTGGCCTCTACTCAACTGGTAACAGTGTGAGAAATCACAGATGAAAATCCGTGGCCTGCCACTTGATGAGAGTTGAAAAAAAAAAATTGCCTCAATGCTACGGCAGCACACACAACTTTTAAACACAAGAAATGGCAATTACATTTACACAAGAGGCCACGATTCCTTCACAAGTGTTTGCACGTCCCCTTTCCCACCTCAACTTTCCAATGCTGGATTTCAGATAAGACATGGGCAGTTGTTAGAAACAAAGGGCACGATTATTTAACCACCGCATTGCGTCTGGCGCGGAACTGGGCACGGCAGTTTAATAGCGGGAAAGGAAAAATATTTTTTTTTAAAAAATAAAATAAATCGAGATTCACACCGGGCGCGAATCAGTTTGCCATCGAACCGACTCGCTCCCAACGGAGAGTTCCGGATCTCGCCCGAATTAGAATAATAATAATACTCTTTATTATTGTCGCAAGTAGGCTTGCATTAACACTGCAATGAAGTTCCTGTGAAAATCCCCCAGTTGCCACATTCCAGCGCCTGTTTGGGTAAACTGAGGGAGAATTCAGAATGTCCAAATTACCTAACAGCATGTCTTTTGGGACTTGTGGGAGGAAACCGGAGCACCCGGAGGAAACCCACGCAGACACGGGGAGAACGTGCAGACTCCGCACAGACGGTGACCCAGTGGGGAATCGAACCTGGGACCCTGGCGCTGCGAAGCAACAGTGCTAACCACTATGCTACCATGTGCGAATATGGCGAGCACATCATTAAACCGAATTTACATTGTGTTCCATGTGTTCATTAGTGAGATAGAAGTCGAATGCAACAGCTGCCCGGGAATTAAGCGGCTCCCCAGCGAGAAATCACGCACAGGTTGTTTAGCTCTCTTTGCTGAGGGGAATTGTGTAGCCATTTATATTTTCAGGTTTGCAGCTCAAGGAGACTGGAGCATCCGCCCCAGCACTGGGGCGGGGTGACACAGGAGTGTTGGGCATGGTCGGCAGGGCTGAAGCATTCCAGTTTGGGCGTTACCCTGGACGGGGGGCTGGAAGGGATTTCCATCTGTGAGGCCTTCAAGCCATCTTTAACTATTATAGATACCCACAACAGGGGCAACTGCAGCCCGTCTGTTCCACCAAACACTTCCAGGACAGAGGCCTGTTCTTGGTAATATGCTGAAGGTCACGTTAACTCCCTCTGTCTGTGAGCAGCCTCTAGCTTCACAGCTAAAAGCTATTGCTAATAAGGAATTAGCCTCGTTAGTTATGTGAGCACTTCAAAAGAGCTCAGGTGCGTTCTCAAGGTACACGTGCCATGTCTCAGATGATAATTATTGAATCGCATTTCATTCAAACTTTGAAGCCTGAACAGTTTGCCTGAACTCCCGAAGCATCAGCACCATAGAGGCAGCAACCAACAATCAAACACAAACAGCTGGGCTTCAGTACTGGGGATTTCCTCACGACCACAGGGTGAGTGTGTGGACCAGGGGAGAGCACGGCCTCCCAAATGTTCCCAGCAGGGGTCTGGGGTCCAGGGGCTCCCGCTGTGGCCAGGGGTGAGTGTGCACGCTTTTCCAGCACAAGTGGCTCAGTGGATGGCACTCAGAGAAGGCAGGGCACGCAAGGGCGGGGGAGGCTTGTGGGAATTGAGGGTCCCAGGGTGGAAGCCTCAGCTGATTGTCAGTCTCTCACCTCCTCCAATTCCTTACAGAGACCAGGATGAATGGTGGTGTCGATCCCGCAGAGGGTGCCTCGCGGTGCTGGTGGCAGCCCAGGCGACTAGATGTCGTAGAAGGCAGTAGCGCCGACGCAGGCTGGTGGCAGTGCCCCATGTGCAGGGGGCCGCCGCACACTCTGAAGACCTGGTCGCCCATCAGGCCAAGGAGGAATCCAGAGGGGACGCCAGCGACGGCCCAAGGTGTACAGGCGTCACAGAATCATAGAATTTACAGTGCAGAAGGAGGTCATTCGGCCCACCGGGTCTGCACCGGCCCTTGGAAAGAGCACCTTACTTAAGCCGACGCGTCTACCCTATTCCCGTAACCCAGTAACCCAACCTAACCTTTTGTCCACTGAGGGGCAATTTAGCATAGCCAATCCAGCTAAGCTGCACATCTTTGGACTGTGGGATGAAACCGGAGCACCCGGAGGAAACCCACGCAGACACGGGGAGAAGGTGCAGACTCCGCCCAGACAGTGACCCGAGCCGGTAATCGAACCTGGGACCCTGCAACTGTGAAGCAACTGTGCTAACCACTGTGCTACCGTTGGTCTTTCGAGAAGTTGACAGACAGCATGCGCTGCAGGGGACTCTGTCTCAACAAAGATGCAGTGTGGCACCTGTGCCACCTCCTCGCGGACTTGGCACCCGATGGCCAGGAGGGTCACCGCAGCTCTGTACTTTTATACCACCAGTTCGTTCCAGACTCGAGCGGAAACTTGTGCGTCGTTTCCCAAGCTACAGCCCACAAATGCATCTGGCAGGTCACCGATGTCTGTATGCTGGGCAGCTGACTATATAAACTTTGAGTTGGACCAGGCCCACCAAGATGCCCGGGCTGCAGGATTCTCCACCATTGCTGGGATCCCCCAGATCTAGGGGGTAATTGATGGCATGCGTCATCTTGCGCGAACTGGAGCATCAGGGAGTGCCCTTCATTTACAGAAAGGGGTTCCATTCCCTGAATGTTCAACTCGTGTCTGACCATCACCTCTGGATCATGCACGTGTGTGCACGCGTCCTAGGGAGCATGCATGACATCTACATCCTGGGATATTTGGAAATCCCCGGCCTCTTCAAGGACCATCACAGGATGACGGGTTGTTCTTTGGGGATAAAGGGTACCCGCTGAGGTCCTGGCTTACGACGTCAGTACGGAGGCTGGCGACCAAAGCGGAGACCTGGTACAACACGGCCCATGTTGCCACCCGCGCTGTCATTGAGCGGAGCATCGGACTACTCAAAATGCGGCTGTGCTGCCTGGACAGCTCTGGTGGTGCACTGCAGTACACCCCCCCCCCCCCCCCCCCCCCCCCCCAACAGAGGGTTTCCCGCTTTGTGGTGGTCTGCTGTGCCCTCCACAACCTGGCGATATGCTGGAGGAGGAGGGGGAGGAGGGACATGTGGCCTCATCTGAAGAGGATGAGGAGGACCAGGAGGGGATGGTGGTCGAGCTGGGGAGGAGCCGGAGGATGGAGGACGGGTGGTGCCGGAAAGGGTCCAGAATGCCCGGAGGACCAGGGAGGCCCTCATCCTCCGCTGCTACTCATAGGACGAGGTTTTGTCCGTCAGCTCTCCTGATCCCCCCATTCCCTCCTTCGCCCCCTACACCCGACTATTGTCTTCCACCCTCCGCGTGATGGGCCTGTGTCAGCACTGTCCGCGGGTCAATTTCCAAGGCAGGAGAGTGATGGCCCTCTCGCTGTAAGGAAGGCACTGATGCTCCTCAGTTTATGCCAAAGTCTAACTCGTGTCTTTCGGCTGACAGCGCGCTCACACCTATCCTCTGAACACCTCGACATCAGGGTTGTTTGATCTCCGCCTGCCCCCCTCTATGCCTGAGGGGGGCAGGCGGAGCAGATGACAACAGAGGGTGGGGGTGCAGGCAGACTCGCTATTAAGATTAATGTGACAGAGGCTTCACATGTATCAGGTGCAACATGACCTAATGGTGCACATTTGACATTTCCATTGCCCCTAGCTGCAGATTGTGATCCACTCCCTCCCCCACCCCAGCGCTCACTCAGTGATCCTCAATCTCCTTGACCTTCCGTGGTTCACTGCTATGTCTAGGTATGTCCCCAGGATGCACATCAGGGGTGAAGGCAGCCTGCTGCTTTCTGCACACTCTGGCCTTGGATGCCCTTGATGGACGTCTTGTGGAAAGCCTGGAGCCAGAGGGCACCAGCCGACTTACCGGTGTCACTGCCGTCGCTGTGCCTCCCTGTTCTGTCCGCTACCGGTGTCAGCTGCAGAGAATCGAAGGAACTGGAGACTAACGTTGTGTTCCTTGTGGCACTCACTGGGTTGGCCTCCAGCGTTTCCTCCTTCCTGGCGGTGCCCGTAGGGCCTTGGAGGTCTCTATGGGACAGAGGGACAGCTGCAGCGCGCTCCAAGGGCTTCCGTGCTATCCGGCTCTGCTGGTCCTGGCACCCCATGGTGTCGACCCCCTTGCCGATGTTTCCCTGTGACTCGGTCACGCTCTGGAGTACCTCAACAATGTCCATCTGTGCCTGGGATACCTCCTTCAGTGACTGGGACATGCTCTGCAGTGCCTCAGCAATGTCCCTCATCAACTGGGACATGACATTGAGGCCCTCAGCCATGGTCATCATAGGCTGAGCCAAGCCTTGGACACCATCACTCAAGACACTTACACCATATGGCAGGCTTTCCACTGCGGTCGCCACCCTTTTTGAGGGGTGGCCGAAGGAACTGATGCCAGGAGAGAGGTGGTAACTTACCCTTGCAGCTCAGCGGAGGTCGTTGGTCTTCTTCCGACATTGTATGACGGTCCTCCAGGTCATGCTGCCTGCACTGATGGCTGCTCTTGCTGCCTCTTAGGCCGTATTGGTGGCCCTGCTGCTGGCCTTCCGAACCCCTCAGGGGGAACAGGATGTCCCGTCCCGCATCCACTGCGTCCAGAAGCCTGGCCAGGTCGGCATCGCCAAAGTCGAGGAGCAGGTCTGCGTGCTGCCACGATTGTGTGTTGACTGGCCGTGTGTGGTGCGGGGGCGTTTAAAAGTAGCTCCCCTTGGGAGTGGCAAGCTGCTGTGAGGTAGATCTGGCCAATCAGAAGGCGAGACAGCCAGTAATGACTAGAAGCTCACTTGCGGCACTAAGCGGCGTTGAATACGGGCCACGATCTCGCCACTGCGGCCGTTGGAAAGAACCCCGCCAATCGCGCCCGGAATGACACTTCGGACTTTCTCCATTAAATTGCGCTCATAATATTCAGGATAGAACATAAAGTGCAGAAGGAGGCCATTCGGCCCATCGAGTCTGCACCTACCCACTTAAGTCCTCACTTCAACCTGATCCTCCTAACCCAATAACTCCTCCCACCCTTTTTTGGACACTAAGGGCAATTTATCATGGCCAATCCACCTAACTTGCACGTCTTTGGACTGTGGGAGGAAACCGGAGCACCCGGAGGAAACCCACGCAGACACGGGAGAACGTGCAGACTCTGCACAGACAGTGACCCAGCAGGGAATCAAACCTGGGACCCTGGCGCTGTGAAGATCTTGATTATAAACTTTTTGGAGACGGTGTCAGCTTTTGCTGGTTTGCTGTGCAGCAATGTATGGATCCACCCACTGCTGTTGAAGGGAACTTGGAAACAGTATCCCAGGATGAAATCACTGGCTTCAAGGTGGGAGAGGAAGAGAGAAAATTGGGTCTCAGGAAAGCGAGATTTTTTGGAAAAAAAAAGATAAAAGTCGTACAGAACAATATGAAACTTGTTCTCTGTGACAGCTTGGAAAGACTCTATATCATTTTTTACTTTTTCAATTAAACAGTACAATATTAAGCAGTAAGACATGCTTCCCAAGTGGATTCAGATTTGGCAGATGCAGGAGCAGCTTAAAGAAATATACGTTACACATGATTCTCATTTGCTTTTACCAGGTTGTTGGGGTAAATTTTACACTCAAATTCTCTTCAAACAACACATGCACAGTAACAGCAGGAAGATCTGATGAGGTGGCATTCCTTTATTCTTCCAGTGAGTTTGCCAGTAATGGCTAGAAGCTCATTTTCGGCACTAAGTGTAGCCCAGAGTTTATAATAAGCAGAGTTTATAATAAGCTGGTTTTCCCATGGCCTCTCAAACCCCAGCCCTCAACCCCCTCGCCGACTGCGAAACACCGTCCAATTTCTGGTCCATCAGGGCTCGCATCCACATTGTCCGAGTGTAGCATTGACAGTGACCACCGTTTTCACTGGCGCTCTCCGTACATTGAAAATTTCCAAATGGCCAGCAGCTGTTTGAGATGGGACCTTCTGTACCTGAGGGGCAGAAATCCTGGGTCGGAGAATCGGCGTCATTGGCGCAGGCCGCTCTATGGGGTCCCCCGGCGATTCTCAGCCTGGGATGGGCCGAATGGCCATGTCCAAAAACCAGAGTCCTGCCGGCACTGTTCCCACCTGATCTCAGCCGGCGGGAGCTTGGTGTGGAAGGGTCGGGGGCCGGCCTGTGGGGGGGGGGGGTTCAGACCCCGGGCAGGGCCTCCGATGTGGCCTGGCCCGCGACCGGGGCCCACCGATCGGCGGGGCGGCCTCTCTGGCTGGGGGCCTCCTTTCTTCCGCGCCGGCCCCTGTAGCCCTGCACCATGTTGCGTCGCAGCCGGCGCCGAGAAGGGAGATTCCGCGCATGCGTGCACTGGTGCCAGCCCCACTACGTATGCGCGGACCCCACGGCGCCCAGTTCACGCCAGGATCAGCAGCTGGAGCGGCGTAGGCCACTCCAGTGCTGTGCTGGGCCCCTATAGGGACCAGAATTGATGATCCTGAGGCCGTGTTGACGCCGCCGAGAAACGCGAGTGTAGCATTGACAGTGACCACCGTTTTCACTGGTGCTCTCCGTACATTGGCGCTGTACACTTAGCCTTAGGATCAGAGAATCCCGCCCCCTGACTCCAGCTTATTGACAGCCAAATGGGCATTTTTTTCCCCGGGTCGACTCCTCCCAACATTTTAGCTGAGGTTTGGGGGTGGGGGGCATCGCCTCCCATATAATTTAGCCCAGTGAGTATCTGTCAAGTGAATAGAAAAACGAGAGATGAAAAGTTGGAAACGCAAACTTACTTTTCACCTACATCCATTAACTCACTGGACAAGAAGTTTGATTGGAGACAGATTGGAAATTTTGCCTTGCTGTCATACTCCTGCCTTTGGGGCCATTTTAAAAATGGATCGGTGGGCACTGGGGTGATGCCAACTTGAATTCCACCCAATGCTTGGAGGTGGCCTCCTGGCAGCAGACCTAGGGGGTAGCACCTCAAAACAACCGTTTTAACCCCCACCCCAACTTTCCCCGTCGCTGTGTCTGTTGGATGTCCAGAAACTGCCCTGTAGAGGGGGTTTCCCCTCCAAAGTCGTAATCTGGCAGCTGTGGCCGGTATAAATCTCCATTCTATTTGAAAGTCAGAGGATGCCTCCATTTTGACGTGCTCTCTCTTTCATCTACATAGGTAGCTCCCACCTCTGGTGTTGGGACTGTCAATCTGAGAGCACTGGAGAGTCTCTGATTTGCTTTCTAGCCCCGCTTGCCTGCCCACCATCCTTATTTAGATTGAGGCTCCGACCCTAAATCAAAAATCCTCCCAAACACATTACGTCCCAGGGAGCATATTTTGCCAGTTTTTTATGGCGGTGGTCGCATGGGCCGGCAGGATTACTGGTAGCCTCGTGGCAGGGTACGTCCGGAGGAAGCATCGTAGGCAGCGGGGCACTTCGGTCGGGTAGCGGGCGTGGAACTCTTTGCAGTGCCCGTCTGTTGCGCAGTAGCAGGGAGCCATCAGCCATGCGGACATTTTTCCTTCTGCATTAACTCTGGTGACATCACCTGGCAACTGCGCTCACTGACTTGACTGAAGGAACGATCTTGGGGCCACTTGTTTGATCACAACAGCTGTGGCTGACCAGCTGCCCTCAGGCAACTGGACACGAACATGATCCATTGGGGCCAGCTGGGGTAGATCCGTGGCATGAGCATCGTATCTGGCCTTCTGTTGGGCCCGTGACTGCTGCATTTTCTGTAAGACCGTGAGGTGGTCAAGGTCTGGAACATGGATGGCTGGAACTGTTGTCCTCAGAGCGCGATTCATGAGCATCTGCGCTGGAGACAACCCAGTGGACAGTGGGGTTGCCCTGTATGCCAGCATGGCCAGGTTGAAGTCGGAGCCTGAGTCTGCAGCTTTGCACAGCAACCGCTTTACAATATGGACCCCTTTCTCGGCCTTCCCGTTTGACTGTGGGTAGTGGGGACTGGAGGTTACGTGACGGAAGTTGCCAAATCAGATCATTATTATCCAAGTGTCCATTAACCACATCCTTTATAATTCCAGCATTTTCCCATGACTGATGCAAGGCTAGCAGGGCTGTAGTTTCTGGTTTTCTCTCTTCCTCCCTTCTTAAACAGTTGACTTCATGGTTTCTGAATTGCAGTCCCTGCCAGACTTTAGCAATAATTATCAGTGCTCACAATGTTAGATTTTTATTACAGCCCTGGAATTAATATCAACAGGTTTACAAACTGTCACATTTTTACTTCTGCATTAACTCTGGTGACATCACCCGGCAACTGCGCTCACTGACTTGTCTGAATGACCATTACAAAGATGGTGATTTAAAATGGGCCCACATGAAGAGGCTGCTTTACAAGTCATGAGTGTATAATGTCACATATGAAAGAAATCTAAAATGTAGGGGCCTGGATAACGTGTCATAATTCAGTGCAATTCGACATTCTTCATAAGAAAATTTACACTCAATATCAAACTTATTCTATAAATATCTGCATAGATTCACAAAGTATACATTGATGCTCAGAAACTGCACACACATGTATTTGGCATATGCAGACACACATGGGTGGGCTGCACACTCTGCATGACAGATATTTATACATTTTGGGCGCGATCGAACGGCCTCGTTGCGCCAGACTCGGTGACGCGATCAGGCCGTTAAATATCGCAAGCTGTCGCGATCTGGATATCGCCCTCACTGGCTGAGATGCAGATTGAGATAGTTAAGTGAGCCATTAGGCGTCCGATTCTCCCGAGGCCTGGGAACGATTGCCCGTGCCTGGGGGGCATCAACATGGGGCCATTTAGCACTGCCCATACAAACGGGGGGGGGGGGGGGGAATTGTGAGTGAGTTTGGGAATTGCCGAGGCTATCATAGACCCCGGGTGGTCGGACTCTGGGCAGGGTGGTACCTCGGCACTCCTGTTGTCACCCTGGCACGAAGGTGCCTGGGCAGCACTGCCAAGCTGTCAGGGCACTGTCAGGATGCCTGGCTGGCAGTGCCAAGGTGCCAGGGATCGGGCCCAGGGGTGCCCTGCCCTTAAGAGATGGGGTAAGGGAGGGCTCCAGAACCCCCTAAAAGACAAGCCATGGAGGGGGGGGGGGGGGGGGGGGGGTCGCGAGATCGGGGCAGCATTTCAAAAATGGCACCCCAATCTCTTCCTGCATCGGCCTCAGTGGGCCGTTCCTTGCCGAGGTCAAAGAAAAAGAGCCCCGTTTGATGGCGGGTCTTTCTCCGCGCTGCAGGTTCCGGGACGCACGCCGCTATATTGCCCAGAACAGGACTCTGGTTTTTGGGCGTTAAATTGTGTCCTTTATATAAGATTAAAAGAATAACGGCAGCTTAATTTGCTCTTGGCACCCTGAGGAGGAGTTTCCTGTTACAAAGTGCTTGCTATAGGTAGAAACATCCTGCTGCAAATATGTCCTGTGTTGGAGACGGCTGATGTGCGTGCAACAGGAAACTATTACTCACACCAAGAGGTCAAAATAGGAAATCCCCACGCAAGATTGAATCGTCATATCAACCGGAGGAGGCACTACAGCTATCCCATAGATCGGAGTAGCCTGTAAAGCTGTGCAATAACTCACCGAATACTCTTGGATTTCTGTCCACAGCGTTTATATGATGAGCTTTGTTTCGAACTCGGCATCAAGGCTTATAAGTAACGAGTAAGAGGATTTCTGGCACGTCAAAAAATCCTGAAAAGCCATAGCATTAGCAACACCGAATAACAGAGACATGCAAGTCTGCACAAAGAGATCACAAGTAAAATGGGTTGAATGAATGGGAAAGGTTGAGGCTTGAGTGGGGTCAAATGAGTGGGCAAGATCACAGCTGGAGCAGAGCAAGAGAAGGTGAAAGGTCACAGATGGGGCCAACGTAAGCATTCAGCAAAGGCTGGTTAGAGTTGGACAGAAGGTAGAGGGAAAGTTTCAGCAGACGCGAGGGCTGATGTGGGTGAATGCAGATGGCTCAAAGCCAGTGAGCACAGTCAGCAGGTGACATCAGCAGAAGAAAAAGTGCGATTGTTTGCAAATACATCGATATTAATTCCAGGGTTGGAATAAAAATCCAACTTTAACTCTTCTCGTGGGGAAAAGACCCAAGTTGTGACATCAAAAATGAAATCTCGGCATCTCAGTACAACCTGTTCAGTCGGCTACTTCAACATTACTAAACAGACGGGATTAGAAAGTTGAAGTTGCAGCATCTACTTTTGCAGACACTAAGTGACCTCCTAATTCTCGCACGCGATGGGAAAGAAGCTCATGCTCAATGGACCAGAGGTTTCCCACCTGCCACTTTGGAATCGGCGAAAAGCAGAGTGACCCTTGTTGAAAACACTAATTCTCTCTCCACAGATGTTGCATGGCCTGCTGAGTATTTACAGTGTTCTATTTTTATGTCAGGTTTCCAGCACACACACTGTTTTGCTTTTGTGTAAAGAGTATTTCAAGAGCCTCAAATATCTGAGCTAGGAAGGAGGAACGAAAATCATCTAGGATTCTCACTCTTGGGGATGGAGTTCTCCCAGTGAGCCAGAGAAGACACAGCCAGAGTGATGCACAGCGAAGAGTGAGTTTGGGAATTTGAAGCTAGGTGGGAATTCGAAGCTGGTGCTGGGTGGGAATTCGAAGCTGGGTGGGGAGGAGGTGCTTTTTATCCCTGGTAAGTGACTGCAAAGTAGTTTTTCTTTTCATTTGTCTATTTATTTATTTGTTTGTTCTTTTATTTTTTGGAATTGTAGTTGTATAAGTTAACCTAAGGTTTAGGACCTGGCAGGAGATCCCAGACACGTGTCATGCCCCTCATGGTGCGATGTGGGAGCTCAGGGACACGTCCACTGACCCTGGCTCCTTCACGTGCGAGACATGTGTCCAGCTGCAGCTCCTGTTAGACCGCTTGGTGACTCTGGAGCTGCGGATGGACTCACTTTGGAGCATCCGCGATGCTGAGGACTTCGTGGATAGCACGTTTAGTGAGTTGGTCACACCTCAGGTGAAAATTACTGAGGGAGATAGAAAATGGGTGACCAAAAGACAGAGCAAGAGTAGGAAGGCAGTGCAGGTGTCCCCTGCGGTCATCTCCCTGCAAGACAGATATACCGCTTTGGATACTGTTGAGGGAGATAACTCACCAGGAGAAAGCAGCAGCAGCCAGGTTCATGGCACCGTGGCTGGCTCTGCTGCACAGGAGGGCAGGAAGAAGAATGACAGGCTATAGTGATAGGGGACTCAATCATAAGGGGAATAGACAGGCGGTTCTACAGATGCAATCGAGACTCCAGGATGGTATGTTGCCTCCCTGGTGCAAGGGTCAAGGATGTCTCGGAGCGACTGCAGGACATTCTGGGGGGGACGGGGGGGACGGGGGGGGGGGGGGGGGTGAAGAGCCAGCTGTCGTGGTGCACATAGGCAGCAACGATATAGGTTAAAAACATGATGAGGTCCAACAAGCTGAATTCAGGGAGTTACGAGTTAAACTAAAAAGTAGGACCTCAAAGTTAGTAATGTCAGGATTGCTACCAGTGCCATGAACTAGTCAGAGTAGGAATGTCAGGATAGATAGGATGAATGCGTGGCTCAAGAGATGATGCAAGAGGGAGGGATTCAAATTCCTGGGGCATTGGAACCGGTTCTGTGGGAGGTGGGACCAGTACAAAACGGACGGTCTGCACCTTTGCAGGACTGGAACTGATGTCCTGGGGGGGGGGGGGGGGGGGGTGTTTGCTAGCGCTGTTGGGGAGGGTTTAAACTAATGAGGCAGGGGGATGGGAACCGATGCAGGAAGTTGGAGGGAAACAAAAAGCAGTAAGGGAGAAAGTGTAAGGCAGAGAAGCCATAGCCAAAAATCAAAAAGGGCCACAGTACAGGGTACAATGACTGAGGAGAGTGTGACAAGGGAGTTGGCCACTGCAGGATTCAGGGTGTTGTACCTAAATGTGCGCAGTATACGGAACAAGGTAAATGAGCTTGTTGCGCACATTGAAATTGGTCGGTACTATGTTGTGGGCATCACAGAGACGTGGCTGCAAGGGGATCAGGGCTGGGATCTAAATATCCAAGGATAAATGTCCTATCGAGAGGACAGGCAGATGGGCAAAGGGGGCGGGGTTGCATTGTTAGTAAGGAATGAAGTTAAATCGATAGCAAGGAGCGATATAGGATCAGAAGGCACAGAATCTCTGTGGGTAGAGTTGAGGAATCGCAAAAGGTAAAAAGACCCTGATGGGAGTTATGTACAGGCCCCCTAGCGGTAGTCAGGAGGTGGGGCAGAAAATAAATCAGGTGATAGAAAAGGCATGTAAAAAAGGCAATATTACAATAATCACGGGGGACTTCAATATGCAGGTGGACTGGGAAAATCAGGTTGGTAGTGGATCCCAAGAAATGGAATTTGTGGCATGTCTAAGAGATGTTTTTTTGGAGCAGCTTGAGGTAGAGCCCACGAGGGAACAGGCAATTCTGGATTTGGTGCTGTGTAATGACGGAGACTTGATTAGGGATTTGAAGGTGAAGGAGCCCTGAAGGAGCAGTGACCACAATATGATAGAATTTACCCTGCAGTTTGAGAGGGAGAAGCTGGAATCAGATGTAACGGTATTACAATTAAATAAGGGTAACTACAAAGACATGAGGGAGGAGCTGGCCAGAGTTGATTGGAAAAGGAGCCTAGCGGGGAAGACAGTGGAACAGCAATGGCAGGGGGTTTTGGGGGTTATTAGAGAGGCAGAACAGAAATTCATCCCAAGGAGGAGGAAACATGCTAAGGGGAGGACAAGGCATCCATGGTTGACGAGGGAAGTCAAGGACAGCATGAAGGCTAAAGAAAAAGCATACAAAGTGGTGAGGATTAGTGGGAAACCAGAGGATTGGGAAGCCTTTAAAAGCGAGCAGAGGACAACTAAAAAAGCAATAAGGGGGGAGAAGATGAAGTAGGAGTGCAAGCTAGCTAGTAATATAAAGGAAGATAGGAAGAGATTTTTTCCAATATATAAAAAGGTAAAAGATAGGCAAAAATAGACATTGGACCACTAGAAGATGTGGCTGGAGAAGTAATAATAGGAAACAAAGAAATGGCAGACTGTTAGAGTTCTTTGAGGTGGTAACAAGCAAGTTAGACAAAGGAGAACCTGTGGACATGATTTATTTAGATTTCCAGAAGGACTTTGACAAGGTGCCACATAGGAGACTGTTAAATAAGTTAAGAGTTCATGGTGTTCAGGGTAAGATCCTGGCATGGATAGAGGGTTGGCTGACTGGCAGAAGGCAGGGAGTGGGGATAAAGGGGTCTTTTTCAGGATGGCTGCTGGTGACTAGTGGGGTGCCTCAGGGGTCTGTGCTGGGACCACAATCTTTTACAATATACATTAATGATCTGGAAGAAGGTACTGAAGGCACTGTTGCTAAGTTTGCACATGATACAAAGATCTGTAGAGGGACAGGTAGTATTGAGGAAGCAAGGGGGCTGCAGAAGGACTTGGACAAGCTAGGAGAGTGGACAATGAAGTGGCAAATGAAATACAATGTGGAAAAGTGTGAGGTTATGCACTTTGGAAGGAGGAATTTAGGCATAGACTATTTTCTAAATGGGGAAATGCTTTGAAAAGCAGAAGCACAAAGGGACTTGGGAGTCCTTGTTCACGATTCTCTTAAGGTTAACGTGCAGGTTCAGTCGGCAGTTAAGAAGGCGAATGCAATGTTAGCATTCATGTCAAGAAGGCTAGAATACAAGACCAGGGATGTACCTATGAGGTTGTATAAGACTCTGGTCAGATCCCATTTGGAGTATTGTGAGCAGTTGTGGGCCCCATATCTAAGGAAAGATGTGCTGGCCTTGGAAAGGGTCCAGAGGAGGTTCACAAGAATGATCCCTGGAATGAAGAACTTGTTGTATGAGGAACATTTAAGGACTCTAGGTCTGTACTCGTTGGAGTTCAGAAGGGTGAGAGGGGATTTTATTGAAACTTACAAGATACTGCGAGTACCTGGATAGAGTGCGAGGCCTGGATAGAGTGGACGTGGAGAGGATGTTTCCCCTTGTAGGAAAAACTAGAACCAGAGGACACCATCTCAGACTAAAGGGACGATCCTTTAAAACAGAGATGAGGAGGAATTTCTTCAGCCAGAGGGTGGTGAATCTGTGGAACTCTTTGCTGCAGAAGGCTGTGGAGGCAAATTCACGGAGTGTCTTTAAGACAGAGATAGATAGGTTCTTGATTAATAAGGGGATCAGGGGTTATGGGGAAAAGGCAGGAGAATGGGGATGAGAAAATATCAGCCATGATTGAATGGCGGAGCAGACCCGGTGGGGCAAGTGGCCTAATTCTGCTCCTATGTCTTATGGTCTTAAGGATTTTCCGCTACCCCCCCCCCCCCCCATAAACGTCTCGACATTAGCCATCGGTGGGACCTTCCGCCGATGCCTATGTCGTTTCGGGAGACTCGCCTGTCCCGCTGCTGGTTGTAATCGGAGGCGGGACCGGACGATCCCGCCCATGGGAAGGTCCGGAAAATCCCGCTATTGACCACCATTGAGCAACTCCTGCTGGAAAATTCATAAATATGGATAGGGAAGCTGGACTATGGTACTCCACCCAAGGTTGAATTCCCTGCCAACAGGCATTGGGCGAGTCATCTGGCTGTTCACGCACCCCCGCTGTGGGTTTTCACCGCTGCGTGGTGAGGATTCAATGGGAAGCCCCAGTGTTAGTGGCTTGCCATGGGGATCCTGCCACCGTCCACCTGCGGGCTGTAACCTACCGCCAAGAAGTAAGCAAAGGGGAGGCCAGAGAATCTCGGCCAGTGTCTAAAAGGGAAAAGTGGGCAAATTACTGGAGGATGGCTAACACCCAGGAAACCGCTCTCCAGAAAGAACAAAATCCTTGGGAAAAGAGGGTAATAATTAAACAGAATCTAAACGTAAAACCGTGTGCTTACCAAGGTGAGGGCGATCAGTGCTGGAATTGGAATGGACTTCCATGTACTGCATCAAGAATCAGAATTAAAAAGTCTATGGTGAGGCAAAGCTTCACGAAATACCTTCTGCTGTGTCCCAATGCACTTTTCTATTCCAAATTCAGGTCTATTCCTCTACTGAGTGATTGTGATCTTTATTCATTTCCTAGACTAGCTATTCATGCGGTGTTTCGAGGTTTCCAATTTAGTTCCGTCAAATCAGTGACACTGGTCAGAAACTGCCCAGCCACTTTTGAGCAGGCTCAATATCGCCATTAGAGGGAGGTAACTTTGATGCCATTAGCTGGTGCTAGATTGGAAAGTCCCAGAGTTCAGAGCTAAGCATGTTGCTCAAATAGTCAAACAAACATAAACCCGTGGAAAAAAAATGGCAAATGTATTTTTTTAAAAATGAAAGCTTTACTGACTCCAGTAAACATTACTTGCGTCAGGAAGTGGAAAAATTGGACAGCATCCAAAGAACATAGGAACTGCTAGACAAAAAAAAATAGACAAAAGCCCATCTCGTTCACCTTCTATCATCTTGGCAGTCACATGGTACAATGATAATGGGAGTTGTTGACTACATCATAGCAATCAATCTCAATTAGTTAGTCTACAGCAGAGCCAGACAGGATGTGAGAAAAAGCCTAGTGTTGGAGAACATGGGGAACCATAGGTCCAAAGTCATCTGTTCCTCCCATGCATGCTACCACATATGTCTCAAATTATTCATGTAATGTACTCCAAAATGTTACCTTCAGAAATAAATCAATCTAATTTGCTTTCGAAACGCACCAATACGAACAGCTCCACTATGTCCTTTGTCGGCAGTTTCACATATTGATCACTCGCCCAATCAGATGTGGGGCAGAACGTTCCATTTTGGATTGGTATCCTGATAATAGGGTCAAGTGTGGGTCACGCTATGCCACGAGCAGTGACCAAAAAATAAATAATTTTTTTTGCTGGATTAGCCAAGTAATGGCCAAAGGGCCCATTTGTTGCCCAATTATGGATGATGGCAGCCTGCAGAGGCTGGAAGACCAGCAAGAGACTCTCCAACAGCGAAGGAGTTGTAGCCTGCCAATACAGGTAAAGGAAAGACTACTTGACGAGCTCTCTCAACATTTAAAAAATATTTGAAATGATAAATGCCTGCAGCAATTGGACCACTACTGTATTGGGAAAACCCCCTCCGCCAGGCAGCCAGCAGTGACCAGGTAGATATGGCAGCTGGGAGGGGGATTGACGGGGGGGCGGTGTCATCAAAGTGATCCTGGAACCTTGGCCTGCTGCCAGGAGGCCACCTCCAGGCTTCTGCTGTACTCTTGATGACATAGAGGATTCACAAGCCAACTAGACAATTCTACTCAGCCTCTGAAAAGCCTTAATTGGCCTTTCAATTATTTGACAAGCTGCACCTTGCCCGACCCAGCCTCCAGGAAAACGGCCAGGAGTCTGAACCGTGGTGGGGGATGGGTATATCGAAGTGCATTGGGAAATTCTGCATCCGCCTGCTTCCATTCCTGTCCAACATCAGGCCCAAAGTCCATCCATAGTTCTGCAGGTTGGTTTTGAATTCAACCCTCGTCAAGTGCAGACCGTCTTCTAGATCCGTTGTCTGGGCAGGTGAAATTGTGGCCTAGATCTTCCGGACTACATGCTGCCGGAGACTGAACTATTTTCAATGTTTCTATGAACATATGAACCAAGCGTTTGTCATGGTCTGTATTATTTAGACCCTTTGTAATCCTAAAGGCAGAAATCTTATCGCCTATCAAAGTTCTCTTTTCCAGTATGAATAAAGACAAATTTGCAATGCTTAAAACAGTTGAGAAAGTTTAAAACTAATACTCCGTCTCATGTCACTAACATACATCCAGTGAGGGCAGCACGGTGGTGCAGTGGGTTAGCCAGGCGGCCTCACGGCGCCGAGGTCCCAGGTTCGATCCTGGCTCTGGGTGGAGTTTGCACATTCCCCCCGTGTTTGCATGGGTTTCGCCCCCACAACCCAAAGATGTGCAGGATCGGTGGATTGGCCACGCTAAATTGTCCCTTAATTGGAAAAAATATGAATTGGGTACTCTAAATTTAAAAAACAAAACACACATCCAATGGTCCCATCAGGAAATCCAACAGCTTCTTTCATTTTTCTAACTACCCCCAGATTTATTACATTAGTGATCCACTGTCTCTCTGGCACCTCCAGGTCACACTGTTATCACCTCTTCCTTGATGACAATTTCCTGTTTCACTTGGCCTACGTGCATGGTTGCTTCATCCACTGAGGTATCGGTTTTCACAATGCCCAAACAGAGCTCAAACATCAATTTTGAAATTCCCACTCTACTTTTATGGTACTGTTGCCAACCTTTTCATTCATGTTGCATCCAGTAAATAATAAACTGCAGTTACACATGTGAGGAGATGGCCCTCACCATGAAACAGATCTGCTTTGCTTAAAGCCAAAAGGAGACTCTACTTTGGCGGTACTAAGACTGATGCAT
The DNA here is from genome assembly GCF_047496885.1 of Scyliorhinus torazame. Classification (NCBI taxonomy): domain Eukaryota; kingdom Metazoa; phylum Chordata; class Chondrichthyes; order Carcharhiniformes; family Scyliorhinidae; genus Scyliorhinus; species Scyliorhinus torazame. Next base: position 301,259,509 of record NC_092712.1, read on the forward strand.
TTGTTCCGTGTGAGTCAGCACATTTGGGAACTCATTGGTCAGATCCAATACCTCAGTTAAGCCTTTTATTCTGTATCTATTCTTTGGAATTCTTAATAAACATGGACTCTCGTCTTTCATGCCAGCAATGCATCTCTGGGAGGAGAGATATTTGTCCCTTAGCAGCAATGTTAATAAATCACTGACAGAAATCATCTGACTCATGAGCGCGTTTTCCTTTCCAAAGGGGCGCGCGCAGCTATTGTTGAAAAGCAATTCTTGCTGAAGATGGTTGTCAATTAATTGGCTTCAAAGCTCTCTTCCCATCGCATGTCTATAACCTGCATTATGATATTTTTTTTTAAAAATCTTGATCATTTCCAAGAACGAGCTCCAGATTAAGAAAAAAATGGTTCTAGCACAGCCAAACTCTGCTGGAATTCTGATAGTCATAAACTCCGCTTTGACATCTGTTTCCAGTGTATGGCTGGTATGCAAACTATTGTCTATTGGATGTATGTTGCAGTTATGTTTGCCAGGGTTAAAGACTGGGTCAATTTGATTGAAAAGCTAAAATTAGCTCCTGTATGTTTTCCTAAGACTACCGTAAACCCCTTTGTTTCTGTATGAACTTTGGCCTCCAATTTCTTTGCTGCTTAGTCAATTAGCATGCAGCATAAAGCTATGAAATACATCTCGGGATCAATTTTACCCTGCATATTATTTCTTACTAAACCTAAATGAAGGGAGGGTTCTGAAAGCTAAAGGGCTAAGAATTGATGTCGAGTAAGAGGCCCAGATTAAATAATTCTTTTTTTTTCATGCTCGAAAACAATGTGTCTTGCTGATATAAACCACTCCAAACAGTTGTAACAAAAAAAATTCACCATTTGTGTCTTTTAATGCAGAGCCGGAGATTTTGCTTTGAAATACAGTCAAGTGCAAAGTTGTTGTCATGGTTTAATGCAACTGATACGGTTTGATTTCAGAAAAGAGGAGCAAATTGTAGAATGGGATTTTCCCCATCCACCGCGGCTTGTTTCTGGCGACCCGCAGTTGGCTGACAGCAAGATCGTCTAGTCCCGCCACTGTCAATGGGGCTTCCCGATGTATGCGCCCCCCCCATTTCCGGGGAAGCCGTGGTGGGGGTTTGCCGTTGGCAGGGGCCGGAGAATCCCACCGGCGGAAACGGGCAGGGAATTCTGGCCTAGTCTGTAAACATTTACCGCTGTGTCTCTACCGCAAACGGTGCCACTTAGGTAGTAATGTAGACAAACCAAAACAAATGGAGCTAAAACAATTTACAGGACAGTCTGCTGCAGAATTTGCATTAATTGAATTTGCATATTGGGATGTCGAGGTAGGTTCTTTACTCAGAGAATGGTTAGAGTGTGGAATGGACTGCCTGCTGTGATAGTGGAGTCGGACACTTTAGGAACTTTCAAGTGGTTATTGGATAGACACATGGAGCACATCAGAATGACCGGGAGTGGGATAGCTTGATCTTAGTTTTGGACAAAGCTCGGCACAACATCGAGGGCCGAGGGGCCTGTTCTGTGCTGTACTGTTCTATGTTCTAAAATAGTCTACGCTGTGGCAGAAGATCAAGTTGTTCAGGGACTACCATGGATGCAATTCTGGGGTGCAAAATTGAGACTTGCTACTAATGCAAGTATAGCATTTCAGAGCTGAATAAGGGGGTGAAATGAAATGCCAAGGATATGCAAAAGCATGATTTGGGCACTGAAAAAATGGGGTCATCATATACATTGGGTTGATTTATATGCCACGAACTACGGTATCTACTTATGACATCAAAGACAGATAAAGTGAACCCCAGCTGGAGAATTAGGGACACAGGATCGGCCCCTCGAGACTGCTTCGCCATTCAATGAGATCATGGCTGATCTGTCGCTTAACTCCCCATGCACCTGTCTTTGCTTCATATCCCCGATTAATTTTTGCTTAATAAAAATGTATCTATCTCAGATTTAAAATTAACACTGACATTGCGTCAATTGCCATTTGTGGGAGAAAGTTCCAAACCTCTACCACCCTTTGTGTGTGGAAGTGCTTCCTAACATCTCTCCTGAATGGTGGGCCCTAATTTGTAGACTATGCCCCCAAGTTCTAAAATCTCCGCCCTGTGGAGACAGTTTATCTTCATCTACCCTGTCTCTTCCGGTTGATATCTTGAAGATTCGATCAGATCACCCCTTAACCGTATAAATTCCAGAGAAAACAGGCCTAATTTGTATAATCTCCCCTCATAACTTAACCCCTGAAGTCCAGGTATCATTTTTGTAAACCTACGATGCATTCCCTCCAAGGCCAAAATATTCTTCCTGAGGTGTGGTGCCCAGATCTTCTGTGACTTCAAGTGGAGTTTAACCAGGGTTTTGTAAAGCTGCAGCATAACTTGTGTCGTTATACTCCAGCCCTCTAGATGTAAAAGGCCAGCATTCCATTAGCCTTCTTAATTACTTTCTGCATTTGTTCATGGCATTTTAAGGATCTATGCACCTGAACCCCTAGGTCTCTTTGGACATCCACTGAATTTAGCTTCATTCCATCTAGAAAGGATCCTGATCTATCCATTTTTGGTCCAAAATGGATAACCTTACATTGAAATCTGCCATAGTTTTGCCCAATCACCAAATCTATCAATATTCCTTGGTAATTTTATGCTGTCATCTACATTGTCTATGAAGTCTCCCAACTTTGTGCCATCAGAACATTTGGATATATGACTTTCTATGCCATTAACCAAGTCGTTGATGAATAATGTGAACAATTGAGGCCCTAACACAGATCCCTGTGGAACACCACTAGTCACTTCCTGCTAATTTGAGTACCTACCCATTACCCCTACTTTCTGTCACCTGCCACTCAACCAATTTCCCAGCTATGTCAGTAATTTGCCCTCAATTCCGTGGGCTTCTACCCAAGTTAACAGTCTCTTATATGGAACTTTATCAAATGCCTTCTGGAAGCCCACATAGGCAACATCCATAGACATTCCCATGTCTATTACCTTAGTCGCCTCTTCAAAAAATTCAATGAGGTTTGCCAGGGATGACCTACCTGCAAGAATCCATGCTGGCTCTCCCTGATTAACTGAGAATTCTTGAGGTGTTCAGTTACCCTATCCTCGACTATAAACTCCAACAATTTCCCCACTACAGATGTTAGGTTAACTGGTCTGTAATTCCCTGGTTTTCCTCTTCCGCCCTTTTTAAAAAGCAAAGTAACATGAGCAATTTTCCAGTCAAGAGACGACTCCTGAATCTAGGGAACTCTGAAAGATTATATTTAGGGCATCTACAATGTGTTTCCTTACTTCCTATAACATCCTTGGATGGAAACCGTCAGGTCCTGGGGATTTGACATCTTTAGTTCCATAAATTTCCTCATTATCGATGTTTTACTTACATTACTTTTATTCAGCCCCTGTCCCTGATCGACTATAAATGTCTTTGAAACTTCTGGCAAGTTATATTCCTTTTCTATTGTCAATACTAAGGCAAAGTAATTATTCAACATGTCTGCCATTTCTCCATAGTTATTGACTATATGCCCACTTTCAGTCTTTAACAGGCCAACATTGCTCCTGACCACCCAATTTTCCTTTATGTAACTATAAATGTCTGCTTATTGATTTTGATGCCCTTTGCAAGTTCACTTTCAGAATCCCTTTTTGTAGTTTTGTCATTACTTGCTGTACCTGAACTAGGATCCTGGCTGTTTCTTTACACTTTGTCCTGTGACTTGTTTTTGAAACTGTTTTGACTTCCCGCAAGCCTCCCCTCCACTTACTGGTACAAGATCCTTGTGATCACCTTATTTAGCCGTTGGGGGGAGTTACTTTGGGACTGTTCCAGTTGTTCTGGTTAGTCAATGCAAAACTTCCCTTTTTTCTTTATTTTTATGCATTAGTTGTCCATTAATTAATATTTGATCAACGTTGATTTTAATTTGTTTGTTACGGTATAAGTCTTAAAAGTAAAATCTTGTCCATTGGTCGTTTGGGAAATTAATCTCTTTTTAAAGTTATCGGTGTCCACAGCAGTTCTTCCCAAACCTGTTCCTACGGGACTCTATTTTGAGGCTTCAAAATTGCCATAACCCCATTGTTTGATCCAGATTGGACAGTAAAGCTGTGGGAGAGGTGGGTTGGGGGAGGGGGTGGCAGCTGGAGAGCTATGCAAAGGGGTGGGGGAGGGTACGTAAAGAGCTATTTAAGTTGCTGGGTTTTAAAATAAGAAGCACCTAATTTTTCATTGGCTTTTTTTGGAGCCGGAGTCAGGCCCCAAAGATCAGTCACTTAAGTCCCTCCCGCCATTAAAAAAAGTGCAAGGATTTAAAGGGGCCTTGCAGCTTTCAACACTCAGTCAGAGCTCTCAGTCCCAGCCATGACTGCTTCGGAGCTCATGACCTCCAAATTTTAGCTCGCTACCTCAGTGGCTGCCATGGTCCACAGTTTGGGAATTTTTGTTCGACGGGCGAATGGACAAGAAAAGTCAAGTATCGGCCTGCCACAAAAACAAAATCACTGAAGATGCATGCAAAACGCCAGATTGAAAATAAAATACTATCTGCTCACTGAATCAGGCTTTCATCTATCCCGACTAAATTCTGGAAAAGAAGGACAGTTTTATTAACTAAGTGTGGGGGGCATTGCACTAGAATCCACTTAACTTCCTGCTCATGCTAATCCTGGCATGAAAATTCCATTGCTGTGACCAACCCTGAACCACAACATTTCATTAAATCCATTCTAGGTTCGCAGGATGCTTATTGTAATGCGTTCAGCATGGAAGAAATGTTTTCTGGGGCAAACGTGATCGCTGCAGAAGTTTCATAAGGCAGTTCGATCCTCACACACTGTTCTAATTTTCTGATGCTATCAGATCTGTCATACGTAATGATTACTAGAAAATATATTTTATTTAAAGCGGGAGTGTTGACTGCTTCATTTTACAAGCCATGCTAAAGTGCAGTGCGCACCAGGGTGTGGAGGAGTAAGTTGTCTCAAATAAAATATGTCTTCCTTGACCTACTTGGTCTTATTCTGTAATTCCTTGCACTTCTTAAACCCTGGAAATATGTGACCTTTGCTATTAATAAAAGATGTTTCATCAAAAAAAAAACCCAACTACAGAATTCACGGGAAACAGGAGTACATACATGGGTTGAAACCTTCTTTATATTATTAAATGATAATTAAAGTATGTGAGCAATGCTTGACTGGGACACAAGTAAAAATGAATTTATTGATTTTGTAGATGACAGGGAGAACCGATTATCACAAGAGCAGGGCCTTGAAGAACGACTGTTGGGGTCGGGAATTATAACTTGCCTGCTTATGTGCTGGGATAAGCCTGCCTGCCTCAGCTGTCAAGCATCCCATCAAAATTCACCAGGTGAGGGGACTGGACCAAGGCCTAGGCCAAAAGAAGGTTTGACGGCTGGAATGCACCAAGGCACAGAAGAGGCTGCCCGGTGGTGTGCGGTATGGTCGTTGGCTTTTCAATACACCAAAACCTTGAATCCTTTTCCTGTGCCCCGACTTGGATTCTCAATTGGGCCCATGGAAGCTCAGCCGGTTTTTGACTGAGAGACAGAGCACAGCTTTCAGCTGCCTTGATTCCACGCCCAGGCTGATATACCTGCCTCTAGCCTACTCGGCCTTCGCAGAATTTCCATCTACGGCTGGGACCCAGGCTAAGGAGCTCAGGCCACATTCCACAAGATTCTTCTTCCATTTGCATTTCGTTAGCTTTCCAGTCTCACATCGATGCTCAGGTGCTCTGAACGTCAATTCACTAGTAAGTGTTATCCTAAATGTCTGCTGCTGACCTTCGTCCAAATCCTTCTTCCCCAATATTTTTGCAGAGGCGGATTAGCAGTATTGTCACTGAACCAATAATCCACAGACGCAGGGTAATGCTCTGGGGACCCAGGTTCGAATCCCACTACGGAAGATGGTGAAATTTGAATTCAACAAAAAAATAAATCTGGAATTAAAAGTCTAATGACGACCATAAAACCATTGTTGATTGTTCTAAAACTGCATCTGATTCATTAATGTCCTTCCTGCCATCCTTACCCAATCTGCCCTCCAGACCGCACAGTGCAATGTGGTTGACCCTTTAAAACAAATGCCAAAGCCCTCTCAATTTTGGGCCCCACACCTCAGGAAGGACATACTGGCACTGGAGCGGGTCCAGCGGAGATTCACACGGATGATCCCAGGAATGGTAGGCCTAACATACGATGAACGACTGAGGATCCTGGGATTATATTCATTGGCGTTTTGGAGGTTGAGGGGAGATCTAATAGAAACTTACAAGATAATGAATGGCTTAGATAGGGTGGACGTAGGGAAGTTGTTTCCAGGAGACTAGGACCCGGGGGCACAGCCTTAGAATAAAAGAGAGTTACTTTAGAACAGAGATGAGGAGAAATTTCTTCGGCCAGAGAGTGGTGGGTCTGTGGAATTCATTGCCACAGAGGGCAGTGGAGGCCGGGTCGTTGAGTGTCTTTAAGACAGAAGTTGATAAATTCTTGATTTCTCGAGGAATTAAGGGCTATGGCGAGAGAGTGGGTAAATGGAGTTGAAATCAGCCATGATTGAATGGTGGAGTGGACTCGATGGGCCGAATGGCCTTACTTCCGCTCCTATGCCTTATGGTCTTATGGTCAAATATCCTACCGAGCCACTCAGTTCAAGGGCAATTAGGGTTGGGCAATAAATGTTGGCCCAGCCAGCAACACCCAGATCCCATGAACAAATATTTTAAAAATTGTCAGATCTCCTCAAGGCCAGGAGAAAAATCTGCCAGTGATAACAAAACAATGTGTGAATGATATTCCTATTCACAGAAAAAATGAAATTAATGTTCAGAAATATTTAACAAGGTTACAACCCTGGACTTGAATCCAAAAGAGTTATTCACTCATTTACAAAATTAACCATGGCAACATTCTGGATATATGGTAAAAATATCTACTATATGAAATCTGCTCCTTGAAGTGGAAAACAAGGACATCAAAGAAAAACGATTTATGATGCTTACTACACAAGAACTTATATCAGCTACATACATCGAGATATTTGATCTGCATTATCCATTAAATGGGGGTGCCACACTATTGTTCCTATCAGAACTCTAATCTAGCAGACTGTGAAGGTGGACTTATGTATTTTTTTGATTTCTGACAGGTTGCCAGCAGATTTATGTAAATAAATCTTACCTTTGGCAACTTCCTTCTATGTAACCATAATCAGCTGTTGAATGCATTTGTTTTAGTTTACTGCGTGATCTTTCATGGGCTAGTTGGTTGAAGAAAAAAATCACTTCCAATAATTTAACTCATCATAATAGACACTTAATGTGCCCGTTTTGCAATAGCCAGCAACTCAGACCTTCTGGCCTGAAGTTTAGAATTTGAAGTATCACATATTTCATCAAACGATTATAAATGCCAATAGATTTAAAAATTAAATGCAACGTTCCCTCCAAATCCAGCTGTCTTTATTTTATTTGTGAACTTATATTCTTGACTCAAGTCTGTCTCCCAACTCCTTACTATATAATGAATGCTGCAGGTGTTGTACAGCATAACTGCAGAAAATTTTAATTACATTAGTCTTGGCGCTCCTGTTAACTGCTTCAACTTTACACTGACTGCAATATAAAAGTTTAATCCGTGCAAGGTCAACTTTTGTGTTAACAAAGAGCCAACTTACCATCGGTTCTTCGGAACAATGAAAAGATTGTCATCGACCAAAACATGGATTTGTACATGCAACTTTAGAGATGAGCAGAACAAAATGCGAAGCCGATTAGATAGCTTCCTGACTTGCACTTCTCAAAGGCGCCAATGGCTTTACTGGGGCCCACTTATCTGCTTGAAAACTGCAATGATATGGAAGTGAGAGAGACTGACCGGGCCAGGAGTTTATGGAGGGGAAGGAAGGGTGGGAAGAGAGGATGTGAAAGAGGGAGTAAGCTGAGAAACTGAACCATCCTGCACATTGAAGATCGTCAGGTCAATCAGATGTTAAAACGTCAGCAGAGAAAGAGTTAAACCCTTTCAAATGATAGGTAATGGATAAAACGTTAACAGAAAATTCAACGCAGGACAAACTGTTTCTATTGTTTTTAGAATTCAATGCAAGCTGAGAAAGAAAGCTCAGGAAAAGGATACTGCAACTTCAGCAGCATCAGCATTTCCGTCTCTTGCTTATCTTTTACTGGTCCAATACAGAGGAGTGTTGATAGCGCAGATATCTACAAAATCACAGAGTTTCTATTACAAGGGAAATAGTCAAACTACCAAGATTTTATTGGATTTGAATTCATGATTACCTACTTTTACAAATATACTAGGTGTGAACCGAGAATTGCAACAAACAAACTTTTGTGTAATAATAAATCTTAAGTGTGACATTGGTTTTGATGTGAAACGGTTGAAAGAAAGTGAATGGATAACAAAATTGGGCAGGTGGAAAGCAAGTTGCCAATATGCTGTCATTCATTTTGCGCTACTGCCCGAGATCAATTTCACTCCTCGTGTTCTCAGGCACCGAAAGGGAAACTATTCCTCTTCTGAGTAACAAATCCTTTACAACTTCTTAAAATGACTAACTTCCTTCGTCTTGATTTACCACCTTTTGCTAAATTACTTTCCAGTATGCTGTGAATTTTCAATTCCGTCCTTTAGGCATATGGATTAAAAATTACTGACGGGATTCTCCAGCCTCCCGGCCGCGTGTTTCTCGGCGGCGCGCCGTTCGCTGATGGCAGGGTTCTCACTTCCTGCCGCTGTCTATGGGATTTCCCATTGAAGCCACCCCACGCCACCGGGAAACCTGGGGATGCGCTGCCAGCGGGAGCAGAGAATCCACCGCCAGTGAATGGCCGGAGAATTCAGGCCATGTAAAACAGAAGGCCATAAATTACCAGGAGTGGAATTCTCCCATGCCACTACCGGCGAGGGTCACACCCGTTTGACGCCGGTATGAGTTTCCCGCGGGATCTTCCACTCGTGCCCGACATGGAGGATCGGGATACCCGCTGGCAGCCAGTGCAAAACTGATTTGCAGCACAACCGGAATCTTTCCTCTACAATCCATTATGCTCATCCAAATATGTCTCACCAGACTCTCGCGAGGCCTGGAACTGACATCCTTGCCTGGGAGACGTCATCAGGGCACCATTTAGCACTGGTCCACACAAATGTGGACCAGGCGTAACAGCATATGGGGGGTGGTCTCCCAGGCCATTAGAGGCTCCTGGTGTATCACCCTGGCAATCCCACTGGCACACAGGCACCACCAACCTGGCACCCAAGCACTGCTAGGCTGGCAGTGCCAAGGTGCCAAGGTGTCAGGTTGCCCGTGCCAATGATCAGGCCCAAGGGTGCCCTGCCCTTAAGAGGAGGTGAGGGGGGGGGATTAAGAATCCCCTAAGAGGTAAGTTGGGGCAGTGGGGGCGGGCATCTGGAATTTGTGGTGGAGGAGCAGAAAGATCGGGGCGGTATTTTAAAATGGTGCCCAGATCCAAGAGTCAGCTTCCTGCACTCACCAGTGCAGGAAATGAGGTAAGTGCTGCCTGGACGGGGCGTTCCCGACCGAAGGCTAAATAAATGACAGTGTCACAAGTTTTCAGAGGGCAGACGCCGAGAAACACCCCGCTATACACTCACAAAAAGGGACTCTTTTTTGCCAGTTAAACCGTGCCCCTTAAACATTTGTAGCTTTTAATTAATAGGAGGGGGGGAATCAGTTCACATGGCGAAAGAAACATACAGATACATAAACACATAGATAACCCTAACCCTAACATATGGTTGCTTGAAATAAATGCGACTCCACATTTAAAGGATTCGATTACATTTTTCTCTACCTCAGTTACAGCTTCCTCAGTATAACTGACAAGTGGGCTATTAAATGGCCTCTTGTATTCACTCTGTTTTTATGGCTGTGAAATTCCTTTGACCTCTCTTCCTATGTGCAACAGTCAGTGTTTCTCCGCACATGTTTTTTTTTGTTTGTTCATGAGACACGGGTGCCGTCGGCTGGGCCAGCATTTATTGCCCATCCCTAATTGCCACTGAGGGGCAGCTAAGAGTCAACCACATTGCTGTGGGTCTGGAGTCACATGTAGGCCAGACCAGGTAAGGACGACAGATTTTGTTGCTAAAGGACATTAGTGGACCAAATGAGTTTTTGCGACAATCGGCAATGGTTTCATGGTCATCATTAGACTTTTAATTGCAGATTTGTATTGAATTCAAGTTTCACCATTACCACAACATACACATGGGTGAAGTCTAGAAACAATGGCTAACTGGCATACAATAATTAAAATACACATACATTCAATATAATGGAAGGTCCTATTCGAACTTGCAGTCAAGAAACTCAACAACACCCAGAACAAATCAGCCCCATTGACACCTCATCCATCACCTCAAGCGATCACTCCTCCGGCACTGGTGCACCATCTACAAGTTGACTATCGCAACTTGACAAAGTTTCTTCTTCCACAGTGTGTCCCAAACCCATAAACCCCACCACTTAGAAGGTCAAAGGCATCAAGTGCATGGAAACATCACCCCATCCAAGTACTCCTCTAACTCGTACACCATTCTGTTATTGACCTCTCTCACTTCCCCATGATATCGCTGGATTGAAATCCTGGAACTCTAATGGGTGCGATTTAACCGAATGGGAACTATGTCCCACAGCCAGCATGTTTAGCCGCCTGTTTCCTGGCACTCGCCGCGCTGAGAAACACATTGCTATCTAACGCGGCTTTGATTCGATAGGAGGCCTCAGTGGGGAACGCGTGGTTGAGGCCGCACTTAGTCCCATTTACTGCACTGAGGAGCCCCACTCACCAAAATCCCTCAGTGCAGGGAGAGATCGGGACGCCATTTAAAAATGGCGCCCCAATGTATTGAGCCCCCCCCCCCCGATGCGACCCCCGAACCCCGTCTCCCCAAAGCCCCAACTCACTGTAAGGAGCTCCCTGGGCTCTCTCTCACCCACCACCCAATCACGGTCAAGAAAAATATGCCAGCTTGGCACCTTGGCAATGCCAGCCTGGAACCCTGGTAGTGACATGGTGAGCAGATAGCACCAGCAGAATCGGGTTACCACACTGCCCAGACGGCATGCACCTGGAGACCTCCAATCTCCTGGAAAACCCCCATGAGTGCCGTTCCATCTGGTCCCCATTTGTGGAAACTAGTACTGAACGCCATTCACCCGAGGTCGCCAAGGTGAAGGGCACTGGTCCCAATGCCTTGGTTATCCCAGGGAACTGCATATTAGAGTGAGACTAGCTGTCTCGCTCTAATGTGCAGATTTGCCAAAAAGTGATCCTGCCCACCATGGGCGGGCTTCACATTGCAACGTCTTTCACGAGGCATGGTGAGCCGGGTAGATCCCAGGAATGCGGTCTCCCATCATTGACCAGCCACGTTGCACAGTGGCGCGCAGCTTTTTGGGCGCAGCATGGCCCGCGCCCTATATCTAACTGCACTGTGGGGGTACCTTCATTTTATAAGGCCACACCAAGCAGTTCAAAGAAACTTAGCTTATTTACAATAACTATTATATACATCACACGGTAGATCCCTACTGGTTCTGCGTTGCCGATGCAAAACTGTCCGGCTTTATATACCATACAACCAATACACTTTTTAGCGGTCCCCCGCCCCTTAATTTTGGGAGCTCGTATTCTGCAAAGTTCACGGGGAAGTTAACTGTTCCCACTCTGTAAGACCCTCGTGGGTTATAACACCACCACAGAAACTGCCGATGGTTCAAGAAGACGGCTCACCATCACTTTCTCAAGGATATCTAATGCTGCCCTTGCTAGTGACATACTTCATGGGAATAGAAAAACAATTACTGACCCCATTCAAGAATATTTCACTGTTGGTAAATCCATAGACCTCCTCCATATAGTATGATTTTAACTAAATATCTTTTGCATTGCCCTTGAAGGCAAAGAATACAATTCTTAAATAAAATATTTTACAGGAGATATAGAGGTACAAAATAAACGCACATTCAAACTCATCACTTCCTCCAGTGGGAGGAAATTCGACCAGCGAGGGTGAGGGGAGGAAGAAAGCTTCAGTCGGCAAAAAGGACATTGTTCTAATCCTGACTCCAGGGGACGCCATTACGTGCTACCGTCTAGGCAGAAAATCAACTGCTCGCCACAATTCTCGGTATGCGGTCTCTTAGCAAATTTCCTATTTACACTGCCGCTGCCACTTTTATTCCATTAAGCTTCAATTTTTCTATTGGGTCTATTATGTGACATGTCATCAAACAGTATACATACACACAATAGTAGATCAGATTGATTGAACTGCTAAACGACGGTGGGTGGCAACTCATATTGCTAAGCTGCAAGGTACGTTCTACTCAAAAGTGAAGGCTTCATCAAACTGGCTGAAATGTCTCTGATGCATTTGCAAGACAGAGATTTGGGGATTCCTCTCCCCGGTGGCTGTAGGAATGATAGACAAACCTGAGTAAAGCTACGAGTTTATCATGATTAATGGCAGATGTATCCATAACAGCTAAATCAATCTCCTTCATTGTGTTCTGACATCATTGCCATTGTTAGGCAGGGTCGTTGGTGTAAATGCAAATTGTTCGGCTTAAAGTGTTGTCATATCAGAGTTAAACTGGAGTGCTGATCCATTCAATAAAATTACTTAAATAATAAACAATGAAATGGAATTTAACAAATATTACGTGAGGTACTTTTCTGTGGCATGTACAGACTTGCCCAGGATTTAATTCCGATTAAATGAGGCCAGACCTTCAAACAGTGAGGCAAGATTATGCTAGTATCCAATTACCAACAATTGGAAAATTGTTATCTAGGTCGTAATTCATTCATTTGATTCTACTATGGGTTAAACGCAGTAGTAAATAAACACTGCAAGTGAAATAAAAGTAAATGTTTTGCCAATCATTAGCTGGTAGCTCAAGGAAAGCTAAGTACAATAAGAACATTACAATCCTCTGAAAATCTTATGACAAAGGGTCGCACAGTGGTTAGCACTGTTGCTTCACAGCACCAGGGTCCCAGGTTCGATTCTCGGCTTGGGTCACTGTCTGTTTGGAGTCTGCACGTTCTCCCAGTGTCTGCGTGGGTTTCCTCCGTGTGCTACGGATTCCTCCCACAAGTCTCGAAAGATGTGCTGTTAGGTGAATTGGGCATTCTGAATTCTCCCTCTGTGTACCCAAACAGGCACCGGAAGGTGGCGACCAGGGGCTTTTCACAGTAACATTATTGCAGTGTTAATGTAAGCCTACTTGTGACAATAAAGATTATTATAAATGTTATTAATCAGTGCTGGACCTGGCTGGAAAACTGCCAAATCGGTCAAAGCAATCACTGAACTGCCATCATCTTTTCAGAGTCCTCTTTACAGAGATTGGGGAGTGTCTTTAACCAGGTAGTTTGTTATGGGCCAGTGTTTAGAGAACCCCAAGGTGTATCATGGCATTCACCTGACCCACAACTTTTAATAGATTGTGGTATGGGGAGCACACGGCCCACTCTACAGGTGTGATACAGCAGAAAAGTATTTTTTAAAGCAAAACAATGTTTATTCTATGAACTCAAGTTAACCTTTTTAAAACATACAGTGAACATCTTAGCAACCATGATTTCAAATACAACCCCCAAAGACTACAACACGAAGTAAACCTTTAAGCTTTCCTTTTTAACATCCATACGACTTAAAAATAAAACCTTTATCAGAAGCACATCAGGTTAAAGTCAATACTGAAAACATTGACAATTCTGAATTCACCAAATGATCAAGAGATAGTCTTTTGATGGCAGAGAGAACAGCAGTACACCTGCTTGGTGTGGCTTCAGCTCCAACACTGAAAACAAAACTAAAACACCCCCTGCAGCCTGCTCAAAAACGAAAGTAAAAAGCTGACAGACAGCCCAGCTCCACCCACTCTCTGACATCACTGCAGTAGTAAACACCCATTTCTTAAAGGTACTCTCACTACAGATATTTATGTACATACCCATTTACAAACACCCATTTCTTAAAGGTACTCTCACATGACACCTCTCGCCAAGAATAAATAAATAAACCATCAACTTCAAGATGGTTTCATTTTTCACCTGTTCACTATCCTTTAAGAAATGCACACAGTAATATACTTTTTTGTTTCAAAAAACAACACATGCAAACAAATATAATAATATAGTAATTTTTTTTTCTTCTTCTTCCTCCAACTGGAATCCTTCTCGATTGACAGTCTCTTTGGACAAGAAGGTCTCTGCACGATCTGTCCATTTCTCCACGCCTCAGCATTTCTCTTTAAAGTCAGATACTTTAGTTCAATCTGATCACAGAGTCTCTTGCAATTCTCCAACACAGGAGCATTGGTTATCACAGCTTTCAGGCAGTCAAATGCCTGTTGAAAGTCTACTGTCCACTGAAATTTGCGAGGTTTCTTCAGCAAGTCCATCAGTGGATCAATCACGCTATAAAACCTTTGCATAAATGTTCGATCAAATTGACTCATGCCAAGAAATCGCATTATTTCCCTTCGTCTTGAGGGTATCGGAAACTCCGCAATGAAAGTGACTTGGGCTTTTCTAAATTCACTTTTGGCTAGGTTTATCACCAAACCCGCCTCCTGAAGTCGATCGAATAACTCCATCAGACATTTTAAATATTCTGTCCATGTCTGGCTGAAAATTACCAGATCGTCGATGTACACCGCACAATTGGGTAATCCTGAAACAACTTTGTTAATTAACCGTTGAAATGTGGCTGGGGATGTTTTCATGCCAAATGGCATAACTTTGAACTGTTATGTACCATCTGGAGTCACAAAACCTGAAATCTCATTCGCCCTTTCGAATAAAAAGGTACCTGCCAATAACTTTAAATAAATCCAGTTTGGAAATAAAAGTTGATTCTCTCACTTTCTCAATGTAATCCTCCAAAAATGGGATAGGATAAGAGTCCGTTCTTGTAACCGCATTAACCTTTCTATAGTCCACACACAACTGTTGGGTACCGTCTGGTTTTGGTACCATCACTATGGGTGAGTTCCAATGGCTGCAACCCACTACAATTATGCCATTTTTAAGCATTCTCTCAATCTCTCTGTTAACTTGTGCCAATTTTAAAGGGTTAAGTCTGTATGGCTGTTGTTTGATTGGAACAGCATTTCCCACATCTACATCATGTATAGCCATTTTAGTACTTCCCAATTTATCTCCACAAATATGCCCATGTGATATCAATAACTCTTTCAGGCCAGTCTGTTTTTCCTCTGGAAGGTAACTCAACAATTTATCCCAATTTTTAAGAACATCCTCGTTTTCCAATTTAATTTGGGGTAGGTCAAATTCACAGTCATCTGGATTTGGTTTGTCACTTTGAGTTAGAATCATTAAAACCTCCTCCTTTTTCTCTCCTTCCCTTTCAAAGTACCTTTTAAGCATATTCACATTACACACTCGGCGAGTCTTCCTTCTATCTGGTGTTTTTACCACATAATTCACCTCACTTAATTTCCTTTCAATTTGATACAGTCCACAAAACGTTGCTTTTAAAAGCTCACCTACCACTGGTAACAATACTAAAACTTTATCTCGACTGGCAAAACTACGAACTTTGGATTTCTTGTCTGCGACCTGTTTCATCACATTTTGTGCAACTTTTAAATGTTGCCTCGCCAATTCACCTGCTCTGTTTAATCGTTCCCTAAAATTTGACACGTAATCCAATACTGTAAGTTCTGATTTCTCACTCACCAATTTTTCCTGAATCAATTTAAGTGGTCCTCTTACCTCATGACCAAAAATTAGTTCAAAAGGATTAATTTGGTTGACTCTTTAGGTGCATCCCTAATTGTAAACAGTACGAATGGAATTCCTTTATCCCAACCCTCTGGATAATCTTGACAATAAGCCCTCAACATTGTCTTTAATGTCTGATGCCACCTTTCTAACGCTCCCTGCGATTCTGGATGGTACGCAGTTGATTGAAATTGTTTTATTCCTAAGCTATCCATAACTTCTTTGAATAACTTTGAAGTAAAATTTGTTCCTTGATCCGATTGTATTTCTGTGGGTAGTCCATACCTAGTAAAGAATTTAAGTAACTCCTCCACAATCTTTTCAGCTGTAATATTACGTACTGGAATGGCCTCTGGAAACCTAGTAGACATAGAACATAGAACATAGAAAATACAGCACAGAACAGGCCCTTCGGCCCACGATGTTGTGCCGAACCTTTGTCCTAGATTAATCATAGATTATCATTGAATTTACAGTGCAGAAGGAGGCCATTCGGCCCTTTGAGTCTGCACCGGCTCTTGGAAAGAGCACCCTACCCAAACTCAACACCTTCACCCAACACCAAGGGCAATTTGGACATTAAGGGCAATTTATCATTGGCCAATTCACCTAACCTGCACATCTTTGGATTGTGGGAGGAAACCGGAGCACCCGGAGGAAACCCACGCAGACACGGGGAGGACGTGCAGACTCCGCACAGTCAGTGACCCAAGCCGGAATCGAACCTGGGACCCTGGAGCTGTGAAGCAATTGTGCTATCCACAATGCTACCATGCTGCCCTTGAGAACAAATAAATCTACACTATATCATTTAACCGTAATCCATGTACCTATCCAATAGCTGCTTGAAGGTCCCTAATGTTTCCGACTCAACTACTTCCACAGGCAGTGCATTCCATGCCCCCACTACTTTCTGGGTAAAGAACCTACCTCTGATATCCCTCCTATATCTTCCACCTTTCACCTTAAATTTATGTCCCCTTGTAATGGTTTGTTCCACCCGGGGAAAAAGTCTCTGACTGTCTACTCTATCTATTCCCCTGATCATCTTATAAACCTCTATCAAGTCGCCCCTCATCCTTCTCCGTTCTAATGAGAAAAGGCCTAGCACCCTCAACCTTTCCTCGTAAGACCTACTCTCCATTCCAGGCAACATCCTGGTAAATCTTCTTTGCACCTTTTCCAAAGCTTCCACATCCTTCCTAAAATGAGGCGACCAGAACTGTACACAGTACTCCAAATGTGGCCTTACCAAAGTTTTGTACAGCTGCATCATCACCTCACGGCTCTTAAATTCAATCCCTCTGTTAATGAACGCGAGCACACCATAGGCCTTCTTCACAGCTCTATCCACTTGAGTGGCAACTTTCAAAGATGTATGAACATAGACCCCAAGATCTCTCTGCTCCTCCACATTGCCAAGAACTCTACCGTTAACCCTGTATTCCGCATTCATATTTGTCCTTCCAAAATGGACAACCTCACACTTTTCAGGGTTAAACTCCATCTGCCACTTCTCAGCCCAGCTCTGCATCCTATCTATGTCTCTTTGCAGCCGACAACAGCCCTCCTTACTATCCACAACTCCACCAATCTTCGTATCATCTGCAAATTTACTGACCCACCCTTCAACTCCCTCATCCAAGTCATTAATGAAAATCACAAACAGCAGAGGACCCAGAACTGATCCCTGCGGTACGCCACTGGTAACTGGGATCCAGGCTGAATATTTGCCATCCACCACCACTCTCTGACTTCTATCGGTTAGCCAGTTCGTTATCCAACTGGCCAAATTTCCCACTATCCCATGCCTCCTTACTTTCTGCATAAGCCTACCATGGGGAACTTTATCAAATGCCTTACTAAAATCCATGTACACTACATCCACTGCTTTACCTTCATCCACATGCTTGGTCACCTCCTCAAAGAATTCAATAAGATTTGTAAGGCAAGACCTACCCCTCACAAATCCGTGCTGACTATCCCTAATCAAGCAGTGTCTTTCCAGATGCTCAGAAATCCTATCCTTCAGTACCCTTTCCATTACTTTGCCTACCACCGAAGTAAGACTAACTGGCCTGTAATTCCCAGGGTTATCCCTAGTCCCTTTTTTGAACAGGGGCACGACATTCGCCACTCTCCAATCCCCTGGTACCACCCCTGTTGACAGTGAGGACGAAAAGATCATTGCCAACGGCTCTGCAATTTCATCTCTTGCTTCCCATAGAATCCTTGGATATATCCCGTCAGGCCCGGGGGACTTGTCTATCCTCAAGTTTTTCAAAATGCCCAACACATCTTCCTTCCTAACAAGTATTTCCTCGAGCTTACCAATCTGTTTCACACTGTCCTCTCCAACAATATCGCCCCTCTCATTTGTAAATACAGAAGAAAAGTACTCGTTCAAGACCTCTCCTATCTCTTCAGACTCAATACACAATCTCCCGCTACTGTCCTTGATCGGACCTACCCTCGCTCTAGTCATTCTCATATTTCTCACATATGTGTAAAAGGCCTTGGGGTTTTCCTTGATCCTACCCGCCAAAGATTGTTCATGCCCTCTCTTAGCTCTCCTAATCCCTTTCTTCAGTTCCCTCCTGGCTATCTTGTATCCCTCCAATGCCCTGTCTGAACCTTGTTTCCTCAGCCTTACATAAGTCACCTTTTTCCTCTTAACAAGACATTCAACCTCTCTTGTCAACCATGGTTCCCTCACTCGACCATCTCTTCCCTGCCTGACAGGGACATACATATCAAGGACACGTAGCACCTGTTCCTTGAACAAGTTCCACATTTCATTTGTGTCCTTCCCTGCCAGCCTATGTTCCCAACTTATGCACTTCAATTCTTGTCTGACAACATCGTATTTACCCTTCCCCCAATTGTAAACCTTGCCCTGTTGCACGTACCTATCCCTCTCCATTACTAAAGTGAAAGTCACAGAATTGTGGTCACTATCTCCAAAATGCTCCCCCACTAACAAATCTATCACTTGCCCTGGCTCATTACCCAGTACTAAATCCAATATTGCCCCT
Source organism: Scyliorhinus torazame (assembly GCF_047496885.1). Lineage (NCBI taxonomy): Eukaryota > Metazoa > Chordata > Chondrichthyes > Carcharhiniformes > Scyliorhinidae > Scyliorhinus > Scyliorhinus torazame. The sequence goes on from NC_092712.1 coordinate 301,278,407, forward strand.
CCTCTGGTCGGACAATCTACATACTGTGTTAGAAAAGCTTCCTGGACACACTGCACAAACACCACCCCATCCAAACTATTTGATCTAAAGAGTTTCCACTCAATATTTGGGAAGTTAAAGTCGCCCATGACTACTACCCTATGACTTCTGCACCTTTCCAAAATCTGTTTCCCAATCTGTTCCTCCACATCTCTGCTACTATTGGGGGGCCTATAGAAAACTCCTAACAAGGTGACTGCTCCTTTCCTATTTCTGACTTCAACCCATACTACCTCAGTAGGCTGATACTCCTCGAACTGCCTTTCTGCAGCTGTTATACTATCTCTAATTAATAATGCCACCCCCCCACCTCTTTTACCACCCTCCCTAATCTTATTGAAACATCTATAACCAGGGACCTCCAACAACCATTTCTGCCCCTCTTCTATCCAAGCTTCCGTGATGGCCACCACATCGTAGTCCCAAGTACCGATCCATGCCTTAAGTTCACCCACCTTATTCCTGATGCTTCTTGCGTTGAAGTATACACACTTCAACCCATCTCCGTGCCTGCAAGTACTCTCCTTTGTCAGTGTTCCCTTCCCCACTGCCTCATTACATGCTTTCGCGTCCTGAATATCGGCTACCTTAGTTGCTGGACTACAAATCCGGTTCCCATTCCCCTGGGACACATCCATTATAGTCAAAATATATTGATTCCCACTTTTTGTTTTAGGAAGTGGTCCTACGCAATCAATTAGGACTCTTGCAAAAGGTTCCTCAAATGCTGGAATGGGTATTAAGGGCGCTTGTTTTATCACTGTTTGAGCTTTCCTTATCACTTGACATGTGTGACACAAAATTTAACCACATCTTTTATGTAGTCCAGGCCAATAAAATTGTTTTTGTATTTTAGCTTGAGTTTTCCTTATTCCCAAATGACCTCCCATTGGTACCTCATGTGCAACTCGCAACAGCTCCTTTCTATACCCTACCGGCAATACTACTTGATGAACGTCTGCCTATTTTTCATCCGCCTGCATATGTAAAGGTCTCCATTTTCTCATCAAGACATCAGTTTTACGGTAATAACACTCTGGTATACACTCAGATTCCTCTTCCGTGTATGCTTTCTGATACATCCGTTTTATTTCTATATCATTTATTGTAACTCCGCCAATTTTCCTGAACTAAAAATAGCCGCCTCATCCTCCACCTGTTATTGTTCTTTTTCCAACCATCTGATCAAAAATCATTTCTGATAATTGCACTTCAACTTCACTCTTTGATTTCTCCTCATCTTAACCTGTGACTTTGCGACCTTGTTACTACACAATCCGGAAAAATCCCAGGATATTCGTCCTTCAACACTACAGTTGTCTGATTTTCCACTGGCTTATCAACCACAGTAGGCATCGCTCCCACCTGCGATCCAGCTATATCATTACCCAAGATAAACTGTATTCCTGGACAAGATAGTTTCTCTATTACTCCTACTACCACTTCACCACTCTTCACTGGACTTTCCAACCTTACCTTATATAATGGAACACTACTCCTCTCACCCTGAATTCCACATATTACCACCTTTTCTGGCAATATTCTTCCCAAACTACATAACTCCTCATCTCTCACCATTAAAGATTGACTAGCCCCCGTGTCTCTTAAAATTGTGACTTCTTTACCTGCTCCTCCTGATACACATGAGCAAACTTTACCCACACAAGTAAATTCTTTAAAGAGATCTGGCACCTTCTTATCAATCAACTCTTGATCATGCTATACAATCGTTTGCACCTCTTTCGCTTCACTTGCGCTTTCCTTTACCATTTTAACAAACACCCTCTGTCTTATCCTGTTTTACCACATTAGCCTTCCCAGTGCTTTTCTTCAACCACCAGCACTGTGACTTTACATGGCCTAGTTTATTACAGTGAAAACATTTGAAACTTTTAATTTCTTTTCCACCCTCCTGGATCCTTTACACTCTCCTTATTATCTCCCATCAGATCACCTTTGCCTCACAGGCTGAAACTGATGTCGGAAACCAAGCTTTGTTTAATGAACTAATTCATAATCATCTGCCATTTCTGCTGCTAATCTTGCAGTTTTAACCCTCTACTCTTCCACATGAGTTCTCACTACATCAGGAATTGAATTTTTAAACCCCTCCAAAAGCATAATTTCTCTGAGAGCTTCATACGTTTGGTCTATTTTCAGAGCCCTTGTCCACCTATCAAAATTACTCTGTTTGATCCTTTCAAACTCCGTGTATGTTTGACCAAATTATTTCCTTTAATTTCTAAACATTTGTCTGTAGGGTTGAGGCACTAGTTCATATGCACCTAAGATGGAATTTTTCACCTCTTCATACATCCCAGACACCTCCTCCGGTATTGATGCATGCACTTCACTAGCCCTACCTACCAGCTTTGTTTGAATCAGTAATACCTACATGTCCTGTGGCCATTTCATTTGTTTAGCTACCTTCTCAAATGAAATGAAAAAGGCTTCCACCTCCTTCTCGTCAAATGTTGGCAATGCTTGGACATATTTCAATAGATCCCCACCAAGCCTTCGACTATGACGCTCTTTCTCACTATTCTCATCACTAACAACCAACCGTACGTTTCCCTTTACGTCTGCCAATTTTAACTGACTGTCATGTTTCATAGTCATTTTCTGAAGTTCAAACTCTCTCTCTTTATCTTTTTCCCTGATCTGTATCTCCCCTTCTCTTTCCTTTTGTTCTGCTAAGGCTATTCTTTCGGTTTTCCTTTCTTCTCTCTCTTTTTCCTCTCTCCCTCTTTCTCTTTCCTCTCTCTCTTTCATATTCAAGCTGCTTTAATTCTTTCTCATGTTCCATTTGTTTAATTTGCAACTGAATTTTTGCTATTTCCAATGAGTCAAACTGTATCTCAGGCAACTTTAAATGCTTAGCCACCGCCATAATTTCCTCATCTTTTCGCATTTTGTCAGGTAATGTTAACTGCAATGTTTTTGCCAAATCTAACAGCCTGCTTTTAGTCTCTGCCCGTAAGGTACTGCGAGTGGCCGTCTCCACCCCCAAAATGTTCAGAGCCTCTGAAAGAGCCATTGTCCACAACACACTCCCCAGTTAAATACCACATCTGAAAAGCACCCACAATATGCTCACCCCACACTGTCTTTAAATTCACTAAACCAATCCAACAGATAGACTTTTATCCCGGACGAGCCCCCAATTTGTTATGGGCCAGGGTTTAGAGAACCCCAAAGTGTATCATGGAGTTCACCTGACCCACAACCTTTAATAGATTGTGGTATGGGGAGCACACTGCCCACTCTACAGGTGTGATACAGCAGAAATGGAAAAGTATTTTTTAAAGCAAAACAATGTTTATTCTATGAACTCAAGTTAACCTTTTTAAAACATACAGTGAACATCTTAGCAACCATGATTTCAAATACAAACCCCAAAGACTACAACACGAAGTAAACCTTTAAGCTTTCCTTTTTAACATCCATACGACTTAAAAATAAAACCTTTATCAGAAGCACATCAGGTTAAAGTCAATACTGAAAACATTGACAATTCTGAATTCACCAAATGATCAAGAGATAGTCTTTTCATGGCAGAGAGAACAACAGTACACCTGCATTATCTGGCTTCAACTCCAACACTGAAAACAAAACTAAAACACCCCTGCAGCCTGCTCAAAAACGAAAGTAAAAAGCTGACAGACAGCCCAGCTCCACCCACTCTCTGACATTACTGCAGTAGTAAACACCCATTTCTTAAAGGTACTCTCACTGCAGATATTTATATACATACCCATTTATAAACACCCATTTCTTAAAGGTACTCTCACATGACAAGTTGACCAAATGCAAAATGTCATTGTCCAAAGTTTCAAATGTCATAGTTAAAGGGTGACAGGGCAGGATTTCCATAATCTCCCAGGCTTGTTGCAACCACAATGCACGCTCCTGGGTCAGGGTTCATTGGACAGTTGGATTTCCCACCTAAGAGAGATGTTGCCAGAGCCAAAGAGGTAATGAGGGTCCTTAAAGGGACAGAACAGCCCCAAAGACACAAGGGTCTCAGCTGTAGGAAGGACCTCCCAGTTTCATTTTCCTAAAATTCTGCCACGATCCTGCATGACTCTAGGTGAGACAGAAGGCGTGGGGGAAAGTCCAGCATTGCGTCTCAGGTTAGTAATGTTTTCCCCAGCTAGATATACTCATTATGGGCAGCTTGGTAGCAAAGTTATTAGCACAATTGCTTCACAGCTCCAGGGTCCCAGGTTCGATTCCTGGGTCACTGTCTGTGCGGAGTCTGCACATCCTCCCCGTGTGTGCGTGGGTTTCCTCCGGGTGCTCCGGTTTCCTCCCACAGTCCAAAGATGTGCAGGTTAGGTGGATTGGCAATGCTAAATTGCCCTGAGTGTCCAAAATGCCCTTAGTTGGGTGGGGTTACTGGGTTATGGGGATAGGGTGGAGGTGTGCGGTTGGGTGGGGTGCTCTTTCCATGAGCTGGCACAGACTCGATGGGCCGAATGGCCTCCTTCGGCACTGTAAATTCTATGAAATCTATTATGTCTCTCAACACCAGTTAAAGAAGACGCACATATATGAAGACACTCACAGCCATTGTTTGGCTCATCAAAAGGTACCAGAAAATCTTATCAATCTCCATTATCCTCCAACCAAAGTGTACTTTCCCATTTCTTTGTAATTGCAGTGATATCGCTGCTATGTTGGAAATGATTATGCGGACATTTTTAATCTACAATTATTATTATTTTTTAAATTTAGAGTATCCAATTATTATTTTATTTCCAATTAAGGGACAATTTAGCCTGGCCAATCCACCTAACCAGCACATCTTTGGGTTGTGGGGGTGAAACCCATGTAGACACGGGGAGAATGTATAAACTCCACTCGGACAGTGACCCAGAGCCGGGATTGAACCCGGGTCCTCAGTGCTGAAGGCAGCAGTGCTAACCACTGTGACATGTGCCCCCCTTGAATCTACAATTATAAAGGAAGTTGCATTTTAAACTATAGCTGATGCCAGAGATTTTCAAAAGAAAATTCCCCATTTACATGCAACGTATACTATCCTCACATTTTTCAACACTTTGAACAAAGTTTAACAAACGTAATTAAGGACTAATCAATTTCAGGATAGATGATGAATGTTTTCTTCCCTTTGCCTATCCCCTCTCAAATACAATAGCATATGCTGAGGTACAATTCATGGGCACTGGCAGCATGGGCACTCGACACTGGCAGCATGGACACTGGCGACATGAGCACTGGCGACTTTGGCACTGGCAGCATGGACATTTGTCATCAGGACACTGGCAGGGACATTGGCAGCCGGGACATTGGTAGGTGCCCACCTTTATAGCCACTTTTGTGAACTTAGACAGTGCTAGAGTGCGTGTTCAGCAATGGGGGGAGAAAGTACAGAATTAATCCCTGACTTCTCGTTCCAAGAGCCACAGAAACACACACACACTTTATTTCAATTGATCACCAGATAACAATCTGCAATGCAAATACTTGTTGATTTTTTGTTTTTACACTCTTCCTCATTACAGTCAACTGTTGCAATCTATGTTACCCTCCCTAAAGTCAATTTGCTCAGGACAGATCAAGCATTGTCCAAAACAGAAAATGCTGGAAATAGTCAGCAGGTCTGCCAGCATTTGTGGAGAGGGAAACAGAGGCCGGGATTCTCCGGCTGTTGGGATTCTCTTTTTCCGTCGGCAGCGTACCCCGCCCAAGGATTTCCCGGCAGCGTGGAATGGCTTCAATGGGAAATCCCATTGGCCAGCAGCAGAGGTAGAGAAATCCGCCGGCAGCAAATGGTGCTGCAGAGAAACGCACGGCAGTGGGAAGGGAGAATCCCGCCCAGAGTTAACGCTTCAAGTCGAACATGGCTCCTCTTCAGAACTGCGGAGGGTTGGAAGAAAAGGCAGAGGGTGGCTTTCTGTGGGATCCTTGCAATCCTGAAGCTGGGTCTCCCGATCAGGCACAGAGTGTCTTTGAATGTGGAAACGTGCGTGCGCCCCCCCCCCCCCCCCCCCCACCTGCACCCCCTCAGCTCCACCCTGCAATTTTGCTTTTTGGGCTCCCCCACAACAACTCCACTGCCTGTCACTGGTTGCATACCAGCAGCGGCAGGATAATTAGTGCCTCGTGAGAAGGCTATCCCGCAAGCTGTCCCACCCTGGATTTAATCGGGCGGGAACAGGAATGTGGCTGGGATCCCACTCTATCTACACCCGCCATCCCAATTAAATGTTCCCGGTTCCCGGTGAGCGGGTGGGAGATGTACAGAAAAAAGACTTTCAAATATTGTTTTGCAAGTACTTGTTGTTTAGATACTTAAGAACAGCTAGTGTAGTCCATTTTTTGGCTAATATGTAAACGAACAGCCACTACAATCCCGCTCATTCATTACTGATAACTTATAAGTAAGGTGCCAGAATTGGAGGATGTACGGATACAATAAGGCTGGAAGTCTGTGCCTAAATTACAGAAGAGCGGGAAATTGCAGCCTGCACACGTGAGGAAGGAGTTGCAACGGTAAGTATCTTACACAAGCCTAAACAATCGATATATCTCACAGTATTCAGTGCAAAACAACAAACGGTTGTGGGTCTTAATAGCACCTTTGAGGTTTGGTACAGGCGGACTGAGTAGATGTTATCAAGATCCTTGAAACATGCTTAAAGACACAATAGGGATTATAGTGGAAATAAATACTTTATTCCCATCTGGTACCTTTTATCATTTGCATTTAAGCTTAAACTCCTTTGGCAGTCGTGTGCCCCGCCAGTTTTGTTGGATGACGTAAAATTGCTTTTAATTTTCTACATAGCTTTCAAAAGAAAGAAAGCAAATTGAGTATAATGGATTGTTTACTTGCCCAGCGAAGCTGTTAAAGATTATTCCAAAGATGATGGTCGGAAAATATGTCAGAACATGTCAACCATTCGCTCATGCTTATTTCCTTGGGTAAATTTAAATATTAAAAATTGCATCATCATTGTTTTTCCTCACATTTCCTCATTCCCAAATTGGCTTCATCTTGCAAGGGATGATGGGGCAACTGTGCTTGGAGACAGGTTTGTGCACGCTCTTCCTTGGGCGACCTACCCGGAGGTAGACCTGAGTGATGTGGAGCAGGAAAATAATGTCTCCCTCGGTTAGCTTGGGAGCTGATCATGACTGGGATAACTTATTTACTGGAGTGAGGTAAAACACAAATTGGTCAAGTTCACACTGGGCTCCTTACTTTTTTGTTTAAATATCAGTTTTCTGAAAATTAAAAATATTTCTGAAGTAAAAACCTCCTCCATTATGAACTCTTGACCGTTTCCTGGTCAACACCCGGCTCCTCTCATTTGTCTTTTCCTGAAGGTACTACTGCTATAATTCGACAGTAGCTGTCCTGCACTGTGTCCAGTCACCATTCCTCAAGAATGAGTTGGGGTATTGAGCTACATGGCTGCAGAGCCCATTATAACTTAGCCACTCGTGTCTTCTTCACTTGTTGTCTGTGCATGTGGACTTGTAGAAGGCACCATTGTGATCGAATGGAAACCCTGACCTCTCCTTTCTCTCCACCCGGAATAGGGGCAACTGGCTTGTCCTGACTACCTCTGCGGCTGAGATTGATAATGGAGCTCTGGCCAGAGATCGGAACTGCCGCTTTTATGTTTGATTGTTCCCGGCTCAATGATGCAACAAGTGGTTAAGAGTGATACTAGTGTGCAGGCGTTTTTTTTAAACTGGGCAGTGAAACTGCAGTGCTTTGGTACTCCCAATTCAAGGTGTACACTGAAAAGTTGTATATTTTAATTCTGATTGATGACAGGTTGTATCAAACGTTTTGGTTAGAAGGGTAGTTCTTATTCCCTATATATTCGAGTTATGTATGAGTTAGCCCTCACTTGTCAAACTAGGTTTGCTGGAATAGGCATTAGGCTGTGGGAGAGGTGTGTTGTGCCTTGTCTGTCAATATCCCAAAATAACTTCAGTCTTTCTTTGCTCCCAACAAATGTGAGCATTAAACTTGAGACATCTGTACTTGTTGCAGCACTCACAGTTGCCTCCAGCTACACCTTGCTATGTCACTCAACGGTGATGAAATAAAGGATCTCAGAATGCTGATGTAAAACACACTGTGTACGTGACTTCCAAAGTGACTTTGGGAGTGTGCAGATCTCACCTTCGCATACCTTAAAACCTTTAAATATATGATTTGAATGCATATTTTCTTCTTTTTCCTGCAGGATTTTGAACAATTACATTCTATTTCTTGCCGATTGGGTTATAAAAAGATTGATGCTTTCATTTTGCTGGATTCTGAGGCAACATTCTGAATCTTGAAAAAAAAGCTGTAGATTTCTTTCCTCCCCTATGCATTCAGAAAATGCATTGGCGGGTGGCACGGTGGCGCAGTGGTTAAGCACTGCTGCCCCACGGCGCCGAGGCCCCGAGTTCGATCCCGGCCCTGGGTCGCTATCCCGTGTGGAGTTTGCACATTCTCCCTGTGTCTGGGTGGGACTCATTCACCCACCCCCAAAAAATGTGCAAGATAGGTGGATTGGCCACACTAAATTGCCCCTTAATTGGAAAAAATATTTAAAAAAAGAAAATGCGTTGATAACTCACAGGTTAGCAGACTGTATGCCACAGACAAAAAAAACCCTCTCTAAGCAAGCTTGTGCAGAACATCCCTTCCATGAAAGGCATTCCAAGCCTGGAAACAGTTCATAAACAGGGCCCTTCTGCTGCACTGCTTTATTCTTCACTTGGCATTTACGCAATTGGCATTTATGCAATTTTGCACTTTGAGAGGTAATCGGCTTTGATGATCGAGTTAGGGTTCTCAGTAGGTGGTGCAGCAACGCAGCTTGCTCCAGTCAAAAATAGCCACGTAATTCAACTTTCTCCCTCAGCAATATTCAGAATCCACAGCTGATTCCAGAATTTTGTTTTTCCTCGTAATATCCACGAACAGGGCAGAATTTACAACTTGACGTTTTTGCTGTTCGTTTTTTTTTTAAAATCGTGAAATTCGGCAACTTCACTTCTTACAAAGTATTGCCAAAGCATTTGAACAACGACATCAGAAGCCAACACCTCCAACAGTGCAACATTGTGAGGGTTACGAGGAGGTCGAAGTTTCGCAATCTCACTGCAATTGTAACTTGGCAGCTTTGCAATATTGTCATCTAAATCTATCCACCTACTGGGAACCTATGGAGCTTCATTCCAGCTCTCCTGAAAACTCAAAAGAACCTTAATTACTGACAGCCCGTCATAAACCTGGCATCTCATTTATCTGAGCTAGTGATCTTTCTCCAAAAGTTTTCAGAATAATATGTCTTTAATCTTGGGATTACCCTGCTTGCACCTTAATGCACACATATTTTCTGGTGGGGATTGGGTGGGAGAGCGGGAAGGGGATTGAAGAGGTTAAAGATTCCACAAATATTTTCCTGGTGTCAGCACTTTGCATCTGTAGTCCAATGGCGTTCAGCAGAGCAAGGGTTAATGGGACTTCCCACAGGATGATGTAGAGAGTCACATGGGTGGTAGACTATGTAGCAGAGTCTGGAAGGATTCAGAATGGAGACAGTACCCATGGCTGTACCTTGGAGATGTACCGCATTGTGGGTTAATAATAAACAGTTCAACCATACAAGCGTCCAGCTGAGTGGGATATCAAACTACCTTACCACACCACCCTCCGCAACAAAGCAGCTATCACTCCTGCCACTAAATCTGCTTTCAGGCTTGTATCAACTTTTTTCTGTACCTGCTTGTTCTCAAGGACAATAAATGTTGGCTTATCCAGTGATGTCCGTATCCCAGGAACAAATAAGACATTTTTTTCCCCCGGTTGTAGCTATCCCTGGAACCATTCTCGGGAATCCTTTCTGCTTTCTTCTAATGTCTTCACATCTTCCTGAAGTCTGGCAGCCAGTCATTGTTTCACACAGGTTTATCATAACATCCTTGCTTTTGTTCTTTATGCCCCTATTGATAAATCCCGGGATGTTGTATGCTTTATTAACCGCTCGCCTAAACCAACCTGTCCAGTCCCCTTCAATGATTTTTGCACATATGTACCCTGGTCCCGTTACTCCAGCACCCCCTTTAGAATTGTACCCTTTATTTTATATTGTCTCTCTGCGATGTGACTCACTTCACGCTTCTCTGCATTAAATCTCATCTGCTACTTGTCGGCCCCGTCCACCAACCTGCCCGTTTCCTTGTGAAATTCAATGCAATCCTCCCAATGGCTCACAATACTATCAAATTTCAAACCGTCCACAAAGTTTGAAATTGTACTCGAGGTCTAAATCATGAACATCCATCAGGAAGAGGAGTCCTAACACTGATCCCTGTGGAACACCAACTATCAAACTTCTTCCAGTCCCAGAAACAACCATTCACCACTACTCTCTGTTTGCTGTCACTCAGCCAATTTCACATTCATGTTGCTACTGCCCCCTTTATTCCATAAGCTCTAACTTTGCTGACAAGTATGTTACGCAGCACTTTATCAAGTGCCTTTTTGAAGTGCATGTACTTCGCATCAACAGCATTCCCCTTATTGATCCTGTCTGAAACCTCATCAAAAAACTAAAACAAGTTAGTTAAATACGATTTTGCCTTAACAAATCCAGGCTGGTTTTCCCTATTCAACCTGCATTTGCCCAAGTGACTATATATTTTTTTCTGAATTAGCATGTCTAAAACCGACCCTACAATCGAGATCAAACTGAATGGCCTGAAGTTGCTGGGCTTATCTTTACACCCTTTTCTGAACATGGCTGTAACATTTGCTATTCTCCAGTCCTCTGGCACCACTCCGGTGTCTAAGAAAGATTAGGAAATTATAGATGTGCTTCTGCGATTTCCACTGTCACTTTCCTCAGTATCCTTGGAGGCATCTCATCTGGTCCTGGTGTCTTATCAACTTTCAGCACAGACAGCCTATCAAATACCATTTCCTTATCAATTTTGTCTGAACTACCTCATTTTTCACCATGACCCGGGAAACAACTTCCTTGGTAAAGACAGAAGGAAGGAGTTAATTTCGCACCCGAGCCTCCTTTTTAATCCCTATTCGGCCCTACTGCTCCTTTTGTCACCTATTTACCTGTCTATAGAAGACTGTTAGATTCCTTTTTCTGTCAGTTGGCAGTCTCTTTTCAAATGTTCTCTTTGCTTCTCCTATTTGCTTTTTCAGTTCCCCTCTGAATCTTCTGTATTCAGCCTTGTTCTCAATTGTATTATGCCGCTGACATCGGTCACAAGCACATTTTTACTGTTGCATCTTAATCTCCATCTCTTTCATCATCCAGGGTGCTCTAGATGTGTTTGCTCTACCTTTTGTCTTCATGGGATTATAGTCTTGACTGTACTCAAACTATCAACAGCTCAGAGTTTGTGATGAGTCAGTTGTGTAGGGGTTCTACAGAAGGATCATTTAGATCCGAAACGTTCACTCTATTCTCTCCACAGATGCTGCCAGACCTGTTGAGTTATCCAGCATTTTCTGTTTTTATTTCAGATTTCCAGCATCCACAGTATTTGCCTTTTATTTATGTAGGAGTCTCAATTTGCCACATCTCTAGCTGTGTATGATCAGCAGCACTGGTTGCCTGACATCTCCTTCCAGCATTGGTGTAGGTCTCCCCACACTGGATGTACCCTCTGAATCCTCGACACACAAGTTCCAGAATTTCCTGTCGCTATCCCATTCCTCTTCACTTCAGCCACCACTGGTGGGTGCTTTAGGTTCAGGGGACTGCTTGTCATCCACCAGACTTTCTGGGAACAATCTCCTGAAGCTACAGCTTTGACATGATGTGTGACCGCCAAGTCTTCCAGCATCTTAGCAGTGTACACGCCCATGTAAACACCTTCATTAGGCAGTATTGATTTGGCGAACATCTAGAGCTAGATTCTCCTCCGGTGGGATTCCCCATTTTTGCCGGCAGCGCACCCTCTTCCGTGGGTTTTCCGGCAGTGTGGGATGGCCACAATGGGAAATCCCATTGGCAGGTGGTGGGAATGGAGAATCCCGCTGCCGGCGAGGGTGCACCGCCCAGGAAAACATGGCTGGTATACCGGAGAATCCTGAACCTACATTTTCAGTAGAAATGAAATCTACTGGTCTTCACTGATCCGTTGAAGCGGTCTATGGTCCTCTTTTGAGATGGATGGAAAAGGTAAAAACATGCATGGCTCTACCTCTCTGGATCAGCTTTGGATCTCCCTCATAAATCCATCGGTGATCCTTTGACAGCCCCCTGCCCAGATCCCACTGAGGTCTAGGGTGTGAACGTTGCCATTTGCTGGAGGCATGGGCACGGCATCAGCCATAATCCTCTCTAAGCTGGCAAAGGTGAGTTCTCTTCCACGGTAAACCTGAGGGTCTCAGCATTTCCATGACCTTTGCAAGGCCGGTATCGTCTACGTTGACGGAGACAAAATAAAGCTCCACTGCACAGGGCCACCATGTCTCATATCTGTGATATCTGTAGTTGTTGACAGCAGTTTCGCTGCAAGTGCCCATCCCCTATTACAACCCCAATATCTGGAGTATTCCTTGGGAGGCTCGGCCGTGTGGGTTACTGTGGCGAAAGCACAGGAAGGATTGGATTTGCCCTTGCTGTGCAATCTGTTTCGTCTGCCACTTCAGCCTGATGTTTACATTCCCATCGATGGACGATAGCCTCTCCTTTCTGATCTTAGTGGTCCGGTCTTTCATCATGACCCCGATGATGTCACCACATGTGTTGAAGAAGGACAAGGTTGTTACTGTTAAGTCCCTTCAACTTCATCCAGATGTCTTCATCCATCACTCCTTCAGCCAGACGATTCTTCAGCTCCATGTCCCTGGTGAGCTTGAAGCAAGGATCCAGGAGGACAATGCAGTCAAACAACTTCACAAGTCCAGCGGTACAGAGACAAGTGCTCTCCTTCCTGTTTGTTTGTACTCGTGTGCAGCAACTGTGACAGGCGACTGCCCAAACAGTCTTGTCAGCACCTCAAAGATCCACCGTGGACTTCTTTGGATATCTGTACCTCTGCCAGTTTTCCTCAGTGGGCAGTCTCACACAGTTGTTCCATCACAAATACTGCTTCCTCTTGTTGAGGCCCCTGGATGCCATGACCAGCTGTGCATCCTTGGTTCAGTGCTCAGCCTCTGGACGTCGGCAGTCTCCCCCCCCCCCCCCTCTTCCTACCATTTGGCAGTAGAATTTCGGTGACAGGATATTCCATCCATCTTCTCCGGTGTTGAAGGATGACTCGCTGCAAGCTTCTTCCTGCTCACTACTTTGACTCTCCACAGCATCCTGTGAAGCCTGTGTCTTAACTGGAGCTACAGCTACTTTGGCCTCCATTGCTGGCATGCCCATTTTCACTTCTAATACTAATAATTATAATAACCTTTTTAGTGTCACAAGTAGGCTTACATTAACACTGCAATGAAGTTACTGTGAAAATCCCCTAGTCGCCACACTCTGGCACCTGTTCAGGTACACGGAGGGAGAATTTAGAATGTCCAATTCACCTAACAGCACGTCTTTCGGGACTAGTGGGAGGAAACCGGAGCACCCAGAGGAAACCCACGCAGACACAGGGAGAACGCGCAGAGTCTGCAGACGGTGACCCAAGCCGGGAACGCTCCATCAAGGTCAGGCATGTCGTCTGCCATGAGCAGGTGTCTTTGCTGTGCAATCACACTTCTGACACTAAGAAGTAACCTGAGATTGAAGCACATGGGCTGCACAAAGGTTATAAAACAGAGATCCTTTATTCCACCGGCGTCAAATCTTGATAAACATTAATGGAAAAGTTCAATTCCAAGAAACAACTATTTACAATGGGCATTTGCAGCTTGCACTCCAGAACAATCAGGATACCATCAAGAGCTTATGTCCTGATCTTTAATCAGCCGTGTAGCAGGGTTCAGTTGGTGAAACTCCTATTGCGAATTCCTTGTGACCATGTGAGCCAGGTCATAATGCCTCCCAGGCTCCTCTCCTCGTGGCTTCTCGGGCTTAAGGATCCGGCCCAGGTGGCCCGCCTAGGTCTCCAACAGCTTCAGCCTGGGCCCAATTCCCCCTCCTGATTCTCTAGCCATCGTCAAAGGCTTTGGGTTGCCCCATTTTATCACCTTGGCTCCTTCTCTTAAGGGCAGCACGGTAGCACAAGTGGATAGTACAGTTGCTTCACAGCTCCAGGGTCCCAGATTCGATTCCCCGCTGGGTCACTGTCTGTGCGGAATCTGCACGTTCTCCCAGTGTCTGCGTGGATTTCCTCCGGGTGCTCCGGTTTCCTCCCACACTCCAAAGACGTGCAGGTTAGGTGGATTAGCCATGATAAATTGCCCTTAACGACCGAAAAGGTTAGGAGGGGTTATTGGATTACGGGGATAGGGTGGAAGTGAGGGCTTAAGTGGGTTGGTGCAGACTCGATGGGCCGAATGGCCTCCTTCTGCACTGTACGTTCTATGTTCTCCTCACTGCAGTTCTTGCTCTCTCCTCATGACATCTGGTTCTGCCCCCCTCAGCCTGTCAAAGACATTGCTCCCTGCATGGAGAGGCCCACAGGGAGAGCTTGGCGCTCTACCTCTGTCATCGCCACCTGCTGGGAAGTCTCACTACAATCCCTTCCTCTGCCTCTCAAACACCGATAAAAACAGCAAAGGGTCTCAACACATGTAATAGTTTCACAACAATGTTTGTCACGGGATAAGCACTGGGTGAGTTATTACAGCTTCAAGCTCCTGCCCTACTAATGCACAGTAGAATTTAATGTAAACATGCCATACAACAATACTAGTACTCATATTTGCCTTATTTAAAGAAATACCTATTTTTAAAAGGAATTGCAATACAACCACCAACTTCCTTTTGCAATAATGGAGGGGCTTGAAAGCTGCTTCTTGCTATGTCGCTTTGCCCATCTGACAATCATTGCTGCAAATGGCAAAGGAATGCAACAAATCCAATAGGATTCAATTATGTCCATCAAAGGACAGGGCCTGATTTATCCTTATTTGGGGATGGGGCTGTTTGAATCAAAGGTGCGCTATCTTAAAAATAATTACTTATTTCAAATACGATACTCATTTTACAAAGCTCGTTCCATGGCATAATACATGAACTTTTCTCACACATTGAATTCATCCAATAAACAGCTTCTGCTACAAGTGGAAAATAGAGATGCGTTTCCATCTATTCTGACACTATCTCCAGCAAAAGGAAGTCGCTGACATTAAAGGTTTTGTTTAATTTGGGCAAGTATATATTTGCTTTGTTATTAGGCTAACAGAAGTACGATTACACTATCTCATTTTAAATTCAAAAACAACTAAAAAAAAAATCTTAATTTCACCTCAAGTGGCCAAAAGGTCAAAGCAGATTGAAGAATATGTTATTAACTGAACTTCTGTTTGGACGTGATATTTAATATATGTCAGTTGGGTTACAAAGGAAATATTTACGGTGAGAATATGACACATCCAGGGAAATCTCTCCCTGTCTCGGTCTATTGTTATCAATTAAATTGCACTGATAGACAGTGTGAAGCTCACTGAAGGAAGGAAGTCTTTAACGAGTGAAGGTGACATAACAGCACTGAGTAAAATCATTGGCAGCTTCTCTGCACCAATCTCTGGATACACATACAAAGGACGGAAAATTGCTGGCGCCACCTGGGCCTCAGTCCGGGTCACCATACAGCTGAAAATACGAAATGCTATGCCACGATAACGGACGCACTGGAGGAAGGCGAGGGATGGTATGAGCCCCAGCCTCCATTAATCACCCAGGGCAAAAGGCCGTTGGCAGGCTTATGCTGACAACTCTGGTTTCATAGTTTAAGCGTCTGGAAGGCTTGTCTTCTTTGTCGAGAGGAGGCACCAGAATAACATTAAAAGGCATCAAATATCCTCCCCGAGAGAGCTTGGAAAGCTCATCTCAAAGGTGACAGGATGAAACGTGAAACCTGCAGAAGCACTTAGAAAGAGACCGGGGAAGAGCCATACACAATTGAATGGGCCGAGAAAGGTAGAGGTAGCAACGGTAATTAAAGCGCTTTCGAAAGATTCTGTTGGGAAACAGGGATAATTTTCACTGAAGTATGAAAACTCCCATTAACCCTTTGCTTCCAGAGGGCTAATCGGGAAAACAATAGAGTACAAGTTTGTTTGCATTTCTCTCAAGTGTGGTGTTCTGCGCTGAAGATGTGTCAGGTAGCAATCGCTCATTAGAAATTCATGGTGACCGCTTGGACACGAACGTTGGGTCCATTCAAATATTTGAACGGCAGTTCTTAGGACCCTTTTAGGAAAGCATTTGATTTGAATATTCTTCAACCTTTGCGGAAAAACATGGCCTAAGCATTCAGGAAGCCGGTTAAGCAGCCAATGTAACGGGTTTCCCTCTTACATTGATGCG
The DNA here is from genome assembly GCF_047496885.1 of Scyliorhinus torazame. Classification (NCBI taxonomy): domain Eukaryota; kingdom Metazoa; phylum Chordata; class Chondrichthyes; order Carcharhiniformes; family Scyliorhinidae; genus Scyliorhinus; species Scyliorhinus torazame. The sequence continues at coordinate 301,294,876 of NC_092712.1, forward strand.
AGTCTCTGGGTAGTCATTTTTGGCTGCTGGGAATTTTTGGAGACATCTGTTGGTGGAGCCTGGGGAGCCTTTAACACTAAATCGTTGTTGAGAGAGCTGACACTTCACTTCACCGGCAGCAGTACTGGGAGAGATGGAAATGTTGCTGGGATTGCCACTGAGGCTGTCTCACCAGGAGGAATCACAGCAACAGCAAGTACAGCAGCGCAACCTTGTAGAGGCTTATAGCGAAGAGCAAAAGGAGGCCTTTGCTGTTATGGATGTTGCACGACAGGTTGCCGTACCTCAACGTGACAGAACAGCAGTGTGACACGGCCGTCCAGTCATTGACCTTTGTCACCTGTTACTGTATGAATTGGAGCCAAACACGAGAGCACAGGCAGCTCTGTACCTGTGGCTGTCAGTGTTGTAGCAGTGCTCATTTTACATGCTTACTGGCTCATTCTAGGCTGGAATGGGTGACAGAAGCAACATCAGTCAGATTGCTATTCAACTGCCTCAAGAAGTTGCCAGATACTCTTTTTGCAAGGTGATAGCAATATACAAGCTTTAGATGCAGAATTCTGATTCCGCGGGAGAGAGTTCTCAGATTTACCAGTAGAGCTGGGTTTCCTGAGGGGCAAGGACTCCATGGACTTCACACCCATGTTGTCCTCAAGAATAAGAAAGAAGGGTGAATGTCCGAATGGTCAACTGGCGTGTGACCCACAGGTAGTAATCTCCAGCAATCATGATGCTGGCATACCATGCCAGTCCTCAATATCTCCTGTTTTCCAACCAGATCTATGGCTGGCAAGCTGACTTTTTGGGGTCAAGGGCCTCCCCTCTATACCTGACTCACGGCTCCTATTAGGAAGCTGTGAGCAGACACTGATGCAATGAGAGCCACACAGAAACCAGAGCATTCATTGAGCAAACTATAAAGGCAACGTTTCTGGTTACCTGGCTTGATTCGGTGGAGTCCTGCAGTATAGCCTCGAGCGAGTCTCCTGGTTTGCTGCATATTTATGCAATTCAGGGGGCCAAGCCTTGCATCCTCCACAGGAGAAATAAGTGGAGGAGGAAAATATAGATGCGAATGAGGCACAAGAGATGATTATGAAAGCCAAAGCAGCGGATTGCTTCCATCTGCCACAACTGTTACCTTACAAATTGAGGGGAGATTCTCGTAACCAAGCCCTCTCTCCAGCACACCACAATCATTTGCACTGACTGACCCACGCATACCACCCATTGGCTGAATGCCCTCTTAAATTACTACCTCATGGATGTTCCCGTTACATAACTAAGAAGTAGGTGACCCTTGCCACTTCTCCTTGGCTTGCCATGTTGAGACTTTGGGCGCGATTTACTGGTTGTGTCCCGCCAGAATCAGGCCAGTAGATATTCCCGTGATTCCGGTCAGTTGCTACGCCTCGCAAGATCTACCGAGATCCTGCGAGACGTCGCACTGTGGGCGGGACTCTGACTTGCAGAGTTAACTTTTGTTTATAAGCTCACTTAACTATCCCTTCCCCAAATTGAACCGGCTCCAGGGATCTACTGGCCTCATCGAGAAGACCCCAGCCGGCCGCTGTTCCGCACTGATCCCCACAAACGGGGATGGGGGGTTGGGGGAGGGGGTCTCCCAAGCGATCGGAGGGCCCCTGGTGGCTGGGATCTGGGCAGGGTGGCACACTGGCACTGCTGATGCCACCCACTCACCTTGACTCTGCCAGCCTGGCAGTGCCACCCAGTTGCCAGCCTGGTACTGCCAAGATGCCCAGGTGGCACTGCCAAGCTGGCAGGGCACTGTGAGGGTGCCCGGCCGGCAGTACCAAGTTGCCTGGGTGGCATTTTGTCCACACCGGGGATTGGGCCCAGGGCGTGTCCTGACTGTATGAGGTGGTTTACTCGTGGACCCCCCCCCCAACAGGTGAGTTAGAGCATTGGGAAATTTGGGTTTCACATTGGCAGAGGGGGTGGGGGGCACTCCGATCTCTCCCTGCATGGAGAAGCTCCACTCGTCGGAGCTCCTCAGTGCAGGCAATGCAGCGAAGTGCAGCCTCGGTGGGGTTACAAGCTCCGGGAACGACCCCTCAAATCTCGCCCAGAACGGATTGTTATTTTATTTTGGTTGGACCGCGCCCGCCTGCAGCCAACGTCCACCTCTGGCTGGCTGCCTTCATGTTGCATCAGGAATTCATCCAAATTAAGCTATCTGCCAACAAACAGCATGAGAAACCTGCTTATTTCACGATAATGAGGGTGCCTGACCAATTTTAGTTCCGAATTCTATTCAGATGATTAGGCCTGTGCAGCACCGATTCTGGTTCTGAAAACAGACGATGGTTAAGGTCTGCAATCTGTAAGATTTCCTTTTTTTGTAAAAAAGCTTTCATGACTACCAGGCAGATTCCCTACAACATATTCACCAGCAAACTGTAAAGCATTTAATGCCAATTATATTTTCTTTCACTTATAAGTGAAGTTGCTCAGACCTGCAACGTTCACTCACAAAGTATTTGAATGCTTGGTTTCAGTGCAATGCTGATTGTAGCTGCTGTACATAACTGCCTCATGCACTTTATGAACCCTACACTTCAGTAAAATTTAATTTCTGCTCTGACAGTCAGAGGTATCGTGAGAACTGGGCTGCTCCTGCATGTCGTTACTTTGAACATCTAATTTTCATGAACATTTATTTTGTTTTGAGCATCGGAGTTTTAATCTATCTAGTTCACAGCCAGTTAGATTAATGGCAGTGCAGGCATTAAGACAGCGCTCCAGTCTGTGATTTATTTTTGTTCCTCCTCCCACCTTCCTCCCCCCCAACCCCCAAACTAGCCCCAGCACATCCTCAAACCCACACTGTTGCATTTCTGTGACTTTTGGTAATTTAACTGCCGAGTCCCTTGGGATGGAGGGGTTAACCTAATGTCAGAGGCAGCAGGTTATGACTTCCATGTAAGTCTGTCAGCTTGTTCCAGTTGGGATCCATCGTTTGTGGAGGCTGACAGGGGGGAGGAGGGGGGAGGGGGGAGGAGAGAGGTCCCTCAGACGACAAATTATAGTTTCTTATTGCACAAACACAAAGGAGCCAAATTTCTTCCCATCGCTAACTTTACAAGGGGGGGGGGTAAGGTAGATTGGAGTGAAAGTAGTATTCAACCCCGAGGAGATTGCTGACCCTAACCAACCTCACTTACCAGTGAAGCCTAGGGGGAGTTATGAATTCAATGATTTGAGATAATTAACTTTCATACATTTCTACCCTCATCTACTTTTTAAGCAGAGGGAGGAAATTAATCTCCTAGTCTTTTAGCACTTTCTTATTTTACCAAAGATCTATTACTGCCATAAACATTTCCCATATAAAAAGGAAATCAGCATAGTCTGTTAAAACCAACAGAATTGTACTTTTCATATATTATTTAGTATCTTTAGTCTGTGCAGTTTTTTGTTGTTGTTTTATATTCAGCTACAATACTGAACTCAAGAGCTGCAAATAAGAAACGAGTGCCTCTCAGAGGATTTGCTCTGCCATTTCGAAATAAAGGGCGCCAAGAAAAATGGCACCCTAATTGAAAAACATCACAACCGTGTACATTTGTCGTGACGATGTAACATTTTGGTATGTCTTGCATTGCAGGAAATCAGTCTCCAGTAAACAGCAAGGTTCGTTACATTTTCATATTGTACAAATTCAAGCTGTTGTGTGTGGAAGTGCCACTAACTTTGGGCATTCCTTTGCCAGCAGATCTGTGCTTTATAAGATGTGCACCAAGTCCCATTCATCTATCACCCTGTGCTTGCTGAACTACAATAAGTCTCCCGTCAAACCACTCCTCAAATTTAAAATGTTCATCCTCATTCCCAAATCCATCCATGGCCGGACTCTCTACTTATCTACACGTAAGCTGCCTCACCTGACAATCATTAAAGATCTCTGCACTCATCCACCTCTGACCTCCCCAATTTAATCACTCCGCCAATGGTGGTCATACCCCAAGTTCTGGAATTCCCTCCCTAAGTCTCCCAACTTTTCAAAGTCTCGGTCCTCCTTTAAGATCAAACATACCTCTGACCAGGTTTTATATTAGTTATATTAGCAGCCTGTCCTAACATCTCCTTGTGTGGATCGATGCCAAATTTTGTTTGATAACGCTCCCGTGAAATACCTTGGGATGTTTTATTAAATGTTTAAGGTGCTATATCATTGCCAATTGTTTGATTAATCCTCCATCCCGGTTTCAACCGGATGAAGCAACAAACATTCAATTGAAATATATAATTAATTATTCAACAAATCATTACACCCAGAGGTTACACACATTTGCTACGACAGCAAGTAAAGAGATAAGGGCATGGAAATATGACAGGTCATACATGGCACCGTATCACTACTCATCTTTGCCACATCAAAATGTACACAAAAAAATAAGCACCGAAGCTGAATTGTGAAGTTAGGTACGGCAGTAGATTTAGTATCTGCTGCAACACAGCTTTCCCTTCCAGGGGCCTAAATGGTGGCACAGCGACAGATTTTCCAGAAGGTTCCTGGAGTTAAGCCAACCCAGAAAATGTGCAACGAGGCAGCAACGCCCCTACAAGGGTTGATTTTGCATGGCCCATGAGGACTCAGGGCTGGTGTGAGAATCACACTAGGGATCCTGCAGGGCACAAACCTCAATAATAATCTTTATTATTGTCACAAGCAGGCTTACATTAACACTGCAATTAAATTACTGTGAAAATCCCCTAGTCGCCAAATGACGGCACTGTTCGGGTACACGGAGGGATAATTCAGAATGTCCAATTCACCTAACAAGTACATATTTCAGGACCTGTGGGAGGAAACCGGAGCACCCGGAGGAAACCCACACAGACACGGAGAGAACATGCAGACTCCGCACCGACAGTGACCCAAGCCGGGAATCGTGCCTGGGACCCTGGAGCTGTGAAGCAACAGCGCTGTGCTACCGTGCCTTCCTATCAAACCTGAACAATCTTTTGCGAGATAGCAGGGAAAATCGACTGCTGAAAATAGCTTCAAAGCTTAAACTAAAAGTTAAGAGCTAATTTGGCGTGTTGGGGGGAGGGGGTAACTTTTCGTTTCACGGCTGTGTTGTTAAAAAAAATTAAGATCTTTGTTCATTTAGAGGAGGAATAGTTTTACGGCAATATGTTATTAACAGTAATGCAGTAACCTACGATTGGAAGAGCCAGTTCAATGTATTAGAACTCGAACACATCGCAAATTCAGAGCACAATTACAATAAACGGTACTTCCGCGTGGCTCCGGTGTGATTTACACGGACTATCTGAAGATTTGCCCTCAATCTTGGCTTGGCATGGCACATCATACAGGGTAACCCAAGAGAAAAAAAGCCAATTAAAGAAGCTATAAGGGTCGAGTTTCTGCTTAGGTGCAATTGCCTGATTGTGCCCCAAGTGCACTTGAAACTTTGCTGGTTGTGTTAGACTTCAAGTTCTCACTAAAATACTTTTATAATCACAAACGTAAAATTATTCCATGAACCAAAGCAGTCGGGATGAGTGAAAGATGATTTTTTATTTCTTCTGCTGCATGGTAACCTTGTATTGTTGTCTGGGTTTAATCATCAAAAGATAAGCATAAAGGGTGTTGAACATGTCAATAAGCGGATTTAAAATTCCAAAAGTGGCTTGAGAAAATACGGAACCATTCACCTGGGGTACACAAGTTCTAAGCAAATTGATATCAGGAAATTTTCAAATATGTCGAACTGGTCTGCATGCTGGGGAGAAGGGCTTTCCTGAACCAGAGAAGCCAGCTGAATCTCACAACTTTGACCAATTTGGTGAGTGTACCCTGATCCGTTCAAATTAAATCTTGAACAAGGAGAACAGATTGTGGAAAACATAAAAATAAGGGATTTTGGGAACACCTCATTTACAAGCTATATTTGTATAGCCTCTTTAGCTTAATAAAACGGCCCACGACCACTTCATTATAAAACAAACTACGACGTGAAAAGCCACATACGGTCTAATGAACAAACGTTCGGTCAAAGATATATAACATGTTTGTGTCTAAGGTTCCTCGATTTTCTCCTGGGTTTGGCTGATTCTGCCCAGATTTGCATTGATTTAACCAGCAGAGCAATGCATCCTCACGGTGTTTAGAAAAGACCACAAAGATCACTGATTTTCAGGATTTCATGCATGCATTTAGTGAAAAGCTCTCTCAAAAACTGCAAAAAATCAAACAAATGCTCTTTTAAATCCTTCTGGACTCCTGCTCCCATGTCAAAATCAAAGTCATTCAATACGTGCAAACAACGTCTGGGATCTTTCGGAAAAATGTAGCGAAAAGCTATAGAAATGTTCTTTTTTTAATTCATAGGTTGCCTCAGATGGTAAAAGCATCACACGACGAAGAAAGGAGAGAAAATATAATCAGCCGGGATTTCACCCACACCATAGCTAAACAGTCCCTGGCATCGCGGTCTTAAATCCTTGGCACCATAATCGCAGCAAACATTACGACCTCCGAAAGACAAAAGAAAATTCAAGGGGGGACAGAACAGAACTTTGTATTTATCTTTTGAGTGGAATTCGCAGTTTAACTTCTCGGTTTAATTTGTGGGGGCATAAAGGAAAAGTCTTTTTTGTTAAACAGCAACGCATTTCTTTTAAAAATTGCTAGATAGTCTAGTCTCGTTATGGTGCGTACACACAAAAAGAACAGCAGTGAAAATTGTGGGTGGCAAAAGCTTCTTTTCCCAAGCCTATAATGAAACCTTAGCATGTGGTAATCTCATGCTGGCTGTTCAGAAAAAAGGCCCAGAAGAATGCACATGTGCAGGAAGTGTAAGGATGTTTCTGTTTAGAGCAAAAATACAAAAATTGAAACATACTTTGAGAATCATTTTAACCATAAAGGTCTTAGGCAAATGAGGCATTTTCTTTCATCAAAGTCTCCCATAGAATTCTACGGTAATAACAGGTTTCTTATGTATATATATTATATATATTAATTTTAAAAAAAAAAATTTAGAGTACCCAATTCATTTTTTCCAATTAAGGGGCAATTTAGTGAGGCAAATCCACCTACCCTGCACATCTTTGGGTTACGGGGGCGAAACCCACGCAAACACGGGGAGAATGTGCAAACTCCACACGGACAGTGACCCAGAGCCGGGATCGAACCTGGGACTTCGGCGCCGTGAGGCAGCAATGCTAGAGAATGTGCAAACTCCACATGGACAGTGATCCGGGGCCGGGATTGAACCTGGGATCACGGCGCCATGAGGCAACAGCGCTAACCACTGCACTGCCCAATATTATATATGTTAATAAACTGCCTGAAGTTCTGAATCGTTTGTGTGCTGATTCTAAGCCCAGAAATAAATAGCCAGAGATAATTGATACAAGTCCCTTTTAAATTTTCTAAGATAGATGGAAAAACATCGCCTGTGCACCGAACAATATCAACACCTAAAAAGAGCATGAACAACAATCTCCAGCAGAAATGATCTGCCAATACATCAACTTCATGATTCCTGGCTACCATCAGAACCAATGTATATCATTTTAATTTTGGTTTTGCTGATAAAATAATAAGAGTTGTCAAAATACAGATGTGCTGTACCCAATCTTTTCCCGTCCGCCTTTGCTGGTTAGTCCATGCATCTATTCTCCTCGAACAAGCCTGGAAAAGTCATCTGGAGGACAGAAGGCTCCTAAAGGCTCCTCATTGGTTCTAGGGTTCTGCAGAGCAGGCTCTTGTTGGTGACGTTTAACCTACCTTAGATGTTTTATGTTCAGTGATAATGACCGATAAATGGTCTGTGGGAAATTCATCGATTGAATGAAGCTTGCCAAATCAACAATATTTTCAATGAGTGAAGACTTGCAATTTGGAACAAGTAGAGAAACCTATGTTGCGCTAGCATTTGTTGTATTGCCTAATGATGAACTTGGTTGTATTTCTGAAAACGTGCATTTTCACCACAGACATGAGAATTGAGAGCAGGAGTAGGTCATTTGACCCCTCAAGCCTGCTCTGCCAGTGAATAAGATCATGGCTGATCCGATTGAGGTCTCCTGCCTCTTAACTTCATTACAGGTCAAAACTCTGTATAACTCAGCTTTGAATCTATTCAATGGCCCAGCCTCTACTGCTATCTGGGAAAAGAGCCTCGTATTACACAGTTACATCAAGGGAAAGGCAATGTAAGTGTCACTTCTTTTTTCAAAAACTCATTTGAAAGTCATAATTGGCCCTCAGTTCTGTAGAGTGAAACATGAACACAATGCGACATGTTGGCACCCGCCAAGGCAATCGCAGCCAATTCTTTGTTTTTATATTATGTTATTAGTTATCGTTAACCTTTTAGTCAGCTCGTAGCGAACTAATGGGTCCTTTTATTTTTAAATAACTGGGACATACTATATGGAGGACTCTCTTGCTATTTTATGGATTTGCTGCGGGAGTTGGGTGGAGTCGGGTTGCCAACTCTGGTTGGAAGCATTCTTGGCGATTTGCAGACCATGTGACATCTGGACATGCGACATCTGCAACGTTTTTGGGTTCCGCCATAGCTGTGCTTCTTTGATTGTAGTTTCAGCCAGTGTTGTGCGAGAAGGTCCGTGAGCAAGTGAAGAAAGGAACGGAAGGTGGGGGAGCAGAGAGAAAAAAACGGAGGTGGGGGAGCATAGAGAAAAAAAACGGAGTTGGGAGAAATTTTATTTCTCCCAGTAATTAGAAGTTACTCACTGAAACAGCATCAATATCCAAAGGTAGGAGAGTCTAAAATCTAGAGGGCAAGGTGCGAGGGGAGAGATACAAAAGGGTCCAGAGCAGTTTTTCCACAGAGAGTGGCGAGTGTTTGGAATGAGCTGCCAGAGGTAGTAGAGGCGGGTACAATTTTGTCTTTTAAAAAGTATTTAGACAGTTCTCTGGGAAAGCTGTTTATACAGGGATTATGGGCCAAATGGGAGCAATTGGGACTAACTTAGTGGTAAAAATTGGACAGCATGGACAAGTTAGGCCAAAGGGCCTGTTTCCATGCTGTAAACCTTTATGATTCTATGAATATCTGGGAACAATATTGGTAACACTTAGATTCCTTTTTAACCAGCGCAATATTATAACTCAAGTCGATACAAATAATATCTACCTCTAATTCACAGTAATTTTGTAACTACTGTACGTCACTGTAACCACTGCTACAATCCCCCACATTGCACAAGGGGGCAGTCAGGTTTCCTGTTAACAACTATTGTATCAAAATGGCAAAATCTATTTGGGGAACAAACCTGAATTAATTGGCATCAGAGGCAGTTAATTCCTATTTTATGTATTACAATGTTGATTTTTAAAGCAACAATTAAAACAAAACTATAGTTTTGAAACAAAATATGTCGGGTGGCTGTCTAAATTATTTTTTTCCCCTTTAATTAGAGCCGAAATTCTGAAACTCTGTCCTAACAGCACAATGGGAGCACCTTCCCCAAACAGACTGCAGCTGTTTAAGAAGATGGTTTATCGACCACCTTCTCAATTACAGATGGACAACAAATGCTGGACTTGCTAGCAATGCCCACATCCTACCAACAAGTGAAAAAAGGCTTTTAAAAAAATAGGGTAGATTTTATGATTGTGCAGTCACAGGGAGGAGCATGTGCTCCACATTCACTTAAAGAGTTTGGGCTCAAAGGACTGTCGGCCTGCAGGTTTTCCCGTCCATTTAAATTAATTATGGAAAATCCTGCAGGGCATGTAAGCATCCATGGTGCTTCAGTCATGTGAAGCTTGGATAAGAGACTGAACTCATCACATCAATAGATGTTATTAATGTCATACCCCAGATATTATAAATTTCATTACAGGTGCAAAATAATCTTTAAAAAATCATCCTGGAGCGTGAAATGTACAAGAAAGTTACTGACTTCTAGTTGACCTGAGGAATTTAAAACATCTCCAATTAGTACTTAGATTTCCACCGGGACCACTCTAGTAGTATTCCTAAGGAGACAGAGTTAGGGTATGAAGATCACAGTGTCCAGACCAGTCTTCCCTTTAAAGTTTAGTTGTTCTGGTTTTCCATCGTTTCTTGGTACACAGTCTGTTCATATTTGTTTGCGCTACAGGGAGCATTGTTCCAGACTACTCATGAGCAATGCCAAAGGTGATCTACCAGAATTGCAAATGCTTTTGTCAGCTATGAAGTTCATATCAGTTATGAAGTTCAGACATCCCAAACAACAAACAGCTAGAATGTTTACGTTATCTATATTTATTGATCTAATTGCTACGTCACAGATTTTGGGATATTTGTTGATGTAATGACTTATGCCAAGTTATTCAGTTCATTCGTCACACGTGGGTAATTCTATTTGAAGCTAAACTTAAATTGATCTACTTTCCATTTCTCTATAGGCTCAACTGGTAAATGCTTTTACCAAAATGAAATTGAACCAAATACACAAAAGTGGGCACGAGTTTGATTCTCACTGATGAGTTGGTTAGTCTCAGCTGCTCTTTACTTGGCCTCAGTTGTAACTTGTCTAAAATAAATAACAGGTGCAACCCAATGCCACACTGCACCGGAAAAGCAGCTCGCCACGGCACAGCGTGGCCGATAAAAGCCGGGAGACCCCACTCCCGGGATTCACCTGGCTCGCAACGCCTCGCGAGACCCAACGAGATCCCGTGAGACATTGCGATGTAAATCCCGCCCACAATGGGCTGCGTCACTTTTTGGCAAATCTGCATATTACAGTCTCACTCTAATGCGCAGACTCCGGAGGTACCTGAAGCTTTGTGATTCAACCCCTTCGCCTCGGAGACCTCGAGCGAATGCCGTTCAGCAGTGGTCTCTGCAAACGAGGACCAGACAGAACGGCACTACTCCCAGGGGACCCCACCTGCAAGACCTTTTGGCAGGGTGGTGACCTGGCACTGTTGGTGCCACCTGGTCATATGCTGGCAGTGCCAGATCAGCACCCTGGTTGTGCCATTACTTTGGCTGGAATTTTCCAGCCGTTCCCGCCGACTTGATTTTCCGGTCCCACTGACAGCGAACCCCGGCATGGGTTTCCCAACGGCGAGGGGTGCATACAACCGGAAACCACATTGACAGCGTCATTTACCAGAACATCCCGCCGCTGACCATGGCGAGCCGCCCCCACCGCCACGGATCACACCGCGTGAGGGGTGGGGAGTGAGGGGGTTCGGAAAATCCCACCCTTTGTTTTTCAAGGCATCTGAACTATGAGAATTTATTTAAGTGAATAAATGTCTCAGTTGGATCCAGTTCACACTTTGCCGTGTACAATTACATTAAGGATAAAATAGATGTGGCGTCAGGACAATGAAATAAACATGTTTAGCACACTTTGAGGACTGTAATCCAAAGGAAGTCAAGATCAACAACAGACTGAGCAACAAAAGGGTTAAAACCGAGAGGCCATTATTAGTAGTTGTGCCGAAATCTTCCTGTTGGGAGTTCCTTTGAGAAAGAGTGAGAAAGGAACAGTATTAATAGCTGCTGCCTTGCTGCATTTTCCCACAGGCCTGGACAGGATCTTCAGATCAGCTCTGCATTATGAAAAGGCGACCTGAGCCTAAGAGCAGAGTGGAAATAACGCAGGGCCTCATGCAGAGGAAGCACAATGTTCTCAGAAACAAGGTCCAGTTAGGTGCAATCTTGTGCAGATCCACAGCTTCCTCACAAAGTCTATTAAATATTTACAAGGCCAGTCAATTAAATTACGGGACTTTAGTTTTTGCAAAGACTTTTCGTTTTCATGCTAATTTAAAATAGGTTTGGAAGCATTCCCCCGTTACTTGACATGAATGAAATACATATATTTGAAGGGAAGGACAGGGACAAGATTTTACTGTTAACCCCGACAAAAATCCGAATGGGGAAAGATCTTTTTTGTTCCCACTTTATTAGGTAGTTTTGCTTTCTCGTAAGCTGAGCATTATTTATTGAAAGTTTCACAAAAGGCAGAAAATGTAAGCTTCGGCACTGTAAACAGCTCAACCGAGAGAGTGTTAAATTGTAGAGTCTCATTGGAAAGAATGATTTAACAACCACACAATTAAAGAAGATGCAGCAGTCCCCATTTCGCCAGGTTGTGAATTTGACTTAAGGCAGGCACTGCACACTGAATGAAGACATGATTCTGAGGTTGGCTGCTTTGTCGGGTTGAACTAGAATGACCTCTTACAAAATGTGTAATTAAAAGATTTAGTCAGTACACAGACTGGAGCCAATGGCTTCCATTGATCCGTGAGATGCATTCCACTACTGCCTATGGTCTAAGCAAGAGGAGTTTAATGCTCAGCTTTTCAATATCAGAGGGTAGTAATTTCATTGTAAAATTAGATAAGTGCGTAGAGACATTGGAACATTTTTATGAATTGATTTGTCCCATTGGTAAGCAGGTAGTATGCATTTACCACAGAGAGTGTCACAAATGATACTTACCTTTTGTCCACTGATGCCGTCTCCCTTTGGTATCTTTGCTTCAGATAAAGTATCAGATGGGAAAATGCATTCTGCTAGTCAAGGGTGCTACATAAATGCAAGTTGTTGTTCTTACTGTATCTTGTAATGCTCATAATAGGCCAAAACCACAGTCTAATTGCGAAGTTCATTCAGTGAATTGGGCCATCCAAAACATAGATATAATTAAAGACAACTCAGTTCATGAGAGTTACTTAAAAGGGGTAACACAAGCAAAATTAAATCATAACACACACTTCACTGGTGAACAGCGACAGGGTGCAATGCAACTATAAATATGGACTTAATGCAACTTATGGTTGGGTTTTTGGAGGACTGAATACTTCTGGGTGGAATTATCCCATTTTGAGACTAAGTGCTGTGGTGGGTGCAGGAACATAAAGTGCTTCCCGCTGCGGAGGTTGGCAAGAAAATGTGCCAAGTCATCCGATCCCGACCTCATTAACTATGCACCCGGGCGCTGCATTCAGTTACGGGGTAGGTGTGGATGCCGTATAGTCCATCATTGTGTCTGGGTGCCATGTTGAAAAGGCGGGCAGTATCACTTTTTTTTTCTTCTTTTAAAAAAAATAAATTTAGAGTACCCAATTCATTTTTTCCAATTAAGGGGCAATTTAGAATGGCCAATCCACCTAGCCTGCACATCTTTGGGTTGTGGGGGTGAAACCCACGCAAACACGGGGAGAATGTGCAAACTCCACACGGACAGTGACCCAGAGCCAGGATCGAACCTGGGACCTCGGCGCCGTGAGGCTGCAGGGCTAACCCACTGCGCCACCGTGCTGCCCTCGGGCAGTATCACTGACCCACTATTAGATAATGAAGGTGGATCTGCTGGAACATTGAGGCTGGTGGTTGGAACGCCTCCAGGACGTAGAAACCGGAAGGTCCACCTGATAGATGCTCCGCCGCCCACTGCTGTGGTGTTCCATGGTTGCGGGCGGCCTCCATCCTGAACTCCGGACGAAGGCAGCCCCTGGCATTGTTCAGGTGAATCTGGACATGTGCTTGCCATGTTGTTCCGAATGTGTTTCATGCTGGTGTGTTTTCCTGTCGGCACTGCGGAGAATCTGGCTTGGGGGGGCTCCGGCCTTCATTTGCATCCCATTAACGGTATACAAATCCAGCTCACGCTGGTCTCTGGCAGGTTTTCTGACCCGCCATAGCAGGCACTGGTAGATGATTCCGCTGTAAAATCATGCGCAAAACCAATTTCTGGGCCTCCGCTGACGAGAGCTTGGATGAATCTCCCCCATTATTTTAAATAAAAGCTTTGTGAGGATATACTGGCACAGACATTTTCTGAGGAACAACCTGGAAATACTTAATTTGTATAGAAAAGCCTGTTGGGCGCGATCCAACGGCCACGCCTCTCCCGAAAAGCAGCTCGTCGCGACGCAGCGTGGCCAATAATATCCAGGTGACCCCACCCATGTTCGGGTTGGGGGGGTCGGGATTACTTCAGGGGCCTCAGAGATCGGGACGCCGTTCAAACAAGGCAGCCTGATCACTTGCTACACTGCGGAGTCCCGGCGAGCAGAGCTCCGCAGTGTACAAAATGGGGCTATGTATGCTAGTCACGTTGAATAGCCATGTGTTTCTTGGCGTTGCGGGAGCTGGGAAACACTTAGCTGAACACGTTCGCTATGGGACTGCTCGCTATGGCACCTGTGCACCTTCCAAGCACGGGTCATCAGATAGTAAGTAGGAATGACAACTCTGGCTGACTTCACGGGCGAGATTCTCCCAGCCCGGGGCCGAGTCGGAAAATCCCCGCAACTGGGCCATGCCGCCCCGGTGCCGGCACGCTTGGCGCGGCGCCGGTTGAGGGCCGCCGATTCTCCAGCTCGGATGGGCCGACCGGCCGCTCTAAAAAGACAGAGTCCTGCCAGTGCTGTCCACACCAGGTCACAGCTGGCGAGAACACTGAGCGCAGGGTCGAGGGGCAGCGCGGGAGGCTCCGACCCCGAGGTGGGGGGGGACCTCCGATGGGACCTGGCCTGCGATCGGGGCCCACCAATCGGCGGGCCGGCCTCTCGCTCCCTGGGCCTATTTTCTTCCGCTCCCACGCCATGTTGCGTCGGGGCCGGCGCGTTGAGGGAGGCTACCGCGCATGTGCGGGTTGGCGCCACTGCGTATGCGCGGATCTCGCGGCGCACAATTCGCGCTGGGATGGGAGGCTGGAGTGCGCTGTGCTGGCCCCCTGTAGCGGCCAGAATCGGTACTCCCAGTGGCCCGTTCACGCCGTCGTTTCCAAAGGCGTGGACACTCTTCCGCCGAATGGAAGAATCCCGTCCAACACCTTTCACGCAAAGATCAGGAAGACAATCATAGTGTCCCCATTGGTAACTTCTTAAGCATATTACCAATTCTTAACATGATTAATGTGGGGTGGTGATACTGTTTGAACTGACATACTGAGGTCCGTCAACATCACGCTGTCTTTCATAAAATGAGACCACAATGAAGAGAGAGGGAGCGAGAGAGAGACAAAAAGGAAGAGAGAAAGCAGGAAAGGATAACGTGGAGACATGGAGAAGTATTCTGAGCAGTGCCATATAAGACCCATAAACCACACGAACTTCACATATGGTACAAGTTGGAGGATGACTTACAGAATACATCAACCATCTATTGTCCGTGAAGCTCCTTTGCCTGCTGTTGTGCTGTACACAGCTGTGCTGCGGAGCAGGCCAGTTCCTAACAGCACATTTTTATCACCACATGGGTGGTGACTTTTTGCCTTCTGTCTGCTCGCTCACTGACTTAATTGTGGACAGGCTTCCCAGTAAGAAATGGTCCCAGGTGGGTCACATTATTTGAAGTACTTGATTGCAACAGTGCTTCATACAACACAGCTGCACACAGTTTATAACATTGCAACAAGGATATTGTTTGTGAGTAAACGACTGAGTTGTACAATGTTTAAATAAGATTGAATTTCCATTTAAGAGAATGAATTGATCATTGAACAGCCAGATACAATAAGATGGAAATGTAAGTCAATTAGGCCGCAAGGAAGCCAATAAAATTAAAGAACGAAAGCACATCCACAAAATGACATGTGAAAGCTTTCCCTTTTAATGTGTAAGGAATGGGATGGGCCTAGTGTATGACAGAGGCTGATTTGGAAGAGTAGATTGCAACATCAAAGTTCAAATCAATTTCAAGTGTGTTCCGATCCCTTGTGAAATGGAAATACGTTTTCTCCGAAGCAAAGTTATCTAAGTAATATTTAAAGGAGGAAGAGCTCTTCGTCCATCTTTTATTTGTCTTGGATGCTTAAAAACTATGGGTTTCGCTGCTGTAAGTAACAACTGCAGCTATGGATGCACAACACATAATCTATAAAGGATATATAACAGAAATCTCTGATTAAATAAGTCACCGAGTGTCAGGCAAACATAAACCTGGTAAAAAGTAGGAATATTTGGGAAATTGCTTTCGGAAAACAGTATTCCTGAGTAAATACACCATGTTATTGAGCCATACAAATTGGAAAAGTTCCAGCTTTGATGTACATTCTGTATTGAATTGATATTGGGCAACAACATAGAATTCTCCCGAGCTCCTGCCAGTGGGTTCAATGGAGGGCACCGGGGTGGGGGCTTTGGGGGAGGGGGGAGAGAGAATATGGCGAGAGGCCCAGACATCAGTTTCACATCGGCATGAATTTAGGGCAGCAACTTCTGCTGGTGCCCACCATGGCGTGGATTTGTATCCCGTTAATGGGATGAAAATGAAGGCCCGGGTCCCCCACGCCAGATTCTCCGGCAGGAAACACATTCAGAACAACGTGGCGAGCAGATGTCAGGACTCACTGGGATAATAGCTGGGGCTGCCTCCGGAGTTCAGGATAGAGGCCGTCCACAACCCTGGACCCCGGAACACCACAGCAGTGGGTGGGGGAGCATCTGCAGGTGGATCTTCCAGATTCAGTATCCCGGACGGGGTCCATCTTCCGGCCTCAATGTTCCAGCAGATCCATCTTCTTTCTCAGGAGGTCCATCTTCTGGTCTCAAGAGTGTCTCTGGAGATCCAGCTTCATTTTCAGGAGATCCATCTTCCTTCTCCAATAGTGGGTCAGTGATGTTGGACGCCTTTTCAATATGGCGCCCGGGCACAACTGCAGACTACGCGCCAAGCGGGGTCTGCCCCGCCACTGGACACAGCGTAAAACACCCGGGTGCATAATTAATGAGGTCAGGACCGTAAAAACTTGGCGTGTTTTCCCACTCGACTTCGCAGCGGGAAACACTCCACGTTCCCGCACGCGTCCCTGCACTTAGTCTCAAAATGGGAAAATTCTGCCACCCGCTTTTGGAGATTACTACGTAGGTTTAGATTTAGAACAAAGAACAAAGAACAAAGAAATGTACAGCACAGGAACAGGCCCTTCGGCCCTCCAAGCCCGTGCCGACCATACTGCCTGACTAAACTACAATCTTCTACACTTCCTGGGTCCGTATCCTTCTATTCCCATCCTATTCATATATTTGTCAAGATGCCCCTTAAATGTCCCTATCGTCCCTGCTTCCACTACCTCCTCCGGTAGCGAGTTCCAGGTACCCACTACCCTCTGCGTAAAAAACTTGCCTCGTACATCTACTCTAAACCTTGCCCCTCTCACCTTAAACCTATGCCCCCTAGTAATTGACCCCTCTACCCTGGGGAAAAGCCTCTGACTATCCACTCTGTCTATGCCCCTCATAATTTTGTATACCTCTATCAGGTCGCCCCTCAACCTCCTTCGTTCCAGTGAGAACAAACCGAGTTTATTCAACCGCTCCTCATAGCTTATGCCCTCCATACCAGGCAACATTCTGGTAAATCTCTTCTGCACCCTCTCTAAAGCCTCCAAAAAAAAAGATAGTTTTTTTTGAGGGAAATACCCAAGGGTTCTCATTCCTCATGGAATTATGCCGAGTATGAGTCTCCGGGCGGGATTCTCTAAAACCATCCACACTGCCGGGAAACCCACTGGAGGGGGTGCAGAGCCAGCGGGAAAAGTGAATCACGACAACCAGAACATTCTGGCCTCTGCCTTCTGAAAAGAAAGGAGGACATTTAAAGATGAAGATTATGCGCTGCATGCAACTAATGCATTGGTTGGCACCACACACAAATATATAAGGACAAACAATATAGGAACCATACTCATCTCATGTTTAGTGTAAATAGAACTGATGACTGCAATGATGCCTTCTTGCTCATCTCACTCCCTGCCTTAGCTCATTTGTTGTGAACCATTCTGAAATGTCTTTGTTCGTCTGGACCGGACTATTCTATTACTCTCCTGTCTAATCTCTCACTTTGCACTCTCTGTAAGCCTGAGCCCACACAAAACTCATCTGTGTTCATCCTAATTCACCCCACGTCTAGTTCACTCATCACCCCATGCTCACTGTCCTATGCTGTTTCATGGTCTAGGAACAAGTTGCTTGACACCATCCAGGACAATCCAGCCTCCTCGACAGCTACCCCTTCCACAAAGATTCACTCCCTCCACCACCGATGCCCATACTATCTACAAGATAGTACAAGCAGGAACTCGCCAAGGCTCCTGAGGCAGCGCCTTCCAAACCCACGACCATTACCATCTAGAAGGACAAGAGCAGCAGATACCTGGGAACCCCACCACCTTGAGGTTCCCCACTAAGTCACCCACCAGCCTGACTTGGAAATATATCCCCATTCCTTCACTGTTTTGCTGGCTCAAAAATCCTGGGACTCCCTCACTAACAGCACAGTGTGTGTACCTACACTCATGGACTGCAACAGCTCAAGAATGCAACTCACAAACACCTTAAGGGCAACTAGAGATGGGCACTAAATGCTGGCCCAGCCAGCAACGTCCACACCCCACAAATTAAGAAACCTAGCGCTGGATTCCCCGATTTGAAGACTACGTTGTGACGCCGGCATGGGAATAGTGGTGTTTTACGTCTGGAAAAATGGCGCCCGTCTGGTAGGGAGCTAGCAGGCACGCAGCATAAAGCTCCCGGCTTTACCTGCGAATATCGCCAGAGAATTGCCGGGTCCGTGGGTGTGCATGTGTATGGCAGCGGCCTGCAGCGGCCACACTGTGCAACATGGCGCCGACCTGGCCTGCCAAAAACTGTCCCCCTTTGCCCTAGCTTGCCACACCCGGACCATCCCAACCAGTGCCTCCAGCCCCTGCCAAGGCCCCCCCCCCCCCCCCACTGTCCGCAGAACGGCTCCCATCGACTATGGCGGCGCTGGACTCGGTCCGCAGCCACCACGCCGGGTTCACAAAAATAAAAAGGACCGGTGTCCATGCCGTCGGGAACTCGGCCCATCGGGCGCTGATCATCGGGGGTGGGCCTCAGGTGACGTCTTGGGGCCGCCCCGACAGCGTGTGAGTATGCCGTTTTCGAGGGGGCAAAGCATTGCAAAAGCGGCACGGCCCCCAATTTCGGAGCAGGCGGTGATTCTCCGGCCGATCACCGAACGCGATTTTGGCGTCGGCAACCGGAGAATCCTGCCACTAGATTTTAAAATTGTCGTCCTTATTTTCAAACCCTTTCACTTTCTTACCCCATCTCTGTAATGTCCTCTAACCCGACAGCCCACTGAGATATTCGCATTCCTCCAGTTCTGGCCCCTTGCACATCTCGGGTTTAATTTCTCCTACACTGGTGGTCATGCCCACAGCTGCCTCGGCCCTCATCTATGAAATTTCCTCCACAAATCTCTTGCCTTTCTCTCCACATTAAGACCAGCCTTGTTGACCAAACTTTTGCTTCCAATATCTCTTTCTGGGTCTTGTCAAAGTTTGTTCGATAATGCTCCTGTGAAAGGACTAGGGTCCCTTTAACTGGGTTAAAAGGGGCTATGTAAATGCAAGCTGTTGTTGTCTCGCAGCATGACAACAAACAACAGCTAAAAAAGAGATAGACATTCAGTTGTGGGGAACTGCAGACTGCACAAATCAGGATAAAGATGAAATAATTTGGGATTGTACGTCTATCTGCATTGGGATACTTTTGGTATTGTGCTGACGGAATGAGGGTTGGCAGGATTTGGTAGATTCAGTGTTTCTTTGGCAGAGGAACTGACTTTAGAAGTAAACATTGTCATTTTACAATTAGGAAGAAAAATAAAGCTTAAGCTGCCCGTCAATATGCTGCATTAAGGAAATTCTGCGACATGAAATTGTGGTCACAATTCCCCACATAGGTCTTTCACAAGAGGGATGTGCCAAGTTGAAGAAAAACTGTTTTCTCACAGGGAAGGCAGAAAAAATGGATGTATTGTGTGTCTCCTCGTGGTTAAATCAACATCTGGCCACTTCCCACAATGTAGGCAGAGGAAACAGATGATCTGCCAGCTCTCTCCATAAGGGCATAATGTACCACAGGAAGGAAAACAATGGGAATTTTATTTTTTTAAATCACTGCTTGGCAACGTAGAGAATTTGATGATATAGTCCCTGACATTCCATTTGTTCAAGAGATCATGGGCGAGATTTCCTGGCCCCCCAGCCACGGGTTTCCTGGTGGCGGGAAGCGACTCGTCATTCGCGGGCGACAGTATTCTCCGCTCCCGCCGCTGTCAATGGGAATTCCCACTGAAGCCGACCCATGCCGCCAGGTGGGGGAGGGGAGGATGACGGCGGCAATAGAATCCCGCCACCAGAGAACGGCTGGAGCATTCCAACCCATATGTCCTGCCTGTTAGTATTTAATAAGTTCTGTTGATGGATGTTAAATAGCTGGTAGTTTAAGATAATAAGATGAACAGGCGTTGGGTATTGATTAGTTAATTATGCTCAGATATGTATATAAAGCATTAGCCTGAACTGGGATGGGTGTGTTAAGAGTGGATACGTTAGCTCTGTGGTAAGCAATCAACAGTCTCCACCATCCTTGTGTCATGTGAGTACCTTTAAGAAATGGGTGTTTATAAATGGATGTGTATATAAGTATCTGTAGTAAGAGTACCTTTAAGAAATGGGTGTTTATTACTGCGAGAGTGGGTGGATCTGGGCTGTCTGTCAGCTTTTTACTTTTGTTTTAGGCTGTTTGCTGCAGGGTGTGTTTTAGTTTCGTTTTCAGAGCTGGATAGCTGCAGTCACAGCCAGAAGGTATATTAGAGTCTATGTAATCTAAAGAATGTAAATCGATCCTTTGGTGATTTAAAACTAATAACTGCTCGCAGTATTGACTTTAACCTGATGTGCTTCTGTTTAAAGGTATTTTAAAAGTCTTCTGGATGTTAAAAGGACGGCTTCAGAATTACTTAGTGTTGTATTCTTTGGGGGTTGCATTTGAATTAATGGTTGCTAAGATGTTC
Organism: Scyliorhinus torazame; assembly: GCF_047496885.1. Lineage (NCBI taxonomy): Eukaryota > Metazoa > Chordata > Chondrichthyes > Carcharhiniformes > Scyliorhinidae > Scyliorhinus > Scyliorhinus torazame. The sequence goes on from NC_092712.1 coordinate 301,315,698, forward strand.
ACCGTTTGTTTTTAAAAGGTTAACTTGAAATCATAGAATAAACATTGTTTTGCTTAAAAAAATACTTTTCCATTTCTGCTGTACCACACCTGTAGTGTGGGCCGTGTGCTCCCCATACCACAATCTATTAAAAGTTGTGGGTCAGGTGAACTCCATGATACACTGTGGGGTTCTCTAAACCCTGGCCCATAACACTTGTCTCAGTGTCTTCTTCACAACCAGGATTGGGAATTCCAGTGTCTATTTAATCGGGAAATATCATCACAAGCTTGCAGTGTTACACTTTTTTTTAAACTTGAAAAGATCCATTAACTGATGGCTCTAATCCAGGTAAATGAATTTTAAAAGTGAAAGCAAACATTTATATAATATATTTCATAACCTCATTATGTCCGCCAACAACTTTACAAGCAATTCAGTACTTTTGAAATGCTATCACTGTTACAATGGCCTGAATTGTCATGGATTCGGGATGATTCGGGGATCCTTTAAAAATGGCAGCCATGACCCAATTCCGGGACCCAGGGTTTTCCCATTTTTGGGGATTTCTTTGAAGGGTGTGGCATGGGCAATGGGCGGGGTGAGGGGGTGACAAGGGGTAGGAGAGGAGGATTCCCATAGCGTTCTTCAATTAATACCAATAAATTCTTTGTGTCCAGCCGGGAAGGGAGATGGGGCCAAAACCTAACGCCTCACCTTAAAGACAAGTGGGCGGGATCTTCCGGCTGTTCAAACTGGCGGAATCTTCCGGGTTTCCTGGCAGTGTGGGGTGGATTCAATGGGAAAATCTCATTCACAGCAGCAGGACCAGAAGGTCCCGCCACCGGCCAACAGCGGGACACCTCCTGCAGCAGGGGAGGGCAGAGAATCTCGCCCAGTTACTGAGGTGTAACCCTCTCCTCAGTACTGCACAGAAACGTCAGCCTAGATTCTGTGCTCAAGTCTCTGGGGTGGAACGTGAATTCACACCTTCCAACTCGAAAGTGCTGTCCACTGAGCCATGACTGACACCACCACCAAAACTCACCTGATGAAGGGGCTACGTGCCAAAAGCTAGTGATTCCAAAGAAACCTGTTGTAATTTAACCTGGCGTTGTAAAACTTCTTACTGTGCCCACCCCAGTCCAACGCCGACATCTCCACATCGTGACCACCAATCTGGGAAGTGTTCCTATTAAACAGACTGCGCTGAGCCGCCCCACTTACATCATTGTGTTCTCCTGCATGTACATAGCAAGAAAACAGCATTGCCGTTTCACAAAATATTTGCATGCATTCACCATATGAATACCGCAACAACCTTTACCTGACCAAGTTCAGAGAGCACTTACTGAAATGACGATTTCATTTCAGGAATTGCTAGACTGCAGAGGTACAAAGAGCATCCACATCAGATCGTTTCTGCATTTTACCCTGGGTACTATATTACAGCAGTAATGGAGGGAATTCATACAATGCATCACTGCTCGTAACAGTGCATCTTTTATGTGCGCAGGTTTCATATTTGAGTGGACCTTTTCATGACACCGTTAAATATGTGCTACTCGAGGAAAGTCAGACAAGCACAAGATGGTGACTCATTCACTTCAATAGTGAACTACTGTGTGGAAAAACAGTAACATCTTTAAACATACCTACGCATTTGTTCAAAACAGGCAGACATCAGAACCTCTCAACATAACCTATTGCAAAGCTCCAACCTTTTAGGGGGAAAAAAAATCCTCTGTTCAGTTTCAAGAAACCATTCTGTGTTGCAGTCATGTTTCGATGGGCCACATATAAAACTGAGTTATGTAGATGCACACAGAACCCAAATATAGATCGGGATAAAAGGCCATGCCCCATAGTGAGAGAAATAGTCAGAGTTGGGCTTGCAATTGCAATTCTTCATACTTTGTTCCTGATGATTGCTGGGAAGACGGGTACACAGCCATGGAAATTTGATAGCTTCATTCCCATTTTTTCAATTGAGAAAATGGGCATCTAAGCAATAAAAAAGGTGCACACACTGTAATGATATGTAGAATATCATTTGTGTACATAACATAATAACCAAACTGTATAAAAACATGAGTGCCTGCATGAGATTACAATTCTAGCATTCGACCACAGGTGGCGTGGTTACAGGACTATATCCACATGTGGGAGACAGGAAGTATTCTAGCATCTGACCACAGGTGGCGTGGTGACAGGAGAACATCACTGGAAGACACCCACATAACCTGGACAGCACAGAGACACAACCTGGACAGCGAGCACAGCGTGCAGTCACAGATCGAGCGGCTCCTGAGTCAACAATAATTAGCCACTACATAAGTTGAAGGAAATTTCTGCTCATCCAGTGCTGGATGTCAGGTGAGTCGTCTGACATGTTAAAGACAGCGGTGGGTTGAGAGAGTGCTGAGGTACATAGAACATACAGTGCAGAAGGAGGGCATTTGGCCCATCGAGTCTGCACCGACCCACTTAAGCCCTCACTTCCACCCTATCCCCATAATCCAGTAATCCCTCCTAACCTTTTTGGTCACTAAGGGCTATTTATCATGGCCAATGCACCTAACCTGCACGTCTTTGGACTGTGGGAGGAAACCGGCGCACCCGGAGGAAACCCACGCAGACACGGGGAGAACGTGCAGACTCCGCACAGACAGTGACCCAGCGGGGAATCGGACCTGGGACCCTGGCGCTGTGAAGCCACAGTGCTATCCACTTGTGCTACCGTGCTGCCCTTGGTAGAGCTGGGTGCTGTCAGCTCATATGTGGAAACTGACACTGTGTGCTTCGATGATGTGGGACATCATGTAGATGTGAAATAGGGTGGGGTCGAGGACAATCTTTGGGCGTCACCAAAGGCAATGGCATGGGCTTTGGCAGACAAGATGACTCTCTGGATATGACTGGATAGATAAAAAAGCAAAGTACTGCAGATCCTGGAAATCTGAAATGGAAACAAATTGCAGGAAATACTCAGCAGGTCAGGCAGCATCTGTGGAGAGAGAAACAGAGTTAAGGTTTCAGATCAATGATCCCTCAAAAATTAATGCTGTCTCACTCTCTCCACACAGGCTACTTGACCTGCTGAGTACTTTGAGAATTTCCTATAAATAAAAATGAAACCAGGCATGTACAGTCACATCGATGGATAGTGATGTACGAACGCTGGGGGATTGTGCGGCCCACAGTGTCAAAGGCTGTCGTCAGGCTGGAAAGGATGCGTTGGGACAGTTTACCTTTGTCATTGTCACAGAGGATGGCAACTGCAAGCCAGATAAGAGCTATTCGGTACCATCGCAGGGGCAAAAGCCAGACTGAAGGGACTCAAATATGGAACTCAAGAAAAGATGGGCATGGATTTGGGCGGTTTCAGCATCTTCAAAGACTTGAGAGGAAAAGGAGTTTGGAAATATGGTGGAAATCTGCAAGGACGCAGGGGTGGGTGTCAAGGCTTTTTTTTTAAATGAGAGGGGTGATGATGACAGATTTAAAGGAGAGGGGGACTGTGCTTTAGGAGAGGAATGGTTAACAATATCGGCCAACATGGAACTAGGAAAGGAAGCAATCAGTCGTGGAGCGGGAATAGGGTCAAAGGAAGAGGAGATGCAAAGTTACCAAGCTTAAATACATCCCTGTCTGTCGAACCACTATTCAACTCATAGAAGGAAAATAAACCACATCCAGTAAACCCATGAAGGAAACCAACCGCACATATTTCAGAGCAAAAGGAATGCCACAATAGTGAAAAGGCATCAAAATGACAAAGAAAGCTTTCGTATTAACTATGATAGAAAGAAGTGAGTGATATTTTAAAAAAATAACAATTATTGAGAGCAAACGAGAAACAAGCCATGAAATTAAGCCACTGAGAGTGGGATTGAGGAAGGGTGTGTCAAAGCTACAAATAGGTAAGTTTGTTGCTTCACTTTCTAATCGAGGAGCAAACTGGGAGCTTACTTACCTCGAAAGGGAACTGGGTGGTGTTGCAGAGGTAAGTTGTAACAGAATTCATAAGAGTTCCAGTGGATAATGGTTGACAAGCAGCTGTTCTAAAGTAAGGTAAATAAGTCTCAGGGGCCGGATAAGATGCATCGGAGGATCCTTAAGGAACTAAAAGAAGGGAATTGCAGGAACTCTGACACAAATCTTCCAGAAATCATTAAAAGCTGGAGAGGTCCCTGTGGATTGGAGAAAGACAGATGCTGTTCCTATTTTTAAAAAGATAGCAAAAGTGACTCAGGAAACTACAGATGGAGAGTTTGCCATTCATTGGGCAGTATGGTGGCACTGTGGTTAGCACTGCTGTCTCACGACGCCAAGGACCCCGGTCACTGTTCTTGTGGAGTTTGCACATTTTCCCCGTGTCTGCGTGGGTCTCACCCCCACAACCCAAAAAAAAATGATGTGCAGGGTAGGTGGATTGGTCATATTAAATTGCCCCTTAATTGGAAAACAAAGAATTGGGTACTCTAAATTTATTTAAAAAAAATAAGTCTGCCATTCATTGTGGTAAAGTTATGGAAACCCTTAGTGGGGAGAAGCCCACGGATTGCTGGAATACAAACAAAGTCAAAACAACAGAAAATTTGGCTTCACAAAGAGGTTCTGTCTGTCTGATTAGTTGGTTTTCTTTAAGAATGTGAGAGAAGTGTTTAATGAGGGTAAGACAGTGAATGTGATTTACTTGGAATCCTGTAAGGACTTTGATACAATTCTTGTGGTCTAGAATTGTTTTAAAAAGCTAGAATCAGTAGAAATAATTTACACTGCATGCATAATTGAACTGGGAGAGTGGTGCTACAAGGATTGCACTTGACCTGGGAGAATGACAGCACGGTAGCACAGTGGTTAGCACAGTTGCTTCACAGCTCCCAGGTTCGATTCCCGGCTTGGGTCACTGTCTGTGCGGAGTCTGCACGTTCTCCCCGTGCCTGTGTGGATTTCCTCCGGGTGTTCCGGTTTCCTCCCACACTGCAAAGATGTGCAGGTTAGGTGGATTCGCTTTGCTAAATTGCCCTTAAGTGTCCAAAAAAAAAGTTAGGTGGGGTTACTGGGGATAGGTTGGAGGTGTGGGCTTAAATGTGGTGCTCTTTCCAAGGGTCGGTGCAGATTCGATGGGCTGAAAGGTCTCCTACTGTTCTATGATTCTATGATACTGGTCAGGTTCTCCAAGAGCCTGTCTGGTGGTGAGGGGAGTGGGCAAAAAAAAGAAAATCCAAAGGCGACATTTGCTTGAAGGTCAAGAAAATAATACGTGCATAGAAAATGAAAATAAAAGATAAAGGAGTCTCAAAGGACAATAAATTATACCTATTGCAACAATGCTTAAGTGCAGCGAATAAAGCTAATTAGGTGCTGGGTTAAAAGGCCAATGCCAAGCTCAGAGAGTGAGGTAAACCTAACACTTTTAAAATAATTTGCACCTCTGCACTTCAAATACTGTGCCCAGTTCTCTTTGCCAGAGTAGAAAGGGGATTTGAGAGGGTATGTAATAGGGCAACTACAGTGATTGAGGAGATGGAAGGATTGAGGAGCAATTACATGAAGTAAAGATCGGGGATAAGCTTGCTGGAAGGGACTAGATAACGTAGACCATGGTGGGTTATTTTGTTTTGACCAGAACAGTAGAATCAGGGGATTCAGCATATAACCAATGTCCTGGATCGTTCTTGGAGTAACAACCATCGTCAGGTTGCTGCTCCGCTTGAACTTTATCCTGCCTCGATCCTGCCTCGCGTTATTTGCTGCGTCTTCTGAGCCTGGCTTTTCCAGAAATGCTAAACACAGCACCCCTCGAAGAATTCCATCGCGTCGCAGTAAAATCGGGGGAAGGGCAGAACATGCTCCCCCTCCCTTTCTCTTTACGGCACAAGCTACCAGATAGTAATTTTAAAAGTCTAGTATGAATGTTAGTAACTGAGTGAATGAATGGATGGATAAGATGGGTAGGGCGGGTGAGGTGAGTAGATAAGTGGGTTGGATGGATCAGGTAGTTGGCGTGGCAAGTGGGTAAGGTGGTCAGTGGGTAGGGTGGCAAGTGGGAGCGTGGGTAGATGGTTGGGAGCTTATCATGTCAGGTGCGGGGGGTAATCGGACGATGGAGGAGTGGTGAGGTCTGGTCTGCTGGGTTAGTCAGGGGGGAGTAGCATGACAAGGAGGCGGGGGAGCGGGTCAGGTTTGGGCGTAGTCAGGAGTTTAGGCAGGTAGTGTGGTTGTATGGGGTAGGCAGGTAGTGTGGTTGTATGGGGTAGTCAGTTCACATCAGGGGGATATTTGGGTCGGGGGGGGCTAGTCAGTTCAGCCGGGTTGGGTAGTTGGAGGGTTGGGTTGTTTGAGTAATTGGAGTGGCTAGTACTGGAATTATCGAGATGTTAGACTATATTCGAACACTTCTACCAATTCCTGGGAAACTATCCAAGTAAGTACCCCTGAACTGCCCAACAACTCTGATTCTGGCTCAGAGTTGGAGACATTTGCGTAGGATCCTGGGGAGCAGGGGAATTTCCCACTGCAAGCTGAAACTTTCTGAGTAATTTTCACAGGGGTCAGGAGGACCTCTCAGGGGTCCCGATGGGCAACTCGGGCTGTACGTCCAGTCTCCGACTAAATGGACACTGGAAGATCTGAGCCACAGTATTTGTAAGCAAGTGGTAAGTCTTTAGAACAGATTCGCTCGACTGATGGTGTAAGCAAAGAAATTACTGATACTTCAAACAAAGATTTCTTTCAGAAAACAATATTTGGGATTATTTAAGACCTGCCATGTGGTACGTGTGCTTGAGAGGATCAGGTGACTTTGGTTTCCAAAGCTCTCCAAAGTAAGTGAGTTTTCCTTACCCCCTGTCCAAGTCTGTAGTTGACAAACGGATAGAAATAGATTGCCACGATTAATCAACAACATCCATTATTGTTTGTGCTGATTTGGTGCTACACAAGATGTTATCACACAAAATTAGGGCTCATGGGATTGGGGTTAATTTATTTGCATAGATAGAGAATTGGTTAAAAAACAGTAAACTGCGGGAATGAATGGGTCATTTCCGGTTTGGCAGGATATAACCATCAATTATGCTTGGCCCCCAGCATTTACAATCGATACAAATTAAGTCAGATAAGGGGACCAGGTATAATGCACCAAGTTTGCTGCCAATACAAAGTTACCTGGGAAAGCAAGCTGCGAGGAGGATGAAATGAGGCTGCAAATGGATATAGACCAGCTGAGGGAGTAGGCAAGAGGATGGGGGGTGGAATATAATGTGGGAAAGTGAGAAGCTAGACAATGTGGAAGGAAAAATAGAAAAGCAGAATATTTTTTAAATGGTGCGATTAGTATTCAGAAGGACCTGGGTGAACTTCAGCAAAGCAAGCAATTAGGAAAGCAAATAGTATTAGCCTTTATTACAGAGAAATTGGCATTTATAAACATTCTTACATGAGATGTGAGCATTGTTGACAATGCCAGCTGTTGTTGCTTGTCCCTAACTGCATTAATAAGATTGAAGAAATCTTACTGCAATTGTATAGGACCTCGATGTGACCACACTGTGTGTTGGTCTTCCCACTTCAGGAAGAGTATACTAGCTTTGCAATGATGCAATTTAAAGTTCACAAGATGTATTCCTTGTTTTTTTCTGGGATGAGCATAATAGGTTTGGCCAGCATTTGCTGTGCATTCTTAATTGCCCTTAAGAAGATGGTGGTGAGCTGCCTCCTTGAACCGCCGCAGTCAATCTTGAGTAGATATATCCACGGTGCTGTTAGTAAGGGTGTTCCAGGATTTTGACCCAGCAACAGTGAAGGAACAAGTGATATAGTTCCAAGCCAGGATGATGGGGGGCTTGAAGGGGAACTTGCAAGTGGTGGTGTTCTCATGCATCTGCTGCCCTTGTCTTTCGAAGTGTTAGAGGTTGTAGGGCTTTGGAAGTGCTGTTGAAGGGTACTTGGGGATTTTCTGCAGTGTATCTTACATATAGTACACATTCCCTGTCCGTCAGTGCTGGAGGGAGTGAATACTTAAGGTGGTCGGTGGGATGCCAATCAAGCGGGGCTGCTTTCTCCTGGATGGTACCAAGCTTCCGGAGTGTTGTTCGAGCTGCACTCGTCCAGGCAAGGAGAGTGTATTCCATCACACTCCTGACTTGTCACTTGTTGATGGTGGACAGGAGGTGAGTTACTCACTGCAGAACTCCCAACCTCTAATTTTCTCCTGTAGCCACAGTATTGGTTTCCTGCCAGACCTGGCCGGTCTTGGAGCCCTCAATGCGGACAGTTGGAAGAGGGCGGAACCCCAATCTGACATCAATTTCAGGGGCGTCGCCACACTGCATTCATTGAATCCCGCCCCAATTATTTGGGAAAACTTTGCGCAGAGTGTGTTTGATGGTAACAATGTGCATTACATGGGTAATGTAACTGCAAACCTCTTTTGTGATCTGATATATCATCTTAACCCTCTTTTAACACACTGGGAAGTATTTTGTGTCATTCCAGATTTCTCTCAAAACCACATATCATGCCTTGGTTGAGAGAGCAAGGAAACAACTTGATGCAAGGCTTCTGCCAAAAATGTTCTCCATCAAGCAAGCCCAAAGGTCATTTAAAAAATATATAAATTTAGAGTACCCAATTCATTTTTTCCAATTAAGGAGCAATTTAGCGTGGCCGATCCACCTAGCCTGCACATCTATGTGTTGTGGGGGCGAAACCCACGCAGACACGGGGAGAATGTGCAAACTCCACACGGACAGTGACCCAGAGCCGGGATCGAACCTGGGACCTCAGCGTCGCCAAAGGTCATTCTTATTCTTTCTCTCTTTTTTTCTTTCTCCTTCATTTTCCCACTCCTCCACTGGGAAACTGGAAAAAATCTATTTCTTGTTAAACAGGTTAAGCAGCATGCGATCTTACATATTTATGTAACATACCATGCTTGCCCTGGAATACCTTGCAGTGCGGGGGGGGGGTTCCTAAACTGTGGGTCATAACTGCCAGTGAGGACGCAGAGGTTACCTTCTGGGTTTGCGAGAAGTCCCTCCTCAGAGACAACAAAGGCGACTGTGGAGAGGAGGAGAAGCTCTGATGGGACAGTCCTTGATCCCAATGGGCTGGAATGTACTCCCCACACCTTTCAGCTAAAATGAAGGGATGGGGAAGTTGCCCACGCTCCCAATGGCTGCCCTGCAGGAATTTAACAGTAAATGCTTTCAGGGGAGACTTCCGTCCACTTCTTGGAAACAAGTCCTGCTTAAGAGCGCTGCCGGCCAATTGGATAGCCAGCAGCTCTGTAGTCCCAGCGGCTGAGGGCGGTGGCCATTGCTGGGGCTTGCAGGCTGTCCTACCATGCCGCTGCGCCCACGTATGTGTGGGGTCAGGCATCTCAGCAAGGGGGTGAGAGATTGGAGGCTGGGTTCAAGAGCCTGGGGTTGAGGGTTAAAGTGGGCAGGTGGATGGATGGGTGGGTGGGTGGGGGAAGTGATAACCCTGCAGCAGAGGGGGCGAGGGTGCCTCTCATGAGCCCATAGAATCGACAAAGGAGCCTTCTGTCATCAGGGAAAGCTTGGCTGAAACCGAGTCAGTACAAAAAACCAATAACATGTACTTTCAAAACTAATTTTCGTATTTATTTGATGCATGATGATCAATAACATACAAACTTACTGAAACATCATTCTGCCGCTTTAGTTTTTCTGGCATTGGCAGTAACGTTAATTTTCAAGTGTTTAAAATGAGGTCACATTGGAATATAGTTTGGGAAGCACTGCTGCAGTGTTCGAGGAGCAGCTACATGTCAACTTGACGGCTGGGGGTGGGCAAGCACGTTTAGCAGTGTCTTCTGAATGGGAACAAACAGTGAATGAACTTGTTCCAGACCCATGGCCTGACTGGGCGGAGAATAAAGTGGAGTAAAGCTCATTCTCGGATCATTGTGTAAACGTTGCATTTGCCAACCGCACCACACGGTGTCCCAGGAAAAATATAGGTCTCACAATGATAGGTTGCAAAAACAGAACTCGATACTGGAGCTTAATCGACCCTTGTATTTGTTCCACAGAGTCTTATGACACAGGAATACAGGAATTTATATTACTTTGTAAAAATATAAGACGGGCTAGATCTTAAAAGGGCTACTTTAGAGATCATTCAACAAGCAAATCATTTGTGTTTTTCTGACCAGCTACAATTATGAAAGCACTGGATTGTTTTGCCTTTTTATTTATTGATTTTAAATTTAAAAATATTAAACAGAGTTCATTTTTAAAAGCACAAACTGTTTTTACCTTACTAATCCTCAGTGACATGAACTGATATATTGTTAAAAATGCTTTTTTTCTACCACCACACACAGGCAAGCAACAAATCCGGACATAAAAGCAGAGCAGTTAGAGTTGACACGCCGAGCAAGACCTTTGCCCCATAGTCATTGAAAGTTTATCAGCTCAAATTGCCAATATACATTATTACCTCAATCAAACTGACTGCAAATAATGGTTTATTTTCCAGTTATGTTAACAACTGTACGCCTTGAGCAATCATCAGCGTGGCCTCTTAACCTCAAAAAGATGGGAATCCAAATCTGCCTCTCAGCTGCCAACTTGCTTCAATTGAACAAACAACATGTTTGGTTCAATTCCGAACAGTGTTCTTCACGTATCCCCTGGTATACTGTGACCTTTGACCCATGACCCCATGAGGCTCGCCAGCTTGAGAGTTTGGCTGTGTCCACTAAGTATAGCTCAGTGCCATTCCTTTTTGCAAACTGCCTTCTGACTATCGCTGTGTCATGGGGAATTAAACAGCCCCCCCCCCCAGTTAAACTGCTGTATCCCTCCGTTGGCAACACTTCAGATCAACACCTCACGATCAGAAGAAACCAAGCAGTAGGGTGTGTATACACTCTGGCTGACCTAGCAACAGCGTCAGCAATAAATGGTATTGCAGTCAAGCTTCCAGTGAGAAATTGTTTTTTTTTAAGAGACTCCGATCACGTCCATAGGTTTTATAGAATTTACAATGCAGGAGGCCAGTCGGCCCATCGAGTCTGCACGGACCTTGGAAAGAGCACCCTACTTAAGCCCACACCTCCACCCTATCCCGTAACCCAGCAACCCCGCCCAATATTTTTGGACACCAAGGGCAATTTATCATGGCCAATCCACCTAACCTGCACATCGTTGGACTGTGGGAGGAAACCTGAGCACCCAGAGGAAACCCACGCAGACACACGGAGAACGTGCAGACTCCGCACAGACAGTGACCCAGGCGGGAATTGAACCTGGGACCCTGGCGCTGTGAAGCAACAGCGTTAACCACTGTGCTATCTGCCGCCCACAGGCAGAAGATGGATCAAACCATCTTTATTGAATATTGGGGCTGGTTTAGCACAACGGGCTAAAAAGCTGGCTTGTAATGCAGAACAAGGCCAGCAGCGCGGGTTCAATTCCCGTACCAGCCTCCCCGAGCAGGCGCCGGAATGTGGCGACTAGGGGCTTTTCACAGTAACTTCATTGAAGCCTACTTGTGACAATAAGCAATTATTATTATTATTATTGCATAGCTTAATGCAAATCATTGCATTTTGTATTGGGCTAGAAATCAGAGGCTGCACATAGCAATGGAATTAGACCATAAAACAGGTTGAATAGACAAACATGAATGGAGGGAAGAAAATATTTTAAACGGCCCCCCCCCCCCCCCCCCCCCCCCCCCGTGTCTGTGTGGGAATCCTCCGGGTGCTCCGGTTTCCTCTCACTGTCCAAAGATGTGCAGGTTAGGTGAATTGGCCGTGCTAAATTGCCCCTTAGTGTCCAAAGATTTAGGTGGGTTACGGGGATAGGGTGGAAGTGTGGGCTTAAGTCGGGTGCTCTTTCCAAGGGCCGGTGCAGACTTGATGGGTCGAATGGCCTCCTTCTGCACTGTAGATTCTATGAAAACATTTCTGTACGAAAATGTGACAATTAGCAGTTGTAGGTACACTGCAGTAAGCGGCTATTTACAATGTAGTAACTGGCTATTTACAATGTTTTGATCATAAGTGATTGAGGTCAGACTGTTTGAACAACAGCATTCAAGCAGCATCACCTCAACATCATAAATCCAAGGCTAACATTCCATGTCAAAACATTTAGTGCCCTAAATGCTGAACATGACCATGGTCAGAGTTGTGTGCGATCTGCTAAATACATTCAATGCTTACAAGCTTTCTTTTATCACCGGGCAGGTCATAAAACCACACTCTAGATAACAGTACAGGCTCCCAGTCTCTCTGCCATTTCAATTCTGCTGAGTTCTCACATATAACATTGTCAGCCACCAGTGTCCCAATGACAGTGCCATCCCCTTCCATTTAATATAAAACAAAACCCTTTCACTCATGTTGCCTTGCTGGTCAGACCTGACCCGAAGGCTCCTGCTTTATAGGTGACTGTCAGGAGCTCTGCAATAGCAACATGGATGTCTTTCCTCCATCAGAATTTCTCATCACTGTGAATAGTCTGAGACCAGCTTTGTGTGTTTTTATGCAAACGATCGAGACCTCCCATGTGGGGAGGGCATTGTTTATTTTTCCTCCACAGATGCAGAGACCATTAAGAGGTGGTACCAGGAATTGTAACCAAGCTCACTTCTATCCCATAGCCCACCCCCCGACTTTCCCCTTGCCTTTTACCCCAACTGTCCCTTAATGTTTCACCCCAACAATCTCTCCCTCAATGTCAGCAAAACTAAGGAGCTGGTCATTGACTTCAGGAAACAAAATACTGTACACACCCCTGCCTGCCCCAAAGGGGCCGAGGTGGAGGTGGTTGACCGCTTCAAATTTCTAGGTGTGCACATCACCAACAATCTGTCCTGGTCCACCCACGTCGATACGACGAGAAAACACAACAGCACCTATACTTTCTCAGGAAACTAAGGAAATTCAGCGTGTCCACATTGACTCTTACCAATTTTTACAGATGCACCATGAAGAGCATCCTATCTGGCTGCATCATGGTCTGGTATGGCAATTGCTAGGCCCAAGACAGTAAGAAACTACAGAGAGTCATGGACACAGCCCAGTCCATTACGCAAACCTGCCTCCCATCCACTGACTCTGTCTACACCTCCTGCTACCTTGGGAAAGCGGGCAGCATAATCAAAGACCCCTCCCACCCGACTTACTCACTCTTCCAACTTCTTCCATCGGGCAGGAGATACAAAAGTCTGAGAACACGCACAGACAGACTCAAAAACAGCTTCTTCCCCGCTGTTACCAGACTCCTAAATGACCCTCTTATAGACTGAACTAATGTCTTCACACATCTTCTCCACTGAGTAGTACTACACTCCATGCTCACCTGACGCCTGTGTATGTATTTACATTGTGCATTTATGTACATCCTCTGTTTCTTTATGTGTGGAACGATCTGTCTGGACTGTCTGCAGAACAATACTTTTCACTGTACCCCGGTACACATCACAATTAATCAAATCCAAATGCCCCTTAGCCTTTCAGCCCTTCCCATGACCAGAGCTCCCCCCCCCCCCCCCCCCCCTCCATGATCATCTCAGCATCATAACAGGTGTTGGGCCTGGGTTGGCAGCGTCTTGTCTGTGGAACGGAGGATGCCGACGACTCCCTGTGAGATGAGCTCTGGTGCTCATTGTCTGACAAAGCTTGACCCCTCTCTTTTAGATAACGTACCACTGTCCGTCTGGAAGATCCCTGGTTGTACAATGGGGATTCCTTCTTATGGGCCACATTATTTGGGGGGAAGGGGTTGGGGCGCGATGGAGCGAGCTTTGGGCTCAGAGACTGGGGATGCTGTCATACCAGGCAGTCTCACCCTGTTGTCCCCATGGCCTGTCACGTCTCGGCAAGGGTGGGTGCCTGAGGGACGTCCAAGGGTTTGTTGCACCCTGAACCTCCTCCAGTGCAAAAGGTTGTAGAATTTTAATCGCAAATTGCATTTGGTGCAACTTGAATCTCTGGAATCTTTTTCAGCAGCTTTCCAAACATCAGGCTAGAAGCAGGCCCTGCCCTCGATATTGACTACACCCACAGATCAAATTCACCATTGGCAATTTGCGCTTATTACGCTAATCTGCATGATTTCAAGGCAGATCCAAAAATTAAGCTGGATATTTTGGGTGCAAGAACAATAATGGATATGTTTTGAAAGGATTAAAAAAAAATCAACTGAATAACTCACTATGACACTGCAATCCAACTTGAAAATGGTTTTGTGTATTTTCCAGAAGTCTTTTTCACTCATTTGAAATCAGGTTACTCATTCCCTTAAAAAGCATAATTTTTGTGACAAACCTATTATGGGCTGTATTAATCAAACGCTACCCCTGGAAAACATGTCATTTAAAAAAAAACTATTTGAAGATGCTTTGGTTACACTGGTTGATGGTAGACTTTGTGTTAGCCAATTTGTAAATAAGTTTGAGCTGAAACACTGGGATGAACACTTTATTCAAAACTGACACACGTTTTGAGCACAATTTGTGTCAGGAGTGGTGATTGTATTCAAAGCAGAAACTCTACCACGTTTTTTTTCTGACTTTTCTTTTCTGTCTCTTTCGCAATCCAAATCGTACTTTCCATCTTTTCAATTCCTCTTTCAGCACCGGCGTTGACTCAAATTTACCAACCCTGCCATTCCAGTTTCTCACTTATTCTTTTAGTTGGAGGAGATAAATCACTTGTCCCAGGTGCCCTTGCACTCGAATTATCAGCATGTGCTTCCAAGAGGTTAAGGGGCAAATTACACGGATCTGAAGGGTGTTGGAGAAGGTCTAATTATCAGGCTACGTGGCAAGGTGCCTTGTCCCAGCAAGATTTATCCCAACGTTGCTGGAGTGTACAGAAACCCGTTAAGAATATAGATTAAAAAAGTACAATCTGTTTGAGGTAATCTCACTGTGTGTAACTGTAGATTTAGATGTCCCTAAATTGCACTGCATTATAGTTAATTAACTTGTACCACATCGTTATGATAGTGTTCATTTCAAAGCTGTAGTTAAATACAATGCATCAAAGTCAGGGGCACGATTTAACGGCCTTGTCGCGCCCGGCTTGGTGTCGGGCCGAGTCCGTTGAATCTCGCGAGAACCCTCTTGCGATGCTCCAAACCGCCTCACCAGGTTTAACGGAGTCTCGCCAGACGGCACGATCTGAATCTCGCCCTCACTGGGCCATTAGGCTCATTTAAGTGTGCGTTTGCGGGATTCTCCATGCGCCCGGGAACAAATGGACATGCCTGGACGGAGACCTTGCCAAGACGGCGTTTAGTACCAGTTTCCATTAGCGTGAGCCAGTCATAATGGCAACGGGGGGTGTCTTCCAGGCCATTAGATGCCCCTGGGTGGTCTGGGACAGGGCAGGGTGGCACTCTGCAGTGCCACCCAGACCCCCTGGCAGGGCCAGCCTGGCACTGCCAGGATGCCTGGGTAGCACTGCTGGGCTGGCAGGGGCATTGCCAGGGTGCCCGAATGCCAAGGATTGGGCCCGAGAGGCCTTACCAGGTTGGGGGGGGGGGGGGGAGGGATGAGAAGGTGTGCCATGGGGATAGAAGCGGGGGGGGGGGGGGGGGGGTGGACATCGAGCCAGCCTGACAAAATGGCGCCCTGATCTGCAAGCCAGCAGGAAATTTTCTCCAGTGCGACTTTGTCAGAGAGAAATTCCCTGAGGTAAAAAACCTCAGCAAAATGCCATTAAATACTGGTGCTGCAGCCCCGAGAAGCGCCCAAAACCGAACACTTTGGGCGCGATTCTCCCATGCCGCGCCGTATGGGCGAATTGCCGTTCGCGCCATTTTTTCCTGCGCCGCCAGTCCGATGCCGGCAGGCAATTCTCCGAGCAGCGGAGAATCGGCGCCATTTGGCGCTGCGCCGGTCGCGGGCCGCTGTCCGCGGCCTGGGCCAACGTCCGCGGCCCGGGCCACCGATTCTCTGGCCTTGATGGGCTGAGCGGCCACTCGGAAATGGCAGAGTCCCACCGGCGCCGCTCACACCCGCTCGCAGCCGGCGGGAACTCTGCGCGTAGGGTCGGGGCAGCCTGTGGGGTGGGGAAAAGCGCTCCTTCACGGGGACCTCCGATGTGGTCTGGCCCGCGATCGGGGCCCACCAATTGGCGGGCCGTCCTCTCCAGACCCGGCCCTATTTTATTACGCGGCCGGCCCCTGAATCCCCACGCCATGTTGCGTCGGGGCCGGCGCGCTGAAGAAGTCACCCCCGTGCATTCGAGGGTTGGCGCGGCGCCCAGTTGGCGCCGGGAAGGGAGGCTGGGGCGGTGTGTACCGCTTCAGCGCCGTGCTGGCCCCCTGTGGCGGCCAGAATCGCTACTGCCCGCACCTGATTAGCGCCGTCGTGAAATGCGACGCCGTTCACGACGGCGCGAACACTCTGTCTCCATTTCGGAGAATCGCGTCCAATTTCTTTCCAGTTAAATAGCACGCCAGATCTTAGAGATCTGCCTAGCTGTCCACAGGAGGAAAAAGGAAATTAAGGTCCATGCATTTACTTTTAAGCCCTGGATGCGCAACAGCCCATGTGTTCCCATAGCTGCTGACATTGCAGAGATCCTCCATTTTATAGCAGAGATTACTATTCTTGGCATACTTTCCATCAAGAACACTCTTTCAATATAAAAGTACCGAACAGTTGAATAGAACACGGATAAATTCCATTTACATAAAATGACCATGCATATTGTAACACGTCACAGCAGGTCAATTCGAGACACAGACTCGAGCTTTAAACAGTGAGGTTTTTTCACCCGTGCAAATTGTGAATTTGAGTTCAGTGATGAACAAGACAGTAACAGGGATTACTTCCCAGCCTGCACCTTCTCGCTCTCAGGTACGTCCTCACCATACTCCTCACCTCAGCTGAACGTTTTCCCAGATCTTCCATTCTTCAGAGGGTGCTACCCTGGAAGGTGTGTTGGGGCACCCTTTGGAAGGGTAGCACAAGAACTGCACAGGAATTGCCTGGGAAGTTTCAACTTCCATTGGGTAATTACCTGCGTCTGGGAGTTCCAAACGCTGATTTAAAATCGGAGATCTCGGATGGTTCCAACTTAGCAGGTTAGCCAACCAGGAAAGGTTAGAAGCATTAAAAATAATTCTAACTCCGAGGTAACTACACTACTAAAACGAGGGCATGGCTTTGTTTCCCTCATCAAACCTCCAGGATCAGTGATTCTCCGGATCAGAAGTCCGGACGAGGAATGTGGAGCTTCAAACTAATGTAGCAAAATAGAAGTAGTGTTTGCCATTCCACAGCAGATTTGGGCCCTTGTCTTTTCTGCCTACATGCTGGGAGTCATTCCTTATTAAAGGCAGTTAAGATCACCAATTCCTGATAGCTATACTGCCTCGCCTTTGTCATTTTAACATTTTCCATAAATTCTTAAAATTGCACCTCCATCATTATTAGTACAGAGCTCTCAATCCCCTAGTGTTTGTGTCTCACTCTGTTGTAGGGTGGCATGGCAGCACAGTGGTTAGCACTGCTGCTTCACAGCACCGGGGTCCCAGGTTCGATTCCTGGTTTGGGTCACTGTCTGTGCGGAGTCTGCACGTTCTCCCACTGTCTACCCTCCACTGTCTGCGTGGGTTTCCTCTGGGTGCTCTGGTTTCCTCCCACAAGTCCCGAAAGACGTGCTTGTTAGGTGAATTGGACATTCTGAATTCTCCCTCAGTGTAGCCGAACAGGCGCGAGAATGTGGCGACGAGGGGATTTTCACAATAACTTCATTGCAGTGTTAATGTAAGCCTACTTGTGACAATAAATATTATATTATTATTGTATTATACAGATATTGTACTGTAACAAAAAAAAAATCTGTAGCAACTCAAGCTGCTTTTATATTCCACTCAATATGGTGCTGGAGCCACTGGTTCCTGATGTTTGCATGTCAGGCAGCCAGTGGCAATAAAGCTGCTGGATGCAATAAGGTCAGCCTTTTGGGTAGCCCGATTGAAAGAAACTTTTCTCTGCAGTCAGGCGTAGCAACTGCGGGAGGATAACACCAACTGCGGGAGGATAACACGGAGGCGACGATCGGCTTGGATGTATTACTGGAGGTTTGATCACCTGATGTCAGAGGTGATCAATTCTCTTCCAACAAAAACAGAAAATGCTGCGAAGTCTGAGCAACATCTGTAACCCGCCCGGGAGGGTTGGCAATTGGGCCACACACGCAGGCATTGCGAGTTGAAGGATGAGAATCTCAATGTCATCTTACCCTCCACTTCAATGCAAAAAAGAGCAGGGGGAAAAGTACTTTCGTTTTGAGCAGGGGCAAAGTCCAGCACTGGTTTTCAAAGCACTCGCTTTCTAAAAATGACCTGGTAATTTTCTCACCAGCAGCAAAAAGGAAATGTGTGGGAGATAGGAAATGGCCATTGCTGCAGGGAGAACAAAAATAGTGATTATTTGGGAATTTACTGTCTCTTATGCCCAGGAATGGTCCAGCTAAACCTAACTCTGCTCTCTGCGTCACAAATGCTGATCCCCGACGAGAGCACATTCCCATCCAATGTACAGCTCCATGTCAATCAACCACGCTGCAGTGCCTAACGCCAGGCTGCAGTGCTAGCACCATTAACTACCTGCGTGATAGTTTCACGACCGTTGAGGGCAGCACGGTAGCATAGTGGTTAGCACAATTGCTTCACAGCTCCCGGGTCCCAGGTTCGATTCCCGGCTGGGTCACTGTCTGTGTGGAGTCTGCACGTCCTCCCCATGCCCCCCCAGGTTGCTCACAGCAATGTCTCAGAGACCAATCGTCAATTCCAGGACAATCAAGATGGTGGTTGCAGATAGTTCTCGGAAGGTAGTATAACATTTGGTTTAGACTCTCCAAGTATTGCACACATCACATTTTGTTCTATTCATTAAAATAAATGTATTCACAAATCTTGGTTTTACACATTTCACTTTTAAACGTGAAAACTAACCCTTCATCTATTGGAATACTTTGGAACGTTTGTGTGTCAAATGGATCTTCCAATAAATATTTCTGCTTTATCCAATTTTTTACTGCTCGAGTCCATGGTGACAGACAATCTGCCTCTTGGTGCTGAACTCAAAACACGCATAGGAAAAGCAACCAGCACCTTGGGCTGGCTCATGCAACATACAGAAATGTGCAGGTTAGGTGGATTGGCCAAGCTAAATTTACCCCTTAGTGTCCAGAGCTTAGGTGGGGTAACGAAGATAGGGTGGGGGTGGGATAGGGCTGAGGTATGTGCAGGCCCGATGGGCTGAATGGCCTCCTTCTGCACTGTAGGGATTCTATGATTCAATGCATGGAAAAACACCAAGCCAGTTGGTAGGGTCAGGATGCTGGTTTATGACAACTGCGTTCTTAGCACCTTGTTGAATGGCTGTGAAGTATGGATGATGTACAGATATCAAGAAGGGGTGCTCAACAATGTCCGTCTTCGAGCACATTTGTCTCGTCAAAAGACAAAACCATGAATGTGACAGTCCTCATAAAGGCCGATCTCCCAACGATACTGCCATTCACCCAACAGAGGCTTGGACACCTTCACAGGATGGAAGATGGATTCATTCCCAATGGGTTTCCATGTGGCGAGACAACCGGAGACAGAAGGTCAGTTGGACACCCAAATCTCTGCTTCGAGGATGCTTGCAAGTATGACACGAAGGCCCAAAACATCGATTTTCGCACCTGGGAGACATTAGTCCAAGGGAAATGGAGACCGGTGGGCTGGCAAGCGCCACCATGACAACCAGTGGCTTACAGCATCTGAGCAACAGGCATCAACACCAGTAACATTAACAACCCACAATGACACCTGATAACCACCCTATTAATAGGCAGCACTTGCGGCAGAAGCTGCATCTCACGGCATGGTCTCTTTAGCAGATGTGTACCATATAAATCAATCCCATCCCCAATGAAGTTGCTGCACATCCATCATCTTCCCTTGATAGAGGATGTTACCAACTCACCTATCCAAATCACTGAGAGAGGTCTGCACAGGCACGCAGCAGTAAAACCATTTTAAACAAAGGCTAGCAAAGAGTGCTGCCATGTTTTTGATCACTTTCGCAGTGCCAGTTGGCACTAGCATTGAAGGCTAAGGCAGTGGTGCCATCAAAGGTACAGCTGGACACTTCCAATGGCTGTTGGCTAAAAGCTTTCAATATAAAATGGGGCATCAGCCGGACAAAAAGACTGAATGTAATTGGAGAGCATATTACCAGTGACATCCCACGAGAAGATCTTTCTGTATCAAATCGGGAGAAATCTGCCTGAAATTTGTACGTCTATAGGCAACAACTGTAATTCAGAATGTACTGCTGGATTGATTTCATAGACATAGACATAGAACATACAGTGCAGAAGGAGGCCATTTGGCCCATCGAGTCTGCACCGACCCACTTAAGCCCTCACTTCCACCCTATCCCCGTAACCCAATAACCCCTCCTAACCTTTTTTGGTCACTAAGGGCAATTTATCATGGCCAATCCACCTAACCTGCACGTCTTTGGACTGTGGGAGGAAACCGGAGCACCCGGAGGAAACCCACGCAGACAAGGGGAGAACGTGCAGACTCCGCACCGACAGTGACCCAGCGGGGAATTGAACCTGGGACCCTGGCGCTGTGAAGCCACAGTGCTAGCCACTTGTGCTACCGTGCTGCCCTCTGATTGCACTGTGTTTCCTGGTTAAGATGGCTGTGCCCAACAGCTCTAAACAGGCCAAGTGTTCAGTTAAATTGATTCACTTTTGGTAGCAAAATTCTCATGAATTAGGAAGGATGTGCCGACTTAAATTTATTAAGGGTGCAGTGAGCCCGGCCTTGAGGAGCGTACAACTAGCTAATTCTTTGACACAATTTCTTTACTAAGTGGTCAAACGATGTCTGCAGCAGTCAAATGACCCTTAAGCCGCAGCTTGAATTGTTGCAGGTTTCTACCATTTGTGCTTCACCATGCTCCTTGACAGAGACAGAGAAGGACCAAGGTGAGGACAGGATCTCGTGACCTTTTCAGCTAACAATACTGTGAACTGTCAAGCCCCCGCTCCTTCCGCCTCCAGACACGTGAGCACCTATTTGTGATGATCCCTTTGAGTTTCAGCCAGGTCGACCCTCTGCTCACCTGGCTCAGCCTGTACTTTTTTTTTCGCAAGTAGTGAACTTTTTCCCTTCGCTTCCCCCACCAATGCACCTGTCAATCCTGCCCGAGGCAAACGTTTAAAAATTTCAAGCTATTTCCTAACCACGTCACATGAAACGAAGAAACATGTGAGATAGCAGAGTCTCAAGGTTCTGAGGTCGAGATGCATTCGTGCAAGAGGGGAAAAAGGTCAAGTTACAGGGTAGAAGGCTAACAAACAAATGAGCAGAGAGCAAAAGCGCCCAGCAGGGCAAGAGTTCAGTTAATTCACCCAGACGATCTATTCCAGACGTCGCAAATGATACATTATTGGATCCAGATCTGCAACTGCTTTGTATATATTACATTACTGCGACCAACCCCACTTAAGTGTCATTAGCCGACCCTCAGAAACACTGTTATTGCTCAAACCTGTTTGCCGAATTGTGCTTTAACTGAACTGGCGATGCATTTTGTTTCTCAATCTTTCTCTTCCACTCCAAATGCCTGTTAAACCACAAAATAATAAAGCATAACCCCCAATGGCGGAACACCCAGGTTGATCATGCTTTGTGGGATTTTAGTAATGTACGCCGCACAGTGCAATCCCACAGAGTACACCAGTGTAAACAGTTGCTAAACAGTGGGCTAAACATACAATAAGCAGCCGAGGCTGCCAAATTGCGAAGTGGTTATTAGCTCCTCATTAATCAAAGTCTCTATCTTAGAAAGAGGAAGCTATTACAGATAAAGGAAGCCTTTGCAGATAACAGATAAAGAATGCTTCAATAGAGACAATACAGCTTTCACAATTGACACCAGCTACTGTATTCGCAGATTTACGAAAGATTAATCAAATTTGCTCATGCAAATTCCAACCACCACCACCCCACTCTGCCCCCAAGAGACTGGTTGGTAAGAAGTAATAAAAATGATAATGCAACACCGAGAAAAAAATGAACTGATTAAAGATATCTTTTGGGGGCCACTGCATGAGGTTGCTGGTCTCACAACCTAATTCACAAACAGATTGTTATTGTGGCTATTTAGGTGCTGCCTTTGGTATTAGTTTGTTTTCGATCTTTTGCTTCTGCCCGTTTCCTACATTATCCGATTCTCTCGAAAATGACCTTAGCCACCATGTAAAGTTAAAGGGAGATATGCTGGGAGAGTACAGTAAAAGTTATTTTAAGCTCCTATGCACCGTACACATCTCACTTGAAACAGCAGTCACACGTGGCTTGATGCTATGCTTATATTGCACCCTTGATGGCAGTGCCACACTGACTTTTATCAACTGTTGTACTAAACAATCAGATAAGGTTGGATGTGCAAAGTACAGGTAAATGGGAACACCTCCAGCATGTGGCCTCACAGTTTACCGCAGATACCGCTATTCCTGGCTAGAATGGAGATAATTGGATAATTCTTCCATCAATCATGCCTGGGGACCACACTGCTGTAAATGGTTGGGCTTGATTTTACACACAAATTTTGTTAATTGCGGCTTGTGCAGACGTTTTAAATAAACTCAGCAAATAGAGATTGGTTGCTTCGCTATTTGCCGAAAAGTGCAGTTGGCAGTAAGCCCTTCCTCAACTCCCACTCATTGAGCGGAGTGTCTATTGACGGCACTTGTGTCAGACAGTTTTCATTTTGTATCAGCAGTAATATAGTGGCGGCTGCTGCGTAACACCTTCCTCACCCCCCCCCCCCCTCCTTTTTTAAAGAATAACCCACGAAAGACCTCTTAATTTTAAAAACGTTTTTTTTCAATTAAGGAGCAATTTAGCGTGGCCAATCCACCTAACCCTGCACATCTTTGGGTTGTGGGCGTGAGACCCATGCAGACACAAAGAGAAAACCCTTTTAATAAACTAGAATATTTGATTTTTTTTTATAATTGGAGGGAGCTAATATTTGCAGTCCCATCATCTTCTCTCAGCTGATGAAAGCTGACTGTGCCCAGGGGCTGGTGAATAACATTCTATGCATCTTCTGACAAAGAGTCGAAGGACTTGAAACCTTGGCGCGATTTAACGAGACGAGAACAGAGTCGCTATTTCATTGGATTGGATTGGATTGGTTTATTGTCACGTGTACCGAGGTACAGTGAAAAGTATTTTTCTGCGAGCAGCTCAACAGATCATTAAGTACATGGGACGAAAAGGGAATAAAAGAAAATACATAATAGGGCAACACAACATATACAATGTAACTACATAAACACTGGCATCGGATGAAACATACAGGGGTGTAGTGTTAATGAGGTGTTAATAAATGTCCATAAGAGGGTCATTTAGGAGTCTGGTGACAGTGGGGAAGAAGCTGTTTTTGAGTCTGTTCATGCCTGATCTCAGACTTCTGTATCTCCTGCCCGATGGAAGAAGTATGCTCAATGGGACTTCGTCGTGGTTTTTCTTTTGCCTCAGCGAGTTACACTCTGCCGAGGCCGCACTTACCTCATTTTCTTCACTGATGAGCTCAACTCAACTGCGGGTCGGAGCTGTCAACTCATGTCAATGCCGCCCTGATCTTCCGATCCCCCTGAACCATCTCACCGTGGCCCCGAGACCCCCTCCCACTGCACCCAACTTCCCTCTTGGGGAGTCCTTGAGCCCCCTCTTACTCCATCTCTTTGGGGCAAGGCACCTCAGGCCCGATCCTTGGCACCGGCAACCTGGCATGTGGCCACCTTGGCAATGTCAGCCTGGCACCCTGGTAGTGCCTCTGCCAGCCTGGAAGTGTCAGGATGGCGCTGCCAGGATGCCCAGGTGGCGAAGCCAAGGTACCAGGCTAGCATGCCAAGGTGCCAGCAGGGGTTCCAGGGTAGCATCCTGCCCAGGACCCAACCAGCTGGAGTCTGTATTTGCCTGGGAGGCCCTCCCAGATGCCGTTACTCCTGTTCCACCTTTGTGGAAACCAGTGCTAAATGGCGCCCTGGCATAATCTCCCAGGCTAAGCAGTTAGTTCCTGGGCCACGGGGGAATATGGCACAGGCATATTTAAAGGAGCCTCATGGCTCATTTAAATATGTTAATCTGGGACAGCGAGGGCGAGATCTAGATTGCGACCTCTCGTGAGATTGCGTTAAATCTCACAAGGTGTTTTGAGGATCAAGAATCTTGCAAGAGGCCTCTCACAAGATTCAACGGCCCAGTCGAGTCACCATGTCACGCATGACAATGCCATTAAATCTTGCTTCTCTCCTGATAGATTCTGGCAGACCTCCTGAGCTTTTTCAAGCATCTTCTGCTCTTTTCAGATTCCACAGTATTTTGCTTATTCTACACACCATCGGAAGTCAGGCAAGCAAAAATAATGGGCGGGATTCTCCACTCCCACGCCGAAGTGGCCGTGCCGTCGTGAACGCCGCCGAGGTTCACGACGGCACGGAACAGCCCCGGTCCCGACCGATTCAGACCCTGACAATGGGCCAGGATCGGGGCCGCGTCATCTACACGCGCCAGGCCTTGTCGCCCGCGTAAAAGCAGCGGCGCATAGATGACGCGGCCAGCGACGCATAACGGGCGTCATCCGCGCACGCGTGGTTGACGTCCTCTCTAAGTCCGCCCCGCAAGAAGGTGGGGGACGGATCTTGCGGGGCCGCGGAAGGAAGGAGGTCCTCCTTCAAAGAGGACGGCCCGACGATCGGTGGGCACCGATCGCGGGCCACCCCACATTCCAGGTAAAGCCCGGTGCAGGATCCCCCCTCGCCTCCCCACAGGCCGCCCCCCCAGCGTTCACGCATCGCCCACGACTGCAGCGACCAGGTGTGGACGGCGCCGGGGGGAACCCGCCGTTTTGGCCTGGCCGCACGGCCCATCCGGGCCTCAGAATAGCGAAACCCGACCGGGCTGTTCCTGCCGCTTGGGAGAATCGCAGGAGGGCGTCGGTTCGGCGTCCCCGGAAATTTTTGAGGCCCAGGCGATTCTCCCAACCGGTGTGGGAGTGGAGAATCGCGGCCATGACTTTTCCCACTCCACATGCACCAGATCAAGAGGGCAGTGGGATTTCTGCTCGCCCATTTACAGCACTACATGGTCAGGGTCCTGTGAAAAGTCAGAATTAGATATGCTAATGTGTACAATGAAATCTACATCAACGTACTTGTGCACCTTTTTAAATTAGTGACATATGAGTTGACAGATCGGAAGCAGATCAACTTGTTGCATTCTGATTATACCCAAGAGAGTTATGGGGAAAGCCAAATGTTTTGCGATCCAAGCTAGGTCCCAACCCATCAAAATATAGTAGGAATCCAGGTAGCATTTTTTGCTGTACAATGTAAACCAGCTCTCTCTTCAGTGTAATTGCTGAAGAAAGGGAAAACCCAATGCTGCCAAAAGAATACAGCTTTGGAGCAGACTTACGCTGTCAGAGGGATTTAAAACTCGACCCTCGTTAGTGAGAAATGTTATGATTCATCCTTTTCGGTATATTGAAACCTAGGTCCCCACTGCGGCTTGATATTTACAGGGAGCATGTTCAGAACTTGGGAGGGGGCAATCACTTTGAACGGAAAACTGGAGGGATGGACTTCAAAAATGTCCTGTAGCTTAAGGTTTTTGGGCAGGGGTGGGGCTGTCAAGGTGCCAATTAGATGGAAAGGTGATGGACCGGAGAGGTTGGCAGGCATAGGAGTGAAGCCGGTAAGCTGAATGGGTTGTGGTAGTGGGGGGTGTACCCCTGCTCCTGCTCCTTTACAGCAGTCCTGTAAAGGCACTTATATTGTGGATCCAACAGTTTCCACCTCAGTTTCCTGAGGCCAGGAAATGTGGCTGACATCAGTTAAAAGTTAAAACTTTGTAAACGTTGAGGGCGCAGGGCCTCCATAGAAGCTTTTACTGATTAAATCACCTCTTGAGAGTGGATCGATCGATCACCTGTTGTAAATTCTGAGTCCATTGAAACTGTAAGAGGGTGGGTTTGTAACCTTTAAAATATTAACTCCTCCCACAGCCCAAAACACACCTGTTTTGGGGAATTAAAATTACCCCCGTGTCGTGAATGGTGGTTAAATTGGGCAGCATGGTAGCACAGTGGTTAGCACTGTTGATACACAGCTCCAGGGTCCCAGGCTCGATTCCCGGCTTGGGTCACCGTCTGTGCGGAGTCTGCACGTGCTCCCCGTGTCTGCGCGGGTTTCCTCCAGATTCTCCGGTTTCCTCCGACAAGTCACGAAAGACGTGCTGTTAGGTCATTTGGACATTCCAAATTCTCCCTCCGTGTACCCGAACAGGTGCCGGAATGTGGTGACGAGGGGCTTTTCACAGTAACTTCATTGCAGTGTTAATGTAAGCCTACTTGTGACAATAAAGATGATTAATTATAATAAAATAAAAATAATCTTTATTAGTGTCACAAGTAGGCTTACATTAACACTGCAATTAAGTTACTGTGAACATCCCCTAGTCGCCACATCCTAGTATCTGTTGAGGTACACAGAGGAAGAATTCAGAATGTCCAATTCACCTAACAGCACGTCTTTCGGGACTTGTGGGAGGAAACCGGAGCACCCGGAGGAAACCCACGCAGATACTGGGAGGACGTGCAGAGTTTGCACAGACAGAGACCCAAGCCAGAAATCGAACCCTGGGAGCCATGAAGCAACCGTGCTACCATGCCGCGAATAATATTATTATTAGATACATCACATTTTACGGTCCTTGAAAATAATACTAACTTGAATGGTTTCAAAGTGAACCAATGACTTTAACAACACCGTTACGTTACTTTACATGATCAGGGGTGGGGGACAGGGCCAGTGGACAAGATAAACAATCAGAATGACTTGAAGTGTAAATGGACTGCAGTGCTTCAAGAAGGTGGCGCACCATCACCACCTCAAGGGCAATTAAGGATGAGCAATTAATGTTGGACACCCCATGAAAGAATTTTTAGAAATATGATTTTAGATTGTATTAGCATTGCTTTAAATATCCAGATCAGAAAGTCCCTGTTCCGTATTAGGTTTGCCGATCTCAGCATTCTCGACATTCAGAAAAGCTTATTACCACTCATTGCGCAGGTCCATAAGTGAATAGTTGTGACTGAAATTAGCAGCCAGAGAGCTGCCGATGTCCGTCGACAGATATCCCAGCATGAACTACTTGGGAGAGGAGGGGAGGGGCTCGGAGAGCAGGAAAATCATAAAATTATTTACTTAATGTTGTAATAATTCTACGGACACATCCTCTTTTAAAGAGGAAATCTAACTCTGACTAACTGCTTTAAAAAATCTGTTACAAATAATTAAGATTAATTTTAAATGTTTTCTTTCCATTAAGATTTTGGAGGAGGAATGTTGTTTCGACACGGGGTGTTAAGTACATCAACTGGGGGATATAGCCTGAAGGAGTTATGGAGCCCCCAGTGTGAGAATGCAAAACTAACTTTAGTCAGCTACATTTACCCAGCGTGCTTCAATGAAAATGTCCCTCTAGCTATGATTGCTAATCTAGCTTGTTTGTGCTGCCATGCTAGTGATTCCAGTACTTCAACACTTTTTAGCACCTAACCATTAAAGCATTAAATGGAAATAGAAGATACCAAAGAATGAACCAGTTAATTTTTTGTCACCGTTTTATTTCCAAAATGATTGTGTCCCCTAGAAGTCAGAAGATTAAAGGGTGATTTAATATATCAGGAAAAACTATTCCCGTTGGTTGGACAGAGCCTAAAAGATTTGAGCCAGAGGAGCAGTGGTTAGTTAGCACTGCAGCCTCACAGTGCTGAGGTCCCAGATTCGATCCCGGCTCTGGGTCACTGTCCGTGTGGAGTTTGCACATTCTCCCCGTGTTTGCGTGGGTTTCGCCCCCACAACCCAAAGGTGTGCAGGGTAGGTGGATTGGCCACGCTAAATTGCCCCTTAATTGGAAAAATTAATTGGGGATTCTAAATTTATTTAAAAAAAGATTTGAGCCGAGCCTTTTGAGGAGTAAAGTTAGGAACCACGACTACATGTCAGAAGTTCAGAACTCCTTTTTGCAAGAGGCAACTGATGCTAGGTTAATTATTAATTTTAAAGCTGAGATTAATAGATGGTTGTTCACCAGAATCCCTAGTGCAGAAGGAGGCCATTCGGCCCATCGAGTCTGCACCAGCCCTTCAAATGAGCACTCTACCCATGTCCACTCCCCTGTTCACCCTGCCCTATTCCATTAACCCCATAACCTAACCTGCACCTGGACTCCAAGGGGCAATATATAATGGTCAATCCACCTAACCTGCACATCTTTGGACTGAGGGAGGAAACGGGAGCACCCGGAGGAAACCCACGCAGACACAGGGGGAACGTGCAGACTCCGCACAGACAATGACCCAAGTTGGAATCGAACCCGGGACCCTGGTGCTGTGAAGCAACAGAGCTAACCACTGTGCTACCGTGTCGCCATCTGTGGCCAGGAAGGGGTACAGAGCAAGCTGTGCATCACCACAAACGACTGGATGAAAAAAGCCCAACTCCAGGTGCTCATATGAGATGCCCTGCTCCAGCAAACGCTAGGATACAATTTTCTAGCCCTCATCAATTATACGCGTTTGACAGAACCAACCCAGCATCCGTTTGTGCATTTAAATCACAAAAATATAATCTGAAAAGAGGAAATGCAACAAAGAAGAGGAGCATGATGGTTGGTGGCAAGTCGATGATACTTCAAATTGTTTTTCCTCAACCATGGCAAACCTTTCCCTTGAAAAGCAGCAAACAATCAGAGAGTTTGCTCACCAGCCAACAACAGAATTCAAATTCACATGACCAGGGTAGCAAACACTTTGCTGCATGTTCAAGTGCCCTGGGGGGTGTTTGAAACTTATCCAGTATGGTTCGGACTGACAGACATTATACACAGCTGTGCAGCTAAGGACCAGCTACCAATAATTACATAATGAGGGCCAAAAATATCCTCCCCCAAAAATCTAGTTTTTGTTTTCTCAAAAAAGCAAGCACTTGAATTAAATTTTCATTATATACCTCAATGCATCATATGACCTCTCACCTGACTCTTCAAATATACAAGCTGAATAACTGCTACACGATTTGTTTTTCATAAAATAATTTGAAAGGCTGGAAAAAATTAAATTGCGGGGACTCTTTTTTTTTTATTCCGAGACACTTTGTGTTTACATTAAAATCAACAAAAATATGCAAACTCCACCAAATCCTTTTCATGCCATTTCATTTCACATTTTGTTTCAGGTTTCAATGTAGTCATCGACTGTTGAACCTCATTATTGCAAACTGGGAGGCAAGGAACTGCAGAAGCACCTTTATTAAGTGGTGCGCTGACAAAAAAGGCTTTTACACCACTTATTCCTTTGCCCTTCCAAGATCAGATAAATCATCCAGCGACCACATTTGGAAATAAGAAAATTCCATGGTGTTTGGTTACGGTCCTCTTCCAGAATCTATTTGAACATCGGACACATTGTTTGCCCCACTAATGAATTCACGAAACTGACAAGTGGGTGATTTCGCTAAGAAAATATTGCTCGTCATCAATTTAATTTGTATCAAATTAAAAAACCTTGTGCAAGAGGAATCCCTTGTTTCACGGTTGCAAATATGGGCGGCACAGTAGCACAGTGGTTCGATTCCCGGCTTGGGTCACTGTCTGTGCGGAGCCTGCACGTTCTCCCCGTGTCTGCGTGGGTTTCCTCCAGGTGTTCCAGTTTCCTCCCACAGTCTAAGGATGTGCAGGTTAGGTGGGTTGGCCATGATAAATTGCCCTTAGTGTCCAAAACGTTGAAGTAGGGTTACTGGGTTATGGGAATGGGGTGGAAGTGTAAATTAGGGTGCTCTTTACAGGAGCCGGTGCAGACTCGATGGGCCGAATGGCCTCCTTCTGCACTGTAAATTCTATGATTCTATGAAATAGATATATTTAAATAAATTTCTTCGGAAACCTTCATTTTAAGTGGAAAAACCTTTGAGACACAGTACAGCATGTTACTGATGCGAGTAAAAAATTAAGTACAAGAGAAAAGTCTATGAATCTCACTGATGACCAAGCCTCCAAAACATTAGTTTGCACGCTGCAATTAAGGGAACAGACTGCTTAGAAGAAGCATTTCAAGCTCTCATCAAAAACACGGTCCTGGTGAAATTAAATGAGGAACTTTAAACCCAGATTTGTTCTTAAGTCTATTATATACTACAGTAGCTGTCCTTCAAATTCTTTGTCGGTATTCTGTGCAGCAAATCTGTGGAGTTACTTGCATATCCATAATATAATTCTACCCTAACATTAGAAAACAAAACACAGCCTGTGGGAATTTTTAAAACGTTAAAACTAAAGTTTCAGGTTCTAGCCAGTGTCAAACCCAACTGCTGCAAAATTGTCACGTTCAGGTGAAGGAAAACCCCACAGCCATAAAGTCTAGGGTCATTTCTTCAATTATGCAACTGTAGTTCAAATTCCATTTGTATACACAGCAATTATAAAAATGCATCCACGTTAGCCTAACCCCAATCAGCGAACATACAGTCACAGGCGATCTGTTGTTCAAGATTTTCTAATATGACAAATCCAGTTAGCCATCTTCAAAGCGAATGAACGCTCTGGTACCCGAAAGTAATTCAGAACAATCACGCAACAACTGAATATTCATGAATACACACCATGCAGACACGATGGCTGAAGATTTTTTTAAAAATAGGGAGTTTTGACAGGAACACCCACAAACCCACAAAAAAAGCCCCAAAACCCCCAAGTCTGTAAAGCCGCAACGATTTAGCTGGAAAAAAGGCAACAGTGTTCCCAGCGTCAACACATTAGAACTTAAATTGGACTGCAGATAGTTTATTAAAAACATCTGTGAAAATTTCGCTCTAGTTAAGAGTACATTCTTGATATGTGAAGTTTATTGTACTGGAAAGTTTCAATGACATTATACACAGCTAACATTCGCGGCAACTATTAATTCTGATGTAGGCTGAACAATCTGCTGCATAAGTGAATTAGTATCAGGTTGCAATGGTACTTGAGTCTGTCACTGTGCAAGGACAACACGCTTAAAGAAAGTAGTTAAAGTTAGTGAGCATTTAAAAATACATCGGGCTGGATTCCCCGTTCTGGGGACTAAGTGCTGACATCAGGGTACAATGAGTCGACTTTCACGACAGGAAATTCGGCGCCGACCCCTTGCCGATTCCAGTACCGGTGAGGGTCTAGTACCGGCGCCGACTGAAACACCCACCGCCCGCGCAGAAAATGGCTGGAGAATGGCCGGGTACCAGGCCGCGCTTGCGCACGGCTGCTGACCTGCACCGGTTGCGCCGTAAAACATAGTTCCGGCCGTGCGCTAAATTATCCCGTGACCGCGACCCCACAGTCCACCCCCTGGCCACCCCCACCAGTCCCCCGAGCCCTGACAGATGCCCCTCCCCCGGCCAGCGGCACAGCTCCCGGCCGTGTGGGGCGGCGCTGGACACAGTCCTCAGACCACACATGTCCAGCGCTTGAATGTGGCGACTAGGACTTTTCACAGTAACTTCATTGCAGCGTTAATGTAAGCCTACTTGTGACACGAATAAAGATTATTATAATAATAATTATTATTATAGGAAGAAATGCAGCAATTTGGATAAAAGATTGGTTGAGATACAAGACGCAAGGAGTTAATGTAAATGGGTCAACCTTGGATTACAAGTGGTGAACCCCAGCATTGGTTCACTTTTTCATTATGCACAGATGATTTAGACTTGGGCATAGCGTTTTTCTAATTACACATAAATGGGGGGCTTGGGAAAAGAGCATGTACTGTAAAGGTCTTCGGGAAGAGAGACAGGTTCGTACAATGGGCGGAATGGTGGCAAAAGCAGTAAATCCGGAAATGTGGGGTAATCTATTTTGGGAGAAAATAAAGAATCATTGCGAAGATGTTGAAGAATTTGGATGAAGAAAGACAGGATGGATTACATGCATAATTCCCTGTGAATTATGAATACAGTTAGATAAACCAAAGGACAACAGTATTTGGGCTTCTATAAACAGAGCATGAAGCACAAGAGGACATGGGTAATCCTAAATTAAGCCAAAGCAGGAGCATTTTTAAAAAATCGCTTCTCGGCCTTATTGCTAAGATGAGCGTGAGGTCATGTATAATGCCTGGATCTGGTATGTCTCTCTTGTGGGGACCATGAATTGGATTCAATTTGAATTGGTTTTTGGGGCAGGTAAGGAGCTGGATTAGGGGTTTGCCCCTGTCCACACTCTGCACTCTGTAACTATGATAAAGTAATTTAAAAAAAAGCAAGAGCACTTTGTGTAGTTTTGGGTACTCCATTATAGAGAGAACATTGAAAACATAAGAGGGCAAACACATTGATAAGGATGATGCCAAGAACGGGACATTATAATTATGAGGAAGGTCCTGAAATGTTGAGACTATTTCAAACTGTAGCAGAAAAGACAGAGGAGCAAATTACTGAAAAATAAAACCCTAGAGAATCCTGAAAGTATTCAGTATGTCAAACATATCCGTGTCCAATGAAAGGTCATCCACCTGAAGCGTTAACTCGGTTTCCCTCTCCGCAGATGCAGCTTAACCTGCTTAGTATTTGCAGCATTTTCTGTTTTTATTACATGCTCAGAAGTGGATTCTATAGGCCACAGTTGGGTGGAGGAGGGAGGGTGGGGGGTGGAGAGAGAGAAAGCCCTTCCCCATCCAGACGGATGGTCTGCAGTAATTTAACGCTGGGAGCAGCATTAATTGCTTTAAGGTGAGACTTCCACCTCTTTCTCAGAAGGAAGTCCCACCGTAGAGAATTGGTGATCAATCTGAAGGCCAGTAGCTCTGTAGTCCCAACAGTGCCGCTGGGAGCTACTGCTGCAATTATAGGCAGTTGCCAATGTTGAACCGCCTGGATGGATAAGTCAGGCAGGGTTGGGGGCTCACAGTAAGGGTTGAGTGGGGACACGGTGGGTGAATGGGGGGGGAAGGTTAGGGGGCCGAGTTCAAAAAGCCAAGAGAGAGAGGGAGACGAGGGGACAGATGACGCGTTGAAACAGTTTGATGCTATTTTTAAGAAAAAAATTGAAATAAATATTTGAGGCCAAGCAAGATAGAAGGTGATAGTGAAGTTATTTTTTCTAAATGCCCCAATAAAGAGCCAGAATAGACATGATGGATTGAATGACCTTTTTCTGCATCGTTAACTTCAACAGCTTTGAAGTTGCAACGGTGCTTCCCAATTTTTTAGAACGAATGAATGGTTGCTGCAACTTTCTTGCAGATACATTTTGAACCCTTCTTCTTTAATGTATGTGCAAAATATTGAAAAGGATGACATTTGCAGGAAGGCAGTCCTATAAAGGATAGGGAAAAGATTGAAGGTTTGGTAACTCAGCAAATTCTCTGTGCATATAAATCCATTATAGTCAGAAGCAACGTTGCAGCTCTACACATAACAAACCACATCTGAAGCTATTGCATATACCATTCAATTACAGCAGCTTCCTGAGCATAACAGAACAATATGATGAGAACTTGAACAAGCATGGAATAAGTAGAAAAGCTACTCAGTCCATTAAGCCTATTTTTCCATAGACCCTGCAGAAAAATGGCCCATCTACTCTGGACAGTTAATATGGGAAATATGGGTATAGAGGGATAGGGGCCAAATGCGGGCAATTGGGACTAGCTTAGTGTCAAAAACATCGACAAATTGGGCCAAAGGGTCTGTTTTCATGCTGTAAACCTCTATGACTCTACTCCTTTTAGCCATTCGCAGGCTTTTAAATTCCCTACATGGTAAGTTTCTGAATTTGTCCACACCATTGTTAGAAGTGCAGAGTGAAGGCCAAATAGTTCTCTATAAAAGATTGTACATCCACTGCTACCTGATTTAAGAATGGTATCAGAGGTGGGATCGGAATAACTCAAGAGTACAAGGACATTTTAAAAAGGAGAAATTATTGGAGCAACTTCTACATAAATGTATTCTCCCTGGATGAATACTTTATGCCAAACTCCAAGTTGGACAGCCAGATACAATTTGAAGATAGTGTGATAAGGAGGTGTCGTACAGAGAAGTAACCATTTGCTTCTACTGATAGTGTGATTGTGTCAATGGAGAGCTCTGTACGACAGTCTGAGCTCTGCCTTTCACATGTGATTACTGTGAAACAGGAACATAGGCCAAGATCTTCCATCCTTGTTCGTAGCTGGGATTCTCCGGAGCCGCAGAAAGTTAATTGGGTTTCCTGTGTGGGACTATGTTGTGCTTTTGGTTTCGTTTTGAACAGAAGCTGGAGGGTCACAGCTCTTATTTCTCTCTCTCACCTGATGGATTCTTTCTGAAGGTCCAGAGTAAAGACATTTCTCTCTGCACAGCCAGTTTGAGCTGCAAAGAAAATCCAGTCCAGCACCAGCTGCAGGCAGGGTCAGTTGTTTAAACATCCTTTTGTGTGGGGAACTCTGCTCTTGTTTCAGAAAGACTGTCAGACTTTCTGGTGAAGTGGGACACAAATAAGAATTACCGAGGCCTGAGGCTGTCTTTTGAAGTGAATTTCCAGGTTAATAAAATTTAAAGTGACTCCCCAGAGGGAATCCTACAGCCTGGAAGTTCTGACTGAATGTACTGTCAGAAGATCCTCATTAACAATCTAACCGTTGGTCTTCACTATGGGTCCTAGAAGGACAGCCTGCTGATGCAACAACTTCAACATCCGAAGCAAGGACACTCATCTTCCATTTCATTTTTTAATTCCTATTATTTTAACCCCTCCCTCTGTGTGTCTGACTTGTGTGTATTTGGGTAGAGGGTGGGACAATAAAAGGGGGAGTAGTGGATTAGATGGATTTTATTCTATAATAAGTATTGCACGTCTTATTTCTATTTTTTTAAATAAATAAAGTTGTATTTCACTGAAACAAAAAATTGAATGACGTTTTGGCTGGAACGCCAAATTCTCCGTTCTCACTTGCAACGAGTCCCGCCATGGATGAGACTGGAGAATCCCGTCCATAGAGTTACTTACATGGCTATCTGAATCACTACGATAAAATAGTTGTCGCTGCAACTGTCTTGATCATATGGGGGGGGTACTAAAGATAGCAAAAGGATAGAAAGTCTTGACTTTTACCCTGAATTCTTGGATAAAGTACAGGTTGTTTATTGTTAGAATAGAAATTAAGCATCTCATCTGAAATATTAAACACTTTTACACATTCTCTGCAAACAGCATCACAATAATTTGTTCAATTGCAGGAATGCTTACTTAGTGAAATAGTGCTAATTCATCAGGTTGGCTACACAAAATAGTGGATTTGCTCAAGTCTGTTCCTGCTACGCTGACATCGCTTCAGCACATTCTAGCCACCTGGGTTGGCCACTTCCCGACTTAAAATGGAGAACCGCAAAGGCTGAAGGGAAATTCAGCCAACACAGGCGAAGACGAGCAAATAAAGAAATCGTGTGTATTGGAGCCTGTAAGAAACCAGACAGCACTAAAACCAGCAGCCATCTGTATAGTAATGAGCGATTCCAGGGCACAATGGCAACAGTTAAGGCGAATAAAGCCAAGCCAGACTCCTCGGCGCCAGCAGGAGCCAAGACAAAGGAAGGCCAACGGACACTTAGGGACCGCCCAGCGATCAGCGAACTGCTCCAGCATTGGAGAAATCGATCCAACTGATCGGAAAGTAGTCCAATCACTTGGAACCAGGTACGGGGTCCGCCCCGAAGGGCGGGACGCCCTTGGGGACTATAAAGTAAAGCCCCCAAGTTCAAATCATCCTTCTTTGGAGGGTCACTCAGCAGCTCGAACCAACCCTTGACAGTGACCTGCCTCGCTGCCGCCAACCAAGTAAGTCTCAAGTCAACGCTCGCTACGAGATAGGCGCTCCAAGCTACCAGTCCATACCAGCTTTTGAATTCTGCAGACTCAGGACCTGAACGAAAGGCCATTTGTTCCCCTGACCTGGTGGGCCAGTCCGAAGCTAAGTATAGGCCTTTTAGTGATAGGAATAGCCTAGAAAGTAGAGTTTATGCATGAGTAGTGATTTACTGCATAATAAATGTGTTTTGATTTGAATCTTACTAATTGGTGTGTTGAGTTATTGATCATTACTTGAACTTGAACCTCGTGGCGGTATCATAAAGATACCTGGCGACTCTAGAGCGAAGGTTAAACAAACAGAGCAAATTACAAGTTAAGAGCCAACCAAAAGTTAGCAACAACATGGTCCAGTGGCACGCTTAAAAACAGGATTTCTGCTGCAGTTCAGTTAAAGCTACAGGTGTAGTGGGAGAAGCCCTAAAAAACGGCATCCTTAAAACATCTCCTTAATCTTTCTACCTCATCCTTTCCCCTTCTCTTGTCTTGTCTGTTTCTCTTACCCTGTCTGCTCTTCCTTTATTTCTATTTACCTGTTAGTTCTCCTATTTTTCTGTTCACATTTCCTAATGATTGGTTTCACATATGCACTTTTCTTCCTCACAATTGCCTCAGCTATTTTTTAGTTCTCAATTTGTATCCAATTTCTCTGTCCATTGAAGAAATTCAATAACTCAGTCCCACATTCTGACTTTTTCCCAAAACGCACAACTTTCTCATAACGCACTTAAATAAAAAAAAGTCCCTTTCGCGCCACAGGCAGTTAGTTTTATGTTCTTAATATGGTTAGGACTTTGATTCTGTTTCAAAGGCATTTAGAATAGAGAGGGTAAAGATAGATTTTTAGTTTCCTCATCTGGTCCGCTTGGCTGGTTTGGTCAGACATCCCTCTTCTGTATTTCCACCAACACCATTCCCACATTCCTGTGGTAAAACATCAGAATAATTTCAGTCGAACATACGAGACATAAAGTGGGGACTTACTACCGCACTGGAAAATCCCTGTGGTGATGAATTTAACTGGATTAGTGCCCACAGTAACAAGTTTCAATGCTCTCAAAGTTTGATTAATATGTGACAGAGAGATGCAAGTAAACTGAATCGGACTCATCTCCCCTTCTCTGCAACCTATCCCTCCCCCCAATCTACCATCAATGTACAGTGACCTATATGAAACACAAGCATTTTGGCCTGAGCCAGTCAGGCATTTGGGAGGAAAATGGACATTAATCTATTTTCAGATACCAGTGCTTCAAATAGTAGTTTCTTAGTACTATTTATATATATACTTATGTCAAGAATTTGACTTTAGATGGAGGCATTGGCATCAAACGTTACTTATTCTTTTTAACACAAGGCTCAAAAACATGGATTTACATTCCTCTCATGGTCTGATGGCGCTGAAATTACTCACCAACAGCCGACACAGTAAAACTGGACAAATAAACCTCAGGCAGTAAGGTGGGAGATGCTTCTTATCTGAAAGTTGACCTTTCTACCCTGCTGTTTCAACCTCACACCAGGCAAATTGATCTGGGATGCTAATTAGCAATTCTGTATCCTGCAGTGATGAATTATGGGGTTAGTCCTTCTGACAATGATAGAGTGACAATGAGTAAAATTCAAACAGTTTGCCTCCTTATGAACCTCGCTGTTGAAATAGCAAGAGCGCAATTGAAAAGTACAATGGCTGTGACACGTGGCATGTATGAAACAAATGGACTCTTTTGGAATGAACTTTTTCAGCTCACTTATTTGCATAACCTTATTTGAACTCCAAGGGCCATTCTCAAGCTTGTGTATCAGCAAAGTACCTTCTTGTCTTGACATATCCAAGCAAGTCCAACAACGATTGAGTTACATGAATCATTTGACTATTTCAATCTTACACATGATTAGTGGTGAATTAGGCCTTTAAACAAAAGGAAAAAAACATCCATCTATACAGACCCTTTTACAAACTCATGACACCCCAACTTTTGTCAGCCAACAAATTACCTTTGAAGTGGTGAAACGTAAGGAAACGGCACTTCAGAGAAGTCATTATAGTCATTCTCATAGGCAAAGCTTTACAGGAGGTAGACCCTGGCTCCAGATTTTGCTGCAGCATTCAGATCCAGAACACAATACAGGTTCTACTTTCATTCAGATCCAGAACACGGGCAGCACTGTAGCACAGGGCAGGGTAGCACAGATCCAGAACACAATACAGGTTCTACTTTTATTCAGATCCAGAACAGGGCAGCACAGTAGCACAAGTGGATAGCACTGTGGCTTCACAGCGCCAGGGTCCCAGGTTCGATTCCCCGCTGGGTCACTGTCTGTGCGGAGTCTGCATGTTCTCCCCGTGTCTGCGTGGGTTTCCTCCGGGTGCTCCAGTTTCCTCCCACAGTCCAAAGACATGCAGGTTAGGTGGATTGGCCATGGTAAATTGCCCAAAAAGGTTAAGAGGGGTTATTGGGTTACGGGGATAGGGTGCGAGTGAGGGCTTAAGTGGGTCGGTGCAGACTCGATGGGCCGAATGGCCTCCTTCTGCACTGTATGTTCTATGTTCTAACACAATACAGGTTCTACCTACATTCAGATCCAGAACACAATACAGGTTCGACCTTCATTCAGATCCAGAACACAATACAGGTTCTACCTTCATTCAGATCCAGAACACCATACAGGTTCTACTTTCAAGATAGGAATCACTCACCAGACAGTAGCTCATACTCATCACCTTGGTGCAACACCAGGATGTACTTTAGGCAATCCAGTGATGGTGGCAAACTGTACCTGAGCTGCCCTATCCTTTTGGATCTCCATGTAATACTCTTGAGTGGTGCATCTGTGAACTGCCTTATGAAATGATGTGGAGATGCCGGCGTTGGACTGGGGTGAGCACAGTAAGAAGTCTTACAACACCAGGTTAAAGTCCAACAGGTTTGTTTCGATATCACTAGCTTTCGGAGCGCTGTTCCTTCCTCAGGTGAATGAAGAGGTATGTTCCAGAAACATATATATAGACAGATTCAAAGATGCCAGAAAATGCTTGGAATGATGGACAACTGATTGAGAAATGCCATCTTGGTTATCAGCCAATTTTTGAAATGACCCAGCGCAAAAAAGTTTAGAATCACTGTGACTCTTTTGGTTACTAACAGGTGTGCCTACAAGTCTTGCTAGGCCTGAGGTGATGAAGGAACACAGGACAGAAACCAATTGTCCGAATAAATGCAACCTCTATCGGTATTGATCCTCTGACATCTGTAGGATGGGTATTCTTCATTGGTACATTCTATCATGAGAGTATTGTCTCACTTGACTCTCAGCCCCTTGTGTAGCCCATGGCAAAGGGTCTGCATCTCCTACTGCTGAGGCTGCTTTTCACTGCTTCCCATCTCTAATTTGCAGTAGCTGATACCCATTTCCAGGAATGCCCTCGTTTGCCCCTAGCTGTACTGACACAGCTCCCCGGACACCCATGCTGTGCCCCAGTGAGCCTGAAAGGCTCACTCATTCCCCAACTGCACCAGCGTTCACTGATCAAACTCAGGAAGCACTGATCACACAATGGCCATCGTCTGCCAATGCATGAGGTGATCCCCGAGTCCTTCCCATTTCATACAGAGCTCCAAATGGCAATTGCATCCACGAGGGGCTCCCTGCTGCAATGTTGCTTCCTCCTCATGGACTGGTTTGAGACGTCTCCAATCAAAATCTGCAATCTTTCCATGCCCTTTGAACGTGCTCACCAATAGCGTGTTTGCATGCCCAATTACAGACCCACCATTTTCAGGCCTGTTTCCTTTTCAAATATTGCAGAACGCCATTGAAAACTCGCCAAACCATTTGGTGGCACGATTTTCTGGGCTCACCTGCCCATGCTGCGGTGCGCCCTTATGCCGCTTAAATATTTTAAAAAATAATTAAAACTTAAAAGAGCGGGAATATTTAGAGAATTTGAAATGGATAGGTTTTCGTGGAGTATGCTGTAGTACTTGTAGTCCAAAATGGGACCAGCGTCCTTTTCAATGTGAAAATATCCTACTTTATGTTTGACAACAGTGGCTGAATGGAGTTTTCAATTTAAATTCCAAAATACTCAGGAACCCGTTTGATTAACTGAAATTTAGTTATCAAATTACGCATTCGATCAGCTGGATCAACAATGAGCGCTTAGAAGGTAAAAGTAAAAAAAGCAGATGTTTAAGAAAGCAAAGTACACAAAACTTCAAAACTGATATATGCAGACGCCAGGAGCTTTGAACCTAGGCTTCACTAACCATTCCAACCCAACAAGACAGGAACTAGAGGTCTGGGCAACAGGGGCTGCATTGTTTGCTCTGGAAGTCAGAACATGCTGTTTCATATCTTCTCACACCACAAGCCCGGCACATAGAGTTATTAGAAGTGGGCCGAGGGAGTATAATCTGCTCAAAACCTCCTTTGTTGCAATAAATCAGACACTACCACACCTTATGTGCACAAACTGGAGTTCAATAAGGGCTGCTGTGTTAGCGCATAATTTATAAATAACTTTGATTTATTCCGGATTAATCTGTGTATTTTGCTGCAACACATTGCTCCGAGCGTAGTACCAATATGCAATGTATATGGAACAGCTCATTTTTCATCATCATATGTGACAGTTCTCCTGCATCAGTGATCCTCCCTGCTCGCAGGGCTTTGATCACAAAAGATGTGCTGTTAAGTGAATTGGGCATTCTGAATTCTCCCTCAGCGTACCCGAACAGGCGCCGGATTGTGGCGACTGGAGGCTTTTCACAGTAACTTCATTGCAGTGTTAATGTAAGCCTACTTGTGCCAATAATAAAGATGATTAAATTTCATTTTAACATGCTGATCCAAATCGTCACTCCAAATCTTCACAAAGACCTATGGCACCAGCAACTTATCTTTACGTAGCACCTTAAAAACATGCTTCACAGGAGCCTTTGCAAGCTAAATTTGACACCAGGCCACATTCGGGGTTATTAGGGCAGATGGACAAAATCTCGGTCAACAAGGGAGGTTTGAGGAACAGCTTAAAAAGAGGAGAGAGAATTCGAGAGGCAGTGTGGTGAAGAGAGGTTAATGGGGTTGTTCCGGAGTTTAGGGCTTTGGCAGTTGAAGGCACAGCTGCTAATGGTACAGTGAATAAAATCAAGGATTCTGAAGAAATCAGAATTAGAGTACAGCCGAGATAGCTCGGAGGGTATGGGGCTAGAGGGGATTACAGAGATAGGAAGAGGGTCAGGCCATGGAGTGATTTTAAGAAAAAGATGAGGGTTTTAGAATTTTAAATGCTCGATTGGAAAAGTGTCAATAGACAATAAATGGCCTCACAGCCTAAAAAAACTTGGAAGTGTCAGCCATGACTCATTTTTACCTTTGCGTAAAAAGGCTGTGGGTTCAAACCACAATTCAGAGACCATAAGACATAGGAGCAGAATTAGGCCATTCGGTCCATCGAGTCTGCTCCGCCATTCAGTCACGGCTGATATGTTTCTCATCCCCATTCTCCTGCCTTCTCCCCATAATCCCTGATCCCCCTATTAATCATGAACCTATCTATCTCGGTCTTAAAGATACTCAGTGATTTGGCCACCACAGCCTTCTGCGGCAAGAAGTTCCACAGATTCACCACTCTCTGGCTGAAGAAATTCCTTCGCAGCTCAGTTTTAAAGGATCGTCCCTTCAGTCTGAGTTTGTGGTCCTCGGGTTCTAGTGTTTCCTACGAGTGGAAACATCCTCTCCATGCCCACTCTGTCCAGGCCTCTCAGTAGCCTGTAAATTTCAATAATATTCCCCCCTCATCCGTCTAAACTCCACCGAGTACAGTCAGAATCCTCAACTGCTCCTGAGCATAAACTCGAGGTTGACTCTCCAGCGGAGTGCAACACTGTCAGAGGCGCTTCTCTCAGGTGGTCAGAGATTGCACGACACTAAGAAGAGTGGAGGAGCTCACCCCAGTACTTTGTATAATATTTATCCCTCAATCAACACCACTCAAACAAAACAGATTCTTTTGTTGTTGTGTCGGTGCTGGTTGTCATGTGCAAATAAGGTGCTGTGTTTCCTCCGTTACAAGAGTGGTTTACGCTTCAAACGTTCTTAATTGGATGTGATGCACATAAGGACGTTCTGACATCGTGAGAGAAGCAATGCAAACAAAAGTATTTCTCTTTTTGTACATAAATGAACAAATTAACTGCCGTATTTAGATCAGTTTTTTTACTTTCGCTCCATTTTTGTAAATTATTTTTTCCTTTTTTCAGCTACCAGCACCACGTACCAGCCAAGTCGGTTAGAGTCATAAAGATTTACAGCACAAAACAAGGCCCTTTGGTCCACCGTGTCTGCATTTGCCAGCAAATACCCATCTATTCTAATCCCACTTTCCAGCACTTGGTCTGTATGCTATGGCATTTCAGGAGCTCATCTAAATGCTGCTTAAATGTTGTGAAGGTTCCCGCCTCTACTACCCTGTCAGGCAGTGAGCCCCAGATTCCCACCACCCTCTGGGTGAAAAGGTTTTTCCTCACACAGCTGTTAAGAAGGCTTTTGGCACCCTTGGGTTTATAAATAGAGGCATGGGGTGTAAAAGCAAGGAAGTGATGCTGCACCTCTACGAATTAGTAGTCAGACCACATTTGGAGCAT
The DNA here is from genome assembly GCF_047496885.1 of Scyliorhinus torazame. Taxonomy (NCBI): domain Eukaryota; kingdom Metazoa; phylum Chordata; class Chondrichthyes; order Carcharhiniformes; family Scyliorhinidae; genus Scyliorhinus; species Scyliorhinus torazame. The sequence goes on from NC_092712.1 coordinate 301,358,308, forward strand.
TGTGTTCAGTTCTGGGCACCTTATTTAAGGAAGGATGTTAAAGCCCTGGAGAGAGTGCAGAGGAGATTTAACTGGAATGATACCAGGAATGAGGAATTTTAGATACAAGGGTGATTGGAGAAATTGGGCTTATTCTCTTTGGAGCAGAGAAGATTAAGAGGTGAGGTGTTCAAAATTGTGAACAATTTTGATAGGGTAAAGAAGGATATTCTGTTTCCACTAGTTGGTAAGACAGTGAATAGAGGTCACAATTTCAAGACGGTCAGCAAGAGAGCTAGGAGTGAGATGAGGAGAAACTTCTTTTCTCACAGAGTTGCTGGGGTTTGGAATGCGCTGCCTGGGAGAGTGGTGGAGGTGGATTCCATAGGACATCTCAAAAGAGAGCTGGATATATATTTGTAAGTGATGAATTTGTAGGGCTACGGAGATAGGGCTGGGGAATGGGACAAGCTAGGTTGCTCTTTTGGGAGCTGGAGCAGACACAATGGGCTGAATAACAAACTAACAAATCTCCTCTCAAGGTCCCTACAGGTGAACAGGTGATTTACTTATGAACTGCTGCCAATGCCTTGGGTGAGCTAGCCAAGAAGCAACATGAGAAAGGGGCCTTAGTAACATGCTTCCTGATCTCTTCTACTATTCTGATTGGGAATAATATTTGTACCTATTCCTGCCCGCCTCACACAGACAATGTTTAGAATTTACAAGTGGCCATTGTTGCTATTAACTAATGCCTACCTGGTTACTTCAGATGACGTAAGTTATGATGAAGTACCTGCAACGTAAAACTGTCCCAGGAATCTTACAAGAGAGAAAATGGGTGGTGGAAGTGGACATGGAACCAAATTTTCCTGGTGTCTTCCTGAACAGCAAGGCTGAGATTGGGAACTTACTGAACACCATATCCACATGCTGCCAAATATACAGTGTAATGAGTTTAAGTACTGCATTACCACGATGGAACGCAAGACGAACCCCTAGTCTTTTGTGACGTCTCATTCACTCCTCCAAAATAGCTCAATGCTCAGCATCACACAGCAGCTCTACAAATTAGATTTGGCCATCATTCACTGACTGAAACATAACTATTTAAAATTCTTGCTGTTCACTCCCAAGGAAGAATTTCTCTGTGCGCTATATAAATAAAATAAATAACCTTTTATTGTCACAAGTAGGCTTACATTAACACTGCAATGAAGTTACTGTGAAAAGCCCCGAGTCGCCACATTCCGGCACCTGTTTGGGAACACAGAGGGAGAATTCAGAATTCTCAGTTGGTACGGGAATTGAACCTGCGCTGTTGGCCTTGTTCTGCATCACAAACCAGCTGAGCTAAACCAGCCCCAACATCCCTAAACATGCACATATATACATATATAACAAAAATGTGTTCATAAAGAACATGGGCGCAATTCTCCGCTCCCGGGACTATGTGCCCACGCTGTCGTGAACGCTGTCGATGTTTACGACAGCGTGAAATGGCCCCGACCTCGACCGATTCAGGGCCCGAAAATGGGCTAGGATCGGGGCCGCGAGAAACTCGGGAGGCGTGTCGTGAAAGCAGCGTCGTTAGCGCGCGCCGGGCATTGGCGCCGCATGAAAGCGGCGGCGCGTAAATGACGCAGCCGGCGGCGCGTAACTGGCGTAACTGCCATCACCCGCGCATGCGCGGGTTGCCCGGCGGCAGCCGGCCGGCGCCAACCCGCGCATGCGTGGTTGCCATCCACCCCGAGGCCGCCCCGCAAGAAGATGTCGGATGGATCTTGCGGGGCGCGGAGGAAAGGAGGTCCTCCTTCAGAGAAGCCAGCCCGCCGATTGGTGGGCACCGATCGCGGGCCAGACCCCATTTGAGGCCCCCCCCCGGTGCAGGAACCCCCCTCCTCTCCCCACAGGCCATCCCCCCAGTGTTCCCGCGCTGTTCCCACCGGCAGCGACCAGGTGTGGACGCCGCCGGTGGGAACCCGTTGTATTGGGCAGGCTGCTCAGCCCATCCGGGCTGGAGAATAGCGGGGATAGCGGAGAATTGCCATTTTGGGTGTCTCGGGCGATTCTCCGGCCTGCGCCACGCAGAATACGACGGGGCCGTTCTCGCTGCTTGGGTGAATCGCGGGTGGGCGTCGGACCGGCGTCGCGTGGGAAAATGGCACGCCAGGCGATTCTCCCAACTGGAGCGGGAGCGGAGAATCGCGCCCCATGTTTACAACTTTGCTCCAAATACACAGAGGAAATTATCCATTCCCCTTTGCAAAGAAAGACTTGCATTTATGCAATCTTTACACTCTTGAGCCCTCAACCACTGGAAAGTGTTTCTATCTATTACGTCCCATGTTCTCAGAATCAAATAAAAACAGCCCCATTTTTTTCATGGAGGTGGAGGGATTGAATGTGTGTAGAGCGGGTAGCAATCTAGCGGGGCTGCTTTCTCCTGGATGGCACCGAGCGTCTTGAGTGTTGTTGAAGGTGCACTCATCCAGACAAGTGGGAGTATTCCATTACACTCCTGACTTGTGCCTTGTAGATCAGTGTTGTTCAAACTTTTTTTTCCGGGGACCCATTTTTACCAACCGGCCAACCTTCGGTTCCCAACCCGGCCGACTTTCGGGACCCAACTCGCTCGACCTTTGCGACCCACTCCGGCCGACCTGGGCGACCCACCATTTTCTCTCACCTTGTTTGCTGCTGATAAAAATGGCGGAAATGGTTTTGGGTCCCTTTGGCCCTCGTACATGCTCCTCCAATGGAACCTGTTGGATGAAGGTGAAGCCTTCCTGTCTCGGAAAGTATGCAGTCTCCATCTGTCCAAAGTTCTGCATTTTTTTCCGTAAAATTTTATTAAATAAAACTTGTAATAAAAAAATGAATAAAATAAATGAAAAAAAAGCGCGCATGCGCAATGAGGCCGAATTCTTTTTACATGTCCGCGGCCTTTGACCTGCTCTGGTAGTCTCTCAACTAAGCCCATTGATAATCGGATTTATTGTACAGGCGTTCGCCAGCTGATTCACATACCGTTCAAGTGGCTACAAAAATTGATAAAGAAGTGTGCACAGAGTCCTATAATCGCATCCGGGACGATGGCAGCGATGCCAATTGGGTTATTTTAAAATACGACAGACACCTTGGGCGGGATTCTTTGACCCCCCCCTGCCGAATTCTCCGGCGCCGGGGTTTTGGCAGGGGCGGGAATCACGCCTCGCTGGTCGTGCGCCATTGGCAGTGGCCCCCCCCGCCGATTCTCTGCCCCGCGATGGGCCGAGCGGCCTATTACGCAAGGTCCTTACCGGCAGGACCTGGCTCTGCGGGCGGCCTGCGGAGTCCTCGTGGGGGGGGGGGATCTGGCCCGGGGGGGGGGGGGCACGGTGGCCTGGCCCGCGATCGGGGCCCACCGATCCGCGGGCGGGCCTGTGCCGGGGCACTCTTTTCCTCCGTGCCGGCCGCTGTGAGCCTCCGCGATGGCCTGCGCGGAGAAGAAACTCCCTGCACATGCGCTGGGATCACGGCAGCGGTTCGGCGCATGCAGCAACCCGCGCCAGCCAGTGGAGGCCCTTCGGGGACGGTTGCGCGGCGCCAAACACTCTGGCGCCAGCCTAGCCCCCGAGGAGGATTCCGCACCTTCAGGGTGGCCCGACGCCGGAGTGGTTCACGCCACTCCTTCGCGCCGGTAGGGGCCAGCCCGCCGGTTAGCGGAGAATCCCGCTCCTGATTCACAAGGCATAAATAAAGAGGACTTTAAACATCAATGCACAAATGACCATATGTCTAGTCCAGTTCAATGGTAACCCCCAGGATGTTGATAGTGGGGGAATTCGGTGATAGTAATACTCCTGAATGTCAGGGGTGGTGGTTAGTTCCTCTCTGGTTGGAAATGGTCATTTCCTGGTACTTGTGTGGCACTTGTCACTCAAGCCTGGATATTGTCCTGGTCTTGCTACATTTTGGCTCGTCTGTTTCAGTATCTGAGAAGTCGCAAATGGTAGTGAACACTGTGCAGTCATAAGCGAACACCCCCACTTCTGACCTTATGATGGCAGGAAGGTCATTGATGAAGCAGCTGAAGACGGTTGCTATTGCCACTGTAGTTTTCCACTGTGACCTTACTGAGGTTTTGTAGAGATTCATCTTTATATTAATTTAATTAATACTATAATAGTTATGTACCTTGTAGATAGATAGAGTGGACGTTCAGAGACTATTTCCTCGGGTGGATGTAGCTGTTACAAGGGGGCATAACTATAAGATTCAGGGTGGGAGATATAGGAGGGATGTCCGAGGTAGGTTCTTTACTCAGAGAGTGGTTAGGGTGTGGAATGGACTGCCTGCTGTGATAGTGGAGTCGGACACTTTAGGAACTTTCAAGCGGTTATTGGATAGGCACATGGAGCACACCAGAATGACAGGGAGTGGGATAGCTTGATCTTGGTTTCGGACAATGCTCGGCACAACATCGAGGGCCGAAGGGCCTGTTCTGTGCTGTTCTATGTTCTATGTTGTCATAAGTTGCTTGTAATTAATTCCCAGGATGTGGAGGCCCCTGGTAGGTCCTACATTTATTGTACACCCCTTCTACAACTGAATAGCTTGCCTGGTCACATCAGAGGGCAGGTAAAAGTCAACCCAGCTGACCAGTCACATATAGCCCAAGCTGGGCAAGAAACGTAGGATCCCCACAGTGCAGGAGTCCATTCGGCCCATTGAGGCTGCACCGACTCTCCAATAGAACAATCTACCCAGGCCCACTCCCTTGCCCCATCCCTGCAACACCATAACCTAACCAACACATCTTTGGACACCAAGGGGAAATTTAGCAATTTAGGGGCAAGGACAGCAGTTTTTTCAACAGTATGTTGTTGCACCCTGCCTTGTGAACCTGAAGGCTCAAATCTCTCAACTCTTTCATGTCATGCAGTTTTTTCCCCCCAATTGTTTTTCCAATCAGTGTCACGTCGCATTTATCTGCATTTAATTTTTTGCCTGTTCCACCATCTAGCCAATCGTCTCTTGTAGCTTCCTGTAATCCTCAGAATTGTTCATTTTAGCTCCTATTTCGGTATTATTGAGAATATCTACAGCACGCTCTCAAAGTTAAATTACTTCCGGTGCTATTGGCTGAGGAATGACTATTCTTTTGAATAATGTCCTGGGATCTTTAATTTCCATCTTAAATATTGATTGTCGTGCAAGATCCTTAACTATTAAGAACTGAACTAAAACACTTTACGTATTCCATGTTTTTCGAAGAATAAAATAGGAGCATTCTTTTATTCACATGCATTGTAGTAGATGCAAGAAACAGTTTCTGGGATTAGTCACTTTTCAAATATTTTAGTGTTGAAGTAAAGAGTGTAGTTTGCCTTCGTACATACATTTCTGTGTTCAAGTACTGACACGTTACAGAGGAGAAGCAACAAGTCACCTATTATTAACCACTGAGGTACTCTTCCCTAAAATAGCAGTCTATCTATCTACCTCCCCACAGCATTACTCAAAGTCAGCACAATATCTCCAAGAGACACTAATTAAGGAGATGGGACCTGACTTGAGGATTCTGAAGTCCAGTTTTTGTCTCCTTTGCTGCCACACTGGTTTGCGGTTCAGTTCAGGACATGTTGGTCAGTATTTCCCAATATGTAAGTTTGACTGGATCTTGACTGGGGTAATTAGGGCTTCGTCTGAAGACTTGTATATGGAGGCACGGCTACATTGAATCAAGTTGTCTATAATTCTGAAAACAAAATCAAGACAAGGAACAAAGGGCCAGGATGCTCTGCTACCATCACTCAACTCTCCTCTGCTGGTAAATTGCCAATAAATACAATAAATGTCTCAGCAGAAATCAAAGAAAGAAATTAAAATCTGTTCTAACACTCAGGATGAATACAATTATGTCCCATTCTTGTGGATTTTCTTTTTCAATGGGTGCAGTGAAATAGGTGCACACAGGCGATTGGAAATAAACAGGTTGTGTAGCTCTGGTGAAATATCATTTACTAATGAACTTGGAAGATATTTAAGAGGAAATGGAATTGCATAGCTGTAACTTAATAGCCACAGCCAGACCACTTCACCAGCCACAAGATAGGAAAATAGGACAATTGTGCTAAAACAAAAAGCCATTTTCTACTTTCTCCACGCAATGGACACCTTTCCCCACGCAATGGACACCTTTCCCCATGCAATGGCACCTTTCCCCACGCAATGGACACCTTCCCCCACGCAATGGACACCTTCCCCAACGCATTGGACACCTTCCCCCACGCAATGGACACCTTCCCCCACGCAATGGACACCTTCCCCCACGCAATGGACACCTTCCCCCACGCAATGGACACCTTTCCCCACGCAATGGACACCTCCCCCCACGCAATGGACACCTTCCCCCACGCAATGGACACCTTCCCCCACGCAATGGACACCTTCCCCCACGCAATGGGCACCTTTCCCCACGCAATGGACACCTTCCCCCACGCAATGGACGCCTTCCCCCACGCATTGGACACCTTCCCCCACGCAATGGACACCTTTCCCCACGCAATGGACACCTTCCCCCACGCAATTGACACCTTCCCCCACGCAATGGACACCTTTCCCCACGCAATGGACACCTTTCCCCACGCAATGGACACCTCCCCCCACGCAATGGACACCTTCCCCCACGCAATGGACACCTTCCCCCACGCAATGGACACCTTCCCCCACGCAATGGGCACCTTTCCCCACGCAATGGACACCTTCCCCCACGCAATGGACACCTTCCCCCACGCAATGGACACCTTTCCACACGCAATGGACACATTTTCACACGCAATGGACACCTTCCCCCACGCAATGGACACCTTTCCCCACGCAATGGACACCTTCCCCCACGCAATGGACACCTTCCCCCACGCAATGGACACCTTTCCCCACGCAATGGACACCTTTCCCCACGCAATGGACACCTTTCCCCACGCAATGGACACATTTCCACATGCAATGGACACATTTCCACACGCAATGGACACATTTTCACAAGCTTGAACATGGGCTGGAACTCTCCAGCCAAATGGATTCTCTGTTCCCGCTGGCAGCGCACCCCAGCCTGCTGGTTTCCCGGCTGCAAGGGGTGGCTTCAATGAGAAATCCCAATGACAAGCGGCGGGAGTAGAGAAGCCCGTCAAGCAGAAACACGCGGCTTGGGTGGCGGAGAACCCAGCCCCATTGCTTTCACATATTCAAAAAATCTAAAATATGAACAAGTGATGAATTGAGGAGCTTGTTAAAATGCATTAGGGATCCTTGGCTTCACAAACAGAGGAACAGAGTATAAAAACAGGGGAGTTTTACCGAACCTTTCAGACCATTGATTCTGCTCTATAGCTGGAGAACTGGTCCAATTCTGAGCACCAAACCTTTAGGAAGGATGCCAAGGTCTTGGAGAGGGTGATAAGGAGATTTACTGGAATGGCACCGGGCGCAGGACTTCAGTTATGTGGGGAGACTAGAAAAGCTGGAGACTTGATGAAACATCATTGATCTGAAATATGGGCTGAATTCTCCGTCTGGGAGACTAAGTGCCAGCGAAGGATGTGTGGTCTTTCATGACCAAAAATTCAGCGTGGAACCCTCTCCGATTCCAATACCGTTGAGGGGCTAGCACTGGCGCCGACTGAAACTCCCGCCTCACACAGCGAAAATGGCCGGGACAAAGGCCGCGCATGCGCATGGCTGAAGACCTGCAGCAGTCGGGCCATATAACATGGCGCTGTCCTTGCGCGAACCCAACCCGCCATCCGCGACCTCGCAGCCTATCCCCTGGTCACTCCCCGCGAGCCCTAGCAGAAGCCCCGTCCGGCCAGCGGCACGGACCCCGGCTGAGTGTGGCGGCGCTGGACACAGTGCCGGGTTCCCAACTGCTGGGACCACATGTGTTCCGCACATGTCGGGAACTCGACCCATCGGGGGAGGAGTATCACGGGTGGGCCGGCCGATGGCGTGCCAACGGCGTTGAAATGATGCGCGCCACGAGTCATGACGACGGCAGTTCTGAGGGAGCGGAGCATGGCGGACCGGCGTCAAACTGGCGGCCACCTCGATTTCAGCGTGAAAATCCATTCTCCGGCTGATTGCCGAACACGATTTCGCTGTCAGGCTATGGACAATCCTGCCCATTGCCTTTGTTATTCTATCCTTAGGTGAGGCCAGATCGAGCTGCTGAGTATTTCCAGTATTCTCTGTTTTTATTTCTGATTCCCAGAATCTGCAGTATTTTGCTAATAGTTTCAATACAGATGTTCAAAATCTTAAATTAGTTTCTTGGAGTAAATATAGAAAAACTGTTTCCGACAGCAGAAGTGCCAGTGACCAAAGGACACAGAGATTAAGGAGTTGGAAAATGAACCCAGAAGTGAAATGAGGTCTGGGATTTAATGCGGGGCCGGTAGCTCCACCTTGGGTGGAATGTCGGGGATGAGTCTGTCTCTGCCGGCCCTGATTTTGTGGTCGTCAGGCAATTAGTTGCCTTAAGGCATGGTTTCTGCTCCCCAGGTTAGATTTCCCACCTCCACGAGCTGCCAGCCAATCAGAATATAGCTGTGAAGCACGAGCTGCCAGCCAATCAGAATATAGCTGTGAAGTAACAGTCCCAGCTCTATAAACGTACATTTAACAATAAAAATCAGAGGAGCGGATGGTGGCGCAGTGGTTAGCACTGCTGCCTCACGGCGCCGAGGTCCCAGGATCGCTCCCGGCCCCGGGTCACTGTCCGTGTGGAGTTTGCACATTCTCCCCGTGTCTGCGTGGGTCTCACCCCCACAACCCAAAAAGATGCGCAGGACAGGTGGAATAGCCACGCCAAATTTCCCCTTAATCGGAAAAATGTCTTTAAAACATTTTTAAAAACCCCCCAAAAATCTGAAACCCCGCTATAGGTGCTGGAAACGGGATTCTGTTTTTGCGCGTCAAATCACGGCTACTGTCCACCTTGCTAGTAATTCCAGCATTTTCTATTTTTTGCTTCAGATTTCCAACTTCGGCAGGTTTTTCTTTTCCTCGCTGTTTCTGGTGATAATTCCACATTTTGAGAATTTGGGTTAAGAAAAATGAAATCATGGAGGTGGATTCTTCTAAATTCATAACATTTGTTCACTTATGTAAAAGAAGACGGAGTTGGCGAAAAGGCAACAACCACAGAAATTGAAGTAACAAACGCAATTCTATTCTAAAGCTTAGAGGATAGAATTCCTAAGGTTGTAAAGGCCTTCGATAACATATAGGCCACTGGTTACACTATATGTCTAAACAGAACCAAAGGCACATTGATACAACGAATGGGATGGAACAATAGATTTTTCTTTTTATACAAGTGTTTTCCTTTTTTCAACAAACAAAACAACAGACCCATACAATCGGTACAGTATAGAAACAATCATTTCACCATATGAAAATACACAGTTGAATCATCTAATCCAGGGTTTTGACAGAAAAAGAGGAATAAAAAGATGAAGGGAAAAGGAGTAAAATAAAAAGAGAGGGAAAGAGAGTAAGGCACACACTTATGGTATATTAGAGATTGATGTGTTGGGTGTTCTGGATCCGTGGAACACATACAGGTCACCAACACTTGAATCATTAACTGTTTAACACACTCTCACTGTGGGTTTACACGATACTAGCTTTAACTAAAGACCTTTGCCTTGTCCTAACCAGTTGATGCATTCAGCACATGGTGAATGTCTGTGTTACAGGCTGTGAGCTCTGTCCTCCTAGCTAGCTGCAACTCGAATGAGCGGGAACTCTGATGCCACCTGTATTTATAGTGTGTGTGCTCTAACTGGTGATTGGCTGCGGTGTTGTGTGTGTTGATTGGTCCCACTGTGTGTCCATCAGTGTGTGTCTGCACCATGATATACTGGTGTATATTATGACAGGGACAGTACTGCATATTCTACGGAAAGCCGTGTACAAGTAAATCTGACAGCATAGAACCTGTACATTTATGATTGGGGCCCCATACATTTAGGAATAAGTCCGATTTAGATTGAAGTAGGCAAGCTGGAAATTCCATTGGAATACACTCCATGATAAATTTGGTGCCAATTATGTACAGAAGGTGACTTGAAATGAAATGAATGAAATGAAAATCGCTTATTGTCACAAGTAGGCTTCAAATGAAGTTACCGTGAAAAGCCCCTAGTCGCCACATTCCGGCGCCTGTTCGGGGAGGCTGGTACGGGAATTGAACCGTGTTGCTGGCCTGCCTTGGTCTGCTTTAAAAGCCAGCTACTTCCTTGAACCAGTGAAAAGGAAACGTGCTAGATCAACAGAAGGAGGCACTTCAGCTGAAGATTTAGCTTGACGATCTCATATCGCACTGGTCTCAGCCGCCAAACCCTTCGCATCCAAATTCGTAATGAACCATGGAAATGGCTGGAAAATATTCTGGAGCTGGGAGGAAATACGGGGGAGAAATGCGCTGCAAAGCTCAAAAATACGGACTTCACTAGAAAGGCAGCTGATAGCAACAGGGCAGTAGGCTCCTTATCGATCCACTGGGTTAAAGAGGAACTGCATTCATGCAAATGCCGAGTAAAGTTTAAATGGTGCAATTGCATCATTCAAAGTAACATGGGTAAAGTAATGATTTAGTTGTAACTCATGAAATGCTACATTTCAAAGTCAAAATATTTAAATAGTTTCTTGTGTGATTTAAAAGCAATTAACATGATCATTTTCTTCCCTATGGAGAACCTACTGATGATACAGGGATTGCAATTCACTTATTTAGGGTTCCATGAACAACGGACAAGCACCAGGGACTGAATTCTCTGTTCCGCGGCAGGCGAAACGCGTTTCCCGACGGGACGGAGAATCGGGCGTGGGGGAAAATCGGGATTGGCGCCCCCGAATGCGCTGCTCCGGGATTGGGGTTCTCGACCGCATGCCAATGGGAAGATGTGGATGAATGCAAATAATAATAATAATCTTTATTGTCACGAGTAGGCGTACATTAACATTGCAATGAAGTTACTGTGAATTGCACCCATTTAGCAGACCCAGCATCAGAGTCTCCGGCCCTCCGTGATTCCCCCACCCCCTTGGCTGGGAATCATGTGGGTGCGATCACTTCTGGTGTTTAGCAGCGTGGTGGACCTCGTGGTGGGCCAAGGGGGTTTAGGGGACGTGCCCCAAAGTCCATCCGAGGACTAACCTCCTCCCACAATGTGCTATCTGCCCAGCCCTCCTCTACTAGAACACCCCTCTGCCCTGGGACCCCATGAGTAGAGACACCCCCCCCCCCCATGGACCCCATGAATAGAGAGAAACCCCCTCCCCAGGGACTCTATGAACAGGGAGACAGCCCTTTGGACCCCCTAACTGAAGGAACCCCCCCCAAAGGGAACGCCTAAATAGAGGGATTCCTCACAGACCTCCTAACTAAAGGGACCACCATGGGGATACCCTGACTGAAGGACCCCCCCGATTTAAAAATTTAAAAAAAAATGTTTATTAAAGTTTTTTAGCACAATTATTCACCCTTACAAACAATACCCCCCCCCCCCCCCGCCCCATAACAAAATAGAAAGAAAACGCACAAAGCAAGATATATACATGGTAAAATGATATGTTACAGAGCTTTGTACACTGGCTCCCTCCCATACATGCCAGTTTCCCAAATCTTTCATGTGTTCTCTTGCTCAAACACCCCCTAGGCAAACCCCCCTTCCCCACTCCCTCCCGCCCCCCCCCCCTTCACAGGACATCCCCCCCCATCCCCCTGGGTTGCTGCTGCTGCTGACCGACCTTCCTCTAACGCTCTGCGAGATAGTCTAGGAACGGTTGCCACCGCCTGTAGAACCCCTGCGCAGACCCTCTCAAGGCAAACTTTATCCTCTCCAGCTTAATGAATCCTGCCATGTCATTTATCCAGGCCTCCACGCTGGGGGGTTTCGCCTCCTTCCACATTAGCAAGATCCTTCGCCGGGCTACTAGGGACGCAAAGGAAGGACCCCCTGATTAAAGGGACCCCCCACAGGGACTTGCCTCTCCCCGCTCCCCAACCAATGACCACCTCCTCCAGAAAAGAGACTCCTGTCTGAAAGCTAGAGAGCAATACAGGCGGGTACAGTGAAGAAGTTACAGCTGTAACACTAAACTGGAGGCAGCACATATCCATTCCTGGAAAGAGAACAGCTGTGATCTGTGTTCCAACCTGGCATATCCATTAGCTGCGAGCCATTCATAACTGTCTAGTAGTGAGTCATGATTGACAGCTTCCACAAAACACCTGCAGCTTTGATTCATTCATCTCCCTTCATGGGTGAGTGACTCGAAGTGCTGAAACCCCAATATTTACAAACATCAACCACATCAAAGAGTATGTGCATTGCAATCATATGCATTAGTGATTGGATGCACTTATCGCTTAGAAATCTGTTCTGCAGTGGGGAGCCGAACTCACCAGCAAACCCAGCTTCTAGAGATTGGGGTGCCCTTTTGACAGGGTGCCCCAATCCCGAAATGAGCTTGAGAGTCCCCCACACTCCCCAGTAATGCCACGTCCCACAGACATGGGCATTTATTCTCCCTCGCCCCAAGTGAGGACACCCTGCTATGGGGTCGCTGAGGTACCCCCCGCTCCCTTTTCAGGAACCCTCCCTTCAGATCCTCAATCTTGAGGCCCCTTCATATTTCCCCCCTACTCTTCATACCCCCACTCACCCCCGCGTTTAATGGGCATAGCCCCCCTCAAGCCCTGACCCTTGGAAGTGCCAACCTGGCATCTGGACAGTGCCCCCAGAACCCTGGCAATGCCAACCGGACACACTGGCAGTGCCAGGTTGCACTGCCAAGGCACCTGGGTGCCAGGGCAAATGCCAGGGTACTTCCCTGCCCTGTCCCCAACCACCATTAGCCTACAAGTCCCCTGAGAGGCCATCACACCTGGTCTCCGCTGTGGAGATCAGTACTAATTGGCGTTCGGTTGAGGCCTCACCAGTGTGGCAGGTGACTCCTGGGCGCCAGGTGAACATGCATTTAAATATTATCTGGATCACGCCCAGCAAGCGCATGACCCGGATTGCCCCGGGCGTAGCGAGTCAGGTGACTCGCGATCAGCCCGGCCCGAAGCTAGATTTGGTCCTCTCCCGCGATATACCCATCGTGCCCTGCTCCGCGCTGGGCACAGCACAGTGGCTGAACCGACCCGTAGCATTACAAATGGATTTTACGGGGCGGATAATTTAGTAGAGTAAATATTAATTGTTCATTCACAAATTTGAATTTAATGTTCATTCAAATAGAATTTACAATTCAGTAAACGTTCTGAAACCAAATTGAAAGTTTGCGAAACAGCATGAAGAGTTTCCGGATTTCACGGAGGCCACATTGGGCACAGGGACATAAACCTGACCGAGTGTTTTGGATTTTACCAACTACAGATGTCTGAATTTACAACATTTCAGTGGAGTCTATATGTGATTAGAGATGACTGCACCTCAGCTGGGAATAAACAAAAGAGACACAGAAGAGGAATTCTGTCTTCAGCGTCATTTATTCTTCAGCTCATAATCTGTGAAACACTTCCAGCTAAATCAGTGTTAGGATTAAAAAATAAATAGCTCCGAAAAGCCTTTGTACAAAAGACAAAATGAAACACAAATTGAAATCGCAGAAGAAGTCAAGGGGAGGTCAAAGGCTATTTTCTTTTCTCAAACCACCAAGGCTAAATGGAGTTTAAATTAGAAGAAATAAAGAACCTAAGATTAATCTGGATACTCCTTGATTACACTGATGTCTTTTATCAAAACTGGTGACACCAGTCTGCAAAGAATACCACAAAACATGCGCTAATTAAAGAGATATAAAATACGCACGCACTTTCAAAGGGGAGGTAAAAAGAAAGAGAATCTGAAGTACTGGTAATTTAAAATACAACTTCTGCATACAGCAGAATTTGAAAAACAATGGGCAGACCCCCCCCCCCCCCCCCCCCGGGCCGGCAGCAGGTGCTGAGGACACGGGTTCGATCCCGGCCCCAGGTCACTGTCCCGTGTGGAGTTTGCACATTCTCCCAGTGTCTGCGTGGGCCTCACCCCCACAACCCACAGATGTACAGTGTAGGTGGATTGGCCACGCTAAATTGCCCCTTAATTAGAATTTAAAAAAAAAAGACTGGCAGTGGGATCTTATGGTACGGCCGGTGTCTGCGGAGTTTTGCGGGCCCCGGACCACGGGGAGGTCGCCACTGGAGGGACCAGAAGCTCCTGCCAGTGGGGAGGGTAGGAGGATTTCAGCCAATGTGTTTCTTAATTCACTGTGTCAGAGGCCCATGGCATTAAGGGGTGGACAGAGACATGAAGGAGCATCACCAATTCTCTACTAGGTATACTGTTAGCCAGCTCGTAAGGTATTGTGCATTGCAAAATGGTATTTCTGAACAATTGCAACATAAACGTCAAAGCTTTTCTAATGATCTTGCTGTACACAGAAATCTTATAAGCAACCAAGTGAGATCTGTTGCAAATCTATAATCGACAATACTTTCATTGTGACAATAAACTCGCTGAGGAAGCTGGAACTTCTGAAAGGATTAAATCTTTGAGAAATGTATTCGAGCAGCATGAACTACGCCATTACCCTGCAAATTTAAACATATGCTTTCAATTGCTCTTGTAATTCAAAATGCTTACTGTAAATAAAAGACTTGCTTTGTTTTCATTTATGCATAGTCTCAACGAACATGCAAAATCACGTGGTATATAAAACTGTACAATAAGAACCTCTCTATATACATAAACCTACCCTGGAGAATAATGCCATCACTTGACAAAGTTGCTGTTAACTGCAAATGACAGCATCCAAATGGGACCAATACAGTTTCACAATAAAAGGACTCATAAACTGGGCAGTCAGAATATTTATTGTGGACCACAAATTTGACAAATTATTTAGCCCAGTGACTCCTATTAAGTCAAAGATCAGGCAATTAGCTTTCACAGTATGACGGCAATGTAAAGCTTTATGCTGGAATTTATTGAGGCTCTTAAACTGTCATCTGACTTCAAAGCATCGACTAGAAACCATACAATGACTCATTTAGCTTGACACTAGTAATGCGAGGTACAAGCAGCAGTTATGAATTTACCATCTGAGTTGACATATGCATAGCCCCATTTCAGAAAAAAAGTATATTTTAATGAAAAAATGTTTATTAGATGGATGGATAGCAGAGCGTGTAGAAATTAATGGAAGTGTGGTGACAAGCAACGTTAAAGAGTGATATTAAACAGATGCTGTTCTGCCCCTGCAAGCTATGAGTGAAAGGATAAATACGAGCATAGAAATTGGATAAACAGAGGGAGAGAGAGAAAATAGAGAGAAAAATAGAGATAGAGAAAAGAGGACGAATGTATGCATTTGAGAGAGTGAGACAGAGAGAGAGAACGAGAGAAGGAGCGTGAAAAAAAGAGTAAGATAGTGATCTGCAGTAAGTGCTTAGCATGAGAAGCCAAACTGTGGGGAGACATTTAAGCTTGGCCTGCTGAAAGACAAGATTAATCAATATCAATGAGCTGGTGACAGCAAGGAAACACACCACCCCAACATATGCTACGGATCTTGAAACCTACTGAGACGGCAGGTGAAATATTAAGTTGAATAACTTTCTTTTGTGTTCGTCTGGCTATCAAAAGCACAATCAGATGCAACAAAACATTTTCCTCCCGCAAAACAGCTACGATGAGCTGTCAGATTGGAGCTTGCACATTCTCCTGGGTTTCCACTGGGTGCTCCCGTTTCCTCCCACTGTCTAAAGATGTGCAAGATAGGTGGACTGGCCATGATAAATTAGTCTCCAATGGTGTGCAGATTAGATGGATTACAGGGATACGACGGGGGTGAAGGGAGTGGGCCAAAGTAGGATGCTCTTTTGGAGGGTCAATGCAGAATTGATGGGCTGAATGTCTTCCCTGTGCACTATAGGGATTCCATGAAGCTGCAATAAAAATTCAAATACGACAATCTCCTTTTCAATCAGCCCTATTTTTAAGAATCTAGGGCTGGATTCTTCGCGGCCGATGAGAAATCTAGGGCTGGATTCTTCGCCGCCGATGAGGAATCTAGGGCTGGATTCTTCGCGGCCGATGAGGAATCTAGGGCTGGATTCTTTGCGGCCGATGAGGAATCTAGGGCTGGATTCCTCGTGGCCGATGAAGAATCTAGGGCTGGATTCTTCGTGGCCGATGAAGACTCAAGGGCTTTCGCGGCCAATGAAGAATCTAGGGCTGGATTCCTCATGGCCGATGAAGAATCTAGGACTGGATTCTTCGCGGCCGATGAGGAATCTAGGGCTGGATTCTTCGCGGCCGATGAAGAATCTAGGGCTGGATTCTTCGCGGCTGATGCAGGTATCGGGGTCCTATATGCGGCGAAAAATCTCGATATTGGGAACGGTGCCGGACGTCAGCGGGTGCTGATCTGAATGTGACGCCCCACCCCCTGCTGGTGCCGGACACATGGCCCATGACCCTGCGCCAGTGGGAGTATGTAAATGAATGTAAATGGGTCTTAATACCCATTTGCATCCATTTAGCGGGTTCGGTGACCTATTCTCTGGCCCTCTGAAATTCTCCGGTCTACACGGGCGTGGGCGTGGATCACAGATGCTCCCAGCATTCATGAGCTGTCGTGGTGGCCCTCGTGCTGGGCCACGTCCCCATCCACAATGCTCTACCTGCTCACCCCTCTTCTGCAAGATAGCCCCCCCACCAAAAAAGAGACCTGTGTCTGGAGAGAGCAGCTCTTTCAGGAGCAGTGAAAGAAAATACAGCTGTAACACTTAACTTGAAGCTCCATGTGGCCATCCCTGGAAGGAGAACATCTGTGACCTGCGCCTCGACGTCTGCGATCCATTAGCTGCAAGCCATTCATTACTTTCTAGTAGTGAGCTGTGATTGACAGCTTCCACAAACCATCTGCAGCCTTGGTTCATTCCTCTCCCTTCATGGATGAGTAACTCTAAGTGTGATTGCAATGCACTTATCTCCCTTTGATGTAGACGTGGGAGTTCCAGCATTTAGAGTTAGTCATCGGTGAAGGGAGGTGAATGAATCAAGGCTGCAGCTGTGATGTGGAATCTGTCAATCACAGCCCATGACTAGAAATAAATGAATGGCTTGCAGCTAATTAATCTGAGGGGTTTAAATGGACAGGTCGAGCTTCCAGGTAAGTGTCACAGCTGTAATTTAGTGTCACTGTCAGGACTACTCTCTAGTTTCCAGACAGGGGTCTCTTTTCTGGGTGGAGGGGAAATTCCTTTAGTCTGGGGGTCCTTTTAGTTAGGGGGTTTCCGTGGGGCGTCCCTTTTTTCAGGGTTCCTTCAGTTAGGGGGTCTCTTGGGGGGTTCTCCTGTTTGGGGGGCGTCTCTGGGGGGGGTTGCATGGGGGGGTCTGGTAGAGGGAGGATGGGCATTGTGGGTAGTGTGGCCCTCGGATGGACTTTGGGGGAAGCTCCCTTAAGGGCACCAAGAGGGCCACCACATCAGACTCACATTTGTTGAGATCTGCTGTAATCCCTGCTCATGTGATTCCCGGCCTTGAGGACCGAAGAATCATGGCAGGCCAAAGATTAGGGTGCCGGACCCATTCGCATTTGTTTCCATCCTCCTGCTGGTGCGCGGGTGTGAACCTTGATCCCGGGAGTGGGGGGGGGGGGGGGGGGGGGGCATTTGGATCCGCTCTCGCCAACGCCCAGCACCAAACCCGAGTTTTCTATTCTCCGCCCCATCGGAAAACACGCTTCGGGATGGAGTATTCACCTCTAAGGGTTTAGAAACAGATGTAATGTGCGAGCTGGAGTTCCAGCCCACAGTCTGCAGCCACAGCCAACTCAGTAGCAGCAGGACTGGAGCTCTTTAAGGTAGTGCAAAGTTGAGAGAAGAGGGCAATCTGCCCTTTTTCATGGACTCATGCTTTGGACTCCTAAAATGGTGGCCGCCAACTTCAAATGCAGACAAGTTTGCATGTGCCTCTTGTGTTTAAATGTGTTTTTGAAAGTTAGCTCACAGGAAAACATTGCTCACTAACGAGTGATTAGTCCAGGGATGCTCTGCCTATGCCTATGCCATATATTGCCCATGAGCTTTTGAAAGTCAGGGACACTATTCTATCTGCAACTAGCTTTATCATTCACAGGTTTGCTCTGTTTTCATCTTGTGCACCTAGTGACTTGCAAAGGACTGTTTAAGCATTGTTACTTCATAGGTAGATAAATCCTAAATCAGAACATCAGGGCATGTTATTAACAATAATGTAACTTTACATATGTGCAGATGCGGGGAAACATGGAGAAATGAATTAGTATGTGACCGATGAGGCTTCACGATATTTATTAGGGGTACAGAAAAACAAGAAACTTGCAGATGCCTGCTTTCATTCGTTCCTGGTCAAGAGTGATGAGGACAAACTCCTACAGATTTGGGATGAATATACGGATTGATCCCGACTCAAAAGGTCAGATCTGAAAATTAGTTTTATAAAGGAAATGTAAAATGCCAAAGTTGAAGCACAACATTGGCGGATTTAGGGATGGGACCACATCCTGTTAATTAGGCTGATTTCAGCTGCCAGCTCCCACTCAAGCACCAGCTGGCACCAAGCCGTTCTGACCTGACCCAACTCCCACTACTAATCCCAACTCAACCCAGTTCTTCCTAGCACATTCGACTCAACCAGACTCCTGCTGGCAATTAGTGTCATTGAATCAATTGTTTATTTTCTACCATGCAAGTATAATTTATCCTTTGTTCATGAAGAGAAAAATACACCCAAGTGTATGATACACCTAGCGAATCCCAAATCAAACAACTTTGGCTTTACTTGAAATGAAATAAGCTCCCTGTAGACTCTGCACTGGGATAGCTCCTGAACCATACAGATCAACAAGGATAAACTGGATCCCTCGGCTTGATCCGAACCTGCAACAAATTACAAAACAAGAAAATCTGACAGCTTCAGGAGTCGACAGAAATATTGCTACGTGACATGATTTCACATGTCCTTGTGATAGCAACATGCAAAATTCTACCCCGCAATTTGCAACATTCCACTAACAGATGCCTTTTCTGATCAACAAGACAACGAGGAGCTCCCCAGATGGAATATAAGCACAACTGATTCCCCAGGAAGATTTGCAAATTTCATTTTAAAAATTCTTCTGATATTTCCTAGCATTTTTTATCAACTCTATTTGCAATATGTCTTTCACACTTCTGAGTGAGCATCACATTCAGCAATTTGAGGCAACCTATTCGCTATTATGGGTGTTTATGACGAGACTACAGGAAAGTGCATTATAAGTGAAACTTTAACCACACGTTACACACTTCATTATGACACATTTCCTTTCCTGGTAAAAGAACAGATTTGAGAAGTGAAATGCTTAAATGATTTGTACTGAAGTTTTGTTAGCATGTCAGGGTGCTTATTAATTTTTAAATAAATTTAGAGTACCCAATTCTATATTTTTTCCAATTAAGGGGTAATTTAGCGTGGCCAATCCACTTGCCAGGCACATGCTTTTGGGTTGTGGGGGTGAAACCCACACAGACACGAGGAGAATGTGCAAACTCCACTTGAACAGTGACCCGGGGCCAGGATCGAACCTGGGTCCTCAGTGCAATGAGGCAGCAGTGCTAACCACTGGGCCACCGTGCCGACCTGTCAGGGCACTTATTAGAATGCCCTTTATGCATTATGCCCAAGATACATGTCTGTTACAAGACCAACCAATATCTACCAACTCTTGCCTATTCTGGTTCCAGCAGTGGCATGTCTTCAAACATAGTTAGCTTCACCAGGGGCTTTTCAGACCATCTCCCATAATTTTAGCAAAATTAAAACCCACGAAGTTTGGCGCAAATACATACCATCTTTCCACGCCAACTTACGCCATCTTTCGAAGGTTGCCTCTTCCACCAAAGCACGGTGGACAATTGGAACCTCCCCCATCCCAACTCAAGCAGAAAGTCACTCCCATTATCTGAATGATCTCTTCCATTGTGCAAGCTCGCTCCAAGAATTTTGACTTCATCTTTTGTGACAGACATATTTAATTTACTTGCAACAAATCTTAACTATTTTTAAAGTCAAGTTCATGCAAGACACTCCCATTTCTGTCGAGGCCATTTCGACAACAGCAACAGTTTATATTTAGATAGTAAGGTAATAAAACATACCAAAGCATCCGTCTCATACTCCAGGGAGAATCCAAGAAAAATACAAAGAAAGACTGCAACAGGGAGTGATTTGCTAAAAATGAAAGTGAGATAATCCACCCTCGCTGTTGCAGTTTTCTTTATCTCTTTCGATGTTACTATAATCATTGTTTCTCTTTCTTTTTTCTTCATAGGCTCTTGATACAGCAACTTGCATTTTCCTTTTCATGTATTTTACTAAATTGAGATTGAGATTCATTGCTGAGGCTCCTCAGTCCTTTGACAGGATTTTAGGACTTCGAATCACCTTTAATCTCTCTCTTTCCTCCTAAATTCTAACAATTGTAATGCTCAAACCTAATGTCACCAAACCCCTGCATCTTGATGTACCTCTTGGTGTTGTACTGCACTGTAGGACCTGGCCATTTAATTAGGTTTCTCAATCAAAATAGATCCCAATAACCATTTTTAACTTGTCATTTATTGAAGAGTTGCTGAACAGCAAATGATTAAGGAGCATGGAAAGAAGGATGCAGCAAATTGTCTTTGAGAAAACAAATTAATGTCCCATTTGTAGGGCCCGATTCTCTGGCTGCGTTGCACGTGGCACCGAGCCCACTATTCCCGGTGAATAATGGGGGAGCCCCTCAATGGGGTTCACGCTGGACGTTGAACCGATCACGCTGCTCCCGTCTCATGCAGCCCAACACGATCTGGGTGTGAACCAGACTTGCATGTTTAAATGAGCCTTAAAACTCATTTAAATATGCGCAGGCCGGTCGAGGCCGGAGTCTCCCGGCTTTCATCGGCCCCACCAAGGTGAGCCCCTGGGTGGTTGGGGGGCAGGGCAGGCATCCAGGAAGTGCCACCCAGGCAGTGCCACCTTGGCAGCATGTGTGCTAGATTGGCACATGCCAGGGGGCCGGGAAAGTGCCAGGAGACCAAGGGGCACTGCAAAGGGTTGGGGCTTTAGAGGGGCCATGGCCATGAAAGGGGGGTGAAGGGGAGGCCTGGAGTGGTATATGAAGGGTGAGGGCGTTGAAGGGGGCATGAAAGAGGGGGATGAAGGGTGGGGGTATGAAGGATGGGTATAAAGGGGGTAAAGGGTGGGGTCAAGGGGGTTGTACCAAGGGTGGAGGGGGCCTGAAGCAGGCGCATTGGGGGGGGGGTGGAGTGCTGAAGTGGGTGGTAGTCTTAAAGGTGGATGGGCCTTCAATGACCCCATAGAGGGGTGTGCTCAATTGGAGGGGGGGGGGTTCCCTGATACCGACAAGGGTGGTGAGGGGGCGGGGGGGGGGGGGTAGTGAGAAGGGCATGGTGTGGTGGGGTGGGGGGGGGGGGTTCCCCCTCTGGGGTCAAGGCTTGGGGGTGTTGTTCATGTCTGGGGGGGGGGGGGGTTGTGACGTCCACGGGATCTTCTACATCCACTTGAGAGAACTGAAAAGACAAATTCAAAAGACTGCACCGTTGACTTAAAGTGCTCCCTCAGTGCTGCACTTAGTATCAACCTTGAATTTTGTGCACAAGTCCTGGACCAGGGCTCTTCAAAGGATCCCGGGGCCTGATCAGAGCTGGGTGCATGAGCAATTTGGAGCTGCTGGCCTGTGTCAGTTCCCACCATGATCTCGATTCGGAGCAACTTTAAATATGGGAGGCTCGAGTTCCGGGTTAGCTGCCGCCAGAAAGCGATGGGCACCCAATTGAGGTTAATTAATTAGGTGGCCTACTAAAGTAAAATGGAGATAATTAGATTAGAATATATGGAGCACAGACAAAGCAGCAGCATTTCTTGCTTAAAAAATGCTGAATTTAGGCACTTTTGTGGAACTAATGAAGAGCATCAATCCACAGGTATAAATATTTTTCTAATTGGTCTATCCTCAACAGGGGCGTTAGGCCAAAAGAAAAATGGCAGGGGGCATTGTATTGGGTTCGGCATTATGAATGCCACAAACATATTTATTCCCAAAAAACATTTTTGGACACATACAAACTACTGATTTCTATAAATCTGAAGCTCAAGGGTTCAAAATTCAGTACCCAATTATTTTTTTTCCCAATTAAGGGGCAATTTAGCGTGGCCAATCCACCTAACCTGCACATCTTTTTGGGTTGTGGGAGTGAAACCCACACAGACACGGGGAGAAAGTACAAACTCCACACGGATAGGTAAGAAATTCAGCTGCACTCACTAAATATTCAGGTTTCGTAAAATAAATTTACTGGCAAACACCAATGATTTTACCCTGGTCAAGGTGCTTCACCTTATGCTGTGAGCAGCTTGTAATGACATCTTGTGGAATATTATAATAATAAGTTTTTACAACTTGAAGAGTTGTTGACATTTGCTGTTAGTCGCTTGATGGATTATGTCTTGGTCATTCACCCCCATCCTCGTCACCACCCCCCCACCCCCGCCCCCTGCCAAGCTTTCACCTCACTCGTTAAATTGCTCAGATTTTTCTGTGACAGGTCAATCTTTAGTCAACTAGAAGTTGACTGAGTTTAAACTGAAAGTCAATAGCTCACATGTCACAGTGTGAACTCTGTATTTATCATCATCTTCGCAGGTGCAAAGGCATGAGAGAAAAGACAAGGACTTGCATTTCTATAGCGCCTTTAATGTAATAAAATGTCCTCAGGCACTTTACAAGTGTTCTCAAACAAAAATGTGGCATTGGGCCACATAAGGTGAACAAAAGCCGGGTTAAAGAGTATAGGTGTGAAAGGAGCATCTTAGAGGGTGAAAAAGAGTTAAAGAGGCGGAGAGATTGAGGGCGGAAATTCCGGAGCGTAGAGCTTTGGCAGCCGAAGACAGGTTCGATTCCCGGCTTGGGTCATTGTCTGTGTGGAGTCTGCACGTTCTCCCCGTGTCTGTGTGGGTTTCCTCCGGGTACTCCAGTTTCCTCCCACACTCCAAAGATGTGCAGGTACGGTGGATTTGCCATGCTAAATTGCCCTTAGTGTCCAAAAAAGGTTAGGTGTGGTTACTAGGTTACAGGGATAAGGTGGAGATATGGGCTGCCCTTTCCAAGGGCCGGTGCAGACTCGGTGGGCCGAATGGCCTCCTTCTGCACTGTAAATTCTATGATTCAATGCCAATGATGGTGCAATTTATAGAAGGGATGCTCATGAGGCTAGAATTGGATTGGAAGAGTGCAGAGGTGTCGACAGTTAGTAGGGCTGTAGGCGATCATGAAGATAGGGAAGGGTGAGGCCCTGGAGTGATTAAAAAACAAGGGTCAGCTTCTTAATATCAGGGCATTGCTCAAGCGACAGCAACCATCAGTCAGTGAGCAGAGAGGAGGTGGACGAACAGGAATCGTGTGTGTGTGTGTGTGTGCGGTGGGGGGGGGGGGGGGGGGGGGCGGAAGAGGGAGGTGTACCTTAAGCTTGCGGAGGGTGGAACTCAGGAGCTTGTCCAGGGGTGCATTGAAATGGTCAAGTGGCAACATGGACATGGTTGAGGGTCACAGCAGAAGAAAAGCTGAGGCAATAGCAGATAAGAGAGAAGGAGGTTGGTGTTGGGGTGGAGAGAGGCGATAAGGGGAAGCCTGAAAGAATAAACTGAAGCTTTAGTTTGAGCATATAATCAACTGCCATAAAGAGTATCTGTTGGAAATGTTTCATGATTCCTGCAGTAATAAAGTAAAATTGGGAATAGTCCAGATTACTCAGTTGATAAATAACTTTGTGGGCTCCTTGTTTGAATCCTCCTTTGAGGCGGATTCACTGATCTCAGGGCACGCAGCAGTTGAGATACGACACCTTTAAACAAAATCACATCAGGTTAAAGGTTTTACTATTATGAGTTTAAATCACCCAAATGATCCAGAGATGGTCTTTTATGGCAGAGATCCAGCTCACTGCGAAACACAGTTACACACACCCACCTCTTTTCCTCCAAACTGCAAAATGGCTGACCTGGCCTCAGCTCCACCCACTCTCTGACATCACTGTTTTCTTAAAGGTACATTGCTTAAACATCCATGTCTTAAAGGTACTCTCATATGACACCTCCCCCCAAGAAAAGAAAAAAACCATCAACTTCAAGATGGTTTCATTTTTCACTTTTGCACCATCCACTAAGAAATGTACACAGTAAATATACCTTTTTGTTTAAAAAAACCCACATGCAAACAGGTATAATAATATAGTCCATTTTTCTTTGTTCTTCTTCCTCCAACTGAAATCCTTCTCGATTGACAGTCTCTTTGAAAAAAGTCTCTGTGCGATCCATCCATTCCTCTACTCCTTGGCATTTCTCTTCAGAATCAGTTAATTTAGTTCAATCTGACCACAGAGCCCCTTGCAATTCTCCAATACAGGAGCATTGGTTACCACAGCTTTCAGGCAGTCAAATGCCTGTTGAAAGTCCGTAAAAAAAATTTTTTTTTACGTTTCTTCAGCAATTCCATCAGTGGAGTAATCGTGGCACAAAACTTTTGCACAGCTGTTCGATCAAATCCACTCACGCTAAGAAATCGCATTATTTCCCTTCGTCTTGAGGATAACGGAAACTCCGCAAGGCAAGTGATTCGGGCTTCTCCAAATTCGCTTTCGGCTGGGTTCATCACGAAACCCGCCGCCTGAAGTCGATCAAAGAACTCCATACGATGTTTAAAATGTTCTTTCCATGTCTGGAAGTTGAAAATAAAAGCAGATTGTCCCACTTTCTCAATGCAATCCTTCAAAAGTGGGACAGGACAAGAGTCCGCTCTTGTAACTGTATTCACCTTTCTATAGTCCACACACAACCGTTAGATACCGTCTGGTTTAGGTACCATCACTATGGGTGAGCTCCATTGGCTGCAACCCACTTCAATGATGCCATTCTTCAGCATACTCTGAATCTCTCTGTTAACCTGTGCCAATTTTAAAGGATTAAGTCCATATGGATGTTGTTTGATAGGAACAGCATTTCCCACATCTACATCATGTATAGCCATTTTAGTACTTCCCAATTTATCTCTACAAACTTGCCCATGTGATATCAATAACTCTTTCAGGTCAGTTTGTTTTTCCTCTGGAAGGTAACTTAACAATTCATCCCAATTTTTAAGAACATCCTCATTTTCCAATTTAATTTGAGGTATGTCAAATTCACAGTCATCTGGATTTGGTTCGTCACTTTGAGTTAGAATCATTAAAACCTGCTTTTTTTCTCCTTCCCTTTCAAAGTACCTTTTAAGCATATTCACATGACACACTCGGTGAGTCTTCCTTCTATCTGGCATTTTTACCACATAATTCACCTCACTTAATTTCCTTTCAATCTGATACGGTCCACAAAACCTAACTTTTAAACGCCCCCCTACCGCTGGTAACAACACTAAAACTTTATCCCCACTGGCAAAACTACGAACTTTGGATTTCTTGTCCGCTACCCGTTTCATCACATTTTGTGCAACTTTCAAATGTTGTCTAGCCAATTCACCTGCTCTATTTAATCGTTCCCTAAAATTTGACACGTAATCCAATAGTGTAATTTCCGATTTCTCACCCACCAATTTTTCCTTAATCAATTTAAGTGGTCCTCGTACCTCATGACCAAAAATTAGTTCAAAAGGACTGAATTTGGTTGACTCATTAGGTGCATCCCTAATTGCAAACAATACGAATGGGATTCCTTTATTCCAATCCTCTGGATAATCTTGACAATACGCCCTCAACATTGTCTTTAATGTCTGATGCCACCTTTCTAACGCCTCCTGCGATTCTGGATGGTACGCAGTTGATTTTAATTGTTTTATTCCTAAGCTATCCATAACTTCTTTGAATAACTTTGAAGTAAAATTCGTTCCTTGATCCGATTGAATTTCTGTGGGTAGTCCATATCTAGTAAAGAATTTAAGTAACTCCTCCACAATCCTTTTAGCTGTAATATTACATACTGGAATGGCCTCTGGAAACCTAGGAGACACATCCATTACAATCAAAAGATATTGATTCCCACTTTTTGTTTTAGGAAGCGATCCTACACGATTAGGACCCTTGTAAAAGGTTCCTCAAATGCTGGAATGGGTATTAAGGGCGCTGGTTTTATCACTGCTTGAGGTTTCCCTATCACTGGACATGTGTGACATGATTGACAAAATTTAACTACATCTTTATGTAGTCCAGGCCAATAAAAATGTTTCTGGATTTTAGCTTGAGTTTTCCTTATTCCCAAATGACCTCCCACTGGTACCTCATGTGCAACTCGCAACACCTCCTTTCTATACCCTACCGGCAATACTATTTGATGAACTTCTGCCCACTTTTCATCTGCCTGCATATGTACAGGTCTCCATTTTCTTATCAAGACATCATTTTTACGGTAAAAACACTCTGGTGTACTCTCAGATTACTCTTCCGTATATGCTTTTTGACATATCCGTTTTATTTCCACATCTGTCTGTTGTAACTCCGCCAATTTTCCTGAACTAAAAATATCCACCTCATCCTCCACCTGTTCTTGTTCTTTTTCAACCATCTGACCAAAAATCGTTTCTGATAATTGCACTTCAACTTCATCTTCACTCTTTGATTTCTCCTCTTGTCTTAACCTGTGACTTTGCGACCTTGCTACTACACAATCCGGCAAAATCCTTGGATACTCGTCCTTCAACACTTCAGTTGTCTGATTTTGCACTGGCTTATCAACCAGTGGAATCACCTATCAACCAGGCATCACTCCCACCTGCGATCCAGCTATATCATTACCCAAGATAAACTGTATTCCTGGACAAGATAGTTTATCTATTACTCCTACTACCACTTCACCACTCTTCACTGGACTTTCCAACCTTACCTTATATAATGGAACGCAAATCCTCTCACCCTGAATTCCTCATATCACCACCTTTTCTGGCAACATTCTTCCCAAACTACATAACTCCTCATCTCTTACCATTAAAGATTGACTAGCTCCCGTATCTCTTAAAATTGTGACTTCTTTACCTGCTCCTCCTGATACACATGAGCAAACTTTACCCACACAAGTAAATTCTTTAAAGAGATCTGGCACCTTCTTATCAATCACCTTTTGATCAGGCTATACAATCTTTTGCACCTCTTTCGCTTCACTTGCGCTTTCCTTTACCATTTTAACAAACCCCTCTGTCTTATCCTGTTTTGCCACATTAGCCTTCCCAGTGCTTTTCTTCAACCACCAACACTGTGACTTTACATGGCCTAGTTTATTACAGTGAAAACATTTGAAACTTTTTTCTTTTCCACCCTCCTGGATCCTTTTTTAAAAATCTGAGGTACACTCTCCTTATTATCTCCCATCAGATCACCTTTACCACTTGAGTATTTCTCATGTCCCCAGTTTCTATCCCTCACCGGCTGAAACTGATGTCGGAAACCAATCTTTGATTTATGAACTAATTCATAATCATCTGCCATTTCCGTTGCTAATCTCACAGTTTTAACCCTCTGTTCTTCCACATGAGTTCTCACTACATCAGGAATTGAATTTTTAAACTTCTCCAAAAGTATAATTTCTCTGAGAGCTTCATACGTTTGGTCTATTTTCAAAGCCCTTATCCACCTATCAAAATTATTCTGTTTGAGCCTTTCAAACTCCATGTATGTTTGACCAAATTCTTTCCTTAAATTTCTAAACCTTTGTCTGTAAGCTTCAGGCACTAGTTCATATGCACTTACGATGGATTTCTTCACCTCCTCATACGTTCCAGGTACCTCCTCCGATAGTGATGCAAACACTTCACTAGCTCTACCTACCAGCTTTGTTTGAATCAGTAATACCCACATGTCCTGTGGCCATTGCATTTGCTTAGCTACCTTCTCAAATGAAATGAAAAAGGCTTCCACTTCCTTCTCATCGAACCTTGGCAATGCTTGGACATATTTAAATAGATTCCCACCAAGCCTTTGAATGTGACGCTCTTTCTCACTATCCTCATCACTATCATCCAACTGTATGTTTCCCTTTACGTCTGCCAATTTAAAAAAAAAATGATTTTGAAAATTTAGAGTACCCAATTTTTTTTTTTACAATTAAGCGGCAATTTAGTGTGTTCAATCCACCTATCTTGCACATCTTTGGGTTGTGGGGGCGATACCCACGCAAACATGGGGAGAATGTGCAAACTCCACACAGACAGTGACCCAGAGCCGGGATCGAACCTGGGACCTCGGCGCCGTGAGGCAGCAGGGTTAACCCACTGCGCCACCGTGCTGCCCTTACATCTGCCAATTTTAACTGATTGTCATGTTTCATGGCCATTTTCTGAGGTTCAAACTCCCTCACTTTATCTTTTTCCCTGATCTGTATCTCCCTTTCTTTTTCTTTTTGTTCTGCTAGAGCTATTCTTTCTTTTCACCTTTCTTCTCTCTCCTTTTCTTTTTCCATGCTCTCTCTTTCACTTCCTTTTTCCTCTCTCTCTCTTACCTTTCTCTCTCTCTTTCTTTTTCCTCTCTCTCCTTTCCTCTCTCTCCCTCTCATATTCAAGCCGCTTTAATTCTTTCTCATGTTCCATTTGTTTAATTTGCAACTGAATTTTTGCCATTGCCAATGAGTCAAACTCTATCTCAGGCTAAATGCTTAACCACCGCCATAATTACCTCACCTTTTCGCATTTTGTCAGGTAAGTTCTTGCCAAATCTATAGTCTGCTTTCGTTTCTGTCCATAAAGTACTACGTGCGACCTTCTCCACCCCCAAAAACTTCTGAGCCTCTGAAAGAGCCATTGTTCACAAACTCTCCAAACTTAAACTAAAATACGCCACCGGAAATGCAACAATCCTTCACTGTCTTTAAGTTCATAAAAGCCAATCCAATAGATATACTTTTATCCTCCTCGAGCCCCCAATTATTATGGGCAAGGCATTTTCAGAACCGCAAAATGTATCATGGAGTTCAACCAACCTCTCCCTTTAATGAATCTGTTGCTTTTCCTAGCACACGGCTTTTTCCCTAGGTGTGGGATTACAATTATGGACATGTGGGTTTTTAAACACAAAACACTGTTTATTCCATGAACTCAACTTAACATCTTAAATAAACATTGGATCTCTTAATACCCCTTACTTCAAAGATAACTCAGAAAATATTGCAACAGCAAATAATTCCTTAAAATGTTCCTTCAAACTTCCAAGAGACTTAACACCTTTAAACAAAATCACATCAGGTTAAAGGTTTTACTATTATGAGTTTAAATCACCCAAGTGATCCAGAAATGGTCTTTTATGGCAGAGATCCAGCTCATTGCGAAACACAGACACACACCCAGCTCTTTTCCTCCAAAACTAAACTGCAAAATGGCTGACCTGACCTCAGCTCCACCCACTCTCTGACATCACTGTTTTCTTAAAGGTACATTGCTTAAACATCCATGTCTTAAAGGTACTCTCCCATGACAGAGCTGCTTTATCTCTATGGTACAGACTTGATCTTTCACATGCCTGGTGCAAACAGAACATTTATGTCTACTGTGCAGTTCCCCAAGAATATGAGCACCGACTCAGAATATCAACCCAACAAACCTACGTGGCAAACAGGGCATTAGCTGTGATTCAAACAGTAGTACTGCAAGTTTTCTGAAAGTGATTTATTTTAATGTTAGATGCTTAACTCTTGACCCACCCAAAAAAGATTCAAGTCATGATGGTGACTGGAGCAAAAATAGCTGCAAGGTTTTTTTTCCAGCATTTAATCCACTCATATCTTCGGCAAAGTGGCATTTTACCCAGCAAGATTCTTGGCAGCTTGTAGGAGGCTGAAAGTAACTGAAGTGGCCAAATAAGGTTGGGAATTTAAAAGCACACAAGATATTAGCCTTCAATTCTGCGCTTGCCGCAGCGCAGTGCCAAGTCTTGCCATCAAAGTTGTAAGACTATTAAGTGATAACTTGAGCGAAAGAATGCAAGTAATCTGAAAAAGTTCAACATTTTGTGTCATGCCCATCTGTTAAGGTTCCCAAGATTCTATGGCTCGAATTGGTTTACTAAACTACTGTGACGCACAGTCTATGACAAATATGTCCAAATAAGTTAAATTATGAGAACTGCAGTCAGCAGTGATCTACTTGTTGAATAATGACACATTAAACAAGACTGTCTGGGGATAATCTGACCAGGAACCTTGTGCGGAACTCTCAGCAGTGTGGAGAATCGGCGCCGGCGTGGTTGGCGCGGTGCCGGTCGGGGTATGCGTCGACTCTCCGCCCCGGGCCGGCGCGCCGATTCTCCTGCCCAGATGGGCCAAGCGACCGTCACCAAAAAGCCGAATCCTGCCAGCGCCATTCTGACATCCTCTGAGCTGGTGGGACCTCGGCGTTGAAGTGTCAGGGGCCGGCCTATGGGGGGAGGTCCGACCCCGGGGAGGGGGCCTCCGTAGTGGCCAGGTCCGCGAACGGGGCTCACCGATCGGCGGGCCGGCCTCTCTGCCCCCGGCCTCCTTTCCTCCGCGCCAGCTCCTGTAGTCCTGCGCCATTTGGTGTCGGGGCCGGCACGGGGAAGACGGCCACTGCGCATGTGCTGGTTGGCGCCGGCCCAACTGCGCATGCGCGGACCCCTTGGTGCCGGGTTCAGGTCGGGATCGGCAGCTGGAGTGGCGTAGGCCGTTCCAGTGCCGTCCTAGTCCCCTGTGGGCCGCAGAATGGGGTCCCGGAACGGGCGCCAACGCTGGAGTAAAGCACTCCCGTTTTTACTCCGGCGTCGGCACTTAGCTGCCCGATGGGAGAATCACACCCCTTATTTCTGCTCCATGTGTAAAGTGAAGTTAGCCATAGAAGCTTTCCAGAAATATCTGCTTAAGTTACTCGTTACTAAGTATCAGTAAAGAGTAAAAAGGATCAATGCTCTCACTAAAATATTAACCTTTGCAGTGAGAATTGTAATGCAGAACCAGCGCTGGTAGCTGTGAATGAAAATCAGGCGAAGTGTAACTTTTAAGGTATAGTGTGTGTAATGTCTAAATAACCTGGAATTTTGAAAATTAAAATGGTCCCTCGCAGTCAAAACTATGAGTGTGTTATAGCTCGAGTTCTTTGGGTTCATCAATGAAAAAGCATGGAAGTGAATTGTAGCTCATTAAAACTGAAAGGAAATGAAATCACCTGCAATAAAATGACTTACTGTGCAGACATTTTAGAAAAGCATTTGCTTGATTTTCCACAAAATTATATAAAGGTTTTGTTTCAAGACTGTTCTATTCATTTTTAATCAGTCAATATTACATTACTGTGACGCATTCAGCAAATTTTATACCTCGCGTGTAAAGTTGCTAAACCAAGAATGCACGTCAATTTTTCTGTAACCACCGTTTCAAGTTTTCCGCTCTGGGGTTCAACTTTTAACCCCTTGAAAGAGGTCTTCGTACAATCTGCTGCTTCCCCTCCTGACACTTTCCCGCCTGACACGCAGAATTCACCTCCTTATGTCATGAAATTCCTCTGATTTGGCTCTTCGTTTGACACGCAGCAAAAAGCATCAAGGCAGACTAAAATTAGGAGCGGACGTGCAACTGAAGTTGTGGATTTTCTGGAAAGTTCAGTATGGCCATCAAATCATCAAAACACTAAAATTGGATTGGGTTTGTTTATTGTCACGTGTACCGAGGTACAGTGAAAAGTATTGTTCCGTGTACATTTCAGACATATCATTCCGTACATGAAAATAAAATATATAGGGTAAACATAAAATACAGTGTAAATACATAGACAGAGGATTCGGGTGAGGCATACGGAGTGTCGTTCTACTCAGTAGAGAAGATGTGTGAAGAGATCAGTCAGTCCATAAGAGGGTCGTTTAGGAGTCTGATAACAGCGAGGAAGAAGCTGTTTTTGAATCTGTTAGTGCGTGTTCTCAGACTTTTGTATCTCCTGCCCGATGGAAGAAGTTGGAAGAGTGAGTAAGCCGGGTGGGAGAGGTCTTTGATTATGCTGCCCGCATTCCCAAGGCAGCGGGGGGTGTAGACAGAGCTAGTGGATGGGAGACAGGTTTGTGTGATGGACTGGGCTATGTTCACGACTCTCTGTAGTTTCTTACCGTATTGGGCCGATCAATTGTCATACCCAGGCTGTGATGCAGCCCGATAGGATGCTTTCTATGGTATGTGGGTCTGGGTAAAGTGGGTTAGTCGCAGGACTTACAAACAAACAAAGAACAAAGAAAAGTACAGCACAGGAACAGACCCTTCGGCCCTCCAAGCCCGTGCCGACCATGCTGCCCGACTAAACTACAATCTTCTACACTTCCTGGGTCCGTATCCCTCTATTCCCATCCTATTCATGTATTTGTCAAGATGCCCCTTAAATGTCACTATCGTCCCTGCTTCCACCACCTCCTCCGGTAGCGAGTTCCAGGCACCCACTACCCTCTGTGTAAAAAAACTTGCCTCGTACATCTACTCTAAACCTTGCCCCTCGCACCTTAAACCTATGCCCCCTAGTAATTGACCCCTCTACTCTGGGGAAAAGCCTCTGACTATCCACTCTGTCTATGCCCCTCATAGTTTTGTAGACCTCTATCAGGTCGCCCCTCAACCTCCGTCGTTCCAGTGATAACAAACCGAGTTTATTCAACCGCTCATGTTAGCATTTCTGGGCAATTGTTGTGCAAATGCTGAACCTGTGAACCTCCGAGGGGGAATCCCCATGCATCTTTGGGGTAACCCCTCTAATCAGACGTTGGTGAGCTCGGAGGTTACAGTTCAATTCTTTATTCTGCGACCGTTGCCCTGTAATTCTTTCTTTCTCTATCTCCCCCACTTTTTTTGTACGAGTGAAAAAGGAAGTGACCCTTTTCTTGTGTTTGGGTGGGTGTGAATAAACAATGCCTCGGAGTTGACCAAATCTCCAGTTTGCTGTGGGGTTATGAATAGAAATTGCATCACACCAAAACTGAGGGGTTGGGAAATCCATCACCACTTACAAAGGGACAAATCTAAATAAAAACAGGGGCGAAATCCTCTGGAAACGGCACGATGTCCGCCGACTGGCACCCAAAATGGCGCAAATCAGACGGGCATCGCGCCGCCCCAAAGGTGCGGAATGCTCCGCATCTTTGGGGGCCGAGCCCCAACCTTAAGGGGCTAGGTCGGCGCCGGAGGAATTTCCGCCCTGCCAGCTGGCGGAAAAGGCCTTTGGTGCCCCGCCAGCTGGCGCGGAAATGACATCTCAGGGCGGCGCATGCGCGGGAGCATAAGCGGCCGCTGACGGCAGTGGAGGGAGTCTCTTCCGCCTCCACCATGGTGGAGACCGTGGCGGAGGCGGAAGGGAAAGAGTGCCCCCACGGCACAGGCCCGCCCGCGGATCGGTGGGCCCCGATCGTGGGCCAGGCCACTGTGGGGGCACCCCCTGGGGCCAGATCGCCCCACGCCCCCCCCAGGACCCCGGAGCCCGCCCCCGCCGCCTTGTCCCGCCGGTAAGGGAGGTGATTTAATTTACGTCGGCGGGACAGGCATTTTAGCGGCGGGACTTCGGCCCATCCGGGCCAGAGAATCGAGCGGGGGGGCCCGCCAACCGGCGCGGCGCGATTCCCGCCCCCGCCGAATCTCCGGTGCCGGAGACTTCGGCAACCAGCGGGGGCGGGATTCACGCCAGCCCCTGGCGATTCTCCGACCCGGCAGGGGGTCGGAGAATTTCGCCCCAGGTGTCTGTTTACCGATAGGTGATGAGAGGAGAAATCAGGGCTGTTTAAGTTAAAGCCCAGTCCTGTCCGTAACATGATACATCAATGTGCTGTGCTGTGCAGTGACAGGACTTACACTCATCAATTCCTACTATCTAGCTCAAATGTGGCAGAGATAGAGGCGGTGTGCCTGACCCTCGGTGGAAGTCGCCATAGTCCCAGAGGACCATGGGCTGCTCTACCCTTTGAGAGAGAGAGCTGACTGTGTGTTGATTTAACCTGAGGGTCACCACATCTCAGGTGAGGGACAAGGTTGAGAAGGCAGGGCCTTCATGGTAACCTCGGCCGGAACGGGAATTCAACCCACGCTGTTGGCTTCCCTCTGCATCACAAACCAGCCGTCCAGCCAACTGAGCTAACCCACCTCAGACTGCAGAAACTGCAAAGCTAGCTTTCCATAAGTACCAGTTGCTCTCCAGTACCTTGGCCAAGTGGCTATTCTTCATGGGAGAGCTAAGGAACTGAGTCTCAGCAGGCTGCTTGATATGGTGGTTAGAGGAACGGAGGAGGATGTAGGGTAATTATATCAGCAACCAATCGTAACGCCCATATATTCCTGGGTGCTCACAGGGATCATTAAATAGTGATCAAGGAAGGAAAACCCTGAATGATTTCACTCACACCTAACCCAGGGCACTGAGGCCAATTGTCGTCTCCACCAAATGTTTTGGTTGAGACCATCTAATTATGCAAAAACCAGGAGCAACATTGGGAGCAGTATTTAAGCCAATGACTTATATATAAAACTCAATTGACAAAGCATTCCATAATGAAATAATGTTTTGAAGGTATTCATTTCTTATCACTATTGCACGAGTTTATGGGTGCGTACACGATGATTGGGATTCTGTGTACAGTACTTCCCCCAGAGGCACAGAACTTATCCAGCAACCAGTATTATATTATGCACAAATAAATTTTAGACTATATATTTGTATCTCAACAAAGTATCGGGGTCGAATTTCTTGGGTTACTATGTGATGACAGCTATAAGCTATAATTAAACTGCAGTTGAGCTATGTCCTGTTAGTGTAATAACAGTTGCACTGGGGTTCTGCAGAGACCTGAAGTCTGGAAACACAATATCATTTTATAGTTATTAGACGCAGGTAACAGCAGATTCAAAAATGGTGAAAAACTACTGTACATTTACTTATTTTTTTTAAAAAAACAGTTCACATGCTGCTCTGGGGTACAGTTATTGGGTGTTGGCACACTTCAGCAATTTTAAACCCGAATTAAAATTTTAATAAAATAAGGCAGCATGGGGGCGCAGTGCTTAGCATTGCTGCCTCACGGTGCTGAGGTGCCAGATCCCGGCTCTGGGTCACTGTCCATGTGGAGTTTACACATTCTCCCTGTGTCTGCGTGGGTTTCACCCCCACAACTCAAAGGTGCGCAGGGTAGGTGGATTGGCCACACTAAATTGCTCCTTAATTGGAAAAAATTAATTGGGTACTCTAAATTTATTTTTAAAAATGATATGCTGATTTGTAAAGAGTCCAGAAGTTATGTTAAGGTGCTATCTAAATGAAAGTTCGTTCCTTCTGTAATGTCCTTTAAGTGTCCAGTCTACTTGGGTCAAGAAATATGATACCTCTATTTTAAAAAAGTGTTTCAGAGTGTGATATGGTAACAATTAGTCGGTTCGGGTCACTTTTCTGAGTTCAGGTACTTTTCAAACACTCAGGCACTGTAATTTAAATAAGAGGAATTTCTGTTATGAACCTCAGGACATGCATTCACGATCTATAAATGACTGGGAAATAGCTCCCTCAATCAACCTCTTAGAGGAATATGCAAATTCCGGCTGCAAAGGCAAATTTTTGCCCTATATGCAAAAACAAACATAAATTAAGTTTGAGGGGCAAAATAGGTTTCTTTCTTCCTTCACCAGTATTAATGTGAAGATTGATCCCTGCTGAGATTAGATATGCATTCTCAATACACAGCTGCAGGATTTGAAGTGTGGCTCCCAGATAAAACCACACTGTTTTACTTCAGTTCTAAACCTGATCCCTGCCTGTACCGCCAGTTCACCTCCAGCTGCCTGTACAGTGTTTCACACTAAGCCCCTTGTTTATGTCAGTCCTGCAATTAAGCTCAGGCCAAAGAGAAAAGTCCCAAAGAGGGTGGCAAAAGTGCATGGCTGTGAATTGAATTTCAGGCCCTTCTTTCAGTGGCCATTTCAGGCCACCCCAGGAAGGTTGAATCGCTTTTCTAAATCGGCCACCGCAAAGTTTTACTCAACTGAAGTCATTCCCAATATTAGGGCTGAGATCCCGAGGCTGGCACACGTTCTCTTTGCTATTTCGCGACAAAATGTGCGGCTAGAAAAATTAAACTAAATCGGTGCGACCGAATATTTACTTTACAGATAAAGAGCAGTAAATCTATCAGAAGTCCGATCAACCTTTTATTGGAAACATTCTACCTACGTATATGTGAACAAAATTCATTGAAATGCTTCTAAAATCTAAAAGAAATGGCTTGATACTTATCACAATACTGATTTAAAAAAAATTTAAAGTGCCCAATTCATTTTTTTTCTATTAAGGGGCAATTTAGCCTGGCCAATCCACCTACTCTGCACATCTTTGGGTTGTGGGGTGAGACCCACGCAGATACGGGGAGAATGTACAAACTCAACGCGGTCAGTGAGCTGGGGCCGGGATCGAACCTGGGTCCCCGGCGCTGTGAGGCAGCAATGCTAACTACTGCGCCACCGTGCTGCCCCATCATGATACTGATCTTAACAAGATATTTTTCAGTTATCCAGTACTGAGGGGACTTCTTATAATAAATGCTGCTTTATGCCTTATTCCAATGATAGTATGTATAGTTTAATAGGTACCATTTAAAGTGACAATGTCCTATTATTTCTCCTTGCTTTGATTACATTTTATTTTGGGTTGATTAGCACGGTACTAATTCGCTGTAGGCAAACCTGCAGGTTAGATGATGACTGGATTCATTGTAACATTCACAAACCGGCTACATGAGCCCGTAGACCCAAATGAAAAATGGATTATGGAGGCCAGCAGACCACATTGCAGAATCGTAACCCGTTCAGCCACAGCTGTCTACTCCCTATCACCAATACTGCCTCCACCCATTGTATTCTCTGTCCTTAAACTTTAAAAATCCTTTAAAACATGACAAATACGTTGAGCCTTTTGTTAACTCGCATAGTTATCGTGACAGGTTAGCTCTGTTGGTTGGATGGCTCCCCAGTTCTGCAGAAGAATCATTTAGATCCGAGCCAGTAGGTGCGATTTTCCCACCGTGGTGTGCCAGGTGTGCAGCCAGGCGAGATGGGCGAATCGCAGGAGAGGCCCAAATCGAGCTTTACGCCGGGCGCAAAACCTCGCGCGAGTCACCCGACTTGCAGCTCCCGGCGTGGTCTGGACCACACCCATACCGGGCATGATGCAAATAATGATATTTAAATGAGCCATTGGGCTCACTAAAATATCCCCAGCTGCATTCATCCGGTGCCCAGGAGTCGACCGCCGCGACTGGGAGACCTCAACAGGGCACCATTTAGAACTGGTTTCCACAATCGTGGACCAGGCCTGGTCTTGGGAGGCCATTGGAGCCCTGGGTGGTCGGGGACAGGGCAGGCTAGTACTCTGGCACACCCCTGACATTCAGGTACCATGGCCCTGTCAGGGTGTCAGTACCAACATGCCCAGGTGCCTGGTTGGCACTGCCAAGGGTCAGGGCCTGGGGGGGAGGGGGCATAACCATGAAACCGGGGGGGGGGGGGGGGGGGGGGGGAGTATGAAGGCACTACAGAGAGGTTGAGGAGCTGAAGGGGGTTCCTGAAAACTGGGGTCCTGAAAGAAGGAGGTGTGGAGATCGGTGCAGCCTTTCAAAATGGCGCCCCGATCTCTGAGGAGCCGGTCCTGCTTCGAGTTCAGCCCCCCCAGTGCCGGAAAGTGTCAAAATGTGTCCTCGACCGGGAAGAACTCCCCGTGGCCCAAAATAACGGCTAAGTGCCATAAACAGTGGTCTCCATCTCGACGTTGCAGCTGTCGCAAAACCCATCAAACTCACATAAAATGGCCCATTAACTCTGTTTCTCTCTCCACAGATGCTGCCAGACCTGCTGAGTTCATCCAGCATTTTGTGTTTTTATTTGTGCTGAGCCATGAGGCCCTGCCTCCTTTCCTTGCCTGGCACTTGATGCGGAGTGATGACCCTCAAGCTATCTCTCGAATGGAGAGAGGTGGCCCTGGTCCTTTGTGGACTCTAGATAATCACCATTATCCAATGCATGACCTCCAATGAACAGAGTAATTGCCACTTGCCCGATATCTTCGTTACTGGAGGTTCATAAGCTCCCAAGCAGAAACGCAAACAACATTTCATCCCTCACAGTTTGGTGCAACATAAAACAAGCTCAATTGAGATAGCTGGTAAGGCGGGGCATGGAATTTTTCTCCAAGGTTGGGATTAAGGCACATAATTGGAGCAAAAATAGTATTAGATTAACACAAAATAGCATCAACAAGGCCAAATGCGCGATAACCGTAATATCATTATGGATTTGATGATTGGATTATTTATGGATCAAAGATGAAGCTACATTTGGAACAGTGTAGTCATGGCATTGTGGAGCAAATATAGAGTGGTAAATGTTCCTGCCAAATCCTGCTTCTTCCCTTCACTGACTCCTTTCTAGGGCCGGTTTGGGAGTCATACTCATAAAGAACATGGATGAATTTTTCACATTCTAGGTGCGCTCTGGATGATTCTAACCATTTTCGCTTTTAAGAAAATTGTGCAACTGACGACGTGTTTTTACAAAATTGATTGCACTTCTGTTAATCCACATTCAACAAGCTAACCAGACCATCACTTAACCAGACTGATTAGTTATGCGCCTCGTCAGAGAAGCACCTTCCCCCAGTAAATCACCTCCCCCAGCCCTTCACTACTGAGGGCAGCTGATGATGCAACTGCCAGACTTGGATGCTGCTGATTTGACCCAGGAGTGGACTCTTGTGCTACAGGCAGGAATTCCTGTTCTTGTAACAAATCAGGTATCAAGTGCTCGCTACAGCTGGGACTGACAAAGAGAGTATTATCCCGAATGGTCGGCAGTCTTTTCCAACCAGGTCCCGAAAGGCAGCAAATCAGCTGTTGAATTGAAAGCACACAGATTTACGACTGTAGGTTATAAGAAGTACACCAAACTGCATACAACAGGAATGCTTGATTTCTGCCACTACTGGCTATGGATATGTACTGAGAGTGCATCTGCACAGTTATAAAAAAGCAGCTCCACCGGATTCTCGTTTTCGCTGGCACTGTTTCCCCCAGATCGAAGCCAACCTGAATCCATCTCATTGTCTTCTCAAAGTCAAAAAGAGAGAAAAACTCTGTACGGCTCATGTTTTTCTACTTCAGAACTGAAAAGCACAGCAATAATCCAACGCGATATGTAAATTGATGTTCACAACTTTCATCCAAGTTATAAAAATTTGTTTCCATATAACTGACAGCAAGTTATCCAGTGATGAGCTGAATGGGGCACAGGGGAGCCTATAATGTTACTGAGTCAATGATATAAATTTGTCATGCATCCCAGCTGGCTCAGCCCTTTCCCAGTCCTGTCGTAACAGCCGTCCATTGATGTGCCTGAGAGGGCCCAGAAAACAATGACAAGATTGATTCCAAGACCTAGGGCTTGAACTTACAAAAGTTGACAGAGATTGATTTGTTTTTTTTCTCACCTTTAAAAAACTGATCGAATTCAGGATTTTTAACATGTGTGATGCTATACGTGCTCAGCCTTCTTAACTCTGAATGTAACAGAACTACAGCAGACGTGAATTCAAAATGATCAAGTCTCAAGGAAGAGATAGAAAGGGTGGATAACAAGCTTTTCTTTGATACAGTACTGTGTCAAATCTCTGAGAAATTTCTCAAAGTACATCACAAAATGATTCCAGAGATGCAGTTACTGTCAATAAGTCAAAGGCAATTTGTAGACTGGAGATGAGCAGAGATGAGCAGCTGATTTTGCCCTTTCACAGATTAATGTACACTTTGAACAGACGCCAAGTGAAGGTGGTTGATATGGTGTTGATTGGCTGTGTCAAATTAGTTGTGTCAAAAATGTACTGGATAAATATTTGATCAGGAATGAGGTAGAAAGTTACATGGATGGGCATGGAAAGAAAAATATTTGCTTGCAATTAAAATGTCTCAAAGTATTTAACAGAATGAACTAATGCAGTGACTGCTGTTATAGAATCCCTACAGTGCAGATGCAAGCCATTCGGCCCACTGAGTCTGCAACAATGCTTCAAAAGAGCACTCCGCTACCCTATCCCCGTAGACCTGCGCATTGATCATGCACCTAACCTGCAAATCTGTGGACTATGGGAGGAAACCCCAAGCACCCAGAGGAAACCCACGCAGACACTGGGAGAACGTGCAAACTCCACACAGTCACCCAAGGCCAGAATCAAATCTGGGTCCCTGTCACTGTGAGGCAGCAGTGCTAACCACTTTGCCATCGTGCCATCCTAATCCATGCTAGCACGAGGACTGAAGTGGATCCTGTGCTGTTTGGACGGGTCGGACACCAGGAAGGAGAACAGTCGACAGCAAGTTCAATAATAGGAGTTTGGTCACTTTTGTAAGACAATTTCTATTGATCCCACATCCTTTAATTCTCCTGCACTTACGCTGCAACATCACATAACTCTACAAAACAAAGTTTAAAGAAGTACAGAAGCATTGAAAAGTACCACTGTTACTATCAGCCTACTGTATAAAGTTAGTTATTAGTTTACTAAATAGCAACTTCAAAGATTAATGGACCTCAGACTCGATGAAGTTCATATTTTGTTTGCTGACCATCAGGAGAAAAAAAAGAAAGTTTTTTGACATCAAACAACATAAATAAATATGTTGAAGAAATTTATAGTATCCCTCTGTTGCCAATCGGCACCGGAGTCGCCAATAATGTTGCCAATTAATAATGATGCTCTTTAGAGTTGCCAGGTATCAAATGATACCACCACAAGGCTTTACCGGATATCGATCAAAGGACCACACAACCAGTTAGTCAGTTCAAGTACAAAGATGGTTTATTTACACACAAGGATTACTTTGACATGCAACACAAAACACGACAAGTTAAACTACACCGAACAACTACAATAACCTAACCCGGGCAGCACGGTAGCATTGTGGATAGCACAATTGCTTCACAGCTCCAGGGTCCCAGGTTCGATTCTGGCTTGGGTCGCTGTCTGTGCGGAGTCTGCGCATCCTCCTCGTGTGTGCGTGGGTTTCCTCCGGGTGCTCCGGTTTCCTCCCACAGTCCAAAGATGTGCAGGTTAGGTGGATTGGCCATGATAAATTGCCCCTAGTGTCCAAAATTGCCCTTAGTGTTGGGTGAGGTTACTGGGTTATGGGGATAGGGTGGAGGTGTTGACCTTGGGTAGAGTGCTCTTTACAAGAGCCGGTGCAGTCTCGATGGGCCGAATGGCCTCCTTCTGCACTGTAAATTCTATGATAATCTATGATAATTAACTTCAGGGCAACCGGCTTTATGCAGATGGACAAGGCCTTTGTCCAGATCTTGCGTGGCTGGGTGGAAGAAGTGGCTATGTTTCTGCTGGGCGCATCCGTCTGGTAGCGATCGTTGGTCTTGAGCTTGTCTGTCTGGTTGTTATATAGAAAATAGAAAATACAGCACAGAACAGGCCCTTCGGCCCACGATGTTGTGCCGAACCTTTGTCCTAGATTAATCATAGATTATCATTGAATTTACAGTGCAGAAGGAGGCTATTCGGCCCCCTGAGTCTGCACCGGCTCTTGGAAAGAGCACCCTACCCAAAGGGTTTAAGGAGCATCTTAAAAGGTGGAAAGAGAGGTCAAGAATCAAAGGCAAAGTTTCGGGAGGGAATTCCAGAGATTAAGTGTTCGCGCTGTCGTGAACGCCGTCGCGTTTCACGACGGCGCAAAACAGGCGCGGGTATATCGATTCTGGCCCCCACAGGGTTCACGCCGCTCCAGCATCCCTTCCCAGCGCCAAATGGGCGCCACGCCAACCCACGCATGCGCAGTTGGGCTGCGCCAACTCGCGCATGCGCGGGGGACTTCTTCAGCGCGCCGGCCCCGATGCAGCATGGCATGGGGGTTCAGGGGCCGGCCGCGCAACAAAGTAGGCCCGGTAGGGGGAGAGGCCGGCCTTCCGATCGGTGGTACCCGATCGCAGGACAGACCCAATCGGAGGCCCCCCCCACCACAGGCCGCCCCCCGATCCTTCGCGCAGAGTTCCCGCCGGCAGCGACCAGAGGTGAACGGTGCCGCCGGGACACTGCTTTTTCCGCACGGCCGCTCGGCCCATCCGGGCTGGAGAATCGCCGGCCCCGCCACGGACAGCGGCCCGCGACACCCAAACGCGCCAGCGCAAATGGTGCCGATTCTCCGCACCTCAGAGAATCGTGCGCTGGCGGCGTGGCGCGGCTGCGGCGATTATCTGGCCCGGCGCGGGGCTGGGAGAATCGCACCCTAAGACTTAAGCAACTGAAGGCACCAATGGGGCAGCAATTGAAATTAGAGGCACCCAGGAATTAGATGAGTGAAAAATCTCAGAAGGTTGTGAGATTACAGAGACAGGTAAATGCAACGTCAAGGGATGTGAATTTTAAAACTGAGAAGCTGTTTGCGGGGTGTCATTTTAATATTGCTTTATTTGCACCTTTTATTTAGTTCCTGGCACTTTTATTAACACTGTTAACTATATAGCTCAGTTGTCTGAAGAATTTGAATTAAAGAGGACTCTTTCTCATTCTGCCGGGCAAAGGAAATTGCTTGGTTCTGGAAGAACTGAACTGGCTATAATCTCCTGTCAAAGTAATGGGGAGGCTAATGCTGCATGTTCACTATTATTTATGTACAAAAGCTTCAGCAGCTCCAGACGAGGGTGACCAAACACTGAAATCTAAATGTAGTTGTCCCAGTGGAGTTGCTCCGTGGTCACATGTGTAAAAACCATATCTTGCGCTCTGTCCCGTCAATGAATTGCCTTCATTGAATGATGTGAGGTTGCTACATTTACATGGAAAACTCACCACAGTTAAATCTCGTTACCCTTTTAATGATGTCACAAATGCTA
Source organism: Scyliorhinus torazame (assembly GCF_047496885.1). Classification (NCBI taxonomy): domain Eukaryota; kingdom Metazoa; phylum Chordata; class Chondrichthyes; order Carcharhiniformes; family Scyliorhinidae; genus Scyliorhinus; species Scyliorhinus torazame. Next base: position 301,401,285 of record NC_092712.1, read on the forward strand.
ATTACCGCTGAACAACCTCTCCACCACTGAAAATCACGATTACATTTGTGGACTTTTATTCCTTCCGATTTTAATTAGTTTTTGGAGACTTTAAAAATGTAACATTAAATTATTTTCAGAAAATTAGCTTTTCTTTTCCGCCTCCTTTTATTTTCTCTCCCAATCCAATCTCCCTTCGCCTATTTCTCTTTCCCTGCCTGATTCGGCTGTGAAATTACCCACTCTAATTTACACTTCCTTCCCAGTTGCTTGCCATGTTCGCTCATGTTTTACTTGCCGCAACATTATCAACTCGCTGTATCAGTAAGTTCCCATTCAAAATATAATTGTAATAAATCGGGCAAGGGCAAGTCTAATTAACGATGAGAGGCTGTTCATTGTTCCTGCTCAGAAAATTGAGGCGTATTGTCTTTTGTCAACCTGCGTCCTCATGACATCAAAAATGATGTTGTCACATTGTGGATGACACCACCACATTATGTGATCAGAAAATACGCTCCAAAGTGCTGCCAAATAATTTCAAAGGAACAGAAGTTCACTTTCAAAATATGCATGTGACTTCAACTCCCACGCATTCCCAGTTTCTTCATCCGCTTGCTTCCCTGGCCCCAGATAATTGGAACTGATTATTTAAATAAAGACATTCAATGAAATAAATGAAGGAATATAGTAAGGCAAGAGTAAACATTGGAATTTTGATGTTACATTTTTTAAAGAAACTTTGATACTTATAAAGGATAATGAAGTCATGCTTGTATTGGATTAATTTAATTTTTTTACGAAACTCACTTTCAACCTATTCACTTACACTGTGTTAAAATCAAGCCCCTTATCTTTCGGTTTTGTCTCTGCTGATTGAAAAGCATGAGCTGCCACAACGCTCTGTCAGAACCTTCCTGATTTACATTGAAAAATCTCCCGAATGGCCTGAAGTACTATTCTGGCACAACTTTAGTTATTTCTTTAGTTTCATACTCAAATTATTACATTGTGGCATTGCACAGAATCACTTAAATTATTGGTAAAGTGCATATTTTGGTGTTTATCAACTCAATGATACCTTCCTAATCTCTTTCACTGATAGTCCAAGTTACTATTTGCTTTCTGCCAAGGAGCCTGTAAAATGGCAAATGCGGCCCTGGTAAGAGACTGTCCATAATTATCGTTTATTTCAGTGGAAAACATATGTCATAAATTTTGGTTATCTTTCCTCCCCTTTACCAAGAGTTAATTGCAAAAGACAAATCATACTGCTCATTCGCAAAGAGTATATGTCGCATTAATTATTTCAAACATGTCAAACTACTCATTGTATTCCCTATAGTCCCTAAATAGAAGATGCTTATAGACTGTGAAAGTAGACAAACCCGTTGATGATTGCGGAGTAGAATTAACAAGTATTTAAATAATAATGATAGCACATGTTAAAGCCCTTTCTCTGATAGCACTTTGTATTTAATGGGGGCGATTCTCTGGATGCGCCGCGCCTGGCGCACATCCCGCAATGCTGGGAGAAAATTGGGGGTGCCCATAAACGGGCTCTGCACCAAGTGCTGAACAAAGCACGCTGGCTCCCAGCCTGCTGCCTGTGATGTAATCTGGTTCACTCCCTCGCTGGGCGGGAACCAGATTAGCATATTTAAATCAGCATTTAAGTAAACTGTGACTGTTTCAAGCCGGATCCTTTTGGCTCCTGGTATTCTCCCGCCTGCCGGTGCAGTGCGAGGCCACTGAGAATCACTGCTGGTCTCCACCACCGGAGATCAGATGTGATGACCACGCCAGGGGGGCTCGCAGAATATTGGAATGCCCAGGTGGCCAGTGACACGGTGGCACAGCGATTAGCACTGCTGCCTCAGAGCTCTAGGGACCCGGGGTCAATTCCGGCCTCGGGTGACTATCTTTGTGGAGTTTGCACTTTCTCCCCGTGTGTGCGTGGGTTTCCTCCGGGTGCTCCGGTTCTCTCCCACAGTCCAAAGATGTGCAGGTTAGGTGGATTGGGCATGTCAAATTGTCCTTCGTGTCCAAAAGATTAGGTGGGGTTACTGGATTATGGGGATAGGGTGGCGGCATGGGCTTTCCAAGGGCTGGTGCAGACTCAATGGGCAATGGCTCCTTCTGCACTGTAAATTCTATGAGATGGTAGAGTAGTGCCATGCCACTGCCCACTGGCAGTAGGGGGTCCGTGATGCCAGCAATCCTTGGGGGAGGGGGGGAATAAAGAGGTTGATTCCAACAAGGATGGTGGGTTGAGGGGGTGGAACTAAAGCCTGATGCTGGCAAAGTTGGGTGAGTGGGGGGAGCCAGAAGGCTTTAATGTCACTGAGACCAGGCGCCCTTTAAAAATGGCGGCCTGATCTCTGTGAGGCTAGGCTTGCCAATGTGTTTAGGCCCAGCCTCTCTCACCCCCCACCCCCCCCAAATAAAACAAACGTTTTAAATGTGAGTGGATTGCGATCTGGATCGCACACGACCACCCTGCGGGAATTGCACCTCGTTTCCCGCCGGAAAACATACTTTGGAACGTTTTTGAGTGAATTCCGCCAACGTGTCCTTTTCTATTCACTATACAGGCTCCATCGATCAAGTGGAAATACAAACATGGATGTCTAGAAACCATAAAGGGCAAATTGTAGCACCATGTACGCCTGAATAAGAATATGGAGAGCTTAAAAATTTAGTGTAAGTATTTCTATATAGCTATTAATCTTGCAGGATATCTTAAGAGTGCAGATTAATTTACCAGACATGTGGCAAAGGATAGATTTATTATTTTTTTTTTTTTTAAACTTTCACTGCCAGACATTAATTTTCCAAAATGCTTTCCAAATGTACTTTCAGTACCCATATAGTACACTCAATTATATTAAGCCAAAGCTTTGAAAATTAAATCGTTGCTATGCCCCTCAGTAGTAGCGGTTTCTTTGCATAATTGTTGGCTCGCAAGAGTGCACCTAATTACCGTAAAGTCCACTGACAAATAAAGCACATTCCTCAAGTAACATTTAAACATAGTCCAGGGTCCAGTCTGAACATGAATGCCACCTTTATATTCCAGCCCTGCTGCTGTTATACCCCAAATATTAAAGACAAACATTTCACAAGCTGAGTGCTCCTGTGAAGGTGGTTAGTTGTAAGTTTGTGGTTCAAGTTTCAGGTGAGAGTTACCTGTTGCACTGAGTAATTCTTTTCCAGGATATTTAAACACTGAGTACAACATGCATGCCGACAGAAAGTGGGTCACATTATCTAAGCACCATCCGCTATCATGATCCATTTCAGGCACAGGTTTCAGAGGAAAAATAAAAGAATGTAAACAGGAAAAGGACTTTTCCTTAATTGCTCTGTCAGAACGTTTAGTGCACTGACTGTATTTTTCACATTCATTCATAGGATGGGAGTGTCACAGGCGAGACCAGCATTTGTTGCCCACCGCTCGAGATTGTGGTGGTGAGCTGCCTTCCTGAACCGCTGCCTTTCCTGGGGTGCAGGATCACCCTGTTCTGTTAGAGGGTTCCACGTTTTTGACCAAGCGTCAATGAAAGAATGGCAATATAAGGCGTGATCCAATTACCACGCTGCGCCTGAACGTCAGCTCGCCACGGTGCAGTGTGGCCGATAACAGCAGGGAGAACCCGCTCTCGGGATCTACCCGGCTCGCAACGCCTCGCGAAACCGAACTTGATCTTACGAGACGTTACGATGTAAATCCCGCCTATTGTGGGTGGGATCATTTTTTGGCAAATCTGCATATTAAAGTGAGGCAGCTAGTCTCACTTTTAACGTGCTGATTCCCAAGGTACCCGAGACTTTGGGATCTATTCCCTTCGCCTCGGAGACCTCGGGTAAGCGCCATTTGCTACTGGTCTCCACAAATGGGGACCAGATGGAACGGCACTCGTAGGGGGTCTCCAAGGGGATCGGAGGCCCCCAGCTGCATGTCCAGCGGAGATCCCCAGTGTACAAAACGGAGCTATGTGTGGCTTGGCTGTGCGTTCCCCGCTGAGGCTCGCTATGAGCGCTCGCTATGGGACTTTGTTCCCAAATAGTTGAATCGCACCCAGAGTTTCAAGTCAGGGTGCTTCATGGCTTGGAGGGGAATGTGCAGATCTGGTCCTGCCATCTGACTCCCGTTTTGCTCGGGTTCCTTGATGCCGTACTGAGTCAAACGCTGCGTTGATATCAAGGACAGTCAGCCCCACCTCACCGGTGGAATTTTGTCCATTTTTGGACCATTGCGAGAATGAGGTCTGGGGTTGAGTGCCTTTGGCTGAACCCAGACTGAGTGGTGAGGTTATTGCAAATTGCCTTTAGATATCACTGTCGCTGGCACCTTCTGTCGATTTGCTGATGACTGACAGTAGACTGATGAGGTGGTAATTGACAGATTTCTCCAGTTTTTTTGTGCACAGGTCACACCTGGGCAGTTTTCCACATTGCCAGGTAGATGCCAGTGCTGCAGCTGTACTGGAACAGCTTGGCAAGGGGCATGGCTAGTTCTGGAGCACAAGTCTTCAGTACTATTGCCGGAACGTTGCCTTTGCAGTATCCAGTGCCATGAACAGTGAATTGATATCACATGCAGTGAGTCGAATTGGCTGAAGACTGGTATCTGTGATGCGGAGGACCTCAGTGGGAGGCTGAGATCGATCAGTCACTCTGCGTTTCTGGCTCAAGATGGTTGCAAATTCTTCAGCGTCACCCGTTGCACTGTTTGTGCTGGGCTCCCCCATCATTGAGGATGGGGATATTTGTGGCGCCTCCTCCACCCAGTTGTTTAATTGTCCACCACCATTCACGACTGGATGTGGCAGGACTGTAGAGCTTAGCTGTGAACCGTTGGTTGCAGGATCACTCTGCTGTGTCTATCGCAAGCTGGTGCCACTGCATGGCATGCAAGCAGTCCTGCGTTATAGCTTCACCAGGTTGGCACCTCATTTTTAGGTATTCCTGGTGCTGTTTCAGGCACGCTCTCCTATATTCCTCATTGAACCAGGGTTGTTCCCCTAGCTTGATGGTAATGGTAGAGTGAAGGATATGTCAAGCTATGAGGTTCCAGATTGTGGTTGAGTACAATTGTGCTGATGATCCGAAGTGTCTCACAGATGGCTAGTTTGGAGCTGCTGGATTTGTTTTAAATCTAGTCCATTTAGGGCGGAGGTCGTGCCACATAAACAACCATACCTTATATGAAACCCTCTCTATTTTTCCTGCTTGACAGAAAGATCCAATTATCTAATCAGGATTTTGATAGTTCAATATTTTTCAGGTAAATTTCAGTTCTATGTCTGAGTGGGTAAATATCATGCTATGGTTGCCAAGTAAAGCAGGTTGGAATGTCGGAAGGTTGATTTCCTGACCTGAGCGGAGTTAAATAATCTCAGGCAGAATAGCAGAATTGGTATTAGAAGTTGTCTTGTGTAATTGAAAATATGGAAAGATGTGTCATTTGAAGCCTGGCAATATCTGGTCTGAGAGAAACATGAGAGGATAGTGGGAAAGATCCCACGAAGGGTTAACAGCAGCTGTAAAGAGAGGATTGTAAAATGCAGATAGCCTTGGTCAAACAGGCTTAGCAAACATAACAGCAGATCTTTCAAGTCACAATCGAGTGAATCTTTCTGTAAAGCTAAAAGCAATATTTCACACCTTCATTGAAGTCAAGTAAACAGCTGGAAAGGAAAGGATGAGGTTCAGTTGAATTAGGTGACAATTCTAGGAGTGAAATTCTGCTAACACCACAGGGGCGAGATTCTCCGACCCAGCTCGCCGGGGGCTGGCGTGAATCCCGCCCCCGCCGGTTGCCGAATTCTCCGGCACCGGAGATTCGGCAGGGGCGGGAATCGCGCCGCGCCGTTTGGCGCCCCCCCCCCCCCCGCGATTCTCCGGCCCGGATGGGCCGAAGTCCCGCTGCTAGAATGCCTGTCCCGCCGGCGTGGATTAAATCACCTCTCTTACCGGCGGGACAAGGCAGCGCGGGCAGGCTCCGGGGTCCTGGGGGGGGCGGCGCGGGGCGATCTGGCCCCGGGGGGTGCCCCCACGGTGGCCTGGCCCGCGATCGGAGCCCACCGATCCACGGGCGGGCCTGTGCCATGGGGGCACTCTTTTCCTTCCGCTTTCGCCACGGTCTCCACCATGGCGGAGGCGGAAGAGACTCCCTCCACAGCGCATGCGCGGGGATGCCGTGAGCGGCCGCTAACGCTCCCGCGCATGCGCCGCCCGGAGATGTCATTTCCGCGCCAGCTGCCGGGGCACCAAAGACCTTTTCCGCCAGCTGGCAGGGTGGAAATCAGTCCGGCGCGGGCCTAGCCCCTCAAGGTTAGGCTCGGCCCCCCAAGATGCGGAGGATTCCGCACCTTTGGGGCGGCACGATGCCGGACTGATTAGCGTCGTTTTTGGCGACGGTCGGCGGACATTGCGCCGATACTGGAGAATTTCGCCCCAGGTGAATATTGGAAAACTGGAGACAACCTGTCTACAAGAACACAAATTAGACCCAAATCAAAGTCAAAATTATGAGCTGGGGACACAATTCGATAATAAAACTATAGAAATGACAGGAAGCTAAATTCACACCCCTTTTGAAATCAAAGCATTTTTGAATATCACACAGGAACTTTGAACATCACAAAGGAAACAATGTAATCAGAGCTGAGGTCATGTCAAAATGAAGAAATAGTCGTGTTAGAAAAATTTAGATTAAAGGTACCTTTTACAATCCAAGTGAAATAAAAATTACTTTACAATAAAGTCATAAAAACGAAATAACTGTTAGAAAAATATATAAACCCAGAGAAGCAGGTAGGAAAAGAAGCAGAGGGGCAGAAAAGGAACAAGAGAAGCAAGCAAAGTCAGCTGACAATCAGCTCGTTCATGGGAAAGGGACACAGCAAAGCAGCCGAGCTAAAACAGCTAATGCATCTAAGGAAGACCAGAATTTAAAGAGGAGGCAGAGTCAGCTCAGAGTCAGCTCAGAGACAGCCAGCTCTCACAGCTCGGTACATGGGATCGACACGATATAGCAACCGAGCTAACCAGCAAATACATCTAAAGAAGACCAGATTTTAAAAAGAAGATTGATTGTCACGGTGGGCCTGAAGGTCCATTCAACCAACCAGAAGGTTCCAGAAGCAAGATCTTTTTACCTTTCTGTAAAGACAGTGATTGTAGCTTTTAAAAGAAAAAATATAATAATAAAATAACTTAAACGTTTTAACCTGAAAGTGATTATTACAAAAGTCTACTTTACTTACTTAGCAATGCGGGACCCAGAATCGATGCTACTAAGTGGTAAGTAGATGAAATCTTCGGTGAAGGTATGAGTTATACTGGGGGATAACTTGAAAACATAATTTGACCTGAATAGCACCCTCTGAAGCCTGCATAGGAGTCAGGGAGTGAGAATCCCTGTTCACCATTTAGAATTTCGGCCCTTTTTGGTATAGGGGAACTTCTAAGAATAGTGGTGAGTTTTCAACAACACTTGGTAAGTCTAGGTTAAAGGGGTACAAAATAAAACAAGGAGTGGAGTTTCTGGCTGTGATTCACGGTGGCGGGTTCTTAGGGTCCTGCCGATGGCACACCCTCGCCACGGGTTTTACAGCGGCAAGGCGTCCGTTTAATGGCAAACCTCATTTACAACGGTGGGAGCACAAGGCCCCATCAGCCACTGGTGACCCACCCTCCGCGCTGTAGAACATGCCATGGAGGGCGAGGAAAATGCCCCCAAGATTTCTGTTCCTTTTTGATCTCTAATGGACATACTGCTTAAAATGCAAATAGGAAGACATCTGAGAATGGAAAATAATATTTTCTCAAATAACAGGATAAATCAGTAATTTTAGAACCATCGAACTCCTACAGTGCAGAAGGATGCCATTTGGCCCATCGAGAATGCACCGACCCTCTGAAAGAACACTCTACCTACTCCTACTCCCCTGCTCTTTCTCTGTAACCACAACTAACCTGCACCTCCCTGGGCACTAAGGGACAATTTAGCGTGGCCAATTCACCTCACCTACACATATTTGGACTGTGGGAGGAAACCGGAGCACTTGGAGGAAACCCACGCAGACATGGGGAGAACGTGCAGACTCCGCACAGACAGTGACCCAAGGTCAGTATTAAACCCGGGTACCTGGCGCTGTGAAGAAGCAGTGCTAATCATTGTGCAGTCCTTTGTTTGAAATTAATTGACCATTCATGAAATCAAAGGAATATGTTGAATTTGAACTTGCAATTTTCAATAAACCAATTTAATTCACAGTCATGAAAAATATCATCCAGTCTTGGGGCGTAGTCAATAAAAAACCTTTAGTGCCTCTTGGTAAACAGTCATTTAATTGGGATGATGTGTGGTGATGGGAAGTTGTGCTTGTTAAAGATATCAGTCGATCCCACAATATTTCTCATAAAGAAGATGTTGTGTTGTTTTATAATCACTGCAATACCACAAAAGTCAGGATGAGTTTTCTCTCTTCTGGCGATGCTCTTGGACATAATCCCACCTCTTTCTTCCTTAACAACATCAATGGGTTGAATTCTCCAGCAGGCATCGGATGCCCTATGTCAGGCTCAACCGAGGGTTTTGAGAGCTTGTTGACACAACTTTCCGGCAGGCAGCCTAAAAATGTAACTCTTTTTGCCATCCTCCCGACATTGCAGATCCAATTACAAAAAGCCTCTGGTAATATCAGGCTGGCACCCCCACGGGAAGAATTGGGTACTGCTCGGGCAGGCAAGCAAGGGCATGAGGCCTCAGTTGCCCGTATAGAATGAATGTAATAAAGCGGTTGAAGCTGGTTGTAACATCAGGATGGAGGTGAAGCCACTCCGCAGAAGTAGTGATGGAAGGCGCTGTGGCCTTTCATCCCTATGGCCCAGTTATCAGGCTCCGATGTTCTCTCCGCCTGCCACCAGCAGGCCACCTCGATTGAGCTGGTGACCACTAAACAGAACGGGGTGACGGTGCTCTCTGATGGGGGTAAAATACCGTGCTATTGCAAAATGGCCCCATGCGGGACTAATCAGATGCCTGTCTCCAACAGTGTATTCCTTCACTCAAACGCATGTATTCAAAGCACAAGGAAAGGAGTCAACACCGTACACAGGTAAAAACATTACAATCACGCGACTCAATCATGTATGATCTGGCAGTTTTCAAAATCAGGCCCAAATTTAAAAGGAGGAAAAAACATACAATTCTCTGCAATCAAAAGTAAGAGTTGTTGCATTTGAAGGCACCAGAATGGCTAGGGATATCAAAAACACTGGAAACATAATAAATAAAGTGTAATATTATGATTTTTGGGGACGGGCAGTGAGCATGACAGAAAAATGCCTTGAAAAATAAATCTCACGGCTTGAGCGATTTCCGCCTTCATCAGAAATGGCCACGCTAGTCGGCTATTTTTCGGAGTGGAACAGAACCGTCATCAACGTTACTTGTTTCAATCGGCAATTAAAAAAATATATATCTTTTCTTCCTTCTCCACTTCCTCCACAATGGCTGGTACTGCACACCTGTCGCCCACGGGATGGATTCCAATCGCACGTTTCTGCATTTGACTGCGATGACGTATTGAAATCTTCCATTCATTAAGTTGAGGCGCAACGGAGAGACCAACCTCCCCGGGTTTTTTTTTCTGGTATGCAGATAGATTGTACCAATCTACTCAAGCGATTTATGAGGAATCAGACAATTTTCTTGGAGCGATTTATTGGATTTATTGTTGTAAAATTATTACCAGGTCGCTTTTTTTTCCATTTGAAGTCAAATTCCATAAAATCAGTAAGAACTTGTTTGAATTGGTACTCTTTTCCTCCCCGCCTCCTTGGGTGGGCAGACTAGCAGGGAGACTAGCTTCCAGTCCAGCCACTACCAGGCAGTTTGCTATTTTGTCTCAGCACATCTGGGCTTTATATCAGTCCTTTAATTAATCCTCAGTGAAAGCCAAGCTGTGACAGTTTGACTGGGCAGGCTCCAATTTCGGACAGGCCTTGATTTATTGCGGCTGAGCTTCAACTAACTTTGATTTATTTCAGCTTTGGGGAGGGAGGTCGAGCAGTAAACAGAAAGGCACCATAGGATGCAGTGGATGTGAGCATAGGAAGCACCTCCAGGTTCCACATCTCAAACCACTTGCCAAATAATAAACAATCCAGATAGCTATTTTTAAACAGCTTTTCAGGCCCAAGCACCGAAAGAATGCAAACAGGTAAGTGGTAGCTCCACAGAATGATTTAAAAAGATTGCAGATTTTATCCCTGAATGCCATTCAAGGAAGCTCATCACGGCTTATCTCCTGCAAAACAATAAATCCCCAGTCACTCATTAAGACTAATCATGGCACTCATCTGCACTACGTTAGCCACAGGAAAGCGAGATTGAGGTTTTTCCGCTAAACCACCGCATTTGAAAAGGATGTTCTTCATTATCTTCCCTTCCATCAGGGGTGGATCACCACTAATAAGACTTTGCTCTGCAACAGCGCCAAGCCTCTTTGAGTGATTAACTTGGGATATGCAGCAATCCCACTGATATTATTTTATTTATCCATTATGTAAAAAGATACTTGTGAATATTTGCTAATTCTGTCCCACTCTACTGTAATGAAACCGTGTCTTTGCACACTTATGGGAACTGAAATCGCAACATTTTTCTTGAATGTTTAGGAAAACAGAGGGGGCGATTCTCTGATATTGAGGCCAAGTGTTCGCGCCGTCGTGAATGCTGTCGCGTTTCACGACGGCGCAAAGAGGGACTGGACACTACCTATTCTGGCCCCCACAGGGGGCCAGCACGCCGCTGGAGATGTTCACGCCGCTCCAGCGTCCTTATGCGGAGTCAAATGGGCGCCGTGTCAACCCGCGCATGCGCAGTTGGGGCAGCCCAATCCTGCGGATGCGCAGTTGGGCCGCGCCATCCTGCACATGCGCGGGGAACGTCTTAGGCATGCCGGCCCCTCACCAACATGGAGCCGGTGTTCTGGGGCTGCGCGCGGAAGGAGGTGTGGCCCGGGGGTGGCGAGTTCGGCCCGCTGATCAGTGGGCCCCGATTGCGGGCCAGACCCCATCGGAGGCCAGCCCGGTGAAGGAGTCCCCCACCTCCCCCCCACAGGCCCCCCCCCCCCAGCGTTCCCGCAGAGTTCCCGCCGGCAGCGACCAGTGGTGGACGGCGCCGGCGGGAACCTGTTGTGTCGTAGCGGCCGCCTGGCCCTTCCGGGCCGGAGAATCGGCGCTCGCCGGTTCTCCGAACGGCCCGGTGCGAATCGCGTGCCGCTGGGTTCCGGGGAGTGGGAGAATCGCGTGCGGGGATTGGGGCGGCATGGCGCGATTCGCACGGCGCCCCGGCGATTCTCCCACCCGGCGTTGGGGGAGGGGGGGGGGGGGGAGAGAATAGCACCCAACATGTTTATTCTTAGAAATTACATGCAGGAAAGAATATCTAAGGAGGCTATGCAAAGTAACTGTATTGCTACCATAGCCCAAGGTAGGTGGGTTTTGATTGTCATCAAGATATTTTAGGGTATATAGAAACATCACAATGCGATATAACTCAAACCGGGCAGCACAAGTGGATAGCACTGTGGCTTCACAGCGCCAGGGTCCCAGGTTCAATTTCCCGCCGGGTCACTGTCTGTGCGGAGTCTGCACGTTCTCCCCTTGTCTGCGTGGGTTTCCTCCGGGTGCTCCGGTTTCCTCCCACAGTCCAAAGATGTGCAGGTTAGGTGGATTGGCTAAGATAAATTGCCCTTAGTGATCAAAAAGGTTGGGAGGTGTTATTGGGTTACGGGGATAGGATGGAAGTGAGGGCTTAAGTGGGTCGGTGCAGACTCGATGGGCCGAATGGCCTCCTTCTGCACTGTATGGTCTATGTTCTAAAACACACGATGATGAATGATGTTGTCGAAGAGGACAAGATGCTGTCAATGCTCTCTTGCTGATCTAATACTGATATAGATTACAAGCAACAGAGGAAAGCAATTATTATTCGCTAGAAGTTTAAACACTTAACCACTTTAGAATGCCCATAACACTCCATCTGGTCTTTAAATGTCAGATCAACTGATTCATAAATCCGAAGGAAATCTAAACACACTTTACAGTTTGAGAGGTAGCGGTTTTCACAACAGCTATCAGAAAGTTTGTAAAAGCCAGTCCTGACATTAGTCACGCAGAACCAAAGAGCGAGAGAGAGGGAAAGGGTGAGAGAATGCTTAACAGCCTTCTTCAGATAAAAGCTGCAAGATATACACTGACCTCCACAAGTACAGAAGCCACTAATCTGGGCCTGAGAAAATTGGACTTCAGGACAGACGAAGGCAAGTCTTCCTCAACATTACCTCAAGGCCTGTTTACTGATTCGGAGGCCCTGATTACATATTGTAGTTACACACAAATTATTCGGTGTCGTTTAATATCCAGTTAAAAAAAGCTTACCGGGACTACTTAACCTTGCAAAATAATGGAAATTACAATTCATTTTTCAAAAGATTAGCAAAATTATATTAAGCTCCAGAAACACGGTCATAGTGAATATCCCTGATTTGGCCTCACAGAATTTCTGACCTGTCAGACGATACAACTCCTATAAATAAGCATTTAATTTCAGGGTGGTATCTTTCAATTAAAAAACTCATAAATCATATCATAGCCTGAACTGCGCTGTACTCTAACTTTAGATTAGGACGATAAGAAAACCCATCAAAATGAATCACTCGAGTCAGTTGGACCCACCTCGGAGCCCATCGGCCATCAAGTGGACAAGGTGGGAATCAGCACATGAATGGCCGATTATAAAATCAGTCAAATATAGGTCATACCTAACCTCTGTGTAACGCATGATTAACATAGACTTGAGATTGGGCGTGATCTATCGGCCTCGCGCTCCCAACTGGGAGGTTTACCAGCCTCGTTTCGCCTCCCAAGATATAACAAGATCTCACGAATTTGGATCCCGCCCACAGGGATCAAGATCCAGATTTGCATATTCAAGTGAGCAATTAGTTTCACTTGAATATGTCTACACTGGAGTTACCCAAGGCACGGTATCTAACAGCCTCACCTGAAAGACCCTGAACGGGCGGCGTTGAGGAGTGGTTTCCACAAAACAGGTATACCGGCACTTCGGGAGGTCTCTCAGGCGATCGGATGTCCCTTGGTGGTAGGCCTCAGGGCAGGGTGGTATCCTGGCACCCCAATGCCACCCACACACTGTCACACTTCCCGGACACCCTGGCAATGCGAGGGTGCCCAGGTGGCATCTTGCCCATGTCAGGGATTGGGATGCCCTGCACTTATGAGATGGGCGGTGTGGGGGTGCTTTATGACACCCTAATCGTAGGTTGGGGCATTGGGGGGGGGGTCCGGAGGCCGCGGTGGGGATCCAGAATTTGAGGCCCCATCTCTTCCTGCACTGGCCAGCTCGTTAGTGCAGGAAATGAGTCAAAGTGTGGTCTCAGCGGGGTGTTCCTATCCGAGGCCCCAAAATAAAGCAGTGTCCCGTTTAATAGCGGGGTCCCGTTTAATAGCGGGGTCGTTCTCTGCGCTGCAAGCCGGGAAACATCCCACGCAACACGCCCAAAACAGGACTCTGTTTCATTACCATTAAATCGCGCCCTAAATGTGATTGAATAGGGGTATGAATCTCACCTAAAAAGCTGCTGAGAAACACCCAAAATGACACTTAGAAATATTTTGGTTGAATCACGGCCATTAAATTCTCTGCAACTTTCCAAAAAGGCAGGAGTTTTTTGAATAAAAATAATAATGTACATTAAAACTAAGGTGGTCATTTGTCAGCTATTTGTTTCCTGAACTTACAATCTTATGAGCAGATCATTATTACATAGATTATCACAGAATTTACAGTGCAGAAGGAGGCCATTCGGCCCATTGAGTCTGCACCGGCTCTTGGAAAGAGCACCCTACCCAAGGTCAACACCTCCACTAAAGGCAATTTTGGACACTAAGGGCAATTTATCATGGCCAATCCACCTAACCTGCACATCTTTGGACTGTGGGAGGAAACCGGAGCACCCGGAGGAAACCCACGCACACACGGGGAGGATGTGCAGACTCCGCACAGACAGTGACCCAAGCCGGAATTGAACCTGGGACCCTGGAGCTGTGAAGCAATTGTGCTATCCACAATGCTACCGTGCTACATGCTAGCTCTCAGATAATACCTTTCAAATTGAATCATTCAGTTGAGGTTGCACAGTGATCCATTATGAACCAATATAATTAAATGTGTGGATGTGGGTCTGCGCATTACAGGAGGCTGCTACAATACCAAGTGTCGGGTTGGGTGTTTCAATGCACAAATGATCCAACACGGCTGTAGATGGTACAACTCTGTTTTATCGTCCTTAAACAACGACAACTACTAACTGCTGGCTTAGGTTCGTGCTTCACCAGCTAACCTGTGGACCCAGCCCTATCACTATCTTGATGAGGCACTCAGCACATGGTCTATGTCTGAATGGCACGCTGTGAGCTCTGTGCTCTGAGCTGTCTCCTGATAGAATGAGCGGGAACTGTGGTGTTCCCTGTTTTATAGTGAGTGTGCTCTCACTGGTGATTGGCTGCGATGTGTGTTTGTTGGTTGGTCCAACCACCTGTCCATCAGTGTGTGTGTGATTGCACCATGATATGCTGATGTGGATATCATGACACCAAGGAATTGAGACGTTGCAAAGGTCTCAAGCTAGCTACTTTAAGAAGTGTGGGGCAGCAGTGTGGAAGCCAGGGAAATAAATTGTGCTAAATATTTAATGATGAAATTCTGACGAACTCACTATTAATTCCTGCCACAGGGGTATTACTAATTAAATATGATTTCATGTATCCAAGCAATTCTGCTGAAGGTAAATTTACATCAAATTTATATGTCAACAGCCTCTGCAACAAACTAAGAATTCAGCATCTTTAGTCACCACAAGAATCAACTGCCTTCTGCAGAACAGGCCCCAAAGAACTACTTGAAGTGTCTGGTCAATACTTGGACATGCTTAATTAATTTAAGAAAATTATTTAATTATAACTAATTGCAATCTGTCATTGGCTAGAAATTTGTTCATCGACATATAAAGGTCCTCATCTGATTCTGTGTCCAATTTCCATGCTACTCTGCTTAATTCCAATTTACTGCAGAAGTCGACCTTTCAAGCCTTGAAAATTCCTCCAAAAGCGGGTTGACTTATACGCCAAGTATAAAGGAGAACCGCTGATGTTGGTGGTTACTTTTTTGAAATGTCAGCATCATTCGATGCAAGGGGTGGCCGTGTCTTAAACACTAATGCGTCTTTGCAACACAGCTCACCCCTGCCCACAGGTTTCTCGGTGGCATGGGATGGCTTCATTGGGAAATCTCATTCACAAGGGGAGGGGGTAGAAAACCCTGCAACCAGTGAACGGTGCGTCACCGACAAACACAGGGCTGGGAGACTGGAGAATCCTCTACCCCTCACAATTTTGTGTTTGTTAATCATGTCACCCCTCATCCTTCTTTGTTCAAAGGACAACAACCCCAACCTCTCCAATCTCTCCTCAAAGCTACAATTCTCCAGCCCTGGCAGCATTCCAGTAAATCTTGGGCGGGATTCTCCAGTCCCCCAACCGCGTGTTTCTCGGCCGCTCGCTGGCAGCAGGATTCATCCCGCTGATTGTCAATGGGATTTCCCATTGTAACCACCCCACCCCACCACGAAAGCTGCGGGCAGGGCTCCGCTGCCGGTGGGAAAATTGAATCGTAATGATCAGAGAATTCCAGCCCTTCTCTGCACTCTCCCAAGAGCAATTAGGTCCTTCCTGTAATGCGATGACCAGAACTGAGCACAATACTCAAGTTGTGGCCTCACCAGTGTCTTATACAGTTCCATCATTATACCCCTACTTTTGTATTCTATACCTCTGGCATTGAAGGAGAGCATTCCATGTGCCTTTTTTTAATAACCTTATCTACCTGTACAGCTACCTTTAGGGACCTTTGAATTTTCATAGAATTTACAGTGCAGAAGGAGGCCATTCGGCCCATCGAGTCTGCACCGGCTCTTGGAAAGAGCACCCGACCCAAGGTCAACACCTCCACCCTATCCCCATAACCCAGTAACCCCACCCAACACTAAGGGCAATTATGGACACTAAGGGCAATTTATCATGGCTAATCCACCTAACCTGCACATCTTTGGACTGTGGGAGGAAACCGGAGCACCCGGAGGAAACCCACGCACACATGGGGAGAATGTGCAGAATCCGCACAGATAGTGACCCAAGCCGGAATCGAACCTGGGACCCTGGAGCTGTGAGGCAATTGTGCTATCCACAATGCTATTGTGCTGCCTTTGGCATTTGCATGCCAAGATCTCTGACCTTATCCGCCCCTCTCAGTATATTCCCGCCTATTGTGTATTCTCTTTTACTGTTTGACCTCTCTAAATGCATTCCCTCACACTTATCCATGTTGAACTCCATCTGCCACTCTGTCCATCCTTGGCCTGCTGCAATATTCCAGTGAAGCCCAGTGCAAACTGGAGGAATAGCACCTCATTTTCCGATTAGGCACGTTACAGCCTTCCAGGCTTAACATTGAGCTCAACAAGATTAGACTGTGAACTCTCTCCTCCACCATCACCCCATTTCTATTTCTATCAATTTATTTTCATTTCTTCCATCGACCCATTTTCCCCTCACCATTGTCCCTGCCTCCCCCCACCCCAATGCACTAGGGCCATCTGATCCCAGTTCCAAGTTGTCCTTTGACACACTGCTTACCCCTGTTCTGCCATTAAAACATTCTGATCTCTTATGAACGCCCTTCTTAGTCATTATCACCACCATTTACATTCCCTTTGTCTTTTTGTCCACAGCATCTTTGTCAACCTCCATTTATCACTGGCCCTCAATCCAGCCCCACTGCTCCACCCCCTCCCCACAACATTATCAATCTTGTCTTATTTCCAGTTCTCTCCAGATTTGACAAAGAGTCGTCCAGACTCAAAACCCTTCTGGCTCCACAGATGCTGCGATTGTCCAGTATTTTCTGGTTTTGTTTCAGATTCCAGCATCTGCAGTAATTTTCTTTTATCCATCTGTCACTTTCTTGCCCTCTCAAACCAACCCACCTGTATAACTTTGGAGCTTGTAGCTATGCCGGTACAATTAATATGCTGCGATTTACGATAACTAAGGTTTTTCAGATTTCTAGCATTCTGCTGCTTTACATCCAGTTACTTTCCTTCCTTTTGTTGGCTGAGATAGCACATCATCTGCTGCCATTGTAGTTATCTTAAAGTTAAGATCTTAGAATGGCCCTCGAGCGAGATTTGGACCCACGGAAAACTGCAGCCTTGGTATCCTTGTGAATTACTGAAGGAATTTCTGTTTCATGTGGAACATGGGCGTCATTCTCCGACCCCCCGCCTGGTCGGAGAATGGCCGTTGGCCGCCGTGAATCCCGCCCCCGCCGAAGTCTCCGCTCCCGGAGATTGGGCGGGGGCGGGAATCCGGCCGCGCCGGTTGGCGGGACCCCCCGCTGGATTCTCCGGCCTGGATGGGCCGAAGTCCCGCCCAGGAATTGCCTGTCCCGCCGACGTAAATCAAACCTGGTATTTACCGGCGGGACCAGGCGGCGTGGGCGGGCTCCGGGGTCCTGGGGGGGGGCGCGGGGCGATCTGACCCCGGGGGGGTGCCCCCACGGTGGCCTGGCCCGCGATCGGGGCCCACCGATCCGCGGGCGGGCCTGTGCCATGGGGGCACTCTTTCCCTTCCGCCTCCGCCACGGTCTCCACCATGGCGGAGGCGGAAGTGACTCTCCCCACTGCGCATGCGCGGGAAACTGACAGCGGCCGCTGACACTCCCGCGCATGCGCCGCATTTCCGCGCCAGCTGGCGGGGCAACAAACGCCATTTCCGCCAGCTGGCGGGGCGGAAATCCCTCCGGCGTCGGCCTAGCCCCTCAATGTTGGGGCTAGGCCGCCAAAGATGCGGAGACTTCCGCACCTTTTTGCCGGCGCGATGCCCGTCTGATTTGCGCCGGCTTTGGCGCCAGTCGGCGGGCATCCCGCCGTTGGGGGAGAATTTCGCCCCATGTTTCAAGAAACACTTAAGGAATGTTCACTTACGTGCAAATTCCCCAGCAATACGGGGGAACTTTGACAAAATGGACATGAGATCTAATTTGAATACTGGGTATCGTAAACTGTAATCATGGGAAAATATGTTTTTTTCCTAAACGAATAACAATTTTCTTTCACATATACTGATTGGGCCTAGTGTTACTTAGTTAACTAATCCTATTTCATATATACGTTTAAGAGGTCATTGTGTTTTCAATTTTGAATCCAGTGACTTATAAAAGCCAACATGGTAGCCATTATGCACCTTCAATGTCCCAAATACATTGATAAGGTGATAGACCAGTTAATCTGTTACTGGGGATGTCTGTGGATTGAGAAGTGCTTGGCCAGAGCAACTTCATGGCCAACTTTGAATCGGACCATCGGGATTTTCATATCCAGGTGAACAAGCAGTTAAACCTCAGCCCAGTTTAACATCTCAACCAAAGGTTGAGGTTTAGAGAATGATGGGCTCGGAGATCATCACATGATCAAGAAAGCCTCGGCAGGCGTGCTGGACTGATAGCGAAGCTTCTTTGTCACCCAGAGTTGTGAACAGAGAAACAAAACAATTCTATTTTTAAGAGAAAAACTGAAAGAGAAAAATAGTTCCAGCAGGTTTGAATAGGTTTGCTGGATAGCAGAGTGAACTGCGTAGAAACAAAGATCGCACTCAGAAAGAAAGGGTGGAATTTTTTAGTAAAGATTTATTAGATTCAGCTGATACAAAAGAATGTTGTGAAGTTCGGAAAAGTCTTTTGTCTTGGTGATATTTGTGATTATTTTAAATTTGGGCTTGCTGTAGACAGTCTCATAGATTCAGTGGTATACTCGGTGCCAATGAGCAAACTTTATCTTTCTTACTTTTTGAATTAACTCTTTACTTCCTCATTTGTACTATACAATAGCACAATCTAGGGGATCTTACAATTTGAGGCAGATGCTGTGCCTTTGTTAAATGCTCTAGTTGCGCTCCTGTCTTTTGATAAGCGGAAGTGACATATTCTCTGGTAACATGGGGGCAATGACAAATCAAGACACTGGTTTATTTTACAGATGTCTAACTTTGTTTACATTGCTCACACAACAAAATACAATGAAAGATCTCGAATAGGGAAGAAAACATTCACTTTTGCCTTATTCACTTTCAGGGAAAGCTTCTAACTGGGAAAACTCACTCAATTTTCAGTTCAGGTCATGACTTGTCTTCTTGTAGCCATTATTAGCACGGACTGACCCTCGACATGGATTTTTTTCTCCTTTGTGTTAAATCTGCCTCCAGGAAACAGAATCTCAGCAGACTGCTGCTGCAACCACTCCTGTCGAATTCAAACTAAGCCTGCTTCTCAACCAGCATAGTCAATGAAATGACCAAACTAACCTTCTGCGTCTGAAACAGACTGATTCAGAAACTCCATTTCAATCTTAATCTGCACTTCACTGTAAATTTAATCTCTGATCCACTCATTAGTGAGTCGCATTTTTAGCATATATATACCAATGTATATTGTCGCGGAGCACAGTCAGAAACCTGGCGATGTCATAGCTTTCTATCTGAAAGGAATAATTAAGGACGTTTAAATTAAAAGTGAAATATATGTGTAGAGCTCAGAATGATCGTATAAAATTAACAAAAGCGGATTGCATTTAAAGCAAAATGATCGCAGTCGTCAACTGTTTAATACCGTTCTGACAGAATTTTATTAACACTTAAATACAGATTTCATCTTGGAGGGGAGTTCAAGATCTCAGACTTGCGTTTCTTTGTGGGTTCCAGAAAACAATGGCATTGGATTCTAGAAAGACATTTGAAATCATGTGCAGAAGTGCAACAAAGTAACTAAATTACATTAGTGTACAATACTACAGAAGGCCAATGGAGGCCCCAGTCAATGGAATGGGCCTCTCTGATCAATAGATTCAGACTGGTAGCTAATCTCAGAATGTCTTCTGAGATTTTGTTCAATGTTTGCCAAATAAAGCTGATTGAAACATTCATTGGGTCTCACTTTGGACCATTAAATGTTGGTCGTTAGGTCAACCGAGATGCCAAAACACCTACAGCTGAAAACTCAGCTATTCAATCTAAGACCAAAAGTGGCATTTTGAGTATACCCTGTGGGTTTGGGGAATTTTCCCAATTGAAAAAAATGCAACTGATTTCCTATATAAATAGTTTGGAATTTGTGCAAGGCCAGTAATTGTTGTTATCTATAATAATATGCAGATTATAAATAGCGTCCCCCATATAAAAATACACCACATCAGCAAACTAGCACAGTACAATGTGCTTTATTGTACGCTGCGATTCATGATTTGGTAAAGTACTGCCTGAGACGTAGGACTTGATGACGAAAGCAGGTGAGTAACTGCTTGACAATGCATTCAATGAATTGCTAATTTCCACTGATACAGATGTGCAAAACCACAGTGCTGTCAGACTATTGAATTCTAAGACCACCACCGTACAGCTTCCCAACTCAGCCACCTCCCAGCCCTGTCGGCTGTTTTTCTTAGTCTGATTTTAAGGACCACCTGTGGCACTCACAGCTGCACCAAGGGTGGTCTGAATGATACTATCCATACACTGAACTGCAGAGTCACTCGAGGCCATCTTTTAAGCAAACCCCACATTTAAGGGTGAAATGTTAGGGAGGAGCTGCGTGCTCTTTTCAAACAAAGGAGGACTGTCGCGCAAGTCCAATTGCTTGGGTATGAGCATAACCTGAAACTAGTGCAACTGGTTATGATGAGAGTCTTTTTAAAGTCAGCATCTCAGCAACTTTCTGCTGAGTGGCACCAAGTCAGCACTTCAACCTAATTTCTTCAATTTGTGATCTCCAATCGGTGTTCTTATCAGGTGACAAGTCATTCACCCCCACCTTCTTCAACTTTCATTAATGGTCCTCAATTGTACGAACGCCTACATTTATAGAAGGTCCCCGTTTTTAAAATGTCTCAAGATGCACCACACAATGAGGTACTTGCAACAGACGCATTATCGCACTTTCAGTCTTCAGAACAGTTGGAAATGTTCAGAAGTTCCCAAGTGTCAACAAAAATACTGAAAATAATCCTTTTAGGCACAAAAGCCCTCCGTACAAATTAACAAATGTCCATTGTTTTTTGACAGCAAACTGTCAAGGTTCCCTGTTATTATCCCAGAGCCTGGCCGCAATTTTAGGATTTAATACGAGCGCAGATTAACAACAAAATCCTGAAGTTACGGTCTGGCATGCGCTGTCCTGCCACAAGCTGTGCCGTGGACCCACCCCACCCACCCAGCCAGGCCCAACCCCGCCAGAGCTGGCGACCAGTGAAATCTGACGAGAACCTCCCCCCCCCCCACTCCACCTCCGTCCACTCAAATTGCTATTAGAAACCCCATACAAGGTTACACCTTGTTCAATGAGGTGTAATTAGATTTTTAGTGATGATCTGAGTAATAATTACTATTGAACAACTGATCTGGCTCTGAAAAAGACCGAGTGGCCAGGATTTCCTGGCCTCCCCCACAGCATGTTTTCCCTAGGTGGAAAATTGGCTGCCGATGGGATCTTCCGGTTCCCATGAAACATACGGTGTTTTGAGTGGCTCGCCGCGCCGCTGGGGAATCCGCTGGGGGGTCGCCTTCAGACAAACCGGAAAATCCTACCCGCAAGAGGCACCACAAAATCCTGTCCATTTTGTACGTGAGGAGTGTGAAGTATTTCAATAATGACTGAAATATTTAAATTTGTTGCTGATATTTCAGCTTCTACCTTAAACCCAAGCGCATGCCACAATTTTTATTTCGCTCCCCGCGAAAATTTTAAATAACAAATCAATGATGAGTGCTTTTTGTTTCCTGGTTGGCTGTCTTGGAGAATTCTTTAATGTGATTGGCTGCTTGATGTCAATGCAGTTCGCCATAAAACTGAACTGCAATCCAATGCGCAGCGAGAGTTAAAGGTCCTGACCAGAGATCTCTAGACCTCTCACTGAGGTTTTCTTTGATGACAGCAGCATGTGCCCTCCCTTTGTTACTGTCCACTGTAACGTGCACTAGAAAACTGGAAGTAAATTGGGGACCACTCCCAAAGAAAGCATGTTATGCAACGCTCATATTCCTTTGGGGCGCCTCAGTAAAATGAACATTGCCAAAAGAGTAACTATCTAACAAAACATTCTTCGACACATTCATTCAAACAGAATGAGTTGGAGTAAGAAAAATAGGGTCTCCCATGATTTATTAGCTTTCAGCGTTTTACCTGGTGTTTGTGCGGCAATTATTTTGGATTCTTTCAACAGCTCACCATGAATCTGTTTAAGTAATCACAATATTTGTTTCATGAAAACAACAGGGGGTGACTTTCATAAGCCAAGAGAGGTGGGGACCACACTGAGCTGGGAGCTGAGCCTTAAACAACTTTTAATGACAAGACAGTACGTCGGGGCTATTTAAACTCTAACTTTATTACACTTGTGCTGTGCATTCAGATCTAAGGTTTCACTTGCAATTAATTGCTAAGCCATTACTGTCTGTGACATGGGGGAGAAATAGGTGTTGGCTTCACAGCTGCTAACTGTTTATTTATCTACTTCTTTCTCAAGATGTGAAAAATGCTATAAAACGAAGTCTAACTGATGGGAGTATTCCAGAGGGGTGTGCTCCCAAAGTGTACTCTGATTGTCCAGCTCTCAGCTTCATACATCTAACAGGCTTGGAGCACCAAATTCCACAATCAACATGTGTGGCAACAATGTCGTTTAACAACAGAAAGGTGATTTCTACTTGACTTAATTACATTTGATGCAGCCAATTTTAAGTGTTCATCTAAAATGTGCGTGGAAATGTACAGCTATGTCCCCGAATCTAAGCCAGCGTTGAACCGTTTTCAGGTTTAAATGGAGTCAGCTAATTGAGGATGTCAAACAGGCACGCTGTGGCACGTGGCAGGAAATCAGACAGTACAGATGTGGAGATGGCTGACAGGTTGGGCCTTGAAGGAAGTATTAGCACCTCTGCTTACATGGGGGGGACATGGTAGCATAGTGGTTAGCACAGTTTCTTCATAGCTCCAGGGTCCCAGGTTCGATTCCCAGCTTGGGTCACTGTCTTTGCCGAGTTTGCACTTTCTCACTGTGTCTGCATGGGTTTCCTCCAGGTGCTCCAGTTTCCTCCCACAGTCCAAGAACATGCAGGTTAGGTGGATTGGCCATGCTAAATTGCCTTTAGTGTCCAAAAAGGTTGGATTGGGTTGGGTGGGGTTACTGGTTTACAGGGATAGGGAGGGGTGTGGGCTTAGGTAGGGTGCTCGTTCCAAGGGCCGGTGCAGACACGATGGGCCAAATAGCCTTCTTCTGCACTGTAAATTCTATGATTCTATGATATCTAAACATGCGTACACCTGAAACAGAGGGCCATGTTGTGCACTTGTTTATAAGCCAGCTGAAGATTGTGTCAAGTGAGGCATTGAAAGAGCAACTAGGGTCCCTGTCTGTGCGGAGGCTGCACATTCTCCTGTGTCTGCATGGGTTTCCTCCGGGTGCTCCGGTTTCCTCTCACAGTCCAAAGACGTGCAGGTTAGGTGGATTGGCCATGCTAAATTGCCCTTAGTGTCCAAAAAGGTTGGGAGGGGTTATTGGGTTACGGGGATAGGGTGGAAGTGGGGGCTTAAGTGGGTCGGTGTAGACGCAATGGGCCGAATGGCCTCCTTCTGCACTGTATGTTCTATGTTCTGGCTGGATATGGATGCGCTGCTGCGGCCTTTAAATTCTTCCCAAAGGATGGTAGAAATTTGGAACTCTCTCCACAAACAGCAAGTGATATTAGATCAATGTGAAATTTAAGTCTGAGATTGACATATTTTTATTATCAAAGAGGTAGTTGAAGCTGGTTTAGCACAGTGGGCTAGGCAGCTGGTTTGTGATGCAGAACAAGGCCAGCAGCGTGGGTTCAATTCCCGTACCGGCTGAGAATTCCGAATTCTCCCTCTGTCTACCCGAACAGGCGCCGGAATGTGGCGACTAGGGGCTTTTCACAGTAACTTCACTGCAGTGTTAATGTAAGCCTGCTTGTGACAAAACAAAAAGATTAAAAGGTGGGTATATGGAGTTATATTCCAGATCAGTCATGCACTAATTGAATGGCAGGACAGGCACATGAGACTAAATGGTTGCCTGTCCCTATGTTCTTCTGCTGCTTCTGTTTTAATGGCCTGTAAAGATCTTTCACCAGACACTGGTGAATGTCCATATGGCTGGAGGTTCTTGTGATTTTTGAAAAAAAACATTTCTCATTTTAAAATCTGTACAAACACCAGGTTGAGGTTAGTTTTAAGTGAACTGTTATCTATTAACAATAAACAGATACATTGGCTTCTCAATTAAATGGGACAGAGTTAATGAACTAGTGAATCTTTTCCTTTCCGTCATTTTTTAAAATGCTTGTAAGTACGGGTCAATTCAAATTACTGCAGAGGACTAGCATGGTACCTGAAGCTGCTTTGTCATGCAAAATGTTAATTCTCCATCCAAATTATCCCAAAAGCAATATACAGAACATGAATTGGTTCTTCATATATTTACACAAATGATATCCACAGACAGTCCACTCATTCTGTTAGCCCAACAGAGCAAGAGTAATCTGATGGCTGCGATCTACGTTTGAATCCATGAGTAAAACTTAGGTCCATTCCTTAGCTTTGTAACTGATGAAAGAGCTTTCCTCTGAGTGAATGTCTAAGGGGCAGCGATGTTGTCAATTTTGCACCATGGAAAATCAATTTTCACACTATATCATCACAACATCTGCAGTGCAATCAGGTTAAAGTTGCTTAATTGCTGATAAGACAGCAAGTCTCACCTTGCTTCAGCCATACAACCTGCTGCAATATGACAGCAACGTAAAGCCATTTTCTTAAAACTTTAAACACACACCTGCTGGATTGATCTTTGAATTTTGAGTGTTAGAGAAACAGTTGAGATGCTCTTCAACAACTTGAAAGATGCATATTCATTCTTCAATACCGCTGAGCATATTTTGCCCTGCATTATCTTGGTTCAGTACAGTGCGAGGGAGCATGCAGTCTGCTGTGCCTGACCTACTTTGGTAAAACTGTCCATCTGGTCCCACTCCCTGTTCTTTTCCGTAGCCCAATTCTTTCTTTTCCCTTACGGAATGTATCCTAGAGCATTTCCAACAATATGATATTTAGCAGCGTGTCAACAGGAACAATGTGCTAATTCAGTGTTGCCTGTTCTCATTGCCCTAAAGCTGGTCCTGATCACAAATCAGTATCTAAATTAAAGCAGTAGCAGAAGTCTGCAGCCCCCGCTTCTAATCAACAGTCACATTTTAATGCCCTGTAAATTTCTCGCTGAAATTAACTTGTCCGTAAATTTTACACCAGCAATACTTAAAGTTACCGTGCTCCCTTTTTCAAGAATGTGCTCGTTGATTTCAGATCGATTTCTTACATATGAAAATTACGTGTACATGGCCATTTTACATCAGATCTAGATTACTGCAATTATTTAAAAATAGATGACTAAGGTTCATTGTAAATTAGAGCAGTGTGCAGAACCTAAATTAAAACTCAAGTTTCCAGGAGCTTAGAGCGATCTAAAAATACCGTATTGACGTTCTGCACATTGCAGGGATTAACCAACGTATAATTTAAAACTGAATCTGGGCCCCATCACCTACCCAATGGGACAACTAAACTTTTACCACCTGCACCTTTACTATTTTTTATTCAAGAAAGCCAACTTCAATGTATTTTCAACTTAACTTCAGGAAAAACATTACCCTCTTGAGATGGGCTAGATACTTAATATTGCTTGCTTAAGTCTCCCTGGGATCTCCTTCGTTTTAGAATTTTCATGTGAGCAACTTCCAATCCTAAAATAATAATTCTGCTGAAATCATCCGAGATGTGATAAATGTATCATTGCTGCGATTGTTATTACAGTGCACCATGTGCTCTCGTGTAATAAGCAGCTGATAGAACTTGGAATCCTTTTTCTTTTCAGGCAAAACAAATGCTGTGTTGTCTTTTTTCTGTTTGCTGAGAAACGAAACAGCTTACTGGTATTATTTTCCTTTTCATCCATAAAAGGATGTGGCAGAAGCATACCAAGGCAAAAAGCGCAGCAACCTAGAAGACAGCACCACGCATTAAAACATTCTGAGAAAGCTATGGAGCGGAACCAGAAGTATTTAGGGCCAACAATTTGGCAGGCCAAAATGTTCGACTGAAAGGAAATTATTTCCTGCAGTAAAGGCAGTGAGACAGGGCCCTTTCAGAACTGTGCACTAATTGTGAAAAACACATGTGAAAATAGAACCCATAAAATAATGACATGTGCAGGAAAAATTCATATGCTTGCTTGCCAAAAACGCTGCAGAATATTTTATTAAATTTACTACCTACATTAGGTTAATTTTCTTTCTTAATCAATGTTGTATCAAGTGACGCTGTTTCCCCAATCTGTGACCACAGTCATTGCAACACTAATTATTAATATAAATGGTGCAGAACTGTGAATGATAAGATCATCAGTATTTTTTTTAAAGATTGGCTTAGCCATTCGTTTGTTACTTGGAACAAGATTTAAAAGACTTGACTTGTCAGATTTGTTACAGCTCGTGATCAGAATTGGATAGATAGGAAATTGGCCTGTAGGAGAGTAAGGGCCTGGAGGGAAATGAGATCAAGATCGACTAGATTGGATTCAGGTAAAATACGTCAATGAATAGGAGGTGGGAGCTGAATGGTAAGAACGTTTACTGGCAAAATGCCTCTTTAGCTGACGGCAATGAAGTCAACTACGGGTGCCAAATAAAGCTGGAGACTTTGGTATTTGGAATTTAAGTCAAGTCCTATGATTTTTGCCAATGAGAAGGTAGGTAATCAAAAGTCATTATACGCAAATATAGGCCGGTTAATTGACATCAAAGTTAGAGATTAGAGATGGGATTGGTGCTAAAGAAAAAGGAATCAGGTAAAGAGGAACTTGTCACAAATTCAGAACTTGTCATTCTTAGCTATTGGTTGCAGCACAGAAATTCTTATAAAGGGATTTTTCAGCCGACCTCGGAGTAGTATATTTGAACAGTGGCAGAGATAACTAATAAGATGTGTGTTACAAAACACATTTACACAATATCGTTTACACAATAAAGAAATGTCTGAACTCAATGCCACCAAGGGGATAGTCTTTGTACTCACATCGAATACAAATCCTGACATTGCAAACTTCCTGCTCAGTGGAGGTTATTTTGACAGAAGGGCTAAAGCAGAGACCTGCATGTTCAACACACAGCCGCTGATTGAACACAATTTTTCTGGAGCAGTATATGTGGGGCCCCTGGCTGGTCACCACTTTAGCACCTGAACGAGGGGTTCAAAAATTGTTCACAACATCACAGAATAGTTACAGCGTTGGAGGGGGCCATTTGACCCACCGTGTCTGCACCCGCTCTCCAAACGAGCATTATGGCTTGGTGCCAATCCCCTCCCACATTACTGGAATAGAATTGATCATTAATTCCCTCTTCTGGACCTGCCTCCACCACACTACCAGGCGGTATATTCCAGATCAGAACCACTCGTGTGAAAAAATACATGTGCGATAAAATAGATCTCTTCAGACTTTAAAATTAATAATAATAATAATCTTTCTTGTCACAAGTAAGCTTACTTAAATTAACACTGCAATGAAGTGACTGTGAAAATCCCCTAGTTGCCACATTCCAGCACCTGTTCGGGTACACGGAGGGAGAATTCAGAATGTCCAATTCCCCTAACAGCACGCCTTTCGGGACTTGTGGGAGAAAATCAGGGCGCCCGGAGGAAACCCACGCAGACACGGGGAGAACGTGCAGACTCCGCACAGACAGTGATGCAAGCTGGGAATCGAACCTGGGACCCTGGCGCTGTGAAGCAACAGAGCTAACCACTGTGAATTACAGTCCTATATCTACGCTTGGATAATGTAATCTGTGTTTGCAATAATAAAAATCCTTGCTGTAAGAACTGAATACCATTTAACAACTTGTGCATTTCTGCTATCTTCCATAAGGTGAGCTGATGTGCACTTTAATGAAACAAATCCAATTTATAAATCAATATACAATATACGAACAGAGTATATTAACATAACCTTTAACCTAATTCATAGCACGCCCTGTAATACAGAAGTGATGAAGAAATCCACGTCACTTAAATGTGCTTTTTCTGCACAATAATTTCTCAAAATGGTTGGCGTTAAAACTTAATCAGGGAAAGCTCACTGCCCTCAGCCTAACTCCCTTTGCAGATCTCAGCAGACTTTCTGTAGACTCTCCCTGTGTGTCCTATACTTAGTTATCCAGGAAACCTAAAGTTTGACCTCTGGCACTTCCCCAGCTTCCCATGTCTGGGAATTGGAGAGTTGAGCTGCCAAGGAGACAACACCACCTCGAATCAAAAAAAACAACTCCACCAGTCACAAACCAGTCCTCTTGTGCTGAGTGAGTGAGAAGGGACCTTCCTAAGCATTGCCAGCCTGGATTTCCTTAGGCCCACAGGCTTTCTGTTCAGCCTTGTGATTGTGCTAACACATGACTGGGTTTTTGTTATTATAGTGGGACTAATGTGATATGCAAACTAAGTTTAGAATTGGATTCACAGAACTGCCTGTTATTCTGGTGTTGAGAGGAAGGGTCTATCTACAGTTTAAAGGGCCAGGGACGCAATTCAGTGGACTTAAAACAAAGTCTGCTTTCGGGGGCGTTTGGCGGGGTATTCTTTGGCGGGTGCAGTGTCTAGAATCACCCCGCTATTCAACGGCACTTTGCCGTTTATTTTGGACTTGGGAGCTTCTCCCCGCCGAGGCTGTACTTCGAGAGAATCTTCCCCCCACCCTTTCAGGCCCCCCGCACCCAATCTCTGCACCCCAACCTCCCTCTCGAGGCCCCTGGGAAACCCCCCTCCTCAGTCCCCCTCAGATTGGCAAGGACTCCACGGTCCCGACCCCTGGTTGTGCCAACCTGACACCCGGGCACCCTGATCTGCCAGCCTGGCACCCTGGCAGTACCACCCAGGCACGTGTCAATGTCGGAGTGGAACTTCCAGAGTGCACGGGTAGCATTGCCAGGGTGTCAAGCTGGCAGTGCCCAGGTGCCAAGGGGAGTCCTGTCCCCGACTACCTTGGAATCTCTAATGCTCTGCGAGATCCCCCGAGGTGCCGTTATGCCTGGTCCACGTTTGCATGGACCAGTACTAAATCGCGCTTAATGACTCATTTAAATATTTAAATATTAACGACTCATTTAAATATGCAGATCTGGATCCACGCATTGCACCAGGTGCAACAGGATCGCTGAATCGCACCCCAGGTGTGCAGATTGTTATTGTTCAGTGGTCAATGGGAAAAGGTCGATGGACAAAGGGCAAAGGTCGATTGTCAAAGAGGCTGAGGGAAATGGGAGAGTGTGGCAACTGGAAGACTTTAGGAATATTGGATTCTAAGTATTGGGCAAATTAAGGGTTAAAAGCCTGGGGTTAGAATGTGTTTGATTACAATGGTCATTTTTTTAGAACCATAAATCTGTTTTGCAGGGCCTGCGTGCTTTTAGTAGCCAGAAGGTGAATTCGACAAAGGAATGTGTTTTTCAATCTCGGCTAATGGACTGTGGTTTGACTGGAAAAAACCCTTGGGGGTTAATGTGTTTTCAGCCTGCAGAGAGAATTTGTTTTTTAGCTTGGGGAGATGAGGTCATTGCTAGATGGAGCCAAGGAATGCAGAGAGACATTTAGACAGGCTTTAGAGAGGAAGTTTCTGGAGAGAGGAGTTGAATTCTGATCTGCCTGATGCTGAGTCCACAATTCTCCCACAGCAAGATAGATTGAGAGCTGTATGTTTCTTTTCTTGTTGTTTAATAGGAAATTGAGTAGTAGTGTTTAAATGATAATGATAAATGATAATTCCGAATGTGAAGTTAAAAAGTTGAATATTGTAGTCATAGTAAAGTTTTGTTTTAAAAATATTTCTCCATGCAATCACTCCTGGAGTGAATCATTCTTTCCGCACAGTCTTACAAAAACACTAAAACATTGGGTTTTCATCTGATTAAGGAGCGACGCTCCGAAAGCTAGTGATTCCAAATAAACCTGTAGGACTTTAACCTGGTGTTGTAATATTTCTTACTTTGATCAGATAGTTAGTAAAGAACAAGAGAAGGTGGTGGATGATGTGGATATCTTTAGTTCAAGCAAGTTGGTTGAATTACAACAAAAAGATTCAGAGATACAGCAGTTATATCAGAAAGCATATACGGAAATGGAACTGAGTGTATACCAGAGCGTTATTACATTAGAAATAATGTATTAATGATAAAATGGAGACCTTTACATATGCAAGCAGATGAGAAATGGGCAGAGGTTAATCAAGTGGTATTACAAGTGGGTTATAGAAAGGAGGTGTTGCATGTAGCGCATGAGGTTTCAGTAGGGGGTAATTTCGGAGTAAGGAAAACTCAAGCAAAAATATTTTTATTGGCTTGGACTGCATAAGGATGTAGTTGAATTTTGCCGTACATGTCACACATCAGGTAATAGGGAAACCTCAGGCGGTAATTAAACCAGCACCTTTAATACCAATTCCAGCATTTGAGGAACATTTCACTCCAGTCCTAATTGATTGCATGGGACCCTGCCTAAAGCCAAAAGTGGGAATCAGTATCTGTTGACCATAATGGTTGTGTCTACTTGATTTCCGGAGGCAATTCCATTAAGAAACATTACATCTAAGATGGTTGTAGAGGAATTCATCAAATTCTTTATTAGATATGGATGACCAAAAGAAATGCAATCAGATCAGCGATCCAATTTTGTGTCAAAATCTTTCAAGGAACTTATGGATAGCTGAGGAATCACTCCGGTTTTCCTGTTGGTGGGAGCCTTCATTTGGGAGAATCGCGCTTATAAAAACAGACAGTTAAAGCTTCAAGTGTATAAAAAGGAAAAGATTAGCAATAGTAAATGCCCGTCCCTAAGAGGGTGAGATTGGGGAATTAATAATGAGGAACAAGGAACTGGCAGAGATTTTGAACAAATATTTTGTATCTGTCTTCACAGTAGGAGATTTTTAAAAAAGCACCTCAAAAATAGTAGAAAAGCAAGGGGGGCAAAAGTGAGAGAGAAAAAGTCAGCGCAGGATCTGTAAGGAAAGTGGAGGCTGGGGCACGAGGGGAGGCCGCATCGCTCACAGCCAAAGAAATGACCAAGGTGATGGCTGTGGAACTTGAAAAACAGTTCACAAAACACATGAAAGCGATGAAGAAGGAGATGGGGGCGGTATTGAAAGTGCTGGTGAAAGAGGCGATTGCCCCGGTGAGGGCGGCGGTATCGAGCGCAGTGGCAGAGGTGCGGGAGCAAGATGAGACACTGAAATAAGTGGAAGAGGCATTATCGCAGCACAGTGATCAACTCACCTCGATGCGAGCCAAAATGGAAGACCTGGAAAACAGATCCAGGCACCAGAATCTGAGGATTGTGGGTCTGCCCGAAGGGGTGGAAGGCCCGAGGCCGACGGAGTATTTTACCACGATGCTGGCGAAGCTATTGGGGGAGGGGGACGATCCCTCCCGATATGAACTGGATCGGGCTCATCGGTCGTGGAGGCCTATACCAAAGGCGAGTGAGCCGCCAAGAGTAGTAACTTTGTGTTTCCGTAGGGAAAGCGTGAAGGAGAAAGTCCTGTGCTGGGCAAAGCAGAAGCGGGAGGTGCAGTGGGCTGGAGCTGGTATACATATATACCAGGACTTTATGGTTGAGCTGGCGAGGAGGCGGGCTGCCTTCAGCCGGGTGAAGAAGGCACTGTACGTCAGCAAGGTGCATTTTGCATAGTATATCCAGCTAAGTTGAGGGTGATCTACAAATCCAAGGATTTTTATTTTGGGACGGCAGAAGCAGCGGAGAAGTTTGTAAAGGCAGAAGGACTGTGGCAGAATTGAGAATTGGTCGTGTACCGATGTAGCCCCATGTAACTTTATTTTTTCACTGCGTGTTGGTGTATGTACTAAATGAGCCAACGCTGTATATATTTGGACAAGGGAAGAGATGGGACTTTCATTTGCAATGATGGTTCTTTGAGGCTTGGGTGTGTATGCGGGGGTTGTGTGCTGAAGGGGATTTCTTGGTTTTCCTGGCAAGGGGGAAGGAGACCCGGGCGGGGGCCTCCACGCTGGCCGGGTTAAGCCGGCCAGTGAACGGGAGTGAGGTGGGGGGAGGGGCTGCGGCCATCGGAGCCGGGTAGAACAGGTTCCGTTGAGTCGAGCTGGGGTGAAAAGTTGGGGGATGGAACAGAGGTTCGAGTTTACAAGAGGAAGTGGAGGGGAGGAGTCTGGGAGGGGGGGGGAGGGGGCAGTGTCTACAATTCACAGGTGTGATTCACGGTACTCTTTCGGGGATTGGATGGCATTGAATATTGTGGGGGGGGGGGGGGGGGTTGGGGGTGGACTCTATATGTCAATGATGACCATAGGCGATTCCTGATTCCTTTTTCTTTTTTCCTTTTTTTTCCCACCTTGGGAGGGTTTGTTTTATTTGATGCTTATATTGTCAGGTGGGCCGTTGTTTGGGGTGGTGGGAGAATGGGATCGTTGTTGTTGATGAGAGGATTAACATTGTATTTGTTACCGTTTACTGTTTGTTCGTAGGGTGTAAATTCTGAAGAAAATATGAAAAGGGAAAATAAAAATATTTTTAAAAAAAGTATATATTATCCGTAGCCACACAGTGTGAAGCATTGAATAAGACAATTGTTAAGCACAATTTACAAAGTTTGGGCTAAGTTACGACTGCTGAAACTGAACCTAGTACACAGACGTGGTTGCCATTTAGTTTTGTTTCCATATCCAAGGAAGTTCTTTTGGTGAAGATAGAGATTTTTTCTTTTGAGAGTCATTGTTCTTGTGCATTAATGAGATTTCATGTGAGAGTACCTTTAAGAAATGGGTGTTTATCAGTGATGTCAGAGTGTGGGTGGAGCTGGACTGTGTCAGCTTTTTACTTTCGTTTCAGGCTGTTTGCTGCAGGGTCTATTTTAGTTTCATTTTCAGAGCTGCAGTCACAGCCAGAAGGTGTATGAGTCTCTCTCTCTGTAATACAAAGACTGTAAATCAATTCTTTGGTGATTTAAAATTAATAACTGCTCTCAGTAGTGACTTTAACCTGACGTGCTTCTGTTTTAAACGTTTTTTTAAGTCTTCTGGATGTTAAAAGGAAAGTTTAAAGGATTACATAGTGCTGTATTCTTTGGGAGTTGTATTTGAATTGATGGTTGCTAAGATGTGCACTGTTTGTTTTAAAAAGGTTAACTTGAGTTCATAGAATAAACATTGTTTTGCTTTAAAAAGTACTTTTCCATTTCTGCTGTACCACACCCGTAGAGTGGGCCGTGTGCTCCCCATACCACAATCTATTAAATGTTGTGGGTCAGGTGAACTCCATGATACACTTTGAGGTTCTCTAAACCCTGGCCCATAACAGAGAGGACAAAGACATGAAGGAGGAGATGACGAAAACCACCAGGACATTGATGAGGAATGGTACTCTCTTTTATTTTCATGCACAGGTCCTCAGTGTTTCACTCAATGACGGCCCTCCTGACTGACTAATTACTTCTGCCTGAGTCACGTCTCTGTACTGTTGCTTGTGCAAGTCACTTGCTGAGGAAAGCGATAGATAAATTCCCAGCAGAGGTGTCAGATTGGTTATCATCTTGACCAGTCACTTTCTGCAAGGTATCCTTTATGACGTGAAAAACAGAAGAACTTGATCAGCTGTGCACAAAATGTTACTCCCGCTTGAAGTAATAGTGCCCAAGTATAAGAATATTGTAAAATCACGTGAAGCTGTGCCTACTTATAATGAGCATTCTTCAGCTTTTAGCAATCCCTTCTCTGCCTGCTCACAATGCCAGCCTCTCCCCTTCAGGAGATTTTGAGATGCTGTTCCTCCCCTGATAATAGTTTTGGAGTGGGAAGAGACAACATTAAGGGGATGTGAGGGGCGTGGACAGTGTTCCCTGATGAGTGTATATACCCCAAGATTATGAAATGTGTTGGTTATTGTCATTTTAAAGTGTCACTGAAGACCCCTATGACAAGAAATAAGTTGCCAGAATGGTTTGGAATAAGGAAAGCGTTGGAATATTTGCAGAGGATGCTCTTTGCAGAACCGTCCATATGGGAGAAACAATGTATGATTGGTGGGGAGCAGAATGAAGGCTCCATGAATGATAAATAAAAGTAATGTTGCCATAGTCCCAGTTGACCAAAGACTGCTTCCCCCTTTGTTTTTTAAAAAACGCATTTTATTCAAACTTGTATCAAAGTAGGTTACAGAGAATAAACACCCCGGGAAACATTTTAACTGTATCAGGCTCATCCTTGCACAAGAGGTCCCGTTTACCCTTCGCAGTGCCTCACTCCATACTCCCCAATTGATCTCCATTCCCAACTCCACTTCCCATTTCTCCTTTATCTTCACCACCCGCTCGCCTCCCTGCTCCCCCAGCCACTTATATATATCCCCAATTCTTCCCTCCCCTTCCACATCCGGAAACAGCAGTTGCTCCAGCAGGGTGTATCCCAGCAATCTAGGGAACCTCTTCCAGACCTTTCGTGCAAAGTCCCTAACCTGTAGATACCTGAACTCACTACCCCTCGACAGCTCTACCCTCTCCCTTAGCTCCTCCAGACTGGCGAACCCTTCCTCCAAATACAAATCCCTCACCTTGACCAGCCCCACTTCCCTCCACCTCCTGTTTACACTATCCATCATCCCCGGCTCAAACCCATGATTCTCGCACAGCGGCGTTAGCACCGACATCCCTTCCACCCTAAAATGCCTCCTCAGCTGATTCCATATCTTCACCGTGGACTGCACCACTGGGCTCCCTGAATACCTACTTGGAGCCATTGGCAATGCTGCCATCATCATAGCCCTCAAACTTACAAGATTCCTCCTCCATCCTAACCCACTCTACCCCTTCTCCTTCCCACCACCGCCGCACCTTGTCACATTCGCCGCCCAATAATAATGAAGCAAGTTTGGCAACGCCAACCCCCCCTGCTGCCTCTGCCTCTGCAGCAGGGTCCTCCCCACCCACGGCACCTTCCCCGCCCATACAAAGTCAGAGGTGATTGTGTCCACTTTCTGAAAAAAGGCCTTTGGAATAAAGATCGGGAGAGCCTGAAAGATAAACAAGAACCTCGGCAGAATATTCATTTTCACCACTTGGACCCTCCCCGCCAACGTTAAGTGCAGTGTATCCCACCTCTTAAGATCCTCCCTGGCCTCCTCCACCAGCTTCATTAAGTTCCACTTATGGAGCCCCGTCCATTCCCTCGCTACCTGAATCCACAAGTACCTAAACCGATCCCTCGCTACCGTAAATGGCATCCCCCCTTAAATTAGCCCGCTGTGCCAGCTCATTCACCGAGAATACCTCGCTTTTCCCTACATTCAGCTTGTATCCCGAGAACCCTCCAAACCTCCCCAACAGGCCCATAATCCTTCCCATACTCTCCAACGGATCTGGAACATACAGCAAGAGGTCATCGGCATAGAGCGACACCCGAAACTCCCTCTGTCCCCTCATTATCCCCTGGCACTCTGCCGATCCCCTGAGAGCCATCGCCATTGGCTCTATGGCCAGCGCAAACAGCAGCGGCGACAGTGGGCACCCCTGCCTCTTACCCCTGTGTAAGTCAAAGCTTTGTGAGCTCAGATCATTCGTCCTCACCCTCGCTCTTGGCGCCACATACAGCAACCGCACCTATGCCACAAATCTCGGCCCAAACCCAAACTTTCCCAAAACTTCGAACAAGTACCGCCACTCCACCCGATCAAATGCTTTCTCCGCGTCCATGGACACCACCACCTCCGGTACCAGAGCTCTCTACGGATTCATCACCACATTCAACAGCCGTCTCATATTACTCGCGAGCTGCCTGCCCTTCACAAAGCCTGTTTGATCTTCTGCAACCACCCACGGGACACAATCCTCCATCCTCCCTGCCAACAACTTAGCCAATACTGTCACATCCGTGTTCAATAGTGATATGGGTCAATACAACCCACATTCCACCGGATCCTTCCCTTTTTTGGGGATTAGTGTGATTGCTGCCTGCTTCATCGTCTCCAGCAACTCGCCCTTCTCCAGTGCTTCATTAAACGCCCCCAACAGATGTGGTGCCAGGTCCGCTGCAAATTTCTGATAAAATTCTGCCGGGTACCCATCCGGCCCAGGGACCTTCCCCGACTTCATACCCCTGATACTATCCAGCACCTCCCTCAGCCCCAGGAGCTCCTCCAACGCCTGCCTCTTTGCTTCCTGCACCTGGGGAAATTCCAGCTCGTCCAGAAACCACCCCATGTCTGCCTCCTCTCCTCCTGGGTCTGCCTCATAAAGTCCTTGGTAATACTCTCTAACTGCCTCATTTATCTTCCCTGGCTCTGACACCACATCCCCAGCCCCAGTCCGGATCTTCAATATTTCCCTGGACGCAGACGGCCTCCGCAGCGTGCGGCTCGCCTTCTCCCCATACTCGTATTGCACCCCTCTTGCCCTACGCAGTTGTCCTACCGCCCTCCCCGTTGTCAGCCCTGTCAAATTGCCCCTGCAGATTTTTCCTCCTCGCCAATCCCTCCACGGTGGGCACCCTCGAAGATTCCCTGTCAAACTCCACTATCTTGCTCACAAGACGGTCATGTTCCGCCCTCCTTTCCTTATTCGCGCAAATCGTAAATGAGATAATTTCTCCCCGGACCACTGCCTTCAGTGCTTCCCAAAAAATGCCCGCCGACACCTCCCCATTCTGATTGAACTCCACATAATCCCTAATCATCAACCGCACCTTAACACAAAAACCTCCATCCGCCAACAACCCCGAGTCAAACCTCCACCTCGGCCTCTGCTCTCGTCCCGTACTGAACCGAATATCCAGCCAGTGGGGTGCATGGTCCGAGATAACTAACCCCACATACTCTGCCTCCTCTGACGAATGTGATATAAAATAGTTACTTTAGAGATATTAGTTAATGTAATGTAGAGGTAGGCCAGTTTAATTCTGGTGAGTTCACAGACAAAGGATTTCAGACCGCATGGAAAAGCAGGAAGAGGTGTGTCCACCAAAGCAGGAGAAAAGGATGCTGAGTAATAGGGGCCAGAGGAAGGGATTGGAAGTGAGCCAATCAGAATAGATCAAACAGGTCAGGAGGGATATAGGATGACCTATGGGCGTCGAGTATGTGAAACTTGATACCATTTGAATTGATTTGCAGAGATCCCTTTGTCTTTTTGTTCATTCGCTTTCCTGGATGTAGGAGACTGGACATGTCCTATGTTTCTGTGAGAGGAATCAAGCTTGCAAGCTAAATAAAATAACTAATGCTGTACCTGCAAATCCATCTCGACTTTTATTGAGGCCAGACTGACGGGTAAAGAAACTTGGGATTCAACACCTCCACCCCAACCAAAATCTCCTGACTCACTACAAAGTAATCAATCCTCGAATACACCTTATAGACGTGTGAAAAGAAGGAATACTCCATTCCCCTTGGGTTCTGAAAGCACCATGGATCCACCATACCCATCCTCTCCATAAACCCCCCCAGCTCCCTTGCCATTCTTACCATACCCATCGACCTGGGGCTCGATCTATCCACCCTCGGCTCCAGGACACCGTTAAAATCTCCTCCCATGATCAACTGGTACGTGGCCAAATCCGGGATTGCTGCCAGCAATCGCCTCATAAAACCCACATCATCCCAATTTGGGGCATACACATTTACCAACACTACCGGTGCCCCTTCCAATACTCCACTCGCAATCACACATCCCCCACCCGGATTCCTCGCCTCCTTCGCACTCACGAATCCCGTTTTTTGCTCATTAAAATCGCCACACCCCTCCATTTCAAATCAAACCCCGAGTGAAAAACCTGCCCGACCCACCCCTTCCTTAACCTAACCTGGTCCTTCACACGGAGGTGTGTCTCCTGCAAAACGTCAACCCCAGCCTTCAAGCTCCTGAGGTGTGCGAATACCCGCAACCTTTTAACCGGCCATTCAGTCCCCGGACGTTCCACGTTACCAACCTTACCGGAGGCTTGCGCCTCCAATCCCCTCTACTGTCCATCATCTTCCCCACTTAACTCCTGCCCCTTTAATTCCACTCTGTACCTAGCCCATCCCAGATGGCCCCTTTCTTCGCCCTTGACCATATCATCTCTCACCCCCTGCCGCGTCGCAGAAACCCCCCCCTCCACCCCCGGCTTTTCCCCTTCTTCCCCTCCACTTTCCCCCCTCCCCCCGGCCACCCCTCTTGGCCTTCTCCCCCACCACCTCACTTCCGTTCACCAGCATAATCTGCTAGCGCAGCTGCTCCTGTCCAAAGGCACATCCTAATGACCTCCCCCTCCCTCTCCCCCCCCCTCCCCCACTCCTCAGCTGAAAGAAGAAGGCCTCCTGCTGGCCTTACCCTCCCCCACCCAAACAAGGGCTCCTGAACTACAGGCAGCCTTCTCCAAAAGCAAACAAACAGATGTTAAACACAAACAGTCCCATAAAACAGGTGGGGAGATGGGAACATCCATCCCCACAAACTTTTCACCTCTACAACTCTTTACAATCTCAACATTGAACAGAACACCCCCCACCCCACAAAAAAAGGCGAAAATCCCCCAATCCATACACCCACTTCAAACATGCTCCCGGCCATTACTTAGTGCCAGCACCCCGGTTCCCAAGCATTGTCCACTCAGTTCTCCCCCAGTTTATGCTCCTTAATGAAGTCTTCCACCGCTTCTGGGGTCTTGAAATAATACTCCCGGTCTCCAAACGTCACCCATAATTTCGCCGGGTAGAGCACCCCAAACCTGATCTGCCGCCAGTACAGCACCGCCTTGACCTGGTTGAAACTCAGCTCCGATGTCCTGATAAATCCGGACGTTACTTCCCTCCCAGTCGCAGCTACGTTTCTCCCTGGCCTGCCGTAGAATTTTCTCTTTCTCCACAAATTTATGGAGTCTCACGATCACCGCCCACGGCAGCTCCCCAGCTCTAGGCTTTTGCCTCAGAGACCTATGTGCTCGGTCCACCTCAGGTGCCTTATCTAGCACCTCTTCTGCCAACAGTCCCACCAGCATCCTCAAGACGTACCTCGTGGCACTCACACCTTCCACTCCTTCAGGCAGGCCCACTATTCGCAGGTTCTGCCTTCTCGAGGCATTCTCCTGCTCCTCCACCTTTGCCTTCAATGTTTTACAGAGGTCTCCTAGGAGCCCCACCTCCGCCTCCAGAGCCATCACACAATCGCTGTGGTCCAAGATCACTCCTTCAATCTCCCGAATCTGCGACCCCCTGCACCTCCAAACACCTCTCCATCCGCTCCAAAGTACTCTTCAGGGGTGCCACAGCTTCTGCAATGGCCTTTGCATGATCCTCATGCATTTCTTTCCTCTGTTTATGGACTTCCTCCTTGATAAAAGTCATCAGTTCCTGTATCTGGGGCCTTACAGCTTGCCCCTCCCCCGCCTGCATGCTGGAAGAGACTGTCTGATAAGCACAAGACTGCTTCAACTTTCCAGGAAACCTCTCACTGTTTTCTACCGGGTCCGGTGATCAGAAGATATATCATTCTAGGGGTAAACTACTCCTCTAACATTCACCTACGCCTTTTCATCAAAATTCCACCCGGATCTGGGTAAAAAGAGCCCTTTTCTGTGACTTTGAACAGGAACAGCCCTTTATGTGACCAATCACTCCATGGTCACAAGCGGAAGTGTCGCTGCTTTACCCTTTGAGGGGGAGAGCTGACTGGTGGCGATTTAACCTGAAGGTCTTCATGAATAACCTCAGCCGGTACGGGAATTGACACTTTGCATCATGAACCAGCCAACCAAGCCAAGCAAGAATGTGTATTGGTGGCAGTGCCTTGATTGGCCATGGTCAATGTGATAACTGAACTTCTTTGTGTAATATATGGGAATTTGTGGGGTGATGCAGGATTTCCCGCATCATAGGATTTCCTTTCATAGGATTTGCACCATTCTGTTCAGGAGCGCAGTGTTGTCAATGCCCAGAAGTCTCCCTCTTCTGGTTGTCACTTCAGCCACCAACACCTCCAGAAATGCATGAGACGCACAGCTGCTGGGCTGGTGACCTTAATGAGGAAAGGTTGGACAGGCTTGGCTTGTCCCCACTGGAATTTAGGAGAGTAGGAGGCGACGATTGAAACATAAAAGATCCTGAGGGGTCTTGGCGGGGGTGGTTAGGATGGTGAATGCTTTCTGTCGTGTAAAATGAGGGGGGGGGGGGGTAAATGTTTAAAAATAAAATGTCACCCATTTAAGACACAGGTGAGGAGTACTTTTCTCTTGGGAGGTTTGTGACTCTCTTCCTCAAAAGGAGGTAGAAGCAGAGACTTTGAATATGTTTGAGGCAGAGGTGGATATGTTTCTGATAACCTTTCACCCCCTTGGTTATGGGGGGCAGGCGGGAATGTGTAGTTGAGCGTACAATCAGATCAGCCATGATTCTATTGAACAGCAGAGCAGGCTCGCGGGGCCGAGTGGCCTACTCCTGCTCCTAATTCGCATGTCTGTACCACTTTAAACCAAAGCTAATTAATGAAAAATACCCCAAGACACCTGGAAAGATTAGCTGCGTTCAAATTAATTTGAGTGGAATGTTACATCAACAAACAATACTTCAATCATGTGTATTATTTTCCTCCATTTTCCCTTAAAAAGAATACCCTCAGACAAACAGTTTTCCTCTTTGATGTTACATAATTACTAAGGGTTCCACCACAATTAATAGTGTCTAACCAATAGCTTGTGTTGGGATTTGGGGTAGAGGAAAGAAATGACTGCTTATGAAGGTATCAAAGCCCGTGCTGCGATAGTATACACAGGTAATTACAATGAAGATCAGTACAAACACAAAAGCTAAATTAAATTATTTTGCTTGGCAGCCTGCGACAACCACAGCAGATTGACAAAGTCAGAAGCAAACCCTATACACCTCACAAGTGGAATACCAGGTCCGTAGGCTTCTGGAGACAGTGAGCCAAGCAGTAACCAGGATAGCAAAGGAATAAGATGGCTTGTTTGAGAACCATGCAATTATTCATCGCGCAGTCCACAGATGACTGGAATTGGCGAACTTTGGGCTGCTTCTCACCGAAATTGAGCGTGGTATTCAAAAGTGTCTTCACCATTTAACCAAAACAACGGCCTTGCCGGAAAAGCATTTCGAGGAATTCCATCTCAATCAGTGCTGGAAGAACAGTAAGCACGGGGACGTGACAACACCTTCAACACTGTGGAGAGGAAGGTATCACTGGAGATGGCTTGGCAAGAAAGAACTGTGTGCAGGCTGGGATTTTGAGGAAGAGGATAATTATGTGTCTACCTTTTAAGGAAGGGGACAGTACCTGAGGAGAGGGAAACAGTTACAATGTCAGCCACCATGGGAACCAGGAAGGGAAGTTGAATGGTAAATAGGTTGGTGGGTAACAGTAGCTGGGTTTCATTGGCCCAGGCGGGCATGGAGATGGCACATTGGGAAATGGGAGAGAAGCCCAGTTTGGCTGGGAGGAGTCTTTCGGGGAGATCTGGCTTGATAGGCGAGGAGAGGGAGGGGAAAGCAGAGGGGCACCTGAAAGGTTGAGGGCGATTCTTCCCCGTGACCGGGCCAAATTCTTTCTGGAAAAATAATGCCGTGCTCACGGTGGGCACCATTCTGAATTCACAAATTGGCCAGCAAGATTAAGACATGTTGAAATGTTGGGGTAAACTCACCCGTCCTGCCCATTGCAGACAGAAACTATAATGGACACTTGAAGATCCGTTGACCCCGAGAGGGAATTTCCAATCTCAGCGCAGGTGCGACTGAAAAATCCCACCCATTCTCTGCACAAGTGGCAGGTGTGACTGGAAAATCCCACCCATTTTCAATCAGCTTTAAACAAAGCTTCTACTTGTAGGCACTTGCAGCTGGAGTTTGTTAATTAGTTAATTGGATTAGGCCAGTTTTAAGAGGCTAGATTCAC
This sequence comes from Scyliorhinus torazame, assembly GCF_047496885.1. NCBI lineage: Eukaryota > Metazoa > Chordata > Chondrichthyes > Carcharhiniformes > Scyliorhinidae > Scyliorhinus > Scyliorhinus torazame. The sequence goes on from NC_092712.1 coordinate 301,443,500, forward strand.
AGGATAAAAGTGATCCCCTACAGTGCAGACTTTGTTTGCACTGAATGCTGAATTTGGTGCATTTGAGTGCTATAGTGAGAGTTTGGTGACTGAGGGAGTGCTGAATTTGGTGCATTTGAGTGCTATAGTGAGAGTTTGGTGACTGAGTGAGTGCTGAATTTGGTGCATTTGAGTGCTATAGTGACAGTTTGGTGACTGAGCGAGTTAGGCGAGGAGGGAGTAAGGTACTCCTTTCATTTTGGTTCCTACATTTCCGCAAAGAGCGAGAAGGGAGCCAGGAATTTACAGAGAGTGCAGCTGACTGGGAGCAGTGTCGGAGGGCGGAGATCCAGTTGGTCCACAGGGCAGCTATATTCTGGAAGGTAAGAAGGGATGGAGGCTAGGCCAGTTGCATGCTCCTCCTGTAGGATGTGGGTGGTGAGGGATACCACCGGTGTCCCCGCTGACTATACCTGCGGGAAGTGCACCCAACTCCAGCTCCTCAAAGATCATGTTAGGGAACTGGAGCTGAAGCTGGATGAACTTCGGATCATCCGAGAGGCAGAGGGGGTGATAGAGAAGAGTTACAGGGAGGTAGCCACACCCAAGGTGCAGGACAAGAATAGCTGGGTTACAATCAGGGGGAAAAAAACGAACAGGCAGACAGTGCAGGGATCCCTCGTGGCCGTTCCCCTTCAAAACAAGTATACAGTTTTGGATGCTGTTGGGGGGGGATGACCTACCGAAGGAAGGCCCTAGCGGCCAGGTCTCTGGCACGGAGTCTGGCTCTGGGGCTCAGAACAGAAGGAGGGAGAATAGAAAAGCAATACTTGTAGGAGATTCAATGGTTAGGGGAATAGATAGGAGATTCTGTGGTCGCGAGCGAGACTCCCGGAAGGTATGTTGCCTCCCGGGTGCCAGGGCCAGGGATGTCTCGGATCGTGTCTTCAGGATCCTTAAGGGGGATCCTTAAGATCCTTAAGAAGTCGTGTTGCACATTGGTACCAATGACGTAGGTAGGAAAAGGGGTGTGGAGGTAATAAATGAGTTTAGGGAGTTAGGCTGGAAGTTAAAAGCCAGGACAGACAGAGTTGTCATCTCTGATTTGTTGCCGGTGCCACGTGATAGCGAGGCTAGGAATAGGGAGAGAGTGCAGCTGAACACGTGACTGCAGGAATGGTGTAGGAGGGAGGGCTTCAGGTATTTGGATAATTGGAGCGCATTCTGGGGAAGGTGGGACCTGTACAAGCAGGACGGGTTGCATCTGAACCAGAGGGGTGCCAATATCCTGGGAGGGAGATTTTCTAGTACTCTTCGGGAGGGTTTAAACTAATTTGGCAGGGGAATGGGAACCGGATTTGTAGTCCAGCAACTAAGGTAGCCGATATTCAGGACGCCAAAGCGGGTAATGAGGCAGTGGGGAAGGGAACACTGACAAAGGAGAGTACTTGCAGGCACGGAGATGGGTTGAAGTGTGTATACTTCAACGCAAGAAGCATCAGGAATAAGGTGGGTGAACTTAAGGCATGGATCGGTACTTGGGACTACGATGTGGTGGCCATCACGGAAACTTGGATAGAAGAGGGGCAGAAATGGTTGTTGGAGGTCCCTGGTTATAGATGTTTCAATAAGATTAGGGAGGGTGGTAAAAGAGGTGGGGGGGGTGGCATTGTTAATTAGAGATAGTATAACAGCTGCAGAAAGGCAGTTCGAGGAGTATCAGCCTACTGAGGTAGTATGGGTTGAAGTCAGAGATAGGAAAGGAGCAGTCACCTTGTTAGGAGTTTTCTATAGGCCCCCCAATAGTAGCAGAGATGTGGAGGAACAGATTGGGAAACAGATTTTGGAAAGGTGCAGAAGTCACAGGGTAGTAGTCATGGGTGACTTTAACTTCCCAAACATTGAGTGGAAACTCTTTAGATCAAATAGTTTGGATGGGGTGGCGTTTGTGCAGTGTGTCAGAAGCTTTTCTAACACAGTATGTAGATTGTCCGACCAGAGGAGGGGCAATATTGGATTTAGTACTTGGTAATGAACCAGGGCAAGTGATAGATTTGTTAGTGTGGGAGCATTTTGGAGATAGTGACCACAATTCTGTGACTTTCACTTTAGTAATGGAGAGGGATAGGTGCGTGCAACAGGGCAAGGTTTACAATTGGGGGAAGGGTAAATACGATGTTGTCAGACAAGAATTGAAGTGCATAAGTTGGGAACATAGGCTGTCAGGGAAGGACACAAGTGAAATGTGGAACTTGTTCAAGGAACAGGTACTACGTGTCCTTGATATGTATGTCCCTGTCAGGCAGGGAAGAGATGGTCGAGTGAGGGAGCCATGGTTGACAAGAGAGGTTGAATGTCTTGCTAAGAGGAAAAAGGAGACTTATGTAAGGCTGAGGAAACAAGGTTCAGACAGGGCGTTGGAGGGATACAAGATAGCCAGGAGGGAATTGAAGGGATTAGGAGAGCTAAGAAAGGGCATGAGCAATCTTTGGCAGGTAGGATCAAGGAAAACCCCAAGGCCTTTTACACATATGTGAGAAAGATGAGAATGACTAGAGCGAGGGTAGGTCCGATCAAGGACAGTAGCGGGAGATTGTGTATTGAGTCTGAAGAGATAGGAGAGGTCTTGAACGAGTACTTTTCTTCTGTATTTACAAATCAGAGGGGCCATATTGTTGGAGAGGACAGTGTGAAACAGACTGGTAAGCTCGAGGGAATACTTGTTAGGAAGGAAGATGTGTTGGGCATTTTGAAAAACCTGAGGATAGACAAGTCCCATGGGCCTGACGGGATATATCCAAGGATTCTATGGGAAGCAAGAGATGAAATTGCAGAGCAGTTGGCAATGATCTTTTCGTCCTCACGTCAACAGGGGTGGTACCAGGGGATTGGAGAGTGGTGAATGTCGTGCCCCTGTTCAAAAAAGGGAATAGGGATAACCCTGGGAATTACAGGCCAGTTAGTCTTACTTCGGTGGTAGGCAAAGTAATGGAAAGGGTACTGAAGGATAGGATTTCTGAGCATCTGGAAAGACACTGCTTGATTAGGGATAGTCAGCACGGATTTGTGAGGGGTAGGTCTTGCCTTACAAGTCTTATTGAATTCTTTGAGGAGGTGACCAAGCATGTGGATGAAGGTAAAGCAGTGGATGTAGTGTACATGGATTTTAGTAAGGCATTTGATAAGGTTCCCCATGGTAGGCTTCTGCAGAAAGTAAGGAGGCATGGGATAGTGGGAAATTTGGCCAGTTGGATAACGAACTGGCTAACCGATAGAAGTCAGAGAGTGGTGGTGGATGGCAAATATTCAGCCTGGATCCCAGTTACCAGTGGCGTACCGCAGGGATCAGTTCTGGGTCCTCTGCTGTTTGTGATTTTCATTAATGACTTGGATGAGGGAGTTGAAGGGTGGGTCAGTAAATTTGCAGACGATACGAAGATTGGTGGAGTTGTGGATAGTGAGGAGGGCTGTTGTCGGCTGCAAAGAGACATAGATAGGATGCAGAGCTGGGCTGAGAAACAGCAGATGGAGTTTAACCCTGAAAAGTGTGAGGTTGTCCATTTTGGAAGGACAAATATGAATGCGGAATACAGGGTTAACGGTAGAGTTCTTGGCAATGTGGAGGAGCAGAGAGATCTTGGGGTCTATGTTCATACATCTTTGAAAGTTGCCACTCAAGTGGATGGAGCTGTGAAGAAGGCCTATGGTGTGCTAGCGTTCATTAACAGAGGGATTGAATTTAAGAGCCGTGAGGTGATGATGCAGCTGTACAAAACTTTGGTAAGGCCACATTTGGAGTACTGTGTACAGTTCTGGTCGCCTCATTTTAGGAAGGATGTGGAAGCTTTGGAAAAGGTGCAGAGGAGATTTACCAGGATGTTGCCTGGAATGGAGAGTAGGTCTTACGAGGAAAGGTTGAGGGTGCTAGGCCTTCTCTTATTAGAATGGAGAAGGATGAGGAGCAACTTGATAGAGGTTTATAAGATGATCAGGGGAATAGATAGAGTAGACAGTCAGAGACTTTTTCCCCGGGTGGAACACACCATTACAAGGGGACATAAATTTAAGGTGAATGGTGGAAGATATAGGGGGGATGTCAGAGGTAGGTTCTTTACCGAGAGAGTGGGGGCATGGAATGCACTGCCTGTGGAAGTAGTTGAGTCGGAAACATTAGGGACCTTCAAGCAGCTATTGGATAGGTACATGGATTACGGTAAAATGATATAGTGTAGATTTATTTATTCTTAAGGGCAGCACGGTAGCATTGTGGATAGCACAATTGCTTCACAGCTCCAGGGTCCCAGGTTCGATTCCGGCTTGGGTCACTGTCTGTGCGGAGTGTGCACATCCTCCCCGTGTCTGCGTGGGTTTCCTCCGGGTGCTCCGGTTTCCTCCCACAGTCCAAAGATGTGCAGGTTAGGTGGATTGGCCATGATAAATTGCCCTTAGTGTTGGGTGGAGGTGTTGACTTTGGGTAGGGTGCTCTTTCCAAGAGCCGGTGCAGACTCAATGGGCCGAATGTCCTCCTTCTGCACTGTAAATTCAATGATAATCTATGATTAATCTAGGACAAAGGTTCGGCACAACATCGTGGGCCAAAGGGCCTGTTCTTTACTGTATTTTTCTATGTTCTATGTATTCTCTGTACAAATGGCAGGTGTGACTGGAAAATCCCGCCCATTCTCTGCACAAGTGGTAGGTGTGACTGGAAAATCCCGCCCATTCTCTGCACAAGTGGTAGGTGTGACTGGAAAATCCCGCCCATTCTCTGCACAAGTGGTAGGTGTGACTGGAAAATGCCACCCATTCTCTGCACAAACGGCAGCTCCACCTTAGCCACCTCATTATTTTTTAAGCACTTGCTGCCTTTGTACGTTCCCTACCCAATAAACTCATCGTCGTGAGTTAGTACTCATAATTATTGGCCCTTTTACTGAGGTGATAAATGTTAACAGAATGCCACACAATTTCTTCAGCCCAGAGGGAATAATTTAAACTGCAAGCAACAAATTGTTGTTGGAGATTTTTTAAATGTCAAATTTTAAACTAAAATTTCCTTACTTTTGCATGTCTCGATTTTAATCCGTTCTTGCTTGCTTGCCTCCTGCGCCTGATTCAATTCTAATTCACCTGCCTTTTTTTGGCCCTTTCGAGCAGAAGCAGTGAAGACAGACCTCCCCCAAATTGTTCAGATCGCATCGTCTGGATCTCTAAACGTAGTCTCTGGTAGAACAGGAGGCAGAACATCTGAAGTATCGGCCCGTGTGGCTTTGCTGACCCCTGATGAATTAATTTTGCTCTTCTAAATTGTGGGAGAGAACTGGGACCACGCCAAAGGAATTCCTGACCTGAGAGGTTTCCGGCAAGTGAAAATGCAGCAGCAAAAGTGAGTCAGCTCAAAAATAAACTGGCACTGGAAGCGTTGAAATACAATATACCTGCCTTCGATACCAAAAGGAAAAAACTCAGTTTGGGGCTAACTATTCAGTGGAAGAAAATTTAACTTTTATTTTCAAACGATCAAAATTACATGAAAGACCTATTATTTCTGCAGGTCAGGTCAGCTGAACATTCACGTGTCTGTTTAATTCAGGCGCACAGAGCTACCGGGCAGAGCTGCTGACAAAAGTATGAAACCTGACATAACAATAATAATCTTTATTGTCACAAGTAGGCTTACATTAACACTGCAATGAAGTTACTGTGAAAATCCCCTAGTCGCCACATTCCGGCGCCTGTTCGGGCACACAGAGGGAGAATTCATGGGTCGGGATTCTCCAATAATGGAGCTATGTCCCCACGCCGGCGGGAAAACCGGCGCCAGCCACTCCGGCGTCAACGGACCCCGAAAGTGAGGAATTCTCTCCTTCCTCTGAGGCAAGGTTGATGTCGGAGTGGTTCTCGCAGGTCCAGCCGGCGACGAACGGCCGGCGCGAGTTCGCGCATGCATTAAACGGCCGGCGTATTTCCGCACATGCGCGGGGGTTTCCTTCTCTGCGCCGGCCCCTGGGCAACATGGTGGAGCCCTACAGGGGCCCAGCGCGGAGTAAAGTAGGCCCCACGGAACAAACCCGCCTGCCAATCGGTAGGTCCCGATCGCGGGTCAGGCCACCTTGGGCACCCCCCCCGCATGGGTCGGATACCCCGCACCCCCAGGACGGCCCCCGCACACTTACCTTCCAGGTCCCGCCGTGTGTGAGATGAGTAATCCACGCCGCCGGGACTGGGCCAAACTCGTCGGCCACTCGGCCCATCGGGGCCGGAGAATTGCCGGGGGGGGGGGGCCTGTCAACTGCCCCCGACCGGCGTGGCAGGAATCCCGCCGGCGCCCGAAAAACAGCGCCAGAGAATAGGGAAGCCGGCATCGGGGTGAGATTCGCACCCGCCCCGGGGATTCTCCGACCCGTCGCATGGTTGGAGAATCCCAGCCAGAATGTTCAAATTACCTAACAGCACGTCTTTCGGGACTTGTGGGTGGAAACCGGAGCGCCCGGAGGAAACCCACGCAGACACGGGGAGAACATGCAGACTCCGCACATACATTGAATCCAAGCCGGGAATCAAAACTGGGACCCTGGAGCTGTGAAGCAACAGTGCTAACCACTGTGCTACCGTGCCACCATCAGGCCAATGTGCGTCATTTCAATTGTGTGAGGGTTCAATCCGGTCACCACCACGGCATTATAAAAATTGGAGATTTCAAGCTCCTAATGATCTGCATGCACTCTTCAGTAAAAATCAGTAATTTGTGAATAACCAAAGTCATAAATACGGAAAAGCAATGATTGGGAAGGATTTTCCCACTGGCTTCCAGACTCCGACCGAGAGATCAAATTGGGGTCCCGTGTTCGCATTTGCCGGATGCCAGGGCGGCAGAGTCATTTTCCCCAGAGGCCACCTCTTAATTGGCCATCTTCATGCTTGCTGTCAAATCACAGGGCTCGTGGCTGTTGAGCTTTGACAGCCTCACCGGGACATAAGAACGAGGAACAGGAGTAGGCCACCTGGCCCCTCGAGCCTGCTCCGCCATTTAATGAGATCATGGCTGATCTTTGTGGACTCCGCTCCACTCTCCGGCCCGTACACCATATCCCCGAATCCCTTTATTCTTTAGAAAGGCATCTATCTTTTTCTTAAAAACGTTTAAAGAAGGAGCCTCAACTGCTTCACTGGGCAAGGAATTCCAGAGATTCACAACCCTTTGGGTGAAGAAGTTCCTCCTACACTCCGTCCTTAATCTACCTCCCCTTATTTTGAGGCTATGCCCCCTAGTTCTGCTTTCCCCGACCAGTGGAAACAACCTGCCCGCATCTATCCTATCTATTCCCTTCATAATTTTATATGTCTCAATAAGATCCCCCCGCATCCTTCTAAACTCCAATGAGTACAGTCCCAGTCTACTCAACCTCTCGTCATAATCTAATCCCCTCAACTCTGGGATCAACCTAGTGAATCGCCTCTGCACTCCCTCCAGTGCCAATATGTCCTTTCTCAGGTAAGGAGACCAAAACGGAACACAATACTCCAGATGTGGCCTCACCAACACCCTATACAATTGCAGCATAACCTCACTAGTCTTGAACTCCATCCCTTTAGCAATGAAAGACAAAACTCGATTAGCCTTCTTAATCACCTGTTGCACCTGCACACCAACTTTTTGCGACTCGTGCACCAGCACACCCAGGTCCCTCTGCACAGCAGCATGTTTTAACATCTTACCGTTTAAATAATAATCCATTCTGCTGTTATTCCTCCCAAAATGGATAGCCTCACACTTGGCAACATTGAATTCCATCTGCCAGACCCTAGCCCATTTACCTAACCTATCCAAATCCTTCTGCAGACTTCCGGTATCCTCTGCCCTTTTTGCTTTACCACTCATCTTAGTGTCGTCTGCAAACTTTGACACCTTGCACTTGGTCCCCAACTCTAAATCGTCTTTGTAAATTGTGAACAACTGCGGGCCCAACACTGATCCTTGAGGGACCCCACTAGTTACAGGTTGCCAACCAGAGAAACATCCATTTATCCCCACTCTCTGCTTTCTGTTAGTTAACCAATCCTCTATCCATGCTACCACTTTACCCTCAATGCCGTGCATCTTTAGTTTATGCAGCAACCTTTTGTGTGGCGCCTTGTCAAAAGCTTTCTGGAAATCCAGATATACCACATCCATTGGCTCCCCGTTATCTACTGCACTGGTAACGTCCTCAAAAAATTCTACCAAATTAGTCAGACACGACCTACCCTTTGTGAACCCTGCTGCGTCTGCCCAATGGGACAATTTCCCTCCAGGTGCCCCGCTATTTCCTCCTTAATGATAGATTCCAGCATTTTCCCTATAACCGAAGTTAAGCTTATCGGCCTATAATTACCCGCTTTCTGCCGACCTCCTGTTTTAAACAGTGGTGTCACGTTTGCTACTTTCCAATCCTCTGGGACCACCCCAGAGTCTAGTGAATTTTGATAAATTATCACTAGTGCGTTTACAATTTCTCTAGCCATCTCTTTTAACACTCTGGGATGCATCCCATCAGGGCCAGGAGACTTGTCTACCTTTAGCCCCATTAGCTTGCCCAATACTGCCTCCTTAGTGATTACAATGGGGGCAGCACAGTAGCACAAGTGATTAGCACTGCGGCTTCACAGCGCCAGGGTCCCAGGTTCGATTCCCCGCTGGGTCACTGTCTGTGCGGAGTTTGCACGTTCTCCCCGTGTCCGCGTGGGTTTCCTCCGGGTGCTCCGGTTTCCTCCCACAGTCCAAAGACGTGCAGGTTAGGTGGATTGGCCATGATAAATTACCCGTAGTGTCCATAAGGGTTGGGAGGGGTTATTGGGTTGCGGGGATAAGGTGGAAGTGAGGGATTAATGTGGGTCGGTGCAGACTCGATGGGCCGAATGGCCTCCTTCTGCACTGTATGTTCTATGTATGTAATACAATCATCTCAAGGTCCTCACCTATCATATCCTTATTTCCATCAGTCACTGGCATGTTATTTGTGTCCTCCACTGTGAACACTGACCCAAAAAACCTGTTCAGCTCCTCAGCCATTTCCCCGTCTCCTATTATTAAATCTCCCTTCTCATCTTCCAAAGGACCAATATTTACCTTCGCCATTCTTTTTTGTCTTATATGTTTGTAGAAGCTTTTACTATTTGCTTTTATGTTCTGAGCCAGTTTACTTTCATCGTCTACCTTACTCTTCTTTATGGCCATTTAAGTAGCTTTCTGTTGTCCCCTAAAGACTTCCCAGTCCTCTAGTCTCCCACTAATTTTTGCCACTTTGTATGTTTTTTCCTTCAATTTGATACTCTCTCTCACCTCCTTAGATATCCACGGTCGATTTTTCCCCTTTCTACCGTCTTTCTTTTTTGTCGGTATGAACCTTTTCTGAACACTGTGAAAGATCGCTCGGAAGGTTCTCCACTGTTCCTCAACTGCTTCACCATGAAGTCTTTGCTCCCAGTCTACCTTAGCTAGTTCTTCTCTCATCCCATTGTAATCGCCTTTGTTTAAGCACAAAACACTAGTGTTTGATTTTACCTTGTCATCCTCCAACTGTATTTTAAATTCCACCATATTATGGTCGCTCCTTCAAGAGGATCCCGAACTATGAGATCATTAATCAATCCTGCCTCATTACACAGGACCAGATCTAGGACCGCTTGTTCCCTTGTAGTTTCCATTACATACTGTTCCAGGAAATTATCCCGGGCACATTCTATAAACTCCTCCTCAAGGCTGCCTTTACCAACCTGGTTAAACCAATCGATATGCAGATTAAAATCTCCCATGATAACCGCTGTACCATTTCTACATGCATCCGTTATTTCTTTGCTTATTGCCTGCCCTACTATCCTGTTACTATTTGGTGGCCTATAGACTACTCCTATCAGTGACCTTTTTGCCTTACTGTTCCTGATTTCCACCCAAATTGATTCAACCTTGTCCTCCATAGCACCAATATCATCCCTTACTATTGCCCGGATGCCATCCTTAAACAACAAAGCTACACCACCGCCCTTACCGTCCATTCTATCCTTTCGTATAGTCTGATACTCTTGGATATTTAACTCCCAGTCGTGACCATCTTTTAACCATGTTTCAGTAATGGCCACTAAATCATAGTCATTCACGATGATTTGCGCCATCAACTCATTTACCTTATTTCGTATACTACGAGCAGAAAAATGCTGGGAATATTAGAGCATGGGGGCAGCTGAAATTGCTCCATCACTCATATTTCCCACCCTCCTAACATCCTAGATCCTCGGTGCACTCTCGCCAGGTTCAACCCCTGTTGCTCACTTCTTTGGCCTCTTCCATGTATGCCTGATTGGTCTCTTCCTCCCATTCTCGAGCAAGATCAACTCATTGCAGTCTCTCTGATCCTGCAGCAGGACCTAAGAGTAGAGACCAGGGCAGCAGTTTTCCTAGACCTCTTCCTGTGGTTGCTGCAGCATCAGGAATCCATTTCCAGCTCAGCCTCTCTGATCCAAGCTGGGATCCTTTTAATTAGAAATTGCTGTTTTGACAGATTTGATGCATCACTCTTTCCGCCCCCTTTGATCAGTCGGGAAACCTGCGAGTGGGATGCTAATGCCGTGGTTCTTTTGGAGAGCCATGGCAACGCCAACTTCTTGCATATCTGGGCTCCCGATGTGCAACAAGTCTCCTTGATGCGTGTGGATCAGGTGAAATAAAATTCTGTCCAAATTTTAACAAACAACAAGCTTCAAGAGTCCACCAGCAATTTGCAATGATATAACAGCTGCGATCTACTGGCTTCATCGCGCCCGACACGGATCCAGACTTGCATAGTTAAGTGAGCTTAACTGCTGACTTAACCACGCCGACGCCGGACCTAACTGGCACACAAGATCTACCGGGCTCGCCAAGGAGACCCCTGCTGGACTAGACGCTGTTTAGCACAGGTCCCCACAAATGGAACAGCACGGGTGGGGGGGGGGCTCCGAGGCAATCAAGGTCACAGGTGGTCAGCCTCTGGGTAGAATGGCACCCTGGCACTGCTCATGCCATGTGGGCATCTTGGCACTGCCAGCATGGCACACTGGCAGCATCACCTGGGTGGCAGTCTGGCAGTACCGTAGTGCCCAGGTGGCACTGCCAGTGCCAGACTGGCAGTGTCATGGTGCTATGGTGACGTTTTTCCCGCTCTGGCGATCGGACCCGGGAGTGCTGTGCCCATATGAGTTGGGGTGCAGGGGCATCGAGGATCCACAAACAGGTGAATTGGGTCTTTGGGGGGGGGGGGGGGGTCCAGGGGTTGCATCGCGGGTCAAGGGTTCGGGGCGCCATTTAAAAATGGTGGCCCGATCCCTTTCTGCACGGACAAGTGGAGCTCCTCATTGCAGGAAATGTGATCGAGTGCAGCCTCGGTAGGACATTCCCTGCTAAGGCCGGGGGAAAAAAAGGGTGCCGTTAGATAGCAGTACCAGAAATGACCCTGCTAATCCCGCCCAGAAAGGACTCTTTTTTTTTTCTTGTTAGATCGTGCCCATAGAGTCTTCAATGTAATTAAATGTCCCAAGGCATTTCACAGGAGCTTTAGGAAAGAAAATACAATACCGACCCACATACGGGGATATTAGGTCCGATGGCCGAAACTTTGGTGAATGAGGAAGGTTTTACAGAGTGCCTCAAAGCAGGAAAGAGAGGCAGAGAAGGAATTCAACAGCTCGGAGTCCAAAGGGACCTGAAGGCATGGTTACCAAGGATGGAGCAATTATTACTGGAAATGCACTAGAGACCAGAAGTAAAATACTGTAGACAGCCTATCAATCTGGCTGACCGCGAGCAGGAAAATGGAGGAAACAAATCAAATGAGGTCCTATTATTAAATTTGGTGGGACCGCCAGATTACTTGCACTTCCAGGCTTGCCAGCCTCTAAAAACAACCCCCTCTCGATCTGTCTTCCTGTAAATAAATAAATAATCTTTATTAGTGTCACAAGTAGGCTTACATTAACACTGCAATGAAGTTACTGTGAAAAGCCCCGAGTCGCCACATTCCGGCGCTTGTTCGGAAGAATTCAGAATTCTCAGCTGGTACGGGAATTGAACCCACGCTACTGGCCTCGTTCTGCATCACAAACCAGCTGAGCTAAACCAGTGCATGAAATACTGGAACAAGTGTCCATAGATTCATGCCTGTGGACCAGCATGTAAATAGACAAATGAGGATTCAAGGATGGAATCCTGGTGTGTACCTTAAGGAGCCATGTAAAACATGAGGACATGGCATGGCAAGGAGTTTGTCCTGTTTTACAATCCTTTTTTAAAAATAAATTTAGTGTACCCAATTAATTTTTTCCAATTAAGGGGCAATTTAATGTGGCCAATCCACCTAGCTTGCACATCTTTGGGTTGTGGGGGCAAAGCCCACGCAAACACGGGGAGAATGTGCATATTCCACACGGACAGTGACCCAGAGCCGGGATCGAACCTGGGACCTCGGCGCCGTGAGGCTGCAGGGCTAACCCACTGTGCCCCTGTGCTACCCCCTGTTTTACAATCCTAATGGTAAATTGTGCCAAGGACACAAACTGAAGTATAAAAATGTTAAAATATGCACAGCCAACAAAAGTAAAATACTTTCTTTAAGCTCTTAGTAGCTGATTTGTTAGCGTAGATGCATGATTACGTTATTACTACAGAACTCCATTGTGAATCATCATGTTAATGACATTACCACATTTAATGCAAAGAGGTATTGGCAAAGGCAACAGTACCAATAAAAGACTTATAGAACTGCGAACGATTATTAATTTATCTGACTATATTGTGACAGTTCATTGTTAATAGAGCATCGATGTCTATTCTCATATGCTTTATATACATCTGGAACACCATTTCTACCAATGTAAGAGAAAAGTTCATATAAAAGCAATTCAGTGGTTATTCTATAACCTTATCCATAAAAATCCCAAACAGAATTAAAAATTCAATTCATGGGAAGTGGGCGTCGCAGGCTGTGCCAGCATTTATTGCCCATCCCGAATTGCCCTTGAGGGGGCAGTTAAGAGTCAACCACATTGCTGAGGGTCAGGAGTCACATGTAGGCCAGACCAGGTAAGGGCGACAGATTTCTTTCCTGAAAGGAGCTTAGTGAACCTGATGGGCTTTTACGACAATCGACAATGGTTTCATGGTCACCATTGGACATTTAATTCCTGATTTTTATTGAATTCAAATTTCACCATCTGCAGTGGTGGGATTCGAACCCCAGAGCATTACTAGTCCAGTGACAATACCAGCACGCCACCGCCTCCACATTAGCAGAAACACCTAAAAATGTATGGCATTTTAAATTTAATATATGCTCTTTATTAATACTTTTGTCAAGACAAAATGAATGAACAGACTTCATATTGAAAGACTGAAGTGTATTGGCCTGGGAGTTAATCCGGAATAAAGTAATCAAACAGCCATACGTGCAAAATGATTTTCATTGAATAGTGAATGTTCAATGATGCATCCAGAAGCACCCCCTTGGCTCAGCTGGTTCAGGCAATGAATAGCAAAACCACTGACTGGAAACATCCTGAGTAGGTTCAAGCTGTGCTGAACTGGATATTTACATCTGGCGTCTTAGTGCTGAATTGGATATTTATAGCTGGGGTCTTAGTAGGGTATGCTATCCGCAACATAATAATAAAAGTAACAAACAGCGGAATCTGGAAATCTGAAATAAAAACAGAAAGTGCTGGAAAAACTCAGAAGGTCTGTCAGCATCTGTGGGGAGAGAAACAGAGTTAACATTTCAAGTTCTCAGAAGAAGAGTCACATTGGGTTCGAAACGCTAATTCTGTTTCCCTCTCCACGGATGCAGCCGGACCTGCTGAGGTTTTCCAGCACTTTCTGCTCTTATTGTTGTCCTCAACACCTGAGTTTGGGGGGGGGGGGGGGGGGAGGGTTTGGGGGGGGGGGGAGAGAGAGAGAGAGAGAGGGGGGAGGGGGGGGGGAGAGAGAGAGAGGGGGGAGGGGGGGGGGAGGGGGAGGGGGGGGGGGGGCATTCAAACCATCAAGTCTGCACCGGCCCTTGGAAAGACCACCGTACCTAGGCACAATCCCTCGCCCTATTCCTGCAAATGCACCCTAGGGGGCAATTGTTATCATGGCCAACCTGCACATCTTTGGACTGTGGGAGGAAACCGGAGCACCCGGAGGAAACCCACGCAGACACGGGGAGAATGTACAAACTCCACAGAGACTGTCACCCGAGGTCGGAATCAAAGCTGGGTCCCTGGTGCCGTGAGGTAGCAGTGCTAACCACTGTGCCGCCGTGCAGTGTCGGTAAATAGCAGAATCTGGTAGCTAATGGTTCTGAGGTATTTCTTCACTGTCCGAAGTGCTGTCTTTCGGATGAAACATTAGGTCAGGGCCGTGTTTGCGCTCTCAGTTGACTGTAAAAGATCCCATGATACTATTTGCGGAAATATATAATAGTTCTCCGTAGTTTTGTCACCAATATTTATGCGACAACCAACAGGATTTAAAAAAGAATGACTACCTGGCAATTATCGCATTGCTATTTGTGGAACCTGGGTTTGTCCAAATTGGTCATTGTACTCCCCACATTACCACAGTCACCACACTGACAACTACTTTCTTGGTTGTATAGCACATTGAGAAGTGTTTTCCTTCCTTTTCTTCAGCTCACACATTGACAATGGTTATTTGGGTGGGGTAAAGGGCAGTGCCCCATACCCATCCAAATTTGCCCCAGGAAGGAATCAAAATCCTTGAGAAACAAAGGAGGGGAAAGAAGACAGACTTTATTTTCAAATTGCATGTTGTCAGATTAGTTCAGCAATTGTGACACTCCCATCGAAATGGTCAAGAGTTTGATCGCATATAGAATAGAATTCTTCCAGTGCAGAAAGAAGCCATTCGGCCCACTGATTCTGCACCGGCCCTCTGAAAGGCAACTCTACCTAGGCCCAATGCCCTGCCCAATCCCAGTAACCCTGTAACCTAACCTACACATCTTTCGACACAAAGGGGCTATTTAGCATGGCCAAACCACCTAACCTGCACATCTTTGGACTCTGGGATGAAACCAGAAGACTCGGACACAGAGAGAATGTACAGGCTCCACATAGACAGTCACCCCAAGGCCGGAATCAAACACAGGTCCCTGGCGCTATGAGGCAAGTGAAAACACTGTGCCATCGTGGGCAACATTAGGGCTTATTTTCCAAGCAACATGTGCCAATCGTGTGCTTCACTGTAAAGAGCGTCAGGCTTGAGATCAAAAACAAAAAGGACCAGTTCACCCCATGCAGGAAGTGGTCCATGTTGATTCCAGGAAGGACTGTTCCAGGGCTTAGGCCATCCTCCCTCTAGTTTAGTGGTGAGCAACCGAGGCCCAAGACCCTTGAATAAGATTGGATACATTTAACACGCACCAAATATTTCATTATAAGTTATGGAAAATACTGAATCATTCGTATATTAATAGAACTGTCATCAACTTCAAGGGACAAAAACAAAATAAATATTTATGTTGGATTGGACGCAGAGGGAGCACGTGGCTCTCACAGTCAATATTGTGATCAAAGAGCTTGCATCTCATATCATAATAATAATCTTTATTATTGCCACAAATAGGCTTAGATTATCACTGCAATGAAGTTACTGTGAAAAGCCCCTTGTCGCCACACTCTGGCACCTGTTCGGGTACACGGAGGGAGAATTCAGAGTGTCCAATTCACCTAACAAGCACGTCTTTCGGGACTTGTGGGAGGAAACCGGAGCACCCGGAGGAAACCCACGCAGACACGGGGAAAACGTGCAGACTCCTCACAGACAGTGATACAAGCTGGGAATGAAACCTGGGGGCCTGGCGCTGTGAAGCAACAGTGCTAACCACTGTGCTACCATGCCACCCACATACCTTTACTTTACGTGTGAATCACTTCAGTCACACCGGTAGGAAAAAAAACACGCAGATGGAATCCAGTAAAATGTGGGCAACAGTCAACATGTGTCTAGTGGGCCACACTCAGAACCCTGATGGGCCACATGTAGCCCCAGGGCTGCAGCCTGCCCACCACTGCTCTAGTTGAAGTGGGGAGGGGAAGCAGTGTGTGGCTGTAGCAGAACTCCAAGTGAGATAAAGTTCAAAGATGATTTGGAGCTAACGCACATGCAAATAACATAGCCATGAACAATCTGCTTTCATACAGAATCATAGAATGATACAACACAGAAGGGATCACACTCAGCTCATCCCTGTCAGTGCTGTCTTTTGAAAGAGGTAGCCAATTAATCCCATTCGCCTGCCCTCTTCCCACAGTCCTGCAATTTCCCCCTTTTTTCCAGTACATTATGTCAAAGAAAAAACATGCAAAATATCCCCCAAGAAACGATAAGGACATAGAGTTTCCACAACTGTATTCAGAATGTACACCCAAAGTCAATGAATAATTAGAACCAAATCTATCATCTCAAATGTTGCATGCTAACGTAGTTATGGCCACAATAAATTAAAATTCTGCCCAAATCACTAGAAGTAATACAGTATGAGTATTTTGCTGTTTATTCGCCTACCCTTCCACTGAACTTCAAAAGTATGAAAAATAAGAACTGTTAAGACACCCAGCAATAAAATGTGCCCAGCATTGGCAGCCTTAAATCCTGCAGAAACTACAGATAAGATCAGAGCAGCCTTGAGATTTTTTTTTAAAATAGCCTAGACCTATGGCCAAATTTAATTTAAAAAAGGGCTGCTCTTGTATTTTTTTTGGCTTCTTGCGTTGCCATTTGTTCGCAACCACAGCATTTATCTTAAACCAGACTCATTCGATCTTTACGAGTGCTAGATTTTCATTAGGATTATGAAACAGCAGCAAAAACAGCAAAAAAAAGACCTGAATTTAATAAATCTAATGAATTCGACCTTTGGTGAGTTTAATGCAAGCTGATGAATCAGACATTTGCTCAATTCATTACTTAACCTTCCTCAACTTGTGAGGTGGATGCAGATTGCACCAAATTCCAAAGATTCACATTTATGCCAAAGGCTACATGTACTAGGAAAGGTTTAACACCGGAAACTTGTGACAAGGCAGCATAAAATAAAATTATAATTTTCTCCCTCCATCTTTAATTGCAGACTGACCTTTCTAATGGGTTAAAAAAAAAATTGGTCTAACTATATGCCATTTGCAAAAAGCACAGTTTAAGCCTATCATTAAAATTTAAGTAGGAACCAAATATATCATCAGTATAAAGTTCTGTGGTGTTTGCGCTACCAGTAGCAGACATCTGGATTTGCTGCTTTCTTTCACTTAGAGAGTAAACCCACACAGAGGCATTTACCATAAACTTGTTGCCGCACCCTTATTAAACTGTCAGCTTTTCGAGCTTTGTAGGTTTTCTAGCTTCTGTTTAAATTACGTAAATAGTTCTGGAAAACCAGTGTCTGTGTCCCAGGGATGCATGATTCAAAAAGACAGAAATAGCATTGTAAGCACAGGAAACCTGTCAGGACCCAACTGAGGCAAACAAGCTAGCCAGTCCAGACACTATTTTTGCTGCTGTCTAGTGAAGTTAAATAGTCTCCGTAGTTGTTCCACACTATAGAATGGAAACTGAAATTAAATATATTGTAAAATACTGACATGCTTGTACATTTATACATGTGTCTAAGGAGAAAAAAGGAAACAGAAATCAGGGGGTGGGGGGGGAGAGGACTAGAGTTTTTTGTAAAGGTTCAAAATGACCCCCTGGCTGTAAGTTACCAGCGAAACATAAACGTAAAGCAGTTCCGAATGAAGTGAAAGATTGTTTTTTAGTCAGGTCAGGACTGGGGTAGCCCACCATGGAACTGAATTCCCCAGGCTGTAATTGACTGTACACTGTGTTAGCAACTCTCCTCTGGCACAAGTTCACAAGATACGCCATACAGATCAAGCAATTTCTTTGAGATGATGCATGAAACGTATCATCCAGGCAGGGAACTATTTCTGAATAGCCTCTGGCCAATGGCCTACCTCAATGTAGTCCTTGGCATGACCCCAATCTCTCTTGGCATCCAGATTACCCAAACTAAAACAATCCAGCTGTCTGAGGTGAATCTTAGCCACCGACCGGCTAATTTTCCGAGTTACGAAATTAGCCCCTGAAACAAAGATAACAGATAACATCAGTATAGTTATTCCGGCTGTTTAACTGTATCAAAATAGAAACAAAAATGTATCTAACATTTTAATAGTTACTACTTTTTTTTAGTATTATGGTATCATCTGTCAGTTGAGTAAACCCAGAAGCTTCAAACCAAAAGAGTCAAGAGATCCACTTACACAGCAGACAACTTTCTCAAGCCTCTTTTGCAAACTACTTAATCATTTTTAATTTACTATTTATGTCTTCAATTCAAGGAGCCAAGCCAATAAAAGTGTACGCAACTGTCAACCTCGAAACACCAGATACACAAAATGCCACTGAATTTTTTAAAAGTTTAAACTAGAGAAAGTTTAAAGTTAAAAAGTAGAAAGCAATGAGTGTTAACCTTTGTCATTGTCGCTAAAATCAATTTAAAAACGGCATCAGCCAGTACGTTACTTTGGCAACGATCGGAAGAAATGAGTGAGATGCACTGAATAAAATGGATCTGATGATCAAGTACATTGCCATAAATTAAAGAATTGAAACACATTCAGTGGAGCAAAGTCTAATCCAATACTAGGAAGCTCACAACACAACTGAAATAACATTCATTTCCAGAGGCGGCAAAAAGTGATTTAATATTTACAGGCAATTTCACAGATATATTAATTAATATTACTAATCCTGCACAAAGACTGATTTTATTCGGATATTCTGGTATTGTCCCCATTGTTTATATGGTGTGTTCTATTGTTCGCACATTTATCTGTTATATTGAGGTGGGCGGTAAAAATATGCCACTCAGTGAAAAACTATTTATTCTGTCTCTAAGTAAGTCAACAATAGATTCAGGTAGACCGAGCGGCTGAGCTTGGTCATGCTGCCTCATTTTCTGGCAGCTCATCTTCTTTTGTTTATGGTTAATTTTTCTGCTGGAGCTCACTGCTTTTCTCTTTCCAGCCATGTATGCTTCTGTCGTCTGTGCTCACTGTAACCCAACACTAAAGACAGGATTAAGGAGCCAAGGTAATTGTACCTTAACTAGGTGTGAACAGCTGACTGAACAGCTGAGTCCACCCAAATTAGTTTAATACAGTATAAACTGTCTTTGTCATTGACATTCACGGAACGCAGCTCACATTTGTAACTTTGTAAAAACAGCTGGCCACAATAACCACAGGCAATATAGTGCTAGGGACTGTACAAGATGCATTCAAATTATCGTACCATCTACCAAAACCCAAAAGGGTTTTGGGTCTTTAATTTAGTGAAGTACTATCATGAAGCAAAGATGGATAACATGTTCTGTTAATTGTCTATTACAGACTGGTAGGTATTAATAATTTTCCACCAGATTAATATCCCCCCCCCCCCTCAGGCACCAAGTCACATGACAGATTTATCGTCATATTCCTAAATACCTAAACTGAAACACTCGAGAGATGTAAAAATTCTTGCACTGTAAGTACACGAACATAGGACATAGAACATTACAGCGCAGTACAGGCCCTTCCGCCCTCGATGTTGCGCCGACCTGTGAAACCACTCTAAAGCCCATCTACACTATTCCCTTATCGTCCATATGTCTATCCAATGACCATTTGAATGACCTTAGTGTTGGCGAGTCCACTACTGCTGCAGGCAGGGCATTCCACGCCCTTGCTACTCTCTGAGTAAAGAACCTACCTCTGACATCTGTCATATCTATCCCCCCTCAATTTAAAGGTATGTCCCCTCGTGCTAGACATCACCATCCGAGGAAAAAGGCTCTCACTGTCCACCCTATCTAATCCTCTGATCATCTTGTATACCTCAATTAAGTCACCTCTTAACCTTCTTCTCTCTAACGAAAACAGCCTCAAGTCCCTCAGCCTTCCCTCATAAGATCTGCCCTCCACACCAGACAACATTCTGGTCAATCTCCTCTGCACCCTTTCCAATGCTTCCACATCCTTCCTATAATGCGGCAACCAGAATTGCACGCAATACTCCAAATGCGGCCGTACCAGAGTTTTGTACAGCTGCAACATGGCCTCATGGCTCTGAAACTCAACCTCTACCAATAAAAGCTAACACACCGTACGCCTTCTTAACAACCCTCTCAACCTGGGTGGCAACTTACAGGGATTTATGTACATGGACACCGAGATCTCTCTGCTCATCCACACTACCAAGAATCTTACCATTAGCCCAGTACTCTGTATTCCTGTTGCCCCTTCCAAAATGAATCACCTCACATTTTTCTGCATTAAACTCCATTTGCCACCTCTCAGCCCAGCGCTGCAGCTTATCTATGTCCCTCTGTAACTTGTAACATCCTTCTGCACTGTCCACAACTCCACCGACTTTAGTGTCATCTGCAAATTTACTCACCCATCCTTCTACGCCCTCCTCCAGGTCATTTATAAAAATGACAAATAGCAGTGGCCCCAAAACAGATCCTTGTGGTACACCACTAGTAACTGGACTCCAGTCTGAACATTTCCCATCAACCACCACTCTTTTGTCTTCTTCCAGCTAGACAATTTCTGATCCAAACTGCTAAATCACCCTGAATCCCATGCCTCTGTATTTTCTGCAGTAGCCTACCATAAAAGTGGCAATTAAACTGGCCTAGAAATTAAAATGTCAATTGGTGAAATGTAACCATTATAGATTTCAGATTTAAATTGGAAGTCACATTCGAATGAATGAAAAATTAAACTAGGTGGAAACAACAGAAGGTGAATTAGCTTTTTTCCTGAACCCAATTTGAACTCTAGCCTGGCGGCTGCATTTTTCACCAGCCGCCATCTGCTGTTAAAAGGAGTGATCTTCAACACTCCAGCAGAGAATTGCCTCAACAATGGCTCTGTACAACTGGGAAGCAAAAAGGACGGACAGGGAGAATGTCATGGTTGACTGAACAGACTACCGAGATCAGAGAGATTACACCTAATTTGCTTGCTAAGGACTGCCAAAGTCAACACTACTTAACAGCAGGTACTCCACAATCCATAGGTACAGTTTCAGAAAAGGATTAATTTTTCATTTCAATATCTGAGCGTTTTTGGTGAATGTTGCATTTTTAGCCATTTAAATTTGTAACAATGGCGCAAATAAAATATTGCTGTCAACATTTGTTTTCTTTTTCATGAAAATAGGAGGACTGGCAATTAGCCATGCTATAATCATATTTGGTAAAAAATACTAGCAGGCAGGCATCTTACAACATAAACCTATCCTTTGTGCAATTTATTGCAAACTTGAAAAACCTTCCAAAGGCTTTTGATCTGAGCCTTAGTTTGACAGCTAATGTATGCAAGACAGATGATACAAAAGCTAGCCAAGTGGATTTCCTACTGCTTAAATATCTTATTTTGACTTGACGACACAGTTTCGCTGTCTTTTCGCTCTCCTATTTCAGACTGCAGTGAACACTATGCTCTAACGATGAAGGTTCTGCAAGCAAGATGACAAACTCTGCCCCCATCCTTCCTACCCTGAGCCTCAATTGTAACAACTGGATCCCAACGAACAGAAAACAATAATAATAATCGCTTAATGTCACAAGTAGGCTTCAATGAAGTTACTATGAGTGGCATACTACATTGCAACTTCAATCTTACTGCCTTTCAATTAAATGGTAGCACACAATTTAGCACTTGTCCCCTTACTCCTCATTCCAGTTCTGTTGTCATAGTTTTGAAGCTGAGTGTTTTTCCCCACAGAGGAATAAAACCAGAAAATATTTTTTTGTTGTTGCTGCATCCCCCTCCTCCCCCCCACCCCCAAAGGACATCAACAGTAAAATCCTTCTACCTTCATGGCTGGGCAGCCAAGTAAACAGAAGGAGCCAAGGAATCAAAATTGCATCTTAATTTTTGTCCAATTAAAAATGGCATTGTTTAATTTTAAATTTATTAATTGCATAGCCTGTGGTGAATGCAGAATTACAGTGGTTAAAAAAATACATGTAAGAAAACAGAAATTTACTCGCTGTAAATCAGTGTTTTGTTAGAGGAAAGGGCAGTTCCTTTTTGCACATTACATGCAAGGCCACCGATTTTTTAGTTTCCACCATGAAACGGAGTGATCTGCATAAGACCATAAGACATAGGAGCGGAAGTAAGGCCATTCGGCCCATCGAGTCCACTCCACCATTCAATCATGGCTGCTTTCAACTCCATTTACCCACTCTCTCTCCATAGCATGTTTGAGGAAAAAACCCATAACGCAGTCATTACTGTTAATCAACCAAGCTTAGCACAGGTTTCCATTACTAATCGGGATGCAAGTAGACCCTGGACCAAGCATCAAAATATTATAGAATCACATCAGAGAAAAGTGTGGATAATAGTTGAAACAGTGAGGCAGTTTCTCAACAAGAACCCAACATGGACAAAGGGCCATATTGTTCCAGATTAATTTAGATATTGCTTGGAAGATGCCGTGAACATTTTCTAACTTCAAAAGCGGCAGGTGTCGCCACTCTAACTGCTGGATGCCAGATAATCAACTATTCATATGAGAAAGGTCAGTTGTAATTCTCGGAGCATCCTCTGTTAAGATTCGGTTCAACTCCAATTTTCCCTAGATTGAAGTTAATGCATAGTTGCACTTCATTTTAATTTATAAAAAGGTCTTCCTGAGGTATATTGCAATCCAAGCCTTTCTGGAAGTTGGCGTTGCTGATCATTACGTCCACATTTGTCATTTGCAGTCTCGTGTTTTAACTTGATCTGTTAATTTCACCTATTTCACCTGACCGTCCAACATCTCTTTCCGACCCCCAGGCTAGCTGACATTATGGGCTAGATTTTCACTCCCGAGGCAGTAGCTCAAGTTGGGAAATTTCCCACCTCAAGAAAAAGTATCGGGAATGGCGTGATGTTTGCTCCGGGGGAGGGGTGCAGGTATGGAGTTGAGCTCATTGTCCCTGCACGCAGATTGGAGTAGGCTATAGGGGCTGCTGAGTGCCGAGGTGGGCTGGTTAAAAGGTTTGACCCGTTTCTCTGCCACTCTGCTGGTTTGTAGAGTATTTGGTCCTCTAGCCCTCAACCCACAAACCTCCTCATCCCCACCTACTCCCCATGCCCACCATCTACCTCAAATTATTTGTGATTTGATTGTAGTTTATAAATTTAGAGGGAAAATCTAGCCAATTGTAAAAAGAAGAGATGTTTCGTGGAACTACAATAAACGAATTGCTCCCTGCTATTAATGTTGTTTCTATTGATATAAAAGTAGCACCAAGTTCAATTTTAAGACTGCACTTCAGAAAATGGCAAACTCACCACCCAAGATAAATTGTTAAAAAAAGACATGGGGCGTCATTCTCCGACCCCCCACCGGGTTGGAGAATCGCCGGGGGCTGCTGTGAATCCCGCCCCTGCCGGTTGCCGAAGTCTCCGGCACCGGATATTCGGCGGGGGCGGGAATCGGGCAGCGCCGGTTGGCGGGCCCCCCCGCTGGATTCTCCGGCCCGGATGGGCCGAAGTCCCGCCGATAAATTGCCTGTCCCGCCGGCGTGGATTAAACCACCTTTTGAACGGCGGGACAAGGCGGCGTGGGCGGGCTCCGGGGTCCTGGGGGGGGCGCGGGGTGATCTGGCCCCGGGGGGTGCTCCCACGGTGGCCTGGCCCGCGATCGGGGCCCACTGATCCGCGGGCGGGCCTGTGCCGTGGGGGCTCTCTTTCCCTTCCGCCTCCGCCACGGTCTCCACCATGGCGGAGGTGGAAGAGACTCCCTCCACTGCGCATGCGTGGGAAACTGTCAGCGGACGCTGACACTCCCGCGCATGCGCCGCCCGGGGATGTCATTTCCGCGCCAGCTGACGGGGCAACAAAGGCCGTTTCCGCCAGCTGGCGGGGCGGAAATTCCTCCAGCGTCGGCCTAGCCCCTCAATATTGGGGCTCAGCCCCCAAAGATGCGGAGCATTCCGGACCTTTGGGGTGGCGCGATGCCCGTCTGATTGGCGCCGTTTTGGTCGCCAGTCGGCGGACATCGCGCCGTTTCGGGAGAATTTCGCCCATATTGTCAAAGCTTTTGTCTTTCACTCATCAGGTCAATTCACAAGAATACCAAATATAAAGGGAACAACAATTTATATTTCGTGAGAAAATTGTACTGCTTGGTTGATAAGTGAACTCTGATTGGTAGAGGAATTGCCATGGAGAATTCACCAGTTAACTGAAGACTGATAGTTAACTGCCAAGCGTTGGTTAACTTCAAACTAGGCAGGTTGACTCTGATTTGACAAAGCATTGCCCTGGAGAAGGAGTCAGATACTGGCTGTTGCCTATTTAATTTAGTTGAAACAGGCGCAATGTGTATACATGTTTTTTTGGTCTTCAAAAACATGGCCCTCTGGATTAATATATGTAGCTTCTGGCATGTGTAAGTGAGCCACCATGATGTCAGGAGCATACCTCAGGTATCCCAGGTTAATGAGGATGTTTTAATTTCAGTAAAACTCATTAAAATTAATAGAGTTAAGACCACAATCAGAACGGCCATGATCTTATCAAATCGCAATGCAGGCTCAGTGGATCAAACGGCCTACTCCAGCTTCTATTTATTACTGTACTATCTGTTCTTCCCTTGCCTTCTCCAACTAGCCACTGACTTCAGCCCTCTCCTTGACAAGATGAGCTTTCTACTACATATCTATGCCATCTCAATGTCCACCTATTTCCAATTCTGGAGAAATGTGGCTCAAATCTTCACTTCTGGGACCTTTGCGATGACAAAAAATGTCTTTATTAACAAATATGAACCATGTTCCATGTAACCATGTTACTGAATCCAGTCAAATAACTGATCTCTTTGCCAGCACGGTGGCACAGTGGTTGGCACTGTTGTCTCACAGCGGCAGGGACCCGGGTTCAATTCCGGCCTCGAGTGACTGTCAATGTGGAGTTTGCACTTGCTCTCAGTGTCTGCGGGAGTTTCCTCCGGGTGTTCCGGTTTCCTCCCACAGTCCAAAAATGTGTAGGTTAGGTGGATTGGCCATGATCAATTTCCTCTTAGTGTCCAAAGATGTGTAGGTTAGGTGGGGTTACAGGGATAGAGCAGGGGGGGGGGGGGAGATGTAGGGTGCACTTTCAGAGGTTTGGTGCAGACCCGATAGGCTGAAAGGCCTTCTTCTGCACTTTAGGGATTCCATGGTTCGATGGTTCATTGCAAGCTGGCAAAGACAGGATCCAAAAGTGGCTGGGAGCCTGTGAACACTAAATAAATATATAGACACAGAACTCTGCTCTATAATTAGATTAGAGCATTATTAGATTTTTATCAATATACTCAACTTGTTTTGGATTTTGTTAGCAAAGGTGAAGTTGAACATTGTAAAACTGGTCCTGTGAATTCTATTGGCTTGAAAATCATAGACTTTCTGACTTCCGTTTTTGGTTGTTGTGACAATCAAGTAACACAAATACAGGTGGCAATACTTTATGGCGTCTAAGTATGGTGCCAATATATTATCACTTAATTTATGATCCAGGTGTGTATGTTTTCCTCAATACCGTATGACAGCATCTAATATACATCCTTTCATCTATAATAAAAACAGTACTGATTAATGTTGTTGTTTATACTACATCCCAGGCTATAGTTGTGTCTGCAATGAAAATGAGACACTTTCAACTACTGCAGTGCTTCTATGCAAAATGTTCGCAATCCATCTTCACCATCTTGCCTCAAAACAGTGAAAATATCTTGGGGGGGGAAGTTTCCACGTAACCTGCCGCGTGTTTCCTGGTGATGGAGGGGCTCCCGATTGGCCAGTGGCAGAATGTTCTGGTCCCACCCTTGTCAACGCGGTTTAGATTGAATCCACTCCTCATTGCCAGGAAACCCGCGGCGGGGTTGCGCTTTCGAAAGCACTGGAAGATCTGCCAGAGTGAATGGCCAGGAAATTCCAGCCCAGATTGCCTCAATTTCTATACAAGATTCCTGCCCCCGCCGAATCTCTGGTTGCGGTGAATTCGGGACACGGCAGGGGCAGGATTCACACCAGCCCCCGGCGATTCTCCGACCCGGTGGGGGGTCGGAGAATCGCGCCCATGATCTGTGAATCCTGACAGCAAATATTATAATAATAATCTTTATCGTCACAAGTAGGCTTATATTAACACTGCTATGAAGTTACTGTGAAAAGACCCCTATTTAAATATGATGGACTGTTAACTGTAGTCGCCATCAACATTTGCTTTCCCAAGTCTCATGGAAAGAGTTGAGAGAGGAGTTGAAAATCATAATATTCGGCGTTACTTCAATTGGATCATCAGGGTGACTGGAGTGCCACAAAACTATCCCCTCAAGAACTTTATTTCAATTCCACAAAAATGAAACTGAACTAAACGCAGCCACGAGATCTGATTCTTTTTGAGGCCAGCAACCTTGAACTTCTGTATTCTGTGTTCATCACTTCCATGGTAACCCACATCTTGCAAGGTCCACTCGGATTCCTGCTTCTTTAAAAAACAATTTATCCGCTGGTACAATTGCTGAACTCTGAACAGAGAAACTAAATGATGGTTTGCGGGTTCAGTTCGTTTCATCGTTAAATTACAGTACAACATCAAAAGATTTTTTGGAAAAATTGTAGACCTTCCTTTCAAGGAGGTCAGCTTTTGCCAGGTAATATTTTGTGATGGAATGAATTGTAAATGTTTGATTCTTCAAAGAAAGGTGACAATTGCATGCGACGGAAAGCATTGTACTTTGGTATTAATCTTTTAGTTTCCAAGAGAGACAAACATAATTAATTTGGGGAAAGGTTGATACTAAACGCAGGTTTTTCACCAGTGGCTTTTCTGATTTACTTGAAACAATGGATGCTTGTCAATGAATACATTCTCCATCATCCCCCTCCCATGAGGCGCTCTCCTCAGCTAAACTAGTTGCCAACCTCAGTGTTCTATTTGACCACAGCTGAGTTACCGATTCCATGTAATTCCTATTGAAAAGACCACCACTTTTCACTCCTACCTCAGCTCAACTGATGCTGAAACCTTCATCCACTCTGTCAGCTCTCCAACTCAAATATTCCATTTTTGTCATGGTCAATTCTGGATCACGCAGATTTCAACCTACGTCGGATTCGCAACACTTCCAAAGTAAAACTCTCACCCTTGTATTTAAATGTTTTCATTGTCTGGATTCATCCCTGTTTAAGTAACCTGCTCCAGTCCCAGGACCATTTGCTTGAACTCTCCGTTCCCCTCTTCACTCCGTTGTCTTGCACATCTTCCCTTCCTTTCAAACCACATTTACGGACTGTGCCTCCAGCTATTTGGACTCCATGTTCTGAAATTCCCTTGTTAAAATCTTCTGCCTCCCTAACCTCTTCAAGACAAAATTCTTTGACTGTGCTTTTGGTCACCCCACCCAATATTTTCTTCTTTGACTCGTTTTCAGAACTGTGAGATCTCTTGAGTTCTGAAGAAAAGTCCATGTCTATAACCATGTAATTCTCATAGTGCAGAAGGAGGTCATGCGGCCCAATGAGTCGGCACCAACCCTCTGAAAAAGCAACCTACCTTGGTCCACTCTGCCACCCTATCCCCCATAACATCATCCAACCTGCACATCTTTGGACTGTGGGAGGAAACCGGAGCACCCGGAGGAAACCCACGCAGACACGGGGAGAAAGCACAAACTCCACACAGACAGTCACCCAAGGCCAGAATTGAACCCAGGTCCCTGGCGCAATGAGGCAGCAGTGCTAACCACCTTGCCAGCGTACCAGTGTATCATTTTAGACTCGAAATAGTAACTGTTTCTCTCTCCACAGATGCTGTCAGGCAGAGTCTATAGACCTCCGACTAGAGGAAAGGAAGTCACGGCACAAATCTGCAGGGAAATCGCATAGAGATGCAAACATTATAGAGTATTTCTAAAGAGAGACTTTATTACCCCAATGGAGACTGGGACAGCAGTAGTCTGAAGGACAGAGAAGAGCCAGCATTCCTAGATTATGTTCAGGAAAAGTTTCTACAGCAGTGGATGTCCAGTCCAACAAGGAATGATGAACTGTTGGACCTGGGCTTGGAAATTAGGCGGGCCAAGAAAATCAAGTGTCAGTGGGGAACATTTAGGAGACAGTGATCATTGTATCATGAGGTTAGGAGGATGGTAGAAAAGGACAATGAGAAATCCAGAATAAGAATAATTAACCAGGGTGGGGGTGGGTGGAGAGCCGATTACAATGGGGCAAGAATAGAGCTCCGCTGGAAAGACTGGAATGGAAAGTTGATGGGAAACACTGTCAGTGAATAATGGGTTATCTTGAAAACAGAAATGATTCCGACACAGTAAAGTTATATTCGCTCAAAAGGCAAAGGTGGGGCAAACAAATGCAGAGCTGCCAGGGTGAAAAAGGAGATAGAAATTAAGATAATGAAGAAAAAGTGTACTTATGAGAGGTGTCAGGTGGAAAATACAACTGAGAACCAAGAGGAATACTGAAGGTTCAGAGAGGGTGAAAAAGCAAATAAGAGAAGCAAAGAGAGATTATGGGAAAAGACTGGCAGTCAACATAGTGGGGAATCTCAAAGTCTTCTCCAGGCAAATGAATAGTATAAGGCTGGTACAAAAACCGAAAAGGGAATTTATACATGGAGGGAAGGATCATGTGTGAGATATTAAATAAATACTTTGCATCTGTCTTTACCAAGGAGATTGATGCTATCCAGGCCATGTTGATGGAGGTGGAAACTCTGTCACTAGAAGGGTTCAAAACTGATAAGGAGGATGATGTGGGGATGCCGGTGTTAGACTGGGGTGGGCACAGTCAGAAGTCTTACAACACCAGGTTAAGGTCCAACAAGGAGGATGTGTTGAATACACTGTCGGTGCTTAAAGTTGACAAGGCACCGGGATTGTCATCCAAAGATACTGAAGGAAGTGAGAGTGGAAATGGCAGGGGCACTCGCCATAATCTTTCAGTCTTCCCGAGACTTGGGATGTGCCAGGGGACTGGAGAGTCGAAGACGACGCCCTTTTTCAAAAAAGGTTGTATGGATGGTTTCCTCCCACAGTCCAAAGATGTGTATGTTGGCCATGATAAAAATTGCCCCCTCGGGTGGGGCTGCAGGAATAGGGCGGGGGATTGGGGCTAGGTAGGGTGGTCTTTCCGAGGGTCAGTGTAGACTTGATGGGCTGAATGGCCTTCTTCTGCACTGTAGTGATTCTATGATTCTTGAAAAGACCAGCAATTTCAGACCAGTCAGTTTAATTTCAGTGGCGGGGAAGCTTCTAGAACATTATTCGGAATAGATTTAGTGGTCACAAGGAAAAATGTGGATTGACTAGGAAGAGCCAGCATTTCTAAAGGGGAAATAGTGTGTAACTAACTTGCTGGAGTTTTTTGAGGAGGTAACAGAAAGGGTTGATGAGGGAAATGCATTTGATACGGTGCTACACAACCGGATACAAAAGTGGCTGAGTGATAAGAAACAGAGTAATGGTCAGTGGATATTTGTAGCGGTGTTCCCCAGGGGTTGGCATTGGGATCCCTACTTTTCCTGATACATATTAATGATCTGGATCTTGGTGACAATTCCAAAGTTTGCAGATGACACGAAACCTGGATCCATTTCAACTGTGAGAAGGACAATGTAGAACTTCAAAAGGACATAAACAAGTTGGTGAAGTAGGCAGATAGATAGCAGATGAAGTTCAATGCGGAAGTGTGAGCTGATTCATTTTGACAGGGAAAAATAAACAATCAAAAATAAGGGGTACAATTCTTAAAGGGGTACAGGAGCAGAGGGACCTGGGTTTATTTGTGCATAGATCATAAAAGGTAGCAGGACTAGTGGAGGGAGCAGTTAATAAAATGTTTGGTATTCTGGACTTTGTTAATAGGGACATGGAGTACAAAAGAAAGGAGGTTATGCTGACACTAGTTAGACCTCAGCTAGAATATTGGGAAGGTTTACAAGAATGGTTGGTTCCAAGGATGAGAAACTTCACTTCTGAGATAAATTGGAAAGGTTGTGACTGTTCTCCTCGGAGAGAAGGCGGCTAAGAGGAGATTTGATAAAGGCGTTCAAAATCATGAGGGGACTGGACAGAGTAAATGGGGAGAAACTGTTCCTGCTCGTAAAAGGATCGGAATGGGAGGGCACAGATTGAAAGTGATTTGCAAAAGAAGCAAATGCGATACGAAGAAAAAAAATGAGGAAAAGATAGTTCATACTGCGAGCAGTTTGGGTCTGAAATACATCGCCTGGAGGTATGGTGGAGGCAGGTTCAACTGGGGCATCCAAGAGGGCATTAGATAATCATTTGAATAGAAACAATGTGCGAGGGGATATGGGGAAAAGGCAGAAGAATGGCACTAAGTCATGATGCTCATTTGGAGTGCCAGTGCTGATATGATGGAATTAATGTCCTCCTTCTGCGCCATAACAATTCTGTGATACTGTGAGCTGCTGGGTTGTTCCAGCACCTTCAGTTTCTATTTCAGATTTCCAGCATTCGCAGTATTTTGTTTTCATTTTCTTCTTTGCCTCATTGCCTTTTCCTACGTTACAGGTACTTTAAAATGTTCCTGGTGATGTAGGCTGTAAGTTTAGCTACCTATTGCTTTTTACATAAGTTGTCGCATTAGTGTGAAGGGATTCAGTGGAGCAAGGTGTCTCCTTCCGGAGTCTAATTTCAGAATGTAATTTATTCCATTCATGTAAATTATTACAGCTCTGTGATCAGCAAGAAGTACTTCCTTTCAACAGAAAGGTGATGATTTAAAGTTTTAACCATTATTTTAAGGTTGATGAAACTTAGATATAATGGTTGCAGCACTGGGCTCCCTGTTGCTTGCAGAGGTCCAGTTAGGAGTCTGCCCTACATTGTTATTAAGGCCAAAGGGATAAACTCCACCAGGTCCAGGACAAGGTTTTAAGGGCAGGAGAAAGTCCCATCCCAAACCTCTTGGGAGTAGATTCAGGAAAACCCAACCCACAATGTTTCTCGCAGACTCAAAATAAAACCTAAAACCTTCCCCCTTGTTTTGACCAACGACTTGGAGGCAGGTGAGCCACCTGGGGAGTTCTAAGACAAGGCGGTAGAAAAATAAACCCATGAAGTTCAGTAACACCGCGTGCCAAAATAAGTGAGTCAGCTGACCGTCTTAAAGTTGACAAACTTTAGAAGTAGCGTTTGATTCAAATCTCGGTAGGTTATTGCGGGAAGAAAATGAATCTGGACATGATTACGTGTTCATCAATGAAACCCTTTACCAAGGTCAGGTGATAGAGGACAACGACAGACATATGGGTAGCGATTCTCCACTCCCACGCCGGTTGGGAGAATCGCCTGGGCCGCCAAAATTTCCGAGGACGCCGGTCCGACGCCCTCCCGCGATTCTCCCAAGCGGCAGGAACGGCCTGGTCGAGTTTCGCGGCCCGCAGGCCGGAGAATCGCCGGAGACACCGAAAATGGCTATTCTCCGGCACCCCCGCTGTTCTGAGGCCCGGATGGGCCGAGCGGCCAGGCCAAAACGGCGGGTTCCCCCTGGCGCCGTCCACACCTGGTTGCTGCAGTCGTGGGCGGTGCGTGAACGCTGGGGGGGCGGCCTGTGGGGGGGGGGGGGGGGGCGAGGGGGGATCCTACACCGGGCTTTACCTGGAATGTGGGGTGGCCCGCGATCGGTGCCCCCTTCCTTCTGCGGCCCCGCAAGATCCGCCCCCATCTTCTTGCGGGGCGGACTTAGAGAGGACAGCAACTACGCATGCGCGGGTTGGCGCCGGCCAACCCGCGCATGCGCGGATGACGCCCGTTATGCGGCGCCGACCGCGTCATCTATGCGGCGCCGCTTTTACGCGGGCGACAAGGCCTGGCGCGTGTAGATGACGCGGCCCCGATCCTGGCCCATTGTCAGGGCCTGAATCGGTCGGGACCGGGGCCGTTCCGCGCCCTCATGAACCTCGACGGCGTTCACGACAGCGCGGCCACTTGGCCGTGGGAGTGGAGAATCCCGCCCATGAACTCTCAATAACCTGTGAATCAGACCCTGATTGAATAGTAACTTTAAATAGCACAATACAGCTGAAATGTCACACCCAATTGTAAACATTAAAAAAAATACTTTTAAGTGTAGCTAATTTTCATTCTGCACCCACCTACAGCCTGGAGGTACAAGCAACCCTATAATTAATCCAAACTGCTTTTCTCACGAACAAAAACGGGTAGATTTGCACCAAATTCAATCTCTGGCACAAACGGCATGAACCTTTTCCATTACGCTTTTAAGATAATGGGATGCCAGGAAGAACTTCCCACTGGAGCAAGGGAAATTTTGTGGATTAAAGTGGATCTCTCTGGTGACAGGGAATGGCAGTACTGGTGGATGCTGTCACATAGCCGCAATCTATTTGAATAAGATTTTGAAAGGATTCCACAATGTTCAGATTGAGGAGATTTTTTTTTCATCAATAAATAGGAGGGTTTCTTTTATTTATTCATGGGGCGTGGGCGACACTGGCTAGGCCCTTTTTATTGCCCATCCCTAAGTGCCCTTGATAAAGTAGTGGTGAGCTGCCTTCTTCAATCGCCACAGGCCATGTGGTGTAGGTACACCAACAATATTGTCAGGGAGGGAGTTACCAGGATTAAAACCCAGCGACAGTGAAGGAAAGGCGGTACAGTTCCAAGTCAGGATGGTGTGTGGCTTGGAGGGGATCTTCCAGGGGTGGTGTTCCTGTATGTCTCCTGCGATTGTCCTTCCAGATGGTAGGGGTCCTGGGTTTGGAAGGTGCTCTCTAAGGAATCGTGTTGAGTTCTTGCAGTACATCTTGTAGATGGTACACACGGCTGTCACTGTGCATCAGTGGTGGAGAGATTGAATGTATGTGGATGGGGTGTCAATCAACGGGCTATTTGTCTTGGATGGTGTTGAGATTCTCGAGTGTTGTTGGAGCTGCACTCATCCAGGCAAATGGAGAGTATTCCATCACACTCCTGACTTGTGCCTTGTAGATGGTGGACAAGCTTTCGGGAGTCAGGAGGTGAGTTACTTGCCACAGGATTCCGAGATTCTGACCTGCTCTTGTAGCCACAGTATTTATATGGCTAGTCCAGTTCAGTTTCTGGTCAATGGTGAGCCCCAGGATGTTGATCATGTGTGATTCAGTGCTGGTAATGTCTCTGAATGTGTAGGGGCGATGGTTACTGAGGTATGTTCTGTTTGGGCTTTTGTGATATTCTTTTATATCAAAAGAAATGGAGGAGGCATAAATAAACTCTCTCTTTCAGGAACTTCTTAGGCCAATAAGAACTACTCTTCCTATAATAAAATCTGTGATCTTTGTTCTGAAATGTTGCCAAGAAACCATTCATTACATTTTCCCCATCTGCTGCAGATAATGAGTAGTTTGCAAAGGAGTGCATTTGTGAAACTATCTTGCTACTGTAACGTCTCTCCTGACACATCTGTGAGGTGCTGAACAAAGAGAACTCTGAGCTTTCCTGAATATCAGTTTCCAATATATGTACGTTGTCAAATCATAGTTGGCAGAAATGAAAGTTATTTTGCTTATACATACTGCGCTCGGTCCACACTTTGTGCTTTTGCAGATTTCAATCTTTACCACCGAAATTCCCCTGACCCCTCTCCCCACCTTCCCACCCTCACTCAATCTCAATCCGCGCATCAACTTCCTGACCCATGCCCTAAGTAACATTTCTGAGACAACAAATGAAGCGTAAATGTGAATTCTTTCCTCTAACATATGTAAACTGGTAAAAACAGTAAGCTTATAACTTTTAAAAGCAAATGACTGTGGATGCTGGCACCTGAAACAAAAACAGAAAATACTGAACAATCTCTGCAGGTCTGACTGCATCTGTGGAGAGAGAAGGAAGCTAACGTTTCTATCCTGGATGACTCTTTGTCAAAGCTGCCAGCTTCTCTCTCCACAGATGCTGTCAGTCCTGCTAAGCTTATAGTTTAACTGGATCAAACAATTCTATTGAATATTGCTATTCTTAATATTCCAATTCTTGCCCAGGTTTTATCTAATTTGTAATATTTGTATTTTGTAAACTTAGAGGTGCTGAATTTGAAGTATCACATAATGAAGCAAGCAAGGGCTGATGTAGTCACACACAATGTTCATAAATATGTGGATCATATTTGTATATTTATTTAAATCATTCTGTTTCAAATGTAAGTACTAATAATGATAAAATATATAGCAACAATAAAAAACCCTATTTTAAATATCTGAGAGAATTCTGTATTACCCAAACATATAGGCATCAATCCTACATATGTGAGTATCAAAATTTAACTGCAAAATCATTACAAGATTGGAAATAACATTAAGCAAGATTTTTGATGGGGCAGCACAGCGGCGCAGTGGTTAGCACTGCTACCTCATGCCGCCGAGGACCCGGGTTCAATCCCGGCCCAGCGTCACCTTCCATATGGAGATTGCAGATTCTCCCTGTGTCTCCGTGGGTCTCACCCCTACAACCCAAAGATGTGCAGTATAGGTGGATTGGCCACGCTACATTGCCCCTTAATTTGGAAAAAAAGAATTGGGTACTCTAAATTTGTTTTAAAAAAGCAATATTTTTGATTATCAAGCATCATGGCATATTTTACATTGTATGTTATGGAATTGTATGCATAGGAATGAATTCATATGCCAGAGTAGGCCATTGTGCCTTGATAAAAGGAACAATTGGTGAAGAACCAAGCACACTAGGGGCAGGAGATAATGGGGCTAATTTTCCTTCCATGTCCTTGCTGCCCCAGCATAAACTGAGCTTTGCATTTTTCTTATCAGAATAGATAAGTAGTCATAGAAGATTCAAGCAAAAGCTCATGAAGATAATGTGTGCATAAACTTTTATTCACGGTGTGAGGCAATGAAACAGAAAATTAAAATGCTGCAATAACGTATGCTTAGTGTTGCTATTGTCATCTTAAGTGGTGCCTTAACATAAACTTAATAAGAGCTCTTTGGTGTGATAAGTGGCTCATGGTTAGTCAATCTTATCTTTATCACAGTAACTTTGGACAATACTGGTCTCAAAGAAATGAGCCTGTTGATGATTAGCTGATGATCAGCATCATTTCCTTTCAATCCAAAGTCATCCATCTGCCTTGATCTTGTCACGTTGGGAAAAATGCCACATTTCAAGGCTCCAGGAGCAAGAGTGAGGCCTGCACCAATTATAAGCCCAGTATCATAGAATTATCATGGAATATACAGTGCAGAAGGAGGCCATTCGGCCCATCGAGTATGCACTGGCTATTGGGAAGAGCACCCTACCCAAGGTCAACACCTCCACCCTAATATGATTTTGAGATGATTTTAAGAAGTCAGTAGGAGAGGAAGAAGCTGCAAAGTAGAAGGAACACCCAAGTAGGTCAAGCATCTTAGAGAACAGTGTTATCTTGTTCTTTTCTTATAACAATGTCTTGAGCATTGTATTTGGTTTAATCACCTCAATAAAGAACTCTTTACCAGCCACATGGGCCACACGATAGCATAGTTGTTAGCACAGTTGCTTGACAGCTCCAGGGTTCCAGGTTCGATTCCCGGCTGGGTCACTGTCTGTGCGGAGTCTGCATGTTCTCCCTGTGTCTGCGTGGGTTTCCTCCGGGTGCTCCGGTTTCCTCCCACAGTTCAAAGATGTGCATGTTAGGTGGGTTGGCCATGATAAATTGCCCTTAGTGTCCAAAAAGGTTAAGTGGGGGTTACTGGGTTTCGGGGATAGGGTAGATACGTTGGCTTGAGTAGGGTGCTCTTTGTAAGGGCCGGTGCAGACTCGATGGGCCGAATGGCCTCCTTCTGCATTGTAAATTCTATGATCTATGATTTGTTATAAAACGTTAAAAAAGTCAACGGACCAAAGTGGACCATTTTGCCTCTCAATCCTGTTCTGCCCTTCTATATGTCATCATTGGCTATCTCTCAATTCGAGGACGGTGTCTACACAGGATTGCGGGTTTCTGACATGGGTTTTGGATTGGATTTGTTTATTGTCACGTGTACCAAGGTACAGTGAAAAGTATTGTTCCGCGAGCAGCTCAACAGATCATTAAGTACATGAAAAGAAAAGGAAATAAAAGAAAATACATAATAGGGCAACACAAGGTACACAATGTAACTACATAACACCGGCAATGGATGAAGCATACAGGGGTGTAGTTTTAATGAGGTCAGTCCATAAGAAGGTCGTTTAGGAGTCTGGTAACAGCGGGGAAGAAGCTGTTTTTGAGTCTGTTTGTGCGTGTTCTCAGACTTCTCTATCTCCTGCCCGATGGAAGCAGTTGGAAGAGTGAGCAAGCCGGGTGGGAGGGGTCTTTGATTATGCTGCCAGCTTTCTTCAGGCAGTGGGAAGCGTAGATGGAGTCACTGGATGGGAGGCAGGTTTGTGTGATGGACTGGGCGGTGTTCACGACTCTCTGAAGTTTCTTGCGGTCTTGGGCTGAGCAGTTGCCATACCAGGCTGCGATGCAGCCAGATAGGATGCTTTCTATGGTGCATCTGTAAAAGTCGGTAAGAGTTAGTGTGGTTATGCCAAATTTCCTTAGTTTCCTGAGGGAGTATCGGCGCTGTTGTGCTTTCTTGACGGTAGCGTCGACGTGGGTGGACCAGGACAAATTTTTTGAGATGTGCACCCCTAGGAATTTGAAACTGCCAACCATCTCCACCTCGGCCCTGTTGATGCTGACAGGGATGTGTACAGTACTTTGCTTCCTGAAGTCAATGACCAGCTCTTTAGTTTTGCTGGCATTGAGGGAGAGATTGTTGTCGCTGCACCACTCCACTCGGTTCTCTATCTCCCTCCTGTATTTTGACTCGTCGTTATTTGAGATCCGGCCCCCTATGGTGGGTCTTCATGCGATTGCACAAACCGATTCCCGACCTGTTGATCTTTGAGCACATGGGGCAGGGTGTCCCAAAAGCTAGTGGGGTCCAGAGTGCAGGATTTGCTTCATTTTATTTCCCTCTCTTTTGCTACTCTGTCTCATCATTAAGACATTGTGACTCAAAGCAGATTGGCGGACATGCTGTAATCATTTTATACGATTGGTCGCAAGTTTCTCTCAGTCATTAATGTCAAGGCTGCCGCACTTGAGGGAGGGCTTCAGAGTGTTTTTGATGCATTTCCTTTGTTCTTTCCGAGAACACTGGCTGTTTGAGAGTTGGGAAAATGGGACCTGGCAGGAGAGGTGCTTTACAGTCATCTGGCCACAGTGTCCAGTCAAACAAATTTTATTTTGCAGCGTCTTGCCCGAATGCTTGTGGAGCTGGCTTCAGGAAAGACACTAATGTTTGTTCGATGGTCCTCCCATTGAATCCAGAGGATGCAGCGGAGGCACTGCTGATAGAATTTCTCTAGTGCTCTTGTGCCGCTGTTACACAGTCCCTCCTTCAACATGTATAGGAGATGGAATATTTAGCTGACCAGGTGGGAGTTGATATACGAGTTTTGTTTTGGCAACATTCAAGGGCTGGCTGAGTTTCCTTCCAAATTGAAGAGATTGCAAGTGTCTTGCAAATCTGGTGTAGAGTGAGCAATGGTACCACAGTAATTCGCAAACTGTAGATCATGTATGTCTATGGTGGTCATTTGACAAGGCGACGACTGAGGTTAGAGTTTTCCATGTCGGCAGTATTTAGTACTCTCAGCGGGGGGAGTTGTAAATAGTATTGGGGTGTCAGGCAACTTTGCTTGAAACAGGTCTGGATTTTGAAGGTCACCCACTGAAGGCATTTACAGTATATCATCATGAAGCAGTTGCAGGATTGTGAAAAGATGTTAGACGGATTGGCCATGCTAAATTGCCCCTTATATCCAAAGATGTGGAGGTTAGGTGGGGTTACGGATATGGGGCTGGGGAGTGAGCCTCGGTGGCTGTTCTTTCAGAGGTTCGGTGCAGACTCGATGGCTGAATGGGCTCCTTCTGCACTGTAGCAATTCTATGAAAAGGATTCTTGGATATCCAATTCTTTGGACATAATCCAGAATCCTGCGATTTACCGAATCAAATGCTATGGTTAGATTATCATAGAATTTACAGTGCAGAAGGAGGCCATTCGGCTCATCAAGTTTGCACCGGTTCTTGGAAAGGGCACCCTACCCAAGGTCAACACCTCCACCCTATCCCCATAACTCAGTAACCCCACCCAACATTATGGGCAATTTTGGACACTAAGGGCAATTTATCATGGCCAATCCACCTAACCTGCACATCTTTGGACTGTGGGAGGAAACCGGAGCACCCGGAGGAAACCCACGCACACACGGGGAGGATGTGCAGACTCCGCACAGACAGTGACCCAAGCCGGAATCGAACCTGGGACCCTGGAGCTGTGAAGCAATTGTGCTATCCACAATGCTACTGTGCTGCCCACGGTTAGGTCGGTGAATTAAATGAGGGGTTCCAACCATAAAAGCAAGATACTGCAGATACAGAGGAAATCTGTAATAAAAACAGAAGGTGTTGGAAAAACTCAGAAGCTCACGCAGGACATGTGGACAGAGAAACAAATTTAACATTTCGATACAAGTCTTCTTCAGAAGAGTTCCTGGTATTTTTCTCAACATATTTCCTGGATTTGTCGGACAACAAAGACCATGGGCACTATTCCCCCCCCCCCACACCGGGTGGGAGAATCGCCGGGGCGCCGCGCGAATCGATCCACGTCACCCCGACCCCCGCATGCGATTCTCCCACCCCCCGGAAAGCAGCGGCGGCGATTCGCACCGGGCCGATCGGAGAACCGGCAAGCGGCGATTCTCCGGCCCGGATGGGCCGAGCGTCCTCTACGACACGACAGGTTCCCGCCGGCGCCATCCACCCCTGGTCGCTGCTGGCGGGAACTCTGCGGGAACACTGGCAGCCTGTGGGGGAGGGAGGGGGGCTCCTTCACCAGGGTGGCCTCCGATGGGATCGGGGCCCACCGATCGGCGGGCCGGCCTCTCCCCCCCCCCCCCTCCCCAGGCCTACCTCTTTCCGCGTGCGGCCCCAGAACACCGGCGCCATGTTGGTGAGGGGCCAGTGTGCGTAAGGCGTTCCCCGCGCATGCGCAGGATGGCGCGGCCCAACTGCCCCTGTGGGGGCCAGAATAGGTTGTGCCCGGGCCCTGTTCGCGCCATCGTGAAACGCGACAACGTTCACATCTTTTGTTCTGTCTGGGGACTGCCATTAGCACTCTTTCCCCTTGGTTTCTGCGGCCATCAGCACCTCCATGGGTTTCTGTGCCTCATCTTCCATTCTCACTCCACAGTATAAATATTTCCCACTTTCTCTGTCTGTTAGCTTTGACAAAGAGTCATTGGACTCGAAACGTTGGCTCTTTTCTCTCCCCACAGATGCTGCCAGACCTGCAGGGATTTTTCCGCATTTTCTCTTTTGTTTCAGATTCCAGCATCCGCAGTAATTTGCTTTTACCAGTTGTTGCTGATCGTCTATTTGATTGTTTGTTGCAGCTCTCCCATTGATGGTGCTTCACCGATGGATTCTAGCTCAAGGTGCAGGGAGATAGCCTGGAAGGTATAAACCGCCACTATTGAGTTGTTGAAAATGTTCTTTCCAACATTGACAGCAGGTATTGTGATGTTTAAGAAGAGAAACACCATCCTGTGAGGGGAAAATGATTTTGTCCATTTGACCTTGGTCTCTACGTGGC
The DNA here is from genome assembly GCF_047496885.1 of Scyliorhinus torazame. Taxonomy (NCBI): domain Eukaryota; kingdom Metazoa; phylum Chordata; class Chondrichthyes; order Carcharhiniformes; family Scyliorhinidae; genus Scyliorhinus; species Scyliorhinus torazame. The sequence continues at coordinate 301,483,262 of NC_092712.1, forward strand.
CCTGGTAAATTCAAAGAAACTTTGCTTCTCATGATGTTGTTGGATCGCCTGGGCTTTCCCTTCCCGCTGAATATCCTTCATCTTGTGAATTTGTCTTTGGGCGTCAGCCCTGAGCTATTGCAACGCTGCCTTCTTGACTTGTAACCTTGGGTCTTTCCGCCAGGCAATGAAGGTTGTGTTTGCTCTAGAAGGTGACATATTTCAGCATAATTTTCATCGAACTAATGCTGGTGACGATGATACTTGAACCCAAGTACATCTTTATTTGGTCCCGCTGTTCTGGAATTGGGTTGAATGTGTGAATTTAATTCGATCATGCCTAATGGGTTTTCTGTATTTAGCTCATTAGCATCTGTAGACAAGGACCAGGCAGGATTCTCTGATGCACATCAGCATTTACTCAAAAAAGAAAGTGAAGTTGCACATCGCTGTAAGCTTCAATGGCAGCATGCAAATTTGAGGCAAAATCTTGCCCTTCTACATCCCCACAGAATAGACAAAGCTTACCAAAGGGCTGGGAGTAGGGTTACTTTCATGGGGAGTAATTTGATAGATAGGTGCTTGATGGCAGACGCAGACATGATGGGCCACAGGACTTCTTTCTGTGCTGTGAAACTCTATGACTCTAACTTCCAATGTTCTGTTTGCTTGGGTGGTCTTTGGGGTAGATGCCTGACCAGCAGAAATCTCAAAAGGTTTTTGCTGGTGGCATGCTACCGCCTTGAAACATCTGATACAGGCTGGCATTTGATCCCATGTCAGGGGTATGCCAGAGAAAGTGGATCAAGTGCAGATGCGACAAAGATCTATATCTACAGTTCCATTTCTCAATTTTTCTCTCTAATGCTCCAGGAACTGGCAAAGGAAAATCATCCCCATTAAGACTTAGAGCCCAGGTGCACAGAGGTTCCATCTTCGGTAACAACCAAAATACATGGTTTGTGTCAATGGCTATATTTGTACTGAAATGCCATGTTTCAGCTTATTATTCTAAACTGATGACTGCTGAATGAGTGAAGCGGCCTTATTGTGGAAATTTTCTGAACACCAGTTTCACTGGTTGATTTCTGATCCTCGGTGGAAAGAATACAAGAGTAGAACATCTCATCGTGGTGAAAGGAAGTCAGGGACAGAAGGAAAGAAATGAAAGGGGATAAATGACTTGAAAGAAACTTGACAAAAGTGACACAAAAAAAAAACCAATAAGTGTTCCAAGAAGGGAAGACAAGAAAAAACTTGGGAGGATTATCAAGGATAACACTAAAGTTTTTACAAGTGCATTAAAAGAAAGAGGACGGCCAGGTGAAGACAAACACAGGTGATATAGGAAATAAAAATAAGTAAATAGCAGAATTGCTAAATAACTACTTTGTCTTGGTCTTCACAGTCTAGGAAGATGGAACAATATTAGAGATATGAGCAAAACTAAAATTAGGTCAAGGGGGATCTTACTAATTTTAATGGAAGCAAATTCATGGTAACGGAGGAAAAAAAAGAGACTGAAGATTGACCAATCTCCAGGACCCAATGGTTCCCATTCCAGAAACAGGGGAAGAAATTGCAGATGCCTTAGTCATGATCGTCCAAAACGCTCCCCATTCAGAAAATGTTCCCCTTGGATTAGAAAATTGCTGGTGTCATTCCATTATTGAAAAAGGGTAGGAAACAGAAAATTGCAAATCTGAGAGTCAAACATTAGTTGTGATTAAGTTGCTGGGATCTAATATTGGGGACAGTGATGAGCACTTGAATAAATATAATCTGCTCAGAGAGGGTTAGTATAGTTTCGAAAAGGGTCAAGCCATATTCAACAAACTTAGTTGACTTTTTTGAGGAGGTAATTTATGAGGGTAGATAAGGGAGTGACTACTGATGATATCAGTATGGACTTCTAGAAGGCATTTGATAAGGTTTCACCTAAGCCACAGTGAACAAAAATATAAGTGCATGGAATTGGAGGTAACCTATTGGTTTGGGTAGTGAATTGGTTAGGAGGTAGGAGACAGAGAGGTAGGGATAATGAGCGTGTAGTTCAATTAGCTGAATGTGAAAGGTTTACATGGTGCTGAGGCCTCAGCTTTTCACTGTTATGTACCAAAGACTTGCTTGAAGGAAGTGAGAGAGTCATGTAATAAAGTTTTCTGAAGACACTAAGCACAGTGTAGTTTGGAGCAGGAAGTTGCAAAGAGCCATGAAGTAGATTAAACGCGTGGGTAAAACTGTGGTGGAGGGAGTTCAATGTTGGGAAGTGAGTTCACCTGCTTTGGGCCGAAGAAAGATAAATGTTGGGTGGGGTGGGGTTACTGGGTTATGGGGATAGGGTGGAGGTGTTGCCCTTGGGTAGGGTGCTCTTTCCAAGAGCCGGTGCAGACTCGATGGGCCAAATGGCCTCCTTTTGCACTGTAAATTCTATGATAAATTCTATGAAATGGTAAGAAGTTTCAAGCTGTGGAGGAGCAGAGAGATTTATGGGCCCCTAACATAATTTCAAATTCTGCTCAGATATTAACAGGTTGAATATTAAATCAGAGGCAATGATAGGGCAGTGGGTGGAGCAGGAAGCTGCTTGGAGGTTGAGAAAAAAAGAAGACCGTGCTTTCTGCTACATTTAATGGCAGGATCTGACTTTTACCTCTAATCCCAGTCAAATTGAGAGGCAGGTTGGTTGGCTGTGGAGCAGTTAGGCCGATGACACCAGGCTACAGCTGGAGATCTTTGGGGGTGGGGGAAAGAGTCGAAAAAATTGCAGCGGGGGTTAAGGGGAAGAATGGAATCCAGAGGCAAGATTGGGACAGAGAGCAGGGCTGTAGGCCAGAGACAAGAACGGAAACCGGTGTAGGGAGTTGTGAGGCCAGAGGCAAGATTTGAGGCTGGAACAGAAGACGCCAGACTAAAATCAGGGTCCACAGCAGGAAGGAGATCAGAGTCATGGGAAATTGATAGTTTTGTGAAGGGGATCAGCAGAGTTGTGGTTGATCAGAAGAGCCCAGGGGAGATCGGAGCTTCAGCTGGGGGTTGGGCAGATGGAAAAAGGACCGGGGGGGGGGTTTCAATCGCAGGAGCTGGGTGACGCAGATGAACTGGCTCCCACAAGAAAGATACTTATTCCTGGATCCAGGAATTTTCACCTCCTTTTAGCTGCCAGGTCCGCCCGAGGTTTGGAAAAGCTGGTTGATCAGCGTTACATTTCAAATATGACGGCTGCAGCCTCATTTTAATGTTAAAAGTCCAACTCGCTTCCTGGGAACAGTGGTTGCAATTCCAACCCCCACCCCCCCCCACTCCTGGCCTCCCATCTCAATGCTGCTAAAACTGGAAATGGGTGGATGAGGGTCATGATTCAATTTTTGACATTTTCACATCTCACCCAAACCCATCTGCTTTTAGGGGTCAAAATACCCCCCCCCCCGCCCCCACAACAAAAGATTCCAGCTGAAAACTCTTACATTGTTTTAACATTCCGTGTGCTATAACATTAACATGTTGTAAAACACACATGTGCAGTCAGACTTAAAAAAATTAAATTCATGCTAAATCTGAAACAATATTCCAAAAGAACTGAAAATAGATGCATTGTTTTCTAACCTCTTCGTGGACTTTCATGGTTGAAAAGAATGCCATTGACAGCAAAAAGGTTGTAAGCCTCTCTGAAGTTCACCACTATCCAGTAGGCGTAAAGCTTGGCCACTCCTGCAGAATAAACAACAGCCCACAAGTCAGCAATGTTCATTTCTAATATAGATAAGATAATCAGTCGGAATCTGATCATTCACTTGCAACGGATCCACCACTAATAGCAAGTGACCCGATTCAAATACAAATGGATGAGCCTATCGGGAGGAATAAGGCTTCATTATTTTCCTTTGCTTGCTTTCACTGCCCCGATTTTCTTGCTATCTTACTTGAGGGTTTCTACCTTGCTTGGACACAGATCCGAGATAGCAGCATTTGCTGGCACAAGGGACAAATGGCAATAGTCACATACAAGCCTTGATGGCAAATGCCAGCAGGCTGCCCAACGGCTGAACCTGGTTCGGTTCTCGTTCAATGTCCATATGTGGCCCCTTCCAGCGTGAGTTAATAGTCGCCAATCAAAAGCAGAATCCCTTGCTAACTTCTCTATTCTTAACCCAGGCTAATAGTATCTTCAGTGTTAATCAGCTGACATCAGTAAACTTAGCATAAACCAGAGGCTAGGTTGGAGGTCATTCTTCTCTGTATAAGTAAACTAATCGCTAGATAGAGGCGACACGGCGGCACAGTGGTTAGCACTGGTGCCTCACAGCTCCAGGGACCAGGTTCAAGTCTAACCTTGGGTGACTCTCTGTGTGGATTTGGCTCATTCTTCTCCCATGTCTGTGTAGGGTTTCCTCCGGGTGCTCCGGTTTTTCCCACAGTCTAAAGATGTACAGGCTAGGTAGGTTGGCCATTCTAAATTGTCCCTTAGTGTCCAAAGGATTAGGTGGGGTTATGGGCTTACGGGGAAACGGGCCTAGGTAGGGTGCTCTTCCAGAGGGTCTGTGCAGACTCGATGGGCCGAATGGCTTCCTTCTGCACTGTAGTGGTCCTATGATTCATCTTCAATTACTGTGTTGAGTTTTTGGTTTCAGCTACATTGCTGCTCTTGTACATTTTGCAGCAGCTGACTCAGAGCAACCTCTGGATAGACATGCATGGAACATACAATGCAGAAGGAGGCCATTTGGCCTATCAAGTTTGCACCGACCCACTTAAGCCCTCACCTCCACCCTATCCCCGTAACCCAATAACCCCTCCTAACCTTTTTGGTCACTAAGTGCAATTTAGCATGGCCAATCCACCTAACCTGCACATCTTTGGACTGTGGGAGGAAACCGGAGCACCCGGAGGAAACCCACGCAGACACGGGGAGAACGTGCAGACTCCGCACAGACAGTGACCCAGCGGGGAATCGAACCTGGGACCCTGGTGCTGTGAAGCCACAGTGCTATCCACTTGTGCTACCGTGCTGCCTAAGAACAAGAAGTAAAATTCTGCTGTTCAGAATAAATGCAGAGACAAACAGCCTTTGAGAACCCGCAGTTTTAGCCCTTTATACAAGAACTCCAATTGCAATGCCGAGTTAACTGGCTTACACCAGGATAGCATTGCGTGACATACAAAGGCCCTCAGTAACCCGTAAGTTACAGAAAATGCACATGTAGTCTTTGGACGAGGACATGACTGGGCTGAGTTGCGATAGCTCTCTGCAGTGGAATTGGCTGTCCGCTCTTGCAGCTGAGGTTCATGCATGAAGAGCAACCCCATTGATAGAGCATCAGTTAACACTTCTAGAATTGTAACCAGCATGAATCAATATCTTTTAGAAGGTGAGGAAATTGGAGAGAACAGAATTAAAAAAAAACATCTAGTATCCTTAAAATGGGAGATAAATCCATAATTCACATTCCGACAAGTGTTCACATGCACATTAATTAGTAAGAGGCTCATAATTTAGAAAACAACGAATCTCATTAGTTTCTAAATTTCTCCATCTTTAACATGTGGATCACAGTTTTAAGTGCTCTATAGCTTGATATTTGAAATGGACAGCTTTAAAAAAAAACAATTGAGCAACTATATCTTCTATTCCTTTGGTTATGTCTGAAAATTAGTTTTGCTTGGCAAGTTGTAAGGTATATCTCTGACTCGGGCCAGGCACTTCTTTCACTCTTTAGTTCCCATTCAAGTAAACTTCAACTCGGAAGATGTGAATTCAATGCACACAGATACATCACAGTACTTGCCATATGGTGAGCGAGGGTAGAAAGGGGTAGTCTCCTTCTGTGGAATTTCCTGTACTTTGCCAAACAGCTCACTGGTGGAGGCTTGATAGAACTTCACTGTATTTACAAGGCCACAGGTTTTAACGGCATCCAGAAGTCTCAGAGTGCCAACGCCATCAACATCTGCAGTATACTCTGCCAGGTCAAAGGAGATCTAAAGGAAATACAAAAATAAAGGCTTACTCACGGACAGCAGAGAGATATTCTGTCAAAGAAGTCTTTGTTACAAGGGATAAGGACCTCTTTTACAAGATAGTCTGACAACTTTAGGATTAAGAAAAATCTACTGATCAGTTGAAAAGAGCAGCAATAAAATCAAAGGTGCATCAGTTAAATTGTATAAAATAATTCTTTAATGTCAGTGGTAGTAGCACCCTTGCTTGAGTCAGAAGGTTATAGTTTCCCAAGCCCTTTCCAAAACGTAAGTGCATGAGCTAAGACTGGTACTTGAGGCATCAGCTTCCAGCTGAGATGTTAAACCGAGACCCCACTTGTCATTTCAGGTGGATGTGTACGTCACTATTTGGTAAAAAGCAAAGGGGTTTTCCCAATGTCCTGCCAACATTTAGGGGCTGGTTTAGCACAGTGGGCTAAACAGCTGGCTTGTAATGCAGAACAATGCCAGCAGTGCGGGTTCAATTCCCGTCCCAGCCTCCCCAAACAGGCGCCGGAATGTGGCGACTAGGGGCTTTTCACATTATTCACTCCATTGAAGCCTACTTGTGACAATAAGCGATTAATATTATAATATTAATATAATTTATCCCTCAACAACCACTATCAAAAACAAACTGGTTACTTATCTCACTGATGTTTGTAGGGACTTGCTGTGCTCAAGTTAGGTTGCTACAAAATTTTGGTGAAACATTTCAAAAGTAATTCAGTGGATGTGAAGTGTGTTGCCGTGTCCTGAGGACATGAAAGGCACGATGTAAAGGCAACTTGTTTCTTTGAAAACAAGTAATATATTCACATATATTATTATATGTGAATGTACCGATCCTTAAGCAACAACGTATATTTATCCATGCATTTACTGTGGTAAAAGTCCCACAAATTCCCTCCTAAATTTAACATATATTGACAAGAGTGACAAATAAGACCAAAGTTCAATATTATTTTAAAAGCCAAGCTTAACCTTCAGAGGTACAGTGCCATAATGAACCATGGTGAAACTTGCTCTTTTGGAAAATAGTCTGCAACCCCCACAAACTCCAAAATACATTTCATCAGGATCACGTTGTAATTGTTCATAATGACGAACGTCTCCATTTGGGAATAGGAAGGAGGAAGCAGTAAATAGACTAATCAGAAAGGAAACCCACACAGATGCAGAAGGATTCCTGGTTCATCCTCATGGGCCTCGTACTGACTGGCTATAGATCACTCCAGACACAGAAGGAGAAGGAGCATCTCTGCCGGCTCAGCTTGAGTCCAGCTCGGGTGGAGGTCACCTCATGCAAAAGGTAGGCACCGCAAAGAAATCTCGACCGGAGGGATTTCCTGGATTGGTTTGAATGCCTAGGTGGCGGGATCAGAAAATAATTTCCCAGGATGGGCCTGTTTTTTTTTGTCAGTTCCTTTTGCTTCCCCCAGATGGTCTCATGATTTTTAGAGTATGGCGGAGAGTGAGCATATTGGATTGGATTTGTTTAGTGTCACGTGTACCAAGTGCACTGAAAAGTATTTTTCTGCGTGCAGCTCAACCTGATCATTAGTACATGAAAAGAAAATACGTAATAGGGCAACACAAGCTACACATATTGTCATACACTTGACATCGTGATTGTGTGGAAAGGGCTTAATGGCCCACGGAGACTTATTCTGTCCGTCATTGTTTGAATTCGGATATTCAGAAAACCTCAGTATTTTGCATTCACTACACACCCAAAAATCGAATTAAGAATGCATGGGAGGAACGTAAAGCAGAGTAAGATGTATTAAAAATAGCTCAAAAGTCAATAGGTTGTAGCTTTTACAGTGTACTTATCTTTGCTGATAGATAGCCCTATCACAATCAACATCTTCATTATTTTAACAAGTAGACAATATAGATATGCAATTGACTCATTTGGTTTATTTTAATATCCATTTAACTTTTATGAATTTGGATTCCTCATTTTAAATGCATTAATATGTCAACCTAATCCCCTAGTACTCATTTTTGTTGAGAGCTATATTTACTGCTCCAGTCTAAGTCCTCCATTAAGGCTATAACGACAGACATAAATTTTACAATCCACTATCTATTTGGCTAAACCATTTGTCCTCAAGCTAGATAACTTTTTTTGGTCTCAAACAGGGTATTCAATCTTAATTCTTTTTTAGGAAGTGGCTAAGGCACCAATGAGCTTCACCGCCACGTATAGGTATCAGCAGTCAGCAAATGGCTTGCAGGGGTTAGCACCTATTCTCTCTGTCTACCCACACTTTTATTAGACTTCATTAGTGGAATGTACAGATCGTCAGATAAGGGAATGAAATGGAGCGCTGTGAGAGATAAAACTGCACATGAGAATCAGATTGTCCATAAAACTATGTCAGAAAAGTACACCCTCCTCATCATTTCCCCTTATCTCTCAACCATTCATTATTAATTTGATGGAGTGGGGGAGCTGTCAAGACTCTATGGCACTGGCTGTTTATCTTTCATAACAATCTTCAATCTACTGTTCACAATTTCTGCAGTTCTGAAATGACACAAAAGCTACCAGTCAGGCCTTTATGGCTTCGCATCGAAGATCACAGGCTGCTGGAATACATACTGACCAAAGGTATGGGTTGCGAAAGGACAAATGAACCTTCTAGTTGGAAATGTTGTGATTTTTATGACTAGTGACACTATTGTAACTTTAAAGTTTGCCAAGAGGTAAAATTCAAGCTGTGTCCAAAGCTTTTAACTAAAATCAAAAGCATAGTCACTTGAGAACAGCAGTGCTGAGATGTAAATGGATATCCAATTCATGTTTCTTTATATGCATCATGGGAGTTGAAGACTCAGTGTAAAATGTGGGAGGTGAACAACTCTGGCTTTCTAACATTCGTTTCATCTTATTCCCAGAGAAAAAAACCCGAAGAAACACAATGTCAATAAAAAAAGTTAATTGCGTGTTAACGTAACCATTTCAGCATTTGACTACAGAGAACTACTTTTTAAACACCACATCGGAATTGTGTTTGCCATGCAAACCAAGGCAAATATTACGACTTAATTAACACGTCATCTATCTTTCTCAGTCGGAAGAAGCCCCACCAACTACGAGCGAAGACCAATTACAACAATCTGAACATCTTTCTTGTTTACTAACAACTGATGGGTATGTGACATGGTGTCAGGCCTGATAAATGTGTTCATGCAAAATCCCAATGAACACTCTTTTAGCATAACCAGTAACCTATTTAATTCAATAGGTTCATGAATGAATCAAATAGAATTAAATGAATTAAAATGGGATGAAGCCAATGGAATTTTATGCAAAACAAATGCAAATTAGTGTAGTACCGGGGGGAAAATAAACCTCAAGGTTGTTAATGCATAAGTGTCAACAAAAATCACAATAAAATGATTAAAGCACACACAGATTTAAATCTATTAAAAATGTTTGCACTAATTGGCTTTTATAGTAGCAGCAGTCTGCCATTTAAACATACATTGGAAATGACAAATGTGATACCATTCAATTGCATCACTGTTAGTGCTGATAATTTACATTTCGGTTGGTTGCATAGGTTTTATAGCTGCATAATCTCTTCACCTTTTGTTTTATTGGGTAAAGTGGGATCATTTAACACAGTCAGCAGGCAAGTTGTAGGCTGCTTCCCAGAAATATCTCTCTTTCTGGGAGGACAGTGGGCCTACATTCATCTTTCACTCCCCGCACCATCATGGATTGATAAGGTTGAGAGCTTTTAATTTATGGCATTCACATCAGTCAGTGCAGCTCCCTCCTGGAGGCAAAATTTAGCCGGCACTCTACTGAGTAACTTAGAACAACCCTTTAAAGAGGCACACATAGACATGCTATGTCTGAGGCTGTCCCCATCCTTATTCGGACACTGCAGAAAGTCAGAAACAAGCATCCATCAGATACTCCTCAATACAAGGCACTACCTGCAGCGTCTCTTTCCCAAAAGCGCTGAACTCTGTGTCACCAATGCTACTGCCCCAGCTCTCTGCTGATGTTGCTGCCTGTCACGCACCCACTTGAATTGGTCCAATGTTTACACAGAAACAATAAATAAATTGAGTATTCAACGGGCGCAATTTAACTAAATGGGGACAAAGTCTCATGGCGTTTAGCCTCGTGTTTCTTGGCACTGCAAGAAACACAATGCTATAAAATGCGACTAGCTTTTGATAAGGAGCCTTAACGGGGAACACGCGGCTAAAGTCGCAGATAGCCCCGGTTTGTACATTGAGGAGCTCCGCTCTCCGGATCTCCTTAATGCAGCGAGAGATTGGAACGCCACTTAAAAATGTTTAAGTGGCGTACCGATCTCCGAGGCCGCCGGATGTGACACCCGACGCCCACCCTCAGCCCCAGCGCACTATGGGAGGGTCACCGCGCCCCCCCTCCCCCAACACCCTCGCAGGGCACCCCCAGCCCGATTGCACCCATGCAAAAAAGGCCAGCTTGGCACCTTGGCAGTGCCAACCTGCCAGTGTCCCATCCAGCTGGCAGCACGGGTGGCACCAGCAGTGCTAGAGGACCAACCTGCCCAAAGGGCATGCACCTGGGGGCCTCCAATTGCCTGGGAGACCCACATGAGTGCCGTTCCGTCTGAACGGCGCTCGCCTGAGGTCTCTGAGGCAATGGGATGGAATCCCAAAGCCTCGGGTATTTCAGGAACCTGCACATTAAAGTGAGACTAGCTGTCTCGCCTTAATATGCAGATTTGCTAAAAAAATGATCCTGTCCACAAATGGTGGGATTTACATCGCAACATCTTGTGACATTGCTTAGATCTCCCAAGGCGTAGCGAGCTGGGTAGATCCTGGGAGCGGGGTCTCCAGCTTCCATTGGCCATGCTGCACCGCGGCGAGCTGCCTTTTGGGTGCAGCGTGGCCATTAAATTGCACGCAACATGTTTGCATCTCTCCCACTTTTCCAAAAGACTGGGTGTACCGGCCGTAAAACTAATAGGCAATGTGTTAAACATGAACAAATGATGATTTGACAAGGTACCAGACGGCAGTTGGTACAACATACCCCAACAAAAATCACCATGCTCAAGGCACTCGGGGAGGGGAAACCTGGCCTCACTCCACCAAAGGTTGATGGCAGTTACAATGATTGTTACAATAGCTGATTTGTGTGAATGTTAAAGGCGTGAGAAACTTTTTCATACCTGATGCGCAATCAATTACTCTCAAGGCGACGTGATTCATAACTGAAGGCTTTAATCTGCTAGAACTCTTCCCCAGCAGCTTCGATACAGAAAGTGAAGGCTGCTGGGACGGCACCGGTTCTTATACTCCGCCTCTCAGGGAAGAGCTATGTGCAACAGCCAATGGTAGACTCCTGGGTCTAACCAATGGTCATCCACCTCTTAGGTACCGCAATACCTGGTACTACCACAATACCATTCAGTATCCTCCAGGGAGTTGAAGACAAAAATAAAAATTAAGTTGACTTGTTTATGAATGAAATACAAATTTCACCTTTAAATGTCTTCAATCCTAAAATTGGTGAAAACTGAGACATGAGGCTGCAGACCAGCCTCACTGTCGTTGGCTGTTCTCGATTTGAGGATGCCGTCTACTCAGGGTTGCAGGTTTCTGCCATGAGTCTTCATTTGGCTGAATAGGCCGATTCTCGACCCACAGATCTTTGGGCACATGAGGTGGCACATCGCATTAGGTGAAGGGATCCAAACTGCAGGACTTTCTTCCTTTCTTTTATTCTCTTCCACTGTCCTGCCCCATTGTTAAGACATTGTGACTCAAAGCATGATGCAGCATGATGGATGGGCTTTCACCATTTTGAATTATTGATAGTAAGACCCTCCCAGTCATTACTGCCAATGTTGCTTCACTGAAAGATTCAGAGAGCGTTTGAGGCATTTTCCTTGCCCCACCTGGAACGTTCGCCATTTGCGTATAGAGAAAACAGGACTTGGCCTACAGTCATTAAGAACACAACCATTTTTTGCTTTTCAAAATTCATGAACCGAGTTACAAATTCTCACATGTCGATTCCCTTAAGTCATTGACATTTCTTCAAAATAAATCAACTCAACCACATGCCATTTAAAAAAAAATTACATTTAGAATACCCAATTCATTATTTCCAAGTAAGGGGCAATTTAGCGTGGCCAATTCACCTAGCCTGCACATCTTTGGGGTTGTGGGGGTGAAACCCACGCAAACACGGGGAGAATGTGCGAACTCCACACGGACAGTGACCCAGAGCCGGGATCGAACCTGGGACCTTGGCGCCGTGAGACAGCAGGGCTAACCCACTGCGCCACCATGCTGCCCTTCCACACGTCATTTAAAAAAATAAATTTAGAGTACCCAATTATTTTTTTCCAATTAGGCAGTATTCTAGCATGGCTAATCCACCTAACCTGCACATCTTTGGGTTGTGAGGGTGAGACCCACGCAGACACTGGGCCGGGATCAAACCTCGTTTGTCAGTGCCGTAGGCAGCAGAGCTAACCACTGAGCCCTTAAATGCCATTTTAATCAATAAAATTATGATCATTATCAACGGTCAGGACTATGTCGAGTACACAGAGGTACATGTGTCTGAGTGCATATTTTCTTCTGCTGTGGGGGATGAAAGCTATGTTGAGGACAATATGTTAAATTTGTCACGGGTATTGTTTTGAATTGCAATGTAATTCACCAGACTCTTGGCAAATAAATCAACAGCATCTTCAATTCTTTCAACAGCACCGAAGTTTAAGATTTATGCTGGGTAGGAGACTCTATAGCCGCTAATGTTCACGGTGTCATTTTACATGAATAAAATCAATACAGTTTGATGATTGTGTGGCTACCAGCCTGTGGAACAGACATGAAACATCCAGTCCAAGGTCCCAGAAAGGTTCTGCTCTTGGGATATAAGTAACACCGGCCAGATAGTAAATACTGCACCACCCACCCGCGCTCCCCCGCCCCACCAATGCTGTGAGTAGATCACAATGGTTTCGGGCGGGAGGACATTAGTCAAACAGTTGGACTTTTACAACAAGCTGGCAATTTTCATTGCAATTTTCTGGTTCCAGCCTGAAATTTGTCAGCTCTACCGAATTTAATTTCATTGGTTTCACATGGTGGGATTTGAACTCATGACCTGCGGGTTGCCTCAGTCTGCTCTACTGACAACTTAATGACCCGATTATTATAATCTTTCAAAAACTACAGCAATGGACCAATTCACTCCATGGTATCCCGTCTGCCAATTTACGGTTAATCAATATGCTAAAATGAGCAGGAGGGGGGAGACAGAGGTAAAGGGTCCCATTTATAGGGCACCCATCTGGACTCGAAGTGAAGGTAGAAAGCAGCCAGGCGGGGACAGGTTTTCAGAGCAGCAACATGGCAAGGTTCACCAAACGGCCTCGCTGGAGATCGTGACAGGGGCAGTCCAATCCAGAAAGACCATTTTGTTTCCGGAGAATGGCAGGAGGCGGCCTGCCAGACAAACAAAGGAGGTCGTGGCTGGAGGTCACCAAAGAGGTCAGCAGCCGGAGCTTAGTTAGCAGGACTCGGGCCCAGTGTAGGAAGTGCTTCGATGACCTTCTGCGTTCTCATCAAGTTCTGTTTGTGTGAAGCAAAGTGAAGCAGTCAGCCCTGAATATAATACAGCGATGGATGTGGGCAGTGTCATGATATTCAAACACACACATCATGATAGACACACCAACAGACAAATCAGCACACACAACACGACAACCAATCATAGACAAGGACAGAGACAGTATAAGAGAAGAAACACGACACCTGGTGGCCAGTAGATCTGGAGACCAGGACAAGGACAGGACCTGATTAACATCACACACAGGGAGTCACCACGTGCAGAGTATCAAGACAGAACTGTAAATAACAAGTTGAAATAAAACAGCGTTGTACCAAATACAACAGTGTTGGTTCATCTGTACATCAGAACACCCAACACTACAGGCAGGAGGGCCTCAAGGCCGGCAGCAGGTACACTGAAGAGATTATTGCCCATTACCAACTCTCATCTGAGAGAAGGGAGCAAAGTAACGTAAGCGAGGGAGAATAGTAAAGCAAGCCCTGGACAACTGTAATGACAGGAGCATCACTTCCCGACAATGGATCATGATGGGCAAATAGGAAGTTAAGTGTAGCTGACCCCTGACCTCCTCATCCATAGAATCCCTACAGTGCAGAAGGAGGCTACTTGGCCCATGGAGTCTGTACCGATCCTCCGAAAGAGCACTCTACCCAGGCCCACTCCCACACCCTATCCGCGTAACCTCGCGCGCATTGACCATGGCCAATCCACCTGGGAGGAAACCGGAGCACCCGGAGGAAACACACGCAGGTACGGGGAGAACGTGCAAACTCCACACAGGCAGTCACCCAACGCTGTGATTGAACTTGGGTCCCTGGCGCTGTGAGGTAGCAGTGCTAACCACTGCTCACATTGCAGGAAAAATGAGCACACAATCCTTGCGAGAGGAGTCATTCCTCTGGCGGTTGAGTAGCCAACCCGTTAATATTGACGCTCATGGAGAAAGAGGCTCTGGACATTGAAAGGATGGCTGCAGAGCAGGCAGTCAGCGAAGGCGAGATTAGTGTGCCGCAGAAAGAGGATGAATGTTTATTCAATGCTCCATGGATGGGCTTCAGAGCAGTTTCCAACTACACAGAGTCAGAGAATCTTTATAGTACAAAAAGAGGCCATTCAGTCTATGAAACAGTATTCTACCTGGTCCCATTCACCTGCCTTACCCCCGTAACCTTGCACATTCTCTCTTTTCAGATAGCAATCCAATTCCCTTTTGAATACCTCGATCAAACCTGCCTTCACCACCTTCTCAGGAAGTGCATTTCAGACTGCAACCCCCAAAATCTTTTTCCTCACATCATTTTTACTGCTTTTGTCCATTATTTTGAATCGGTGCCCTTGACGCTCCTGCGTGGGAACAGTTTCTCACTATTTAATCCTGTCCATACCTCTCAAGATCTTGAATACCTCTATCAAGTCTCCTCTCAGCCTGCTTTTCCCCCAAGAAAAACAGTCACTACCTCCCCAATCTATCCTCATTGCAACAGTTCTTTATCCCTGGAATCATTCTTGTGAATATTCTCTGTACTCTCTCCAATGTCTTCATATCATTCCTCAAGCACGGCGCCCAGAACTGGAGGCAGGATTCCAGATGAAGACTGACTAGTAGTGTCTTATGCAAATTTAACATGACTTACTCTTGTATTCTATTCAACTCTTAATAAAGCCACAGATGCTATACGCTTTATTATCTGCTCTCTCAACATGCCTTGACATCTTCAATGATTTATGTACGTCTACACCAAGGTCTCTCTGTTCCTGCACCTTGTTTGGAGTTTCTCCCTTCATTTTATAGTCTCTCCATATTCGTCTTGTCAAAATGAATCTCTACACGGTGATGAATTTGGGATTTTTGATATATTGGATTATAAACATTTAGAAATTTAAGGGTCAAAATGAAATGAAATGAAATGAAAATCGCTTATTGTCATAAGTAGGCTTCAAATGAAGTTCCTGTGAAAAGCCCCTAGTCGCCACATTCCGGCCCCTGTTCAGGGAGGCAGTTACGGGAATCGAACCGTGCTGCTGGCCTGCCTTGGTCTGCTTTCAAAGCCAGCGATTTAGCCCTGTGCTAAACCTGGGTTAGAGCGTGCTTGCCTGCAGTCGTCATGTTTTTCTTAAATAATCTTGTTTTGCAAGACCAGAAAGCTTTAAGGAGCCAGAGGTGAAGTTGACCAGAGTAAAAAGCCTGGGCTAATGCAATGTTGCTTGACTAGGGGGAGCCCCTGGTGAGCTAATGTGTTTTCAACCTGGGGAGTTAATTTGTTTTCAGCTTGTGGGGGTGGGGGGGTAGGATGATGTCTTGCTGGGGGGGGGGGGGGGGGGGGGGGGGAGGGCGAGGTATTCACACATTTTGAGAAAGCTTTTGAGTTGACTTTTGATCTGGCTAACCTTTAACCCACAAGTAAAGTGTTTAGCTCTCACAGCAGGATAGTAAACAAAAAAAACTTAAAAGGTATTTAAAACAATTACAGACTTGTCTGAGGACAAGGAAGAAGCTTAAACAAAACAGTTGAAACAGGGGCAGCACGGTGGCGCAGTGGTAGCACTGCAGTCTCACGGCGCCGAGGACCCAGGTTCGATCCCGGCTCTGGGTCACTGTCCGTGTGGAGTTTGCACATTCTCCCCGTGTTTGCGTGGGTTTCGCCCCCACAACCCAAAGATGTGCAAGGTAGGTGGATTGAACACACTAAATTGCCCCTTAATTGGAAATAAATGAATTGGGTACTCTAAATTTATATTAAAAAAGCAGTTGAAACAGCTTTTTGAAGACACCCAGCCAGAATCTGCAGGGGTTCTAACAGGAGCCAAATCTGTTCTGGAAAGCGCATTACTCTGTGCCTTTGGGATGTGGGATGGATTGAGAGTTGTAACGTTTTTTTCTTGTCGTTGAATTGGGAATAAAGAGGGTAATTAATGGTATTGTACTTACTGTATTGAGCAGTATTGTTGAAGGGGTAATTGTAAGTGACTTTCGAGTGTGAGATTAAAGATTTTAATTTTGTGTTAACAATAACGTTTTGTTTTAAAAATACCAAATCCCTATTTTTTTTCTGCGATCACTCCTGGAGCAAAGTATTCTTTCCGCACAGTCATGCAAAATAAACAAAAATGTTGGTGTTTCAGTTCAATATCCATGTCACTGTTGGGGTCTGGTCTGGGATCGTAATACTCATATTTCTCTGAATTGAACGTCATCTGCCACTTGTCTGCCCAATCCACAAATACATCTGTGTTCATTTGAAGTTCAAGGCTGTCTTCATCGCAGTTGACAAAGTTTCCAAGCTTCAGATCATCTGAAAATGTTGAATCATGCCCTGAGCATCACAGTCTCTAGGTCATTAATATATATATATCAGGAAGAGCAAGGGTTCCAACACTGAGACCTGGGGAACTCACCTCCAAACCTTCCGGCAATCTGAAAAACAACCATTTATCACTACTCCCTGTTTCCTGTCACTCAGCCGACGCATTGGAGGAGAAGGGCAATGCTAGCCAAGTTTACCCAGACGGAGGTGCAGAGTCACCAAAGCCATGTACAAAACAGGTGCGAGCGGAGCAGCAACAGGTGATGTGTGGACATCTGTCAGTATTTCCTGAGTAAGAAGTCTTACAACACCAGGTTAAAGTCCAACAGGTTTGTTTCAAATCACTAGCTTTCAGAGCACTGCTCCTTCCTCAGGTGAATGAAGAGGTACGTTCCGGAAACATATATATAGACAAAGTCAAAGATGCAACACAATTCTTTGAATGCAAGCATTTGCAGGGAATTAAGTCTTTACAGATCCAGAGATAGGGGTAACCCCAGGTTAAAGAGGTGTGAATTGTCTCAAGTCAGGACAGTTGGTAGGATTTCGCAAGCCCAGGCCAGATGGTGGGGGGTGAATGTAATGTGACATGAATCCAAGATCCCGGTTGAGGCCGTACTCAAGTATGCGGAACTTGGCTATAAGTTGCTGTTCGGCAATTCTGCGTTGTTGCACGTCCTGAAGGCCGCCTTGGAGAATGCTTACCTGGAGATCAGAGGCTGAATGCCCTTGACTGCTGAAGTGTTCCCAGACTGGAAGGGAACATTCCTGCCTGGCGATTGTTGCGCGATGTCCGTTCATCCATTGTCGCAACGTCTGCATGGTCTCGCCAATGTACCACGCTTCGGGACATCCTTTCCTGCAGCGTATGAGGTAGACAACGTTGGCCGTGTCGCACGAGTATGTACCGCGTACCTGGTGGGTGTGTTCTCACGTGTAATGGTGGTACCCATGTCAATGATCTGGCACATCTTGCAGAGATTGCCATGGCAGGGTTGTGTTGTGTCGTGGTCGCTGTTCTGAAGGCTGGGTAGTTTGCTGCAAACAATGGTTTGTTTGAGGTTGCGCGGTTTTTTGAAGGCAAGTAGTGGGGGTGTGGGGATGACCTTGGCAAGATGCTCGCCTTCATTGATGACATGTTGAAGGCTGTGAAGAAGATGACTTAGTTTCTCCACTCCTGGGAAATACTGGACGGCGAAGGGTACTCTGTCGGTTGTGTCCCGTGTTTGTCTTCTGAGGAGGTCGGTGCGTGTTCTTTGCTGTGGCGCGTTGGAACTGTCGATCAATGAGTCGAGCGCCGTATCCCGTTCGTCCGTTAGATGTCTGTTATACGCCTCCTCGTCTGAGCAGATCCTGTGCATACGGAGGGCTTGTCCATAGGGGACGGCTTCTTTCATGTGTTTAGGGTGAAAGCTGGAGAAGTGGAGCATTGTGAGGTTATCCCTGGGCTTGCGGTAAAGCGAAGTGCTGAGGTGACCGTCCTTGATGGAGATGAGTGTGTCCAAGAATGCAACCGATTCTGGAGAGCAGTGGGTCCAAAGGAAAAAAATGTCATCGCTGTATCTGGTGTATAACGTCGGTTGAAGGTCCTGTGCGGTGAGGAGGTCTTGTTCAAACTTGTGCATGAAAATGTTCGCATATTGAGGTGCGAATTTGGTCCCCATGGCTGTTCCATGTGTCTGGATGAAGAACTTGTTGTCAAAGGTGAAGATGCTGTGATCCAGAATGAAGCTGATGAGTTGCAGAATTGCGTCTGGTGATTGGCAGTTGTCGGTGTTGAGTACTGAGGCTGTTGCAGCAATGCCGTCGTAATGGGGGCTGCTGGTGTAGCATGCCGAGACGTCCATTGTGACGAGGAATGTTCCTGGTTCAACTGGTCCATGGGTGCTGAGTTTCTGTAAGAAGTCCGTCATGTCGCGACAGAAGCTGGGTGTTCCTTGTACAATGGATTGTTTCAAGATGCCCTCGATGTAGCCAGAGAGGTTCTCACACAGGGTCCCATTGCCTGTTACGATAGGCCAGTCTGGTGTGTTGGCCTTGTGTATTTTCGGGAGGCACAAATCTGGCCTGGGCTTGTGAAATCCTACCAACTGTCCTGCCTTGAGACAATTCACATCTCTTTAACCTGGGATTATCCCTCTCTCTGGATCTGTAGACTTAATTACCTGCAAATGCTCGCATTCAAGCATTGTGTTGCATCTTTGACTTTGTCTATATATATGTTTCTGGAACATACCTCTTCATTCACCTAAGGAAGGAGCAGGAGCTCCGAATGCTAGTGATTTGAAACAAACCTGTTGGATTTAACCTGGTGTTGTAAGACGTCTTACTGTGCTCACCCCAGTCCAACGCCGGCATCTCCACATCATCGGTTTTTCCTGAGGCAGTGCAGTTCCTGGTCATGGACTGACTTATCCATTTTCATCACATGACCACTACAAAGTATCAGGCATTTGAACACATGAGCTCCTCCTTCGGACGTGTGGCCTCCCCCATGCAGAGCCACATGCGACAGTCCTTGAATGGATGCAGGAGTGTAAACAGATTGTATGATGCATTCTATATCGTTGACCAGTCCCTGGTATTGATGGCAAAAGTATTCTCGAGCACCTGGTAAGTACAGTCATGCACATGGGCCACGAAAAGAGATGAGGCAAGAAGGGATGATGTAGATGTTGCCGCCACCCAAGAGACCCCATCTCCTGAAGTCACCTCCTTCTCCTGTCTGTCTGAGACACATGATAAGCCTCATGCCCCCATGATTGTGGCTGTCCCTGCACAACCTGTCGCTGTATCATCACACACACACTAAGCCTTGAGACAGGGTGCCACAGATACCCCCTTGAGGAGCCTGTCTCCACATCTGCTCCAGCAAAGATGGCAGAGAAATGGCATTAGCATCTTATATTGAGTCAGCAAGGATTGAAGCAATGGATGATGGGGCACGGTGAGGCACTGAATACAAGCAGCAGACGTTTCGATGAACTGGAATTTGTGGAGGAGGAGGATTAAAGAAAAGGACTGGTTCAGTCAAGCCCGGAACATCATGGAGGAAGTTGGGTGACAAGAGTTTAGGGAGGAGGTCACCAAAGGAGCTAAAGCTGAGACTCATGGATGAGATGAGCCTGGTAAAGGCAATGGGGTTGATGGGGAAAAGTAGAGAGAGATCATGGCTCTACAAAGAGAAGGATTGGGGGACAACAGGCTTAGTATACAGGGGAGAGTGGTGGGAGAAAAGCCATTGAGGCCGTTGAACAGATGGCCTCTATCTGAAGACACATCAATCCACAAATTCTTGCAGCTTTTAGAGTTGGGAAAAGAAAACAAGAATTTATAGAAATAGTCAATGGTTGAGGAAAGGAATCTCTTTGCTCATATTTCCTTCCAGAATAATTTTAATAGGGGCTGTTCTGACCATGGGGGACAAGGTTTTAACAGAACGTTATGTGCTGAAACCACAGTTGGCAGTGAAATGCTAATTACTAGGTTAATTCAAATCGCTTCCCCTGTAATTAGCAGGAGACAAAAATGGGACCTCTAAGAGCAGGGACTGTGAGAGAACGAATGAGAATGAAGATTTTGCTGAAGACTAACAGGTTGTGCGACAGTAGCAGGGCTGACACAATGGCGAAAAGCTAGGTAATTCAGAGTTAGAAATGTTATTGAAAGCAAGTTGGAGGAGGATGTATACAGAGTCAGTTGCTGAAGGATAATTCCAGAGGATGGTACGGACGAAAGATACATGGAAGTGATTGGAGATAACTTGTGTTACTGCCGGCTAACACAAACAAAGCCAATCACAGTTTGGTAAATGGGAACAAACCCTTGGGTTCTTTATTGATGAACAACAGGCTACATACAGGACTACAAGAGAGCTGTACATGGATATGCCACCAGGGGATCAACATTGCTCCAACTGCTGTGTCGCATGTTAACCTGCATCTTTTCCTGTGGATATGATGTATTTTAACCATGTACATAATCATTGATGTGCTAATCAGAACACACACATGCATTAAAGCAATATTCACAACAGTGTTGATTAACACCACTGGAGTATACAGGCTATGAGAAATAGTGAAGTCAAAAAGATGACTGAACAAGGCAGGGGCATTTAATGGAGGGAAGAGGTAGAGGGAGGACAGAAAGTCGGTGAATTGAGAGGAAACGGGAGAAAAGCAAAATACTTCACAGCAGAAAGTATTTTGGACAAGTTACCTAAAATGCATTTTAAAAGTGTATTTATTTAAATTTAAAGAGCCCAATTCTGTTTTTTCCAATTAAGGGACAATTCAGCGTGGCCAATCCACCTACGCTGCACATCTTTGGGTTGTGGGGGTGAGACCCACGCAGACACGGGGAGAATGTGCAAACTCCACAAGGATAGTGACCCAGAGCCGGGATTGAACCCGGTCCTTGGCGCCGTGAGGCAGCAGTGCTAACCACTGCGCCACCAGGTGAAATGCAATTTAAATCAGAAAAATAACGTGAAATGATGTTAAGAATGTAAAACATAAAGTAGTCATCCCAGTTTGTGACCACACTGTTAAAGAGTTTTAAAAATCCAGGCTCAAGGGGCCAAATGGCTATTCCCAATTTGTATGTTTGCACAGTTGGATTCCTGACTAAAAAGGGAATCAAAGGTTATCAGGGCTGAGCGGGAATGTGGAGCTGAGGCCAGATCAGATCAGCCATGGATAGTGGAGCAGATTCAAGGAGCTGAATGGTCTACATTTTAAAAATGTTTGTATGCTTGTTTGTCAGTAGCACCAGTAGAGTTGCTTTATAATTACTCGCTCAAAACAGCTTCTCTGGACACAGCAAGAGCCTCTCATTTCGATACTGCAGAACCAACACTGCCATTTAGTTTGGGGGGGGGGGGGGGGGGACAGGGGGTCATGGATAGTGACGACGGGCTATTTCTAGCTGCACTCTGATCATAATCTATGCCTTTGTTCTGCAACTTGTATCGGTAATTATTTGGTCAATTATGCAATCTCCAATTTTAATTATTTTGTTAATCTCCACTACTTACAAAAATCAGCAGCGGCTAGTAAACATTCTCAATAGAAAGCCTCCAGGATTACACCATCTATAACGAATGCGTAATGTTACAAAAGGATCGTGAAGTTCTTTCTGCAGATCTATGAAGCAGAAGGGCTTCATGTAAGACCTAACAAATGTGGGCATATACACGGATAAGAACTGTAATTCTGCACGCACCTGAATTTAACACTTATTCAAATCAATTTAGATCAACCTTTATTTTTTATTAAGACATGCTTTATAAAATGACCAGAATTTGGGTACAAAATTATTTTTCCCCTCAGTAAATTTAAAAACTACCCCATCCCTTGGTAGCTAGCATCGGCTACTAACCTGCTCCATACAGCAAAAGCGTTTCGGCGATCAGAATGGCACAACAAATCTGAGGCTTTGAATAGGGCTGAAATCATAAAGGATCTTCTTGTCAACACTGGAGAAACCAGCCTGCGATAGATGCGACGCAGTCTTCACTGGTGAGAAACTATTTAATGCTTTAACCTTTCAAGTATGTGAGAGTGAAGTGTTCTGAAGTGGTGATGAATTAAGTAGTAAGTGCTCTTTTCAGACTATGTTGGCAAGAGCCATCTGTGTGACACTCCACAGCAATTGATGAAGCCACAATTGACTAAAAGGCAGAGCACGACAGACAGGGAAGAAGGTTGCCACAGCCTTGAATTTTTGTGGCTCTGGATCCTTCCAGTTAACCACAGAAAATCTTGGGAATATTAGCCAGTGAGCTGCAAAGACCCGTATTCACCGAGTAATAGATGCTCTTTTCTGGAACTCTTGACTTCATCAGCTACGGCATGTTGCAAACAGAGAAGAGAGGCAGCATTATCCACTTTAACAAGCTTGCTGGATATCCGAGGGGGCATGAGTTTACACTGCTCCATTGTTCCAGGAAGTTATGATGCAAATTTCCATTGGCAACGTCGACACAGAAACCTAGGGCACGATCTAACGTCCATGCCGTGGGATATCTAACGGGATCTAGCAAAGCGTTGCGATCTCGATCCTGCCCACAATGGGCAGGGCCTAAATTTGCATATTCAAATCTGCGGTCAGGGACTCTCAAGTATGCACTCGCCGGAGTTACCCAAGGCGCAGGATCTAACCCCGGCGCCTCGGCGACCCCGAGCGCTGCTTATCACTGGCCTTCACCAACGTGGACCAGGCAAAATGGCACTTGCCGGAGGTGGGGGGGGGGGGGAGGAATCACCCAGGTGATGGAGAGTCACCGGTGGTCAACCCTTGGACAGGGTGGTACCTGGCACTGATGATGCCAACCGTGCACCTTCAGACTGCCAACCTTGCAGCCTGGTAGTACCACTTGGTCAACCTGGCACATCCAGGGTGCCCAGGTGGCACTGCCTGGGTGCCAGGCTGGCAGTGCAAAGGTGTCCAGGTGGCATTTTGGCTGCAGTGCGATTCGGGCCCGGGTGGTGGGGCCCTTATGAGGCGGGGTGCAGGGGGCCTGATGACCGCCTCGTTGGGGCTTTGGGGGAGTCCGGAAGCCTTAGTGGGAGGCTAGAGATCGGGGAATCATTTAAAAACGGTGCCCCAATATCTTCCTGCACTGGCGAGCGGAGCTGGTTATTGGGGGAAATGGGACTAAGTGCGGTCTCGGAGGGCTGTTCATCGCGGAGGCCCCAAAATGAAGCTGTCCTGTTTAATAGCGGGGTCTTTCTCAGTGCTGCCATCACCGGCAAACACCCAGCTAAATACCCTCGACACGGAGCCTCTGTTTCATTTCGCTAAATCGTTGCCAACAAATCTGTAATTTGGGATATAAAAATTTAGGAACAAATATTGTAAAGGTAGCAAAACCAAGGTGAAGGCGATTAAAGTCGAAGTTTGTTATTGAAATTAAAGCTTTCTCTACTCTTCCAGCTAATTGGTTTCTATTAAAGTAACATTTCAGAGCAGGAAACCGGGTTTTACCTTAAAACAAAATAAAAGTTCCATGCTATAAAAAGAAGCATATTGTAATAATTAATCACATTGCTACGTATTTCATGCTCTGAAGACAATGTATATACAGTTCTGTTGAAGGTAAATTAAATTATTAATCTTAATACAATTCAGACCTTACTCGGAATTACTTCTGTTATAAATCAGCCTATTTGATTGACCTAACCTAGGAAAATTATTAACAAAACCATTCTCTAAACTGTACCAAGTATTAGTGGTATTAAGTTTTAGAATGCATCGATAAATTGGAGAATTTGTTGATAAATTCTAAGACCGTTTTTTTCTGTTCTCTCCCACAGCCCCCTCCCACCCCTCAGCGAAGAAGTTCCTATGGGAAGGAAGCTGAACGAAACAGTATTCCATGCAAGCAGTGTAATTTCCTCGTCAAAAATGCAGTACTCGGAACATAGGAAATCTCAACAACAGGAAAAGGCTGGTTAACCCAACAAATTCATTCCTCTTTAAATTATCCTAACCCCACCGTCTGATCATATTCCTCACTCTTTCGCCAGAAACATATTTTGTCTCATTAGCCAATTCACCCTATTTGATTCCCAAATAATTAACTTAATTTAACGTCTTTATGTCTCTTCACACGAAAAGCTCTTTCGGAAAGAACCAGAAACTGTTGTACAGTTAAAAGAAAACTAAGCAAGTCCCTTATCACTGTTCAATGGTAGATTTACTTTGTTGAAAAGCAGCATTCAACATATCCAAAATAGCTCTGTAATATGCTTCATGCTAAACAGCAGCAATTCAACTATGTGGTACTGCAGTTTCTTAACCCAAAATATTGTTTGAATAAACTAATTTGCCTATTTGTAATCTGGTAGTGGTTACCAACGCAAGAAAAATTCCAAAGCAAACTGCAGCACAGACAACCGTTTTAGTACAGTAGGTTGTGAGGCTTCAAATATATTACACGTCAGGCCGTAAGAAATAGGAACAGGAGTAGGCCATTTGGCCCTTCGAGCCTGCTCCGCCATTCCATAGGAACGTGGCTGATCCTCTCGTTCACTTTCCTGCCTTTTCCCCTCATTGATCAAGAATCTATCGGTCTCAGCCTTAAATATACACAAGGGCCCTGCCCCTACAGCTCTGCGGCGAGGGAGTTCCCTCCTCATTCCAGTTTTAAATTGGCACCCCCTTATTCTGAGACGAAGCCCTCTGGTCTGAGACTCTCCCATGAAGGGAAACATCCCCTCAGCATTTACTGTCAAGCCCCTTGACATCCTTCATGTTTCAATGAGATCACCTCTCAATCGTCTAAATTCCTACTTCAATTTCTTTGCTCGAGTGTGTAGTTGCAGGCAGTGCTATTCAACCACTCCTTCCATTAGACTGCATTCTAACATATGCCAAATATTGTTGCAATAGATTACAGACTTAATTGAAAAAAGATTTGGCGGGAATTAACCACCACTTCTTAATTAGTCTTCCTGTACTCTTTCCAAACTTGACGGTGTACCATGTTACAAACTGTAGATCTAGACATGAGGTTTTACGTTTTATTTTTAGGTTGAATACTGCTTATGGAACACAATGAGATTCCTCACTCCTGTACAGTATAGACACTAACTGCATGTTGTCTTCCCTCAGTTTTACCTAATCCTTGCCGTTTGCAGTCGTACACCACAGACTTGAAATACCAAAGGAATAGCAAGTTTAAAGCATCGCCTTTTCATAGTCATGGTGCAAAATTTAAATGTAATCTTAAGTGTTTAAATATTAAACAGAAGTACTTTCCAAATCCATTTAGATATGGTAACAGGAAAGATAAAAATGGATATCCGAGGATCTTCTTTGAGATCTTTGAGGTCTTACTTGGCAGAAACCACACGGAATAGCTGAAAAGACTTAAAGTTCCAAACACATCTCAAAACATATGCCAAACTAATTTATCCCAACAGCTATTTAAAGATTTTGTAATTTAGTGATGAAAGTAGAAGGGTACAATATGACTTTCAACTGAACAATATTCATTCATATTTCTGACGAACAAATTCATTGTTGGGCAGCACGGTAGCACAGTGGTTAGCACAATTGCTTCACAGCTCCAGGGTCCCAGGTCCGATTCCCGGCTTGGGTCACTGTCTGTGCGGAGTCTGCACGTTCTCCCCGTGTGTGCATGGGTTTCCTCTGGGTGCTCCGCTTTCCTCCCACAGTCCAAAGATGTGCAGGTTAGGTGGATTGGCCATGATAAATTGCCCTTAGTGTCCAACATTTCCCTTAGTGTTGGGTGGGGTTACTGGGTTATGGGGATAGGGTGGAGGTGTGGGCTTGGGTAGGGTGCTCATTCAAAGAGCCAGGGCAGACTCGATGGGCCGAATGGCCTCCTTCTGCACTGTAAATTCTATGATTCTTCCAGTATAATGATTAGTGTTGGGGGTCATTTCTTCCCTAGCACTTGTGCAAATAGATTCAATTCATAAACAACAGTTTTCCATAAAATCAAGTACATGTTCTTTCTAAATGTAGGACTTCAACAACAGCGCCACCTGGAGGCTTTAAGCAGCGACCTGTTTGTGGTGCCTGTTATGATCCCTTTAGAGACCAGCAACTTTTAAATGGAAATTCGATTCAAACTTTTGGTTAATAGCTGAGAAGATGACAACGAGCTTTCGTGTTTTAAGACTTTTACTTTAACAAGCAATCTAGGAACAAAATTGACTAAATGCTATTTGTGTACGCAACAGATAGTTTAAACTACACAACTGAACGTTCCCTTTTTATTTCTAATACTCAGAAAGTCTCATGCCCTATGGTTATACTTTGCTCTGTCCCTTAAGTAGAGATTGTGAGTAATTCTTACCTCCCAAGGATTTACTTCTGTTCCTTTCCTTCCCCAGCCTGGTAACGTTTAACCCCAGAACTATCTTTCACAGTGTATGTTTTTCCTGCAGATTCTCTCTCCAGTGCAAGCTAGGCAAATCTTGCAGCCTTATTTCACATTCTCATGAGTTTGGTCTTTTAAATCCAAGAACGAGCTCCCACTATACTACATTACTGCACAGTGAAGCAGAGAGACATCCAGCTTCTGGCTGCTCACTCTTGCCCAGACCCTGGCAGATGGTCTTTTGAGTTCAAAGTCCGAAGATGTGCAGGTTAGGTGGATTGGCCATGCTAAATTGCCATTATTGTCCAAAAAGGTTTAGGTTGGGTTACTGGGCTACGGGGATAGGGTAGAGGTGTGGGCTTAGGTGGGGTGCTCTTTCCAAGGGCTGGTGCAGCTCGATGGGCTGAATGGCCTCCTTCTGCACTGTAAATTCTATGATAATCTATGATATCACTGAGGAAAGCCTGTAACCTCATCACACAATTATGTCCTGAGGACTCTCCCCTTCTCAAAGCCCATCTCCATGGTGGTGTGAATCATGTCGGCCTTGTATCCAGGTAGGAATACTGAGTAGTTATTCTTTAGATACCAACTCTATTCTACCTTGGGAGTAAATAGGTAATTTAAAGCCTAACTGTTTCCAACACTACATTCTTAACACCTTCCTCGGAACGTGGAGACTAGCAGTCTAACCACCGTAAGCACAGATGCTTCTGCCATTGTCTCCAAGTGCGAACATCTCCTTTCCAGAAAAAAAAAACCTAGGCCTTCCTGTAAACTTTAACAGCCAATCTGCTCAGGCCTGTTGTTAAGTAGACTTCCAAACAGGTCATGTGACTCTCCTTCATTTTATCTTAAACTACTGCCAGAGGGCGAGATTTTCCACACCCCCTGTGGTATATTTAATATCGGCAGAGATAGCCAGCCATCGGCGGGATCTTCTGGTCCTGTCACTGTCGACAGGAATTCCCGTTCTATGTATCCCCCCCCCGCTGGGAAACCCGTGATTGGTGGTAACCCTTGAAGGGACCAGAAGATCCTGCCGGTGAGAATAACCGGAAAATTCAGCCCACAGTCTAGAAAGAAAACAATCTTTTAAACCTCAGTTGTAATAACATACAAGATGGAGAAAACGAGGCGGAACATTGTCATTGTTTATCCCTCAACTTCTATTGGCTGGTAACACTCAACGTGTCCCAACCTGTCCCTGCCAGTGCTCTAGGATTTTGTAAGTTCATTTTTAAAAAATGTTCCCAATTAAGGGACAATTTAGCGTGGCCAATTCACCTACCCTGCACATCTTTGTCTTGTGGGGGTGAGACCCACGCAGACACGGGGAGAATGTGCAAACTCCACATGGACAGTGACCCGGGGCTGGGATCGGACCCGGGTCCTCAGCGCCATGAGGCAGCAGTGCTAACCACTCTGCCACCGTGCCGCCCTGATTTTGTCAGTTCATGAGTAAAATGTTATTTATCACAGAGGTACAGCATTAGTTAGAAACATCAATAACAAAAAATAAGGGGCGGGATTCTCTGTCGTGTGCCCGCCACGGCCGGCAGTGGGGTTCTCCGTTCCGCCAGTCAGTCAATGGGCTTTCCCATTGTGGGCAGCCCCACGCCGTCAGGAAATCCCCGGGCATGGCGACGTAACGGAGAATCCCGACAGCGGAGAATCCAGCCCAAGGTTTTTCAGAAATAGGAAGCCTGACAGCTTTCATCTTGCGTAATGACATTTGTGTGGGTCATTAGACCTAAACATGGTAAGTATAATTCTGCGATGGATGTAGTTTACATCAGCGACATGACAAAGTAGAAACAAGATGGCTTTTTTGACGTCGCACCATACATAATGAAAATGAAAAGGAGATTAGTGTACAGTTTAAAACTAGTACAAAGTGTGCACTACATCAAATTTTACCCTTCTTCAAACAATTTTGAAACATGAAAAGTAATCCAATGATGACTAAGTATTTTGTCAGTGTTCAGGCTCTGTTTTCATGAGCAGCATGTCCTTTCTGTTACCTCTTACCAGCACAGGATTCCTACAGTGCTACCGAGAAACCCCAAAGAGGGTGACAAGAAAGCAGCTATCAGCAGCTTGCTTTAGCCTTCGCAGGCATTTTTCTTGTCCTCTTCTACCCCCAGCTGAGTACAGCTCACTGCTTCCTCTCAAATCCAGCTGTTCTCAGTGCATTTGGCTTTAATCAGGTGCAGGGCAGGAACTCTATATCCTGCTGCCTTGTTTTAATTAGGAGGAGTCAAATTTTACAAATTGGCAGATTCCTCCGCTTAATCTTCACCATTTGATGAATCATTTGGTTCAAAACAAGTTGGAAGAAAACACAAGAGAAAGCAATCTTTGTTGCCAAGTGCATTAACAGCCGCTACCTTGACTGCAAACGGTACAAATTCTGCATCTTAGAACAATTTAACTTCAGACGCAGAATATACTTTTGGCCAAACTAGGCAAAAAAATTCTGTGTTTCACTAGACATCAAATACATGGTACATTGTGAAAATAGTCAGCACAGTGAAAGGTGCGCAGATAGTTGATTTCCTCAGCTTCACCTTCAGATCTTATGTTTTTGACTTTGCTAAGAACTGCAATGTCATTTCTTTTCGGAGCTGTTTCGAATAACATGGTTTTATATGCAGTAAAATTATTTTTTCACATAATAATAATCTTTATAATTGTCACAAGTAGGCTTACATTACACTGCAACGAAGTTACTGTGAAAATTCCCTAGTCGCCACACTCCGGTGCCTGTTTGGGAAAAACCACATATACTGCCCATTATTTTAAAAATTAAATTTACTTTATATTTTCTTTAAACTAGTTTTGCCGGTGTTATCAAAATAGTCTGCCCTCTAAAGATTTGTCTGACATACAGGACCTTTTTCATCATTAAACTGGAACACTTTCAACAGTGTGCTTTGTAATGTTACTTTGCTGTAAATGAGTCTTCATTATAGACATAATCACTGCTGAAATCAATTAACACCTTTTGATGGCACTGGCTGCAGCTGTCTACAATGGATGTGACAGCCACACTAAGAAAGATCACGGTCCTTTCTCAAGGCTTCCCACAGAACATTTTTCCAACACCTCCCACCCTCTCCGCTGAGCTCGGAGAAGTGCTAGTTAATCCCAAAGGACTTGGTCAACTTTTGTTTTCACACTCAGTTGGCCCAAATTTTCTGCATTTTATAGTTTGTGTTCTCACACTACCACGAACGTCCACTTTCCCAGCATTAATCTAAACATCTTTGAAACAGTAAATGTGATGAAGGTAAATTGATTATACGGCCTTTATGAACTTAATGAACTGGAGAATGAAGATTGCATTGGTTCATTCAAATACAAAGTCCTACCAGCTTTACAATGCAGTTTTACAGGCAATAGATAGTGTTCCATGATAGCTCAAATGGATTCAACTTCATCACATGCTTGACAACACTATACAGCAGGCTCTTTAATCTTGCTTCACTCATTTTAAATAAAACAAGATACTTCTCTCCTTGAAAAATTTACTTACAAAGTTTATGATTATGGAGTTAACTGGTTTAGTGTTGTTAAATTCAGGCAGAATTAGGACATTTATATGCAATATATTTAAGCTTCTTTATGTATACTGACTAATTTTAAAAGCCTAGTTCTAGGAATATAAAATTAAAATGAGGAGGTGGTGGCATAGTGGTATTGTCACAGGACTAGTAAACCAGAGACCCAGGATAATGCCCCTGGGACCCAGGTTCAAATCCCACCACAGCAGATGGTGAAATTTGAATTCAATAAAAATCTGGACCGTGAAACCATTGTCGTAAAAACCCAACTGGTTCACTAATGTCCTCGAGGAAAGGAAATCTGCCATCCTTACTTGGTCTGGCCTACATGTGACTCCAGATCCACAGCAGTAAGGTGGTTGACTCTTAACTGCCCCCTCAAGGGCAATTAGAGATGGACAATAAATGCTGGCCCAGCCAGCAACGTGCAAGTCCCATGAAATTTTTTTTTTAAAGACGCTGTGTCGATGTTTTACCACAGTAAGAAGTCTTACAACACCAGGTTAAAGTCCAATAGGTTTGTTTCAAACACTAGCTTTCGGAGCACTGCTCCTTCCTCAGGTGAATTCTGATGTTTTACCAGAAAGAGGATTACTAGAGAAGATTTAGATTAGTTAAGAATGCAAATGACATTGAGTCAGAGAATTCATCAGAAGTATTTCTTGGAAGTACTCACCAGGGAGAGCCCACATAGCACTTCATTTTCATTTCATTTCAAGAACGTAATAAATTCTATAACTTAACCTGATGAGTTTGATATCACTTGCTTGGATAGTCCACTCTGGCTTAAAATCCATAAATCCTCAAGGATTGGTAGTATATACAGATTCTAAATTAGACTTGGGTCATAGTGCTGACAGTTATCATGAAGGAGTCAACAGCGGATAGTTTGGAAGTAAGGCCATTTGGAGCTTTGATTCATGAAAGGTTAGGAGAGAGTTTAATTTTTCCGAAAGCTATTAGGACAAGGAATATTCCTAATAAAAGAATGATAGAAGCAGAATCTGTAAAACTTTCAGAAGGGAAGTGGATAAATATTTGTAGAAGAAAAATATAAAAGTACGGGGAAATGGGACTAAGTGAATAGCTCTGTCAGTGAGCCAGCACAATCACGATTAACCAAATAGCCTTCTTTGTTACCATAACATAACTGTGATTCCCTGCAAAGGACATACATATCAAATTACAATTTGGCACTGAAAGGCTATATTTCCCAATGAGAACAGCAATTAAAGAATTAAAGACTTTATCTTTTGAATTCTGTTGATCTATGGTAGAAACATGAAGGATAACCATATGGTGGAGGCACCAGGGTGCAAGTGAAATAGGAATAAAGCTGACTTGGGCATTCTTGTTGAAGATATATGGAATCACATAATGATGCTATGCCAACAGACTGCTGTGCAAACATATGAAAACACTTTATTAGCACACTGAAAGCTGATCATATTCCTTGGGCCCATATTTGGTTGCATAAGGGTATAGTCATATCACAATACAGTAGGCATTATGCTAGGTCAGCAAGTGAGGTTTGTAGCTGCAAAAACATTATCAGGCGACCTACTGAGACTGCTTCACTTTCACTAGATTACGCAGAACAGGCTGGTTTACTCCTGATAATTCAGCCATTTTGGCACTTTAATGAGTAATCAATAATTTGAATTCAACCAAGTATATAACACAAGTAACTTGGAATCTGATTCTTAAAAATGATCAGATGATTAGAATAAAGGTACTTATAATTCAGAGTAGACTAAATTGTCTTTTTTGAAGAGAAAGATGTCATAGATTATCATAGAATTTACAGTGCAGAAGGAGGCCACCCGACCCATCGAGTCTGCACCGGCTCCTGGAAAGAGCACCCTACCCAAGGTCAACACCGCCACCCTATCCCCACAACCCAGCAACCCCACCCAACACTAAGGGCAATTTTGGACACTAAGGGCAATTTATCACGGCCAATCAACCTAACCTGCACATCTTTGGACTGTGGGAGGAAACCGGAGCACCCGGAGGAAACCCACGCACATACGGGGAGGACGTGCAGACTCCGCACAGACAGTGACCCAAGCCAGAATCGAACCTGGGACCCTGGAGCTGTGAAGCAATTGTGCTATCCACAATGCTACCGCGCTGCCCCCGGTTGTCCTTGCCGGTTGTCAATTCCTGCCCTCAACCAACATAACTAGGCAAGAGCTTACCTGGTTATATACCTTAATTTGTGATGTGTGGAACACTGCTAGGTACAACATTGGCTATTATGTCTTCTTACATAGAGACTGAACTTCACTAAGGAAGTTATTTGGAAGTGAAGTGAGTTGGGGTACAAGGAGTTCATAACTTGCTCCAGTGTATAAATCTGCCCCTTTCTTGATACCTATATCAAGTTCTATTTTGGAATAAACTCGCAGTTCCTTCACTTAATGATGCACTTGCCAAATCAGTGAAAACTGGAAGAGAATGCATAACTCCATCAGAAGACCAAACTGCGAGGGGCTGAATGTACTTTGCCGTAATGATAGACAATTACACGGTAGGTCACTGGATATGTTTGGCAAGCTGCGAAGAAAGCCAATCTCCTGCTCCGGGACTCCGTGCAGTCCTGATACTTCGTAACATTGGCCTATTCTATGTCAAGAGTTCATCCTCGACAACATCTGTAAAATGTGTTCAGGCTGTCAGCCCTGTACAAGTCACAAGAGCAGCACAAGAATTTCTCGGGTTTTTTTTGATTGTTAATACTTATGAGAAGACTACTGGAGGATGACACATACTAGCAGCATCAGACATTCCGAGACCAAGTAAAACATGAACGAGGCGCACTGCAAAGCTACTCTACTCTGCCCCCAGCAACATAAGCTAATACTAACCACACAAAATTCCCACCTATAATACCATTTGTGTTACCCGCGCCTTTATTGTTTTGAGTGGGACTTCATTTTTAGTTCCATTTTGAAAGAAAGGAAAGAAAATGGGTGTTCAATTATAGATAGGTTTGTACACTGTGGCAATAGAAAACTTGGTCCAGATTCAGGTCCAGGTCTCACTTTACTCAGGAACATTGCAAACGTTCAACAGAGAGGACACTCATTCTAACAATGTGGGTAAATTTCAATATCGATTTCAGCAATGGAAGGACAATATTTGAACTTACTATGCCACCCAATCTCAGACAATGATTGTGAGCACCTCGAGCATTAGAATGGAGATTTGGCTCGAGTACAAGAGCTGTATCATCTGAACACTCTAAATAGCAATCTATAAATTCCTAAACAAACACCTGCAGCACAGGGCAAACAGATTCATCCCCAGGATCTCTTCAGTCCTCTCTGCTGAAATTCAAATGCAAACTGAAGTACACTTTTTGGGGGAACCAGAATTAGTATAAAATCATAGAAACTTTAAGGACAGAAGGAGGCCATTCATGCCCCCTGCAGCTGTGCCACCTGTTTGAAAGCTAGCCTCCGGGCGCTCCGGTTTCCTCCCACAAGTCCCAAAAGATGTACTTGTTAGGTGAATTGGACATTCTGAATTCTCCCTCTGGTTAATCGAACAGGCGCCGGAATGTGGCGACGAGGGGATTTTCACAGTAACTTCATTGCACTCTTAATGTAAGCCTACTCATGACATTATAAACATTATATTAATTATTGTTTCATGCAGTGCATTCAAAATCGTAACAACTCCGAGTAAAAATGTGATTCTTGTGGCCTTTGCCTTAAATCAATGGCATGAATTATGCGCTTGTCGGGGCCTGGAAGCAGGCACGAAATTTGCTTCCAGCTGCAACTGGCCCTGGAAGGTGATTTCTTGCTGGCTGGTCTATTAATGGGCAGCTGGTGTAAACCACGGGCTGAGAAAGTGGGACGAGGATGGGTGCCGAGAAAAGGGAGGGTGCGGGCTGGCACTTCTGTTGGACTCCATCAAGGTGGGCAGCTGCCTGCAGAGCCGCCCCAGGGAGTGGGCAGGCTTGTGCAAATTAAAAGTGATGAAAAGAAAATGGAGCAAACCGTGTCGATGCAACGCAGTCAAACACCTGACAGCAGAACACGGACAACTTCTGCTTCTCAGGTTTTTTTTACAAATTAAATTGCGTCCCAGACATTTCATCCTGCCCTGGATCGAGGTTGAAGCGAAAACATGGAAGGCCTCCTGGCGGATTGACCTGTCAGTCAGTCATAAAAGTGGATGGACCACGTAATGCCGCTTTTAATCGACTCCTTAATAGATTTAATTCTCGGCAGGCGTGTTACCGACACGTGACAGCAGGTGTAATCCAGAAATTACCACCTTCAACATGGCTGATGATTTGTGGATAATTCCCCGTTCTCCCACAAAATATTCTGCACCCATTCAGCGATGTCCTTTACTCTGGAACCAAGGAGCCAACAAATCACGTTAGCAATTAAAGATATGCCTGTCTACTCCCCGAGTACTCAATCCCCAAATAACTGCATTTCTACATGTGGCTATGCTACCCCTGCCCCCATGTAGTCATCTTCCCCATGTGTGTCATGGGCCTGTTCTTGACTGCAATCCCCCTGATATGTCATCACCCTCTGCAGCATTCAGCACCGAGAACTGGTTTCGAAATGCCGCACTCCGGGAGGATTCCAGCACAGCCCGCCTCTTCCTACCCTGCGGGATGGCAGCCCATTCGCTCCCCTCCTGAACACTCCCGCCTCCGGGAAAACGTGATCTGGGAAATGCTCAGCCTCCCACATATCCTGCAGCGGTTCCTGCTGTTCTCCAGGCTCCGAAGTTCTGAACTTCAGATCAATCAGCTGGAGGCACTTCCTGCACACATGGTTATCCAGGACTCACTAAGCAGCCTAGAGTTCCCACTTGGCAGAGGAATTATTGGCAACAGGTCTCAGCTGTCTCATCTTATTATCTAAAAGACTAGTTATGCTACATATGGTATTTGTATCTGCTACTTAATTTTAAATTTCTGTCTTTAGATCGAATTAATCATTGAATATTTAGATATTTATAGTTGCCTCTTCCACCTATGCACCAAACCCTGTGCCCAAGTTCTGAGCCTTTCCACACCTCTTGCTGATATGCCTTCAGAAACACACCAGTTGCAAGCTTAGATTGGGCTGGATTCCTGATTCTGAGGCTATCTCCTGACCCAGGCGTGGGAACGGTGGAGTTTTCCCCCTGTAAATTAGGTGCAAAAAGGCCACCGATCCTCTGTTTGGCTAGGGGCTAGCAGTCAAGCAGCGTAGAGCACCCGGCTCTAGCGGCCAATACGGCCCGGAGAATTGCCGGGTCCATGGCCGTGTATGGGCATGGCGGTGGCCTGCACCGGCCGCGCCGTGCAACATGGTGCCGGCTGCGCGTGGACCTGGCCTGCAAAATAGTGCCCCCTTCTTTGGCCGGCTCGCGAGCCCCTGACCACCCCCCACCAGTGCCCCCCAGCCCCTGACAAAGCCCATCCTGCCCGCGGATCAGCCCCCCCCCCCCCCCCCCCGACTGTGGCGGCGCTGGACTGAGTCCGCAGCCACCACGCCGTGTTCACGACAGATGATAGCACACGCCGTCGGGAACTGGGCCGGTCGGGGGCGGAGCATGGGGGGGGGGTGGGCCTCTGGCAACATCCTAAGGCCGTCAATACGGCACACACCGTACTCTGCAAGTACGCCGCTTTGGAGGGGGCGGCGCATTGGGAAAGCGGCACCACCCCCAATTTCGGCAGGAACAGGTATTCTCTGGCCGATCGCCGAACACAATTTCGCCGTTGGCGACCGGAGAATCCCGCCCATTATTCTTTGTCTGGTTGTTGATTCTGCAGTGTACAGTCTCCAGGTCTTATAATGCCCTCAATTGACAGGAAGTTTAATGTTATCCACCCGATAATAGTTCTGCTGTTATTCTACTTGTAATATCGTATACAGTATAATTTTGCAATTTTTTCAGTTAGCCTACTTTTTATCCTGTTCAGTAAATATGAATATTATGCATAATTTTGTAATGAAAAGTTAAAGGTGCTCAACACATCACAGGTGTACATGACCATACCAAAATGAGAAGCTGCCCAAATAAAGTTTACACAAAGGATGAGTTTTCCCTGGTTTATTGCAGAGGAAATGTATCTCAGTAGAGGAAGGATACCCTCAATACGGAAATGAGGAAATAAGTTACAGGATGTGTACATGTGCGTTCTATTAATGATGAGCACAGTTGGAACAATGGGGAGCGCAGGACGACATGCAACAAATATGCACGTGCATATATACCCTATAGGTATATCAGCACAATCCTCACCAATGATTCATCTCCACATTTCTGATGATGTGTCACACAACTGGGACACGTCAAATAATTCACGGCGCATAACTATTTCCTTAAATTCAAGATTTACATAGAACATAAGAACTAGGAGCAGGAGTAGGCCATCTGGCCCCTCGAGCCTGCTCCGCCATTCAATGAGATCATGGCTGATCTTTTGTGGACTCAGCTCCACTTTCCGGCCCGAACACCATAACCCTTAATCCCTTTATTCTTCAAAAAACTATCTATCTTTATCTTAAAAACATTTAATGAAGGAGCCTCTACTGCTTCACTGGGCAAGGAATTCCATAGATTCACAACCCTTTGGGTGAAGAAGTTCCTCCTAAACTCAGTCCTAAATCTACTTCCCCTTATTTTGAGGCTATGCCCCCTAGTTCTGCTTTCACCCGCCAGTGGAAACAACCTGCCCGCATCTATCCTATCTATTCCCTTCATAATCTTATATGTTTCTATAAGATCCCCCCTCATCCTTCTAAATTCCAACGAGTACAGTCCCAGTCTACTCAACCTCTCCTCGTAATCCAACCCCTTCAGCTCTGGGATTAACCTAGTGAATCTCCTCTGCACACCCTCCAGTGCCAGTACGTCCTTTCTCAAGTAAGGAGACCAAAACTGAACACAATACTCCAGGTGTGGCCTCACTAACACCTTATACAATTGCAGCATAACCTCCCTAGTCTTAAACTCCATCCCTCTAGCAATGAAGGACAAAATTCCATTTGCCTTCTTAATCACCTGTTGCACCTGAAAACCAACTTTCTGCGACTCATGCACTAGCACACCCAGATCTCTCTGCACAGCAGCATGTTTTAAT
This sequence comes from Scyliorhinus torazame, assembly GCF_047496885.1. Taxonomy (NCBI): domain Eukaryota; kingdom Metazoa; phylum Chordata; class Chondrichthyes; order Carcharhiniformes; family Scyliorhinidae; genus Scyliorhinus; species Scyliorhinus torazame. Next base: position 301,520,670 of record NC_092712.1, read on the forward strand.
TTTTTATCATTTAAATAATAATCCCTTTTGCTGTTATTCTTACCAAAATGGATAACCTCACATTTGTCAACATTGTATTCCATCTGCCAGACCCTAGCCCATTCACTTAGCCTGTCCAAATCCCTCTGCAGACTTCCAGTATCCTCTGCACTTTTTGCTTTACCACTTATCTTAGTGTCGTCTGCAAACTTGGACACATTGCCCTTGGTCCCCAACTCCAAATCATCTATGTAAATTGTGAACAGTTGTGGGCCCAACACTGATCCCTGAGGGACACCACTAGCTACTGATTGCCAACCAGAGAAAACCCCATTAATCCCCACTCTTTGCTTTCTATTAATTAACCAATCCTCTATCCATGCTCCTACTTTCCCCTTAATGCCATGCATCTTTATCTTATGCAACAACCTTTTGTGTGGCACCTTGTCAAAGGCTTTCTGGAAATCCAGATATACCACATCCATTGGCTCCCCGTTATCTACCGCACTGTTAATGTCCTCAAAAAATTCCACTAAATTAGTTAGGCACGACCTGCCCTTTATGAACCCATGCTGCGTCTGTCCAATGGGACAATTTCCATCCAGATGCCTCGCTATTTCTTCCTTGATGATAGATTCCAGCATCTTCCCCACTACCGAAGTTAAACTCACTGGCCTATAATTACCCACTTTCTGCCTACCTCCTTTTTTAAACAGTGGTGTCACGTTTGCTAATTTCCAATCCGCCGGGACCACCCCAGAGTCTAGTGAATTTTGGTAAATTATCACTAGTGCATTTGCAATTTCCCTAGCCATCTCTTTTAGCACTCTGGGATGCATTCCATCAGGGCCAGGAGACTGGTCTACCTTTAGCCCCATTAGCTTGCCCATCACTACCTCCTTGGTGATATCAATCCTCTCAAGGTCCTCACCTGTCATAGCCTCATTTCCATCAGTCACTGGCATGTTATTTGTGTCTTCCACTGTGAAGACCGACCCAAAAAACCTGTTCAGTTCCTCAGCCATTTCCTCATCTCCCATTATTAAATCTCCCTTCTCATCCTCTAAAGGACCAATATTTACCTTAGCCACTCTTTTTTGTTTTATGTATTTGTAGAAACTTTTACTATCTGTTTTTATATTCTGAGCAAGTTTACTCTCATAATCTATCTTACTCTTCTTTATAGCTTTTTTAGTAGCTTTCTGTTGCCCCCTAAAGATTTCCCAGTCCTCTAGTCTCCCACTGATCTTTGCTACTTTGTATGTTTTTTCCTTCAATTTGATACTCTCCCTTATTTCCTTAGATATCCACGGTCGATTTTCTCTCTTTTTACCGTCCTTCCTTTTTGTTGGTATAAACCTTTGCTGGGCACTGTGAAAAATCACAGTTTGGCATCCAACTTCCACAATGAACACCAAAAAAATGAATATTGCAGGATAGCTTTGTTTTCCAGAGTTTCACAGAATTAATTAGCTCGTATCCAACGGGCACAGTTATTGCTTTCCCGCTAAATATTCCTGCTGATGTGGAGATACCGGCGTTGGACTGGGGTGAGCACAGTAAGACGTCTTACAACACCAGGTTAAAGTCCAACAGGTTTGTTTCAAACACTAGCTTTTGGAGCACTGCTCCTTCCTCAGGTGAATGAAGAGGTGGGTTCCAGAAACATTTACATAGACAAAGTCAAAGATGCAATACAAAACTTTGAATGCGAGTCTTTGCAGGTAATTAAGTCTACAGGTCCAGATGGAGCAACTGGAGAGAGTGATAATCACAGGTTAAAGAGGTGTGAATTGTCTCAAGCCAGGACAGTTGGTAGGATTTTGCAAGCCCAGGCCAGATGGTGGGGGGGGGGGGGGGGGGGGGGGGGGTGAATGTAATGCGATATGAATCCAAAGTCCCCGGTTGAGGCCGTATTCATGTGTGCGGAACTCGGCTATAAGTTTCTGCTCGGCGATTCTGCGTTGTCGTGCGTCCTGAAGACCGCCTTGGAGAACGCTTACCCGAAAATCAGAGGCTGAATGCCATTGACTGCTGAAGTATTCCCCGACTGGAAGGGAACATTCCTGCCTGGTGATTGTCGCCGGATGTCCGTTCATCCGTTGTCGCAGCGTCTGCATGGTCTCGCCAATATACCACGCTTCGGGAAATCCTTTCCTGCAGCATGAGGTAGACAACGTTGGCCAAGTCACACCACGTACCTGGTGGGTGGTGTTCTCACGTGTAATGGTGGTACCCATGTCGATGATCTGGCACAACTTGCAGAGATTGCCATGACAGGGTTGTGTGGTGTCGTGGTCTCTGTTCTGAAGGCTGGGCAGTTTGCTGCAAATAATGGTTTGTTTGAGGTTGCTCGGTTGTTTGAAGGCAAGTAGTGGGGGGGTGGGGATGACCTTTGAAAGATTTTCATCTTCATCGATGACGTGTTGAAGGCTGCGAAGAAGATGTCGTAGTTTCTGTGTTCCGGGCAAGTACTGGACGAAGAAGGTACTCTGTCGGTTGTGTCCCGTGTTTGTCTTCTGAGGAGGTCGGTGCGCTTTTTTGCTGTGGCAAATTGGAACTGTCGATCGATGAGTCGAGCGCCATATCCCGTTCATACAAGGGCATCTTTCAGCGTCTGTAACCCTCCTCCTCATCTGAGAAGATCCTGTGTATCGGGAGGGCTTGTCCAAAGGGGATGGGCTATTTAATGTGCTTAGGGTGAAAGCTGGAGAAGTGGAGCATCGTGAGGTTATCCGTGCGCTTGCGGTAAAGCGAAGTGCTGAGGTGACCATCCTTGATGGAGATGAGTGTGTCCAAGAATGCAACCGATTCTGGAGAATAGTCCATGGTGAGTCTGATGGTGGGATGGAACTTATTGATGTCATCGTGTAGTCGTTTCAGTGATTCTTCACCGTGGGTCCAAAGGAAAAAATGTCAGCGATGTAACTGGTGCATAACGCCGGTTGAAGGTCCTGTGCGGTGAGGAGGTCTTGTTCAAACTTGTGCATGAACAATGGTTTGGACCCACGGTGAAGTGGGGGTGAGACCCATGGAGGCACTGGGTGAATGAGCAACCTCCACACGGTCAGTGACCCGGGGCCGGGAATGAACCTGGGTCCTCGGCCTCGTGAGGCAGTAGTGCTAACCACTGTGCCACCATGCCGCCCCCATTGTAGTAGCTGTTTCAAATTAGTTTTTAAAAATAATATTGAAAAATATATATAATTTCAGAATATTTTACCTTCTCCCTTCATCCCATGTGTATGTCCTAAACTTCTATTTGCTCTGTGCAAACGTCTTTAAAAGTGATTTTATGTTAGCACTTTCAGTTTCCTGCTTGGGGTGGGAATGGTGCCTGTGGAAATACTTAATAATGTGATTGTTTGCTTGGAAAGTCTGATGACATGACTGTTGCTCCACAGTGTGGATGCCCAGTGAGGAACGCTGTGATCAGCTGCAATCCCACTGCACAACCTTACAGAATCACAAAGTTGTTAGACTTTGCTGCCACAGACCTTAATAACCAAGGTCAGCACGGTAGCACACGTGGCTAGCACTGTGGCTTCACAGTGCCAGGGTCCCAGGTTCGATTCCCCGCTGGGTCACTGTCTGTGCGGAGTCTGCACGTTCTCCCCGTGTCTGCGTGGGTTTCCTCCGGGTGCTCCGGTTTCCTCCCACAGTCCAAAGACGTGCAGGTTAGGTGGATTGGCCATGCTAAATTGCCCTTAGTGACCAAAAAGGTTAGGAGGGGTTATTGGGTTACGGGGATAGGGTGGCAGTGAGGGCTTAAGTGGATCGGTGCCGACTTGATGGGCCAAATGGCCTCCTTCTGCACTCAATGTTCTGACAAGATACCGAGTCAGCAACACAGGAGTATACAAGGCCAGAAGGGAAAACAAACAGTACACCTGATCAGCCTAGGCATTCAAAAAGTTTGCACAGCTTGCGACCTATATCCATGGGTACAGCGAAGGTCAGTGGCTCACTCACCCGGTCTCTTCTAATACTGCTGTATAATGTTAAGTTAAGTGGAACAGAAGAGAACCCCAAGTGATTTTCCTTTCCTCCACGTGATGACTTATCATCGTAATGCTGAGATACATAATCCACAGGTGTGAACCTATGTCCTGCACTACTTCAGCACACAAAATTCATCCTCATGTCCTCAAAGTAAGAGTGAAAATCCAGATGCATTAATTCACTTTGAACCAAAGACACATTTGCTTCCCTATTCTCCTGGGAAGGAAATTCATTCATTCTTAAATATCTGCATTAAGCTGCAAATGTTGTTGATCTCCCACCATACTTCCAACCTTTTACTTTCATCCAGCTCTCCTTCTAAAAGAATGGCTGGATTAATTCCACCAGATCTATGTCAGCTTTTGCAAATCCATATTCCTTCACAATCGCAGGTCTAGGAGACAGCATATTCTGATTAATACTAACTACAGGAGCAGAAATAAAATTATCGGGACTGCTTCAATTAGTACTCCTTTTTACACATTTTGGTTTCATTTATTAAAAAAGTACACATTTTTGTTTGGATAGAGAGTGCTGACAACTTTATAGATAAATGGCGTGAGGGGAGTTGTTCAGCTTGACAGTGCAAGTACGCTGCAGAAACAAATCAACAGATAACTGTTAACACTGGAGTTTCAAGAATTCAGGCATTTTAACTATGCATAAGATAACTAAGTTCACGCCATTGGCATCATCAGGCTCCTCCAAAGTCTTACGGCAACAGCATCATCCAGACGCAGAAGTCATCCTAAGCGCTAACACCAACAGAGGATCCGTGGGGTTCCACGATGGAAAAAAGTCGGCGCCACCACACACACACTGATTCCGGTACCGGTGAGGGGGTAGCACAGGCGCCGGGTGAAACATCCGCGGAACACATGAGAAACGGTGGGAGAATCGCTGGGTCCGTGCTGGACATGCGCAGGGCTAACAAGCTGCAGCCGCGCGCACACTTACACCCCCCACACACGCACCAATCGCACCCGAAAAGATGGTGCCGGTTGTGCTGGACCACGTACCAGGCCACCCTGACCCCACGGCCCACCTCCCCACTACCCCCAACCCCAGCCCTGGCAGAAGACCCTGGCCAGCGGCACGACTGTCGGTGACGTATGACGGTGCTGGACACTGTCCGTGTGTCCTCTCTCTATCTCTGTGGCCACCACGCCAGGCTCATGACGGTTGAGACCACACATGGCCCGCGCCATCGGGAACTCGGCTCATCGGAGGCAGAGCATCGTGGGTGGGCCTGATAATGAGATGCAAATGTGGTCGTAACTGTGCGTGTCGCAATGACAGGAGGCAGTGCATCGCGATTAAGCGCAGAACTGGCACCTGCCGCGATTTTGGCGTGGGGAGCTATTCCCCGCCCTGCCGTTCCTGATTTTGGGTCAGGCAATGGAGAATCCTGCCCATTGTTTGTAAAATCACAGAATGTTCAATCCAAACGTGGTCCGCTATCTTACAATATAATAGACAATATGTAAATATTAACAGATTAAACATCACTTCTGCACTACAGAGAAAAAAACTATTTGCTGATAATGGAATAAACCCACAAGTTCCACTTTGTAATGTAAATTAATGTAAGTTGGAGCACGATAAATGATTCTGAAACTCAAATGAGTTTGATAAATATTTTAAGGTTTGATCCCACATTTCAGGTCATCAATTGAATTGTATAATATTCTCATCTATGTATATTTCTCTCCTCTGCTAATATTTCAGTAAGTTATAAACAAAGCCGGTAGTTTTACTTGTAAATTCAAAGGCACTGCCCAAAAGATTTCAAAACACTTGTTAATATTATGTTTCTAAATGAGTTTGCATTAGTCTCCAATAGTGTATAGCAATTGGATAAATGATAAAATGAGGCCTTTTCAATCTCCATTAGAGAATTTCCCTCTTAAATTTCTACTTTCTAAAGCTCTTATGAAAATGGCAACATCTCCAAGCTTGCGCCTGATTTTATTTAGCGCTCTCAATCAAATGGTGAAACATTGACAGGCCAGAAACAAAAATGATTTACAGTAGACCCAAAATATTTATGATTTTGTTGACTGGTAACCACGGTGACATACAGCTAGCTATATTAAACTTCTTTGTTCAATCCATGTCTTAAACCATATATACAGGAAAAACAGCATGTTGCTTTGTGATGAAGTGGATCCATAAATACTGGGGAATATTTTTAACCTGGTATAAATGTTGAATATAAACGGTGAAGATTATAAATTTGAATTTGCTAATCTATCAGAACTATGAATTGAAGCAGCACAGAAATATCATGTAAATATGATATAGTAGACTGGTCTCAGCAACTTCCCTGAGTTGCTGGCAGATATTATTCTTTAGATAGAATATTAAAAGAGGCTATATTGATTATTTGTGACTAGGTACCTGAGTAATTGGTCCATTCACATACATGAACAGAGAATCCACATCCACCTGGTGTGCAAGAGACATTTAGAGTGTTGTTGTAAAGTGCTGCAGTAAATCAACGCTTTTAACTCCAATAGAAATCTTACAATACACTTTGCATTTTTGCTGAGAGACACCTGCTTAATGGAACCCCAAAAAACACAGTTGAGACAATTGTGTAATATAGGCTCTGATATTGGTGCAAGGGAGCACAGCAGTGTGGGGAAACATAGCAAGGTTGATGACATAGAGATCTTGTCAAATATAACACCAGAATAGCATTCAATGTTTTTTCTCCTGTTTTCTGCCTAACAACCAGCCAGCAACCCAGAGTGACAAGCTGGTCCACTTGGACTGTTGGCAGCAGGAGAAACTAGGGAAAGATCTCCAGCAATCAGGAATGTGTGTGTGGGGGGGGGGGGGGGGGGGGACTGAGCTAAACCTGAGCTTGTAAAGCTGGGCTGGTCGACAATTCCAGCAGGGGGGAGAAGAAAAAAAAGGTGCCAGAACTGAAAGAGAGAAGGGGAAACTTGTCCTTGAGGGGCTGTTGTGGGGTGTGTGTGCGGGGGGCACTCCAATTCCTCCTGGCCCAAAAGAATTGCTGGAAAACCATGTAAAAACCCTCCATGCAGCAGCTCCGACCTCCATTTAATTCGTGGGCTTACCGAGGTCTGGGTAAACCAGGTGGCAAGTGTTGAAGTAAAATCAGGCTCAAATCCGCTCTGCAAGAACTTGATTCAAATATGTTACTGAAGTGTCCTGCCCCCTTGGGGGAAAGACACTTACAAGACATGAAACCTGCTCTTGTAGTAATGGCAATTGGCGCAGGCAGGGCGGGTCAGAGACTTGTTCCCCATTTTCTTCCCACATTTACAAAAGAAACCCTCCTCTGTCATGAGCGTTCGGGGAGGGGGGGGGGGGGGGGGAGAGGGGTGTATGGGGAGGTGATAATACCCAGGCTATTGTCTCTCCTGTAGCGGTTCAAGAAGGCAGCTCACCGCCACCTTCTGGAAGGTCAACTAGGAATGGCCGGCGCCCACATCCCGTAAATGAACAACAAACAAATGTAGAATGAGTATACACCAAGAATTTAAAGGCCACATTTCACCCCCCACCCCCCCCGCCCACTAACATTTCCCCCCGATATTAAATGTGGTCTGATGGCGTATTTCTGTCAAGACCATAAGCTATCCGCAAGTGTTTCCACTGGCAACCAGACCATCACAAAGACCTCTCCACATCAAGCCCGGTTAACTTGTCCTCTCCATTGGCTGCTCTTGGCCTGGCCAATTTCTTTGCTCCCGAGCTGCTGAGCATGAATGTAAAGTAAACGATCGCACGCACATTTCACTCAGCATCAAGTCTCTGTTAATATGAGCACCGACCTTCTTTGGACCAATGGGTTTTGCACAAAACAGAACAAATTATTACTTTATAATATAAACATACCATTTTAAATAGAAAATGTTAGGCTAAACAACGTGAGGCTTGAATAAAACAAACCGCAAGTGATTTACAGGAAAATAAATTACCTCTTTATATTGGACTAAATTAAGCACTTGCCCTCTGATCTTACAGGTCAGATGGTTTGACATTATTTAGTGGTTCACGTCTCTCTAAAGCACTTATTGTAAATGTGAGCTATTATAAATTATTCTATTGAGTTTCAATCTACATACATACACAAATGTCTTTTTATCTCAATCAATTTTCTGCTCTAATTATCTGCCTTCATCATTACGCTGCTGATTCATGCTGGAGTACCTCATGCAAGTGGTCATTCGACAGGTGAGAGACTGCCCACTCAGGGCGGAATTCTCCCAAAAGGTTACCCTCATTTCGAGCGGGGAAGACGTTAAGAATCCTGCCGGCTGTTCTGGTGTGATTCCCATCGCAATCCACCCACACTTCATTTTTTGAGAGTTTGGGGTAATTCTCGTTGGGAAAGAGAACCATAGAATTCTTACAGTGCAAAAGGATGCCATTCGGCCCATCAAGTCTGGACCAACCCGCTGAAAGAGCACCCTTCCCAGGACCACTCCCCCGCCCTATGCCTGTAACCCCAACTAACCTACACATCCTTGGATGATAAGTGGCATTTTAGCATGTCTAATCCACCTAACCTGCACATCTTTGCACTGTGGGAGGAACCCGAAGCACCCGGAGGAAACCCACCCAGACACTGGTAGAAAGTGCAAACTACACTGGTAGACAGTCGCCCAAGGTCGGAATTGAACCCATGCCCCTGGCACTGTGAGACAGAAGTGCTAACCCCTAAGCCACCATGCCATCCAGGCTGGCTACTCGGAGATTGGGCACCCTTTTTAAAGGGTGCCTCAATCTCCAGACAACCCTCGAGCCCCCACCCCCGACTACTCACCATCAGAGACTTCCCCCTCAAAATCACAGGTACCCATTTCACCCCCCCACCCATGCCCCCCTTTCATGGCCATGTACACTCTCAGGCCCCATCCCTTGACAATGCCCCTTGGCACCCTGGCAACTTCCCCCTTGCATACCAGTCTCTTGTCAGCCTGGCAGTGTACTAGTGCATCGGGAAGCCTTCTCTAAACCCACTGACTATTTAAATCCAGTGCATTAGACTGCGTGCAAGCAACCTCCTCGAGAGAGGCAGGTTGTCAATTTCAAATTATGAATTACTCAATTAGCATAATCGAACATGACGTTTGCAATTTAACTGTGAATCCATGGTTTCATCCAGGAACTCGACAGCGAAAGCAAGGCGAGAGCACGACTGCGATTGAATGGAGCTGAAGACAAGGCAGGGAAATACGTCAATATGTAGCAACATCCCAGCCCTGTTTTCCTGCCTGTTTCTCGGGAAACCTTTGTTCACAGCACTTGTGCTGAGGGGTTATTTTTGCAACTTGAGATGTGAACCAAACTTTGGAGGGTTGAAATAACAACAGAAAATGTTGGATAAAACTCAGCAGCACCGGCAGCATCCGTGGAAAGAAAAACAGAGTTAAGGGGTGCGATTTAACCACTGCGCGGTGAGATCCATGTCGGTTAAATAGCATGAAAGGCCAAAATCGGGATTCGCGCCGGATGCGAGTCCGTTTGTCATCTAGCTGGCTTGCTCCCGATAGCGAGTTCCGGACCACGCCCAAATATGGCGAGCGTATAATTAACCCTAATTTGCATTAATTTCCATCTCATTGGCGAGAAAGCCGAAGAATGCAATGGCCTCCCAGAAATTCACTGGCCTTCCAGCGGGAAATCATGCTGGCGTCGTTTAGTACTCGTTTCTAAAAACATGAAGCTGACACAATGGCTGCTGAGGGGAAGTGAGTTGGTGAGTAACCGTTTCCATTTTCTGGAGTGCAGCTCAGGGACACTGGGGCTGCTGCCCCAGTGCGCTGGGGGGGTGGGCTTGAGGGGTGGTGGGGGGCGGATGCCTACCAGATCGGGCGGTGGGGGCCGTGGGTGGGGGGTGAGGTGTTTTTCATCTATGAGGCCTTTGAGCCATCTTTAAATATAGTGGATACCCATAGCAGAGGCAACTACAGCTGCAGCCTGTCTGTCCCACCAAACACTTCCAGGACAGAGGCCTGATCTTGGTTATATGCTGAAGGTCACTTAACTCCCTTTGGCTGTGAGTGGCCTTTTGCTTCACAGCTGAAGTCTATTTTGTTTTTTATAAATATATTTAGAGTAGCCAATTATTTCTTTTTCCAATTAAGGGGCAATTTAGCGTGGTCAATCCACCTAGCCTGCACACCTTTGGGATGTGGGGGCAAAACCCACACAAACATGGGGAGAATGTGCAAACTCCACATGGACAGTGACCCAGAGTCGGGATCGAACCTGGAACCTTGGCGCCGTGAGGCTGCAGTGCTACTCACTGCGCCACTGTGCTGCCCCAGCTGAAGGCTATTGTTAATAAGGAATTGACCTTGTTAGTTGTGAGGGCACTTCACAGCTGCAGGTTGTGTTTGCTGCTTGCTCCTGCTGGTGGTTGCAGATGCCTGGAGGCTGCTGTTGCTTCCTTCCCTTTCTGTAGCCGGAAAGAAGGACAATTTTCTCTAAGATACCTGGGTCCTGAAATACTAAGCTCAGGGGAGCATGAGAGTCCAGAAGGCAATCCGGTTTAAAGCAAGAAGTCGCTGCAGGACCTGGTGCATGACATTGATCCAAATGGGCCACCTGACGACACCATTGAAGAAATGCTTTTGTAGATTGGTGATGCTGTTGTTGCTGATGTGATGAGTGCTGCATGTAAGTGGCACGTCACTGCAGATTAAACACGCTGGAAGACAAGGATGTTCAGCTGCACCTTGAGCGCCAGTGGAATATGTGGATGCCAGGATTTGGTAATTGAGGTAGTCCCAGTTCACCCAGGAATATTCATTAACTGCAAGGACTCCCACTCCAGCAGTGCGCGATACAATGAAAGCCATAGGACAATGACAAGTTTCACTATGCAAGCCATCAACGTGCTGCAGAACCAGTCCAGGTGCTTACCTCTTAGCCAATTTCATAACCACTCTGCCACTGACTCTTTAATATCACGGGTTTCAGTTTTGCTAAAATCCTGATGTGCTATTCAATCAAATGCTTTCTACAGGTCTATATACACAACACTAACCTGCTACCTTCATCATGTCGCTCTGTTATTTCATTAGGGAACTCAGTCAAGTTAGTCAAACATGTTTTGCCTTTAATAAAACCATGCTGGCTGTCATTTTAACTCTTATTTTTCCAAAGGACTATTAATTTTATTTCAGATTATCGCCTCTACCGAAGTTAGGATAACTTCAGTTTTGCCACTACCGAAGTTAGGATAAATAGCCTGTAGTTGCTGGGTTTATGCCTCTTTTATTTTTGAACAGGAGCAATACAGCAGCCTGTCAGTGCTGACATGTGTCAGCTAGAATTATTTGCTCAAGACCTTGGGCAGAATTCTCCCATGATGGGATCAATGATGGGCATAGGGGTAGAATTCAGCACGAGGCCCAAAACTGGTTGTACACCAGTGTGAAATTACAGAGCGATCTTCCGAACGTGTCCACCATGGAAGGTCAGGAATCCCGCTGAAGGCCGACATAAAGCCAATTTGCATCCCTCTAATGGAGCGCATAAAAAGGACCAACTGGAATCTTCACCCCCATGCCCGATTCCTTGTTACGCCGGTGGGAAATCACGTAAGTCCAGAACACGTCTGGACTTAGGAGATTTACTTAAAGATGGCCTGGGACTGCCATTGAAGTTCAGGATGAAGGCAGAATGACCCTGGGACACCACAACAGTGGGTGGGGGTAGCATCTATCAGGTGGATCTTCCAGCTTCAGTGTCTTTGAGGAGGTCCACCTTCTTTCTTCAGGAGATCCATCTTTCTTCTTGAATGGTGGTTCAGGGATGTCGGGCAACTTTTCAATATGGCACCCCGGTATGACAATTGAACATGTGCCATCAAGCCGTCCCCAGATGCAAAACCCCTCCAGATGCAAAATTAATTATGTCGGATATGGAAGATATGGCGCTGTTTCCTGTTGGCCTCCACAGCTGGAAACACTCTCTGCCCCATCCCCGACATGGGACTTAGTCCCAGATGGGAGATTTCCGCCCTTTGAGCGGGGATTTGCACCCATAATCCTCACGAGACAGAAATATCAACTGAGCCAAACTGACAAGCATTGGGTGATTATCGTCACCTGCAGCACATCTAATAATAATAATAATATTTATTGTTGTCACAAGTAGGCTTACATCAATGCAATGAAGTGACTGTGAATATCCCCTCATCGCCACATTCTGGCCCTTGTTCGGGTACACTGAGGGAGAATTCAGAATGTCCAATTCACCTAACAGCACGCCTTTCGGGACTTGTGGGAGGAAACCGGAGCACCCGGAGGAAACTCACGCAGGCACGGGGAGAGCATGTAGACTCCGTACAGACAGTGACCCAAGTTGGGAATCGAACCTGGGACCCTGGCGCTGTGAAGCAGCATGGGAACATACTTCCAGAAAGACTGATTTTTGATTATAAAAAGCTGAAGCTCAAACATTCTAGATCAGCACAAAGGACTTTCCCTCTTTAAAATGTGTACGGAAAGATTTTATGCAACCAGACCTGTGTGCCTCACAGCTGAAGAATACCAGAATGACTGCACAGAGCTGGCATACAACACTTTGCTGACAACTGCTCACAAATGGCTTGTTGGGAAGTAAAATTGAGTGAGGTGGTTAACCCACATCCACTCACTTCTGATAAAGTGCCTTGATAAGAAAACCATATAGTTATAAGCTGACAGGAGAGCCAAGGCCAAAAAAGTTGATGAACAGGAATGCAGTTTGCTCCGCTGTTGGCAGCTCAGTGCTTTGTGCAGGATTCCTGAGATGTTATTGTCCATTGCTCGATTTTCAAGCAAAAATTTCCATTACACATTACACTGAATAAAGTACTTCAAAAGTACTGTAAAGTGCTCTATACATCCTGAAGGATACTGCATAAATGTAAAATCCTTCCTTAAAGACACAGGCACTTCTTTAAGCTACAGCACAGCGGCCAAGTGAAAAAAAACATAATTACAAAGAAGAATCGGTCTTAATCAACTTTAAATAAGTTGATTCAATTATGTAACAAAGGAGTAATTAAACTGGTTGCATTAAAAAAAAAAATTGACGAATCACATTCATGTCTCTCATGTAGCAAATATCCCACGGTGCTTAAAAAGTGGGGGAATGAGGACACCAACTGCAGAGGAGGGAGGGGGGTGTTAAGATGAGGGGAGCCAGAAGGGTGATTAAGGATTATAAAAGGCTTTTGAAAGGATTTTGGCAAGTGGCACGGTGCAGTGATTCAAAGTTCGCGAGACATATGCGGACAACTTCCGGTCTCGCCTGCCGCGGGAATGGTTGTTAGCCGTTTAGCTGCTGTTGCATAAAGAGTCAAAAGTTCTGCTCCTTCTCACAAATACCTTTATTTTCCTTTAACACAACTCTGTACAAAACTCTATCATCACATCACATGCCCCAAGGGCCACCTGAAGCTTCTTTACATATCAGTGTCAATTATTGGATACTTAACATAAATGAGACATTTAATTGGAATGTCTCTTAACCCATTCCTTAACAGTCTCCCCTTCCTTGGAGAAAAAATAATAATTTGGTGAAAACAAAATTACAAGAAACTCAAAAACACACGCAATTTCCCCCCCTTCTTTTTTTTCAGTTTTGGAAGGGAAAAATACAATGTCACAGAAACAGGCACCCTTCATTAACAATATCCAAAAATATCTGTGAACTAGCCCCTCTTTTCATAAAACAGTCGGACAATTGATCGCTACTGTCGACCCATTTAATTTTTGCTATCTTCCCTCTGTCCAACATCTGCCTCAAACTTGCGATGTCTATTCTTAACCGTTTCTCATTAACACTTTTTGTAGCGTGCACATTTTCCCACAGGGATTTATTGTCAATGTGACACTCAATGGGTATGTTACCCAAATCCCCTAATCCCAAAATTTCTGTCAATATCTGAGATATATAAAATGCCATATCCACCGCCTCTACTAGGCTTAATGTCTTAGCAGCCAAAGTGCTTTTGACCACTCTCCTTATTTTCTTTGTTTTCCACAAAAGAGGGCAACATTTACCCTCTTTTCTTTTTGTTCCCCAAAAAGAAAATTATAAAACCTCCTGCACTTGAAACCCTGTCACATAAATTTGCATAGGACGCATCACTATAAACTGAGTTTCACTTGCCTAAGGTCACCTAAAACTGGGAACCTCAAAACACACTCCTGCATTTTTAGTTTGGCCAAACGCTTTATTTGCTCTTATTATGTCTTCCACTTTGGGATCATTCATTTTTGGACTCAACTCTAAAACATCAAAACTAACATCCGGTCTAGTCTGTCTACCTAACCAATTCAGTTGCCCAATTGCAGTTGCTCTTTTTCCATCTTTGAAACCACTGCGTCTTTGTGAAACCCGATCACGACTAATTGCTATTGAGCTGATGCTCTCCAAATAAGATTGCTGACGTAAAGTAGCCCCTAACTTAGTCTGTCCGATTTCCAATCCAATATATTTGAATGCACCGGAAGTCTGACTTCCAACCTGAATTCTTTCCTCAAACCAGAGAATACAATAGCTTCAAAATCTCTAGTCCCACCCCACAAAAAAATCATCGACATGCATCATAAAGATGCCAGAAAGATTTCCTTTATGGTACCAGTAAAACATTGCTGGATCTGCTTTCAACCGGCAACAGCCTAACTTTAACAAAACTGATCTTACCAAAAAATACCAGACACTAGACGCATCATTTAATCCATATACACATTTGTTCAACTTCCAGAGTTTCTGTGTTAGCTGCCTCTTTAGGAGGACGGAGAAAAATGTCTCTCTGAAACTGATGCCCCTGCAAAAAGGCAGCTTCTATATTTATAGGTTTGCATTCCCATGCCTTTGTGGCTAATAGAGCCAAGAAGATCTTTAAAATAACCTTTCCTGCCGTAGGTGAATCAACCCTTAAATGCTGATCTTCTAAGTTTTCTTCAAATCCCCTGGCCACAAGCCTGGCCTTTGCCTTATAAGTTCCACCGGAAGAACCTCTTGCGTGCAAATCCATCTGTGGGATAGAGCTCTTTGTCCCCTATCCGGTACTTCCGTGTATACCCCAAATTCACTCCAACTATGGAATTTTTGCTGTTTGGCATCTTTGATAACTTTTTCATCTAATTTATTGGAAGCCACCAAAATTTCACGTGCATGTGGACTTATACTCCTCGTAGTATTTATAGCCTTACCCATGTTCCGTGACCTTGATAAATTACGTTCCCTATCCCGCCTGGTATCTCGTTCTGTACTGCTGCTGCTTGATCTTTCCCTTCTGCTGTGGGATGTCCATAAGACCATAAGACCATATTGTCCTTTCAATAGTTCTCAACCTTTTCCTGTGAACCTGTTCACTATCCGATGTACTATCTGAACTGGCACTGCGTTTCTGTGCCTTCCATTTTTGAACGTCATGTTCCCAATCTTTGTCTTGACACCCATCCCTAAATGCTGTACATTCAACCAATGTTTATACTTTTCAGTGGCCTTCCCTGCTCTACTAATAACAGTTGCATCCTTCCATTGACTAGACCCTTCAGGCAAGGGTCTTTGTTACTTTTGTACCAACTTTTGGCAGTTGTCCTTTCGGGAAAAATGGCCTTATCTAATTCATCAGAAGTATCGTGTTCCTCTCCAGAAACCTTGTCTATATCAGTTAACTGGTCCTCATAATTCTGTAACACGTGCGTACCAGATGACCCTGGTTCCTCGTCATGTCTGTCTGCCCTGTCTAAATTTCAAAATTTGTAATCTGTACCCATTATCCTTGATGAATGTACCCTAACAGTTTGATAGCCATGTTGCAAAATTATTGTTTTGCCATCTATGCCTATGATCTTCCCTAGGCCTTTCCATTCATTAAAATTGTCTCTCTTATATTTTATATGTCTCTTTGCTGAAAAACGGTATTTGATGGCCGTACATTATGCCTTAAGGCCCTGCGAATTCTTTCAGAGACTTCGGCTTCCAAAAAAGCTTTTCTACTGCTATGTAATGCATTTAAATGCTCAGCTAAGGCAGAGCTACCTGTAGTCCCTTCCCAAGCTGGAGGCTGGTCATCCAAAATAGACAGAATTTTAGGATTTCTACCAAACACTAATTGATAAGGACTATAGCCCCCAACAATCTGCAATGAATTCTTTGCATGTACCGCCAATGCTAAAGCTGAATTTCACTTCCAGTTTGGTCTATCTGCCAAAATTTTTCAGAGCATGTCATCTATTACAGCATGGTTTCTTTCACACACACCGTTACTAAATGGGCTTTCCACAGCCATATTCATAACTGTGATATTCACGTTTTCACAGATATCCCTAAACTCATCAGGAGCAAATTCTCCCCCATTGTCTGTAAGGCATTTTGCCGGTGGGCCCATTCCTGTCCCTATCTATTTCTCCACAATTTGATCCAGAATTACTCTCTTTTCTTTACTTTGTACAATAGTTGATTGACTAAATCTGGTTGCTAAATCTACAAAATGCAAAATAAATATATTGTTAGCTTTATCCCAGATCTTAAGGTCCATGGCCACAATGTCGTTAAAATCCCTGGCCAAACTTAGGGTTACTATCGGTCGTGATGGTGTCCTTCTGTACTTCCTACAAACTTCACAGTGATCACTAACCTGTTCTATCAGCTTAGTATAGTCTTCATCCCTTACCCCTGCATCCTTTAATACATTTTTCAGCCTCCGAGGAGACGGATACGCAAATTGCCTAACCAGTTTGAATCCAACACGCTTTTTATCAGCTAAAGTCCCATTTCCAACCGCCATTAACACATCCTTAACAACTGCATCTGAAATATTATTTGTCAGTAATGGAATACAATAGTATCCCGACTGTGTAAATTGTAAGTCCACCGTCTTTCCAAAAGCTGTTTCCTTATCCTGTTCCATATCCAGTTTCATGTGTGCTTTCTTCATCAACAGTCTGCTCAGAAGCAAAGGTATTTCACTTGATACAACATCCGTGCTAATGAAATGATTCACTCCGGCAATATTGCAAGGGATCACCACTCTTTTCACGAACTTCAGAGTATTATCACCCCCAAACCTGAAATTTGTGGAACTTTCAAATTCCTCAACCTTGCTACGATTTTCAGCATTCAAGGAGTCCAGGTAACTTTTTAACCAGTCAATTCCAGACACAGTAGATGTGCAGCCACTGTCCAATACAGCACAATTGAAGGATTCTGCAACCAATACCCTCATTACCGGAGTAAAACTGCTGGTTAATAGGACAATGCCTTCTTTCTGGTCACTATCTTTTTCCTCTTCTGACTCTTGTGTGTCATGTGCCGCTTCAAACACTCTATTTATTGCTGACTGACCCATTTGAGTCATCAGGACCATAGGAATCGAATGTTTCCCCAGAAACATTTTAAGGCCTCTGTCATCTGATCGAATAAGGTATCCTTATCCGCAAACTTAACTCGTGTCAAAGCCAGGAGCCTATACATGTTGCTCACCCTAGTACAGTCCAGTAATTTAAATGCCAACATAGACTGTGGAAAATTCAGGCTGTGTTTCTGCAGCCTTTTATAAAGTCTGCTAAATTCCATTATATAGGCTTCAATGGAGAAATCCTCTGTTTTCTGGAATCTACCAAAATCTGACCAGGCTTCATATGCATTTAACAAGTCTTCCTTTTGATAAATCTTATCCATATAACATAATAGAGTCTCCAGACCTTCTTGTGAGTCTAACTCTTGCAATTCCAGCTCAGAAAACACTTTGCTTCGGATTTTACTCTCATAAGGTAAGAGAAAGAGCCAATGCCATACCTTGTTTCCTCTTTCCCAAGGCAGTTACCTTCGTCCACATAACAACTGCATTTCTCCATTGGTCGTACAATCCCCCTTTCAGAAAATAAGGGGGGATAGTCATATCCGGCTATCTTTATCCTAGGTTCAGCCATATATATACTTTTTTTTTTCTCACTCATTCCTTGGTTGGGTCTGGAAAAGTTGTATCTTTCAACCCTTCACATTTGCACAGTAACCATTCTCTGCTACCACTGTTAGCCGTTTAGCTGCTGTTGTATAAAGAGTCAAACGTTCTCCTCCTTCTCACAAACACCTTTATTTTCCTTTAACACAATTCTGTACAAAACTCTATCATCACATCACATGCCCCAAAGGCCACCTGAAGCTTCTTTACATATCAGTGTCAATTATTGGATACTTAACATAAATGAGACATTTAATTGGAATGTCCCTTAACCCATTCCTTAACAATGGTCACGGACGGGACGGAGAATTCGATGGATAAGCAAAATGTCCATTGAACTCGGGCAGGAGTTTTTGGACCCGGAGGGGGTGTGATCGGAAAACCTGCCTATAGCGGCAGAAACATCAGCCATCAGAGGTGGAGTGGAGAGAACGAGGAGCAAGCAGTAAGGACCGGGACATCTTTTGGAGGTAGGACGGGGCAAAGCTATGACAGGGATTATAAATTAAAACCAAGAAAGAGAAAGTAAAGATTTGATAAATCCAAACGGAGAAGAAGGTCACAAAATCCATTTTGCAATAATGAAAGAGCAAAATACAGCTGATGCTGGAGTTCTCAGTAGGTTGAGCAGCATCTGTGGAAAGACTATCACCTTTTGTGTTGCACCATCATCCCTTTTGTCATTTAAACTCCCCTACCTTTGGTGCTTTCACAGACCTTCTCTTTAGTTCTGCCTTCCCTCTTCCTCTGCTTTGCTTAAATGCTCCTACACCTCTAAGTTCTCTTTCACTAACTCACTCAACTTGGCTATTCCAGAAATTCAACTCACTGTTAGGAGTCCTTCAGTTAATAAGATTTTTAGCCAATGCACAAAATTTCAACAGAACTCTGATTGAATCAGGCGTTTTCTCTTCTGCAGCCAGCTCGCTTTAAAACTAAACACAAATCACATGCACAATTCACTCACCTCATTAATTAACCTGCCGTCGATTGTTTGCGATCCTATTGTTTATTTCCCAGTCAACTTGGTCACATGATCAGCTACTTGAAGTAGGGTACTTTGATCAGAAATCATATCCTAGAGAAAGAAAGTCCTTGAAGGGTCCATGCACCCCAACACAAAGTATTGGCTGTTTTTCTCCCAAAAACACACGGGCCATCGCACTCTTTTGTTGGAGTATCCATGATAAGATTTTGATAATTCGACTAATTTTAAAGGTCTGTAACATCTATAGATTTTATTCCTTAACCACCTTTTAAATGGTTCAGTTTGAAGATCTGCTAGTTGGAGAGTTTTATGGAAAGGTATTTGTTGGCAAGAAACAGACATTTTGTTGTTTTACTCCTGAACGTTTGAGTTGGAGCAGCTCTGCGCAGTCTTAATTGCCCACAATACAATTATGTGGTTTTTTAAAAAATGATTTTGAAGGAATGGCTAAAAGTACTTTGAACTTAGAATGACACTTTATGTTTCAACAAACCATGCATTGATTTAATTGATCAACTATATTTGTATGGCAGGCAGCACGGTGGCCTAGTGGTTAGCACTGCTGCCTCATGGCCCGAGGTTCCAGGTTCAATCCCGGCTCAGGGTCACTGTCCGTGTGGCGTTTGCACATTCTCTTCGTGTTTGCTTGGGTTTCACCCCCACAACACAAAGATGTGCCGGGTAGGTGGATTGGCCACGTTAAATTGCCCCTTAATTGGAAAAAATGAATTGGGCACTCTAAATTTATACTAAAAATAAACTATATTTGTAGCGCAGGACATTATTAAATATTTTGTTATGCAATGTTGCTGACAAGAAGCTGCGACTTTGTAACTGATCTGCATCTAAAAGAAATGTATTATTTGTTTGCAATGGAGGGTATACTCTGAGGGACCAAAGAAATTAAGAGATAGAGCTGTGTCTTAGTTTACGACCCATGAAGCATGGGTTGCAAAGGTTGGGTGACACAAGATGACTCACATCCTAAGTCAATGGAAGAGGCAGATTTGGTCTATTCTTAAATAAGGGAGAAATAATGAAATGAAGGGATAAAAGTTGGAAAATCATAGTCCTTGCTGGCACAGTGTTCCATGGCTTCTGGGGTATGACTCTTCTGGATATGGTTCAACATCACTTCAAAGCCAGAGAAGAGAAACACGTTGCCTGTGCTGGTAACACCAAGAACTCCTAGGATCTTGAGAGCAGGGAAACCTCTATGCTGCTGTCTTCACTGCTTTTAAAAAGGTAATTATTTTTACCTTGTAGGTCAAGCACAACTGAGGACACTCGTGTTAGAAATTAAGAATTCGGACCTTAAGTGCTCTTAATTAGAAGGATTTTATACCTTGAAACCCTGAAATCTTACACCTGGATGAATACCATGTTCTGGGTTTATTTTGGCTACTTTGGACTACAACAAAAGATGCAGAAATTGATGCAGTAAAAAGAATAAAAAGTTTTCTTTTACACCACAAAAAAGAACTGAAAAAATAATTTAAGAAGCATTCTAATTTGTATGTGCCAGTTTTTTTAAAGTCCTTATTTTTGGTAGCAATTTTCTTCTGGTACATTATTTAAAATAAAGCATCATCTGTTTATAATTAGATGGTCAGCCTTTTCCCATATCCTTTAATTTCTCTTTAATTCAGCTACCCTCCTAATATATTTCTAAATGTTGACATGGGCCGGGATTCTCCGATCCCGCGCAGGGTCCTTGCAATATTGCCGGAGTGAATCATTTCATTAGCATGGATGTTGTGTCAAGTGAAGATACCGTTGCTTCTGAGCAGCCCATCAATGAAGAACGCACACATAAACTGGATATGGAACAGGACAAGGCAACAGTTTTTGGAAAGATGGTGGACTTACAATTTACACAGTCGGGACACTATTGTATTCCATTACTGACAAATAATATTTCAGGTGCAGTTGTTAATGGGCGCGCAAATCCCGCCACGCTGCTCCGACGCCGGGCCGCTGATTCTGCGGCATCGAAGAATCGATGCCAATCGTGTCAGCGCGGTCGCTGCGGCGCCGGTCGGGGGCCGTTGAAAGTGCTCCCCCCCGCCGATTCTCCGCGCTCGACAGGCCGAGTGCCCGCCGGGTTCCGCCAGCGTCGTTTACGGATGGTCCAACCCAGCGGGACCTCGGCGTTCTGGCTACGGGGGCCGTCCTGATGGGGGGAGCCGACTCCGGGGGGGGCCTCCACGGTGGCCAGACCCGCAATCGGGGGCAACCGATCGATGGGCGGGCTCATTCCAAGGGGGGAGGGGCTATGTTCCTCCGCGCCAGGCCCCTGTAGGACTTACCCATATTGCCCGGGGGCGGCGCGGAGACGGCTGTGGCACCCATGCGCGGACCCGCGCTGGCCATGGCAGGCTGGCTTTCGGCGCCGGAGCAGCGGACAGCACTCCGACGCCATCCTAGACCCCTAGGAAGAGGCGAATGCCTGGGCCTGGAGGCCAGTGTCGCTCGTGCCGGTTTTGACGCCTGCGTCAATACTTGACCGTGATTTCGGAGAATCCCGGCCCTGATCTTTGCTTCAAATACCCAACTCAAATGGAGCTTTCAAAGAATTCTATAAAGTTCAGGAAAGTATACAGGCTCCGATGAGCACTTGTTTCACCTGTGGTCTCGGTTTTTACTCTGAAAAATAAATCTTTTAACTGTGTCAATATTTCAAACAAACCTGCGGTGGTCTAAGTGGTTACGATTTGGTGCTCTCATTGCTGTGGCCTGGATTTAATTCCTGGTCAGGGAACAAGGCTTTCTTGGGACATGGAGGTGCATATGCGTGGATCTTTGAAGATGGCTGCTACACTGAGCGAGTGGCTAGCAATGAATAGAGGAATGGAGTAGAAAAGTCGGGAAGTTTGCTGAACCTTGATAAAGCTCTGGATAGGCCACAACTATAGTACTGCATCCAGCATTGGGTGTCACACTGTCGGCAGGATGTGAGGATCCTTGAGACAGTGGGGAGGGGATTTACCAGAATGGTTCCCAAGGACTAGGAAATTCAGTTACAAGGTTAGGTCAGAGAAGATGGGTTGTTATCCTTGCAGCAAAGGAGATTGAGGTGAGATTCAACAGAGGTGTACAAGGTTCTAACAGATTTGGATAAGGCCGACAAGGGAAAACTGTAACCATCAGCTGATTGTTACAAGGATGAGGGGGGCTCAGAAGCAAGATTTTGGGTAAAAGATGCAGGGAATGCGAGAAAAACTGTTCCAACAGGGTGAGCGGCAATGACCCAGGGCACGCTCCCTATGCGGGTGATGGCTGCAGAGATGAACAAGGATTTCAACAGGAAATTGGATGGGCACTTGAAGGAAATAAACTTGCACGGTTACAAGGGCAGAGTGAGGAACCGGACTAACATTACTCTGCAGAAAACTGACGTAGACTCATTCATTGGGCTGAATGGCCTATTTCTGTATTGTACATGATGCCATGAGCCTACCTAGGTAAGATATGGAGAGGGGAAGATCAATTAAATTAGTTAAGCATCGAAAGCTAGCATCAGCAATGCAACATGCAATTAACCCAACCATGCATGTTCATTATGTTGCATGCAGCACAGGAATTTGGCGCCGGGTGCTGTTTTGAATGATTTCTGCATGCTTTCAGCTCTACCCACACCGTTTCTTGGCTGCAAACAGAGGGCTGGATATTGCATAGGGATAGCACTATTTAAAAGTAAATCAAAGATGCACTGTGATTACAAGAAGTGGTGGGCTATTTTTGAAAAGTAAATCAATGCTGGGAATAGCTGAACACGTGAAGAGAATGTGCTCTAGGTTTTCAGACTGCACTGGAGGTCTTGGTACAAAACGTAGAAAGAAGAGTTGTCTTAT
Source organism: Scyliorhinus torazame (assembly GCF_047496885.1). Taxonomy (NCBI): domain Eukaryota; kingdom Metazoa; phylum Chordata; class Chondrichthyes; order Carcharhiniformes; family Scyliorhinidae; genus Scyliorhinus; species Scyliorhinus torazame. The sequence continues at coordinate 301,543,450 of NC_092712.1, forward strand.
AGCCACAGGGGTGCAGGGAGTCTTACAGACAGATACTCTGGAGATCTTGGAAGTGGGAACAGAAATCCCAGGGGTATTGATCCAAGAACATGGGTGCAGTGCAAGAAGTAGCTTAATAATCTTTCATAAGCTGACAAGCTGTGTCAAATCTTCATCTTCAAATGGTATATCACCTTCAAATGGTATTTCACCTCCAAATGGTATATCACCTTCAAATGGTATTTCATCCTTTTCCCATATCCGTTAACTTCTCTTTAATTCAGCTCTTTTCCTAATCCCATATTTGCAGCTCACAGCTCTCACACAGTGGCAGCTATTCAACTATGGAAGTCATATCCAAACAATCCTTGCCCTGCTTTGAGGTTGTAGTTGTGGCTGCATTAGCTGGCAGATATCTGTCGCAACATTTTATGTGAAGCGAATATATCTGAAGTATTGGTTGTTGCTGAAGCTGAAGTGCACAAGAATACAAAATATCGTAGTAGTAGTAGATTGTATGGCTCATTGAGGCTGCTCCATCATTCAATACAATCCTGGTTGATTTTGGGATTCAACTCTACATTGCCGCCCGCTCCCCATATCCCTTTATTTCCTGAGAGACCAAGAGTCGGATTCTCCGATCCCCCAGCCACATGTTTCTCGGGACGTGCTGTTCGCTGGCGGGGGGATTCTCTGTTCCCATTGCTATCGATGGGATTTCCCACTCAAGACACTGCATGCTGTAAGGAAACACGCGGGCCGGTGTGCGCTGTCAGCGGTAACAGAGAAATCCAATGGTCGGAGAATTCCGGCGCAAAGACCTGTCTATCCCAGCCTGAAACATATTCAACGATGGAGCATCCACAACCCTCTGGGGGTGAGAATTCCAAAGACTCACAACTCTTTGAGTGAAGTAATTTCTCCTTATCTCAGTCCTAAATGATCAGTCACTTATCCTGAGGCCGTGCCTCCGTAAGAGTATTGTTACCTCTAAAGACCTTCAGTGGATATGAGCTCCTGCGGAAAGCAGTTTTTTCCCTCCAACCTCTTCCTCCCTCTTCTAGCAGACAGTTCTGCTCTATGTGGCCCCAGGTTATTCTCTCCATCACGATCAAATCCCACGTTGCCTGAACAAGTGCTACTCGAAAAGCACTCAAAAGGCTTGACATCACCCGGGAGAAAGCAGCCCGCTTGATTGGCACCCCATCCATCACAAAGCATTCACTCCCTCCACCACCAGTGCAACCTGTTCGGATGGGTTCGGTAAGCCACTTTAACTTTTCTGTCATAATGTAGTGTATGACTTCAGCTCAACAGAACTCCTCACTAAATTACACCATGGTAACCAGCCCAATGAACCCATTTCACGTTGTGGGGACAATTTGACTTTCAAGAAAAATAGGAACACTTCTTCAATTTTGTTCCAGGAAGATACTCGCTCCGATTTCAGATACTGGAAAAAAAACATGCAATTTGCATATTAGATTTTGGATAACAGGCTGATTGATGAAAGTTTATTTTAGAACGTTGTGCAATTTTAAAGGAACGGTAGCACTGAATAATCGCAGTTTAGGTACGGGCATTGTAGTCTCCCCTGCCATGAGCCCAAATTTCCTCACCAATCAACAAAACCGCATACACACCCCTCTTTACCAGCTGCTTATTTTCCTTTTTCAAAAAAAAGCCAGCTAATAGCTTTTGGCTGATTCTGGCCCAAGAGATATGATCAAGATTGAACCATTTCTTATCTTCACAAATGTCATTCACACTAGGTATGAAATTTGATCTGATTTTTTTTACACTGTTGCAATGGCAACCGTTACATGAAGTGCTCAGAGACTGAAATTGAACACCACGTTATGTGTGACCAAAGTCTGAACTATTTTAACACTGCCATTTAAGGATGTACTTACGCCCTATATTCCAGCAGCCACTAAACTGAAAATGGAAAACGTGAACAAGATAGACTGTACCTGCGAGCACTGGCCTCTTCTATTCGGTGTGAAGTACAGTAACTGTGGGCATTTAAAATTTTCGGAGAGCTCGTAGAGCTAAAACCGAGCTCTTGAGGTGGTACTAAATCAATCATTGCTCAAATTACAGACCGTGTAGGTGGTCCACTCAAATTCAGAACTATTTCACCAACACAGTAGACTGACAGACTTGAAAATCCCCATGTCAGGCCATAAACCATGAAGAGACAAAAACACTGTAAATTATATGTGCAACCAATACTGCTCCAGCCAGACCTGCCTCAGAGAATATTTCAGTTAAGCATAGACTGTACTGGATGTGACAGCCACTTGGCAGTTCGTTTTGAAGCCACGTTCAAAACAGGTAGAGGCACCAAAATTCTGAAAGGAAGAATGTGAAAGTTCATCAACTACAGCAAACTTGGTCAGGAAGAGTGGGGTTTTAGCTCAAGTTTATTTTGTCCGCAATTCTTCAGCGATCCAACATGCAGTCATTTAGAAAATTAAACTTGTCTCATTCTGTATAATGACAAGGGGAGAGAGGACACTTGATTTTGTACACTTTAACCTAATCGGCAATTTTAGAACAAAGAACAAAGACAAGTACAGCCCAGGAACAGGCCCTTCGGCCCTCCAGGCCTGTGCCGACCATGATGCCCTAACTAAAAAAAAAAATCTTCTGTCCTTACTCAGTTCATATCCCCCTATTTCCTCCTTATTCAAAGAACAAAGAACAAAGAAATATACAGCACAGGAACAGGCCCTTCGGCCCTCCAAGCCCGTGCCGACCATGCTGCCCGACTAAACTACAATCTTCTACACTTCCTGGGTCCGTATCCCTCTATTCCCATCCTATTCATGTATTTGTCAAGATGCCCCTTAAATGTCACTATCGTCCCTGCTTCCACCACCTCCTCCGGTAGCGAGTTCCAGGCACCCACTACCCTCTGTGTAAAAACACTTGCCTCATACATCTACTCTAAACCTTGCCCCTCTCACCTTAAACCAATGCCCCCTAGTAATTGACCCCTCTACCCTGGGGAAAGGTCTCTGACTATCCACTCTGTCTATGCGCCTCATAATTTTGTAGACCTCTATCAGGTCGCCCCTCAACCTCCGTCGTTCCAGTGAGAACAAACCGAGTTTATTCAACCGCTCCTCATAGCTAATGCCCTCCATACCAGGCAACATTCTGGTAAATCTCTTCTGCACCCTCTCTAAAGCCTCCACATCCTTCTGGTAGTGTGGCGACCAGATTGAACACTATATTCCAGTGTGGCCTAACTAAGGTTCTATACAGCTGCAACATGACTTGCCAATTCTTATACTCAATGCCCCGGCAAATGAAGGCCAGCATGCCGTATGCCTTCTTGACTACCTTATCCACCTGTGTTGCCCCTTTCAGTGACCTGTGGACCTGTACTCCTAGATCTCTCTGACTTTCAATACTCTTGAGGGTACTACCATGTATTCATGTACCCATCCAGATGCCTCTTAAATGTTGCTGATGTGCCTGCTTCCACCACATCCTCTGGCAGCACGTTCCAGGCACCCACCACTCTCTGTGTGAAAAACATACCCCGCACATCTCCCTTAAACTTTCCCTCTCACCTTGAACCTGTGGCCTCTTGTAATTGACACTTCCACCCTTGGAAAAAGCCTCTGACTATCCAATAAATGCTGGCCTAGTCGTTGACACCCACATCCTTGGAATAAATAAAATTAAACTTCAGCAGCAGTCACAGCTCGCAATAAGGAAAAACTTGACGTCTTTCCATCAGTTCTGCTTTCATGTTTCTGAGCTTTACTACGTAGAGAACACGGGTAAGGGGTTTATTTCTGGAATCTCGAAAATGGTATAGATAACTGACAACACTGAAGGTGTCATTTCTTCAGACAAAATGCTCAACCAAGGATGATTGTGGAAAACCTATAATCAATACTGTTCAATTTGGGAAACAGGACCAATTTGATGTGAACAATGAACGGCGAAAGGCCGGGATTCGAACCCGGGTCCTCGGTGCCGCAGTCCCAGTGATAACCACTGCGCCACATGCCGCCCAAAGATGGCAATCATGAATCTTACAGACACCAACGTTTTTCAGATTTGATTTGATTTATTTTTCTCCCTCTTACCCCTTGTTCCCACAAATTACTCGCGGGTAAGAAGATTAGCAGAGAGCCTGATTTAAAGCCTCCGCCAATACTGCGCTGATTCCACAACCAATCATTCTATGGCAGTCCATTGACGTTCCAGCTTACTGCCCCAATGTGCCACATATATTTTTTATTTGGATCCCTTCTCCTCCCCCGCCCAACCCACACACGCTCCTTTAAATCATAATATTGCTCCACTCCTCAACCTGAAGTCTTACAGTTGCCAGGAATAGTCGGGTGAGAGGTAGAGAGGCTTGTGCATAATAGGAATTGTCCTATTCGTTTCCTAGTCCATCTAACATACGATGTGCCAGTGCCATATTAGTGATCATACTGTGGTCCAGGAGGAAACCAAACTCAATAGCTGAAGGTGGAAAGTTTTAGTGTCAATATCCAAGAACATGGTGTGAACGAGCAGCTTTGCCAATTGGGAAGTCAAAACTTCCCAGTATTGGACTATTTGACATAGTTTTATTTTGGGGGAGAAAAGGATTAGAAGGGTAAGTGCATGTGTTCAGTGTTTAATTATGTCCATCCCACGTGCTTTTTGCTCTTTTCCAAATTTTATTTCACACATCCCTCATCTCTGGTTTATGACCAGATAATATGTGCCAGAGATTGCTGCAGACTATTGGAACTCTTCCTCAGTTTCTTTATTTTAACAGCGGTATTCTGATCTGACAGCAAACTTCAGCTGAAAGCAAGTCAGCAAAAAAAAAAATGTCCCGTGGATTGCATTTAAAAAAATGTTTTTTCATCAGACTTTAATTAAAGAAGTTGGAAAACAGAGAGCAAGCATGCATGTGCTAAACTTTTTGACAAAAGTGTAGGCTGGGAAATCCCTTCAAATTCATGTTTCCAATTAACGTCCAATTTGAATTTTCCTTTTTCTGTGTCAACACTGTCACCTCTCTGGAGCAAGTCACAATGGCAAGAGTTTGGAGCACCTTCGGACACTTAGACACAAACCACAGCTCATCAAAGCCGACCTTTCAGCCCCAGGTCATAATTTGGGATCCATCGCTTATTTCTCTTATAAAACAACATAATAGCATATCATAATATATCGTTTTGACATGTTTACATACAAACAATTTACAATTTAAGTACAATATCGCTAAGCTATAATTTGCAAGATAATCCGATCCCTTTGACACCTTTCTAAATTTGAATATGTGTAAGGATTTTTCCCCAGGTATTCAGCTGACAAGACCATTTCTTAGGGGCTCTCCATGTAACAATGATGTTATTGTCATTTCTACCCTCTTGTGTATTGTATGTCTGATTTTGTTGAAGAATCCTGCAGCATGCTGTCATGTCTGGGCATAATGACTCTGGTATTTAAACTGTTCAAAATCCCACTTCAAGGATGACAGGTTTTTCAACCAGGCAATGTTTTTTTTAAAATCCATGCGATTTCATGCGAGTGCAATGACATTATGTCATCAGAAATAAAGTACTTTCTCAGTGATGCGATATCGCAGTGTCGGTGTGAGTTACTGAAAGCTATCGCTAATTCTTCACAGGTGTTATCGTGCGTGCCTTTAAGATGTGAGACTAGACTCAACACACTGCTCAACGTCTCTGAATAATGTACCAAGAGGGCTCCCATTGAAAGGAATTAATCATTTTACTGTTAATCTGGCTCCCAATGATAGCATAGAACACCTATTTTTATCTTAACCCTTAAGGACCGAGTGTCACACTGAGCTTTTCAATTTCACACACATCTGACAAATGTATGCAGAAATACGGTCCTAGACACTTTTACGGTAGATAATAGGATACGTGACTATGTATGCAACTTTTTTTTTAAGTTTTCCTGTTAGATCAAACAAAAACACTTTTGAAAAAAAGTGCAAAAACCTCTTTCAGTACTCAATAATTAATTGCTCATAAATATCCAGGGCAGTCTTTGTTCAACCTTTTTAATACGATAATTTGATACTCTTTCTTCATATCCCTGTCCTTGTTAATGCTCTGTGGCAGTCTAATTTCAAATGAATATTTATCAATGCGTCCTCCAATTGTTCTTTCCCCAGTGTAGCGATACCACTGGGTATGGTTACAATTTCTCTTTTGTTTACACTGTCTTAAGTATAAAATGAGTGCAAGTCAGATTAAATTTTCTTCTCGTCATAAATGAATTGAAAATTCCACCCAAACCACTTCCACATCGCTTTATTTCTTTACAGTATTGTAACAAATTGCCTGGCACAGAGTATTTACTTAGACCTGACAGAAGTATTACCAGGCATTCTTCAAAAAAAAATCTTCAGTTACTTAATATCCTCATTAATTACAATTCTGGCAACAAAGGAGTTCCTTGGTACATGTGTGTTGCTGAAATGCTGATACATGTCACTAGCTATTGTTGGGGGAAAAAAAGTAGTTTTAAGGGATTTATATTTGTATTGATAAACATTGAGCTAAGGTGTTTGTATGTGTGGGAATTGGTTAAGTTCCAACTGTGTTTCTACTGGGCTTAGAGGGGGCTACGGCTGGTATGAAAAATAAATAAACCAGCATTGGTTGCTCAGCAACTGGGGCCTTCTAAGGTAAAGAAGCGTTTGAGCAGATTGATAGGTAGAGCTAGTGAGATGCGTGCGTTTTTTTGGAAGAGGTATCTGTAGATTATGATGTAATAAAGAAAGCTATCCTTAGTGCATATGAATTGGTTCCTGAGGCGTACAGGCAGAAATTTTGAAATGCAAGAAAACAGCCTGGGCAAACTCACTTGAATAATTTTGACCTTTGGATACAGGCGTTAAAGATAAAGAGAATATGTGAAGCCTTAGAGAGGTGATTCTTTTGGAATAATTTGAAGGTACACTTCCTTTGGTTATTAGGATGCATGTTGAGGAACAAAAAACTAAAACTGCTAGACAGGCAGCGGAGTTAGCTGATGATTATGAACTGGTCCACAGAAACAAACCTTTTTTCCATCATTTTTTTAAACATGAGAAGGATACAAAGTAGGAAGGAGAAAATAAAACAAATAGTCAAGAAAGAGATGGTAATGGTCAGGAAATTTCACCTCAGATCAAAAAGGAAGGTGCTGAGGGTGGAAGTGACATTCGGGGGCCTAAGTGTTTCCATTGTAACAAAGTGGGACACTTTAGGGAAGATTGTTTGAAATTAATGAAAGACCAGTTTCAGTAGGAGGAAAGGAAGCATCTGAAAAAAGAAATAGCTATTAAAACTGTAGCAGTGGTGTTGGTGAAAAATGCTCCTTCAGAATCAATGAGAAAGAAGGATAGATCTCAAGATTTGAGCACTGGTGAAGTAAGTAAAGCTATTGGAGATTCTGGATAATTTGTTTTAAAGGGAGAATTATTCCCTTACTCGTCTAACAAAACAACTAAACAAATTATAATTTTATGAGATACAGGACCAGATAAATCATTGATGGGAGCTGATGATAAAGAAAATGTATTAGTAAGGGGCATTAATGGAAGGAATAAACCGGAAGTGCTGAAATTGTAAAGTGATCCTTCTGAGTCAATGACTAGAGACTCCGATTTAAAAATGCTCGTCAGTGATATGACACAAGATGTAGTCGTTGGAAGAAAGGCAACAAAATAAGTTTGCAAAGACCATTCAAACATTACTGAGGACTGGACTGAGATCGTTCAGAAAATGTGGGGAAAAGCTGAGGAGTTAGAACGAACTATCAAACTTCTGAGAGAGACAGTGATTATGATGGTAATCTTTATTGTCACAAGTAGGCTTACATTAACACTGCAATGAAGTTACTGTGAAAAGCCCCTAGTCGCCACATTCCGGCACCTGCTCAGGTACACAGAGGGAGAATTCAGAATGTCCAAATGACCTAACAGCACGTCTTTCGGGACTTGTGGGAGGAAACCGGAGCACCTGGAGGAAACCCACACAGACACAGGGAGAATGTGCAGAGTCCACACAAACAGGGACCCAAGCCGGGAATCGAACCTCGGACCCTGGAGCTGTGAAGCTGACATGGCTCAAACAGAAGAACTTGTTCAAAATGCGACTGGGAGAAGGGTGGGTGGGGGCAGATTGAGGTGTATAAGATTGGGATATGAAGAGGGTGGCTAGGAAGCAGCTGTTCCCCTTAGTTGAAAGGCCAACAATGAGGGGGCATAATTTTAAGGTGAGGGGCAGAGGTTTAGCAGGGATTTGAAGAAAGTTTTTTTTCACCCAGAGGGTGGTGGGAGTCTGGAATGCACTGCCTGGGAGGGTAGTAAAGACGGGAAACCTCACAAACTTTATAAAGTACATAAATGAGCACTTGAAATATCATAACGTTCGAGGTTATGGGCCAAGTGCTGGAAAGTGAGATTAGTGTTGATTTAGCGTAGTTTTGACGGTGTAGACTTGATGGGATGAAGGATCTCTTCTGTACTGTATGACTTTATGACTGTATGATTCTAATGTAGGTAGCTGCAGGAATACTAATATGGTAGCTGTGTTATTACTTTTCTACTATGTATGCAGCTTAGAAGTTGATGTGTTAAGTAAGCTGGTTCAACGTTGACTGCAACTGGATGCAGTGAAACTAGAAACAGGCTTCTGACACAGGAGATGGTGTAACACTGTTTTATTGAACTTCCTGATTGCTGTACATAGTCTGCTGTGAGTTGACACTCTATCAATCTAACTGATAACCTCCTACTGGCTTGACCAGACTAACTCTCTACCTCATGGTGTTGCTAACTTTTGGTTGGTTCAATTGGCTCTGTTTTATAATCTTTGCTCTAGAGTCGCCAGGTATCTTTATGATACCGCCACGAGGTTCAAGTTCAAGTAATGATCAATAACTCAACACACCAATTAGTAAGATTCAAATCAAAACACATTTATTATACACAGTAAATCGCTACTCATGCATAAACTCTACTTTCTAGGCTATTTCTATAACTAACAGGCCTATACTTAGCTTCAGACTGGCCCACCAGGTCAGGGGAACAAATGGCCTTTCGTTCAGGTCCTGAGTCTGCGGGATTCAAAAGCTGGTATGGACTGGTAGCTAGGAGCGCCTATCTCGTAGCGAGCGTTGACTAGAGACTTACTTGCTTGGAGGCAACAAGACAGGTCACTGTCAAGGGTTGGTTCAAGTTGCTGAGTGACCCTGCCAAAGAAGGACGATTTGAACTTGGGGTTTTTATTTTATAGTCCCCAGGGGCTTCCCGCCCTTCGGGACAGACCCCGTACCTGGTTCCAAGTGATTGGACTACTTTCCAATCACTTGGATCGATTTCTCCAATGCTGGAGCGGTTCCCTGATCGCTGGGCGGTCCTAAGTGTCTGTTGGCCTTCCTTTGACTTGGCTCCTGCTGGCGCCGAGGAGTCTGGCTTGGCTTTGTTTACCTTAACTGTTGCCATTGTGCCTGGGAATCGCACATTACTATGTAGATGGCTGCTACATTACTATGTAGATGGCTGCTGGTTTTGGTGCTGTCTGGTTGTTTTGCAGGTTCCAATATACATGATTCCTGTATTTGCTAGTCTTTGCCTATGTTGGCTGAATTTCCCTTCAGCCTTTGCGGTTCTCCATTTTAAGTCGGGAAGTGGCCAACTCAGGTGGCTACAATGGTGAAAGTGCTCACTGGCTTGTGCACTCTTACTATCTCAGTAGCTGTGTTCTGTAGAGGAAGGAAGAGTCTTAATGCCCTGTGTGCTTTATAGTAGTGGTGTCCTGTCTGGTGATTGGTTGTTATTTTTCGTGTGTGATCATACTTCCCAGTGTTAAATTTCATCCGTCACGTGTCCAATTCACCAGTTCTCCCGAAGTGTTCTATGACTTGCTCTTAATAAATCATCCTCGATTATCATAGAATTTAGTGCAGAAGGAGGCCATTCGGCCCATCGAGTCTGCACCGGCTCTTGGAAAGAGCACCCCACCCAAGGCCAACACCTCCACCCCATCCCCACAACCCAACCCAACACTAAGGGCAATTTTGGACACTAAGGGCAATTTATCATGGCCAATCCACCTAACCTGCACATCTTTGGACTGTGGGAGGAAACCGGAGCACCCGGAGGAAACCCACGCACACACGGGGAGAACATGCAGACTCCGCACAGACAGTGACCCAAGCCGGAATCGAACCTGGGACCCTGGAGCTGTGAAGCAATTGTGCTATCCACAATGCTACCGTGCTGCCCCATACTCTGGCAATCATTTCTCAACCAATTCTCCAGCCATTGGGATTCTCTTTTCCTGCTGACAGCGAACCCCGGCCTGCGGATTTCCCGACGGCGTGGGGTAGCTTCAATGGAAAATCCCATTGAGAAGTGGTGGGATAAAGAATCCTGCTGCCAGTGAACGGCGTGCCTCTGCGAAACCCATGGCTGGGGAAATGGAGAATCATGGGGTGGAATTCTCCCATCCTGGGACTAAGTGTCGTGGCAGGTACAGGAATGTGGAGTGTTTCCCGCTGCAAAGGCTGGTGGGAAAACACGCCAAATCGTCCAGCCCCGATCTCACTAACTCTGTTACTGGATGGTTTGCACCGTATCCCGTAGCATGTAGGCCTGATGGCATGTAGTTAGCCATCCTATCCAGGGACCATATTGAAAAGACAGCCAACATCACTGACCCACTATTGAAGAAAGAAGGTGGACCGCCTGAAAATGGATCTCCGGGAGCACTATGACCCTGGATAGTTGGACCTCCCAAGAAAGGAGATGGATCTCCAGGAACATTCTGGGCTGGAAGATGGACCCCCTCCAGGACACCGAATCTGGAAGGTCGACCAGCTGATGCTCCTCCCACCCACCGCTGGGGTGTTCCCGGGTCCAGAGTTGCAGGCTGCCTCCATCTTGAACTCTGAAGACAGCGCCAAGGATTGCTCAATTCAGTTCTGACAGCTGCACGCCATGTTCTTCCGAACGTGTTTCACACCAGCATCTTTTCCCACTAGTGCCGCGTAGAATCGGGCATGGGTAAGCGGGCCTTCATCTGCAGCCAAATAGCGAGACAAAAATGAGGTCCCAATACCATCTTTCAATGGGGTGCCCGATATTCCAGGCGAGCACCAGTGGGAGATCCTGCAGGAAATTCACGCCAGCAATAAACACAAATATTGGGACTCCCGCCGAATTCTCCTCCCTACCCAAATATTGAACCCGCCGGCGGGGGCATGGGAGAATTTCAGCAAGTTTCCCCATCACCAACGTTAGGTTGACTGACATGCAGTTACCCTACAGCAGTATTAAATGGAAATATGCAAAAATAAAAATACTTTTGTAGCAGTAGTCCTACAAAATTGCTCTTCACTTTTTTTGCCTGTTTTGACTAAAGATATTCCCAGTTCAATGACATATAAATCATTCACTCTGCAAATCAGCTATTTTTAAAGCTCTCAAAATGTTGCTGCAAGTGTTTTGACACCAATGTAGTCACAAGTTACAAATTTCACAAATACTATGAATTCACAAATGCGGCAATAAATAAATCGTAACAATTATATCCACGGATGTTGGTTGCAAGGTGGAAGATTCGGGACTAGCCAAATCGATCTCCTGCATCTCCTAGTGGTCAGTTGCAGAGATACACTGGCATGGGAACTCCCCACACTTACCTGACAGAAGAGTGTGTGAGTTAAGGATGGGAACCAACGGGTGAAAATGAATTTTATTTTGAACTAAACAATTAGGAAAGGTAAAAAGAAAAACTCTCTGGAACTATTTTAGGGGGTCCAGCAACATAGGATCTACTTTGTGTGGACATGCGATACTTCGAATGGTCAGTAGCATTTCCAATACCGTCTTGATGAGTGCTGCATTAATAAAAATTCTAAGCACATTGCTAAGCATGCAAGGAGGATTTTACCACAACGAGTTGTGGTTACACCCCAGACGTATCCTTTTCTTTTTTTAAAAGTGACTTGGCCTTTTGATAGATAGTTCGTCAGTGCTCCGCTGACTACACTTCAGGAATGTATCACTTTTCTGGAGTCATATTTAAGCTAACTCTTTTGAAGTATTGACAGATAAATTCATATCACACCAGTGAAAGCTTCTCTTCTTTCTGTCAGAATCGCTGACGTTTCCTCAATAAAGAAAAACATTTTCAGGGTACAGCAGTAAAATTAGTAGAAGTTATGTACTCGTGTCAAAAATAATTATGGCATCATGGCACAAAGTGCACATTAGATCTAACAACTAGTAGCATCTTAGGCCTTCCAAATATACGTAACAAACATCAGTGTGCAGCTACTTAACATAGTCGGAGGGGATTCTTGATTACTTTAGTAGAGGTAACTAGGTAAAAACACAAGGGTCTCTGTGCAGGCTGCAGTAAGAAGCGTGCAGTTTGCCAGCAAAGCGTGATTAAAGTTCAAACGTTGCTGTGGCCCTTAGGTAAGTTAAAAAAAGGGGGAAGAACACAGTGGAGGGGAAGAAAGCAGTAATGATTGGAGGAGATCGTGTGGCCGGCATGCATTTGTTTCATGTGAGACTGCCCCTCATCCATGTAAATATACTTTAAAACGTACCTTATTGAAAGGGACCTAAAATGGAGTCCTTTTAAGGGCCACCTGTAAGGCCACACATAGGTCTGCTTTTCCATCATATAGTCAGCTCAGGCACCAATGACCTCAGAGCAAATCAATCTTGCTGCGGAGCTTCAAACAGGCGTTTGTTACTTTCAATATACAAATAAGTGACACAGGACCTCTTTCAGGGATGGATTTCAATTCTCTTCCCGCACCAGGTGTTGCACTAAGGCAGACGTCTGTTTGTTTCCATAGTTAGCTATTCCTGGAACAGGCCGCTGGTTTGTCACCGGAGGCATTTTTTAATAGCTTGAGGGGCACCACTCCATATTGGGGGCTAGTTTAGCTCAGTTGGCTGGAGGGCCATCAAGTGCTGGGGTGGGTCTCAAACCCAGAGCTCTGGCTCAGAGGCAGGGGCGCTACCAATTGTGTCACGAAGACCCGATTCAGGCATGGATGCCGCAGGTTAATTAGTGACAACTTATCAATACGGCAGGGGACATACTTCCATCTTAAAATGAGTGTGTCCCTGGCCAAAGGTTTAGCACACTGGGCTAAATAGCTGGCTTTCAAAGCAGACCAAGGCAGGCCAGCAACACGGTTCAATTCCCGTACCAGCCTTCCCGAACAGGCGGCAGAATGTGACGACTAGGGGCTTTTCACAGTAACTTCATTTGAAGCCTACTTGTGACAATAAGTGATTTTCATTCATTCATTTCATTTTTCATTCATTCATATTTGAACCTTGGGAGACCTATTATGCCCATAAAACAGGCTATGTGCTGCGGAATCTCTCAGCCCTTGCGTCTGTTTTTAAAATATCAATTTTAAATAATGCGTAGGCAAGGTAAATCACTAGAAACTGTTAAAAGCATCCTCTTCACAAAACGTTTATATAGGATGAGGAAAGCAGGAAACAGAGATGACACTGATTGCTTGACTAGCTCTTACAGGCAAACTCCTTGCTCTCCATTTAATAAAAAGGTTACTACCACAATAACAGTTAAAAAATATGCAAGTCAAAACACAATCTTAGCAAAAACAAAGCACCCATACAACCTTGAATTTCACCAGCTCTAAATAATATCACACCTGTCATCATGTCAAGTAGCTTGGCTGGTTTCCACAGCCAGACAGAAATCACCTTTGTTTCTATGGCAAATATGCTTTGCACAACCGAAAGTTTTTGAAAAAATTCCTGCAGAAAATAACTTGCAACGACAAAAAATTGAAGAGAAAATTAATGTGATGGATCGTTACTTCAATCACTGAAGCACGCTGAACTACAAAAATAGCATTTAAGACAGTCAGCCTGTAAACGGACAAAAGGGAATATAATTCACATCGTTCACGTTTGAGGATTTGCTCTATATTTTTAAATTAATTCTGGCCAGTGCTCCTAAAACAAACTGTTGATGTCTTATCAACAGATGGCCTCCGTTGCCCTTAGCCTGTACGGGCCAGAGAGTGGAGCTGAGTCCACAAAGATCAGCCATGATCTCATTAAATGGCGGAGCAGGCTCGAGGGGCCAGATGGCCTACTCCTGTTCCTAGTTCTTATGTTCTTATCATTGAATATTTATTATTTTTCACTTGTGACAATACTGGTGCAATGGTCACCTCTTCAGAAATACCGAGAGGAGGGTAGGATAAACACAGGCAAGTTCTGAACATTAAACGAAAAAGGAACAAATAAACATATGAATTAGGAGCAGGAGCAGGCCATTCGGCCCCTCGAGCTTGCTCCTCCATTCAATAAGATCATGGATGGTCTGATTGTAATCTCAACCCCACATTCCTGCTGACCCTCAATAACCTTTCACCCCCTTGCGCATCAAGAACCGAATCACCTCGGCCTTAAAAATATTCAACGATTCTGCTTCCTCTGCCCTGAGGACGAGAGTTCCAGACACTCATGACCTTCTTGAGAGAAAAAGGTTCTTATTTCCGTCTCAATTGGGCGACCCCTTATTTTTAAACTGTGACCCCTAGTTCTAGATTCTCCGCCAAGAGGGAAGCATCCTCCCCACATCCACCCTGTCAATACCCCTCAGGGTCTTAAAGGTTCCGATCAAGTCGCCTCTTATTCCTCTAAACTCTCGTGGATACAACCCTAACCTCCCCAACTTCTCCACATCAAATGGTGGGTGTGATGATCACTGTAAATAACAAATATTTTGGCAACGGTCATCGGTCTCATGAATCAGCATGTTTCCTATTAGCACATCTTGTTCTCTCATAAATCAGAATATCTCCCACCAGTATATCGAGCTATGCATGATTCAATACGTGAATGTCACATTTAATCATTGAATCACTTCTTGGAAAAATAAGATTTAAAAAAATAAGTAGTGGTTGTTTCTAAGTTCTGATTTGAATTTAACTTGTTTCCTTTTCATTATGTTTTTTGTTAGGTTGCTCATCCAAGTCCGAAATGAACAACCCTTACTCCGAAACTGTGATCCCCTAATCCTGGACTCTCCAGCCAAGGGAAACAGCCTCCCAATATTTATTCCGTCAAGTCCTCTTTGAATCTCATCTGTTTCAATTTGATCACCTCTTACTCTTCGAAACTCTAAACTATACAGGCCCATTTTGCTCAATCTCCCTTCTTAGGACAACCCGCTCATCCTAGGAATCAGTGCAGTGAACATTGGGGTTGCACAACTTCTCAGGCAAGAATATCCTTCCTATGGAATGGAGACCAAAACCCTGCACAATATACCAGGTCTGGTCTCATCAAAGTCCTGAACTGCAACAAGACTTCCTCACTCCAATTCCTCTTCAAAAAAGATTTCAGAATGCCAGCTGCATTCCGATTTGCTTGCTGCACATATATGTTAACGTTGTGATTCGTGTGCCAGAACCCCCAAATTCCCCTGAATACCAAAATTTCCCATGGAATCCCAACAGTGCAGGAAGAGGCCATTCGGCCCATCGAGTCTGCACAACCTCCCCCCCCCCCCCCCCCCGTTATACGTTTTAGTTACCGTTGTATGAAGAGTCAAAAGTCCTGTTCCTTTTCACCAAACACCATTTATTTCACGTCCACTGCCTCTGCACAAAAATCTAACACACCACCTGACACAAGGGCCACCTGAAGCCCCTTTACATATCAGTGTCAATCATTGGATACTTAACAGAAATGAGACAACTCATTGCAATGTCTCTTAATGCATTACTTAACTCTTAACCCATTACTTAACAGTCTCCCCTTCCTTGGAGAAAAAAAAATTAGGTGAAAACAAAATTTAAAGAAACTCAAAAACACACACGCAATTTCCACCTTTCTTTTTTCTCCAAATTTTTTTTTTTGAAGAAAACAAAACAAGTCACAGAAACAGACGCCCTTCATTAACAATATCCAAAAGTTACATTTCTGTCAATATCGGGGATCTATAAAAGACCATATCCACTGCCTCTACAAAGCTTAACGTCTCAGCAGCCAAAGTGCTTTCGACCACTTTCCTTATTTTCTTTGGTTCCCACACAAGAGGACAACATTTACCATTGTTCCCCAAGAAGAAAATTATAAAACCTCCTGTGCTTGATTTGCATAGGACGCATCACTATAACGGGAACCTCAAAACACACTCCTGCATTTTTAGTTTGGCCAAACGCTTTATTTGCTCATATTATGTCTTCCACTTTGGGATCGTTCATTTTTGTACTCAACGCTTAGACATCAAAACTCACGTCCGGTCTAGTCTGTCTACCTAACCAATTCAGTTGCCCAATTAAACTTTGCAGTTGCTCTTTTTCCATCTTTGAAACCTTGCATCTTTTTGTGAAAACCCGGCCACGACTAATTGCTATTGGGCTGATGCTTTCCAAATAAAATTGCTGACGTAAAGTTGCCCCTAACTTAGTCTGTCCCATTTCCAGTCCAATTTATTTAAATGCACCGGAAGCCTGACTTCTGACCCTGAATTCTTTCCTCAAACTAGAGATTACAAAAGCTTCAAAATCACTAGTCCCACCCCACAAAAATTATTTGACATGCATCATAAAGATGCCAGAAAGGTTCCCTTTATAGTGCCAGTAAAACATTACCAGATCTACTTTCAACTGGTAACAGCCTAACTTTAACAAAATTGACCTTACCGAAAAATACCAGACTCTAGATGCAACATTTAAACCACATACACATTTGTTCAACTTCCAGAATACCCCTTCTGTGTTAGTTGCTTCCTTAGGAGGACGGAGAAAAATGTCTCTCTGGAGCTGATGCCCCTGCAAGAAGGCAGCTTTCATATCTATAGATTTGCATTCCCATGCCTTTGTGGCTAAAAGAAGATCTTTAAGATCAACCTTTCCTGCTGTAGGTGAATCTACTCTTAAATCCTGATCTTCTAAGCTTTCTTCAAATCCCCTTGCCACAAGCCTGGCCTTTGCCGTTCCATCCGGAAGAACCTTTTCCGTGCAAATCCATCTGTGGGACAGAGCTCTTTGTCCCCTATCCGGTACTTCCGTGTATACCCCAAATTCACTCCAACCATGCAGTTCTTGCTGTTTAGCATCTTTGATAACCTTTCATATAATTTATTGGAAGCCATATAATTTATTGGAAGCCACCAAAATCTCACGTGCATGTGGGCTTCTACTCCTATTAGTATTTGTATTCTTACTCATGTTCCGAGACCTTGATAAACTACTTCCCCTCTCCCGCCTGGTAACTTGTTCTATACTGCTACTGCTTGATCTTTCCTATCTGCTATGGGATGTCCTTTCAAAATTCTCGATCTTTTCCTGCAGACCTGTTCACTAACCGATGTACTATCTGAATTGGCACTGCGTTTCTGTGACCTCCATTTTTGAACTTTGTGTTCCCAATCCATTGTCTTAACTCCCTCCCCTGAATGCTGTACATTCAACAATGTTTATACTTTCCAGTGGCCTTCCCTGCTCTAACAACAGGTGCATCCTTCCATTGACTAGACCCTTCAGGCAAGTTTGTCACCTTTGTACCAACTTTTGGTAGTTGTCCTTTTGGAAGAATGGCCTTATCCCAGATCCTAAGGTCCACAGCCTCGTTAAAATCCCTGGCCAAAGGTAGGATTACTATCAGTCGTGCTGGTGTCCTTCTGTACTTCCTACAAACTTCACAGCAATCTCTAACCTGTTCTATCAGTTTAGTATAGTCTTCATCCCTTACCCCTGCATCCTTTAATATATTTTTCAGCCTCCAAGGAGACGGATGTGCAAATTGCCTATGCAGTTTTAATACAACAAGCTTATCAGCGAAAGTCCCATTTTCAACTGCCATTAACACATCCTTAACCACTCTACTTGAAATATTATTTTTCAGTAATGGAATACAATAGTGCCCCGACTGTGTAAATTGTAAGTCCACCGTCTTTCCAAAAACTGTTGCCTTATCCTGTTCCATATCCAGTTTCATGTGTGCTTTCTTCATCGACGGTCTGCTCAGAAGCACTTGATACAACATCCGTGCTAATGAAATGCTTCACTCCGGCAATATTGCAAGGGATCACCACTCTTTTCAGCGACTTCAGAGTATTATCATCCCCAAACCTGAAACTTGTGGAACTTTCAAATTCCTTAACCTTGTTACAACTTTCAGCATTCAAGGAGTCCAGGTAACATTTTAACCAGTCAATTCCAGACACAGTAGATGTGCTGCCACTGTCCAATACAGCACAATTGAAGGATTCTGCAACCAACACCCTCATTACTGGCGTAAAACTCCTTGGTAATAGGACAATGTCTTCTCTCTGAACACTATCTTTTTCCTCTTCTGACTCTTCCGTGTCATGTGTTGCTTCAAACACTCTATCATAACGTTTTGGACCGTTGAAGACATAATGGTATTGAGAGTCACATCGAAAACATCGATTTATCATGCCCCGTGCATTTCTGGGGTTAATCTTCCTACTGTAAGTTCTAACTGGGTTTCTGTCTTCATAATTTCCTTGTCTCGATCTCCTTCTATAGTCTTGGGCCCTGTTCGTAGCCGTACAATTTTGCCATCCTGTTAGTAGTGTATCTTCCATGTTCTGCTTTATAGCAGACTGACCTAATTGAGTCATCAGAGCCATCGGAATCGAATGTTTCCCCAGAAACTTCTTTAAAGCTTTTGTCATCTGATCGAATAAGGTATCCTGATCCGTAAACTGAACTCCTGTCAAAATCAGGAGCCTATCCATGTTGCTCACTCTAGCACAGTCAAGTAATTTAAAGGCCAACAGACTGTGGAAATTCCAGGTTGTGTCTCTGCAGCCTTTTATATAGTCTGCCAAATTCCATTAATATATTCTTCCATGGAGAATTCCTCTATTTTCCGGAACTTATCAAATTCTGACCATGCTTCATACGCACTTAATAAGTCATCTTTCTTGTAAATCTTATCCATATATTGTAATAGAGTCTCCAGACCTTCTTCTGAGTCTAACTCTTCCAATTCCAGCTCAGAAAGCACTTTGTTTCGGAATTTACTGTCATAAGGTAGAGAAAGAGCCAATGCCATACCTTGTTTTCTCTTTCCCAAGGCAGTTACCTTAGTCCACATAACTACTGCACTTCTCCATTGGTCGTATGATTCCCTTTCAGAAAATAAGGGGGGATAGTCATATCCATCCATCTTTATCCTGGGTTCAGCCATGTATCTTTTTTTTTCCCCCTTCTCACTCACTCCTTGGTTTGATCAGGAAAAGTTGTATCTTTCAAACCTTCACATTTGCACAGCAACCATCCTCTGCTACCATTGTTAGACTTTTTAGTTACAGTTGTATGAAGAGTCAAAAGTCCTGTTCCTTTTCACCAAACACCATTTGTTTCACTTCCACTGCCTCTGCACAAAAATCTAACAACACACCACCTGACACAAGGGCCACCTGAAGTCCCTTTACATTTCAGTACCAATCATTGGATACTTAACATAAATGAGACAACTCATTGCAATGTCTCTTAATGTATTACTTAACTCTTAACCCATTACTTAACACCCCCCCCCCCCCGAAAGAGCACCTGGGTTAGGCCCACTCCTTCCCCATAACACCACCTAACCTGCACATCTTTGGATTGTGGGGGTAAACCGGAGCACCTGGAGAAAACCCACGTAGACCTATCAGGCTGCATCACAGCCTGGTATGGCAACTGCTCGGCCCAGGACCGCAAGAAACTTCAGAGAGTCATGAACACCGCCCAGTCCATCACACGAACCTGCCTTCCATCCATTGACTCCATCTACACCTCCCGCTGCCTGGGGAAAGCGGGCAGTATAATCAAAGATCCCTCCCACCCGGCTTACTCACTCTTCCAACTTCTTCCATCGGGCAGGAGATACAGAAGTCTGAGAACACGCACGAACAGACTAAAAAACAGCTTCTTCCCCACTGTCACCAGACTCCTAAATGACCCTCTTATGGGCTGATTTCATTAACACTACACCCTGTATGCTTCATCCGATGCCAGTGCTTATGTAGTTACGTTGTATATGTTGTGTTGCCCTATTATGTATTTTCTTTTATTCCCTTTTCTTCTCATGTACTTAATGATCTGTTGAGCTGCTCGCAGAAAAATACTTTTCACTGTACCTCGGTACACGTGATAATAAACAAATCCAATCCAATCCAATCCAAACTCCACAGTCACCCAAGGCCGGAATCGAACCAGGGTCCCTGGCGCTGTGAGGCAGGCTAATCACTGTGCCACCCATGTCACTGGCTATTTGACAAATATTATGCATTTATTTTTCCTGCCAAAGCGAAGAATCTCACATTTCCCCACATTATTCTTCATCTACCCCGTAATACCCTTCATTTAATCTGTCTGTATCCATTTGGATAATCTATGGCCCAGTTCTAAATCTGAATAAGTGAATGGGTTTTGAGTGAGTTAATATCTCACCCTTGTGTCTGCTTCAGTTTATTTTCCCACCTAGCTTTGTATCATCAGCAAACTTAGATACATAACACTCAGTTCCTTTATCGGAGTGATAAATATAGACTGCAAACTGCTGAGGTCCTACTGATCTTTGTAGTACCCCACTAGTAACAGCTGTTGCAGGGAAAAAGTCAGCCCGAGTCAGAAGTTTGAATCGCAAGACAGGGTTTATTGTCTGAAGCTCCAGGGAGAACAGCGGGCCGGCGTTAAAAGACAGCACGGTCCACACTGAACTCAAAATACATACAGAAAGGCTTTGTCTTATATAGTACAGATTTCTTACAAGTTTTGGCGGGCTTTTGGGTTCATGCATATTTACAGCTTTACCCTGCAGACATGATTATGTTAGTTTCAGTGGGCCATTACCGGTTCCCACTTCACAGCCCATTCATTCATGATTTCATTCATTATAGTTTTTTGCGAGCTTCCTGGTTCTGACGTCAATACCATGCATTTTAATAGGATTTATTTTGGTTCACAATAGAGCTCCCTTTAACTAGATTAAATGGTGATGGCTTTTGGGTGGCGGTTGAGATATGTTCCGGGTTTCATAACGAGGTGTTAAATGCAGGCTTTGTATTGATTGGGAATAGTTTATTGTCCTGATAGGATCTGTGTCTGTGGTTTTTAAGTGTGGTCTTTCTGTGCTACCCATCGGATTTAACCCTTTGTTTCTGGTACAGTCAGCCATGATTTATGGTCTTGATCCGTTGTCCCGAATTTTCCCCTTACACAGCCCACCAACCTAAAAATGACCCTTTTGTTCTCACTTTATTTTCTGTTCTTTAATCAATCCTTTATCCGTGCTAATATATTAGCCCCAACTTCATGAGCCCTTGTTTTGTGTATCAGCCTTTGATGTAGCACTTTATGGAGAGCTTTTTGAACCCAAATATACTACATCCCACTGTTTCCACTTTGCCTACTCTGCTAGGTACATCCTTAAAAATACTCCAATAGGTTTGTCAATTTTTCCTGTGTTTAATAGTCATATTATGATTCTCTAAAAGCCCTGGCAATACTTACATTCAGTAATTTCCAGATGACTGATGTCAGGCTAACCGGCCTACACTTCCTTGTTTTCTCTCCCTCTCCTGTCCCCCTCCATTTGTTACCTGCCAACCCATTGGAACTGTTCCAGAATCTAGGGAATTTTGGAACACCACAACCATTACATCCATTATCTCTGCAGCTACCTCTGTTGGAACCCTGGAATACAGGCCACAAGGCAATTTATTAGCTGTTAGTCCCAGTAACTTCTCCAGTACTTTTTACTAATATTACTTATTTTAATTTATTCACTCTTCTTTGACCCTTGTTTCCCTGCTCTTATGTCTTCTATTATGAAAACAGGCGCAAAACATTTGTTTTAAGCCTTTTGCATTTTCTGAATCCCCCATTATAGTATTTACTTTTGCTGCACCCTTTCTTTTCAGATTTCACGAAAGGCCTAAATACATGAGCACAGCATCGCAGAGTGCAGGGTTCCAAGTTTGGTCTCCCAGTTTGCAGTTTTCAAATCCTAGCTTCCAAGTGCAAAGAGATACCAAGCCAAAGACACGTTTCCCCATGAAGGAAATGTTTCCTATATTGGGGGACTCACTGGCTGGCTTTTGTATGCCTCCGACAGATAACAGAGAGTGACGACAGTCTTAAGATTGGCCAGTCGAACACAGTTGGGCAAGCATAATAGCTGGAAAAGATCATCAGGTTGCAAACAAGAAAGACAGACTTGAAGCTACACAGCGCCTTTCACAGTATGTCAAAGTACCCTACGGTCAACGAAGCACAGTAGAAAACACAGCAGCCAGTTTGCACTCCGTAAGCTCCCACAGACACTGACGTGATAATAGCCAGATAAACGGTTCTTCTGTGATGTTGATGGAGAGATAAATATTGACCAGGCATGATGCCATGGGATCTTTCACATGCACCTGAGAGGGCGGGAGGAGCTTGGGTTTAAAGAGCCACCTGAAAGACGGCATGTTCAACAGTATGGCACTGGAGTGTTAGCCCAGAGCATTAATCTCAAGTCCTACAGTGGGACTTGAACCCACAACCTTCTGACTCAGAGACTAGAGGGCTACCAACTGAGCCACAGGTGACACATAGGAAAGCTAGGATACGGTGTGCAAACTCAGAGAGTACAAACTCTCCCCTTCATAAAAAGGAACGGTAAATTACATCAGATACATGGCACAGGCGCAGGCTAGCCCAACCAAGCCTCGTCCCATATTTCCTCATGTAAATCTGCCATTGTAACCCTCAATTCCCTTCTCCCTCAAACGTTTGCTCAGTTTTCCCTCGAAAGCATCTATTCTATTTGTTTCAACCACTTCCCATGGCAGCAAGTTTCCCATCCTTACTATTCTTTGGATAAAGAAGTTCCTGGGAGTTTCCTACTGATTAATTATGGAAATTTAATTCCAAATTAAGTGCGCAAATCAATGAGCAGGTTCAGAAATAATTTTTAAAATATCTCCTGAAGGTGGAGATACCCTAACTGCTTCCTCCGAATTGCCAGGTTGTTCCATTAAGTTTCAACAAGTAATGGGAGAGTTCTGGCGAAATAGCTTCATCTTCTGCCACATTTGTTCAATAAATTATAAAATTAGTTGCAGCACTTCAAAAGAATCGAGAACAAGGATGACAGGGGAATGTTAGGACTCAATTATTCAGACAAAAATTGACTCATTTCCCCAAAGAACAGAAGATACATTATTTTAAGAATAATTAGAACAACATGATCTCGATCATCCAAATATTGGAAAGTACAGAGGTAGAGGCAAGCAGGCTACCTGACTTATGAATACAGAATAAAAGAAACACTTTTAATTCTTCTGTTCAAGGAAAGCAAATCTATAAGTCTGGCTCTGCAGTAACTTTTTCTCAAGTGCAGACAACTTCCTGAGCCTCCAAGGGCGGCATGGTGGTTAGCACTGCTGCCTCACGGCGCCAGGATTCAATTCCGGCCTTGGGTGACTCTCTGTGTGGGGTTTGCACGTTCTCCCCATGTCTGCGTGGGTTTCCTCGAGGTGCTTTTTGCACTTTTGTCTTTATTCTTTCATGGGATGTGGGAGTCACTGGCAAGGCCAGCATTAATTGCCAATCCCTAATTGGCCTTAAACTGAGTGGCATACCAGGCCATTTGAGAGGGCAGTTAAAAGTCAATCACATCGCTGTGGGCCTGGAGTCACATGCAGGCCAGACCAGGTAAGGATGGCAGATTTCCTTCCCTATAAGGCATCAGCGAACCAGATGGGTTTTCACAACAATCGATGACAGTTGTCACGTTCACCATTACTGAGACTAGCTTTCAATTCCAGATTCATTAGTCGCATTCAAATTCGACCAGCTGCCATGGTGGGATTTGAACCTGTGTCCTCATTAGCCTGGGCCTCCGGATTGCTAATCCAATGACATTACCACTTGCCATCGCCTCCCCACTGATGTGCTGGGCTACCTCATCATTGAGGATGGGGATACTTGTCTCTTCCTCTTGTTAGTTGTTTAATTCACCATTCACGACTGAGCGTAGCAGGACTGCAGAACCTAGATCTGATTAATTGGTTGTGGGATCGCTTAGCTCTGTCTATTGCATGCTGCTTCCGCTGTTTGGCACGCACTAGTCCTGTGCTACAGTTTCACCAGGTTGATGCTACATTTTTAAGCATGTCTAGTGCTGCTCCTCGCATGCCCTCCTATACTCTCGCTGAACCAGAGTTGATCCCTTGGCTTGATGATAATGCTGGAGGATTTGTCAGGTCATGAGGTTACAGATTGTGGCTGAATATAAATCTGCTGCTACTGATGGACTGCAAAACTTTATAGATGCCCAATTCTGAGTTGCTAGATCTGTTTGAAATCTATCCCATTTAATACAGCGGTCGTGCCACACAACATGATGAAGGTATCCTCAATATGAAGATGGGACTTGGTCTCCACAAGGTCTGTGGAGCGGTCATTCCTACTGATACTATCATGGAGAGATGCACCAGCGACAGGTCGATGGGTGAGGATAAAGTCAAGTAGGTTTTTCCATCTTGTTCACTCACCACCCACAGGAGACCCAGTCTAGCAGTTACGTCCTTTAGGAATCTGACAGTAGTGCTTCCATCAAGCCACTCTTGGTGGTGGACATTGAAGACCCGCAGCCAGACTGCATTCTGCCACCCTTCGTGCTTCTTTCAAGTGGTGTTCAATTTGGAAGAATACAAATACAAATTCATATTTGGGATGGGGGTAAGGTGGTAACCAGCAGGAATAGTCCTTGACCATATTTCACCTCATGCTAGGAGACATCATGGGGTCCAGAGCCAATAATCAGGACTCCAAGTCAACTCTCTCCCAACTGTATACCACGGTGTTGCCATCTTTGGTGGGTCTATCCTGCCATTGAGACAGGCACACCCAAGGATGGTGATGGTGGTGTCTGGGTCGTTGTCTTTAAGGCAGGATTCCAGGAGTATGACCATGTTTGATGCTTTTGGCCAACAATTTGTGATTAACAATTCACGAGGAATCTCTCCCTTGCAATTGGCTGGAGAGTTTGGAGACAGCTCTCCACATTTTGGCACAAGCACCAGATGTTAGTCAGGAGGATTGTAAGAGCCCGCAAGGGGCCTACGGGTTGGGAATGATTATGTTCCCCATGGTCCCTAGGGGTGGGGAATCGCTTAATAACCTTTGTATAAAAAGTCAGCCAGTAAGACACCGACCAGAACAGGAACCCGGTAGGGATCTGTGGGCAGTGTATACATCGTGTTGTAAATAAAACCACATTTCTTCATTTTACTTGGTGTGGACTCCCACTGTCCTATTAAGGAGAACTTTGCAGGGTCGACAGAGCTGGATTTGCCATTGTTGTTCCCAGTACCTAGGGCAATGCCCAGTGGTTTGCCTGGTTTCATTTTTAATATGAGACTTTGTAACAGTTTGATCCAACGGAGTGACTTTCTCAATCATTTCAGAAGCATTAATAGTCCGCTGCAATGCTGTGGGGGCAGGAGTCAAACGTAGGTCAGACCAGGTGTGGACAGTGGATTCCTTCCCTAAAGGACATTAATGAACAGATGGGTTTTTAGATGGTCACATCACCGAGACTGGATTTTAATTCCAGAATTATTAAACCAGATTTATTGATTAAATTGGCGAACAATTTGTCATTAACAATTCACGAGGAATCTCTCCCTTGCAATTGGCTGGACAGTTTGTAGTTTGTACATTAAGCAACATTAATGCAGCCACTCCAAATTACTATCCTTCTCAGTTCCTGGTTTCTTTCCCGATCCTTAGTTTCATTGGTTCAAAAGATATAGGGGACGATTCTCCGATATTGAGGCCAAGTGTTCGCACCGTCGTGAACGCTGTTGCGTTTCACGACGGCGCAAACAGGGCCCGGACACAACCTATTCTGGCCCCATAGGGGGCCAGCACGGCGCTGGAGCGGTTCACGCCGCTCCAGCGTCTTTACGTGGTGCCAAATGGGCACCGCACCAACCCGCGCATGTGCAGTTGGGGCAGCCCACTCCTGTGCATGCGCAGTTGGGCCGCTCCAACATGCGCATGCGCGAGGAACGTCTTACGCACGCCGGCCCCTCACCAACATGGAGCCGGTGTAATGGAGCCGCGCGCGGAAGGAGGTAGGCCCGGAGGGGGAGAGGCTGGCCCGCCGATCGGTGGGCCCCGATCGCGGGCCAGACCCCATCGGAGGCCACCTCGGTTAAGGAGACCCCTCCCACCTCCACAGGCCGCCCCCCCCCCCCCCCCCCCCCCCAGCGTTCCCACAGATTTTCCCGCTGGCAGCGACCAGGGGTGGACGGCGCAGGCAGGAACCTGTCGTGTCGTAGCGGCCGCTCGGCCCATTCGGGCCGGAGAATCGCGCTCGCCGGTTCTCCGAGCGGCCCGGTGCGAATCGCGCGCCGCTGGTTTCCGGGGGGTGGGAGAATCGCATGCGGGGCCGGGGCGGCCTGGCGATTCTCCACCCCGGCGTGGGGGGGATGGGGTGGGGAGAATAGCGCCCATACTGTTTGCCCAGTGTTACCGGCTTACACTTCCAGCAACTTGATGGGCAAAGTTTTTAAACCTAAACATGCGGGCACGGGAATAGCAGTTTTTCTGCGGGCTCTGGAACCACTCACATTATAATCCTTCCTTGCCTAATGCAAGAGTTAATACTCTGGAGTATGTCCCTAGAGGATTTTTGGATGTGTGTTGGAGAGAAAATGCTGAGGAATTCGAAAAGATCTGGTGTTAAAAGGGAGCAGTCTCCGTCGTTTGTTGACTGTAGAAGAACCGGGAGAATGGAGAATGCTGGAAAATCGGTGCCAGTTGGATGTCAGATTGGCAGAGGTGGAGGAGGAATATAGGTGGGTTCCTAGTAGGCAGTTGTTGAGGGAGGTCGATGCGGCTCGGGTGGCTCTTGATTCTTTGCTGACACAGCGAGCTGAGAGGAATCTGGAGTTTGAGAAGCAAAAATTGTATGAATTTTGGAATACGCCGCGTAAATATTCAGCTTTTTTGACCAAGAAGAGGGGTGACTCGAGGGCTATCCCCTCTGTGCGTAACTCTCGGGGTAATAGGTTAATGAAAACTAAGGTGATTGAGGGTTTTTTATGCTGAATTATAAAAGTCGGGTCATTCTGGTGATGTGTTGACAGTATGGAGAACTTCTTTTCCTCCCTCGAGCTTCCTGTGGCTTCAGAGGATCAAAGTGTGGCCCTCAATGCTCCTATCTCTAAAAGTGAGGTGGTTGTGTTCATTAGCGAGCTTCAGCCAAGGAAAGGTCGTGGGTCAGATGGTTTTGGGTGTG
This sequence comes from Scyliorhinus torazame, assembly GCF_047496885.1. NCBI lineage: Eukaryota > Metazoa > Chordata > Chondrichthyes > Carcharhiniformes > Scyliorhinidae > Scyliorhinus > Scyliorhinus torazame. Next base: position 301,570,754 of record NC_092712.1, read on the forward strand.
AGTTTTACAGAGAATTTAAGAACCTGTTAATAAATCCATTAGTTGGTAGGTGCGGTCATTCTTTTGAGACATGTATACTACCACCCTGATTTTGAAGGCAGGCAAGAACCCAGAGCAATGTGCCTCCCATAGGCCATTTCGAATGTTGACTTGAAATTGTTGTCTAAGGTGTTGCCGTGAGTTAGATCAAATTCTCCCGATGATCATCTGGGAGGACCAGACTGGATTCATAAGGGGTCGGTTTTCTATCAATAATGTCAGACGGTTACGGATTGTGATCCGTGTTTTCCAGAAGAAGACATTAGATGGATTAGTGATTTCCTTCGATACAGAGAAGGCTATTGACATGGTGGAGTGGAATTACTTAATTGATACATTGCAGAGATTTGGGCTGGGTGGGGAATCTGTTAAGTGGATCCAGATGTTGTACATAGGCCTTTGACGCCAGTGCTCACGAATGGTTAATATTTGAGAGTTTTGGTCTGCAGAGAGATACTAGGCAGGGCTGCCACCTGTCCCTTTTGCTGTTCACACTGGCCAGGGAGCCTTTAGCAGAGGCAATTAGAGAAAATCCCCTGATATCTGGGCTCTGCTGTGGGGGGAAAGCAGCACAAGATCATGCTTCATGCTGATGATGTGCTGCTGTTTATGTTGAAACCGGATGTTTCAGTTCCCATTATCATCAATGTGGTAGATAGATTTAGTGCCTTCTCTGGCTATAAGATTAATTTTACAAAATTGAAAGCCATGCCGGTGGGAGAGAAAAGGGGTAAACCACTCCCCCCTTGCTCATGTTCCTCCATTAAGGTTCACTTATCTGGGTGTTGCAATTACCCCCTTTTTCAAACAACTATATAGGGTTAATTGTCCTCAGTTAATTACTTCAATTAGGTGGGACCTGGCTGATTGGCCCTACCTGCCAGTCTGGTGGTTGGGTAGGATTACATCGATTAAGGTGTATGTTTTGCATATATTTCTGTATCCCTTGCAGATGTTGCCAATCTTGGTGTCTACTAGAGTTTTAAAGGAGATCAATGGCATGATTAGCTCGCTTATTGAAAAAAAAAAGCCTCGTCTAAAGTTCACCATGCTGGAGCTCCCAGGTCCTATAATTATTAATACTCTTTAGAGCATGGAGGCTGGTTCGTCAACAAGAAGGGAGTTCTAATCTGACTTTCGCTCCTTCTCCCATCCAGGGCAACACAAACTTTGCGTTAGGTCTTATGGACCATTTATTCGATACTTGGAGCGATTAAGGCATTTGTAAGGTGGGACTTATGTTCAGTGGTACTTCCTTGTCATCCTCTGAGCAGCTATGCCAACAACATGGCATTCCGAGACACTCCTTTTTTAAATATCTGCAACTTAAGAGACTTTATCCTTAGCAAGACAATTTCACATCTTGACTCTTCTATTTCGCCAGTGGAAAATAAATCCTGAATTCTGCAGAGCATAAACAGTTAGTTAGCAAGTTTTATGATACCTTGTGTCAATACATTGGGTACCTTGCAGTCTTGGGAAAGAGACTTGGCAATTAATACTGATTAGGAAACACAGGGTAGTATATGGGGCTATGCCAATAAAATTTTGGTATGCAATAGAAAGGAGACGACTCAGTTCAAGATGCTGCATCACTTGCATATCACACTGAGTTTGAGACACAAATTTGATCCAGCTTTCTTCCTGATGTGCCTAAAGTGCCTGGTAGTCGAGGGTGATTACATTGCGCCTGGATCCATGTCAAGATTCAACCCTGTTGGTCCAGTTTAGTTAGAGAGCTTGATATCTGACGGGGCCTTAGAATTTGATCGTTTCTTCCTAATTCTGGGTCTTCCAAATAGGAGAATAATTGACTTTAATGAAAAAAGGCTACGTAACATCCTGACCTTCGCAGCTCATAAAAAGATCCTCTGCTCCTGGATCAGTGACAAGTACCCTTCAATTCCAAACTGGCATAAAATAGTAATGGAGTGTATCTCTCTGGAATTCCTGACAGCTGCGATCTGTTCTAAGTCTCACACATTCCGTAAAGTGTGGGACCCCCATCTCAAATTTATAGGATCCGCTTTGTCAGACCTGCTCCTGCAAGGTTTCGCATGAGCCACATTGCAAGTCGCGATCTCACTATCTAAAGGTGTGCAGCTCGATATATTATCCTATTTTGTTTATGTGGCCTTCTTCTCTTTTTCCCTCATTTTCTGATTGATCCGGTGTTAAGATTGGAGGCCCGTTGTTCTGAACTTATCTGGCCTTGCTTGTTCTTGCATTTGCAGAAATATTTGCTTTATGCTTTACCAGTCGTGCTTTGAAAATGTTGTAAAAACTGAAAAAAACTCTAATAAAAATATATTTTTAAAAAACCTAAACATGCATAGACAAGTCTAACGAACAGGATGCCCACTCCACTCGTTCAGACGCGTTACTTTCACAGCAAATCCTTGGCCAATACTTTTGCCTTTTAACACAGCACAGTGAAGCAATAATAGGCATAATTTGACACTGCAGGTCCAATTTTTTTTTCATTGACAAAGGCATTTGCAGATTACTGGTTAGGCAGGGGAAGCTAACAGCTTTTACCTGATGCTACATAATGTACCGGAAAACCCTTCAGCAAAATAGCTTTTCTGTAGCAATAGATAAATGGCCTATACCAGTGTGTGGTGATTGATTTATTGTATAATTTACAAGCTGAATTGCATTGACTTAGCTTTTATAGTCTGCCAAACAGATATTAGCCTCTCAGCCTGACAGAATATGTGGAGCCAGGAGGTGACCTTATCAAAGATGAACTTACAAAGCACCTACTGAAAATACGTTCAGAAAGTTTGAGGACTGAAACAGTACATTATTTGGCATCGTTAGACATAAATCCATCAATGTGTTTGTGTTTTTTTAAAATCCATGAACCTTTTAACCTTTCCCTTTTTTTTCCAAAGGACATGAATTCAATTACTGTCTTTTGGTTAACAGGCAGAACCTTGTGCAAAATTGACATGAAATTATCGGATTGAGAAATAGCAACTTAAGATTCTAGTTTTAGTGGAAAAGAACACACATGATTGACAGACACGACTGAAAAAATAAAAATGCATTCCGGTTAGCTGGCTTTAGGTGATGCTCACCTGACCAACATGTAAGAGGTGTTGTGGATGAAAATGGTCAAAGCTCGCCCTCTCACCAGAGCATCTGTGACAACCATGAACATGTACCCCTCCTATAGATCTGTAAAGTCAATGTGTAGATGTTGCCATGGCATTTTAGGCCACTCCATAGATATAATGCGGACAATGCTTGTGCGTTCATGACTGGCACAGTCGTGCTTTTTCTTTGATCCGAGAGTCGATTCCTGCCACCATAAGTAGCACCTCGTGAGTTCCTTCATTCAAACAACAATTCAAACGATACCTGGCTGCCCTTCAAGTATTGTTCTAATACTCTTTGTAGCATTTTTGGAGGAATTACCCTCAACCCCCGCAGCAGGCATCCGCCCTGTACTGTCAACACATCCTCCCTTTTAACACCATTTCCAGTACCTTACCCATCACGGGCTACTTTCATTGGACCTGAGCTGAAGTCACTGGGATGCATTCTACCTGTGAAAAATAGAAGATACTTTCACTACTGGTTGGCACCTGACCAGCAGGCAAAGGCAAACATGACAATGCAACAGCATTGGCAAGGCCCTCTGACTGACGGTGTTTCATCTCGTAGGAATGGGCAGATAATATTAAAGACGATCATTGAAGTCTGCTAGCTGCCAATGTGGTCCATCAGCAACGTGAAGTGATGACCAGAGAGGTACTGGTGAAACTTTCTCACGCCAAAAATAATACCCAGTGACACCTTCTCCAACTGGGTATAATTTGATTCCGCACTTGTTTGTTTTTATAAATTTAGAGTACCCAAATCATTTTTCCAATTAAGGGGCAATTTAGTGTGTTCAATCCAACTAGCATTTTTGGGTGTGGGGGCAAAACCCACGCAAACACGGGGAGAATGTGCAAACTCCACACGGACAGTGCCCCAGAGCCGGGATCGAACCTGGGACCTCAGCACCGTGAGGCCGCAGTGCGAACCCACTGCACCACTGTGCTGCCCACATTCCGCACTTGTTGAGATACGCAACTCAAAAGCTATTGGTCTTTCTTCCCCTGAAGGCAGTATATGTGACACCACCACCCCAAATCCGCAAGGCGAGGCATCACAGGCAAGTTGTAGTCGTAACTTTGGGTTTAAATGTCCCAACACTTCTGACTTCTTCAGTGCTTCTTTAACCGACTGATATGCTTTTGTTTCATTCTGATATTCAATTCATTGCCATGCTTGTTTTATGCACAACAAATCATGTAATGGTTTAAGCAGGGTCGCTAGATTCGAAACAAATTTCCATAATAGTTAATTAACATTAGGAATGATCTTAACTGTGTTACATTCATTGGTTTTAGGGCCTCCATAATAGTCTCCATCTTCTTAGGTGCCTTGTGTAAACCCTTGCTCTCGATCACATGACCTAAATATTGTTTTGACGTTTCAAAGAAGTCACACTTACCTTTCCTGACACGAAACCATGGGCGGGATTCTCCACTCCCGCGCCGAAGTGCCCACGCCGTCATGAACGCCGTCGAGGTTAACGACGGCGCAAAAGGGCCCCGATCCCGACCGATTCAGGCCCTGACAATGGGCTAGGATCGGGGCCGCGTCATCTACATGCGCCAGGCCTCGTCGCCGCGTAAAGGCGGCACCTCATAGATGACGCGGCCGGCGCCGCATAACTGACGTCACCCGCGCATGCGTGGTTGCCGTCCTCACTAAGTCCGCCCCGCAAGAAGATGGCGGACGGATCTTGCGGTCCTCCTTCAGAGAGGACGGCCCGACGAACGGTGGGCACCGATCGCGGGCCACCGCACATTTGAGGTACCCCCCGGTGCAGGATCCCCCCTCGCCACCCCCCCCCCCCCAGCGTTCGCGCGCTGTTCCCGACGGCAGCGACCAGCTGTGGACGGCGCCGGGGGGAACCCGCCGTTTTGGACTGGCCGCTCGGCGCATCCGGGCTTGAGAATAGCGGGGGTGCCGGAGGATCGCCATTTTGGGTGTCTCCGGCGATTCTCCGGCCTGCGGAACTCGACCGGGCCGTTCCCGCCGCTTGGGAGAATCGCCGGAGGGCGTCGGACCGGCGTCGCGGGAAGTTGTGGCGGCCCAGGCGATTCTCCCAAACCGGCGCAGGAGTGGAGAATCCCGCCACATGTGTCTGAAGGTATTTCAATGTGGCTTCTCGGTTACATAAGTGTTCCTGTTCGTTGGTACCAGGGATCAATATGTCATCAAGATAACAGGCCCCTTAAGATCTGGTTCATGGGCCTTGAAACAAAATGGGTGCCGAGGTTATCCCAAAAGGTAATCTCTTATAGCGGAATAGGCCTTTATGTTTTATAATGGTGACCAGATGTTGAGATTCAGTTCCAACATTCACTTTCAGATAGGCCTGCAATAGGTCAATCTTGCTGAACGTCTCTTCTCCTGCTAGGCCAGTGAACAATAGCAATCAACAGTAGCACGTATTGATCCACACATAAAACTGGATTGACGGTTGTTTTGAAATCTGCGCAGATGTTTATAGTCTGTCCTGCTTCATTACAGGCACAATAGTGGTCACCCAGTCACTAGTGGTGATGGGTTCTAAGACTCCTATATCCACAAGTCTCATTAGTTCAGATTCGACCTTTGGACGTATGGCATAGGGTACCGCTCTAACCTTGAGACTCTTAGACTGGCTGTTTTGTTTGATCATAAATGTCACCTGGAAGCCTTTTATGGATGCCAGTGTGTCCTCAAATGCATTATCATATTTCGCGAAGATGCTCTGTAGATCAGTTTTAGAATCAGCCAATCACTCCAGTTCGACTTTAACTTCTCTAGCCAAGAGCAGCCAAAGTGAGCAGGAAAGCCTCCTCAGACAACATGGAATGGCAGCTCCGCAGTTTGCCCACCTGGCTCTACTTTGACTATGGCGTATCCCCCTAGAGGTACGATTTCCTTGGTTTACGTTCTCAGGAAAACAGCTGTTGGCTTTAATGGTAGGTGATTTAATTTTTGCTCATATACTCCCCGAACAGGCGCCAGAATGTGGCGACTAGGGGCTTTTCACAGTAACTTCATTTGAAGCCTACTTGTGACAATAAGCGATTTTCATTCATTTTCATGTGGTCTCGGGAATTAGGGAGACGGCAGCCTCTGTATCAACCTTCATTTTTCTCGGCTCTCAATTTAATTTTGGAACTACCCAGAACCGATGCAATTCACCTTGAACTGAAAGTACATTTAACTTCAATTCCTTGTCAGATTAATGTGCTGTGACTTCGTCGTTATAATTTTTCTCTTCCACACTATAAAGTATTTTGGTGGAATTCATTTTGTTTTCCCCTTTAGATGTGTCCCGTTTCTTTCTTTGGACATTCTTTTCTGGAGCTGCTGGTTTACTCCAGTAAGTTCATGCTGTGTGGTCAATTTTGCCACAATTTTTGCATTGGCCATCTTTGCTCCAGCAATCAGCCTCTGAATGGCCTGTTTTTGCACAGTGATGATACACATGTTGCTGGAGAGACGTTCTCTGGGCAGCGGCCATTTTATGGATTCTCGTGCCTGCCCCAAGCTGAGAAGCTTCCTTAGCAGTGAGCTCCATTGAAACGGGTATCTCTAAAGCGGTTTTAAGATTTAAATTTTGTTCATTTAGCAACCTCCGCTGGACGGCCTCATTCCTTAGCCCACAAACCAGGCGGTCTCTAATCGTGTCAACCAGAGTCAACAAATTCACAATACTCTGCGAGGCACCCGAGGGTCACAGCAAATTGTGTTTTATTCTCTCTGTTTGGTTGATTTCTTCTGTGGAACCTAAAATGCTCCACAATTATTAATGGTTTCGATGAATAATGGCCCTCCAGTACCTTAGTTAATTCTGAATATCTTTTTCTCCCGGATTTCTCAGGCTGGACCAGGCTTCGGAGTAGATTAAAAGTTTTACTGCCAATGGTGCTAAGGAAAGCAGGGACTACGATATCATCTGAAATCTTGTTAGTTCAGATAAAGTAATTAAATCTTTCTGGCTAGGACTTCCAATTTTTGGATTCTTCCTCGAATGGGCCAATGGCACCAAACATATTAACATTTGAGGTTTATTGAACAGCTGTTAACTCTACAAAGGCTTGATCCAGACAAAGAACAAAGAAAAATACAGCACAGGAACAGGCCCTTCGGCCCTCCAAGCCTGCGCCGACCATGTTGCCCGTCTAAACTAAAATCTTCTACACTTCCGGGGTCCGTATCCCTCTATTCCCATCCTATTCATGTATTTGTCAAGATGCCCCTTAAACAGCACGATCATCCCTGCTTCCACCACCTCCTCCGACAGCGGGTTCCAGGCACCCACTACCCTCTGTGCAAAAAACTTATCTCGTACATCTCCTCTAAACTTTGCCCCTCGCACCTTAAACCTATGGCTCCTAGTAATTGACCCCTCTACCCTGAGGAAAAGTCTCTGACTATCCACTCTGTCTATGCCCCTCATAATTTTGTAGACCTCTATCAGGTCTCCCCTCAACCTCCTTCGTTCCAGTGAGAACAAACCAAGTTTATTCAACCTCTCCTCATAGCTAATGCCCTCCATACCAGGCAACATCCTGATAAATCTCTTCTGCACCCTCTCTAAAGCCTCCACATCCTTCTGGTAGTGGGGCGACCAGAATTGAACCTATATTCTAAGTGTGGCCTAATTAAGGTTCTATACAGCTGCAACATGACTTGCCAATTTTTATACTCAATGCACCGACCAATGAAGGCAAGCATGCCATATGCCTTCTTGGCTACCTTCTCCACCTGTGTTGCCCCTTTCAGTGACCTGTGGACCTGTACACCAAGATCTTTCTGACTGTCAATACTCTTGAGGGTTCTACCATTCACTGTATATTCCCTACCTGTATTCGACCTTCCAAAATGCATTACCTCACATTTGTCCGGATTAATCTACATCTGCCATCTTGCCGCACAAGTCTCCAAACGATCTAAATCCTGCTGTATCCTCTGACAGTCCTCATCGCTATCCACAATTCCACCAATCTTTGTGTCGTCCGCAAATGTACTAATCAGACCAGTTACATTTTCCTCCAAACCATTTATATATACTACGAACTGCAAAGGTCCCAGCACTGATCCCTGCGGAACACCACTAGTCACAGCCCTCCAATCAGAAAAGCATCCTTCCATTGCTACTCTCTGCCTTCTTTGACCTAGCCAGTTCTGTATCCATCTTGCCAGCTCACCTCTGATCCCGTGTGACTTCACCTTTTGTACCAGTCTGCCATGAGGGACCTTGTCAAAGGCCTTACTGAAGTCCATATAAACAACATCCACTGCCTTACCTGCATCAATCATCTTTGTGACCTCCTCGAAAAACTCTATCAAGTTAGTGAGACACGACCTCTCCTTCACAAAACCGTGCTGCCTCTCGCTAATACGACCACTTGCTTCCAAATGGGAGTAGATCCTGTCTCGAAGAATTCTCTCCAGTAATTTCCCTACCACTGACGTAAGGCTCACTGTCCCTGGATTATCCTTGCTACCAGTCTTAAACAAAGGAACACCATTGGCTATTCTCCAGTCCTCCGGGACATCACCTGAAGACAGCGAGGATCCAAAGATTTCTGTCAAGGCCTCAGCAATTTCCTCTCTTGCCTCCTTCAATATTCTGGGGTAGATCCCATCAGACCCTGGGGACTTATCCACTTTAACATTTTTCAAGACGCCCATCACCTCGTCTTTTTAGATCTCAATGTAACCCAGGCTATCTACACACCCTTCTCCAGACTCAACATCCACCAATTCCTTCTCTTTGGTGAATACTGATGCAAAGTATTAATTTAGTACCTCACCCATTTCCTCTGGCTCCACACATCGATTCCCTCCCCTGTCCTTCAATGGGCCAACCCTTTCCCTGGCTACCCTCTTGTTTTTTATGTAAGTGTAAAAAGCCTTGGGAGTTTCCTTAACCCTATTTGCCAATGACTTTTCATGACCCCTTCTAGCCCTCCTGACTCCTTGTTTAAGTTCCTTCCCACTTTCCTTATATTCCTCACAGGCTTCTTCTGTTCCCAGCCTTCTCGCCCTGACAAATGCCTCCTTTTTTCTTTTTGACGAGTCCTACAATATCTCTCGTTATCCAAGGATCGCGAAATTTGCCATATTTATCCTTCTTCCTCACAGGAACATGCCGGCCCTGAATAACTTTCAACTGACATTTGAAAGCCTCCCACATGTCAGATGTTGGTTTACCCTCAAACATTCGCCCCCAATCTATGTTCTTCAGTTCCCGCCTAATTTTGTTATAATTAGCCTTCCTCCACTTTAGCACATTCACCCTAGGACCACTCTTATCATTGTTCACCAGCACTTTAAAACTTACTGAATTGTGGTCACTGGTCTCAAAATGCTCCCCTATTGAAACTTCTACCACCTGGCCGGGCTCATTCCCCAATACCAAGTCCAGTACAGCCCCTTCCCTAGTTGGACTATCTAGACGGAGGCCAAGCCCGCGAAGCAGCCGATAACATGACGAACCAGACACTAAATTGCCCCGTAGTGTCCAAAGATTGGGTGGGATTGCTAGGTTACGGGGATAGGGTGGAGGTGTGGGCTTAGGTAGGGTGCTCTTTCAAGGGCTGGTGTAGACTAGATGGGCCGGGTGGCCTCCTTCTGCACTGTAAATTCTATGATTCTATGTGACTAAATTAAGTGACCACGCAACACAATAACAACCCCAAATATATAACTAAAATAATTCTATTTTCTATTCTAAATTTATTTTTTACTAATTTCAATTTAGGACTTAATTAGAAATAAGGGGCGAGATTCTCCGACCCCCCGCCGGGTCGGAGAAATGCCGGGGGCTGGCATGAATCCCGCCCCCGCCGGTTGCCGAATTCTCCAACACCGGATATTCGGCGGGGGCGGGAATCGCACCGGTTGGCGGGCCCCCCCCGGCGATTCTCCGACCCGGATGGGCCGAAGCCCCGCCGCTAAAATGCCTGTCCCGCCGGCGTAGATTAAACCACCTACCTTACCGGTGGGACAAGGCGGCGCGGGCGGGCTCCGGGGTCCTGGGCGGGGCGCGGGGCGATCTGGCCCCGAGGGGTGCCCCCACGGTGGCCTGGCCCACGATCGGGGCCCACCGCTCCGCGGGCGGGCCTGTGCCGTGGGGGCACTCTTTCCCTTCCGCCTTCGCCACGGTCTCCACCATGGCGGAGGCGGAAGAGACTCCCTCCACTGCGCATGCGCGGGAATGCCGTCAGCGGCCGCTGACGCTCCCGCACATGCGCCGCCCAGAGATGTCATTTCCGCGCCAGCTGGCGGGGCACCAAAGGCCTTTTTCGCCAGCTGGCGGGGCGGAAATTCGTCAGGCGCGGGCCTAGCCCCTTAAGGTCGGGGCTCAGCCCCCAAAGATGCGGAGCATTCTGCACCTTTGGGGCAGCGCGATGCCCGACTGATTTGCGCCGTTTTGGGCGCCAGTCGGCAGACATCGCGCCATTTCCGGAGAATTTCGCCCAAGATTCTAGGTTGACCTTATCTGCACAATTTAATATTTCTTTTGAGAGTACAATGGTAGAACTTCTGTAATCATGTCCTTTGCCCTTTACAGTGTATACACAAAAGGACACATTTGTGTGGTTTGAAGATCTGTACTAATTTGTGTAAAAGAAATTAAGTTGCAACAATTTAGTCTTTAAATATTGCATATATTTTTCTGTGCATTAATACAAAGCTGAAATAGTAATGTGAAATTACACGTTGCTGTTTTCCCTTGGGGAATGTCTGTTCACCTAAGCCATCCGGTTTTATTATCTCCTCTGCTGAATGTGTCGACTCACACTGGGATGCGGAATCAGGCTTTGAAATATTGAGAAGCATGGTTTCTGGCATCTCATCAATACACTGACCAAGTGGCAACTTGAAGTTGCCTGGACAATCAGCACCATTATTCGGCCAGAGGATTTATGGTCGAGCTCAAATGAAGGAAAAAAACAGGTTTAGAAAATAATATGCTTTCCTCTCAAGTGCCTTAGTGATGGTGCATGCCCTGAAATCATGGCTCTGTTGTGCATGATTATACACCTAATTTACCTCAGTAATAGATGCCATTGACATTATTGTAATGGATAACATAGGGATTACCTTGAATGCAGTGATACCACTTGGTACAAGAAAAATAAGGAAGACATCTGCGAACGGAGATAAAATTGTTTCTTAAATGAGTTAAGGTTGTGCTTCCACTGCTTGATGTAGATGTTTATTCCACATAATGCTCAGTCTTGGTGTGAAGACGAATTTTCTGATATTTGTTCTGAAACTAATTATTTATTACTTTTCTTACACTTTCAGATCCACAGTTATATTCCTGCACACTACCTTATTCCTACCGCCTTAACAATCTTATGTACCTTTATGATTATTCCTAATTTGCCTAATTTCTAGCCTCGAATGCCATGTTCTTTCAGTTATTTCCCTTAACTCAGACAATTGCAACTAGGGATTAACCCAGTGGCTCTTCTTTACTCTACTTCACCAGCTGAATATCCCTTAACAAACAACATTCAAGGTGCTGTCTAACCAGAGCACATTGCAGTTTGGCCATTACCTCCTCTGATTTAGATTCTCGACTTTTGATTCGATGGCTCAACATCCGATTTGCTTTGCTGACTGCTGCTCTGCATTGGTTGCGTATATTCAATGTAGGATCTATCAAGGCTCCTACAGTCTCTTTCAGCATCACCCTAGGCTATTTCAACACCACTCAGACAGCACATGCGTCGTTCATTTCTCTTTCCTGTGTGGATCACTTTGACATGTTTGCTGAATTGCATCTACCATCCAAATATACATTTGTGTTCAATTCGTTCGGTAATACGAGTTGCTTCCTCCAGGTCAACAGCAACCCCCACCTCCCCACCACACCAACCGGCATCTACGGAAGGACCACTGATAGCAGGGATACAGGCAATGCAAGACTGAATTTTGTCATTGACAGTAAGACAAGAAGGCACAGGTGCAGGCTAATATCGGGTAAATTAAGGATTGGTGGGAAGAAGTATTTTCTCTTACTGGCAGAAAAAATGAAACAAAACCTTGGAATAATTTTTAAGTGCTGTCATGGGAGAACTGCAGGTTCTTTCTTTCTGTATACGCTGGGACAAGTTGAATGGCTTGACTCATTTCTATCCATCTTGTTATCTTGCGAATTCAACTCCAAAATAACATATGTATTCTATAAAACCCGAGCTGTGAAATTCAGCAAAGCTGTTCCCCAAATATTTGATTTGGTCATTTATTTTGATAAATAAAAATAATTCAAATCTAATAAATGCCTTAGTTTTGATAAGAAACAAGCTGCTACCCTCAGGATCTTTCCCAGCGGATTCGGGAAGCATCTGTTCAGCCATTCTTGTTATTTCATTTTCACAATTTTAACAAGAATAGGCAGATATAATGGGCCATTGCAATTGTAATTAACTGTTTGAATCAAAGCAAAGAACTAGAAATAATTGCTACTCATTTAATTTTTAATTTGAGTGATCAGAGAGATTCATAGTTGAGCTCCGACAGAGCGGAAATAATGGGTTTGGGAATAAATGTGCTTTCCTTTTAAGTGCCTTAGTGACTGGGCAATTTTCCTAATTTTATGAGCTTCAGAATTTGTGTTATTTCAGTTAAATGTGTTCATCTCAGATATTAGGGGAATTTCCCCAAGTCCTTGCCAGCGGGGTTGATGGCAGGTATGGGGGAGAATATGACAGAAGGCCAAGCAAATGGTCTCACGCCAGCGTGAATTTACAGAGGGACTTTCCACGAGTGGAAGAAGGGGCGGAATTCTTAAAATGCATCCAGGAGAGCTGTTTATGCAGTTCGTAGAAAGTTCTCCAAGAGAGGGGGCAGTGCTGGATCTAGTTTTAGGAAATTAAGTCAGGCAAGTGGCAGAAGAAGTTTCAGTGGGGCAGCATTTTGGTGACAGTGACCATAACTCAGTATGATTTAAGGTAGTTATGGAAAGGGACAAAGATGGACTGGACATAAAGGTTCTGAATTGGGGGAAGGCTAATTTCAGTAGCATAAAACATGATCTGGCAAAAGTTGACTGGAAGCAGCTACTGGTGGAAAATCTACATCAGAGCAGTGGGATTCATTCAAAAAGGAAAGAGAGAGAGCACAGGGCCAAAATGTCCCCATAAAAGTGAAGGGTGGAAGCAACAAATCCAGAGAACCCCGAATGTCAAAGCATATCCAGGGCTAGATAAGGAAAAGAGGGAGGCATATGGCAAGATACTGAGGGCTCAAAACAGCAGAAGGCCTGGAGGAGTATAGAGAGTGCAGGGGGTTACTTAAAGAAGAAATTAGAATGAAGAAGGGGCATGAAAAACGCTGGCAGACAAAATAAAGGAAAATCCAAAGATATTTTCTCAGTATATTAAGGGCAATGATGACCAGGGAAGGAGTAGAGCCCATTAGGGACAAATGTGGCAGTGTGTGTGTGGAGCCAGAAGACGTAGGGGATGTTTAAAATTAGTACTTTGCATCTGTTTCCCTATGGAGAAGGATGATGTATGTATCAAAATCAGGGCGGGGTCTGTGATGCACTTCTACAAATTAACATCGAGTGGGAGGAGGTATTAATGGTCTTAGTGGGCTTAAAAGTGGATAAATCCCCAGGCCCAGATGAGATGTGCCCCAGGCTGCTGTGGGAGGCAAAGGAGGAGATTGTAGAGGCTCTAACAATAATTTTCAAATCTTCTCTGGCCTCAGAAGAGGTAACAGAGGACTGGAGGACAGCTAATGTGGTAACATTATTCAAGAAAGGAAGTAGGGAAAAATGAAAAAAATCCTGGCCAGTGAGTCTAACTTCAGCGGTCGGAGCTATTGGAAAATATTCTGAGGGACAGAATTAATCTCCACTTGGGGATGCAAGGATTAATCAAGGATAGTCAGCATGGCTTTGTCAAAGGGAGATCATGGGCTGATATCCCCGCCGTCGGGATGCTCCGTTTTGCCGGCAGCCCGGGGGTTTCCCGACGGTGTGGGGCTGCCCCACAATGGGAAACCCCATTGACCAGCCGCCGAAATGGAGCATCCCGCCGGCGGGTCGGGGCAGAAATCTGGCGCGGCAGGACGGAGAATCCAGCCTACGTCTTTCAAATCTGATTTAATTTTTTGAGGAGGTGACTAGGTATATAGATGAGGGCAGTGCAGTTGGTGTAGTCTTCAAGCTTCAGTATGGCATTTGACAAGGTTTCGCATGGGAGACTGGTCAAGAAGGTAAGAGCCCACATGATCCAGGGCAATTTGGTAAATTGGCTTAGTGGCAGGAGGTGGAGGGTGATGGTCAAACGTTATTTTTGTGACTGGTAGTCTGTGTCCAGTCGTGTTCCGTAGGGATCGGTGCTGGGTCCCTTGCTGTTTGTAGTGTACATTAATGATCTGGATATGAATGTAGGAGGTATGATCAGTAAGTTTGCAGCTGATACAAAAATTGGTGGTGTGGTAAATAATGAGGAGGAAAGCCATAGATTACAGGGCGATATAGACGGACTGGTTAGAAGGGCAAAACAGTGGCAAATGAAAGTTAATCCTGAAAAGTGTGAGATAATGCATTTTGGAGGACTAAAAAGCGAAGGGAATATACAATGAATGGTAGGACCCTAGGAAGTAGGGGATCAGAGGGTCCTTCTGTGCATGTCCATAGACCCCTAATGACAGCAGGACAGGTAGATAAGGTGGTTACAAAGGCATAAGGGATACTTGATTTATTAACCGAGGCATATAATATAAGAGCAGGATGGTATGATGGAGCTGTATAAAGGCCACAGCTGGAGTAGTGTGTGCAGTTCGGGTCAAAACACTATAGGAACGAAGTGATTGCTCTAGAGAGGATATTCAGAATGTTGCCTGGGCTGGAGTGTTTCAGCTATCAAGAGAGACTGGATAGACTGGGATTGTTTTTGTTGGAACAGAGAAGGTTGAGGGAGAACCTTGATTGTATAAAGTGATAGGCATAGATAGGGTGATAGTAAGGAACTTTTCCCCTTATCGGAGGGGTCAATAACCACCTTATCCACCTGTCCTGCTGTCATTTAAGATATTGGGCAGGAGGCTTATGTGAGACGTGACGAAAAACCTTTTCACCCAGAGGTTGGTGAGAATCTGGATCTCACTGCCTGAACGGTTGGTAGCGACAGGAACCATCAAAACATTTAAGAAGTATTCAGATGAACACTTGAAATGCCATAGCTTACAGGGCAATGGGCCAAGTGCTGGAAAATGGGATTAGAGTAAATGGCTTGATGGCTGACGTAAACACGAAGGGCTGAAGGTCATTTTTCCGTGCTGTAAAAACTCTATGACTCAATGGTGCCCGCCATGGAGGACCAGAAACACCACTGCTGCGGGTAAGGAAGCATCTGCAGGTGGGCCTTCCAGATTCAATGTCGTGGAGGGGGTCCATCTCCCAGTCTCAGAATGTTCTTGGAGATCCATCATGGTTCTCAGGTCTTATAGTGCTACCGAAAATCTATCTTCATTTTAAGGAGGTCCACATTCTTCCTTCAATAGTCGGTCAGTGACGTTGGGCGCCGTTTCAATATGGCACTTGGACACAATGGCATTCTACGCAACACCCAGGCCTATCCCACCACAGGGATATGGCGTACATCATCCAGGTACGTAATTAGATAGGCCGGGCCGAGAAATGTGGCGTGTTTTCCCGCCAGCTGACGTAGCGAGGAACACTTCAAGTTCCTGCCCCCGCCATGGGACTTAGTCTCAAAATGGGAGAATTCCACCCATAGGGCAGGATTTTCCATGCAACGCGTGGAGCACCCCGTCAATGGCCGGAGATCGGATGTTCTGGTCATACCATTGACAACGGGGATTCCCATTGAACACCCCTTGCCGCCGGGAAGCGGCGCTGGTGCGCTGTCAGCAGAACTGGAAGATCCCACCACCGTGAATGGCCAGAAAATTCCAGCCATTGTCTTCCCTCACCCATTCCAATCACGACTTGTCACTAGATAACATCTCTTCTACCATGCTTCCCTGGTCCAGGGTCTTTTATAGATTGAGGACAAACACCAGGACCAATTAAAGCGCTGTCCACGCACCTGCCATAGAGCATGTGATTTTCTGGAGGATCTTGGTACAGTACAGGTTGGCTAGCAAACGATCCAGGTGCTTAACATTAACACCACCGAATAATCTGCAATCAATTGCTACAGGTTAACGAAGCAGTCAATACTTAACTGCCTACGATCAACACACCCAGTCTCCACTTAAGCCCAGGGCACAAGGCAACTGATTTTTGAAGCTAACTGTCAGGCGCAAATGACAGAAAAGGCATTTACTTTAATATGCTTGGTCATATTTAATGAACACAGCGCATAAAGGAAGACTTGAAGAGGGGGTAAGCGGTAGGACAGGGAAATAAAACCCAAGTCCTTGCCTAGTGAACATCACTGAGAATCAGTGCAAGAGAGAGACTGAGGCACTGTGACTTAAAACTTCATCCCTCTTTTCCCCAGAGCCACAATTATATGCATCAAATTAGTTGGCAAAAGTCTCCACTTGCTTCATATTTTCTTCATGCATCTGCGTTCTCCTTAATTCTATTCCGTGCAAGTGATTACACCACGCTTATTCTCTCCTCTCTGATTGTCTTCATTTTTAAAATTTGTGTTATATCTTGATAATTTCATGGAGCTTCTAAGATTTATCATGCCGCCCAAGTTGTACCTTTTGATGGTTCAGGCGCTGCCGATGGTGATATTGTTCCTGGAGAACTGATCCAGAAGCTGAAGGAATCTCCAGGAAAACTAGGTAGGACAGGGCATTGTTAGAGTTCGCAAGATAAATCCCATCTGTATCCAGAGCTCTAAAATATAAACTGGAACCTGGTAATTTAGAGCTATATTTATGTTAAAAAACACATTTCCCAATTTCACATCATCTTCTTGGTGGGACATTATCACTAAAGCTGCTGCACTGAACACATCTTGTCCTTGGTTGTAAATTTATTTTTATGCTGTTCATAAATTAGCAGCTGGCAAAGGTTAGGCCTGTGCTGGATGGTTACAACCAGTGCACAAAAGCCTCTTTCCTGTCTTTGGATCAGTGGGTATACCGGGTGCCATTTGAGTGACAAAAAGACTGGTGCAGGCAGGGCTTGTTGCATTTCTTATGCTAAACTAAATCATGAAGCAGATATTAGAATTTTGTAATCCTGTAAGTGAATGTATAGGGGTAAGAAAGTTGCAACTATTATTGGAATTAGAATTTTATCCAGTACCATTTTAATACAGAATATACATTTTTTTTAATGCTTGCTTTAGAAAAAATTTGTGAGGATAATCATGCAAGATGTCTCCTGTCAGTGTGGAGAAAGGAGGATCTCAGCCCAAGAAGGGATACAATTGGAGGATAGAAGTCACGTCAGTAAAAACAAAAATAATATATATATATATATATATGTGTTTAATTGTATAACTATATTTCATACAGAAAAAAAAGTACTCGTGTTACAGAGGTCTGTAGAACTTTTCTAAAATGGGAGGGAAATCACGTGCTGAAACCCACCATCCATCTCGCTGATGAGACACGGGCACAGCAACATAGTGCATTACCAGAACAATGAAGAATATGACATATGCCACTCTCTCTTTTCAATGCTGATGAAAATCACAAACAATTTTTACATTCTACTGATAAAGTGGCAACGCAAACATCAAAAAACAGGAAAAAAGCTGCAATTTTCTACTGCCACTTTTGTATTAGTGCAAGTTTCAACTTAAGCAACCTGAAGTGTGATAAATTTCAGTTTCCTAAATATTCCGAAAGTGTTTCCCAATATATATCAGTGATCACGCTGTTGCCTCTCTGAAGCAAACAAGATGTCCGTCTTAACTTTTTAAAAAGAATTTCAATGTTACAATCATCTCCCAAAATTAAAGTTCCCACCAAAATACTGTTCCTGCTCTCCGTCTACATTCCTTCAAATGTTTTCCGTGGTTTCTCACCTTTAAATATTTTTTTCCCCATTAACCATTCTAATATCACACAGATTTTTATTTCTACTCATAGTAAGTGAGGTGGCTATGTTCAACTGTTATAGATTTTTAGTCTTTGTGAAATACGCCTGGAGAGGCTTTTCTGGGTCTGCACCCTTGTGCACTGTGTTGTGATAATTTCTGTAACCAAGCAATCTAGTGCACACATGAAAAATATTCCATGTGCCATTTAAAAGTGGATAAAATTAAAGATTAGAATAAATAAGCTGTACAACTGTGGCCCGTGTGTGGTACTACATACTTTGAAAATCTACTCTCACACATGCTAACCTTTCACAGACCAAGTGATTTGAGAATCACGACAAAATTTGTCCCTGGACATGTTCTTTTCTGCCAAATGAAATGAAAAGAAAATGAACTGAAAATCGCTTATTGTCACAAGTAGGCTTCAATTAAGTTACTGTGAAAAGCCCCTAGTCGCCACATTCCGGCGCCTGTTCGGGGAGGCTGTTACGGGAATTGAACTGTGCTGCTGGCCTGCCTTGGTCTGCTTTCAAAGCCAGCGATTTAGCCCAGTGTGCTAAACAGCCCCTGATACCAATCCTGTAGCCATTATTTGTCTTAATTATATATACAAAAATTATAAATGTGGAAATAATATTAATCATACCAGCACTTCCTTGCAAACTTAGAGATATCAAATCCGCAATTTTTCAGTTAAGCAGCACTGTGATTGACAATCACGCTGACTGCAGTTGTTAGCACAATGAAGGAATAAAACAATGTCATAATATGCTTTGCGTGTTGTTAATAAAATGTAAAATAAACTAAATACCATGAAATAATTTTACAACAGTAATTTATCTCAGGCTTGTATTCCATACACATGCAACAGTGTATTAGTAATTGTGTGCGAGTATTAGTCATTGTGCTTGTGTGTGCGTATGTGTGTGAGTGAGAGAGAAAGAGGGCGAGAGCGAAAGAGGGCGAGAGCGAAAGAGGGCGAGAGCGAAAAGAGAAACAAGATTCAGATAGAACAGGCAGACAACGAGGCAATCAGTATTCAAAAGGTTTATGGTTGAGAAAATTGTCAGCACCTTCAAAATCTTATCCGTACAGAACCACGATCATTACGGCCAACTCCCCTACACATTCTTCTTCACAAATGGAACCTAAATCACTCAGAACTGGATTCCCATATCTATCGTTGTAGGTGGCCCTTATTCCTCCAGTTTCATCAATATCACTGTTTCAGTATCGTCCTTTATCGGGCTCTTTTTTACTCACTTATTTTTACTGGTTTAGTTTCTTTTCTGTTTTTGTTTGACCTCGGATGGTAAAACGTATCTTACGCCCCTATTTAAAATAAACACTACTGAAAACAGAATATAAAAAGCGTAAAGTATATAGGCCATGATTTATTGTAAAAATAACAGTGAGACTCAGCATTATTTATGTGCCAATCAGAGAACAACTTCAGGCAAGAATAGATGTGCAGCTAAACATGAAAATCCAGAAGTTGCTGTCTGAGCTGTGCCACACCTATATAAGTGCTGCTGTATAAAAATGATAGTGCTCTGAAGAAGAATCACTTTCAACTTAAAATGTTAATTCTGTTTCTCTCTCCACAGATGCTGCCAGACCGGCTGAATATTTCTGGAGCTTTCCAATTTTATTACAAAAATGAAATAATCTGGCTCACCATTCAAATCTATTGTTCACTCGAAGTCCTCGCACTGACATCACAGACCCACCACAGAAAGCCAGAGCTAGTCCATTTTAGTCCTTTTCCATTCGCATTAGTACGAAAACACTTCCCTGGCACAGAAAACTAATTTATATTTGTGTGGAATCCCGTATAGAGCTAGCTTTGTGTTTAAAAAAGCAATTAAGAAAAGCAGAAGGAGTATGAAATGTGACTGGCAGCCAACCTAAAGGGGAACCCCAAAGTCTTCTGCCAGAGAATTCATATGTGGAGGCAGAGGGCAGCAGAGGTGGTAAATTTAAACTTTGCATCTGTCTTTACCGAGGAGAAGATGCTACCCAGGCCACGGTGAAAGAGCCAGTTATTCAGACATGAGAAGGGTTTGAAATTAACAAGGAGGAGCTATTAGATAGGATGTCTGTACTTAAAGTCGACAAGGCACCAGGACCAGGTGAGATATATCCAAGGATACGGAGGGAAGTGTGTGAAAATTACAGGTGCTTGGCCATATCTTTTCAGTCTTTCTTAGACTCTGGGGTGATGCCAGAGGACTGGAGAATTACAAATGTTACACCCTGATTCAAGAAAAGTTGTCAAAATAAGAACAGCAACTGCAGGCCAGTCAGTTTAAGTTTGGTGAAGCTTCCAGAAACAATAATCTGGGATAGATTTAATGGCCGCATGACTAAGTGCGGATTAGTTAAGCAAAGCCAGCAGGGACTTCTTACGGGGCAAATTGTGTTCAACTAACTTACTGGAATTTTTGAAGAAGCATTTGATGCCGTGCCATGCAATGGGCAAAATTATAGTTCATGGAATAAAAGGTAGTCGCAACATGAATACAAAATTGGCTGATAGGAAACAGAGTAGTGGTTTATGGATGTTTTTGGGCTCAAAGGGCGGTATATAGTGGAGTTTTCCAGGGGTCAGTGTTAGGACCCCTGATCTAGGTATACAGGACATGATCTCAAAATTTGCAGATGATCAAAACTTGGAAGCACTGCGAACGGAGGAGGATAGTGTATAACGTCATGAGGACAGAGACAAATTGGTGGAATGGGCAGATAGGTGGCAGGTGAAGTTCAACGTGGTGAAATGTAAACTGAGTAATTTTGGTTGGAAAACATGGAGCGATGATGGGCAAAAGTTTCCACCAAAAATGACAAAATGTCAGATTCCGACAGAAAACCCTCATGTCTCTGCCAAGAAACAGAGCCAGGTTTTCACTCCAGATCTTCTGACACTTTGTCAAAAAAAAGCAGGGCCGGGGGATGTTTTAGCCTGTCATTCTGGCGAGGGCAGGAGAAAAGGGAGGGTGGGAGCTCATAGTGCCAGCAAGCCTGGTTGCACAGAGTTCGTGCGCCTTTTGATGTCAACGTGAAAGTGAAGCACCCCTGCCATCACCGCCGCTATCGAGCCTTCAGGAGCACCGCTCCCCCCCCCCCCCCCCCAAATCATTACTGGCATCCCCATCGAGTGGAAATCCCATGCACCCCTGGCACTGCCAGGCCATGCCCAACGCCACCTGGGGACTATATCAACTCCGAGGAGGCCCTGGCGTGGTCATCACAACTGGTTTTGATTTTTGGAAACCAATAGTGATTCCTGCCAGTGTGACGTCGGTGGGGCGGGGGTGGACATCTGACATTCCCGGAAGTAACGGCATTATGCTAGTTAATAAGCATATTTGAACAAATTTAAATTCATGACAATCAGGTTCATGCCCCTGCTAACGTCACCAGCGGGGCCTGGGAAGATCTCAACCTGAGATCTTACTGCCACAAGATGTTATGGCCCTCTCGTGAGAGTTAACAGCCATAACGGGAATGCACCTGCGGCAATCAGGCCCAGTAAACCGTGGGCAATATCAAATAAAGGGTACAATTCTAATGGGGGGTGCCCTGTTCATTACCAATTCTTCAATCCAGCTGCTTAGGGAGATACACAGTTGCTTGGCCTTTCCACACAGGCTCCTGATGTCCTGCAGAGGCTGCTGCAACATTTCAATTTCCACTTTGAGCATTTATCATTGAGATTAAACAGAAAAAAGCAAATCTAACGCATGACAGGTGCCATTTGCTCACCGCTACACTTTGGTCCATAGTGCTACCATTTAGAACCTCCTCAAGCCAGAAAACTATACCTGGTCCAACTGAAGTGCAAAAGAGCACAACAGGAACAATACCAGATGTACCTTAGAAGAAGCATCAACCTCGTGAAACTACAAAACAGATCAATTTGCATAAAGGACAATGAAAACAGTAGCCAATCGGTTGAGTTAGTCAGCATCATAACTGGTCTGATCAGGGCGAAGGTCTGTATCAGGCAACGAATGAGATGACTCCCATGA
The DNA here is from genome assembly GCF_047496885.1 of Scyliorhinus torazame. NCBI lineage: Eukaryota > Metazoa > Chordata > Chondrichthyes > Carcharhiniformes > Scyliorhinidae > Scyliorhinus > Scyliorhinus torazame. The sequence goes on from NC_092712.1 coordinate 301,592,898, forward strand.
GCATCCCCAATGTAAAGCTCATCGCTGCCCTACTAAAGGAACTTTAATGGAATTTAGCCATTGCTGTCCAACATAGTGAACACTGATGTGATTGTTGATGTAAAAAAAATCTTTCTGCTGAAAGGTAACCATACAGGTTTAGCAACACATCTGTCAAATAATTCACTGCATGGCACCTCCCTTCTCATCCTGGAGTTGGACTAGACACAGTGGCTTTTGTTGGAACACTGGCGCCATAATAGGTGTGAACCTCGAGTGTTTGGCTACTCCTGCACAGTTGCTGAGTATTTCAGATTTTTTTTCTCCTCGAGCATTGACTGGCTTGTTAGCAATAGCCTGGTGTGCTGTGTTTCTGCAATTGGGATACCATCAGAAACTGGGACCATAGCCGTTGTCCGGGTCCAATCACGGCCCAGTCTCTCAAAAGGTTAAATTCATTGTCATTTCAGATCCCTGGACAGGAATGACATTGTTTCTCCTTCATACCACCCCAAGCCCCAGTCCAGCAAAAACACACCCCGCGTCTCGGCTTTCATGTCTACTCTCTCAGGATTCTCAGTCAGTCGAATAGTTTTCACTTACTAGTGTCCAGAAGCCCACACATAACAACAAACTCCCCTGCGCAAGCGTTCGCTACTACACCACTCAACAAATCAAAGGAAATCAAAGTGATGGCCAACAGTGTGTACACGACCTGCTCCATCGCTGCAACAAGTCCTATTCACATACTGTGGACTTCCTGGGGAGTATTTACTGACTGCCATTTGAGAACTACTGCACTAGTGAAGTGAGGGCAATGGACACTGGCAACATATAGTCATAAAGCTGAAGGCCAGTACACCAGAGCTAGCCACCTTTCTTACCCAGATTTTCCAATGCAGGTATCTATGTCAAAATGTGGACAATTACATCACTGGGTTAAGTATCTTGAATTCCTTAGGATGCTTGTGGGAACATCAAGAGCACCGTGCATAGACTGCAGCATATGCAGAAGAGGTAAGCAGGGCTGAGCAATAACAGTGGATTTTCTAGCTTTGCACATCCAGAGTACAAATTTTAAAAATCACATTAGGCCAATAGTTGAAAGCTCGTGACTCTTACTCAGCTTTCTGCAAGCAGAATAAAGCTTTAAAAAATGCAAACAAGTTACTGTACATTAACGAGCAAAGCAAGTAATAATGGGTTGTTTCCTCCATGAAAACACAAAGGCCTTCTGGAAGAGGGAAAGAACATGACCCTACAAACATTTCCATTTATGCAACAGACTAAACAATGACTTGACTGAAATGAGAGACTTGAAATGAGATTAGCAGGGTTTGTGTATATGGTAGCAAAAATGCAGCAAGTTCTAGATAACAAATGTCTGTGGAACTGCACCATTTCACTACAGCATTTTCCTGTCATTCTTTCATTATCAAAAACTTGTTATTTGGGGTGAAGACGTTTATCCCGCATGAAAACGGCATGTTATGTCAGTTGGTTTTTACAGATTTATTTTTGTTATTTGTTGAACATTCTGTAATTGGGACACAATTTAACACTTTCGGAGGTATCGCATCAGATAGCACAAACAGAACTCATAGTATTGTACTTTGGGATGGAATAAATAATGACTTAATAGGAAGTTTAGCAAAATAATTTAAGAAACATTCCTAATTAACACAACTATTTAGAAAACTTAACCAAAAGCAGGTACTCAGTCAGAACATTTATGCATTACCAAAATGCTGATAGCAGGCATAATCTAACAGGAATTAATGCAAAAATCTAAAATAAATGTCAATCTTTAATACACAAAATGTAACATTTAGACAACTCCACAACATCCAAATCAAGTGTTGTATTGAAACTCTCTGCACGATCAGAATCACAATTTAAAAAGTATGAAAACACTCGAATCTAAAGAATGCTATTCAACAAGAAGCCAAGAATGCCACTAAAACTGCATACAATATTTCAGCTGTCACTAGTATCATTAAAATCACAAAATACATGGTGAACTATTGCTTTTCCACAGCAGTAAGAGGTGACAAAAGCTAACACATCTAAGAAAGCGTTTGCTTTACAACCTTTCTCACAACTTGGACTTTTTGATGGGAGGTGGACAGGGGGAGCCTTTTCAGCTCTTGAAAGTGTTATATTTTGGAACAGGTTTAAAGGATTTTACTAGAACCATATGTTCCCACCTCATAATCTGCAGACTTCTCCCATATCACTGGCCGAACCTATCCCAAAGGGGCTAGTAGAAACAAATAGCTACAACAGAAAATGTAAATGAATAAAATAAACACATACTGAGAATTCACTGAAGTATAGCATTCTTACATCAGCTTCTGGACACCCTCAAAAGACTACCCCGATGCATTCCGAGCCTCTGTAGTTAAAAGCACTCGGTCACATCAAATTCATAATACAGAGAAACAACATTTTGCCCATTAACAACACCCACCATCGACACAAAATGCAGCATAAATTATACATCATCTGCATTTACTTCATCAATCACGCAGCAACTATTATTTAAAGTCCTCCGAACAGAAACGTTATAATGGCAAGACAAACTCTGCATTCCATCTGCTGCAACTAATGTTCACTCCAATATCTGACCACCTCTATTCAGTCCATTGCTTTGATTTTCAACAAGCAAATTAGAAATAATTTGATTTTGCAGCAAATGCTGCGTTCATTTATTGGAGATATTTAAAGGGACACTGGCATCAAGATTTATCTTTCAAAAGCCTGGTATAGGTTTTCGATATCTGGGTACGGATGATTGTGGTCACAAATCATGCTTGTTAAGATGCATTTTCAGATTAAACGGATAGACAGATAAAAGGGGTGCACAAATGAAGAAATTAATGAGCAATTGGAAAAATTAGTTATTGCATAACTTGTGCTAATCGAAGCGGCTATTGATACCCCTGTCCCACAGACGATTGAAATCAAAAGCAAACCTGCCAGGATTTGCCATGGTGAAGCTTGGGTAACGTTTAAAGCTACTTTTATATCGATATTGTTTCGGTTCAAATTCCAACAGGCTGGCATTTTTGAACCAATTCAACATTTCTGCTGCTAAATCCAGCTCTCCAACTCTGGCGATGAACTCATACGGGTGAGATCTTCCAACTGTTCACGGCGGCGGCATCTCCCAGTCCTGCTGGCAGTGCACCCCCACCGTGGGTTTTCCAGCGACGTGAGGTGGATTCAATGAGAAATCCTATTGACAGCGGTAGGACCAGGAGATCCCGCCGATAGCCAATGGCGGCCTGCCTCCCGCCACCGAGAAACACGCAGGGAGGCCAGAGAATCTCACCCATCTTTTCAGTTTATTGTGGATTTAGGTGGCTGCAACTGGGAGAAAGGGGTCGATCTAGCAGCTAAAAACCATAGGCTGCTTTCGTAAAATCAAAACGAAACAGTCAGGATCAAAGCAACCCCAAGAAAACCCTTAAAGACAATAAAAATATCCCTTTAAATAATTAATGCCGAATACAGTATCATTGTCAGCTGAACTAACACTTTTCATTATTTGAGTTACATAAGAAGCATTAAAGCCTTAGCAAAATGGAAAGTTTCCTGACTTTAAACAAATGCTGGTACTGGCCAGATATGGTAATCTTCATAAAGCAGGCTGCACTACTGGAAAATTAATTGTTCTGAACTAATGGAGCGCAATTGCTTAAACAAGTTCCCCCTATAAAGGGTTACTAAGCTCCAGCAATTTTGTCTTTAAAAAACTTTTTTTTAAATTATCAATATTGTTTAAAAAAAAAGACTATGTTAAAGGAATTTTTTTTTGGATTTCTTTGCCTACTCCCAATATTTGAAATACATATTGGAAAAAGTATTAACAGCACAACCAAAGAAATGGCTCAGAGGAACCACCGAGTGGTGTAAATAAGTAAGAGTTGAATTAATACAAAAATCCAGTTGAAATAATAGAAACTTTGCATTAATTATATCAGCTCAAACTCAACCCCACCAAACCAGTCTCCAAATGTTAATAAAATTCACTTTCTTTAAGTTGACTGAAGATGTAGCACACTGTGAAAAACTACAAGTTAGTGCACAAATTAAAAATACTCCAAAAAAAATACAGGATCCAAGAAAGTTCTATTTTGAAGTTATGATGACTTGAAATTCAAAACAAAATTACTCACTAATTGCCTACACGAGGTCTGTGAAAACAGCTGTCAGTCACAAATAATTCCCAATAATAGCATTTGGTCCACTTAAGTGTCTGTGTGTATCAACGTACCATGTGAGATGCATCATTTTCTACAAATGGAAGGTAGCTTAACAGATGCAATATAAATAAATTGTAAGCGTCCATCTTCATAAATATTGAACTTGCCATAATTCCAATTATTAAAAAGATTTCTATTTTCTCCATAACATTGTTCATTAGCACGTTAAAAACTGCACAACAAATTCAATTTACTATTAATTTGCACAGAGTTGTTCAAATTGTAAAATTACAACAGAGGAACAATTCACAACAGCTATGCTGAATAATCATTTTGTTAATACAGTGCTACTGGTGTTTAGTGCCGTAGGGAAATTAGGGGCTTTACAATGCCCTTCAATGCACCTGACTTGTGCAAGCCTATGAAGCCAGTTTATGATCAAATGACTACATTCTATTCAGCTATTTAAAAATCCACTTAAGTAAATGAATACCAAACTTGCTACTGGCCCTTTACAGTAACACACCAGATTCTACACATATGCTGGAACTCACACTGACCAAAAGATTTCATATTTACAGTTGCAATGAATACATTTTTTTATTCGTATGAAATGTAAAGTAGGAGATACAGTGCACCTACTGTACCCAATTATTTACCCAGGCTAAATACTGAACAATGCTTCCCTATGTCAATCCTGCTTAATATTTAAAAATATGTATTTTTAGGAATATTATTTACACATGTGTTCACCTGGCTTGAAAGATTTCAATAGCTTCATGAAATGATAAAAATGCCAATTTAAATTCATTTAGGAAAATATCACTGTTTATACTGCATTTTGCATCATTTTACAAGTGTATATCACTTTCAATGGCTCTTTTTTAAATGAAGGGTCACAAAGATTTAGGACTAACTCTCGTCCTGAATTTCCATTCACCTCACATTTCTGTTATTACCGGTGATTTTTCTTAAAAATAATGTACATTTATAATATCATTAGGAATACTGCTGAGGAAGTATTTAATGAGACAAATTAACAGAAATAGCTAAAATAATGAGAATGCTAAATCATTTCAGGTTTGTGGATATTTAGTGATGAGAACCTTCAGAGTCAGGCCAGAAAGTGTTCCCAACATGTACAGTCATTCTTTTTAACGCGCATTGTTAAAATAAATATATTATTCTTTCTCAGATTATCCCAATGAAGAAACTAAACAAAAGATCACAAGTTGCACAAGTTTAGTTGTAATAGTTTGAACTTTGGAAAACAAGTGGTGAAATTTCCATTTTTGAGATTTATAACATGACGTTGCATTCATTATAAAACTGGGCCTTGAAGAGTAATCTAGGAGTTAAACATCTCCAAAGAAAAGCAATGTCAAGAAAGGAAAGAGCACTATGAACAACACCATTCATGTACAGAGCTCATTATGTGCAATTACACACACAAGTTACGATTACAATTCAATTCCTCAGAGATGTTTTTTTTCCAATGTAACATGCACCAACATGCTTAAAACAAAGTCTTTATTTATAAATTCAGCGTAACAAATCTGAGATGTAGCAGTCCAACATGTATGCAACGGAGCAGAATAGCTAGCCTAATAACGTCAAAAACGGTTGGGAGGTTTTGTCATGAATTTGTGGAAGTTTGTTTTCTTTTCAAACTGCTCGAGTTTTGCAACTTTGAAAGAAAATAGTGACTATCGTGGAACATAAAAAATGAAATTGCACAATTCACTCTTCTAAAATTCTGATAGGTCAATAAAATACTGCATAATACAGTTAAGTTCAACAATACGGAATCATTCTTTGTGGAAACCACATTTTACTGGTAACGTCAACAGAAAATACCTTAAAAATCATGGCAAAATTACATCTATTTAAACTATAAAAACATTTTAAAGTACAAAAATTACTGTAAAATGTTCTTGTACAAATACATTTGCTCTTACAAAATAATTAAATTCAGTCTCAGAATCTAAAAATGTTTTGATAAAAATAACACTCCTCTTAATTTTAGGGAGTTACAAGAAGTTATATCAATTATTTTTCTAAAGGAAAAAAATGAAGCTCAATCGGATAATGTAAACAAACTATAGCCTTGTAAATATTTTACACCATAGACACCAGCAGTTAAAACTCACAGGAAATTTAAACATAATTCACAAACTGGTATAAACTGTTGGTTTGATCCTCAATCTGTGTTTATTACTCTTACAGTTCAGCGTTTCCTGGGAAAATATTTCTGTAGTGATAGTCTTCAAAAGTTTCGACATTTAAGCTTTTTTCCTGAATTAATAGATTATTAAGCCAAATATTAGTTTCTCATGCGATAAAAACAGATTTTTTTGTCAGAAAAAGTGAGAACCCAGTTGGTCATAGGAAATGTATTGATTACCCCAATTGACAATGCAATGTAGTTCATGGTTATTTGAAACAGGTATGAACACGCGATTTAATTTAGTTACTCAAGCTTGAGAAATAAAGCTTATTCACGGGACCTTCAAACAAAACCTACCAAATTTTCTTTGATTTTCCTAAACCAATTGTTTTCACAGTTTGACTTTGAACATTCGCTGCTGTAAAGTAAATTAACGTTGCAATGTTATACCTCCAGTAACATATGGTCATTGTATGTAATTACAAACAGAAAGTTCACCTGTGTAGTCTACTCATTATGAAATGACACCAGTCATTATTCAAACAGCAGGTGGCCCAAAATAGATTCCTAAATGTACTTGAGTCCTTTATCAGTCTTGGCCTTGAACATGCATGACCTGGACAACCTGAGTATCAGCTTAATACCAACTCAAGACAAATCCACCTTCAGAGTTCACCTTATCCCTGCTATTATAAGACCTTACTGGAGAGACTCTTTTGCAGGCTTAACAGTTCCAATATCCTTAGAAAAAAGGCATTAAGGACATGTGTTATTGTGATGAGGTTTCATCTGCAAAGCCTTGTTAACTACAGAATTAGATGGATTTTGGTGATACATGTTACCAAGGATGGGCATATCATGACTGAAAACTGTATTTATATTTTCGTTCCACAGCTTCACTATAATGTGGCAATTAAACAAAGGGCATTCATCCCAGTTTTATGGGAAAATCTGTGCTTTTACCTTACAAATGTTTAAGTCATTATTTCCATTCAATAAACAAATGACAAAACATTTACTGAGCTGGAATAGTACTTGTAATTATTGTGTGCAATCCATCATAAAACACTCAAAGCTCAAATTTTGAGCTGCTGCCTCAACATACAAGCCCACTTCCTCTGACAGTTCTGATCCACCTCAGTATCATGTTAAAAAGAAAATATGCACTGTCTGAACGTATGGGAACGAACAGGGATAAAATAGAGCAGCAGGTATTTACTGGACCAACATGATATTCATTGACAAGCTATTACTGAACACTTTAATGCATTTTGTGATATCTGTGCTGAAGGCAGGTCACAGGATTGAAACGTTAACTCAGGCCTTGATTTTTAGACGCAATTCAGGTGCGCAGAGTCCAAAGATTTCTTGGCTCTGCAAACCTGACTTTGAAAAATGTCTGCCCGCAAATCAAATTTTCAGTCCCGTGGGGGTTAGGTGCTGGTGGGCAGGATATATATTAGGGGTCAGGGTGGCTGAGGTAAGGTCGGAAATGGTGAGGCGTCATAGGTGATTTTGGCGCAGGGTGGGAGATTCGAGCACAGTCACCCATTCTTAACAGAGGTGACACATTGTTCACGCTTACCTGGCAAGGCAATGTAAATGCTGTCCAACTGTTAGCTGGTCAAGGAATGGAAGGCCCATCATGGACTTTTCCTACGGGAGAATTGTCATTGTTGCTACCCAAACAAAGTGAAACATTGAAAGCACTGAGTGGATTCCCAAGACGCAGCCAAAGAGAGGGCATTGTCTTGCCATGAAGACCTGGTACAGATATTCTGCAATGATTTAGTCAGCTCAATAGGCCCAGTGGATCAATGATGAACAATGCCATGCTCATTATCCTATCCACTTGCCCTCTTTTACACCCTTGGCCAGACCTTACTATTACACTGTGACAGTATAATGTATGACTCAGAGGGAGTAAATCAGTAGAGCTGTCATTGATCCTGGAGCACAGCATGCTACCTTGGAGTCACAATGTGGCACCTAACGCTTGTGCAGGGCCATTTTCTTTATCATGCTCTTAACAGTATTTATTGATGAGATGCAGAAAATTCTTAGCGCAATGCAACCTTAAGTTCCCATATCTTTCTGGCACCTGGTTGCACAAGTCAGAAGGGGCAAAAAGAATTTCCCAGTGAGTTCACCAGCCTCACCCTCCTACTCCCGCCTCACCCTCCTACTCCCGCAGCTGAAGGCAAGATTGTTGGTGTTGAGTTTGTGCCAAATATGGGGCAGTGAAGACAAGTTTAAAGCCAATTCCAGAGGGGTACCTGCACCTTTCCAATGGAGTACCCGGCTATCCAAAGAAAAGCACAAAATTCAGACAAGGCATGTAGGCTCCACACTCTTAGGTGACTAAAATCCAACTTGAGTGGAGGCAGCTGCCCCCCTCCCCTCGCAAAAATACAATGTTTTACAGCAAGACTTGCAATAGCTGGGCTCCCCCACCATTTTCGACACTGCAGAGAGGCGTTTGTCATGGCAAAATACAAGCCTCAGTTTCTCTCTTCAAGGATGCTGCCTGACCTGCTCGGTTTAAATTTCAGATTTTCAGCATGCAGAGTCGTTCTGAAAGTAATTGGTTACCTTGCATTATAGAAACAATGTTCAGAATTTAATGAGGCCAGAGGGTGGGTCCAATGTCCACCCCCAAAACTAGCGGCATCCCCGCTGACTCAACGTCCCTTGGAGTTCCTAGAGAACAAGTCCATAATTGGCAGTGGGAACCGTTTTTTTGGACTTCCAGTTCAGCAGGGGACATTTAATTGTCGGATTCCCTCCAGTAGGATGGAAGTCCAACCTCCAAGAGTTGCCGTTCAATCAGATGCCGGCAGCGTCACAGGATGTGGTGGCTGTCGCCAATATTTCACTTGGTCTTCACCATGGTCCCTGCCTGCAAAAAGGTAAATGAGGATGGGATAGGGGCTGCCGACAAGGACAGGTGGGATTCCGAGGAAAGGGCAGCGGATGTCTCTCAGCAAGCCCCACCTTCCTGATGCTTTGTCACTCAATCAGGCATTGATTAAGACTTTAAACGAGCGACACCCCCTCGCACCCCAGACGGGCTTTCATCCCCCACTTGTTGGTTGAGTGCCAGAGGTGGTGGAATGAGGGCCTTAAGTGAGCATTAATTGTCCATTTAAGGGCCTCAATTGGCATCTGGGCAGTGCGGCCGCGCGCAAGACTTCCTACCCGATCAAATGGTCCCCCATGCCTCAGGTGGCGCTTCCAGAGGGGGCTTCAAATTACACCCGTAGGTACAAGAATCAAGCCTGTACCACCATTCATTTCGATGATGGCCGATTGCTATCTTAACTCCTCTTGATCAATCTCAACTTTGAAATTTTCAACTGACCTGGCCTCAAAGGCTGTTTTAGGAGTAGAAAGTTCCATATGTCCATTACTGAAAAGTGTGAAAATGTGACTTTCTGACATAGCGCTCCTGATCTGTTCTCACAATTTAACCCTTTCAGCCTTGGTTACAAGAATTGTTGCGTTTGAGTATGTTCACTTTTTCCGAATGCAGATTAGTTCTGAAGTTTTCTCTGCTGAAGTAAGTGAACCAAGTTTCATCATTACCACCCAGCCATAATGTCAATGGTCTATAAATATAACTGGAATTTCAAAAGGAAAACTTCCACTAACAGCGTGTCTATCAGTTTAAATTAGAGTTAAATTCATAACCTTGCTGATATCAAAACAAATTTTTAAACTTGAAAATATTAAATTTAAATTCATCTTTAAGAAATTGGTTGGGTAAGCGTCAACTTTTGAGACCACACCAACATTAAAATCAGTTAAGCGTTATAAAAATTGCAAAAATGTGTAGTCACAAAGAAAGTCGACTTCAGCAGAAAAGTCCTAGGCAATCAAGCCTTGCTATAATAATCAACAATTAACACTCTAATACTTATTTCTAAGCTTAATCACCCATTTAAGTTCTTGATCAATTTTAAGAATATGAAATACAAACATTCATCTAAAAAAAAAAAAAAATCAGTATGTATATAGTTACAGAGATCACAGTATTCAAACAAAGAATAGTTTAATTAAGTGTAAGAACATTCAAAGGCTTACACATGTGCCAAAATGCCAGCACTACAATGATTCCATGTAAAAGACTGTAAACTTTCAGATTGGACCAAGTTACTATTGGCAGGTTTAAATTAAAAACAATCAGAATCCAATATTGTATAAAATGCAGGTCAGTTCTTCGGAGAGACCTGAAGAGTTAATCAAGCTGTTCAAAATGTATCATTATTTGTCTGCAAACAAATGGACTTAAATGAAATCTCCCATTTTACTCAAAGCAAATAAGCATTGTGAAGCGTTAAGGGGAAAACAATCCTTCCGTATCCCAATGAAACAAGCGGTTTTCAAATATGAATTGTGTGCTAAAATAAACTGCTGAGCTACACAATGTAGGTTACATCTACTGAAACACAGCTGCTTTATAAATAAATATCACCTAATTGGTGGCTACATATACACTCCATACAAAATTGTACCAACTCCTATTTTGTCTCACCTTAGTTACCGTATATTCATTTTAAATCTAGGTAACTGCAATCTCAGTCTCGACAGGGCAGCCTAAATGATAATTCTGAAATTTTAAACATTTTCCAAAAAGATTCAATGGTCCGTACCTGCTTCTGTCTCTGCCTGAAAAATGCAGCACTACATATCCAATTTTATATTCAAATAGTTCACCCAAAAAAAACAGATTACTTCAATAAATTTTTTAAAATTTCAATCTTCATTGTAAAATTAAAATGAAAAGACTCAGCTCTAATCGCACAAGCGCACGTGTATTGCAATAGAACAATGTATTATTGGAATGGGATTCACAAGGTTAACATGTTGTTTTTATTTTAGCTTAGTCACTCAGTTCTTCACAAACAGAAATCAACATTCAGCTGTTAAAAATATCACTGCTATTGTCTAAGTGTTAGCTGTTCTTTCCAGAGTATATCCTATATGTTCTTGTGATTAGTGGCAAAAGTGCAGGGGTGGTTCAACACTCGTTTTCTAATGGTTGTCAACTCTGAAGTACCAAATATTCACCTTATACTAAAATATTACACTTTATATGCAAGACAGAAACCGTACCTCCGTACAGAGTTTTCTGATTAAAAAATTGATATCAATACTTCTAATTAAGGGGCAATTTAGCGTGGCCAATCTCCCTACTCTGCACATCTTTGGGTTCTGGGGGTGAGGCCCACACAGACACGGGGAGAATGCGCAAACTCCACACGGACAGTGACCCGGGGCCGGGTAAATTATCTCAATGCTTTAATCCTACTCAGCTACAGTCACTCACAATAAACCAGATCCATGTTCTCAGCTCTGTGCATTGAAAAGGTCACTAAAACCACCTGTGGAAAACTATGGTTACTGTTTTAATGCTACAAAAACAAATATGTACAGCACAATATATAATTATTAACTAGTAATTCTTTGCTGTCAAGTTCTTAACAAACAGATAGTGGGATTCCTAATGGATGCAGGACACAAAGAAACCTGAAACGGGTTGTGTTCATTTTTGTCGTCACAACACAAAGGGCAGCAGTGAAGCTTTTCTGAACTGCTGGCAGAGATTTGTTCGAGACAAGCGAACATTCCCAAGACATGCCTGCCTGATTCATGGGCTGACATTTACTTTTTAAACTTGCTTGACTGAAAGCTATGCACACTGGCCAAACCATACTGTAACCTGAGGCAGCCCTATGTTTTCAGTAACAGAACGTTCCACAACTATTTCCTATAAATATTTTATCTTGCCAATTTGACCTGTAAAAACTAGCAGTTTTTTCCAGTAAAGCTCAATTATAAACCAGAATCAGTTCTCCAAGCAGAGTTGCAGAGAAGGAAGAAAGCAAACACATGAATCTCAAATGTAAAAATATCATAACACTGCAGAGTCCCACCTGCTTTTTATATTCCGCTTCATCTTCAATGTTAATTATAAATCCAGCCTGCCTGGCTTAATTGATGCCAGGAGTAGTATACATTCAGAGTACAATCGATATAAAATAAAAGTGTAGTTTGGTGTTTCTACACAGCATAGTACATGCATAGCAGCCTGCTTCTCAACAATGCATGGCACTCTGCTGCCATCTGTCCATTGAAAAAGGAAATGAATAACCACGATCAGATAAAAAGTCAGACTTTTGTTTCTACGGTACCTACAAGTCGACAAGAATATAAATAGGTTTATGTTAAAAAGGTAATTTTACATGGAGATGCAAATAAAATTGAGTGAGTCCTTTGAATAGTGACTCCAATAGGATTACCAGCACACGGTTCTTTTAAGATACATTGGCTGGAATTCTCCAGCAGTAGGGATTCTCTATTCCCGCCAGCAGCTCACCCCTGCCCGCGGGTTTCCCGGAGGTGTGGGGTGGGTTCAATGGAAAATCCCACTGACAAGTGGCGGAAGTACAGAATCCCGTCGTCAGCGAATAGTGCACCACCAAGAAACGCGTGGCTGGGGGACCAGAGAATCCAGCCCATTATTTTTCTTAAATAATCGCTGATTTCCTTTGTCAATTAAACACCCTGGGGTAGAGTTTATGCTTGGTTACATTAGTCTTTACAGTACAATTTGCCCAGAAACTGCCAAACCACGACAAATCCATGCACTGCAACTTTTCGCACTGGTTTAAAAAAAAACTTGTGCTTAGAGCCCCACAAAATTGTTCACGGTCACTTAATCGCTGCGGCAAGTTTCCACCAATTACATATTCCGGCCTCTGAGGAGGCTCTTAGCATTTTCGTTGCAATGGCAAAAATTGGTATTGAATTTACTAACAAACCGACTGCTGTACACCAACCAACTAGTAACTATATTCTTTATAGTTCATTCCCAGTGATTTGAAAATGTGGTTGCTCACAGATAGGACTAAATATTCATGCATAAAAATACTTATTTTTGTTGCAAACACATCTTCTGCTCTAATAATAAATCTCCATCAAATTGCCATTCTTAAATACATCGAGAAATATATTTTAACACAAGGAAGAAAAAAATAATGAAGCGCTGTCCGATTACACTGGCTGATGGAAGATTTCATGTTTTTGATGTGAATAGAAACATAAATCATAACTTGGGAGTCTCCTACTCGACTTCGAATAGCACCATGAAATCTTTTACCTCATTCAAGAGGTCAATGCAGCTGTCGGTTTAAAGTCTCACAGCACCTCCAACAATGCAGTGTTCCCTCATTACTACAGGGAAGTCGCAGCCCAGATTATGTGCTCACATCTCTGGAGTGAAGTCTGAACCCAGGATTTTCTGAATGATAGGAGAAAAAGCTACCATTTACTGTAGCTGACACACATTTGGAAGAAATGTATCTGTGGAAGGGCAGGATCGTCCTCAGGAGTAGCAAGAAGGCCCTGACGCAGGTGGCCAGCTTCAGTGCTGGGAGGCTCAGAGGCCTGCAGTTACACTCCTGTTTTTCCACTAATCTTATTCAGTGCAGGTCCTTACCAGGGCAAATCTGCAGGAGGGAATAACCCAGACCAAAAAAAATGAAGCAGGCTGACAGGAGGCTGGAAAAGAAATTGGTCCCTTGCTCCTTAAAACAGGCTTAAATTGCCATTTTTTTTACTTGCCAACACATTTGTTGCAATTTCTTTAATTCCTTATTTTAAACTGAATGTTTATTTTCAAAAGTCCCTTCTTCACAGAAGGAGGAACAGAATGAAGGTGCAGTGGATGAGGAAGAGGACTTAAGATGGAGGCAAAATTTGTTTGGCCAAACTTCTCATGAGGTGGTCCATGATGTGCACAGATGAAAAATGGGGGACATTAATCGTGATGAATGGACAGTGAAAGAGAGATCAAATTAAAAAATGACAACAGTAGAAGTATGTCAGGCAGAAAGAGAGAGGGTAAATTGGAAGTCCTGAGGAACATTAAATTTAATGCATGCAGTTTAGAGTAAAATATTCTCCATAGCATTTTTAATAAGAGGATTATGCAAGGAGTTTGAGTAAGCATCCTTTCTAAACTAGCTAAATTTCCAAGCAGCCAAACAATCTGTTCCAGAGAGATCATATCTGGCCATAGAGGAGGTACATTGGAACACGTTCAGGGAAGTATTAATCCATCCTTGGAAGTATTAAACCACTTTCTTGCATTTGGAATATCAAATTTAAACTGAAAGGCGAAGGACACACATGTCAATCATAATAATTGTTGTCACAAGTAGGCTTCAATGAAGTTACTGTGAAAAGTCCCTAGTTGCCACAATCCGGCGCCTGTTCGGGGAGGCCGGTACGGGAATTGAATCCGCGCTGCTGGTCTTGTTCTGCATCAATCGAGGAACATGAAAATCCTGAGTAACGACCCGAGGGACTCTAATGGCCTCCGAAATACACGGAGTGGCCATCATGCCTAGTCTCCGCTTGTGGAGACCAGTACTAATAAACGGCCAGAGTCGAGGCCTCGCCGATGCAGTCAGTGACTCCCAGGATCCAGGAGAATGCGGCCTCGAAAAGGCCGCGTATATTCACCGTCCTTCACGGTCGCTGGGGCAATATCCTGGAACTCCTTCCCTAACAGCACAGTGGGTGTACCTACACCTCAAAGGCTGCAGTGGTTCAAGGTGACGCACCACTACCTTCTGAAGGAAATGAGGGATGGGCAATAACTGCTGGCCTAATCAGTGATGCCCACATCCACGCCCACAGCTAGGGCATGATCCAGATTGCTCCAGGTGCCACAGATCAGGTGGTTCACATGTGGTTTTACGCCCTGCGCAAAGCCTGATTGGGCCTCTCCTGCACTGCCCCAGCACGAGATCAGCACTGGGCACAATGGGGTGGTAAAATCACCTCCATGTCTCACCACTCCAATCTACAGAAAAGTAATGCCCTAAAAGGATCCATTTTTATTGTTTTATTATGCACAGTATAAATTACATCTGAGCACTTTAAACAAAATAAACGGTAACACATTAAAATGAACTTCATCTTAACATGATGTTGAGTAATCTTGTCATAAGTTATTGGAAAAAGTAGATTGAGGGGCACGTTTCATACTTCACAATGACATGTGTTTATGTTTCTATGAAAATTATGCTGCTACAGTACTGTAATCACATTGTAAGAGTCCCTTCTATCTTCACGTGTTTCCTATAGGAAGCCAAGCTAATTTCCTATTATTTTACTTTCTTCGTTTCAGAATGCCCCGTTTTTAATTAACTGGAAGTGAGAGATTCATAGAGGACTGTATTTTCTGGGAGACAGCAGCCAACACAAATATGTACATGTAAAAATATTGTAGACGAACATTCCATTTATTGAAACAGGAGGCATCTCTGAAGTCATACTTAGAAGTCATACATCACACACAAAACAAACAAATTGTACTGGGAAATGAAAGCACAACATTAAGAGGTAGGCAGTTATTTTACCGCAGAACTTCAATACAGAAGATTTCACTAAATAAGAAGAACCTTTTTATACTGTTACCCTTCAAGAATAATACATATTGTTAACGAAAGGTAAGCTGACAAAGAAGGATATAGGAAAATGAGCAAATTGCAGAAGCCAAGATAATGCGTATTCTGGATTAGATGTAACTGTTGCCTTCACAAAATGCAGATGAGAAGGATATGTAACATCATTATGAGATATTACCCTTCTGCACGCAAAGCATTTATCACAAACTTGTGTATCTAAATACTTTAATTTTCAAAATATTGAGCGCAATTCTCCCGTAAAAATTTGAAGTGTGGTCCCCGGCGGGAAACTTGATGCAATTCCCGCCGAGTGGGTTGGTGTGATGCCACTCACCCACGCTTCTAGACATTTTTTGGGAGACTGGGGTGATTTGCGCTGTGAATGAGGTGTGCAGGTCCTGAAGGCGCAGACCGGGCTGGCTCCTCATACATCAAAAAGGGCAGCCCGATTGCAAAGTAAAGTGACAAACCCCCTTACCGCCAGGCCTCCACCACCACCCACTCCCTCCGCAGACATCGCAATCCCCTGCAGACAAGGAGAACAACCCCAACCCTTGGTCAGAGTGGGGCAACGTCCCCTTCACCACTAAATGTTGGGGTCACCCCACCCCCCCCCCCCACGCAGGAATCAGGGTGACCCCCCCCCCCCCCCCTCAACATCACCAACATCAACTCTCTCCCCCCTCCCCTCCCCACCAGGATCACTGGATCATCCGCTCTTCTCTCCTCACCCCCCCACAAGGATATCTGTGATTGGGACCCTCCCAATGGATCTCTTGTCAGGCCTGTTCCAGGTTGGCACTGCCAGGGGGCCAGCCACATCCCTGACCATCCAGGGTCTACAACTGCTTCAACTAACCCCGGCGTGATCATCAGTCTGTGGAGACCAGTAGTGATTTGCACTGGCTTCAGGTTGTGCCGGTGGGTGGGAGCAATGCAGGAGCTAGGAGAATTCAGTTTAAAGTTGATCCTGCAGATTTGAATGAGAATTTAAATGAGCTAATCTGGTTCACGCCCAGGGCCTGGGAGCATCAGAAACTGTTTGGTACCCCAACACAAATCCGGTTTCGGGCCTCTCCCGGAATTGTCCCGACATAGCGGGATTTGCGCTGGCCACATCACAGCCGGAGAATCGCCTCCATTGTTTTTGCAAATGGTCCTTGGCTACTGCACATTTAAATGTTACCTTCATGATATACAGTGCACATGGTACATTATAGTAGTAATGAGTTTTATTGAATGGTTGAATTTGTGAAAAACAATTTCACTCAGTGACGACGGTGCCATGTGTACTATTGCACGTGTGTGATATGTGGCAATGCTTGGTGGGTTCTGCAAAAATATACTCAGGTGAAACAGTCCAATCCCAGTTTTTAAACTGGAGGAACTAGAGATTAGTGGGTACAAGGTTGAGCCCAGACAGCATGGCAAAACATTATGTTAAACTTACGAAACAATATTAAAACACCGTTCAGCACCTTAAAGTGGAAAAAAACAAGTTATTGTAAAAAAAAAAATGTCCTTGCTTCTATATCTCTCTTTACACTATGCTGTGCTTCCTTTTGCAGCTAATGGGCAGAATCTTTCCCAAAAATACCAAGTGTTGGTTCAGGAGATAAAACCAGTGTGAAGTTCGCAGGCCTTCACGGTCGACTTTCTCACCGTATTGTACACACACTGTGCATTTTAAAAGGGAAAGTGAGAAATAGGCAGTCAGCTGGAGAGGTGTGGCCTAAAGACACCTCAGGGCCAGGAATTCCAAAATTGGGGAGTCCTTTTTAATATGCGTTTGATAAAGTACCGCACAAAAGGCTACTTAACAAGATGCTATAATTATAGCAATGGCATTGGGACTAGCATATTAGCATGGATTGAGGATTGCCTAACTGATAAAAGATACAGTTGAATAAGAGGGACATTTTCAGGATGGCAACCTGCAACTAGTGCAGTGCTACAGGGGTCAGTGTGAGGGCCACAATTATTTACAATATATATTAATGATTTAGACGAGGGAAGTGAATGCACTATTGCCAAGTTTGCGGATGGCACAAAAATAGGTGGGAAGGCAAGTGGTGAGGGTGACACAAAGAATCTACAGTGGGATAGACGGGTTAGGTGATGGGTAAAAACTTGGCACATGGAATATAATGCAGGAAAATGTGAAGTTATGCACTTTGGTAGGAAGAATAAAGGCGCTGAATATTAGTTAAATGGAGAAAGACTGCAGAAAACTGCAGCACAGAGGTATTTCGGGGTCATAGAATCATAGAATTTACAGTGCAGAAGGAGGCCATTCGGCCCATCGAGTCTGCACCAGCTCTTGGAAAGAGCACCCTACCCAAGGTCAACACCGCCACCCTATCCCCATAACCCAGTAACCCCACCCAACACTAAGGGCAATTTTGAACACTAAGGGCAATTTATCATGGCCAATCCACCTAACCTGCACATCTTTGGACTGTGGGAGGAAACCGGAGCACCCGGAGGAAACCCACGCACACACGGGGAGGATGTGCAGACTCCGCACAGATAGTGACCCAAGCCGGAATCAAACCTGGGACCCTGGAGCTGTGAAGCAATTGTGCTATCCACAATGCTACCGTGCTGCCCTCGTGTGTAAATCACAAAAAGCCAGCATGAAAGTTCAGCAAGTAATGGGGAATGCCAATGGAATGTTAGCCTTTATTTCAAAGGGAGTGAGTATAAAAATAGAGAAGTCTTGCTGAAACTTTACAAGGCACTAGTTAGACTACACCGTAAGTACTGTGAACAGATTTGGTGTCCTTATCTGTGGAACAATATATTGACATTGGAGGCAGTCCAGAGGTTCACTGAGTTAATCCCGGTATGGAGGGATTTTCTTCTCACCACAGGTTGAGCCTGTACTCACTTGAGTTTAGAAGAATGAGAGGTGATCTTATTGAGACGTATAGGATTCTCAGGGGGATTGACAGAGTATGTGCTGAGAGGCTGTTTCCTCTTGTGGGAGAATCTAGGGCCAGAAGCCATGATCTCAGAGTAAGGGAGTGTCCATTTAATGCAGAGATGAGGAGGAATTTCTTCTCTCAGAGGATAGCGAAGCTGTGGAATTCATTATCACAGAAGGCTGTAGAAACTGGGTTGCTAAGTATGTTCAAGGCTGAGATAGACAGACTTTTCAAAGTGATGAAATCAAGGGTTATGGGGATAAGGCAGGAAAGTGGACTATAGGTTTACTATATCAGATCAGTCAAGACCAGATTGAATGGCGGAGCAGACTCGATGGGCCGAATGACCTACATCTACTCCAAAGTCTTATGGTCTTGGAGTTACCTAATTGTCCTCAAACTGAGGTTTTGTATTCAAGTCCCTCTAAGTGACCTGAAGGGCAAGACAATAGTTTGTTCAAAATCACTTACTTTAACATGGCTTTGTGCACCCAGGTTATAGATTTCGGTGGGCTTCACTTCATTAATGATCTTAACTAGGCACGTGCTGTCAGTGAGATCCCCATAGTGCAGTCTCATGTCTGTAAATTGAAAGCCCAAGTTAGTATTTCCAGAGTCTGGAATTTAGCAAATCCCCCCCAAAAAGACAATGAACATTCTCCAAACCTTGAAGTCAAATTGAAATTAGATCAGGTTGTATAAAATACATTTTATTTTGTATTGCCTCTCTATTTATGAAATAATGAAAGCAACACTTAATTGAGCATTGTCTATCCATGGTTGCTAAAGAGGAGTTAGTGCAACAAAATATCCAAACAGCTTAATTATCATCAAAACAAGAATAATTTTTTAAAAAATGAATGCAAAACTTTTATAGAAACATTAATAGTGAGGCATTCAAACCTTTGGAGTCAATAACCACCAATAGAAATTATGGATAGAAAAACCAAAGTTTAATATATTAACAGATATTAGCACTTTTATGAAGAAATTGGAAAAAATTAAGTTCAGACACTTGAATGCCTTAGGTCAGCAACAAAAAGTAGATGGTAGTCGTACTCTAATATTTTTATTGCGAATCATCCACAGTCCAAAAGCTGGACCAGTGCCAGTTCAGTTAGATTTGTTTAGACAAATCCTGTTTATAATTTGCAATGATTCTCTCTTCGCCCTTCCATTGTTTTGAAGGGCCGTCTTTTGACTTTTGCACACAAAAGTATTCAATTATACCCTTAAACATGTTGACGTCAATAAGAATCATCTAATTAAAATGTGAGGTTTTTTTTGCAATGTTAAATTTTCAAGTATAATATTGTTAATATAGCAATTTCTCAATGTTTTTACAAAAAAGATTAAGCATTAAGAATCCGCCATGGTAAATTAGTTCAACTAGTTTATAATCTAAACTAAATTAATCTGAACTCGCTCATCAAATAGGTTTTGTACAAGTATCAGCAATTAACAGGAGAATTCCTCATAGTATTAAATGGTAGCTTTGCACAATAATAATCTTTATTATTGTCACGTAGGCTTACATTAACTCTGCAATGAAGTTACTGTGAAAATCCCTGAGTCACCATACTCCGGTGCCTGTTTGGGTGCACTGAGGGAGAATTCAGCATGTCCAATTCACCTAACAAGCACATCTTTCGGGACTTTTGGGAGGAAACCAGAGCACCCGGAGGAAACCCACGCAGACACGGGGATAACGTGCAGACTCCGCACAGACAGTGACCCAAGTGAGAATCAAACCTGGGACCCTGGTACTGTGAAGCAACAGTGTTAACCACTGTGCTACCGTGCCGCCAATAATCAGAATAAGTGCCAGTGCACAGCTATGCATCAGCTTAATTGTCTAAAAAGGTTTTAAGATTGACACCAACCCTAATAAAATGCATATAACAACTGCTATTGCAGCTTTATTGATGGAGTGAGGTGGCAAAACTGAGTCTAAATAGAAATACAGAGAAAATGAAATTGGACTTCAAAACGGAATGGTTACTAATTAATGAGTAAAAATGTTTTTATTAGGGCTGCCATACAGGAAAACGGAAGGCAAAAAAAGGAAGTAAATTCAGCAAGGGAACTGTTTAGTGGCAAAAGAAAAGCATCAACCATGTACAAACACAAACTTACTCCCTTCTATGTGCGTGTGAGGATTCTTGTATAAATGCTCAATACGGCCAGTGTTGAAAGAACTGGATCGACGGATAATGCCATGTACCTGAGAAAAAACATACAACAAAAAAAGTTACTTTTCGGCTTCATTCATTGAGCCTCATTAACTGGCCTAAAAATAAGTTAGAAATCAAAGGACAAAATGTGCAGGAGGAACAGAACAACTACTACTAGACCAATAAACACCACAGTGCCCTTAAAATAAACACAATCCATAAAAAAGCTCATTGGTTTCCCAAAAAAGTAACGGCAATGCAAACTAAATGAAAAGGCGGTTTCAGCACACATATGGGCCATTAAGTTAGGCGTCAAGACACGTGCAGAAGGCCAGTAATGCTTAAGAGTCTCTCAATCAAACTACTGAGAAACCATAAGTTGACTGTTTTTTCAGGCATTTTCTCACCCAAATTTTTCCACCTGTCTATCTCATCCTCTCTCCCTAATTAGCTGCTAATGAATGCCTATCCCTTTGACAAAGCTGTCCTAAAATCTCTCGTGCATCAAATTTGTCTGATATCGCTCCTGTGAAACATCTCGGGATATTTTGCTACATCAAAGGTGGTATACACACGCAAACTGTTGTCATTGTTATTGGTATGTACAATTTCTTGTAAGGTAGCATCACCACATATCTAACCCAAAGAAGTTAGGCCCAGCTTGACAAGCGTATCCCCAGGTATATGTAGGAATATTGCTGAAGTTTAATCTGGTAGAACCATGTTGGAGCTGCAATCATCCAGGCAAGTGGATAGTATTCCATCACACCCCTGACTTGTGCCTTGTAGGTGGTGGACAGGCTTTGGAGAGTGAGGAGGTGAGTTACCCGCAGCAGGATTCCTAGCCTCTGACCAACTCTTGTAGCCACTATATTTGTATGGTTAGTCCAGTTCTGTTTCTAGTCAATGGCAACCCCCCCAGGATGTTGATAGTGGGGGATTCAGTGATGGTGATGGCATGGGGCTATGGTTTGATTCTCTCTTTTGGAAATGGTCATTGCCTGGCACTTGTGTGAGGCGAATATTACTTGCCAGCCCAAGCCTGGATACTGTCCAGGTCTTACTGCATTTGGACATGGATTGCTTCACTGTCTGAGGAGTCGCGAATGGTGCTGAACGTTATGCAGTGATCAGCGAACATCCCCATGTCTGACCTTATGCTGGTCACATATTAGTCCAACTGCACTTTCTACATATCATAGAATCATAGTATCTGGCAGTGCAGAAGGAGGCCAATCTACCCATTGAGTCTGCACTGACCCTTCGAAAGAGCACTCTACCCATGTCCACTCCCTCGTCCACCCCACCCTATCTCCGTTACCCCATAATCTAACCTACACTTCCTTGCACACTAAGGGGCAATATATCATGGCTAATCCACCTAAACTGCACATCTTTGGACTGTGGGAGGAAACCGGAGCACCCGGAGGAAACCCAAGCAGTCACGGAGAGAAAGTACAAACTCCACATAGTCACCCAAGGTCAGAATTGATCCCGGGTACCTGACAATATGAAGCAGCAGTGCTAACCACTGTACACCATGCCGACCATTGCACGTATTCCTCTTCAAAAATGTGTCCAATCTTCTTTGAACGTTAATGGTGAATGTATTTCCATCACCCTTTCAGGCAATCAATTCCAGATTGTATTTTTTTTTTTTAAAAACAAAGTAATTATCTCCCCTCCTGTTTTGTCAGTTACCTTAAATTAAGGTCATTCATTTGGTAACCAACTCTCCTGCCACTGGAAATAATTTCTCCTTATTTACTCAATCAAAATTCTTCGTAAACGTTTGGACAACTCTTAAACTTTCCTTAAACTTCCCTGTTCTGAAAAGAACAACCTCAGCCTCTCAAGGCTCTCCACGTAACTGACGTCCCGGTGAGTGCCATTTTAGATAAACGCCCTCAGTATCTTCACACAGGCACTGACACCCTTCCTGAAGTGTTCAGAATTGGACAACCTGGGGCCTAACCAGTAATTCATAATGGTTTAGCATGACTTCTCTGCTTTAGTCCCACTCTGCTTCGAATTACGAAGCCATGGATCCTTTTGCTTTCTTTGAAAACAACCGTATTAACTTGCCTTGCCACCTTCAAAGATCCAATTGTACAACCCCCAAGTCTCTGTGTTCCTGCTCCCTTTAAAGATGTACCATTTAGTTTGCTTTCTTTACTGATCAATATGCATCATTTCACACTTCTGTTTGAAATTTGATGAGCCATTTCATCGATATATTTATCGCCTTCAAAAAATTGTTACTCAACCCTCACTGTTGATTACATTTTTTTAGTTTATCATTTGCAAACTTTGAAATTATGCCCTGGATATCCAAATCCGGGCCATTAATATATATCAAAAGGAGTAGCGGTCCTAAAACTGGGGGGGGGGGGGGGGGGGGGGGGGGGGGCACCCCTGCACACTTTTCTTGAGTCTGAAAAAACCCATTCGTTACTACTATCTGATTTCTGTCCCACAGCCAACTTCGTTTTCACACACGCACTGCCCTTTACTCCCAGTTTCCTAACAAATCTGCTATTTGTTACTTTATCAAACACCTTTGGAAAGTCCATTTACACAACATTAAAAGTACTACCTTCATCAACTTGCTTTTTAAAAAAAATATTATTTTTATTAAAGCTCTTTTCAACCAGGATTTTTACATAACAAAAAGAAAAACAGTAAACAAAAAATATTTAACAAAACAAGGTGGCTGCTATCATTATGCAAAATAAAAAAACACGTTATATCAACACGTTCCCCCCCCCCCCCTCCCCCTCGCCACCCCTCCCCGCGTTGCTGCTGCTGCTGACACTTTACTGCTCCCCTAGAAAGTCAAGGGAAAGGTTGCCACCGTCGGGAGATCCCCATCAAGGACCCTCTCAAGGCAAACTTTATTCGCTCCAGGCTGAGAAACCCAGCCATATCGCTAACCCAGGTCTCCACACTCGGGGGTTTCGAGTCCCTCCACATTAACAAGATCCGCCTCCGGGCTATCAGGGAGGCAAAGGCCAACACCTCGGCCTCTTTCGCTTCCTGCACCCCCGGATCCTCCGACATCCCAAATATCACTATTGTTGGACTCGCCTTCACCTGAGTGTCCAAAATCCTGGACATAGCCCTCACAAAGCCCTGCCAGAATTCTTTAAGCGCCGGGCATGCCCAGAACATATGGACTTGGTTCGTTGGACTCCCTGCACATCTCGCACACCTGTCCTCTACCCCAAAAAACCTGCTCATTTTTGCCGTCGTCATGTGAACCCGGTGCACCACCTTAAACTGAATTAAACTGAGCCTGGCGCATGATGCGGATGAATTCACCCTGCCCAGGGTATCAGCCCACAGGCCCTCATCCAGCTCCTTGCCCAGCTCCTCCTCCCACTTGCCCTTCAGCTCCTCAATTGAGGTTTCTTCCGCCTCCTGCAGCTCATGAAATACCTCCGACACCTTCTCCTCTCCTACCCAGATGCCAGACACAACCCTGTCCTGTATTCTTTGAGGGGGTAACAGCGGAAATGTCCCCACCTGTTTCTTGAGAAAGTCCCGAACCTGGAGGTATCGCATTTCCCGGGGGCAGGCCGAACTTCTCCTCCAACGCCTGCATGCTAGGGAAAGTCCCATCTATAAACAGGTTCCCCCATCCTTCTAATGCCTGCCCTATACCAGCCTTGGAACCCCCCCGTCTATCTTGCCCGCAGCAAATCTATGGTTGTTCCGTATCGGGGTCCAAACTGTCCCCTCCTCCTCCCTGTGCCTCCTCCACTGACCCCAGACCGTCAGTGCCGCCGTCACCACTGGGCTTGTGGTGTATCGTTGCCGGCGAGAACGGTAGCGGTGCTGTTACTAGTGCCCCTAGGCTGGTGCCTTTGCATGACGCCGCCTCTAGCCGCCCCCTCCTCCATTACCCACTTCCAAATCATGGCCACGTTTGCCGCCCAATAGTAGCTGCAGAAGTTTGGCAGTGCCAAACCACCCCCCCATGAAAATGGGGAGGCACTGAAAGACGAACAGGAATCTGGGAAGAACCGTCATCCTTCATCAACTTTCTTGATTACTTAGCAAAGAACTAGTGAGCCAAAAAATAGACAAAGACGCAAACTATCCCACACATTCAGTACAAAATTAAGATTTGGCATGCACATTTCTGCTGCAAGCATCCAATACATCAGATATACTTGCCATGATAATCAATTAAATAATAAAACTTCAAATGCTTAGAAAAGATCTAAGCCAAGATCATTATTATTCAAAAACAGAGTTGCAAAATATTACTTTTTCTTTATTCAACTAGAAATATCAAGCTCTAAAAGCTCATGTGCTGGACTCTGAGCAATTCCAAGCTCCTTTGAACTTTTCATTCAAAGAGCACAGCAATGAATTAATTACCGTGTCTTATTCCAAATGACTATTTGACTAATGCCAAGCTACATTGAATGCAATTGCCTTGCAGTTTACCTACAAAGCAGCTGAAGATTAGAGCATGAAGGACAATCAAGCAGTTTGACGGCTTGCGTTTGAAAAGCTAAATTTTCCAATTACAGAACAAGGGCAGAAACTTGCATTTACAGTGCCTTTAATTCAAATAACGTCCCAATGTTATTCCACAAGAATAATCATTTGTAAATGATTTGTAAATGATCGGTCGTTCCCCTTAGTAACAAGTATACCGCTTTGGATACTGTTGGGGGGGGGGGGGAGGGGGGGGGGGGGACTTACCAGGGGTATGCCATGGGGTACAGGGCTCTGGCACGGAATCTGTCCCTGTTGCTCTGAAGGGAAGGGGGGAGAGGAGTACAGCATTAGTCATTGGAGACTCCATAGTTAGGGGGATAGATAGGAGATTCTGTGGGAACGAGAGAGACGCGCGGTTGGTGTGTTGCCTCCCAGGTGCCAGGGTGCGTGATGTCTCGGATCGTGTTTTCGGGATCCTTAAGGGGGAGGGGGAGCAGCCCCAAGTTGTGGTCCATTATAGGTACCAACGACATAGGTAGGGATAGGGATGTAAGGCAGGAATTCAGGGAGTTAGGGTGGAAACTTAGATCTAGGACAAACAGAGTTATTATCTCTGGGTTGTTACCCGTGCCACGGGATAGCGAGACGAGGAATAGGGAGAGAGAGGAGTTGAACACGTGGCTACAGGGATGGTGCAGGAGGGAGGGTTTCAGATTTCTGGATAATTGGGGCTCATTCTGGGGTCGGTGGGACCTCTATAAACGGGATGGTCTACACCTGGACCAGAGGGGTACCAATATCCTGGGGGGGAAATTTGCTAATGCTCTTCGGGAGGGTTTAAACTAGTTCAGCAGGGGCTTGGGAACCTGAATTGTAGCTCCAGTATACAGGAGGTTGAGAGTAGTGAGGTCATGAATAAGGTTTCAAAGTTGCAGGAGTGTACCGGCAGGCAGGAAGGTGGTTTAAAGTGTGTCTTCTTCAATGCCAGGTGCATCCGGAATAAGGTGGGTGAACTTGCGGCATGGGTTGGTACCTGGGACTTGGATGTTGTGGCCATTTCAGAGACATGGATAGAGCAGGGACAGGAATGGTTGTTGCAGGTGCCGGGGTTTAGATATTTCAGTAAGCTCAGGGAAGGTGGTAAAAGAGGGAGAGGGGTGTCATTGTTAGTCAAGGACAGTATTACGGTGGCAGAAAGGACGTTTGATGAGGACTCGTCTACTGAGGTAGTATGGGCTGAGGTTAGAAACAGGAAAGGAGAGGTCAGCCTGTTCGGGGTTTTCTATAGGCCTCCGAAAAGTTCCAGAGATGTAGAGGAAAGGATTGCAAAGATGATTCTGGATAGGAGCGAAAGCAACAGGGTAGTTGTTATGGGGGACTTTAACTTTCCAAATATTGACTGGAAACGCTATAGTTCGAGTACTTTATATGGGTCTGTTTTTGTCCAATGTGTGCAGGAGGATTTCCTGACACAGTATGTAGATAGGCCAACGAGAGGCAAGGCCATATTGGATTTGGTACTGGGTAATGAACCAGGACAGGTGTTAGATTTGGAGGTAGGTGAGCACTTTGGTGATAGTGACCACAATTCCATTGCGTTTACTTTAGTGATGGAAAGGGATAGGTATATACCGCAGGGCAAGAGTTATATCTGGGGGAAAGGCAATTATGATGTGATGAGGCAAGACTTAGGATGCATCGGATGGAGAGGAAAACTGCAGGGGATGGGCACAATGGAAATGTGGAGCTTGTTCAAGGAACAGCTACTGCATGTCCTTGATAAGTATGTACCTGTCTGGCAGGGAGGAAGTGGTCGAGCAAGGGAACAGTGGTTTACTAAAGCAGTCGAAACACTTGTCAAGAGGAAGAAGGAGGCTTATGTAAAGATGAGACATGAAGGTTCAGTTAGGGCGCTCGAGAGTTACAAGTTAGCTAGGAAGGACCTAAAGAGAGAGCTAAGAAGAGCCAGGAGGGGACATGAGAAGTCTTTGGCAGGTAGGATCAAGGATAACCCTAAAGCTTTCTATAGATATGTCAGGAATAAACGAATGACTAGGGTAAGAATAGGGCCAGTCAAGGACAGTAGTGGGAAGTTGTGCTTGGAGTCCGAGAAGATAGGAGAGGTGCTAAATGAATATTTTTTGTCAGTTTTCACACAGGAAAAAGACAATGTTGTCGAGGACATTCAAGCTACTAGACTAGAAGGGCTTGAGGTTCATAAGGAGGAGGTGTTAGCAATTCTGGAAAGTGTGAAAATAGATAAGTCCCCTGGGCCGGATGGGATTTATCCTAGGATTCTCTGGGAAGCTAGGGAGGAGATTGCTGAGCCTTTGGCTTTGATCTTTAAGTCATCTTTGTCTACAGGAATAGTGCCAGAAGACTGGAGGATAGCAAATGTTGTCCCCTTGTTCAAGAAGGGGAGTGGAGACAACCCCGGTAACTATAGACCAGTGAGCCTTACTTCGGTTGTGGGCAAAATCTTGGAAAGGTTTATAAGAGTTAGGATGCATAATCATCTGGAAAGGAATAATTTGATTAGAGATCGTCAACCCGGTTTTGTGAAGGGTAGGTCGTGCCTCACAAACCTTATTGAGTTCTTTGAGAAGGTGACCAAACAGGTGGATGAGGGTACAGCAGTTGATGTGGTGTATATGGATTTCAGTAAGGCATTTGACAAGGTTCCCCACGGTAGGCTACTGCAGAAAATACGGAGGCATGGGATTCAGGGTCATTTAGCAGTTTGGATCAGAAATTGGCTAGCTGGAAGAAGACAAAGGGTGGTGGTTGATGGGAAATGTTCAGACTGGAGTCCAGTTACTAGTGGTGTACCACAAGGATCTGTTTTGGGGCCACTGCTGTTTGTCATTTTAATAAATGACCTGGAGGAGGGCGTAGAAGGATGAGTGAGTAAATTTACAGATGACACTAAAGTCGGTGGAGTTGTGGACAGTGCAGAAGGATGTTACAAGTTACAGAGGGACATAGATAAGCTGCAGAGCTGAGCTGAGAGGTGGCAAATGGAGTTTAATGCAGAAAAGTGTGAGGTGATTCATTTTGGAAGGAATAACAGGAAGACTGAGTACTGGGCTCATGGTAAGATTCTTGGCAGTGTGGATGAGCAGAGAGATCTCGGTGTCCATGTACATAGATCCCTGAAAGTTGCCACCCACGTTGAGAGGGTTGTTAAGAAGGCGTACGGTGTGTTAGCTTTTACTGGTAGAGGGATTGAGTTTCGGAGCAATGAGGTCATGTTGCAGCTGTACAAAACTCTGGTGCGGCTGCATTTGGAGTATTGCGTGCAATTCTGGTCGCCGCATTTTAGGAAGGATGTGGAAGCATTGGAAAGGGTGCAGAGGAGATTTACCAGAATGTTGCCTGGTATGGAGGGAAGATCTGATGAGGAAAGGCTGAGGGACTTGAGGCTGTTTTCGTTAGAGAGAAGAAGGTTAAGAGGTGACTTAATTGAGGCATACAAGATGATCAGAGGATTGGATAGGATGGCCAGTGAGAGCCTTATTCCTCATATGGTGATGTCTAGCACGAGGGGACATAGCTTTAAATTGAGGGGAGATAGATATAGGACAGATGTCAGAGGTAGGTTCTTTACTCAGAGAGTAGCAAGGGCGTGGAATGCCCTGCCTGCAACAGTAGTGGACTCGCGAACACTAAGGGCATTCAAATGGTCATTGGATAGACATATGGACGATTAGGGAATAGTATAGATGGGCTTTAGAGTGGTTTCACAGGTCGGCGCAACATCGAGGGCCGAAGGGCCTGTACTGTGCTGTAATGTTCTATGTTCTAAATGGGCGTTAGGGCAAGGGAGAGATATTAGCATGCGTAAAGCTTGGTCAAAGAGGTGGTCGTTAAAGAGACATTGAAAAAAAGAATAGGGAGCTGGAGAGGCAAACTGGAAGTCATCCCAACTATGCTGCCTATCTCTTAACTTGCACCATGTTCCATTCACTTGTCACCACTGTGTTCGCTGACTTACATTTATTCCTGGTCAAGCAATGTCTTGAGTTTAAAATTATCATCTTTCTTTCCAAATCTTTCCATGGACTTCCCCCATCCCAATCGCTGGTCTACTCCAGCACCACAACCTTCCTGTGTTCCTCTAATTCTGGCCTCTTATGCATCCCCAATTTTAATTGCTCCACCAGCCTAGGCCCTAAACTCTGGATTTTCCCTCCCACCCCTGGCACCTCTCCACTTCTGGACCTCACTTTCTTTCTTTAAGGTATTCTTTAATAATAGCTTAAGTCTACACAATATTTTGTTGGAGAAAATTTCTGATGTACTGGATGTCAGCTTTTTTTTGGGAAATATCAGCATTACCACTCACATAATATAGGAATGTGAAATATCTATCCGGCAAGAGGGTCTAACACATATTATAATATTCATGAAATGTTAAAGTTTACTAAAGTTCTTCATACGACAAGCTGTATCGTAAACTAAATTGATAATTACCAAAACTGAAGATGTACTACCTCAATTGTAATTTTTAGCATTCTTACCCGGGGGCTGCAAACTCAACTATACTGCTAACCATCCCTCTCTCTAAGTCTTGAAGCCACAGCCTATGTGATTTTCAGCATACCTGCCAATTAAAACATTGTGTTGAAGGAAAGTTGCAAAACAAACAACCGCAATGAACCAATAAAAGCCTTTCATCTAATGGAAGGAATGATACCTCATAATCACCTGACTGCACTGCACAGGGTGAATTTGTAGAATTGTTTTTGTAAAAAGGTCAAGTAGACTTGTTGTCTACAATTCGTGGTCTGCATAGTACTTTAATTCAAACTCAAAGATCCTTTCTTTAACATGCACGTACATGAAATGAAGCAGGCCCGTCTGGCAGTGACATTTTCATTCTAAATCTAACTTACTAACATTATCATAGAATTTACTGTGCAGAAGGAGGCCATTCGGCCCATCGAGTCTGCACCGGCTCTTGGAAAGAGCACCCTACCCAAGGTCAACGCCTCCACCCTATCCCCATAACCCAGTAATGCCACCCAACACTAAGGGCAATTTTGGACACAAAGGACAATTTAGCATGGCCAATCCACCTAACCTGCACATCTTTGGACAGTGGGAGGAAACCGGAGAACCCGGAGGAAACCCACGCACACACGGGGAGGATGTGCAGACTCCGCACAGACAGTGACCCAAGCCGGAATCGAACCTGGGACCCTGGAGCTGTGAAGCAATTGTGCTATCCACAATGCTACCATGCTGCAACATAAAGAAGTCTTACAATACCAGGTTAAATTCCAACAGGTTTGTTTCAAATCACTAGCTTTCGGAGCACTGCCCCTTCCTGCTATTCAATGTCAATTGGTTCACTTAACAAGGCTGCACGGGCTTCTTGCCGTAAATGAAGGCTCACCAGTCGATTCGCCAGCACCGCGCTCGCCAGTCCCCTGCCCCCTCCACTAACAAGGTCAAGCAGCACTTGCTCAGCCAAACTCTGCCAGCTCGCAGCAATGGCGGCCAGGAGACCGGCCCCAAATTCGGGATGCAGACATGAAAAGGCTCCTAGGTGCAGTGGCGGGGAGGAGAGATGTCCTGTCTCCCAGAGGGTCCCGGAGGGTCAGCCACAGGGCAGCGAGTGCTGCCTGGAATGAGGTGGCGGTGGCTGTAAGATCCAGGAGTGTGACCAGGAGGTCTGGCCTCCAGTGCGGAAAAGAAATCGACGACCCACATCGGGCAGCATGAGTGACTGGACACCAACAGCCCATTTCCGCCCCTAAACGGGCATCCACCCCACAACTGTCCATGCAATCCCCAACCCTCCCTTTACCCCCCCCCCCAGTTCTTTCGTCACCACCATCACCCCCCACCCCCACCACTGTGAATCACGCATGTGGCTAACGATGCCCTCTCTCTGTCAACTCAGGAAAAGCTCTCCCACAATCCAAGATAGACAACGGAAGAGGGGCTTGGGAGGGCAATGATGTGGTCAAGTCAACCATATCAAAGACAACAAGAGAGACTGAGAATGGCAAAAAGATTAATCATGCATCAGGGTCAGAGAATCCAGTTTGGGACATTGATTCGAGATGTTCAGAAACAGAAACCTGATTGAAGAACTACACACGGTCATGTTGCGGCGCAACGCAATCGGTAGATCCTGGGAGATCCCACTTCTGGGATCTACCTGGCTCATCACACCTCGCGAGATCTAATACGATCTCGCGAGATGTCGCAAATGTGAATCCTGCCCATTGTGGACGGGACCACTTTCTGGCAACTCTGCATGTTAGAGTGAGACAGCTAGCCTCATTCTAATATGCGTTCCCGAAACCTACCCAAGGCGTGGGATCTAACTCCCTTGCTTGGAAACCTCAGGAAAGTGCCTTTCAGTGCTGGGCTCCACAAATGGACACCAGACGGAACAGCACTCAAGGCGGGGGTCCTCCCAAGAGATTGGAGAACCCCCCAGGTGCATGCCCTCTAGGCAGGGTGCTACCCTGACACTGCTGGTGCCACCCTTGCACCTTGGTGCCACCAGCCTGGCACCTTAACTGTGCCACCTGGGTGCCAGCCTGACACTGTCAAAGTGCCCAGGTGGCAGACAGCTGGCAGGGGCACTGCTAGGGTGCCAAGTTGGCATTTTATGCATGGCGGTGATCGGGATGGGGTGCCCTGCGCGGGTGTGGGGGGGGGCCAAGGAACCCCCTTTTAGTGAGATGGGGCTTGGGGGGTTCGGCATCACGTCGGGGGCTCTAGAGATCGGGCACCATTTAAAATGCCGTCCCAATCTCTCGCTGCACTGTGGAGTTCCGGCGAGCGGGGCTCCTCAGTGGAGAAAACAGGGCGAAGTGTGGCCTCATCGGGTAGTTTCCCTCTGAGGCCCCCGACCTACCTGGATGGGCGTTAGGCTGCGGAGTGTTTCTCGGCGCTCCAAGCGCCAGGAAACATCTGGCTAATTTTGCACTATGGGATTCTGACCCCATTCTGGTAGATCGCGTTCATGGAGTCACAGATTTAAGAGATGACATATTTAAGAAGGATTTGGGGAGGAAATGGTAGTTGGAGGTGGAAAGTTTTCAAAGCGAGAGGGATAAGGGATGAGACATTTGAGATGGAGGTGTTGACCATGGTTTTCAAAGGTTAGAGGGACGATACTTGAGAGGAAACCATTTCCACTGCCAGCTAGAATGCCAGGAGGTGAATGGGGTCAAGGGAGTGGGGTTAATGAGAATGGGGTCAAGGAAACAGGAGGTGGGTTTCATGGACAAGATGAGCTTGAGAGGGCATAAAGGGAAGTCAAAGCTAAATGAGAGAAAATCATAAGTTCAATGCTTAGACTTGAGGAAGATTTAGCTTGTTTGGAAAGGAGGGACAAATGTAACATAGGAAGCTAAATAGTATCAATCTTGGTGACAAACAAATTCATGCTCTTATCGCACTTGTTCAAATCAAGGTTTGACTGAGCAGGGGAAGGGAGTTTAACGAAAAGGCTAATAATGTAAAAAAAAAAAAAATAGGGCTCATCTATACTTTCCAAGACGATCCTGGGATAGGAAGCAGTTTTGGCAGAGGATAGAATTGTCTCACCAATTTAAATTATATGGTCCAACAAGATCTCGGCATGAAAAAAAAACAATTGTGAGGTGCATAATGCTTATTGCCCTTGGACTTGAGATAGAGAAATTGCAGGGACATTTTGAGAAAGAATAGGCATTTTAATAGGGATAACAGCATCAAAATAGAGGGGAGGGAGTACTTGAGCAGATCAGGGAGAGGGGAATAGGGATACAAGGAAATTGTCAGGGATGGCCCTGTCGGTGACCAAGGCCATAGGTGTACAGAGGCTAAGTCAGATGGAAAGGCTATGTGGGTGAAGCTGAATGTGGTCAGAAAAGTTTAAATGGATGCTGACATTAAGGCAGAACCATAGGCCAGTGAAATAAGAGAGGGAAAGATGAGCTGTGATGAAGACTGAAATCACCAAGGGTGAAGAGTCAGTGTGGAGGCTGAGGAAGGAAGAAAGGTTGACATCCCATGAGAAACTCACGGTGGGTCGTGGAGGAAATAGGAAAAAAAGTATTTTAAAGGGGAGATGTTCAGAACAAGCTGAGATGCTTGAGTGATGGACCAATAGATGGGAGCATAGACCCAATCACACGATCCACTATGTCCAAGTAACTTTGAATAAGATAGTCCAACCTCTCAAACTCATCCATTGTAATAGGACTCAACCAAGTTGTTTAATTCCAGATAAATAAGAGATAGTACATTTTGGTAGGGTGATTAAGGAGATCACTTATTACTTGCAAGGTGCAAGCCTATGTGGAGGAACAAAGGGGTCTGTGTACAAATACGTCAATCATTAGAAAGTGTGTCACCGTTTAGCAAACCAAGCACTAGGTTTAATTTCTAGATTAAATTGAGAAACATTAAAATGATGCTAAGCCTGTATCAAACCTTGATTAAGCCACACATAAGAAAGCACTGCGTGCAGTTCTGGTCACCAGGTTATCGAAAGGATACAGAGGCATTGGTGAGGGTGCAGAGAAGATTTATAAGAATGATACCAGAAACGTGTGAGCATATATATCAGGAAAGGATTGACAGGCTGGGCCTTTTCCCTCAGGAGTAAAGGCAGCTGAAGGGTGACCTAATAGAGACATTTAAAATTATGGAAGGCAGATAGAGCGGGTAGAGGGAGAATGTTTTCTCTTGTGGGAAAGAGCATAGCTCGATGCTATTTAAGATAGTCACCAAGAAATCCAATAGCCGATTCAGAAGAAATGTCTTTACCCAAGTGGAGAGTATGAGAAACTCACTACCGCAGGAGGTGGGTGAAACAAATAGTACAGGTACATTTAAGGGGAAACATGACAAGCATTTGCGGTGGAAGGGAATAAAGGGTTACGATGGTAGATTTAGATGAGAAAAGACTCAAGTGAAGCATAAACACCAGCATGGGCTGGATGGGCCGAATGGCCTATTTGTGTGCCGAATACCCTACATAATTTCCTATATAGCGATTTTAAATGAATCAAGCGTTTGACAATATGCAGTACAATTCCCAGATTTATTAACCATTTGTCTCTCTTTCTGCGGTTGTTACTTATCTGTGTGGAAGGGTGCGTGAGGAATGGCCCAAACCAACAGACATATTGAACAGCAGGCCCAAATGATAATACAGAGCATGGCTTGGCACAAAACGTTTGCCATGTCGCAAATTCTTTTCTGCAACTGAAATGATTTATCTGGACTTCACTGAAGGGGCGAAAGATTTATACGATCTGAAGAGAAACCAGAGTACACTGACTTCACTAAAAAACACACAGATGAAAGCAAGACAGGAAACAGGATAAATGCAGTCAAAACCAGTCAGTCAAGTCGGCATTCCCTCACCTCATAGCCCTTTTGCAACAGGAATTCTGCCAAGTACGAGCCATCCTGAAGAGACAAAAAAAATGAACACAAGGTTAGAAAGTCGTATTGCTGTTCAAAATTATAGATTAATTAAAATACTTAAAATTTAAGATCACACTTTTATTGTCAAAAAAGACAAATTAAATCAAGCTGGTATGTACCCTTCAGCCTGCCTTACCGTTGGGACCAAGAGGGAGGCTGCCTGTCATTGGAATCTTTCCCACCATTGTAGTTCCAAATTACCCTACCAGTCAAAGACCTCATAGTTTGCAAGCAGCAGGAATATTGCCAGTTAACTGCTGGTAGGCTGTATACTTTAATTTGCTTCATCTTCAGTCATACTCCTGCGTCACTAGGCACAAATTGACAAAATACACCTATATTCTTTGCCCTTAGCTAATTGAGGTTTGTCCCTACAGGGAGAATATGTTCATTCCAAAGCAGGCAAACAATAACTCCCTCGCCTTGACTTTAGCCCCATACCTGATGGACAGGAATGAATCAAGCGTGGGATTAAAATGGCAGAAATACTGATCCTACCTTCGACCCATTGCGATACTCAGCATGGTATCAGAGATCACAGGTCTCCCACTGTGGAGAGGCAGAAGGCACCTGAATGTTTGTAAACTGCAGTCCTATGGCCAAATTAGGACTTTATTATTTTAACTGATGTAAAACAGGAAATATGGAGCTCGGGAAATTGCCTGAGAATCCTGATGGGTTTGGATTGGCACCATTTAGTGTGCTGCATATAAAGAGTCACAATGTCAATACAACTGAGCATTGTGGGGTGTGATTTTGTAATTAATGTTGTGCTTTTTGGGATTTAAAAAAAAAAAAAGTTTTTATTGAAATATTTCTAAAATTTTATAACAAAAGAGAAAAAGAACAATAGGCGTTAAACATGAAATAGGCGTTAAACATGAACATAGTGCAAAAATAGATGTTTCCCCGAACGGCTCTGTCTTCACAGATCACCGAAAATAACAAAAAAAACAAACACAACACATATCCCCCCCGCCCCCCGGAAAGCTGCTACTGCTGACATTTTAAATTAAGTTTCCCCAAGAAAGTCGACAAACGACTGCCACCTGCGGGAGAACCCTAACACTGATCCTCTGAAGGCAAACTTTATTTTCTCAAGGCTGAGAAACCCAGCCATGTCACTAACACAGGTCTCTACACTCGGGGGCTTCGAGTCCCTCCACAATAACAGGATCCGTCTCCGGGCTACCAGGGAGGCAAAGGCCAGGGCGTCGGCCTCTTTCACTCCCTGAACACCCGGGTCTTCTGACACTCCAAAGATTGCCACCTCTGGACTCGGCACCACCCGTGTTCGTAGCACCTTGGACATTGCCCTGGCAAACCCCTGCCAGAGTCCTCCAAGCTTCGGGCAAGCCCAAAATATATGGACATGGTTTGCTGGGCTCCCCACAGACCTCGCACATCTGTCTTCTACCCCGGAAAACGTGCTCATCCTCGCCGCCGTCATGTGTGCCCAGTGAACCACTTTAAACTGTATTAGACTGAGCCTGGCATATGATGAGGAGGAATTGACCCTACTTAGGGCTTCTGCCCATAGTCCCGGCTCTAACTCCCCTCCTAACACCTCCTCCCACTTGCCTTTAAGCTCCTCCACCGGGGTTTCCTCCGCCTCCAACAGCTCCTGGTAGATATCCGACACCTTCCACTCCCCCACCCAGGTACCGGACACTACTCTATCTTGTATCCCCCGTGGCGGCGGCAGCGGGAAGGCCACCACCTGCTTCCTCAGGAAGGTTCGCACTTGTAAATACCTAAAGCTGTTCCCTGGCGGCAATTTACACTTGTCCTCCAGCGCCTGCAGGCTGGGAAAGCTCCCATCTGCTTTTTTTGGATTTTGGCAATTTCTTCCTAAAAAAGATGGAAGAAGTCAATGGACCCACCACAGTCCCAGAGGACCATAGGCTGCTCTCCCTTTGAGAACTGACTGATTGTGATTTACCCTGAGGGTCACCGCACCTCGGGCAAGGGGCAAGGTTGAAAAGACGGGTCTTAGGGAATAACCTCAGCCGGTACGGGAATTGAACCTGCACGGTTGGCATCGCTCCGCATCATGAACCAACCGTCCAGCCAACCTAGCTTCCACCAATTATATGAGGAAGCTGAACCCCAAAACAATATGCCCAATGTCCTGGCTCCTGCGCAGGGTGAATTGCTGGACCAGATGGGAAGATCACTGCCCGAATGAATGCATCCAATTCAGATGAGCAGTTCCGTCTCTGCCAATGCTGATGTGCTTGACCAGCCATGTTCACCAGAGGGAGAATGGCACCAACATGACATTTGCAATGAAGATCTTGAACTAGACTTTACAGGGCATTGTGGTCCTCACCCCCTAGCCAAAAGAAAATTGAGGGGTTGTCACACATGATCCTGATAGCTGTTCTGCACAACTTAACTGGGAGCAGCGTTAATTGCTTTAAGGTGAAACTTCTACCCCTCTCTCGGTAGGTGGTCCCAACCTTAGATGACTGCCAGCCCTTCAGATAGCTGGTAGCTCTGTAATTCCAGAAACATCACTGGGAGCACTGGCCACTATTGGGAATACAGGCAGTCTCACCAAGCCGAGGAGCCATGGTACATTCAAGATCAAGGGTTTTGCTGGAGCCCCAGTGTAGGGCTGAATGGGATGGTGGTGGCTGGGCTCTTGGGGTGGGGGAATGAAAGAATGAAAATGATCTTTTGGAGGAAGGGCCTCCGATGGGACCTGCTCGAAAAGGAGGTCCCCCCTATCCCTAACAAGGAGAGGTTAAGAGGTGACTTAATTGAGGCATACAAGATGATCAGAGGATTGGATAGGGTGGACAGTGAGAGCCTTTTTCCTCGGATGGTGATGTCTAGCACGAGGGGACATAGCTTTAAATTGAGGGGAGATAGATATAAGACAGATGTCAGAGGTAGGTTCTTTACTCAGACAGTAGTAAGGGCATGGAATGCCCTGCCTGCAACAGTAGTGGACTCGCCAACACTAAGGGCATTCAAATGGTCATTGGATAGACATATGGACGATAAGGGAATAGTGTAGATGGGCTTTAGAGTGGTTTCACAGGTTGGCGCAACATCGAGGGCCAAAGGGCCTGTACTGCGCTGTAATGTTCTATGTTCTAACACCAGCCATGCAGCTAAAGCCGCCTGGCTTTCTACATAATGTGGGCCTGCCCGCACCGTGGGTAAAATACCAACAGAAGCAGGATGAGACCCTGAAGTAGCAATTCATTAGAAACTGTGCTTTAGACTTGTGCTCCAAAATTAGCCCCACACCTAGCCATGCTGATTTGGTACAATTATAACACCGTTATCTACCCAACAACGCAGAAAATTGTCCAGCTATGGACTGTCCACAAAAAGCAGGACAAATCCAATCAGGCCAAATACCACCTCATCAGCCTCCTGCCGATCACCAGCAAAGTGATGGAACATTCATTGGTAGTACTATCAAGAGACAGTAATGCCCTGCACATTTTGGGTTCCACCAAGGCCACTCTGCTTCTGACCTGATTATAGTCTTGGTCCAAACATGGAAAAAAGAACTAAACTTAGCGAGTGACTGGTTTTGGCATCAAGGCAGCATTTGACCAATTTTGGCATCAAGAAGCCCTAGCAAAACTGGAGTCAATGGAAATCAGGGGAAAACTCTCCACTGGTTAGAGTCACACGGAAGATGGTTGTGGTTGTCAGAGGTCAGTCATCTCTGCTCCAGGATACCACGGCAGGAGGTCACCAGGGTAGTGTCCTAGGCCCAACCATCTTCAGCTGCTTCATCAATGACCTTCCTTCCATTTTAAGGTCAGAGTGGTGATTTTGTTGATGATTGCACAATGTCCAATACCATTTTTGTGTAAATAAACATTGTGCAATTGACAGACGTAATTAGCGAGCCGGAGCTGTCAATCGGGCAATATTTTTCCTGCAGCTCAGGTGTTTTAATACTCTTATAAATGTCTGGACTCTCAGCCAAGAATGCATAGTGAGGCGGCATGAATACACTTTTAATTTGTTGTTAATTCACAGAGCAAAAATATTAAATTATCAGGCATGGGTTGATATGAAAAACAATTAATATCTAAGAGAATGGAATGAAAATCCTCACACAATGAAAAGTTTGGAAAGTTTCCAAAATAACAGCTGTGAATTACCCTTAGTCACTTCAGTTAGCTGAGAATAGACAAAAGTCACTTAATTAAAGCAAGTAAATTATATTGAAATTGCTGGAGGCCATTCAACTGCCGAAGTCACTGTAACAAAGCCTGCTTTCATTTTCATTATGCAAGTACAGGTCTCAAAACTGAACGGTACATTACATAGTTCAATTTCCAAACCTTCCCCATTGGAAGTTTTTCCACCTACACTCTCACTTATGAAAATGGCATGCTAACGGTGCACATACGGTTCAACCGATTTTAGTGTGTGCTGGCTCTTAGATGTTAGTGACACAACCACTTATTACAACTTAATGTGCAACCAAAGTTCTATGCGTCACTGTGGGTATGTTGTGAAGTGAAAATATTCACTGTACTACCAATTTCACTTGTATGCGAATGAGTTAATATAGAGTGCAGAGCATTATGCATTTTGCTTTGCTCAAATTTAAAGTTTAGAAATCTCAAGGCGCCAATTTTAAACAAACAATATGCGCTATTAATGCTGTGAAAGGGCATATTAAAAATTGCCAAGTTTCCACAAAAACAGAAATAAGGAGTGTACAGATTAAGAACCAACCTTAATAGCAAAAATAAAGCGGAAAACCTATTATATTTTAAATTAGCAAACACTATATGTGTGTTGTATCAACAATTGACAATACCGAAGAGGCTTAGAGATTCACGTTACTCCATTTTAAGTTAAAAGAAAAACAGTGCTTTTTGCTGGTGTAAGAGAGATCAAATACGAAGCCAGTCAATCTCCCTCCTGCAACCTTGGCTCAGACTGTTTCTCAAAGTTTCCACTTACACTGGAACATGGGAGCACAGTGCTGGCATCAACTTTTTGTTTCATTTCCTCGTCTATGACAGGAGCACTGCTTTGCAGAAAGCGGGAAAGAGCAGTGGAGAACAAAAAGCTCTTCCAAACTACACAAGCAGAACATACAAATTCATGCGCTGGAGCTGAACCGTTAATCAATAACAGCACATTATGCAAACTGCAATTGCTCATAAAAATGCTTGCTTCTTCGAAGAAAACAACAATCCGTTCCAGCATTTTGTCTCTTCGCACATGTAGAACATAAGCTAAATTGTGCAGTTTAATTTTTCTTCTGAAACTCATAACATCAATGGGACAGCATTATGTCCAATATAGGGTGGAACAGTTACTGCATTGGGCACAATTTGTAAAATAGGCACAAAGTGTACTTCTTCTTCATGATAACACTCAGAGATGTTTGCATAGAGAGAGCAAAATCGGGCACGATCTATCGCTGTCAGGCAATATTTTAAAAGGAATTAGTAAGTTTATGTAATTCAGTTGAAAATGGCTTTAACACAAAATGTACTTTAATCACATGTTCAGACTCCCACCGTTGTAATTTATATGGGAGAACAGTAATCAGATACTGAGTAGATTAAAAACATATGCACATATTCAAAAAGAGACATGCTGTCAAAACTTCTTGTCTTACACTCATCAGGACAGAAGCAATAACAACAATCTTTTGAAGGTAACAATTTACACTATATGAGAAAAGTAGGTAGGCTTAAATTGGTCAAGAAATTGTGCTGGAGCATGTACCAGGGAACTGTTGTCCCCCATGTTTTAGTTTAATGCAAAAAAGGTGAAATGCCTGGACAAGCACCTTTTGCCTGCAGAGGACAGGTCACATTCAATTTGGCTCATTTACGATTACAAGAGGTCACACATATTCATACCCATGGGACCTGTCCTCTGCAGGCAAAAGCAATATACCATTTTGAACAAAAACATGAGACAACAGTTCCCTGGTGCATTCTGCAAGGCAATGCCTTGGCCAGAATAAACTTGCCAATCAATCAGCACCATTTTCTCATGCAGTACAAATTATTGCTCCCGTTGAAATTTTTACGGCTTACATTCTTACATCTGTCCAGAGGAGTGGAAGATGAAAAACGTCAACAGCATGTCTCTTTTTCAGAAATACTCAGGTTCTGCACTTTCACATGTGAGAGGACCAAGACATCACCCTGCATTTTTTTTACAAAATCGATATTGATATCCTCAAGGCTATTTAAAAAACTTTAAACTGGACGAAGACCTTTTAAAATGGCTGAATCTATGTCCATCTTTGACCCAGAACAAAAGGAGCTCCCTGAAAGTTTCAAAGAAACGTATACCTCATTAACTCTGAAGAGACATGAACAATCCATGAGGGCTGCAGAGACCAAATTCAAAGAGAACTATACAAATGCCATCTGCATTTCATAAGCCAGCAGGCTGGTCAACTGGCCAGGCAAGCCTATTTATCTGCTAGGACAAAGGGCCCCACAACCTTCTTAGTGGCTGAAACATGAAACCATCTCAGCACCCACACAGGGATACACAAAGACATTGTGAAGAGGTGGGAGTCATGTGACGTGAACCTCCAGCTGGTGGAACCAGATATATTGCCATGGTGCACTACAAACTTAGTCTGCCATTTTACCATCCACAAGGAGCCTCACAGAAAAGGTTTTCTGCCCAGAGTGAATACCTGCCCCGTCTACACAGTTTTTACTAGAACTTCTGTATCATCACCTGCAAGACTGATTCATCTCTGCCTACCTATCTCATTGTGTATAGCCAAGGATGCTTAAACCCATAGCCCTCAAATGTGAGTGCAAAGGTAGAGCAACAGAGTGAAGGAGTCTGAGAGGAGCCTTCAAAAACAGATGCAAATGACCTGTTTGGCAGACCAAAAAAGGCAGCAATTTTGAGTCAGGTAAAGGGTCTGTGGTGCAGTTGCAAGTTATAGGGATGCTGGTACAATCAAAAAAGATATGTTTTTTCCCGGGTTGGAAGGAGTCTGCACCAGCTCTTGGAAAGAGCATCCTACACCCAAGGTCAACACTCC
Source organism: Scyliorhinus torazame (assembly GCF_047496885.1). NCBI lineage: Eukaryota > Metazoa > Chordata > Chondrichthyes > Carcharhiniformes > Scyliorhinidae > Scyliorhinus > Scyliorhinus torazame. Next base: position 301,634,749 of record NC_092712.1, read on the forward strand.
ACCCTATCCCCATAACCCAGTAACCCAACCCAACACTAAGGGCAATTTTGGACACTAAGGGCAATTTATCATGGAGGAAACCGGAGCACCCGGAGGAAACCCACGCACACACGGGGAGGATGTGCAGACTCCGCACAGACAGTGACCCAAGCTGGAATCGAACCTGGGACCATGGAGCTGTGAAGCAATTATGCTATCCACAATGCTATTGTGCTGCCCTAATCTACTGCACCCGCCTCCCCCCCCTCCCCAAATGTTCTCCCTCGCTCTCATGATTTTGGGGCCTCCTTTGCCTCTTCGCATGTGGCCATGAGTCTACCATCAGTGGGGCCGGGTGTGGTGGGGGGGGGGGGGGTATAGTTGATTGGGGGGGGGGGGTATAGTTGATGGGAGATCGTCTCTTCCGCAATGAGTGTCGAAGGGCCATTGCTGGGGTCTCTTCCTAGATAGTGACCTCCGGCTAGGGTTCTATTGCTTCTACTTCCGTTTTGAAGCGTGGGTTCTTGTCGTCTTGCAAACTAGCTCTTGGGCCCTGCCTGTAGGCAGGTATGAAGGACTTGAGGGTGCCGTTTTGCTAGGAGTAGTTCCGTCAGTGGGGGGAGTTTCTTGTTTCTGAGGTGGTGTTTTTCTTAAGGTCTTCTCTCTGGTTTTGACTTTATATGATATGACCCCGTTTTCTCTATCATGACTCCCGAGGCCCAAGGGGAGTCGTATCCGAATGGACAGCATACTTGGTCTAAAGACCCTGTCTGGTTTCTGGCAGTCATGGTTTTTCTTCTGTGCCTCTTGCTTCGAATCTACCTTGCCGGTTAAGTTGTGAAACCTTAAGCTAAGTCTGGACCGGAGGTGCTGACCTATTAATAGTTCTGCTGCAGCAACTCCTGTTGTGGTGTGTGGCATGGTCCTATAAGTAAACCGGAAATGTGCTAGTTTTGTCTAGAGTGAACCTGTGGTTTGCTTTTGCATGCCACTCTTAAATGTTTAGACCACCCATTCAGCTCGGCTGTTTGAGGATGCGGGCTATGGTGCTGTACGGACGTGTTTCACTCCATTAGTTTTCACAAATGCCTGGAATTCTCTACTTGTCCATTATAAGGACCTCTGTTATTCCGTAGGTGCTGAATGGCTGTCAGAGTCTTTCTACAGTGGCGCTGGAAGTAGAGAAGGCCATCCGATGCACGTCCATCCATTTGGAATGGGCATAAATTAAGATTAGAAACATAGATCCCATGAACGGTTCGGCAAAATCTGCATGCACTCGTACTCGCACTCATCTCCCTGGCCATTCCCATGGGAGCAGCGAGGCCGATGGCGGGAGCTTTTGATTCTCTTGGCAGGACAGGCACTATCTCACCATATTCTTGAGTCCAGGCTAGCAGATGGAGCTCCTTGCGAGCATTTTAATTCTTGAGACTCCTGGGTGGCCGTATTGTAACTCCGGTAATATTGGGCGCTGACCTGGGCATGGTCCCCACAGGGTAATGCTGTCCTCCACACTTTGTTCCTGGCATTTTGTGAAGAAGGTTTTTAAGTCTTCTGTGGGGTGTCTTTGTAGACCGCCACAAAGGGTGACGTGGTAAAGCTTTGCCAGTGCAGGGACCTTTTGGGTCCAAGTTTGGATCTGTGTGGCGGATACCGGCAGGTTGTCCGTGAAATTTAGAGTCATAATGCCTTTGTCCATCACTAGTGGTGGTGATGGGGTGAGTGGGGGGGTAGCATGCTCATGGGCAGCGGTAGGTGACTCAGGGCATTTGCATTTGCTATTTGCATCCATGGCCGATGCTTGAAAGTGTGCTTGTGTGCCACCAATAATAGTGCCCAACGTTGGATCTAGGCCGAGGCGATGGGAGGGACTGCCTTGTCCTGAGGCCCACTGGAGATTTGTGGTCCATGATGATGGTAAAGTATCGTCGTAGGCGTATTGCTGAAACTTTGTTTTAAATTTTTCAAAGGGGCAATTTAGCATGGCCAATCTACCCACCCTCCACATCTTTGTATTGTGGGGGTGAGACCCACGCAGACACGGGGAGAATGTGCAAACTTTACACGGACAGTGACCCAGGGCCGGTATCTAACCCAGGTCCTCAACACCATGAGGCAGCAGTGCTAACCACTGTGCCACCATGCCGCCCTTGAGACTTCTTTCCCACGAATATCACAGCCAAGCCCGCTTTATCAATCTGTGCATATCTCCTCCCTGCATCTGCGAGTATCCTGGATGCATATCCGATTGGACGCTCAATGCCATCGCCCCATCGGTGAGATAGCACTGCTCCTAATTCATATAGCACATAGAACATAGAAAAATACATGAAGATGCGTCGCACGTTAATAGGTCATGAGTACTGTCTGTGGGGAAACCGGTTCTCATGTATTGGGGGTCATCCAAAGCTGAAGACGCTGTGACCCATGAAACCCTGGAGCTCCTGGGCCCTTTTTGCGGTGTTTTCGCGAGTCGGTGCCAATTCTATGGCTCTTATAAGGTCCAGGGTAGGTTCCGCCAGCAGTTTCCACTGGGTTACGACATTATCCATCGTACATACTAGTCGGTCCCAAAGCATCTCTGGGAGGGATTGCGCATACTCACAGAGTTCCGCCAGTTTCCGAAGTCTTGTCAGGAATTCTGTTACGGATTCTCCAGGGATTCCTCCGACTATGTTGAATCTATAACGTTGCAATATCACAGATGACTTAAGAGTCATAGTGGTTTGCCACTAGGTCTATTGGTTCATTGAAGGACTTTCCAGAGTCTGATGCTGCCGTGTAGGTCAGGCTTTTAATGATGCCGACCGTTGGGGCTCCGCAGGTGGTCAGGAAAATCACCGTCTGTCAGTCTTCGCCTGCTGTGCCATTTGCTTGAAAGAAGTATTGCATTATTTTGACATCCTGGGGCCAATCTTCCACGCCTGCATCATATGGCTCTATTTTGGCCAAAGATTCTCTTTGTCTTTTTCTTACCAAAATTATTTGACTATCGAAAGATGTCCAGAATCTTTCTCTTACTCCTCATCGCCAGTGTGCTAATCCAGGAGACACGCTCACGTAGTTTATTTGTAACTCAAAATTTAAGCTGCTGCCGCAGTGTACAGCAGTAGATCCCGACTTGGGACTACCAGTACTCTTGGTCCCGGTGAGCGCCGGCATTTAAAGGCCGCACTTAACGAGTCCCAGCTGGGAGGGCCTCTGTCTGCAACCAAGGAAACTCGGACTTTACAAGCTCCACGGGGAGATCTGTTATTGATCCCCGGTGGGAGTCATCATGTGGGTCATTTACCTTCTTAAAAATATTATTTAACTCAATTAAAATTAACTTACATGGACAATTCGGCAAGGTGCTGCATGGTGCCAGACTTTCTATCTGTTTTGCTGCATGCATGCCAGTCTATTCCCAAACTCCAAGCAACCCTTGACCCCACCCAACATGAACTGGCCTCAACTGTCCTAAGTGCCCAACCCGAAATCTGGCAAAAATCCAAAAATCGGTATGGTGTCGGTCCTGAGTCTGCCAGTTTTGAGCGTGTACCTGAGTATTACTATTCTTGGCCCCATTTGAAAACACTATGAATATGGAGCACAACCTATATGTCAAAGATAGAACAATGCAGATGAAAGGCAGTGAAGGCGGGTGGTAGAGATTCAAGACCTCAGAAGTACATGCTATTAAGCAAATGGGTACTATTAATTTCCATTTCACAAGCAAATTACTGGAAGATGTCATTTTAGAAGCATTTTGAAGGTGTAACCAGATCTTAAATACAAGCTAAAAGGTTACTGAAATGGTTTGCATGTGGAGATGGATGACAGTGTGCCACAAGATTATATAATCATACACGTTTGGACAGGTTCAGCTACCATCCAACTCCCATGCTCAAACACTGTTTCGCTGGCATCTCTCCAGCAGCCTATGGACATATCGGATACCAGATTTGCACATTATACCATTCGCCAGAAAAAACTATTTTACATTTTAAAACGCTATATTAAATTACCTAGACACAAAATTCTAAAAATATTAAAATGAATCAGGTATGTTTATAGCTAGACATTAAAAAGCATATACACCACTTCACTTAGTCACAAGACACATGTTACCCTGATATTGCCTGTGTCTATGTATCTACATTGTGTATTTGATGTTTGCCCTATGTATTTTCCTTTCATGTATAGAATGATCTGTCTGAACAGTACGCAGAACAATGTTTTTCACTGTACTCGGTACACACGACAATAAACAAATCCAATCATTTATTTTAATCAAAGACTGAAAATTCATGACAAGTGTACTCAAAACAATTTATAAACAACTGCTGCTTTTTAGGTCTCTAAACAGATTTTTAAAAAATGTTATAATTTTTTTTTTATAAATGGTACAGCATTTTTTTGAATTTGATTTCTCTCTATGTTACCCCTTTAAAAAGGTTTGCCCAGTAAGATGTGCCAATATCTGGTACAAGGATGACCAAGATAACTTGCTCCAAGATTTACACAATGTGCTCTCCAATTAGCCCTTGTGGTGAGGGAAATTAAAGGTAAGGGATGAAGGTTTCTCAGCTCAAGTTTTCATTGGCCGGGTTCATCGATGGGAGCAGAAAATCTCATAAAATGCCCAAATTGCGCTTCACGCTAGCGTAAAAGCATGACGCAATTGTCCCTCCTCCCCCCCACCATGTCATGAAATTTTTCCCATTGTTTAACATCGGGGGCACCATTTCCATACATTGACAGATCATTATCAGGTGTCTACGTCTGAATCATCCCTCCCACTGTTAGTAAGTCCATTCACGTCGGCGTGAGTGTGGAGAACCACATATTGCTACTATATATATATATATATATTTACCGTTATTCGTCCTACTGTTATCCACCACTGTATATATGTTCACTGTTGTTCTTATTCACTGTTACTTACTGTTGTTGTGTTGATGCTGCTGTTGGCTCCGCCTGTGGCTCCGCCCCTCAGGGGAGGTATCATATTGGCAGACCTGTGGCCAGCTCTCAGTGTGGGAGCAGCAGCAGGCTGGCATACTTCTTAGCTTATTAAAACCACTGTTCTCTTCTACAACTCAACTCGTGTGAATTGATGGTCCAACAATTTAATAAGCTAAGATATCACAATGGACGTCGCTCTTAAGCCTGATCGACTTGAACTCGACCTGCAGGCAGCTGAAGCCACTGCAATCTTTGAGCAATAGCTAAGTTGTTCCGAGGACTACCTCGACTCCTCGACCGACGACGTCAATAACAAGCTGCGTCTCCTCAACGCTCGGGTGAGCCACATGATTTTCCTATTAACCAGAGATGCGGCCTCGTACGAAGAGGCGGTTGCACTGTTGAAAGGACAGTTCGTGAGGCCGGTGAATGAGGTGTTTGCTCGACATCTTCTTACCATGCGGCGCCAGCGCCCTGGTGAATCGCTGGCAGAATTCCTGCGTGACCCAGGGTATTCGCCAGGAATTGTAACTGCCAGGCAGTTACGGCAATGCAACACACGGAACTCATGATCCGGGACACCTATGTGGCCGGAGTCCGGCAACGACCGCTCGAAAGGGGTGGCCTCGACCTCAAGGACACGGTACAGCTATCTACCTCGTTAGAGGTAGCATTCCAGAGTTTGGATGCCTTCACGCCTAACCACGCGGCATCCTCTTGGACGTCAGAGGCGCGGCCATCACCCGACCCGGGTGTGTCCCATGTCTGTGCCGCGCGGCTGCCCGCCAACCCCGGGGGGCAGTTCTGCAACTTCTGCGGCCAGGGCCAGCACCCCAGGCAGCGTTGTCCAGCTCGGAACACGACCTGCAACGAGTGCGGTAAGAAGGGGCATTTTGCCAAAGTCTGCCGGCCCGAACTAAAGTTCCCAAATCGAAAGCCTGCCAGGCCCGACCTGAAGCTCACAGATCACGCAGTGTGGCATCGTGCCTACCGGTACCGCCCCCTTCTGACGCGTCACCCACCTCGTGCAGTCCATGGGGGCCGCCATTTTGTCCGCCATCTATAACGCCGCCCGCCACGTGCGACCCGTGGGGTCGCCATCTTGGCTGCCATCTTCAACGCCGCCCGTCACGTGCGACTCATGGAGGTCGCCATTTTGGGACCACCCCGCTACCGCCGACCGGACCAGTCAACCGCAGCTCGGCTCTGTTACACTCGACCAGTCCCGGCCCCATCACCACAAGAACTCTATGATGGCCGTCCGGGTCAATGGGCATGAGACGTCCTGCCTCTTCGACTCCGGGAGCATGGATAGCTTCGTCCATCCGGATACAGTAAGGCGCTGCTCCCTCCGGATTTTCCCCGTGTCCCAAACAATCTCCCTTGCTTCCGGATCACATTCCGTGCAGATCCGGGGGTACTGTGTCGCAAGCCTTGTGATACAGGGCGTCGAGTACGGCAACTTTAAACATTACATCCTCCCCATCTCTGCGCTCCCCTCTTATTAGGACTGGGTTTCCAGTGTAACCTCCGAAGCCTGACCTTGAAGTTCGGTGGACCACTGCCCCCTCTCACCGTCGGTAGCCTCGCCACTCCCTTGCTCTTTGCGAACCTCACCCCCAACTGTAAGCCCGTCGTCATCTGGAGCAGATGATACAGTGTTCAGGACAAGGGCTTTATCAGGTCAGAGATCCAGCGACTCTAGCGGTAAGGGATCATTGAGGCCAGTAACAGCCCCTGGAGAGCCCAAGTGGTGGTCGTCAGGACCGGGGAGAAGAACCGGATGGTCGTCGACTACAGTCAGACGATCAACCGGTACACGCAACTCGATGCGTACCCTCTTCCACGCATATCTGACATGATCAACCAGATTGCGCACTACCGAGTCTTCTCCACGGCCGGAGGACCGCCATTACACTGCCTTCGAGGCAGACGGCCGCCTCTACCACTTCCTCAGGGCCCCCTCCGGCGTCACCAATAGGGTCTCGGTCTTCCAACGAACGATGGACCAAATGGCTGACCAGCACGGGGTGCGGGCCACGTTCCCGTATTTAGATAATGTCACCATCTGCGGCCATGATCAGCAGGACCACGACGTTAACCTTAAGAAATTCCTCCACACCGCCCAACTCCTTAATTTGACCAATAACAAGGAGAAATGCGTTTTCCGCACAACCCGACTAGCCATCCTTGGCTATGTCGTGGAAAACGGAGTCCTAGGGCCCAACCCCGTTCGCATGCTCCCCCTCCTGGAACTTCCCCTCCCCCTCTGCCCCAAGGCCCTGAAGAGATGCCTGGGGCTTCTTCTCTTATTATGCCCAGTGGGTCCCCAATTATGCGGACAAGGCCCGCCCACTTATCAAATCCACCATTTTTCCCCTGACGGCGGAGGCCCGCCTGGCCTTCGACCGCATCAAGACAGATATTGCCACGGCCACGATGCACGCTGTGGACGAGTCCATTCCGTTCCAGATGGAGAGTGATGAGTCAGACTTTGCCCTGGGCGCTACCCTCAACCAGGCAGGAAGGCCCGTGGCTTTCTTTTCCCGTACCCTCCATGCCTCAGAGATTCGAGAAGGAAGCTCAAGCCATTGTGGAAGCTGTGCGACATTGGAGGCATTACCTGGCCGGCAGGAGATTCACTCTCTTCATTGACCAACGGTCGGTTGCCTTCATGTTCAATAACACACAGCGGGGCAAGATCAAGAACGACAAGATCTTGAGGCTGAGGATCGAACTCTCCACCTATAACTACGATATCTTGTATCATGCTGGGAAGCTCAATGAGCCCCCAGATGCCCTGTCCCGCGGTACATGCGCCAGCGTGCAAGAAGACCGACCTGTCATCCGGGGGTCACTCGGCTTCTCCATTTCATGAAGGCCCGCAACCTTCCCTACTCCACCGAGGAGGTAAGGACCATGACCAGGTACTGCCAAGTCTGCGCTGAGTGGAAGCTACACTTCTATTGGCCAGACAGGGCTCACCTGGTGAAGGCCTCACGCCGCTTTGAACACCTCAGCGTCGATTTAAAGGGCCCCTCCCCTCCACTGACCATAATGTGTACTTCCTCAACATCGTTGACGAGTACTCCGGTTTTCCCTTTGCCATCCCATGCCCTGACATGACCTCGGCCACTGTCAGCAAGGCCCTACAAACCTTGTTCGGTTTCCCCACCTACATCCAGTGATCGGGGCTCGTCTTTTATGAGCGAAGAGCTGCGTCAGTTCCTGCTTAGTAAGGGCATCGCCTCAAGCAGGACTACCAGATACAACCGTCGGGGAAACAGGCAGGTGGGGAGGGAGAATGCGACGGTCTGGAAGACCATCCTTCTTGCCCTACGGTCAAAAGTCTCCCAGTCTCCCGCTGGCAGGAGGTCCTTCCCGATGCGCTCCACTCCATCCGGCCGCTTCTCTGCACCGCCACTAATGAGACCCCTCACAAACGTTTGTTTGTCTTCCCCAGGAAGTCCATCTCCGGGGTCTCGCTTATGTCCTGGCTGACAACACCAGGGCCTGTCCTCCTCAGGAAGCATGTGAGGAGCCAGATGTCCGATCCCCTGGTCTTGAGAGTTCAGCTCCTCCATGCAAACCCTCAGTATGCATACGTGGCACACCACGACGGACGGCAGGACACAGTCTCCCTCTGGGATTTGACACCCGCAGGTTCCCCAGCAACCATCACCAATGCGCCCACCCCCACACCGCCTATCACTATCACTCGAATGTGGCAGGACTTGACAACGGCAGCCCTCCCTGGGGCCGTTACCACCACCCCGCCCCTAAACTGTCTCTCTCTCTGTCAACACATCGCGAAGAAGCTGAAAACGACACGCTCCCGGAGTCGAAGGTCCCGACACCCGTGCCCACACCGCAGCCGGGGCTGAGGCAATCACGGCGGAAATCAAGGCTCCCCTCGGACTCAACCTGTGAGTCTACTTCACCCCCGCTGGACTTTTTTTTAAAACTGGGGGTGAATGTGGTGAACCACGTATTGCTACTATATATATGTACCGTTATTCGTCCTACTGTTATCTACCACTGTATATATGTTCACTGTTGTTCTTATTCACTGTTACTTACTGTTGTTGTGTTGATGCTTCTGTTGGCTCCGCCCCTCAGGGGAGGTATATAATTGGCAGACTTGTGGCCAGCTCTCAGTGCGGGAGCAGCAGCAGGCTGGCATACTTCTTAGCTTATTAAAACCATTGTTCTCTTCTACGACTCGACTCATGTGAATTGATGGTCCATCAGTGAGAACACACGGACTTGTCTCCCAAGACTTCCACTTGTCGAGCAGACCTCCCAGAGAAATTCAGGTAAGTGCATCACTCAGGGAGGAGAGGGTCATGCTCAGGAAGATGCTTTTGGGGCAGGGGTGTTTCTGGGGAGCTATTGTGCATGGGGACAGCCTTTAAAAACGGTGCCTCAATCTTTGAAAAACTAAGTGGCTGGTGCCAGCGTTACATGGTGGGACCCACCCCTGGAGGTTTCCGAGCCCAAGTCCCAAACTGTACGGCAGAGAAAGTCGCTGTAATGGACTGCACGGTGGTGCAGTGGTTAGCACTGCTGTCTCACAGCGCCGAGGTCCCAGGTTCGATCCGGGCTCTGGGTCACTGTCCGTGTGGAGTTTGCACATTCTCCCCATGTTTGCGTGAGTTTCGTCCCCACAACCCAAAGATGTGCAGGCTAGGTGGATTGACCACGCTAAATTGCCCCTTAATTGGAAAAAATTAGTTGCGTACTCTAATATTATTTTTTAAAAATTATCACAGGCTATTTACCAGAAAACCCGAGCTGCCAATGCCAAACTGACCACTCACCGTCTTTCCCGGGATTGGGGAAGAACTACTGTGTGATGAAAACCATTAGTTCTGAACTCTGAGCTGTACGCTTTTGTGTTAACTTGTTTTACTATGTAAGGTTCTGCAAAGATATTCAGAGGAAACTTACACTGAGATTGAAAAGCACCTGTTATCATGCACAGTTCCAGGGCCAACATACAGATTCCTCAATGCACAGTCCTAGTTAAAATCTACAGTTCATATCAGATCCCTTTCACAAAGACAGAGGAAAAAAAAACCCTAACAACTCCACTGACGTGTTAAGAACAGATGCCATGACTACATTCTTGCTAAGCACTGTATATCATGCACACTCGTTTGCAGCCAAGACAAAAATTGTAGACTGCTATAAAGGAACTTGCACGGAGATATATTGTGGCTTATCTAGTGTGATTTGAACTGCAACCTCCACTCTGTTTCCCTTAGATTACATTAAGGGACAGGAAGGGACTAGAGGAGCTGAGGAACTCCACTTCAGGCAGACCTTCCACTAAATTGGCATCTGATAAAGAAGCCCAAAGTTGGATCAAATCCAACCAAGGACTGAACTTCCACAATTTGTACTCGAGTGTAATTAAAAGTTGGGTGGATGTCCTGTGTTACAAAACCTTATGACACAGAGTCGACCACTTACTCTCCAGCATTCCACCTAAATGACTCCCACAATGTTTGAAAGGAAGCATCTTACTTCCTCAATTCCAGTCTACTGTACTGCAGAGTGATTGCATGAGGCTACCTGTGTCTAGATTGGATAGAATATGCCACACTTCTGTTCAAAACACAGCAGAAAATGCCAAGTTCGCAGTGGTATTCAACCTCTGTCGTCAGAAATAAATCTGTTATCCGCATCATGCAAACGTATCTTTGCAATTAAATTTGAACATTCTCACGAGGCTCTATGTAACTGCAAATGTGTTAAGATCCACGCATTTAGTTACTATTACTCGAGATCATTACACTTTCACACAGCCTGGTTAAGGAAAAGGTGTATCTCAGCTTTTACCTTGACCCATTTGTGTACAAAATCAGTTGTTTCACTCTCTGTAAAATAGTAATTAAAAGTGAAAAAGAAAATCAGTGCATTTTGCTTCCTGGTTTACCGTCTGAGAATATTTCCATGGCTGCTTACCCTGCCTGGTGACATCACTGTTGTTGGACACCTGGAAAGTCCCTTGATTTGACACCAGGTTCAAACTGATATTGGGCATAGGCATAGGCGCAAAGATCATGGCTAGGTCTTTGTAGGCAGTTTTCTTCAGGGTCAGCAGCTAGTGCTGTCACTTCACTGCTAACGCCAGGCTACTTTATCTTCAGTCCCAAATCAGAAGGAAGTCTTGATTAACTGAATTAGACATTCTGATAATTATGCAAATTTTGCTGTAGCCTTTCGAAGATTTCTGGATTTTGTACATTCTGTCCTTTGACATGTAAACTTTGGAACGGTTTGACCCCAAGTTTTAGAACTGGAAAGAACTAGCAATAGGAGAGTGAATTGTATCAGACATTTTGGATGGAATATTCTTCCATCTTTTCTGTTTGCAAAATTGAAATTCTTTTCAACAGAAATCAACTCATTATTCTATTCATAAGATGTACTAAAATTTTAAATTTAATTTGTGAGATATGTTGTAAAAGTGAATAATTATTTTGGTGTAACAACCACATCTGTCAGTACCTTTAGAAATGCTTTATTATTTCTATCTCGAGGTAAACCAAATCATTAAAGAGAACAAATGTTGAACACATGATATTTAGTAATGAGAATAATTAAATAATTCCCTTGCATTAGCTCCTTCGCTGGATTGCTTGCACATGCTAAACCCCTTCTTGAGATATTCTGTCTCAAGTATTCAAAATCCAAATATCCAGGGCTAGAAGGCCCAATAATAAATTAATGCTGTATCCAGAGATTTAAACACTAAAGTCTTGGCATGAGGCTTCAAAGTCCAAATGATTGTGCTGTACAAATATTAAATGAGTCACTACTCGAATATGGTTATGTGATTGGATTCTAAATTACTATTAGGACAATGTTGAAGTTCGTATTTAGGACAAGGGCAACAGACACATGGGAACACCACCACCTGGGAGTTTTCCTCCAAGTTACACACCATTCTGACTTGGGGATATATCACTGTTCTTTCACTGTCTCTGGTCAAAATCCTGGAACACCCTCCTTAATAGCACTATGTATGAATCTGCACCACATTGACTACAGCAGACCAAGAGATCAGGGGCGGGATTCTCCCCTACCCGGCTGGGCGGGGGGTCCCGGCGGGGCGGGGGGTCCCGGCGGGATTGAATGGCGTGAACCACTCCGGCGTCGGGCCGCCCCAAAGGTGTGGATTTCTCTGCACCTTTAGGGGCCAAGCCCTCACCTTGAGGGGCTAGCCCCGCGCCGGAGTGGTTGGGGCGCCGCCAGTCGGCGGGAAAGGCCTTTGGCGTCACGCCAGCCGGGGCCGAAAGGACTTTGCCGGGCGGCGGAAGTCCGCGCATGCGCGGGAGCGTCAGCGGCTGCTGACGTCGTCCCCGCGCATGTTCAGGGGGGGAGGGGGTCTCTTCTGCGTCGGCCATGGTGAAGACTGTGGCCGAGGCGGAGTGAAAAGCGTGCCCCCCACGGCACAGGATCGGTGGGCCCAGATCGCGAGCCAGGCCACCACCCGGGGCCAGATCACGCCGCGCCCCCCCCCCCATCCCCCAGGATCCCGGAGCCCGGCCCGCGCCGCCTAGTCCCGCCGGGAAGAGAGGCGGTTTGATCCACGCCAGCGGGACAGGCATTCCAGCAGCAGGACTTCGGCCCATCGCGGGCCGGAGAATCGTCGGGGGGGGGGGGGGGGGGTGCTGACGACCGGCGCAGCACGATTCCCGCCCCCGCCGAATATCCGGTGCCGGAAAATTCGGCAACCGGCGGGGGCGGGATTCACGCCAACCCCCAGCGATTCTCCGACCCAGCGGGGGGTCGGAGAATCCCGCCCCTGCTCACCAAACCATCTCAAGGACAATTAGGGATGGCCAATAAATAGTGGCCTAGTCAGCGATGCCGACATCCCTTGAATTTTATTTTAAAAACTGTGCAATTTAAATAAAACATCAACAAGTAGTCAACTAAATTTAGCTTTAGTGTATCCTTAATATTGTGTTGCCAGCAACAGAATTTTAAAAAAATTCTTAAAATAGGATTGGCGGGGAACAAAAATTTGATTTTTTTCTTTGCTGTCTTCCTGAATGTCTGTTTTAACAGCAGCCCTGGCTACCTGCATTGGTTTAAGAAACTACAGTATTGTTAGATACAGGGGAATACACATACATTTCAACATACTTAGCCTAAGTTCTGCGATACAAATGTAGACGACAGAAAAAAGTTCCTGAATTTTATTTTCACGGAATTAACATCTACAGCAACTAAAATAAACTCAGATTTCTATTTACTTTCAATCGAACAAGCTTTCCTCATTTAAGTGACTCTCCTTTATCCATTATTCAAAGCGTTGTTCGGCTATTTCACCTTGGAAGCATCACAACTGAGCTGAGTTCACATCCACACCTTCCTAGCTGAGGTTATTGGGCAGCAATTTTGGATAGTGACCTCTGCCAATCTATTTTGCCCCTCCACGGCCTAGTTGTAACAACCCAATTGCTTCCTTGGTTGAGATCAGTTAATTTAAAAGTCCTTTGGCTTCGGCGGGACTGGAGAATCCCACTGGCAGGAGGGGCCAGAAAATTCAGCCTACAGTGTAATTAGTGACTGTGGAATTACATTATTGAGTAAGGAATATATTCAGCACACCAGTGGTCTGAAGGTGTTTCAGATCAACAAACGTAAAACAGATGTCGAACCTGGGATGTTTTGATAGTATGCCCTGAAATCATGCCATACACAATGCATTTACCTCATAAATCACGTTAAGAGCACTTAAATTATAGAATCCCTACAGTGCAGAAGGAGGCCATTCAGTCCATCGAATGTGCACCGACCCTCCAAAAGAGCATCCATGACCCCGGCCCTATCCCTGTAACCCCACCTAACCGTTGGACACTAAGGGGCAATTTAGCATGGCCAGTCCACCTAACCTGCACACCGTTGGACTGTAGGAGTAAACCGGAGCACCCGGGGGAAACCCTTGTAGACACGGGGAGAACATGCAAACTCCACACTTCAGTCACCCAAGGCCGGAATTGAACCCGGGTCCCTGGTGCTATGAGGCAGCAGAGCTAACCATTGTACCACTTGGTTTCCTTCTTTGATGATAAAAGCTTTTGTTGATCTGAAACACCTTCAGACCACTGGTGTGCTGAATATATTCCTTACTCAATAATGTAATTCCACAGTCACTAATTACACTGTAGGCTGAATTTTCTGGCCCCTCCTGCCAGTGGGATTCTCCAGTCCCGCTGAAGCCAAAGGACTTTTAAACGCTGCACCGCATTTTCTGATCCCGCTGCTACCACAACGACCCATGACAACTAGAATTATTCCCTTCCTTTCCGGAGAAGATCTTGCACCACCACAGTTAAAACCTTGTGAGCAGTGGATGAGGTTAAACATAGCTTATAGTTGGTCGTGGAGATAATAATTTTTCATTCCACAACTGAATAATAGCCCAGAAATTTAAATTTCCTTTCAAGATCAGTTCTGTATTTCAGAGCAAAATGTCTGCACTGTAACAGGGAAGCATCCGCATTACTTTATAATTTGCAGAATTCATTTGGAAAGACCTCTCAAAATTTCTGATCTACTTTTCCGTCACGGGGCTAAAGGTTTTCATTGGACACATGGCCAACCATAAAACAAGGTTATCGCTGCAGCTGTAACAGTCCCAACTGTTTAACTAAAATCTCCCTTTAAAGTTTCGAACACAAGAGCCAAATATCCCGAGTTAACGGGACACCCAGACATTAATATGACGTTGAAGCACGTTAAAGATTTTAGAGTGCAGAGCTGGACAAACATAGAGCGAGATATTTGCTCCTAGGTCAAGAATTCCCGGCTCTAAAAAATATCTGCCTAAATTTCTGATTTTTGTTCCGGGGGGAGGAGGAGTTTGAGAAGTAGGTTGTCAATGGTAAAGTCCCTGTGCCTCAGAAGAGGCATCATTGACAACCGCTTTGACACACACCAGATAATTCACTGTTGTCCAACTGTTAGCTGACCCTGGGATTATCATGGGCTTTCCCTATGGCAGAGTTGTCATGCTTTCTCCCGAATGGAAATGTACCTGAGTGAACCACTGAAAGCATGGAGTGGATTCTCAAGACACAGTCATGGAGATGGGATTGTCTTGCCACCACTACCTGGTACTGATATTATGCAGTCATGTAGTTAGCTGCTAAGATTCACCAGGTGGATGAATGATGAACAGTGCCATGCTCATTATCTCATCCACTTGCCCTCTTGCACCCGTACATCAGGATACACCCACATTGGTGACCTTTGACCAAGGCCCTCACAGCTGCGCACTATCTTGGCCTAACAATGCGCCTAAGAGTGAGGAGAACTGTCGGGCTGTCAGTAGTTTCGGGGCACAGCATGCTATCTTTGGAGCCATTGCCACCATCATACATGACACCGAGCATTTGCACAGAGCCATTTTCTCCAGCAAACATTACCATTAATCACTGATGATATGGTGAGCACTCAAAAATGACAGCATTGTAAACTCATTGCCTCGTGACCGTTTTCGCCTTGCATTTGTTCGCATGTCACACAGAGAAGATGCTGGGGAAGAGTTAGGTCCAGCTGCCCCACGCTTCTCCGTTCTGGACCTGCAAGTTTCAGTGAAAGAGGCCCAGAGGAAGAGTGAAGCCCTGCACCCTGCTGGGCGGTGTAATCCATGAACCATCACAAAAAGGGCCGAGGTTTAAATTCAGCTGAGATGAGCACAGCAGGAGACAACGAGAGATCATGTCAAAAAATGAAAACCTGCAGACTGGCAAACTGAGTAGCTTGGTTCAATTCAGAGCTCCAAGGGAAGGGTCATATCTGCAAGCTGCAGCTTGCGAGACCTGGCACATTCTTCTGCTCCAGCATTGAGGCTCATTGGTGTACGCAGATCACGTAGGTGCACAGAACAGGTATGAATGAGCACCGTGATACTTAGACACAGTAAAGAGAGCTCTGCATGCATTATCTGTACGGCTAACATGAAATCATGTTGGCTTTCCAATCAAAAAGGGTGAAGAACGCTAAGGTGATGGCCCAGGCTGGGGGTGGGTCAGTCTGGCTGAAACCGGTTTGCTCAGCGGAACAGATAACAATGTAAATAGCCATGGGTGCCTGAACAGCTGTCTGTTGGTGATGGTGAACTGCCAATATCTGGTTTTAAAAATGGGTGTTGAAATCACCGTGAGACATGGTACTCATGATGGAGGTCATGTTGTCACTTTACAAAGCACAGGGGGGTGTTGAATGAAAGGGACCGCAATGGTGGGGTTGCATCATAAGGGTAGCGTGGGGTGGTTACGGGAGTGGTGTGCATCAGAGCATGATTTCGTAATAACGAAATAACTCCTTTTGTGTCTCACAAATAAGAACATAAGAACTAGGAGCAGGAGTAGGCCACCTGGCCCCTCGAGCCTGCTCTGCCATTCAATGATATCATGGCTGATCTTTTGTGGACTCAGCTCCACTTTCCGGCCCGAACACCATAACCCTTAATCCCTTTATTCTTCAAAAAACTATCTATCTTTATCTTAAAAACATTTAATGAAGGAGCCTCTGCTGCAGCTCTGCTCACTCATCCCACCCATACCTACCCCTCCCCGGCCAGATTATCCCTTGGACATCAAGAAATGTGGACTTCCGGTGGTGGCAATGAAGTGAGGGGTCGCATACAAGGTGGCTCCTGATTGGGGATTTGGCTTTGGCCCTTTTTACCTGTTTATCGGGTGCTGTTCAGGTGAAAAGTGGTGTCGTTGGAGAGTATAGAATCCACACTGAGAGGCTGGTGGAATTTCTGGTGGAGGAGTTTAGGAAGCAGGGGCAGGAAGATCTGATAAAGGTGACGGAGCAATTTGGGCAGCACTGGACAGGGTGGAATAATGGTTGGAGGTACAGGGCTCGACGATTCAGAAAGTGGAGGAGATGGCCTCGGATCATGATGATCGGATTGCCTCCTTGGAGGCAGAGGGGCAGAAGACATTGAAGGTCAAGGGGGGGAAACAGGTCTCCTATTTTTGCCATGACGGAGAGCGTCGCTATTGTGACGAAAATCTGGGCCATAGCCTCCCACTTATTAAAAAGTGTAATAATTTTCTGAATTACCAACAAACAGAATACTCTAAATAAATGTACAATATCAAACTTAATCTTCTCAGAAAATTAACACTTGACAGCTAACTGTGACTTGGTGAGTCATACGTTATTAGAACTAAGGAGGGGCAGGGTGGCGCAGTGGTTAGCACGGATGCCTCACGCTGCTGAGGACACGGGTTCGATCCTGGCCTGGGTCACTGTCCGTGTGGAGTTTGCACATTCTCCCCGTGTCTGCGTGGGTCTCACCCCCACAACCCAAAGCTGTGCAGGGTCAGTGGATTGGCCACGCTAAATTGCCCCTTAACTGGAAAAAAAAAGAATTGGGTACTCTAAATTAATAATACTTGCCGAGAATAAATTCTGCATTGTAACGTTACCATTTAGTGTTTTCATTCACACTAAGTTCTCAGATAAATAAAAATCAAAAATATGCTGGCAAATATTTTTAGAACATTTTAACACTTGAGAAAAATTCTAACAGTATATATTTGATTATGGTTTAGAACTATTATTTTAAGCTGCCTACGATCACAGGTTCCAACCTGCCACCTAGCCCTATTCATGGATATAAAATTAAACTCCTGTAAAAGTTTTTTAAAATAATACTACAAGCAGCAATCTGTGCGTATGCACACACAAACATTGAAGCATTTTTGTTCTTAATATTTTTCATTACCCTGAATCTGGAAAATATTAAATTCATAAAGTATTTTCATTCAGTACACAATATTTTCTAAAGGAATGTTTCATTATGAAAAGTCTTGAATCCAAATATATTTTTCTGTACCAAAATGCTAACTTGCTCTTCCCCAATACAGTTATTTTTGTAGGGCTCACCCAGAAATATATAATTTGATCAACAAAAATGCGAAATAAGTGCTGGAAAAAGCTATCACTGTTTTATTAATGTTTAGTTTGGAATCATTGTTTCCAACACTTGTGACTCAAGACATAAATAGTCAATTTAGGAGACTCAGCACTGCCTACTCCCACAATCATAGCAGTATTGACCACAGAACTGCCCAGGATTTGAAACAAGAACGACTTCAATCTGCTGCAAAATGCTTTGAACTTATTTATGCCCGGCTTTAAATAAACATAGAAAACAGGAGGAGTAGGTCCCATTCGGCCCTTGGAGCCATTCATTATGATCATGGCTCATCGTCGAACTCAGTAACCTGTTCCCGTTTAACGCACTCTTCTCCGCGCCCCCCCCCCCCCCCACCACCAACCATTTCCTTTGATCCCTTTAGCCCCAAGAACTATATCTAACTCCTTCTTGAAAACATGCAATGTTTTGGCCTCAACTGCTTTCTGTGATGGAGAATTCCAAGGGCTCACTACTCACTGAGAAAAGAAATTGCTCCTCATCTCAGTCCTTATTGGTTTACCGGTATCCTTGGACTGTAGCCCCTGGTTCTGGACTCCCCGCCATTGGGAACATCCTTCCTGCATCTGCCCAGTCTAGTGCTGTTGGAGTTTTATGGCTTCCAGGAGATCGGCCCTCATTCTTCTGAACTCCAGTGAATATAATCCTAACCAACTTAATCTCTCCTCATACATCAGTCTGCCATCCCAGGAATCAGTCTGTAAACCTTCGCTGCACTTCCTCTGTAGCACGAACACCCTTCCTCATATAACAAGACCAAAACTGTACACAATATTTCAGGTGTGGTCTCACCAAGGACCAATACAATTACAACAAAACATCCCTGTACTCGTATCCTGTTGGAATGAAAGCTGACATGCCATTTACCTTCTTCGCCACCTGCTGCAACTGCATGCTTACTTTCAGCAACTGGTGTACAAGGACACCCAGGTCTTGTTGCACATTCCCCCCTCTCAATCTCGAGCCATTCAGATAACAATCTGCCTTCCTGATTTTGCTACCAAAGGGGACAACCTCACATTTATCTACATTATACTGCATCTGCCATGGATTCATCCACTCACAAGACAAACTTTCTTAATAAATGCAAATTACCGCAGATGCTGAAATCTGAAACCAAAGAGAAAATGCTGGAAAATCTCAGCAGGTCTGGCAGCATCTGTAGGGAGAGAAAAGAGCTAACGTTTCGAGTCCAGATGGCCCTTTTATCATGTGCAAGAAAGACAAACTTTCTTGCAGATTGCAGGTAAACATTAAGAAGCATTCCAAATAGTAAAAGGCATTACAAATGAAAAATGCAATGGATTAGTTTTAAAATGTTTTAAAACTTTCAACAAATAGAGGGATGCATAACTTTTAAAATACTGCGCTGAGCCCACCAGAACAGGCATGATGACGGGGGCTGATAGGAGAATCGGGCGGGAGTAACCACACCAGATTCCTGATGTTGGGAAATGTCTCAAAAAATCTGTCCTGGTCCACCCACGTCGACGCGACCACCAAGAAAGCACAACAGCGCCTATATTTTCTCAGAAAACTAAGGAAATTAGTTTCACATTAACTCTTGCCAACTTTTACAGATGCACCATAGAAAGCATTCTATCGGGCTGCATCACAGCCTGGGTATAGCAACTGCTTCGCCCAAGACCGCAAGAAACTTCAGAGAGTCGTGAACACAGCCCAGTCCATCACACAAACCTGCCTTCCATCCATTGACTCTATCTACACCTCCCGCTGCCTGGGGAAAGCGGGCAGCATAATCAAAGACCCCTCCCACCTGGCTTACTCACTCTTCCAACACCAGTTCTGCTGTGACGGGGGAAGGGAGGGTGGAGAGACCCTGTCGCCGGCACTGATTTCCACCCACTATTACTCGTCATATTATAAGGTCTATGCCGAAATAAAGTGCCAATGCCCCTAATCTGCTGGTGGAGGCAGGGGATTTAGGAACAGAGAATGCATATCGCAGTACAAGATGATGTTGAAACATAGCTGAAAGCTTTACTGGATCCTATAAAGGATTTGAAGGAAACATGAATCAGCATATAAGGAATTTGTATTGATTGGATGAACACATTAGACAACTTTATCTAAACATCACCGGTGACCTGTGTGCCAACCTGCCACCTCTTTTCCCAACCCTGCTGATTTTACAAAGAATGGAGGACAGGGAGAGGGTAGAAGTGTGAAGTCGGCCACCTCTTAAATTGGGCATGTTGAGGTCACCTCTGAGATTTTCATTGAAGCAGGACTTTGGGGCACTCTGAAGCTGACCAGCTGCAACCTGGGAAACAGGGACAGCAGCACTGAAACTGTTTTTTCTAATGCACAAAAATGAAGTTTTGGACAAAAAGAAAACTTAGACGTAATAAAATGTTATTAACCAATCATTCTGTACCCTATTCTGGGTCCCAGATACCCATTTTCCCTCGCCACTTTGAAGATAAAGATCTTCTCATTTCTAAGGCTACACATAAAGGACAACTGCAGCAATGGTTGCTGACTCAAGCCAGAACGTGGCCCAATTCCCTGGTGTCCCATCTCAATTTCCACACCCTCTGGCCACTAATTGGTTACCGGACCTACATCTAAGATCCGAAGACTATTAAAATAGTAGTCTGGGCAGTCAACCCAGGAAGTGAGGGGGCTATCAGTTGCAGAGATGGGCTTGGTGGAAGATCTGTCTCAGGGCTCTACTATGTACAAAAAAAAAATAAATAAATAAAGATTAAAACACAAAGCAAATCTCCAATCCTCACCCCTCCACCAACACACTTCCCACAACTTCCCATGTCCCATCCATACCTCACCGTACCTCCTTATGCACTGGACCCACCCCCATGACCCCTCATACTCTCCATATCAGCCTATGACCCTTTATCCATACCCTCCATGCCAATCTATACCCCTCCATTCACTCCAATGGCCCTTTATAGCCCCTATGTCAACTTAGTGCCAACTCAAGTCCACCCATGCCCCCAGCCATCACCCTTTGCCCTTACACCTAACATTCCACTCACCCAGTATTCACTAGACATCAGGACCCATGCAGAGATGTGATGAAAAAAGTTTATTACAGCCGCACTATATTGAAAAAAACACTATTCATAAAAACTCATTTACTCCAGTTGCATTCCTTCAATTAAATAAAGCCGTACAACAACACCATTTCATTCAGGTGTGCAGTCCCTTATAAGAACAAGAAATATAATTTATAGATGCACAAAGAGTGTTCAACCACTTGTAGCTGTCATTCAAACTGTGAAATGGTAGGTACCCTCCTGTGATAATGGATGGATGTGAAATCAGCCATGCAGCACTAATCCAGTAATATAATTCTTCAAGTTTATATCAAGTGAAATTATAAGCAATCATTTTTTTTAAACTACCTTTGATATATTTTTTCAAACGTTTAATGGGCTGGACTTTAAAAAGCCTCGACAGCTTGACCGCTCCCTTTGACAGGTGCAACGCACAGTTCTGACAGATCCCGTTGAAAGAAGCTTCTGATAGTTTCGACAATTAATGTTGGTCGGTCTGTTGATAGTTTAAATGAGCTTGACAGTAATGAGTTTATGCACATTTTAGACATTTGTGCTTACTTTGAACGCTTCCAAACAGCACCAGACATACCAAAAAGGTGTCCCAGGGCTACCTTATCTCTCCAAAGGGCTACCCTGTGTGTCCAAACAAATTCACCAAGTTCATATCAGTTCCTATCTGGAGCAATCTGCACATCAGCTTTTACACTCCTGTCCTACCAAAAGTGAGGCAGCTGATGATAAAATGGCCATAAACCAAGCATGCACGAAACAGACCCCATTCCCAATATCCTGTGAAAATGGGAAGTGTGTGGGCTAGATTTCCAATCTTCGGGCATTTCTGCTATTTTCACCATAATCGTGGCGAAGATCTGGGCCAGAGACACACAATGTCAGTGTACATAGATACCCTGAAGCATTGGAGAAATATTGTTCAACGGTTTGAATTATTTCTTTCTATGCTTACCTCAATTCAAAATAAAAGTTACCGCTTTTGAATTCCACTCTCAAAATCAGTTCATTGCTTCGACGCTTTCAATATTCAGACTGAGATCATCATGATTAAAACACTTTACTCGGCAGAAAACGAACATGCAATACACCACTACACTGCAACCTCCCCAGTTTGGAAACCTATTGATCACACACACCAATTGTCCAGAAATGTTCTTTGAGAAGGCCGAAGCATCATTTCAGCACAGTACTTTGGAAGAAGATGGAAAATACAGTAATTAGACAAGAAAAACAATTTCTATTACTGTTTTACAATGGTTTAATCAATGTTTTATGTTTCAGGTGAATATTTGTAGCTGGTGTTTTCTGGTTCACACAACTGCGGTTAGGCATTCGAAAATCATTCTATAATCCAGAAAATTCCAAAATCCAGAAATGTCTTGATCCCAAGCATTCCAGACTGGAGAGGTTACAGTGCATTAAAATTCCCTACTGCTTTGGCTGCATACTCAGGTCACCTGAGTAACTCCACCAATACTCATACTGTGCCTCTCAACGTGTCTCAATATATAAGGATAATATCTAGTTGCTCTAATTTTTGAAACAGAATCTAATGCAATCTAATGGCTCCACAGCAGCTCCTAGGCTGGTTTGAAGTAACGACCTGCATTATTTTTGATATAGACATTGCACAGCACAATCTCTGTTGGTAGCATCATTGCAGAATTCTAGAAGAGACTCAAAGATTCCTTACCCTTCTCTTTTGGTTCCTCCCATGTACATGGGGTCACCACAGTGCTAGTTGATCACCTTTCCATCAACCATAATTTCTTTTTAATTTGCCAGGTGGTTTTACACCAAGGTGCCCTTCCTTCCACCCCATTTACCTGGGCTGGGGACTCGCAGTAATACACACTGGATAATCATAGAATTTACAGTGCAAAAGGAGGCCATTCAGCCCATCGTGTCTGCACTAGCTCTTTAAAAGAGCACCCTACCCAAGCCCACACCCCCACCCTATCCCCATAACCCAGTAACCCCACCCAACACCAAGGGCAATTTAGCATGGCCAATCCACCTATCCTGCACATCTTTGGACTGTGGGAGGAAACCGGAGCACCCGGAGGAAACCCACGCACACACGGGGAGAACGTGCAGACTCCGCACAGTCAGTGACCCAAGCCGGGAATCGAACCTGGGACCCTGGAGCTGTGAAGCAAATGTGCTATCCACAACACTACCGTGCTGCCCTTAACAGAAGGAGAAAATACTTGAGCCCTTCTGCAGGGTAGGTGGATTGGCCACGCTAAATTGCCGCTTATAATTGGGTACTCTAAATTTATTTTTAAAAAACAAGGCTCACTAAATAGCAATGGTCCATTTATATGAGGTCGCAAAGGGAAAATGGTATCTGTGGAACCATATTCAGTAAGGAAATGAATATCTTCAGAAGAGGGAAAAGCGAATTGAAGAAAACTGGAAAAAGAAACATTGAAAATAGTACAAACCAAGTGAGAAAGAGAATTCAAAGCCCCTTCAAAAGACTAGCTGAATAAAAACGCCCAGGTGACTGTTCCAGACTCAATGATTGATATGTGTCAGTAAGTTCTTTCTGAACAGAATCAATGGGTCAACAAGCACCAAGAGTCTCATGGGCAATTAGGGATGGTCAGTAAATGCTGGGCGAGCCAGCAAAGCCCACATCCCTTGAATAAATAAAGAAAATCTAATAATCAGTTTATAATCTCGTGAATAACCTGTGCTACGAGATGCAACAATAACTTCCTTCAAAAGTGGATTAAGAAACCAGGCAATGCCACTCAGATGGCTGGAAATGTAACCAAACACTGGTACCCTCTCATTCTGGAATGTAAACCATGAGCTCCGCTTCCAGACATCCCTACTTTTCAAATGCAGCACTGATTGGGCGCTGAACGTTCACCTCCTTATTCTGTGCATCTGAGGTGTTGAACTGAAAAAGTACTGAATTCCATTTGTATCAGTGTCACATCAAGAGGGCTTAAGGACTAAATCCTGCACAGCACTCAAATGCAAGAGATCACAACCATTTCTTCATCCAAACGGTCAGAAATCTACTGTGTGACAGATTCACAGTGATTGAAAGCATTCAAATGGTAACAAGCTTGAATCTATTTACATGCTCCAAGCAATGGGAAGATTCCATATTACATGCGTCAAAAGTTTCAAAGTCAGCCCTCATTATTTGTGAACCTATTAGTCACAAAGTGTTGATGATAGCTGAGCCTGCTGCCACATGATATCGTCATGCCACCATTGGTAATGAGCCGGTGGCAACTTGTGAGAGCAGAGACTGGTAAAAATGAACACGTTTGCCCCGGGCTCACCTGGGATTGTCTTAATTCTGACATGGTATATAATAGGTTAAAAAAAAAAGCTTAATTCACATAAATTCTCTCTTAACTTGATATATTGTTGTAAAGATGAGTTGGTTGGGCCGTTGCTTAAGGGAGGCACTCATTTCAAATACAAACTTGCTATATAATTTGTTCAAATATGTGTCTGATCTGGAATTTCATTGAATTTAACAGATAATTATTTATATTCAACTTCTTCCAGTCACCATTTCAAAAGGTATTTATTAACCTACCCTTTTCATCTCAGTATCTGTCTGGAGCTTTCAAAGAGATTTAGTAATCTTCACAATGAATCTATATGTAAGTTTCAAAGATTATTAGCCAAGTCAGTCAATTGTAGTTGGTGAAATAAAAGGGAAAAAATAATCACATCTGATTAAAATGTACCCTAGTCTGAAAGCAGTGAACTTATTTTCTATTACAAAGAATCAACTTTTGCTCAACAGCCACCATCAAATTTACGTTATGCTAATTGCACATAACTGTAGTGTATTACAAGATCAGAGCATTTTGTTATATTGTCCTTTTTGCTGGGGACGTGGCAATAAAGTTAGCTCAATAATGGCTGCCTGGAGTCGAGCAGTTGCTTGTCGCAGTTTCAGTACAAAAAGTTATCATTTGGGGCGTCGACAGTTCCAACACCGTTCCAGAGCATCACGAAGAAGGCATTAAGTGGGATGACAGGAGTGTGCTCCTTCTTTGATGACATTCTAATTAGCAGGAAGACAGTGAAAGAGAGCATTGCACGGTTGAACAAAGTCCTAGATCGATTTCAAGAGGGTGGTATCAAAGTTCAACAGCGCAAGTGTTGCTTCATAGCGTCAAGTGGAACATAACCCATGGGGGGAGGGGGGGGGAGCACGGTGGCACAGTGGTTAGCACTGCTGCCTCACAGCTCCAGGGTCCCAGGTTCGATTCTGGCCTCAGGTAACTGTCTGAGTGGAGTTTGCACTTTCTCCCAGTGTCTGCTTGGGTTTCCTCCGGCTGCTCCGGTTTCCTCCCACAGTCCAAAGATGCGCAGGTTAGGTGGATTGGCCATGCAAAATTGTCCCTCAGTGTCCAAAAGGTTAGGTCAGGTTACTGGGATAGGGTCGAAGCTTGGACTTAAGTAGGGTGCTCTTTCCAAGGGCCGATGCAGACTCAATGGGCCGAATGGCCTCCTTCTGTACTGTAAAATCTATGATTCTATAATTCTAACCCGGTCCCCAAATTGATGGTGAAGGTATGCATCCAACGCAGGAGATGGTTGAGGGGATTTTGAAAGCGAAGATACCAGAGAACAAAGAAGGGCGGAGAAGATTCACAGGGATTTTTTGGCATGATGCAATTTCATTCCAAATTAGCTAATACATTTGCTCCACTGTATCAACTGCTCGAAGATGGAATAGACTCTGTGGGGTGTCAGAAAGCATTTGAAGAAGTGGAGGGTGCTGACTAGTGATGCTGTTTTAACCCACAATGAACCAAGAAAAAATTAATTTTTGCATGTGATTCCTCACAAGCATGAAGTGTGTTGTTATCCAACATGATGGAAGAAGATGGTGTGGTGAAGTCTGTCGCATAGACTTCATGTACTTAAAGTCAGAACAAAATTACTCAAATTGAGAAAGAGGCATTTGCGGACATATGTAGCATTACTAAGTTGCTCAAATACTTGTGTAGTAGGCAGTTCACCTTGTTAACTGACCACCAAGCCGTTATGATCATATTTGGTTCAACGAAGGAAGTATAATCCATGGCGGCAGCAAAGCTTCAGAGTTTAGCAATGATTTTGATGGCCATTAGCACAATATTAAATATGGTTAAGTCAGATCAGTAAATTGAGATTTTGCATGAAGGCAAATTAATTTCTAGCCACCGAACTACCCGTGAATTACTTTACATACACAAATTTGTGCAGTTAAGGTGGATTGGCCATGCTAAATTGTCCAAAGGTCAGGTGGGGTTAGGGGGTAGGAAGGGGGAATGGGCTAGGTTAGGGCTCTTTCAGAGAGTCAATGCAGACTCGATGGGCCGAATGGCTTCCTTCTGCACTGTAGAGATTCTATGATTCTATTCTAAATGACATTCTATTGTCTGCTAGAGAAATTAATGAAGAAACTCAGAAGGATGTAGTGTTCAGTAAAGTGCTCAATTATGCCATGAATGGCTGACCTAAAAAGTGTGATGATGAGAAACTACATGAGTATTTCATAGTGAAAATGAGCCAAGTATAGATGAAGGTTGGCTCTTATGGGGTTACTAGTCATTGGGCATAATTCTCCCAAAATGACTGTCACATCTCGGGTGAGAAAATCAGTGCAAGTATGAATCGTGCCAGCTGTTCCAATATAATTCCGATCACAATCTTCCCACACTTAAGTTATTTTTTCTGAAGCCGGGGTGATTCTTGTCAATAATGAGCTGTGCGGGTCTCAAAGCCACTGGCAAAGTCAGATCCTCAGAGATCGGGGGACCCTTTTCAGAATATCGCTACAGATGCCCCGCCCTCATCGCCAACAAAGACCAACCCCCGTCCCCAGCTGAACATCACCCAGCTATGGGCTCACCAAAGGCCCGCGCCCTTCATGCTCATGTCCTCTTCATGGCTATGCCGGATCCCTTAACAAACCCTCCCTTGGCACTGCCTCAACACCCTGGCGATGTCAACCTGGCATTGCCAAGCTGGAAATTCCAACCGACCACCCCAACAGTGCTGACCTGGCAGTGCCAACCTAGTACTCTGAGGATGGCATTGCTAGGGGCAGTGCCAGGTCCCCGACCACTCGGCAGCTACAATGGTGTCCGAGTCCCCCTGGCGTGGTCATCCCATCTGGTCTCTGCTTGTGGAGACCAGTAATGATTCACATCAGCCTCATGTTGCATAGGCAGGTGTGAGAATTGCAGGAGCTGGGAGAATTTGGCTTTAAGCGAGGGCGTGAACTAGGTTATGTCGGCTGGGGGGGCCCAGGAGGATCGAAAACGGTTTGATGCCCAGCCCAAATCCTGTTTCGGGCCTCTCCCAGATATCTCCTGACATAGTTGGATTTGCGCCAGGCGCAATGCGGCTGGAGAATTGCCCCGATTATTCCACAATGGCTTAGAGAGAGACTGTTAGAGGAACTTCAACAAGAGCACACAGGGATAATCCATATGAAAGTAGTAGCGAGAAACCATTTTTGGTATCCAAAGGTAGATAGAAAGATTGAACAGCTGGTGAAACGTTGTGAAGTGTGTCTCAGAATGAGAAATGATCCAACCAATGTTCCTTTCATTCCCTGGTCAAATCTCACAAGAAATCTGGGAAATAGGTACACGTCGATTTCTTTGAAGTAGGGAAAGAGTATCTTGGAGCTACAAGTAGATAAATATTGAATCTATACCCAATACCGCAGTGCCAAAACTATTGAGATTTGAAAAGTCGATTTGCGATTTATGGGTTTCCAGAGGTGTTGTTAGTTGATGGTCCACAGTTTATATCAGAAAAGTTTGAAATATTTCTGAAAAAAAAAAAGAGAGCGCCAAACATCCTCTAAAACCACCGCATCACCCAGTGTTGAATGGTGTTGCAGAAAGTTGTGCACAGGTTTTGAAGTGTCCGTTGCGGAAGTATGTGTCTGATGACATGCCGAGCAGTAATTTCCATATTTCTCTTCAACACTTTCTGGACAATTTTCTCTTGCAGAAAAACCCAAAAGTCGATAATAGGGTGCTCCTTTTAGTGTTTAAACACACTCCTAGAACACGTTTTAGTTTGCTTACGCCTGATATGAATAGTAATTAGGAAAAAAGCAAGACAAACTGAAGGTGAGTCATGATACATGAGGCATGAATAGAGTTTGGTGCTGATCTGAAGGCTATAGTGAAAACACACTGAGGTGACAAAGAGAAGTATGCGATTGGAGTTGATGTAAAAAGACTATCCGCATTCAGATATCCAGTGAAGGCTGAAGATAGACTGTCAGTGTCATGTCAATCATTTCCTTGAGAAAGGAAATCTAACAAAGGGAGAGCAGCAGAAGAATCTCAAACTCCAAATTTCTTCTACAGCCTAAAGTGAAAGTCAGAAAGAAGGTGAAAGTCAAAAAGAAACTGAAAGTTTGCCCGTAATAGAGAATCCACCGGTAGAGCAACGTGAGTCAGAGGTGCTTGATTAAGACCAATCAATCACTGTCACAGTCACAGTTCCAACCATTAAGTGGAGTCGGTTGTCAAAGTTAAAATTCAGGTTTGACAGTTAGAGATGTTGAGAGGGCAGAGTGAAGTTAATGAAAATGGCAGCAGAACCCCAGAGAGTAAAGAGAAAGAAGACGGATAGGCTAACTGAAAGTATGTAGGAAGGAGGAAGAAAAGAAGTTGTTCATTTCGTTATTTCTTGTCAAATCATATTTTTATTAAGGACATTTTAAACATGTAAATTAATCTGACCGTATTGGTCACATATATAGGACATACAGTGCAGAAGGAGGCCATTCGGCCCATCGAGTCTGCACCGACCCACTTCCACACGATACCCGTAACCCAATAAACCCCTCCTCACCTTTTTGGACACAAAGGGCAATTTAGCATGGCCAATCCACCTAACCTGCATGTCTTTTGGTTGTGGGAGGAAACCGGAGCACCCGGAGGAAACCCACGCAGACACGGGGACAACGTGCAGACTCCACACAGACAGTGACCCAGCGGGGAATCAAACCTGGGACCCTGGCACTGTGAAGCCACAGTGCTATCCACTTGTGCTACCGTGCTGCCCCTTTTGGTTGTGATCACAGAAAACAAGTATGCAAGCCCACCTGTTCAATCTTCAGGCATTGTTGATGTTGGTTTAGCTGTATTGTATTCTGGGGACTTTTGTACATGTGCCATTTTACAAGTTATTTTTTTGGCAGAGGGTATCATATATTAACAAGTTCACAGCATTTGTTATATTGGCTGCATTGTTGGGAAGATGTAAATAAAGTTAATTCGATAATGGCTGCCTGCAGCTGAGTATGTGTCAGTTTTGCTCAGTGCAAGGCACAACAGAAATTGTCTTCATATTTAAAACTGATAGAAAAGAAAATCGGGCAGGATTTATGTTGAGGGACCCCTGCCCGAGCAAACGTGAAAAGTTAGGTTACTGTTCTATGTTACGATCTTGGTAGAGACCAGCAACTGTTTTCTTTAAAAATGAAATTTGAAATCCTAGTTATTCACAAAAAATAAAGCCACCATATTCCATGGTTTCAAACAAAATAATTTTTTAACTATACAAGGGTCAAGTAACAAACACTAAATACTATCTTAGACAACCTCCGACACACACTACAATCAACACAAGTTAAAAATGAATTAGCAGGCAAATTAATTGGTAGTCGATTCTAAATTATGAATTACACATTAAATGGCAGATACAACTGAGACAGATCCTACAAACTGGCTCTGCAGTCCACAGTATCTACGTCATTAAACTCAGTCACCAAGTCCTTCAAAACTCTGCCTTCCTTATAAAGAATTTCACTTTCTCTCTATCTAGGATGTCTCCGAATCCTCAGCCAACAGCAGCGCACAACCAAGCTGAGTTCAAAGGGCACGGTCTTCACCACAAACAGCACATGACTGCTGAACCTCGAACTTAGTGTGGGTGGTTTAGATGGTGTAGATCCACCAACGTTCTCTTCAAGTAACAAAACAGCTTGAGCCACCTATTCCCAGATTTTGGGTCTGTACTCCCTTCGTCAGCATGTATGTACTGCTCGACTGGACTCATCAATTGATCTGGCTTGGTTCTGTATCCCTTTGTACATCCTCAATCAGTTTTAGTCTGCTCAAAAGTTTTGATTTCAAGTTTGCAATTTAAGCTTCATTTCTTAGAAACTGGGAGGGTCAGTTTCCTTTCCCAGTTTCCTTTATTTTGTGCTTTCCCATTTTGGTTTCTGTTTTCCATGTCCAGTCTGCCTCAAATACTGCATGCTTTGAAAGTATAGATTCTATTGCACCTGCAGCTATTTTATGAATGGATTATGCAGATAAATTTGAAAAAGGGTCTACCTACAGTGTTATGCATCCACCTTCTGATGGCAAGTAAAGTCCTATGGAAGCACAGGTTTTAACCAGCCAGTAGCTAAAGTAATTTAAAAGAATGGGTTCCAGACCATAACAAAGGAACGTATCTAGATGCAAAGTTAAATAAAAAGAATTTGAGGAAGTAGAGAGCTATGGTTCATCTATGAGAATAATCCAAATGATGGAAATTAAAGTAAAAAGAATAAAATAAATCTAAAAATTTAACAGATACCAATCCTGAAAGAGATTTGGCCATAGTGGGCATATGAAACTGATATACATGTAAAAATGGTGTTCACTAATGCGATGGTTGTATCCTGGGACCCTGCTGAATAATAAAATATTTTGCTTAAGTCAGGATAGGAAGAGGACTGAAGGAAATTAGAGGAAGTAAGGAACAAGACCACAGAGCAATTTGAAAAGAAGAATGAGAATTTTAAAATGGAGGCATCGCTTATCTGGTAGCCAGATTAGGTCAGTGAACAAAGGGGTGAGGGGACTCTGTGCCTTTGGACATGAACAGCAGAGATTTGGGCGACTTCATGTTCACAGAGAAAGAATATGGGAGGATGGCCAGGCGTGGAATAGTCAAGTCCAGTGGTATTAAAGGCATGGTGGAGCTGAGACAGGAGTCAGAATTGGATAATGTAACGGAGGTGGAAATAAGTGGTTGTAGTGATGGCGCAGGCGTGTGGTTGAAAGTTAATTTTGGGGTCAAATATGACGCCAAGGTTATGAGCAGTGTGATTTCGCCTCAGACAGTTGCCAGAGAGAGGGATGGAATTGGTGGCTAGGGAATGGCAGGGACCAAAAACAATGACTTCAGTTTTCTCTAATAAATGCCAGTAGCTTTTCCTTCCTTCCTTCCAGCTCTTTATTCTTGCATCAAGTTTCATTCAACACTAGTATGGCGACATGCATTTTTTTTTTGCGAATTATTCTATAATTATAGTTTCCTCTTCCAGTTCTATTGCCCCTTCTGGTTTGGTCTCATTTGCAGCCCTGACCACTTTGCACTGAATTTTTGAATGCAAACAACAACTTTTATCAGAGCTATAATGGAAACCTCATTTGCATGTGTAAACAGTGTTTCTACTGCACTGGAATTACAGTAGCAGACTCCATGGAATTTACTGCCCACATCTCTGAAGCAAATAGTTATATGAATCACAGGAATGGATATTGAAGATCAAAAAAATAATTACATGATGATGATGTTTTGATTGACACAAGTCAGAAATAAATGAGCAACACCTGAAACAGAATGTGTATAGAGATGACAGGAAGGGCTATATAGATTTCATGAAGTAATGCACAAAGGTGTTGTAAATGTACAGTTCTGTTTTTATGCCTAGACTCAATTGTTGTCACATTTATTCAATCAAACTTTTTATAGCATGAGTGAATGGATTCATAGAACTGCTGGTTAAGATAGTATCAAAGTTAATCCTTAGTTGGGTTTCTGTCACTGGGGAAATGGTTGCTAACATTGACTGACACAAGCAAAATTGCAGTCCTAATTCATCATGGTTCTACTAATAACATTTTTTTAAAAATCGGGACGGCAGATAAACCATGCACACAGGAAAAAACTATCTGCATTATAGATTTATGATTCGATGTGATTTGTCACATAAGCAGTAAAATTGAACAAAATTTTAAAATTTATTGCGTAGTACAGTAAATCCTCAGTAAACATTGCCACATTTAACATTATCCCACTATTAAATGTTTCCACTTCCACTGACTTTTGATTCAAAATCCCAACCAATTTGAGTAGAAACAACCTTCTCCTTATGTCACCCCTTTGTTCCTTTATCAATCACCTTAAACCCGTGCCCCCTCGTTATCAGCCACTGAAAATAATTTCTCCTTTTTTGCCATGATTTCATGCACCTCGATAAAGTTTACTCTTAGCCTTCTCTGCTCTAAGGAGTGACTAAGGAGCACATACAAACTGGCATGTCATGGTTAACAGTGGACTCTGTTTTGAATAGGCACTCCAGCAAAAAATAATACTACCCACAGGAAATTGTGTCCACCACATTTTGTGCCCTCCAAGGGAGGAGGGAAAGAAAAATAACTTCAAATACATCTAAATACAAGTTCAAAAACTTTTATTCAGAAGTTCATGATAATGAATTCCATGGCAATTTTGTATATGCTAACGAGACAATTGAAGCTCTGTAAGGAGGTAGTGGCCTAGTGGGGATTTCATTTTGAAAAGAAGGCATAGTCATAGATCAAACAAATTCTTGATATACAAAAGCCACAGAATCAGTGGGTGACTTTAGCTGTTTTGCAGTTACTGCAACCATGTGGCATTTGGCAATAAATTCATATGAGCTCACGTCGATTCACATATAATTTTAAGCTTTAAACATTGAATGGTTTCCACTTCCAAAATAGATACGCCTTGTCCATTATAGAAATGGCAGCAAAAATTATTTTCTAGTGATGAAGATTAAAAAGTAACTAAGAACAGACTTCACAGAATAATAAGAATTACACAAGATTAATTATAACATTTTATCTATTTAGATGCTGAAATGATACAGCCGTTCTCAACAGGTCAAGTCTTGCTGATACAATCAACATTCTTATTTCAAATGAAAATCAATCCAAATTGATTTTATATAGTCGAGCTGAGTATGACCCTGATTTAGATTGAATATCATTTGTCTGCTTACAGCTTTTCACCAAAACACATAAGTACCCTGGGACTGGGCGGTTCACACGATTAAGCTAAAATACTAACTAAATGAAGACAAGGATGCATTTTTTAAATTCGGAGACTTTTTAAATCGCCTTAGACGTTAAGCTTTGTACATCCAATAAATCACCACCAATATTTAAAATGGTTTGGAAAAGAAACAAGATAGAGGCAAGCCACTAAGCCAGAAAGTAACTGAAACAGAACTGCAACTATACTGTGAGGGGTCATTTAAAATTCCAGCTTTGCTGATGCATCGGTGGTGAGCTTTATATTTTGTTGGCTGGTTCACATTATATTGACCGCCTCAGGGCAGCTGAGCATTCCACCTTGTTGGTGGGAGGGTGGGGACAGAAGATAACTGATATTGAAGTTTTGATCCTATTATAAAAAAAGCACACATCTGCTGTCACAGGATCATGTAGTGAAACTGGCAGCTGTCATAGGGTAATCTGCAACTTGGACAATCACACTCAAGAATACATGTTCAAACACAGGTAAAGTGAGTAACTGACTAAAGCAAATATCCTCAGAGGAAGCTTAGTTATCAACCGATTGAAACACAGACATTTACAATCTGTCAATTTTGTAAACACATGCTAAAATATGTTTATTAAAATTAATGAACTTTATGGGTCAGACTTTCACCTCTGTGGCGGAATAGGGAGTTGGGAGATTTCCTGACACTTCTGTCAAGATGGTTGCAAATGCTTCAGCCTGGTCTTTTACGCTGATGTGCTGGACTTCCCCATCATCGTGAATGGGATATTTGTGGATCCAATTCTTTCTGTTAGCTGCTGTACACCACCCCCAGCATGGATGTGGCAGGACAGATCCTAAGGTTGTTGCATTGCTTAGCTCTGTCCATCATGTGCTGCTTCCACTGTTTGGCACGTGAGTAGTCCTATGTTGCAGCTTCACCGGGTTGACACCATTTTTAGATATGTCTGGTTCTGCTCCTTGCATGCCATCCTGCACACTTCATTGAACCAAGCTTGATCCCTTGACTTGATAATAATGGTCGAATGGTGAATATGCCAGGTTCTGAGGTTACAGATTATGCGTGTGTACAATTCTGTTGCTGCTGGTGCCAAGTGCCTCTTGGATACTCAGTTTTGAATTGCTAGATCTGTTTGAAATCTATTCCATTTAGCACCGTGGTGGTGCCACACAACATGGTGGATTCTATAGTCAATGTGAAGATGGGACCTGGTCTCCACAAGCAGTGTGCGGAGGTCACGCCTACTGATACAATCATGGGCAGATGTTTGTGTGACAAGTAGATTAATGAGCTCTAGTAGATTTTTCCCTTTTGTTGATTCCTTCATCACCTGCTGCCGATCCAGTCTTGCAGCTTTGTCCTTTCGGACTTGGCCAGCTCAATCAATGGTGGCTCTACCAAGCCAGTCTTGGTGATGAACAATGAACTCTCCCACCCAAAGTACATTTTGCGCCCTTACCACCTTTGGTGCTTCGTCATGGAGAAGTGCTGATTCATCAGTTGGAAAAGAGCAGCATGTGGTAATCAGCAGGAGGTTTCATTGCCCATTTTTGACCAACGCCATCAGACTTCATGGGATCCGGAGTCAATGTTCAGGACTCCCAGGGCAATTCCCTCACAACAGTATATCATTGTGCCACCAGCCCTGGTGGGTCTGTCCTGCCAATGGGACAGGAAAAATCCAGGGATGGTGAGGGCTCTGTCTGGGACATGATCTGTAAGGTTCGCGGGTGATACGAAACTCGAAAACAATGTGAATGATGAGCAGGTTGGAGCTTCGAAAGGACAGACAGGTTGGTGGAATAGGCTGAAAAGTGGCAGATGAAATTTAATGTGGAGAAGTTTGAAGTGATTTGTTTTGGTAGGAAGAATGAGGAGACACAACATAAAATTAAGGATATAATTCTACAAGGTGTGCAGGAGCAGAGGTACCTGGGTGTATATGTGCATAAATCATTGAAGGTGGTAGGACAGGTTGAGAGAGAAGTTAATAAAGCATACAACTGACTTCCGGTGACGGCGGGAGGCAGTCGTGCATTGGAGGGCTCCCGTTCGGGAACGGCATTGTCGGGGGTTAACGCCCGGTCCTAGGGCCAGCGAAGGCAGTAAAAGTCAGGAGACAGCACAGAGGAGAAGAATGTCGAAGACCAGCAAAAAAACGGCTGTGAATAAAGCGGCTGAAAGTCCGTTGGGGAGTAGAAAGGTCACCGCGGGGTCAGTAAAGAAAATGGAGGCTGCAGCACCAGGAGAGGCCGCAGTGCTTACGGCTGAAGGAATAACTAAGGTGATGGCTGTGGAATTCGAAAAGCAGTTTGCGCAGTTTGCGAAATGCATGGAGACGGTGAGGAAGGAGATGAGGGAGGTTTTGAGTGCGCTGGTGGAGGAGGCGATTTCCCCGGTGAGGACGGAGGTGGCGAGCGCAGTGGCGGAGGTGCGAGAGCAAGGGGAGGCGCTGAAGGAAGTGGAGGAGACGTTATTGCAGCACGGTGATCAACTTGCCTCGATGGGGAAGGAGATGCGGAAGGTGATGGACATTAACAAGGATCTGCGAGGAAAAATGGAAGACCTGGAAAACAGGTCCAGGCGACAGAATTTGAGGATTGTGGGGCTGCCCGAAGGAGTTGAAGGACCGAAGCCGACTGAGTATTTTGCCGCGATGCTGGCAAAACTATTGGGGGAGGGGGAGGATCCCTCCCGATATGAACTGGATCGGGCTCATCGGTCATGGAGGCCTATACCAAAGGCGAGTGAGCTGCCAAGGGCAGTGACTCTGTGCTTCCGTAGGTACAGTGTGAAGGAGAAGGTCCTGAGCTGGGCCAAGCAGAAGCGGGTGGTGCAGTGGGCTGGAGCTGGTATAAGTGTATACCAGGACTTTACGGTGGAGCTGGCGAGGAGGCGGGCTGCCTTCAACCGGGTGAAGAGGGCACTGTACATTAACAAGGTGCAGTGAGGCATTGTATATCCAGCGAAGCTGAGGGTGACTTATAAGCTCAGGGACTTTTATTTTGGAACGGCGGAAGCAGCGGAGGAGTTTGCGAAGGCAGAAGGACTGTGGCAGAACTGACAAATTGAGAAATGGCCATGTGCCGATGTAACCTCATGACTGTATTTTCTTCTTTTTTGTTTCACTGCGCGCGGGTGTAGGGGCTAAAGGAGCCACTGTTGTATATATTTGGACAAGGGAAGTGATGGGACTTTCACTCGAAATGAGGGCTCTTTGGAGTGCAGGTGGATATGCGGGGTTTGTGTGCTAAAAGGGGATCTTTGGGCTTTCCTCGGGCTGGGCAAGGGGGAAAGGGACCCGGGCGGGGGCCTCCACGCTGGCCAGTTTAAGCCGGCCAGTGAACGGGAGTGAGGTGGGAGGGAGGGGCTGCGTCCATCGGAGCCTGGCAGAACAGGGTCCGAGTGGTCTAGCCGGGGTGGAAAGTTGGGGGGAAGGAACAGAGGTTGGGAGGAGGAGTTTTACAAGAGGCAGTGGACGGGGTGAGTTGGAGACTGGGGGGGGGGAGGTGTACAACTCTTGGGTATCATGTACGGTACTCTTTCAGAGGCTGGATGGCGTTGAGTGTAGGGGGGGAGGGGTAGTGGACTCTATAGGTAAATGGTGACCATGGGCGGTCCCGGACTCATTTTTCTTTTTCTCTTTTGTTTCCACCGTGGGAGGGTTTGGTTTATTGGATGCATATATTGACAGGTGGGCCGTTGTTTGGGGTGGTGGGAGGATGGGATCATTGGTATTGTTAAGGGGATTGATTTTGTATTTGTTACCGTTTACTGTTTGTGGGTGGGGTGTAAATCTTTGAAGGAAAATGTGAAAATGTAGAATAAAATTTTATTTTTTTTTAAACTAAAGCATACAACTGTTTAGTTTAGGTGGGATCAGAGAGAGGAGGAGGGGGGACTGGGGAACTTTGTGAATAAGCCATGTTGGCTGGGTATGGTTGTTGGTTGGGGGGTGGGGGTTATTTACTGAGTTATGCTTACATTTGTTTTTGTTGTTATAAAATCATAAATGCTTTAATAAAATATTTTTAGCATCCAACGTCCTAGGCTTTGTAAAAGGGGGAACAGAGTATAAAAGAAAGCACGTTATATTGAACTTGTATAAAACACTGGTTCAGCCTCAACAGGAGTATTGCATCCAGTTCTAGGTGGTTCATTCTGAGGCATTCAAGAGGGAACTGGACTGTTATCTGAACAGGAGGAATGTGCAGGGCTATGAGAAGGCGACAGGGGAATGTCGCTAAGTAAATTGCTCCTATGGAGTATCACTTTGGACATGACAGGCTGATTGGCCTCCTTCTGCACTGTAACCATTCTGTAATATGAGCCAACCAGTTGATGATGGAAGCCAGCAGCATAGAATAAACCTGAACCCTTCATCTTTTTATCCGAAAATTTGAGCCTGGGAAGTTACAGTGCACTCCTACCCTGTCCTCCTCAGCACACAAGTTCAAATCAAGAAAACAGGGACCTCGCTCCTCTCTGTCAGTTGCAGAGTCTTTAACTGAAATAAGTTTAGGCACGCTCATTTCAGCAGGCATGAACATAGAGATCAAAACTTAACTGGCAATCTTAAAACAAACCTCAAAATAAGGAGGTGAGGCAGGATGAAAAAGAATGTTTCAGCAGCTGACATGCAGTATCAGTGCAGTTTTCACTGTCGATCATCTTCTCCTTCAATAAAAGGTGTGAGATATGTGTGTTTTTTGAAAAACTTAAATATCTGGGGAAATAAACTTCAACAGCAAGCAGATTAAAGTGACGGCAAGAGAAACCCATTTACCAGAGTGCTCTTTAAACACGAAAAGCACTCGAATCTGGCAGAGCCAATATTTTACAACTAAGTAGTCGATTAGCAAAACCTGTCCACTGTTGAAACAGTTTCTCTACAATGAGCAGGATCAAACTTGGGGACGGTTTAGTTTCATGATTCAACTTGCTGTCCAAGTGGAGACGTACACGCCATTTGGTTCCGTACTAACACAAAATAACAAAAGGAGAAAATGAAACAACGTTGATGTGTTACATTTGAGCCTCCCCGACAGCAATTTTTATTATGCTTACCTCAAATCCACTCTCGGTGGGTTCACCTCCGGCTGGAAGCAGGTATCATATGTATAAATAAGAATTGCAAGCCTTACTCATTCGAAGCCAAAAATCAAAATTGAATATTCCCTCAACCCACCCCCACCCAATTTTCTCCCCTCCTCTTCTGAAAGTCTCGACTCCTCGACGGTACTGTTGCAAGGGCTCCAACCCACCTCCGAAGTCTCTCCCAAGTGGCCATCCATCATGTGCGGGCCCAGTGAATGCTGGTTGACTATTTTATTGTGGGCGACATCGCAATTCAACCTTTGTCCTTTCTCATCCAACATTGACAGGTACCAATTTTCCAGCAGGGATCAACGAACAACAGACTGCTGGAAGTTTGGTTGAACTCATTTTCTTCCTGATAGCGCACAAGCAGTGTGTGAACAATAGCACTCCAACAATTCCCCAAGCTGAAAACTGCTAATCCAGCATAAATCAGGGAAAATTGTTAACTATCAACCATGTTTATCAACAAGTTCCACAAGGGTATTGGAAGATTCACTGTAAATTGTTCTGACAATTTCATTGCAATGGACTTCTGTCCAGAGAACGCTTGCCCTAGAGAGACTGTTTCTATAAACGTGTATTTCAAAGTTTCTTTTTGATCAATAATGATAATTGTTTTCAGCAACTCAATCCAAAATCAAAGAAAGCCTAAGAATAAATAATGATTTAAAATAGACTTCAAAAGGTCTTTTGATGAGCAGCTTTACCTGCAAGGGAAGTTCATTGGAGACCATCAATACTGGTCTTTAGCTTTGACTTTTTATGTGTAAAGAATCAATCCACAACTACTTGGAAAATAGTAACTGCAGTAAAAACATAGCACCACCCAAATGTTAACTGGATGCTTACTCATGAAAAATTACGTGTTTCATGCAACGAGAGCAGCTCCGCTTCTGCTCCCAACTACAGCAGGTTCACTGAATCATACCTAGTCTGTCCTGTGCTCATTCATCATTTAATCTGAAATTTGCTTTGCATATCATCTGTTGTGGATACCGATGCATATAAACACATTTCAGAGTATACAGGAAATAGCTGTGTGTTCTGCAATAGGTCAAAAGTTTACCAAATGTGTCAGGTGTAAAAATTATTAAACATGTTTGAAAGGAACCTCGTTTCCCACATACCATATGCACCAGTTCAATGCAACAGTACCAGAGAACCACTATATAGCCCCAACAATTGTTTACTGGTACATTGTTGTGTAGTTTGAGAATCATCAGATCATCTGGAATATTTCCAGGATCCAGAAACTTGTCAGGGTTGCACTGAAGAAAAACTTTAGTACATTTTACTAACTTGGGTGATTGGCTAAAGAACCAGAGGCCAGATGGGATTTTCTTTTATGCAGTGAATTATCCTGATCTGGAAGGTACTGCCTGAACAATTGGTGGAAGCAGACTCAATAACAACTTCCAGTAGTGAACTGGATAAATACCGTGGATGTTGGCTTATAAGTTGACCTTTGAAGCCTCGAAAGATCCTTCCT
The DNA here is from genome assembly GCF_047496885.1 of Scyliorhinus torazame. Taxonomy (NCBI): domain Eukaryota; kingdom Metazoa; phylum Chordata; class Chondrichthyes; order Carcharhiniformes; family Scyliorhinidae; genus Scyliorhinus; species Scyliorhinus torazame. The sequence continues at coordinate 301,674,378 of NC_092712.1, forward strand.
AAAGTGGGTGCCAACTTATATGATGAGTATAAAAGTGAATTGCTGGCATGGGTGTGGCTGATAGCCATTTTGAAATGTCATCAGCATCCAATGCAAAGAGTGGGCGTGTCTGAAATTCTCATGCATCCTTGCAACATCTTATTGCTTGCTTGATCCCTTGTGCCCAGTTATAAGTTACTGGCAAATAAAACTTGCATTTGAGGTGAAAAATAAGCATGCGATTTGACAATTGTGAATTTGATTTGACTTTAATAACTGCTGGACAGGTTTCCCAGGAATCAGAAAATTCGGCAGTGAAATAAGACAGAATCTGCTAGATTGTGGGGTTGCCGAAGGGGATTGAGGGCCATACCCCCACCGAATGTTTCTCGGACATGTTCCTCAAAATGGAGGGCGAGGGTAGATTTGCATCCCCGCCAGAGTTCGACTGGGCCCACTCTCTTCAACCGAAGCCTCGTGCTGATGATCCATCGCATGCAGAGATTGTGAGATTTCAAAGTTTAAGGAAAAAGAGAGGATTCTGCGAAGGGCAAGGGAACTCCGTGATTTCAAGTGGGAAAGCCAGTCCATTACACCGTAACAGGACATGGATGTGGAGTTGGTGAAAAAAAAGAGCTGCGTTTAATGGAGTAAAGGCCACCCTGTACAAGAGTGGAGTCAAGTTCGGGCTACCAGCTAGTCTGAAGAGTTACGTTTGAGGTAAAAAAAACAATGGGCGTGATTTAACGAACAAAGAAAAGTTCCGTTGTGGATGGGTTTAGCGAGGTGAACGAGTCCGCTTTTGAAAGGTACTCTTTTTTTTTTTTTTTCGGGCCTCGGTGGGGAATGCCTCACCGAGGCCGCACTTACCTTCATTTCCTGCACTGAGGAGCTTTTGCTCGCCAATGCAGGAAGATATCGGGGCACCATTTATAAATGGAGCTCCGATCTCTCTATCCCCCATGCGGCCTCCGAAACCCCCCAACCCCAAACTTACAGATTAGGGTGTGCTCGAGCAACCCTTACCCCACCACACAAGGGGAGGGCACCCCAGACCCAATCCCAAAATGCCACCATGGCACCCAGGTAGCACTGCCAGGTTGCCAAGGTGGTGGCATCAGTAGTGCCAGGGTGCCAACCTACCCAGAGACCACCCAACCATGGTCTCCAATCGCCAGCGATACCCTCCCCCGCAACGTGCCAGTCTGCCTGGTCTCTGTTTGTGGAGATGAGTGCTAAAAGGTGCCCAGCTGGGGTCTCTTTGATGAGGCTATTCGATCCCGGGGGCTGGTTAGCTCCGGCGGAGTCATATTTAAGTGTGCCTAATCACACACTTAAATATGCAAACTTAGGCCCGCCCATTGTGGGCAGGATCCAGAACTCTAAGTCTTGTGATATCTCATTAGATGTGGCTTCCCACGAGTTGGGTGCAGTACAATTTGGTTTATGGCTCTGTCAAGGGGCATGTTGTATTGTTTGCATTTTTTGTTTTTTCTTGTACTTGGTGGGGTTGTGTTCTTATTGCTTTTGATTCGATTTGAGGTTCTCTACTATGTGGAGTTTTGTTCTTTATGTCCATAGATAGTTTCCTTTCTTTTTTTCAGCATTGTTGTTTGGTGCGACGTTTAGTCGCTAGTGGGGCGTGCAAATTAAATGGGGTTTCAGTAGATTTTTGGAGTTGCTTGCATTGTACATTTGCTCAAGAAAGGGAGATTAGGGAAGGGAGTTCCAGGATTTTGAAGCAATGGCGATATATTTCCAAGTCAGGATGGTGTGTGGCTTGGAGGGGAACTTCCAGGTGGTGATGTTCCCATGTGTTAGCCGCCTTTGTCCTTCTAGATGGTCGCGGGAATGGGTTTGAAAGGTGCTGTATAAGGAGCCTTGGTGAGTTCCTGCAGTGCATCTTGTCGAGGGCACACACTCCTACCACTGTGTGTCTGTGGTGGAGAGAGTGCCAATCAAGTGAGCTGCTTTGTCCTGGATAGTGTCATATTTCTGAGTGTTGTTGGAGCTGCACTCATCCAGGCAAGTTTTTATAAAGGGCAAGTCAGGTTGGACAGCTAAAGGAATTTTCTGTATGTTATTTCTATGTTTCTTATGCTCAGTATTTGGTGTTGTGTGCTGAATCACTTCTGAAGTGCACATTATTAAAAAGAACGTGGGAGCATGAGTAGGAAATAAAATAAATCTATGGTTAATGAGCAGTTTCCAGTTTGGAGGGATGTAAATAATTGTGTCACCCAAGGGTCTATTTTGGGAACATATTCTCTTGCCAATGAATTTGTCATTTATATATGGCGGCCAGTAAACCTCTCCTTTATATACCTCTATCCTGGTTGAATGCTTTACCCCTTTCTCTTTAGTTAACTTTTTTTTTTAAGACTAGATTATATGCAATACCTTTTTTCTTCCAATTTTAATTTTCTTGTAACTATATTCTATCCAAAACAAATTCTCCCCAGACTTATTTCAGCAAAATAAAGTACTGATACAACCACAAGACAATTCCTCACCTGCATTTTCTTACTATTTCGTTTAAAACTGCCATAGGTTTATTGCAAATAATATGACAGTAGACCTCTTTGACCACTGAAGTACCAAACACATGGAATGCAGTCCTATGCATTTTCTGGAGTAAGAGCTTTGCGTTTATTTCACTGCAACTGCCCCAGAAATTTAGACACACTCTACCTTTTCATAGAATCCCTACAGTAAAGAAGGAGGCTATTCGGCCCATCGAGTCTGCACTGACCCTCCGAAAGAGTGGTCCACTCCTCCACCCATCCTGCCCTATATCCATAACCCCACAAACTAACTTGCATATCCCTGTGACACTAAGGGGCGATTTAGTACGGCCAATCCACCTTGTGGGAGGAAACCGGAGCACCTGGGGAAAATCAATGCAGACACAGGGAGAACGTGCAAACTCCACACAGAGTAGGCCAGAATTGAACCTGGATCCCTGGCGCTGTGAGGCAGCAGTGCTGACCGCTGTGCCTGCCAGACAACAACTGCCGATCACCATAACCAGAATCATTCTTCGGGCTTCCTTGTCAAACCAACATATCAAAAGGCACCAAGTACGAATACTTTTTAAGCTGCATCTCGGATCTCCCTAAACGTTCCACAATTTACTTTTCTTCCTGGCTGCAGCCAGGGCAAAATGCAACACAGGAAGCAAATGTCAGGCTGACATGGTTATGCCATTAAAGCAGCAGAGCCATTTATCATCAGAAAATGACTTCACTTGTTTAATTGCAACTGATTTGCACTCAGCCCCATCTGAGAAATCACTAATCTAAAGACCTGTCACAGTAATTTCTTAGGTAACAAGAGTAAAATGTATCTGCTGTCTAGACATTCAATTTAAATAACTGAACTCTGCAGCTATTTGCATTTAATAACATATCCCCCAGAAAGATCACTGCAAACATTTCAAGTGCACTGAATATCCTTTTCTCAACTGAACCCGCAGAGGTAAATAAAGGCTGGGCACCTCTTTTCTTGAATGGGGTAGAGGTTTTAGTGTCTCTCTGCAATTCTTCCTCAGGAAACCCTTGGTCTTCACACAACCATTACTTGGAATACAGAGGTTTGGCAAGAACAAAGGGACATTTCTTTAATTCCAAAAATACGATGCCAGCTATACACCAATATATAGGACACACTTTGTGCAGCCCAAATAATTTGAGAAAAGTGAACAAATACGGTTTCAAAAATGGCATGAAACTATGGAAAGATTATTTTTTTTCTCGGAACATAATAAACTCAACGGCTGAAAAATAGCCAAACATGCTAACCTGATTTACCTTGGAATGCTGAATGCATTTTGCAGCTTTTAAGCCATGTAAGGGGTTGCTTGAACTACACTAGTCGGCCACATCTTTAAAACTTCAATAATCTTCATTGTTGAATTAAACTGCACAAATTGAAAGGAGCACAAATATAATTTTGGATACTGTTCTCTTAATAATAAGATAAATAGATTTTTTTAAAACTGTATATTTTTATACTAAAATGCTTCGCAAAATAAACAGGATCACCGGCAATGTGTTTACTTATGCCAGACTGGGCACCTGGCAGTGTCACCCAGGACACTTAGAGTGGTCAGATGGCACTGCCAGGCTGGCAGAGGCACTGTCAGGATGCCAGGCTGGCAATGCCTAGGATTGCGCTTAAGAGATGTGAGGGTGGGGCTCGAGGACCCCCTAAGGGGTAAGGTGGGGGAATCTGGAGGTCACAGTGGGGTGGCTGAGGGGGTCGAGAGATCGAGGTGGCGTTTAAAAAAAATGTCAATCTCTTCCTGCACTGACGAGCTGGGTTCGGCAGTACACAAAGTGAGCCAAGTGCGGCCTCAGCATGACGTTCCCAACCGAGGCTAATAAAGAACCCAACAAAGTCCCGTTTGATGGTGGGGTCAATCTTGGCACAGCAGGCTCGGAGAAACACCCTGCTATTCATGCCCAAAATGGGACTTGTTAAATCGTACCCAATATGAATTCACCAGGATGGTGTCAAGAACAGAGGGCGGGCTTCTCTCAGCCCGGGGCCGGGCCGGAGAATCCCCGTGACCAGCTCAAATCGCGCCACGCCACCCCAATAGCAGGACACGATTCTCCGTTCTGCGGAGAATCGGCTCCATTGGCGCCGGCATGGTTGGCGTGGCGCTGGTCGGGGGCCTATATACGCGCCCCGCCGCCGATTCTCAGCCCGGGATGGGCCGAGCGGCCGTAGCAAAACACCCGAGTCCCGCTGGCGCCATTCTAATCTGCTCTCACCCGGTGGGACCTTGGCGTGGAAGGGTCGGGAGGGGAGACCTATGTGTGTGTGTGGAGGGGGTCCGAAACCGGGGGGGGGGGGGGAGGGGGGGGGGGCCTCCGTTGTGGCCTGGCCCGCGATCTGGACCCACCGATCGGCCGGCCTCTCTGGCTGGAGGCCTCCTTTCTTCCGCGCCAGCCCCTGTAGCCCTACGCCCTGATGCGCGGAGAAGGGAGCCACTGCGCATGCGCGCATTGGCGCCGGTGCCACTGCGCATGCGCGGACCCCGCAGCGCTCATTTGACACTGGGATCAGCAGCTGGAGCAGCATGGGCCGCTCCAGTGCTGTGCTGGCCCCCTGGAGGGGCCAGAATTGCTGATCCTGAGGCTGTGTTGATGCCGTTGAGAAACACGACGGCGTTTCCCACGGCGTCAACACTTAGCCTCAGGATCAGAGAATCCCGCCCAGAATCTATAATTATGAGCAGAGAATTAGGCTCATTCCCACTGGAGCTGAGAAAGTCGGGAGGAGATTTAGCAAACGCATTTAGAATTATGAAAGGATTTGATTGAATGAACTAGCAAACCTACTTCCTTTAGTTGGGGGGGGGGGGGGGGAAGAGGCTTCAGTGACAAAGAGCTGTCAACTGAAATTTGTTCCCATGAGATGAAGTAGGGGGAATGAACAGAAAGTTTATGTAGAAAGTCGTAGGAGTGTAGAATACTCTGCCACAAACAGTGGTTGAATTGTGCTTTTTAGGAGTAAAATGTATAATGTGATGCTATGGAAAAAGGTAGGGCACTGGTTTAGTTCTAGGTGGCTCCACCTGGCAGAGATACAATGAGTCAAACAGCTCCCGAAATAAATTTGTCCAAGTTCATTCCTTTGCATAAAAAAGTATTAAACAGTTTAATATTACTGCATAAAAGCAACAAAAATAATCTCACAATAGATAGCACTTGAAATTTGCAACGCACTTTTCCCAGAGTCACCAGGAGCCTCTTAAGTTAGATGGTTAAGTTAAAATTACTTTTTTTATACACCTTATGTAGAGCAGTACATTTTGTTTGTAATATTTCTAGTAACTCTTATAGCTTCAATCTAGAAAGATATTAAAATTCTGATCGTGTAAAGTATTTTTGCATCATTTTAATGAGATGGAAAATTATGCTCAATTTCAGTGATAGCGTTCACCCTGAACACTTCCCATAAATGTAACGTCTATTTTTTTTTTTTTAAAACCCTATGGAACTTTCTTCTTCCCTACTAATAGCACAATCACAACAGCTTAATAAGATCATACTGCTTCACTGTAGTAGCTATCTGGACTGTTTCCTTGTATTTCACCTTTTCTCAAGTCCCATGCTTTAAAAACTTGTGTGTGCATTGCACACCCATTCACATCACAGAGCTGTCTTATAAAATCACCAGTAGAAACTACCCCACTTAAGGTTTTTTTTTTGCAAAAGATTAATCTCTCTCCTCATTAAAAGGAGCGACATAAAATAAATTGATCAGGTCATCAAATCAAATGTTTAAGAAATCAGAATCAATGCAAACCTAAATATACAAAATAAAACAGATTTTATGGTACAATACAAGAAATATCTTACACAAACTCACAATACTTCATGTGCATTGGAAGGTTAAAAAAAAAGTCATGCTGTGGATTGGCAGTCACTATATCTAGTATGTGTATATTGCAATAAAGGTTTAGCAAAATAGTACTATACAGTTTCTGTTTTTTAAAAGAAAGTAATTGCAGAATTCTGGAGACCCATTGATCAGAATTCAAACTAGGAATTTAAAATAGGATAATAATGCTTGGATTGAAAGAATAAAATCGCTAAAGCATGAGCCTGGGTTTTATTTTCTGTAGAAATTAACTTGTCTACACTGGTTCGGTCATATTTTAGTGAGGCTGAATCAAAGACGCAGCAATTCATGGATTGAAGTGCCAGTAATCTGAGCGTGTGACACGACACAATTGCTGAACAGCAGGAGTCCTTTACAAATTGCTGAGCAGAAACCACCAGACACCTCATGCATCTCCTCATTGTTGATTAATGTAGTTCAGTGTTAACAAGCAGGAGCAACTTTTATTTTGTCCAGTTTTGCCAAAAGGGAATAGCAAGGTACCTGGATAAACCTGTTAAATGAGGGTGAAATTAAGGTCATTTGCATGAAGTTATTAGTGAGTCATTCCCCCCGCCACACCTGGTTGCACAATTTTGGGATTTCCATGCCGAGCTCGACAGATTGATGCCACTTGAATTATTTGTTCATCTGGTGCCAGAATAAAAATGGCTAGAATTGACATGTTGGTCTCCAGGCAATTTTAAAAATAAGGGCTTGGCTGTAGGTGACAGAGAATGAGTTTTTGCAATTATAATACCAATGTTTTAACAGTGGAATCTTTGTCTCCACATACTTGAATAAAAGTTGGCATTTTTTCCCAAAGATAAATAGAAGCCATTTAAGATCAGGTGACTAAAAATGCCCCCGGGTCATTATTTCGAATTACACTGGTGCAGTTGAATAAATATAGACATCAGAATTTCTGGAAAGCTCTAATCAATACAATTTTTTAAAAAATACCGCAAATTCTTCCCCGACCTATTTGGTAGCATTAAAAAAAAACTAATAGTCAATAGTGTGGGATTTTGAAGTATAGAATCTCACAGTATAAAAGCTGATAGTCATGACAGGTGCTAAAATTTCAAACTGCACATCCTATAAAGCCAAGAAAGGTGCAGTCTTTCGAGTAATTTTATTCCATGTGTTTAAACCAATTAATATATTCCATTTCCTCCCCATATCAGTGGTATTCCTCACCACTGTTAATTAAGTACATTTTAAAATGTTTTGACAAGCAAGCAGAACTGTCCTGCCACTGACAATGAAGTAGTTAACAGCCAATGCAAAGAATAGATCAGTGGACCGAGATGAGTAGCTGTCTACAGATAGAGTGCATAAAACGTAATTGTGAAAAATTAAAGACAGGAGCGAAAATTGCAGGAAAAACTTGAAAATTGTGAATAGACCACGGTAAAGTATTACTAACTGGAGCACGGCAGTTCATTACCAGCCCGGGTCAATTTGAAAACAGAAAATTAACATGGCATCGGGCGTCCCCTGCAGTAATTCTGAGGAAATCAACTTTAGTTTCTTTGTGTTTGCTATTTAAGTAAATTTACCTGCAGATGGCAACAGAGATTTCAATCTCACCTCAAGCCTGCCCTTCTATACAATAGCAAATGCAAACACCTGCAAAACCTCAGTGGCTTTGACCAATGTTACAGGGTAAATATCAGTTAAATTACAGCAGGGGGTGCTCAACCAACCTTTTAGAAAGACAAATGCACTGCATCTTTAACACTCAAATCATGATTATCTTTTAAAGAGGAACAATTCTACTTGATATAGTTCCTCAGAGGTCAGGCTATTAGAATCGGCACTCAATTAAAACCAAAATCATGGTTTCAAATCACAGCAGACAGAAAAAAAAACAAGACCCATTCAGCAGACCTTATACTATTCTGGTAGTTAGTTGCACGACACAGCAACAATGGAGTTGTTGACCTATCTTGGCAATCAATCTTTATAAATTAGTATGTAACTGACCCATACAAGGAAACTTACCCAGCACCCTACACCCTGCCTGCCCCAAACCCCAGAAGAAAGCTTTGGAATCATTCATCCAAAGTCATTGCTCCACTCAAGCATACTACACCTAACAAATGTCATGTCCCAAATTCTGCATATATCAGGCGCATCCTAAAATGCTATGTATTTTCTGAAATAAACCAGTTTAATTTGCATTTGAATAAATCAACATAGCCTGCTTGCACCTATTGGTTCTCCCAAGAAAAGTCATCAGCAAACGGCACTAAGATTCTGGAAAACATTTTAAAAATTAAAGATGAGACAATTTCATCACAACGTCACTGTATAGTGATGCATTTCAATGTATTTCATGTAACTGAATTTGTAAACAAATGAAAAGAGATTAAACATCTTTTAAGAAAGGCAGCACACCTTAACGATGTTGTCTTAATTGTGCATCAATTTTGTTCAGATAGTAAACCCCAGACTCATAATTCAGGCAAATGGCAAACACTTAAAACCCGACAGGTTGATGGATCAGCATTAAAGTGTTTTATTGAAATTAAAATACCCCAAGGACAAATTTATAGGTAATCTTGCATTCCCGCAACATCAGAAGCATATTTCCAAATCTGTTCCCCATTATTTACTTAAAATACTAAAATATCAGGGGAAAAATTAGAAATATCAGAAGAAAATATAAACCTTACAAATAACCATGAATTGTGACATTTACACATTCATCAAAAATGAAAGGAATATAATAATTCCAATCAGAATGTCTGAAATGTTTAACATTTATTCTTGCATTACACCCCTCTGTAGCTCGTGATTTAATTTTTTTTAAAATATTGTAACAAATGTTCAGACAAATAATAGAAATGTTGAAAATATCATTTCTAATGATCCAGGAATGACTTTAGGGTGCAATCTTTAACAAATCGAACATACAAATTAGGAGCAGGAGGGGCCACTCGATACATAGAATTCCTACAGTGCAGAAGGAGGACATTCGGACCATCAAGTCTGTACCGACCATCCAAAAGAGCACTCTCCCTTGACCCACTCCCCTCCCTCCCCATAGCCCGACACATTGATCATGACCAATTCAGATAATCTGCTCACCTTTGGACGGCCGGAGGAAACAAGGGCAACCGGAGGAAACCCATGCAAACACGGGAGAACATGTAACTCAGCTGAAATTGTTTTTGATTTAAAGATTACAGAAAAGCCAACCCAATCTCACAACTAAAGAGATAAGCTCATAAAAATCAAGATATTTGATATAAAAATGATAGTTGTTATTTTCCAAAATATTGACCAACAAGAGATTGACATTTAGATAATGAATCTCTTAAGTGATATACTTAGGGTATGATTTCCGGCCACGCTGTGTCAGAAAAGCGGCTCACCGCTCCCGGGATCTACCCGGCTCGCAATGCCTCGCAGGATTCAACGCAATCTCGCGAGACGTTGCAAGGGGAATCCCAATCACAATGGCCGGGATCAGTTTTTATCAAATCTGCATATTAGAGCGAGGCAGTAAGCCTTACTCTAATGTGCAGATTCCCAAGGTATCGGAGGCTTTGGGATTCAACCTCTTTCGCCTCAGCGACCTCAGGTGAGCGCCATTTGGGACCAGAAGGAACGGCACTCGTGGGGGTCTCCAAGGGGATCGGAGGCCCCTAGCTGCATGCCGATTGGGCAGTGTGGTGCCCTGGCACTGCTGGTGCCACCTGGGCACCCTGGCAGTGCCACCTTGGTGCCAGCCTGGCACTGGCAGGGGCACTGCCAAGTTGACATTTTCTGCATGTGTGTATCAGGCTGGGCTTGCCCGGCGTGGGTGTTGCGGAGCTTCATGTTGTAAAAAACAGGGCTATGTTGCCTCGGCCACACGTTCCCCATTTAGGTCCCTTATTCAAAGCGAGTCGCGCTGAATAGGCATGTGTTTCTCGGCACTGCAAGTGCCAGGAAACACTCGGCTAAACTTGCTCATTCGGGACCTTTGTTCCCTCTTGGGAAGATTGCACGCTTAATCTCCAACAGTCAGAGCTCTTTACAAAAGCGATATTACTGCATCGGAAACTACTTTATGAAAATCTTGTAAAAAAAACCGGTTATCCCTGCACATATTAAAGGAAAATCTGCCAAATAAGTTGACACAGCACAGAAGGGATCCATCGCGTCAGTGCTAGATATCTGGCAGTGTTGCAATTCTGAGGTTTATAACTTATGTTTGAGACTGTGGGACAGATTCGATAGCCTCTGCGCGGCATGTTTTGCAGTGACGGGAGATGGACCACTGTTGGCCTTTGGCCAGATCTTCTGGTCCCGCTGCTGTCAATAGGATTTCCCATTGCACCCACCCCACGCCACCGGGAAAACCGCGGCAGGAGTGCACCGTCTGCAAGTCCAGAAGATACCGCGTGAAGAGCCAGAAGATGTCACCCAGTATCTTTCAATTTTGGGTAAATGAAGAGGATCACATGATATGTTCTAACATTTGCCTGACAGTAAGCACGGGTGGGTTTGATCATTAGAGATCAAAGGATGGCTTAGGTTGTTTGACTGAGACGAATATACAAGGTACTTGTTCTTAGAGACAAAGGTATGTAAGGATCCTTCCTGTTTATTTCCTTGGTTCTCATTTCTTTTGTTATTTTATTATTTTGGTCTGTGGACCCATATTCGGAATATGTCTTTAAGCGGAAGACTCAAGGCTGCAGCAACCTGCTTGCCAGGACACTGTGTTCCCAGGTTTGGTTCTTAGAGAGGAGAAGCCAAGCTCCTCAGCACGGAGTGGGTCTTAGGAAACAGGTTTGGAAGGAGTCAGATCAATTGATTACTGGCAACCAGTGGATTGGTCAGAGACAGTGTTCTGCCTGACAACAATCAGTGATTGGCTCTGCTGACCCCAAAGAGAAAATGCTGGAAAATCTCAGCAGGTCTGACAGCATCTGTAGGAAGAGAAAAGAGCCAACGTTTCGAGTCCAGGTCACCCTTTGTCAATCTGGACTCGAAACGTTAGCTCTTTTCTCTCCCGACAGATGCTTCCAGACCTCCTGAGATTTTCCAGCATTTTCTCTTTGGTTTCAGATTCCAGCATCTGCAGTAATTTGCTTTTATTTATTGGTTCTGCTGTGATGCTTTCTGAGAGAACTGGGCAGAAGCATTTAGACCTTGGGAAGTGAAAGGAATGCTCTCTCTCTCTCCTGCTTGCTGAAGTGAAAGAACTGCCCTATTGTTCTGAAAGCAGTGACTGCCTAACACATCCTTTGCTGTGAACTTTGATATGGAAACCCACTGGAAGCTGGGAGCAACTGTAGAATGTTTGCTAAATGACTGTAGTTGGATGAAGAGTACGATGAGTGATAAGGGGAATGTCACTCTCTATAATTTAAAGGTACGTTGCCTACAAAAATAAAATAGTTTTTAGACAATAGTGCTTTTAGTCATTTGTTACAGTAAAAGTTTTAAAACATGAAATTTTGACATGTCATTCTGTCAGATCTTAACTGATGATCAAATTTTTTGAAATGTTATTCGTCTTGACAGAGATGGTAAGTGTTGGGGATCTTTACAGGGTTTTGAATCCACGGGCTTTTTTAATTTATTCTTTCGTTGGGTGTGGGCATCATTGGCAAGGTCAGCAATTGTTGCCAGTCCCCAACTATCCTTGAATGTGTGGCTTGTTCGGCCATTTCAGAGGGCAGTTAAGAGTCAACCATATTGCTGCAGGTCTGGAGCCAATTGTAGGCCAAATTTGGTAAGGGTGGCAGATTTCCTTCCCTAAAGGGCATTACTGAACCCAATGGGTATTTACGATCATCAATGTAGTTTAATGGTCATGATTATTGAGAATAGTTTTCAATTACAATTTATTAATTGAAATTAAATTCTGCCACCTGCCATGGTGGGACACTGGGTCACTGTCTGTGCCGAGTCTGCACGTTCTCCCCGTGTCTACGTGGGTTTACTCCGGGTGCTCCGGTTTCCTGCCACAGTCCAAAGACGTGCAGGTTAGGTGGATTGGCAATGACCAAAAAAAAGGTGAGGAGGGGTTATTGGGTTACGGGTATATGGTGGAAGTGAGGGCTTAAGTGGGTCGGTGCAGACTTGGTGGGCCGAATGGCCTCCTGCACGGTGTGTTCTACGTTCTATGGTGGAATTCAAACCCATGTGCGCACAGTATTAACCTGGGCCTCCAGATTACTAGTAGAGTGACATTATCACTACACCACAATCAAGACAAGTATGCTGGGATTTGCTAAATGTTTACATGTCCAAGTTTCACAATAAATTTTGCCTCACGGCTATGTCTATTAAAGATGCTTTCCTTGAATGAGAAGATTTGCAACAGTTAACAACGGCTAAATTAAAAGCAGTGGCAGAAAAGTTTGAAAGAGTGGCCTGAATTTTCATGATGGTGAGCGCTCGGTGACGCTATCCTGAGAGTCAGCGGCGAGCCCACTCCCTCCGTCCCCAACAGGCCCGCTTCTATTTTACGCTTAATTGAGCACCGATTTATAGCAGGCGAGACCCTGTCTTCTTGCCAGAGTTAAAAGTAGGTGCTACAAAAGCAGAAATATTGAGTTATTGGCTCAGCATTTAAATCTTGGGAGGAAAAAGGTAATCTAACTAAAATGCAGCTACAATTGGCTACAATTCTGTTACAAATTAAGCAATTTGAACTCAAAAGAGAAAGAGAAAAAGAAGCAAACATTGAAAAGATTGAAATCGAAAGAAAGAGAAAAAGGGAAATATGAAAAATCGAATGAGAATTCCAAAGGAAGGAAAGAGAAAAAGATAGAGGGCGAGATTCTCCACTCCCGCGCCGGTTGGGAGAATCACCTGGGCCGCCAAAATTTCCCAGGACGCCGGTCCGACGCCCTCCCGACGCCCTCCCGCGATTCTCCCAAGCGGCGGGAATGGCCCGGTCGAGTTTCGCGGGCCGCAGGCCAGAAAATCGCCGGAGACACCCAAAATGGCGATTCTCCGGCACCCCCGCTATTCTCAGGCCCGGATGGGCCGAGCGGCCAGGCCAAAACGGCAGGTTCCCCCCGGCGCCATCCACACCTGGTCGCTGCCGTTGTGAACAGTGCGTGAACGCTGGGGGGGCGGCCTGCGGGGGGGCGAGGGGGGATCCTGCACCGGGGGTACCTCAAATGTGGGGTGGCCCGCGATCGGTGCCCACCGATCGTCGGGCCGTCCTCTCTGAAGGAGGACCTCCTTCCTTCCGCGGCCCCGCAAGATCCGTCAGACATCTTCTTGCGGGGCGGACTTAGAGAGGATGGCAACCACACATGCGCGGGTTGGCGCCGGCCAACCCGTGCATGACGCCCGTTATGCGGCGCCGGCCGCGTCATCTATGCGGCGCCGCCTTTACGCGGGCGACAAGGCCTGGCGCGTGTAGATGACGCGGCCCCGGTCCTGGCCCATTGTCAGGGCCTGAATCGGTCGGGATCGGGGCCGTTTCGCGCCGTCGTGAACCTCGACGGCGTTCACGACGGCGCAGCCACTTCGGCGTGGGAGTGGAGAATCCCGCCCCCAGGGTGCGATTTAATGGAATAGAAACAGAGTCCGGTTTTGGCGTGGTTAGCGGGGTGTTTCTCGATGCTTGCAGCACCCAGAAGGACCCCGCTATTAAATGGGGCTCTGCTTAAATTTGGGCCTTGGCGAGGAATGCCTCGCTGAGGCTGCGTTTAGATTCATTTCCTGCACTCGTTAGATCTCACAAGGTTTAACGAGCGTAGTAAATCTCGCGAGATTTAACGGCCTCATCGCGTCCTGGCTCGGGTGCGACGAGGCTGGTAGATGACGCCCAGAGAATTTCAAAGTGTAAAAGAAAAGGAAAGCATTGAATTACAAAGAGAAAGGGAAGCCAGAACATTTGAACTAGATGGAGAAAAGGTTTAAATATGTGAACAGGAGATAGCAGGCAGGCTTGACAATGGGTCAGATTTAATGCCTGGTTTTGATTTAGCAGGGAATATCTAAATTAGGCGACAAAGTAGTTCAAGTTTATTTAATCTGCTTTGAGAAAATGGAGAAAAGTAGCAGTGGCCACAAGGAATTTGGACAATTGTATTAAAAAGTGTTTTGTTAGAAAAGGCACTGGAGGTCTATTTGGTTCTTTCTGATGAACACTCTTCAGATTCTGTTGTGATTAATGTGTATAAGCCCGTTCCAAATGTAATAGCTCAAAATTTAGACACTTGAGGAAGTGACAGAATCAGACTCTGGAAGAATTTGTTAGAGAAAAAGAGATGGTCTTTGATCGATGCTGTAGGTCGATAAAGTTGGAGCAGGATTTTGAAAACCTTAAGAGAGTCGTTGTTATGGAGTATTTTAAAAATGGTATTTCTTGAGGAATCAAGTCCCACCGGAAGCCATAAAGTTAGATATATAAGGGAGGGAGCTGTTTTGGCTGATACTTATGAACTATCCCACAAACAGAGACAAAACTTTTATTTTTAAACCCACAAAGAAGCTGGAGAAATAAACGAGTTGATAATAAACAGGATATTAAGGACCATGAGGAGGTAGTAGAAATGAAAAGACAAATGTTTCTCAAAGTAATATTAAAGGATAGGAACCCAATAAGAGCAACATGGTTTCATTGTCATAGGACAGGACATGGAAAAGCAGACTGATGGAAGTTAAGACCAAACCCAGTGGCATCTGTGTCTGGTGATTCTTGAGAATACTCTCCACCAGCAGGTGGAGCTGGTGACAACAATACCACCTAATAAAGGTGGTCCTACCTTTTAGTTTGGGAGGGGCCATATTTGCATATTTTTCACTCTCACATATTCAGCCACACTCATTCACGCACGTACACTCCCCCGCATGCACGCTCACACAAACACGCCCACACTCCCATGCACGCTGGCCTTCTCCCAGACACACCCTCCCACTCGCTCGCTACCACACTCCCACTCCCCACCGATGCTCCCACTCCCCCACATTCACCAGGCCAACGTCTCTTCCCCGGGCCCACCAAAACATCAGTGTCCTCGGATCTGTCCCGACTCAACCTTGCCCTGCCCGGGACCCGACCGCACCCTCTTCAGCGAAGCATACTTGGTTCTGTGGAAATCAGCCCGTTGTTGCTTCGCTTCCCTCAGCCCTCACCAATGCCAGAGTTCACTGTTCCTACAATCAGAGACTGTTTCTTTCCCTCATTTTCTGCTGATAGACTCACTTGTCCACTTATCAGAAGCAAAAGCAGGGGAGAAATGGCCTGTGATTGGAGGAGCAAATCCATGAAGATCCTTCCATTGAAACTCACATCTTTAAGTGGCATTTTAAAAACTGTGTCGGGGTCATATGCTTACTGGGCTAGATTTTGGACAAGCTTGATCTAATATATTTAATATATTTATAGTGAGTGTAAATTGATGCATACAAGGTTGCGGAGGGCTTGTATTTAAGAGTGAAGTAACTCAATTTTTGACCAATAAAAGACCCAAAAAGATTATTGTCCTTGGGGATACAGGTTTAAAGCTTGTTATTAGTGAAAGGCGTGAACTTTTCTCCAGAGAGTTTACCGAATAAAGCGATACAGGATATTGATGGAAATAGAATCCCCTACAGTGCAGAAGCAGGCTATTCAGGGTCTGCAGCGAGCCTCTAAAAGAGCACCCCATCTAGGCCCACTCCCCCATCCTATCCCCATAACACCACCTAACCTACAAATCTTTGGACACTAAGGGGCAATTTAGCATGGTCAATTTACCTCATCTGTACATATTTGGACCGTGGGAGGAAACCAGAGGGCCCGGAAGAAGCTCAAGCAGCCAAATGGAGAAAGGACAAACTCCACACAGTCACCCAAAGTTAGAATATAACCTGGGTCCCTGGCACGGTGAGGCTGCAGTGCTAACCACTGTGCCGCCCCCATTGTGTGGAGTGAATTTAAATTGTGCTTTAGTCAATGGGTATGTCATTGTAGGAATGATGTTGCAATTGTTATGTGGATTAAGGTATTGCCATCTCCTGGAATTGGAATCCAGTCTACTGAAATTGACAATGCTTCAAAGAATCAGGGACTACTTGCAATCCTGCTGAAATGAATACTGTTTCAACTACAGGTGTGTCCAGGGAAACAAAAGCTTGAAATGTTGAGAGTAAAGAACCCTTGAACCCTCTGACTGGCAGCACAGAGTTAAAAAGTCAAGTGCAAATGAATTGAATCTGTCTGCTATGAATTTGCCTGCAGCACCTAAGCCACAAATATCAAAACAGAAAAGTGTGGCAATGCTTTCCAGGCTAATGAGCAAACAAAGAGAGACAGTGTAGTAAACCAAAGTAATTTGAATCTGGCAAAAGCTGCTATTTTGGAACCAAGAGGGCATATTAAAGCTTTGGAAAACAAACAAATTAAAGATGAACTCAATGCATTCCATGCTTGGTTCGAGCAGGAAACCATCAAACCGTTGTCAACTGCCCCAGCAGCCTCGGACATACCCATACCTTCCAAAGTCAGATCGGCCTTCTTGAAAGTGAACCCTTGGAAAGCAACGGGTCCTGACGGAGTCCCTGGTCGTACACTCAGATCCTGCGCAGACCAACTGGCGGGTGTGTTCGCGGACATCTACAACCTATCCCTGCACCGTTCCAGGTTTCCCACCTGCTTCAAGAAGACCACCATCATCGGTGCCAAAGAAGAACCGGACAATGTGCCTCAACGACTACCGTACGGTGGCCTTGACATCGATCATCATGAAGTGCTTCAAGACGTTGGTCACGTGACACATCAGTACCATACTCCCAGAATGCCTTGATCCACTGCAATTTACATATCACCACAACCGGTCCACAGCGGACGCCATCTCCCTGGCCCTACACTCAACCCTGGAGCGTGTGGACAACATCAGATTCCTATTCATTGACTAGTCATCCACCTTCAACATCATAATCCCAGCCAAACCCATATCAAAACTCCAAAACCTAACACACACACACACACACACAAACTCCATCTACAAGTTTGCAGATGACACGACTATAGGGGGTTGGATCTCGAACAACGATGCGTCAGAGTACAGGAGGGAGATAGAGAACCTAGTGGTGTGGTGTAATGACAATAATCTCTCGCTCAATGTCAGCAAAACTAAAGAGCTGGTCATTGTTTTCAGGGAGAGAGCAAAGTATTGTACACACCCCTGTCTGCATCAACGGTGCCGAGGTGGAGATGGTTAACAGCTTCAAATTCCTAGGTGTGCACATCACCAACAATCTGTCCTGGTCCACCCACGTCGACGCTATGACCAAAAAAGCACAATAACATCTATACTTCCTCAGGAAACTAAGAAAATTTGGCATGTCCACATTGACTCTTACCAATTTTTACAGATGCACCATAGAAAGGATCCTTTCTGGCTGCATCACAGCCACGTATGGCAACTGCTTGGCTCAAATGATCACAACAATTTATACTGCAGGAGAAAAGTGAGCCTATGGTTGGCAATTTGACTCTGATTTCCCACGGTATTGCAATGGGGAAAGTTTCCCAAGCTCCTTGGTAGTTCAGAACAGGTGCAAAGCTTGAACATATTCCTTTTGGTTGCGATATACCAGACGCTTTGCGCTTTAGTGAGAGTGCAAGGCGGCTGATAGTTCCCAGGAGAGGCCTCGCGTGGGCTTCACAGCAGCCTTTCCACCTCACGAGATATACCCAAGTCCCGCGAGGCGTCAAAATCAGAATTCCGCCCAAAAGGGGCATGACCAAACGGCACACGCCT
Source organism: Scyliorhinus torazame (assembly GCF_047496885.1). Lineage (NCBI taxonomy): Eukaryota > Metazoa > Chordata > Chondrichthyes > Carcharhiniformes > Scyliorhinidae > Scyliorhinus > Scyliorhinus torazame. Next base: position 301,692,467 of record NC_092712.1, read on the forward strand.
AAGTAGGTTTTAAACCTACTTAGGCAAGCTTACCCAGGATCTACCGGCCTCCGCAGTGAGGCCACAGCCGAGCGCCGTTCAGTACTGGTCTACACAAACGTGGACCAGGCGGAATGGCACCCAGTGGGTCTCCCGTTTCCAGCGGAGGCTCCTCGTGCAAGATGGCTCCCTGACCGTCCGCCATGCCCATGAAAGGAGATTGGAGGGGGGTTTGAAGGGTGGGGGGGATGCAGGTCAGGTAAGTCGGGAACTCTGGGAGTTTGGGGGGGATGATGGGAGGGGGTTCTGGAGAGGGGGAGGCCCTCCAGGGACTCAATAGTGGGGTGTCCACAGCTCCCTAGTGCTGAAAGAAATTCGAAGTGCGGGCTAAACCAAAGCAAAACTCCCCAGCGCCCACTAAAGTGACTAAGCGCGATTCTCAAGCGAGAGCACAATGCAGCCGGACAATCTCAGGAGAGCCCTCTTGTGGGTTTCCTCAGTGCCCGGGTCCCACTACCAAGCTGACTGGAGAACTGCCAATGTACCAGGGTGGCACTGCCAAGCATCAGGGGCTGAGGGGGGCCATGCCCATGAATGGCAGGTGGAGGTGGGCGTTTGAAAGGTGGGGGTGTGCAGGGAAGGTAAGTAGGGGCCTCCAGGGGTTGGGGCGGTGACGGGTGGACGTCCGGGAAGGGAGGAGGTGCTGTAAGGGAGTTTGGGGGACCTGGAGGGGGGGACCCTCAGGGACCCCATAGCGTGGTGTTCTCACTTGGGGGGGGGGGATGGGTTAGTGCCCATAAGTGTGGAGGGTGATATTGCCCATGGGTGAGGATGTGTGGGGGACCCACAAGCTCACTTAGAGATCAGTGCACCCTTTCAAACTGGCAGCCCAAGTTCTGAGTTCAGCCCCCCAGTGCTAAAAATAATTCTAAATGTGGGCTAAACCGGTGAGAAACTTCCAGGGCCCAAAAATGCGGTGGGCAAGTCGCCAGCAGAGCCGGTGGGAAATTCCCCCCAAAACCCCGCGACAAATGAACTTCGAAATGTTTTGGGAGTATCGTGCCCTAGCGGTGGGAGACTCGCCGGCACAGCCAGTGGGAAACTCCCTGCAAAACCCGCTACAAATAAATCCTTCCGCTAAATTCCACCCTTTCTTTGCAGAGCTGGATCCATGTGCTTAAAAGTATGTTGCTTCGAGCGAGCGTAAATGAGCCACAGTACGAGCTCAACTGATGATCTTACATTGGTTGTTAGTGTAGCTATTAGCAAATGCTTTCTAATCACGGAATGCCATCTAACAGTAGACATTTCGTTTACGGTTTTGCAAGCGTGAGCTGGTTGCGTGCAGTCTGTTCTTTCCAAACAATTAAAGGAACGTAAAGTTTGATTAGATCAGCCAATCATTGGAACGTGCAATATACACAACTGACAGTGAAATTCATACACAATGGTGACCTCGTTGGGCATCACACCTAAACCTGCTGCCCTCATACATGTACTTTTTTTCCAGGAAGGTTGCTGCAATGTTCAGCTATACAAACTAGTTGAACTAGCTAGTTGAGCGAGACTATATGAACTAGCTAGTTGAGCCATCATGATCTATCAGTTTTATTTTAATGTAATCCAAAAGGCAATACTGCACAGAATGGCTACAAGATAATTTTGCTGTTAAGAATTTCCCTCTACCTTAACTCAAAAATAATGATGTAATGAGTCCAAATAATTCATGAGTTATACTACCCCAATGCTTTTCCTTGCTTGTTTTCTCCCTTCCCTATGTCCCCTTTAGATGTTGCCTCTGCTGGGAGACAGGTGTCACTTGTTCAAGTGGCCAACATTTGCATGGAAGGCCTGATAGTGTGGTAAGAGGTAAACTTCAGGAGGCATCAGTGTAGAATCCTATCATGTCGTGCCCACACATACATCTTTCCAGCTGGAAGACAACAGCAAGGAGAAACCAGGTCAATTTTCTTAACCGGAGAGAGTCTAACTGAGATGACCAAACCCCGCACAGATTGGCGATTGAGGCAGAGACTACTGTGCATGTGCACCTTCATGATTCAACAGATAAACTTGTGAAAGCTTTTCACGCTTGAAACTTTTTATTCAAAGCGATCATAAAATTTCCAGCAGACTTATTTAGTTCTGCACTTCCTGGAGGCACAGCAGTGCCCCTAGTAAAATGAGCAAAGGCCCATAGCCACGTCATGCCAAAAACTAGAGGCATGTATTGTTGTTCAATGTTGCAGAAAGATGTACAAGTTAATGCTTCAGCGTAAGAGGCAGGTGCGTTGATATGATTATTATTCCCACATTCTTTGTTCGTCACCCTTTTAACCTTGGTCTATTTTAAGTGCTTTTTCACCCAGTGTGTAACAAAATATGGTTTCTTAGACCAATCTGTATTCAGGGTCATGTTCTGGTGAAAAAATGTCAATTCCGTCTGTTGTGTCCAGGACTGCTCAAAACGTGCTCGCCTTACAAGCTTATTTGTCGCTCAGATTCATTTATCCATGAGACACAGTTGGCATTATGTGGAGCTTGTGCGTCTTTTCAGGCTGTCAGGGGAGCTGGGAGACCTTAGACAATAATCACAGATGTCATCTCCATTAAAACAAAAATTATTGAGACACCCAGGGCAGGATTCTCTCAGACTGGGCCCAGGCCGGAGAATCGCCTCGCTCGGCACAAATCGCGCCACGCCGTCCAGTCGCGATTCCCCGCAGAGTGGAGAATCGGCACCATTGGCGCCAGTGTGGTCGGCACGGCGCCGGTTGGGGGCCGCTCTACGCGCACCACCCCCCCCCCCCACCGATTCTCGGCCCAAGATGGGTCGAGTGGCCGCAACAAAAATCCCGAACCCTGCCGACGCCGTTCTAACCGGCTGCTAGCCTGCAGGAGCTATTCGTGGAATGGTCCGGGGGCAGCCTGTGGGGTGGTGAGGGGGCGTCCAAGTGTGTAACTTGGGTCTGTAGAAATAGGTTTAAAACCTGCACTGCCACTACATCAATACTCAGTCAGTAAGATGCCCGTATGGTGTTCTGCAGAGCTGCACAAGTCAGAACGTTACCATGTTGAACCTCTGTTTTGCATAAAGCTGATCTCAGTTGGACCTGTACAACGGATCTTGTACCTGGCCTTGTGCCCTCCCTGAGGTAGTGAACAGGATTTGTTTTTAAACAGTCAAGGATGTGGCACTGAAATTCATACACGACTTTGCTCAATTGTGTGGTAGGCATTATCCTGTTCGTGGAAATTACCTCAGAAAAATTGGAACAGGTTAAGCAAACTGTTTTACACTGATACTAAGCAGTGGCTATGCAAGTATTATTTTTTACCAACAGAATGCGAATGTCAGTCCAAAAATACATTCTGCCTCCCAGACAATTGAGTAACATTATGAGTGAATTTAATTGCCACACCCTAGAAGCAAATTAACATAAATGCTACGTAACTACACAAATCATTTATCTGCATAAATGAGCACCTCTTAAAATTAGAGCAAGAAATACGGTGGATGATGGGTCAATTAAAATTTGTAGGTCAATAGTTAGGCAAGTGATATGGTTTGAAAGTGGGTGAATGGAATTGAGGGACAGATCAGCTATGATCTGACTGATTAACAGATTAGGCTTGAGGGATTGAACGTTCTCATGCTCCTATCTTTCTGATTCTATGATATCCGTTCCCTCCAAATACATAACCAGAATCCTGATTCAAGTACTAGTGGAGAAACGGTGTACCAGGCTTGGAGGCTGCAGTCCTTCACAGCAACAGCAGAGTAACATTCCACCTGTTCCCATGCACAAACCTTGACCACTGCAGGAACACACTGTGAAGGAATCCATGATAAAAAGTGAAGTGGTCTGTCAGAATTTCCTAACTCCTTGAAGATGCAAATTCCAACTTACAAACGCCCAATTCAGATATCAGACAGTCTTTTATGCCACCACCTTGCAATTGGCTAGTGGAAGCATTTCACTTTAGCTTTGAGTTAGTGTTTTTGATATAACCTTTTCAATTTAAAACAAAATCTGATGTTAAACAAATTTCGATGGAATGTTTGTTGTTGTTGGATTGTGTACAGCCCTTTCATTCTCAGACCAGAGTTTAAATCCAGATCAAATGTAATGGGATGTAAACTTATTATCAAGAAGTTCTAATGTCGCAAAACAGCTCCTGGCAACTTTGGACGAACCCAAACCACTGATCTTCACATTTACCATTGAACTAACAATCTCAGCCAGAGGCGAAGTAAGGAAGATGTACAAAAGAGACAAATGATCGAGGTTATTGCATATTGCTGAGCAAAGCAACGGGAGCTTTGCCCTGCACCTATTCTGCATTACAATTGACCCAAGACCTTTTGACACTAACCTAGAAATAAGCAGAGAGATAGCGTTCCATTCCAGAGTTCGAATATTCCTCATTGTCTTCTCAGAATTGATTTCAATGAGATGGGTTTGGCCATAATTCCGTTATTTCATTGATTGTTTCATAAATTTTAAACATTCGTTTGGGACAGACTATGAACAGTCTGCTAAATCTTGCCCACAAGGAAATGTTTAAGAAAAACATCTGAAGTTTTGTCTCCATTAACTGAAAAACATTTACTTTCCTTTCTTTAAATGATGCTGCTTTTGTCATGGTGTTTATTTTCCCCACTTTAAGTACAGGTGAGGAACATCTAAAAATACAATACTTGTATTTTGGTATTTGAAATCAATTTAATTTGTAATCAAACCAAATGTAGAAGTAGATAGCCTAGTATTTAGTATGTAGATAGCCTACATGAATCAAACAGGTGATATAACAAAGCATTGTCAGGACAATAGTAAAAGCAAAAATATATTTGGTCATATTGAGCCACATTTGATCTCTGCTTTTGGAGAGCTTTTACATTACAATGTTTTCTTTTTCCAAGCCAATCTATGGAACGGACATGAAGTCTGATCTCTGTTTATCCATACCTGGTTATAAAATGCGCAACCCAGAGCATTTGTGATTATTCTGCATTCCAATTAAAAAATAACGAGACCTGGATAGCCACAATGGACACCCCTGAACCGCAAGGGCCATTTGAATAATCAGCTGCTTCTACTCAAGGGGCTGGTTTAGCACAGGGCGAAAGAGCTGGCTTTTAAAGCAGACCAAGGCAGGCCAGCAGCACGGTTCAATTCCCGTACTAGCCTCCCCGAACAGGTGCCGGAATATGGCGACTAGGGGCTTTTCACAGTAACTTCATTTGAAGCCTACTTGTGACAATAAGCGATTTTCATTTCATTTCAGTTGGATCTTTGTAGCCTAGGAGTGTGGAACCCAAAATGTGCAGAGTAAACTTGGTAATAGCTGGTCTCAACTTCATGCATTTCTTTGGATAGCTAGGGTGGTCCTTTGGAGGGGGCAGTTACCCCTGTGTAATCAGCTTTAAATTTAAAGAATTAGCTTTAAATTTAAAGAAGTTAACATGATAAATGCAAATTATTCTGATGACAATCTGCCACCTCCCCTGGTTTTGGTCTGTCCTGGGTAAAGGAGGATCCTACCTCTAAACTCCCAGCTCCCACCGCTCCGGACCAGTTAAAAGTCCTGGAGTGGGACACTGCTTTAACATAATCTTTACATTGCAGGAGGCCATTCAGCCCATCAAATCTGCACTGGCTCTAAAACAGTATTCTACCTAACCCCACTCCCTGCCTTATCCCCGTAACCTTGCAGATTCTCTCTTTTCGGATAGCAATTCAATCTCTTTTGATACCTCATTTCCATCACCCTCTCAGGAGGTTTGTTTCAGACTCCAATCACCCTCTGGTGAAAATTCATTTCCTCATATCACTTCTATACCTTTTGCCAATTATTTTGAAGCTGTGCCCTTTAGTTCCTGAAGCTCTCAAGTGAGATCAGAGTTGCAGCACTTCAATGTTACACTTCCAGAAGCGAAGTAGCTCCATCTAATCAGTGGCCAGTTTGAGTATCTGAACATGCAGCACGCAGCGAGGACAGAGCCGCAGGCCCCACACATGTGCAACAGTGTCAGGTACCTGCATTGAAGGTAACACAGATCAAACAAACACAGATGGCAAGTCCGGTCTGCGTACCTACTCCCTTCGCCACATAATGGCGTAAAATCTCCTGGAAGGCTTATTTTGGCCACCAGGGGATTCAGGCAGATTCTAGGAGACTCCTGGACATTCTGGGAGGGTTGGCAACCCTACCCATGATAGGCCATTCATTCCCCGGACAGCTAACCGTTGGACAATATTTACATCGTTTACACTCACCGGACAAGGAAATGACATCTCTTCTGATGCACAGAACACCTCACTATGGCCAACCGACCTCTGAAATGGGCCTCCCTGAAAGCCCCATTTTTTATAAGCACTTGAATCACCGACACTAGGCCCACCTCTGATTCGTTACTACTTCAGTGCTAAACCAGCCCCTGGGCTAAATTGCTGGCTTTTAAAGCAGACCAAGGCAGGCCAGCAGCACGGTTCGATTCCCGTACCAGCCTCCCCGAACAGGCACTGGAATGTGGCGACTAGGGGCTTTTCACAGTAACTTCATTTGAAGCCTACTTGTGACAATAAGCGATTTTCATTTCATTTATTTTCATTCCAGGCTTGCTGCCGCAATTCTTAATATAGCCCACCCACAACTATCCCCATCCCAGAAAATCCAATGTGTGGGCAGACATTTTTATAAATTGGATGAACAGAGCTGGTAATCCGACTCACGGATGAAAATGCAGACCCAAGTATCCAAAATGTCCAGGTGTTAAGCATGTCGGGAATAAACTCCAGAAACCCACACTTTATAATTTAGTAACAGAGTACGTTGTAGCTGCAACTAGCTATGCCTTGGTTCTTGAATCAATTTCACCATCAATATTTCACCCTCCTCCCCAGAAACTGTCCTTCATTTGCTGTGGTTTAAAGCCAAATAAAAAGCTTGTTGTACTTTTTATTGTTAATGTGCTGTTATAGCCTCTTGTTTTGCATCCCTTGCACCTAATCAATCTCAGAAGCATTTCACTTGCTAATGTCTTGTAGTACGGCTTGGCTCAATAATTTAACGATAGAGTACTGATATGAAGAAAATGCCCTGATTGTATATAAGAATCGGTTCCTTGTTAGCAAATGCTTACTGGAAGCTGAAATATTAACTGGAAAGGGCTGGAAAATTCTCTTCACCACCATTAAACCTGAGCCGTGAAAGTGTTTCTATAGCTAGTAAGAGTCATGTGGGCGGAAGTCTTCTGCCATTTGGCCTAAAGTTTCAGAGAATTCATTAACTTTTATTTCCATCCAAGAATTGTGACGAGAACCACAACATGGCCCTTGAATTCGTACAAAACAAAGAAGCGTTGTGTCTCAAAAAATAACAGCGAAGCTCTCAAGTAACTCTAATTGTAACAAGGTACAACACAACCTGGCGACGCCCTCTAAAATTACAGTGGGGGGGGGGGGGGGAGAAGAGGTGGTACACCATTATGGGAGGGGGGGGTTAGTGGAGGTGGTAAAGCGCTGGTGGGGGGGGGGGGGGAATAGTGAAAAAAATCTTTCTTTCAGAGATGCTGAAGCCACCTCAGCTGAAATGAGCCAACTCAGCAGACAGCAGGGGTTAAATTTGTAATCTTCCAGGTCTGTATGATTCAGTATACGACACAGTGCATTTACTCATTGAGCTGCCAAGAGTGTAAAAGGAGCTTGGAAATTAATATTTGCAGCTTTCCCCCTTCAAAGTAATTATTTTTAGATCCTGAAATATTTTTCCATTGGAACGTTTCAATTTTATTTTTTACCTACAACACAATTCTGCTCCTATTGCATATCAATCTAAAATGCATTGGTGGTGTTTTGAAAATTTCATTCCACAGTTACAGAATAAAGTGCACAATCTTCTTTAAGCACAGGCTTAGAAAAGCGAAATATAGCTTCTGCATATCAGACACTGAACATCTGGTGAGTGATATATTCTCCGGTGTTGAGAATGAACAGCAATTCCACTTTTTTTTCCATTCAGAAAATATGTCACAACATCAGCTAGGAGTTCCACAAGAACTCTGGTAACCTTGGGAGCGCTGGCCCAACAACCCACATGGTCAATTTGCATTTATTTTGGGTCATTTCATTTTATTTTAGAAATCTCGCAACTTTTGAGCATCATCCAACAGAAGTGACTGTAGGGAACCTGCTCCCAAGATGCCAATGAAATTAAAAGACATAAAATTTGGGGGTGCCAATGGTTCAATTCTCAAAGTGCATTCGTGCAGAAGACTTCATGTCGAGAGAATAATTTGGTCAAGTTATGCCATTTTTCTGAATGGGAGCATGAATGTAACCATGAACCCAAAGTTCCATTGTATGCAACTAAGCAGAACACAGGACTAAAAGGCTGATTACTACGTATATCTTTAACAAACATGCTATGAGAATACAGGGCAATTTAAATCTCAGATGAATCTTTATCTGCAATGTGCCACTTTAAAAATCACCAGACAGGCTGATCTAGTTAGAAGCAAATGAAAACAGGGCTTTTACTTTACTAGAACACAAAAATAGCTATTATGCTCTCATTGGAGAAGAGGGGGGGGGGGGGGGGGGGAGACAACCAGATTTCCAATTACTGATCACCATTCAGTTTAAAATTTTGAGTCCAGATGCCATTTGATCATGGGAAGCATTACATTGGAGCCTGATTTGTTTGGCATCATTAGGTAGCAATTACAATGAGAAACCTGGCTTGATAATTTCACCTTCATCATCAGGGGATCTGAAGCTTTGTTGTGAGTGCTTATCTTCAGCCCATAAAACTTATTCCAAACTAAGTATTGAATACAGGAACTCGGTGTGGCACAGTTTATCCACCACTGGAGTCAAGGACAGTGCTATCTTGATGAAAAAAGTAATGGGTCATTCCAGTACATTAAAACTTGGCTGCATTAAAGGACTGAAAAATCAGCTGATAGTTTTTTTAAAGCACATGTGCAGAGGTTTGCTACAGTCCAAATAACAGCAAACATATATTAGTACGCAAGGTACTGTTATGTATCAACCTTTTTATACATAACATCTTCATAATGATCAATTTAAGTAATTTAAAGTGTGGTTTCTACGTAAAGAAAACAATTTTGAAGAATGCACTATGCCAGAACAGTACTTGAGAACAAACTCCCACACCAGACTTGGCATTGAATCCAAGTCAATAACAGGAACTCCCTCATAAATGCCCTGGTTTCCGGCTAGCAATTTTAGTGCCTCGGTCTGACAAGGTGAGGCTGTAGAATAAACTGACAGTTGACAACCACAACCAGCAGCACTAAAGCAATGATACCTTTAGAATAAAATATTGCAAGAGAACCATTTGTTGTAAATTCATAGTTGTGTTTTCTTTCAAAAGGTCTAAAAAGCTGCCAGTGGTTCATGTTTTCTGTTAATTCACAGTTCCGCATGCAATGCACAGGTTTCATGTCAGAGTATTGATGGTATTGAATTTCAACGTTAAATAAATGCTACATTATACTCAATAAGCTGTAAATTATATGGGCAAGACAGCAAATTCGATAATCATCATTTGAAGGTTTAAAAACTGCAAAATTAGCCTCAAGTTATTAATGTTAGCAACCTAAAATTTAAAATCTCACAGCAATTCACGGAGAGGACAAACGACAATTTAATATAACATCTTTATATCCATATCCGTACAAACGTTAATAATATTCAACCCTTTCACTCCCCTCACAAACCCCAAAAGAAACAACAACTAATCCCCGATAACCCCCGCCCCCTGCAGCTGACGATGACCAACTCCCTGAAATAGAAAATAAACGGCTGCCACCTTTCAGTCAACCCTCTCATTACATATTTGATTTGCTCCAAGTGCAAAAACTACATCACGTCGCTTCACCATGTTGCGACACTAGGCGGGGCTGAAGACTTCCAGTCAAGCAGAACTCGCCTTTGGGCTATTGAGGAAGCGAAGGCAAGAGCATCCGTCTTCGCCCCTTTCTGCAACTCCAGTAAATCTGTGATCCCAAAACTGTCACCAAAGGACATGGTTCCAAATCAACCCAAAGAATTCTCAACATGGTGCTGAAGAAGGAAATCCAGAAGCTCACAAGCTTAGTGCAGGACCAGAACATGTGTGTAAGATGCGCTGGGCCCCTATCCACTACGTTGACAAAAAACCCACTCATATGTGCAGGGTAGGTGAAATGGCCACACTAAATAGCCCCTTAATTGGAAAAAAATTGTTACTCTAAATTTAAAAGATTAAGAAGAAAGAAAAACCCACATATTCGTGCCTTAGTTAAATGTGCCCAATGCACCACCTTGAATTGAATCAAGCAGAGTCTAGTGTGCGAGGAGGTAGCGTTCACTCTCTATAAAGCCACGTTCCAGACTCCTCCCTCAAACTCCTGGCCCAACTCCTCCTCCTCCTTCTTCCTTTTAATCTCTTTTAGTCACCAAACCGCTCTAACCCCTCCTCCCCCCAAGCCCCAAAGCTTGAATCCAAAACCGCCGCCTCAAAACGATGGAGCCTGCACCGACACAGCACCCAGTTTGAAGTGCCATCTAAACTATCCCCAGATCTTCAAATAGCCACCACCACCGGATTGGCAGTCCATTTCATTGGGGAAAGCAGAAGGGGAGTCGTGACCACAGCTCTCAAACTAGTGGCTTTACAATTATTCCGCTCCATCCATCCCCCATATGGACTCCATCCCTCTATGTCACCCATTTCAATGTTCGCTAGCCAATCGTAGTCTAACAGGTTGGGCAACATTAGGCTTCCTGACTGTCTATCCCTTTGTAAAAACATCCTATAGACCTGTGGGGTCCTGCTCGCCCACACAAAAGATGAGATCATCTTATTGACTCCCACTAAGAAAGATTTTGAAAGATAAACTGGTAGGCACAGAAACAAAATATTCATTTTGGCTGACTGAACCCTCACCGTCAAAGTCAGTGGGAATTATCCCAACTCTTTAGGTAGTCCTTCGCCGCCGTAACCAGGTCCCCAAAATTTAACTTCCGTAGCGAGACCCAGTCATGGGCCACCCAGACTCTCAGATAACGAAAACTGTGCCTGGCCAAGCGAATAGACAACTTTCCCCAGGTTGGCTCCCAACCCTGGGTGATTTACCGGAAAGCATCTGCTTTTACCCAGGTTCAATCTGTGGCCCGAGAAGGAGCCAAAGCCCTTGAGTAACTTCATTATCGCCTCTGCACTGGAGAGAGGCTCCGTCATACACAGCAACAGATCGTCCGCTTGCAATGACACCCTATGCACCCTTCCCCCTTTCTCTGTATTCCCCTCCACTTCGTGGAGGACCGCAATGCTATGTTTAGGGGCCCAATTGTCAAGGCAAACAATAGTGGAGACAGTGGACACCAGTGTCTCGTGCCTCTCCTCAGTTGAAAGTATTTTGAATTTAAGGTGTTTGTATGGTGGGGGCCCATACAAGAGCCAGATCCAAAATAAATCTAGGCCCAAAGCCAAACCTCCCCGAGAGTTCGAACAATTAGCCCCACTCCACCGAGCTGACACTGTGGCACAGTGGTTAGCACTGCTGCCTCACAGCTCCAGAGACCCGGGTTCAATTCTGGCCCAGGTGACTGTGTGGATTTTGCACTTTCTCCCCGTGTCTGCGTGGGTTTCCTCCGGGGCTCCGGTTTCCTTCCACAGTCCAAAGATGTGCAGATTACGAGGATTGGCCATGCTAATTTGCTCCTTCGTGTCCAAAAGGTTAGGTGGGGTTACTGGGTTGCAGGGATGGGGTGGAAGCGTGGGCTTAAGTGGGGTGCTCTTTCCAAGGGCCGGTGCAGACCCGATGGGCCGAATGGCCTCCTTCTGTACTGTAAATTTTATGAAACGTTTTCTCTGCATCTAGCGAAATAACCACCTCAATTTCAGGGGATGATGATGGGGACAAAACCACATTTAACAGCCTCCGAACATTGGCAGTCAACGGTCTTCCCTTAACAAACCCCGCCTGTCCTCCCTTTGCCAATGAGGCCAACAACATCCCCCGAGTCATAGAATTTTCAAACATCTCAAGCAGCACTGGGGCCAGCAACCTAGCAAACCTATTATAAAATTTAATGGGCAACACGTCCGGCTTTCTCCAACTGCATTAAACTCATCCCCTCCATAACCTCCTCCAAAGTCAGAGGAGCCTCCAATTCTTCCCTTTTCTCCTGTTCCACAACCAGAGTAGGCAAACCATCCAAAAATCCTAACATTGAGGACCCATCCTCCGGGGGCTCCAACTCGTAAAGGTTCTGATAAAACACTCAAATGTCTCATTAACCTTGGCTGGGGCAGGAACCAGTCCACCCCCCCATGCCCCTAACCTGCGCAATTTCCCAAGAGGCCGCCTGTCACCTCAACTGGTGCGCCAACAAACCACTAGCCTTTCCCCCATGCTCATAAAAAGCCCCCCTCGAGCGTCACGACAGGCTCATCACTCCATCTGTTGACAGCAGCCAAAACTCCAACTGTAACTTCTTCCTGCGAGCCAGCAATTCCGGTGTCTGATTGAGTATTGACAGTCCACCTCCAAGATGGCAACCGCCAACCTCAGCCTCTCCACCCTTTCACTCTTCTCCTTGCATGCCTTAAAATAAATAATCTCCCCTCTAACAATCATCTTCAATACCTCCCACAACATGGAAGGGGAAATCTCCGCACTCCTATTAAATCTCATATACTCCTCAATGGCGGCGGAGACCCTCCCGCAAAAGCTCTTATCTGCCAACATTGATGCATCAAACCTCCATGAGGGCGCTGAGTGGGGTCCGACCCAACCACCATGCCCACATAATGCCGAGCATGATCAGAAATCACTATTGCTGAGTAGCCCGACTACACCGCCCCCGGCACAAAGAAGTCAATTCTGGAAAAGATCTGGTGGACCTGCAAGAAGAATGAGGCTTCTGTCCCAACGACCTATGGGCTCGATCCAGCTCGGAAGGCACCAAAGTTTCCCCCTTCTTCCAGAACAAATGCACCATAAGCTTTGTCGGGTTTGGGCCCTCCAGCCCCTCTGGTAACCCGACCACCCTCAGATTTTGCCATCACGACCGATTTTCAAGGTCGTCCACCTTAGCCTTCAAGCTCTTACTGTCAGCCACCACCGTTGCCATTTTCACCTCCGGAGAAGCAATCTGGTCGCATTGCCCTGAGAGAGCAACCCCTACCTCCTGCAGCTCCGTACCCTACTGCTTCACCACCTCGTCCATCTTAAGCCAGGGCCCCTCGAATCGAGAAAATTGTCGCCTCAATCACCTTCTCATGGATACACGTGACCTCCCGACGCAGATTTGCAGTTCTACAGCTAAAGTTTCAATGGTTTGGGGGTGGCCCCTGACCCGGTAATCGCCTCCGCCATTTTCTTCTCCACCAAGGCACGCGAAGCCTCTTCTTTTGAAGCAGTTTCCCTTTTCTTTTGTTACCTAGTTTGGTACCAATTGCACATCCCCTTACTGTTGGGACACTTAAACCATCGAGTTCAAAAATCTTGGGTCTGAATTCCACTGTCAGCCAGGCGAAAAGAGCTTAAATCGCGATGCCCGGCGGGAGCTCCAACATGTGCAACCGCTCCATTACATGCCACACTGGACGTCCACCAAAGCAGCCTGCTTGACTGGCACGTGTTTCACCACCTTCAACATTCACTCCCTCCACCACCCAGTGGCATCAGCATGTACCAGCTACAAGATGCACTGCAAAAACTCACCAAGGCTCTTGGAAGGTTAAAGGCAGCAGACACGTGAGGACACCACCACCTGCAAGTTCCCCGCCAAGTCACACATCATCCTGACCTGGAAATATATTGCCGTTCCTTCACTGCCTCTGGTTTAAAATCCTGGAACTCACTTCCTAACAGCACTGTGGGTGTTCGTACAATACAGACTGTAGCAGTTCAAGAAGGTAGTTCACCACCACCTTCTCAAGGGCAATTAGGGATGGGCAATAAATGCTGGCCTAGCTCACATCCCATGAACCCATAAACAAAGGACATGGGTGAATGAATGTTGAGTTAGCCTTTAGGGAAATTATGGTCTGATTTGCCTGTTGAAAACTCAAATGTTAACTTTGTTTCTTTTGTGGAACAAAAATCCATTAATTGTGAAATGGAAAAAAGTGTTTAAGTTTTAATTTAAAAACTCAGAAACATTATGTACAATCACATAGGAGAGAAGGGCCAGAAATAGTCCATTCGGCCCAGCTATCTATGCTGGTGTTTATATTCCTCGAGGCCCTCCCCATTCAATTTATCTCATCGCAGCCTGAGAGCACATCTTTTTATTCCCTTTTCTCTCCTGCTCAATATTCACCATCTTGGATTGGATTTGATGATCATGTGCACCGTGGTACACTGAAAAGTATTGTTCTGCGTACAGTCCAGAAAGATTGTACCACACATGAAAAAAAAGGACATACATAAATACACAATGTAAACATATAGGCTCAGGCATCGGGTGAGCATATGAAGTTGTAGCCATCTGGGATGGCCACGTCCCAATTACAAAATGGACACTTGCAAAGAATGCAGGGAAAATTGGACAATGCTAAGAAACAAGCAGGTGCAAGCTCGGTCTGTTGATTCGAACCTTAAACTCTCAGACAGGACAGAAACTGCCAAGCAATCTACATACTAATGAGCCATCCCTGGGGACAAAAGGGAAACATTTAGATACACAATGTTAAGGCAGACACCCCGGCGCCAGAGGCTAAAACAAAGCAGACCAACGGTCACTAGGACAGGCCCAGCGATCAGGGAACCACCCCTCTATTGGAGGAAGATCAATACGATTGATTGGGGAAAGACCCAATTAGTTAAGGCCAAGTTCAAGGCCTGCCTAAAAGCGCGCAAAGCCCTTTTTAGTATAAAAGGTATTCCCCAAGGGAGAATCTTTCTCCTTTGGCTCTCAGCGAAGAGAGAGACCAGCCTAGCAGCTGCATCAGACCAAGTAAGTTCCAAGTCAACGCACGCTACGAGATAGACGCTCCTAGTTGCTACAATGTAAACAGCTCAACCCAGCAGCCTCAGAACCGAGCAACGGCCATTGTTCCTCTGACTGAGTGGGCATCTGAAGCTAAGTATAGGCTTTAGTAATAGTGGTAGTTTAGTTTGTAGAGTTTATGCATGAGTAGATTTGACTGTGTGTAAATAAATGAGCATTGCTTTTGAACTTACTAGCTGGTGTATCGAGTCTTTGATCAGTATTCGGTTCTGAACCTTGTGGCGGTGTCGAAAGATACCTGGCGACTCTTGAGCAAACGTAATTTAACAGAGCCAAATTAAGAGCCAACCAAAGAGAGCAACAGAGTGTAGTACTACTCAGTAGAGAAGATCTATGAGAGATCAGTTCAGTCCATAAGAGGGTCATTCAGGAGTCTGGTAACAGCGGAGAAGAAGCTGTTTTTGAATCTGTTAGTGTATGTTCTCAGACATTTGTATCTCCTGCCCGATGGAAGAAGTTGGAAGAGTGAGTAAGCCGAGTGGGAGGGGTCTTTGATTATGCTACCTGCTTTCCCCAGGCAGCAGGAGGTGTAAATGGAGTCAATGGATGGGAGGCGGGTTTGTGTGATGGACTGGGCTGTGTTCACGACTCTCTGTAGTTTCTTACGGTCTTGGGCCGAGCAGTTGCCATACTAAGCTGTGATGCAGCCAGATAGGATGCCTTCTATAGTGCATCTGTAAAAGTTGGTAAGAGTCAATGTGGACATGCCAAATTTCCTTTATTTTCTGAGGAAGTATAGGCGCTGTTGTGCTTTCTTGGTCGTAGCATTGACATGGGTGGACAAGGGAAGATTTTTGGTGATGTACACACCTAGAAATTTGAATCTGTAACCATCTCCAACTCAGCACCACTGATGCAGACAGGAGTGTGTACGATACTTGGCTTCCTGAAGTCAATGACCCGCTCTTTAGTTCTGCGTACACTGACACTACTGCTTACATATATGTGGAAATTAAAATTAATTTCACACATTGTGCCCAAACCTGGCTGCTTTTTCAAACACTCCTGCGGCTACAGGTTGTATGGTTACCACTACAGCCTCACAGCACCAGGGACCCGGGTTCAATTTCGGCCTTGTGTGTCTGTGTGGAGTTTGCACTTTCTCCCCGTGTCTGCGTGGGCTTCCTCCGGCTGCTCCGGTTTCCTCCCCCAGTCCAAAGATGTGGTTAGGTGCGGTTACAGGGATTGGGGGGGGGGGGGGGGGGGGTAGGTGGGTGCTCTTTCAGAGGCAGGTGCAGACTCAATGAGCTGAATGGCCTCCTTCTGCACTGTAGGGATTCTACGGTTAGGTCTCTGAACTCATCCTGAAAGTTACCAGCAGTTTTGGCTCTACTGCTTTGGATTTTTCCTTTCAGGCTTTTGTGCGTCTGTTTGCTTCAATAGATGTGACAGAAAGCTATTATATATTTACCTTAGGTTACAAAGCTCTTTGTATTACTTGGTTACTTATGTCATTCGCTTATAATCAAACTTATAATGTGGGCTATTCTTCAATTGTCAGCTTTTGCGGCATGTATCAGCCCTTTTTTCTTTATTTGTTTGTGGAATGTGGGCATCTCTGGTTAGGCCAGCATTCATTGTCCATCCTTAAATGTCCTCGAGAAGGCGATGGGTGTGCCGTCTTCTTGAACTGCTTCAGTCCATAAGCAGAAATTGGGTAACAGTAGCAACAATACAACAATCAACACATATACAGCCTCTTATATGGAAAATACATCCTACCGTGCTTTATGGAAACCAAAGGCAAGAGACGCAGGCTGAGCTAAAGAAGCTATTAGGTGGGTTAGCCAAAAGCTTGAACATAGGTCTCGTTTTTAAGCAAGCTCTTAAAAAGCAAGGAAGGGAGATGGAGTGGCAGAAGACTTGAAGGAAAGGAGTCCAAAATATGGGCCCTAGGTGACTGAAGGCACATTATTGGGACAATAGTTGTGGGGTGGACATGGGGGCATGGGGATGAAATTGAGACAAGAATCAGAGGAATGAAGAGTTTTGCAAGAATTGTCCAACTGGAGGTCACAGTGATTGCACAGAGGCTTTAATCAATGTTCTTAGGACGATGAATGACATTGCGGGAAGAGATCTATTTGCAACCTGAAGGTTGAACTGAGAAGGAGGGTAGAGAGGTCTGACTAATGCTGATTTTTTTTGCCACCATAGCTAATGCAGACATGCTCACCAGATTCCATTCTACTGCCTGCCAGCATAAAATGTTAGCGGTCGGAATGTGTGCACTTAAAGCTTTGCTCCCATTAATTTGCCCATGGCAACAGATATTAGTGTTCTGATTTTGGTTTATCTACCAATGAGGCAACAGTGGCAATAAAAATCCTTCCCAAATCTTATTGCCGATAAAATTCAAACATGACAAATCAGCAAATGTGAAATGAGAGTACAAATAGCAGTTTTTGCCCGGGCCTCATGGCTATGAGCAAAAATTGAAAGCAGAAGACTCAGAGGGAATATGATAGAAATGTCTAAAATTCCATGAATAAATTTAAATCACGTAAATACTGCTGTGTTTAGAATTTAAGTACAAGGGGGTCATATTTGCTGATTAAGGATAACATAAGAAAATAGGAAATGCAGGAGGAATGTTTTTTACTAAAAGGATGGTAAATATCAGGAACAGATTTTTTATTTGCTGTTGGTATGTAAGCATCACTGGCTAGACCAGCATTTAATGTCCGTACTTATAAATGCCCTTGAGAAGGTGATGGTAAGCCAGCTTCTTGAACCGCTTCAGCTCATGTTGTGTAGAGATGTCCAAAATACTGTTAGGGAGGCAGTTCCAAGACTCTGACTTAGTGATAGTGAAGGAACAGCAATATAGTTCCAAGTCAGGATAGTGAGTGATTTGGAGAGGAACTTGCATGTGACAATGTTCACATGCATCTGCTGCCCAAGTTCTGCGAGGTGGTACAGGTCATGGGTTTAGAAGGAGCTGTCAAAGGAGGTTGGAGGGTTGTTGAAATGTATCATGTACAGGGTACATGCTACTGCTACTGTATTTATGTAGCTGATCCAGTTGATGGTAATCCCAAGGATGTTGATGGTTGAAGATTCAAAAATGGTTAATGCTCTTCCATGACTCTACCTCTGGCTACCCCTTTACAACACTATTTACTTTGTCTGAACCCTTCGCAATCAACTCCTGGATCGTCTTGGCTCTGGTGGGAAAATGGCTATTCTCCAGCATTGCTACAAAACAAACTTTAATTTAAACACCGAATTAACCACATTAACATAAAAAACAATAGCTTTACAATTATCAGTTAAACAGCTCTTGAACACAATGTAAAATTTAAATTTACTATCGATACCTGCTACTAACTCCAATTAAGCAACCCAATACAGTTCAGTTACTAACAGATTACTTGTTTAGTCATGTACTGGGCTTTGGAGAGAGAGAGAGAGAGAGAGAGAGAGAGAGAAAGAAAGAGAGTGAATCGAATTGGCTGAAAACTGGCATCTGTAATGCTGGGGACCTCTGGAGGAGGACAAGATTGATCATCCACTGGACACTTCTGGCTGAAGATTCTTGCAAATGTTTCCTCCTTATCTTTTGCACTGATGTACTGGGCACTTCTTATCATTGAGGATGGGGATATTTGTGGAGCCTCCTCCTCCAGTGAGTTGTTTAACTAACCACTATTTAAGACTGGATGTGCCAGGACTGCAGGGCTTAGATCTGATCCATTGGTTGTGGAACCACTTAGATCTATTACTTGCTGCTTATGCTGTGTTGCAGTTTACCAGGTTGACACGTCGTGTTTAGTTATGCCTGGTGTTGCTCCCAGCATGCCCTCCCGCACTCTTCATTGAACCAAGGTTGATCCCCTGGCTTAGTGATAATGGTAGAGTGGTCATGAGGGGCCATGAGGTTACAGATTGTGGTTGAGTACAATTCTGCTGATGCCCACAGCATCTCATGGATGCCTAATCTTGAGTTGCTATATCGGTTCAAAGTCTATCCCATTCAGCACATTGGTAGTGCCACACAATACGATGGAGTGTATCCTCAATGTGGAGATGGGACTTGGCCTCCATAAGGACTGTGCTGTGGTCACTGCTGTCAATAGTGTCATAGACAGATGCATCGGCAGCAGGCAAGTTAGTGAGAATGGGGTCAAGTACGTTTTTGTCTCTTGTTGGTTCCCTTGTCACCTGCCGCAGACCTTGTCTAGCAGCCATATTCTTTAGGACTCGGCCAGCTCAGTCTGTGGTGAAACTACTGAGCCATGCTTGTTGATGGACATTGAAGTCCCCCACCCAGAGTACATTCTACATCCTTGTCACCCTCAATGCTTCAGAATGGTGTTTAACATGGAGGAGTACTGATTCATCATTTGGGTTTGGGGGAGGGTAGGGAAGCACTACATGGCGAGCAGCAAAATATTTTGCATGTTTGACCTGATGTTATGAGACTTCATGGGGTCTAGAGTCAATGTTGAGGATTCCCAGGGCAACTCCCTTCTGACTGTCACCATCTGTGCTAATGGGACAGGACATCTCTAGTGATAGTGATTATGGTCACCGGGACCATTGGCGTGATATAACTAAACAGGAACAAAGTTCCTTAGCGAGTTAATTTAGCCACGTGTTTCCAGGCGCTTGCAGCACCGAGAAACACAAGGCTATAAAACGCAACTCGCATTTGATAAGGGACCTCAACAGGGAACACATGGTCAAGGCCGCACATAGCCCCATTTTGTACACTGAGGGGCTTCGCCCTCCAACCTCTCCCAAGCGCTATCGCACTATGGGAGGGTCCCCGCCCTCCCTGGAGACACAACAGCAATGCAAAGCACTCCTGGCCCGATCACACCCGTGCAGAAAATGTCAGCTTGGCACCTTGGCAATGCCAACCTGGCATCTTCCCAGTGCCCCACTAGCTGGCAGTGCCACCTGGGCACCTTGGCAGTGCCAGGGTACCACCCTGACCAAAGGACATGCACCGGGGGGGCCTCCCATCCCCAGGGAAACCCACAAGAGTGCCATTCCGTCTGGTTACCATTTGTGGAGACCAGTACTGAACGGCGCTCGCCTGAGGTCTCCAAGACGAGGGAGATTAATCCCACGCCGCGGGTAACTCTGGAATCTGCGCATTAAAGTGAGACTAGCTGTCTCGCTAAAATATGCAGATTTGCTAAAACGTGATTCTGCCCACAACGGGCGAAATTCACATTGCGACGTCTCGCGAGCCGGGTAGATCCGGGAGCACGGAGAGCTGCTTTTCAGGCGCAGCATGGCCATTAAATATTATTAATGTATGATTCCGTTTCATAACTATGTCAGGTTTCTGCCCAACTAGTCTGTGAGAAAGCTCTCCCCAATTTTGGGACAAGCACCCAGATGTTAGTTGCAGGGTCGACAGTTTGCCGCTGTTGTTGATAGTCCGTCCAGTTTCATTCTATTGACTTTTACATTTTATTTACTTTGTAGCAGTTTGATACAACCATGTGGCTTGCTGGGCTATTTCAGAGGGCAGTTAAGAATCAACCACATTACTGTGTGTCTGGAGTCACATGTAGGCCAGACTAGGTAAGAACAGAAGATTTCTTTCCAGCACATGGGAAAATATGAAATTGTTCATTTTAGAAGGGATAACAAAAGAACAGAGTATTATTTACATGGAGAAAAACTGCAGAAAGCTGAAAGGTATTTGGGGATATTTATGCACCAAACACAGAAAGTTAGCACACAGGCAGAGCAGGTAATCAGGAAAGCTATTGGAATGTTTGCCCTTATTTCAAGAGGGTTGGAATATAAGAATAGGGAGGTCTTGCTGCAATTGTACAAGGTACTGGTGAGACCACATCTGCATGGGCGGCACAGTAGTATGCGGTTAGCACTGTTGCTTCATAGCGCCAGGGTCCCGGGTTCGATTCCTGGTTTGGTTCACTGTCTGTGTGGAGTCTGCACGTTCTCCCCGTGTCTCCGTCGGTTTCCTCCGGGTGCTCCGGTTTTCTCCCACAAGTCCCGAAAGATGTGCTTGTTAGGTGAATTGGACATTCTGAATTCTCCCTCACTGTACCTGAACAGGCACCGGAGTGTGGCGGCTAGGGGCTTTTCACAGTAACTTCATTGCAGTGTTAATGTATGCCTACTTGTGACATAATAAAGATTATTATTAAGTACTGTTTTGCTCCACTTTTTGAAGGAAAGATATTATTTCATTGGAGGCGGTTCAGAGAAGTTCACGAGGATGATCCCTGGTAAGGAGGGATTGTGTTATGTGCAAAGATTAAGCAGATTGGGACTCTTCGGAATTTATAAGAATGAGAGGTGATCTCATTGAAACATAGAGGGTGCAACTGAATGGGTAAAAAATAGAGTCTCGTTTTGGCACATTTAGCAGGGTGTTTCTTGGCACCTGCAGCCCCGAGAACGCTATCAAACCTGACTTTTTTTTGGCCTTGGCGAGGATCGCCCCGCTGAGGCCACACTTCTCGTCAGTGCAGGTAGAGATCGGGACAACATTTTAAAATGCTGCCACGCTTTCTCGCCGCCCCCCCCCCCCCCCAACATCCCAATTTACTTGTTACAGGGCCTTCGAACCCCTCCTCACCCCCATCCCACCTCATAAGGGTAAAGCACCCCAGGGCCCAATCTCTGGCACATTTAGCGTGGCCAATCACCTACCCTGCACATCTTTGGGTTGTGCTGGTGAGACCCATGCAAACGAACCCGGGTCCTCAGCGATGTGAGGCAGTAGTGCTAACCACTGTGCCGCCCTGCGATTTCACACAATGGCTGTGAGAGCTGTGCGCACCCTCACCTCCAACCAATGTGGAAATATTTAATTTGTTTTTATCTTTTGAAGTTGATGACAATCTATTAATGTATGCATAATTAAGACAAAGAATAAAGAACAATGCAGCACAGGAACCCTTCGACCCTCCAAGCCTGTACCGGTCATACCAACCTTGGCCAAAACCCTCAGCACTTCCTTGTGCCGAATGCCTCTATATCCATCCTATCCATATATTTGTCAGGATGCCTTTAAGCATTAAGGATTTTGTGTCGCGGGTTGTTTACACAGCAATTAAATTGAATCTCAAATTAAATTGAGTTCTAAACCAACTAGTAGATTCAATGCAGCAGGATTTGCTGACACAGCTATTAAGTGGGATGTGAACATGGTAAAATTGACAAATTTATGAATAGTTAAGAGGATGATTTTTAAAGGGGATTTTACAATGAAACATAGGAAATAGGAGCAGGAGTAGGTCAATTGGCCCTTTGAGTTTGCTCCGTCATTTATTATGATCATGGCTGATCATCCAACTGAGTAACCTGTTCCTCCTTTCCTGCCATATCCTTCGACCCATTTAGCCCCAAGAGCTATATCTAACCCAATCTTGAAAATATACAATGTTTTGGCCTCAACTACATTTTTTGGAAGAGAATTCCACAGGCTCACCACTCTTCGGGTGAAGAAATGTTTCCTCATCTCTGTCCTAGATGATTTATCCAGTATCCTTAGACTGTGACTCCTGGTTCTGGACTCCCCCACCATCGGGAACATCCTTCCTGCATCTACCCTGGCTAGTCTTGTTAGAATTTTATAGGTTTCTACAAGATCACCTTAATTCTTCAAAACTCCAGCGAATATAATCCTAACCGAATCAAGTTCTCCTCATACGTCAGTTCCCCATCCCAGGAAACAGTCTGGTAAACCTTCACTGCACTCCCTCTATATCAAGAACATGCTTCCTCAGATAAGGAGACCCAAAACTGCACATAATATTCTAGGTGCGGTTGAAGTACATTTATTTATGTTAACAGATTTATGAGTTTCTCAAAATCTTCACAATGTTATTTTAAGGTATGCAAGTTCCGTAAATAGTGAATAATGGTTAAGGGGAATTGGGGGGGTGCGAATGCAAGGTGAAGTTTAGGGGACCTCACACTCATCTCCTGAACTAGGCCAATGACCCAGCAAACAAAGGTGGGCAATTTAACCTGGCCAACTCGTCATTTACCCTTCTCATCGCTGCCTCAGGCGACTGTGAACATTGGTGGATTCAGCACATGCCCGTCCCTGCCACCCTGCTATGTAGATAGCATGGTTGGGCACTGCTGTCAGGAGGCAGGATCACAACATCAGGTAATCCCGTTAATCCTGGATTCCTGCCTCCAAGATGAAAGTCCAGTCCTATGTCGCTATTTATAAAGCCCCAGATTACATTTGCCTCAGTAACCAAATTCTCAACCTGCCCTGCCACCTTCGGCGGCTCGTGCACATCCACCCTCTGATCCGTCTGCTCCTGCACACTCTTTACAACTATATACTTATTTTATATTCCCTTTTCTCATTTCCCCCTGCCAAAAGGCATCACTTCATAATTCCCTGCATTTCATCTGCCACATGTCCACCCAGACCACCACCAGCCTTTCCATGCCCTGAGGGCAGCACAGTAGCTAGCACTGCTGCCTCACAGCATTAGGGACCCGGGTTCAATTCCGGCCTCGGATGGCTGTCTATGTGGAGTTTGCAATTTCTCCCCGTGTCTGAGTGGGCTTCCTCTGGGCGCTCGGGTTTCCTCCCACAGTCCAAAGATCTTCAGGTTAGGTGGATTAACCTATGCTAATAAATTGTCCCTTGGTATCCAAAGATGTGTAGGTTAGGTGGGTTTATTGGATTATGGAGATGGGGCAGGGAGTGGGGCTAAGTAGGGTGCTCTTTCAGAGGGTCGGTGCAGACATGATAGACAGAATGGCCTCCTTCTGCACAGTGGTGATGCTATGATTTTAATATCTATCACTATCCTTTTCACAGTTTGAAATCTTTATAACTTTTTTGTAATTTGCAAATTTTGAGATTCTGCCCTGTATACCCAACCTGATCTTCCTCCTCATCCTGCCCAAGTGAATGCAAACCACCACTGACAAGAACTGCTGAGAAAATAATTCAAGATGAAGCATCAGTAGACAACAAGCGAAGGACTTGCCTACGTGACACCCAAGTCTAGGTCATTAATATAGATCAAGAAAAGCAGCGATCTTAACACTGACCACCGGAAAATCTGACTATTTATTGTCCTCCAGTCTGTTCCCCATCACTCACTGTTTCTTTTCACTAGCCAACTTCATGTCCAGGATGCCATTGTCCCATTTTACCATGGACTTCAACTTTGCTGACAGGCCTCTTATGTGGCACTTTACCAAACACCAAACATCTTTTGGAAGTTCACGTACATCACATCAACCACATCTCCCTCATCAACCCTCTTTGTTACTGCATCAAAACCTCAATCAAATCAGTTAAACAAGATTTGCCCTTAAAAAAATCTTTGCTGACTTTCTTTAAATAATTCACACTTGTCTGACTGTTAACTTTGTATCAGATTATCATTTCAAAATGTTTTCCCATCATCAAGGTTACAGCAATTGGTCTGTAGTTGCTGGGCTTATCAGCACACTCCTTCTTAACAAAAAGGCAGCATTTGCTATTCTCCAGTCCTCTGGCACCACCTGGTTAACAAAGAAGGGTTGGAAGATTGCAGCCATTGCCTCTGAAATTACCACTCTACTGCCCTCAATATACATAGATACATAGAAGATAGGAGCAGGAGGAGGTCTTTTGGCCCTTCGAGCCTGCTCCGCCATTCATCACGATCATGGCTGATCATCCAACTCAATAGCCTAATCCTGCTTTCCCCCCATAGCCTTTGGTCCGATTCTCCCCAAGTGCTATATCCAGCTGCCTCTTGAATATATTCAAAGTTTTAGCATCAACTACTTCCTGTGGTAATGAATTCCACAAGCCCACCACTCTGTGTGAAGAAGTGTCTCCTTATCTCTGTCCAAAATGGTTTACCCTGAATCCTCAGGCTGTGACCCCTGGTTCTGGACAGACCTTTCATTGGTAACATCTTCCCTGCATCTACCCTGTCTAGTCCTGTTAGAATTTTATAAGTCTCTATGAGATCCCCCCTCATTCTTCTGAACAGCGAGAACAATCCCAACCTAGTCAATCTCTCCTCATATGACAGTCCCGTCATCCCTGGAATCAGTCTGGTAAACCTTCGCTGCACCCCCTCGAGGGCAAGAACATCCTTCCTCAGAGGAGACCAAAACTGCACACAATACTCCAAGCGTGGCCTCACCAAGGCCCTGTACAATTGCAACATATCCCTGCTTCTATACTCGAAACCTCTTGCAATGAAGGCCAACATACCATCAGCCTTCTTTGCCGCCTGCTGCACCTGCATGCTTACCTTCAGCGAATGGTCTCGCTGCACACTCCCCTCTCCCAATTTACAACCATTCAGGTAGTAATCTGCCTTCCTGTTTTTGCTTCCAAAATGAATAACCTCACACTTATCCAAATTATACTGCATCTGCCATTGGTTTGCCCACTCGCCCAACCTGTCCAGATCTTGCTGTAGGATCCCTGCATCCTCGTCACAACTCACCCTCCCTCCTAATTTGGTACCATCTGCAAACTTTGAGATGCTACATTTTGTTCCCTCATCCAAATCATTAATATATATTGTGAATAGCTGGGGTCCCAGCACCGATCCCTGCAGTACCGCACTGGTTACTGCCTGCCAATTTGAAAAGGACCCATTAATCCCTACTCTTTGTTTCCTCTCAGCCAACCAGTTTTCTAGCCACCTCAATACATTTCCCCCAATTCCATGCGCTTTAATTTTGCACAACAATCTCTGATGCGGGACTTTGTCAAACGCCTTCTGAAAGTACTAATATATCACATCGACTGGCTCCCCCTTGTCGACTGTACTGGTTATCTCTTCAAAGAATTCCAACAGATTTGTCAAGCATAATTTTCCTTTCATAAATCAATGCTGACTCGGACTGATCCTGCCACTGCTTTCTAAATGTTCTGCTATAAAGTCCTTGATAATGGATTCAAGCATTTTCCCCACTACCGTCTGCTTTCTCTCTACCTCTATTTTTGAATATCGGAGTAACGTGAGCTACCCTCCAATCTGCAGGGACAGTTCCAGAGTCTATAGAATCCCAGAAGATGACCACCATAGCATCCACTATTTCCAGAGCCACCTCCTTAAGTACTCTGGGATGCAGATTCTCAGGCCCTGGGGATTTATCCGCCTTCAATCGCATCAGTTTTCCCAGCACCATTTCTCTACTAATGTTGATCTCCCTCAGTTCTCCCCTCTCACTAAACCTTTCATTCTCCAACATTTCTGGGATCTGATTTGTGTCCTCATTTATGAAGACAGAATCAAAGTATGTATGTAATTGCTCAGCCATTTCTTTGTCCCTTATTATGCATTCCCCTGTTTCTGTCTGCAGTGGGCCTACATTTCTCTTTACCAATCTCTTTCTCTTCACATATCTGTAGAAACTCTTAGTGCCAGTCTTTATGTTCCCTGCAAGCTTCCTTTCGCACTGTACTTTCTCCTTTTTAATCAATCCCTTTGTCATTCTTTGCTGAATTCTAAACTGCCCCCAATCCTCAGACCTATTATTTTTCTTGGCCAATCTGTATGCTTCTTTCTTGGATTGGATACTATTTCTAATTTCCTTTGTAAGCCATGGATTGGCCCTCTTAGCCTCTTTGCTTTTGTGCCAGACAGGAATGAACAGTTGCTGTAGTTCCTCCATGCGTTCCTTGAATGTTTGACGTTGTCTATCCACTGTCATCCCTTTAAGTAACTCTCCCCAATCTATCAAGGCCAACTCACGCCTCATAGCCTCATAGTTCCCTTTATTAAGATTCAGCACCCTAGTCTCCGAATCAACCACTTCACTCTCCATCTTGATAAAAAATTCTCTCATGTTATGGTCGCTCATCCCCAATGGGTCTCGTACAGCCAGATTGGCAATAGTTCCCTTCTCATTACACTGTACCCAGTCGACGATGGCCTGCGCTCTAGTTGGTTCCTCCACATATTGGTCAAGAACACCATCCCGTATACACTCCAGGAATTCCTCCTCTATGGCATTGTGGCTAATTTGATTTGCCCAATCTATGTGAAGATTAAAATCACCCATGATCACCGATATTCCCTTGTTACATGCATCACTAATTTCTTGTTCAATGCCATTCCCAACCTCACCAGTGCAGTTTGGGGGTCTATATATGACACCCACTAATGTTTTTTGTCCCTTGGTATTTCTCAACTATACCCATACAGATTCCACATTGTCAGAGCTAATATCCTTTCTCACTACTGTGTTAATTTCCTCTTTAACCATCAGTGCCACACCACTACCTTTTCTTTTATGCCTGTCCTTCCTAAATACTGAGCACCCTGGGACATTCAGTTCCCATCCCTGTTCACCCTGCAGCCATGTCTCCGTAATCCCAATTATATCAAAAATATCCTCAGATACATCCTGGTGACTTATCAATTTTAAGTAGTCAACCTTTCTAATATCTCCCCGTTATCGATTCTTAGCCCATCCAGTTTTTCAACTACCTTCTCTTTCACTATGGCCTGAACTTTCAGGATGGCAAACCTGAGGTGTCCGCCATTCTGAAAATCAGCGCGTAACTCATCCCCGCTGACACCAATAGGCCTGCTGCCATTTCATGCTCAACTGAGCATTGATTGGCAGCAGACAGGACCTCCGTCCGCCCTCGGATGGAAGTCCAGTCTTTCCAGGCACAGCGCTGCAGTGGCCATAAGAGGTACTGCAGCACTCTGCCTGAGCCTAACTCCCGGGTCCACTCTTCAGGTAAGTACCGGGGTCTGGGGGGGAAGGAGGGTAGAGGATGCCCAGGGGCTTTGGGAGAGGGGCAATTTTGGTACAGGCTGGGTTGTGGGGCAGTGGGGTGGGGGGGATATAAAGCTCCCAGGTCTCGGAAGGGACCATGCTCCAAATCTGAAGGGATCTTCAGATTGAGGCACCGTACTTCCCACCCAAGACGGAGATCTGTAACTATTTCAAATTGAGACTGGGTGGTAAAAAGCCTTTAAGTGGCCATTAAATGACTACTTAAGGGCTTTAATAGTGGCAAGGGCCGGCTTCCTGCCAAAGGTCCTCCCCATCCCACTGAGAAACTGCATTGGGGTTAGGAAGGGCAGGATCCCGAAGGGAATCCCATCCATGTAACGTTAATCTCCTCCACCCCCACCCCTTCCCAGTCAGAACCCACGGCGGTGGAGCTAACATTCCGGCCAATGATGGGGGGGGGGGTTAATAGGATAAGACAGGGTCTTCTCAAGATGGACTTGGAGCAGCTACTTGTTGGAAAATCCACATCACAGCAGTAGGAGTCATTCAGAAAAGAAAGAGAGAGAGCACAAAGTCAACATGTTCCCGTAAAGATAAAGAGTGGGACCAAAATGTCCACAGAACCCTGGATGTCAAGGCAAATACAGGATTGGATAAGGAAACAAAAAGAAAGTTAATGGCGGATACAGGGGGCTAAAAATAGTGGATGCCCCAAAGGAGTATAGAAAATTCATGGGGTAGCAAGGAAAGAGTAGGGCCCATGAGGGACCAAAGTGACAACTTGTGTGTTGAGCCGAAGGATGCAGGTGAGGTATTAAATTAGTATATTGCATCTGAATTCACTATGGAGAAGGCTGATGTAGGTATAGAAAGCAGGGATAGGGACTGTGATATAATTGAACAGATCAGCATTGCGAAGGCGGAGGTGTCAGCAGCTTTAGCGGGCTTAAAAATGGATAAATCCCCAAGCCCAGATGAAATGTATCTCAGGCTGTTGTAGGAGGCAAGAGAGGAGATTGCAGGGGCTCTGAAGTTAATCTTCCAATTCTCTCTGGCTACAGATGAGGTGCTAGAGGACTGAGGTCATTTAATATGGTACCATTATTCAAGAAGGGAAGAAGGGAAAAACCAGATAATTAAAGGCCAATGAGTCCAACATCAGTGGTAGGGAAATTACTGGAAAAATTCTGAGGGACTGAATTAATCTCCAATTGGGAAAGGCAACGATTAATCAACGATAATCAGCATGGCTTTGTCAAGGGGAGATCATGTCTAACAAATTTGAATGAATTTTTCAAGGAGGTGACTAGATGTGTAGATGAGAGCAATGCAGTTGATGTAGTCTACTGTAAAAAGGTCTTTTCTATTGATTCACTTACTTCCCCTTTATTTTTGCTGTTATCATTTTTGATCCATGGATGTGTAATGGACATGTATCTTTAAGTCAAGTGGCAGAGAGAATGAGGAATTCAAGAAGTTGCAATATAGTACATGGTGCTGCTAGCTTTGGACAACAGAACCAAAAGTTTGTGGCACCTGAGGGATGAGTGGGACCCATTTCGATTGGTTGGCTGGGGGCAAATAAATTGGCCAAAAGGCCATATTCTACCCAGTAACAAGAGGTGATTAGGTCCTACTCAAATGAGATGATTTTCAGAGATCTAAGGAAAGAAGAGTTGAGACCTGGGCACACGGGGACAAGGCTGTGAGTTAGGTATTCCATTACAGGCTGCAAACAGAGACCTGGATCTGAATGCTTACTTTGAAGGAAAGATCTACTTAGAGGCAACCATCTGAAACAAATACTTTTTTTCCCTTAGACTTATTACTTTCACCCCGCTCTTCTCCTCTGTGCTTGTTTGTTTTGTGTGTGTGTTTGTGTTTGGGGGGTGTATATGGAAGGTGGGGGGCAAGATAAGGTGGGGGATTAGGAATTAGATGGTAGTTAACCAATTGTATTTACTGCATATTTCATTATAGTTCTTGTTATAAATAAAAAGTAATTGTGTTTGAACTTACAAATATAATGATTGTAATTATTGGACAGCCGAGGACCAAAGACTTCGAATATTTTCCTAAGAATTATTGGTCAATTCAATTATGTTGCGACTTTGGGTCAGAGGGGGCTGCAATTGACCGTGCCCTAGCCCAGGATGTTGTAACACATGGACTTCAGTAAGGCTTTTGACAAGGGAGGCCAATCAAGAAGGTAAGAGCTCACGGAATCCAGAGCAATTAGGCAAATTGGATTCAAAATTGGCTAAGTGGCAGGAGGCAGAGGGAGTTGGTCGAAGGTTGTTTTTGTGACTGGAAGCCGGTGTCCAGTGGTGTACTGTCGGGATTGGTGCTGGGTCCCTTGCTTTTTGTAGTGTACATTAATGATTTAGATAGGAATGTGCACATTTTTGGACTGTGGGAGGAAACCGGAACACCCGGAGGGAACCCACGCAGACACGATGAGAAAGTGCAAACTCCACACCGTAGCCGGAGGCCGGAATTAAACCCGCGTCCCTGGAACTGTGAGGTAGCAGTGCTAACCATCGTGCCACCGTGCTGTCCCTAATCAGTATGATCAGTAAATTCGCAGACGACCCAAAAATTGGTGTGGTAAATAGCGAGGATGAAAGACTTAGATGACAGGGCGATATAGGCGGGTTGGGTAAGAGAACAGTGGCAAATGGAATTTAACCCTGAAAAGTGTGATGTGATGTATTTTGGGAGCACTAACAAGGCAAGAGAATACACAATGAACGGTCAGACGCTAGGAACTACAAAGGACCAGAGGGACCTTTGGGTATATGTCCATAGGTCCCTGAAGGCAGCAGGACAGGTAAATAAGATGGTTACAAAGGCATATAGGACACTCACCTTTATTAGCTGAGGCATAATCTATAAAAGCAGGGAGGTTGTGAAGGAATATAAAAGTGCCATTAGGCCTTAGCAGTTCCGGACGCCACACTCTATAGGATGCGATTGCACTTGAAGGGTGCAGAGGATATTCACCAGGATGTTCCCTGGGCTGGAGTGCTTCAGCTATGAAAAGAGGCTGGCTAGGCTAGGTTATTTTCCTTAGAATACAGGCTGTGAAGGGACCTGATTGAGATGTGCAAAATTATGAAGGACAGAGAGGAAGAAACATTTCCACTTAGTAGAGGGGTCAATAACCAGGGGGCATAGATTTAAGGTAAGGGGCAGGAGATTGAGGCGATTTGAAGAAAAACCTTTTCACCCAGAAGGTGGTAGGAATCAGGAACTCATTGCTTTAAAAGGAGGTAGAGGCGGGAACCCTCACAATATTGAAGAAGCATTTAGATGAGCCCTTGAAACACCATTGTATAAAAGGCTCCAGACCAAATGCTGGAAAATAGGATTAGAATAGATCGATGCTTTCTGGCCAACGCAGACACAATGGTCTGAAGAGCTTCTTTCTGTGCCGTATAACTCTGAGTAGATCCAACACAGTTTCATTCCTGTTGGACTAGAAACACATTGGTTAAGGAACTTCTCCTGTTCGTATTTTAGCAATTCCTCTCCCTCTTTACCCTTGATTCTGCTATTCTCCCCAGTCTGCATTTGTGTAATTGAACTCACCTATTACTACTCTATTGGTTTTATATTTCTTGGAATGTTGCCAACAGAGTTC
This sequence comes from Scyliorhinus torazame, assembly GCF_047496885.1. Classification (NCBI taxonomy): domain Eukaryota; kingdom Metazoa; phylum Chordata; class Chondrichthyes; order Carcharhiniformes; family Scyliorhinidae; genus Scyliorhinus; species Scyliorhinus torazame. Next base: position 301,723,799 of record NC_092712.1, read on the forward strand.
CTCTTCTATTGCCTACTCATCTCTCAGCAATCTAAAGTAAACACCCAGCAATGTAAATACCCAGCAGTCTCACTGTCACTCAACATTCAGTCTGTCAACCCTCTAGTATATTGTCCTTCTGTAGAACAGCAATACCAAGGTTTTCCGAACTGTGGGTTAGGACCCCCAGCGGGATCTCAGGATAAGATGTTGGGGTCATGAGCTCTAAGGCCATAATGGCGGTCTTGTAGCAGAGACACTTCATCGGAGAAGTCTTGGGATGGGATTCGAGCCCCCATGCTACATGTGCTCAATTTTTCTTTCCTGGCACACAGTTCACCGGGTGGGGAGTGAACAAGCTTTCTATGGGCAACCTCAGTGTCTGCCTTGAGCGCGTTCAATTTTTCCTGGTATCCAATTCGTGTCCCAGCAATACCCAGAAATACAGCTCAAGCTTATATTGTGGAAATCCTCAAAGCTATTATAAACAATTTTGCTGGGCTCGAGACCATGATAAATTCACCAATTTAAGCCTCTCGTGTCTGCAGCTGACTGAAGCTGCCCTGTATTACTTTGTTCTCAGACTCAGTTATGGAAAGCAGTCTCAGTAGGCCCAGTGAGTGAGTTAACATTCAGAAGTCTTAGGAGCTACGCCGCCGAAAGCTGGTGATTCCAAACAAACCTGTTGGACTTTAACCTGGTGTTGTAAGATTTCTTACTGTGCCCATCCCGGTCCAACGCCAGCATCCCCATGTCATGAGTTAACATTGTCACAAAATAGGTTGAATTTGAAATCACCAATCATTGGATGTCTAATGTTCATGTGAGTGTTAATAATTAAATATTGATGGTCACTATCGTGCTTCCCCCTCCCACTGTCAGGAACCAAGGGCAACCCCTCCCTCCTCGGTTCAACAACTCCAAAGTTTCACTTAGGTTCACATCAAGTCTGAGGCATTAAAATGGGGTCATACCGGGAAAAGGTTTGGGAAGCATTGTGTAATGCCATCCTGGATCAATAACACAGTATGTAGATTGCCCGACCAGAGGAAGGGCAATATTGGATTTAGTACTTGGTAATGAACCAGGGCAAGTGATAGATTTGTTAGTGGGGGAGCATTTTGGAGATAGTGACCACAATTCTGTGACTTTCACTTTAGTAATGGAGAGGGATAGGTGCGTGCAACAGGGCAAGGTTTACAATTGGGGGAAGGGTAAATACGATGTTGTCAGACAAGAATTGAAGTGCATAAGTTGGGAACATAGGCTGGCAGGGAAGGACACAAGTGAAATGTGGAACTTGTTCAAGGAACAGGTGCTACGTGTCCTTGATATGTATGTCCCTGTCGGGCAGGGAAGAGATGGTCGAGTGAGGGAACCATGGTTGACAAGAGAGGTTGAATGTCTTGTTAAGAGGAAAAAGGAGACTTATGTAAGGCTGAGGAAACAAGGTTCAGACAGGGCATTGGAGGGATACAAGATAGCCAGGAGGGAACTGAAGAAAGGGATTAGGAGAGCTAAGAGAGGGCATGAACAATCTTTGGCGGGTAGGATCAAGGAAAACCCCAAGGCCTTTTACACATATGTGAGAAATATGAGAATGACTAGAGCGAGGGTAGGTCCGATCAAGGACAGTAGCGGGAGATTGTGTATTGAGTCTGAAGAGAAAGGAGAGGTCTTGAACGAGTACTTTTCTTGTGTATTTACAAATGAGAGGGGCGATATTGTTGGAGAGGACAGTGTGAAACAGATTGGTAAGCTCGAGGAAATACTTGTTTGGAAGGAAGATGTGTTGGGCATTTTGAAAAACTTGAGGATAGACAAGTCCCCCGGGCCTGACGGGATATATCCAAGGATTCTATGGGAAGCAAGAGATGAAATTGCAGAGCCGTTGGAAATGATCTTTTCGTCCTCACTGTCAACAGGGGTGGTACCAGGGGATTGGAGAGTGGCGAATGTCGTGACCCTGTTCAAAAAAGGGACTAGGGATAACCCTGGGAATTACAGGCCAGTTAGTCTTACTTCGGTGGTAGGCAAAGTAATGGAAAGGGTACTGAAGGATAGGATTTCTGAGCATCTGGAAAGACACTGCTTGATTAGGGATAGTCAGCACGGATTTGTGAGGGGTAGGTCTTGCCTTACAAGTCTTATTGAATTCTTTGAGGAGGTGACCAAGCATGTGGATGAAGGTAAAGCAGTGGATGTAGTGTACATGGATTTTAGTAAGGCATTTGATAAGGTTCCCCATGGTAGGCTTCTGCAGAAAGTAAGGAGGCATGGGATAGTGGGAAATTTGGCCAGTTGGATAACGAACTGGCTAACCGATAGAAGTCAGAGAGTGGTGGTGGATGGCAAATATTCAGCCTGGATCCCAGTTACCAGTGGCGTACCGCAGGGATCAGTTCTGGGTCCTCTGCTGTTTGTGATTTTCATTAATGACTTGGATGAGGGAGTTGAAAGGTGGGTCAGTAAATTTGCAGACGATACGAAGATTGGTGGAGTTGTGGATAGTAAGGAGGGCTGTTGTCGGCTGCAAAGAGACATAGATAGGATGCAGAGCTGGGTTGAGAAGTGGCAGATGGAGTTTAACCCTGAAAAGTGTGAGGTTGTCCATTTTGGAAGGACAAATATGAATGCGGACTACACGGTTAACGGTAGAGTTCTTGGCAATGTGGAGGAGCAGAGAGATCTTGGGGTCTATGTTCATACATCTTTGAAAGTTGCCACTCAAGTGGATAGAGCTGTGAAGAAGGCCTATGGTGTGCTCGCGTTCATTAACAGAGGGATTGAATTTAAGAGCAGTGAGGTGATGATGCAGCTGTACAAAACTTTGGTAAGGCCACATTTGGAGTACTGTGTACAGTTCTGGTCGCCTCATTTTAGGAAGGATGTGGAAGCTTTGGAAAAGGTGCAAAGGAGATTTACCAGGATGTTGCCTGGAATGGAGAGTAGGTCTTACGAGGAAAGGTTGAGGGTGCTAGGCCTTTTCTCATTAGAACGGAGAAGGATGAGGGGCGACTTGATAGAGGTTTATAAGATGATCAGGGGAATAGATCGAGTGGACAGTCAGAGACTTTTTCCCCGGGTGGAACAAACCATTACGAGGGGACATAAATTTAAGGTGAAAGGTGGAAGATATAGGAGGGATATCAGAGGTAGGTTCTTTACCCAGAGAGTAGTGGAGGCATGGAATGCACTGCCTGTGGAAGTAGTTGAGTCAGAAACATTAGGGACCTTCAAGCAGCTATTGGATAGGTACATGGATTACAGTAAAATGATAGTGTAGATTTATTTGTTCTCAAGGGCAGCACGGTAGCATTGTGGATAGCACAATTGCTTCACAGCTCCAGGGTCCCAGGTTCGATTCCGGCTTGGATCATTGTCTGTGCGGAGTCTGCACATCCTCCCCGTGTCTGCGTGGGTTTCCTCCGAGTGCTCCGGTTTCCTCCCACAGTCCAAAGATGTGCAGGTTAGGTGGATTGGCCATGATAAATTGCCCTTAGTGTCCAAAATTGCCCTTGGTGTTGGGTGGAGGTGTTGAGTTTGGGTAGGGGGATCTTTCCAAGAGCCGGTGCAGACTCAAAGGGCCGAATGGCCTCCTTCTGCACTGTAAATTCAATGATAATCTATGATTAATCTAGGACAAAGGTTCGGCACAACATCGTGGGCCGAAGGGCCTGTTCTGTGCTGTATTTTCTATGTTCTATGTTCTATGCACCCCCATCGCCTCCTTTCTTTTTCCCTTCACCATCTCCCCTGCTACACGGTCGCCATGAATGTTTAATCCCGTTCCTGATATGTTTCAGTCAGGTCTCCATTATAGCCATTATATCATAACCTCACATAATAACTTGTGCCTGTAACTCATCAAACTTATTTGTAACACACCTTGCATTAACACTCCTTGAATTCCAACAACTTGCTAATCTAGTTAATTGTTGACATTTATTTCCTGCTATTATTACATCATGCTTTGTTGCCGTTGGCCTCCTATTCATTTATGATCAACCACACCCTCACCTATACCTTTGATACCTTGGTCCCCAATAAAACCAGTATTCGCTCTCTCACCACGGCGGTTCCCTTCAGTCCAAAGGACACAAACTTGAAAGGAAATAGCCTTTTTAAGCATCCACTGCCACATCTAGCTGGACCACTTAAAACACTTCTGGGTTCTGCTCTTGTTTGCTACAACTGTGCACAATCCCAATGTCACCCGAGAAGGCAGAGCAAACACCCAGATTTTGTATTCTGCACCAAACCATCTTCTAAAAACCCATCCCCTGTCCTCTCCACTCTCACTTCCATCCATGTGGAGACTTCCTTGTCATACTTGAGACCATCCGATCAGCTGCCTGGGCTATGTTCCTCCCTTCCACAAGCCCACTGGCCAAACTTCCCCATAAGCTCCTTTCTGTCCTAGCTCTGAACACACATCCATCTTGAGCTTCTCATCTATCTCCTTACAAGCCCTCTCCGATCTCATCCTGTCCATGAGATCCAGCTCTTGCTCTCCTGACCCTACTCCCAGCAAACTGCAAGCCACTCAATCTCCCCTCCTGGTCGATATTGTTAGTATTTCTCTCTCTTCAGGTGTTGCCCCTCTCCCCTTCAAATCTATCATTAATCCTCTCCTCAAAAAAAACAACTTTATTGGCCCCAATCCTTGTAAACTACTATCCCACCTCGAACCTCCCTTTCCACTCAAGTCTTTAAAACTGTTGGGCGGGATTCTCCAATCACGCGGCAGAGTGTCCACACCGTCATAAATGCCGTCGTGTTTTACAACGGCATGAACGGGCCGCTGCCAGGATTCATTCTGGCCTCTACAGGGGGTCAGCACGGCGCTGGAGCGGTTTGTGCCGCACCAGCTGCTGATCCCGGTGCGAACTGTGCGCTGCGGGATCCGTACATGCGCAGTGGTGTTGGCGGCAATGCGCACATGCGCAGTGGCCTCCTTCAACGCGCCAGCCACGACGCAACATGGCGCAGAGCTACAGGGGACAACGCGTAGAAAAGGAGGCCCCCAGCTAGAGAGGCCGTCCCGCCGATTGGTGGGCCCCAATCGCGGGCCAGGCCACATCGGAGGTCCCCCACCCCCCCACCCCTCTGCCCCCCCCTTCCCCCTTCCCCACTCTCCTTTCCCTCCCCTTCCCCCCTTCCCTCCCGCCCCTTTCCCCTCCCTTCCCCCCCTTTACCCCCCCTCTGCCCCTTCCCCCCTCCCCTTCCCCCCTTCCCTTTCCCCCCTCTCCCCCCCCTTTACCCCTCCCTTTACCCCCCCTTCCCCCCTCCCTTTACCCCCTTCTCTCCCTCTCCCCCTCCCTTCCCCCCTCTCCCACCCCCCTTTTCCCCTCCCTTTCCCCCCCCTCCCCCTCCCTTTACCCCCCTCCCCCTCCCTTTACCCCCCTCCCCCTCCCTTTACCCCCCTCCCTTTACCCCCCTTTACCCCCCTTCTCCCCCTCCCCCTTCCTTTACCCCCCTCCGCCCCTTCCTTTACCCCCCTCCCTTTACCCCCCTTCTCCCCCTCCCTTTACCCCCCTTCTCCCCCTCCCCCCTTCCTTTACCCCCCTTCTCCCCCTCCCCCCTTCCTTTACCCCCCCTCCCCCCCTTCCTTTACCCCCCTCCCCCCCCCTCCTTTACCCCCCTCCCCCCCCTTCCTTTACCCCCCTCCCCCCCTTCCCCCCCTTCCTTTACCCCCCTCCCCCCCTTCCTTTACCCCCCCCTTCCTTTACCCCCCTTCCTTTACCCCCCTCCCCCCTTCCTTTACCCCCCTTCTCCCCCTCCCCCTCCCTTTACCCCCCTTCTCCCCCTCCCCCCTTCCTTTACCCCCCTCCCCCCTTCCTTTACCCCCCTTCTCCCCCTCCCCCTCCCTTTACCCCCCTTCTCCCCCTCCCCCCTCCCTTTACCCCCCTCCCCTCCCTCCCCCTCCCTTTACCCCCCTCCCCTCCCCCCCCTCCCTTTACCCCCCCTCCCCTCCCTCCCCCCTCCCTTTACCCCCCCTCCCCTCCCTCCCCCCTCCCTTTACCCCCCCTCCCCTCCCTCCCCCCTCCCTTTACCCCCCCTCCCCTCCCCTCCCTCCCCCCTCCCTTTACCCCCCCTCCCCTCCCCTCCCTCCCCCCTCCCTTTACCCCCCCTCCCCTCCCTCCCCCCTCCCTTTACCCCCCCTCCCCTCCCTCCCCCCTCTACCCCCCTTCTCCCCCCTCCCTTTACCCCCCCTTCCCTCCCCTCCCCTCACCCCCTTCTCCCCCCTCCCTTTACCCCCCCTTCTCCCCCTCCCCTCCCCCTCCCCTCACCCGACTTCGCCCACATCTGAGTTCATCTGCTGCCGAAATCCTCGGACATACCTTTGTTACCTCTCAATTTAATTATTCAAATGCAGTCCTAGCTGATCTCTCACAATCTACTCTCCATTACCTTGGGGTCATCCAAAACTCTACTGCCCACTTAACCCGCAGCAAGCCTTGTTCCCCTAACACTCCTGTTCCCGCCCTATTTTAATATTCTCATCCTAGTTTTCAAATCCTTCCATTGCCTCACCACCCGCATCCTGTAATCTCTTCCAGCTCCACAACCCTCTGAGGTATCTGCACTCATCTAATTTTGGGCATCTCTGATTTTAAACACTCCACCATTGGTGAATGTGCCTTAAGTCGCCTGGGCCCTAAGCTCAGAAATTCCTCTGCCAGACCTGCTGAATCTTTGCAGCACTCCTGCACCTTGCCTTCCTCCTTTAATAATAATCATCTTTATTAGTGTCACAAGTAGGCTTACATTAATGCTGCAATGAAGTTACTATGAAAAGCCTCTAGTCGCCACATTCCAGCGCCTGTTCGGGTTCACGGAGGGAGAATTCAGAATGTCCAATTCACCTAACCAGCATGTATTTCGGGACTTGTGGGAGGAAACCGGAGCGCCCGGAGGAAACCCACGCAGACACGGGGAGAACGTGCAGACTCCGCACAGACAGCGACCCAAGCCAGGAATCGAACCAACAGTGCTACCCTTTAAGACACTCCTAAAAACCCCACCACATCTTCGGCTTCTGGCCATCTGACCTAACATCTCTGGGGTGTCCAATTTTGTTTGATAATGTTCCTGTGAAGAACATTGGGACGCTTTGTTGCCTGAAAGTAGGGGGAAGGCTATATAAATGGAAGTACATATGCGCCTCTCAGCTTCTGTGTCCTGGTGCTGCCTAATTTTGGAACTGAAATTTGTTTAAATCCCCCAGGGGAAGGGCATTGGCGCTCAAACTGTCGCAGTGCAAGATCTAACAATACTGGGTTGCATTGCAACTCACAGATACAAATATTGTTCACCTGCTGCACCAGAGAGAGAAAGAGATGTGGGGTTAACTGTCCAGGTGTGAAAGGATGAAAGAGCAGTGATAAGAGACACACACATAAATGACACCCCAGCAAGTGCACAAGTGTTTGAAAACAAACTCGATCTGAAGGGCTTGTTGGCTGCATTGCAAGTGGGTGATGAGCAGGCTCTCAGGTTGTTGGCATGTGCCTGCTGAGGGAGGGAGGGAGTACCTGTCCAGTGATGCCGGTGATGATGGCCACTTTCCTCTTGCCTTGGGCAATTCCAGCTGATGGGGCCGGGCTGTCACCGCCCGCCGCCTCACGCTTCCGATCATTATTCATGGCTGCCAGCTGGGAATCCCGGTACCACCGCCGCCGCCGCTCTCCGACTTTCTGCTGCACGCTTACTACCTCCTCCTGAGATCGAGTGAGCCGCACTTCCGCGTTGTGTCAGAAGCGGCCACTCCGGGGGCTGGGCCGGGCCGCGCCGCTCCGCTCGGTGGCAACCGGCTGCAAGGGCTCAGCGCCGCCCCTAGCAACTGGCCCCGCCTCCTCCCCCACCCCCGACTCTCCTGCGCCTGCGCCGCTCCCGCCGGCGCCGCCGCAGCCTCGCTCCGCCGCCGCCGCTCTTCTCCAGCCGCAGCGCCACCCGCAGCACGGGAGGTGCGCTGCTGGTTGCCAACCAGGGATGACAGAAAATGTTGGACAATCGCGGCAGGTCTGACAGCATCTGTGGAGAGAGAAGGCACTGACGCGTGGACTCTGGACCACTCTTTGTCAAAGCTGGAGAGAACTGGAAATGGTGTCAGATTTATAATGCAGTGGGGGGAGCGCGGAGCGGCGGGACCAGCAGCGGATGAAGAGAGACAAAGATGTCATTCGTGGGCAGAAAGACAAAGGGAATGTAAATGTGGGTGATTATGGCGAAGAAGATAGTGGCGCATAAAGAGATTAGAATGTGTGAATAGCAGAACAGAATCTTCTTTTCAGAAATTAGAAGCGGGAGGAGGTCATTCGAGCCTGCTCCGCCATTCATTGTGATCATGGCTGATCATCAAATTCAATCCCCTGATCCCGTCTACCCCCCATAATCCCCTGACCCCTTTAGCCCCAACAGCTATATCTAATTCCTTCTTGAAATTACACAACGTTTGTCAAAGCGCAACTAGGGACAGTTGGTCCTGTGGGGTCGGGGAGGAATGAACAGTGGTGAGGGCAAAACAGATCGATGAAATAGATTGATAAAAATGGGATGACGGTGGAGGAGAGAGTTCACAGTCTGAAGCTGTTCCTTTCAATTTTTGCCCCATAACCCTACCGGCTCCGATGCCAGCAATTTCTGGCCTTCTGTTCATCAGTTGATTGATTGATCTGCTGAAGCTGCTTCACTCCCAACGATTTTTGAATAATAACTTTTTTTTCTTTCTTCTGATCCCATCCTCGTCATCAATTTTCTTTTTGTTAAATGTTAAATCTTTAGATCCAGCAAAGGGCAGCACAGCGGTGCTGCTGATTGGCTGTTGCGGGGAAACGTTGCATCTTGCATTGCGGTCACTGTATCCAGAACGTGTACCTGAGCAAGACAACCTTTGTGTTCAAGTGAAGGCAAGCATCCAGCAGAGGGGAGCTGCTGATTGGCTGTTGCGGGGAAAATCTGCATCAGTGCATTGCGGTCACTGTATTCGGAACGTGTACCTGAGCAAGGCACCCTTCGTGTTCAAGTAAAGGCAAGCATCCAGCAGAGGGCAGCAGAGCAGAGCTGCTGATTGGCTGTTGTGGGGAAAATTTGCATCAGTGCATTGCGGTCACTGTATCTAGAAGGTGGTTTGTGGAGGAGCTGTTGTCAAGTGACAGTTAAACCCCAAACACTTCTCCAGTGTTTCCCTCCCTACCTCCTCCTCTAACCAAAAAAAACCAATCACCATAAGGATCCCAGCCGAGTAAAGATCAAAAGGGAGACTCGAGAACAGGTAGAAGTAGAAAGAAGTTGAACCGTGACGTCACAGCCTGCAGGTAAGTGATTGGCTGGTGACTGGTAAGTAGTTTTTCTGTGGTGGTTGCTGAGTGAGTGCTTGCTGAGAAGGGGAGTACATTTTTAAAAAAACGTACTGTTGGGAGTTTCCAGCTGAATCCGGTCGGAGTGAGTACAGAATGACTGCTGGGTAAGTAGTAAAGATTTAAATTGTTTGCGCGGGCCCATAACAGCTGGTTGCTGTTCTCGTGCAGGGCGCAGTGGTTGCTGGATAAGTGTTTTATTTTTACCTGTATTTAAGTTGGGCGGTTGCTAAACTCTAGACACTACACTTGTAGTGTCCCCCACCCTTCCACCTCCTCTAACCTAAGGGGTAGAGTGAATATCAGGTAAACTCTTTCTTTTTCTTGTTTTATCTAGAGGGGATGGCAGGGAAGGCAGTGCAATGTTCCTCCTTCAGAATGTTTGCGGTGAGGGTGTTTGCGTCAGTGTCCCTGCTGATTTCACGTGCGGGAAGTGCACCCAACTCCAGCTCCTGAGAAACCGTGTTAGGGAACTGGAGCTGGAGCTGGATGAACTTCAGATCATTCGGGAGGCAGAGGTGGTCATAGATAGTAGCTTCAGGGATGTAGTTACTCCGAAGAATCAAGATAGATGGGTGACGGTGAGAGGGGCTGGGAGGAAGCAGTCAGTGCAGGGACCCTCTGTGGTTGTTCCCCTCAGTAACAAGTATACCGCTTTGGATACTGTTGAGGGGGACAACCTACCAGGGGTAAGCCACGGTGAACGGATCTCCAGCACTGAGTCCGTCCCTGTGGCTCAGAAGGGAAGGAGGCAGAGCAGGAGAGCAATAGTTATTGGGGACTCGATAGTTAGAGGGACAGATAGACGGTTCTGTGGCAACGAAAGAGACTCATGGATGGTATGTTGCCTCCCGGGTGCCAGGGTCCGTGACGTTTCGGATCATGTTTTCAGAATCCTTAAGGGGGCGGGGGAACAGTCACAAGTCATGGTACACAGCGGTACCAACGACAGAGATAAGAGAAGGGACGGGGATTTATAACAGGAATTTAGGGAGCTAGGGTGGAAGCTGAGAGCCAGGACAAACCATGTTGTCATCTCTGTTTTGTTGCCGGTGCCACGCGCTAGCAAGGTGAGGAACAGGGAGAGAGTGCAGATAAACATGTGGCTGCAGGGATGGTGTAGGAGGGAGGGTTTCATTTACGTGTATAATTGGAGCACATTCTGGGGAAGGTGGGACCTGTACAGACAGGATGGTTTGCACCTGAACCAGAGGGGCACAAATATCCTGGGAGGGAAATTTGCTACGGCTCTTCGGGGGGGGATTTGTCAGGGGGATGGGAAAACGAGCTGCAGTCCAGAAACCAGTGTTGAGAGTAGTGAGGTACTGAGGAGGGTATCAAGGTCACAGGAGTGTACCGGCAGACAGAAAGGTGGGTTGAAGTGTGTCTACTTCAATGCAAGGAGCATCCGGAATAAGGTAGGTGAACTTGGAGCGTGGATTGGTACTTGGGACTATGATGTTGTGGCCATTACGGAGACATGGTTAGAATAGGGACAGGAATGGTTGTTGAAAGTTCCGGGCTATAGATATTTCAGTAAGAGTAGGGAAGGTGGTAAAAGAGGTGGATATGGTACTGGGTAATGAGCCGGGCCAAGTGTTAGATTTGGTTATGGGAGATAGTGACCACAATTCAGTGTCTTTCACTATTGCAATGGAGAGGGATAGGGCCATATGGCAGGACAAGGTTTAGAATTGGGGGAGGGGTAATTATGATGCGATTAGGCAAGAATTAGGGAGCATAAGATGGGAACAGAAACTGTCAGGGAAAGGCACAAATGAAAAGTGGAGCTTGTTCAAGGAACAAATACTGCGTGTCCTTGATTGGTATGTCCCTGTCAGGCAGGGAGGAAATGGCCGTGTGAGGGAACCATGGTTCACAAAAGAGGTTGAATGTCTTGTCAAGAGGAAAAATGAAGCGTATGTAAGGATGAGAAAACAAGGTTCAGTTGGGTCGCTTGAGGGTTACAAGGTAGCAAGGATTGAGCGAAAAAAAAGGGCTCAGGAGAGCTAGGAGGGGGCATGAGAAGTCCTTTGCGGGTCGGCTCAAGGAAAACCCCAAGGCGTTTTAATCTTATGTGAGAAATAAAAGAATGACCAGGGTGAGGTATGGCTGGTCAAGGACAGTAGTGGGAACTTGTGCATGGGGTCAGAAAAAATAGGAGAGGCGTTGAATGAATACTTTTCTTCCGTGTTCACCAAGGAGAGGGGCCATATTTTTGAGGATGAGAGTGTGATACAGGCGGGTAGGCTGGAGGAGGTAGATGTTCTGAGGAAGGATGTATTAGCAATTTTGAAAAACCTTAGGGTCGACAAGTCTCCTGGGCCAGATGGGATATATCCAAGGATTCTTTGGGAGGCAAGGGATGAGATTGCAGAGCCTTTGGCTTTGATCTTTGGGTCCTCACTGTCCACGGGGATAGTGCCAGAGGACTGGAGAGTGGTGAATGTTGTTCCTCTGTTCAAAATACGGAATAGGAATGACCCTGGTAATTATAGGCCAGTTAGTCTTACTTCGGTGGTCGGTAAGTTAATGGAAAAGGTCCTGAAGGATAGGATTTATGATCATTTGGAAAGATGCAGCTTAATCTGGGATAGTCAACACGGATTCGTGAAGGGTAAGTCTTGCCTCACAAATTTGATTGAATTCTTTGAGGAGGTAACTAAGTGTGTAGATGGAGGTAGAGCAGTTGATGTCGTATGCATGGATTTTAGTAAGGCGTTTGATAAGGTTCCCCATGGTCAGCTTATGAAAAAAATAAGGAGGTGTGGGATAGAGGGAAATTTGGTCAATTGGATAAGTCACTGGCTATCACATAGAAGACAGAGGGTGGTAGTGGATGGAAAATTTTCAGACTGGTGACCAGTTACAAGCGGTGTACCACAGGGATCAGTGCTGGGTCCTCTGCTATTTGTGATTTTTATCAATGACTTGGAGGAGGGGGCTGAAGGGTGGGTCAGTAAATTTGCTGATGACACCAAGGTTGGTGGAGTAGTGGATGAGGTGGAGGGCTGTTGTAGGCTGCAAAGAGACATTGATAGGATGCAGAGCTGGGCCGAAAAATGGCAGATGGAGTTTAACCCGGATAAGTGCGAGGTGATTCATTTTGGTAGAAAAGATTTGAATGCTGATTACAGGGTCAACGGCAGGGTTCTGAGGAATGTGGAGAAACAGAGAGATCTTGGGGTTCATGTCACAGATCTCTGAAGGTTGCCACTCAAGTGGATAGAGCCGTGAAAAAGGCCTATAGTGTGTTAGCGTTTATTAACAGGGGGATTGAGTTTAAGAGCCACGGGGTTATGCTGCAACTGTACATGACCCTGGTGAGACCACATTTAGAGTATTGTGTGCAGTTCTGGTCACCTCACTATAGGAAGGATGTGGAAGCATTGGAAAGGGTGCAAATGAGATTTACCAGGATGCTGCCTGGTTTGCAAGATAGGTCTTATGAGGAAAGGTTGAGGGAGCTAGGGCTTTTCTCTTTGGAGCAGAGGAGGATGAGAGACGACTTAATAGAGGTTTATAAGATGATGAGGGGGATAAATAGAGTGGACATTCAGAGACTATTTCCTCGGGTGGATGTAAGGCATAACTATAAGGTTCAGGGTGGGAGACATAGGAGGGATGTCCGAGGTAGGTTCTTTACTCAGAGAGTGGTTAGGGTGTGGAATGGACTGCCTGCTGTGATAGTGGAGTCGGACACTTTAGGAACTTTCAAGCGGCTATTGGATAGGCACATGGAGCACACCAGAATGACAGGGAGTGGGATAGCTTGATCTTGGTTTCGGACTAAGCTCGGCACAACATCGAGGGCCGAAGGGCCTGTTCTGTGCTGTACTGTTCTATGTTCTAGAATAAATGGGGCGGCACAGTGGCACAGTGGTTAGCGCTGACGCCTATAGCGTTGAGGACCCTGTTCGATCCCGACCCCGGGTCACTATCCGTGTGGAGTTTGCACGTTCTCCCCGTGTCTGAGTGGGTCTGGCCCCCACAACCCAAAGATGTGCAGGGTAGGTGGACTGGCCACGCTAAGTTGCCCCTTAATTGGAAAAAAATAATTGGGTACTGTAAATTTTAAAAATATGTCTTTGGACTAACAGTACAAATGAAATAGGATTTCAGAAGTACGAGGATTTGGTGCATGATTAACAGAGGTTTATTGAGTAGGTCTTGTGCAGGGTTTCGCACCAGGTTCTCCAAAGGCCTGCAAAGTAGATGATGAGTTCACACGTGTCACTTGACTCGATCTTAAAGAGACACTGCACACAACTACAGTCGCCCACATATTTAACATGAACCATTAATGTTGTTTTCCTCTCTGATGCTGTCTGATCAGCTAAGTATTTGCTGCATTTTTTCTTCATATTTCAGATTTCAAGGAACTGTAGTAACTTGCATCTGTTTGTATTGTTGGTTGAGGGCTATTTATTGACACGAAGGAGAGCTCCATGGTTTTCCTTCTTCTGCCCTAAGCTCTAGAATTCTCTTCCTCAACTGGCCTGTCTCTTTACCTCCCTCTCTTCTTTCACGACACTTCTTAAAACCTTCCTTTTCTACCAAACTTTCAGTCACCAGTCCTACTATATCCTTTTGTGACTGAATGTTGTACTTTGCATGATAATGCTGCTGTGGACTGATTTGGGATGTTTTACTATGATAAAGGGGGTTGTTGTTCAATACAATGGGACCTCTTACATCCATCTGAACAGGTTTAATGTCTCACCCAAAAGATAGAAGCTCCAACAGTTAGCATTCCCTCAGTACTGCACTGGAGTGTCAGCTGAGATGATGTGATAAACCATGTGGTGTGGGGCTTGAAACCCACAATCTTTTAACTTGGGGGTACGAGTGGTACCAGCGAACCACAGCCGAGTACGAGAGATTTAGAACAGAGAGCAGTGCAAAGTTACGTATGTGGATAAGATATTCAGTGGATGAAGAAAAAGGGATCGAAGGGGTATGGGACAGATTGGGTAAATGTGTTTTGAACTATTCACGTGCATAGAAGGTAAATGCCAAATGGACTGTGATGTGTTATCTATGTTGGATTAAAGCGGACTACGGATGCAGTATCACTTGAAAACAGGCTTCCAACGCTGTAGATGGTTCAACACTGCTTTATTGAACTTGCCGAGTAATGTACATAGTTCACTGTGAGTCGACACTCTATTAATCTAAACTTGCTAACCTTGGTCTGGCTTGCCCAGACTTGCTCTGTGCCATGTGTAGTGGGTGCTGACTGTACATTGTACCCGACTGTTGCTACAGCTATCACCAGTACGAAGAGGCCGAGCCTTCCTGCCTTGTGTGTTTTATACTGGTAATGTACCCTGTAGTGTCCTACCTGGTGATTGGTTGTTCTGTATTCTGTGTGGTGATTGGTTCCTGTGTGTGTCCATCACTGCCTGTCTGTAACTCATTATGAACATGTGTGCATATTATGACAGACTGGATCGGTCTAATGGTCTGTTTCCATATTGTAACTCCTGTGCATTATAAATTATTCCTCATTTATAATTCAGATTGTGTATTTGGCGGCACAGTGGTTAGCACTGCTGCCTCACAGCGCCAGGGACCCGGTTCAATTCCGGCCTCAGGTGACTGTGTTGAGTTTGCACTTTCTCCCCGTGCCTGTGTGGGTTTCCTTCGGGTGCCCTGGTTAGATGGGGTTACGGGGATAGGGTGGAGGCATGGGCCTAAGTCGAGTGCTCTCTCTAAGGGCTGGTGCAGACTCGATGGGCCGAATGGCCTGCTTCTGTTCTGCAAATTCTAAGATTCTAAAACTCGTGTCAACTACTTTATGGGCAGCACGGTAGCACAAGTGGATAGCACTGTGGCTTCACAGCGCCAGGGTCCCAGCTTCAATTCCCCGCTGGGTTACTGTCTGTGCGGAGTCTGCACGTTCTCCCCGTGTCTGCATGGGTTTACTCCGGGTGCTCCGGTTTCCCCCCACAGTCCAAAGATGTGCAGGTTGGGTAGGTTGGCCGTGATAAATTGCCCTTGGTGACCAAAAAGGTTAGGAGGGGTTATTGGGTTACGGGTTACGGGTGGAAGTGAGGGCTTAAGTGGGTCGGTGCAGACTCGATGGGCCGAATGGCCTCCTTCTGCACTGTACGTTCTATGTACAAAAAGAAGTGGGAAGAAAGAGCATTTTGAACATCAGCTAAATGATATTGTTCTCCACTCCATCCTTTTACTTTTAAAAAAAATATGTTTATTCAGATTTTCCACCAAAATTTTAACAAACCCCTCCCATAACAAAAAGAAAAAGGAACACAAACACAACAATCGAAAATAATACAAAACTTATACATTGGGTTTCCCCCGTATATAGCAACCCCCCATATGACATTCAAAGGTACCCTTGGGGAAGCCCCCCCCCTCCCACCCAAATACCCCCCTCGAAAGAGACACCCCCCTCCCCCCCTCCCTTGGGTTGCTGCTGCTGCTGACCTCCTCCTAACGCTCCGCGAGATAGTTGAGGAACGGTTGCCACCGCCTGAAGAATCCCTGCACAGACCCTCGTAAGACAAACTTTATCCTCTCCAGCTTAATGAACCCTGCCGTGTCATTTATCCAGGCTTCCACACTGGGGGGCTTCGCGTCCTTCCATAATAGCAAGATCCTCCGCCGGGCTACCAGGGACGCAAAGGCCAGGATACCGGCCTCTTTCGCCTCCTGCACTCCCGGCTCATCCGTTACCCCAAATAGTGCCAACCCCCAGCTCGGCTTGACCTGGACTTTCACCACCTTGGACATAGTCCTCGCGAAACCCCTCCAGAACCCATCCGGTGCCGGGCACGACCAGAACATGTGGATGTGATTCGCCGGGCTTCCCGAGCACCTCCCACACCTGTCCTCCATCCCAAAGAACCTACTCAACCTCGCCCCTGTCATATGCGCTCTATGAGTAACCTTAAATTGTATTAGGCTGAGCCTGGCGCAAGAGGAGGAAGAATTAACCCTACTCAGGGCATCAGCCCACAGACCCTCATTTATCTCCGCCCCAAGCTCCTCCTCCCACTTGCCCTTTAACTCCTCTACCAGAGCCGCCTCCTCTTCGTTCATCTCCTGATAAATCGTCGAAACCTTGCCCTCTCCAACCCATTCACCCGAAATCACCCTGTCCTGAATCCCTTGTGCCGGGAGCAACGGGAATTCCCTCACCTGCCGCCTCACAAACGCCCTCACTTGCATATACCTGAACTCATTTCCCGGGGGTAACCCAAACTTCTCCTCCAACGCCCCTAGGCTCGCAAACGTCCCATCTATAAACAGGTCCCCCATTCTTCTAATCCCTGCCCGATGCCAGCTCCGAAACCCCCCATCCATCTTTCCCGGGACGAACCGATGATTCTCCCGAATCGGGGACCAAACCGAGGTTCCCACCTCGCCCCTATGCCGTCTCCACTGCCCCCAGATCTTCAACGTTGCCGTCACCACCGGACTCGTGGTGTACCTTGTCGGCGAGAGCGGCAGCGGTGCTGTCACCAGCGCCCTCAGGCTCATGCCCCTGCAGGACGCCATCTCCAACCTCTTCCACGCCACCCCCTCTCCTTCTATTACCCACTTACGGATCATCGCCATGTTAGCTGCCCAATAATTGCCACACAGATTCGTCAGCGCCAGCCCTCCCTGTCCCTGCTACGCTCCAGAAACACCCTCTTTACCCTCGGGGTCTTATTTGCCCACACGAAACCCACGATGCTCCGACCTACCCGTTTAAAAAAGGCCTTGGTAATCATAATGGGAAGGCACTGGAACACAAAGAGAAACCTCGGGAGGACCATAATTTTAACCGACTGTACCCTGCCCGCTAGCGAGAGTGGCAGCACATCCCATCTTTTGAAATCCTCCTCCATCTGCTCCACCAACCGGGTCAAATTGAGCTTGTACAGGGCCCCCCCAACTCCCAGCCACCTGGATCCCCAAGTACCAAAAGTTCCTTTCCGCCCTCTTCAATGGTAGGTCATCTATCCCCCTTCCCTGGTCCCCTGGATGCACCACAAAGAGCTCACTTTTCCCTACGTTGAGCTTATAGCCCGAGAAGTCCCCAAACTCCCTTAAGATCCGCATGACCTCCACCATCCCCTCCACTGGATCTGCCACATACAGCAACAGGTCGTCCGCATACAGCGACACCCGATGTTCCTCTCCCCCTCGGACCAATCCCCTCCATTTCCTGGACTCCCTTAGTGCCATGGCCAAAGGCTCATTGCCAATGCAAACAACAAGGGGGACAGGGGACACCCCTGCCTCGTCCCTCGGTACAGCCGAAAGTACTCCGACCTCCGCCGATTCGTAGCCACACTCGCCACCGGGGCACTATATAGCAGCCTGACCCAGCTGATGAACCCCTCCCCGAACCTAAACCTCTGCAACACTTCCCAAAAATACTCCCCCGGTCGAAGGCCTTCTCCGCGTCCATAGCTGCCACTACCTCCGCTTCTCCCTCCACCGATGGCATCGGAATCATGTTGAGGAGCCTCCGCACATTAGTGTTTAGCTGTCTGCCCTTTACAAATCCCTTCTGGTCCTCATGGATCACCCCCGGGACACAGTCCTCAATTCTCGTAGCCAGCACTTTTGCCAGCAACTTAGCATCCACATTGAGGAGCGAGATCAGTCTATACGACCCACATTGCAGTGGGTCCTTGTCCCGCTTCAGGATCAGCGAGATCAGCGCCCCGGACATTGCCGGGGGCAAGGTTCCCCCCCGCCCCCTTTGCCTCATTGAAAGTCCTCACTAGCAATGGGCCTAGCAGGTCCACATATTTCCTATAAAACTCGACCGGGAACCTATCTGGCCCCGGGGCCTTCCCCGCCTGCATGTTCCCCAATCCTTTAACCAGCTCCTCCAACCCAATTGGCGCCCCTAAACCAGCCACCTCCTGCTCCTCCACCCTCGGGAACCTCAGTTGATCCAAAAATCGTCGCATCCCCTCTTCCCCCGCTGGGGGCTCCGACCTGTACAGCTCCTCATAGAAGTCCTTGAATACCTCATTTACTCTCACCGCACTCCGCACCGTATTCCCCCTGCTATCCTTAACTCCACCTATCTCCCTCGCTACCTCCCTCTTACGAAGCTGGTGTGCCAGCATCCGGCTCGCCTTCTCCCCATACTCGTATGTCGCCCCCTGTGCTTTCCTCCACTGTGCCTCTGCTTTCCCTGTGGTCAACAGGTCAAACTCCGTCTGGAGGCTTTGCCGCTCCCTGAGTAGTCCCTCCTCGGGGGACTCTGCATATCTCCAGTCCACCCTTAAGATCTCCCCCACCAACCTCTCCCTCTCCCTGCCCTCTCTCTTCTCCCTGTGGGCCCTGATGGAGATTAACTCTCCTCTGACCACCGCCTTCAATGCCTCCCAGACTACCCCCACCTGCACCTCTCCGTTGTCATTGGCCTCCAAATATCTCTTGATGCACCTCCGCACCCTCCCGCACACCTCCTCATCCGCCAATAATCCCACATCAAGACGCCACAACGGGCGCTGATCCCTCTCCTCTCATAACTCCAGCTCCACCCAGTGCGGGGCGTGGTCTGAGATGGCTATGGCCGAATACTCCGTTCCCTCCACTTTCGGGATTAGCGTCCTACTCAAAACAAAAAAAACTATCCGGGAGTACATGGGAAAAGAATGAGAATTCCCTGGCCAGGGGCCTGGCAAACCTCCATGGATCCACTCCCCCCATCTGATCCATAAACCCCCTAAGCACCTTGGCCGCAGCCGGCCTCTTCCCCGTCTTGGACCTAGAGCGATCCAATGCTGGATCCAGCACCGTGTTGAAATCCCCCCCATTATCAAGTTTCCTACCTCCAGCTCCGGAATCCGACCCACCATGCGCTTCATAAATCCGGCATCATCCCAGTTCGGGGCGTATACGTTTACCAGTACCACCCGCACCCCCTGCAACCTACCGCTCACCATCACATATCGACCTCCATTATCCACTACAGTATTCTTTTCCTCAAACGACACCCGCTTCCCCACCAGTATTGCAACCCCTCTGTTCTTCGCATCCAGCCCCGAATGGAATACCTGTCCTACCCATCCCTTTCTCAGCCTGACCTGATCTGCCACCTTCAAATGTGTCTCCTGAAGCATGACCACGTCTGCCTTCAGTCCCTTTAAGTGCGCGAACACTCGGGCCCTCTTGACCGGCCCATTCAGGCCCCTCTTATTCCAAGTTATCAACCGGATTGGGGGGCTGCTCACCCCCCCCCCCCCCCCCCCGCACTAGCCATCTCCTTTTCTAGGCCAGTCATGTGCCCGCGCCTCCCCTACCCTCGAGTCCCCCGGACGGCGGACCCCCGCCCCGACCACCGCTCCTATTTCCAGTTCCCTTTTGGCCAATGCAGCAGCAACCCTATACCCCCCCTCTTCCCCCCCCCCTCCCCCCGCTAGATCCATATCTAGCTCTTTTGCTCCCCCCATAACACTCCCGTAAGTCAGCTGACTCCTGCTGACCCCGGCCTCTCCCGCCTTCCCATCGACCCCCCCCAGTGTGGGAATCCCCCCTCCCCTCCTCCCTGGCAGTCAGCGTGCGCTCCTCTCCAGTACCGCCCCACCACCTCCGTCCTTCCCTAACGCGAGAAAAAGCCCGTGCTTTCCTGAACCGGCCCCGCCCCCTCTGGCGCAGCTCCTTTTGCGACCTTACCTCAATTCCCCATCCCCGGGCCTCCCCTCCCTCCAACACCGACGCCCACACCCTCCCACAGTCTCCCCATCAAATCCCCCCACCCATCCCCATCCAGCACCCAACCAAGGGAACATTCCCTCCACGTAGTTAAAACCATATATACAGCAAACAAACATCCCCCCCCACAACAACGAACCCTCAATTTGAGTCCAACTTTTCAGTCTGTATAAAGCTCCAAGCCTCCTCAGGCGTTTCAAAATAGTGGTGCCGATCCTGGAATGTGACCCACAATCGCGCTGGCTGCAGCATACCGAACTTCACCCCTTTCCGATAGAGCACGGCCTTAGCCCGATTAAAGCCAGCTCTCTTCTTGGCCACCTCTGCACTCCAGTCCTGGTAGATTCGGATCTCCGTATTCTCCCACCTGCTGCTCCGCTCTTTCTTGGCCCATCTCAGGACGCACTCTCTGTCCATGAAGCGGTGAAACCTCACCACGACAGCCCTTGGCGGCTTGTTGGCCTTGGATCTCCTTGCCAGGACCCGGTGTGCCCCATCTAGCTCCAGGGGCCTCGGGAAGGCTCTCACGCCCATCAACGAATTGAGCATCGTGCTCACATATGCCCCGACATTGAGCCCCTCCACTCCATCAGGGAGACCCAGAATCCGAAGATTCTTCCTCCTCGACCTATTCTCCAGGTCCTCAAATCTTTCCGCCCACCTCTTGTGCAGCGCCTCGTGCGCCTCCACCTTCACCGCCAGGCCCAAGATCTCGTCCTCGTTCTCCGAGGCTTTTTGCCGCACATCTTGGATCGCCGCCCCTTGGGCCTTCTGGGTCTCCACTAGCTTCTTAATCACCGCCTTCATTGGCGCCAGCATTTCGGTTTTCAGCTCCTCAAAGCAGCGTTTAAGAAACCCCTGCTGCTCCTGTGACCACTGCGCCCATGCTGCTTGGTCTCCACCCGCCGCCAGCTTGCTTTTTCTTCCTCTCACTTTTCGCTGCTCCAAGATCCCTTTTTTCACCGCTCCACTCCTGGTCCAATCCATATACTGTCGGGGGGACCTTGCTATCACCTTCCCACACTGGAAGCCGTCGAACAAGTGCCGTTGGGGCCCCTCTAGAGAGCTCAAAAGTCCGTTCCCGGCGGGAGCTGCCGAACGTGCAACCTATCCAGGCATGGCCGCAACCGGAAGTCCCCCTCCATCCTTTTACTTATGCAAAAATCCCTTCGTCATTGAAGCACAAAACTTTAATGTTGCAAAATTGCTTTGCCAACATCAATCCCCTTGACCTATCGCATTCAACCAAGCTTCTGCCCCCTGTTTTGCCTTTTCCCTGGCCTCTCCCTGTCTGGATGTTTCTCCTTCCCTTGCTGCTTCTCCCTTTCCTCTGACTCTAGCTGCTCCTGTCCTCTTCCTCATCCTCCTCACCCTCTTTGCTTTCTTCAAACATTTTCCACTTTCCATCTGATTCCATTCCTTCCCCTCCTCTCAGTTCTCTCCTGAGTGCTCTCCTCCCTCGCTTCATTTTCATGATCCCTTTCCCTCCTTTCATTATTCTCCCCCCTCTTCACTTCTCTCTAATCCCCTCTATCTTGTTCTTCATTGTTCTGCACCTGTTATTCCCAATGCCCCTCCCTCTTCCCTTCCCCTCTCATCCTCCTCCATTTCCCTCCACTTCTCCCATTTCCCCTCTGCCCTTCTCCCCTCCCTTCTCTACTCTCCCTTTCATTTCTCTCACTTCCATTTTTGCCCCAAGCCCATCTGTGGTGGTATGCATTAAGGGTATTACGGTACCCTGTGATGCCGAGAGGCTATTGGTGGATAGACGCCGGGTCCCAATTGGATCAGCCGCCCACTGGCTCCACCCAGTAAGGCGGAGTATAAGGCTCCGGGTTCTCCCAGCAGCCGCATTCTGTAACTGTGCTGCTGGGGAACAAGTCTGCGTAATAAAGCCATCGATTGACTCCTTCTCATCTCGGCTCGTGAGTGATTGATTGTGCTACACCGTCTCCTCCCTTTTTCTCCTGTCCTTTCCCTCTCCTTGCCCCATTGTTTTCCTTTTATTGTCCTCCCTGGCCTCTTCAATATGACCTCCCTTTCTTTACCTCAGTCAATCACCCTCCATATCAGCTGCCTATCCCCTCATCCCATTCTTACCCCCACTTCTCTCCTCCTGTTACTTCTCTTTTCTCCCTCACCTTCTTCCCCTCTCTTTTCTTTCCTCCTCTGTCTGTTTTCAATCACCCCCTGCTGTTTCCTTCCCAGTTTGCTTCTCATTTGCTCATTGCCCCAACCCCAGCTCGACTTCTCTGTCCCACTCTGACCCTTTCTCTTCCTCGCTTCCTGTCTCCATCTCCTCTCCCCCTCATCCTCTCTATTGCTTCGATTGTCCTTGTCCTCATCTCTCCTCTCCTCCCTTACTTTCCTCTACTGGGCTGACTCCTTGCCTTATCTCCTCACCTTTTTGCTCTCTCTTGCTTCTTTATTTTCTCCTCCCCTTCCCTCCTCTCGTCCTCATCTTGCCCTTTACCTCCTCTTCCCTCCCTGCCTTGGTTCAACTAATTCCCTTCCTCCTACTATCGTACAGTCAGTGAGAAGTCACGACCTGATATGTTAACTCTCTCCAGATCTGTGGGACATTTTATTACGCAAACTTTAAAGAACATGGAGCACCGAATCACTCCGGAGTGTCTGCGAATCAGCCCCCAAGGGGCAAACTCAGCGGCCACTTTTAAACACTGGTTAGCATGTTTTGAAGGATACCTCCGAACGGCCACCTGAACAGAAGACCAGAAAATGCAGGTCCTGCATTCCAGGGTGAGCCCGGAAATCTGCACTCTCATAGAGGACGCGGACGATTTCCAGACGGCGCTCACCATGCTGATAGGAATCTACGTTCGGCCCGTCAACCAGGTCCACGCACGCCACCAGCTCGCTACGAGACGGCAAATCCCCGGGGAATCGCTGGACGAATTCTACAGTGCGCTGTTAATACTGGTGAGAAATTGCAACTGCCCACCGGTTTCTGCTAATGAACATACGGAGCTACTGGTTCGGGATGCTTTCGTGGCAGGTATGCTCTCGTCCCAAATTCGCCAGCGATTGCTGGAAAGAGACGCACTAGGCCTCAAGGAGGCACAGGCCCTCGCTGCCTCGCTCGATGTGGCATCGCAGTATGCCCGTGCCTACGCCCCCGACCACGCGGCAGCCTCTTGGGCACCGTGGACCCCACCGCGACCGAACCCCCGCCACCCCCCACAGGCCTGTGCTGCCAGAGCGGCAGATCACCCGGGGGGGCAAGCGAAACACCCGCGACTGCGCTGCCCAGCCCACTCAGCCCTCTGTAAAGGGTGCGGTAAAAAGGGGCACTTTGTAGCAGTGCACCAGGCCCGGGGGGTCGCCGCAATCTCCGGGGGAGAACCAGGACCCCAAACGCAACCCCCCCCCAACGATCAATGCGCGGCCAACGGGCGCCGCCATCTTGGGTCCCGGACTCCATGCGGGAGGGATGGGCGCCGCCATTTTGTGCTCCTCCGGCCACGTGCGATCATCTTGTCCACCCCCGACCGTGTGCGACCCGTGGACGCCGCCATCGTGGCTGACGGCTAAGGACCCCGGGATGGACGGCCCCACAGGGCCTGAGGAAAATGTCCCGATGCAGCAACGGCTTCGGTGACCCTGGACCAGTCGCGGCCCCGAACGCTCCAAACGGCAACAACGACGGTATTCATAAACGGGTACGAGACGCCCTGCCTGATCGACTCTGGGAGCACGGAGAGTTTTATACACCCCGATACGGTAAGACGCTGTTCCCTTCTGATCCACCCGAGTAATCAAAAGATTTTCCTGGCGGCAGGGTCCCATTCTGTGGAGATCAAAGGATTCTGCATCACGAACCTCACGGTGCAGGGGAGGGAGTTCAAGAACTACCGGCTTTACGTCCTCCCCCACCTCTGCGCTGCCACACTCCTGGGGTTGGATTTTCAGTGTAACCTCCAGAGTTTAACGTTTCAATTCGGCTGCCCTATACCCCCACTCACTATCTGCGGCCTCGCGACCCTCAATGTCGACCCGCCTTCCCTGTTTGCGAACCTCACCCCGGATTGCAATCCAGTCGCCACTAGGAGCAGACGGTACAGCGCCCAGGACCGATCTTTTATCCGGTCAAAAGTCCAGCGGCTGCTGAGGGAAGACATAATCCAGGCCAGCAATAGTCCCTGGAGAGCTCAGATGGTAGTTGTAAAGACCGGGGAGAAGCAGAGGATGGCCATAGACTATAGTCAAACCATCAATAGGTACACGCAGCTGGATGCGTACCCTCTTTCCCGCATATCCGACATGGTCAATCGGATTGCACAGTACAAGGTCTTTTCCGCGGTGGACCTTAAGTCCGCCTATCACCAGCTCCCCATCCGCCCGAGCGACCACAAATACACTGCTTTTGAAGCAGATGGGCGGCTCTACCACTTTCTAAGGGTTCCATTCGGCGTCACTAATGGCGTCTCGGTCTTCCAACGGGAGATGGACCGAATGGTTGACCAGTACGGTTTGCGGGCCACGTTTCTGTACCTCGATAACGTCACCATCTGCGGCCACGATCAGCAGGACCACAACGCCAACCTCCGCAAATTCCTCCAGACCGCAAATGCCCTGAATCTCACATACAACAGGGAGAAACGTCCGCTAATTCAGTCCACTGTCTTTCCCCTGTCGACAGAGGCCCGCCAGGCCTTCAGATGCATCAAAGCGGATATCGCAAAGGCCACGATGCACGCAATCGACCAGTCCCTCCCCTTCCAAGTCGAGAGCGACGCGTCCGACTTAGCTCTGGCGGCCACCCTCAACCAAGCGGGCAGACCCGTGGCCTTTTTCTCACGCACCCTCCACGCCTCAGAAATCTGCCACTCCTCAGTGGAAAGGGAGGCCCAGGCCATAGTGGAAGCTGTGCGACATTGGAGGCATTACCTGGCCGGCAGGAGATTCATTCTCCTCACTGACCAACGGTCGGTTGCCTTCATGTTCGATACTGCACAGCGGGGCAAGATCAAGAACGACAAGATCTTGCTGTGGAGGATCGAACTCTCCACCTATAACTACAAGATCTTGTATCGTCCCGGAAAGCTGAACGAGCCTTCCGATGCCCTATCCCACGGCACATGTGCCAACACACAAGTGGACCGCCTCCGAGCCCTCCACGAGGACCTCTGCCACCCGGGGGTCACTCGGTTCTATCACTTCGTGAAGACCCGCAACCTGCCCTGCTCCATCGAGGAGGTCAGGACAGCCACCAGGAACTGCCAAATCTGTGCAGAGTGCAAACCGCACTTCTACTGGCCAGATAAAGCGCACCTGATAAAGGCTTCCCGTCCCTTTGAGCACCACAGTCTGGACTTCAAAGGCCCCCTCCCCTCCACCGACCGCAGCACATCCTTCCTGAACGTGGTTGACAAGTACTCCCGTTTCCCATTCGCCATCCCCTGCCCTGACATGACCGCGGCCACGGTCATTAAAGCCCTCTTTACACTGTTCGGTTTCCCCGCCTACATACACAGCGATAGGGGGTCCTCCTTCATGAGCGTCAACTGCATCAATTCCTGCTCAGCAAAGGCATTGCCTCGAGCAGGACGACCAGTTACAACCCCCAGGGTAACGGACAGGTAGAGAGGGAGAACGGAACGGTCTGGAAGACTGTCCTGCTGGCCCTACGGTCCAGAAATCTCCCAGTCTCCCGCTGGCAGGAAGTCGTCCCGGACGCCCTCCACTCCATCCGGTCGCTGCTGTGTACCACAACAAATCAAACACCTCACGAACGCCTCCTTGTCTTCCCTAGGAAGTCCTCCTCCGGAACGTCACTCCCGACCTGGCTGACAGCCCCGGGACCCATCCTGCTCCGAAATGTGCGGGTGCACAAATCGGACCCGTTGGTCGAGAGGGTCCATCTCCTCCACGCGATCCCTCAGTACGCCTACCCGTACCCCGACGGCCGACAGGACACGGTCTCTCTGCGGGACCTGGCGCCTGCCGGAACTCCACACATCCCCCCAACACCAATCACCCCCTCCCTCCCACTGGCACACCCCGCAGCCGCCCCCTTCCCGGGTGGATCAGTCCTTCCCCCGGCGCCCGCCTTGGGGTAGTGAAGCAGGAAGAGGCATCGCTATGCTCCCAGAGACGATGGTGCCCGAGCCAGCAACTGCATCACCACCGGGGCTGAGACGATCGGGGAGGACGACCAGGGCACCCATTCAACTCATCGAATCTTTATAACAAAGCAAGAAATGCCTCTGTAAATAATTCAGTTGCCCAGTAAAAGCGGCATTGTAAATAGTGCTAGTAGTTTGATATCGGAGCATAGCCGCTGTGTTAGTGGCATCCCAGGTACCGACTCTGTAAACCCCTACCACCATACAGCACACTACCCCCGCCGGGTTCTTTTTTAACAAGGGGTGAATGTGGTGGTATGCATTAGGGTTATTACGGTACCCTGTGATTGGTGGATAGACGCCGGGTCCCAATTGGATCAGCCGCCTACTGGCTCCACCCAGTAAGGCGGAGTATAAGAGCCCGGGTTCTCCCAGCAGCCGCATTCTGTAACTGTGCTGCTGGGGAACAAGTCTGCATAATAAAGCCATCGATTGACTCCTCATCTCGTCTCGTGAGTGATTGATTGTGCTACACCGTCTCCTCCCTTTTTCTCCTGTCCTTTCCCTCTCCTTGCCCCATTGTTTTCCTTTTATTGTCCTCCCCTGGCCTCTTCAATATGACCTCCCTTTCTTTACCTCAGTCAATCACCCTCCATATCAGCTGCCTATCCCCTCATCCCATTCTTACCCCCACTTCTCTCCTCCTGTTACTTCTCTTTTCTCCCTCACCTTCTTCCCCTCTCTTTTCTTTCCTCCTCTGTCTGTTTTCAATCACCCCCTGCTGTTTCCTTCCCAGTTTGCTTCTCATTTGCTCATTGCCCCAACCCCAGCTCGACTTCTCTGTCCCACCCTGACCCTTTCTCTTCCTCGCTTCCTGTCTCCATCTCCTCTCCCCCTCATCCTCTCTATTGCTTCGATTGTCCTTGTCCTCATCTCTCCTCTCCTCCCTTACTTTCCTCTACTGGGCTGACTCCTTGCCTTATCTCCTCACCTTTTTGCTCTCTCTTGCTTCTTTATTTTCTCCTCCCCTTCCCTCCTCTCGTCCTCATCTTGCCCTTTACCTCCTCTTCCCTCCCTGCCTTGGTTCAACTAATTCCCTTCCTCCTACTATCGTACAGTCAGTGAGAAGTCACGACCTGATATGTTAACTCTCTCCAGATCTGTGGGACATTTCCAGCAATATTTGATTTTATTTCAGATGTGTGTGCCATACACCTGTAAATATAGGCCCACTTGAAATTGCTTTAAGAGGGCCTTGGGCATTTGAGTGGCAGCAGAAAGTTCTCCTCATTGTGAACTGCCAGCTGCATATTATTCAGGTGAGAAATGGGCTGGAGGCAGCTGAAGATTGATGTTCCTGACCCTCACCCCATATCCTAGATCACCGGAAATCAGCTGGTGTGCTACATTTTTCTACATTGATACATAAAGACATAAGAACTAAGAGCTCGAGTAGGCCACCTGGCCCTTCGAGCCGACTCCACCATTCAATGAGATCATGGCTGATCTTTTGTGGACTCAGCTCCACTTTCCCATCCGATCACCATAACCCTTTATTCCTTTATTCTTCAAAAAACTTTACCTTGAAAATATTTAATGAAGGGGCCGCAACTGTTTCACTGGGCAGTGAATTCCATAGATTCGCAACCCTTTGGGTGAAGAAGTTCCTCCTAAACTCAGTCCTGAATCTACTTCCCCTTATTTTGAGGCTATGCCCCCTAGTTCTGCTTTCACCCGCCAGTGGAAACAACCTGTCCGCATCTATCCTATCTATTCCCTTCATAATTTTATATGTTTCTATAAGATCCCCCGCATCCTTCTAAATTCCAACGAGTACAGTCCCACTCTACTCAACCCCTCCTCGTAATCCAACCTCTTCAGCTCTGGGATTAACCTAGTGAATCTCCTCTGCACACCCTCCAGCGCCAGTACATCCTTTCTCAGGTAAGGAGACGAAAACTGAACACAATGCTGCAGGTGTGGCCTCACTAACACCTTATACAGTTGCAGCATAACCTCCCTCGTCTTAAACTCCATCCCTCTAGCAATGAAGGACAAAACTCCATTTGCCTTCTTAATCACCTGTTGCACCTGTAAACCAACAGGTAGCGAGACAGGCACTAGCACACCCAGGTGCCTCTGCACAGCAGCATGTTTTAATATTTTATCATTTAAATAATAATCTCTTTTGCTGTTATTCCTACCAAAATGGATAACAATTTATCTTAACCTCTCTCACAAGTTGTGAGGCATCAAAGCAGAATGATAACACTGGAGAAGTAAACACTTTATAAGTATGAACATTTAGCATGAGGGTCTTCTAATAGGCAACCTGTGCCCCAGTACAGACTGGGCAGATAGATTTATTACCCGGGGAAATTAAACTGTAGGAAGTTCAGTCTTTTGAGAAATTGCTGGATAAAGTACATAATGTAAAATAAATAAATATCTCACAGCCGTGCAATATTAGAAAATGTTTGAAACCATTTGGGAATACTGAAGCCTTTGTGGTTTATTTCTCAGCAGACTGACATTTATAAATACTTTGGTGGCAAAATATACCAAGATATAGACCTCTCTGTGTGCCTGTCTGCTTTTCTGCATTGCTTTCTGACTCTCCCATGCTATTTCTTTCAGTATTTGCTTATGTTCTATCTAGCCTTTCTGTCCCTGCATTTCAGCAAAGCATTAGTCAGCATCCCTCTGGTTTAACTGAACCGTGGTACCACTCCAGTCTGTATAGCTCATGGAAAAAAGTGACAGGCCTGGAAAATGTTAATTTCGGTCAAATGTTTCTGAACGTTGATATATTTTAATTTCATTAAATGTTGTCAATACCTATCAAAATATTATTTTTACTCACCACTCTGACTCTGCACGGTTTGTATTCGTTCTGCCACTTCGCAACACTATGGGGAACGACCATTTTGTAGCGAGACAGGCAAAAGGCTGCAACAGGGAGAAGGCTGCACTTCTGTCCCTATTTGCCAAGAATGAGATCGACAGGCCGTCAAATGCGAGCACATTTGTTAAAGCTCCAATTAACCTAACCATACATAGACCATTGCACCTAAAGTTACAAAGGAACCTTTGCTGTAAAATTAAACCCATTTCAGTCGATGAGTTCAACCCTATGGGTGCCTCCTTTCTTTAACTCCCGACGAATGGAAATTATTTCGCTTCATTTATACTGTTCCATAGGTACCTGATTTCCATAACCCATTACCCACTCTCAATCAGCATTATGGATTCAAGTTGTGCAGCAAAGCTTAGCAGCGGGATTCTCCGTTCCTGAGACTGAGTGTTGGCACTGGCGCAGGATTCGAGGATGTTCCACGACAGCAAAACTGGCGCCGCACCTGGATCGATTCAGGACTGTGGAGGGGCGTCATGTGGATCACAATCAAATTCCAATGAGAAACAGTACCGGATTCGCCGGTTTCGCGATTGACACTCGGGAGGATGATAAGTTGCAGCGCATATGCATACTTCACTCCCCAGACGCACCATTCCAACCAGCAAGATGGCAGCGAGGAGAGCAGCCGCGAGATTCACAGATGCCGAGCTGTAGACACTCCTGGATGTGGTGGAAGAGAGGTGGATGACCCTGTACCCCGGCCCGGGAAGGAGGCTGCCAACCGCCACCATTCACCATGCCTGGACGTAGGTGGCAGAGACCGTGAGCGCCGTCAGCAACACTGTCCGTCCAGCCAGCAGTGCCGAAGAAAACTGCATGACGTCCTGAGGTTGGCCAGAGCGAGTAGGCAGTACTGTGCCCTGACACTAACCCCTGTAACCCGACACCCACCCACCCAGAGGGTGGCCAAACCTTCACCATGGCCAGGTGGCCTGGCCACTGTAGCCACCAGCTACCCAACCCCTGGGCTGCATGCGTTGGACTGTCTAACACTGTCATTTTCTGACCCCCCCCCCCCCCCCGCAGGAGATGGCCGCTCATAATGATTGGAAGGGGACCACCGCATCTGCAGCCCTTCACCGTGGCAGAGCAGAGGGCCCGAGACATGGTCGGTAGCCCGGAGGAAAGGGAGGTCGTCAGGATGGAGTGAGACCCTGCTGAGTTGGAGTTCCCCGTGACACAGATTCACAGAATTTACAGTGCAGAAGGAGGCCATTCGGCCCATCAAGTCTGCACCGGCCCTTGAAAAGAGCACCCCACCTAAGCCCACGCCCCCACCCTATCCCCTCACTTCCTCCTATCCCCGTAACCCCACCTTACCTTATCTTTTTGGACACTAAGGGCAATTTATCATGGCCAATCCACCTACACCTGCACATCTTTGGACTGTGGGAGGAAACCGGAGCACCCGGAGGAAACCCACGTAGACACGGGGAGAACGTACAAACTCCGTACAGACAGTGACCCAAGCCGGGAATCGAACCTGGGACACTGGCACTGTGAAGCCATTGTGCTAACCACTATGCTACCATGCTGCCCACGTGTGTCAGCCCCACACCGCCTTCACTCCCCCCCTCACCCACATCAAATGCCCCCATACGGTCGGTGGCACGTTGCAGAACCAGGGGCCAAGGTGGATGGTCAGTGGGGTCCACAGCAAGGTGGCTGCCTTGCAGGCTGCGGGAAT
The DNA here is from genome assembly GCF_047496885.1 of Scyliorhinus torazame. Classification (NCBI taxonomy): domain Eukaryota; kingdom Metazoa; phylum Chordata; class Chondrichthyes; order Carcharhiniformes; family Scyliorhinidae; genus Scyliorhinus; species Scyliorhinus torazame. The sequence goes on from NC_092712.1 coordinate 301,754,525, forward strand.
GGCGGTCCATGCCTGGGCACCACCCCAGTCCCGTAGGGGAGTCACCCCGGCCACTCGGCCCGTTCCCCCCAACCCGGCCAGTGTCCAGCCCTGCAGTTGCGTCCCTCCGTGACCTACCTCCCTCTCCCTCACCAGCCATGACGCCGGTTTCACGATTTTTAAAAGCACAAGTGAACCGCGCCGTCGGGAACATCGGAGGTGGAGAATCGCGGAGGCCCCGGAGAATACCGGGTCAGGCTCGTTAATGATATGCAAACGGTGTTTACTGTATGTGCGTCCGGACCGCATTGACACTGCTGCCGAGGTGATGGAGAGTCGCTATTTGGTGTCAAATCGACACCTGCCGCGATTTCGGTGTCAGAACCTATTCTCCGCCCAACCGCGTTTCCTGATTTCTGAATCAGCCAACGGAGAATCCCATTGGTGGTTTAGGATCACCAGAACAATGAATTCCATGTGCCACAGGCAAGCCATGTTTCCTGAAGGAGAGGGGTGCCGACAGGCACATAGATTGGCATATTTCCCCATCGCACCACATTCTCACCCACCCCAAACTCAGCCCAATTTAGGGGGTAGGCGGGCGCTGAAATCCACAATCCGCATGCCATGTTAAAATGACCAATTGAGTCCACTCAATTATCTTATTATTATTACACTGCCCATATCATAATATATTTGGCACGAGCAGCAGAGTGGGCATGGGAAGCCCGATTTTTAACCTCTTCTGGTCGGGGTGGGGGGGATGTAGTTTAGCTCCAGGGTTGGTGAGGGTAGTTTGGGGGGTGGGGGGGGCTCTGCCAGAGGTTCAAAGGGGTGGGAATCGTTAAACCTGTAGATTTCTTCTTTAAAAAGTCTACACCCTACCCTTTCACAGGCCTTTTTTGGCTGCAGCAGCGATGAGGCCTAAAAGATCTGGTTGTCAGGCCATGTCCATCAAAAGGAAAAAGACTTAAGGCATTGAAGGGGCCCGCAGCTGGCAGAAATCTGTAAGCCATTGCTGTGTCACAGCTCGTGACCCCAAAATCCCCTCTCGTAAACCCGCCGGGGGTCATGACGTACAGTTTAGGAAGCCCTGGCTGCAGGGAACGGAGTATGTCAAGGACAATGGCTTCAGTCTTCTGGATATTTAATTGGAGGAAGTTTCTGCTCGCACAATGCTGGATGCCAGAGAAGCAGTAGAAGAAATTAAATGCAGATGCCAAGAGTGGTGGCAGTGAGGTCAAGCAAGGCGTGGGCAGCATCATATCATGGTTGAGACCAACACTTCCCGTCCACCCCCACATCACAAGTGGCATGGTGGCACAGTGGTTAGCACTGCTGCCTCACAGCGCCAGGGACCCAGGTTCAATTCCGGCCTCGGGTGACTGTGTGGAGTTTACACGTTCTCCTGGTAGGGTCGGTGCAGGTCTCCTTCTAGATAAATCACACAGAGTGAGGGTATTGAGGATTTAAACATTTTAAAATTGCAATGTGTAACCCCAGTCAGCCACATACACACCTGCATTTCTGAGTGCAATTGGAAACCGGATTTGAATTTAATAGTTGCTGGCCCAGTTTCACAGGCACACAAATCACGACAGGAAACGGAAGACAGAAGCACCAAACCCTTCAAACAAACCAGCCAATTGCAACCTCTCCTGTCTTTCGTGATTGGCTGACCTCCTCCTGATTCCCTCCCAAGCCTAGATCGTTGGCCACTTGCCTTCCAATCTTCCAATCACCGTCCTCCCCAAACTCCGATCACTCGCTCCATCCAATCCAGCTTGTAGACTATCAGCCTCTGACCTCCACGATTGGCAGTGAGAGTCCCCAACAGTCCCTGGGCGGGATTCTCTGAAATGGAGGCAGAGTGTTCGCGCCGTTATGAACGCCGTCGAGGTTCACGACGGCGCGAAACGGCCCCTATCCCGACCGATTCAGGGCCCGATAATGGGCTAGGAGCGGCACCGCGTCATTTACACGTGCCAGGCCTTGGCGCTGCGTCAAGGCGGCGGCGCATACATGACGCGGCCGGCGCCGCATAACTGGCGTCACCCGCGCATGCGTGGTTGCCGTCCTCTCCGAGTCCGCCCCGCAAGAAGATGTCAGACGGATCTTGCGGGGCTTTGGAAGGAAGGAGGTCCTCCTTCAGAGAGGCCGGCCCGACGATCGGTGGGCACCGACGGTGGGCCAGACCCCATTTGAGGCCCCCCCCCCCCGGTGCAGGATCCCCCCTCCCCACCTCCACCCCCCCCGCAGGCCGCCACCCCCAGCGTTCCTGCGCTGTTCCCGCCGGCAGCGACCAGGTGTGGATGGCACCGGGGGGGGAACCCGCCGGTTTGGGCTGGCCACTCAGCCCATCCGGTCCTGAGAATAGCAGGGGTGCCAGAGAATCGCCATTTTGGGTGTCTCGGGCGATTATCCGGCCTGCGCCGTGCGGAACTCGAGGGGGCCGTTCTCGCTGCTTGGGAGAATCGCGGGAGGGTGTCGGACCGGCGCGGGAGCGGAGAATCGCGCCCTCCAGCTCTGGGGCGTCATTCTCCACCGGCGGGAGTCTCCGTTTTGCCGGCGCCCGGGGGTTTCCCGACGGCGTGGGGCTGCCCCACAATGGGAAACCCCATTGACCGGCCAGTTTAACGGAGCATCCCGCCGGCGGGTCGGGGCAGAAATGTGGCGGGGCGGGATGGAGAATTTCGCTCCTGCTCTGCGAAACCCGGCATTCCTGGCTGACAGCCAACCAGCTGGTTGCCTTGCAGAAAAGGTAATAAAAACAATGCCCGGGAGGGAAGTTCCCTTAATACTGGTACCAGAAGGAACCCGTTCTGAATGGAGAAATGAGACCACATCAGGACTTACGTTCCAGTAGAAACCACCAGCTCACGGTACCAGCAAGCCAGTTCCCATAATACTGGTGAAATAGCCCCTCTTATTCCGAACTGGTCATTTTTCTCGTTTTTTCAGTGCACTATTCCACTTATTTTTATTGTCTCGCTGCTGCAGAGTACAGGTTGAAAATCCCTTAAGAAAAATGCTTGGGGTTGAGTGTGAATCGGATTTTTTAATTTTTTTGGATTTCGGAATATACTGCGCAGGTGTGGTGCGCGTTGGAACTGCGCATGTGCGGTGTGTTTTGGGAACTGTGCATGTGGGGTGCGCATTGTGAACTGCACATGTGAGGTGCGCATTGGGAATTCCACATGTGGGGTGCGCATTGTGAACTGCACATGTGAGGTGCGCATTGGGAATTGTGCATGTGCGGTGCGCATTGGGAACTGCATATGGGTTGCGCGTTGGGAACTGTGCATGTGCGGTGTGCATTAGGAATTGCACATGTGCGGTGTGTGTTGGGAACTGCATGTGCGGTGCGCATTGGGAATTGTGCATGTGCGGTGTGTGTTGGGAACGGTGCATGTGTGGTGTGAATTAGGAATCGCACATGTGCGGTGTGTGTTGGGAACTGTGCATGTGTGGTGTGAATTAGGAATTGAACATGTGCGGTGTGTGTTGGGAACTGTGCATGTGGGGTGCGCATTGGGAATTGCACATGGGCCGTGTGCAAATTGAATTGCGCATGTGTGACGCGCTCGAAACAAAGTGCGGATTTTGGAATTTCAGATGAGAGTTGCTCAACCTGTATCAATTAACTCACGTCAATAATATCACTCCCCTAATTTATGTGTATTCCTGAAGATGGAACTGCTCAATAATGTATAAATTCTGTACATTTGCAGTTGGACAAAGCACTTGGACTGAAAGTATAAAGAATGCGCATATTTTGAGAAAAATGTTAAATTAAAATTCAACTTTGATCACAGGGAAGGGAAAAAAACACGGAGGCAAGGTTGAGAAATAACTTCAATAAAAACAAAAGTAATTTAAAATTCCAGAAAGGAACATGTGCACATATTATACAGGCTCATTTCAGGCCAAATTAGTCTTTTGGTTTAAGTCCATAATTTTCTCTCATGTATAGCTGTTGAACTTTGCTCCTTTAAGACCTCCTCCTCGCTCAGGCCTTTATTCTTCAAATGATGCATGAAGCATGCTGAAGATGATGAAAGAAGAGGGAAAGCATAAGCATTGCGTTATTTAAACCATTAAAGTTGCAGGTCAGCTGTATCCCAATTATATCACATAGACAAAAACAGAAGAATATGTGACATCAGTGAATACAATCTAAGAGTAAATTGAACTTGTGAACATAACTACCTTTGATAGCTCTCATCCTCCTGGGCGAGAATGCAGGCTTAGCTGTTTGCTGTGTGCCATTGTTGATGAAGCATGGGCAAACACAGCCATATATGGAATTGCCCCGAGGACATCTGACACCAACACAGCTGTCACCAGTGACTTCACAAATAGCCTCTGGCCTGTAACGTTTGCTCACTGCCACTCAGTGAGCTCCACACCCCACCCTGCAATTGAACCTGTAGGAGAAAAAAAGAGCAAATCGGTGATCTATGTGCCGATTATATAGACTCTACACAAATGCATATGATATCACCCCGATGATATCCATCGCTTTTGCTTTTAAGACTGCCTTGTGTGCGAACTAGCACTGCTTTTAATCTGGAACAGCGAGAAAAGCATACCTTCTCTCTGTTGGAGTGTACAGCATCTCCGCATGTGTGCTTGCCTCTCTGATTGTGCAAAGGGATTTAGGTGTGGGGATGGATATGGCTTCATTCAGTGCAGGTTCTGCCTCCAGCCTCTGAACGGCCGGCAGCAATTGTTGCTTCTGAGTGGATTCTGCATGATCCTCCAGTTCAATATATGACCTGGAAGTGCTAGCGGTACTACTCTTGGCTGCCATATGTGCGGACATCACACTTTTCAACTTGTTACCCCAGGCCACCGCTGTTCGGTTAACTTTATCCTACCAGGAAAAATAAATGAGAAGTTAACCAGATTCTTGCATTTTTGATGTGAGCAGGCATACAGGTTCCATGCACTATTTGCTTGTAGACACATTATTGTTCCTGAAGGTCTGTGTGAGTACATTAGCTAACACAATGATATGAGTCGAGGTCTGGTAATAGCAGCATCTTGCAATGCCATCTGTGCCATTGAAACATGCCAGGACCCCCTAAGCCCTCAGTTTCCTGGATTCCCTCAACGAACAACTCCCTCGCCGCCTCCCTGGAAATAACGCCCCCGCGCATTCGCCGCCCCGACATGTCATTTCCGCGCCAGCTGGCGGGGCATCAAAGGCCGTTTCCGCCAGCTGGCGGGGCGGAAATTCCTCCGGCGTCGGCCTAGCCCCTCAATGTTGGGGCTCGGCCCCCAAAGATGTGGAGCATTCCGCACCTTTGGGGCGGCGCGATGCCCGTCTGATTGGCGCCGTTTTGGGCGCCAGTCGGTGGACATCGCTCCGTTTTGGGAGAATTTCGCCCCCTATCTCGGCCCATTCTCCCCTCCCTAGCCCCTAAGGCGCACTGTAGCATGGCCAATCCACCTGACGTGCTAATCTTTGGTAGGAAACTGGTGCGTCCAGAGGAAACCCATGCAGACACGGGGAGAAAGTGCAAACTCCACACAGTCACCCAAGGGCCCGAATTGAACCCGGGTTCCTGGTGTTGTGAGACAGCAGTGCTAACCACTGTGCCACCCTGCAGCCCCATTCATCATCTCGTATTAATATGAGATGGTTTAAAAATATTTCTATTTTTTTCCAAGATTATGAATAAAAATTGTAAAAGAAAATACAATGAAAGAAGATGATTCTTCAAATGTACAACTGGGGTATATATTTTACATTGCAATTAATAGGAAAGGGTTTGCTTCAACTTCTCCACTCTTTAGCAGGTGGCTCTAATTACATTGAATTACTACCATACCATGTTTAGTCTGCTAGGTGTGACTATAATTGTTAGTAATAAATTAGAACTAACAGAGCTGTCAATGTACTCATGTGGGACAAATGCTCTGACATGCTGCACTGTCTACAGATACACCACGAATATATACATATATGTGTGTATATATTGTACACTTCATGACTTAGACTTCAGAGGTGCTGAACATGCATCCAGTTGATCGCATAATGGTGCTACAAATATTACATTTTAAAGCAAGTCAATTAAAAAAATAGAGTTTTTTTTAAACATAGCCTCTTTAAAGTGAATTCATCATGTCAAAATTGAAGCTTATGTTAAAAAACAAAGGTAGGATAAGGAGGATAATTTATCGCGACAGCAGGAATGCAGAGTTTATTTCACATTTGTCAAAGTCCAGTAACCCATGAACCCCCCAGGGACCCATGAGTTAGTGGGTGCCCCTGCCCGTGAAATAAAGTCTATATTCTGGCTGTCATACGGAATTACTTTCGATACAAGATATACTGTGCTACAATTTTTAAAATTATATCAAAAGACATTGTACTTTACATTAAAATACGACGGTGGTTCGTAAGGCATACATACACTCGCCTGAGAGGTTTCAGGTGTAAATTACAGTGTCGGGGTGAGCTACCAAACAGAGCCTTATTATTTCCTCAAAGTAAGTAATGGAAAAGCACAGGTAAGTGATAATTCACGCTTGTGAGACAGCAGTGCTAACCACTGTGCCACCCTGCAGCCCCATTCGTCATCTCGTATTAATATGAGATGGTTTAAAAATATTTCTATTTTCTTCCAAGGTTTTGAATAAAAATTGAATAGCAGGGGCTGTTTAGCACAGGGCTAAATCGCTGGCTTGGAAGGTTGGCCAGCAGCATGGTTCAATTCCCGTACCAGCCTCCCCGAACAGGTGCCGGAATGTGGCGACTAGGGCCTTTTCACAGTAACTTCATATGAAGCCTACTTGTGACAATAAGCATTTTTCATTTCATTCATTTTCATTCATTTTGTATGTTTCTACTAATTGCCTGAAGATTCCTCTTTTCCTTCCCCACTGCAAACCCCCCCCCCCCAACCCCCAAATGTTTGTGGAACTCATCTGTTAACCCAGCAGTTTGAGTTCAAATTCCACTATGATAAGTTATTGAATTGATGTCATTTTAGCTGTCACTTTTGAATGTGAATTAGATCCATGTCTACCTTTTGCAGGAGCCTCGTCGAAGGTGCAATTAGTGTCTTGTTAAATTATAGATGGATGGGAATGAGGTTGTGATATTTTAATCCTCACTGATACGCATCGTCATTGGGTTGAAACAGGGACCTTTGTTTGTTTCTTTCGCTGCTATATCTAAAACAAGCAAAACAGAAGGGAGGGTGAAAAACTCACCAAAGTATGAGGTCCATGGCAAGCAAGGGTGTGGGAGCTTAAAACTGACTCATGCTAATTCAGAGGAATTTATAACAAACACAATTGTTGCTCTGAAACCTGTCTTGGCAGCGGCAGATAAATTAATTTGAGGGTGCAGACATAGCAGTAAGGCTGCAAAGAAATATTCAGATTGAATTGACGTTGTCCTTGGTGGGTGGGTGAAGTTAAGCTCCGGTGTTAACTACATAATCAGAATTAGGAAGCAAGTCTCGACTTCTTCAACTCCAAGTTCCTTGTTTTCAATGATGAATTCTCCAATGCATCTTATATCCTTTATATATATTGGTGCAGTCTATTAAACCCCAGTTCTAACTTAAGTATTAGGTAACATTAACTCTTTCCGAACATATTCTCCCTCAAATTGTGCACGCTGATGTGTTGAGCCGGTTGCCCTTGCCGAATAGCCCCCCCCCCCATCTTCTCCCAGGGCAACCCCGAACGTAATGGACTCGTTGTTGGTCACTGTGTCTAGGATCTGTGAGTGGACCCAAGCGAAACCAGCTCTTTCCAAGGTTTGACATCTTGGGCGGGATTCTCCGCAATCAGCGCGATGTCCGCCGACCGGCGCCAAAAACGGCACGAATTCAGTCCGGCATCGCGCCTCCCCAAAGGTGCGGAATTCTCTGCATCTTGAGGGGCCGAGCCCTTACCTTGAGGGGCTAGGCCTGCGCCGGACTGATTTCCGCCCCGCCAGCTGGCGGGAAAGGCCTTTGGTGCCCCGCCAGCTGGCGCGGAAATGACTTTGCCATGTGACGCTTGCACGGGAGCTTCAGCGGCTGCTCACGGTATCCCCGCGCATGCGCAGTGGAGGGGGTCTCTTCCGCCTCCGCCATAGTGAAGACCAAGGAAGGAAAAGAGTGCCCCCACGGCACAGGCCCGCCTGCGGATCGGTGGGCCCCGATCGCGGGCCAGGCCACCGTGGGGACCCCCACCGGGGCCAGATCGCCCCGCGCCCCCCCAGGACCCCAGAGCTCGCCCGCGCCGCCTTGTCCCGCCGGTAAGAGAGGTGGTTTGATTCTCGCCGGCGGGACAGGCATTCCAGCAGCGGGACTTCGGCCCATCGCGGGCCGGAGAATCGCCGGGTGGGGGGGCCCCGCCAACCGGCGCGCCGCGATTCCCACCCCCGCCGAATATCCGGTGCCGGAGAATTCTGCAACCAGCAGGGGCGGGATTCACGCCAGCCCCCGGCGATACTCCGACCAATGGGGCGTCATTCTCTGACCCCCCCAGCGGGTCGGAGAATGGCCGTTGGCCGCCGTGAATCCCGCCCCCGCCGGTTGCCGAAGTCTCCGAAGGGAGAAAAGTCGGCGGGGCGTTAATGGCGCCGCTGACGTCGGAGAATGGCACGGGTCTGCGCAAGGCAGCCGATTTTCGGCCTGCCGATATTCTCCCTTCCGGATGGGCCGAAGTCCCGTCGACGTGATGACCGTTCACGTCGACGTAAATCAAACCTTTTCATCGGCGTGACCCTGTGTTCCAGGTTCACGCCGACCAGCGTGGAGGTGAGTGACGGCCTGGGGGGTTGGCCGCTGGGCAGGCGATGGCGTGGCCGCAGTCTGAATGTGTGGGGAGAGGTGTGTCTCGGGTTGTGTGTGTGTGTGTGTGTGCGGCGGGGGGGGGGGGTGGTTAGAGTGGGCTGGGCTCCGGGGGAGTGCCGGGAGGGGGGGTCCGTGCCAGGGAGGAGGATGGGGGGTCCCTGCCGGGGAGGAGGTTGAGGGGGTCCGTGCCGGGGAGGGGGATGGGGGGGACCCCGTGCTGGGGAGGGGGAAGGGGGGGGGGTCCATGCCGGGGAGGGGGATGGGGGGGTCCGTGCCGGGGAGGGGGATGGGGTCCGGGGCGGGGAGGGCAAGTGAGTTGGTCCAACTGGCCAGGTGCCAGCCTCCAACAGTCGGAGGAGGAGCGTGCCAGAGAGGCGGCGCAGCCTGCCGCAGAGGGGCAGGCGGCAGCCGCCCAGGCTGGAGGGACACCTGACCGACAGGACGAGGAGGGGGAGGAGGATGTCGCGGCCCCACGGCAATGGAGGCACCCGAGGGTGCCCCGTGTGTACCGGCCCCAGCAGTCATACCAGGACCTCACGGACCGGGAATGCAGGAGGAAACTCCGGATAAGGCGGGAAACCGTGGCACACATCTGCCACCTGCTGGCACACCTGTCACCGCGTGGCACTGGCGGGGGACACCCTCTCCCCGTGTCCGTCAAGGTTACAGTTGCCCTAAACCTTCATGCAACGGGGTCATTCCAGGCACTGAGTGGGGACCTGTCCGGCATATCGCAGACATCGGTGCATCCGGGTAGTGACAGATGCCCTATATGCCATGGCGCACCGCTACATCCGCTTCCCCGTGGACCGGGCCAGCCAAGATGCCGTGCGGCCACCTGCAGATAACAGGGCCGTGTTCACCAATAGGAAGGGGACCTATTCGATGAACATACAGGGAGTCTGCGACCACCGCATGATGATCCTGCACGTCTGCGCCCGTTACCCAGACAGTGTACACGACTCATACGTGTTGTCACGGTCATCCATCCCCGGTATGTACGAGGGACGCCATCCCCGGCTGAGGGGCTGGTTGCTGGGCGACAGGGGCTACCCATTGCGATCGTGGCTGATGACGCCTGTATGGAGGCCACGCAATGAGGCGGAGAACCGCTACAATGATGCCCATGTAGCGACAAGGGGAGTGATAGAGAGGTGCTTTGGCGTGCTGAAGATGCGTTTCAGGTGCCTGGACCTCTCTGGGGGCGCCCTCCAGTATCGGTCAGATAGGGTCGGCCGCATCATTGTGGTGTGCTGCGTCCTGCACAACATAGCCCAACAGAGGGGCGATGTGCCACAGGCAGAGGAGGGCGGAGTGGAGGAGCAGCAGGAAGAGGCGTAGTCCTCCCCAGATGAGGGGGATGGGGGCAATGGTCAGGGCAGACGGGCTAGACACAGGCGGGTGGCTGTCCACCGTTACCGGCTGGCCCAGCGGGCATGGGACAGACTGATAGCCGCCCGCTTCACTGACTAGATGGGCGTGGGAATCGGGTAGTATGGCCACAGACCGCACACCATGGCAACAGCCGACCACCCACACCCCCCACCCATCCACCCACCCAGCACCCTCACCCCCCTCCCCAACCCCACCCACCCCACCCGCATGCACACCACCCCCCCATTGCCGATCCACCTGCGGCACAACGGCCGGGCTCACACAGTTGCGGCTGGACACGTGTCTATCGCAGGCCATGGAGGATGATGACAACCCGCCCTGCGGTGAGCTCCTGGCTCCACATCGTTGGACTATGCCTGACCCATGGCCACAGTACCACCATCCACCCGGACCATCCCTGCATGCGGCTGTGACACTGCAGCGCACGGTCCCGTCCTCTGCCCGGGGGGATGTTGATGGCGGCCCAGGGGGAAGGGGGCAGACTCACCTGGGGCTGAGGTAAGACCACCCCTCACACACACACTTGCGCTCAACGTACATGACACCCCCGCACGCTTTGGACAGAGCACAAAGGCAGCTTCTGTAGGTGTAACATTGACTTTAATAACCAAACGAGTTCATGCACGTGCCCTAGCCCCTAAAACTCATCTGTGCCCTGCACCAGTGCCAACTTACTCAGTGTCTAATTGTTTGGCCTTACGGGCCCTATGACTATGTCTACGTGGTTCCCCAGACGGTACAGCAGAACTGGACGTGGACTCCTGTGATTCCTGCCCTCTGACACTGGATCCCTTTGGCGGCCGTTTCCTGGGGCGTCCTGGCCTAGATGGGCCAGGCTGCGGCCCGGGCGACTGGGATGGCGAGCTGCCAGCCTGTCCTGCCCGTTGCCCACCCAATGCACCTGGGGCGGAAGGGGGGGAGTCCGAGGTGTTACGGTGTTCCGGGACCTCCCCTACAGGGGGAGCCGGGACGGACCACGCCACCTCCTCCTCCCTCGGGGTGCCCGATGGCCCCCAGGCCTCTACATGGGTGGGGGATGCGAACGGACTGGCCATCCGACGCCCCCCGACATCTGGCGCTGCCAGTCCTGGAGGCCCGTGCTGGTATCAACAGGGGTCTGCAGGTTTGCAGCCATGGAGCCCAAGGGGTTGGCAAACCCTGTCTGTGACAGTGCGACGCCGGCTCGCACATGGCCACTGGCGCCGATGCCCTCAGCGATGGCCTGCAGAGACTGGGCCATGGCCTGCTGAGACTGGGCCATGGCCTGCTGAGACTGGGCTATGGCCTGCTGAGACTGGGCTATGGTGTTGAGCGCCTCTGCCATCTGGCGCTGGCACTGGCTCAGGGTCTCCTGTGAGAGGGCAGCCATGTCCTGGGCCACAGACGCCGCCTGCACGGAAAGCCCCAGGTCTCGCAAACCGTTCCCCATGTCTGACACCGTCGCACCCATTGCCTCCACCGCGGACGCCACCCGTGCGGTGTCGGCCTGGGTGGCACGTATGACCGGCACCACTTCCAGCTCCTGGACGCGGGTGGACTCCTCCACCTGCGACTGCAGCCGCCGCAAGCCGGCCTTCACTCTCTTCGCTCGTCTCCGGGTCGGTGGTTGCATCGGATCTATGTGTGGGTGTGGTAACTCCAGGAACCCGGGATCCACATGGGCGGCAGATGTTCGCTTGGGCTGGGCTGCCCTTCGACCGCCCGGCCCCTCTGCTGCTCCTACCTCCACCTGCTGTACCAGGACGGCTGTGTTGTGCGCACCAGTGAGTGTACCAGACGCCTCATCACTAAAGTGCCCAACCGAGGTGAGTGTTTCTGCGATGGTGGAGGGTATTGGTGACAGCAGTGGCGTTGTGTCGTGCTCTTCGTCCCACTCTGAGTCCATGGCACTTTGGGGCGGGGGTTCGTCTCCACCCATCCACTCTGAGTCACTGTCCGGCATTTCGTCTTCCTGGGTAGTGCTGTCCCGGGTAGGGGTGTCCTGGGTAGTGCTGTCCCGGGTAGGGGTGTCCTGGGTAGTGGTGTCCTGGGTAGTGGTGTCCTGGGTAGTGGTGTCCTGGGTAGTGGTGTCCTGGCACGGATGTGACGGGGGCCTGTGGCTGCCCCCCTCATCGCTGGGTGGCGCACGCCTGCCTCGTCGCTCCCGCACGTGACGGGGGTGTCTTCTCCCTGTTGCTCCAGGTCTCTCCGTCTCCCGTGGTGTGCGAGGGGCATCCTGCGGGCGTCGCATGCCGGAGGGTCCGGGTCTCTCCGTCTCCCGTGGTGTGTGAGGGGCATCCTGCGGGTGTCGCATGCCGGAGGGTCCGGGTCTCTCCGTCTCCCGTGGTGTGCGAGGGGCATCCTGCGGGCGTCGCATGCCGGAGGGTCCGGGTCTCTCCGTCTCCCGTGGCCTCCGAGGGGCATCCTGCGGGCGTCGCATGCCGGTGGGTCCGGGTCTCTCCGTCTCCCGTGGCCTCCGAGGGGCATCCTGCGGGCGGTCTGCATCTGCGGGGATGGGTGCCTCGACGTTTGCTCCTGCGATACACAATGAAGCATGCATGGTTAGACACGCAGGCAGTGATCAGGTGATATGGGGGATATGGGGACGGGCTGTCGGTGGCTCACTTGCTAGTGCGCCCCCGACCTCTGCATCAGCAACCTCCCGGTCCTCAGGTCCGCCAGCCAGTTCCAGGGCCCTTTCCTCGTGTTCGGTCAGTGGCCTCTCATCAGCGGGGCCTCCTCCAGTCCTCACATGCTCCCTATTGTTGTGTGCGCGCTTCTCCTGTGGCGGGGGGGTGGGTGGGGGTGGTGGCAGGGGTTAAAGGCAACAGTGTTAGGCAGGTATATGAATGCACGCCATCGGTTGCAGGGGGATATGGGGGAGGGGGGATATGGGGGAGGGGGTATATGGGGGATATGGGGGAGGGGGATATGGAGGAGGGGGGATATGGGGGAGGGGGGATATGGGGGAGGCTCACCCTGCCTGCGCTGATGAGGTCGTTCACCTTCTTGTGGCACTGGGTGCCTGTCCGTGGTGTCAGGGCCGCAGCGGTGACGGCCTATGCCACTTCCCTCCATAGACGCCGGCTGTGGCGTGGGGCAACTCTGCGGCCGTGCCCGGGATACAGGGCGTCCCTCCTCTGCTCCACTGCATCCAGGAGCGCCTCAATGTCGCGGGACCGGAACCTTGGGGCTGAGCGGCGGCCGGCCATCCAGTTGGGTGTTCCGGTCGGGTGTTCCGGTCGGGTGCGGGGGAGCAGCGCGGCCTTATGAGCCGTCACGCCGTGCGGCGTGTATGACGCTGCACGGCGTGAACCACGTGCGCAAGCGCGGATCCCGTCACGTCGCTGCTAGCCCATTTCGAGCTGGAGACTTTTGACCCATTTTTCCGACATGACGCAAGTCGGATTTGCGCGTTTTTTTGCGCCGATTGGCGGACTTTGCGCCGATAACGGAGAATTTCGCCCCTTGTGTTATATGGTGGACAGCGTCCACAGCTCCCAGGAGAATTGCGGGCTTACTCACTCAAAATATCCGAATTTAGTGTGGCGGATGGTGTCCTGCTTTGGGGTAAGACGGGTCATCATTTTGGAAAGGGGCCAGAATTTGATTCTGCGAGACCTCCACACGGATACCCGGGGGTGTCAAAATTGAAAATGGTAGCTCGCAGCTACGTCTGGTGGCTGGATGGTGACAAGTTTATTGTGTTCCTTGATTCCAAGTTTATTGTGTTCAATAATAACTTCTCTAACACAAAACAGTGTCACCTATATCCCCTTTATATTTTGGTGTAGTCTATTAAACATAAGTGCAATCTATTAAACAATTAAAACTCCAGTTCTACCTTAAGTACTGGAGAATATTAAATATTTCCAAACGGCTGGGAGGCAACGAAGAGACTAAACCGTGAACAACTGGAAGATGTGCATTGCAAGTTAAGCATGTCTAGGCATTTAAGTAAAGTAATAGGTGTTGTAATAGGAACGAGAAAAGTATTATTTCATTTGAGACCGTGACATAGAAAGTAAATCTGATGAAGTGGATGGATGTACTATTACACTGCAACTGTAACTACGCTTCAAAAATACTCCATTGATTGGAAAGTGCAATTGCGATATCCTGAAGACATGAAAGGTGATATACAAATGCATGTCCTTTTCAGATCTATATCATGATCTGATATAACAGGCTTCTTGTTTAGTCGATGTAATGTGGTGTTAAACATAATGCGCCAGAGGATTCACTGTTTTCCAGAGATGAGGTTGTTTATGTCACAAACTAAATAGGGTCAAGGCCTTTGATTGACAGTAACTGAATAAGTCAAATCCAGGCTCAAATATCTGGACTCGGTATTTGTGAAATCATTTGCAGTCTTTTGAACTTGGCATGCTAGGGTCTCAATTTTATTCAGATTCCAACCTCTTGCTCAGATGCAATTTTAGTGTAAATTAATAAGCTGCCAAACACTCAAAACTGGTCACTTTGCGCTCCTATTTTAAGATAAGGGCCGGGAATCTCCCCTACCCGGCGGGGCAGGTGGTCTCGGCGGGATGGACTGGCGGGAACCACTCCGGCATCAGGCCGCCCCAAAGGTGCGGATTTCTCCGCACCTTTAGGGACCAAGCCCTCACCATGAGGGGCTAGGCGCACGCCGGAGTGGTTTCCACTCCACCGGCTGGCGTGGAAGGCCTTTGGCGCCATGACAGCCGGGGCCAAAAGGACTTCGCCGGCCGGCGGAAGTCCACGTATGCGCGGGAGCGTCAGCGGCTTGATTTTTAATCAAGAGCACAATTTAGAAATTTGTCAGCCATGGTGAAGGCTGTGGCCGAGGCGGAGGGAAAAGAGTGCCCCCGCGGCACAGGCCCGCCCGTGGATCGGTGGGCCCCGATCGCGGGCCAGGCCACCGTAGGGGCACTCCCCCAGATCGCCTCCCCCACCCCCCGGAGCCCGCCCGCGCCGCCGATTCCCGCTGGAAAGAGGTGGTTTGATTCTCGCCGGCGGGGCAGGCATTCCAGCAGCAGGACTTCGTCCCATCGCGGGCCGGAGAATCGCCGGGGGGGGGCCCGCCGACTGGCACGATTGCCACCCCCGCCGAATATCCGATGCCGGAGAATTCGGCAACTGGCAGGGGTGGGATTCACACCAGCCCCCGGCGATTCTCCGACCCGGCGGGGGGTCGGAGAATCCTGCCCAAGGTTTCCTGGTAATCTTTCATTGGCCTCTTGTGTGGAGCTGCATCTAAAATATCAATAGTTTTTTTGAGAAAGGGTGAAAAATGCTTGGTCTTTAAAACCTCTGATGGCGCAAACGGCCATCAAAAGATGGAGCATTGAGTGAAGTGTTTGATCACAGGCCTTACATACCTCTGCCAATGACTTGCGAATTCTTATTTCTGCCAAGTCTCTCAGTTCTCAGAATGTTCTGGGAACTCCCAAGAAGCTTTGTAACCAAGCTATGTCTGGACTGTCCAGACAGATTTGTAATGAGTGTTGCTTTTAGCAGGGAACAAGTAGATGATATCTTAAAATTAAGAATCTGGGGCGTCATTCTCCGACCCCCCGCTCGATTTTCCGGCCCGGATGGGCCGAAGTCCCGCCGATAAATTGCCTGCCCCGCCGGCGTAAATGAAATCACCTACCTTACCGGCGGGACAAGGCGGCGCGGGCGGGCTCCGGGGTCCTGGGGGGGGCGCGGGGCAATCTGGCCCCGGGGGGTGCCCCCACGGTGGCCTGGCCCGCGATAGGGGCCCACCGATCCGCGGGCGGGCCTGTGCCGTGGGGGCACTCTTTCCCTTCCGCCTCCGCCACGGTCTCCACCGTGGCGGAGGCGGAAGAGACTCCCTCCACTGCGCATGCGCGGGAAACTGTCAGCGGCCGCTGACACTCCCGCGCATGCGCCGCCCGGAGATGTCATTTCCGCGCCAGCTGGCGGGGCAACAAAGGCCTTTTCTGCCAGCTGGCGGGGCGGAAATTCCTCCGGCGTCGGCCTAGCCCCTCAATGTTGGGGCTCGGCCCCCAAAGATGCAGAGCATTCCGCAACTTTGGGGCGGCGCGATGCCCGTCTGATTGGTGCCGTTTTGGGCGCCAGTCGGCGGACATCGCGCCGTTTCCGGAGAATTTCGCCCCATGTCCTGCATTCTAACATAGAATTCCTACAGTGCAGAAGGAGGCATTTGGCCCATTGAGTCTGCGCTGACCCTTTGAAAGAACACCCTACCTTGGTCCACTCCCTTGTAACCCTACCTAACCGTCACACCTTTGGACACTAAGGGACAATTTCGCTTGGCCAATCCACCTAACCTGCACACCTTTGGACTGTGGGAGAAAACTGGAGCTCCCGGAGGAAACTCACCCTGACATGGGGGGAATGTGCAAACTCCGCACAAGACGGTTAACCCAGGCCAGAATCGAACCCGGGTCCCTGGTGCTGTGAGGCAGCAATGTTAACGACTGTGGCACCCTATGATTGTCTTCTGCTCTAAAGTCTGAGTCATCCACTGTCGATTGACTTTAATGGTTACCTCATTCAATCTTCCACAGTCAATGCAAAATTCGGACTTCCTGGATGGCCATGGGACTGTGACCACAGGAAACGCCCAAGGGCTCAAGGTTGGCTCAATATCATCTCTTAGGATTTTCACACCACATTGGACTTACTGATGTCGGTGACCTACGAGAGGTGGTTGAGGCACTGTGAGCAGCCTCCTGTCTGTCAGTAAAATATATAATCGTTATCAGTCTGACCCCGCTTGCCAGAAAACAGTGGAAAATTCATGTTCAAGTTTCAACATATCATTTATCTCTGACACATTTGTCAGGGGGGCGTTAACCAATTAATTTAAATTGTTCTTCAGCATTCTTGAGTAATGACCCACAAGTAATTTTCTGGTTCTACCACATGGTACCTCCCGTCTCTGACAATGAGCATGTAACCAAGGGGCTATAAGGTGTTGTCTGTGGTTTGATGGATCTATCCCCAGGTTTCTGCCTGACTCAAACCTGTCTCTGTCGTACTTTTCTTTCACAGTGGAATAGGTAGCATCCTTTTTTATTTGCACCCATTCGCACAAACCATATTGCAACCCCCTACTGATAGTAACACCACAGCCAAGCAGCTAAGATGCAGACAGTCTCTCGATTCCTCAGGACAATGCAGGCTGATTGTCTCCCATCGATAAGCAGATTTTATATTAATCCTCAGCAGTGATTGTCAAATCCCCAGAACCCTGTGGAATTTGGTATTTCATGAGTAGCCTTGTCAGAATTATAGAGATTTGTTATGAACCAGCAAGAAGTGACAAGTATTATATTAACACGGTGGTTCAGATTTAAATCAATATAAATACAATTCAAAACAAACTATCCATAACAATAATAATCTTTATTAGTATCACAAGTAGGCTTACATTAACACTGCAATGAAGTTACTGTGAAAATCCCCAAGACGCCACACTCCGACACCTGTTCAAGTACACTGAGGGAGAACTTAGAATGTCCAATTCACCTAACAAGCACGTTTTTGGGAACTTGTGGGAGGAAACCGGAATGGGATCTTACTGCTTTAGGTAACTTGTAATTACTGCCCCATCAATCTACTCTTGATCATCAGCAAAGTGATGGAAGGGGTCATCAACAGTGCTATCAAGCAGCACATACTTGGCAATAACCTGTTCACGGACGCTCAGTTTGGGTTCCACCAGGGTCATTCAACTCCTGACCTCATTACAACCTTGGTTTAAGCATCGACAAAAGAGCTGAATGCCAGAGATGAGACAAGAGTGACTGCCCTTGACACCAAGGCAGCGTTTGGCTGAGCATGGCATAAAGGAACTGTAGCTAAACTGGAGTCAATGGGAATCGGGGAAAACTCTCCACTAGTTGGAGTCATACGAGCACTAAGGAAGATGGTTGTGGTGGTTGGAGGCCAATCATCTCAGCTCCAGGACATCACTGCAGGAGTTCCTCTGGAGAGTGTCCAAGGTCCAACCATTTTCAACAATGACCTTCTTATCATCATACGGTCAGAAGTGGGAATGTTTGTGGATGACTGCACAATGTTCAGCACCATTCGCGACTCCTTAGATCAGTGTTCTTCAAACTTTTTTTCCGGGGACCCATTTTTACCAACCGGCCAACTTTCGGGACCCAACCCGGCCGACCTTCGTGGCCCATGCCGGCCGACCTGCGCGACCCAACATTTTCTCTTACCTTGTTTGCTGCTGACAAAAATGGAGGAAATGGTTTTGGGTCCCTCTGGCCCTCGTACACGCTCCCCCAATGGAACCTGTTGGATGAAGGTGAAGCCTTCTGGTGTCGGAAAGTATGGAGTCCCAATCTGAATTTTTTTCCTGTAAAATTTTATCAATAAAACCCCCCCCCCCGAACCTGTAAAAAAAAAATTAATAAAATGAGTAAAATAAATGAAAAAAATGAATAAAATCCCCCCGAACTTGTAAAAAAAAATAAAAAAAATGAAAAAAATAAAAATTAAATGAATAAAATAAATGAATAAAAGCCACTACAGAACTGGTAAAACAAAAAGCTGCAACCGTTAAAAAAAATAGCGCCGATCATCGTACGCGCATGCGCAATGTGGCCAAATTTTTTTTTTTAACATGTTCGCGGCCACTTGCAGCCGACGTTATGAAAAACCGGCCGCTGCACGGGGATTTGCGCGATCGGGAGCACCGCGGACAACGGCTCCGCGACCCTCCCGACACCCGCCCGCGACCCGCGGCTTTGAAGAACACTGCCTTAGATAATGAAGCAGTCCATGTCCAAATGCAGCAAGACCTGCACAATATCCAGGCTTGGGCTGACAAGTGGCAAGTTACATTTGGGCCACTCAAGTGCCAGGCAATGACCATCTACAACAGGAAAGGACCCAACCATCGCCCCTTGAAATTTAATGAAACCCCCCACTATCAACATCCTGGGGATTACCATTCAGAAACTGAACTGGACCAGCCATATAAATGCTAGGAATCCCACGGTGAGTAACTCACCTCCCGACCCCTCAAAGTCCATCCACCATCTATCTACAAGGCACAAGTCAGGAGTGTGATGGAATACTCTCCATTTGCCTGGATGAGTGCAGCTCCAACAACACTCAAGAAGCTCCACTCCTTCCAGGACAAAGCAGCCTGCTTGATTGCTATCCTTTCCACAAACATTCAAT
Organism: Scyliorhinus torazame; assembly: GCF_047496885.1. NCBI lineage: Eukaryota > Metazoa > Chordata > Chondrichthyes > Carcharhiniformes > Scyliorhinidae > Scyliorhinus > Scyliorhinus torazame. The sequence continues at coordinate 301,773,859 of NC_092712.1, forward strand.
CCCTCCATTACGGACATCAGTACCTGGGAACACCACTACCTGGAAGTTTACCACCAAGTCACTCACCATCTTGACTTGAAAATATATCACCATTCCTTTACTGTCGCTGGGTCAAAATTCTGGAACTCCCTCCCTCAAAGCACTGTGGGTGTACCTACACTACACAGACTGCAGTGATTCAAGAAGGAAGCTCGCCACCAGCTTCTCAAGGGCAACTAGGGATGGGCAATAAATGCTGGCCTCGCCAGCGACACACACATCCCATAAAGGAATTTTAAAAAAACTATAGAATATGTAACTAACTGGCCTGTTAGGTATGGGGAGATGATGGTGTCATGATAATGTAGAGACTCAGGCTAATGGGTTCAAATCCCACCATGGCAGCTGGTGGAATTGAATTAATAAACCTGGAACATAAAGCGAGTCTCCGTAATGGTGACCATGAGACTATCATTGATTGTTGTAAAATCCCAGCGGGTTCACTAATGTCCCTTTAGGGAAGGAAATCTGCCGTCCTTACCTGGTCTAGCCGACATGCGACTCCAGACCCATAGCAATGCAGTTGATTCTTTAGCGGCCTCTGAAATGCCCAAGTAAGTCACTCAGTTCAAGGGCAATTAGAGATAGGCACCAAATGTTAGACTTGCCAGTGACTCCCACATCCTATGAATTAATATTTAAAATTATAACCTGCAATGGCTGATTATTTTCATCAAATACTAATCCACAGTTCTTTAAAGTCTGGTTTTCGGGCCACAAAGTTTGGTCATGTTGCTCTCGTACCTTGTGCACACACTTCTTGTACAGGCTATGCCGCACACACCATTTACCACACCTCATCAGCTCAGACATTGGTATCATGGGCGAGATTCTCCGACCACCCGCCGGATCGGAGAATCGCCGGGGGCTGGCGTGAATCCCGCCCCCGCCGGTTGCCGAATTCTCCGGCACCGGAGATTTGGCGGGAGCGGGAATCGCACCGCGCCGGTTGGCGGGTCCCCCCCCGGCGATTCTCCAGCCCGGATGGGCCGAAGTCCCGCTGCTAGAATGCCTGTCCCGCCGGCGTGGATTAAACCACCTACCTTACCGGCGGGACAAGGCGGCGCGGGCGGGCTCCGGGGTCCTGGGGGGGGCGCGGGGCGATCTGGCCCCGGGGGGTGCCCCCACAGTGGCCTGGCCTGCGATCGGGGCCCACCGATCTGCGGGCGGGCCTATGCCGTGGGGGCACTCTTTTCCTTCCGCCTTCGCCACGGTCTCCACCATGGCGGAGGCGGAAGAGACTCCCTCCACAGCGCATGCGCGGGGATGCCGTGAGCGGCCGCTAACGCTCCCGCGCAGGCACCGCTCAGCAATGTCATTTCCGCGGCAGCTGGCGGTGCACTTCCGCCAGCTGGCGGGGCGTAAATCAGTCCGGCGCGGGCCTAGCCCCTCAAGGTTAGGGCTCGGCCCCCCAAGATGCGGAGGATTCTGCACCTTTGGAGCGGCGCGATGCCCGACTGATTTGCGCCGTTTTTGGCGCCGGTCGGCGGACATCGCGCCGATACCGGAGAATTTCGCCCCATGTGTTGGTCGTGTGCAAAGTAGACAGATTGTGATGGCAGCCAAAGTCTCTAGCAAGCTATTTTAGATCTCAGTACTCCAGCTAACACCCTCTTTTACCTCACAGAACTGAACTCACTTTCTATAGCAGGAAGGGCCCTCCCCTGCCCGCCACCAGCACTATTTAAAGGGTTCATTAACTTCTTTCAGGTTAATTGTTCATTGATTACTGCTTAGCTGGTAGAAGTGTTTGGATGATTGTCCTTCTTAAAGTTTGGAAAACCTGCAGGATGCTCTCTGATGTACTTCCCTCTCCTTATTCAGGAGAAGGTGACGCACAACCTGAGACATCAGGGGCGAGATTTTCTGACCTCCCACCGGGTCGGAGAATCGCCGGGGGCTGGCGTGAATCCCGCCTCCGCCGGTTGCCGAATTCTCCGGCACTGAATATTTGGCGGGGGCGGGAATCGCGCCGCGCCGGTTGCCGAATTCTCCGGCACCGGATATTTGGCAGGGGCGGGAATCGCGCCGCGCCGGTTGGCAGGCCCGCCGCCCGCGATTCTCCGGCCCGGGTGGGCCGAAGTCCCGCTGCGAGAATGCCTGTCCCGTCGGCGTAGATTAAACCACCAACCTTACCAGTGGGACAAGGCGGGCTCCAGGGTCCTGGCGGGCGGGCTCCGGGGTCCTGGGGGGGGTCGCGGGGCGATTTGGCACCGGGGGGTGCCCCCACGGTGGCCTGGCCCGTGATCGGGGCTCACCGGTCCGCGGGCGGGCCTGTGCCGTGGGGGCATTCTTTTCCTTCCGCCTTCGCCACGGTCTCCACCATGGCGGAGGCGGAAGAGACTCCCTCCAATGCGCATGCGCGGGAATGCCGTCAGCGGCCGCTAACGCTCCCGCGCATGCGCCGCCCGGAGATGTCATTTCCGCGCCAGCTGGCGGGGCACCAAAGGCCTTTTCCGCCAGCGGGCGGGGCGGAAATTAGTCCGGCGCGGGCCTAGCCCCTTAAGGTTGGGGCTCGGCCCCCCAAGATGCGGAGCATTCCGCACCTTTGGGGCGGCGCGATGCCCGACTGATTTGCGTCGTTTTGGGCGCCGGTTGTGGACATCGCGCCGATACCGGAGAATTTCACCCCAGGAACTGAGCAGAGGCCCCATGGAGGAGACAGTGTGTGTAATTATGAGAAGGGCCATGGCTGAGGCCATGGTGGACATCAGGGCTGAACCTAATGACGTTGAGGGTATGGTCATGCCAGATTGGCCGACAGCTCTCCAGCCCATTCAAGTACAGTGTTACAGTGGCCGGAAGAAGTACCGCAGCGCAGTGCCTAAGAAAAAAGTCCCAGGAACCGCAGTGATGTTAAATACCGGGAGGGAGGTTATGGGATTCAATCTTGCTGTCTGGGGGGTTTGCAAGGAGACGTCTGGTCCGCGAGGACCGGGTACCCCCAGTCCGAAGGGGTCTTCCAATGGAAGGACACTGCCACTTCCTCCCAAGATCAAGGGTGAGAAATGTTTCTGTTTCCCCACTTCAGTCATTGGGCACCTGCCAGCCTAAAATTTGAGGTTGGGACACAAAAGTCCCATTAGTGGCCATTTAAGGGCAAGAGTGGGCTTCCTGTCCGAGATCCTGTCTGCCCCGCTGTAAACCCACCCCCCTGTTGGGTGGGTGGGAACCAGGAGGGAATCTCATTCATGCTATTTTACACTCCCCTCCCTTAAATCAAAAAAAAAACTGGGATCGGTAAAGCAATCCAATCCCTGCGGTGCCCACCGAGCATGGAAGGCCTCAAGTGTGCCTGTGGATACCGCGGGCGTAATTCTCTGGTATCGGCGCGATGTTCGCCGACCGGCGCCAAAAACAGCGCAAATCAGTCGGGCATCGCGCCGCCCCAAAGGTGCGGAATCTTAACGTTGAGGAGCTAGGCCCCCGCCGGACTGATTTCAGCCCCACCAGCTGGTGTGGAAATGACATTGCCGGGCGGCGCATGCGCGGGAGCGTTAGCGGTGAAGACCGTGGCGAAGGCGGAAGGAAAAGAGTGCCCCCACGGCACAGGCCCGCCTGCGGATCGGTGGGCCCCGATCGCGGGCCAGGCCACCGTGGGGGCACCCCCCCCGGGGCCAGATCGCCCCGCGCCGCCCCCAGGACCCCGGAGCCCGCCCGTGCCACCTTGTCCCGCCGGTAAGAGAGGTGGTTTAATCCACGCCGGCGGGACAGGCATCCTAGCAGCGGGACTTCGGCCCATCCGGGCCGGAGAATCGCCGGTGGGGGGGGGGGGGCGCCAACCGGCGCGGCGCGATTCCCGCCCCCGCCGAATATCCGGTGCCGGAGAATTCGGCAACCGGCGGGGGCGGGATTCACACCAGCCCCCGGCGATTCTCCGACCCGGCGGGGGGCCGGAGAATCTCGCCCCGCATGTTCCCTCTCCAGGGCCACCCGACCGCGAACCAGCCGTGGAAGAAGAGCAGACAGTCTGGTCGGACGACCCCCCCCCCCGGGAGTGTTATGACAATTGGCGGGTATCTGATCCAGCTCATTAACATCTGCTTAAGGCCAATTGATCCGACTGGGATTTTCCAGTCGGCCTCCAGGTTACTGCAAGCAGCCGGAGGTGATTTGTCTGCCTGGAGCCCACTTTCCTGTCCCTGACTGGGGTAGGGTGGGGGTGGGTGGGCAGAGCTCCTGACAGGCTGAGAGGCCCTCTTCCATTGCCTGGGGGTTATACCTTTGGGGTGGCGCGATGCCCGTCTGGTTTGCGCCGTTTTGGGCGCCAGTCGGCGGACAACGCGCCGTTTCCGGAGAATTTCGCCCCAGTTTGCTAAGTTCCTGGACATAGTAACGTGTTTTATAGAACCTACAGAACCTTCATGGGAAACCCTGAAAACAATTCAGCCTCAAATTCTGAAAACTAAGCAAGGCAAAGAAGCCAAACGCAAACTGAACATTTACGAATCAAACGTGGAAAAATTTGACAATGAATGGATTGAGGCTGAATTGAGGAACTGCTGGGAGATGAAGGCAAAAACAATTTGAACAAAGGGTAGTTTGCCATAAAAACTAATTGACAGAGTTAGCGGGCATTTATTTGAGCTGTTGTCATGGTCAGAAATGGAACAATAGATCAGCTCTTCACCCAGGACAGTCACAAACCAACTTGTGGGACTTCCAGTGTGGCCACCTCTCTGGACCAACAAGTCATGTCCACATCCCAAGAGCCGAAGCCAGGTAGGCCCCTGCAGCCACCAGCTCAGTTTCAGTCACTGCATGGTATTTAGAGGATAGCATAATGACGGATTCTGCACTTGGTGAGATACCGGGCACAAGTATGCTTCAGTCAGGGCAGGGAGAATGGATGGCGCAGGTGGCAGTTCGCTGGAGGGTGAGGTTGGCATATGGAATCTGCTGCCGAAGACTGGGATGAAGGATTTGAATAGCCAGGTGACAGAAATAGTCTTCAGGTACACAGCAAAATGCCTGGTGCATTGAGGAGCCTGCCAGAAAGCCTGATGTTCCGTTTTGAGGAACATTCATAGATTCATGCAATTTATAGTGCAGAAGGAGGCCATTCGGCCCTTTGAGTCTACGGCGGCCCCTAATAGAGCACCCTACCTAAGCCTCCACCTCAACTCTATCCCAATAATCCAGCAACCCCACCTAACGTTTGGACAGCACAGGACAATCACCATGACCATTCCACATAACCCGCACACCTTTGGACTGTGGGAGGAAACCAGAGCACCCGGAGAAAACTCACGCAGACACGGGGAGAACGTGCAGACTCCGCACAGACAGTGACCCAAGCCGGGAATTGAACCCAGGTCCCTGGTGCTGTGCAGTAACAATGCTAACCAGTGTGCTACCGTGCCGCCTAAAGGAGGAGTCTGGCACCTACTTGCCACAGGGTTCTGTGAAGAGCTTGGACTTCATCCTTTCCAGCAGGAAATTAATGGCCAACACAAGTGGTGAGCCCAACCGTGATGTAGCAACTGAAGGCCAATGTCTCGGCTTCCAATGCAGCATAAGCAGCTTCCAGTAGATGTCAGAATGTCGCAGTGAAAGCTCAGATGCATGTCTAAGGTCAGTTTGCTGCCATCGTGGCTGTGGATATCAGTATTCAAAGTAGCTTGCAGGGTGTCACAATAGTCCAGCCTGAACCTGCTGTCCTTTCCCAGGAAGATAGCTTTTATCCTTTCACAACTGTCACTCCACCGTTTCCCTGGTGGTTGCTTGTTGGCCAGCCAACCCAGACTGCTGTCACACATACACAGGTTCTGCAGTCTGAAACAGGGGCCTTCTAAAGCTTGGGCAAAGTGCCATCCAGACTCAAAACATTAGCTCCCTTCTCTCTCCACAGATGCTGTCAGACCTGCTGCGATTGCCCAGCATTTTCTGTTTTTGATGTAGCTGCCTTGTCATCTGGTTTCTCACGGTTCCCTCTTCCAAATATGTGTTGGGCTTCCATTGATTCGCCACAACCTGGATTATTGTTTGCAGACTTTCATGCTGGGGTTTGTGCGATTCACCGTCTTGGGATCAGAACAACCCATTCAAGTCAGGAAAGCCCTTTCTCGATAGTTTCAGAAGATAGATGATGACACATTTAGTCTGGAATGCGTCCTTTTGACCTTTCGAGACTGTAGCAGTTTTTGAATCCACAGACCAAGAGTAAGGTGACCCTCAGTGGCCATCTTTTGTAGCCCATCATTGCCCATCTTAAAAAAAAGAAAGGTCAGTTCCGGAACATTCCACAATGAGTGCAGTTTATGTTTTGATCGTTACGAATATGACATGACTTCTCTGGGCATGACAGTCCCATTTACAGGGCAAAGTTGACACGTGGCACCTCCTGAGCGTTGCCCATGTAGTCAATGGTACCTCGCACCTTGGTTAAATCTGAAAATGTTGCAATCCCCGCCTGCTTCTCCCTGCAAGAGGGAAGGAAGTGAATTTTCCTGTCTTTGAGACAGGAAGAGTGGATTGCAAACTGCAAAGTATTATTCATACCCCCAGCTCCAGACTGGGAAAGACCAAGTTCGCACAAATGGGGGTTGGGGCTTAATTTCAGACTGTGTCTGCGCTGTGCTGAGAGAGTTTATGATGTGATAAGCAAACAAATGTAAAGAAGGACTGGGCTGTTGCTTGGCATTCAGGGGCCACCTTTAGGTTAGGAAGGATTTTTGAGTTTAGTTTTAATTGGGCCCAAGGCAGTTGGTGCAAGATAGTAAGAGAGAAGGCAGCTCTCACACCTCTACCAGGACCAGAGAAGCAATATCATGGAGTAATAGAAATAGAACCAGTCAAAAGAACAACTAAAGAATAGCTAATTTTAGAAACCAGGCAATTAAAAGAGAAGATCTAGGAAGTTTGCAATCAAGGGAATAAAAGGGAACTGAAATTTGAGCAAGATACTGTCCGTTAAAGTTAAAGACAGAGCTGAAAAGTGCAGACTTCATGAGGTTGGTTGGGGAGAGTATCTGAAGCAATCCTAATGTTGATGACTTTAGTACAGCTTGTGAAGCAATAGTGCCTATTGGTGGCTGGGTACATGAGAAATGGTGTGAAAGCTTGAATGCACGTGCAATTCAAGACAAAGGAATGCTGAAAGGAGAGTTGGAAATCTTGGAAGTGGATCCTTGCTGAAAGCAGCTGAGAGAAACCATTGTTTGGAAGAAGATCACAAGGCGTGTCTTTTCTTGAGTGGAGTTTAGGAAACACACATGTGGAAACCAGAGTCCAGCAAGGCTAGTTGGCTCACAATGTGAGCCAACTAGCCTAGGGTCACCTTGCTCTCGGTCTGTGGATTCATATGTGAGAAATATGAGAATGACTAGAGCGAGGGTAGGTCCGATCAAGGACAATAGCGGGAGATTGTGTATTGAGTTGTTGCTAACTTTTGGTTCAATTGGCTCTGTTTTATAACCTTTGCTCTCGAGTCACCAGGTATCTTTATGATACCGCCATGAGGTTCAAGTTCAAGTAATGATCAATAACTCAATACACCAATTAGTAAGATTCAAGTCAACGCACATTTATTATACACAGTAAATCGCTACTCATGCACAAATTCTACTTCTAAGTTACCTCTACAACTAACAGGCCTATACTTAGCTTCGGACTGGCCCACCAGGTCAGGGAAACAAATAGCCATACATTCGGATTCTGAGTCTGCGGGATTCAAAGGCTGGTATGGACTGGTAGCTAGGAGCGCCTATCTCGTAGCGAGCGTTGACATAAGACTTACGGTCTCTTGGCGGCAGTTGAACCGGTCACTGCCAAGGGTTGGTTCGCGTTGCTGAGTGACCCGGTCAAGAAGGACGATTTGAACTTGGGGACTTAACTTTATAGTCCCTAGGGGCTTCCCACCTTTCGGGGCGGATCCTGTACCTGATGGCAAGTGTTTGGACTTCGTTCCAATCGTTTGGTTCGATTTCTCCAATACTGGAGCGGTTCCCTGATCGATGGGCGGTCTTGAGGTGTCCGTTAACCTCTTTTATGTTGGCTCCTGCTGGCATTGAGGAATCTGGCTTGGCCTTGTTTATCCCAAATGTTTCGATTGTTCCCGGGGATCGCTCATTAGTATGTAGATGGCTGCTACATTATTATGCAGATGGCTGCTTGTATCTATGCTGTCTGGGCTTTTGCAGAGTTTAATACACAGTAAACCTGCACCTGCTAGTTTCTGCCAGTGTTGGCTGAATTTCCCTTCAGCCTTTGCTGTTCTCCATTTGCATCGGAAGTTGGCCAACCCAGGTGGCTACACTCCCTCCTTGTGATCCTAACGCGAAGCTGACCATAACTATGCAAGAAAATTTTACCTGACACTCTAAGTGGCGCTATGTCAAACAGGGACATGCATTACAAAATAAGAAAATCGGTACCTCTAACTATCCTTTATAAACTACACTCACTCAAACATTCCATCACACTAACTTCCTAAACAATACACACAAAATCATAGCAGCATTATACACATTTTTGACCTGGCTTGGCAGTCAAGCTCAGGATTGTACAATCGCTCATGAAACATTTCTTTATTCACAACAAAAACGCAAACGAATGTTCTTTATTATAGATCGCGGGGGTCGGGGGTCTGGTCATATCCGAAAATAGGGGATCTTATCCTATATACCGGGGTGCGAGCACGGTAGGCTCTCCTTCTCCATTTTCTCAGACGAATAGTCTGCACGATGCAGCAGAGTATCGCCAATACCAATAGGGATTCTATCAAGTAGGACAGGGAGTACCAGGTTATAAACCTGTCACACCAAGATGGTGTGGTGTCGCTTGTGACTGGGCTCTGGGTACTGTGGGGAGGTGAATCATTAACGGCTGGGGGGGGGGGGTTGAGGTCAGGGGGTTCGCGTTCACGTGCAACCAAATGTCCATGAGGGTGATGAGCAATACAGAGGATGTCCTCATGGTTCTTCTTCTCTCTTTTCTCTTCTCTGGTCCTGAAGTTTCTGGAGTTCTGTGGGATCAAGCATAGTGTCTGTTGCTATCTTGGTTTAATATCTCGTATGATAGCCTGTCTGTCCTTTAGTGGCAATTACTCCCTTTATAATTGGTCACTATGTGTGACTCCCTCATTTTTTTTTCAAAATCTGAATTTCAGGACAAGACACACTTACAAATACTGAACCTGTGCGAGCCGTCTCGCAGACTGTGCGGTTTACCATCCAAATGTTTGAGGATGTAAATAGCAGAGGGTTGGCAACCTAAGGGTTACCTGAAAATAAAACAAAACTTTTTGAACAAAACTTGCCGAAATGATGTGCGTATGGGCTGCAACGGTTAAGATTTGGATGGAGTCCTCGGGTAGGACGGCGACCAATGCCCTACCCGAGCATAGCTGACCAGAGGGAGGCTCCCAGGCAGGGCGGGTCCCAATGCCGTTTCTCCACTGCCTGAGCAACCGACAAGAACAGGCAAAAAATGTAGTCATCGTGGGGGGTTGCAGTATTGGTTCTTTCTTCGAACCAGAAGGGCAGTTACGAACGGGGGTCTGGCAAGCTCTCAGAGGTTTCTGCTGATGAGCGTGCTGACAAGTTCTCAGAGGTTTTGGCCAAAAAATAAGGCGGGGGCTGTGGAAAAAAAAATCCGGTCTATCATACAACATTTAACAGTACAAGTACAACAACATAAAACATGCTGCAGGTTCCATCAGAAAGGACACCGTTTTCTCCCAAGCGGTTCCTTTTAAAACATCATCTGGACACCTCAGTTATCAGTTGCGAACATGGTCGCAAAGGGGTTCTCGTTTTGGGAGTCAGACTCAAAGTCGTCATCTTCTTCTCCCGGATGCCAAATTCTCGAGTGTATCAGGGCTGATAGGGCTGCATGGTGTGATTTGGGATCGCTCTCGTCATTCCGGACGAGTCTGTATGAATTATCTCGGTGCCAAAAGGTGTTGTCTAGTTCTGCGGGGACGGAATCAGGGTCGTCATTGTAGGTCGGTGGTGGGGTTTGTTTCGGAGAGTGATCATGAAGGGATCACTTTAATCGTGGTCAGATTTGCTGGGTGTGGGTCCTGTTGCATGGGGATAGTAGGGAGGCGAGCTGTGGCTATTGTCCGAGTCACAGTCGCTGTCTCTGCTGCTGCAGTCTGTGGGCGTTCTGGGGCGGAGTCTATAGTTCGGGGGTGGAGTCGGGGTTGAGTCCGTGGCTGGGCTGGACGTGTTGGGGGAGGGTAGGGTTACGTTCGCTGTGGGCGGGGCGTGGTCTGCTGCGCCGAGCATGACGTGGTGTGCGTGGTTAGACTGTGTTCCATATGCCTTAAGCTGGTTGATATGGAACCACGCAGTCTTTCCATTGGGGTACTTTATTTTGTAGACGGAAGTGCTTACTTTGTCCGCAATGGAGTACGGACCCGAATACTTAGGTGACAGGAATGTGCTGGGGTTGTATACGGAGAGCATGACTTGCTGTCCTACACTGAATTCAGTCGCATGCACTGTCTTATCGAAACAGGCCTTGCTCTGTTTCTTTCTTGTGCCCAATTTCACTGCGGCTGCTAGCTGAGATGTTTTAACATTTTCCACTAGTTGTTCTATTGCTTTCTCGTGTGTGAGGGCCGTCACTTCGGGGCTGGTCAAGTCTAAGCCTAATAAAAATTCTGTGCCTTTCATGGGGCGTCCGGTCATGAGGGTGTGTGGGGTGTAACCTGTGGAAGTTGAAACTGTATTTCGCAAAAACATCAGCGCAAAAGGGAGGACTGAATCCCAAGTGGTGTTGTTTTGCTGGACCATTTTTCTGAGGGTGGATTTTAGGGTCCGATTCATGCGCTCCACGATACCACTGGACTGGGGGTGGTATGAAATGTGGAATTTTGGGGTAATGCCAAATAACGTGAGGACGTTCTTCATGACACGGCCCGTAAAATGGGAACCTTGGTCGGATTCAATGCTGCGGGGGAGACCCGATCTCGTAAAGATGTGGTGGGTTAAAATCTTGGCTGTGGTCTTTGCCATGTTAGTTCTGGATGGGAATGCTTCCACCCATTTGGTAAACGTGTCTATCACCACAAGTACATATTTATGACCATTCCTGCAAGGGGGCAATGGTCCAATATAATCAATCTGGAGGTTAGTTCAGGGGCCATTAACGGGTTGGGTGTGACTGAGTTGAGCTTTTTTTGTGTACCTGTCCGGGTTGTTCTGGGCACAGATAAGGCAATTCTCAACGTAGTAAGTTACATCTTCTTTCAAACTTGGCCACCAACAGAGCCGCCTGAGGTGGGCTGTAGTGGGATCGATTCCCTGATGTCCATGACTGTCATGGAACAAACAAATTAGCTGATTCCTGTCCTGTTCAGGAACCACATAAAGGGTATCTTTTAACACCACACCGTCATGTGTGGTCAGAGCATTTTTAAACCTATCAAAAGGTGCTGGGAATCTTCCTTTTAAAATCTCCCTGAGATTGCTGTCCTGCTTCTGGGCCTGCATTAAATCCTCGATATTAGTCTGCGAGACCTGAACTGCATTCACTGGTGCGCTTTCGGGGGGTGTCCAAAAATATGCGTGCCTGGAACCTGCCTTTGCCAATGCGTCGGCTTTTACATTTCCAGGGGGGGAGGAACGATGGTGACTACGAACTTTGATGATTCCAAAGGTCCTGGTCTGTGCTCTTTCTAAAATGTGACGGAGCAATGGGGCTGAAGGGAGGGGTTTTCCATCTGCGGAACCAAATCCTCTTGCTTTCCATAGGGGTAGGAATTCCGTAAGGTTGTTGCAGACATAGAGGCTGTCCGAATATATGTCTGCTGGGCTGGGGAAGGAATCTGGGTGTTCCACTATGTATGCGATGGCCGCAAGTTCTGCTGCCTGCGCGCCTAAGTGTCCTGTAAGTTTTATTGCTATTTCTTCTCGGGCGCGTCCCTGCGCGTCCTCAACATAAATGCCGCATCCTGTTATGCGCTTCCCTTCTAATACTGTGGAACATCCATCCATATATATCCTAATGGGTACGCACGTGTCTGTGTGCTTGCCGCTCTGGGTTGAACTACCTATCTTTCTGGGGGGTGTTTTAGCAATAAAGGGACCAGTGTTGTGGTGTGGAGATATAATTTCACATTCATAGGGAGTTCCGGGGTACTGTAAGTTGTCGGCTAAAAAGGTATGGGTCTTGGTCCTTTTAACAGTGATGTCCCGTCCCTGCAAAAGAAGGGTCCATCTAGCTGCTCTTATTTAACTGACTGTACCGTCCTTGAGTCGTCCGTCCAGTAAAGGTTGGGTGGGGGGGGGGTTCCGTCAGGATTGTGATGGGGTTTAGTCCGGTTATGTGAGAAAAATACTGTACTGCCCAAAAAACTGCGAGCAGGTGCCTCTCACAGGCTGAAAATCCCTGCTCCACAGCATCTAAAAGTCTGGAGGCGTAAGCTACGGGCCTTAACTGTTCGTGCCGTACCTGGAGGAGCACAGCCGAAAGGGTGCGGTCTGTGCTTGCTACCTCTATACCGTAAGGGGAAAGCGGGTCTGGAACTTGTAGTGCGGGGGCTGCTATGAGTGCTCTTTTCAATGAGTCCACAGCATCCGTATGCTGCGGAAGCCGTTCCCAGGGGGCTCCTTTCTTTAGGAGGTCTGAGAGGGGTGCTGCCTTGCTGGCAGAAACCGTCAATGTGGTTTTGGCAGTAGTAAAAACGACCGGAGGACTGAAACGTTCTGGGGAAGAGGCAATTTAGCAATCGAGTCAATCTTTTTATGCTCGATCTCGCGTTTACCGTGCGTGATAATTGTTCCCAAATATATCACCTTGCTTTCCAAAATCTGGGCCTTTTTGGGGTTAACTTTACATCCGATTGTTTGTAAGAGTTCCAGGAGTTCGGACAGAAGCTCGATGTGCTCTTCCTTGGTGTCTGTCTGCAGTAGTAGGTCGTCTACGTACTGGACCAGACATTCGGGGCGAGAAAATTTGGCTAAACCATTTGCCAGCTGTCGGTGCAAAATGGAGGGGGAGTTGTGGAATCCTTGTGGAAGGCGTGTCCACGTGTACTGTTGGTTTTTAAAGGTGAAGGCAAATTTGTATTGCCACGCCTTTGCCAATGGAATGGACCAGAATCCATTACTGATATCCAAAACCGTGAAGTATCGGGAATTGAGTCCCTGCTTGAGCATGGTCTCGGGACTTGTGGCTACTGTGGGGGCTGCTGCGGGGGTGATTTTGTTGAGTTCCCGGTAATTGATGGTCAGTCGCCATGATCCATCGGGCTTTCGTACTGGCCAAATCGGGGCATTATTAGTGGAGGCTACTGATCTAAGTACGCCCTGTTCTAATAAGCTGTCGATTACTTTTGCGATTTCTCCCTCTGCCTCTTGGGGAAATCTATATTGCTTTTGGGGTCTAGGGTCAGGTTCTGTGATTTGTACTGAACCAGTCATCTGGCCACAGTCGTGTTTGTGGGTCGCGAATGCTGTCCTGTTCTTTTGTAAAACTAGCCTAACCTGCTTGTCCGTGCTAATCGTGGTCGGGTTAAACCAAAATTTGCTTACTGCGCTAATTTTGTTGGCGTATTCCCCTATCGTGAGCGTTGCGGGGGCTCTTGCGGATTTTGCCATTTCCAGACACATTGGTTGACTGGATCAAAGGATAGGTTGTGGGAATTCATAAAATCTATGCCCAAAATGTGTTCTGCTGTGTGGGGCAGGTCGACTAAGACTACGGGGTGCTTGGTGGTGATGTTGCCGATTTGAATGGGTTCAGGGGCTGTGATGTGTCCCTGCTGTGAGTGGCCTGTAAAGCCGCTGAGGGTGATGGTGGCTGTAGTGGGCCACGTGTCCTTTTGAAACATGGTGGAGGAATTTATTGTGGTGCGGGACCCTCCTGTGTCCCAAAGAAACTCGATGGGCTGTCCCCGTATTTTTGCTGCAACTACCGGTCGTCCGGACCTATCCCAAAGGGTTTCGCAAACCCAACTGGGGGAGCCCGAACACCGTCGGTCCGTTCCGTTCAAGTCCGTTTGATCTGAACGGGTGCTCACACTATGTATGGGCTCTGTCTTATTCTTATTCAGGGTGCCTGCCTGCTGGGCTCTCTGTGGCTTTCGTGGGGCATTGCATTCTCTTGCAAAGTGTCCCAAATGTCCACAGTTGTAACACTCCTGTGGCTTTTGTGGGGGGCTGTTCTTGCCTTCATTTACCCATGCGGGGTTCTGGTGTGCCTTAACTGCGTGTATGTCTGCTTCTGCCTGCTGCTTTTCGGGATTTTTGACTGCGGGTTTGTTTTGTACAGACTGCTCCCAGGCGCGGGACAATCTTTTTATGACCCATTTCTCATTATGAGCCTCCTCTGAGGGGTCAAAATTCGCACAAGCTTTTTGTCCTGTTTCTGTGGCATGGGAGATAAGGGTGCGGGTCCATTTGGCCATGTTGTCTGGGGACAAATTGGCGCGGTCTAAGTCTCCAAAAACTGCTGCAAAATGGTTCCACAGGCGTCCAGCAAACGCTGTGGGGTGCTCGGTTTTCTTTTGCCTGCATTTCTTGAGGCCATCTACGGGGTCACCCCTGTTATACCCAATCGCATCCAAGATCGCGGTATGCATTTCTGCAAGGGTGCCTCCTCCTACATTCTGTGGGTCGGGAAGGGCTGCTACGACCGAAGGGTCTAAACTCAAAACTGTGAGCTTCACGTGCTCTTGCTCACCCAGGCCGTACATGGTCGCCTGCTGCTTTACTCTGGCAAAGAAGTGGTGGGGGTCTGAGGTGAGGAGGAACAGTGTGATTTTCTCGCACGTGTCCCGTAATTGGATCACTGTTAAGGGGGTGGTGTACAGAAATTCCGTGTCGTCCGATGTGGCTGTGCAGTGGGTGGTGACTGGGTTCATTGGAGCCTGAACTATCTGCTCTGTGGGGGGTTAGGGTGCTTTTCACTTTTGGGGCTTTCCCTCCGCACATGTTCCCTGAACATATCTCTGCGCTGTCTCATTTAATTCTTCCCAATCAGGGCCGTCTTCCTCATCTAACTTTGATCCAAAGGTTTCCTGGAATCCTTTTTGAACTGAAAGCAGAGATTGCAGTTCTGCAATCTGCTTCCGGCACTTTGCGTAGCCTAATGAGCTTTGTCTTTGCTCCGTGGTGGCAGCATGGAGTGCTCTTAATGCTGCCTTCAGGTCACTACACTGCCTCTGCAATGCTTCTACCTGCTTCTCGGTTTCCTCTCGTACCAGGACTGCACGTTGTGTGTCCTGATGGGCCTTTTCGTACTGGGACTGGAAGCTGCCTAAGTGCGCCAGACAAGACTGGTGTGCCCACTTGGCATCATCCACCTCTCCGTCTTTTGCTGCCAACTTCCTCCTTAACTCTACGTTCTCTCTCTCTACCTCACTAACAACGACCTTACTCATTCGATGTATGCCTTCTATCTCTTTCCGGAGCGTCCTAACGACCTCCTCTGTGCCTCGCAACTGTGCCAAACAGGACACGATTGCCATCGGCTTGCAAGCTTTTCCTAAGCTCTTCTTGT
Organism: Scyliorhinus torazame; assembly: GCF_047496885.1. Lineage (NCBI taxonomy): Eukaryota > Metazoa > Chordata > Chondrichthyes > Carcharhiniformes > Scyliorhinidae > Scyliorhinus > Scyliorhinus torazame. Next base: position 301,789,351 of record NC_092712.1, read on the forward strand.
GAATCTCACTCAGGTTCTCCCACCAAGTATGCCCTATACTCCCGGGACCTGTTTCCTTATTGTTACAGAATTCGCTCCAAAGGGACCATCCTTTCCCTTTGAGGTACTTCCTGATTTCTTCTTCCCAAACGGGACATTGTCCTACTCTACTGCTGCTGGTCGCTGCGACCACAAATTCTTCTGGGTTCATGAGGCGTTGCATTGCCTGCATTGCTATCTTTCCTATCTGAATGCTTCTTTTAAAATTTGGAACAAGGGGTATTAAGGCGGTGCTGTAATTACGGGTACGGCTTTCGCTATTTTCCGGAATACAAACTCCCGACAGTTCTTGTCGCAACAAAAGATCTATCAGTATTACCTTATCACCCTGTTAGTTACGCATGCATACACACACTTCCGGATTATGAGGATTGATCAGAACTGCTTGAATACTTGTGTTTTTTTCTGTTCCCAATTGGATTTCCAATTCAAATTTTTGGGTTCTCCCGGAGTGGTTAAGCCACTTCTAGATCGGATCCTGTCAGGATGTCGCCAGTAATATGTTGCTAACTTTTGGTTGGTTCAATTGGCTGTTTTATAACCTTTGCTCTCGAGTCGCCAGGTATCTTTATGAGCTGTAATGTTCTATGTTCTATGATACCGCCACGAGGTTCAAGTTCAAGTAATGATCAATAACTCAATACACCAATTAGTAAGATTCAAGTCAAAGCACATTTATTATACACAGTAAATTGCTACTCATGCACAAATTCTACTTCTAAGCTACCTCTACAACTAACAGGCCTATACTTAGCTTCGGACTGGCCCACCAGGTCAGGGGAACAAATGGCCTTTCATTTGGATTCTGAGTCTGCGGGATTCAAAGGCTGGTATGGACTGGTAGCTAGGAGCGCCTATCTCGTAGCGAGCGTTGACATAAGACTTACGGTCTCTTGGCGGCAGTTGAACCGGTCACTGTCAAGGGTTGGTTCGCGTTGCTGAGTGACCCGGTCAAGAAGGACGATTTGAACTTGGGGGCTTAACTTTATAGTCCCCAGGGGCTTCCCGCCTTTCGGGGCGGACCCTGTACCTTGGTTCGATTTCTCCAATACTGGAGCGCTTCCCTGATCGATGGGCGGTCTTGAGGTGTCCGTTAACCTCTTTTGTGTTGGCTCCTGCTGGCGCCGAGGAGTCTGGCTTGGCCTTGTTTATCCCAAATGTTTCGATTGTTCCCGGGGATCACTCATTAGTATGTAGATGGCTGCTACATTATTATGCAGATGGCTGCTTGTATCGATGCTGTCTGGGCTTTTGCAGAGTTTAATACACACTAAACTTTCACCTGCTAATTTCTGCCTGTGTTGGCTGAATTTCCCTTCAGCCTTTGCTGTTCCCCATTTTATGTCGGGGGTTGGCCAACCCAGGTGGCTACAGAGTCTGAAGAGATAGGAGAGGTCTTGAACGAGTACTTTTCTTCTGTATTTACAAATCAGAGGGGCCATATTGTTGGAGAGGACAGTGTGAAACAGACTGGTAAGCTCGAGGAAATACTTGTCAGGAAGGAAGATGTGTTGGGCATTTTGAAAAACCTGAGGATAGACAAGTCCCCTGGGCCTGACGGGATATATCCAAGGATTCTATGGGAGGCAAGAGATGAAATTGCAGAGGAGTTGGCAATGATCTTTTCGTTCTCACTGTCAACAGGGGTGGTACCAGGGGATTGGAGAGTGGTGAATGTCGTGCCCCTGTTCAAAAAAGGGACTAGGGATAACCCTGGGTATTACAGGCCAGTTAGTCTTACTTCGGTGGTAGGCAAAGTAATGGAAAGGGTACTGAAAGATAGGATTTCTGAGCCTCTGGAAAGACACTGCTTGATTAGGGATAGTCAGCACGGATTTGTGAGGGGTAGGTCTTGCCTTACAAGTCTTATTGAATTTTTTGAGGAGGTGACCAAGCATGTGGATGAACGTAAAGCAGTGGATGTAGTGTACATGGATTTTAGTAAGGCATTTGATAAGGTTCCCCATGGTAGGCTTATGCAGAAAGTAAGGAGGCATGGGATAGTGGGAAATCTGGCCAGTTGGATAATGAACTGGCTAACCGATAGAAGTCAGAGAGTGGTGGTGGATGGCAAATATTCAGCCTAGATCCCAGTTACCAGTGGCGTACCGCAGGGATCAGTTCTGGGTCCTCTGCTGTTTGTGATTTTCATTAATGACTTGGATGAGGGAGTTGAAGGGTGGGTCAGTAAATTTGCAGATGATACGAAGATTGGTGGAGTTGTGGATAGTGAGGAGGGCTGTTGTCGTGTGCGCGTGGGTTTCCTCCGTGTGCTCCGGTTTCCTCCCACAGCCCAAGGATGTGCAGGTTAGGTGGATTGGCCATGATAAATTGCCCTTAGTGTCCAAAATTGCCCTTAGTGTTGGGTGGAGGTGTTGACCTTGGGTAGGGTGCTCTTTCCAAGAGCCGGTGCAGACTCGATGGGCCGAATGGCCTCCTTCTGCACTGTAAATTCTATGATTAATCTAGGACAAAGGTTCGGCACAACATCGTGGGCCGAAGGGCCTGTTCTGTGCTGTATTTTTCTATGTTCTATGTTCTAGGTTCTATGTAGCAATCGTCTGGGAGGTTGTGGGGCAAAATCCACAGAAGTGAGATTGGGTGGCATCTGCAACTTGGTTTCAGATTGGGGTGTGACTGACCACAGTTTACAGGGACTGTGAATTTACTGTAACCTTATAGCATAAGATATATTTTGTAACCTGTGTAATTCCATAATCTGCGAACTTTTGTGAAGCTAAGTGGGAGTGAAGGAGTATTGTATTGTAGTCAAACGTTTCCCGCTTGGTAAATGATCGTTCCTGTTGGTAAAAACGGATTGATCATCTATGTTTCTAAAAGAAAGGTTACAGTTTTGAGCCAGGATTCCATTCCGGGACCCTCCCATCCAGTAGTAAAACCAACTGGGATCACAACAAGATCATCGGGCCTCTTTGTTCTGATGTGTTGTTACTGTGTACTGCAAATGGTGTTTAGATTGATACTCGTAGATTTAGGCTCTATTTTCTCATGCATGTGTCGGATTCGTATTTCATTCTGGCATGCATTTAACTTAGCATTATTATTTTTACAAGCGTTGGTGGCTTTTCAGACATCGATGTCAGAACAATCTAAATGAGTGGGAACAAAATGGCTAAAAACAATTCGACCCAGCATTTTGAGATCATACAACAGATTTCTTCAGCTCACATTAGCTTCTGTCTGCAGTATTTCATTCATCAACCGGCTGAGCACGAATGGCTTTCAGAGCTTTCTGTAACTTTTTTCCCACCACAGATACAAGAAAACCTTCCTCAACACAGGCCCTCAAACAATTATTTCACTAAAGTCCACAAGCATAAATGTCAACGGGTCGGCACGATAAGACCATGTCCTGTTTCCTAATTAGCATTCCATTGTACCACACTTGGAAGGCACGGGGCCCGAGGTATTTACACACTGGCTGACAGGGGTAGTCTTTCTTTTGCTTTGGCTGTTTTTCCAGTTTCTGTGAGAGTCTCATTTTCTCAGTGCAGTCTGGACAGGAAGTACCAGGAGAGGAAGCACTGGTGATGAAGAAGGTCACGAGTTATTTCCAGTTGACCCTTAAGATGTTATCTGTGTGACAGATGCTGGATAATAAAATGGGCATAAAAATGGCAGGACGCATCACAACATTATAGATATTTTTAAAAAGAAAGTATTTGTTACTTTAGCAACTAAACAAAGAGAGCACGCAAGTTCTACGTTACATGTCTTTTGTTTTGACACTTGTTGCAGGAAAGAAAATGAAAATATGCCACAGGATACCTATTACGGCTAAAGATTAATTGCCTGTTATCTTTCCTGTCTGCTACTTAATGCCTGAGGTTTTACTCAGAAGATTTAAAGCTATATGCTGCACAACTCCTCCTTTCTTTCAAGAAAATACTTTTCTTTTGCTAATAGGTTGTGTGCCAAGTCAAGTCAATGACATGATTAGATCACACTGCTGAAGCCAGTGCATTTTAAACATTAATGGCTGTTTAAAAATATGTATCATTGCGATTAAAGTAGATGGAAATGAGATTGTACAGACTCTGGGCTGGACTTTCATCCTTGAAGCAGTTCGTAGGAGTGTGAAAGTTTCCAAGCTTGGTCTGCCGGCCTGGGGAGAAAGTGTCAAGAAAGAAAGGGGCCGGGATTCTCCGACCCTGCGCCGGTTCGGACAATTGGTGGGGTAGCGTGAGAATCGCGTGACGCCGCTCCAAGGCCGGCCCGCCAATTCTCCGCCGCCGATTTTCGGGCGCCCGCGGGATTGCTGCCGTGCCAGTCGGGGGTCGTTGAAAGCCCGATTCTCCGGGCCTCGACGGGCCGAGTGCCCTCCGAGTTCGGTCGAGTCCCGCCGGCGTAGGTTACGTATGGTCCTATCCGGCGGGACCTCGGAGTTCTGCCTGAGGGGGCCATCTTGGGGGGGGGGGCGGCGGGAGGATCCAACCCTGGGGGGGCCTCCACAGTGGCCTGGCCCGCGATGGGGGCCGACCGATCGGCGGACGGGCTAGTTCCTTGGGGGGCCTATGTTCCTCCACGCCAGGCCCCCTGTAGGGCTCCGCCATATTGCCCGGGGGCCGGCACGGAGACGGGAACACACGTGCATGCGCAGAATCACGCCGGCCGTGGCGCACATGCGCAAATCCGTGCCAGTTTTCGGGTGCCAGAGCTGCGGACACCACTCCAGTGCCCTACTAGCCCCCTGGGAAGGGGTGAATACCCGGGCCGGGAGGCCCGTTCATGCCGGAGTGGCTTGCGCCGATTTTCACGCCGGCGTCGGAACCTGCCAGCGAGATTGGAGAATCCTGGCCCGGGTGTTCAGTGTGGCAGGGAGGGCCAGCCTAGCCAGGAAAGAGTTCAGAGGCAGCCACAGGTACTGCGGGGTGCTGAGGTGGCCTGTTTAAAAAAACGGTCTCAATGCTGTGGGACTTCAGTAGTTTCTCTTTTCCAAATAAGGGACAATTTTGCATAGCTAATCCACCTACCCTGCACATCTTTGGGTTGTGGGGGTGAGACCCACACAGACACGGGGAGAATTTACAAACTCTACACGGACTGTGACCGGGGCCATGATCGAACCCGGGTCCTCAGCACCATGAAGCAGCAGTGCTAACCACTGCGCCACCATGCTGCCTTTCATCAGAGCTGTTACTGGAGATTTCTTTGGTTCTATACAGTTTATAGTGTGCGGATTGACATGGAAATGCCACAGCTTGGCATGGGTGGTGCACGAGGGACCTGAGGGAGTGGGCGGGAGGGCATACCTTAGCATGGGGAGCATGAGGGAGACCTTTTGAATTTATCTTTCAAAAGTTTCTCTCATGCAGCCTCTGGTTCACAACGACTCAGAGGTGCCAAAACTGCTCGCTCTCTGAAAAGCTGGTCAACTCCATGAAAATTGCAGAGCCTGCAAGAAAGTAGAACACAGATTTTGCACAGACATTCCGAGGGAAGCATGGGAAGAGCTTAACACAATGATGGGTGGGCAATGGAAATAAAAACAATGCATTTGTGGACTGTCCTAAGTTAGTTAATAATCTGAATCAATTTTGTGAACGGTTTAATGTGATTGATTTTAGAAATGAATGTAACAAGGTATGTGATAGGATCCCTGTATATTCACCTGTGCTGTTATCAGAGAATGAGGTTGTGTCATGTTTTTCCCATCATAGAATTTACAGTGCAGAAGGAGACCATTCGGCCCATCGAGTCTGCACCGGCTCTTGGAAAGAGAACCCTACTTAAACCCACACCTCCACCCTAACCCCGCAAACCAGTATGCCCACCTAACCTAAATGCAATTTATCATGGCCAATCCACCTAACCAGCACATCTTTCGGGACTTGTGGGAGGAAACCGGAGCTCCCGGCGGAAACCCACGCAGACACGGGGAGAGCGTGCAGACTCCGCACAGACGTGACCCACGCCGGGAATTGAACCTAGGACGCTGGAGCTGTGAAGCAACTGTGCTACCGTACCGTAAACCAGATAAGCTCCTGGTCCTGACGGACTACAGGATAAAATAATGAAAGAATGAGCTCATCAGTTTTAAGGGGTATTTACAGTTACTTCAATTTCCATTGGATGTATATACTGTTCCAAATACATGATTTTTGACCTGTGGCTCTTACTTCGTTATTGGCTAAATGTATGGAGAGAGTCGTTAGTAACCACCTCATCTCGTCTGCTTCAGATTATCTTGATCCTCTACAATTTGCTCATAAAGTGCAGAGAGGAACCGAGGATCCTACACTTTCCTCGTGAACCTGGGCAAAATTTTCCGGAAACGGCGCGATGTCCGCAAACTGGCGCCCAAAACGGCGCAAATCAGTCGGGCATCGCACCGCCCCAAAGGTGGGGAATGCTCCGCATCTTTGGGGGCCGAGCCCCAACCTTGAGGGGCTAGGCCCGCGCCGGATGAATTTCCGCCCCACCAGCTGGCGGAAAAGGCCTTTGGTGCCCCGCCAGCTGGCGCGGAAATGACATCTCCGGGCGGCGCATGCGCGGGAGCGTTAGTGGCCGCTGACGGCATTCCCGCGCATGCGCATTGGAGGGAGTCTCTTCCGCCTCCGCCATGGTGGAGTGCCCCCACGGCTCAGGCCCGCCCGCGGATCGGTGGGCCCCGATCGCGGGCCAGGCCACTGTGGGGGCACCCCTCGGGGCCAGATCGCCCCACGCCCCCCCCAGGACCCCGGTGCCCGCCCGCGCCGCCTTGTCCCACCGGTAAGGTAGGTGGTTTAATCTACGCCGGCGGAACAGGCATTTTAGCGGCGGGACTTCGGCCCATCCGGGCCGGAGAATCGCGGGGGGTGGCCCGCCAACCGGCGCGCCGCGATTCCCGCCCCCGCCGAATATCCGGTGGTGGAGAATTTGGCAACCGGCGGGGGCGGGATTCACGCAAGCCCCCGACGATTCTCCGACCCGGCGGGGGGTCAGAGAATCTCGCCCCCAGATAATTAATCATCTCCAACAGCCAAACTCTTTTGTGCGTGTCTTCTTTATAGATTTTAGTTCAGCATTCAGTACAAGGCAAATTTACATCCTGTGCAAAGGTTGTTCACTTTGAACGCGAATGGGGGTCTAATTGATTGGATCAGGGATATTCTTGCTGATCACTTTCAGCATGTTTTTATGAATGGCTTTTTATCTGATGAACTTACTTTAAACACAGGTGTTCCTCAGGGCAATGTCCTGACACCTCTGTTATTTTCCATGTATACCAGCGAGTTGAGAATCAAGGGAACTAGTACTTATTTATTTAAGTGATATGCTTTGGTGGGATTATTTCAAAAAGATAAAATGACAACCGCAGGAAGTTTCTTTGAACATGTTGCTACTGTCATGATATGCAACATGCAGATAATGATATACAGACAGGCACGGACAGGCAGCTCATGAACACAGAGAACAGGACATGACCAATGAGCAGGCAGGACACTCAGGGGTGGTATCTCACTATAAAAGGCACGAGGCACTCGCACTCCGCCTCTTTCCACTGATGAACATCTACAGAGTGAGCCAAGGTGTATGTACAGTATCACACCTCCAGCACGTGGCTAAAAGCTAGTCTGGTCCAGTCAGACAGAGTACCAAACTTAGGTTAGCAGGGAGTGGAACTCATAGATAACTGTGCTAACTGTGCTACTGGTTCAATAAATCAGATTGAACTAACTTCAAAGTCTGGAGTATCTTTTGGTCAAAGCTGCATCCAGTTGCAGCCTGTGTTATCCCAGAGTACATAACACATCAGCCACCCTTCAGAAATGGTGTCATTTGAGTGCTCTCCAGATCAATGTAGACAAACCCAAAGAGCTACTTTTCTACAACAATGGTCTGAATATGTGTGGAAGCTGTGGGTATTAATGATCAACCGGTAGAGGTTGTAAAGCGTTTCAAGTATCTGGGAATATATATAGATCAGAAGCTAAGCTTCACAGTGAATACCCACTGTATCTTTAAAAGGCTAGTCAGCGTCTGTTTTAATTCGAAAACTGAATAGGTTTGGAGTGAGTGAAGATGTTTTAGAGAGGGTACACAAAAGTCTGGTAGAGAGTATTTTAACATTCAACATGGCAGTCTGGTATGGTGACCCGAGTGTGAAATGCAAAAGTAAGCTGGTCAGAATTGTCAACACTGCAGGTAAAATCATTGGAAAACAGCAGGCACAGCTCGATAATTTATTTAACAATGCAGTTACGTGGAAAGCTCAGGTCACCATCAGCGATCCCTCTCACTCTTTATATCATCAATTTGAAAGGCTCCCTTCGGGTTGGTGCTTTAAAATGCTTATTGCTAGGAACAATCTGTTCAAGAGGTCTTTTGTTTCCAGTGCTATAAGCTTACTAAATAACATAATGTACATTTAATTTGCTGTTTTATTTATTTTAACAGCAGTAAGTGCTTTAATGGCAGAGTACAATATGTTTTGTTTGTATGGTATGGACATATGTATGAATGTAGGTATAAATGAAATAGTCACTGTTTTTAACTAATGACTGTATGATTGTTAGAGGTGAAGCCAAGGACAAATTTCCACTTTTTTGTGGACAATAATGTTTTATTCTATTCAATTCTATTGTGTATATTTGGGCTCAACCATAAATCTATGTAAATGAATGACTTTTGAGTGTGTCAAAACATGCCTATGGTTCAGAGGATAAGATTCATATTAATCTCAAGCGTCTCTCGATCCATTGACAGTGCGGTTAGTTGTTATATTGCCACCTCATTAAGCTAAAGGCGTTATCAAAATCTAATCACACCACAACACTGGAAAACTGTAACCTAGTGAAACTCAATATCTTACTAGTTTTTTTTCCAAAGTTAACCTGCCACTTTTTTCCCCAAAAAACCGAAACAGTGGAAATGGTTTAATGGTAATGTTTTTGTTTGCACATTAAAACACCTAATGCGTTTTGCTTGTGGCAAAAAGGTAGATGTTCCAGCAAAATTTCATATCCTGCTTGTCTTTGTGCCGAAAGGATGATTACTCAAGGTTTACACTGAAGGTGGATTTCTTCTCTTAATTGTGTGCTGAGCAATTTGCTTAGAAAATGTTATCAGATTGTAAATAAAGGCTGTACCACACCTCAACTTCTGTTTCTCGTAACATTTCAGAAGTATTTGGATGTGCGCTTGTGATGCCAAGGCATGCAAGGCTATGGGCCGGGTGTCGGAAAATGGGATCAGAATAGTTATGTGGTTGTTCTTGACCAGCACAGAAGCACTGGGGACGAAGGACCTTTTCTGTTCTGTAGCTCTCTATGACTCTTAACAAGCACTGACCTTTGGACCCAGTAGGACCAATGCAATTGGTAAATCACCCACATAAAATAAACATCAGAGAAACATATTGAGTATGGCTAAATAATTGTGCTAAAACCTTAAGACCCTCTTGAAAGTTTAATATAATACCTGTATTACATTGGATACAGTTGCACAATTTAAGTGTGTGTTAAAATAATGGGATTGTCTCAGGCTTTGACAGCAATGTCAACACTACCATATCTCCCCGCAGGTCTGTCTCGGACTGTATTGTCAAACTGTCATGAATAAGATTTACGCAGTGTTAACTTTGATGAACTTGAACTATCCTTTTTACTTCACACCGGTTACTACAGGTTTTATCTCCAAGAAATTATGGCAACATTAAAGAATTTGCTGCAAATGTTTGGCTGGCATCTCCCCTCCTTTGGGACAATGAATGATTATTCCATAAATTTTTCAGTAATTACTATTTTGAAAGAGTTCTGTGGAATGTTTTGAACAGCTTATAAGATGTATGAGAAAAAGGATATTGCGAAACATTGATTTATGATAGGTTTCAAATATAAGTGGGGAAGACCAATGGAAAAATTGGAGCATTTTTAACACCTGCTAGTAAATGATGTTCCAAGTGGCTTCACGGTTAAGGCAGGAAGTATCAGCTCCGATTGATAGGTTAGTGGTGGGACAAGAGGACTGCAGACTCGTGTGGCTCCGTCACCGACAAGTAGTGTCTCCCTGCAGGTGTCACGAGATTGAGGCTCCCTTTTGTTAGGCAGTTGAGTTGGGCAGTAATTACGCGGCCTATAGGCTTGTTGCTACTTGAGAGGGGGGGGCGGAGTTTGGGGGTGAAGCTGTGTGGGGTGGGGGTGGTGGAGGTAATTTCAACGCCGCATCATTTCAAACCCTGTAACCATTTAAATGGTGATGGTTATTTTTTTGGGAGAAGAGGGAATTCAGTACCAGCTGAAGTGTTTTCACTGGGTGCAACCCTGAATGCGAGTGGAAATGGAAGGTGGAGAGAGCCATTTCTCCATGGTGAGTGGAGAGCTGACTGCCCTTAACCATGGAGCATCTGGCATCCACTTGGGGGCTCAGTCTTTCAAAGAAAATTGATTATCCAACATCAATCTCACCTACAGACAGTGCAGGTGGTTTCTATGCAGTTATGATGATGGACAAGTGGGAGGAGTCCACTATCCCCATCTGCAGCACATTACAAAAATGTTTCTCATAACCTGGGTCAAAGTCTTGGAGGTCCTCCCCCTAACAGCTCTTTGGGTGTTCCGATACCATATGGACTGCAATAATTCGAGATGGTGACTTGTCAAGGGCAATAACGGATGGGCAATAAATACTGGCCTTGTAAATGTCACTCACACAGAAAGACGGAATGAGATTTTAAAAAAGCCCTGCAGATCACCCTGAAGAAAGTGACAGCAAGGGACATTTTGCCAGCATTAGGAACAGCTTCAAAGGCATTGGTGGTTTTTGATGACACTGGCCAGTAGCATTTATGAGCCTGTGTCCAATACCAACTGGCTGCAGGGATTGGACACGAATGCCACCGTCTCCCCAAAGAGTGGCATTGTCCCAACCTTCTTTCAATGCCCTCCAATGCATAGATGTATAGGACATTCCGCAAGCCACATTAATACAAGAGAATGGCCGCCCGATGCTGTTCATGGTATGTGAGGCACTTGGAGGTTTTTTTTCGGAGACATGCAAATATTTATTCAGTGACAGGCTAGTCTTGTGAATATAGGGCAAAATTCTCCAGTATCGGCGCAATGTTCGCCGACCGGTGCCAAAAACGGCGCAAATCAGTCCGGTATCGCGCCGCCCCGAAGGTGCGGAATCCTCCGCATCTTGGGGGTCGAGCCCTAACCTTGAGGGGCTAGGCCCGCGGTGGACTGAATTCCGCCCCGCCAGCTGGCGGAAAAGGCCTTTGGTGCCCCGCCAGCTGGCGCGGAAATGACATCTCCGGGCGGCGCATGCGCGGGAGCGTTAGCGGCCGCTCACGGCATCCCCGCACATGCACTGTGGAGGGAGTCTCTTCCGCCTCCGCCATGGTGGAGACCGTGGCGAAGGCGGAAAGAAAAGAGTGCCCCCACAGCACAGGCCCGCCCGCGGATCGGTGGGCCCCGATCGCGGGCCAGGCCACCGTGGGGGCACCCCCCCGGGGCCAGATCGCCCTGTGCCCCCCCCAGGACCCCGGAGCCTGCCCGGGCCGCATTGTCCCGCCGGTAAGAGAGGTGGTTTAATCCACGCCGGCGGGACAGGCATTCTAGTAGCGGGACTTGCAGCTGTATAGAACCTTAGTTAGGCCACACTTGGAGTATAGTGTTCAATTCTGGTCGCCACACTACCAGAAGGATGTGGAGGCTTTAGAGAGGGTGCAGAAGAGATTTACCAGAATGTTGCCTGGTATGGAGGGCATAAGCTATGAGGAGCGATTGAATAAACTCGGTTTGTTCTCACTGGAACGAAGGAGGTTGAGGGGCGACCTGATAGAGGTATACAAAATTATGAGGGGCATAGACAGAGTGGATAGTCAGAGGCTTTTCCCCAGGGTAGAGGGGTCAATTACTAGGGGGCATAGGTTTAAGGTGAGAGGGGCAAAGTTTAGAGTAGATGTACGAGGCAAGTTTTTTACGCAGAGGGTAGTGGGTGCCTGGAACTCACTACCGGAGGAGGTAGTGGAGGCAGGGACGATAGGGACATTTAAGGGGCATCTTGACAAATATATGAATAGGATGGGAATAGAAGGATACGGACCCAGGAAGTGTAGAAGATTGTAGTTTAGTCGGGCAGTATGGTCGGCACGGGCTTGGAGGGCCGAAGGGCCTGTTCCTGTGCTGTACATTTCTTTGTTCTTTGTTCTTTGTTCTTTGACTTCGGCCCATCCGGGCCGGAGAATCGCGTGGGGGGGGGGGGGGGGGGGGGGGTGGGGGGGCGCCAACCGGCGCGATTCCCGCCCCCGCCAAATCTCCGGTGGTGGAGAATTCGGCAACCGGCGGGGGTGGGATTCACGCCAGCCCCCGGCGATTCTCCGACCAACTCCAGCCAGACATGCTGAAGTGAAATAGTGCTTTTATCTATGTCACAAACGTCAGAGTCATGTCTTCTGCTCGTTGTGACAGACATCAATGAAAGGAATTGCTTCCCCTTTCTCTAGCAGTATGTTCTGAAGCCAGGTTAGCATGGGTGAAGTGCAGCACGAAACTCACTTCGCCCAACCTCTTAATAATGTTTCTCATCTCCCACTGACCACTGTGATATTTTTTAACGATTTACAGCTCTGAGTGAAACTGTGCTCTTGGTGCTTGTTAATGTTAATTATGCAGTCCTGTATTTGTAAGTTATAACTCATGTATCGGAATGACACCCACCCGCTCATATAAGGCTGGATTTTATTCCAGCAGTCAGACCAGAAAGGATAATATGCCAAGATACGTGTGCAACCCAGTTTCTTGTCACAGAGTATTTTGTATGTGAATTTTTAAGCTCACTGTCCAAGTTCCTTGTGTAAGATGACACCCACGAGGCGCAACAGTCAAGTCTGGGGTTGTGTGAGAGTTGTAGAGTTCAACATTTTTTTGTTCCTTCATGTGAAAACTACTTGTGTCTTGTTTCTGTTTCTGTCTGTGAGACCAAGGCAAATGGCATAATCGTAGAGTAAAATTTCATTTTGATGTGATGCGTATTTGAAAGTCTGTGCAGCTTTGTAACCTCTATTCTAACTTGACATAAATAATAATTTGTCAAGTCGCGACGCACATGTTCTTTGGGCTGAATCGAAAGGATTTTGTCTCCATTGTTGATGCCAATTGCCCATCAGTTGAAGGTAAGATAAATCATTTTCTTTCACTTACTTTGAATGGAACTCTTGGAACTCTTTCCCAGCTGATCCCAGTAATTATACCGTTCCTAAAGACGGTTGCTTTTCCTTTGTGACCCGATGGGAGAAACGGGGCTATTTCGTTTTGGTGTGGACCCAGGTGAACGTTATTAAGAATTCAGAGCTAACCTTGCTAAAAGTAAATATAACATGAGAGGACATTAGCTGTACTTTGCGAAGCCATTGTAATGGACACAGAGATAATATGAAGGCAAACCATGTGTCACCCTTGGCTCGATGGTACTACTCTCATCTCTGGAGTCAAAAGGTCAGGAGTTTAAGCCACAGTCCAGACATTCGAACACATGACACTTGGCCGACTCTGTCGATATCGTCAAGCCAAGTCCCTGATTGCTCTCTCAAGGGTACATAAGAAATCTCGTGGCACGATTTGAAAAAAGTAGAAGAGTTCTCCCAGTGTTCTGGCAAATATATATTCCTCAAGCAAAATGACTGAAAACAGGTCATCATCTAGATGCTTATCTTGCTTTTGTTTGTGGGACATCAGTGCGTAAATAGGATAATGGAATTATCGAATGGTTACAGCACAGAAAAAGGTTGTTTGGCCCATCATGTCTGTGCTGGCCCTTTGAAGGAAGAATTCACCATTCTGCCATCTTTCCACCATGGCCTGTCACATTTTTCCTTTTCAACTAATGATTCAGTTCCCTCTTGAATGTCTCAATTGATTACGCCTCCATCACACCCTCAGGGCGGAATCTTACCAGAATTTGGCAAAGTGTCAGGTTCAGACTCAATTGATGGGCGCAATTCTCCCATCGGGAGACAAGGGGCGTCATTCTCCGACCCCCCAGCGGGTTGGAGAATCGCCGGGGGCTGCTGTGAATCCCGCCCCCGCCGGTTGCCGAAGTCTCCGGTACCAGATATTCGGCGGGGGCGGGAATCGGGCCGCGCCGGTTGGCGGGCCCCCCCCCCGTTCAATTCTCCGGCCCGGATGGGCCGAAGTCCCGCCGAGAAATTGCCTGTCCCGCCGGCGTAAATTAAAGTAGGTATTTACCGGCGGGACAAGGCGGCGTGGGTGGGCTCCGGGGTCCTGGGGGGGGCGCGGGGTGATCTGACCCCGGGGGGTGCCCCCACGATGGCCTGGCCCGCGATCGGGGCCCAACGATCCGCGGGCGGGCCTGTGCCGTGAGGGCACTCTTTCCCTTCCGCCTCCGCAACAGCCTCCACCATGGTGGAGGCGGAAGAGACTCTCCCCACTGCGCATGCGCGGGAAACTGCGCCGCCCCGACTGGTCATTTCCGTGCCAGCCGGCGGGGCAACAAAGGCCGTTTCCGCCAGCTGGCGGGGCGGAAATCCCTCCGGCGCCGGCCTAGCCCCTCAATGTTGGGGCTCGGCCCCCAAAGATGCGGAGCATTCCGCACCTTTGGGGCGGCGCGATACCCGTCTGATTGGCGCCGTTTTGGGCGGCAGTCGGCGGACATCGCGCCGTTTCGGGAGAATTTTGCCCTCAGTGCCAATTCCGGAGTGAAAACCGGAGTGTTTCACTCCGGTGTCGGAGGCCGTTCCCAGCCCCCTATTCTCCCGCCCCCGGGGACAGCGGCCGCTGACAGCTTCCCACGCATGCGCAGTGGAGGGATTATCTTCTGCCTCCGCCATGGTGGAGACCGTGGCGGAGGCGGAAGGGAAAGAGTGCCCCCACGGCACAGGCCCGCCTGCGGATCGGTGGGCTTCAATCGCGGGCCAGGCCACCGTGGGAGCACCCCCCGGGGCCAGATCGCCCCGCGCCCCCCCCCAGGACCCCGGAGCCCGCCCGCGCCGCCTTTTCCCGCCGGTAAGGTAGGTGGTTTAATTTATGCCGGCGGGACAGGCATTTTAGCGACGGGACTTCGGCCCATCCGGGCCGGAGAATCGTTCGGGGGGGCCCGCCAACCGGCGCGCGCGATTCCCGCCCCCGCCGAATTTCTGGTGCCGGAGACTTCGGCAACCGGCGGGGGCGGGATTCACGCCAGCCCCCGGCGATTCTCCGACCCGGCGGGGGGGGTCGGAGAATTTCGCCCCATATGTCTAAGAATCTCTAGGGGGCCACTTAACATTCAGTAAATAGGGGAGCTCTAACTGCCTCTAACTAGACTACACTCATGCTGCTATTTACAATCCAAAAACTTATGTTACAATACAAAAAAAAATCCGATGGCAGCATCGCATTTCTTCCTATCACTGACACTTACATACACAGAAAAATAAACTTTATTAACAAAACAACAACCGCGGAATTTATTAAAGAAGAAGGTTCAGAAAGAGTGTAGGGTCTGCTGGAGTCTGAGGAAAGGGGCTCTGAATGTATATACTGGGGGGCGGGAGGCTCTCTGTCTATATTTCCGCAATCTAATTGTCTGGATGACACTGTACAATATGGTTATTACTAGTAAGACTTCCATTGTTTAGGACAGAGAATACCACATTGATGAGGTTCTCACACCATGTGGGGGTATCGGTGGCTGGGTGTGTGTGCGGTGTAGTGTCCGGGCTCTGGGTGTTGTGTTGGGTGGTCGTGTTTGGGGCCTGTGTGGTGAGAAGGGTAGAAGCGGGTAACGCGCGCAACTGGTCTGTTCCAGCGACGATCATGATGCCGATCATCAGGGTCGTCTTCATTTTGTTCCGGTTTTCCTTCGCCGTCAAGTATCTTCGTATCTCTCTGAGGGAACAAGCATAGTGTCTGTTATCATCGTGTTGTTTAACATCTCGTATTTCCATCTGTGTCTCCTTAACGTCAATTCTCCCATTATAATCGTCACCCTATGTGACTCTTTTTTTTCCCCGCACTTTTTTTTTCAACAACCATTTGCGGAGACAAGACATCCGAAGAAAATTCTGTGTCACAGTGCGAGCACTCTCGCAGCTTGTGGTCGATGGGCTGAGCGGGCGGACAATTTCTTTGTCCTCTGCAAACTTGTTTTTCCAACCAAGTGATTCTGACATGTAAATAGTAGGTGGGGGATAGCAACCGAAGGGTTGCCGGAAAGGGCAAAAGTTGTGGCAAAGTGCATTCTTTAAACCACAGGACTAGAAAAGAACAGAAAAGGAGTTTCAAAACCAAGTAGTCGAATGGGGTGGTGCGTATGATCCATGGCAGGGCAGGAATGGGTGGAATCTCCGGGTAGGGCGGTGATCTGTAGGGCAGCACGGTATCATAAGTGGATAGCACTGTGGCTTCACAGCGCCAGGGTCCCAGGTTCGATTCCCCGCTGGTCACTGTCTGAGCGGAGTCTGCACGTTCTCCCCGTGTGTACGTGGGTTTCCACCGGGTGCTCCAGTTTCCTCCCACAGTCCAAAGACGTGCAGGTTAGGTGGATTGGCCATGATAAATTGCCCTTAGTGACCAAAAAGGTTAGGAGTGGTTATTGGGTTATGGGGATAGGGTGGAAATGAAGGCTTAAGTGGATCGGTACAGACTTGATGGGCCGAATGGCCACCTTCTGCAATGTATGTTCTATGTATCTATGTATCAGTGCCATTGCTCCACTACCTGAGCTTGGCTGACCAAATGAATAGGGGGCCCCAGGCAGGGCGGGGATCAGTGCCGTTACTCCACTGCCTGAGTAACCTTCCAAGAGCGGAATGAATGTGTAACAATATGGGTTGCCGACAAACTTGTTTCACTAACTGACATGTGGCGTCAGAGGAGTAATTATGGCTGCATCAAGAACTTTGGTGTGAGACCGAAAGAAGAAACTGCATCAAGAAATAAAGTGAGATCGACACGAGTAGTCGCACAAAGGAACAAACATTCAACATTTGAAAAAAAAAAAATTAAAGAAAAGAAACACGGGCAGGCTCCATCAGGGTACAGGGCACCGTAAATCTCCATCGGTCCCTGACTCTCATCATCTGGACACCTCAAGATTCCATTTCAAAAACATTTGCAAAGGGGTTACCATGGTGGGAGTCAGATTCGTAGCTGTCACCATCTCCCGGGTGCCAAACTCTTTCATGGAGTTTCACGCGGCGTGTGCAGATGTGTGGTCCATTTCGTAATTTCTCGTCAAACGACAGGAATTGTCACGGTGCCAGTGCTTCATAGTCCGTAGGGAGGTGGTCAGGGAGGTGCCACTATCGTCGGGTGGCGGGTCAGGTTCCGGAGTGGGCAGATAAATTGTTTCAAAGGAGCTGAGTGTATCGTCGTCGGGGTCTCTGGGCCTGTAGTGACTGGGGCCTGGTTTGTGGGATCTCTGTTCGGGTCTTTCCGGGGCGTCAGTGGTGCTGTCGCTGTCGCTGTCGCTAGCAGCCGAATCAAACGTCAGGGTGAAATTTGATGCTGGGGCGTGGTCAAGGTCGTGTCCGTGGACGTGCTGCTGTTGCTGGGGGGGGGGGGGGAACTCGGGTTGTCAGTGGGCGGGTCCTCATTGTCTGCCATCGCCAATGAGCGATGGTGCGAGTGGTTGCACTGCGTTCCATAAACCTTAAACTGATTTACATGGAACCATCCTGATTTTCCGTTTGGAAATGTGATTTTGTAAACCGAAGGGCTTGCCTTGTCTGAAATTGAATAGGGTCCTGCAAATTTAGGGAAGAGGAACGAACTAGGGTTGTACAAGGTGATCATTACCTGCTGTCCGACTGTACACTCTGTCAGGTGTATTTTGTCAAAGGAGACCTTACTCGACTTTCGTTTAGCGCCTAGTCGAACAGCTGCAGCGAGCTGTGCTGCTTTAATATTGTCTACCATGTGCTGGACTGCTTTCTCATGGGGTCAGGGCGGTGACTGCGGGGCTGGCCAAATCAAGTCCGAATAAGTATTCGGTACCCTTCATGGATCGTCCGGTCATGAGGGTCTGGGGGGTATATCCTGTAGAACTCGATACTTTGTTCCTAATAAACATCAGTGAAAATGAGAGTACTGTGTCCCAAGTTGTATTGTGCTGCTGCACCATTTTCCTAAGGGTGGCTTTTAGCGTACGATTCATGCGCTCCACTATGCCGCTGGACTGCGGGTGATAGGCAATGTGGAACTTTTGTTTAATTCTGAAGATTGTCATAACATTTTTGATGACTCTTCCCGTAAAGTGGGAACCTTGGTCCGACTCAACACTACGGGGGAGTCCCCAGCTTGTTAAAAATCTGTTCTGTTAAGACCTTTGTGGTGGCCTTGGTTGTGTTTGTTCTCAATGGGAACGCTTCGACCCATTTCGTAAATGTGTCTATCACTACTAAGACATACTTATAGCCTTTTCTGCAGGGGGGGAGGGGGCCAATATAATCTCATTGGAGGTTTGTCCATGGGCCATTTACCGGTCGGGGTTGTTTTGAGCACAAATTAAACAATTTTCGGCATAATGGGACACGTCGGTTTTCAAATCAGGCCACCAGCAGAGGGGTCTGAGGTGGACAAGGGTGGATTCAATCCCTTGGTGTCCATGTCCGTCATGGAACTCGCAAATGATCTCATTCCTCTCCTGGGTGGGGCTACATAAATTCCATCCTTTAAAACGATTCCCTCATGGACCGTCACAGAATTCCTAAATTTTTCATAGGCAGATGGGAAGTTTCCTTTTAAAATTTCCCTCAATATCTCGTCTTCCTTTTGTGCCTGGGCTAAGTCTTGAATGTTGGTCTGTGAGACCTGAACTGCGTGTACTGGGGCACTCTCAGGGGGTTGCCAAAAGTGGCCATGTCGTGAGCCTGCCTTCGCTAGGGCGTCTGCTTTCATGATACCGGGTGGGGAGGAACGATGGTGGCTTCTTACTTTGACGATGCCATATTTCCTGCCTTTAGCTGTCTGAAGGATATGTTTGAGCAATGGGGCTGAGGGTAGGGGTTTTCCATCGGCGGAAATAAATCCTCTCAATTCCCACAGGGGTAGGAATTCTGTTAGGCTGTTGCAGACGTACAAACTGGCCGAATATATGTCTGCAGGGGTCGGGAATGAATCGGGGTGCTGGACAATGTAAGCAATGGCTGCTAACTCGGCTGCCTGCGAACCTAAGTGGCCAGGCAACTTTAAAGCTATCTCTTCTAAAGCGCGTCCCTGCGCGTCCTCTACATAAATGCCACAGCCTGTTTATCCTTTTTCCCTCAAGGAGGAGCCATCTACATAAATTCTCAGTGCTTTTTCTGTGGGCCGGGGTCCGATACCTGTCTTTCTTGGCACCGACTTGGGAACAAAGGGGCCTGTGCTGTGCTTGGGGGCTGTGATCTCGCACTCATGTGGGGTTCCTGCATAGTGCAAATTACCGACCAGAAACGTGTGCGTTTTTGTCCGTTTCACGGTAATGTCGCATCCCTGTAGGAGTAGGGTCCATCGCGCTGCTCAAATTTGGCTTACTGTGCCGTCCTTTAATCTGCCGTCCAATAAAAGCTATGCCGGGGTGTGCTCGGTCAAAATGGTTACTGGGTTGAGTCCGGTTATGTACGAGAAGGACTGTACCGCCCAGAAAACTGGCAACAGGTGCCTCTCGCAGGCTGAAAATCCTTGTTCGACCAGATCTAAGACTCGTGAGGCGTCGGCTATGGGTCCTAGACAATCGTGCCTTTCCTGCAGGAGTACGGCCGAAAGGGTTCAGTCGGTGGTCACTACCTCTATCGTGTACGGGGAATGTGGATCTGGGGCTTGCAAAGCGGGGGATGTGCTCAGGGCACGTTTCAATGCATCCACGGCATCCGTGTGCTGTGGAAGCCATTTCCATGGGGCCTGTTTCTTTAGTAACTCGGAGAGTGGGGCTGCTTTTGTGGCGAATCCGTCGATATGGTTCCGACAGTAGCCAACCAGTCCTAAAAATGACCGGAGGGTTGTAACGTTTTGGGGCAACGGCAAATTTACGATGGAATCAATCTGTTTGAGTTCTATTTCACACTTCCCATGCGTGATGACTGTACCTAAATAAGTGACCTTTTCCTGAAGGATTTGGGCTTTCTTGGGGTTAATTTTGCATCCAATCGTTGTAAGGAGTTCTAATAATTCAGAAAGAAGCGAGATGTGCTCTTCCTTGGTGTCAGTCTGTAGGAGCAAGTCGTCCATATACTGAACAAGGCATTCAGGGTGGGAAAATTTAGATAATCAGCTTGCCAATTGTCTGTGAAAAATGGAGGGAGAGTTGTGGAAGGCACGTCCACATGTACTGCTGTCCCTGGAAAGTGAACGCAAATTTATACTGGCATGCTTTGTCCAGTGGTATGGACCAAAAGCCATTACTGATATTTAATACGGAAAACAATTTCAACTGGAGTCCCTGTCTCAACATGGTCTCAGGACTCATGGCAACGGTGGGGACTGCTAGGGGAGTTACTTTGTTCAATTCTTGGTAGTCGATGGTCAGTCGCCATGATCCATCGGGTGTCCTTACCGGCCAAATCGGGGCATTATTCGTCGATGCGACGGGTCAAATCACTGCTTGATTCAATAAGCTTTTAATTACCTTGGCTATCTGTCCCTCGGCTTACTGGGGTAACCGTACTGTTTCTGGGGCTTGGGATCGGGACCTGTAATGTTAACTACTCCTGAGATTTTGCCGCAATCGTGCTTGTGCTGGGCAAACTCCTACTGAGCTGATTCTATGGGCATGATCTCCTACTGTGAGTGTGGTGGGGGCTCGCGCTGCTCTAGCCATTTTCCATATGCATTGGTTGACTGGTTCGAATGAAAGGTTGTGTGTACTCATGAAATCGATGCCCAGGATGTGTTCTGCTGCCTGGGGCAAATCTACTAAAACAACCGAATGTTTTGTCTTGATATTACTGAGCTGTACGTCCACAGGGGCTGTGATGTGTCAGTGCTGGATGTGACCTGTAAAGCCATTAAGGGTAATGGTGTCCGTCGTGGGCCAAATCTCTTTCTGGGACATGATGGAGGAGTTTAACGTGGTTCGGGACCCTCCTGTGTCCCAAAGGAACTCTACGGGGTGTCCCCGGACTGTGCCTGCAACGACCGGTCTTCCGGACTTATCCCAAAGGGTATCGCAGACCCACGTTGGGGAGCCCGAACACCGTCAATCGGTGCCATTCATGGCCAAATTATCTGCTCGGGCGCTAGCGCTGTGAATGGGTCGAGTATTGGTTCTGGGGGGTGGCGTTTGGGTGGTGATTCCTTTGCTGCTTCAGGGGGGCATTGCATTCTCGGACGCAATGTCCCTCGTGTCCACAATTGTAGCATTCCTGTGTCTTGGGGTGTGGCGCTGTACCTCTGCCTTCATTTACCCATGCGGGGATCTTGGTGAGCCTTTACTGGGTTCATGGTGGCGTCTACTCTGTCAGGTTCCGTCTTTTTCTGTACCGACTGTTCCCAAGCTCTGGACAATCATTTCAGAACCCACACTTGAATTGATGCAAGCCTTCTGTCCTGCCTCTGTGGCGTGGGACACTAACGTACGGGTCCATTTGGCCGTATTGTCTGCTGATAAATGAGCGCGGGCTAACTCACCGAATACCGCAGTTAAATGGATCCAAAGGCGTCCAGCAAACGTGTTGGGTGCTCTCCCTTTTTCTGCCTACACCGGTTGAGACGGTCTACCGGATCTCCTCTGTTATATCCTATGGCGTCTAAAATGGCCGTCTTCATTTCTTGGAGGCTACCTCCTCCAACATTTTGTGGGTCGGGAAGCGCTGAACGTACTGAGGGATGTAAGCACAGAACTATGAGCTTTTTTATTTAAAAATTTTTTAAAAAATTTAAAACAAATTTGTAACATTTCCAGAGAGAAAGCAGATTCTATGCAAAGAGCCTTAACATAGTGAAAACAAACAGTGGGAAAGAATAAACATGTTAATAAGGCACTTCCCCTGTACGCTCTGCCCCACGTGTTCAACTAAACTAACATGGCTCTAACCCCTCCCCCCAAACGGGTGCTGCTGCTGTCGGTATCCTGCGCTGTTCCCCGAGAGTCTGCAAGCGACCTTCTCCCCCGGGGATCCCTGGTCAACCCCCCCCCCTCGGGTGCCGCTGCTGTCGGTATCCTGCGCTGTTCCCCGAGAGTCTGCAAGCGACCTTCTCCCCCGGGGATCCCTGGTCAACCGCCCCCCCCTCGGGTGCCGCTGCTGTCGGTTTCCTGCGCTGTTCCCCGAGAGTCTGCAAGCGACCTTCTCCCCCGGGGATCCCTTGCCCACTTAAGTCTTCTCTGCTCTCCATCCCGGCTGCCCCCCCCCCCCCGCCCCCCCCCCCCCCCCCAACCTCCCCTACCCCCCGAGGCCTGACCTGCCAGGCCAGCCCTGCGCTTGGCACTAGCCCGCCCCTCCTCCTCCTCTCCCTGGGGTCCCCTGACCTACTCTAGCTACGCTGACCACTGCCCTTGGCGCCTGTCTGTCTCCCACCCGAGAGCTCGGGCCCTCCCCCCACACACCAAGGACCCATTAACCTGATTGTATCTCCCAGTGCCCTTTCAAGTGCCTGTGCAGTCAGTGGTGCGGATGCTTTTTGCTGCCTGCATTTGGCATGGTCCACCAACCTCTGCCTCTGTTCCGTGGTGGAACTGTGGGGTGCCCGGAGAGCTGCTTTTAAATCATCGCATTGTTTCTTTAGGATCTGTACCTGATTCTCTGTCTCTTTTCTTACCAGTACAGCACGCTGTGTGTCCTGGTAGACCTTATCATACTGGATTTGGAAGCTGCTAAGGTGGGCGAGACAGGATTGATGTGCCCTTTTGACATCATCCATTTCCTTGTCCTTCGCTGCTTACTGCTCCCGGAGCTCTACATTTAATTTCTCAAATTCACTTAAATCTCCCTCTCTACTTTTCTCCTTCTCCTCTAGCTGCTTGCGGAGCGTCTACACGACCTCCTCTGTGATTGACAATTGTGCCAGAGAGGACACGATGGCCATCGGCTTACGAACTTTAGCTAAACTCTTTTTATGGATCTCGGTCAGGCTGTCCCACCAAGTCTGTCCTGTGCTGCCAGGACCTGTCTCTTCATTCGAGCAGAATTCCGACAATAGGGGCCATCCTTTCCCCTTTAGGTATTTCCTAATCTCTTCTTCCCAAATGGGACACTGTTCTGATCTATTGGTCGCTGCGACCTCGGGCTCTTGTGGATGGATCAGGCATCCCATTGCCTTTATGGCCATCCCTACAAATGCTTCTTTCTACCGGAAATTTGGAACAAGGGGGAATAAAGCGGTGGTGCAAACACGGGTACGGCTCAAGCTAGTTTCCGGTTTCCGCAACTCCCGAAAGTTTCACGCAACAAAACCTATCGAGTTTACCTTATATCCCTTTGTTAGTACGCATGCAAATTACACACTTCCGAATTCTGGAGGTTTGATCGATACTGGTTTCGCTTGTGGTTTCTTTTACTTTGCCGATTTGGATTCTAATTCAAATGCTTTTGTGGGTTCTCTCGGAGTGACACGGTCACTTCTGGGTCGAGTCCCGTCAGATGTCGCCAATAACTGTTGCCGATTTCTCTTTACTATGTTCTTTACTATGCCTCTGTTCCAATTAGGGCAATCAGCGGATTTGCCTTCTTTCTATATCGTCTATGTACGAATGCTAAGAGTCGCCAGGTATCGAATGATACCACCACAAGTTTCAACCGGCTATCGATCAAAGAGCCAAACGCCAGTTAGTTAGTTCAAGGTCAAGGGTACTTTATTTGCATACAATCAATCATGCAACATAAACACTACTAGGTAACTACTCTTATTACTAAGACAACCTGTACTTAACTTCGGGTTTAGGTCAGGAAACAGTGGCCGCTGTTCAATTCTGGATCTCTTGGGTTCGAAGGAGTAACTGCTGCTCAGCTGGGCTCATCCGTCTGGTAGCGGGCGTTCAACTCAAACTTGCTTCTGGTGTTGCTGCGATTGGCGATGACCATGACTGGGGTATCAAGGCCAAAAGAGAGCGAGCATATGGCAAAATCTTCCTTTATACTTGGGGGGCTTTCGCGCTCTTTTGGGCGGTCCTTCGATTTGGGCCTTACTAATTGGGTGACCCTGATCACTCCGTTCGATTCCTTAGCCAATAAGTGGGCGGGGATCTGGATGACTGGGCGTGTCTCAAGCGGTCATTGACCCTGTTGTTTGTGTTTCCCTTGGACAGGGAGTGGAGCCGAAACGTCTGGGACTGTCCCGGTTGCTGGAGTACCAGTCCTTTGTGTTGGCGGAGATGGGCCATCACCTGCTAATCGGCCTGAGGAACACACTGATGGGACGGGGTTTCTATACCGTCTGGACTTTGTTGACAAATATGCATTTCAGGCTCAGAACCTGCCTGACACTTGGCTTGTCCATTTTACCCATCAGTCTTTGCGAGTTGCTCTATGCTTAGTTGGAAGTGGCCATCCCAGATGGCTACAGATTGCACAATGTTCAGCACCATTCACGACTCCTTAGACACTGAAGCAGTCCCAGTGCAAATGCAGCAAGACCTGGACAATATACAGGCTTAGGCTGACATGTGGCAAGTAACATACATGCCACGCAAGTGCCAGACGATGACCATCTCAAATAAATAAAATAAAACTATTGCCCTTGGCATTACCATCACTGAATCCTCCACTATCAACATCCTGAAACTGAACTGGATGAGTGATAGAGATACTGTGGCTACAAGGGCAGGTCAGAGGAATCCTACAACGAGTAACTCACTTCCTGACTCCCCAAAGCCTGTCCACCATCAAAAGGCACAAGTCAGGAGTGTGGCGGAATACTCCCACATGCCTGGATGAGTGCAGCTCCAACAACACTCAAGAAGCTCCACATCATTCAGGACAAAGCAGCCCCGCTTGATTGGCACCCCTTCCACAATCATTCACTCCCTCCACCACCGACACACAGTAGCAGTAGAGTGTGCCCTCTACAAAATGCATTGTAGGAACTCACCAAGGCTCCTGAGGCAACATCTTCCAAACCCACAACCATTACCATGCAGAAGGACAAGAGCAGCAGATACATGTGAACACCACCACCTGGAGGTTCTCCTCCAAGCCACTCACCATCCTGATTTGAAAATCCTGATCTTTCACTGTCACGAGGTCAAAATTCTGGCACTCCCTCCCTAATAGCACAATGGGTGTTCCTACACCACATGGCAGCTTGCCGCCACCTTCTCACGGGCAATTTGAGATGGGCAATAGATGGCCAGCGAAGCCCACATCCTGTAAAAAATGAAAACTTTGTTTACTGTACTCTGCAGGTATCTCTCTTTTGTTTTGCTTTTTTTTTACTTTAAACTTTTTTTTAACATAGCCTGGCTACCCTGTGTTATGGTGATATAGAACCCTTCTGCAGGAATAACAGCAAAAGGGATTATGATTTAAATGATAAAATCCCATCCCGTCCCATTAGTATGTTAATCAGGCAGATTAGCAGGTGATGGCCATTTAGGAATAACAGCAAAAGGGATTATTATTTAAATGATAAAATATTAAAACATGCTGCTGTGCAGAGAGACCTGGGTGTGCTAGTGCATGAGTCGCAAAAAGTTGGTTTACAGGTGCAACAGGTGATTAAGAAGGCAAATGGAATTTTGTCCTTCATTGCTAGAGGGATGGAGTTTAAGACTAGGGAGGTTCTGCTGTAATTGTATATGGTGTCAGTGAGGCCACACCTGGAGTATTGTGTTCAGTTTTGGTCTCCTTCCTTGAGAAAAGACGTACTGGCACTGGAGGGTGTGCAGAGGAGATTCACTAGGTTAATCCCAGAGCTAAAGGGGTTGGATTACGAGGAGAGGTTGAGTAGACTGGGACTGTACTCGTTGGAATTTAGAAGGATGAGGGGGGATCTTATAGAAACATATAAGATTATGAAGGGAATAGATAGGATAGATGCGGGCAGGTTGTTTCCACTGGCGGGTGAAAGCAGAACTAGGGGGCATAGCCTCAAAATAAGGGGAAGTAGATTTAGGACTGAGTTTAGGAGGAACTTCTTCACCCAAAGGGTTGTGAATCTATGGAATTCCTTGCCCAGTGAAGCAGTAGAGGCTCCTTCATTAAATGTTTGTAAGATAGTTTTTTGAAGAATAAAGGGATTAAGGGTTCGGGCTGGAAAGTGGAGCTGAGTCCACAAAAGATCAGCCATGATCTCATTGAATGGTGGAGCAGGCTCGAGGGGCCAGATGGCCTACTCCTGCTCCTAGTTCTTATGTTCTTATGCAGCCCTCTCAGCTGTCCTCTGGATGCTGAGCCCTGAATCTGCTGGCCATTCTATAATGTAAGTGCATGTGAACTGACCTGGTTCTTTGACTCTAAATCACTTATGGTCTTGCAATTTAGTTTGTATTTTTGCCCACCCATCTTTGTGATCTGGCCAGTTTTTTTGTAGTCTATATCACTCGGGATCTTGCTTCCTGCTTTGTGGTTTTGCTTATTGTGATCTGGCCAGATTTTTCCTACTCTTCATCACTCAGGGGTCTTGCAATGGTCCTCCATTCACTCTGGTGAATTCCTCAACTTCTAAGTCTGTAGCAAAGCTTGTTCAACTGTTCCTTCAATCATTCTTAAGTGCATATCACTCTGGTTCAGTTTCAGCAGCTTTCAGCCTTACATATATTGGGATTATGTTCGAGGTTCATGATTTAAAATGCCACCTTTCATGTCACCGCTGATCACCATGTTATATATGGTACCACCCCTGAGCACCATATTGCACTGTGGGTTTGTTTGGGTGTCGCAATGATGAGAGATTGAGACTTGTATGTTTAAACATAAACCGGTTATTGTTCATCTTTAACTATTCACAGATCGCAGTTAATGTCACTCATGCCGCTGCTTCTCCATGCAGGCTGCTTCTATGGTGTTCTTTCTGAGTCTATTACCATGTGACTCTATGCATCATACCTTAGGCAGTGCTTTTCTCCAGTCACATTTTAATCCTTTCTCTTTTGAGCACCTTTACATTGCAATATCATGTGGGTGCTTAAAACAGCACTACGATCAAATTGGTTTCATTTTAATCAGCATTCATGAGATGGTAATAAACACAAATGGCTTTCACACCACTACAATCCCCATTCCTGCCTTCTCCCAAAAACAACTGCGGGTAGGATGGGAAAATTACTTGTATCCACGGATATTAAAGAACCATTTCTTCCCTTTTTTGAGTCAGGTTTCTGTTATTGCCGCAACATTATATTCCCACATGGTTCTCTGTTTCTGCAACTCGTTAATCTAATTTACCACACTCCACGCATCCACACGTGTTGATTCCCAAATTTCTTTCTCCGTCAGTCTGGCCTCAATAAAAGTCGAGATGGATTCGCACGTAAAAAGAAGTTATTTTATTTAGCTTGCAAGCTTGATTCATTTCATAGAAACATAAGACATCCAGTCTCCTATATCCCAGAAAGCGAATGAACAAAGAGACAAAGGGATCTCTGCAAATCAATTCAAATGATATCAAGTTTCACATACTCGACGCCCATAGGTCAGCCTATATCCCTCCTGACCTGTTTGATCTATTCTGATTGGCTCACTTCCAATCCCTTTCTCTGGCCCCTATCAATGCAGCATCACTCTCGTAGACACACCTCTTCCTTCTTTTTCCATGCGGTCTCAAATCCCTTTGTCTCTATCTGCCAGAATCAAAGTGGCTTATTTCTACATTACATTAACTAATATCCCTAAAGTAACTATTTTATATCACATTCGTCATTCCCTCCTTTTATCATTCCATGATAACCGAACTATCCAATCCATAGCTACGGTTCCTCATCTAAAAAGATCCGTCGCTGCATTTCCAATTCCTGTCTTAGCCCCCCTTCATCTGCCTCACCCTCATGGATTTTAACAGTTAAATTTTTTTTTTCGGTGATTGGGGCGGTGATCTGATCCAGTGCACCCCGCATTCTACCCATCACACATTTAAGGATGGCCAGGCCCACAAAGATGCAGCCGATAGCTACCACTAGATACATGGCCATATTTATCAACCAGTCCTTCCATCCTCTCAATCCCCAGTTACCCCAAGAGCCAGGATCCTGCATCCCGTCCAAATGATCCCGTATGCGATCCATAAATTTAGTGATGTGAGTGGTCAAGTCCTGAACTCCCATGATACACTTGCCCTGTACTATGGCGCATACCCCACCCTCACGGGCCAGAAGATAGTCAAGAGCATACCGGTTCTGCATTGCAAACAACCGTAGCTGAGACAACTCCTTGGTTATTGCCCCGAGGGCTCCCAAGGTTTCATTTCCCAAGATGGTAAGGCCGCAAATAAAATAATTCCGATCACTGACAGCCAAGGAACCCCCCACACCTCCCAGTTTATCCAACTTTGAAATGCCCATTCGGGCCGGCCAGCAATGCGGAAAGCCCTAGTCCCAACAGTGATATGAGAGACATTCGCCCAGCCACAGAGGAGCTGGAGGCCGGCGTTCAATGGAACGCAAGTGGTGTTGTAACAAACGCATTGGCCAGACGCCTGGGTGATATGGCACCTCCTGTCCGTACAGGTGGGAAACAGACATGTTATATTTGGGTCCACCTCTACCAGCAAACAGCCATATCCTTCACTGCTGAAGCAATTCTCGTACGACCGGGAATCCCTATTGGGAGAGAAGTGGTTAGGTATGTACGCCCTCCACCGTCGCAGCCTATCGTACTGTGAATGGGAATTATCCCGAGGAAGGGGAAGGCAAATAGCCGGTGGTGCTGAACCCGGATCGTAAGGAAGAGTGACCTGATCGGGCAGTGGTTCGGAATGCTGACAATGAACCACCGTTTGGGGAGTGCCCCAAAGCGGTGAAACAGAAAATAACCTAGACACCGCTGCGGGGTTTGGGTAGCAGACAACCCGTCCCTGGCCATACAAGCGGTGGTAAATCTGGTAGAAGAGATTCATACTACCCGGGTTTTCCTCAGTTTGGCCTTTAATTAACTTAAGTGTATCTCCCGGTAACCTACGTTCTAGCTGTACTTCCCTTCTCATACGCCCCGTCCTCTCTCTAGTCCCTTTCTCTCTCTCATAGCCTCTTCCTACACTCTTCTGACAGCCTGATTTTACCTTTATTGTACCACTCTTAACACATCCAAAATCGAATTTACATGTATTCCGAAAACAAGGCAATGTCCATATAATGTTCCCTTCCCATCGCCGGGACCGGTGCAATTGCTTCATGACTCCTGCATTCTCCTTAACTTTGATGACCTTCCATGAGTCGATACCATGTCCTTGTATATGGGGGCAGCGAAGAACATCACCTTTGCATAGGTGATGTATCTTTGTAGATTGGTTGGGGCTACACAGATACATAATATTCCCCTTTTCCATGTCCATCGCCAATAACACGCCAAGCGAAGTGAGGCCAAATATCAGACAGACGATGCGTAGCCACTCCATCATGCTCCACACCTGTAAAATAGCACTGGAGAAGGGAGGCAGGTTAGTATCCGACCTTTTACAGTAGTGGAGATGGACTCAATTTACAGTGATGTAGGTGGACCCAAGCACTTCGCCCCTCCACTTTAACTGCTGTGGGGGTGGTAAGGAGAACTTGGAAGGGCCCGTCCCATCGCGGCTCCGACCCCTTCCTAGTCCAATTTTTGACCATGACATAACTACCGGGCTGGACTGAAAGTGAGCTAGGTACTGGGGGCAATGGCTGGTGAGCCGCGCGGACCTGGCCATGGAGTTCCTTGAGCACTTGCGTGAGGGCTAGAACATAGGTGGTAATTTCTTCAGTCATCTGATGAAACTGAACCAGTCTGGGAACCTGCAGGCTCCAGGGAGTTCTAAGAGGCCTGCCATAAAGAATCTCGGCGGGAGAGAGCCGGGCCGGTCCCGCAGGTGTAACCCGCAGCTGGAAGAGGGCAACGGGGAGCAACTTAAGCCATGTCAGTCCCGTGTCTGCTCTTAATTTAGGCAATTTAGTTTTGAGGGTCTGATTGTGTCTCTCAACCAACCTGGCCGCCTGCGGTCCGTAAGCACAGTGTAACTGCTGGCGTATGCCCAACTAGGAGCAAAACTCCTTGTTAATTTGTCCAATAAAATGAGGCCCATTATCAGAACTTAACTGAGCTGGTATACCATACCGGGGAATGATTTCCCTCATCAAGACTTTAACCACAGTAGCAGCTTTATTATCGATAGTCGGATACGCCTCGACCCATCTGCTGAACACATCCACAATGACCAAAACATATTTGTAACATTGACACCTTTCCAACTCAATGTAATCCATTTGGAGCGTCTCAAAGGGACCACTGGGCAACGGGGTTTGCCCCTTCCCACAAGGGATACCTTTTCCGGTGTTATATTGCTGACAAATCAAACACCGATTACTGATACTTTGGGCCAACCCCTGCATTTTAGGGTGCCACCAAGTGTCCAGCAACAAATCACTAGTCCCTCGAGCCCCACAATGAGTTGCAAAGTGTACACATTCAATGACCCATAAAGCCAGCACATCAGACATACAAGTCTGATGTGCAGGCATGGTCCATAAAGAGGAAACAGAATCATATGTACAACCTAACCGTTTCCACATTTGTTTATCACTCTCAGGAGCGTCCTCAAAGAACAACAAAGAACAAAGAAATGTACAGCACAGGAACAGGCCCTTCGGCCCTCCAAGCCCGTGCCGACCATACTGCCCGACTAAACTACAATCTTCTACACTTCCTGGGTCCGTATCCTTCTATTCCCATCCTATTCATATATTTGTCAAGATGCCCCTTAAATGTCCCTATCGTCCCTGCTTCCACAACCTCCTCCGGTAGCGAGTTCCAGGTACCCACTACCCTCTGCGTAAAAAACTTGCCTCGTACATCTACTCTAAACTTTGCCCCTCTCACCTTAAACCTATGCCCCCTAGTAATTGACCCCTCTACCCTGGGGAAAAGCCTCTGACTATCCACTCTGTCTATGCCCCTCATAATTTTGTATACCTCTATCAGGTCGCCCCTCAACCTCCTTCGTTCCAGTGAGAACAAACCGAGTTTATTCAACCGCTCCTCATAGCTTATGCCCTCCATACCAGGCAACATTCTTGTAAATCTCTTCTGCACCCTCTCTAAAGCCTCCACATCCTTCTGGTAGTGTGGCGACCAGAATTGAACACTATACTCCAAGTGTGGCCTAACTAAGGTTCTATACAGCTGCAACATGACTTGCCAATTCTTATACTCAATGCCCCGGCCAATGAAGGCAAGCATGCCGTATGCCTTCTTGACTACCTTCTCCACCTGTGTTGCCCCTTTCAATGACCTGTGGACCTGTACTCCTAGATCTCTTTGACTTTCAATACTCTTGAGGGTTCTACCATTCACTGTATATTCCCTACCTGCATTAGACCTTCCAAAATGCATTACCTCACATTTGTCCGGATTAAACTCCATCTGCCATCTCTCCGCCCAAGTCTCCAGACAATCTAAATCCTGCTGTATCCTCAGACAGTCCTCATCGCTATCCGCAATTCCACCAACCTTTGTGTCGTCTGCAAACTTACTAATCAGACCAGTCACATTTTCCTCCAAATCATTTATATATACTACAAAGAGCAAAGGTCCCAGCACTGATCCCTGCGGAACACCACTGGTCACAGCCCTCCAATTAGAAAAGCATCCCTCCATTGCTACCCTCTGCCTTCTATGGCCTAGCCAATTCTGTATCCACCTTGCCAGTCCACCCCTGATCCCGTGTGACTTCACCTTTTGTACTAGTCTACCATGAGGGACCTTGTCAAAGGCCTTACTGAAGTCCATATAGACAACATCTACTGCCCTACCTGCATCAATCATCTTAGTGACCTCCTCGAAAAACTCTATCAAGTTAGTGAGACACGACCTCCCCTTCACAAAACCGTGCTGCCTCTCACTAATACGTCCATTTGCTTCCAAATGGGAGTAGATCCTGTCTCTAAGAATTCTCTCCAGTAATTTCCCTACCACTGACTTAAGGCTCACCGGCCTGTAGTTCCCGGGATTATCCTTGCTACCCTTCTTAAACAGAGGAACAACATTGGCTATTCTCCAGTCCTCCGGGACATCCCCTGAAGACAGCGAGGATCCAAAGATTTCTGTCAAGGCCTCAGCAATTTCCTCTCCAGCCTCCTTCAGTATTCTGGGGTAGATCCCATCAGGCCCTGGGGACTTATCTACCTTAATATTTTTTAAGACACCCAAAACCTCGTCTTTTTGGATCACAATGTGACCCAGGCTATCTACACCTCCTTCTCCAGACTCAACATCTACCAATTCCTTCTCTTTGGTGAATACTGATGCAAAGTATTCATTTAGTACCTCGCCCATTTCCTCTGGCTCCACACATAGATTCCCTTGCCTATCCTTCAGTGGGCCAACCCTTTTCCTGGCTACCCTCTTGCTTTTTATGTACGTGTAAAAAGCCTTGGGATTTTCCTTAACCCTATTTGCTAATGACTTTTCGTCATGTAACCTTATGACGTCTTGGATGGTTGGCATTGACTTGTCAGATGCAGACATATTTATAGTAGATCGTTTAGCCTGACTTAACATCTTAGGCACCATCACTTGCTGAATTTGCGCGGCTGTTCGCGCTGCACGATCTGCTCGTTCATTACCAACGTCAACTGGGGTTGTACCATTCGTGTGGGCAGCGCATTTAATAACGGAAATCTGCGCTGGCATAAGGAGGGCCTGCAGTAGATCATTAACTAAACCCCGGTGGGATATTTGACCACACATAATCATGTCAGGTTGTTCTGACGAAATGTCACTCAAATCGCCCCTTATTGTGGTAGTTTCCTGAATCAAGGCTAAACATTCGTGACCAGGCGCGTCCTCATGGACAGGGGGACCACTAAGAAAACAGGCTGGATTGATAGTGGTACAGTATTTAAATGTCAGACGTGGATTGTTCAAAAGGTATATCTCATACCTATTCTGACGAGCTGCGGTAAGATGCTGAGTCTGCAGTTGCCTCAGTAGTGCGATGACCGAGTGGGAGCTATACACCGTAATATCCTGTTGGAGGGTGAGAGCATGTAACGGCTATGCGATGGCATTGATTGAACGTAAATCCTGTACTAATCGGTACTGGTCTGGTTTGGCTGGTTTAGGCACAGCAAGTATGGGGGTGTTACATTCTGATTGGCAAGGGACCAAAATACCCTGTTTCAACAGTTCTTGAATTAATTTATCTTTGATGGAGCAGCTTGAGATTTCAGTGGGTATTGCCGAATGGAAGGTAGCTTTACATGATCCTTAATCATTACCTTGATAGGTGTAACATTTGTCTTTCCCACTTGTGATGGGTATTCCGCCCAGACCTGTAGATTGACATATTCCAACAAATCATGTCCCCTGTGATGCTGCAGTCGAGTGTTAATCGTTTCAGGGACCTCAAAATATTTTATGGTAGTGCCGTCCGGCATGACTTGAAGTGCGTAGTCTGTTGGATCTGAATGATCCACTGCCCTCCTGACCATTCGCCCCATATCCCTGGCATGGTACTGGTCATGGACCTGACGTGTAATATGAGGGCTTACCGAAGCTGATAAATGTGGTGATATTGTAACAAAATCGGCTGTACCTTCTTTTCCCGTGACTGTGGCTGTAACCTTGACTGGCCATTCGGTCTCAAGTAATGGCCGGTATTTGTCCTCCAACTCCCTGTTTCGTCCAGTTCTGTCATAGGCCAGGGTAACGTGATGCAGTGACTGTTCAACGCCTAACGTCCACCACTGGGGGGTGATAGAAATATAGCACTGTTGTCTCATCCTCCTCTGCGCTGATCCACCCACCCAAAGTCACTATATTGGGGCTCCTGCTGGTAAACTACCATTTCTGCCGCTTGTTGGGGTCGCAGATCATCCTTTTTCATTACATACTCAGTCTTAACCTTTGTAACTGAGCCTCCTTCTTGGCCTACACCCTCCTTCCAGTAAAATCTGACTGCCCTTGCCATCTGGGAAGGCTGGTTCTCTGTCCAATTCATGTTATTACATTTCACAGCAGTAACCACAGAAGGTGGTAGGCAATGCATTAACATAGCACAGTATTGAGGGGAATTCTGACCATTTTGACACAGCAAATCGCCTGACTGCCCCCGGTAGATTTCATTAAAACGCTCCAGAAATTCCTCTGGCTCTTCAGTCTTCCTAGGTTTTAGGTCTAAGATAACAGAAAGATTTATGGGCCTTTGAAATGTGCTATTCAACGCATTCAAGATCTGTGTCCTTCTTTTCTCTATTTGCTCTTTTTTTTTAAACTTAAAAATGTTTGAAAATTCAAATTGAATTACTGCAACTTGCAAGCTTAGCTCTGATCTCAACTCAGAACTAAATTTACAATTTGCTTAACACAAACTTGTATAACATTTACAACTTAATTATTTCTTTATCTTAACAATTTTTCTTTTAACAAGTTTTTTTTCTTTTACATACACATAAGTATTAGCAAAATCAACTATCATCTCCAGATTGACACTTTTTAAAATGGTGTCCATGATCTTCTTTAAGTTTCTATTAATCTCCAGATAAAATGAGATAAACCTTATTTCAAGTAAGTAAAACTTAAGATTCTGGCAATTTCAATCAATTGCTTTCGAAAATAATAACTTTTATCAAAGAGGTGGAGAAACCCACTGGTTTCCTTTAATTAATTCAAGACGTAACTTTGCTGGTGTTCACTGACTCAAAGGAAAGGTATCCGATTACACTACAGGCTGCTGCTGTTATCTCAAAGCCTGAGTGAGAAGCACTGTCTGTTTTCAACTTTGCCTGCTGCTGTTAACCCTTTGAGAGACTTCTGCTTCAACCAATATGCAGCATTCCCCACAATCTCAACTAGACCTCGGAACTGCGTTTTTCGCCAATACAGTCCAAGGAGACAATTTTAGCTTAATCAACTATATATTTAAAACACTCACACATAGAGTTGAACCATCTTCAGATTTAAAAACAGTTATACTGGACTGAACCTTCATCTACTGAAGTCACATCAGCCATAAAAACACTTATACTTGACTGAACCTCCATCTACTGAAGTCACATCAGCCTCTGAACCCTTATACTTGGAATTGAATCATCATTTGAGATGTCCCATCAACCCAAAACCCTAACCCAAGCCGAAACAACAATATGAAATCCCATCAATTAAATTGCTAATCCCCAGACTGACCTGTGATTTCGTCGAGGCGGTCTTTCTGTGCCAACCGCGAGTGACCAGACTAATCAGACGATAAGAAGAGGGGAACAATCAATGCGCGGTCGTTTTCCAGTTCTACATTGAGGGCCCTTTGTTCCCCATTCTCCTGTTCTTAATCAGTCTAATTCTGATTTCGCAGTTGGATCAGGACCGCCCTGAGAAATCCCGGTTTTCGGCACCAAATGTTGATTCCCAAATTTCTTTCTCCGTCAGTCTGGCCTCAATAAAAGTCGAGATGGATTCGCACGTAAAAAGAAGTTATTTTATTTAGCTTGCAAGCTTGATTCATTTCATAGAAACATAAGAGACATCCAGTCTCCTATATCCCAGAAAGCGAATGAACAAAGAGACAAAGGGATCTCTGCAAATCAATTCAAATGGTATCAAGTTTCACATACTCGACGCCCATAGGTCAGCCTATATCCCTCCTGACCTGTTTGATCTATTCTGATTGGCTCACTTCCAATCCCTTTCTCTGGCCCCTATCAATGCAGCATCACTCTCGTAGACGCACCTCTTCCTGCTTTTTCCATGCGGTCTCAAATCCCTTTGTCTCTATCTGCCAGAATCAAAGTGGCTTATTTCTACATTACATTAACTAATATCCCTAAAGTAACTATTTTATATCACATTCGTCACACGCATGCATGGTAAGTCTAACTTGGGGCGTCGTTCTCCGACCCCCCGCCGGGTCGGAGAATCGCCGGGGGCTGCCGTGAATCCCGCCCCCGCTGGTTGCCGAAGTCTCCGGCACCGGAGATTCGGCAGGGGCGGGAATCGGGCCACGCCGGTTGGCGGGCGCCCCCGCTAAATTCTCCGGCCCGGATGGGCCAAAGTCCCGCCGATAAATTGCCTGTCCCGCCGGCGTGGATTAAACCACCTTTTGAACGGCGGGACAAGGCGGCGTGGGCAGGCTCCGCGGTCCTGGGGGGGGCGCGGGGCAATCTGGCCCCGGGGGGTG
The DNA here is from genome assembly GCF_047496885.1 of Scyliorhinus torazame. Classification (NCBI taxonomy): domain Eukaryota; kingdom Metazoa; phylum Chordata; class Chondrichthyes; order Carcharhiniformes; family Scyliorhinidae; genus Scyliorhinus; species Scyliorhinus torazame. The sequence continues at coordinate 301,825,542 of NC_092712.1, forward strand.
CCCCCACGGTGGCCTGGCCCGCGATCGGGGCCCACTGATCCACGGGCGGGCCTGTGCCGTGGGGGCACTCTTTCCCTTCCGCCTCTGCCACGGTCTCCACCATGGCGGAGGCGGAAGAGACTCCCTCCACTGCCCATGCATGGGAAACTGTCAGCGGCCGCTGACGCTCCCGCGCATGCGCCGCCTGGAGATGTCATTTCCGTGACAGCTGGCGGGGCAACAAAGGCCGTTTCCGCCAGCTGGCGGGGCGGAAATTCCTCCGCCGCAGGCCTAGCCCCTCACTGTTGGGGCTCGGCCCCCAAAGATGCGGAGCATTCCGCACCTTTGGAGTGGCGCAATGCCCGTCTGATTGGCGCCGTTTTGGGCACCAGTCGGCGGACATCGCGCCGTTTCGGGAGAATTTCGCCCGTGGACTTTATTTCTTTTTCTCTTGTGCTGAACTCACCAAATACCTTACTATTTCCTACTCTGAAAAAATGAAATGAAAAATGAAAATCGCTTATTGTCACAAGTAGGCTTCAAATGAATTACTGTGAAAAGCCACTAGTCGCCACATTCCGGCGCCTGTTCGGGGAGGCTGGTACGGGAATTGAACCGTGCTGCTGGCCTGCCTTGGTCTGCTTTCAAAGCCAGCGATTTAGCCCAGTGTGCTAAACCAGCCTCTCGTACTTTTTCTCTTTGCACCTTGGCACCCCTCTCATGTATTACACCCTATTCCCACAATATTGCATTTGCTTTGCAGACATGAATTCTGGTAGTTGTATGGGAAAACAGAAATAAATACAAATATACATGGGGCTGGATTCTCCGTGTCTGAGGCTAATTGCGGAGGATCTGTGGCGTTTTACATGGGTAAAATCAGCACTGCCCCCTCACCGATCCTACGACTGGCGAGGGGCTAGCAGCCGCGTCGCGTAAAACCCCCGGCCTCCACAAAATAAACGGCCAGAGAATAGCCTGGTCCATGGCCGCGGATGCGCACGGCGAAGACCTGCAGCGGTCGAGCCATAAAACATTGCGCCAGCTGTGCGTGGACCCGACCTGCCAGATAATGCCTCCCTGGCCACCCCCCACCAGTACCCCCAGCCCTCACGGAAGCCCCCCCAGCCAGCAGCACGGCTCCTACCCGACTGTGATGGCGCTGGACACTGTCCGCAGCCGCTACGCTGGGTTTCCATAAGACCATAAGACATAGGAGCGGAAGTAAGGCCATTCGGCCCATCGAGTCCACGCCACCATTCAATCATGGCTAATTTCAACTCCATTTACCCGCTCTCTCTCCATAGCCCTTAATTCCTCGAGAAATCAAGAATTTATCAACTTTTGTCTTTTTTAAAAATATATATTTTATTCAGATTTTTTGGCCAAACATAACAGTACGTAGTGTTTCTTTTACACAACAATAAAGCAATATAAATAACAGTGGCCAGCTTTAAACAAATAAATAAATAAAATATGAACAGAAACAAAAACAAAACTAAATGGCAACTGCCTGGTCAAAAATAAATACTCTCCAAAGATACAATCCAACAGTCCAATATACAATTACCTATAACAAATGCCTATACATATACAATAACATCCCTGAGAGTCCGTCCGATTCCTCCACCCCCCCCCCCCCCCTCCCCCCTGGGTTTCTGGGTTCCTGCTGTTGTCTTCTTCTTTTCCATTCCCTCTATCTTTCTGTGAGGTTGCCACCGCCTGGTGAACCCTTGAGCCGAACTCCTTAATACGAACTTAATCCGTTCTAACTTTATAAACCCTGCCATGTCGTTTATCCAGGTCTCCACACCCGGGGGTTTGGCTTCCTTCCACATTAACAATATCCTGCGCCGGGCTACTAGGGACGCAAAGGCCAAAACATCAGCCTCTCTCGCCTCCTTCACTCCCGGCTCTTCAACCACCCCAAATATAGCCAACCCCCAGCTTGGTTCGACCTGGACCCCCACCACCTTCGAAAGCACCTTTGCCACCCCCACCCAAAACCTCTGTAGTGCCGGGCATGACCATAACATGTGGGTGTGATTCGCTGGGCTTCTCGAGCATCTCGCACACCTATCCTCTACCCCCAAAAATTTACTGAGCCGTGCTCCAGTCATATGCGCCCTGAGTAACACCTTAAATTGTATCAGGCTTAGCCTGGCACACGAGGACGATGAGTTTACCCTACGTAGGGCATTAGCCCACAGCCCCTCCTCAATCTCCTCCCCCCAGCTCTTCTTCACATTTCCCTTTCAGCTCATCTACCATGATCTCCCCCTCGTCCCTCATTTCCCTATATATGTCCGACACCTCACCATCCCCCACCCATGTCTCTGAGATCACTCTATCCTGCACCTCATGCGTCAGGAGCTGCGGGAATTCCCTCACCTGTTGCCTTGCAAAAGCCCTCAGTTGCATATACCGAAATGCATTCCCTTGGGGCAACCCATATTTTTCCGTCAGCGCTCCCAGACTCGCAAACGTCCCATCCACAAACAGATCTCTCAATTGTGCTACCCCTGCTCTTTGCCATGCTCCAAATCCCCCATCCATTCTCCCCGGATCAACTTCTGTCTTAAAGACACTCAACGTCCCGGCCTCCACCGCCCTCTGTGGCAATGAATTCCACAGACCCACCACTCTCTGGCTGAAGAAATTTCTCCTCATCTCTGTTCTAAAGTGACTCCCTTTTATTCTAAGGCTGTGCCCCCGGGTCCTAGTCTCCCCTGCTAATGGAAACAACTTCCCTACATCCACCCTATCTAAGCCATTCATTATCTTGTAAGTTTCTATTAGATCTCCCCTCAACCTCCTAAACTCCAATGAATATAATCCCAGGATCCTCAGACGTTCATCGTATGTTAGGTCTACCATTCCTGGGATCATCCGTGTGAATCTCCACTGGACCCGCTCCAGTGCCAGTATGTCCTTCCTGTGGTGTGGGGCCCAAAATTGCTCACAGTATTCTAAATGGGGCCTAACTAATGCTTTATAAAGCTTCAGAAGTACATCCCTGCTTTTATATTCCAAGCCTCTTGAGATGAATGACAACATTGCATTTGCTTTCTTAATTACGGACTCAACCTGCAAGTTTACCTTTAGAGAGTCCTGGACTAGGACTCCCAACTCCCTTTGTACTTCAGCATTATGAATTTTGTCACCGTTTAGAAAATAGTCCACGCTTCTATTCTTTTTTCCAAAGTGCAAGACCTCGCACTTGCCCACGTTGAATTTCATCAGACATTTCCTGGACCATTCTCCTAAACTGTCTAAATCTTTCTGCAGCCTCCCCACCTCCTCCATACTACCTACCCCTCCACCTATCTTTGTATCATCGGCAAACTTAGCCAGAATGCCCTCAGTCCCGTCATCTAGATCGTTAATATATAAAGAGAACAGCTGTGGCCCCAACACTGAACCCTGCGGGACACCACTCGTCACCGGTTGCCATTCCGAAAAAGAACCTTTTATCCCAACTCTCTGCCTTCTGTCTGACAGCCAATCATCAATCCATGTTAGTACCTTGCCTCGAATACCATGGGCCCTTATTTTACTCAGCAGTCTCCCGTGAGGCACCTTATCAAAGGCCTTTTGGAAGTCAAGATAGATAACATCCATTGGCTCTCCTTGGTCTAACCTATTTGTTATCTCTTCAAAGAACTCTAACAGGTTTGTCAGGCACGGCCTCCCCTTACTAAATCCATGCTGACTTGTCCTTATCCGACCCTGCACTTCCAAGAATTTAGAAATCTCATCCTTAACAATGGATTCTAGAATCTTGCCAACAACCGAGGTTAGGCTAATTGGCCTATAATTTTCCATCTTTTTCCTTGTTCCCTTCTTGAACAGGGGGGGTTACAACAGCAATTTTCCAATCCTCTGGGACTTTCCCTGACTCCAGTGACTTTTGAAAGATCATAACTAACGCCTCCACTATTTCTTCAGCTATCTCCTTTAGAACTCTAGGATGTAGCCCATCTGGGCCCGGAGATTTATCAATTTTTAGACCTCTTAGTTTCTCTAGCACTTTCTCCTTCGTGATGGCTACCATATTCAACTCTGCCCCCTGACTCTCCGGAATTGTTGGGATATTACTCATGTCTTCTACTGTGAAGACTGACGCAAAGTACTTATTCAGTTCCTCAGCTATTTCCTTGCCTCCCATCACAAAATTACCAGCGTCATTTTGGAGCGGCCCAATGTCAACTTTTGCCTCCCGTTTGTTTTTAATGTATTTAAAGAAACTTATACTATCATTCCTAATGTTACTGGCTAGCCTACCTTCAAATTTGATCCTCTCTTTCCTTATCTCTCTCTTTGTTATCCTCTGTTTGTTTTTGTAGCCTTCCCAATCTTCTGACTTCCCACTACTCTTTGCCACATTATAGGCTTTCTCTTTTGCTTTGATGCATTCCCTAACTTCCTTTGTCAGCCATGGCTGCCTAATCCCCCCTCTGATAACCTTTCTTTTCTTTGGGATGAACCTCTGTTCTGTGTCCTCAATTGCTCCCAGAAACTCCTGCCATTGCTGTTCTACTGTCTTTCCCACTAGGCTCTGCTCCCAGTCGATTTTCGTCAGTTCCTCCCTCATGCCCCTGTAGTTACCTTTATTTAACTGTAACACCTTTACATCTGATTCTACCTTCTTTCTTTCAAATTGGAGATTGAATTCGACCATATTATGATCACTGCCTCCTAAGTGCTCCCTTACATTAAGATCTTTAATCAAGTCTGGCTCATTACATAACACTAAGTCCAGAATGGCCTGTTCCCTCATGGGCTCCATCACAAGCTGTTCCAAAAAGCCCTCCTGTAAACATTCAATGAATTCCCTTTCCTTGGGTCCACTGGCAGTATTATTTACCCAGTCCACCTGCATATTAAAGTCCCCCATGATCACTGTGACCTTGCCTTTCTGACATGCACTTTCTATTTCGTGGTGCATTTTGTGCCCCTGGTCCTGACCACTGTTAGGAGGCCTGTACATAACTCCCATTATGGTTTTTTTGCCTTTGTGGTTCCTCAACTCTACCCACACAGACTCCACATCATCTGATCCTATGTCGTTTCCGCACAGCTGGGACCACAAGTGGTCCGTGCCGTCGGGAACTCGGCCCATCGGGGGCGGCGCATCAGGGGGAGGGCCTTCAGGTGACGCGCTGTAGCCGTCCCAACGGTGTGCGGTGTGTGATGCTGTTTTGGAGGGGGCGGAGCATATGGAACCTGCGTCAAACAGGCGACAAAAGGGATTCTCCGCCCAATCGCCGATTACAAAATCGGTGGGGGGGAACGGAGAATCCCACCCGACATCTATCAAAACCCAAAAGCCAAAAGCCTCGCAGTATATTATTAAAGTGAGACCTAATTTTAAATCTTTGTTCTGAAGAATCTTTGTGGAAATCTCCCTTACAAATCAACTTGTATCTTGCCTGAGTTGAGGAAATCCTTCTCTAATATAGAGCACCATGCAGCAGTTTCATTCCTAGTAAACTAGCAGACAAATCACTTCTCAGTGATTTTAATTTAAATTGAAATTAAGCATTTTAAAAAAATCATCTGCTCTGAGCTGCGGAGGAACTTGCAGTGGGGGTCGAGGATCCAGTTGTCATGGTCCACATTGGTATCAACAACATAGTTAGGACAATGAAAGGGGTCCTCCTATGGGAATATGAACAGCTAGGGGTGAAATTGAAAAGCAGAACCACAAAGGTAATAATTCCTAGATTATTACCTGAGCCACTATCAAATTGGCACAGGGTAAATAAGAATAGAGAGCTGAATGCGTGGCTCAGAGATTGGTGTGGGACAAATGGGTTTTGATTTGTGGGACACTGGTAGCAGTATTGGGAAAGTGGGAGATGTATCGTTGGGATGGTCTTCAACTGAATCGTGCTGGGACTGGTGTTCTGGCGAGTTGGATAACTAGGGCAGTAGAGCGGGCTTTAAACGAATAGTGGGGAGGAGGGATCAGTGAGAGAAAATGTGATAAATTGAAGGGAGAGGACAAGGCAAGAGAGAAAAGTAGCAATAAGGCTAATGATAATCAGAGCATAAACTGAACAAATAAACTTTAGATGCACCAACAAATAAAGCTAGGGGTTGCAAAAATCGTAAAAAGACAGAACTAAAGGCTCTGTATCTGGATGCAGACAGCATTTGCACCAAAATGCATGAATCATCCACTCAAATAGAAATAAATATGTATTATGTAATAAGATAACAAAGGGGATACCTGAATATTCAAGGGTACATGACATTTCAGAAGGAGGAGGGGTTGCTCTGTTAATTAAAGATGACATTAGTACAATAGCAAAAGATGACCGTATAAATATCAAGATGTAGGATGGTATTCTCACCCCTGGCATTCAGCTCATTTGTTCATGTTTGAACCAAGGCTGTAATGAGGTCAGGAGCTGAGTGATCATGGCGGAACCCAAACTGAGCGTCCGTGAAATTGGCAAATGTAAAGTTGAAGTGGGTCGCCGAGTGTTTTTAGGACAGTTTCATGGTGCAGAACATTCTAGAGCCAATCAGAGAGTGCGCTATTCTCGACTTGGTAATGTAAAATGAAAGATTCATAATTAATGACTTCCTAGCAGAGGAGCCCCGAGCTGGCAGTGATCATGACATGTTTGTGTTTGCATTCAGTTTGAGGGAGAGAAAAGTGGTTCTAAGACTAGTGATTTGAACATAAATAAAGATAATTATAAGGGCAAGCAGGCAGAGCTGGCTAAAGTGAATTGGGAAATTAGGTTACGTATCGATCAGTGGCAGATCGGGTAGGTCAGTATCGATCCTGTGGCAGATGTCTGAGGAAATATTTTGTACAGTCAGCAAAGATATGTTCCAGTGAGAAAAAAAGGTCTCTGGAAGAAAGATATATCATTCTTGACTAACTAAGGCAGTTAAATATAGTATCAAATTGAAAGAAAAATTGTACAATTCTGTGAAAATTAGTGGTAGGTCAGAAGATTGTACAGGATATAAAAACTGTGATGTGGCGATGCCGGTGTTGGACTGGGGTGAGCACAGTAAGAAGTCTTACAACACCAGGTTAAAGTCCAATAGGTTTGTTTCGATTCACTAGCTTTCGGAGCACAGCTCCTTCCTCAGGTGAATGAGCTGTGCTCCGAAAGCTAATGATTTGAAACAAACGGGCAGCAGGGTACCACAATTGGATAGCACTGTGGCTTCACAGTGCCAGGGTCCCAGGTTCGATTCCCCGCTGGGTCACTATCTGTGCGGAGTCTGCACGTTCTCCCCGTGTTTGCATGGGTTTCCGCCGGGTGCTCCGGTTTCCTCCCACAGTCCAAAGACATGCAGGTTAGGTGGATTGGACATGATAAATTGCCCTTAGTGACCAAAAAGGTTAGGAGGGGTTATTGGGTTACGGGGATAGGGTGGAAGTGAGGGCTTAAGTGGGTCGGTGCAGACTCGATGGGCCGAATGGCCTCCTTCTGCACTGCATGTTCTATGTTCTATGTTCAAACCTGTTGGACTGTAAGCAGATATAAAAACTAGCAAAGGATAGCTTAAAATAAATTAGAGGGGAGAAATTAGAATATGAAAGAAAGCGAACTAGAAAGATAAAAACAAATAGTAAGAGTTTCTACAGGTATTTAAAAAGGCAAAGAGTAACTAAATTGAGCGTTGCTCCACTAGAGAGTGCATATACGAAATTAACAATGTGAAAAAAGGAAATGGTACATGCATTGAATAGATAGTTTGTTTCTGTCTTCAATGTAGAAGACACAAATGACATCCCAGAAATACGAGTAAATCAAGAGGTAGAAGGATGGGAGAAAACAGTTACAATCACCAGGGAAAGGGTAGTGGGAAAACTTCAGAACAAAAGACCGACAAGTCCCCAGTTCCTGATGGACGTCCTCCTGGGGTATTTAAAGAAGTGGTTGTTGAGATAATAGATGCACAGGCTGTAATTATTCATCCGTCAATCAACATAATAAAAACAGATGATCTGGTCAGTACCATATTACCATATGTGGAAACCTACTATATGAAAATTGGTTGCCATTTTTCTGGCAATACACTTCAGAAATAATTTAATTGGTTGTAAAGCACTTAGATTTGACCAGTGGTTGAGAAAAGCGCTATTCAATGCATGTTTTTTATATTTACTGACATAACTTCTGACTTAGAATATTGACAAGAATACATCTAAAACAAGTGGCATTTGAGTTACTTGCCTTCTTTTATCAACTCATCAATCCTATTAAGAAATTTGCAATGCTAATTCCAAATTCCTTCCCTCTCTCCTGTAAAATGAACGCATGTTCTGCTGCTAGAAAACTGACTGCAGAGATAGACATTTTAAAAAATGCAAAGCCACAACGAAACAAGCTCACCATCTGCTTTGAAAACAGGAAACCATAGCGCAATGCACAAAATTCCGGTGCACATTTCGAAGCACATTTTAATCCTCAGGGCATGTATAGTCCACCTGAACTCAAGTGAACTACAGTAGGCCAATTTTGAGTCCTTTCAAAGACTCAAAGTGACTGCTTTTGGATGGCCTCAGGCCTGGAACACGATCCAGAACCATGTCCTGGTAGGTGGCTCCCTCATTTCGCAACAACTTACAGACTAGACTCACTTTCCCCAGTGCTGTATCAGATTGGCGCAGACGTGCACGCCAGGCTCCTTTGTACCCATCCTGAGTCCAAATAAGGAAGTCAACCCCATTTTGACTGGCAAAATGTTCAAGATGCATCATCTTGTAACATAATCCACGGTTCTCAGAGAATTAACAAGGAGCGTCTCCCAGACTGTTTTAAGTCTTAGCTGAGCCAAAGGTCTATCGTGATGGGACTTGCCAAGCCAAGAGCTCAAGCCGGGCCAATAAATGTTCCAAGAAAATTGCATGACATTTGGGAAAATATATCTTTCTACTATCCATGTTCTGCCAAAAGTTTCCTGTGTGGAGAGATCAGCAGAAGCAGACTGATGTTTTCTTTTGGGTGGGTGGGTGGAGGGGGGGGGGGGGGGGGGGATAAAGCAGATGTTCTTTTAAGATTTTATTAATCTTTTATTTAATACATTAAAATGTATTTTTATCACATTTTTTTTAGACGTGCAGTGGGAATTTTGAAAAGGAGAGAGCAAACACGAAGGATGAATTCATACGATTAAAAAGAGGTGAATACCTTAGGAATTTTGTGGTTAAAGAAACACATGAATGGCAATGTGCCAAATGAAGCAGGTGGAGAGTTGTGATAAAAGATTGATAAGGGAATAAGACAACAGAACTAAAAAAAATAAGGAAGGAGGTTAAGAAGGGATAAGAAAATGAATGAAAATCTAAAAGAAATAGATCTTAATTCAGGATGGGAGGACGAAGTGAGGACAAACCCTTCTAGACTTGGTAGCAAGAGACCCACAAGTGAAAATCTGCATGTATGAAGAAGCTGCAAGGGAGCTTGATAACCTGGTGGAATGAGCTGAAAGTTGGCAGCCAAAACTCAATGTCAGTAAGTGCGAGAAAGAAAGAAAAATAACTTAATCTTTAAATTTTAAAAGTTTTCTACCCATCTCAATGCACTAAATTAAAGTTCATGGCATTAGGGGTGGTGTATTCAGATGGATAGAAAACTGGTTGGCAGACAGGAAACAAAGAATGGGAATGCATGGGTCTTTTTCCAAATGACAGGCAGTGACTAGTGCGGTACCGCAGTGATCGGTGCTGGGACCCCGGCTATTCACAATATCTATTAATGATTTAGGTGAGAGAACAAAATGTGATATCTCCAAATGTGCAGATGATACTAAGCTGGCTGGAGGGTGAGCTGTGAGGAGGATACAGAGATCCTTCAGTGTGATTTGGACAAGTTGAGTGAGTGGGCAAATAAATGGCAGATGCAGTATAATTTGGCTTAATTTAAACAACAGGACAGCAGTTTATTATCTGAATGATCATAAATTAGGACCTGGGTGTCCTTGTACACCAGTCATTGAAGATAAGCATGGCAGGTGCAGTAGGTGGTAAAGAAGGCAAATTGTATGTTGGTCTTCATAGCGAGAGGATTTGAGTACAGGAATAGGGATGTCTTGCTGCAATTGTACAGGGCCTTGGTAAGACTAAACCTGGAATATTGTGTGCAGTTTTGGTCTCCTTATCTGAAGAAGAATATTCTTGCTAAAGAGGGAGAAGGTTTACCAGTCTGATTGCTGGGATAGCAGGACAGCTGTATGAGGAGAGATTGAGTCGGCCAACATTGTATTCGCTGGAGTTTAGTTAGAAGAACGAGGGGGGAATCTCATAGAAACCTAGAAACTTCTAACAGGTCTAGACAGGGTAGATGCAGGAAGGACCTTCCCGATGGTGGGGGTGTCCAGAACCAGGGGTCACAGTCTGAGGATACAGGATAGACCATTTAGGACTGAGATGAGGAGAAATTTCTTCACCCCAGAGAGTGGTCAGCCTGTGGAATTCGCTACCACAGAAAGCAGTTGAGGCCAAAACATGTATGTTTTCAAGAAGCAGTAAGATATAACACTTGGGAGAAGGGGATCCAAGGAATGGAAGGAAGGCGGGATCAGGTTATTGAGTTGAGTGACCAGTCATGATCATAATGAATGGCGAGCAGGCCCGAGGTACCCCCTACTCCTATTTTTTTATTTTCTAAATTAACATACAAGAAAGAGGTAGACAGATCGTTGCTGGTAAAAGGAATAAAGGGTTATTCCCGCTATCCAAGGAAATACACCAAATTCAGACCTGTTCAACCTTTCCTCATTAGCCAACACATCCATTCCAGGCATCAGTCTCGTAAACCTTCTTTGACTGGCTTCCTTCATTAAATGATGTAACTGTGCACAGTATTCCAAATGTTGCCTCATTAGTACCCTGTACGACTGCATCATAATCTCCCTACTTTTGTATTTAATTCCCCTGACAATAAATGATAACATTTGATTAGTTTTCCTAATTATTTGCTGTACCTGCATACTAGCCTTTTGTGATTCATGCACTAGGATACCCAGATCCCTCTGCATCTCCGAGCTCTGAAACCTCGCTCCATTTAGCTCATAGCTTCTTTTTCATTCTTCCTGCCAAAATGGGCAATTTCACATTTTCCCACATGACACTCCAGTCACCAGATCTTTGCACTTCACTTAAACTATCTTAAACTATCTATGTCCCTCTGTCGCATTCTTATGTCTTCTTCCCATCTATCTTTGTGTCATCAGTAGAGTTAGCAGAAATCCCTTCATCCAGGTAATTTATATAAATTGTAAACAGTTGAGGTCCCAGCACTGATTTCTGTGGCACACCACTCGTTACATCTTGCCAACCTGAAAAAGACCCATTAATGCCTACTACTCTCTGCCTCCTGTTAGCCAGCCAATCTTCTATCTATGCCAATATGTTACTCCCTATAACATGAGCTTTTATTTTCCACAATAGCCTTTGATGTGGCACTTAATCAAATACCTTCTGGAAATCTAAAGACTGCACATCCACCGGTTCTCCTTTACCACAACATGTTACTTCCTCAAATAACTTTAAACATGATTTCCCTTTCACAAAACCATGAATAATGGAGTTACCATTTCTACCTTCCAATCTAATGGGACCTCCACCGAATTTAGGGAGTTTTAGAAAATTGAAACCAATGCCTCAACTGTCTCACTGGACACTTCTCTTAAGACCCGAGGATGAACATAGAACATAGAACATTACAGCGCAGTACAGGCCCTTCAGCCCTCGATGTTGCGCCGACCTGAGAAACCACTCTAAAGCCCATCTACACCATTCCCTTATCGTCCATATGTCTATCCAATGACCATTTGAATGCCCTTAGTGTTGGCGAGTCCACTATTGTTGCAGGCAGGGCATTCCACGCCTTTACTACTCTCTGAGTAAAGAACCTGCCTCTGACATCTGTCCTATATCTATCTCCCCTCAATTTAAAGCTATGTCCCCTCGTGCTAGACATCACCATCCGAGGAAAAAGGCTCTCACTGTCCACCCTATCCAATCCTCTGATCATCTTGGATGCCTCAATTAAGTCACCTCTTAACCTTCTTCTCTCTAACGAAAACAGCCTCAAGTCCCTCAGCCTTTCCTCATAAGATCTTCCCTCCATACCAGGCAACATTCTGATAAATCTCCTCTGCACCCTTTCCAATGCTTCCACATCCTTCCTATAATGCGGCGACCAGAATTGCACGCAATACTCCAAATGCGGCCGCACCAGAGTTTTGTACAGCTGCAACATGACCTCATGGCTCCGAAACTCAATCCCTCTACCAGTAAAAGCTAGCACACCGTACGCCTTCTTAACAACCCTCTCAACCTGGGTGGCAACTTTCAGGGATCTATGTACAAAGTCCATCAGGGCCCGTACTCTTGTCAGCTGCAGCTCTAACAATTTACTCAATAATATTTTCTTGTGACTGTAATTTTCCAGAGTTCCTCCTTCCTTTCCATTTCCTGATTTGTAGCTGCTTTTATTTTAATTTTTTTAATAATATATTTTATTCTCCTCCTTTTTCAAATTTTCTCCCAAATTTACACCCACCAACAATCAACAATAATCAGTAACAAATATGTCAATCCCCATATCAATAACAACGATCCCATCCTCCCACCAAATCCAAAACATTAGCCTGCATGTTCACACAAACAAATGACAAAAAGGAATTGGGGATCACCCATAGTCGCCATTAACACACACAGCCCCCCTCCCCCCCAACCCTCCCACCCACCCGACCCAACTAATGTTCGATGTTATCCAATTCTTGAAAGTGCATAATGAATAATGCCCATGAATTGTAGAACCCCTCCATCCTTCCCCTCAGTTCAAACTTCTCAAGAGTCAAGAATTCCAACAGGTCCCCCCGCCACGCCAGGGCACAGGATGGAGAGGTTGCTCTCCAACCTATCAGGATCCGCCTTTGGGCGTTCAAGAGGCGAGGGCTACAACATCTACCTCCGCACCCGTCTCAAACCCTGGCTGGTCCGACACCCCAAATATGGCCTCCCGGGGGCCCGGGTAGCTGCCTTTATGATGTAACTTCTATACTCTAAAGTGAAGACTGATGCAAAATACTTGTTCAATTTATCTGCCGTCTATCTCCTTGTTTTCCATTATCAATTTTCTAGACTCACTTTCTATAGGACCAATTAGCTCACTTTGCTAATTCTTCTCTTTTAAATAATTATAAAAACTCTTACTGTCTGTTTTTACATTTCAAACTAACTTTCACTCATACTCTAATTTTTCCCTCCTTATTAATCTTTCAGTCATTCTTTGCTATTCCTTATAATCTGTCCAATCTTCTGACCTGACATCTCTCTTTACACAATGATATGCTTTTTCTTGAAGTTTGATGCTATCTTTAACTTTTCTAGTTGACCATGGATAGTGGGTCTGTCCCTTGAACTTTTTCTTACGAGTTGGAATGTATCTATTGTGTGTGTTCTTAAATATCCTCTTACATGCTTTCCACTGCACTTCTATTGACCTATCCCTTAACCTACTTTGCCAATTCACTTTACCCAGCTCCACTTCCATGCCCTCACCATTCACCTTATTTAAATTAAAAAATATAGGGCTGGGTTCTCCGTTTCAGCGGCTAAGTGCTGGCTGAAACGGAGAATTCATGGGCGTTTTACCACGCCAAAATCGGCGCCGAATCCTCACCGATTCCAGCACCGGTGAGGGGCTAGCAGCTGCGCCAGGTAAAAATCCCGGCTCCCGCGGCGAAAACAGCCAGGTCCCTGGACGCGCATGTGCACGGCGACGACCGACTGCGGTCGTGCCGTGCAACATGGCGCCGGCCTTGCGCGGACCCGACCCGCCATCAGCGACCCCACAGGCCACCCCCTAGCCAACCCTCACCAGTATCGCCAGCCCTCGTAGAAGACCCCCCCGGCCAGCGGCAAGGATCCTGGCCGGGGGTGCCGGTGCTGGACACAGTCTGCAGCCACCACGCCGGGCTCCTGACCCACTCAGACCACACGTCAACCGCGCGGTCGGGAACTCGGCCCATCAGGGGCAGAACATTGTGGGAGGGCCTTCCGATGACGCGGCAACGCTGTTCCAATGGCGTGCAGCGCGCAACGCGATTATGCCACTTCCGTGGGGGCGGAGCATGGCTGATCGGCGGCAATCCAGCCCTGGCCCCGATTTGGGCATCGGAATGGATTCTCCACCTGATCGCCGATTACAATATCAGCGTCGAGCAATGGGGAATCCCGCCCATAGTCTCAGACCCACTCCTCTCTCCCTCAAACTGAATGTAAAATTCAATCATATTATATTCGCTGTTACCTCGGGGCACCTTCACTATGAGATCATTAATTACTACAATCTCATTACGCAATAATCTTTATCTTTCATGATCAATTCTAACCCCAAACAGATGTCAAGCTAGCTGGCCTATAGTGTCCTGTTTCTTCCCTCCCATCTTGATTGGGGCGGTTATATTTGCTACATTCCAGCCTGATGGAAACTTTCCAGAATCTAGGGAACTTTGGAAAACTAATATCAACCTCATTACCTCATTAGTCACCTCTTTTCAGATGCTGGGATAAAGTCCATTTGGATCCAGAGACTTGTCAACCCTCAGCTCCATCAGTTTTGCTCCTCCAGTGATTGTAATGTCACCATAGTCTTCTCTCACTGATTTACAGCTATTACTGGAATGTTTTTTATCCTTGGGGTTTTAAATGCTGAGAGCTCATTTTAAAACATAATGAGCCTTCATTGTAAATAGTTAGTTTGGTGTGAAGGGGTGGAACAGCTGCACCGCAATTGAAGAACCTGAAGCCATTCCCAGTTGTTTCAAAGTCATTGTGGAATTGCCTAACTTTTTTGAAGGTGGCACTTTAAAAAAAGTGAAGTAGGCATCTGTGTCAGAGAGGTTCATACAAGTTCTAGTGATCGTTATTTGGCTGTGCTCAAAATCATTAAAGTGGCAATCAAAAGTACACACAGCCACACAATGTCGTGACTCATAACTTTGCTGAAATTACAAGGGGTTGCTGAAATTTTAATGTCATTTCTTCAGCTTGTGAAATATGGTCTAAAGATCGAGGGAAGAACGATGAAACAAACTCCAGGGATTCTGATTGTTTTTTGGCTAAAATCCTTCTCATTATAAATCGATGCTTTAACCTCTGTGGGATCTTGCTGTGCGTAAAGTGTTGCAATGACCCCGTGGCTTAACGGAAAGCATGGTATTTCAAAATAAGCTGTTCGATGTGAAGGGTTGTGAGAGGGATGCGTTCAGATACTATGGGCTGAACTTCAAAGTGCAGGTGCTTGTGGGTTTGGCAAAAGCGGCATAATTGAGAATGTGTCGGAAATCTGGCTCCAAGTTGCCAACTTCCAGATTTAACACCAGCGCATTAGGTTGTGTGTGAGCAACCCCCTCAGGAGAGGCGGGTTGTCAGTTTCAATATATCAGTTGCTCAATTGCAGCAACTTTCGCACTTTGATTCTGGGTTCACGGATCGGCAGTGCTTCCTCGATAACTCACCAAGGAAACCAAGGCGACAACACAACGGCAATTGGAGGAGGGTGTAGACGGGGCAGGGAAATAGTTTGATAAATACCGAAACCTCACAGTTTTTCTTCTTGCCAGCTTTGTTCACATTACTTGTTCCGAGAGGTCACTTTGACGAATTTGGAGATTTGTACATCCTGATCTCCACTGGTGGGCCCTGATCTATCAGATGTGATGCTTCTTCTACTCACCTCAGTGAAGGACAAGGATGACCGGCAGTTGCATCATCATGAGAAGGAGGAGGAACAACGGCAACCTGCTCCTCAGAGACCTGCCGCTCCGTAGGAAGACGAGCAGAAAGCACACCGGAGGTCATACCTGTCGTCTTGTGATCAAGACATGAATTGATGCCAAACGATGTTGGGGGTGGACAGGGGTTTTTTTTGGGGGGGGGGAGGCTGTGAAAGGGAAATTGTTTGTTTTCAGGACTGCTTTCTGTTGGGGAATGAGTAGAGTGGAGCAAAGTGACTTCTGCATATGATTATTGGATGGGTGGACTGATGGGATCTGAATGAACCTTACAACAATAAGAATATGCAGGGCAACTATAAGCACTACTGCTGGTGCATTGGCCACATGACGTTCCATCGACTCAGACTGGAAACAGTGCACCAAAAAGGATAAAGACCTCTGGAGGCCATAGAAGGTGAGTAGCATTACAATTTCAGATACCAAGGCCCACACTCTGACCATTTCCCTGCACAACAATCCTCACCACTGCACAACTTGCAACTTCACTCAATCCTCTTCACCCTCAGCTTCAGTCTGTTGTCTTCTTGCTCCCATGCCTCACTGTCACCCTCTATACAGAAGACATTATGAACACTCATTGCTTCTCAGCTTTCTCTCCCTGTAGGAGAAGTGAGCACCACAACTTTGAAGAGAGGCAGGGACTAGGGGATGGGAAAGACAGGTGATCCACTAGTGACAGGCACCTTGTCGGCCAATGGCAATGCTTGTTCACCAGCTCCGCCGGGAAGGAGTTTTCTTTTCCGTGAGGCTGCAGCCATCAGCGGTGACCAGCCTTGAGAATCTGAGCCCCCTGGGACACTGTTCAGACACCAGTGAGCTGATTCCCTGCCTGTAGATCCAGTGCTGGGGGTCTGACCTCCTTCAATCTCGATTTCAGCATCCAACCCATCTGCCCTGTGGAGGGGCATGTAGCTGAGGAGAAGGCAGCTGGTGCTGCTGCTGGTGGTGATGCCCCTTCTGTTGCTGGAGCTGTTGTTGGTGGTGTGCCTTCTGCTCTTGTCCCTCTTCAAGAGGGCAAGGTCGAGCTGCAGAAGTTGCTCCGATACCACGGTAAAGACTGGCAACAGGCAACTGAAGCTCATTGAAGTGCTGGACAGCGGAAATGATTTCCAAGATGTTGTTAATCATCTGTCACGCAGTGAGGGCACCCTAATTTCTCTCAATGGCCATGGCTGAGGGAGGCTCTTCGGTGTAACTGATTGAAGCCTTCCCAATTTGTCACTTTCACTGGAGAAGCTCCGTCGCTCTGCATTAACATCAATGACCCTGCTGATAAGTTGGGAATATGATGGAAAATCCAGGATTCAGGGTTACAGAAGCTCAGAGCTCACGTCTCAACAACCTCAACAACTTCTTAATTACTCACCCAATAAATGCAAGGCAGTTCCCCACTTGCCACCAATCTCACCCCGGGGAAACTTGGAAAATGGCAGGATCATGTTGGGAATTTAGCTCGGCATCGATTTCCGGGACTTCCCCAGCCCTCACATTCCCGAACCTGCCTGCGCCTTGCTGGGAAAATTCTGCCAAATACAATGAAGCCCTTCGACAGATTATGTCGACCTTTAGAACTCTCACCTCTGAACCTGTAGATTATGGGTTCAAGTCCAGTGTAATACCATGGGAGATATGGTAAATTTATTCTGCTGTGTTGTTTGATAAATAAACATCCTCTTTAAAGGAACATCTGTATTGAAACCAATGAAATGCAGCCACATGACCTTGGCTGTGAATCAGGAGCAAGTCCATCTGTCTAAGTGGACACTGTATTGTCACTGAGAAGGAAAACGTCACGGCGATCTTGTTACATGTCATGTTCGCAATGACAATCTCTTTTGTTAACGTGACTTTAGTCAAATAAATTAACAGTCGCATTTACATCACCCCATTGATCTATATTATTATGTTCTGGTATAATGAGCAGGTTAGATTTTTGTTTGGACTTTCTACCAATTCCTATGCTGATTATGGGACTTCACTGTCTGTCATCCAGTCAGCTGGAACAGAGTAAAGCTTCCTCTTTAAAGTTTGGCCTTAATGGTTCCCTACGCCCCCGATTTGGATGATCAATTTAATTTCTGTACCCAATTTATGAACCTGTAACAACTTTGTCAGCGCTAGATTGGCAGATTTGATCCAGGGGCTTGATCATCCCCTGTGTACTGAAATCAGTGTGCATCCCGATATGCTGAAATCAGTGTGCACCCCGAAATGCTGAAATCAGTGTGCACCCAGATATGATGAAATCAGTGCGCATCCTGATATGCTGAAATCAGTGCACACCCCGATATGCTGAAATCAGTGTGCATCCTGATATGCTGAAATCAGTATGCATCCTGTTATGCTGAAATTAGTGTGCACCCCGATGTGCTGAAATCAATGTACATCCCGAAATGCTGAAATCAGTGTGCACCCCGATATGCTGAAATCAGTGTTCACCCCGATATGCTGAAATCAATGTACATCCCGAAATGCTGAAATCAGTGTGCATGCCGAAATGCTGAAATCAGTGTGCACCCCGATATACTGAAATCAGTGTGCACCCCGATATGCTGAAATCAGTGTGCATCCTGATATGCTGAAATCAGTATGCATCCTGTTATGCTGAAATCAGTGTGCACCCCAATATGCTGAAATCAGTGTTCACCCCGATATGCTGAAATCAATGTACATCCCGAAATGCTGAAATCAGTGTGCACGCCGAAATGCTGAAATCAGTGTGCACCCCGATATGCTGCACTCCGATATGCTGAAATCAGTGTGCATCCCGATATACTGAAATCAGTGTGCACCCCGATATGCTGAAATCAGTGTACATCCTGATATGCTGAAATCAGTGTGCATCCTAAACAGAGGTGGGTAAAGGAATTACGAACAACCACATTAAAATGGCCCCAAAACTATTTTTACGAATCCTGGAGGAGCTTTAAGAGAAATTCCGCCATTGCCTGTAATATCCGGCATTCTGAATCTTTAAATATGCCTGTGGTTCAGTGGATCGCTGCCCTGCCTCTGAGCCAGAAATACTGGGTTCAGGTCCGGCTCAAGGGCCGGGATTTTCCTGCCCTGTCTGCCGGTCTTCTGGACCTGCCAAAGGTCAATGGAATTTTGGTTGGCCGGCCACATCCTCTGGAGCAGGTCTCACCACGGTGGGGCTGGAAAATCCCAGCCAAGGGCCTGTGGAAAGTACGTTTGTGAGGCGGCCAGACAGGTTGGTAATCGACCTGCTAATCTTTCCAAAATACCCATGGTAGGTGGTAAGATCAGGAGCGATTCCTGGTCGGCCTTAGATGTAAAATGGGGCCACTCAATCAATAACTACTTGTCCCCCTCTAACATCGAGAGACACCTACATTCCCTCTCGGACCATGGCTAATTGTGGATGGGTGCGTCAAATTTTATGATATAAATTCCCATCTGACTTTAACACAGAATCCATTGTAATTTATCTCACCGACTACATCTGACATTTAATTCAAGAAACTATCACCACTTAACAGGATGGGATTTTTGTGGAGTTCCTCAATTCCCTGACATTTCTTCAGGTTTTCTACCAAAGTTACAATCAGGGATTCGGAGGAGCCTGAGGAATTTCTCCCCATGTTTTTAGCAAAGATTTTATTATCTCGAGACCTGTTTTGGGGTTGTGTAAGACGTGAATTTACAGAATTTTGTTGCTCATATATTGGGAATTTGTGATTCTAAATCCATTACTTTCAATGGACACTGTTTAATGTGGAATGGACATCAAAATTCCCCAGTATCAGTCCCTCAAACCTGACACTGTACACCGGGAGGTTGGATTTTGTCAAATTACAGCTGCACCCAACACTGTAAACTCTAACCGGGGTAAGACAGGGTCCTGGGGAGGGTCTGACACATCCAGGATTTGGGATGGTCAATAGCCTCCTGAGGAACAACAGCTGAACAATTGCACCCAAGGAATGAACTTTTATTGAGGATTACGACGATGTTCAACTTTGAATGTGTCACTGAAGCTTATCCCAGCACTAAATACAGACAGTATATACAATCTGGTATGACAGCATTCCACCTCCCAGCTATAATGGTATTGATTTTATTTCTTTACGGTTGACTAAAGTTTGAAGCTAATTGCGATTATGTTGGATTAAGGCGGATTTTACCACAAATGCTCACATTGTCTCAAATATTTACTTTAAGTTTGGGTGTAACATTATAAAATGTCAGTGGTGGTTCTGCACCAAAATCAACCACGGTTTAACTGAACGAACATGATGAGTTCAGCAATGACCTATGACTTTATAATCTTCCTAAAGCAACTCTACAATCTCGGTAGAAATTTGCAGAGTTCCATTATTGGAGATGTTATAGAAGTGTATTGCATATTTGTCCACTTATGGAGTCATTTCTAACACAGGAGGCCATTCAGCCCATTGATTGCATTCTGTCACCAGGCAAAAGTTTGATTCCACTATATATTTTATACCAGAGCTGCGGCTGGGTATAGAGCAAAGCCCTGTTGAAGGAAACAAATCAACTCATTTAATGGTGTAAGGTAAATGTTTGTGCTGTAGAATTAATATTGCTATAGATTTAATCGTATTTACACCAGCTTGTGATCTCACTGACAAGTATCAGGGAGGAATAGCCTCTCATGTCAACAAATTCAAGAACCCATGTCCTTGTTGCTCTTATGCTTTGAGAGCTCCCCGAGTGGATGCGCTCACGGTCCCATTCTGAGAAAGGGAGGATTTGTAATAAAACCCTTGGTTCTGAAGAGCTCACCAACACTTGGGTTTTAGAGGCTGCAGCAATCACCGGAGACCTGGGAAGACTGTCCCAACACGTCTTTCATTCCTACTTCGAGATCCTGTTGTGCAATCCAAGAGACAGCAATGAGTTGATCATTCCCAAGAGCAGGAGGAAAGGAACATCATCTACAACCATGCATATGTGGATGGCAGTTGTCGTTGAAGTCCGCAGTGGAAACTTGCCCCTTCCAAGCTGGAGACAATCCATTGGGAAGATCCAGGACCTCAGGAGGTGAATGGTGTAACACATTCAGATGCCAAGCCCCAAACCTGGACCTTCCCAGCATTCCCCTGTACAGCACATCTCAGTTATGACTAGTCCCCAGGTGAGGTTCCCTAAATTTGTTAAACCGGACGAGAGCCCTGAAATTGTTACCGTCAAGCTAGGATACCCCAAAATTATTACGCCCCGGGTGAGGAGGGATGAACTGGTTCCCTTTCTTTATTCAACCCTCTCTGCTGGTCACAACAAGAAAACTAAAAAGATCCGTCCCTTTGTGGATCTCTGAGCGGAATTCTCTGATAGTGGGGCTAGTCCCCATGCCCGCGAGAAAACGGGCGTGAATCACTCTGGACTTTGTTCGAGACATCCAAGAGTGATTCTCTGTTTTTCAGGAGGCTAGTAGGGCCCCAGAGTAGTCCTCGCAGCTCCGGCTGCCAATACAGGGCCCTGCACCTCTGTCCGCAGGCCCGCGCATGTACAAGGCGGCCGCCTGCAGCAGGGTCCCCGTGCAAGATGGCGGACCAACACAGCGGGCCGGCCCTGACAATATAGGCCCCCCTCAGATCGCGCGCGCCCACCGATCGGTGGCCCCCGATCAGGAGCCTGGCCGTCCTGGTGGCCACCCCCCAGTGACGGATCCCCCCCCTCCCCCCACCACCAGCAGGGCGGCCGCGGACTGTGTCTGCAGCCGCCACTCCGGGTGCTCGCCGGATGGAACCATGAGTGGACCTCGCCGACGGGAACTCGGCCAGTTGCCGGCTGAGAATAGCCGTGGGGGCCTCTTTCAATGGCCCCTGAAAGGCGCCGCATTGACCGCACGCGAACGACTGGCTGTGATTCTCCCATCCCGGAAGGAGTCGGACCCGATCGCGGGTCTGACGCCCCATCCTCCTCCCCCGCGCCGAGCGCGATTGCGGCGCAGACGCTCGGAGAATCCCGCCCCCTTTTCCCAGTCCCAATATTTATGTTTTAAAGAGAGCCAATGTAATTTGGCTTTTTTGAGTTAAAGATAGAGTGAGTTTATTTTTTTAAAATATATTTTTATCAAAGTTTTCAAACACAATTTTTCCCCCTTACAAATCAACAGAAATGGTAACATGATAACTGATAGATAACAGTGTTAAAGTAAAATAGTGAACTAACAAAATAACACGAAATAGTGCTCCCCCCCCCACCCCCTCACCCCATCTAGAACACAAACAATTTACCCTCCCCCTTCCCCCTCCCCCCCGGGCTGCTGCTGGCTATCTATTTTCCCCCTAACGTTCCGCTAGATAGTCGAGGAACGGTTGCCACCGCCTGGTGAACCCTTGAGCCGATCCTCTCAGCGCAAACTTCTTCCGCTCCAGTTTTATGAACCCCGCCATATTGTTTATCCAGGCCTCCACGCCGGGGGGGTTCGCTTCCTTCCACATGAGTAAAATCCTACGCCGGGCTACTAGGGACGCAAAGGCCACAATATCGGCCTCTTTCGCCTCCTGTACTCCCGGCTCATCCGCTACCCCAAATGTAGCTAACCCCCAGCTTGGCTTGACCCGGACCTTCACCACCTTCGAGATCACTCCTGCCACTCCCCTCCAGTACCCCTCCAGCGCCGGACACAACCAAAACATATGTGTGTGGTTCGCCGGGCTTCCCCCGCACCTCCCGCATTTGTCCTCCACACCGAAGAACCTGCTCAACCTCGCTCCCGTTATGTGTGCTCTATGTAGCACCTTAAATTGGACCAGGCTAAGCCTGGCACACAAGGAAGAGGAATTTACCCTACTTAGCCCACAAACCCTCCTCAATCTCCTCCCCGAGCTCTTCTTCCCATTTTCCCTTCAGTTCTTCTACCAGCGCCTCCCCCTCTTCTCTCATCTCCCGGTATATTTCGGACACTTTGCCCTCCCCGACCCCCCCCCCCCCCCCCCCGAAAGCACCCTGTCCTGGATCCCTTGTGTCGTGAGCAGCGGAAATTCCCTCACCTGTTGTCTCGTGAACGCTCTCACCTGCATATACCTAAAGATATTCCCCGGGGGCAGCTCATACTTTTTCTCTAGCGCTCCCAAGCTCGCAAACGTCCCATCTATAAATAAGTCTCCCACTCTCCTAATTCCTGCCCGGTGCCAGCTCTGGAACCCTCCGCCCAACCTCCCTGGGGCAAACCTATGGTTGTTCCTGATCGGGGACCACACCGAGGCTCCCAACACACCTCTCTGTCGCCTCCACTGCCCCCAGATTCTCAATGTTGCTGCCACCACTGGGTTCGTGGTAAACCTTTTCGGGGAGAGCGGTAGTGGCGCCGTCACCAGCGCTTTTAAGCTTGTTCCTTTGCAGGACGCCATCTCCAGCCTTTTCCACGCCGCCCCCTCTCCCTCTATCATCCACTTACGGATCATCGCCACGTTGGCGGCCCAGTAGCAGTCGCCCAAATTCGGCAACACCAGTCCCCCTCTGTCTCTGCTACGTTGCAGGAAGCCCCTCCTTACCCTCGGGGCCTTCCCTGCCCACACGAAGGTCATGATGCTCCTATTTTTGAAAAAGAGGCCTTAGTGATCAATATAGGGAGACATTGGAACACAAATAGGAACCTCGGGAGGACCATCATCTTAATCGCCTGCACTCTGCCCGCCAGTGACAGCGGCTGCATATCCCACCTTTTGAAATCCTCTTCCATTTGTTCCACCAGCCAAGTCAGATTGTGTCTGTGTAAGGTTCCCCAGCTCCTGGCTATCTGAATCCCCAGGTATCGGAAGTTTCTTTCCACTCTCCTTAGCGGCAGGCCATCTATCCCTCTGCTCTGGTCCCCAGGGTGTATCACGAAAAGCTCACTCTTTCCCATGTTAAGCCTATATCCCGAGAAATCTCCAAACTCCCTCAATATCTGCATGACCTCTGTCATCCCCCCCACTGGATCCGCCACATACAGCAGTAGGTCATCCGCGTAGAGTGACACTCGGAGTTCCTCTCCCCCTTTAACCACAGAGTGAGTTTATTAATGACTAAATGCAAGAAAATTTATAAATTGCATGCATATTCATTCATCAAGATTTGAAATGAGACTGAAGTAAGTTTTTTAAAAAAGCTATACAAAACTGGCTGGTGAAGATTAAATGTTTGAGTGTTGCAGCCGTTGCCATTCGTGATTCCAGTAGCACTGACTTCAGCAGGGGAATAGTCAGTTATGAGATTCCAGTATTCTGGTTGAGAAGCTTCCCTGTTTCCTTTGCAGTTGTGGTCTATACTGACTCGGCTTACATCCACAGTCAAAGAGCGGGATACCTGCAAAAAACCCTTACAGGGGCATGGGTCCTGGCTGACGTTTTGCTTCTGTGTCACATACATTCTGTCACTTCCAACGCCAGTACACACAGACGCAGACACACATACTTGGACTTAGTCGACACACTGACCAAACTTTGCAGCTGTTGTTTATCCCAGTCTTTGTATCGTCCTGGAAGTTGAAATCCACAAATCTGTCTGGGACATTGCAGGATGTCTTTTGATGAGAAAATACTCATCATCCGTTTCATCCTATTGTCTCCACCAGAGATGACAATTAGTTTCTGCATACTTTAGAAG
The DNA here is from genome assembly GCF_047496885.1 of Scyliorhinus torazame. NCBI lineage: Eukaryota > Metazoa > Chordata > Chondrichthyes > Carcharhiniformes > Scyliorhinidae > Scyliorhinus > Scyliorhinus torazame. The sequence goes on from NC_092712.1 coordinate 301,849,890, forward strand.
TATCTTTATCTGGAAACAGGGGGGTGGGGGTCTATTGTCCCTCCGGGAATCACCTATCAGCAATATAGCCAGTAACTGACTTTACATCCTCAGTCATCTTTGACTTGAATATCCATTTTTTTGTTAAACTTGCAGGTCTAATTGAAAGTTCAATATCTCTGGATGTAACTCAGTGAACGTGATTTAACCAAAAAATATCTGAGTGTCATTTTGGGCGTGTGTGGCAGGGTGTTTCCCATCGGCTTTTTGGGTCAGATCCACACTGGTGTTCACCCACCCTTGGGGCGCAATCTACCGACCACGTTGCGCACAAGTGACAGGACGGCCGGTATAGGCCTCCCGCGGGCTTCCCTGCAGCCTTTACGCCTCACGAGATCTATCCAGATCATTATTATGACAACAACGCAAGTTGCAGTTGTACTTATAGATTTTGTTCCAGGCAGCTTACTTCCCCACCTGGACAGCCAACATTCATAGCCATCCTCAGTCTCTTGTCCTCTGATAGCCAAACCTGTATATACCTTTCTCAAGTGGTATCCCAAATAGTGCGCAACATTGAGGAGAGGCAGAGACCTCGAGGGATGAGAGGAGGGGATGTAGCCAGTGACAGACACTAGCAAACCTTCCCGCTGGTTCCATTGGGAAGGAGATTTCGTTCCAGGTGGCTGAAGGTGACAGCAGCGTCCTGCACTGGGAGCCTGAGCTGCCGGAGACACAGTGCTGGGACATATCAAGAGAGCCTGCAAACTCTGTTGGGGACCTCCCCTCCTTCGATCTGGATCTCAGAATCCAACCTCTTTGTGGAACAGCATGTGGCTGACAAGAAGGCAGCCAGTGCAGCTGCTGACTTTGCTGCTATGGCTGCTGGTAGTGTCGGTATTGGTGCTCCTCTTGTTGTTCCTCATTAGAGATGCAAGATAGAGCTGTTCCCATGCCATGGTGAAAGCTGGTATGCCAAGGCCTGCAGCTGAAGATAAGTGAAATGCTAGCCGGATGAAACCATTTCCAGGAGGTTGACAAACATGTCTCGTGCAATGAAAGCACTCTCAGAGAGAAAGTGCCCCATGAGTAACAACCTGTCACCTGGCCATGACAGTAGCTCATCGGCTTCATTGATCAATACCTCCCCAGCATGTCAGTTTCACTGAAGAAGCTCTCCCTACTGCGCACCCACCTGGTTGACCCTGGTGAGGTGCTGACAGCTCAGGAATTATGTGATGCGACTGTTAAAACCCAAATGGGGAGATGGTGGTGTGGTGGTAATGTCACTGGAGTAGTGAGCCAGCGGCCTGTACTGATGCCCCGGGGCGCACAGGTTAAAATCCTACCTCAACAGCTGGTGGATGCCGTCATATTATACACCAGTATATCATGGTGCAGATACACACACACTGATGGGACACGCAGCGGGACCAATCAATACACACAACACCGCAGCCAATCACCAGTTAGAGCACACGCACTATAAAGACAGGGGGCATCAGAGTTCCCGCTCATTCGAGCTGCAGCCTCCGAGTAGGACAGAGCTCACAGCCTGCAGCACAGATCTTCACCATGTGCTGAGTGCATAGACTGGTTAGGACAAGGCATAGGTCTTTAGTTCAATCTAATATCGTGTTAACCCAGAGTGAAAGTATGTTAAACAATTTCTGACTTAATAAAATAGTGTTGCACGCTTTTAAGTGTTAGTGGCCTGTATGCGTTCCACGGATCCAGAGCGCCCAACACATCATGATACCAGGAGTTGAGGGATATTATAACTTCTTAGACCTACCTGCAAGTGATCTGCCTTCCGCCAGCATTCCGTAATCCTGCAAAATGGACAGCGTCCGCCCGCCGCCATCGCTCCGCATCACCGGTAACTTAGGGGCTAACTGGAAGATATTCAAATAACACTTCCAGCTCTACCTGGAGACCACAGACCGGGAGGATGCCTCAGACACTAGGAAGATCGCTCTCTTCCTATCCACAGACGGGGACCATGCCATCCACATTTTCAATTCTCTCACCTTTGAAATGAAAATGAAATGAAATGAAAATGGAATGAAATAAAAATCACTTATTGTCACAAGTGGGCTTCAAATGAAGTTCTGTGAAAAGCCCCTAGTCGCCACATTCTGGCACCTGTTCGGGGAGGCTGGTACGGGAATTGAACGGTGCTGCTGGTGTGCCTTGGTCTGCTTTCAAAGCCAGCGATTTAGCCCAGTGTGCTAAACCTTTGCGGTTGATGAAGATAAAACAAAGTTCAAGACGGTCCTCCTCTTGAAAGTTTCGAGCGCTATGTGTTCCAACAGCATTTGCAGGGTAAGGATGAACCTTTTCAGTCCTTTCTCACCCACCTCCGCATCCTTGCGCAGTCCTGTAGCTACGGGCCCACCTCCGACTCCATGATACGCAATCAGATCGTTTTAGGTGTTGAATCGGACCCCCTACGACAGCAGCTCCTCAAGGTAAAGCAGCTCACCCTAGTGACCGCCATCGAGACCTGCGTGCTACATGAAAACGCCACGAGTCGATATTCCCACATCCAAGCGGCTGAAACGGCGCGGCAAGGTCCCCACGAGGAGGAACGGGTCCAAGCAATCGAGCAACTCCAGGGCCTCAGCCTGGATGAGGGCGGCCATTTTGCACGCTTTTCGCGGACTCCGTGCTTGTGCGCACCAAACAAGGGGACGTCGACGAACGTAATGCGCAAGCGCGCACCACGTACGACCGCACCGCGCATGCGTGGTGGCGCAGCGAACGTACTGACGCTACGACGTGCGGCAATTGTGGCTCCGCCCATTTAAAACGATGCCTTATGCAGAGCAGCTCAGCCTGCCAACTCATATCGCTTCAGCCAGCCTCGCAGGAATGTCCGGGCCATTCAACCCATGGTCACCGAGTCCAATGCGGACCTACTACCCGATATTGACACCGAGGACCTGAAGGCGCTTTTTCGAGTCGGTGTCGTGACAAAAAACAGGGTGTCCCCGAAGCAAAGACACCAGCTTCTGTCGGTATACAGCATCGATCCAGACGATGAGTGGTGTGCCACCCTGCCGGTCAACCGGTCCCAAATACGATTCCGCCTGGACACTGGTGCCTCCACCAATCTCATTGTGCGGTCGGACTTCCAAAGCCTTTGTGTCAAACCAGCCATCCTTCCATCCGCCTGCCAGCTATTAGATTACAATGGCAATGTCATTGATGCCAGCAGCTCGTGCCAACTTGAAGTGACGCACAGGTCACGCAAAGCCATTCTTCCTTTTGATATTGTGGGCTCCTTGAAAGCCTCCCTGCTTGCCGCGCAGGCATGCAAGCTGTTGAACCTAGTTCGGAGAGTTCACTCTCTCTCTCCTGATGATACGTCTGCCATTCAGGACACCGACTTCAGGGCGCAACTTGACACCATTATCAACCAGCATCACAACGTCTTCGAGGGCATGTGCATGCTCCCATACAGCTACAAGATTTTATTAAAACAGAATGCCACGCCTGTGGTGCACGCACCTCGCAGGGTCCCAGCACCCCTCAAGGACCGCCTCAAGCAGCAGCTGCAGGACCTCCAGAACCAAGGAGTGATTTCCAAAGTCACTGAACCGACCGACTGGGTCAGTTCCATGGTATGTGTAAAAAAGCCTTCCGGCGAATTGAGAATTTGCATTGATCCCAAGGATCTAAATCGCAATATCATGAGGGAGCGTTATCCAATTCCCAAGCGCGAAGAGCTCACATGCGAGATGGCTCGCGCCAAGCTCTTCACCAAACTCGACGCCTCAAATGGATTCTGGCAAATCCAGCTCGACAAATCCAGCAGGAAACTTTGCACATTTAATACCCCCTTTGGCAGATATTGTTACAACAGGATGCCGTTTGGGATCATACCTGCTTCAGAAGTGTTCCATAGGATTATGGAACAAATGATGGAAGGCATTGAAGGTGTTTGTGTCTATGTCGACGACATAATCATTTGGTCCACCACCCCGCAGGAGCATGTTAGTCACCTCCAGCGCGTGTTCAAACGTATACGTGAGCATGGCCACCGCCTCAACAGGGCCAAATGCTCTTTCGGTCAGATGGAACTCAAGTTCCTAGGGGACCACATCTCCCAGTTGGGTGTGCGGCCGGATGTGGACAAGGTGGCTGCTATCACAGCTATGAAAAAGCCAGAGGACAAGAAGGCGGTCCTCCGATTTCTGGGCATGGTCAATTTTTTAGGGAAGTTCATCCCTAACCTCGCCTCTCATACCGCGGCTCTCAGGAACCTGGTCAGGAAGACGACAGACTTCCAATGGCTCCCTGCCCACGAGCGCGAATGGAGAGAACTCAAAACAAAACTCACCACGGCTGTGATATGGTATGAATTAAGTAATGGCATGATGAGAAAACTGGTCAATGGGAAGACTGGTCAAAAGATTTGATACAATATAAGAAAGGCTGAAACTATTCATTCCAGCTCACCTGGCCCATGTAAAGAATGCTGCCCTAACCATTTCAGACTAGTATGGCCGTAGGCCAACTCTGCATAACTTGAAGTCTGAAAAGATCAGCAATGGTCGAGCCATTCCAAAACACCGGACCTCGGCAACTCCTGATAAAACTAACTCGTCATAACCCAGGGCCGTAGGAATTTAAAACAAGATACTTTCAGGAAGAGACAAGTCTATTCCGACTTTTCAATGTTCCCTCCGAGGACTAAAAGTTGGTATGAGTGATATGACCAAACATGGTCTGGTCTTTGCTTCCATTTGTATTTCTGATCAAACTCCTGACCATACTGTTGTCACATAATCTTGATAAAGATAATGTATAAATATTGAGCTAATTCTCCGAGAAGGCGCGGAACGTGTGAAAGACTCAGCAGTTTTGTTGACTGCTCTCTGACTTCAAGTTTCAGCCATTACTGCATGCAGTTGTTTTCGAAAATAAAGCTTGTTATTCTGTCTTAACGAGTGTGTTGTATCTTTCTACTACAGAAGCGGGAAAATATTTATTTTGACACGGCCCCGGTCTTAGTTTTCTTTGATCCAGCAAAGGAGGCCAGCATTTCGACCGATGCCAGCCAATCCGGCATTGGGGCAGTGCTCCTTCAACGGGATGAGGCCTCATCATGGGCCCCCGTTGCATTCGCGTCACGCGCCATGACCCCCACGGAACAGCGCTACGTGCAGATAGAAAAGGAGTGCCTGGGCCTTCTGACCGGTGTGGTTAAGTTTCACAATTATGTATACGGACTTCCTCAATTCACCGTCAAGACCGACCATCGCCCGCTGGTCAATATAATACAGAAAGACTTGAACGACATGACGCCTCGCCTCTACCGTATTCTTCTCAAGCTCCGGCATTATGACTTCCAGCTGGTATACACCCCAGGCAAAGACCTCATCATTGTGGACGCTCTCTCCAGGGCAGTCAACACTCCATGTGACCCAGCGGGATTTGACTGCCAGGTTGACGCCCATGTGGTATTCACGGCCTCCAATCTACCTGCCACGGATGAATGCCTCGTCCAAATTCAGCGCTTCCAGCCGGCCCAACCGCGTGAGACCCGGCAGCCCCATGAATTGGTCACGTCACCATGGACCAAGGTGGGCATCGACCTGTTCCACGCGCTGGGTAGAGACTGTGTCCTGATCGTGGACTACATTTCAAATTACCCGGAGGTGATACGGTTGCACAACCTCACCTCGTCTGCAGTCATTCGTGCCTGTAAGGAAACCTTTGCTTGACACGGCATCCCACTCACAGTTATGTCGGACAATGGCCCCTGCTTCACCAGCCAGGAATGGTCCAACTTTGCCAGGTGGTGCAATTTTGCCCATGTGACATCCAGATCCCTGTACCCCCAATCCAACGACAAAGCGGAGAAGGGAGTATATATAGTCAAATGGCTCCTCTGCAAGGCTGCCGTTGCTGGGTCCGATTTCTACCTTGCCTTATTGGCCTGTGGCTCCGCCCCACTGTCCACTGGCCTGTCGCCAGCCCAGTTGCTCATGGGTCGTACCCTGAGGACAACGGTGCCGTCCATCCATGTCCCAGACCTCGACCACGTTCCGGTCCTTCGCCGGATGCAGCTGTCTCGTGCACAGCACAAGGCGGCTCATGACTCCTGCGCAGCTGATCTCCCTGCTCTGGCTCCAGATGACAACATCCGCATCCATCTTCCAGATAGTGGCTAGTCTGCAACCGCTGTTGTCCTTCGGCAGGTGGCTCCCCGCTCGTTCCTGGTTCGTCTACTGGATGGCTCTATTCTGCGCCGCAATCGATACGCCCTTCATCTCATTCCACGCCCGCTACGTGATCCTCCACTGTCGCCTCGCCCTCCTGCTGACCCCGCCACGGACTATGCAGAGCTCCCTGTCACTCTGCCTCCCCCTGACTCTGAGGCAGTCCAGCCCACTCCTGAACCGGCGGCTCTCGACCCACCCTTGAGGCGGTCAACCAGAATTCGTCGCCCACCTCAGAGACTTAATTTATGAACTTTGCGGACTTATAGACTTTCTGAATTGTTTCGTTGCTTTGTTTGATCGTTTCCCTCGTTTGTATATAGTGTTCATTTCGTTATTCTTGTTGCATACTGCTTCTCTGCAGCAGGCACCTTCCCATGCAAATAGCTTAGTTCTCATGTACGTAGTCCTGTAAATATGTCTTCACACCCCACACGTAGTTAGGAACATTCTCACCATACACTATTTATTGCCACACATATACATTCTTTTATAAAAGGGGGGATGTCATAATATACACCAGTATATCATGGTGCAGATACACACACACTGATGGACACACAGCGGGACCAATCAACACACACAACACCGCAGCCAATCACCAGTTAGAGCACATGCACTATAAAGACAGGGGGCATCAGAGATCCCGCTCATTCGAGCTGCAGCCTCCTAATAGGACAGCGCTCACAGCCTACAGCACAGATCTTCACCACGTGCTGAGTGCATAGACTGGTTAGGACAAGGCATAGGTCTTTAGTTCAATCTAATGTCGTGTAAACCCACAGTGAAAGTATGTTAAACAATTTCTGACTTAATAAAATTGTGTTGCACTCTTTTAAGTGTTGGTGGCCTGTATGTGTTCCACGGATCCTGAGTGCCCAACACATCAGATGCTTGTCTTTGAAATGGTGACCACGACACCTATCGCCAATTGTTGCAAAAACCCACCTGGTTCACTAATGTCCTTTTGGGAATTAAATCTGCTATCCTTACCTGGTCTGGGCTAAATGTAACTCCACATCCACAGCAATGTGGCTGACCCTTAAGTGCCCTCTGAAATAGTCCAGCAAATCACTCAGTTCAAGGACAATTCGGGTTGGGTAGCAAATGCTGGCCGTGGCAGCGATGCCGGTAACACACGAAAGAATAACAAAAAAAGGTCAGTTAAAACAGCAAGTGGCAATTACTTACCCAGCAGCTCTCACAGTGTTCTTCACTTCTGCCTGAAAATCCACCTGGATGGAACCTGGAAGAGGGTGTGATGATGTTGGGACCCTGACACTTTTAGGGGATTTAACTTCTTGCATACGTCGAAAGCCACTTCCCCTAAGGTTCTGCCCGCTAACTCTGTTTTTCTTTCCATAGCTGTCTATCAGCACCTGCTGAGTATTTCTGGCAATTTTTGGTTCTGTTTCAGATTTCCAGCTTGCGTCATGTTTTGCTTCTGCAACAATGCAACCGGATCCACATCAACACAATTAGCTGCTGAGAGATTAAAAACCTGACCTGGGGGCCATCAAATTAACTGCAGCACTGTATAGGAACAAAACGTGACGGCGGCCATTGCACCAATACTCCTCAGTCATTGCCTCGGTTCGGAGGCGGGTGGCACGTGTGAAGTGGAGCTACTTCAGGGAGTGTGGACCCTGCCTTTGCGAGATCCTGACTCAGCCGACTCCAGCTGACAGCACCCGGCCAGGGCTCCTGATCAGGGATACAAGCCCCACTGCCTTCAGGGTATCTTGGGAGGGTCTAAAGCTAAGGCAGGAAACCCTAACAGAAAAACGAGTCCGAACTAAGCTGGTAAAAAGCAACTCCGGTTTATTGCAGGGCAATTATATTTGCAATACACAACAGATCGCAGCCGGGTCTGTCCTGTCGGTTCCATAACTGGCCAACTTTATATAGAACTCAATCATGAATGTCCTTGGGCTCCCCGTCCCCTTAGTGGGTTAGCTTGTTCTCGGCAGGACTCATGGGGAAACTGATTGCTCCAACCCTGTAGGTCTTGTGTGGGTTACAACATGCCTCCCCCCCCACCCCCTCCCCCCCTCCCCACCACCACCACCCCCTCCGCAACGTCCGAAAACTCTACTGATGACTGTTTTCAGAGTAGAAGGGTGCCGAACTCTCTCCGCCCATGGCTGTGCGTCGTGCGCTTGCGGTGCTGGGTCAAGCGCCGCACATCTGGACAGCGCACGCTGCTTCCGTTTGGACTTCCATGGTAGAGGTATTGTCTGAGGCTGCTGCACCACAGGTTCCCCATTGGAGACTTTCGACGCCAGAGTTTCCATGTCAAAATCCGTATCTACAACTTCTCTCATTTCGCCGTCTTGATCCTCTTGGGGCAATGGTCCAGCGTCCACTGGTAACGGATTTAGTTTGGCTGGAACTTTCCTTTCCCAAGAAACTTTCATAAGCCTAGTCTCCTGGACCTTATGTGATCGACGTGGTTTGTCATGACACAACCCTGTGTCTGAATTGATAAGATACCGGCCCTGTCTGGTGGACCATTGTTCCTGAGATACACTGGGCGCCGTCTGCAAAGCTTCGAACATAGATTGCGTCACCTGGTACAAGCAGCCAGCGCGGTTTTCACCCTTGCTGCTCCTGGCCGTGGCGTACATTCCCGCCAATATCAGGGAAAGCAAGGTGGGTTTGAAGCCTCTGGCCCATTAGCAATTCAGCCAGTGCCACCCCAGTCGCGGCATGTGGGAGGGTCCGATAGCAGAACAAGAATCTGGTTAGTCTTGTGACCAGTGACCCTGAAGTCTGCTTTTTCAGCCCTCGTTTGAATATCTGTACCACCCTTTCTGCCAGCCAGCTGGAAGCCGGGTGATATGGAGCCGTACGGATATGCTGTACCCCATTCACCATCATGAATCCTGAAAATGCTTCACTTTTGGAGGGTTTCCATTGTCTGTAACATCTCCAGGATCCCGTGCGTACTAAAAGACAGGTGCAACTTCTCAATGGTCGCCTTCGAGGTAGTCGGCGACATTTTATGGACTTCCAACCACTTAGAGTGGGCATCTATGATGAGTAAGAACATCGAGCTTTGAAAGGGTCGGCACATTCGGCGTGTAACCGCACCCATGGTGGCCCCGGCCATTCCCATGGGTGAAGGGGCGCGGCAGACATAAGCTTCTGTGGTTCCTGGTAAACGACGCACTGCTGGGCCAACCAGGCCCGGCCACCACACATAGCTGCGGGCGAGTGTTTTCATTTTGGACACCCTTAGATGTCCAATATGCAGATCCCTGAAGATTGGCCCTTACCCAGGACAATGACACATGTCCTCCACAGTAGGATGCAATCTTCTACACTAAACTCAGACATTTTCGGTGAGAATGCCCGTAACACTCTTGGCAGTCTTCTGTGCTTGCCTCCATACAGGACTATGCGACGAACGTTCGAAAGGACCAAGGTAGGTTTCTGTCCACTCACAGATTTAGGACTCTGTAACAGGCAACAAATCCACAAAATTGAGTGTGGCCACTACCTCGCCAGTCCTGGAAGGAGAAGGAGGACACGTCAGCAACAGCAGTCGGCTAACGCACCCGCGTTTGTGACCTGGGCACATGGAAGATGCTCAAATTAGTATTATAGGCAGCCAGAAGGAAGGCCTAACGCTGCATTCCGGCGGACACGATGGGCGGAATCGCTTTGTAGTACTTGAAAAGACCCATCAGCGGCACTTGATGATCGTGAACCGTCGATCGTACACATACTGATGGAATTCCTTCATGGCGACGGCGACTGCCAGATCCTATTTCTCAATTTGTGCACAATTGTGCTCGGTCAGGGCCAGTGCCTGGGAGGCAAAAACAATCGGCCTCTCTCTGCCCCCTTCCAATGCGCTTTGATAAAACGGCGCCAATGCCGTACGGTGACGTGTCATATGTGACTACTCGCATTTGCCGTGATCAGCCTGAGGAAGTTAATTGTTTTTTTTAACTCATGTGAACGCTTCTTCCTGTTGTTTTTCCCATGCCCATTCCTGGTTCTATTTTAAAAGGTGTAGGGGGACTAACATGGTCACGAGGCTGGGAATGAAATTTCCATAATAGCTCACCAATCCCCCAAAAAGACCGCAACTCTGTGGTATTTCCAGGTGGCGGAGCATGCTGAACTGCCTCCGCGAATGGGTGTAACCCCTCACGGTAGCGCTCGGTAGCCCAGGTACGCTACTTCCTTTGCTTGGAACATGCAGTTTCCTCTCCGCAGGCGAACGCTCGTCTCTGCGAAACGGCGGAGGACCTTCGCCAAATTACTTAAATTGTTCCTGTTCGGTCGCCCCGTAACCAACAGGCCATCCAGCTGCACTGCCACTTCCGGCTATCCTCTCAATGTGTTTTCCACGACCCTCTGGAAAATGACACCGGCCAACAACACTCCAAAGAGTATCCTGGTGTACTTGTACAGGCCCCTAGGGGTGTTTATGGTGACAAATTTACATGAGGCAGGGTTCAGTTCTAACTGCAAGTGTGCATGGCGCATATCAAGCTTCGTAGTGTCCACCGACCAGTTTTGCGTCTCGACCTCGATGCAGGGCATCGGATAACAATCTAGTCGGGAGGCCCTGTTGACCGTCAACTTATAGTCCCCACATAGTCTGACCGTCTTATCCAGTTTTAGCACCGGGACTATCTGCGCTGCCCAGTAAGCAAAACTTAAATGTTTAATGATCCAAAGGCCTTCGAGCCTGCTTATTCAGCCTCAACCTTTGTTAACAAAGCATAAGGGAGCCGGTGAGCCCTAAAGTACCCTGATGGTCTTTCAGGTCCACCTGAATTGTTGCCATGGCCCCTTTTATTTTCCCCAGTTCAGGTTGGAAAACCTCAGGGCATTCCCCTCGCACTTCATATAGCCCCCTAAAAAATTTGCTGCCAGTCCAGGTGGAAGCAAATCACGGCCTAGTAGGCTGCGACCATGTTCCTTGACTATGATCAACGGGATCAATGGCTAACAATGTACGTTGCCCATGGTGTGCCACAGATCTAACAGTTGCACCCCCGCCCTTATCCTGTCGGAGGTTTGTTTTCCAATAACTGAAACCGTGGTTCCCGTGTTTAACTCTATGACTAATGGGTGACCATTAACTTGCACTGTTAACAGGTCAGGGAATTCCCGTTGCTCCCGGCACAAGAAATTCAAGACAGGGTGATCTCGGGTGTATGGGTCGGGGAGGGCAAGGTTTCGGCAATACACCAAGAGATGAAAGAAGAGGGGGAAGCCCTAGCAGAAGAGTTGAAGGGTAAATGGGAGGAGGAGCTGGGGGAGGAGATTGAGGAAGGTTTGTGGGCTGATGCCCTGGGTAGGGTTAATTCCTCCTCCTCATGTGCCAGGCTCAGCCTGATACAATTTAAGGTGGTTCACAGAGCTCACTTGACGGGGACAAGGCTGAGCAGGTTCTTTGGGGTAGAGGACAGATGTGGAAGGTGTTCAGGGAGTCCGGCGAACCATGTCCACATGTTTTGGTCATGCCCGGCACTGGAGGGGTTCTGGAGAGGAGTGGCGGGAGCAATATCTCAGGTGGTGAAAGTCCGGGTCAAGCCAAGCTGGGGGCTAGCAATATTCGGAGTAGTGGATGAGCCGGGAGTGCAGGAGGCGAAAGAGGCCGGAATTCTGGCCTTTGCGTCCCTAGTAGCCCGGCAAAGGATCTTGCTATTGTGGAAGGAGGCGAAGCCCCCTAGCCTGGAGGCCTGAATAAATGACATGGCAGGGATCATAAAGCTGGAGAGGATTAAATTCGCCTTGAGAGGGTCTGCGCAGGGCTTCTACAGGCGGTGGCAACCGTTCCTAGACTACCTCGCGGAACGTTAGAGGAAGGTCGGTCAGCAGCAGCAGCAACCCTGGGTGGGGGGGGGGGGAACGAGAGATTGTTTGAGGGGATGGATGAGCAGGAGATAACATGGAGGGTGGGGGAAACTGGCACGCGCGGGCGAGAGCCAGTGTATAAAGCTATGTAAATATACCATTTTGCCATGTATATATCTTGCTCAGTGCGATTTTGTGTTATTTTGTTACGGGGGGGGGGGGGGATTATTGTTTGTAAGGGGAAAAAATTGTGTTGTTAAAAAACTTTAATAAATATATATATATTTTTTTAACTTGCACTGTTATCACAATGGGGGTCACTCGGGGTGCTGTAATAGAATTCAGCTGCATACACTCCTCCTCTGGCTGGTCCAGGTGGAAGGTGCACGTCCTGGATTGGCGCATGCCTCTCTTGGGCGCTGGGGTTTCTGGCTGCCTTGTGTCTTGTGCTCCCTGCGGTTCTTGCATCCACATGTCCTGCAGTGCATGGGCTCTCCCTCTACAGACTCCGGGAGATATCCTGCCAGGACGTTTCAATCTGTGCATACTGGACCTGGACCCTATGGTACTTGGTCCAGGGCAGGGTTTCTGTCTTGGCGAGGGGGGGTGGCAGGGTCGCTCGCCGGGAGGGGGTGCGTCCTAGGGTGCTGACCTCCATCCTCTGGGTCTCTTGCACTCCTCGCTCAGCGCTTATTCAGGAAAGCAAAATTTGTGCGGCCCACTGAAGATCTAGGGACGGTTCGGCTAGCAACTTCCTTTGAGTAGCCATGTTATTTACGTTGCACACCAATCAGTCGCGCAGTATCTCGGAAAGACTTGTTCCCTATTTATAAAATTTGGTTAGTTTTCGTAGTTTCGTCAGAAACTCAGTTACAAACTCTCCTGGGGACCTCTCTGCTGCGTCAAAATGGTGTTTCTGCACTTTAACAGGCGGATTAGGGTTGAAGTGTTGCACCACTAGGCTTACCAACTGTTCAAAGTTTTAGTGTCCAGAGCTACGGCTTAGGTAATGTTCTTTGTCATACCGTACGTATGAGCCCCACAGGCAGTCAGCAATATCACTGTCTGTTGGTCACCACCTGTGATAGAATTCACCCGGAAAAAGTAACACATGCGTTCTGCGTACTGTATTCTGCGTCCAATCCTCTATGCTGCGTACTGTGTACTGTGTCCAATCCTCTATGCAGCATCCTGTCCTCTATGCTGCGTACTGTGTACTGCGTCCAATCCTCTATGCTGCGTACTGTGTACTGCGTCCAATCCTCTATGCTGCGTACTGTGTACTGTGTCCAATCCTCTATGCAGCATCCTGTCCTCTATGCTGCGTACTGTGTACTGCGTCCAATCCTCTATGCTGCGTACTGTGTATTGCGTCCAATCCTCTATGCTGAGGATGAACACAACCAACATTCTGAACAAAGGCATCTTTCCGGTAAAAATTTAGTTTTACTACAACCTTAGCCCAACAGTGGAAAGGAGGTGGTTGTTCACCCGACTGCGTAGCAGCGTCGACAGTAATCCAGTTTTATCCTCGTCGCCAGATTAGGAGGCCACAAACAAGTCCGAACCGAGTTGGTAGAAAGAAACTTCGGTTTATTGCAGGGGAATTATATTTACGATACACAACAGATGGCAGCCGGGTCTGTCCTGTTGGTTCCAAACCTGGCCGACTTGACATAGAACGCAATCATGAATGTCCTCGGGCTCCCCGCCCCCTTAGTGGGCGAGCTCATACTCGGCGAGACTCACGGGGAGACTGATTGCTCCAACCCCGTAGGTCTCGCGCGGGTCATGACACTCTCCAATCTATCCTCATAACTGAAGTTATATCATACTTCACTTCAGGTAACCAACAGCAGTGTGAGTCTGGAACATACAGTAATTGAGAGAGAAGCATCCAAGCTGTCCAGAAGCAAACTGTCATTTTTTAAAGGGGAAATTTTGGGGTTAGAGTGAAAATAAGAAGAATTCAACACCGAAGCCCAAAAAACAAAGTATCTGGGGGGTGTTCTGTCAGCCAATTGGCAGCTTAAACACTGGACCTGGCAATCAAGATAAACATCACCATAATATCCTAATATATCTGGCATATGAACCAAACATTATAATTCACAATGCATATCTTATTTCAAATCACTTACTGCTAGCTGTACAATTACTGTCTTTGACTGCCATTAGTTGGCCTACTTGGCAAGTGCTAGGGAACAAGTTTCCCGGAGATAATTGAAGCTGTGCCCGTATAATTCTGCTTTGCTTTCCGATAATCCGCCCCCCCCCCCCCCCACCCCCTTGGAATACTGCACCTGCTGACATTTTTAATTTTCCCCGAGAAAGTCGCCGAACGGCTGCCACCTCCGGGTGAACCCTAACATTGACCATCTTAAGGCAAACTTAAGGCAAACTTTATTTTCTCAAGACTGAGAAACCCAGCCATGTCAGTAACCCAGCCCCGCCTCCAAAAGCTCCTGGTAAATATCCGATACTTTCCCCTCTCCCACCCAGGTACTGGAGACTACTCTATCCTGTATCCCCCGTGGCGACAGCAGCGGAAAGGCCGGCACCTGCTTTCTCAGGAAGTCTCACACCTGCAAATGCCTAAACTGGCAGTTTAAATTTACCCTCCAAAGCTTTCAAGCTGGGGGAGCTCCCGTCTATAAATAGATCCCCCATCCTTCTAATTCCTGCCCTCTGCCAACTCCGGAACCCGCAATCTAGCCTACCTGGTAAAACCTGTGGTTATTATAAATCGGGGTCCAAATCGATGCTCCCTCCACTCTCTTATATCTCCTCCACTGCCCCCAGATCCTCAGAGCCGCCACTACCACCGGACTTGTGGAGTATCGGGCTGGCGAGAACGGCAGAGGTGCCGTTACCAATGCTCCCAGACTGGTGTCTTTACATGACGCTGCCTCCATCCGCTCCCATGCCTCCCCCTCCCCCACTACCCACTTCCTGATCATGGTTATATTAGCTGCCCAGTAGTAATTGCAGAGGTTCAGCAGCGCCAACCCACCCTCCCCCCGACTGCGCTCCAGCAACACTTTCTTCACTCGCAGGGTTTTACTCGCCCACACAAAGCCCGAACTAATCTTATTCACGTGCTTGAAAAGGGCCTTAGGGATGAGGATGGGGAGGCACTGAAAGACAAACAGAAATCTGGGGAGGACCGTCATTTTCACTATCTGTACCCTCCCCGCCAGTGATAGCGGGAGCATGTCCCATCTCTTAAAGTCCCCTTCCATTTGTTCTACCAATTGGGATAGGTTTAACTTGTGTAGTACCTCCCATTTCTGGGCCACCTGGATTCCCAGATATCGAAAGCTCTGCCCTACCATTCTAAACGGCAGCTCTCGCAGTCTCTTCTCCTGCCCTCTTGCCTGGATCGCAAACATCTCGCTTTTCCCCATGTTCAATTTATACCCCGGAAAATTGCCAAATTCCCCCAAGATTCACATTACTTCCCCCATCCCCTCCAATGGGTCCGAAATGTGCAAGAGTACAAGAGCAGGTCATCTTCGTAGAGCGAGACCCGGTGCTCCACCACCAGCCCCCCCCCCCTCCCCCCCCCCCCCCCAACCAGCCCTTTCCAGTTCCTAGAGGCTCTTAACACTATGGCCAATGGCTCTATGGCCAGAGCAAACGGTAACGGGGTGAGGGGGCACCCTGGCCTCGTCCCTCGGTGTAGTTCAAAATACCCCGACCTCAGCCGGTTCGTACGCACACTCGCTACTGGTGCCTGATAGAGGAACCGCACCCAGTCAATAAAGCCCTCACCAAACCCAAACCTTCCCAGCGCCTCCTACATGTAATTCCACTCCACCCGATCAAAAGACTTCTCCGCATCCATCGCTACCACCACCTCTGCTTCCTCTCCTTCTGAAGGCATCATAATAACATTTAGAAGCCTTCGAACATTGGCCTTGAGTTGCCTGCCCTCAACAGATCCCGTCTAGTCTTCCCCTATCACCCCCGGGACACAGTCCTCTATCCTTGTGGCCAGTATCTTAGCCAGCAGTTTGGCATCCACATTCAGTAGAGAAATCGGCCTGTATGACCCGCATTGCTCCGGATCCTTCTCCCGTTTCAAGATCAATGAAATCGAGGCCTGTGACATTGTTGGGGGGAGGACTCCCTTCTCTCTTGCTTCGTTAAATGTCCTCACCAGCAGTGGGCTCAATGTCTCTGAAAACTTCTTAGAGAATTCCACTGGGTAGCCGTCAGGCCCCGGGGCCTTGCCCGACTGTATGCCCTCCAGCCCCTTGATTATTTCCTCAATCTCCAGCCCCTCCACCAGGTCCTCCTCCATTCTCGGGAATTTCAACTGATCCAGAAATTGCCTCATCTCCTCCACCCCAGCCGGGGGTTCCGACTCATATAATTTACTATAAAAGTCCTTAAACACCTCGTTCGCCCCCGCTGGGTCCAGGACAGTATTACCGTCTCTACTCTTTACTTTACCTATCTCCCTGGCCACCTCTCTTTTCCTGAGCTGGTGCGCCAACATTCTGATTGCCTTTTCCCCGTACTCCTAGATCGCCCCCCCTTGCTGTTCCACTGCTTTCCCTGTGGTCAACAGCCCAAACTCCACCTGTAACCTCTGCCACTCCCTCAGTAGCCCCGTGTCCAGGGCCTCCGAGTATCTCCTGTCCACCTGGAGTATCTCCTCCATTAATCTATCCCTCTCAGTCCGTTCCACCTTTTCTCTGTGGGCCCGTATCGAGATTAATTCCCCTCTGACCACTACCTTCAGAGCTTCCCAGACCGTCGCTGCAGAGACTTCCCCCGTATCATTTGTTTCCAAGTAGTTCTGGATGGATTGTTAACCTGCCCTCAGACCGCCTCTTCTGCTCGCAACACCACATCCAGTCTCCACAGCGGGCGTTGCCCTCTCTCCACACTAACCCGCAGATCCACCCAGTGCGGGCATGATCTGACACTGCAATTGCCGAATACTCAGTATTCACCACCTTCGGTATTAGCGCCCTGCTCAGAACAAAAAAGTCGATGCGAGAGTATACCTTGTGGACATGTGAAAAAAAGGAAAACTCCTTCGTCCTCGGCCGTGCAAACCTCCATGGGTCTATTCCCCTGAGGTCTTACCTAATACCCGCCTCATAAATTCCACGTCGTCCCCATTCGAAGCATATATGTTCACAAGTACCACTCGTACCCCCTCCAGCTTCCCACTCACCATTATGCACCTACCCTCCTTGTCTGACACGATTCTCCCTGCCTCGAATGCCACTCGTTTGCTGATCAAGATCGCTACTCCCCTGGTCTTTGAGTCCAGTCCTGAGTGGAACACTTGGCTAACCCACCCCTTTCTGAATCTCGCCTGGTCTGTAACCTTTAGGTGTGTCTCGTGTAGCATTGCCACGTCAGCCTTCAGTTCCCTCAAATGCGCGACCACGCGAGCCCTCTTGACCGGCCCCTTCAGTCCTCTCACGTTCCATGTGATCAGCCTGGACGGGGGGCTTCCAACCCCCCGCCCTGCCGACTAACCATCACCCTTTTTAGGCCAGCCTCGAGCTTGTGCCCTCTGCTTCCTCGAGTCCCCACTCGGGCTGTCGCCGTTCCCGACCTCCCATTTGTCCTCTAGTAACAGTTCCTCCCCTGTCAGCAAAGCAGCTACCCCCATCCCCCCCTAGCAACAACACTAAACACCCAATCCCCCAAGTCAAGCTCCAGCTTAACACCTGTCCACCCCGCACTGCGCTTCCGAGAGTCAGCTGACCTATGCTGACTCGATAGCTCCCGCCCCTGGCACCAAGCAGTCTGTCTCCCTATTGTACTCTCCTCTCTCTCCCACACATGAATAAACATGTTAAAAGTATTACATTCCCCAGTAAACAAACAACAGAAAAAAAAAGTGAAGAAACAATCCCTGCAAGACAGATCAACCGTTAACCATCCACACAGCCCAATATTTCACATAGCTACTTAAATTTTTACAATCCAGCACCACAAATCGCTGCCACAGTACGTCTCCAAGGCTTAAGTGTCTTTTAATTCACCTCCAGCTTCATTTCTTTAATAAAGGTCAATACTTCGTCTGGCGTTTCAAAGTAGAAGTCCCGTTCCTCATGTGTGACCCACAGGCGGGCTGGGTACAGCAACCCGAACTTCACCCCCTTCTTAAAGAGGGTCGTTTTTGCCCGATTGAACCCAGCTCGTCTCTTGGCCAAATCCGCTCCCAGGTCCTGATAAATGCGCAACTCACAATTCTCCCACTTGCTGCTCTGATCTTTCTTGGCCCACCGCAAAACGTGTTCCTTGTCCATGTAACGGTGAAAACGTACCACCATGGCCCTCAGCGGTTCATTCGCTCTGGGCTTCCTCGCGAGGGTTCTGTGCGCTCCGTCCAATTCCAGAGGCCGAGGGAACACCCCAGCCCCCATCAACTTCTCCAACATGTCCGTCACATAGGCCCTCGCATCCGATCCCTCACTGCATTCAGGGAGGCCAACAATTCTGAGATTCTGCCTCCTGGACCTATTCTCCAGGTCCTCCAGCTTCTCCTGCATTCTTTTCTGGCGGTCGTTCATCATCCCCACCTTGCTTTCCAGCGCGGTTATATACTCCTTGTGCTCGGACAACTTTTGTTCGACCTCCTGGATCGCTCTTCCGTGGTTTTCCTGATTCTGAACCACTTGATCAATCCAAGCCTTAATCGGATCCAGTGTGTCCTTCTCCAGCTTGGCGAAGCAATCCTCGAAAAACTTCACCAGCTGCTCCGTCGACCACCGTGCCATCTCCCCGCGGAGGGCCTTGCCCTCCGCCATGCTGTCCCGTGTTACCAGCTCTGCTTGCGTCTCCCTTATAGGACTTTGTCGTCTCACCCGGCCACTTCTGGTCCAATTCTCCACACACCAGAGGGGGAATTCTCCTTACTGTCTCACGCTTCACTGCTTTATCCCATAAAATCCGGAAAAAAACGGGGGGAAAAGGTCCAAAAGTCCATTACAGGCGGGAGCTATCAAATGTGCGACCTACCCCTCCATGGCCGCCATCGGAAGTCGCTTTCCGATAATCTTAATGGCCTAATGACATGTAGACCTTACTCTAATCCAATCAGATAAATATCTTAAATTCTACCTAGGATCAGTTTCTGTCCTGAATAAAGTGCACCTTCACTGGGAGAGAAATTTATTGAAACACGTTTTCCAGTGGAATGTGGTCAGGGCACTCAAAATGTGCATCAGGGTTGGTAGGGCCAAGGCTTGTCCAAAGTTAGGCCTCAACTGCATGATTCCCTTGACATCAATGCAGAGGCAGCTCATTGGTTTCACTGCTGACTAATTGTCTGCAGCAGTGGCCCTCAGGTCGGTCCTAGCATGGGTAGGGGATGAATGGGAGGTGGGGGAAGATGGAGGCAGTAGTGCCTCGCAGTAACGATGTGGAGTCAGGAAGCACTCCCGCTCCTCCTGGCTTCGCTTTAAAGAAAGTGAGGCAATGTTCACGTCGGAGGCCTCGAGCCTTCCTTTTAAGCATTTGCTTGGTTAGGCCGCTGTGGAATTGGAAAAACATCAGAGCTTGCACAGCGTAGTCTCCCGCTAGTTTCTGATCTATTTTAGAGTGGGGATTTTAAACAGCCTCGACAAGGGGACTAATGGTTTAAGCTGGGAATGCCGGAGTACCGCCTGTCCAAAGTGGCGTCGGACACACCTGCTTCACAGCCGGGAAATGAGAAAAATGGCATTCAGTTTTGTCCCCGCTGAGCTTTGTGTGCCGTGTAGCTGGCTAAATGTACCAGGTCACCTGCCTGTTCACCTCCACCCACATCCCAATACCGGGGGATTTGTTACACCAAGCCAAAGAAGAAGGTATTAGAGCAGGTGAGTCAAAACCTAATGCATGGGAAAGATTCAGCCGGGGAGGGGGTCTCCGAAGGGTGAAAGGTGGAGATGATTACAGGGGCAACTCCAGGACTTAGGGCCGAGACAGCTAAAGGCATGGCAATGGGATTGGGGGGGTGAACAGGAGGTCAGAAATAGAGGGTCCTCAAGCTGGAAGAGGCTACAAAAGTAGGGCCAGGCTATAAAAAGATTTCAACACAGGAATGATCATTTTAAATTGGGGCTATTGGGGGACCATGAGACAATTCAATAAGTTGGATTGGATTTGTTTATTGTCACGTGTACCGAGGTACAGTGAAAAGCATTTTTCTGCGAGCAGCGCAACAGATCATTAAGTACATGGGAAGAAAAGGGAATAAAAGAAAATGCATAATAGGGCAACACAAGGTACACAATTTAACTACATAAACACCGGCATCGGATGAAGCATACAGGGTGTAGTGTTGATGAGGTCAGTCCATAAGAGGGTCATTTAGGAGCCTGGTGACAGTGGGGAAGAAGCTGTTTTTGAGTCTGTTCGTGCGTGTTCTCAGACTTCTGTATCTCCTGCCCGATGGAAGAAAGTTGGAAGAGTGAGTAAGCCGGGTGGGAGGGGTCTTTGATTATGCTGCCCGCTTTCCCCAGGCAGCGGGAGGTGTAGATGGAGTCAATGGATGGGAGACAGGTTTGTGTGATGGACTGGGCTGTGTTCACGGCTCTCTGAAGTTTCTTGCAGTCCTGGGCCGAGCAGTTGCCATACCAGGCTGTGATGCAGCCAGATAGATGCTTTCTATGGTGCATCTGTAAAAGTTGGTAAGAGTTAATGTGGACATGCCGAATTTCCTTAGTTTCCTGAGGAAGTATAGGCGCTGTTGTGCTTTCTTGGTGGTAGCATTGACGTGTGTGAACCAGGACAGATTTTTGGAGATGTGCACCCCTAGGAATTTGGAACTGCTAACCATCTCCACCTTGGCCCAGTTGATGCTGACAGGGGTGTGTACAGTACTTTGCTTCCTGAAGTCAATGACCAGCTCTTTAGTTTTGCTGGCATTGAGGGAGAGATTGTTGTCGCTGCGCCACTCCACTAGGTTCTCTATCTCCCGCCTGTATTCTGACTCATCGTTATTCGAGATCCGGCCCACAATGGTCGTATCGTCAGCAAACTTGTAGATGGAGTTGGAACCAAATTTTGCCACGCAATCGTGTGTACTAAGTGATCTTAGGGTGATGATTGAGTAGAACATGATGCGGTTTAAGATACGAGAGGCAGAGTTTTGGATGAGTTGATGTTTAAGTTGCGTGGAGTCTGGGAGGTTTGGAATAGTCAATTTTGCAATTGACAAAGGCGTGGTTGGGAATTTCAACAAAAGGTGGAGCTGAGACAGGGAAAGTGCGGCGATGTTACGCGGACGTACACAAGCATCAGCAGAACAAAATCGCAACTAAAATCTGATTGCGTGAGTATCGGGTTACCTGGATACGTCAAACATTTAGAGTAAGTTTTGTTAGACTCGACTGCTGGCATGAAATCTCTCTTGCCAGGAGCATGGATTGAGGAATCTAGGCACAGGTCTTTACCTGCCCACTTTGCATCAGCTCTCTCAGTTTGTAATACACTTGCCTCCGAACTGGAATGCCCTGGGTTTAAACTCATTCCAAAGATGGGAGGCCGCGGTCTGTCCTGACACTTGACATATAATACTGAGGGAGCACTGCTTCGTCAGATGTGTGGGCCTTTCAGATGCCATGTTAAAGCAAGGTTCCGCCTGCGTGTAAATTGACAACCAGGGACGGGATCTCCGTCCGTTCATGACAGAGGGACTCAACGGTCCGGGCTGAGCGGTACATTCTGAGTCCTCGCCTGAAGCGGTGGCAGGGATGGACTCGCGACGGAGAATCCCGACCCATGATTCCCACATTACAACAGTGACCACGCTTCAAATTTGGCTGTAAAGTGCTTTTGGGACATCCTGGGGCTGTGATGGGCGTTACATAAATGCAAATCTTCCTTTCCCTCCTACTTCCAATGATTTATTCTAATGTCTGGAAAAAACAGGAAAAAAATAAGCTCTGCCCCAGAGTCACCAATCCAGTCTACCTCGCAAACTGTAAGCATTCCCAGCTGCATTTTCTTTTTTTCTTTAAATTACATCCGATATTGTAAAGTATCTTTTCGTAACCCGAGATGCCACTATCACACTCGGGAAACATCACACTTCCCAGGTCAGTATTTTAGCTACACCTTGTGGTGGACATTGAGTACTGCAGAAACCTTGTTCGCTAGTTTACCGGGGAGGCATTCATCTCAGGCTATTTAGCACTCACTTTCAGTCGTGACCTTTTTGTGCAGGTGCGACATTGAACCCGATGTTACAAGGAGCCTGCTTAATGATACCGTGTGCACATTTTCTGTACCGAACCTCTATAGATAGGCATTGTGAATTTGTAATATTTACTATATTTAAGCTAAACCTTTTGCCTTGTTAAATTCTCCCAAGTGGAATAGGGTTACACCCTCTGGCAGTAAGGTTTCCTTTTGTGTTGCAAGCAGTGATTTCAGTTAAACAGGCCAGTAGCGATCTTAAAGATAAAACACGGAGGCCAGCTTTGGGAGAGGGAATGACGTTATTCAGCGACAAGGATACAGAGCTGCGATCCCGATGCTTCGACAGGAGGGGGGTAGCTGAGAACCAAAATTCAGCTTTGTGCACCCTTTGTGGCTGCAGGGTTGCTTTTAGCCAGGAGGCAAAGGCCAGATTTTTAACTTAATAAGATTTAGAAATTCCCCAACCATAACAGGGCCTTCAACAAATGTGAGGCCGATTATATTTCTCAGCCACGTTTTAATCTGTTGCTTGCACATGGGAAAGTAAAACTTTCAGTCCCTCCCGGCTCCCTAATGAGCCCACTATTTAACTGAACCATCCCGTGAGAACCATTAAAGTCATTTGTAGGTAAATTCAAGCACCAGTTTTCAAATTTCTTCTTTTTATCTTTAACTCGGCTGGTCCAGGCACCCTGCTTATCATTGTTTCAAATACCGAATCGGATCACTTTGCGTCGCTGAAACAAATTCTAGTTCATAATAAGACAACTCAGAAATCGAGATATATTTCTAAATTAAAGTAAAGCCCTGGATAGTCCCACAAATTACTATCTGCTATGGGACGGTTAAACAGAGCAAAATGTGTTCTTCAGGGATGCTGGCTAAAAGGTGGCACAGTGGTTAGCACTGCTGTATCACAGCGCTGGGGACTTGGGTTCAATTCTGGCTTTGGGTGACTTCCTCCCCATGTCTGCATGGGTTTCCTCTGGGTGCTCCGAAGTTTCCTTCCACAGTCCAAAGATTGCAGGTTAGGTGAATTGGCCGTGCTAAATTGCCCCTTAGAGTCTAAAGGTGTGCAGATTAGGTGGGGGAGTGGGCCTGAATAGGGTGCTCTTTCGGAGGGTTGTGTCATGATATGCAGACATGCAGATAATGATATATAGACAGGCAGCTAATGAGCACAGAGAACAGGACATGACCAATGAACAGGCAGGACACTCAGGGGCGATATCTCACCATAAAAGGCACGAGCCACTCACACTCCGGCTCTTTCCACAGGCGACACTTAGAGAGTAGGACAGGGGCAGATCAGGAGCATCACACCCACCACGTGGCTCAGAGCAGACTGGTTAGTTAGACTGAGTTACTGTAGCAAGATTAGCAGGAGAGTCGAACTCATAGAGAACTGTGCTAATGGTTCAATAAATCACATTGAACTTACTTCAAAGTCTGGAGTATCTTTTGGTCAAAGCTGCATCGAGTTGCAGCCTATGTTATCCCAGAGGACATAACACATCCTGGCACCAGTAGTGCCTGTTGAATCTATATAGTTCAACTCAGCAAGATCCGTGACTACCAGCAACAGCACCCAGGCAAGATGATCGAGATTCCGGTTCCTCAGCAGCTCAGGTACCACGGCAATCTCAGTGCCAACTGGCGTGCATTCAGCAGAGATTTCAGCTTTATCTGGAAGCAGCCGACCTAAATGGCGTGGTCGATGCTAAAAAGATAGCTCTCCTACTCACCGTTGCGGGTGAACATGCAACAGAGATCTGCAACTCCTTCAAATACTCCAAAGGGCAGGGCAAAAAAGACTTCCAGACAGTCCTGGACAAGTTTGAAAACTACTGCGAGGTAAACACAACAGTAATTGGTAAAACTGGCGCCTATACTCACCACGAGGCAGAGGTAGGGATGCAACAGAAGCAAACGGCAATTTTGATTGACTGACATCTTGCGCAAGGAGCCGCACAAGCGCAGTTCCCGAGAAGACGCGATCCGGCAAAGCAGTGTCTTGCGCATGCGCAGTTCCGAAAAACGCGCACAGTAAAGGAAAGTCCGTTTGCGCATGTGCGCCGCGGAGCATCAGGATGCCAACGTCATGACGTGCTCGAACTGCGGCAACGCCCACTTAAAGAAACACTGCCCTGCAAGAGGCAGGCGATGTTGAAACTGCAGGAAGCCTGGAAGACCTTGTGCAGGTCTGCACCACCAGTCAAGGGCCAGCATTCCGACGACGGCGCATTCAGAGTGTGCAACAACGATTACAGGACTCTGATCCTGGCAGCACAACGGATCCAGAAGAAGAATGCCTGGACTCTGCCCACTGTGTGGGCATCATTACCAAATGTGAATAAGCCTCATCCAACTCATCATAAATTCAATCTATCCTCGCTGTGGATTCTGCGGACGAATGGCGTGCGGTGATGCAGGTCAATCACTGCTCCATCCAGTTTAAGCTGAACACAGGTGCTTCTGCCAACCTCCTCTCACAGGGAGATTTCAAATGCATCAAGAAGCCCCCCAAGGTCCTTCCAGCAGCCTGCAGGCTCCTGGGCTACAACGGAAATGCCATCACGGCACTGGGATCCTGCCATCTGCTCGTCTCCAACCGGAGCACCCATGCACGGTTACGTTTTGAAATTGTCAAGCCAGACAGGGAATCCCTGCTTGGCGCGCATGCCTGCAAGTAACTGAACCTCGTGCAGCGGGTTTACACAACAACATCCTCCAATGTGGATCTTCAGGCCGGCATTGACGACATCCTCGCTCAGTATCCGGATTTGTTCAATGGGATGGGCACGCTGCCATATCGATACAAGATTCTGCTACGACCTGATGCCAAGCCAGTGGTCCCCGCACCACCCGGATCTCAGCTCCGCTGAGGGAGCGCCTGAAGGCACAGCTCAAGGATCTTCAGCAACAGGGCATCATTTCCAAGGTAACCGAACCGACTGACTGGGTCAGCTCGATGGTATGTGTTAGAAAGCCTTCAGGAGACCTGCGCATCTGCATTGATCCCAAGGATCTCAATAAGAATATAATGCGTGAACACTACTCCATCCCGAAGCAGGAGGAACTCACTAGTGAGATGGCATACGCACGTTTTTTCACCAAGTTAGATGAGTCACATGGATTTTGGCAAATCCAACTGGATGAGTCCAGCAGAAGGCTCTGCACCTTCAACACCGTTTGGCAGATACTGCTATAATTGCATGGCGTTTGGCATTGTCTCGGCATCGGAGATCTTCCATCGCATCATGGAGCAGATGATGGAGGGTATTGAAGGGGTTCGTGTGTACGTGGACGACATCATCATATGGTCCACGACCCCTAAAGATTATGTTTCCCATCTCCAGCAGGTATTCCGCCGTGTCCATGCCAATGGCCTGAAGCTGAACAGGTCCAAATGTTGCTTTGGCATGTCGACACTCAAGTTTTTAGGTGACCAGATCTCTCAGCTGGGCGTGTGCCCGGACACGGACAAGGTCAAGGCCATCAAAGCCATGAAGGTCCCTGAAGACAAGAAGGCAGTGCTGCGCTTCCTGGGCATGGTCAATTTTCTGGTCAAGTTCATCCCAAACCTGGCCTTACACACCACGGCACTGGTAAAAAAGTCCACTGCCTTTGAGCAGCACATCAGGCAGAGTGGTTGGAGCTGAAAGCCAAGCTCACAACTGCACCAATATTGGCATTTTTCGACCCAGACAGGGAGAAGAAGATCTCGACAGATGCGAGCCAGGATGTCATCGGTGCGGTGATGCTTCAACGCGATGACACTTCCTCCTGGGCACCGGTAGCCTACACATCGAGGGCCATGACGCCCACCGAAACAAGGTATGTGCAAATAGAGAAGGAATGCCTGGGTCTTCTCACTGGCATTCTCAGGTTTCACGACTAGGTCTACGGCCTGCCGACAGTCACTGTCGAGACGGTCATAGGCCTCTGGTCCACATTATCCACAAGGACCTGAACGACATGATGCTTCGGTTGCAGCGCATCCTCCTCAAACTCAGAAGGTACAACTTTGACTTAGTGTACACGCCTGGCAAGGAGCTCATCATCGCTGATGCATTGTCCCGCTCCATCACATTGCCTACAGAACCGCTGGAAATCATCCGGCAGATTGAATCACAGGTGCAGCTGTGTGCTAGCACCCTCCCGGCGTCTGATGAGAAGGTGGTTCGTATCTGCGAGCCAAAGCCCCCCTCTTGCAGCGTGTCATGCACCACCTCACCAATGGCTGGCAGAAAGGGCAGTGCCCTCAATTTTACAATGTAAAGGACGACCTGACGGTGATTGATGGTATCCTCCTCAAGCTGGATCAGATTGTCATTCCACTCAGTCTCCAGAGCTTGGTGCTCCACCAAATCCATGAGGGACACCTGGGCATCGAGAAGTGCAGACGCAGAGCCAGGCAGGCTGTCTACTGGCCCGGTATTAGCCAGGACATCTCGAACATGGTCCTTAACTGTGCGACCTGTCAACGCTTCCAGCCAGCGCAGAGCAAGGAGACGCTCCAGCAGCATGAAATCGAGACCTCCCCGTGGTCCAAGGTTGGCATCGACCTCTTTCGTGCGAATGGTCGTCACTACGTGTTGATTATTGACTATTTCTCCAATTATTCTGAAGTCTTGAAGCTCTTAAACCTCACATCTCGGACCGTCATCAAGGCCTGTAAGGAGACGTTCTCCAGGCATGGTATCCCACTCACAGTCATGAGTGACAATGGCTTCAACAGCCACGAGTGGTCAATGTTTGCCAAGTCACACCATTTCAAACATGTCACTTCCAGCCCACACTATCCGCAGTCCAATGGGAAGGTTGCAAAAGGGGTGCACATTGTGAAACAGCTCATCTGCTAGGCCGCGGATTCTGCTTCTGACGTCTACCTCGCGCTGCTTGCATACAGGGCGACCCCACTGTCCACTGGCATGTCGCCGGCTCAACTCCTGATGAACAGGGGCCTGCGGACGACACTTCCAGCCATACACTTGCCCAACGTGGATCACCTCCCGGTGCTGTAGAAGGTGCAGCAGCTCCGAAACCAGCAAAAGCAGAGCTATGATGGTCATGCCACCGATTTGCCCCTGTTATCCCCAGCAGACACTGTCAGGATCAAGGTACCGGATGGTGGCTGGTCTGCTCCAGCTGTTGTTGTTCGACAGGCTGCGCGCCGCTCGTATGTTGTACGTATGGCTGATGGTTCTATTGTGCAACGGAACAGACGGGCACTGCGCAAAGGTGCCTGCCCGCAACCGCTTTCTTCTCCGTTTCCGTCCGTTGTTTTGCCACCTCCTGATATCTCGAACTATGAGGCCACCAGTCAGGCTTCCATCCCGCCTGTCAAGGTGCCGTCGACCCCACCACCACCTCTCCGGCAGTCGACAAGGATCAGACGCAAGCCCCAGAGACTGGACTTACGAACATTTGTTTTGTTTGCTACGTTCTGTTTTCTCACATTAAACAGCTGTCTTCACATGTAAATAGGTTCACATGTGCCACCACTTGTAAATATATTAACATATGCCACCACATGTAAGTACGTTCCCATATGCTAACAAAACATTTTTTAAAAAGGGGAGATGTCATGATATACATACATGCAGATAATGATATACAGACAGGCAGCTAATGAACACAGAGAACAGGACATGACCAATGAGCAGGCAGGACACTCAGGGGTGATATCTCACTATAAAAGGCACGAGGCACTCACACTCCGGCTCTTTCCGCAGTCGACACTTCGAGAGTAGGACAGGGGCAGATCAGAAGCATCACACCCACCACGTGGCTTAGAGCAGACTGGTTAGTTAGACTGAGTTACTACAGCAAGATTAGCAGGAGAGTCGATCTCATAGAGAACTGTGCTAATGGTTCAATAAATCTCATTGCATTTACTTCACAGTCTGGAGTATCTTTTGGTCAAAGCTGCATCGAGTTGCAGCCTGTGTTATCCCAGAGTACATAACACATCAGGTCAGTGGGCCGAATCGCCTCCTTATGCACTGTAGGAATTATGTGGAATTCTATGTTCCCAGATATGGGTGGCAGGGTAGCACAGTGGTTAGCACTGTTGCTTCACAGCGCCAGGGTGCCAGGTTCGATTCCCGGCTAGGGTCACTGTGCGGAGTCTGCACTTTCTCCCCGTGTCTGCGTGGGATTCCTCCGGGTGCTCCGGTTTCCTCCCACAAGTCCTGAAAGATGTGCTGTTAGGTGAATTGGACATTCTGATTCTCCCTCTGTGTACCCGAACAGGCGCCAGAGTGTGGCGACGCGGGGCTTTTCACAGTAACTTCATTGCAAGACTACTTGTGGCACTAATAAAGATTATTATTAAATGCCTTCTGCGCTCTCCAGAAATCACATTTAGATGGTGTCAGAGGAGGCATGTCTCTGTTGCACACCCAGATAGATACCATCACGCTGCTACAGTCGGAAGGAGGAGAAAGACCTGGGGCGGGATTCTCCCATTCGGCGGCAGAGTGTCCACGCCGTCGGAAATGCCGTCGCGTTTCCCGACGGCGTGAACGGGCCGCTGGGTGTACCGATTCTGGCCCCTATGGGGGGCCAGCACGGCGCTGGAGAGGTTCACACTGCTCCAGCCTCCCATCCCGGCGCCAACTGTGTGCCGCGGGACACGCGCATGCGCAGTGGCGCTGGCATCAACCCGCGCATGCGCAGTGGCCTCCATCAATGCGCCAGCCCCGACTCAACTGTGTTCAGGGGCCGGCGCGGGAGAAAATAGGCTCGGCGAGCGAGAGGCGTGGACGGAGCCGGCGGGACTCTGCCTCTTTAGTGCGGCCGCTCGGCCCATCCCGGGAGAATCCCGCCGCTTGAGGGTGTCGAAATTGAAAACAAGGATGAGGATTTTAAAAGTAACGCACTGGGAGCCAGTGTCGATCAGTGAGCACCTGAGTTATGGCCGATTTAAAGAATTTACTCATGGGATGTGGCAATCACTGGCTGGGCCAGCAATTATTGCCCATCCCTAATGACCCTTGAATGTGGCTTGCTTGGCCACATTGCAGTGGGTCTGGAGTCACATATAGGCCAGACCAGGTAAGGGTGGCAGATATCCTTCCCTAAAGGGTATTAGTGACACCATTTGGGTCTTGATGACAACCGACCCATTCGCATGATTAGACCATTAATTCCAGGTTTTTATTTAATTCAAATTTCACCATCTGCCGTGATGGGATTCGAACCTGTGTTCTCCAGAGCATTTCCCTGGACTACTAGTCCAGTGACAAGACCACTACACCACCATCTCTATTTCGGATACGGGAAAGAATGTTTCGGATCAGCTGAGATTTACAGCCTGTGCAGAGTGTGCATCTGGAGTTTTTTTTTAAATTGCATGGATGAGAGTTCCAGGTACGGCAGGATGCAGACAGATAATGTAACGAAGGAGGAAGTAAATGATACTGGCGATGGAAAGGATATGTGATCGGAAGCTCACCTCAGTGTCAAATAGGATGGAATGTCATCTCAGAATGAGAGGCAAATGACTCCGCTAATTGCATTTTTATAAAGCCTTCAGTAGTAATATACAAGCATGATGCACATTGTGTACAATGCAGTGCAATGTCAGTATGCACACGTGCATCAGATCACCCATGCCAAACCGAGCAAGGTAAAGCAATACGTTCATCTCCTTTGTGACAATGCCCATGGTGGGGGTCACAGTCTCATCCACACTAACTGGCTTTCAAATGAAATGAGATTAGATCCATCTATCAAGAGCTCATTCTTTAAAATTCATGACATTTTTTCAAGTCTGCTATCAGTGCCAAAATCGAATACATTTTTGCATTTAGAGCAGATTAAGATGGTGCTCGTGGGCTATGAAGCACGCAATCCCCTCCTGGATTCTGGCTTCAGTTTTAGCCGACCTGGTGTTTCCCATCCAGCCTCCTCCTGTAACCCCAGTCTGAGCGTCAGGGCATCAGTTTCTCTTTCAGTGTACATGTCACAGCAAGTTCAGGGTCATTCCTCCCTCCCCTGCCTGATCCTGCGTCAGTCTGGGCTCGCCTTGGCCTCTGAGTCACCAAGTTGTGAAATCAAGTCCCACTTCAGGGACTTGGCACGAATTCTGAGCCATCACTCCGGTGCTGAGGGACCAGGCTGCACTGTCAGAAGTGCCATCTTTTGGATGAGATGTTAAATTGCGGTAGGGCCCGCCCTCTCAAGCGCAGATCAACAATCTTGTGGTAACGTATCAAAGAAACGTATCACTGGTGTCTGAGCCAATCGCCCTCCCTGGTTATTATCCCCTTACTGTTTGTGGGAGATTGCTGTTTCTTACATTACAGCAATGGTACCTAAATTGGCTGTAAAGAAGGTAAAGAAGAGTCTTTGGGTGTTAAATAGTTCAGGACAGTAAATTCAGTTATGCAGGTGCTATGCGACCATCAAAGGCCCAAAGTGGCGGGACGGAAGCGAGATCCTCACCCTCTGTGCCCGAGCACCGTCCTCCCTGCCCCCACCTTCCTGATCTGACTACCTGTGCATCGCTGCACTAACCTGATGCTGCCTCCTCCCACAGCTCTCGCTCTTCATTTTCATAAAGTCCGCGCTCGGCTCCCCAGAACTTACTATTGTACACAGGGCACTAAAGCCTCTTACATAATGATAATAATAATCTTTATTGTCACAAGTAGGCTTACATTAACACTGCAATGAAGTTACTGTGAAAAGCCCCTAGTCGCCACACTCCGGCGCCTGTTCGAGTACACCAAGGGAGAATTCAGAATGTCCAAATTACCTGAAAGCACACCTTTCGGACTTGTGGGAGGAAACCGGAGCACCCGGAGGAAACCCACCCAGACACGGAGAGAACGTACAGACTCTGCACAGACAGTGACCCAAGCCGGGAATCGAACCTTGGACCCTGGAGCTGTGAAGCAACAGTGCTAACCATTATGCCACCATGATTTAGCCCCAAGCACATTTAGCTTGCACTATTTTAAGCCATCTACGGTCTCTGGGGGATGAGCATTATTTACTTATTGAAGCGATCAGGATATCGTCGGAGAGAGTCCCAAATAACTTTCAGACTTGAGCTTTATTACAATAACATCAGCCCAGTGTCAACTTGTTAACAGTAATGAGTACTGACGGGCAGCTTGTCGATCGGGCGGGCGGGGGGGGGGGGAAGCTGTGTTTCGGGAATGGGTGGGTAGGGGATTGAACTGGAGTATGAAGGAGTTCCCACTGACGGGCTGGCAGTGGGCTAGTTGCGCAGACTTTTGCCTGCAGGATTTCGGAAGCCACAGTCTGCGTTATGTGGGAAACAGTTATTCATTGTGATTTCCCCCAGAGTGGCCAATTATAGCTAGAGGGTGGGTTGCCCAAGGATGATGGGCAGACTCGCAAAGTTGCAGGGGTAATCAGAGGCCTTCCGACGTGCAAGGATCAGGAGGCTGTAATGGAGGGCAAGTAAGAGAGAGGACGCTTCGAAAAGGTGCCGGTGTCTCTCCAGTCTTGGAACATCTAAGTTAAAATTGGTTTTTGCAGCCACTGCAGTGAGGCCTGCCTATAATGTTGCCCCAAGTACCCATGCACACTGGCCACACTACTAGTTTTAACTTCCCGCTTTAGCCTCCGATCTTGATCCTAGTGAAGGCTAAAGCGTAAGCCCTTTGGGTCCAACCTTATTGGGGAAAAACAGGCTGAGATTTTACGGCCCCACAATGGCAGGGTAGAAGAGGTGGCCCAGGCAAATGTACATTGACTTTCAGCGGGACTGGACGATCCCGCTGCTGGGCAGGGCTGGAAAATCCCGCCCAGACTCCCATTTTACAGAGCACTTCTCGTGACCTCAATTTATCCCAAAGGACTTTAAAGTAAATGAGGTACTTTTGAAATGTGGCCATTGTTGTAAATGTCGGAAATGCAGCAGCCAGCTTATACACAGCAAGATCCCACAGACAACCATGACATTAACCAGATTTTCTTCCTTGTTTCGCCCTCGGCCTCCCAAACCTCCATGGGTCCCATTTGGAAGACCTGCCCCACCCATCCCTTCCTCAACCCCGTTTGGTCCCCCAACTTCAGGTGCGTCTCCTGCAAAAACACAACATCCACTTTCATGCTCTTCAAGAGCGTGAAAATGTGTGACCGCTTAACCAGCGCAGTCAACCCTCGCACATTCCACGTGACTAGCTCCCCACCCCTCTCTCCTGCTAATCAGCCATACCCTTTTCTGAGCCAGTCCCCGGTCGGCATCACATGGCCTTCCAGGCCTGCCCCTAGATGTCCGCTGCCTTCTCGCCCTTCCCAACATTGTCACACCAACCACACCCTGTCTGTCATAATATACATCTATGTATACAATGGAGTGCAGACAGGCAGTGATTGACACACAGTGTGACCAGTAAGCACACACAACAGAGCAGCCAATCACCAGACAGGACACGCCGACTGTAAAGCCAGAGGGCACCAGTTTTCCTGCTCTCTCGGCACCCAGCCTCTGAGACAGTCAGAGTTAATGAGCTAGCCAGTGTCTACACCATGTGGTAGCTCAGTTAGTCTGGTCAGGCTAGTGTCAGGTCTCCAGTCAAGTCAGCATAGTGTCGACCCACAGTTAAACATGAATAATAGTTTGGATGTTGAATAAAATCGTGTTGCATTTTATCAAGTGTTGGAGGTCTGTCTCTCGCTACACTGCATCAAGTGCAGTTCACCTCGACCCAGCCTACCCAACACATCAATGTCAGCAACCCTTCCCCCCACCCACCCAACCAAACAAAGAACCAACCTAATCCTCCACCCCCACACTTCACTCCCGTTAACCAGCCCGCCCAGCTAGCATGGTGGCCCCCACCTCAGGCCTCTGGCTTTCCCTCACCCTCACAGTCCACCCCCCCCCCCAACCCTCCCAACCACCAACAAAGAGAAACAGAAGGCACACTCCCCATCACCTCTCCCCCGTTGTAACCAGCCCCAATCCACCCACCCAATATGCACCACAATTTACACAGAACTCCTCTCCAAAGTTCAATGTCCTCTCACTCTCCCAGTCCAAGGTCTCTCATAAACCCATCTCCTTCTCTGGCGAGTCAAAATAAAATTCCTGCTTTTGTTTCGTCACCCACAAGTGGGCAGGGTACAAAACCCTAACTTCACCACCTTTTTGTAGAAGGCCACCTTTATCCAATTATACCTGGCCCGCTGTTTAGCCAGCTCTACACCCAGGACCTGGTCAATCCGCAGCTCATTCCCCTCCCAGGTTCATTTTGTGGTCTGCCTCGCCCACCTCAAGATCTTCTCTTTATCCAGGACCCGATGCAGCCTCCCCGCCATCGACCTCGGCGGCTCCCCCACCTGCGGCCTCCTCCTCACTGCCCTGTGCGTCCGATCCACCTCGAGGGGCCGGTCAAAGGCCCCCTCCCCATTTAGCTTCTCCAACATGCTCGCCACAAACCTAGCAGCCTCCGCACCTTCGAGGCCTTCGGGCATCCCAACGATGCTCAACGTCTGCCTCCTGGAACGGTGCTCAAGGGCCTCCAGCTTCGCTCTCAGACTCTTCTGGCTGCTCATCACCATTCACACCTCCGCCTCCAGCGAGCTCAGCCGATCCGCATGCCCCACCACGACTCCCCCACCTTCTGAATCGCCAGGCCCCGCGCATACTGTCTCTGCTCGACCCACTCGATCACCACCCTAAGCGGTCCACCACCTTGGCCAAATCCGCTGAGGCCTCTTTCTTCTGCTGCTGAAATTTGCCTGTTGGGAACAGTGGCCACCGACCACTGGGAGGGCAGCGTTGTATCTTCACCTGTGTCGCACCCTAAAAACTTTCCTACTCCAACTACTTTCTCTTCCTCGTGGCACTCTTTGTCCGCTGATCCATACACCAACCTCACCAGAGGTGTATTACATTCCCTGGGCATTCATATACCTTTGGCCCTCAAACACCACACCATTCATGTGGGGAAGGGCCAAAAGCATCCACCTTGAGCGGGAGCCACCAAATGTGCGAACCACTCACTCAATGCCAACACCGGAAGTCCCAACCAGATTTCTTAGCCAGTAGTGTAAATTCCCACTGGATTCTGGCTCCCCTTCAGGACAGCAGGACACTTGGCCACCAATCTTGCTAAGTAGATTACCTCTCAGTCAGATTGCTGCATGTATGAAGTCATTTCTTGAAGCTCTGCTTCAGATCTCCAATCACAAGGAGATGGCCACAACCTCTAGTACAAAGTGTAATCCTTTCTGTAGACCTGCACCAGACAGAAGCCCTGGAAATGGATGGGGATGTGTTTTGAAGCTGCTCCCAGGGAACTTGACATACAACCCGAGTGCTCGACCCTGCCTCCACCTGCCGGTTCAGGCTGCAAACCCTCTCGGATTTTCACTCCCGAGGTGGGTGCGCAGAGTTGGGAAATTTCCAGGCCTTTGTTCCAGGGAGGGGCGGGTGTCTGGTGACGTTAGAGCTGCTGCCCTCAGAAAGAGTGCCCTCAGGCAGTGACAGAGCGGCCGAGTGCAGAGGTGGGCTGGCTACCTCAGTGCTCTGCGACCTTGTCACAGTTATTTTAATGTTGTGCTCTCCAGCCTTCACCGCCCACAGTGCCTCATCCCTCCATCCCCTCCCCGTGCCCCATCCTGACAACTCTTGCCCCTCCACCCACTTTCCATGGCCCTTCAAGATCCATGCGAACCCATGTCCCTCCACCCATCCCCGTGGCACCACATACCCTCTGTGCCAACATTTTCCAGCATTGTATTATTAATTTCAGGGAAAACATATTGTAGAGATGAACTATTTTACTGTTCTCAACCAAACCTAGGGATACTTTTAGAATTCCGATGCCCATATGGTGATGTCATCGGTAACAATGGATGGTAAGCCCCAAGTTTCTGAGCTGGAAACAGAACAATCAAGTTGTGAAACAAACTTGTTTCTTGACATCTCCTTTCAACCATTTTTAGCTGCTTCAGGCATCTAAAGTTCCCTAATTCTGATCCCTCTGTGGATGGGTGAGTGCCGCCAGAATTTGGTGACACAACACTTCAGCTATGCAGACATTTGGTCAGCCAGAAGACTATTTTGCAGGTCACCAGGTTAACATTGTAAGCTCTTTCAGCTAATCAATTTACGGGAATGAAAACAATCTTTCCTCATAGGTGACGACAATCTATATCTGATCTCGCGCTGGAATTAAACTTTGCAACACCGGGGTCTAATATCAATATTTTCTCACAGTGTTACTGAGCCATTGTCCGCGTTTACCTTTTTGTGCATGAAGACAGCTCTTCAGGTCACAGAATCTAGAATTACAGACATGTGTATTTTAAATGTTTTGTTTTCAATTAATTCAAGGGTTGAGGGCTTCGCTGGCTAGGTCAGCATTTGTTGTCCATCCCTACTTGTCCTTGAGAAGGTGGTGGTGAGGCGCCTTCTTGTACTGCCTGTCTGTGTGGTGGAGGTACACCCACAGTGTAGGACGTGAGTTCCCGAATGTTGACCCAGGGAAGGAATGGCAATATAGTTCCAAGCCAGGATGCTTGTGGCTTTTGCAGGGGGTGGCGGTGTTCTCAAGTGTCTGCCTCCCTCATCCTTCTAGGTCAGTGGTGGGCAAACTGCAGCCCCGGGTCCACACAATAATAATAATCTTTATTGTCACAAATAGGCTTATTAACACTGCAATGACGTTATTGTGAAAAGCCCCTAGTCGCCACATTCCGGCACCTGTTCGGGTACACAGAGAGGGAGAATTCAGAATATGCAATTCACCTAACAAGCACGTCTTTCGGGACTGTGGGAGGAAACCGGAGCACCCGGAGGAAACCCACGCAGACACGGGGAGAACGTGCAGACTCCGCACAGACAGTGACCCAAGCCGGGGATATGAACCTAAGACCCTGGAGCTGTGAAGCAACAGTGTTGCCCACTGTGCTACCGTGCTGCACATGCGGCTGATCAGGGTTCTGAGGGCAGCCCACTGTACATTTTGCTGACTGTGGCCCACGCGCAGGGCTGACATATTCCACTGGTTTCCATCTGCGAAGTTTTTTTCCTCCCAGTATGACTACAGTGTTACACACATAAAGCAGGGAGCACGTGAAGTGAGGTGCATGCTGATTGCTTACATTGACTGTGAGAGCCATGCACTCCCTCTGCGTCTAATCAAGCATTCATACTTATTTGACCACTTGAAGTTGATGACCGTTCTATTAATATGTGAATGATTAAGCATTTTCCGTGACTTGTGTAATATTCGGGATGTATTAAACATGTTCAATCTTATTCAAGGGTCGTGGTTAGTGAAGGACAATTTCAATCTTGTGGCCACTCACCAGCCTAGGTTACCCATTATTGTTCTGGAGGCAGATGTCATGGGTTTGGAAGGTGCTGTTGAAGGAGGCTTGGCGAGTTGGTGTAGTGCATCTTGTAAGTGGTACACACTGCTGCCAACGTGCACTGGTAGTGGAGAACGTGATTGCTCAATGTGGTCGATGGGATGCCGATCGAGTGGGCTGCCTTGCTCTGAACGGTGTCAAGATTCTTGGGTGTTGTTGGAGCCACACTTATCCAGGCAAGTGTGGAATATTTCATCGCATTCCTGACACGTGCCTTGTTGGTGGTGGACAGGCTTAGCGGAGTCAGGTGGTGAGTTGTTCTCCATTGGATTCCCAACCTCTCACCTGCTCTTGGAGCCACAATATTTGCATGATTGTTCCAGTTAAATGTCTTGTCAATGGTGACACCAAGGATATTAAGGGTGGAAGATTCAGCGATGTAATGTCATTGCCTGGCACTTATGTGGCGTGAATGGTGTTTTAAAGTTCTCTGCAATAGTAGTATCCAGACTTGACTGCATGGAATTGGCTTGAGTAAAACAAACCATATCAACATATCAACTTTACATCTGATGCAAACAGTCTGGTAATAAATTTGAAACATCTTCCATGGCATGTTACACAGCAAAATATTTATTATTAAATTGTTTTCCATCTATTTTTCCACCTGTGTATTACTTACATCTATTTACAAGATATAAATATGGATCTATGCACCAATAGGAAGCAATGTTGACAGAAAGGAAGCAGAGAACAGAGTCTGCAATGAAGGCAGTCGAGGTTAATGCCAAGTGTCAAAGGCAGACACTCCAAGTGAAAATTGAAGAATCCTTCGTCGGACACCATGAAGTAAGCTTCGTAGACTTGTGTATATTTACATTGACAATGCATAACTATATATATATGCACAGTAGAGGGTGCAGGCATAGTGATGACTCCGTCCTAGGTCTTTTCACATCTCTGCTCATCTCTGGACTGGCCCTAGTCATGCACCTTTTTACATCGCTGTGTGGGTGGCACTGTATTCACATTAACCCTGTAAGTACCAGACGCTATTACTACAAAGCGCAACGGGAAATGCTCAACAAGCATAGTAGCCAAAACAGGAGAAATTTGATCCTGGCCCCGGGTCACTGTCCGTGTGGAGTTTGCACATTCTCTCCGGGTCTGCGTAAGTCTCACCCCCACAACCCAAAAAGATGTGCAGGGTAGGTAAAGTGGCCACGCTAAATTGCCCCTTAATTGGAAAAAAAGAATTGGGTACTCTAAATTTAAAAAAAGAAACAGGAGAAATTACTGTGGTGTAAAAGCTGGGGGAAATTGACATCTTAAACACTCTCTTTTTGGCCCATCTATTATGTTGGTACTACAGATACCAGAACAATTCTACCCCCCCCCCCCCCACCCCACCCCGCCCATCGTCCCCTGGGCTCCCACCTTGGCACGATCATGAGCATAACTTGGTACTGCACTCATTCATAAGGATTTTTCTAGGTTCGTTGTGCAAATCCCAAGAAATCTCAAAGCATCATATGATTTAATTCTCCTAAAGCATCTATTTGTTGCTCTGGAGCAAGCAAACGCATTCCCACGCTGCATTCTGTCGCTGAGCATGCTCAGCAGGTTAAAGAGGTGGCCTTATTTCCTCACGCATATGGGAAAATGTTTGTGATAAATCAAAACTGAACAGAGATTTCCCACAATTGGTCGGGAAATCATCAAAGTGCCATTTGTGCTCGAGACCCATGACTCACCTTTTTTTGTCTCATGCCTCAAGTCGGCAGAGAAAACCTTCAAAGAGCAGCCTCCATTGATTTTGGTAGAGGAACATGCAAACACTAAGCTCTGAAATCTGGCAGTGACATGACGTCCATTGAATGCTCCGTTTGAGGATTTTGGATATGATCAGCGATGAGTTCCAATGTTCATTAGCAAATAGATGACCAAATGGGAATCGCGAAAGGCGTTGTAAAGTTTTGACAGCAACTAAAGAAAATGATAGATGTGATTTACTCCCCCTTTCCCCTCTCATTCAGCATCACTTCACGTCATGATCTTTCTAAACTTTCTTATGAAAAACTAACTTGGATGTTGTCCAGTAGCAGTAAAGCAGTGGGCTCCCTTATCACAAGGTCATCAGTTTGAATCCGGTATAGATTTTTTTCTTCAAAATTTCTTTTACTCAAGGGGTCGCTTTGTCAGATCTTGGCAATGCTATCGGATACCAGGGTATATGTTTTAATCCGTGCTGACTTCTTTAGATCCAGAATGCTTAAAACATGAGTTCCTTGAATTCAAAGGCAATAAATGTATTACGTGATTGGGCATTGCATCTGGTTTGAATGCATGAAGATCAATCACCCTGTCAATATGGTCAGGAACATTGACGTATTTCCATTTTTGAATACTTACGTGGATGTGCGCACTTCATCATCAAAACCATGATCTCCTTTCCAAGTAGTCCAACTGATTCAAGCTGGGAAAGTTGCCAAATTCTCACAGAACCACAACAGTCTTCTCCCCATTGCAATGAATGATTTTTGCTGAGGCTGGTCCCATTCCTCGATGGCTAGGGACAGTCTTAAATATTAGAACTCATTGACTGAGCTGTATGTTGTACTCATTGTGCTGTTCGCTGCACCATATGTTCTATAATGGATTCTTTAAATATCTCAATAATAATCTTTATTAGTGTCACAAGTAGGCTTACATCAACACTGCAATGAAGTTACTGTGAAAATCCCCTAGTCGCCACATTCTGGCGCCTGTTCGGGTACACCGAGGGAAAATTCAGAATGTTCAATTCACCTAGCAAGCATGTCTTTCGGGACTTGTGGGAGGAAACCGGAGCACCCGGAGCAAACCCACGCAGACACGGGGAGAAAGTGCAGACTTCACACAGACAGTGACCCAAGCCGGGAATTGAACCGGTGTCCCTGGCGCTGTGAAGCAACAGTGCTAACCACTGGGACCATTGGAAGAATGTTGCCCAAAAAACATCTTGCGGCTTTTATGTTTAAACATGAACCCTTTTTTGGTGGTCTTTAACTGTTTAAAGTCCCTAGGTGATCATCATGCATTGTGTGGTTCATCATATGGGCTGGTTGCTTACTTATAGAGGTTCTCTCTAGACTGTTCTCCCAGAGTTTCTTACCATGTGACTCTATACAACATACCGTGCACAGCGTTATTCTTCAATCCCACGTTAATCTTTTCTATGTCGAGCACCTGTACATTATAATGTCATGTTGGCACATTAACACAACATTGTATGGAGGCAGGTTTTAACCATTCAGGACACGGGCAGCCGAACAAACATGGTTGCGTCCACAGGCATATTCATGTTTCTGTGCATGTAAGAAGTACAAATCACCTTAACTGAGGAAAAACACTGCCTTTGATTGCAGGAAAATTTTTATTGACCATTTACTGTTTTTGGTGCAAATTATAATAGAAGTGCATTATTATTGAACAAACATACCTCTCGTGCAAAACCACGGTGAATAGAAAGCCCTACAACCTATTTTGTTGCGATTTACTGCTTTTTAGCACCACTCTATGTCTCATTGATTGGGTTAAAAATACTTTCAGATTTAAACTCTTATGAAAAAAATGCTCGTTTTTTTCTTTAATTCCTTCATTCTTTCTGTCATCACTTGACAATAGCAGTGACCTTAGAGGGGAGGTGTTTTGAATCTCCCTGGGCTGTCGAGAACTAAAATTTGTGAACCAAGTTAATGGTCAATGTTCATTTGCAGTTAGAGCCAGGACAGGAAAATGCAGAGAGGAGAAGGCTGTAGATAAAACAAATCTACCAGTTCCAATATTGTGCAATGGTTTCACTCAATGAGGATCTCGCTGCAAATGTCATCTAAGTACGTCTATTGCACTAAAATGAATACACACAGCAATCCCATGTGAACTCTTAAATAGGACGTCAGAAAGGGGCGGGGGGGGGGGGTGAAACAGCTGGGGACTCTGTTCAAGTAGAATACATGGTCTGTTATAAAAGCCTCAACACTACAATCCCTCTTTCTGTGAGCTCTTCTCTCATCTGTTAGCCAGATGTCCATTAAGCCATTCGAGTTAACATCTCCTGAAGAAGGACATGGTTATTATTATTATGACTAACCAATTCCAATGGTTTCATTCTCGCTTTGGCTTGCATTGTGGGTGTGAATTTGACAATGCCAAACCCATATTGCCCCCTTTCTGCCTGCTCTTCTAAGATTGGCAAAGGAAGAATGTTCTGCAGTTCATGACCTCAGCCTACCTCCTTCTTCCAATGGTCCTGAAGCAAGCGGCTTCACACTCAAAGAGCACAGAGAGGTTGTTTGCAGAAGTGACACTTTTCAAGCAAGCAATGTTAAACTATTACAGAATATCCATTATTTTATTAAATTAATGCTATCACTCGTGAAGGAAACACTTCGGCATGCAAAGGCTGATAGAAATTTGGCACATTCTCCCAAACAGCAATTGATACTAGATCGATTATTAATTCTTAAACAGATTGATCCGTTTTCACTGGCCGACTATGCCACAGAATATGGGCAAAGGTCAGGTCAGGTCAGAAGTCAGCCAAGATGGCAATGAATGGTGGAACATGGGCCAAGTGGATTTCTCTTGTCCTATATCCCTATAAACAAAGAGCAACATTTTATTCACAATAACATATAATAAGTCAAATTTTATACAGCATTCTATATCGCTCGGATATTCCAATACCGTGATTCAAAAATATTGAAACTCAACAATGTTCAAATATATAATAAATAAATATAATGTTTTTATTGTCACATTAACACTGCAATGAAGTTACTGTGAAAAGCTCCTAGTCGCCACATTTCGGCGCCTGTTCGGGTACACAGAGGGAGAATTCAGAATTCTCAGCTGGTACGGGAATTGAACCTGCACTGCTGGCCTTGTTCTGCATCACAAACCAGTTGTCTAGCCCACTGAGCTAAACCAGCCCCTGAATTAAAGGTGCTTGCATTTATTATACAAAAAATAAATAAAATGTATTTCACATCCCTATAAACTTTTAAGTGATATTGTTTCTACGGATTTCCAAAAGGGATTTGGCGAAATATCACATTGTTAGAGGAGTTAAAGGTCATGGAACAAAAGTGACTGGAACAGCATGGGTTCCAATCGGTTAAGAAATAGGAGCTAGAGCAGTTGTTTTCGGATTGGAGGGCTGCATGGATTGACGTTCAATACAAGGACCACTGCTATATTTGATATACATAAATGCTTCGAACCCAGGTAGAGGGCACAATTTTCAAATTTACAGATTAAGATGCAAGACACAGAAGTGAAGCATACCGTGAGGAAGGTGGCAATGGATGTCAAGACGACATAAACAGGCCGGTGAAATGGGCAGGCAAGCGGCAAATGAAATTCAACACAGAGAACTGTGAGATGATACAGTATGGAAGAAAGGCTCTCCGCCCCGCCACGCCACTTCTCAGCCTCGACCCGCGGGCGGGATTCTCCGTTACGCCGGCCGGTCAATGGGGTTTCCCATTGTAGGGCAGCCCCACGCCGTCGGGAAACCACCTTGCGCTGGCAAAAGTGAGAATCCCGCCAGCGGAGAATCCCGCCCATACATATAAAATAGTGCAATTGTAATGTGGGTGTGAGTAGAGAGGGAGCTGGAGACGGACAAAACCTTTGAAGCTGGCAGGGCAGGTGAATAAAGCAGTTATTAAAACAGATGGAATCTTTGCCTTTATATATCGAAGCATAGAGTACAAAAAACAGGCAATTATAC
This sequence comes from Scyliorhinus torazame, assembly GCF_047496885.1. Taxonomy (NCBI): domain Eukaryota; kingdom Metazoa; phylum Chordata; class Chondrichthyes; order Carcharhiniformes; family Scyliorhinidae; genus Scyliorhinus; species Scyliorhinus torazame. The sequence continues at coordinate 301,892,166 of NC_092712.1, forward strand.
CAAACTTACATAAAACACAACTTGGGCCCCAGCTGGAATATTGTTTCCAAATCTGTGCACCACAATTTAGAAAGGATGTGAAGGTTTCGGAGCGAGTGCAGAGGTGATTTCCTAGAATATTTCCCGGCATGCGTGATTATAGTTACATGAATAGACTGGAGAAGCTGGGAATAAGCAGAACAGAGAAGGAGGTTTGATAGAAATGTTTAACATCATGAAGGCTTTAGGTAAATAAAGATAAACTTTTTCCAACTGAGGGTTTGATAATGAGAGGGCAGAGATTCCAGACTATCGCCAAATAACTGGAGGCGACATGAGGAAAATCCTCATTAAAAAACAAGTGGTTAGGATTCGGAATGCACTGCCTGATAGGGAAATGGATGTTTAAAAAAATTTTTTTTTTACATTATACCAATTAAGGGGCAATTTAGCATGGCCAATCCACCTACCCTGCACATCTTTTAGGTTGTGGGGGTGTGACCCATGGAGAATGTGCAAACTCCACACGGACAGGGCTGGGATTAAACCTGGGTCATCAGCACTGTGAGGCAGAAGTGCTAACCACTGCACCACCATGCTGTCCCATAGGGCGGTGGATTAAGATTGAATATGGCCTCCATATTCCAGCTCCAGTCGTCTCAGCTGCCCCTTGACTCGGGGAAGATTTGGATAAAGTTCTGCCAACTCCTGAGGTCAAAATTGTCCTTAATGCATTTTAAGTAGTTCTTGGATGATACTGACCTTTGGTTAAGTTGCCCTCTGTTTTTTTCTGTTTATTGGTTCTTCACTGTGGGCTGATTCCAGTCTGATCTCATTGTCTAAATCATCTGAGTCATCTTCCTCCTTTGCAGATAAGACAAAGAGTTTTTATTCTAATGATGCAATTGTTAGTTTGGCTGTAGATGAATCACAAGTGGAAATATGTATAATGCGTAGATGATTCACATCATGAATACAATGTGCCAACTGGCGAGACTATTCTAGAAGCCACTGCAAAAGACTTCCTTCAAAATGTTGAGCAGTTCAGACTCAAGAGGATAATTAAAATTATACAGAATCATCGAGTCCCCACGGTGCAGAAGAAAAACATTCGGCCCATCAAGTCTTCATTGGCCCTCTGAGAGAGCATCCTACCTAGGCCCACTCCCCCGCCCTTTCACTGTAACCCCACCTAACCTTCGGACACTACGGGCAATTTTAGCTTGGCCAATCCACCTAATCTTTGGACTGTGGGAGGAAACCGGAGCACCCGGGGGAAACCCACGCACACACACGGGGAGGATGTGCAAACACCAAGACAGTCACCCAAGGTCAGAGTTGAAGCCGGTCCCTGGCGCTGTGAGCAAACAGTGCTAACCACTCTGCCACCACTGCTACATACAGTTACAGACACCCTAAATGACATAATGGTCCCAATCTTCCGAGGACTGGCAATCACTGATGGATTGCCACTCCACTCCTATGTTTCTGCTCCGCATTTCTGGAATTGTCTTCCGATTGTAGCTTCTTCGGAAATGCAGAGTAGTCTTCTGGTGAGTTGCTTCCTCAGAGCTTTGGATCATCGGGGAGAAGATAAGCCACATCTCTTCTCAATGGCACTAGCTGCCAAAACCTAGTGAGTGTTAACTAACCCACTGAAAAGCTTTGGGATCTGTAAGCAGCTACTTCATGAGTGAATCAGTGAGTGATCGGATGAGTATGTAGGCGTATAAGTGGGTAGGGTGGGTAAGGTAGATGGGTACAGTGGTAGCTGGGCAGGGTGATAGGTGTGGAGGTGGCAGTTTGGTGGGTTAGCTGGTGGGCAGGGTGGCAGCTGGATAGGGTGGTAGGTGGGTGAGGTGGACAGAGTGGGTCAGGGATAGTTGGGTCAGGCCGAGAGGAGTTATCAGGTTGTGGGATAGTCAGGTATGATCGGGGGAAGCTGAGGGGTTTGGCAGGGGAGTCACAAGGTCAGGCCTGGTCAAGTCTGGTTAGGGAATATTAGGGGCTTGCGGCCGAGGTCACGGGGTCAGGGCAGAGTCGGGGGGAGGGGGGGGGTTAGTCAGGTCAGTGTGGCATAGGGGATTTTTACAGTAACTTCATTGTAAGCCTACTTGTGACAATAGTAAAGATTGAGATGTTAATGAATGCGTTCATGCCACCTGACAGCAGGCTAACGGACCCACCATTCGCCCGCCACCGGGAGAATTGCAAACTGTTTTTACGTTGGTGAGTTTCTGACCTTTTGTTGGCTGTTGTGTTCCCCGTTCCCGCCCACCACGAAGCCTGCCCTGGGCAGGATGGTAAAATTCCTGCCCATAGTTTCTGAGCTCTGAGTTGAAGTCATTACCCTGGCTTGGAGAGTGGACACGAAAGAAATCTGTGATCTTCCCCTGCTGTCCTGTGTTGTCACTCCTTGATTGGTTATTGATTTTGAGTTCAATGAACATACACGACACTGCTCCTTCGCCTGTCGCTACTCAGCTCTGCATTTGTGGGAAGGAAGAACGTGGAATAATTTGAAGGTTCTCTTTTTGCCCTTGTTGCCGAATCTATACTTCAGCAGAGCATCCACGTCTTGTTAATGTCTGACTGACTCATTTCACTAGTGGCTCTCTGGACGCATTTGGTTGCAGAAATGTTTGGTGCTGTTGTCAAAGGCAGTGACCTTTGTGGACAGAAGTTTTTACCCTTCCAGGTGCTTCCAGTAAGCAGGATGAAGCACAACCTCTGTACACACTGCCTGTGGGGTAAATGCAGACAAGACCACTGTAGTCCGGACATGGGTTCTAGTGTCGATATTTGGCGGTCAGCTGCTGCCTACGTGCATGGTGCTGCACTATTCCAGATTCCATCTCTTCCTTCTCCATGTCCTCCTCAAAGGCACGGAAACAATGAAGTCCCCAGAGGGAAATCCATTCTTCAGCTGCACAGAGCTCCCTTTAAACTCCCAGCCGGTTTCACAAAACACCTTTAGATGCTCGGGACCTACAGCTACAAAGCAGAGGAAGTGGCTGCCAGCAACAGAATTAGATTCCAGTGTGACCTTTCACCTTCCCCAATCTCCCCCTGCTGGTGAGGCACCATTCTCAAGGGGTGATAGGTGGGCGAGGAAATGGAGGGGAACCCCAGCAGGCTCTTACCCCATGCCCCAATCCAGTGGGTGAGTTTCTGACAGGCAGATCAGATTCACAGCGAAATCAGGGGAGAGAAATAGTGGTGACCATATTTAGGGATACGGCTCCCTTTAATTGACACGTTGCCTGAAGGTGGACTGTATTTTGAAGTAATATCCAAATCAAAGTCTCGCCTTGGCCCCACCAATCATTTTTGTGCGGCATTATTACTCTGCTGAGTAAGTTTAGGTTTTGCAGGAACGTGAAGCATACGCCAAGGTTTAGCCAGGGCTCCCTGGAAGCTTTGGAGGGACAGATTCAGGAGGTCCACCAGCCTTAACTCACTGGCCTGGGGGGTGCCCGCAAAGGAAGTCAACTCTGTGGGAACCGCCAGAGAAATGCCATCCAGTGCAGGAAGAGGATGTATGATCTTATCTGCAACGCCAAGGTAAGTTTCTTTTTATTAATATTTTTATTGAAGGTTTTCTGTTTTACATTTAACTACAAGACACAACAAAGAACAAAGAACAAAGAAAAGTACAGCCCAGGAACAGGCCCTTCGGCCCTCCAAGCCTGCGCCGACCATGCTGCCCGTCTCAACTAAAATCTTCGATGCTTCCGGGGTGCGTATCCCTCTATTCCCATCCTATTCATGTATTTGTCAAGTTGCCCCTTAAACGTCACTATCGTTCCTGCTTCCACCACCTCCTCCGGCAGCGAGTTCCAGGCACCCACTACCCTCTGTGTAAAAAACTTGCCTCGGACATCTCCTCTAAACCTTGCCCCTCGCACCTTAAACCTATGCCCCCTAGTAATTGACCCCTCGACTTCCGGTTGCGGCGATGCCCAGCTCAGCCGCACGTTTCGGCGGCTCCAGCTCAAACGGTTAAGAGCCCGAACGGGAAATTTTTTCACGACGAAACCCGGTGTGGGGTGAGTTAATAGGGAGTCCCCCCCCAACGAAAGAGAAAAATATCGGCGGCGGTGGCTACATCACGAAGAATCCTCGACGATAGGGACAGGAGGGAAAAAGAAGCAAGCTGGCAGCGGAGAAAGCCCAGGCGACATGGGGCCCGATCAAGACAAATTCTTAAGACGGTGTGTGGAGCTACTTAAGAAGGAGGTGCTGACCCCGATGCTACAGGCAATTGAGGGGCTTAAGGAGGCACAAAGGACCCAGGAGACAGAGCTCCGCGTGGTGGAGCAGAAGGTGACGGATAATGAGGACGAGATCCTGGGCCTGGCGGTCAAAACACAGACGCACGAGGCGCTCCACAAAAAGTGCATTGAAAGGATTGAGGCCCTAGAAAACAGAGCACGAAGGAAGAACCTTCGGATCCTGGGTCTCCCTGAGGGAGTGGAAGGAGCGGACTGCGGGGCTTACGTGAGCACGATGCTAAGCTCGCTGATGGGAGCTGAGGCCCCTTCGGGCCCCTTAGAAGTGGAGGGGGCTCATCGGGTCCCTGCGAGGAGACCAAAGGCGGGAGAACCACCTAGGGCGACAATTGTGTGATTTCACCGCTTTAATGATAGGGAAGTGGTTCTGAGATGGGCCAAAAAGGTACGGAGTAGTAGATGGGAGAATGCGGTGGTAGGGGTGTACCAGGATTGGAGTGCGGAGGTGGCGAGAAGGAGGGCGAGTTTTAATCGAGCCAAGGAGGTGTTACACAAGAAGAAGGTGAAGTTCGGGATGCTGCAGCCGGCACGACTATGGGTCACGTACCAGGAGAGACATCACTACTTCGAAACGGCGGAAGAAGCATGGACCTTTATTAAAGACGAGAAATTGGATCGGAACTGAGGGACTGATATTAGAGGGAAATGTCACTGTCGATGTATATAGAGATGTAAATTGGGAAGGGGGGACACACTAAGAAATGTGGGCGCCGGTGGGGGGGGAAAGAAAAGGCATAGGCGGAGGATGAGGAATGGGAGTGGGGTGGGAGAGGGAGCTGCGCCACAAGGGGCGGGACAGCTACAGAGATGTTCCCGCGCCAGAAAGATGATGGCGGGAAGATAGGCGCAAGATAGATGGGAGTTCCCCACACGGGGGGGGTCAAGGAGTGAGCAGGAGAAGCCGGGGTCAGTTGAAGTCAGCTGACTTGCGGAAGTAATATGGGGGGAGCAATCACGCTAGAGGGGGATCCAGCGGAGGGAGGGGGGGGGGGAGGATAACTGGGTTGCTGCTGCAGAAATCAAAGAGGAACTGGCTAAAGAAAGGGTGGGCGGGGCTGGAATGTGCCACCTGGGGAACGAGTGGGAGCGCGAAATCGGGACATGGGACTGGCCTAGAGAGGGTGATGGCTAGTCGACACGGGAAGGGGGCAGGCAGCCCCCTAGTGCGGCTGATCACGTGGAACGCCTCCTGATGCCCTGTCCCGCGGCACATGTGCCACCGCACAAGTGGACCGCCTCCGAGCCCTCCACGAGGACCACTGCCACCCGGGGGTCACTCGCTTTTTCCACTTTATCAAGACCCGCAACCTGCCCTACTCCATCGAGGAGGTCAGGACAGCCACCAGGGACTGCCAAATCTGCGCGGAGTGCAAACCGCACTTCTCCCGGCCAGAGAAAGCGCACCTGATAAAGGCTTCCCTCCCTTTGAATGCCTCAGCATGGATTTCAAAGGCCCCCTCCCCTCCACCGACCGCAACGCGTACTTCCTAAACGTGATTGACGAGTACTCCCGGTTCCCATTCGCCATCCCCTGCTCCGACATGACCGCAGCCACCGTCATCAAGGCCCTCCATGGAATCTTTGCACTGTTCGGGTTCCCCGCTTACATACATAGTGATAGGGGGTCCTCCTTTATGAGCGACGAACTGTGTCAATTCCTGCTCAGCAAGGGCATCGCCTCGAGCAGGACGACCAGTTACAACGCCCGGGGTAACGGACAAGTAGAGAGGGAGAACGAAACAGTCTGGAAGACCATCCTACTGGTCCTACGGTCCAGGAATCTCCCAGTCTCCCGCTGGCAGGAAGTCCTCCCGGATGACCTCCACTCCATCCGGTCACTGCTTTGTACTACAACCAACCAGACACCTCACGAACGTCTCCTTGTCTTCCCCAGGAAGTCCTCCTCTGGGACCTCGCTCCCGACCTGGCTGGCAGCTCCCGGACCCATCCTGCTCCAGAAACACGTGCGGGCGCACAAGTTGGACCCGTTGGTAGAGAGGGTCCATCTTCTCCACGCTAACCCCCAGTACGCCTACGCGGCCGACAAGATACGGTCTCCCTATGAGACCTTGCGCCCGCCAGATCCCCACGCACACCCCAGCCACTAATCCCACCCTCCCCTCCACCAGGGCACCTTACAAGAGGATCGAGGCCCCCCCACCTATCGACGCACCCCACAGGCGCTCCCTTCCCAGGTCAACCGTTTTCCCCACCAGCGCCGTCTAGGGGTGTCGAAGCTGCCACAGAGATCGAGGCCACGCCCCCGGAGTCACAGACGCCCGAGCCTCTACCGGAGTCACCACAGAAGCTCCGACGATCACAGAGGACAACCAGGGCCCCCGATCGACTGATTGCTTCATTTTAAATTGTAAATTTAAATCATAAATTGTAAATAGTTACTAGAATTGTAAATAGTTACAAAACGCTGTACGGAGGTACTACGGTACCTCCATAACTAATTCTACCACGTTGCCATGTTTGTAATATCAGGCCACCACCCCCGCCGGACTCTTTTTTAACAGGGGGTGAATGTGGTAGTCTGTGTAGAGGTATTACGGTACCTGGTAATGCTGGAACACCATTGGTAGATATTGTATGCTCCCTATTTGTCAAGCAGTATGGTAGCTCCGCCCTGCTAGGTGGGGTATAAGAGCCCGTGCCGCCCCAGCAGCCTTCATTCTGTACCTGAGCTGCTGGGGGAAACATCTAGCCTATTAAAGCCTTCAGTTGGACTACAACCTCACTTTAGTGGTCATTGATCGTGCATCAGTCAGTGCCCGAGGCAGAGGTTGGTATCGGGTGAGGAAGAGAGACCCGCTGAGTCGCGGTTCCCCATGGGACGTTGTCAACCAGCCCCCCTGCTCCCATCATCACCCCCCACCACCACCCGTCCACCTACCACCACCCATCCACCCACCACCACCCCAACCCACACCACCCACACACCCTCTGTCCATCACCACACCCCGACTTACCCCAACGCACTTCCTTCCCCCCACACCCCCCCACCACCCCACTGACCCCTGGCCCGCGATGTAATCATGCATCTTGCCTTGTGTCTATCACGAGCTGCTGGTGATGGGGGTGGGTCCTTCTGCTGTCCCCGCCCCTGACCCCAGCCACAACGAGAGCCCCATGTGTGGACCAGCGACGGGTCAGACTGACAGGGCATGGGCCCACATTCCGAGACACCCCGGAGCTCGAGTCCTGGAATGACACTAACTTCCCATCACAATCTCCAACAGCCTCCACCATCTCAGAGACACTCGCCTTGTTTGGGTACTTTAGTGAAGAGGCTCCTGGGCCACTGTCTGGTGCGCACCACACACATGCTCCGGTACAGCAGGTATACGTGGGAACTCCCAAGGGGGCAGCCGATCGGAGGGCAGGCTTACCCCAGGGACTAGCTGCCGTCCAGGCGGGTCTCGGGCTTCTGGAACGGACGGTCCCATCGATTGTGGCGATGCGGTCGCAGAGCCAGGGACTACATGAGGGGTTGTCGCCGAGCATCCAGCACCTTCAGGAGCAGTTGGAGGAGTCCAACCGCGTGCAGGGGCAGGAGGTGCTGCCGACTATGCATGCCACCCAGGCCAACACTGCGTGGGTGGCGTCTGTGGTGGAGGCATTGGGGGGGCGAAGGTTTCGGCCATGGGTCAGGGTGTCCAAGGCCTGGGGCTGTCTGCGCAGGCGCTGGCCGAGACCCAGGACATCCTGCCCGATCACAAGCAGCGATGTCAGAGCCACCTGGACATTGCAACAGTGCTCCTGAGCGCGGCCAGTCACAGCGGGCCATGGCTGAAAGCATCAGCGGCATTGCCCAGGCACAGGCCGATGTGTCACAGACCCAGAGGGAGGTGTCCCAGTCGCAGGGGGAGATGGCGCCGTCACTGGCTGTTGTGGCACAGACCCAAAAGGTGGTGGCACAATCCCAGCATGATGTGGCGCAGTCCCAGACCGAGATGGTCCACTCCCTGGGCGGGATTCTCCGAAAACTGGCGCGATGTCCGGGACGGGGCGCCAAAAATGGCGCGGATCACTCCGGCGTCGGGCCCCCCCCCAAACAATGCAAATTCTCTGGCCCCGAATGGGCTAGCAGCGGCGTGATGCCATTCGCGATGGCGTCACCCGACGTGGACGGTGACGCCGCGCGGCGTCATTAACTCCGCATGGCGTGACGGCTCAAAAGACGCCCCCCCCACACCCCGGAAGACCCGACAAGATGGCCGCCCGCCGTGCAGCCCCGAGGTTCCAGGACCGCGACATCGAGGCGCACCTGAACGCAGTGGAGGAGAGGAGGGAGTCCCTGTATCCCGGGCACAGCCGCAGAGTTGCCCCACGCCACAGCCGGCGTCTGTGGAGGGAGGTGGCAGAGGCCGTCAGCACTGTGGCTCTAACACCACGGACAGGCACCCAGTGCCACAAGAAGGTGAACGACCTCGTCAGAGAAGCCAGGGTGAGACCCCCCCCACGCCCCGCCCTCCCTGCACGATGTGCGGCACACCCCCAGGTGAAACCAACCCTAATCCTAACCTCTGCACTATACGCGCAACCGATGGCGTGCATTCATATACCTGTCTAACACTGTTGCCCTTTACCCCTGCCACCCACCCCCCCCCACAGGAGAAGCGCGCACACAACACCAGGGAGCATGTGAGGACTGGAGGAGGCCCAGCTGATGAGAGGCCACTCACCGTACACGAGGAAAGGGCCCTGGAACTGGCTGGCGGACCTGAGGACTGGGAGGTTGCCGATGCAGAGGTCGGGGGCGTACTAACAAGTGAGCCACCGACAGCCCGTCCCCATATCGACCCTCCCCTATATCCCCCCTCCCCCATATCCCCCCTCCCCCATATCCCCCCTCCCCCATATCCCCCATATCCCCCCTCCCCTATATCTCCCATACCCCATATCCCCCCTACCCCATATCCCCCTCCCCCATATCCCCCCTCCCCCATATCCCTCATATCCCCCTCCCCTATATCTTCCATACCTCATATCCCCCCTACCCCATATCCCCCTCCCCCATATCCCCCATCCCCCATATCCCCCATATCCCCCCTCCCCTATATCTCCCATACCCCATATCCCCTTCCCCCATATCCCCCCTCCCCCATATCCCCCATATCCCCCCTCCCCTATATCTCCCATACCCCATATCCCCCCTACCCCATATCCCCCTCCCCCATATCCCCCCTCCCCCATATCCCCCATATCCCCCCTCCCCTATATCTCCCATACCCCATATCCCCCCTCCCCCATATCCACCCTCCCCCATATCCCCCCTCCCCCATATCCCCCCTCCCCTATATCCCCGCTCCCCCATATCACCTGATCACTGCCTGCGTGTCTAACCATGCATGCTTCATTGTGTATCGCAGGAGCAAACGTCGAGGCACCCATCCCCGCAGATGCAGACCGCCCGCAGGATGCCCGTCGGAGGCCACGGGAGACGCAGAGACATGAACCCTCCAGCATGCGACGCCCGCAGGATGCCCCTCGGAGACCACGGGAGACGGAGAGACCCGGACCCTCTGGCACGCGACGCCCGCAGGATGCCCCAGGGCGACCACGGGAGACGGAGAGACCCGGACCCTCTGGCACGCGACGCCCGCAGGATGCCCCAGGGCGACCACGGGAGACGGAGAGACCTGGAACAGTAGGGAGACGACGCCCCCGTCTCGTGCGAGTGCGGCGACACAGGCGTGTGCCACCCAGCGATGAGGGGGCCAGCCACAGGCCCCCATCGCAGCCGAGCCACGAAACCACTACCCAGGACATCCCTACCCAGGACAGCCCTACCCACGACACCCCTACCCAAGAGACCCCTACCCAGGACACCCCTACCCAGGGCACCCCTACCCAGGACACCCCTACCCAGGAGACCCCTACCCAGGATACCCCTACCCAGGAGACCCCTACCCAGGACACCGAAATACCGGACAGTGACACAGAGCGGATGGGTGGAGACGAACCCCCACCCCAAAGTGCCACGGACTCAGAGTGGGACGAAGAGCACGACACAACGCCACTGCTGTCACCAACACCCTCCACCATCGCAGAAACACTCACCACGGTTGGGCACTTTAGTGATGAGGCGTCTGGTACACTCACTGGTGCGCACAACACAGCCGTCCTGGTACAGCAGGTGGAGGTAGGAGCAGCAGAGGGGCCAGGAGGTCGGAGGGCATCCTGGCGCAAGCGAACATCTGCCGCCCAGATGGATCCCGCGTTCCTGGAGTTACCACACCCACCCATAGATCCGATGCAACCACCGAACCTGGGACAAGCGAAGCGGGTGACGGCCGGCTTGCAGCAGCTGCAGTCGCAGGTGGAGGAATGCACCCGTGTCCAGGAGCTGGGAGTGGTGCCGGTCATGCGTGCCACCCAGGCCGACACCGCACGACACGGGGACGGGGGTGGGGACGGGGAGGTGGGGGGATGGGTGAGTGCCGGGTACGGGGGGGGGGGGGAGTGCCCGGGATGGGGGGTGAGTGCCGGGTACGGAGAGGTGAGTGCCGGTTACGGGGGGATGGGTGCCGGGTACAGGGGGATGAGTGCATCACCGCACGGGTGGCGTCCGCGGTGGAGGCAATGGGTGCGACGGTGTCAGACATGGGGAGCAGTATGCGAGGCCTGGGGCTTTCTGTGCACTCACCCCCCCGTCCCCGGCACTCACCCCCCGAATCCGGCACTCACCCCCCGTACCTGGCACTCACCACCCCCTCCCCGGCACTCATCCCCCCGTAACCGGCACTCACCCCTCCGTACCCGGCACTCACCCCCCGAATCCGGCACTCACCCCCCGTACCTGGCACTCACCACCCCCTCCCCGGCACTCACCCCCCGAATCCGGCACTCATCCCCCCGTACCCGGCACTCATCCCCCCGTAACCGGCACTCACCCCTCCGTACCCGGCACTCACCCCCCATCCCGGGCACTCCCCCCCCCGTACCCGGCACTCACCCACCCCCCCACCCCCCCGTCCCCACCCCCGTCCCCGGCATTCACACTCCCCCCCGTACCCGGCACTCATCCCCCCATACCCGGCACTCATCCCCCTGTACCCGGCACTCATCCCCCCGTACCCGGCACTCATCCCCCCATACCCGGCACTCACCCCCCCGTACCCGGCACTCATCCCCCCGTACCCGGCACTCATCCCCCCGTACCCGGCACTCATCCCCCCGTACCGGGCACTCATCCCCCCGTACCCGGCACTCATCCCCCCGTACCCGGCACTCACCCCCCCGTACCCGGCACTCATCCCCCCATACCCGGCACTCACCCCCCCGTACCCGGCACTCATCCCCCCGTACCCGGCATTCACCCCCCCGTACCCGGCACTCATCCCCCTGTGCCCGGCACTCACCACCCCCCCGTACCCGGCACTCATCCCCCCGTACCCGGCAATCAACCCCCCCGTATCCGGCACTCATCCCCCGCGTACCCGGCACTCACCCCCCCGTACCCGGCACTCCACCCCCCCGTACCCGGCACTCATCCCCCGCGTACCCAGCACTCATTCCCCCGCACCCGGCACTCATCCCTCCATACCCGGCACAGATCCCTCCGTCCCTGGCACTCACCCCCCCCCCCGCCCCCGCACTCACCCCCGCATCCCCAGCATTTATCCCCCCCTCCCCGGCACTCATCCCTCCGTACTCGGCACTCATCCCCCGTCCCCAGCACTCACCCACCCTGTACCCGGCAATCATCCCCTCGTACCCGGCACTCACCCCCCCCCGTACCCGGCACTCATCCCCCTGTACCCGGCACTCACCCCCTCCTACCCGGCACCCACCCCCCGTACACGGCATTCACCCCCCCCCGTACCCGGCATTCACCCCCCCGTACCCGGCACTCATCCCCCCGTACCCGGCATTCACCCCCCCGTACCCGGCACTCATCCCCCCGTACCCGGCACTCACCCCCCCGTACCCGGCACTCATCCCCCCGTACCCGGCATTCACCCCCCCGTACCCGGCACTCATCCGCCTGTGCCCGGCACTCACCACCCCCCCGTATCCGGCACTCATCCCCCGCGTACCCGGCACTCAACCCCCGTACCCAGCACTCATTCCCCCGCACCCGGCACTCATCCCTCCGTACCCGGCACTCACACCCCGTACCCGGCACTCACCCCCCGTACTCAGCACTCATCCCCCCGTCCCCAGCACTCACCCCCCCTGTACCCGGCAATCATCCCCTCGTACCCGGCACTCACCCCCCCGTACCCGGCACTCATCCCCCTGTACCCGGCACTCACCCCCTCCCATCTGGCACTCACCGCCCCTACCCGGCACCCACCCCCCGTACCCGGCACTCAACCCCCCCGTACGCGGCACTCACCCCCCCCCATACCCGGCACTCATCCCCCGTACCTGGCAATCAGCCCCCCCCGTATCCGGCACCCATCCCACGCGTACCCGGCACTCATCCCCCCATACCCGGCACTCATCCCCCTGTGCCCGGCACTCACCACCCCCCCGTACCCGGCACTCACCCCCCCGTACCTGGCACTCACCCCCCCGTACCCGGCACTCATCCCCCCGTACCCGGCATTCACCCCCCCGTACCCGGCACTCATCCCCCCGTACCTGGCACTCACCCCCCGTACCCGGCACTCATCCCCCCGTACCCGGCATTCACCCCCCCGTACCCGGCACTCATCCCCCTGTGCCCGGCACTCACCACCCCCCCGTATCCGGCACTCATCCCCCGCGTACCCGGCACTCACCCCCCCGTACCCGGCACTCATTCCCCCGCACCCGGCACTCATCCCTCCGTACCCGGCACTCACACCCCGTACCCGGCACTCACCCCCCCGTACCCGGCACTCATTCCCCTACACCCGGCACTCATCCCTCCGTACCCGGCACTCCACCCCCCGTACCCGGCACTCATCCCCCGCGTACCCAGCACTCATTCCCCCGCATCCGGCACTCATCCCTCCATACCCGGCACAGATCCCCCCGTCCCTGGCACTCACCCCCCCCCCCCCCCGCACTCACCCCCCCCATCCCCAGCATTTATCCACCCTCCCCGGCACTCATCCCTCCGTACCCGGCACTCACACCCCGTACCCGGCACTCACCCCCCGTACTCGGCACTCATCCCCCCGTCCCCAGCACTCACCCCCCCTGTACCCGGCAATCATCCCCTCGTACCCGGCACTCACCCGCCCGTACCCGGCACTCATCCCCCTGTACCCGGCACTCACCCCCTCCCACCTGGCTCTCGCCCCCCCTACCCGGCACCCACCCCCCGTACCCGGCACTCACCCCCCCCCGTACCCGGCACTCACCCCCCCCCCCGTACCCGGCACTCATCCCCCGTACCCGGCAATCAACCCCCCCCCCCGTATCCGGCACCCATTCCCCGCGTACCCGGCACTCATTCCCCCGTACACGGCACTCACCCCTCCGTACCTGGCACTCATCCCCCCGTACACGGCACTCACCCCTCCGTACCCGGCACTCATCCCCCGTACCCGGCAATCAACCCCCCCCCGTATCCGGCACCCATTCCCCGCGTACCCGGCACTCATTCCCCCGTACCCGGCACTCATCCCCCCGTACCCGGCATTCACCCCCCCGTACCCGGCACTCATCCCCCTGTGCCCGGCACTCACCACCCCCCCGTACCCGGCACTCATCCCCACGTACCCGGCAATCAACCCCCCCGTATCCGGCACTCATCCCCCGCGTACCCGGCACTCACCCCCACGTACCCGGCACTCCACCCCCCCGTACCCGGCACTCATCCCCCGCGTACCCAGCACTCATTCCCCCGCACCCGGCACTCATCCCTCCATACCCGGCACAGATCCCTCCGTCCCTGGCACTCACCCCCCCCCCCCCCGCACTCACCCCCGCATCCCCAGCATTTATCCCCCCCTCCCCGGCACTCATCCCTCCGTACTCGGCACTCATCCCCCGTCCCCAGCACTCACCCCCCCTGTACCCGGCAATCATCCCCTCGTACCCGGCACTCACCCCCCCCGTACCCGGCACTCATCCCCCTGTACCCGGCACTCACCCCCTCCTACCTGGCACTCACCCCCCCTACCCGGCACCCACACCCCGTACACGGCATTCACCCCCCCCCCGTACCCGGCACTCACCCCCCCCGTACCCGGTACTCATCCCCCGTACCCGGCAATCAACCCCCCCCCCCGTATCCGGCACCCATCCCCCGCGTATCCGGCACTCATCCCCCTGTGCCCGGCACTCACCACCCCCCCGTACCCGGCACTCACCCCACCATACCCGGCATTCACCCCCCCGTACCCGGCACTCATCCCCCCGTACCCGGCATTCACCCCCCCGTACCCGGCACTCATCCCCCCGTACCCGGCACTCACCCCCCCGTACCCGGCACTCATCCCCCCGTACCCGGCATTCACCCCCCCGTACCCGGCACTCATCCGCCTGTGCCCGGCACTCACCACCCCCCCGTATCCGGCACTCATCCCCCGCGTACCCGGCACTCACCCCCCCGTACCCAGCACTCATTCCCCCGCACCCGGCACTCATCCCTCCGTACCCGGCACTCACACCCCGTACCCGGCACTCACCCCCCGTACTCAGCACTCATCCCCCCGTCCCCAGCACTCACCCCCCCCTGTACCCGGCAATCATCCCCTCGTACCCGGCACTCACCCCCCGTACCCGGCACTCATCCCCCTGTACCCGGCACTCACCCCCTCCCATCTGGCACTCACCGCCCCTACCCGGCACCCACCCCCCGTACCCGGCACTCACCCCCCCCGTACCCGGCACTCACCCCCCCCCATAACCGGCACTCATCCCCCGTACCTGGCAATCAGCCCCCCCCGTATCCGGCACCCATCCCACGCGTACCCGGCACTCATCCCCCCATACCCGGCACTCATCCCCCTGTGCCCGGCACTCACCACCCCCCCGTACCCGGCACTCACCCCCCCGTACCTGGCACTCACCCCCCCGTACCCGGCACTCATCCCCCCGTACCCGGCATTCACCCCCCCGTACCCGGCACTCATCCCCCCGTACCTGGCACTCACCCCCCGTACCCGGCACTCATCCCCCCGTACCCGGCATTCACCCCCCCGTACCCGGCACTCATCCCCCTGTGCCCGGCACTCACCACCCCCCCGTATCCGGCACTCATCCCCCGCGTACCCGGCACTCACCCCCCCCCCGTACCCGGCACTCATTCCCCCGCACCCGGCACTCATCCCTCCGTACCCGGCACTCACACCCCGTACCCGGCACTCACCCCCCGTACCCGGCACTCATTCCCCTACACCCGGCACTCATCCCTCCGTACCCGGCACTCCACCCCCCGTACCCGGCACTCATCCCCCGCGTACCCAGCACTCATTCCCCCGCATCCGGCACTCATCCCTCCATACCCGGCACAGATCCCCCCGTCCCTGGCACTCACCCCCCCCCCCGCACTCACCCCCCCATCCCCAGCATTTATCCACCCTCCCCGGCACTCATCCCTCCGTACCCGGCACTCACACCCCGTACCCGGCACTCACCCCCCGTACTCGGCACTCATCCCCCCGTCCCCAGCACTCACCCCCCCTGTACCCGGCAATCATCCCCTCGTACCCGGCACTCACCCGCCCGTACCCGGCACTCATCCCCCTGTACCCGGCACTCACCCCCTCCCACCTGGCTCTCACCCCCCTACCCGGCACCCACCCCCCGTACCCGGCACTCACCGCCCCCCCGTACCCGGCACTCATCCCCCCCCCCCGTACCCGGCACTCATCCCCCGTACCCGGCAATCAACCCCCCCCCCGTATCCGGCACCCATTCCCCGCGTACCCGGCACTCATTCCCCCGTACACGGCACTCACCCCTCCGTACCTGGCACTCATCCCCCCGTACACGGCACTCACCCCTCCGTACCCGGCACTCATCCCCCGTACCCGGCAATCAACCCCCCCCCGTATCCGGCACCCATTCCCCGCGTACCCGGCACTCATTCCCCCGTACCCGGCACTCATCCCCCCGTACCAGGCACTCATCCCCCCCTCCCCGGCACTCACTCCCCCGTACCCGGCACTCAACCCCCCGTACCCGGCACTCACCCCCCCGTACCTGGCACAGATCCCCCCGTCCCTGGCACTCACCCCCCACCCCCCCCCACCCCACCCCCCCCCCCCCCCCCGCCGCACTCACCCCCGCATCCCCAGCATTTATCCCCCCTCCCCGGCACTCATCCCTCCGTACCCGGCACTCACACCCCGTACCCGGCACTCACCCACCCTCCCCGGCACTCTTCCCCCCCCCGTACCTGGCACCCCCCCGAATACGGCACTCACCCCCTCCCACCTGGCACTCACCCCCCCTACCCGGCACCCAATCCTGTACCCGGCACTCACCCCCCCCCGTACCCAGCACTCACCCCCCCCCACCCGGCACTCACCACCCGTACCTAGCACTCACCCCCCCGTACCCAGCACTCACCCCCCCGTACCCGGCACGCACCCCCCCCCGTACCCGGCACTCACCCTCCCGTACCCGGCACTCACCCCCCCGTACCCCGGCACTCATCCCCCCGTCCCCAGCACTCATCCCCCGTACCCGGCACTCATCCCCCCGTCCCCAGCACTCATCCCCCGTACCCGGCACTCATCCCTCCGTACACAGCACTCATCCCTCTGTACCCGGCACTGATCCCCCCGTCCCTGGCATTCACACCCCCCCCCCACCCAGCACGTATCCCCCCTCCCCGGCACTCATCCCCCCATACGTGGCACTCACACCCCATACCCGGAACTCACCCCCCCCCTTACCCGGCACTCACCCCCCTGTCCCCGGCATTCATCCCCCCATACCCGGCACTCACCCCCCTGTACCCGTCACTCAACCCCCCCCCCGTATCCGGCACTCACCCCCCGGTACCCGGCACTCATCCGCCCGTACCCGGCACTCACCCCCCCGCACCCGGCACTCATCCCCCCGTCCCCAGCACTCATCCCCCGTACCCGGCACTCATCCCCCCGTCCCCAGCACTCATCCCCCGTACCCGGCACTCATCCCTCCGTACACAGCACTCATCCCTCTGTACCCGGCACTGATCCCCCCGTCCCTGGCATTCACACCCCCCCCCCCACCCAGCACGTATCCCCCCTCCCCGGCACTCATCCCCCCATACGTGGCACTCACACCCCATACCCGGAACTCACCCCCCCCTTACCCGGCACTCACCCCCCCGTCCCCGGCATTCATCCCCCCATACCCGGCACTCACCCCCCTGTACCCGTCACTCAACCCCCCCCCGTATCCGGCACTCACCCCCCGGTACCCGGCACTCATCCGCCCGTACCCGGCACTCACCCCCCCGCACCCGGCACTCATCCCCCCGTACCGGGCACTCACTCCCCTGTACTCGGCACTCACCCCCCCCGTACCCGGCACTCACTCCCCCGTACCCGGCACTCAGCCCCCCCCCCCGTACCCGGCACTCACCCCCCCGTACCCGGCACTCACCGCCCCCCCCCCCCCCCCCCGACCCGGCACTCATTCCCCCGTACCTGGCCCTCACCCCCCCCGTACCCGGAACTCATCTCCCCTGTCCCTGGCACTCATCCCTCCCCCCCCCCTCGCCGGCACTCACCCCCCCTTCCCCGGCACTCCCCCGAAGCCCACCCCCCCCCCCGCCACACACTCACCCACACACACCTCTGCCCCCCACACACAGACTGCGGCCACGTAATCACCTCTCCTGCGGCCACCCCCCAGGCCATGACATACCTCCACGCTGGACGGCATCAACCATCAGCACCGGTTGACGCCGTTAAAAAGGTGTTTTGATTTACGCCGAAGTGACCCGTGGACTTCGGCCCATCCGGCCGGGAGAATATGGGCAGCCCCGGAGTCCATTGTCTCGCGCCCGCCCCTGCCATTCGCCGAGGCGGGCGGCGCGATTGACGCCCCGCCGACTTTTCACCCTTTGGAGAATTTGCCGGACGGCGGGGGCGGGATTTACGCCCCCCCCCCCCCCCCCCCCCCCCCCCAGCGATTCTCCGACCCGGCGGGGTGTCGGAGAATCCCGCCCCCTGTGTTCCATGGCAATGAGCATGCAGACCCTGGTCGAGACGAGAGCGGGCCCCCAGGACTGGCAGTGCCACGTGGCGCGGGAGCCTCAGGGGTTAGTTCCACTCGCACCCCTGTCCCATGGAGTAGGCTGGGGGTCAGCGGGTATCTGAAGGAGGGGAATGTGATGGGGCCCCGTGCCGGTGACTCCTGCAGGGCAGGTGCCGGAACACCGCGGTGCCTTGCTCCCCCTCCTGTCCCTGGCACATCACATGGGCAGCAGGCAGAACAGGGTCACCTCTGGGGATCCACCTAGATGTAATGTTAGGGCCCATAAGGCCAGAACAGTAGACACCAGTTAAGTTGGCACAGATTAGCGTTAGGGGCTAGGACACAAACCTGTATATATTTGTTCACATTAAACACCTGTGATAACGTTACAACCTTCCACGGTGCTCTGTCAGAAGGGTGTGAGGGGTGGGCTGCTCTGGCAGCAGAAGGGGATGCGGGGGCAGGGAAAATGGACGAACGTTGTGGATGGAGTTGGCCTGGGGACTGCAGTTCAGCCAGTGTCGTGCCCCCCCCCCCACCACCACCGCCATTGCCACCCCAGGGATTCGAAGGCACCGTGTGATGGAATGCCCAGTTCACAAGTAGGGATCACCCAGGTGGACGGTGGGAAGTGCCACCGTCAGACATCAAACGATGTGGAGCACCAGCACTCACCCCAGAGGGGATTGTTATCATCCTCCATCCCATGGGCCAGTCCGCATCTAGTACCAACCCAGCGCCCGCACCCGTACTGAAGCAGGTAGGAAACATGAAGGGGATTTCCAGTGCGGGGGTGGGGTGGGGGGGGGGGGAGCGGATGGGGGGGGGGGGGGGGGGGGGAGCGGGGGGGGGGGGGAAGGTTCGCTCTCGTCTCGACCGGGGTCTGCATGATCATGGCCATGGAACACGGGAAGTGGACCACCTCCCTCTGCGACTGGGCCACCTCCCTCTGCGACTGGGCCACCTCCCTCTGCGACTGGGCCACCTCCCACTGCGACTGGGCCATCTCCCTCTGCGACTGGGCCACCTCCCTCTGCGACTGGGCCACCTCCCACTGCGACTGGGCCATCTCCCTCTGCGACTGGGCCACCTCCCACTGCGACTGGGCCACCTCCCACTGCGACTGGGCCACCTCCCTCTGCGAGTGGGCCACCTCCCTCTGTGACTGG
Source organism: Scyliorhinus torazame (assembly GCF_047496885.1). Lineage (NCBI taxonomy): Eukaryota > Metazoa > Chordata > Chondrichthyes > Carcharhiniformes > Scyliorhinidae > Scyliorhinus > Scyliorhinus torazame. Next base: position 301,911,694 of record NC_092712.1, read on the forward strand.
GCCACCTCCCTCTGCGACTGGGCCACCTCCCTCTGCGACTGGGCCACCTCCCTCTGCGACTGGGCCACCTCCCTCTGCGACTGGGCCACCTCCCTCTGCGACTGGGCCACCTCCCACTGCGACTGGGCCATCTCCCTCTGCGACTGGGCCACCTCCCACTGCGACTGGGCCACCTCCCACTGCGACTGGGCCACCTCCCTCTGCGAGTGGGCCACCTCCCTCTGCGACTGGGCCACCTCCCTCTGCGACTGGGCCACCTCCCTCTGCGACTGGGCAACCTCCCTCGGCGACTGGGCCACCTCCCTCTGCGACTGGGCCACCTCCCTCTGCGACTGGGCAACCTCCCTCGGCGACTGGGCCACCTCCCTCTGCGACTGGGCCACCTCCCTCTGCGACTGGGCCACCTCCCTCTGCGACTGGGCCACCTCCCTCTGCGACTGGGCCACCTCCCTCTGCGACTGGGCCACCTCCCTCTGCCACTGGGCCACCTCCCTCTGAGACTGGGCCATCTCCCTCTGCGACTGGGCCACCTCCCTCTGCGACTGGGCCACCTCCCTCTGTGACTGGGCCACCTCCCTCTGCGACTGGGCCACCTCCCTCTGCGACTGGGCCAACTCCCTCTGCGACTGGGCCACCTCCCTCTGCGACTGGGCCACCTCCCTCTGCGACTGGGCCACCTCCCTCTGTTACTGGGCCACCTCCCTCTGCGACTGGGCCACCTCCCTCTGCGACTGGGACACCTCCCTCTGCGACTGGGCTATCTCCCTCTGCGACTGGGCCACCTCCCTCTGCGACTGGGACACCTCCCTCTGCGACTGGGACACCTCCCTCTGCGACTGGGCCACCTCCCACTGCGACTGGGCCACCTCCCTCTGTGACTGGGCCACCTCCCTTTGCGACTGGGCCACCTCCCTCTGCGACTGGGCCACCTCCCTCTGCGACTGGGCCACCACCCTCTGCGACTGGGCCACCTCCCTCTGCGACTGGGCCACCTCCCTCTGCGACTGGGCCACCTCCCTCTGTGACTGGGCCACCTCCCTCTGCGACTGGGCCACCTCCCTCTGCGAGTGGGACACCTCCCTCTGCGACTGGGCTATCTCCCTCTGCGACTGGTCCACCTCCCTCTGCGACTGGGACACCTCCCTCTGCGACTGGGACACCCCCCTCTGCGACTGGGCCACCTCCCACTGCGACTGGGCCACCTCCCTCTGTGACTGGGCCACCTCCCTTTGCGACTGGGCCACCTCCCTCTGCGACTGGGCCACCTCCCTCTGCGACTGGGCCACCACCCTCTGCGACTGGGCCACCTCCCTCTGCGACTGGGCCATCTCCCTCTGCGACTGGGCCATCTCCCTCTGCGAGTGGGCCACCTCCCTCTGCGACTCGGCCACCTCCCTCTGCGACTGGGCCACCTCCCTCTGCCACTGGGACACCTCCCTCTGCGACTGGGCCATCTCCCTCTGCGACTGGGCCACCTCCCTCTGCGAGTGGGCCACCTCCCTCTGCGACTGGGACACCTCCCTCTGCGAGTGGGCCACCTCCCCCTGCGACTGGGCCACCTCCCTCTGGTACCCTTCCAGTTTGTGAAGTGCAGCCTGTCATCTGCAGGTTCTCGTAGGCCTGTAGCTGGGGCATCTCGGTGATGGCGGTGAGCCCCGTTGCCCAGGCATCCTGGCGCGCTCTGTCCACATTGAAATGGGTGTATTATGCCAACTGGGTATATCGGGCATCCGTGACGGCATGGATGCACCTGTGCACCAAGGTCTGTGAAATCCCGGACAGGTCCCCACTCAATGCCTGGAAGGACCCCATGGTGTAAATCTTCAGGGCGACCGTCACCTTGACGGCCACCAGAAGTGGGTGTCCTCCCCATTTCCCCCACAGTGGCAGGTGCCATGATCCGGCACATATGTCACATTGACCCCCTGCCCAACCGGAGTCTTCAGCATGCCCAGTCCGGCAGGTCCTCGAATGACAGGCGCTGCTGGTACACGCAAAGCCTCATTCGGCGCCTCCTTTGCACCTCCTCCTCCTCGCCTGTTGGGTGGCCGGCTCTCCATCCTCACTGGCTGCCTCCTGTTCCTCTGGGGCAGGTTCCGCTGTTGCAGCTTCCTCCTCCTTGAGCAGTCGCAGCTCGTACAGCCGCAGTGCACCCCCCAGTGCTGCGGTGACTAGGAGGAAGGACTCCTTTGCTGGTTGTATTCCAATATCCATCGTCTGCAGGGGGTGAAAGGCCGACATGTTAGCAAGGTTTGTACCCCCCGTGCCCAACCAGGTACAGCGGGCCATACGATGGCGCTGGCTGGCACTGCGGACCCTGCTCCCAACATCCCCCTCCACCCCTCCCCCCCTTTCCTCGGCTCGGTAGCACAGTGGTTAGCACTGTTGCCTCACAGCACCAGGGACCCGGGTTCAATTCCCGGCTTGGATCACTGTCTGTGCGGAGCCTGCACGTTCTCCACGTGTCTGCGTGGGTTTCCTCCGGGTGCGCCGGTTTCCTCCCACAAGTCCCGAAAGACGTGCTTGTCGGGTGAATTGGGCATTCTGAATTCTCCCTCCCTGGACCCGAACAGGTGCCGGAATGTGGTAACTAGGGGCTTTTCACCGTAACTTCATTGCAGTGTTAATGTAAGCCTACTTGTGACACTGATAAAGATTATTGTTACTCCGCCGGTGCCTGGCACTGCGGAGGCCTCTGGCCCTGGAGCCCCAGCCTGGGACCTGGCAATATTCTGGCAATAGTACTGAAGACTGGTGCTCCAGAACTTGCTACACCCCTAGCCAAGCTGTTCCAGTCCAGCTATAACACTGGCATCTGCCCAGCAACGTGGAAAGTTGCCCAGATGTGTCCTGTACGCAAGAAACAGGGGGCTGGGTTCTCCGATTCTAAGTGCTGACGCCGGCATGGGAACGGTGGTGTTTTACGACCGAAAAAATGGCACACATTGGCCACCGATCCTCCGTCTGGTGGGGGGCTAGCAGGCACGCAGCGTAGAGCACCCGGCTCTGACTGTGGATATGGCCAGACAATTGGCAGGTCCGTGGCCGCGCATTCGCACGGCGGCGGCCTGCAGCGGTCCCGCCGTGCAGCATGGCGCCGGCCGCACGCAGTCCAGGCCTGCCAAATAGTGCCACCTTTGGCCATGCTCACCATCCCCGGACCACCCCTTACCACGGATCGGCTCCCCCCCCCCCGACTGTGATGGTGATGGCCCTGGACTGAGTCCGCAGCCGCCACGCCAAGTTCCCGAAAATAAATACCATGAGTGACCGACGCCGTCAGGAACTCGGCCCATAGGAGGCGGAGCATCGGGGGAGGGGCTCAGCTAACGTCCTGAGGCCGTCCCGACTGCGTATGGCGTACTCCTGGAGTACGCCGTTTTGGAGGGGGCGGAGTATCAGAAAGGCGGCACCACCCGCGATTTCGGCGCCAACGTGGGTTCTCCGGCCGATCACCAAACGTGATTTCGGCGTCAGAGACAGGGGAATCCCGCCCAGGACAAATCCAACCCAGCCAATTACCATCCTATCAGTCTACTTTCTATCTTCAGCAAAGTGATGGAAGGGGGCATCAACAGTGCTATCAGACAGCACTTACTCAGCAATAACCTGCTCACGGACACTCAGTTTGGGTTCCGCCAGGATCACTCAGCTCCTGACCTCGTTACAGCGTTGGTTCAAACATGGATAAAAGAGCTGACCTCCATAGGTGAGGTGAGAATGACTGCCTTTTACATCAGGACAGCATTTGACTGAGGATGGCATCAAGGAGCCCTAGCTAAACTGGAGTCAATGGGAGTCAGGGGGAACACTCTCCTCTGGTTGGAGTCGTACCCGGCACAAAGGAAGTTGGTTGTGGCTGTTGGAGGTCAATCATCTCAGCTCCAGGACATCATTGCAGGAGTTCCTCAGGGTAGGGTCCTCGGTCGAACCATCTTCAGCTGCTTAATCAATTACCTTCCTTTCATCTTAAAGTCAGAAGTGGGGATGTTTGCGGATGACTGCACAATGTTCAACACTATTCGTGACTCCTCAGACAATGAAGCAGTTGGTGTCCAAATGCAGAAAGACCTGGATAAAATCCAGGCTTGGACTGACAAGTAGCAAATTACATTTGTGCCACTCAAGTGCCAGGCAATGACCATCTCCCATAAGGGGGGATCTAACCATCGCCCCTTGACATTCAATGGCGGTACCATCGCTGAATCCCCCATAATCAATATCCTGGGGGTTCCACTGATCAGAAACGGAACTGGACTCGCCATATTAATACTGTGTCTACGAAGCAGGTCAAAGGCTAGGAATCCTACGGTGAGTAACTCACCCCCCCGCCCCCCCAAAAGCCTGTCCACCATCTACAAGGCACAAGTCAGGGTGCGATGGAATACTCTTCACTTGTCTGGATGAGTGCAGCTCCAACAACACTCAAGAAGCTCAACACCATCAAGGACAAAGCAGCCTGCGTGATTTCTTTCCCTGCCCCAAACATTCAATCTCTCCACCACTGACGAACAGGGGCAGTTGTGTGTACCATCTACAAGATGCACTGCCTCGGGTTCCTTCGACAGGACGTTCCAAACCCACGACCGCTACCATCTAGAAGGACAAGAGCAGCAGATACCTGGGAACCCCACCACCTGGAGGTTCCCCTCCAAGTCACTCACCACCCTGACCTGGAAATATATCGCCATTCCTTCATGGTCATTGGGGCAACATCCTGCAACCCCCTCCCTAGCAGCACAGTGGGTGTACCTACACTTCAAGGGCTGCAGCGGTTCAAGAAGGCAATTCACCACCACCTTCTGAAGGGCAACTGGGGATGGGCAATAAATGCTGGCCTCGTCAGAGATACCCACGTCACATAAATGAATTTAAAAAAAAACGATTGGCACCTCCTCAGTGTCCACTAATACTAATAATAATTATTACTAATATTTTACATATCTCCTTCCTAATCTCACTCATCACTGATGGACAATGTAATCAAACAACACCCTACTCACCAATATCCAGTTTAGACTCTTCCTGGTTTCCTCAGCTCCAGACATTGTCACATCCACGATCCAAACATGGACAAAAAGAGTTAACTCCGAGAGAAGAGGTAAGCATAACTGGCCTTGATAACAAGGCAGCACGTGGCTGAGTGTAGCATCAACGAGAATTTGCTCAGAAGTAAAACCCTCCACTTATTGTAGCCGTACCTGTCACTGAAGCAAGGGATCACGGGTACCTCCGTTGCTCTTCTTCCTGTAGTGCCATAAGGTCCGCCTGGGAGACAGACAGATTCTCAGTTTAAGCATCTCATGTGAAGGAGGCAGTGCTGCACTGTGGTGTCAGCCAAGATGTTATGTTCAAACATCTGGACTGGGATTTGAACGCACAACCATCTGACTCAGAGGCGAAAATGCTCTCTGCTGAGAAACAGAACTAAAAAACGGTGAGGTGGTAAAAGGGGGACAACATTCACGTCAACACTATCCTTCAAGTAAAACCAAATAAATTCTTATATAGAACAAGAAAGAATCTGCTGGTGAGGAAGTTGTTATATCCAACACTAGATGAGCAATATACCTGAAATCTATAACCCCTGAAATCTTTATATCTCTTTTGTATCCAAGTTCTACGTTTTTTTCCTTGTATGGCACATCTGTGGAAACAGCTTTAATCCTGCCGCCCTCTTAAGATCATTCCATTATTGTTCTCTATTTTATTGCAGGACATCCATTCGAGCGGCCGTGAAAGTATTGCTTTACTTCTATTTACGTAAGATTATGCTGTTTTAAAAAAAATACCCCTTCGTTTTATGTCCGATAAAACATAAACGGATTTCCCTCTTGTAAATGTGCTAATCATTTCTGTAATATGAATGAAGCTCAACGTATACTGTTCATTTTCCATAAACTACAAGGTCAAGTGGTTAATTTCTAGTTGTTGAGATAAAAATTAACATAATTTGATTCAATTCGCTATTGAATGACTTGTTACTATGAGGAAATGGGGGCAATTCCCTGCTAGGTTCAATACAAAAGCTTTCAATTTTCACTTTGGCCAAAAAATGACTTAAGCAAATCCCACGGGACAGACCCCTCAAAATCACAACAGTACTTAATTTAAATTGTAAGTTGAGTGCTTATCTTGTGAAACAAATTTGCAATTATGCATGGGTTACATGATCATGCTTTCTGTTTTTTATTAGCTAATTGGTCCGAGGAGCAATGAGTGCTAATAACCCTTTATGGCCAGTTTCCCATTGCCGTTTGAATGTAAGCATTTGTTTCCAAAAGGAGGTGGGACTTAACATTGTTGTTATCAAATTAATTTTGAAATAACACTGACAGGATTATGAAATACATGAGTTGGAAAGTGGCATTTGATTCTCATCAGCCAGAAGTTTATGGCAATTTTATCTGCATAGGGGAAACTCATCACAGAGTATTTGATGTTCCTCTGCACAGCTGACCAGCCACCATTCAGTAGACAAACTTTCCACGTCGACTCACCATTCCAGGTAAGCAAGTATTCCATATAGGCGAGCATTCCAGATTGTGGTTTGTTATTGTTTGCTATTTACAGCACAGAAGGAGGCCATTCGGCCCATCCTGTCTTGCACCGGCTCCCAAAAGAGCAACCCAGATAGTCCCATTCCCCAGCTCTATCTCCGTAGCCCGCTAAATTAACCACTTTCAAATATATATCCAGCTCTCTTGTGAAATCTCCTCCGGAATCCACCTCCACTATTGATGTCAAGCTGACAAGTCTGTAGTTTCCTGGGTTATCCTTTGCCCGTTTCTTAAACAACAGGATACCACTCCAAGTAGACTCACATTCCAGCAATGTTAACATTCCATGCAGAATATCATAGAATCATAGAATCCCTACAGTGCAGAAGGAGGCCATTTGGCCCATCAAGCCTGCACCGACTGTCCAAAAGAGCACCCTAGCCACGCCCACTCCCCTGCCCCATCCCTGCAACCATGTAACCTAGCCGACACATCTTTGGGCACTAGGGGGTAGTTTAGCGTGGCCAGTCTACCTCACCTGTACATATTTGGACTGTGGACTAACATTCCAAGCAAAATAACATTCCAGGTATGCTAACATTCCAGGTAGACTAGCATTTCAAGTAGGATAACATTTCCAAGTGGGCCAATATTCCAGGTAGGCTAACATTCCAAGTAGGCTAACATTCCAAGTCGACTCACATTCCAGATATGCTAGCATTCCATCTAGAATATACTAAAATTCCAAGTAGATTAACATTCCAGGTAAGCTAACATCCCAAACAGACTAACATTCCAAGTATACCAACATTCCAGGTATGCTAACATTCCAGGATCAGATCTATGCTCTACAGTCCTGACACATCCCACCATGAATGGTGGTGGACAATTAAACAACTCACTGGAGGAAGAGGTTCCACAAATATCCCCATTCTTATTGATGGAGGAGCTCAGCGCATGTGTACAAAAGATGAGGCTGAAGCATTTGTAACAATCTTCAGCCAGAAGTGCTGAGTGGATGTTCCATCTCAGCCGCCTCCGAAGGTCCCCAGCATCAGAGGTGTCAGTCAATTCGATGCACTCCATTTGATATCAAGAAACGGCTGAAGGCACTGGATACTGCAAATGCTATGGGCCCTGACAATATTCCGGCAATAGTACTGGCGACTTGTGCTCTAGAACTTGCTACGTCCCTAACCACAGTACAGCTACAACACTGGCATTTACCCAGCAATGTGGAGAAATATCCAGGTATATTCTGTACACAAGAAACAGAATAAATCCAACCCGGCCAATTACTAGCCCATCAGTCCACTACCTAAGTGAAGTAAGGGGTCATGAGCGTGCTATCAAGCGGAACACACTCAGCAATAACCTGCTCGCGACGCTGAGTTTGGGTTCCGTCAGGGTCACTCAGCTCCGAACCTCATTACAGCCTTGGTTCAGAGATGGACAAAAGAACTGAATGCAGAGGTGAGGTGAGAGTGACTTCACTTGACATCAAGACAGCCTTTGACTGACTATGACATCAAGGAGCCCTAGCAAAACGGAGTTAATGGGAATCAGGAGGAAAATCTTCTGCCAGTTGGAGTTATACCTGGCACCGAGGGAAATGGTTGTGGTGGTTGGAGGTCAATCATCTCAGTTCCAGGACATCACTGCAGGAGATCCTCAGGGTAGTGCCCTAGGCCCAACCATCTTCAGCTGCTTCATCAATGACCTCAATTCTAGCAGAAGGTCAGAAGTGTGGATGTTCTCAGATGACTGCACAATGTTCCGCACCATTCGCGGCTTCTCAGATACTGAAGCAGTCCATGTCCAAATGCAGCAAGACCTGGACAATATCCAGGCGTGGGCTGATGAGTAACAAGTAACATTTGTGCCACACAAGTGCCAGGCAATGACCAACTCAATCAAGAGGATCTAACCATCGCGCCTTGATATTCAAGGGCATTGTCATTGCTGAATCCCCAGTTAACATCCTGGGAGTTACCATTGACCAGAAACTGAACTGGATTTTCTATATAAATCCTGTGGCTACAAGAACAGGTCAAAGGTTTGGAATCCCGCGGTAACTCACCTCCTGACCCCCAAACCCTGACCACCATCTGCAAGGCACAAGTCAGGAGTGGAAGAGAGTATTCTCCACTTACCTTCTGGTGACCGGGAACTCCTGCGCTCCTTCATGGAATGGAGCGGAATCTGCCGTCCTCTGGTGCAGCCACTCGTGGATTCCCACCAGCGCGGCACCATGCAGTTGAAGCTCTCAGCCATGGAAGTCATGCCCGCAGCCAAGGAGTGGGCATTTCCTGCCATGCAGTGCACGTCCTGCACCAAGGTCTCAACCCCCCGCAGTATTGGCATCATTGAGTTGGACTGACGGCACCATCTCCTCGGAGGGAAGGCGATTGGACTCCTCCAATGGCCTTGCAGTCCGAGGAGGGATGCAACCAAAGCTTGTGTTTGGTCCCACATATGAAGGGTTAAGAACTGAGGAGGCAGGACTTCAGCTGATAGTCCTTGCAGCTCGACACTACCAGGTCTTATCATTATATTTATGTTCTTTTATGTTCATCTTAGTCAGAAATAGTTTTTGTCAATACGTAATAAAAATGTTTAGAACTGTGATATGTTGTAAATGATCACGTGGAAGATGGGGGGGGGATTCTCCAATAATGGGGCTATGTCCCCACTCCCGCGAAAAAACGCAGGCGAATCACTCCGGACTTTCCTGAAGAAAGTCCGGAGCGATTCACTTACCTAAAGGGGACTAGCAGGAGGCCACATAGCTCCGGCTGCCGATTGGGGGCCCTGCACTTCCGGTCGGGGGTCCATGCATGCGCACGCCAGCGGCCTGCAGCGGCCGCCCCGCGCGGCGTGGCGGACCCACACCGCGGACCGGCACCAAGAAGATAGGCCCCCGAGATCGCGAGAGCCCATGGGTCGGTGGCCTCCGATCGGTAGCCGGGCCGTCCTGGAGGCCCTCACCCCCCCCCCGGTGAATGATCCCTCCGCCCCCCACCAGGGCGGCCGCAGACTGAGGCCGCAGCCGCCATGCCGAGTTCCGGACGGGTGGGACCATGAGAAAACCACGCCGTCGGGAACTCGGCCCGCTGCACTTGGTGAATCGCCGCGGGGTCCTCTTTCAATGTCCCCCGACTGGCACCACATCGACCACGCGATTGGCAGCAATTCTCCGGGTAGCGGCATCGGACCCGATCTCGGGTGTGATGCCCATTTTCCGCCCCCGGGCCGATCGCGATTTCGGCGCGGAGGCTCGGAGAATCGTGCCCCATGGGGTAATGAGTTAAATGACTATTTTTTTCTATCCCATCTCTGGCTCTCAAGGTCAACAGAAAACCTTTTTGATGTATTTGAGAGTGATAACCCTGTTCAGCTTTATCAACGCAGCTGATAAACAGCTTATCATAAAATAAAAGCATTTTACTAAGAGTGAATCTGAGGAATCAGATTTTAAATGACTGAAATTACTTTAAAAAAATTATACAGAACCATTTATTAGTTTCATTGGTAAACAACAGTACGTTTCTTAGTAAATTATAAATTCTTAGTACACTGTACCTTCGCCAGTCTGGAACGCTTGGGACAATATCAATTCTGGACTTCAGAATTCTCTTCAGAACGTCTTTAGAATGCCTAATCCCCGAGTGTGAACCTGAAAACACTATGGATATACATATTTACTGGAATAAATAAAATAGTAATAAAATATGATAAAGCTATAATAAAAATTGTTTTACTTATCCAAATACTGTATCATCCATGTTTCCACTACCAAAGTACTGTACTAAAACACGAGTTGCTTGAGTCTGCGCAAAAAACCTTCTGGACAACTGGTATTTCTGAACAATAAATTTCTGGACTAGTGAGGTTATGGTGTATATTTAAATGCCTTATTTTGCCCAGTGCATTAGGAATAACCCAATCAAGCCAACACAAACCAACAGAATAAATGGTAGCCATTCAGTCGCTCATTCCTCAGGGCAAAGTCTTATTTAAAACAGCCTGATTTAAATTTTCAAACAATGCTTGGCAGTTAACTGTCAGTCACCTTTGATTGGTGTGTTTACCATGGCACCGCTTCTAACAATCAGAGTCCACTTGCCAACCAATAAACACTCTCTTCTCACATGGTGTAAAGTTGTAGTTTCCCCTAACATTGGTTTACCTGTGATTGTCCTGATGAGTGCAAGACGAAAAGCTTTGACAAAACATATTTTTTCAGCAATACTCAACACAAAGTCATTGCTTTACCTGGATTTTTAAAATAATCGTATGTTTGTTAATTTTACTCGTGAGCTAATTTTTACAAATTAAATGTTTGTGCTAATTGCGGGAAGAGATTTTAATACTGGAGAATAGAACTCCTCCCATTTCAAGCACTCAATGTCAGTATCAACTCCCAGGTGAGCGATAGACAAATAGAAAAGCCCCATCTACACTGCCCCCACAAAGTGCAGCAGCCCCATCAGCACTCCTAATATAACAAAGTAATATATTTTCTCTTTCCATATCATTCGCTGAATGACTCGTAATTTGTGACTAAGGATAGCTTTTCGTGGTGTTTGAGAACACTCCCAACTCATTTGACACAGCAAGCGAAATGGCCCCACAGACCCAGAAGACCGTAGGCTGCTCTCCCTTTGGCGAGGGAGCTGACTGGTGATGATTTAACCTGAGGGTCACCACACCTCAGGCGAGGAGCAATGTTGAGAAGGCGGGGGCCTTCATGAGTAACTTTGGCCGGTACGGAAATTGACCCTGAACTGTTGGCGTCGCTACGCAAAACAAACCAGCCACCCGGCCAACTGAGCTGACCGAGCTAATAAACGTTTATAAAATATTTAATATTGACAAAATCCAACCTAGAAGTTTCACCACCAATTACTGAGGAAAAATTGAACAACTGACAGAGCAGAAGTAACCTTTCACAAAAATAAGAACAGAAAATACTGGAAGTGCTTAGTGGGTCAGGCAATCTGTAGAGAGAGAAACAGAATTAACCTTCTTGATCAGTGGGCAGCACATTAGCACAGTGGATAGCACAGTTGATTCACAGCGCCAGGGTCCCAGGTTCGATTCCCGGCTTGGGTCACTATCTGTGCGGAGTCGGCACGTTCTCCCTGTGTGTGCGTGGGTTTCCTCCGGGTGCTCCGGTTTCCTCCCACAGTCCAAAGATGTGCAGGTTAGGTGGATTGGCCATGATAAATTACCCTTAGTGTCCAAAAAAGAAAACATTGCTGGGGTTACTGGGTTGCGGGGATGGGGTGGAGGCATGGGCTTGTGTAGGTTGCTCTTTCGGAGAGCCGGTGCAGACTCGATGGGCCGAATGGCCTCCTTCTGCACTGTAAATTCTATTACAAATCTATTATAAATCGTTGATTTGGTTCTAATGCAGGAGCTATTTTGCCTTTGTGTGATAATGTACAACAGGCGATAGCGAGGCCATTGCAAGGCCATTATCCTGAATCATTGACTCTGTTTCCCTCACCACAGATCCCCGAACTTCTGGCTATTTCGAGCATTTTATCTTTCTATTTCAGATTTCCAGCAGCTGCAGTATTTTGCTTTATTTGGAAAAAAATCTTTCCTCCCCTATCATCAGTTTTCTCACTATTTCTAAAGATTTGTAGATGGGTTAATATTCAAAGAACCTATGGTTACCCTGCTGTGCTTTTTCTGCCTGGCCGTTCTTGACAACATGGGCGAAATTCTCCGTTATCAGCGGAAAGTCCGCCGATCGGCGCAAAAAATGGCGCAAATCCGACTTGCGTCACGTCGGAAAAATGGGTCGAAAGTCTCCGGCCCGAAATGGGCTAGCAGCGACGTAACGGGATCCGCGCTTGCGCAGTGGTTCACGCCGTGCAGCGTCATACGCGCCGCACGGCGTGACGGCTCATAAGGCCGCGCTGCTCCCCCCCACCCGACCGGAACACCCGACCGCAACACCCGACTGGATGGCTGGCCGCCGCTCAGCCCCGAGGTTCAAGTCACGGGATGTGGAGGCGCTCCTGGACGCGGTGGAGCAGAGGAGGGACGCCCTGTATCCCGGGCACAGCCGCAGAGTTGCCCCACGCCACAGCCGGCGTCTGTGGAGGGAAGTGGCAGAGGCCGTCACCGCTGCGGCCCTGACACCACGGACAGGCACCCAGTGCCACAAGAAGGTGAACTACCTCGTCAGAGCAGGCAGGGTGAGCCTCCCCCATATCCCCCCCTCCCCCATATCCCCCCTCCCCCATATCCCCCTCCCCCATATCCCCCCTCCCCCATATCCCCCATATCCCCCCTCCCCATATACCCCCTCCCCCATATCCCCCCTCCCCATATCCCCCCTCCCCCATATCCCCCTCCCCCATATCCCCCCTCCCCCATATCCCCCCATATCCCCCTCCCCCATATCCCCCCTCCCCATATCCCCCCACCCCCATATCCCCCCTCCCCCATATCCCCCATTTCCCTCCCTCCCCATATCCCCCTCCCCCATATCCCCCATATCCCCCCCTCCCCCATATCCCCCATATCCCCAAGTGAATCCAGCCCTAACCTTAACCTCTGCAATGCACGCGCAACCGATGGCGTGCATCCATATACCTGCCTAACAGTGTTGCCTTTTACCCCTGCCACCCCCCCGCCCCACAGGATAAGCGCGCACACAACACTAGGGAGCATGTGAGGACTGGAGGAGGCCCCACTGATGAGAGGCCACTGACCGTACACGAGGAAAGGGCCCTGGAACTGGCTGGCGGACCTGAGGACCGGGAGGTTGCTGATGCAGAGGTCGGGGGCGTAGTAGCAAGTGAGCCACCGACAGCCCGTCCCCATATCCCCCCTCCCCTATATCCCCCTCCCCCATATCACCTCATCACTGCCTGATGTCTAACCATGCATGCTTCATTGTGTATCGCAGGACCAAACATCCAGGCACCCATCCCCGCAGATGCAGACCGCCCGCAGGATGCCCCTCGGAGGCCACGGGAGACGGAGAGACCCGGACCCTCCAGCATGCGACGCCCGCAGGATGCCCCTCGGAGGCCACGGGAGACGGAGAGACCCGCACCCTCCAGCATGCGACGCCCGCAGGATGCCCCTCGCACACCACGGGAGACGGAGAGACCCGCACCCTCCAGCATGCGACACCCGCAGGATGCCCCTCGGAGGCCACGGGAGACGGAGAGACCTGGAGCAACAGGGAGACGACACGCCCGTCACGTGCGGGAGCGACCACCCAGCAACAAGGGGGGCAGCCACAGGCCCCCGTCACATCCGAGCCAGGACACCACTACCCAGGACACCCCTACCCGGGACACCACTACCCGGGACACCACTACCCAGGACGCCAATACCCAGGACACCACTACCCGGGACACCACTACCCGGGACACCACTACCTGGGACACCACTACCCGGGACACCCCTACCCGGGACAGCACTGCCCAGGAAGACGAAATACCGGACAGTGACTCAGAGTGGATGGGTGGAGACGAACCCCCACCCCAAAGTGCCATGGACTCAGAGTGGGACGAAGAGCACGACACAACGCCACTGCTGTCACCAACACCCTCCACCATCGCTAAAACACTCACCTCGGTTGGGCACTTTAGTGATGAGGCGTCTGGTACACTCACTGGTGCGCACAACACAGCCGTCCCGGTACAGCAGGTGGAGGTAGGAGCAGCAGAGGGGCGGGGCGGTCGGAGGGCAGCCCAGCCCAAGCGAACATCTGCCGCCCAGATGGATCCCGGGTTCCTGGAGTTACCACACCCACACATAGATCCGATGCAACCACCGACCCGGAGACGAGCGAAGAGGGTGACGGGCGGCTTGGGGCTGCTGCAGTCGCAGGTGGAGGAGTCCACCCGCGTCCAGGAGCTGGGAGTGGTGCCGGTCATGCGTGCCACCCAAGCTGACACCGCACGGGTGGCGTCCACGGTGGAGGCAATGGGTGCGACGGTGTCAGACATGGGGAACGGTTTGCGAGGCCTGGGGCTTTCCGTGCAGGCGGCGTCTGTGGCCCAGGAAATGGCTGCCCTCTCACAGGAGGCATGAGCCAGTGCCAGCGCCAGATGGCAGAGGCGCTCAACGTCATAGCCCAGTCTCTGCAGGCCATGGCCCAATCTCAGCAGGCCATGGCCCAGTCTCTGCAGGCCATCGCTGAGGGCATCGGCGCCAGTGGCCATGTGCGAGCCGGCATCGCACTGTCACAGACAGGGTTTGCCAACCCCCTGGGCTCCATGGCTGCAAACCTGCAGACCCCTGTCGATACCAGCACGGGCCTCCAGGACTGGCAGCGCCAGATGTCGGGGGGGCGTCGGATGGCCAGTCCGTTCGCATCCCCCACCCATGTAGAGGCATGGGGGCCATCGGGCACCCCGAGGGAGGAGGAGGTGGTGTGGTCCGTCCCGGCTCCCCCATGTAGGGGAGGTCCCGGTACACCGTGACACCTCGGACTCCCCCCCTTCCGTCCCAGGTGCATCGGGTGGGCAACGGGCCGCAGCCTGGCCCATCTAGGCCAGGACGCCCCAGGAAACGGCCGCCAAAGGGATCCCGTGTCAGAGGGCAGGAATCACAGGAGTCCACCTCCAGTTCTGCTGTACCGTCTGGGGAACCACGTAGACGTAGTCAAAGGGCCCGTAAGGCCAAACAATTAGACACTGAGTAAGTTGGCACGGGTGCAGGGCACAGATGAGTTTTAGGGGCTAGGGCACGTGCATGAACCCCTTTGGTTATTAAAGTCAATGTTACACCTACAGAAGCTGCCTTTGTGCTCTGTGCAAAGCGTGCGGGGGTGTCATGTACGTTGAGCGCAAGTGTGTGTGTGAGGGGTGGTCTTACCTCAGCCCCAGGTGAGTCTGCCCCCTTCCCCCTGGGCCGCCATCAACATCCCCCGGGCAGAGGACTGGACCGTGCGCTGCAGTGTCACAGCCGCATGCAGGGATGGTCCGTTTGGATGGTGGTACTGTGGCCATGGGTCAGACATAGTCCAACGATGTAGAGCCAGGAGCTCACCGCAGGGCGGGTTGTCATCATCCTCCATGGCCTGCAATAGACACGCGTCCACCCGCAACTGTGTGAGCCCGGCCCGTTGTGCCGCAGGTGGATCGGCAATGGGGGGGGGTGGTGTGCATGCGGGTGGGGTGGGTGGGGTTGGGGAGGGGGGTGAGGGTGCTGGGTGTGTGGATGGGTGGGGGGTGTGGGTGGTCGGCTGTTGCCATGGTGTGCGGTCTGTGGCCATACTACCCGATTCCCACGCCCATCTAGTCAGTGAAGCGGGCGTCTATCAGTCTGTCCCATGCCCGCTGGGCCAGCCGGTAACGGTGGACAGCCACCCGCCTGTGTCTACACCATCTGCCCTGACCATTACCCCCATCCCCCTCATCTGGGGAGGTCTGCGCCTCTTCCTGCTGCTCCTCCACTCCGCCCTCCTCTGCCTGCGGCACATCGCCCCTCTGCTGGGCTATGTTGTGCAGGACGCAGCACACCACAATGATGCGGCCGACCCTATCTGACCGATACTGGAGGGCGCCCCCAGAGAGGTCCAGGCACCTGAAACGCATCTTCAGCACGCCAAAGCACCTCTCTATCACTCCCCTTGTCGCTACATGGGCATCATTGTAGCGGTTCTCCGCCTCATTGCGTGGCCTCCGTATAGGCGTCATCAGCCACGATCGCAATGGGTAGCCCCTGTCGCCCAGCAACCAGCCCCTCAGCCGGGGATGGCGTCCCTCGTACATGCCGGGGATGGATGACCGCGACAACACGTATGAGTCGTGTACACTGCCTGGGTAACGGGCGCAGACTTGCAGGATCATCACGCGGTGGTCGCAGACCACCTGTATGTTCATCGAATAGGTCCCCTTCCTATTAGTGAACACGGCCCTGTTATCTGCAGGTGGCCGCATGGCGACGTGCATCCCATCGATCGCGCCCTGGACCATGGGGAATCCGGCCACGGCAGAGAAGCCCACGGCCCGGGCATCTTGGCTGGCCCGGTCCACGGAGAAACGGATGTAGCGGTGCGCCATGGCATATAGGGCATCTGTTACTGCCCGGATGCACCGATGCACCTATGTCTGCGATATGCCGGACAGGTCCCCACTCGGTGCCTGGAATGACCCCGCTGCATAAAAGTTCAGGGCCACCGTAACCTTGACGGACACGGGGAGAGGGTGTCCCCCGCCAGTGCCACGCGGTGACAGGTGTGCCAGCAGGTGGCAGATGTGTGCCACGGTTTCCCGCCTCATCCGGAGTCTCCTCCTGCATTCCCGGTCCGAAAGGTCCTCGTATGACTGCCGGGGCCGGTACACACGGGGCGCCCTCGGGTGCCTCCGTTGCCGTGGGGCCGCGACGTCCTCCTCCCCCTCCTCGTCCTGTCGGTCAGGTGTCCCTCCAGCCTGGGCGGCTGCCGCCTGTCCCTCTGCGGCAGCCTGCGCCGCCTCTCTGGCACACTCCTCCTCCTCCTCCTACTCATCCAGGGCAACATGGACATTAGCGGCTGCCGCCACGGCGGCCAACATCGCTGGATGATCGGAAAACATGACGGCCTGGTGGGGGGGAGGGGAACGACGACATGTCATCATTGCCCATATCCCCTCCTCCCCCGAGCCAGGTGGCATGGACCGCATGGGTCCAACTGTTGGAGGCTGGCACCTGGCCAGGTGGACCAACTCACTTGCCCTCGCATCCCCCTCCCCGGCACGGACCCCCCATCCCCCTCCCCGGCACGGACCCCCCATCCCCCTCCCCGGCACGGACCCCCCATCCCCCTCCCCGGCACGGACCCCCCCCCAACCTCCACCCCGGCACGGACCCCCTCCCCAACCTCCACCCCGGCACGGACCCCCCCCCAATCTCCACCCCAGCACGGACCACCCCCAACCTCCACCCCGGCACGGACCCCCCCCCAACCTCCACCCCGGCACGGACCCCCCCCCAACCTCCACTCGGCACGGACCCCCTCATCCCCCTCCCCGGCACGGACCCCCCCCAGCCTCCACCCCGGCACGGACCCCCCCCCAACCTCCACCCCGGCACGGACCCCCCCCCAACCTCCACTCGGCACGGACCCCCTCATCCCCCTCCCCGGCACGGACCCCCCCCAGCCTCCACCCCGGCACGGACCCCCCCCCCCAACCTCCACCCCGGCACGGACCCCCCATCCCCCTCCCCAACATGGACCCCCCATCCCCCTCCCCGGCACGGACCCCCCCCCCAACCTCCACCCCGGCACAGACCCCCCCCCCCCAACCTCCACCCCGGCACGGACCCCCCCCCAACCTCCACCCCGGCACGGACCCCCCCTCCCAACCTCCACCCCGGCACGGACCCCCCCCCCAACCTCCACCCCGGCATGGACCCCCCCCCAACCTCCACCCCGGCACGGACCCCCCCCAACCTCCACCCCGGCACGGACCCCCCCCCCAACCTCCACCCTGGCACGGACCCCCCCCCAACCTCCACCCCGGCACGGACCCCCCCCCAACCTCCACCCCGGCACGGACCCCCCCCCAACCTCCACCCCGGCACGGACCCCCCCAACCTCCACCCCGGCACGGACCCCCCATCCCCCTCCCCGGCACGGACCCCCCATCTCCCTCCCCGGCACGGGCCCCCCCCAACCTCCACCCCGGCACGGACCCCCTCCCGGCACTCCCCCGGAGCCCAGCCTACTCTAACTCTAACCACCCCCCCCCCCCCCCCCCCCGCCGCACACACACAACCCGAGACACACCTCTCCTCACGCATTCAGACTGCGGCCACGCCATCGCCTGCCCAGAGCCAACCCCCCAGGCCGTCACTCACCTCCACGCTGGTCGGCGTGAGCCTGGAGCACCGGGTCACGCCGATGAAAAGGAGGTTTAATTTACGTCGACGTGAACGGTCATCACGTCGACGGGACTTCGGCCCATCCGGAAGGGAGAATATCGGCAGGCCGAAAATCGGCTGCCTTGCGCAGACCCGTGACATTCTCCGACGGCAGCGGCGACATTAACGCCCCACCGACTTTTCTCCCTTCGGAGACTTCGGCAACCGGCGGGGGTGGGATTCACGGCGGCCAACGGAGGGTCAGAGAATGACGCCCCATGTGTCAATTGTTGAGAGCAACACAGTCCAGCACTTTCTACAGTCCATACTAAATGTTGACAAGTATGCACTTCCACCAGGCATCGCTGGCTAGTGTCACAGCAAAATACTGCGGATGTTGGAATCTGAAACGAAAACAGAGAATGCTGGAAAAACACATCAGGTCTGACAGCATCTGTGGGGAGAGAAAACAGCGTTAATGTTTCGAGTCTGTCTGACTCTTCTGCAGAACTAAAGAGAGGGAAAAATGTGTTGGATTATATACTGTATAAGAGGGGGTGGAACAGCTGGAAGAGTGACCAGTGGGAGCTGGGAGAGAGTGCAACAAAGAGGCAGAAACGTTTAAAAACAAGTGGCAGATGGCCCGGTGGGGGAGGGGGAGGGACTGTTTTTTGATCGGAACTAAAAATGTTTGGAATATTAAAAAAAAGGTTAAGATGGAGGAGAAAAGTCACAGTCTAAAGTTGTTGAAATTAATGTGGAGCCCTGACGACTGTAATGTTCCAAATCAGAAAGTGAGGTGCTGTTCTTCCAATTTGTGTTGGGTTTCACTGGAGCACTGCGGCAGGCCAATGATGGACATGTGGGCATGGGAGCAAGGGGCTGAGTTAGTGATCAGGTTTAGGAATCTTGCTCATCTTTGTTTTGCTGGGAACATCCTGATCTGCTGAGCTCAGTTGTTCACTGGGCAGTCATGACTCTTGGGGAGCCTTTGCAAGCAACATTTTAAAACTGTACAAATGAATTAATATGATACACATGATCACAATAATAATGCTAATCCTTCACGTCGACATGGCATCAATGTAGAAGTAGATATGTCAGTCTTGCAAGAGATGAAATCCTAAAGGATATGGTCAGGGAGTTAAATATTCCCTCCAGCTACTAATGCATTAAACGTTAAATATTTACATAAAAAGACAATCAGCACTCTTTTCTCATGCTGTTTATATTGTTGTTCCCTTTGAGATTGGTATTCATCTGTCCTGATGAGTCCAAGGTGAAAAGCCTCAAATGCACTTTCTTTTTTTTGTGATACATAGAAAGCATTAAATCAAATGCTATTCAATAAATATATATGAATACATTTGGCAATGGGCAAATAATTATTTGAACATAAAATATGATTCTTCATAAAACAAAGAAGTGCTGAACTTCCATGGTCACACTGATTAACCATGCCCTTGGTACAACAGTAGCTGAGCTATATATAGAACTCACTATCTTATGTAGCTGCATCTGAGAGGGAGCAGAGGTGAAAGCCAGGTTGTCTGCGTCAATACTTCTGAGGCTGACATTCCAGTTCTTCTTTGGGCTAAAACACGTGACAACATATTTCTGGAAAGTTGAGTCTCTGTTGCCCACGGTCTCCCACACTGTTGTTCTAGGGCTTGTGTCACTTAAAAAGAATGCTACACATCCCAGATATTCCAGGCTGCAGAACTGATGTCTGGACTTCATGGGAATGTTTAAACACCACAATTATTGTGAGCCATTAACGTTTTTTTTTGTTGCTTTTGGGTTATTTGTCCTGGCAGCATTGTCTATTTTTCTATGTCGGGGTGTGGGGGGGGGAGGGTTCCATTGCCACTGCCATTAGAAGCACAATTAATCTATCATGCCGTTTGAAACACTGTCGCGGCGTAACTGAAGGCGCCACACTGTGTGAAACAGCATGGCATGTTCTGAACTGTGGGGAGCTGTAAGAAAAAAATTTAGTGTCACACCACACAGGAGCCAAGCAGGATCAAAGAACTTATGGATCTGAAGATAATGTTAGGCCCTGCAAATTTCCCTACAAAATATATTTTTCTTTGGTCCTGAGGAATATTATTGCCCCTTAATAACACTGCTGAGAACACACCAGTCTTTGGTGTGACCTGGAAAGGCTCACTAATAATGCTGCCCTGTCCCTCTGCACTGCTCACAGAGTCAACCACCACATTTTATTCTCATTTTCCTTTCACTTGACCCGAACCAGAAAACACAGAATAAAACCCCCACATCAATTGGGTGTTCCTGTTATGTCCGAGGGGATCAAAATGAAGACGAAGGGGTTGATTCTGCGTGAACACGAGGAGTAGATGCAACAGTTCTTAATGCGGTGTCCCGCTAGAAATGAATTTGTTAATGATGAGGGGGGAAAGAGAGAGAGCAGTGGGAATCAGGATAGAGGAAGTCTTTACTAATTAGCCTAATTTTAAATCGGTGTTGGGTAACATTTTATTCTCCTCACCACCCCCTCGGTTTTCTGCTCTCTATTCATAAGTGTCTCTATTCTACTGTATTTTTAGTAGGCCACAATATTGTAGCCATTGGCCATCCCTTGGTACATAGAGTACATAGAACATACAGTGCAGAAGGAGGCCATTCGGCCTATCGAGTCTGCACTGACCCACTTAAGCCCTCACTTCCACCCTATCTCCATAACCCAATAACCCCTCCTAACCTTTTTGGACACTAAGGGCAATTTAGCATGGCTAATCCACCTAACCTGCACGTCTTTGGACTGTGGGAGGAAACCGGAGCACCCGGAGGAAACTCACACAGACACGGGGAGAAAGTGCAGACTCCGCACAGACAGTGACCCAGCGGGGAATCGAACCTGGGACCCTGGCGCTGTGAAGCCACAGTGCTATCTACTTGTGCTACCGTGCTGGCACCTCAGTGGCAGCAGGCAATTCCATTACGGGGGGGGGGGGGGGGGGGGTGCACCACAGAAACCCCCCAGTCCACGCCTCTGCTCAATGTCCACGCAGAGAATTGCGCCCCAGGGACAGCGGGGAAACTGATGGGCCATGGCATCGCTGAGTGATTCCCCCCTCACCTCATTTGAGAAACTGAGCTCACCATTCTTGCTCACTACCCCTGGACCACATGAAGGCCACCGCTGGCTGCCCAGCTGTGAAGTCAAGTTTGGTAACCCTTCAAAATCTGCATCTCCTTTGCTGAATGCGTTCCCGGTTTGTAAAGTTTAACAATGTCGGGGGTGGGAAATGATACATGATGGGACCATTTTACTCAGTAACTACAGGAGGCGAGGACATAGACATAGACATAGAACATACAGTGCAGAAGGAGGCCATTCGGCCCATCGAGTCTGCACCGACCCACATTAATCCCTCACTTACACCTTATCCCCGAAGGAGAAAGGTGTAAATCAGTGCAAATGGCCCCTTTTTAATCAGTGCATCAATGTTAAGGTGGCTGAACTTTAAAAAAGTGCAAAGGACAAGCACATAAGCCAGAAATTGAACGACAATGGAGAATGTTCCACTTTCACCAGAACTAAAAGTCCGCCAAAGCAATCAGGAACACACGGCTTCGTATTCTGGCCATCAATTACAAAGAAAAGCAGACTGTGGCTACGAATTTGACCTTGAATGTTTCTTTGTTCATTTCAAGAAGGTATTTTAAGAAGTTGGCCAAGCTTTATCTTTCGAAACCTCTGCCGTTTTAACTTGCTAGACGTTATGTAAGAGAGGATCAGGCAGGAGTACCCACATTGTAACAGGGCAAAGGTTCAGCGCACAGCCGCACCGAATGGCAACACAGCAGACTATCTCACATGTCAACATGTCACCCCAGCCACTCGCTGCTAACCGTGGCCCCTGTCTGACCCGTGACTGCAGGAGTAATTTATGGGTCTGCCGTCGAGAAAGGAATCACATAAACACAGACAGTTTAAAGTCTCGCATGGTTGTCAGATAGCATTATGGAGGTAAGGACAGCTAACTCAGAGGAGTATGTTGTGCCCTTGTCTGCGGGTTCCTGTTTTAAAGACGACACAAGTCTTGACAAATAATCTGCCCACTTAAAGTATCTTCCACACAATTGGGAGGTGAGATCTGAGAAATTGGAATTTTTATCCTGGTTTAACATGAAAGCGTGCGTCCAGAAGCAAATTATAATTCGTTTAAGACAGCGAAACATTATTTTCCTTGGCGACTTGCTAATCTTGGCAGCAATGGAAACCCTGCTGTTCTTTGGTCACGGAACTGTGTGACACAAGGAGGACTTGAAAGAGAGAAAATATTCCAAAATCCGGACATTCTCGTCTTTCATGTTCAAAATTGTTCCAAAAAGAACACGATAGGGAACAATTTACTGACAGAAATTTTGGTAAGAATTTTTTCACAACAGAAAGAATTCATTACCTTTCTTTTCATATTGAACTGCCTGGGAAAATGGCACTTGCATATTTCACAGGTTTCTGCAAGCATTACCTTGGCCTGTCCTGTTTCCAATTAAAACGGGGAGGGGAGTGGCAAGCAAAAGTTAACCATTCCATTAATGTGCATCTCAGGGGATTGGTACACGGGTTGGGCACAGGGTCATTCAATAAATAGAATTCCGATTGACAGGATTATTTGCTTTCACACGTTCCTATTTCTCTTCTAGGAGATCAACAGTTCTGTATGCTTTGCAAATCTCGTGTCAAGCTGATGATGTCTTTGCCTTAGAATTACACGTATGAGATGGCATATCGCGTAGAAACAGGACATTCAGTGCATGTCAGTGTTTATGCTCCAATCGAGCCTCTTTGCATTTTTTTATACTTTACCATTTTTTGATGACTATGTTTGTACCAGGGTAGCAGGAGAGATGAACACCTTTCATCTCTCTACCATTTCATATCATAATTGAAAGATCATGAGCAGCAAAACGACAAAGTCCAAGGCCCAACCATTTTCAGCTGTTTCATCAATGACCTTCCTTTCATCATGACTGTTGTGTTATTCACCCTGGGGTAACACGGACTGCAACAGGATGCAGATGAACTGTAAAGCACACACCAAACGTAGGCGTTGGTTCAATACGATTTATTGAACTTCTGTAACAATGCACACAGTTGGTTGCGGGTTGACTCTCTACTACTCTAAGTATGCTGACTCTAACTTACTAGACCAGGCTAGCTCCGATCCACGTGTAGAAGGTGCTGACTGATATATACACCCTGCCTGTCACTACAGTTGTCACCAGTGGAAAGAGGCGGAGTGCTGATGACTCGTGTGTTTTATAGTTGGAAGCGCCCCTTTGGTGTTCTGTCTGGTGATTGGTTGTGTTCTGTCCTGCATGTTGATTGTCTAACCTGGGTGTCTGTCACTGATACAGAACAATATGTACAAAGGAAATATTTATAAGTCCAATCTCTGGGGCTGGCGTTGGATCCTTGTCGACCGCCTGAGAGGTGGAGGTGGGGACGACAGCGCCTTGACAGGCGGGATTGCAGCCAGATTGGTGGCCTCATGGAGCGAGGTGTCCGGAAAAGGCATAACGACAGCTGGGAACATGAGATCCGGTGGTGGGCAGGCAGGTTTGCATAGTGCCCTTCTGTTGCGCTTGACAATGGATCCATCAGCTATGCGAACCATAAACGACCAGGGAGCAGCCTGTCGAACAACAACAGTCCAGAACAGTCGTCGGCAGTTCACGATTCATAAGGAGTTGTGCCGGAGACATACCAGTGGACAGAGGGGTTGCCCTGTACGCCAGCAGCGCAAGGTTAAAGTCAGAATCTGAGTCCGCAGAATCCACGTTGAGGATGGGTAGGCGTGTTGCTGCATTTAAGGAGGCCTTGTCATACATGGTAATGATACCGACACGATATAAGGACTCCAGGCAGTCGCCCTCTGGATCCGTGGTGTTACCAGGTTCCGAATCCAGCAGCTCTTGCTGCACACTTCAAATGCGTTTGCGTTGGAACTGGGATCGCTGGCCCACGATCGGAGGTGCAGACCTGCACAAGGCTGTATAATGACCAGGCGTTCCACAATTTAAACATCGCCTTCCTCTTGCAGGGCATTGCCGCTTTAGGTGGGTGGTGCCGCAATTCGGGCACATCATGACATTGACGTCGTAACGCTCCGTGCGTTGTCGCACATGCGCAGTGCAGTCAGCCGACGCTCGCATCTGCGCAGTGTGGTCTTCGGCCGCTTCGTTCTCCCGTCTGTGGTGCGCATGCGTGGGACCCCGGGAAAATCGAGCGAAATGGCCGCCTTCATCGACGCTGAGGTGCCGCATTCGAGCGATGGCCTGTACACTCTCTGCTTCATGGGAGGCAAGTTGGTCCTGTTCTGCCGATTTAAAGCAGGAGTAACGACTTTTCGCCTGTTCATGCACTTTACACGTCTCGATGGCTACTGGCAGGGTCATGTTTTTTATTTTTAGGAGCTGCTCCCGCAGGGCGTCGGAGTGGACGCCAAACACAATCTGATCCCTGATGAGGGAATCAGCGGTGTCACCGTGGTTGCAGGATTGGCTAATATGAGGAGATGAGTTAGAAAGGATTGGAAAGGCTCATCCTTACTCTGAAGGCGTTGCTGGAAGACATAGCGCTCAAGGCTCTCATCCGTTTCGACTTCACAGTGACTGTTAAATTTGTCTAACACGGTCTGGAACTTGGTCTTGTCCTCGCTGTCGGCAAAAGTGAGCGAATTGAAGATTTGGATGGCCTGGTCCCCCGCAGTCGATAGGAGAAACGTCATTTGTTTTGGCATCGGACGCATCCTCGAGGCCCGAGACCTCAATGTATAGACTGAATTTCTGCTTGAAGACCCGCCAGTTGCCGCCGGGATTTCCGGAGCTCCGGAGCTGTGGGGGGGCCCAGATCTTCTCCATGCCGCTGGAAGGCACTTGCTGGTCATCACTGAATTATTCAAGGTAAATTACTTAGATGAAGTGGACCCCACTCCTGGTACCATGTTGTGTTATTCACCCTGGGGTAACACGGACTGCAACAGGATGCAGATGAACTGTAAAGCACACACCAAACGTAGACGTTGGTTCAATACGATTTATTGAACTTCTGTAAGAAAGCACACAGTTGGCTGTGGGTTGACACTCTACTACTCTAAGTGTGCTAACTCTAACTTACTAGACCAGGCTAGCTCTGAGCCACGTGTAGAAGGTGCTGACTGATATATACACCCTGACTGCCACTACAGTTGTCAGCAGTGAAAGAGGCGGAGTGCTGATGACTCGTGTGTTTTATAGTTGGAAGGCCCCCTTTGGTGTTCTGTCTGGTGATTGGTTGTGTTCTGTCCTGCATGTTAATTGGCTAACCTGGGTGTCTGTCACTGCCTGTTTTTACCTCATGATGTGCATGGGTGCATATTATGACAATGAGGTCAGAAGTGAAGCTGTTCGCTGATCATTGCACAGTGTTCAGCACCATTCATGACTCATCAGATACTGAAGCAGCCCATGTCCAAATGCAGAAAGACATGGGCAACATCCGGGCTTGGGCTGACAACTGACAAACAAGCCACACAAATGTCTGACAATGACCATTTCCACCAAGAGAGAATCTAACTATTGTCCTTGACATTCGATAGCATTATCATTGCTGAATCCCCCACTGTCAACATCCTTGGGGTTAGCATTGACCAGAAACTGAACTGGACTAGCCATATAAATACTGTGGCTACAAGAGCATGTCAGAGGCTAGGAATCCTGTGGCAGGTAACTTACCTGCTGACTCCCCAAAGCCTGGCCACCATCTACAAGGTACAAGGGAGGATTGTGATGGAATACTCTCCCCTTGCCTGGATGAGTGCAGCTCCAGCAACACTCGAGAAGCTTGACACGGCGGCATGTGGCGCAGTGGTTAGCACTGGTACTGCGGCACTGAGGACCCGGGTTAGAATCCCGGCCCTGGGTCACTGTCCGTGTGGAGTTTGCACATTCTCCCCATGTCTGCGTGGGTTTCACCCCCACAACCCAAAGATGTGCAGAGTAGGTGGATTGACCACGCTACATTGCCCCTTAATTGAAAAAATAATAATTGGGTACTCTAAAATTTTTTAAAAAGGAAGCTTGTCACCACCCAGGATAAAGCAGCTCTATGATTGGCAGCCCATCCACAAATATTCACTCCCTCCGCCATCGACGCACAGCGGCTGCCATGTGCACCATCTACAAATGCACCACAGTAACCTGCCAAGGTTCCTGAGGCAGCACCTTACAAACCCACGACTGCTACCATGTAGAAGGCCAAGGCAGCAGATACCTGGGAACACCACAAACTAGAAGTTCCCCTCCAAGCCACTCACCTCCTGACTTTGAGATATATCATCATTCCTTCACTGTCGCTGGAACTCCCTCCCTAACAGCACTCTGTGTGTACCTACACCATATAGACTGCAGCGGTTCAAGAAGGCAGCTCAGCACCAGTCTCAAGGCCAATGAGAGATGGGCAATAGACATTGTCTTAGCCAGCGACATCCTCATCCCAATAAATGAATAAAAAAGAAAGTTGAGATTTTTAAACCACTGCCTTCATGAAAGGGAAGTGTTGGGTAATACTTTTGTTGGTGAGGAAAATGCTAGATATTGTTGTCCTGGTAACTGTTAGCAAAGTGGCTTGTTACTGGGTTAGTAAGCCAGAAGCCTGGAACAATAATCCCGGGAAGGCAAGTTCAAGGTAGTTGGAGAATTTGAATTCAGTTTGAGATAAGAAAAATGGGGCCATAAAGCTGTTCAGCCCAATTGCTTCTCACATCTTTAAGAAAGGAAATCTGCTGTCATGCCCTGATCTGATCATTCATGACTCTGGTTCTATGCAAATGTGTTTGACCAGGAAATAGTGCAGTAAGTCACTCAGTTGTTTGAGACTACTGGCAGGGATGAAAGGAATAAAATAGCTGCTGCTTAAGTTCAGATCATGAGACATCGAATATGCACCCAGCCCAGTGTCCTCCCCACCAATGTCTTGGCAATGGTGCCTCAGTTGGGAGAGCTGTCGTACAAACTAGTCAAGCAACAGCCTAACAAAGTCATACCGAGAGATTAAAACCTTTCAGCCAACATCCCAGAATCCTCCATCACCATCCCTGTGTATGTCGCGTCTCAACAGCAGGACAGACCCTAACGGAGAGGAAGGGATTGTGATACATCCACTCAGAGGGAAATGACCCTGGGTGTCCTCAACATTGAATCCAATCTCCATGAAGT
This sequence comes from Scyliorhinus torazame, assembly GCF_047496885.1. NCBI lineage: Eukaryota > Metazoa > Chordata > Chondrichthyes > Carcharhiniformes > Scyliorhinidae > Scyliorhinus > Scyliorhinus torazame. The sequence continues at coordinate 301,939,251 of NC_092712.1, forward strand.
CTCATGGCTTCAGATGAAACATTGTCAAGGTAACCTGCCCAAACTGAAGAATCAGTAGTCCTCCACGTTGGACAGAATTGCAGGATGTACTGAGACAGAAAGGAAGGATACGGAAAGTTTTCTGGTTGTGGTAGAGTTGGTAGAGTATATGAGCAGGGAGGTTATGCTGCGACTGTATAAAACGTTGGTTCAGCCACAGCTAGAGTATTGTGTGCAGTTCTGGAATCCACATTATAGGAGGGATGTGGATGCAAATGGCTTTCTGCACTGCTATACAAGAGACAAAGTAAGTATGTAAACACCTTCGGCAAACACACCTAACCAAACAGGATGCACCTTATCTAGGCGCCAATCTTTATGGATTTGTCACCAGTACTAATAACACCCCTGATCTTTATTACAGGAGTACACTCTCATCTATTATGTGAGGAACATGTCAAACCACTTTTTTTTCGCAGGAAACAATAAATTAAACTGACGTGAGTCATTCGAGTCAGGCACTGCTGTCTCACAGCGGCAAGGACCCGGATTCAATTCCGGCCTTCGATGACTGTATGGAGTTTGTACTTTCTCCCTGTGCCTGCCTGGGTTTCCTCCGGATGCTCCGGTTTACTCTCACAGTCCAAAGATGTGCAGGTTAGATGGATTGGCCATGCTAAATTGCCCCTTAGTGTCTAGGGATGTGCAGGTTACGTTACAGGGTTACGGGGCTAGAGCGGGATGGACAGGGGAGTGGACAAGGTGCTCTTTCGGGGGGTCGATGCAGACTCAATGGGCTGAATGGCCTCCTTCTGCACTGTAGAGATTCTGTGTGCGTTTGAAATAAGAACTTACATCCTAGATAGGGTTTCTGTGTTTCTCAGAGGGACAGAGAAACAGTGTTCATGGGCAGAAGCTTTTGTGACCCACCCAACCCTCCCGACAGATTTTTAGGCCAGAAGAGTGAGTTTGGGGGGTGAAATTGAAAGAACAGGATTCCCTCTGGGTTCCTACTTACCCCAACCTCACACCGATTCTGCACTGGGCGGGGGGGGGGGGGGGGGGGGGGGAGGGGCGAAGGTTCAGATGGGAAGCTCACCCTTGCCGCAATTGAGACCCATAAGTGGCCATCTAATTTTTACTTTAGGCTGGCAGGTGGTTTTAAACTCTGTGAGGGAACCTCAGAAATAAAGAAAGTTTGATGCTGCGAGGGAAGAAAGGCGGGGTAAGGGTCCCTCCATCTGCAGCTCCCTTCTGACTGGGTAGCCCTCCCCTTAAGACCCGATGACCTCTGGACCTAACAGCCCTGGCCTTTACCCTTGGTTGTTTCCCTTCTGATCCGCCAAGCCTTCCCTACCCTCCCAGCCCTGGGGCCCCTTGAACTTCCCTGGGTCTCCAGTTCCCAGCACTTTGTCTCAGGTAGCTGTGTGCAATTGTTCTTCCGGCCACTGCAGCGCTGTTGCTGGAGGGACTGGAGAGCTGCCAGCCCATCTGATCGGCCCATCTCCAATGCGGGACTGCCTCCCGAGTGAGGGGTGGAACTCCCGCCTAAAGACAATAGATGCTCGTAAGAGTGTAAAATGGCAGTGGGGCCATAGGAGTCGGCAAGGGTGTGTTCCCCACTGGCTTTCTGGATGGGGGAGGGCCAAACCTAAAAATTCAGACCAATATTTCAGAACCGGCAGGTGTAGCAACCGCGGAAGTGAGTAAGGATAAGCCAAACAGGGCAGGTCTGTAATAGGGTGGGAGTAATTGAAAGCAAAATTGATGAATGTGCAACAACAACCTGTTTTTCTAAAATACATTTGATATACTTAAATATCTCAAGGCACTTTATTGGAGCATTCCCTGACAAAGTTTGAGACAAAGCTATACAAGGAGAGGCAGTGGCACAATGGCATTGTGACTGGATGAGTAACCCATCGACTCTGGATACCCAAGTTCGAATCCCGCCACTGTAGATGGTGAAATTTGAATTCAATAAACATTGGGAATTAAAAGTCTAATGATGACCATGAAACCATTGTCGATTATTGTAAAAATCCATCTGGTTCGCTAATGTCCTTCAGAGAAGGAAATCTGCTGCCCCTGATCTGGCCTGCATGTGACTACTGTTCTGGGTCCGGGTTTACAGAACCCCAAAGTGTTTCATGGAGTTCAACCGACCCACAACTTTTAACAGATTGTGGTGTGGGAAGCACACGGCGTACTCTCCAGGTGTGATACAGCAGAAGTGGATAAGTGTTTTTTAAAACAAAACAATGTTTATTCTATGAACTCAAGTTAACCTTTTATTAAAAACAAACATTGAATATCTTAACACCCATTACTTCAAAGATAACCCAAAAAGACTGCAACACTAAATAATCCATCAAACTGTTCCTTTAAACATCCAAAAGACTTCAAACCTTCAAAAATAAGAACAAATCTGGTTACATTCAATATATTTATAGTCTTTGGATTGTAGAAATCAACAGACCAGCTCTGTGTTTCTTCCTGCAGCTCACAGCAAAACACACAGACACTCCCAGCTGCCTTCTCAATCTGAAACTCAAAAAAGCAGAAGTGAGCTCAGCTCCCCCCCACCCTCTGACATCACTTCAGTAATATGATCAGCTCCATTTCTTAAAGGTACACTGCTTAAACATTCATTTCTTAAAGGTACTCTCACATGACACTACAGATCCACAATGATGTGGTTGACTCTTAAAGAGCAATTAGGGATGGGCAATAAATGGAGACCCAGCCAGCCAGCGATGTCCATATCTCATGAAATAATTTTTTAAAAAGATGTTAAGAGAGGGGATTGAAAGTTTGACCAAGGAACCAAGCTTTAAGGAGCATCTTAAAGGAAGGGAGAGAAGTAGTAAGTCAGAGAGGCCCAGGGAGAAACTCCCAGAGCTTAGGGCCTTGCCAGCTGAAGGCATGACTGCCAATGGGGGAGCAATTCAAATCAGGAATGCTTAAGATCTCAGAGGTTTGTGGGCCCGGAGAAGTTCACAGAGACTGGGAGAGGCAAGGCCAGGGATGGATTTGAAACAAGGATGAGAATTGTAAAATGAAGGTGTTGCTTAATCGGAAGTCAATGTGGTCATTGTTTTAGATACAAGTCAAAAGTTAAAGAGGATGGTAAGAATTCATGATGGAGCAAAACGCATTGGACTGAGGAAGCTAAAAACCTTTAGCAATTCCTACTGAAATGACAGTGGTGCAATAAAAAGTGTTATTTTTGTTGATATCCAATTCCTCATCACCCACGGAATAGGGCTAATCATCTATGTTTTCATCCAAAAGTTATTTTGATCAGGAACATGAATCTCATGCAAATTAAAGTCTCCAGTGATTTAAAAAAAAAGAGGACTTTCCAACATTTGATTTAAAATAAAAGTAACGTTTTAGTCCAGCATACTTCTCGCTTGGGTATGGTACGTGCAAATATTTTAAAGAGGGACACCTGCCAGTGAGATTTAGACATTCCCAGTTGCCGGTACTGTGCACTGAGTTGATATTACAATTGATTATATGGGGACTATGCAGATTTTTGAAACAGCAACATAATAGTTTACAGGTCATTGGAATTCACAGGTGGGCCTGCTGCAACATTGCTCATAAAATTGCAATGTATCCGAGACAGTGATACAACATTTAAATCCATAGTTTACTGCCAGGAAATCATCAATCCTGTTTGTGCTCTGCGTAACTTAATGTGTGCTTCCGGTGAAATGTAATTTACATCTTAGTATAAAATTCTTCAATGTAGAAGGAGAGAATATGGTGGGGATTTCTGACCCTGCCTGCGCGTCACCGGGATTGTCCAGCCCTGCTGAATGGACGTCTGACTGGGTCGCTGAATTTCCCACGGCGGGTCCCACCACAACAGGGCCTATGTCTTTGCTCCTTTGTTTGGACAGAAAAAGGCCCAGGAACCGGAAGGAACATTCTCGACAACAACTCAAGGTCAGAAGTGTGGATGTTTCACTGATGGTTGCTCAGTATTCAGTACCATTTGCAGCTCCTCTGACACTGAAGCAATCCAGGCTTACAAACTTTGCAGTCGAGTATCCCGCATTTGGGGACATTGCAGGCGTCAGCACACCCAAAGTGCACTGAGCTAGCCTCGTCCTGGGCGATCCACCTTCTGACCCAGGCAGCAATCCTGCTTGATAAGCAGCAAGTACGATTTGTATCGCACAAGTGACAAACAATGACCATCTCTAACAAGAGAGAATCTAACCTTAACCCTGAACATTTAACGGCATTGCCATCACTGAATCCATTGCCATTCACAACGTGGCGGTTATCCAGAAACCGAACTGGATCAGCCAAATAAATACAGTGGCTAGAAGAGCAGGTCAGAGGCTGGGAATTCTACAGTGAGTAACTCACCTCCTGAGTCCCAAAAACCTGCCCACCATCTACAAGGCGCAAGTCAGGAGTGTGATGGAATACTCTCAATTTGCCTGGATGAGTGCAGCACCAACAATGCTCAAGGAGTTTGACGCAATCCAGGACAATGCAGCCTGCTTGATTGGCACCCCATTCACAACCTTCCACATCCACTCCCTCCTTCACTGACGCAGCAAAGTTTACCACCTGCAAAATGCTCTCCAGAGAATTGTCAAGCCTCTTCTGATGGCACTGGAGTGTCAGGTTAGATATTTGCACTTGAATGGGATTTGAACCCACACATTTCAGGGCCACATGTGACAATGTGTACCCACTGAGGCATAGCTTACATCAGTTCCTAGTGGCAGCATAGCTCTTCTTGTACACCAGTTGTGCCAGTGTACCTTGGTTTCGGTCCAGTGTCATGAGCCCTGACCCTTGTCACCCAATATTTAGCCTTTAACCTGCAGTGCCAATTAGAATAGAGAGGGCACAGGGGGCTGTGAGAAAAGAACATTCAGCTGCCTGTTCTGCTACCTGTGGTCACAAACCAGCTGCACATTGCAAGAGTGTCATTGCTTTCTGTTGCTAAAGATTGCAGGGGAGCACACAAGGCAGTGTGTAAACACTCAATGGCATCCTGCATCAGGGGGAAACCTGCAATTAGTGCAAAAGCTCATGGGTGGGATTTTCCTGTCCCACCGAAGCATGTTTTCCACTGGCAGAGACAGCTTGCTATCTTCCGGTCCCGCGGGAGCCTGCGGCGTTCAGTGTAGCTCACCCATCCACCACCGGGGAACCAGCTGCGGGGGAGGGGAGGGGAAGGTTGGCTGCGTTTGGCAAGACTGGAAGATCCCTCTGGTGAAATGGTCCGGATAATCCTGATGCACGATCAATGACCACTAAAGCGAGGTTGTAGTCCAACTGAAGGCTTTAATAAGCTAGATGTTTCCCCCAGCAGTTCAGGTACAGAATGAAGGCTGCTGGGGCGGCCCGGGCTCTTATACCCTGCTTAGCAGGGCGGAGCTACCATACAGCTTGACCAATAGGAAGCATACAATTTCTACCAATGGTGTTCCAGCATTACCAGGTACCGTAATACCTCTACTACCACATTCACCCCCTGTTAAAAAAGAGTCTGGCGGGAGTGGTGGCCTGATACTACAAACATGGCAACGTGGTAGAATTAGTTATGGAGGTACCGTAATACCTCCGTACAGCGTTTTGTAACTATTTACAATTCTAGTAACTATCTACAATATATGATTTCAATTTACAATTTAAAATGAAGCAATCAGTCGATCGGGGGCCCTGGTTGTCCTATGTGATCGTCGGAGCTTCGGTGGTGACTCCAGTGGAGGCTCGAGCATCTGTGATTCCGGGAGAGTGGCCTCGATCTCTGTGGCAGCTTCGACACCCCTGGTGGGGAAAATGGTTGACCTGGGAAGGGAGCGCCTGCGGGGTGCGTCGGTGGGTGGGGGGGCCTAGACAGGGCCGGCGGAAGGACCGATCCTCCTGCAAGGTGCCCTGGTGGAGGGAGGGTGGGACTGGTTGCTGGGGTGTGTGTGGGGCTCCGGCGGGCACCAGGTCTCGTAGGGACCGTATCTTGTCGGGGTACGCCACATAGGCGTACTGGGGGTTAGCGTGGAGAAGATGGACCCTCTCGACCAACGGGACCAATGTGCGCCCACACGTGTTTTCGGAGCAGGATGGGTGTAGCCTCCAGGCCGAATTCGACCTGGTGACCACCAGGAAGGCGGAGGTGCAGTGGAGGAAGGCCCAGGGGGCGGTCTACGAGTATGGGGAGAAGGCACGTCGGATGCTGGCGCATCAGCTTCGGAAGCAGGACGCTGCTAGGGAGATCGGGGGAGTTAAGGACAGGGGAGGGAGCATGGTGCGGAGTGGGGTTGGCATCAATGGGGTCTTCAGGGACTTCTACGAGGAATTGTACCGATCCGAGCCCCCACGGGAGGAGGGAGGGTTGGGCCGTTTCCTGGACCAATTGAAGTTTCCAAAGGTGGAAGAGGGACTGGTGGTGGGACTGGGGGCCCCGAGTGGGCTGGAGGAGCTGATCAAAGGGATAGGAAGCATGCAGGCGGGGAAGGCACCGGGGCTGGACGGTTTCCCGGTCGAGTTCTATAAAAAATATATGGGCCTGTTGGGCCCGCTGTTAGTTAGGATCTTTAATGAGGCAAGGGAGGGGGGGCTTTACCCCCTACGATGTCCCGAGCACTGATCTCCTTGATCCTGAAGCGGGACAAGGATCCCCTGCAATGTGGGTCTTACAGACCGATTTCCTTGCTAAATGTAGATGCCAAGGTGCTGGTGAAGGTCTTAGTCACGAGGATTGAGGATTGTGTGCCGCAGATCATCCATGAAGACCAGACGGGGTTTGTGAAGGGGAGACAGTTGAACGCGAATGTGCGGAGGCTTTTGAACGTTATCATGATGCCGGCGAGGGAGGGGGAGGCGGAGATAGTGGTGGCGATGGACACTGAGAAAGCCTTCGATAGGGTAGAGTGGGGGTACCTGTGGGAGGTGCTGAAGAGGTTTGGATTTGGGGAGGGGTTTGTCAGGTGGGTTAGGCTGTTGTATGAGGTCCCGATGGTGAGTGTGGGCACAAATAGGAGGAGGTCCGAGTACTTTCGGTTGCACCGAGGGACGAGACGGGGTGTCCCCTGTCCCCCCTGCTCTTCGCACTGGCAACTGAACCCCTGGCTATGGCACTGAGAGAGTCAAGGAACTGGAGGGGGTTGGTGCGGGGTGGGGAGGAGCATAGGGTGTCACTTTATGCGGACAACCTGCTGCTGTATGTGGCAGACCCGGTGGGAGGAATGCCAGAGGTAATGAGGATCCTTAGGGAATTCGGGGTACAAGCTCAATATGGGGAAGAGCGAGCTATTCGTAGTTCAGCTAGGGGACCAGGAGAGGGGGATTGGCGAGCTCCCACTAAAAAGGGCGGAGAGGAGCTTCAGATATTTGGGGTCCAGGTGGCAGGAGCTGGGGGGCCCTGCATAGGCTTAACTTTACAAGGCTGGTGGAGCAAATGGAGGAGGAGTTCAAGAGGTGGGACGCGTTGCCGCTGTCCCTGGCGGGTAGGGTGCAGTCAATCAAAATGACGGTGCTCCCAAGATTTTTGTTCCTGTTCCAGTGCCTCCCCGTGTTTATCCCGAAGGCTTTTTTCAGGCGGGTTAACAGGAGTATAATGGGGTTTGTGTGGGCGCGAGGGACTCCGACGGTGTGAAGGGTGTTCCTGGAGCGGAGTAGAGATGGGGGGGCTGGCACTGCCCAACCTCTGTGGGTACTACTGGGCTGCCAATGCGACAAAATGTGTGCAAGTGGGTGATGGAGGGGGAGGGGGCTGCATGGAAGAGGCTGGAGACGGCGTCCTGTGTGGGTACGAATCTGGGGGCGCTGGCAACGGCGCCGCTGCCGCTCACTCCAAGGAGGTATACCACGAGCCCGGTGGTGGTGGCGGCCCTCACAATTTTGGGGCAGTGGAGGTGGCATAGGGGGGGATGTTGGGGCCTCGGCATGGACCCCATTACGGGGAACCAACGGTTCACCCCAGGAAGAACAGGTGGAGGGTTTCCGGGGTGGCACAGGGCAGGGATACGAAAGTTGGGGGACCTGTTTGTGGATGGGAAGTTCGCGAGCTTGGGTGAGCTGGAGGAGAAGTACGGGCTCCCCCCGGGGAACACCTTCAGGTACTTACAGGTAAGGGCGTTTGCCAGACGGCAGGTGGTGGAATTCCCACGGCTACTGTCACACACAGTACAGGACAGGGTGCTCGGGGGAGTGGGTGGGAGAGGGGAAGATCTCGGAAACTTACCAGGTGATGCAGGAGGAGGAGGGGGCCTCGGTGGTGGAGTTGAAAGGTAAGTGGGAGGAGAATTGGGAGAGGAGATCGAAGAGGGGACGTGAGCATATGCCCTAGGGAGGGTGAATTCTTCCTCTTCGTGCGCGAGGCTCAGCCTCATACAGTTTAAGGTGCTGCACAGGGCACACATGACCGGGACAAGGATGAGCCGGTTCTTTGGGGGTGAGGACAGGTGTGTTAGGTGCTCAGGGTACCCAGCAAATCACACCCATATGTTCTGCGCATGCCCAGCGCTGGAGGAATTTTGGAAGGGCGTAGCGAGAACGGTGTCGAGGTTGGTAGGATCCAGGGTCAGACCGGGCTGGGGGCTCGCAATATTTGGGGTGGCAGAGGAGCCGGGAGTGCAGGAGGCGAAAGAGGCCGGAATTCTGGCCTTTACGTCCCTGGTAGCCCGGCGAAGGATTCTCCTTCAGTGGAAAGATGCGAGGCCCCCAAGCGTGGAATCCTGGATCAGCGATATGGCAGGGTTCATTAAATTGGAGAGGGTGAAATTCGCCTTGAGAGGGTCGGTACAAGGGTTCTTTAAGCGGTGGCAACCGTTCTTAGACTGTCTGGCAGAACAATAGACATTGGTCAATGGCAGCATCAGTTCGGGTGGGGGGGGGGGGGGGGGGGGGTTACTTTATTTTTGTTTATGTTATTTACACTGGAGGGTCTGAGGGGGTGTATACACCTGTTGTGTTAAGTCGGGGTATTAATGTTAATTTATTATTTATGTACGGGGGGGGGAGGGGTTTGGGGGGTTGATTTTTTAGATTGTGTTTTGTACTTAACCCTGTTGGGTTCTTTTTTCTTTCTCATTTTGTTATTGATATTTTATGAAAACCTTTAATAAAAATTATTTTTAAAAAAGGAAACATGAACAATGTACTGCAGACACCTCAAACCAACGTTGCCTCCACAAAATCCTCAAATCCACTGGCAGGATAGGCATACCAACATGAGCGTCCTCTCCCAGGCCAATATCCCCAACATCGAGTGTAGCCGGATGGCTAACATCCTCAAAGTGTGATGGGAAAAGTGGCCAATTTTTGCTGAGGCACAAGGACTGTGAAGCAGCTGTGGGTGCAGTTGAACAAACCAGCTTGTTGAATAGGCAGTGTGATAAGATTTACTTGGCTGCTAAGGGAAGACAATAAGACAGGCAAAGACAGCAGGTGTATCCGGCTTTAACTAATAACGGACAAATCAACAACCCCAGGTCATGGGTATACATGGCTAAGAACGTTCTCCACGCTGGAAGAAAACTAGATAAAATGGGGAGGCTAGAAGCCTCTTCAGACAGCCCTGCAGGAACAACCATTGCGGAAGGAAGTCCTGAGTCCGTGATTCAGAGAAGAAGGAACGCAGTCCAACTTAGAGGGCATACTGATCACCTCACCTTTAACAAGCAGTATTTGAGTCAAAGCCGTGAGTCTTGCGGTCCATTGTAACAAGTAATCAGTACTTTAACAGGTAGAATAAAGAACATTTCAGTGTTTATCTAACGTTTTAAACATTAATAAAGATTCAGTTGCACAAAATGTCTCGTGTAAGTGTTTGTTTGTCCGGCACATCAGTTATTACCTCAGTATGAGAGCACCGCAAGGTACTGCTCACCTGGTAGGATCCAGGGTCGGACCGGGCTGGGGGCTCGCAATATTTAGGGTGGCAGAGGAGCCGTGAGTTCAGGAGGTGACCAGCTGCGATGGGCGGGCCACATTGTCCACATGTCCAACACAAGATTCACTAAACACTAATCATTAACCTACTCTGAGCTCCGCAATGGCAAGCGATCACGAGGAGGGCAGAGGAAACACTACAAGGACACACTAAAAGCCTCCCTAAATAAATGCAACACCCCCACTGACAGGTGGGAATCGTTTGCCTTAGAAAGCACAAATTGGAGAAGAAACATCCGCAAAGGCACCAACTATCTCGAGCGTCACCAAGTGGAGCAGGTGGAGATCGAGCGGAAGCAGCGGCAAGATGCCTAGAATCCAGAGTGTTCCACCCACCCGCCTCATCGATCACCACCACCTCTCCCCCCCACCCCTCCTGTGGCAGAGTCTGTGGCTCCAGGATTGGCCTATTCAGCTGCCACAGGAGCCATGCCCCCGGAGAGAAAGCAAGTCATCCTTGACCCTGAGATACTTCCAAAGAAAGAGGACAGCAGTGCAATGTAAGAAGTGAGTTGTTATTTATATCTCCTTGAGCAGCCTGAAAGGAACAAGAGTCATGGAAAATCTGAATTACGATGTGCTTGATCGTCACAGAAAAATGTTTCTTTTAACAAATATTTTTATTCTTCTTTTTCACATTTTCATCATATTTACAACAAATAATTAACAATACCTAGAAATACAGTGGCAACCCCCTAGCCAACAATACCTTCACCCCACCCACCCTCAAACAGCTCCCCACATTTTGAATACAAAAGACCAATGAAAAAAAATCATCATTAATTTAGACGTTCCAAACCCTCCCAACCACCCCCCCCCCCCCACCCTCCCCGTCAATGTTCGATGTCATCCAATGTGTGATGAACAAGGCCCATGAGTTGTAGAACCCTTCCATCCTCCCCCTCAACTCAAACGTTACTTTCCCGTGTGTTAGGAACTCTAGCAGATCGTCCCCCCGACACTCCAGGGCACAGGAGAAGCCGACCTCCGCCCCAACAGAATCCAAACGAAGAAAACAAAATCTAGGATCAGACAGCATCCCAAACTGACAGCACTCAACCATGAAAATTATTGGACCACTGAGGTTTTATTCTGTGCTTAAGGTGCTGAGCTGCATTCTTGCCAGTCTCTCTATGGTCGTTACATTTGATGTAGCAAGAAGTAAACAAGAGCTCTGTAGCGCAGTGTTAGCATCCCGAACCTCTTGGTCAGAAGCTCCGGGTGCAACTTCAGGACTTGATGGCCATGGAAGTTCCACCCATAACAGTGGCCAAACAGATTGATTATCAGCCCGTAAATCCTCCCAGTACACCGGGAAGAATGGGAGAGTTTCCTGGTCAGCCAATGACAAACCGCTGCTGTACTTTGCTAAGTATAATCATGGGCCAATCCAATGGAAGCCTTCTTAGGATATGGGCGAAATTCTCCCGAAACGGCGCGATGTCCGCCGACTGGCGCCCAAAACGGCGCCAATCAGACGGGCATCGTGCCGCCCCCAAAGGTGCGGAATGCTCCGCATCTTTGGGGACCGAGCCCCAACATTGAGGGGCTAGGCCGACGGCAGAGGGATTTCCGCCCAGCCAGCTGGCAGAAACGGCCTTTGTTGCCCCGCCAGCTGGCGCGGAAATGACATCTCCGGGCGTCGCATGCGCGGGAGCGTTAGCGGCTGCTGACAGTTTCCCACGCATGCGCAGTGGAGGGAGTCTCTTCCACCTCCGCCATGGTTGAGACCGTGGCGGAGGCGGAAGGGAAAGAGTGCCCCCACGGCACAGGCCCGCCCGCGGATCGGTGGGCCCCGGGGTCAGATCGCCCCGCGCCCCCCCCCAGGACCCCGGAGCCTGCCCGTGCCGCCTTGTCCCGCCGTTCAAAAGGTGGTTTAATCCACGCTGGCGGGACAGGCAATTTATCGGCGGGACTTCGGCCCATTCGGGCCGGAGAATCCAGCGGGGGGGCCCGCCAACTGGCGCGGCCCGATTCCCGCCCCCACCGAATATCCGGTGCCGGAGACTTCAGCAACTGGCGTGGGCGGGATTAACGGCAGCCCCCGGCGATTCTCCAACCCGGCGGGGGGTCGGAGAATGACGCCCATGGTACCTCGGGGTGGATTCTCCATTTCCCGACACCGTGATTGGGGTGCCTCGATCCTCCACGGATGGCCTCCCACGCCGATGGGAGGATACAAATCAGTGATTTGCAAACCATTCAGCACCAGCCCACCCACGCGCACACACCCCCTCCCCGTTACGCACCTACCCCCACGGCGGGAAACCCACCAGGCATTGGTGCAACTTTTCCCAAGCGTGGCCTTGATGGGGTGGACCACGAGGTGGATCAAAGGGGTCAGTGCACAATTGAGGTGTCCCTCAATGTCTATTGGAAGGTCCCTCTCCCCCACAATGCAAATCCTGCCACTCCCGCTGAAGAGTACGGACATTCCCCTGCCTTGGGAATAATGGGTCACCCCCCCCCCCCACAGCATGCACGCATGAGGGTAACCTGACCCCCTCCCCCATGTAAACCACCCACCCCCCCACCAGCTCCCCATCAGACACCCCTCATCATTCACCCCTCCACTTAGTTCCTTTTGATGTGGTGAGGAGCAGCCAATCATAGCAAAATTGTTTATAACACATTGTAGTTAGCATCAAAGCAGGGTCATGGAGATGCATTCAAGAGCAAATGGAAAGATAAATAAACAATCCACCAAGAACCTGTCTCTGGAATAATAAAACTCTCAACCACTGACTAGTGAAAATTGTTGCGCCGTGAAATTGAATGGGAGTTTTGCATTTCAAAGGCTGTTAAAGGATTTGAAGCCCTTTGAAAATGTACTTGGTTTTCCAGGAAGCCTCTGACACTTGTAACCGCTGCTGCTTTAAACACCTTTGTCTGAGGCAGCAGAAGTTAGGCAAGGGAAAGTGAAAATACAGTGATTTTTCACTTTGCTGCCTGGACTGCACTGCAGTTTTCATGCAGGAATGAACTGATGGGGGTCTCTGAGGAAGGTCTTTGATGTGGGCCTCTGATGGGAGTCTTTGATGTGGGGTCTGATGAGTGGAGCCTTATGGGGGGGGGGTCTGATGGGGGGGTTCTGCTGGGGGATTTGATGGGGGGTCTGCTAGGGGGTCTGATGGAGGTGACTGATGAGGTTTGAAGGGAGATCTGATGGGGGTGACTGATAGGGTGGTCAGTGAGTTCACCCTCATGTCTGCGTGCTGTGGGTGAGTGGGGGGGTGACCTGTTATTCCTGTGGTGGAGTGAGGATGCCCCTACTTGTCAGCAGAGGGGGGGGCAGGATTTGCATTGTGGGGGGGGAGGGGGGCCGACGCCGGACATTGGATCGGTCCGCCCACTCAAAATGGTGGCCTGATACCGTGATTCCAACAGAACCCAGCGAGCACTCCCCCCTGCAGTAATTAGCATTAGCATGGCAAAGGAGAGAGAGAGTGGGATCCGGGGCCCCTCTCCTAGCTCCAGAGGAGACCAGTTCAGAGATTCCTGGCCCTCGTTGCTATCGTTCAAAGGAATAGTGAGGGTGGATCAGATTTGCTGAAATGAAATGTAGTTTGGGGGCCACTGAGAGCAGTGGAAAGAGGAAGTGAGAGCGAGTAATGGGAGTCAGGATAGGAAGTGGTGAATTGATCCAGTTCAGTTAATGCCGAGTATTGAAGAGGCATAGAGTGTTGGGAATGGTACAAGAAGGACAAGAGGCATTGGGAAGAGGTACATGACAGGAGGTGGATAAAGAAGAACATATGCTGACCTCTCTTGACTGACTCAGGTCAGTAAAACACTTCCAACACTGGCTCCCTGACCTTTGCCCAACGGTCCTGCTGCTGACATCTCCTATCACCTCTATCGAGACCTTCATCGTGGTGACAGATGCTTTCTTCTTGTGAGGAGTAGAAACATCCCCCCCATTACCCACACGGCAACCAACAAGCTCTCGAGCGAAGCAAGTCAGGGTGGGCATCATTACAGCGCCAGGGTCCCAGGTTCGATTCTCGCTGGGTCACTGTCTGTGCGGAGTCTGCACGTTCGTCCCGTGTCTGCGTGGGTTTCCTCCGGGTGCTCCGGTTTCATAGAATAATAGAATTTACAATGCAGAAGGAGGCCATTTGGCCCATCAAGTTTGTACTAGCCCTTGGAAAGAGCACCCTGCCCAAGACCACACCTCCACCCTATCCCTGTAACCCAGTAACCCCACCTAACCTTTTGGACACTAAGGGCAATTTAGCATGGCCAACCCACCTAACCTGCATATCTTTGGACTGTGGGAAGGAACCGGAGCACCCAGAGCAGACATGGGGAGAAAGTGCAGACTCCACACAGACAGTAACCCGAGGCCGCATATTGAACCCGAGTCCCGGAGCTGTGAGGCAGCAGTGCTAACCACTGTGCTGCCGTGCCGCACACAAGCCCCAAAAAACGTGCTGTTTGGTGAATTGGAGATTCTGAATTCTCCCTATGTGTACCCGAACATGCGCCGGAGTGTGGCGACTGGCGGATTTTCACAGTAACTCCATTGCAGTGTTAATGTAAACCTAATTGTGACAATAATAAAGATTATTATTACTATTGTTAACATTAAATAGTCATGAAGCAATTAGGGTGGGCATCGTACCTGCAGTCATGTGACGCCAGTGTAAAAATTAGAAGCACATTTAAAAAGAGGGGTATCATGCCACGCGATGTAGCGGGCTCATTGCATTGCCCTCTTCCTGCATCCTCCCCCATTCTCAGTTGCCCTCTCCGAGCTAATATCTGGACAAAGGCCTCATCGGCACAAACTCCGCTGCTTAACTAGATTAATAGGAGCATGGATTGATTTTGCTGTATCAATATTTTTGTTGGCGTCAAAATTGGACCAGAACATCTCCTCGCATCATTCTTGAATTGAATTTCCTGTCTTCGCTGCTTCAGAGCGTGGCGTTTGGCTTGTTCTTCAGCGCTCCGAGGCTGCCTGTAGAAATTTGTTTTTTGGGAATGTTGAAAGAAAGAAATGTGGCAAGAGGTAGCGCTGAGTCCTCCGAGATGATGAATTATATCCCGTGTGTTTTATGTAATAGAATGCTAGTCATTTTAAATATATACTGAGTTATTTCTGCTGTAGTGCTGAGGCTCAGGCGATTTCCCGCAACTCTTCCAAAGCAAATATATTCTATAAACCTCACACTAATAGCAGAGAGTAACAAAGGCCTACCATATTGCTGTAATGCTATATCGTCAATCTTCTGCCAAAGAAAGTACCAAACACCATCTGCAGCTGCTTTCACAGATTTTTTTAAAATGCAGAACACAGCATAATTTTACAAAACAAGGTTAGAAATGCCGAAGTCTTTGTACAAGGAGCACAATGTACTGCAAGCGAAATACAGCGACTCCATTGTCCCATATAGATTACACTGGGGGATGTCAAATGTTGCTTCGCACTTAGGGAGAAGTTGATGTATGAAGCTCATCTCGATTCTCTGTGTAGGAGGTAAGAAAACCTGTGGATGTTCAAAATCCAGAGACTGGAAGTACTGGAAATGCATGGGTGGGAGCTTAAAGAAAAGAAAGAGGTAAAGGCCATGTTGGGACTTTGTAAAAAATAATTTTAGAATACCCAATTCTTTTTTTTCCAATTAAGGGGCAATTTAGCGTGGCCAATTCACCTACCCTGAACATCTTTTTTGGGTTGTGGGGGTGAGACCCATGCAGACACGGTGAGAATGTGCAAACTCCACACGGACAGTGACCCGGGGCTGGGATCGAACCTGGGTCCTCGGCACCGTGAAGCAGCAGTGGTAACCATTGCACCACCGTGCTGCCCCTGGCTGTGTTGGGACTTTGGACAGGATTTTCCGGCCTCGCCCACCATCGGGGTCGATCGATCTCGCTGAAAGCCAATGGACTTTCGGCTGGGCTGCCGCGTTCCCCAAGGCGGGTTCCGCCATGACAGGGCCGCAAAGTCCCACCCATTGTCTCAGAAGCAGTTTTCAGGAGAGGCCCCACCCAAAATGTTGGCCTCTTTCTATCTCACATGCCCATTCCTGCAAGGTTACATCACAGAAGGAGGGCATTTAGCGCACCTTGTCCATGCTGGCTCTCTGTAAGAGTTACTTGGTTAGACCCACTTCCCCATCTTTCCCCTCTACCTCTGCATTGGCCTTCTTTGCATTTCCACCTTTATCTGCTGTTATTGTACTCTCTTTTTCCACAGCAATGATACTCAGGCGTGAACCATGGTACATCTCCTTCCAAGTCTCTCAATTGCATTTGATGACAATTCTCATGTAATAAGCTAAACCCTCAAAAAGTGACCTTTTCATTGCCTGTATTTTACGGGGACGATGTTTTTTGCTACGCCGTGTTAAACCAATTACTTTGCTCGGTTTTAATTAGTGCTCTTGGTGACAACGTTGGACCATGTGTCATATGATTTATGTTCCATTTCTGGGGCAGATTGGCACAGGTCTTACCAGCGCAGTTGTTGGCAGTTTCTATGTGGGCAGATCTCCCTCCTCCTCCATCACTAATTTGGTGGTGTCTTACAAATGATGGAAATGGTGTTTGCCAGTTCGACAACTTTCAGTTTACCTTTCTATTTATATCAAGTTTAATAACCCGCCTCAGATTCAGAATCTGGTAAACTGTTGGCCCCAGACTTTCTTGCACTCCTGTACCATTGGAATTTACATCATACCTAAATGGTAGGGACCATTGAACAGTACAAAAGAAAGAAGAAATTACCGAGTATTGTATATTGTATACCTCGGAACTGCGAAGAGAATACACTTGTTTCTCTGCATGTGACAGGTTTTATTAACTGTGTTCAGCTCTAGCTGGCTTTCAAGTCTTTATGCAGCTTTGTTTACTTGTCTCTGAGTCCACACCCAGGCTCAGCCAATCAAGCACAGTGAGCATCAATAGTAAACAGGTTCACACAATCAAACACAGAACAATTGAACCATTTTGAACACTTCACTGAGTAAGTGACTCATGACCTAAGCCACTCCATAATAAAGAGAATTTTCACTGCTCCACTGTAAGCCTGGCTGAAAGAGTAAGAGGTTCATTGTCATGGCCCAACGTCCCACCATGAAAGTATATGCCTCTTAATCTGAAAAATAATGTTGCCAGTGGCCGAGCAAAGGAGTGACTGATAACGGAGAAGCAGGTTTATGTGAAAAAGGTTTGCAACAAGTGGAAAGATGAAAAGCCAAGTTCGCGCGCGGTTCTTATCATTCGCTATAAATTGGGAAAGAGTGGGAACTCAGATTAGGCTGTCTGCATTCGGCAGGATTTGCAGATTGATCACGCCTGAATGTTCGCTGCCAGAACAAGCTAACAGAGAAAGGCCGGAATTCTCCGGTCATTCGCTGGCGGCGGGATACTCTGGTCGCGCCGGCAGCACTGCCCCACCCACAGATTCCCCGGCAGGGTGGGGTGGCTTCAATGGGCAATCCCATCGACAACGGCGGGAGCAGAGAATGCCGCCGCCAGTGAATGGCGTTCCGCCTCCCGAGAAACTACGGCTGGGGTGCCGGAGAATCCTGCCCATAGTTTCTGATAATATTGCACATATAGATAGCTGTCGGAACACTGCACGTATTAAACTACTGCCAATCATCTGGATTATAAAGTCCAGATTTAGAAGATAACCTTTGCAGTTTAATCTTTAAGCCTCTCCCATTATACTGAATTGAATGGAGTCCATTTATATCCTGCAGCTCCATATCTTTTTATTAAAACAGTAAAAAATATATACAAGGCCAAACGGTACAAACACGAATTGTGTGTTGGAGAAACAGGACACCCTCCCCTCAGTACCAATGTACGGGGAGGGGGGGGGGGGAGGAGGTGGATACTCTGATTATTAAAACAGCTCACAACACGTTTCGACAAAGAACAAATGGTACAAGCACTAAATTTTGCGGTGCAGAGACCAGATACCCTTGCCTCTGTACCAAGAGAAGGGAAGGGAAGGGGTGTGGTGTAGAGAGAGGGAAAAGGAGGGTGGTGGGGAGGGAGGGAATCGGGGTGTTGGTGAAGGGGGAGGGGGGGGCCCAACAGGGCGCTGCCTGAACTATCTACAGAGGCAGAAAAACAAAAGAACCTTCAATTATGACATGCCAGATTTAAATTTCTGTCGAGCCAGTCGTCAACCAATGAAGCGAAACAGGTGACTGTTTTCAATTGATCCCAGTTCTGATGAGAAAGAAACCACCCAATTAAATTTGATGTCTGTTTTTTGATTGAGATTATCCTGTCATCAGCAATGTCCCATTAAACAGGTATGATTAGTGACTTGCTTTTCTCATCATTAAGTGGCTATTCATTTGCGGAATTAATTTGGGAAAATAAATAAAGCAAAAGTTTGGTAATCTCGACCGAATGTCCAAATTGCTGTATCAGGATTGGACAAACAGGAGGGTAGCTAAAGCTTCTTTTCTGACACACAGTCAACAATCCAACTCTGGAAACAACTATTGGCTTCATTGCTTTGGATTCGTCATGGTGATGAGGCGGTGGCGCAGTGGTATTTTGACTGGACTAATAACCCAGGGTAATTCTCTGGGTTCAAATCCCGCTGTGGTAGGTGGTGAAATGTGTCACTTTGGGTGGGTTTGGCGGGAAGTTTTCTGCCGGCTTTTAGGTGAGATCAGGGGCGGGATTCTCCGTAATCGGCGCGGTGTCCGCCAACCGGCGCCAAAACCGGCGCGAATCAGTCCGGCATCGCGCCGCCCCAAAGGTGCGGAATTCTCCACATCTTGAGGGGCCGAGCCCTTACCTTGAGGGGCTAGGCCCGCGCCGGACTGATTTCCGCCCCGCCAGCTGGCGGGAAAGGCCTTTGGTGCCCCACCAGCTGGTGCGGAAATGACTTTGCCATGCGGTGCATGCGCGGGAGCGTCAGCGGCCGCTCACGACATCCCCGCGCATGCAAAGTGGAGGGGAGAATCGCCGGGGGATTCCCGCTGACCGGCGCGGCGCGATTCCCGCCCCCGCTGAATCACCGGTGGCGGAGAATTCGCGACACGGCGGGGACGGGATTCATGCCGGCCCCCGGTGATTCTCCGACCCGGTGGGGGGTCAGAGAATCGCGCCCCAGATTAGTATTCACCCACTGTTAGTCATTTTCCGAAGCCTTGGGGAGTTTCTCACCAGTCTAGGCCACACATAGGGCATGATTTAACCAAATGGGAACTATGTCCCATAGCTAGCGCGTTTAACCACGAGCTTTCTGGCGCTCGCAGCACCGAGAAACACAACATTAATGTGACTCTGGTTAGATACAGGGCGTCAGCGGGGAATGCACTAATCCCGTTTCCTGCACAGAGGAGCCCTGCTCGCCAATACCTCTCAGTGCAAGGAGAGATCGGGGCACCATTTTTAAATGTCTCGTCACCCCCCCCCCCCCAGCCCTAACTCACAGTAAAGTGATCCCCAGGCTCCCCCTCATCCTGCACACTCGTGCAGGACACCCGCCCACCCGATCGGCACCGTGCAGAAAATGCCAACCTGGCCCTCTGGCAGTGTTCCTGCCAACTGACAGTGCCACCTGGGCACCCAGCCTGGCACTGCCAGAGTGGCCAGGTGTCATGAGCAGTTGCAGGGTACCACCCTGCCCAGAGGCCATGCACCTGAAGGGCCTCCAATTCCCTGGGAGACTCCCACGAGTGCCGTTCCATCTGGTTCAAGGTTGTGGAGACCAACACTGAACGGCTCTCGCTCGAGGTCTCCGATAAGTGAGCTTGAGGGTCGCCACCACCCATGGCAATGTCATCCTCCTGCACACATGGGCATTACCCCCTGCTCCCCCCCACCATCCCCACCAAGTGTGAACACCCTGCTATGGGGTCGCTAAGGACCCCCTTCTCAGGACTCCCATCTTCCACTCCCCCAACCTTTATGAGGCCGCTTCATCCCCACCCTTCACCCCCCTCCCCCCCCACTGTTCATACCCCCCTCATCCCCTCTTTTCATAGATATCATAGAATTTACAGTGCAGAAGGAGGCCATTCGGCCCATCGAGTCTGCTCCGGCTCTTGGAAAGAGCACCCTACCCAAGGTCAACACCTCCACCCTATCCCCATCACCCAGTAACCCCACCCAACACTAAGGGCAATTTTGGACACGAAGGGCAATTTAGCATGGCCACCAATCTACCTAACTTGCACTTCTTTGGACTGTGGGAGGAAACCGGAGCACCCGGAGGAAACCCACGCACACACGGGGAGGATGTGCAGACTCCTTTTATAGGCATGTCCCCCCTCATGCCCCGATGCTTGGCAGTGCCACCCTGGCAGTGCCCCATCAGCCTGGCATTACCAACCAGGCACCTTGGCGATGCCAGGGTAGCAGTGTCCGGCTGGCAATGCTAAGGTGCCCAGGTGCTAGAGGGGGAACCAAGGTGCCACCCTGCCCTGTCCCTGACCACCCCGGGGTCTTCAATGGCCTGAGGAATCCCTCAGGTACCATTGCGCCTAGTCACCGTTTGTGTGTAACAGTACTAAATAGCATTCCATCGACGCCTCACTGGGAGGCCGTTACTCGCCGGGAGCCCAGAGAATCCAGTGCATGCATATTTAAATGAGCCTCATGGCTAATTTAAATATGCTGATCTGCACCTTGCCCAGCACGTGTGGTATCCGCATAGCGATGTCCTGCGAGGTGCGGTTGAATCTTGCACGAAGCCTCGAGCGCCGCGAATCCCGTGAGAGGCCTCTCGTGAGATTCAACGGCCTCGTCACGGCACCAAGTCGGATGCAATGAGGCCGTTAAATCGCATCCGTGAATCCAATAAAAATCTGGATTTTAAAACTCTAATGATGACCATGAAACCATTGTCCATTGTTGTAAAAACCCCATCAGGTTCACTCATGTCCTTCAGGGAAGGAAATCTGCCGTCCTTACCTGGTCTGGCCTACATGTGACTCCAGACCCACAGTGATGCGCTTGACTCTTGACTGCCCTCTGAAGTGGCCAAGCAAGCCACTCAGTTCAAGGGCAAGTTGGGATGGGGAACAAATGCTGGCATTGCCAGCAATGCAATGAATATTTTAAAAATTAGAAAACCAAACATTTGGGAGTAAATTCACAATGGGGGCATCAAGCTCAAAGGTGGTGAATATTTTTTAAATCTTGCTGTTGCAGGAAATATAGAGCCATAGTTTGGGATTTCTTGTAGGAGTTAAAGGCGCAAGATAAAGTATGGTGCTATGTCGGCGTCAGGCATGTTTCTCAATTTAAATCTAATGTAAGTGTGACGATGACGTTTCATTATGTTCCCTTGTGCCCTGGAGCAGCAACGCAACATTATGTATGTCCTTTCCTGAAATTTCTCTCCATCCTGGAGCATCGGGAGCCCCAGCATCTGATCATCCTTCATGTGTGAATCTAGAAAGGTATGGGAGGAGTGGCATCACTGCCAACAATGACCCTGTGCACAAGCAACCATCATACAGGTATATTGTCCAGCAGGGGCCACTAGACAGAGCCTGGGTCAGAAAACAGATGTGCTCTCTCTCGTACTCTGGCCAAGGAAAATGGGTGGTGGTGGAGTGGGGAGTGGGCAACAGATAAATAGCTACTGGGGTTGACCTGTTTGTTCTAACCGGCTGAGATTATTCCCTGTAGAAATGGGCACACTTGGACACACATCGCAACAGTACCAGCTGAAATCCAATTTGTGTTTTAGCCTTTGTTTCCCGTACTGGGGCTCTGTGTACTAGTGGTCAGGAACATCCAGCCCCTGGGTGCTGTTCTGCGACTCAATTTGATCAGAGGTGACCCTGTAAGCTAACTCCATCAACCTGTCCTGGTTCCGTAACTCTTACCGCTCTCACCATGCAGGTATACTTGGACTTATGTGGACTGAGTTCCTCTGCTCCTCTGTGGGACAATGGGCAACAAGACCCCGCCAACAGCCCTGGTCCATCGCAATCTCCTTCACAGCAGCCCAGATGATGTCCCTCTCTCGGAGGGGCCCTCCTTAAATCTACTTTGGTCACATAAGTATTGAACACAATTAGTAAACATATGATCCAAGATGATAAAGGGGAGGAATTTGGCTTTAGAACCAAGGTTGCATGTGGCAATATCTGTTATACTTAATTAATTAAAAAAAATAGACATAATTAAGCTTCTAAATTACGCAATATTATTTTATGACAGATATTTTCTCTCAGTTTCCTCCGTTTGCGACGTTAGGTAGATCAGGTAGATAGGGCAGCACGGTAGCACAGTGGTTGGCACAGTTGTTTCACAGCTCCAGGGTCCCAGGTTCAATACAGCGCTTGGGTCACTGTGCGGCGTCTGAACTTTCTCCCCGTGTCTGCGCGGGTTTCCTCCGGGTGCTCCAGTTTCCTCCCACAGTCCAAAGATGTGCAGGTTAGGTAGATTGGCCATGGTAAATTGCCCTTAGTGTCCAAAAAAGGTTGGGTGGGGTCACTGGCTTACGGGGATAGGGTGGAAGGTTTGGTCTAGGTAGGGTGCTCTTACCTAGGGCTGGTGCAGACTCGATGGGCCAAATGGCCTCCTTCTGCGCTGTAAATTCTATGATTTTGTTTGTTTGTTCATTTAAATGGGCACAACCTTTAAAGATTGTTTCGGTGAGATGACTGACATTCTTATTTCTATCTCCAGATGAGAATGTTTCTAATTCCTGACACTAGTAAGTAATAAATCCATGTGCAAATGAGGTGTAACGGCCCATCTGGGGCCCAATCATTGCAGACTTTTGGCAAGGCAATATACATTTCAGGTGTCTGGACAGTCAGCAGGCTACAATGTACCTTTAAAAGACTTGCCAGGTCTCTGTGGCTTGCTCTACATCACAGCACAACAGGCAGCTCTGCTTTCCCTGCCAAAGTACAGAGTTAATGTTCACAGGAATGTAGCAGTGGAGATATACTTGCGGCATGTAACAGGCTGATACTCCGAGGGGTCTGGGCATCAAAATACTGAGCTAGCAGATCATAACACACACCGTTTATCTAGCTTAGCCTCGCTTCATGTCAGGCAGCCAATATTGAACAACAACGGCATTCTTGCTGCTTAATTTAGACCCACTTCACTTTCCTGTAGCGGTAAGTCCTGCTGGGGCATGGTACCACAGGCGACGGCCTTTCCACATAACTTGTCCAAGTGATCATTCTTCATCTGTGAATCTGCACAGCAATAGCCGGTCAGAAATAGGAATGCTAGCCGCTTTTATTTTTCTTCCTGCCTGGCTTAGAATCAGTGAAGCCCACCCACCATATTGCCATCCTCTCATCTCAACTGAAATGGAGGAATTCAGTTGCAAACTGTGTGCCTTCTCGGCCATTACGGGTTGGTACTGCACTCACCTATTTATTGGAAGGGCACTCTCAGGGACTTTTAAAGGGCATTGTATGATATTATTCGCGGCAAGAGTTGCTGATTCGATCTTGATGTTAACGAATATCAGCTAGAAAGGACCGTAACTTTCTTTGGCTCCATAGCCATCAGATTGCTTGTCAGTCCTCTTGATATTTTCCTGTGGCTCGTTTGAATGGTAAATTGAAAGAAAACAAGTCTACTCTTTCTGCTTGCTTTTTTGAATTCATTTTACCGGATGTGCACGCCGCAGGTTAGGCCAGCATTTATTGTCCATCCCTAATTTCCCTTCAGAAGATGGTGGTGAGCTGCCTTCTTGAATCGCTGCAGTCCCTGAGGCGTAGGTACACCTAAAGTGCTGTTAGGGTGGGAGTTCCTGGGTATTGACTCAGCGACAGTGAAGGAACGGCGATATATTTCCATGTCCATGTCCAAATGCAGCTAGCCCTGACAATAGCCAGGCTTGGTCTGACAAATGGCACATTCCCGCCACACAAGTGACAGACAATGACCATCTCCTACAAGAGACGATCTAACCGCCGCCCCTTGACATTCAATGCCATTACCATCGCTGAATCCCCCACAATCAACATCCTGGGGATTGCCGTCGATCAGAAACTGAACTGGGCTAGCAAATTAATACTGTGGCTACCAGGGCAGGTCAAAGGCTAGGACTCCTACAGGGAATAACTCACCTCCTGACCCCCCCAAAGCCTGTCCCCCAGCTACAAGGCACAAGTTAGGAGTGTAATGGAATACTCTCCACTTACCTGGGTGAGTGCAGCTCCAACAACACTCAAGAAGCTAAATACTATCCAGGTCAAAGAAGCTTGCTTGATTTCTCCCCCTTCCAAAAACATTCAATCCCCACACCGCTGGCAAACAGGGCAGCTGTGTGTACCATGTACAAGATGCACTGCGGGAACTCAGGTAGCACCCTACAAACCCACGGCCACTACCATCTAGAAGGACAAGGGCAGCAGAGACCTGGGAAACCCCACTACCTGGGGACTCCCCTCCAAGTCACTCACCACCCTGACTTGGAAATATATCCCCGTTCCGTCACTGTCGCTGGGAGAAAATCCTGGAACTCCCTCCCTAACAGCACAGTGGGTGTACCTACACCACATAAACTGCAGAGGTTGAAGAAGGTGGCTCACTGCCACCTTCCCGAGGGCAATTAGGGATGGGCAACAAATGCTGTCCTCGCCAGCGACACCCTCATCTCATAAAATGAATTTAAAAAATGATTGACCCAAGTGGACAGATGGGGCATTAGTTCAACATCTGGTCGAACTGGCAGCACCAAGCTAGTACCTCAGTACTAGAGGGACAGCTTAGGTTCCTTTACATTAAGGTGGGAGTGGGAATTGAACCCCAAACCTCAGGTTCAAAAGTAAGGCAGCCACAGCTGACACACTTTCTATCAGCAAGAAAAATTGAATGGCTGACAGACTTATGAGTGAGGTGTGCGTATTTTATTTTTGTTGAACTTGTTTCAGTATTTGCAGACAACATGAAAGAAACAAAAATAGCACTGACTCAATCTCGAGATGTTTGTTAAGACTCCACTTTTTTCGCAGGCATTTAATCCCAGTAACACCTCCACTCCCAATATGTCCAACAACACGGCGGTGACTGTACTTCAAAAGTAATTAATTGCCTGTAAAATACTTCGGAAGATCCTGGAATCATGCAAGGGGCTAAATGAATGCTGTTTTTTTTCCTTCCTTGTCTTTTCACTACAACTCTCAATCCTTCCACTGCAACTCTCAATCCTTCCACTGACTCGATGAAACCAGGCAGTTTATCCAATCTCAGTTTGAAGGCGCCGCGGTTTCCGACAGCGGATCATCGGGAAGTCTAAAGCCAAATATGTCCAGGCCCCCGCCTCAAATCCTATCCCCTTGTCACCACCACTAACCCCTCCCAATACTATCTCAGGCTTGGGCCATTCTATTGGATACTGAGTTATCAGCATTCTATTGGATACTGAGTGAACTCTTTCTGTTGTAATCCTGTCACAATGAGGTGTGTGGTGCGTTCACTGGGTACGCTGGTGAACAGCTCACTACCTGGAGCAAGTTTAGGGCGTTATTCTTAAGTATTTCTAAGAACTGGTGTTCCACCTTTTGGGGTGGAAGAAAAGGGAGTCGTGTGCTGGTGTTCTCTGGGTTATATGAATAGACCTGTGCTAAGGAAAAACTAATTCAAGATTCCTTCTTTTCTCAGTGATTGAAGGTGAGAAAAGCAAACAAGAAACCATCCCCCACCCGAAAGGAAGTGTGAAAAGAGAAACATTTCAAAGTCAACCGTACAGACATCAAAACCCAACAATCTAACTAAGAAAGACATTAAAAATGTCAACAGTAAAGACAATGGGAACTGCTAACCAGCCACATACGTTTGTTGATATTAAAAAGGAGGATGTGCTGAAGATTTTGAAAAGCATCAGGATAGATAAGTCCCCTGGGCCTGACGGGGTATACCCAAGGTTACTACGGGAAGCGAGGGAGGAGATTGCTGCGCCGTTGGCAATGATCTTTGCGTCCTCACTCTCCACTGGAGTAGTACCGGATGATTGGAGGGAGGCGAATGTTGTTCCCTTGTTCAAGAAAGGGAATAGGGAAATCCCTGGGAATTACAGACCCATCAGTCTTACGTCTGTGGTGAGCAAAATATTGGAAAGGATTCTGAGAGATAGGATTTATGATTATTTAGAAAAACATAGTTTGATTAAAGATAGTCAGCATGGCTTTGTGAGGGGCGGGTCATACCTCACAAGCCTCATTGAAGTCTTTGAGGATGTGACGAGACACATTGGTGAAGGTCGGGCAGTGGATGTGGTGTATATGGATTTCAGTAAGGCATTTGATAAGGTTCCCCATGGTAGGCTCATTCAGAAAGTTAGGGGGCATGGGATACAGAGAAATCTGGCTGTCTGGATACAGAATTGGCTGGCCGAAAGAAGACAGCGAGTGGTAGTGGATGGAAAGTATTCCGCCTGGAGGTCGGTGACCAGTGGTGTCCTGCAAGGATCTGTTCTGGGACCTCTGCTCTTTGTGGTTTTCATAAATGACTTGGATGAGGAAGTGGAAGGGTGGGTTAGTAAGTTTGCTGATGACACAAAGGTTGGTGGAGTTGTAGATAGTGTTGAGGGTTGTTGCAGGTTACAACAGGACATTGACAGGATGCAGAGCTGGGCTGAGAAGTGGCAGATGGAGTTCAACCTTGATAAATGTGAAGTGATTAATTTTGGAAGGTCGAATTTGAATGCTGAATACAGGGTTAAAGGCAGGATTCTTGGAAGTGTGGAGGAACAAAGGGATCTTGGGGTCCACGTACATAGATCCCTCAAAGTTGCTACCCAGGTTGATAGGGATGTTAAGAAGGCGTATGGTGTGTTGGCTTTCATTAACAGGGGGATTGAGTTTAAGAGCCGCGAGGTTTTGCTGCAGCTTTATGAAATGAAATGAAAATCGCTTATTGTCACAAGTAGGCTTCAATGAAGTTACTGTGAAAAGCCCCTAGTCGCCACATTCCGGCGCCTGTTCGGGGAGGCTGGTACGGGTTTACAAAACTCTAGCTAGATCACACTTGGAATATTGTGTTCACTTCTGGTTGCCTTATTATAGGAAGGATGTGGATGCTTTGGAGAGGGTACAGAGGAGATTTACCAGGATGCTGCCTGGACTGGAGGGCATGTCTTATGAAGAAAGGTTGAAGGAACTAGGGCTTTTCTCACTGGAGCAAAGAAGGCAGAGAGGTGACTTGATAGAAGTGTACAAGGTGATGAGAGGCATGGATAGAGTGGATAGCCTGAGGCTTTTCCCCAGGGTGGAAATGGCTGTCACGAGGGGACATAATTTTAAGGTGATTGGAGGAACGTATAGGGCAGATGTCTGAGGTAGGTTCTTTACACAGAGAGTGGTGGGTGTGTGGAATGCACTGCCAGCAGAGGTGGTGGAGTCAGAGTCATTAGGAACATTTAAGCAATTCTTAGACAGGCACATGGACAGCAGTAAATTGAAGGGGTGTAGGTTAGCTTGATCTTAGATCTAGAGGGCCTGTACTGTGCTGTACTGTTCTATGTTCTAACTATCCAGATGTTCAAGCCCCACTGTGGAGGACAAAACAGCCCATCCCCTTTTGGTTTCTACTATCTTGAAATATGTCAAACATTTCTGAGCTGATAGCCAAAAATGTGATTAGTTGCTTACTTACAATGACTGTAAGACATGTTAATCAAATTTACTTTTGGGAATATACAGACAGGTGTTTTTTAAGAACTGGTTTTGCCAAGCCAGACGCAGAGAGAAGTAATTGAAGTCACTTGGAAAATTTGCTGAAGGGAGCAGTCAGGAATTTATTTCTCTCTATCTCTCATAAGTTCAGAAAACCCCTGTCTCTACAGTATAAAATTCCAACAAAGTGATAGAGATTGTCCATTGGAAAGAACCTCAGGAGAAATCCATAGATTTCTGGGAGATCGATCAGGGAATTAATAGGAAGAACATTTTTTGCAGAAAAGTGCAGTCATCTAGACTTCAATTCAACTTCAGGATTTACAAAACATAGAACATAGAATATTACAGCGCAGTACAGGCCCTTCGGCCCTCGATGTTGCGCCGACCTGTGAAACCACTCTAAAGCCCATCTAAACTATTCCCGTATCGTCCATATGTCTAGCCAATGACCATTTGAATGCCCTTAGTGTTGGCGAGTCCACCACTGTTGCAGGCAGGGCATTCCACGCCCTTATTACTCTCTGAGTAAAGAGCCTACCTCTGACATCTGTCTTATATCTATCTCCCCTCAGTTTAAAGCTACGTCCCCTCCTGCTAGACATCACCATCCGAGGAAAAAGGCTCTCACTGTCCATCCTATCCAATCCTCTGATCATCTTGTATGCCTCAATTAAGTCACCTCTTAACCTTCTTCTCTCTAACGAAAACAGCCTCAAGTCCCTCAGCCTTCCCTCATAAGATCTTCCCTCCATACCAGGCAACATTCTGGTAAATCTCCTCTGCACCCTTTCCAATGCTTCCACATCCTTCCTAAAATGCAGCGACCAGAATTGCACGCAATACTCCAAATGCGGCCGCACCAGAGTTTTGTACAGCTGCAACATGACCTCATGGCTCCGAAACTCAATCCCTCTACCAATAAAAGCTAACACACCGTACGCCTTCTTAACAACCCTCTCAACCTGGGTGACAACATTCAGGGATCTATGTACATGGACACCGAGATCTCTCTGCTCATCCACATTTCCAAGAATCTTACCATTAGCCCAGTACTCTGTCTTCCTACTATTCCTTCCAAAATGAATCACCTCACACTTTTCTGCATTAAACTCCATTTTCCACTCTCAGCCCAGCGTTGCAGCTTATCTATGTCCCTCTGTAACTTGTAACATCCTTCCGCACTGTCCACAACTCCGCCGACTTTAGTGTCATCTGCAAATTTACTCACCCATCCTTCTATGCCCTCCTCCAGGTCATTTATAAAAATGACAAACAGCAGTGGCCCCAAAACAGATCCTTGTGGTACACCACTAGTAACTGGATTCCAGTCTGAACATTTCCCATCAACCACCACCCTTTGCCTTCTTCCAGCTAGCCAATTTCTGATCCAAACTGCTAAATCACCCTGAATCCCATGCCTCCGTATTTCCTGCAGTAGCCTACCGTGGGGAACCTTATCAAACGCTTTACTGAAATCCATATACACCACATCAACTGCTTTAACCTCATCCACCTGTTTGGTCACCTTCTCAAAGAGCTCAATAAGGTTTGTGAGGCACGACCTACGCTTCACAAAACCGTGTTGACTATCTCTAATCTAATTATTCCTTTCCAGATGATTATACATCCTATCTTATAAACCTTTCCAATATTTTGCCAACAACAGAAGTAAGGCTCACTGGTCTATAGTTACCGGGGTTGTCTTTACTCCCCTTCTTGAACAAGGGGACAACATTTGCTATCCTCCAGTCTTCTGGCACTATTCCTGTAGACAAAGATGACTTAAAGATCAAAGCCAAAGGCTCAGCAATCTCCTCCCTAGCTTCCCAGAGAATCCTAGGAAAATCCCATCCGGCCCAGGGGACTTATCTATTTTCACACTTTCCAGAATTGCTAACACCTCCTCCTTAGGAACCTCAAGCCCTTCTAGTCTAGTAGCCTGAATTTCAGTATTTTCCTCGACAACACCCTGTGTGAATACTGATGAAAAATATTCATCTAGCACCTCTCCTATCTCCTCGGACTCCAAGCACAACTTCCCACTACTGTCCTTGGCTGGCCCTACTCTTACCCTAGTCATTCGTTTATTCCTGACATATCTATAGAAAGCTTTAGGGTTATCCTTGATCCTACCTGCCAAAGACTTCTCATGTCCCCTCCCGGCTCTTCTTAGCTCTCTCTTTAGGTCCTTCCTAGCTAACTTGTAACTCTCGAGCGCCCAAACTGAACCTTCATGTCTCGTCTTTACATAAGCCTCCTTCTTCCTCTTGACAAGTGTTTTGACTGCTTTAGTAAACCACGGTTCCCTTGCTCGACCACTTCCTCCCTGCCTGACAGGTACATACTTATCAAGGACACGCAGTAGCTGTTCCTTGAACAAGCTCCACATTTCCTGCAGTTTTCCTCTCCATCCGATGCATCCTAAGTCATGCCTCATCGCATCATAATTGCCTTTCCCCCAGATATATAACTCTTGCCCTGCGGTATATACCTATCCCCTTCCATCACTAAAGTAAACGTAATCGAATTGTGGTCACTATCACCAAAGTGCTCACCTACCTCCAAATCTAACGCCTGTCCTGGTTCATTACCCAGTACCAAATCCAATATGGCCTCGCCTCTCGTTGGCCTATCTACATACTGTGTCAGGAAACCCTCCTGCACACATTGGACAAAAACGGATCCATCTAAAGTATTCAAACTGTAGCGTTTCCAGTCAACATAAAGTCCCCCATAACAACTACCCTGTTGCTTTCGCTCTTATCCAGAATCATCTTTGCAATCCTTTCCTCTACATCTCTGGAACTTTACGGAGGCCTATAGAAAACCCCTAACAGGGTGACCTCTCCTTTCCTGTTTCTAACCTCAGCCCATACTACCTCAGTAGACGAGTCCTCATCAAACGACCTTTCTGCCACTGTAATACTGTCCTTGACTAACAATGCCACCCCTCTCCATCTTTTACCACCTTCCATGAGCTTACTGAAATATCTAAACCCCCGCACCTGCAACAACCATTCCTGTCCCTGCTCTATCCATGTCTCCGAAATGGCCACAACATCGAAGTTCCAGGTACCAACCCATGCCGCAAGTTCACCCACCTTATTCCGGATGCTCCTGGCATTGAAGAAGACACACTTTAAACCACCTTCCTGCCTGCCGGTACACTCCTGCAACTTTGAAACCTTACTCATGATCTCACTACTCTCAACCTCCTGTATACTGGAGCTACAATTCAGGTTCCCAAGCCCTTGCTGAACTAGTTTAAACCCTCCCGAAGAGCATTAGCAAATTTCTCCCCCAGGATATTGGTACCCCTCTGGTCCAGGTGTAGACCATCCCGTTTGTAGAGGTCCCACCGACCCCAGAATGAGCCCCAATTATCCAGAAATCTGAAACCCTCCCTCCTGCACCATCCCTGCAGCCATGTGTTCAACTCCTCTCTCTCCCTATTCTTCGTCTCGCTATCACATGGCATGGGTAACAACCCAGAGATAATAACTCTGTTTGTCCTAGATCTAAGTTTGCACCCTAGCTCCCTGAATTCCTGCCTTACATCCCTATCCATTTTCCTACCTATGTCGTTGGTACCTATGTGGACCATGACTTGGGGCTGCTCCCCCTCCCCCTTAAGGATCCCGAAAACAAGATCCGAGACATCACGCACCCTGGCACCTGGGAGGCAACACACCAACCGCGAGTCTCTCTCGTTCCTACAGAAGCTCCTATCTATCCCCCTAACTATGGAGTCTCCAATGACTAATGCTCTACTCCTCTCCCCCCTTCCCTTCTGAGCAACAGGGACAGACTCTGTGCCAGAGACCTTTACCCCATGGCTTACCCCTGGTAAGTCCCCCCCCCAACAGTATCCAAAGCGGTATACTTGTTACTGAGGGAACAACCACAGGGGATCCCTGTATTGACTGCTTCCTCCCAGCCCCTCTCACCGTCACCCATCTATCTTTAGTCTTCGGAGTAACTACATCCCTGAAGCTTCTATCTATGACCACCTCTGCCTTCTGAATGATCCGAAGTTCATCCAGCTCCAGCTCCAGTTCCCTAACGCGGTTTCTGAGGATCTGGAGATGGGTGCACTTCCCACAGATGAAATCAGCAGGGACACTGACGGCGTCCTTCACCTCAAACATTCTGCAGGAGGAACATTGCACTACCTTCCCTGCCATCCCCTTTAGATAAAAAAAGAAAAAGAAAGAAAGAGCTTACCTGTTATTCACTTCCCTTCTCAGCAAGCACTCACTCAGCAATCTCTGCGCCACGCACAATAGCACCCGAGGGAAAATAAAATAAAAACTACTTACCAGTCACCAGCCAATCCCTTACCTGCAGGCTGTGACATCACGGTTCAACTTCTTTCTACTTCTACCTGCCCTCGAGATTTCCTCTTGACCTTTACAGCGGTTGGTTTTTTTTGGGTTAGAGGAGGGGGTAGTGAGGGAAACACTGAAGAAGTGTTTTGGGTTTAAGTGTCACTTGACAACAGCTCCTCCACAAACCACCTTCAAGTTTGGGTGAGCACACGGACGTATGCAAATTTCCCCCGCAACAGCCAATCAGCATCTCCGCTCTACTGCCCTCTGCTGGATGCTTGTCTTCACTTGACCAGCTAGGGTCTCTTGCTCAGGTACACCTTCAAGTTAGGGTGAGCACACGGACGTATGCAAATTTTCCCCGCAACAGCCAATCAGCAGCTCTGCTCTACTGCCCTCTGCTGGATGCTTGTCTTCACTTGAACAGCTGGGGTCTCTTGCTCAGATATACCTTCAGGTTAGGGTGAGCACACGGATGTATGCAAATTTCCCTGCAACAGCCAATCAGCAGCTCCGCTCTACTGCCCTCTGCTGGATGCTTGTCTTCACTTGAACAGCAAGGGTTTCTTGCTCAGGTACACCTTCAAGTTAGGGGTGAGCACACGGATGTATGCAAATTTCCCCCGCAACAGCCAATCAGCAGCTCCGCTCTACTGCCCTCTGCAAAGAACCAGTTAACGGCTACAACAATCTACACCTCAAGGGCAAGCAAAGGACTTAATCATATATTCTTTTAACTTTTATTTGGATTCTAACTCCAGGGGCGTCATTCTCCGACCCCCCAGCGGGTCGGAGAATGGCCGTTGGCCACCGTGAATTCCGACCCGCCGGTTGCCGAAGTATCCGAAGGGAGAAAAGTCGGCGGGGCTTTAATGGCGCCGCAGATGTCGGAGAATGGCACGGGTGGACGCAAGGCAGCCGATTTTGGGCCTGCCGATATTCCCCCGTCCGGATGGGCCGAAGTCCCGTCGACGTGATGACGGGTCACGTCGACGTAAATCAAACCTCCTTTTAATCGGCGTCAACCTGTGCTCCAGGTTCACGCCGACCAGCGTGGAGGTGGGTGACGGCCTGGGGGGTTGGCCGCTGGGCAGGCGATGGCGTGGCCGCAGTCTGAATGTGTGGGGAGAGGTGTGCCTAGGGTTGTGTGTGTGTGTGTGCGGCCGGGGGGGGGGGGTGGTTAGAGTGGGCTGGGCTCCGGGGGAGTGCCGGGTGGGGGGTTCAGTGCCGGGGAGGGGGATGGGGGGTCCGTGCCGGGGAGGGGGATGGGGGGTCCGTGCCGGGGAGGAGGATGGGGGGCCCGTGCCGGGGAGGAGGATGGGGTCCGTGCCGGGGTGGGGGTTGGGGGGGAGCCTTGCCGGGGAGGAGGTTGGGGTCCGTGCCGGGAGGGGGATGGGGGGTCCGTGCCGGGGAGGAGGATGGGGTCCGTGCCGGGGAGGGGGATGGGGGGGGGGCCGTGCCAGGGAGGAGGATGGGGGGCCCGTGCCGGGGAGGAGGATGGGGGGCCCGTGCCGGGGAGGAGGATGGGGGGCCCGTGCCGGGGAGGAGGATGGGGGACCCGTGCCGGGGAGGAGGATGGGGGGGGTCTGTGCCAGGGAGGAGGATGGGGTCCATGCCGGGGAGGAGGATGGGGGGCCCGTGCCGGGGAGGGGGATGTGGGGAGGGCCGTGCCGGGGAGGAGGATGGCGGGGGGGGGGGGGGGGGAGTGCCGTGCCGGGGAGGGGGATTGGGGGGGGCCGTGCCGGGGAGGAGGATGGCGGGGGGGGGGGGGGGGGAGTGCCGTGCCGGGGAGGGGGATTGGGGGGGGCCGTGCCGGGGAGGAGGATGGGGTCCGTGCCGGGGAGGGGGATGGGGGGGGCCTTGCCGGGGAGGAGGTTGGGGTCCGTGCCGGGAGGGGGATGGGTGGGGGGCCGTGCCGGGGAGGAGGCTGGGATCCATGCCGGGGAGGGGGATGGTGGGGGGGGCCTTGCCGGGGAGGAGGTTGGGGTCCGTGCCGGGGAGGGGGATGGGGGGGGGGGCCGTGCCGGGGAGGAGGATGGGGTCCGTGCCGGGGAGGGGGATGGGGGGGGTCCGTGCGGGGAGGAGGATGGGGGGTCCGTGCCGGGGAGGAGGATGGGGGGTCCGTGCCGGGGAGGGGGATGGGGGGGTCCGTGCGGGGAGGAGGATGGGGGGTCCGTGCCGGGGAGGAGGATGGGGGGTCCGTGCCGGGGAGGAGGATGGGGGGTCCGTGCCAGGGAGGAGGATGGGGGGTCCGTGCCAGGGAGGAGGATGGGGGGCCCGTGCCAGAGAGGAGGATGGGGGGTCCGTGCCGGGGAGGAGGATGGGGGGTCCGTGCGGGGAGGAGGATGGGGGGTCCGTGCCGGGGAGGAGGATGGGGGGTCCGTGCCGGGGAGGAGGATGGGGGGGCCCGTGCCGGGGAGGGGGATGGGGGGTCCGTGCCGGGGAGGAGGATGGGGTCCGTGCCGGGGAGGGGGATCGGGGGGGGGCCGTGCCAGGGAGGAGGATGGGGGGCCCGTGCCGGGGAGGAGGATGGGGGGCCCGTGCCGGGGAGGAGGATGGGGGGCCCGTGCCGGGGAGGAGGATGGGGGACCCGTGCCGGGGAGGAGGATGGGGGGGGGTCTGTGCCAGGGAGGAGGATGGGGTCCATGCCGGGGAGGAGGATGGGGGGCCCGTGCCGGGGAGGGGGATGTGGGGAGGGCCGTGCCGGGGAGGAGGATGGCGGGGGGGGGGGGGGGGGGAGTGCCGTGCCGGGGAGGGGGATTGGGGGGGGGCCGTGCCGGGGAGGAGGATGGGGTCCGTGCCGGGGAGGGGGATGGGGGGGGCCTTGCCGGGGAGGAGGTTGGGGTCCGTGCCGGGAGGGGGATGGGTGGGGGGCCGTGCCGGGGAGGAGGCTGGGATCCATGCCGGGGAGGGGGATGGTGGGGGGGGCCTTGCCGGGGAGGAGGTTGGGGTCCGTGCCGGGGAGGGGGATGGGGGGGGGCCGTGCCGGGGAGGAGGATGGGGTCCGTGCCGGGGAGGGGGATGGGGGGGTCCGTGCGGGGAGGAGGATGGGGGGTCCGTGCCGGGGAGGAGGATGGGGGGTCCGTGCCGGGGAGGGGGATGGGGGGGTCCGTGCGGGGAGGAGGATGGGGGGTCCGTGCCGGGGAGGAGGATGGGGGGTCCGTGCCGGGGAGGAGGATGGGGGGTCCGTGCCAGGGAGGAGGATGGGGGGTCCGTGCCAGGGAGGAGGATGGGGGGCCCGTGCCGGGGAGGAGGATGGGGGGTCCGTGCCACGGAGGAGGATGGGGGGTCCGTGCCGGGGAGGAGGATGGGGGGTCCGTGCCGGGGAGGAGGATGGGGGGCCCGTGCCAGGGAGGAGGATGGGGGGTCCGTGCCGGGGAGGAGGATGGGGGGTCCGTGCCGGGGAGGAGGATGGGGGGCCCGTGCCAGGGAGGGGGGGTGCAAGGGCAAGTGAGTTGGTCCACCTGGCCAGGTGCCAGCCTCCAACAGTTGGACCCATGCTGTCCATGCCACCTGGCTGGGGGGAGGAGGGGGTATGGGCAATGATGACATGTCGTCGTTACCCCCCCCCCCCCCCCCCCCACCAGGCCGTCATGTTTTCCGATCATCCAGCGATGTTGGCCGCCATGGCAGCAGCCGCTAATGTCGATGTTGCCCTGGTTGAGGAGGAGGAGGAGCGTGCCAGAGAGGCGGCACAGGCTGCCGCAGAGGGGCAGGCGGCAGCCGCCCAGGCTGGAGGGACACCTGACCGACAGGACGAGGAGGGGGAGGAGGACGTCGCGTCCCCACGTCAACGGAGGCACCCGAGGGCGCCCCGTGTGTACCGGCCCCGGCAGTCATACCAGGACCTCACAGACCGGGAATGCAGGAGGAGACTCCGGATGAGGCGGGAAACCGTGGCACACACCTGCCACCTTCTGGCACACCTGTCACCGCGTGGCACGAGGGGGACACCCTCTCCCCGTGTCCGTCAAGGTTACGGTGGCCCTGAACTTTTATGCAACGGGGTCATTCCAGGCACCGAGTGGGGACCTGTCCGGCATATCGCAGACATCGGTGCATCGGTGCATCCGGGCAGTGACAGACGCCCTATATGCCATGGCGCACCGCCACATCCACTTCCCTGTGGATCGGGCCAGCCAAGATGCCCGGGCCGTGGGCTTCTCTGCCGTGGCCGGGTTCCCCATGGTCCAGGGCGCGATCGATGGGATGCACGTCACCGGGCGGCCACCTGCAGATAACAGGGCCGTGTTCACCAATAGGAAGGGGACCAATTCGATGAACATACAGGTGGTCTGCGACCACCACATGATGATCCTGCACGTCTGCGCCCGTTACCCGGCCAGTGTACACGACTCATACGTGTTGTCGCGGTCATCCATCACCGGCAGGTACGAGGGACACCATCCCCGGTTGAGGGGCTGGTTGCTGGGCGACAGGGGCTACCCATTGCGATCGTGGCTGATGACGCCAAGACGGAGGCCACGCAATGAGGCGGAGAACCGCTACAATGATGCCCATGTAGCGACAAGGGGAGTGATAGAGAGGTGCTTTGGCATGCTGAAGATGCGTTTCAGGTGCCTGGACCTCTCTGGGGGCGCCCTCCAGTATCGGTCAGATAGGGTCGGCCGCATCATTGTGGTGTGCTGCGTCCTGCACAACATAGCCCAGCAGAGGGGCGATGTGCCGCAGGCAGAGGAGGGCGGAGTGGAGGAGCAGCAGGAAGAGGCGCAGCCCTCCCCAGATGAGGGGGATGGGGGCAATGGTCAGGGCAGACGGGCTAGACACAGGCGGGTGGCTGTCCACCGTTACCGGCTGGCCCAGCGGGCACGGGACAGGCTGATAGCCGCCCGCTTCACTGACTAGATGGGCGTGGGAATCGGGTAGTATGGCCACAGACCGCACACCATGGCAACAGCCGACCACCCACACCCCCCACCCATCCACCCACCCAGCACCCTCACCCCCCTCCCCAACCCCACCCACCCCACCCGCATGCACACCACCCCCCCCATTGCCGATCCACCTGCGGCACAACGGCCGGGCTCACACAGTTGCGGGTGGACGCCTGTCTATTGCAGACCATGTAGGATGATGACAACCCGCCCTGCGATGAGCTCCTGGCTCCACATCGTTGGACTATGTCTGACCCATGGCCACAGTACCACCATCCACCCGGACCATCCCTGCATGCGGCTGTGACACTGCAGCGCACGGTCCCGTCCTCTGCCCGGGGGGATGTTGATGGCGGCCCAGGGGGAAGGGGGCAGACTCACCTGGGGCTGAGGTAAGACCACCCCTCACACACACATACTTGCGCTCAACGTACATGACACCCCCGCACGCTTTGCACAGAGCACAAAGGCAGCTTCTGTAGGTGTAACATTGACTTTAATAACCAAAGGAGTTCATGCACGTGCCCTAGCCCCTAAAACTCATCTGTGCCCTGCACCCGTGCCAACTTACTCAGTGTCTAATTGTTTGGCCTTACGGGCCCTTTGACTACGTCTACGTGGTTCCCCAGACAGTACAGCAGAACTGGAGGTGGACTCCTGTGATTCCTGCCCTCTGACACGGGATCCCTTTGGCGGACGTTTCCTGGAGCGTCCTGGCCTAGATGGGCCAGGCTGCGGCCCGGGCGACTGGGCTGGCGAGCTGCCAGCCTGTCCTGCCCGTTGCCCACCCGATGCACCTGGGACGGAAGGGGGGGAGTCCGAGGTGTCGCGGTGTTCCGGGACCTCCCCTACAGGGGGACAGACCACAGCACCTCCTCCTCCCTCGGGGTGCCCGATGGCCCCCAGGTCTCTACATGGGTGGGGGATGCGAATGGACTGGCCATCCAACGCCCCCCCGACATCTGGCGCTGCCAGTTCTGGAGGCCCGTGCTGGTATCGACAGGGGTCTGCAGGTTTGCAGCCATGGAGCACAGGGGATTGGCAAACCCTGTCTGTGACTGTGCGACGCCGGCTCGCACATGGCCAATGGCGCCGATGCCCTCAGCAATGGCCTGCAGAGACTGGGCTATGGCCTGCTGAGACTGGGCCATGGCCTGCTGAGACTGGGCTAAGGCCTGCTGAGACTGGGCCATGGCGTTGAGCGCCTCTGCCATCTGGCGCTGGCACTGGCTCATGGCCTCCTGTGAGAGGGCAGCCATGTCCTGGGCCACAGACTCCGCCTGCACGGAAAGCCCCAGGCCTCGCAAACCGTTCCCCATGTCTGACACCGTCGCACCCATTGCCTCCACTGCGGACGCCACCCGTGCGGTGTCGGCCTGGGTGGCACGTATGACCAGCACCACTCCCAGCTCCTGGACGCGGGTGGACTCCTCCACCTGCGACTGCAGCCGCCGCAAGCCGGCCGCCACCCTCTTCGCTCATCTCCGGGTCGGTGGTTGCATCGGATCTATGGGTGAGTGTGGTAACTCCAGGAACCCGGGATCCATCTGGGCGGCAGATGTTCGCTTGGGCTGGGCTGCCCTCCAACCGCCCGGCCCCTCTGCTGCTCATACCTCCACCTGCTGTACCGGGACGGCTGTGTTGTGCTCACCAGTGAGTGTACCAGACACCTCATCACTAAAGTGCCCAACCGAGGTGAGTGTTTCTGTGATGGTGGAGGTTGTTGGTGACAGCAGTGGCGTTGTGTCGTGCTCTTCGTCCCACTCTGAGTCCGTGGCACTTTGGGGTGGGGGTTCGTCTCCACCCATCCACTCTGTGTCACTGTCCGGTATTTCGTCTTCCTGGGTAGTGCTGTCCCGGGTAGGTGTGTCCCGGGTAGGGGTGTCCTGGGTAGTGGTGTCCTGGGTAGTGGTGTCCTGGATAGTGGTGTCCTGGGTAGTGGTGTCCTGGCTCGGCTGTGACGGGGGCCTGTGGCTGCCCCTCACGTCGCTGGGTGGCACACGCCTGCGTCGTCGCACCCACACGTGACAGGGGTGTCGTCTCCCTGTTGCTCCAGGTCTCTCCGTCTCCCGTGGTCTCCAAGGGACATCCTGCGGGCGTCGCATGCCGGAGGGTCCAGGTCTCTCCGTCTCCCGTGGTGTGCGAGGGGCATCCTGCGGGCGTCGCATGCCAGAGGGTCCGGGTCTCTCCGTCTCCCGTGGACTCCGAGGGGCATCCTGCGGGCGGTCTGCATCTGCGGGGATGGGTGCCTGGACGTTTGCTCCTGCGATACACAATGAAGCATGCATGGATAGACACGCAGGCAGTGATCAGGTGATATGGGGGAGGGGGATATAGGGGAGGACGGATATGGGGACGGGCTGTCGGTGGCTCACTCCCCGGCCTCTGCATCAGCAACGTACGTCCCCGGCCTCTGCATCAGCAACCTCCCGGTCCTCAGGTCCGCCAGCCATTTCCAGGGCCCTTTCCTCGTGTACGGTCAGTGGCCTCTCATCAGCGGGGCCTCCTCCAGTCCTCACATGCTCCCTGGTGTTGTGTGCGTGTTTCGCCTGTGGCGGGGGGCGGGGGGGTGGTGGCAGGGGTAAAAGGCAATAGTGTTAGGCAGGTACATGAATGCACGCCATCGGTTGCGCGTGTATTGCAGAGGTTCAGGTTAGGGCTGGATTCACTTGGGGATATGGGGGAGGGGGGATATGGGGGAGGGGGGATATGGGGAGGGGGGATATGGGGGAAGGGGGATATGGGGGAGGGGGGATATGGGGGAGGGGGGATTTGGGGGATGGGGGACATGGGGAGGGGGGATATGGGGGAGGGGGGATATGGGGGATATGGGGGAGGGGGGATATGGGGAGGGGGATATGGGGATATGGGGAGGGGGATATGGGGGAAGGGGGATATGGGGAGGGGGATATGGAGGAGGGGGGATATGGGGAGGGGGATATGGGGGAGGGTGATATGGGGAGGGGGGATATGGGGGATATGGGGAGGGGGATATGGGGGAGGGGGCATATGGGGAGGGGGATATGGGGAGGGGGGTTATGGGGGAGGGGGGATATGGGGGAGGGGGGACATGGGGGATATGGGGGAGGGAGGATATGGGGAGGGGGATATGGGGGAGGGGGTATATGGGGGGGGATATGGGTGATATGGGGGAGGGGGGATATGGGGAGGGGGATATGGGGAGGGGGGATATGGGGAGGGGGATATGGGGGATATTGGGGAGGGGGGATATGGGGGAGTGGGGATATGTGGGAGGGGGATATGGGGAGGGGGATATGGGGAGGGGGGTTATGGGGGATATGAGGGAGGGGGGATGTGGGGGATATGGGAAGGGGGGATATGGGGAGGGGGGATATGGGGGAGGGGGGATATGGGGGATATGGTGGAGAGGGATATGGGGGAGGGGGGATATGGGGGATATGAGGAAGGGGGGATATGGGTGAGGGGGGATATGGGGGTGGGGGATATGGGGGATATGGGAGGGGGATATGGGGGAGGGGGGATATGGGGGATATGGGGAGGGGGGATATGGGGGAGGGGGGATATGGGGAGGGGGATAT
Source organism: Scyliorhinus torazame (assembly GCF_047496885.1). Taxonomy (NCBI): domain Eukaryota; kingdom Metazoa; phylum Chordata; class Chondrichthyes; order Carcharhiniformes; family Scyliorhinidae; genus Scyliorhinus; species Scyliorhinus torazame. The sequence continues at coordinate 301,979,531 of NC_092712.1, forward strand.
GGGGAGGGGGATATGGGGGATATGGGGAGGGGGGATATGGGGAGGGGGATATGGGGGAGGGGGGATATGGGGGAATGGGGGATATGGATATCGGGCAGGGGGAGGCTCACCCTGCCTGCTCTGACGAGGTCGTTCACCTTCTTGTGGCGCAGGGTGCCTGTCCGTGGTGTCAGGGCCACAGCGGTGACGGCCTCTGCCACCTCCCTCCACAGACGCCGGCTGTGGCGTGGGGCAACTCTGCGGCCGTGCCCGGGATACAGGGCGTCCCTCCTCTGCTCCACTGCGTCCAGGAGCGCCTCCACATCCCGTGACTGGAATCTCGGGGCTGAGCGGCAGCCGGCCATCCGGTCGGGTGTTCCGGTCGGGTGGGGGGAGCAGCGCGTCCTTATGAGCCGTCACGCCATGCGGCGTGTGTGACGCTGCACGGCGTGAACCACGTGAGCAAGCGTGGATCCCGTCACGTCACTGCTAGCCCATTTCGGGCCGGAGACTTCGCGACGATTTTTGCGGCGTGACGCAGGTCGGATTTGCGCCGTTTTTTGCGCCGATCGGCGGACTTTGCGCCGATAACGGAGAATTTCGCCCCTGATAGGTATGTGTGTTTGTAGTGTGTGTGTGTGTGTGTGTGTGTGTTGCACTTTTTGTTATTTTTCCTCAGCTTTAGTAGCTAATAAACTTGTTCTTTCTTTGACTTAAGAAAACCTGGGGCGCGATTCTCCGACCCCCCACCGGGTCGGAGAATCGCCGGGGGCACTCTTTTTCTTCCGCCTTCACCATGGTCTTCACTATGGCGGAGGCGGAAGAGACCCCCTCCCCTGCACACGCGCGGGGATGATGTCAGCAGCCGCTGACGCTCCCGCGCATGCGTCGCCCCCGAAGACCTTTCGGTGCCGGCTGGCGTGGCGCCAAAGGCCTTTCCCGCCAGCCGGCGGAGCGGAAACCACTCCGGCGCCGGCCTAGCCCCTCAAGGTGAGGGCTTGGCCCCTAAACGTGCGGAACCCCCCGCCCCGCCGGGTAGGGGAGAACCCCGCCCCTGGTTTGATTAGCTCCTTATTAAAAAGTAAATTCATTTGGATTTGAAAAGGCACCTCTGGAGAAAATAAAATTGAAAAACGTTTGTTCCAACCAATGGAGGGGGTGGAATAAAGGGGAGTGAGTTTGTCCTTCCTCACCAGGGCACAACAAAATCTCCTGGAATTATTTGTCAAATGTAGTCTTGAACATGCAAATGATCTCCTGGCCAGCCTCCTCCCCTTTCTAATTTTTAGCTTATCCAAACTTTGCTCCATGTTCGTTGTTTCATACCTTAGCCCCATTATCCCATCGACCCTCTCCTTGCTAATCTACATTGACTCCCAGCCCACCAATGCCTCAAATTCAAAATTCCTATTCTTACACATAGATCCCTTGTCCTTGGCCTTCTTTATTTCAGTAACCTCCTTCAGTGTTCTTCGGAATCTTCTTTTTTGTGCATACCCCACCACCGAGGGCTGTACCTTCAGCCATCCAGGTCCCCCAGTCTAAGAATTCCCTTCTATCTTCTCCACAACCCTCTCGTCACTTAAGAAGCTCCCTGGGGGGGGCAGCACGGTGGCGCAGTGGTTAGCACTGCTGCCTCATGGCACCGAGGTCCCAGGTTCAATCCCGGCACTGGGTCACTGTCCGTGTGGAGTTTGCACATTCTCCCTGTGTTTGTGTGGGTTTCGCCCCCACAACCCAAAAGATGTGCAGGGAAGGTGGATTGGCCACGCTAAATTGCCCCTTAATTGGAAAAAAATGAATTGCGCACTCTAAATTTAAAAAAAAGAAGCTCCCTGAAATCTCCCTCTTTGACTGAATGTTTGGTAATTCCTCCTCATTGCCCCTAACTTGTATCCATTTTTTCCCGCCCTTACCCATCTACGAAGCGCCTTGGGTCAGTCTTTGTTGTTAATAGAGCTTCATAAGCGCCAGTTGTTGTTTTTAAAACATGAAAACTGTGCTTCCACAAGAGCCACTCTGTTCCTTTCAATAAAGCAGTGGGGAATAATTAGTGGTTGTCAAGTCTGACCCCCAAGCTGTCACATTTTTAAGGCTCTGACCTTGGAAATAGCACAAAATCGTCAGTTCAAATTAAAGCTTTTTCCAAATAAAACTTCTGAGTTTTCATTTAATTGTTTTTCTAAATCAAATCTCCTGGGATGAAGACACAGTTGGACTTTATTAAATAATGCTCCTGATAAATAACCTTCTTTCTTTCCTATCTTGTCTCCAATTTTGATTTCATAACTTTTATCATTAGAAGTTAAAAGACATTCCCCCGCCCCCCCCGTTCTATCGAAAAAACATGTTCATTTTGAAGTACAAGACAGCCACTTAGCACTTCAGGGGATAAGGTGACAGAGTTGACTGATGTAATGAAAGCAGAGAGAAGTGTCATTATTTCTTGATTCTCTCCTTACACGGGCAGTATTTATGCGTTATTAACAATGAAATGAAAGCCACATTCCAGTGCACACCATTTCTGTCAGGAACTGTGCAGTTCCCGCAGCAGAAATATTTGAAAACATGGATGACAAATTTCACTGTAATCCTAATCAAGTATTTGTTTTCTTTCACATAAACCGTGAAACGCAGGTGAAAAGACCACTGGTCGCAAAGGGAGGAAATCGCCGATGTTAAAAAGGGTGGAACAGAAAACAAAATAAATCAATGATTTTTGCACGATGTGAAGCCGAGGTTTCCTAAATTGTGAGAGAAAATTGCAGCTCAGTATGTTTTTGAAGCGCTTAGGCTGCATGAATTAAAGTGCAAAATACTGCTATCTGTCTATAATTCAAGACAGAGAATTTAAAAATCAGAAAGGTTGTTTACAGTGCAAGAAGTATAAAATCTGTTTCATGTATAACTGCTTCGTGATTACGCTTTGGAAACGTCAGCTGCACAATGCATAGGTTTTTGAAACATTTCAATCCTATTTTCTGTAAATAATTCTTCATTTATTCCTTTTCTCGCTGGCATTTAGAAAAATGAGAGGTGATCTCATTCAACCAGACAGAATTCTTTACGGGGCGTGACAGGGTAGATGCAGACAGGGGCTGGAATTCTTCAGTTGTTGCGATTCACTTTTCCCGGTGACAGTGCAGCCCCGCCAGTGGATTTCCGGGCAGTGTGGGGTGACTTCATTGGGAAATCCCATTGGCAAGCGGCGGGAGTATAGACCCTGGTCGGCAGCGAACGGCAAGGAGTAAGACACGGCTGGGGAATTGGCAAATCCAGCCCGGGGTGTTTCCCTTGTCTGGTGAGTCTAGAACCAGGTGGCACAGTCTCAGAGAAAGGGGCCGGTTATTTAGGACTGAGATGAGGAGGAATTTCTTCCCTCAGAGGGTGGCGAATCTTTGGAATTCTCTACCCCAGAAGGCTGTAGATGCTCGGTCATTGAGTGTATTCAAGACAGAGATCGACAGATTTCTGCAACTAGGGGATTTTCACATACTTCATTGCGATGTTAATGTAATAATAATAACCTTTATTAGTGTCACAAGTAGGCTTAGATTAACACTGCAATGAAGCTACTGTGAAAAGCCCCTAGTCGCCACACTCCGGCGCCTGTGCGGGTACACAGAGGGAGAATTCAGAATGTCCAATTCACCTAACAGCACGACTACCGGGACTTGTGGGAGGAAACCGGAGCACCCGGAGGAAACCCGCGCAGACACGGGGAGAACGTGCAGAGTCCGCACGGACAGTGACCCAAAGCCGGGAATCGAACCTGGGACCCTGGAGCTGTGAAGCAACAGTGCTAACCACTGTGCTGCCGTGCCGCCCATGTAAGCCCACTTGTTACACTAATAAAGATTATTATTATTAATCATAAAAACATCGAGGGATGCGGGGTTAGTGCAGGAAAATGGTGCCAGAGTAGATGATCAAGCCTGACCTCATTGAATGACAGAGTGGGCTCGAGGAGTTGAATGTCCCACTCCTCTTCCTGCTTATTATTTTCTTGCAACTGATAGTCAGTTTTGTGTGAAAGTATTTGAGCCGCAGGAAATATCTCAGAGCGTACTTCTGGAATGAACAGAAACGTTCTGATCAATTTAATTAGTAATATAATCTAGGCTGGCGCTTCAGTGCAATACTGAGGAGGTGCTGCCCTGTCAGGTGTATTCAAAAGAGACATTTAACAGAGGGCCTGCTGGGCCACTCAGCAAAATGGAAAAGATCCCATGGTGCTTTATGCTGAGGAGTGGTGGTGGAGGGGTGGGGGCGGTGAGGGGTGTGGTGGTGCTTATCCTGGAAAGTAGGCCAACATTTATACCTCAATAAACATCATCAAAATCAGTTTATCTGGGGCGCAATCCAGCGGACTAAAGTTAAAGTCTGCTAAACCACATGTTTAACGGGGTGTTTCTCAGTGCAATCCCGCTATTCAATGGTACTTTGCCGGTTTATTTTGGCCTCGGCGAGGAATTCCCCTTTGAGGTCACTCTTCAAGTCATTTCCTGCGCTGGTGAGCTGAGTCGCCAGTGCAGGAAGACTATCCCGGATCGGGCACCATTTTTAAAGGCAGCCCCGCCATTTTGACCCCCCTCTGAGCCCACACCGTGGCTTCAGGAACCCCCCCACTTCAATCAACTTGCCTCTTCCGGGATTCTACCCCTCACCCGACCTCATAAGGGCAAGGACCACCCCCGGGCCCCACCCCTGGCACGTGCAACCTGGCACTTGGGCACTTTGGCCCTAACAACCTGGCACCCGGTTGGTGCCCCTGACAGCCTGAATCTTGCGAGACGTTTCGAGCATCGCGATTCTCGATAGCCTTGCCCTGACACCAAGTCGGGCATGCCGAGGCCGCTGAATCACTTCCCTGATCATTTATCCAATTGCTGTTTGTGGAGTCTTGCTGTGCACAATTAGGTTGCCGTGTTTCCTACAACAGTGACAACACTTCAAAGGGTATCTTTTTGGCTTTAACACACTTTGAGATGTCCTAAGATTGTGAAAGACTCCAAATAAATGTAAGTTCCTTCTTTAAATAAATGTCACGTCCTTGTGTTCTGTTTAAGTTGAAAACTGTTTCGACCAAGGTTTGAATGGTGAAATGTGTTTTGTGATCTTGTTTTCATTAGGATTATTCACACCAGGGCTATTTCTGCTGTGACCTTAGCTATGATTTCCCTGGACAGTAATAAAGTACAGAGAGTTGTGCCAGCAGGATTGCTGCTACTAATCTCCTTCCCACTTTTCATGCTTAATCGCCCAAGAGACAACCCATTCCTTCCACCGCTATTTAACTTCCAGCAGATCAGGCATTTAGCTTTTTCCATAAGGGAGACAATTTTTTTTTCCCTCAGTGGGCAATTTGTTAGCTTGGGGGACTGGCTGGAAGCATTGGAGGAATTCTTGCTCCGCTCCCACCAGACAGAAATACCTCACTGGCTGTCAACACAGTATTCAAAGACTGGGCAGAAATTTCCCGGCCATGTGGCGATGGGGTTGGAGTTGGCAGGGGGGGGGCGGGGGGCGGGCAGGAAAGTAGGGAGGGGTGAGCCACATTTTGATGGCTTCCTGACACATTCCGACTGCCGGGAATGTTTCCCAGGATGTGTGGGGGCTGTGGGTCGGCTGGACACTCGGTGGAGCTGAGCAAACAATCAAAATACTCAAGGCACCATTATGGGGCGATTTCATGGGCTCGGTGGCAACTTAGTGATGGAGCAGCACCGTCAGCACCTAGGCAATATTCAGGCTTGGGCCGATTGGCAAGTAACATTTATGCCACACAAGTGCTAGTCAATGACCATCTCCGCCGAGAGAGGATCTAACAATCTCCCCTTGACGTTCAATGGCATTACCATCACTGGATCCCCAACTATCGCACGGTAGCACAGTGGGTAGCCCTGTTGCTTCACAGCTCCAGTGCCCCAGGTTCGATTCCCGACTTGGGTCATTGTCTGTGTGGAGTCTGCACGTTCTCCCTGCCTCTGCGTGGGTTTCCACCGGGTGCTCCCGGTTTCCTCCCACAAGACCCGAAAGATGTGTAGGTAATTTGGACATTCTGAATTCTCCCTCTGTGTACCCGAACAGGCGCCGGAATGTGGCGACTGGGGCTTTTCACAGTAACTTAATTGCAGTGTTAATGTAAGCCTACTTGTGACAATAAAAATTATTATTATTATCAACTTCCTGGAAGTTGCCATTAATCAGAAACTTAACTGGACCAGCCATAAAAATATGTGGGGCGGGATTCTCCCAGCCCGCGCCGGGACGGAGAATCCCCGCCACTGCGCCACGCCGCCGGCACATGATTCTCCGCGGAGCGGACGATCGGTACCATTGGCGCCGGCGCATTTGGCGCGGTGACGGTCGCGGGCCGCTCTACGCGGCCGGGCCACCAATCCGCCAGCCCGGATGGGCCGAGCGGCTGCTCTAAAAAGGCAGAGTCCCGCCGGTGCCGTCCACACCTGGTCACAGCCGGCGGGAACACTGCGCGCAGGGTCGGGGGGCGGCCTGTAAGGGGGGGGGGGCTCTGACCCCGGGGGGGCCTCCGATGGAGCCTGGCCCGCGATCAGGGCCCACCGATCAGCGGGCCGGCCACTCGCTTCCCGGGCCTATTTTCTTACGTGCCGGCCCCTGAACCCCCGCGCCATGTTGCGACGGGGCCGGCACGTTGAGGGAGGCTACCGCGCATGCGCGGGTTGGTGGGGCGCACGGTTCGCGTCGGGATGGGAGGCTGGAGTGGTGTGAACCACTCCAGCGCTGTGCTGGCCCCCTGTAGGGGCTAGAATTGGTACTCCCAGCGGCCTGTTCACACCGCCGTGAAACGCGACGACGTTTCCGACGCCGTGGACACTCTGCCGTCGAATGGGAGAATGGCGCCCGTGGCCTCCAGAGCAGATCAGAGGCTGGGAATTCTGCAGCAAGTGACTCACCTCCTGACTCCCCAAAGCCTGTCCACCATCAAAAAACACAAGTGAGGACTGTAATGGAATGCCCCCCCCTTGCCTGGATAAATCCAGCTCCAACAACACTGATGAAGCTCAACACCATCCAGGACAAAACTTGATTGGCACCCCATCTACCACCTTCACTCTTAACATTCACTCCCTCCGCCACAGACGCACAGTGGCAGCAGTGTGTACAATCTACCAGATTGACTACAGCTCCGCCTTCAACACCATAATCCCAGCCAAACTCATATCAAAGCTCCAAAACCTCGGACTTGGCTCCCCACTCTGCAACTGGATCCTCGATTTTCTGACCAACAGACCACAATCAGTAAGAATGAACAACAACACCTCCTCCACAATAGTCCTCAACACCGGCGCCCCGCAAGGCTGCGTACTTAGCCCCCTACTCTACTCCCTGTACACACACGACTGCGTGGCAAAACTTGGTTCCAACTCCATCTACAAGTTTGCTGACGATACGACCATAGTGGGTCGGATCTCGAATAACGATGAGTCCGAATACAGGAGGGAGATAGAGAACCTAGTGGAGTGGTGCAGCGACAGCAATCTCTCCCTCAATGCCAGCAAAACTAAAGAGCTGGTCATTGACTTCAGGAAGCAATGTACTGTACACACCCCTGTCAGCATCAACGAGGCCGAGGTGGAGATGGTTAGCAGTTTCAAATTCCTAGGGGTGCACATCTCCAAAAATCTGTCCTGGTCCACCCACGTCGACGCTACCACCAAGAAAGCACAACAGCGCCTATACTTCCTCAGGAAACTAAGGAAATTCGGCATGTCCACATTAGCTTTTACCAACTTTTACAGATGCATCACAGAAAGCATCCTATCAGGCTGCATCACAGCCTGGTATGGCAACTGCTCGGCCCAGGACCGCAAGAAACTTCAGAGAGTCGTGAACACCGCCCAGTCCATCACACGAACCTGCCTCCCATCCATTGACTCCATCTACACCTCCCGCTGCCTGGGGAAAGCGGGCAGTATAATCAAAGATCCCTCCCACCTGGCTTACTCACTCTTCCAACTTCTTCCATTGGGCAGGAGACACAGAAGTCTGAGAACACGCACGAACAGACTCAAAAACAGCTTCTTCCCCACTGTCACCAGACTCCTAAATGACCCTCTTATGGACTGATTTCATTAACACTACACCCTGTATGCTTCACCCGATGCCAGTGCTTATGTAGTTACATTGTATATGTTGTGTTGCCCTATTGTGTATTTTCTTTTATTCTCTATTCTTCTCATGTACTTGATGATCTGTTGAGCTGCTCACAGAAAAATACTTTTCACTGTATCTCGGGACACGTGACAATAAACAAATCCAATCCAATCCAATCCAGATGCACTGCAGCAACTCACCAAGCCTTCTGAGACAGCACCTTCCAAATCCACAACCGTGACTACTTAGAAGAATAAGTGCAGCAGGCACACGCGAAAACCACCACGAGGAATTTCCCCTCCAAGTCACACACCATAGACATAGCCAAGTTCCGCACACAGGAGTACGGCCTCAACCGGGACCTGGGATTCATGTCGCATTACATTCATCCCCCACCATCTGGCTGGCGAAATCCTACCAATTGTCCTGGCTTGAGACAATTCACACCTCTTTAACCTGGGGTTACCCCTATCTCTGGATCTGTAAAGACTTAATTACCTGCAAATGCTCGCATTCTAAACATTGTCTGGCATCTTTGAATTTGTCTATATATATGTTTCTGGAACCCACCTCTTTATTCACCTGAGGAAGGAGCAGTGCTCCGAAAGCTAGTGTTTGAAACAAACCTGTTGGATTTTAACCTGGTTTTGTAAGACTTCTTGACATAGAATTTACAGTGCAGAAAGAGGCCATTTGGCCCATCGAGTCTGCACCGGCCCATGGAAAGATCACCCTCCCTAAGCCCACACCTCCACCCTATCCCCGTAACCCAGTAACCCCATCTAACCTTTTTGGACACTGAAGGCAATTTAGCATGGCCAATCCACCTAACCTGCACATCTTTGGACTGTGGGAGGAAACCGGAGCACCCGGAGGAAACCCACGCACACACGGGGAGGATGTGCAGACTCTTGGAAAGAGCACCCTACCCAAGGTCAACACCGCCACCCTATCCCCACAACCCAGCAACCCCACCCAACACTAAGGGCAATTTATCACGGCCAATCCACCTAACCTGCACATCTAACGCACACACGGGGAGGACGTGCAGACTCCGCACAGACAGTGACCCAAGCCGGGAATTGAACCTGGGACCCTGGAGCTGTGAAGCAACAGTGCTAACCACTATGCTACCGAGCCGCCCACTGATCTTGCCACCATCCTGACTTGGAACCCAATCGCCATTCCTTTGGGATACCAGGCCAAAATGCTGGAAATCGCACTCAGCATTTTCAGAGAGATGGAATACTTTGTTGCACGGCTTGTAGGCATCTTCCATCCACAAAAGGAAAAAATGATTCAATATTTTGAAGCAGGTACAGACACATGGCAATGGGGAGAGAATAGAGAATTGTGATTAACTTTTGAATGACTTTGGCAAACAGTTAGAATAGATTTGAGGGGCTGAATGGCCTCTTTAAATGCTATCAATGTCTATGATTCCGCTTGATAAGCTTAGGACTGCCCTTAGTGAGTGGCATGATGGCACAGTGGTTAGCACTGCTGCCTCACGCCGCCTAAGACCCGGGTTTGATCCCGGCCGGGGGGGTCACTGTCCGTGTGGAGTTTGCACATTCTCCCCGTGTCTGCGTGGTCTTACTCCCATCATGCAAGGATGTGCAGGCTAGGTGGATTGGCCACGCTAAATTGCCCCTTAATTGGAAAAAAAAGAATTGGGTACCCTAAATTTATAGAAACAAAAGCATTGGCCTTAGTGGGTGGGAATGTAGAATAGCATTTTTCATTCGAGGAATGGCCTGATTGGCTGAATGTTTAACTCCTGCCCCTAAGGTCGTCAGTGTTCCCGGTTGCAAGATTATATTTACATATGGGTGAGGAATATGAATGACTCATGGCTGCTTAACCATTCTGAAGAACTCGACATTCCCTTCAGCACCTCATCCGTTTCCGACTCCAGGGTTGTCACTGTCAATATTAAACTCCCAAGTCTAATCCGTCAGTTGTTTACTCTTTTCATAAGGAGTCGCCTGACTTCAGTCCAGATTGGCTTGATTTTCACGAATGTCAACCTCTGTATCCTGTTCCTACTCTTACAATTTCATTTGAATCGCCTTCCAGGTTTATATTGCCTTGAAGAACGACCTCTGTCGCCCCCTTCTGAGGATGAATAGCCCAGTTCCACCCAGCTGCAATCCCGGCCTGCCCTTTTGCATTGATCTCAATGGCATCAGGATTCCAGCTCAGCATGCACCAGCTCCGAAGGAGAACATTCGGCCCGTCTTGCCTGTGTCAGCTCTTGGAAGCTGATTCTGCCATTACTATTTTTTTTTAATAACTATTTTTATTCTCCTCCCTTTTCACATTTTCGTCATATTTACAACAAATAATTAAAAATACAAGAAATACAATGGCAATCCTCCGGCCAACAATCCCCTCACCCCACCCACCCTCAAACAGCTCCCCACATTTTGACTACAAAAGACCAATGAAAAAGAATCATCATTAATTTATACATTTCAACCTTCCCCCAACCCCCTCCTAATGTTCGATGTCATCCAATTCGTGAATATGCATGATGAACAAGGCGCATGAGTTGTAGAACCCTTCCATTCTCCCCCTCATCTCGAACTTTACTTTCTCGAGTGCTCCAGCAGATCCCCCCCCGCCACGCCAGGGCACAGGTCGGAGAAGCTGACCTCCACTCCAACAGAATCCGCCTTCTGGCGATCAGCAAGGCGAAGGCTAAGACATCAGCCTCCGCACCCGCTTCCAACCCACGCCGATCCGACACCCCGAATATGGCTTCTAGGGGACCTGATTCAAGTCTCACGTGCACCACTCTTGAGATTACCCTAAAGACCTCCCTCCAATAGCCCTTCAGTTTTGGGCAGGACCAAAACATATGAACGTTATTTGCGGGCACCCCCCCACCCCCCCCACCCCCCCCCCCCCCCCACCCCCCCCACCCCACAGCATTCATAAACATCCTCCACCCCCTCAAAAAGTCGGCTCATCCTCGCCCTTGTGAGGTGGGCCCTATACACCTCGCGCACGAGGCTGAGGCATTCCTGCCATGGGTATTCTTTGTTGTCACAAAAGCCCCACGTTTACCATCAGTGCTGTCCAAGACCGTGGCTGTGTTGATCACCCGAGTGCTGTTCCTGTATCCTCTGGGGCAAAGGTGGGCAACCCAGGCTGGCAAGCGGCCCTCCTTCATCTCTGTGGATCGCAAGATTGAACTTGGGCATGTTCACTAACCATGACCCTTGAGTAAGATTAAATACATTTAATACACGCCGAATATTTCACGAGTTATAGAAAATGCTTTATCATTTATCTATTAATAGAACCGTCATCAACTTCGAATGGTAAAAACAAAATACATATTTACACTTTGGATGCAGCGGGAGCGCACGGCTCTCACCGTTAACGTTGGGAGCAGTCAGCACGCACCTCACTTCACTCGCCCTCGCTTTATGTGCGAATCACTTCAGTCGCTGATCAGAAAAAATCCGAGACGGATGGAAACCAGTGGAATGTGGGCAACGGTCAACACAACGTCTGGTGGGCCTCGCTCAGAACCCTGATGGGCCGTACGTGGGCCCCAGGCCACAGACTGCCCAGCACTGGTCTGGGGCCTAATACGGCAGTGTTCCCCTTGTAAATGGTCCAGTCACAAATAATAAATATCAACACATTTCTTTTCAAATATGTCAGTATTGACGACAACAAAATTATTTTCTAACCAGCCAATTAATGACATGCAATGCGAATATAGTTTTTTTTAAAAAGGAAAGCTGGAAGTCTGAAACTAAAAACAGAAAATGCTGAAAATGCAGGGCAGGCAGAACTTGCGGAGAGATAAGCAGAGTTAACAGTGCTATAGCTGATGACCTGGGCGGTACCAGCAACGTAGCGGCTACGCTACCGGACTGGTAATCAGGCTTGGGAAAATGAGTTGGAGTTCAAATCCCACGGCAGTTGAGGAATTCAAGTCAGATTAATCAGTTACTCAAATCTAACGGTGATTGTGAAATCTTTACCTTGTCAGAAAAATAAACAATCTGTTTCACTAATGTCCCTTTAGGGGAAGAAATCGGTTCCCTGTATCGAGACCGTGCGGCCATGTGCTTGAGTGCGGCCTGTTGAACCACTCTGCTGTGTTGGAGAAAGCAGCTTGCCATCACCTCCGCAAGGAATGGAGAATGAATGTTGATCTGGCTGATGCGCTATCAATTGCGACGAGACGAGAGTAGAGAGTAATCGAGACTTTATTAAGCAGAGGTGTGTTGCCTCCTGCAGCTGCTACCGAAATGGCAGCAGCTCGGTGAGCACACACATTTATACTCCGCCTACTGGGCGGAGCCAGCAGGCAGGGATCTACCCCCGTACCTGTAGCACAGAAGCCTTACCGTATTACCTCTAATACACGTAGTATACAAACAGTGGTGACTACCACACTTGCCAATGGCACCCAGATGTTCTGAATGAGAAGAAAAGGTCATCTGGAATGTTGCAGTCTCTGCAGATACTGCTGAGCATTTACTGCTGAGAGTTCCATACATTCCCGACATTGCAGAAGGAGGCCATTCGGCACAACGGGTCTGCACTGACCCTCTGAAAGAGCACCCTCCCTAGGCCCACTCGCCCAGCCTAACCCCATAACCCCACCTAACCTGCACATCATTAGACACCAAGGGGCAACGTAGCGTGGCCAATCCAACTAAACTGCACATCTTTGGGCCGTGGGAGGAAACCGGAGCCCCTTGGAGAAAACAACGCAGACAAGGGGAGGACGAGCAACCTCCACATAAGGTGTCACCCAAGGCCGGGATCGAACACGGGTCCCTGGTGCCGTGAGGCAGCTGTGCTAACCACCCTGTCACCTTTTTATACTGTGAATATAAGTTAAATTTTAAACAAGTGCACAAAATGTGGCTTCCGAATCGAATTGAGTTTAACTTGGTGGTTGAGAGAGGGCATCTTTCCATGTGTGGCTCAAGCCATACTGAAAACTGGGCCTCACTTACATTCCCCTGGTGAGCTGATGCTCCCACAAGGCAGTTTGCCAGCTAGGACGGGCATCAAATCATTCATGCTTCACCCACTTCTACCTCAGAATTGAAATCAGGCTTTTCTCCCAATTTGGTTAATACAAGTGGTGTCCTGACTGAAACAGACAGGCATTCCGGACACCCATCTGAGGACCCTGCCCAGGATAAGGGCTGGCTGCTAGCTTGCCAGAATAAATGAGGTAGCAGAGTACCTAACACCTCAGGCTGGCATCACAAGGCTGGTATCCTTATAATCAACCTCAGTGTTGTAGTGCCACAGCGTCGCCCCAGCACGCTTGATGTCAAGCACAATTGTAAACTCAATATGGTCCGCCTCATGTCAAGTGACTGATATTTGAAAAATGCTGTCAAGCTGCACAAATCTGATCACAGGCTGGTTCCCCCCTGAACTTGCTGCATGACAGACAGAACCAGCCTGTCATTGGACCAACACCAAAGAGTGTGAGGGTAATTGAAGGGAGGTTTCAGGGCTCGGAGCGTGAAGAGCTGGAGCAGCGACACGGGGCCCAGGTGAGGAGCTGGAGCAGCGGCACGGGGCCCAGGCGAAGAGCTGGAGCAGCGGCACGGGGCCCAGGCGAGGAGCTGGACAGTGGCACGGGGCCCAGGGGAGGAGCTGGAGCAGCGGCCGGGCCCAGGGGAGGAGCTGGAGCAGCGGCACGGGGCCCAGGGGAGGAGCTGGAGCAGCGGCACGGGGCCCAGGGGAGGAGCTGGAGCAGCGGCACGGGGCCCAGGGGAGGAGCTGGAGCAGCGGCACGGGGCCCAGGGGAGGAGCTGGAGCAGCGGCCGGGCCCAGGGGAGGAGCTGGAGCAGCGGCACGGGGCCCAGGCGAGGAGCTGGAGCAGCGGCACGGGGCCCAGGGGAGGAGCTGGAGCAGCGGCACGGGGCCCAGGCGAGGAGCTGGACAGCGGCACGGGGCCCAGGCGAGGAGCTGGACAGCGGCACGGGGCCCAGGCGAGGAGCTGGACAGCGGCACGGGGCCCAGGCGAGGAGCTGGAGCAGCGGCACGGGGCCCAGGCGAGGAGCTGGAGCAGCGGCACGGGGCCCAGGCGAGGAGCTGGAGCAGCGGCACGGGGCCCAGGCGAGGAGCTGGAACAGCGGCACGGGGCCCAGGCGAGGAGCTGGAGCAGCGGCACGGGGCCCAGGCGAGGAGCTGGAGCAGCGGCACGGGGCCCAGGCGAGGAGCTGGAGCAGCGGCACGGGGCCCAGGGGAGGAGCTGGAGCAGCGGCCGGGCCCAGGCGAGGAGCTGGAGCAGCGGCACGGGGCCCAGGCGAGGAGCTGGAGCAGCGACACGGGGCCCAGGCGAGGAGCTGGAGCAGCGGCACGGGGCCCAGGGGAGGAGCTGGAGCAGCGGCCGGGCCCAGGCGAGGAGCTGGAGCAGCGGCACGGGGCCCAGGCGAGGAGCTGGAGCAGCGGCACGGGGCCCAGGCGAGGAGCTGGAGCAGCGACACGGGGCCCAGGCGAGGAGCTGGAGCAGGGACACGGGGCCCAGGCGAGGAGCTGGAGCAGCGACACGGGGCCCAGGCGAGGAGCTGGAGCAGCGGCACGGGGCCCAGGCGTGGAGCTGGAGCAGCGGCACGGGGCCCAGGCGAGGAGCTGGAGCAGCGGCACGGGGCCCAGGGGAGGAGCTGGAGCAGCGACACGGGGCCCAGGCGAGGAGCTGGAGCAGCGACACGGGGCCCAGGCGAGGAGCTGGACAGCGGCACGGGGCCCAGGCGAGGTGCTGGAGCAGCGACACGGGGCCCAGGCGAGGAGCTGGAGCAGCGACACGGGGCCCAGGCGAGGAGCTGGAGCAGCGGCACGGGGCCCAGGCGAGGAGCTGGAGCAGCGGCACGGGGCCCAGGCGAGGAGCTGGACAGCGGCACGGGGCCCAGGCGAGGAGCTGGAGCAGCGGCACGGGGCCCAGGCGAGGAGCTGGAGCAGCGGCACGGGGCCCAGGGGAGGAGCTGGAGCAGCGGCACGGGGCCCAGGCGAGGAGCTGGACAGCGACACGGGGCCCAGGGGAGGAGCTGGAGCAGCGGCCGGGCCCAGGGGAGGAGCTGGAGCAGCGGCACGGGGCCCAGGGGAGGAGCTGGACAGCGACACGGGGCCCAGGCGAAGAGCTGGAGCAGCGGCACGGGGCCCAGGCGAGGAGCTGGAGCAGCGGCACGGGGCCCAGGCGAGGAGCTGGAGCAGCGGCACGGGGCCCAGGCGAGGAGCTGGAGCAGCGGCACGGGGCCCAGGGGAGGAGCTGGAGCAGCGGCCGGGCCCAGGCGAGGAGCTGGAGCAGCGACACGGGGCCCAGGCGAGGAGCTGGAGCAGCGACACGGGGCCCAGGCGAGGAGCTGGAGCAGGGACACGGGGCCCAGGCGAGGAGCTGGAGCAGCGGCACGGGGCCCAGGGGAGGAGCTGGACAGCGACACGGGGCCCAGGCGAGGAGCTGGAGCAGCGGCACGGGGCCCAGGCGAGGAGCTGGAGCAGCGGCACGGGGCCCAGGGGAGGAGCTGGAGCAGCGACACGGGGCCCAGGGGAGGAGCTGGAGCAGCGACACGGGGCCCAGGGGAGGAGCTGGAGCAGCGACACGGGGCCCAGGCGAGGAGCTGGAGCAACGGCACGGGGCCCAGGCGAGGAGCTGGAGCAGCGGCACGGGGCCCAGGCGAGGAGCTGGAGCAACGGCACGGGGCCCGGGCGAGGAGCTGGAGCAGGGACACGGGGCCCAGGGGAGGAGCTGGAGCAGCGGCACGGGGCCCAGGCGAGGAGCTGGAGCAGCGGCACGGGGCCCAGGGGAGGAGCTGGAGCAACGGCACGGGGCCCGGGCGAGGAGCTGGAGCAGCGGCACGGGGCCCGGGCGAGGAGCTGGACAGCGGCACGGGGCCCAGGCGAGGAGCTGGAGCAGCGGCACTGGGCCCAGGCGAGGAGCTGGAGCAGCGGCACGGGGCCCAGGCGAGGAGCTGGAGCAGCGGCACGGGGCCCAGGCGAGGAGCTGGACAGCGGCACGGGGCCCAGGCGAGGAGCTGGAGCAGTGGCACGGGGCCCGGGGGAGGAGCTGGAGCAGCGGCACGGGGCCCAGGCGAAGAGCTGGAGCAGCGGCACGGGGCCCAGGGGAGGAGCTGGAGCAGCGGCCGGGCCCAGGGGAGGAGCTGGAGCAGCGGCACGGGGCCCAGGGGAGGAGCTGGACAGCGGCCGGGCCCAGGCGAGGAGCTGGAGCAGCGGCACGGGGCCCAGGCGAGGAGCTGGACAGTGACATGGGGCCCAGGCGAGGAGCTGGAACAGCGGCACGGGGCCCAGGCGAGGAGCTGGAGCAGCGGCACGGGGCCCAGGCGAGGAGCTGGAGCAGCGGCACGGGGCCCAGGCGAGGAGCTGGAGCAGCGGCACGGGGCCCAGGGGAGGAGCTGGAGCAGCGGCCGGGCCCAGGCGAGGAGCTGGAGCAGCGGCACGGGGCCCAGGGGAGGAGCTGGAGCAACGGCACGGGGCCCGGGCGAGGAGCTGGAGCAGCGGCACGGGGCCCGGGCGAGGAGCTGGACAGCGGCACGGGGCCCAGGCGAGGAGCTGGAGCAGCGGCACTGGGCCCAGGCGAGGAGCTGGAGCAGCGGCACGGGGCCCAGGCGAGGAGCTGGAGCAGCGGCACGGGGCCCAGGCGAGGAGCTGGACAGCGGCACGGGGCCCAGGCGAGGAGCTGGAGCAGTGGCACGGGGCCCGGGGGAGGAGCTGGAGCAGCGGCACGGGGCCCAGGCGAAGAGCTGGAGCAGCGGCACGGGGCCCAGGGGAGGAGCTGGAGCAGCGGCCGGGCCCAGGGGAGGAGCTGGAGCAGCGGCACGGGGCCCAGGGGAGGAGCTGGACAGCGGCCGGGCCCAGGCGAGGAGCTGGAGCAGCGGCACGGGGCCCAGGCGAGGAGCTGGACAGTGACATGGGGCCCAGGCGAGGAGCTGGAACAGCGGCACGGGGCCCAGGCGAGGAGCTGGAGCAGCGGCACGGGGCCCAGGCGAGGAGCTGGAGCAGCGGCACGGGGCCCAGGCGAGGAGCTGGAGCAGCGGCACGGGGCCCAGGGGAGGAGCTGGAGCAGCGGCCGGGCCCAGGCGAGGAGCTGGAGCAGCGGCACGGGGCCCAGGCGAGGAGCTGGAGCAGCGACACGGGGCCCAGGCGAGGAGCTGGAGCAGGGACACGGGGCCCAGGCGAGGAGCTGGAGCAGCGACACGGGGCCCAGGCGAGGAGCTGGAGCAGCGGCACGGGGCCCAGGCGAGGAGCTGGAGCAGCGGCACGGGGCCCAGGCGAGGAGCTGGAGCAGCGGCACGGGGCCCAGGGGAGGAGCTGGAGCAGCGACACGGGGCCCAGGCGAGGAGCTGGAGCAGCGACACGGGGCCCAGGCGAGGAGCTGGACAGCGGCACGGGGCCCAGGCGAGGTGCTGGAGCAGCGACACGGGGCCCAGGCGAGGAGCTGGAGCAGCGACACGGGGCCCAGGCGAGGAGCTGGAGCAGCGGCACGGGGCCCAGGCGAGGAGCTGGAGCAGCGGCACGGGGCCCAGGCGAGGAGCTGGACAGCGGCACGGGGCCCAGGCGAGGAGCTGGAGCAGCGGCACGGGGCCCAGGCGAGGAGCTGGAGCAGCGGCACGGGGCCCAGGCGAGGAGCTGGAGCAGCGGCACGGGGCCCAGGCGAGGAGCTGGACAGCGACACGGGGCCCAGGGGAGGAGCTGGAGCAGCGGCACGGGGCCCAGGGGAGGAGCTGGACAGCGACACGGGGCCCAGGCGAAGAGCTGGAGCAGCGGCACGGGGCCCAGGCGAGGAGCTGGAGCAGCGGCACGGGGCCCAGGCGAGGAGCTGGAGCAGCGGCACGGGGCCCAGCCGAGGAGCTGAAGCAGCGGCACGGGGCCCAGGCGAGGAGCTGGAGCAGCGACACGGGGCCCAGGGGAGGAGCTGGAGCAGCGGCCGGGCCCAGGGGAGGAGCTGGACAGCGGCCAGGCCCAGGCGAGGAGCTGGAGCAGCGGCACGGGGCCCAGGCGAGGAGCTGGACAGCGACACGGGGCCCAGGCGAGGAGCTGGAGCAGCGGCCGGGCCCAGGCGAGGAGCTGGAGCAGCGACACGGGGCCCAGGCGAGGAGCTGGAGCAGCGGCACGGGGCCCAGGCGAGGAGCTGGAGCAGCGGCACGGGGCCCAGGCGAGGAGCTGGAGCAGCGGCACGGGGCCCAGCCGAGGAGCTGGAGCAGCGGCACGGGGCCCAGGGGAGGAGCTGGACAGCGACACGGGGCCCAGGGGAGGAGCTGGACAGCGACACGGGGCCCAGGCGAGGAGCTGGAGCAGCGACACGGGGCCCAGGGGAGGAGCTGGACAGCGACACGGGGCCCAGGCGAGGAGCTGGAGCAGCGGCCGGGCCCAGGGGAGGAGCTGGAGCAGCGGCCGGGCCCAGGCGAGGAGCTGGAGCAGCGACACGGGGCCCAGGCGAGGAGCTGGAGCAGGGACACGGGGCCCAGGCGAGGAGCTAGAGCAGCGGCACGGGGCCCAGGGGAGGAGCTGGACAGCGACACGGGGCCCAGGCGAGGAGCTGGAGCAGCGGCACGGGGCCCAGGCGAGGAGCTGGAGCAGCGGCACGGGGCCCAGGCGAGGAGCTGGAGCAGCGACACGGGGCCCAGGCGAGGAGCTGGAGCAACGGCACGGGGCCCAGGCGAGGAGCTGGAGCAGCGGCACGGGTCCCAGGCGATGAGCTGGAGCAACGGCACGGGGCCCGGGCGAGGAGCTGGAGCAGGGACACGGGGCCCAGGCGAGGAGCTGGAGCAGCGGCACGGGGCCCAGGGGAGGAGCTGGACAGCGGCCGGGCCCAGGCGAGGAGCTGGAGCAGCGGCACGGGGCCCAGGCGAGGAGCTGGAGCAGCGGCACGGGGCCCAGGCGAGGAGCTGGACAGCGACACGGGGCCCAGGCGAGGAGCTGGAGCAGCGGCACGGGGCCCAGGCGAGGAGCTGGAGCAGCGGCACGGGGCCCAGGCGAGGAGCTGGAGCAGCGGCACGGGGCCCAGGGGAGGAGCTGGAGCAGCGGCCGGGCCCAGGCGAGGAGCTGGAGCAGCGACACGGGGCCCAGGCGAGGAGCTGGAGCAGCGACACGGGGCCCAGGCGAGGAGCTGGAGCAGGAACACGGGGCCCAGGCGAGGAGCTGGAGCAGCGGCACGGGGCCCAGGGGAGGAGCTGGACAGCGACACGGGGCCCAGGCGAGGAGCTGGAGCAGCGGCACGGGGCCCAGGCGAGGAGCTGGAGCAGCGGCACGGGGCCCAGGGGAGGAGCTGGAGCAGCGACACGGGGCCCAGGGGAGGAGCTGGAGCAGCGACACGGGGCCCAGGGGAGGAGCTGGAGCAGCGACACGGGGCCCAGGCGAGGAGCTGGAGCAACGGCACGGGGCCCAGGCGAGGAGCTGGAGCAACGGCACGGGGCCCGGGCGAGGAGCTGGAGCAGGGACACGGGGCCCAGGGGAGGAGCTGGAGCAGCGGCACGGGGCCCAGGCGAGGAGCTGGAGCAGCGACACGGGGTGCAGGCGAGGAGCTGGAGCAGCGGCACGGGGCGCAGGCGAGGAGCTGGAGCAGCGGCACGGGGCCCAGGCGAGGAGCTGGAGCAGCGGCCGGGCCCAGGCGAGGAGCTGGAGCTGCGTCACGGGGCCCAGGGGAGGAGCTGGACAGCGACACGGGGCCCAGGCGAGGAGCTGGAGCAGCGGCACGGGGCCCAGGCGAGGAGCTGGACAGCAACACGGGGCCCAGGCGAGGAGCTGGAGCAGCGGCACGGGGCCCAGGCGAGGAGCTGGACAGCGGCACGGGGCCCAGGCGAGGAGCTGGAGCAGCGGCACGGGGCCCAGGCGAGGAGCTGGAGCAGCGGCATGGGGCCCAGGCGAGGAGCTGGAACAGCGGCCGGGGCCCACCGATCCGCGGGCGGGCCTGTGCCGTGGGGGCACTCTATCCTTCCGCACCGGAGGCTGTACCGGTCCGCCATTCCCAGTGCGGAAATGAAGCCCTCTGCGCGTGCGTGGGGATGACGCCCTGGCGCTCCCGCGCATGCGCCAACTCGCGCCGGCCGGCGGAGGCTCTTCCACGTCGGTTGGCGTGGCGCCTAGCCCCTTTCCCGCCGGCCGACGAGGCATAAACCACTCCAGGGCGGGCCTAGCCCCTGGAGGTGCGGAGGATTCCGCGCCTTTGGGACGGCCCGACGCCGGAGTGGTTCACGCCACTCCGTCCCGCCGGAGTTGCCCGCCCTGCCGATTACGGAAGAATCCCGCCCCCGACCTTTATTTTATGTCATGTCCCCCCATTCTTCTGACCAAAATGTATCTCTGCATTAAATGTAACCTGCCACTTGTCTGCCCATTCCACTGGCCTAACGAAGGAAGCTGTATACTGACAAGGGCGACCTGGTGGCACACTGGTTAGCACTGCTGCACCACAGCGCATCCACTGGCCCATCTATATCCTCGTGAAGCCTATCGCTATCCTCCTCACAGTTGACAATACTTCCAAGCCACACATCAACTACAAATTTTGAAATTGTACCTATACACCCAGGTCTAGGTTATATATATAAATCAAGAAAAGCAGTGACCTCTCCAATTGACTCCTCCCATACAGCATTGATGTCTAATATACCAGTACCCAAAGTAAAGTGTTCTGTGATTCGTGTTTTAATAGGATTGAATTAAATAATTAAACTGTTGCATACTGAAATTGTAGCTCTGCTAAAGACTGGCGTTTAAAAATACCACGGGCTGGATTCTCCAAAAATGGGGCTATGTCCCCACGCCGGCATAAAAACGCGGGCGTTTCACTCCAGACTTACCTGAAAAAAATAAAGAGCAATTCACTTCCCTTCAGGGGGCTGGCAGTGACGCAGGGAGCTACACACTACGTAGGCCCTCGCACTTCCGGTTCCGAGTCCGCACATGCGCACGGCGGCGGCCTCTAGCGGCGCACGCGATAGCAGACTCGGACCGTTGACCTGGACCAACAAACAAGGTCCCTCCGATCTGCCCCGCGCTGCTCCATCTGACCTGCCCGATCGCCGCTCTGGCCGCCCATAAGACATCCCCCCCACCCCCACCCCGTTGAGCTTGATCCCCCCGCCTCCCACCAGGGCGGCCGCAGACCACGTCCGCAGCCGCTGCGCGAGGATCCTGACCGGCCAGATGTGGTTAGAATCACACCGTCAGGAATTCGGCCGGTCGGGACTGGGCAGGCCTCTGGCAATGGTCCCCCCCAGCCGCGCCGCGTAATTCACGCGATTCTCCGGAGAACGGAGAATTATGGGAGCGGCGCCGGGCCCGATTCGGGGGTAAACGCCGATTCTCCGCCCCCGTGCCAAACCCGATTTCAGCGTGGGGCTGCAGAGAATCCAGCCCCACATGTTTGCAATAAAATGCCGATGGCACTAAGATTTTTCGTTTAAAAAGCATAGTTTCACCCACATTTTGGGGACTCAAATGATTAATTGATAGGAAAACAAAGTAACAGCAGATTTAGAAATGATATGGACAACACATAGACTAAAAGCTCCTGGCCTTAAAGTTTCGTGTTCGTCCACCGATCAACCCCAAAGAGACCGAATGCATTTGCAGTTTTCTTTTTCAGAACTTCATCTGGTCTTCTCCACCTTCGACTCCTATTTTCCATTACCGATGGTGCTGACCATCTTAGCCCGACAAGCAGTGTAGCTCACAGGGGAGCAGCAGCCACTCCTGTCAAATGTGAAGAGCTGGCCAAGAGCTTCCGACGGTCACATAAAGTAATGGGTGATCAATGACAAATGGGCCATCGAATCCCTACAGTGCAGAATGGCCTCCATTCGACCCATCGAGTCTGCACCAACCCGTGAACCACTCCGGCGTCAGGCCGCCCGGAAGGTGCAGAATCTTCAGCACCTTCAGGGGCTAGGCCGGCGCCGGCGGGTTTGGTGCCGCGCCAACCGGCGCCGAAGGGCCTCCGCCGGCCGGCACGAGGTGGCGCATGCGCGGGAGCGCCAGCGTGTGCTGGTGTGATCCCAACGCGTGCGCAGGGGGGTTCTCCACAGCGGCCATGGCGGACCGTTACACCGGCCAGTGCGGAGGGAAAGAGTGCCCCCACGGCACAGGCCGGCCTGCGGATCGGTGGGTCGCGATCGCGGGCCAGGCCACCGTGGGGGCACCCCCCCGGGGCCAGATCTCCCCGCGCCCCCCCGAGGACTCCGTAGGCCGCCCGCAGAGCCAGGTCCCGCCGGTAAGGACCTAGTGTATTTCTGGTGTATTTCACGCCGGCGGGACCCGCCGAAAACAGGCCCATCACGGGCCGGAGAATCGCTGGTGGGGCCGCTGCCAACGGCCCCCAACCGGCGATGCGCAATTCCCGCCCCCGCTGATAAACCGGCACCGGAGAATCCGGCAGCCGCCGTCAGGTCGGTGGGGCGGGATTCACGCCGCTCCCGGCGATTCTCTGGCCCGGCGAGGGGGTTGGAGAATCCCGCCCAAGATCTTTCCTGAACCTTAAATGGCACTTGTTAACAACTTTGTCAAAATGGCAGTGAATGAAGTTTTCATATTATAAAGTACTTCAAAATATTTAGCATTTGTAGAGAGCTTTTGGTAGGAATATTGGGAAGATTACTTTATGAACAACGCGTTAGGGCAACTTTTATTATTTTGATTTGATTGCAATCAGGAAACGGAATTTGCCTTGTTCAGTTTTCAAAAGCGGCTTTTCTTTCACTTTTAAGTCCAAGAAACCTTCAGTACTTCATTGTATCGGAGTACTTCTGAACCTACCCTGGTCTCCTTGCGTGTGGGTGGTACAGATGACCTGATGTTGAGGCAGAGGTTGGCGGGGGCAGGGGATGGATGGATTGGGGGAGGGGGGCCACCCAGTTCCCGGGGTCATTGCTAACAATCCAGTTCTCAGATCAGGATAGACACCTGCGCCCCTTGCCAAAACAAACCCTCCTCTGCCATGGGCACGCTTTAAAGGGCTCGCTTTTACAGCGACGTGTCTCCAGTTTCACTTTAACCTTCTCAAATAACCAGTGCCCTTCACCAAGGCACTTCAGACAGAAAGGGATCTCATTGTGAGTTTGGACAGTGGCAGCATGTATACATGTATTGGGGCTGGAGTTTCAGAGAGAAAACTCATTTCTCGCTCTTCCATGGTGGTCCCCAAGAGGAACCAACGTGCTATTTGTTATCTTTAGAGCTGCAAAAACATCTGGTTTTGATTCTGCTCGTATACTTTGTCTTCAGGATCAGCTTGAAGTTTCAAAGGGGTTTTGTTTTTTATTTTAAATTGAATTCCCGAGAATTCTAGACCGAGGATGGGAACCAGAAGAAGTTTGCGCTTGTCGCACAAGACTGTCATTCACGTATTGGCCTTTGGGTTCACGGCCTTGATATAAATCAGTATCACCTGTTTGGCAGTAGTGGTGCATATTAAAAGTAATAAAAATCCATTAGCAGGATCAGATTTTGCCTGCGTGTTTTCTGATGTAAAATTGAGTGAACCCCCATTGACCCTGGCTGCCAAATTCCATTTTATTGCTCTTGTAAAATGATTATAGCGACGGACCAAGTCTTAAGTAATTATGTTTAAAAGGCATTGCAGTTCATTTCTTTCAAATGTCTCGAACACATTCTGCATTCATTTTGATATACTTCACAGCTGTCATGCACTCATTTATATCTCACAACAGAAATATTTGAGATATACAATGACATGTTTTTATCAAAATCAATGATGGAAAAATTCGACAAAACGTAATGGGCTAGACCTTTAAAAAATAAATTTGGAGAAATAGTTCCCCATTTGCCCCATTTGCTTTCTTTGGCTGCAATCCACACCCTCCGTCCCAAGTGGGCAGAAACTGTTTGTGGTATTGCCTTTACAACAGCTGGCTCTCGCTGATTTGCAATGAAGCACTTTTTTTTGCCAACTTTCCCCCCCACAAGCACAATCGCATCCCCCCCCCCGCCCCAAACACCCCGCCAGACCCTCTCCCCATTTCCCAGATGCGATACTCTTACCCCTCCTGTGGACAAGAAATCACAAACTGACCTCGAGCATCGCTGAAAAAAGACGTTTTGTCAAAGCTTTTTGTCTTGCACTCATCTGGACACTCGCAAGAATACCAGTGACAAGGGAAAGAACAACTTTATACCATGTGAGAAGAGGGTGCTGATTGGTGCCCAAGTGAACGCAGGTGTATATTACAGAGTTTGTCCTCATGGCTTTCTGTGTCTGCGTAATTATGGGCTGTCCAAGGCACATAAAACTGATGTCCCTCTATGCCCTTTGACTGGTTCTGCACAATATGAATTGGCCAAATGGTCGGGTGAATTGTTACAACCAGTTTTGGGCAGGTTTTCCAGATACACGATGAAAGCTTCCTTCACATTTGCCAAGACCATACAGCAGTTACATATCGATAGCAATGCTAATGTGCTAATTCGACATTGTTAGCATATTCACCAATGTTCTATTTCAGGAAGCCATAGATATTTATGCTGCAGTACCATATCATTGTGATCTATACCCGCCACCATTGCACAAATCAGTATCCATTGAACTTACTAACTCAGCAACTCACGCAGTTGAGTCGAGCTTTAATGACACCATGTATGCCCAAGCAGATGTGCCATGGGATCCCCTCTCGGCCCAGTTCTCACAAACATCTTCATTGGGTTCCATAAGAAATTTGTCTTCGGTGGAATGACACTTATTCTCTTATCCCTCACATATTTCTGATATGTGGAGGATACGACTGCTATATTTAAATCTGCAGCAGCATGTAATCATTTCCTCACAGGACATAATGGGATCCATCCTGCACTGAAATTCACCTTTGAAATGGAGCAGTTAAATGAATCCCCATTTCCTTTGCATGTTAGTTGAGAAATCTGCCAGGGGGTTCACTATCACAGTCTACCACAAACTTACCTTCATTGGTCAATAAATATGTTGGGATTCTTACAGTTCCATGTGCTTGGCCTCGTCGACAACCTCGTAAATCGGACCCAAGCCAATTGTTCATGTTGAAATCTTGAAATCGGATATCCTGCGACCCAACAAGTCTGCATCGACCTTCTGAAAGAGCGCTCTCCCTAGACCCACTCCCCTGCCATCTCCCTGTAATTCCACCTAACCGGCACACCTTTGGATGGTGGGAGGAAACCGGAGCACCCAGAGGAAACTCACGCAGACATGGGGAGGACGTGCAAACTCCACAGTCACCCAAGGCCGGAACTGAACCCGGGTCCCTGGTGCTGTGAGGCAGCAGTGCTAACCGCTGTGCTGCTGACATCTGGATAGCATGGGGTTGTGCTGTGATGCCATCTTTACCCACCACAGCTGGATAGCTCATTATCATCAAGGTTGGCGCATTTGGATGATATGGAGGAGAATGGTTGGTAATCGGTGTATCGTTTTGCAACATGACCGAATCTTGGTGGCGACAAAGAAGGGAAAAATTAGGAAAACTAAAAGTAAGAAAATATTAAAATGCTGTGGTTCTTGTTGATCTCCCAGGTGAGATCTGAACTCCCTCTACCTGGTAGGACAGTAGCAAACTTAAAATGAAAATGATTATGGACTAAGTTGGCTAGCTCCAGAAAATAGGCCAGGAGATTGTGAAGTCTGGTTAATCCACTGCCACTGATTGCAATATTGGCAGCATGCTGACTTCCTCCTGCTTGCTCATTTCCCTCACCTTTGTATCCAGCAAATGGACTTTACTGGCGTCAGCCGGGAACCATCATCGCGAGTGACCACAATGACCTTAAGCTAGCCTGAACTTCTTAAAGGGAAGGTGCATTATGTCTGAGTTAGCAGCTCGGAGTCAATGGTTGAAGAGAATCTGGCCTGGGAAGGCATGAGGAATGGAACAGGAGGGGCAGATGCGGCCTACAAGGTTTTCGAATGATAGTGGTGGAGGAGGAGGTGAAAAGGAGGGGAGATGTCCTGTGTCCACAGGGAGGGGGTGGAGACCCTCCGCCAGACACATAAGCAATTGGCAATGGAAACGGATAGCTGTGGAGATCAGCAGTGCAGGAGGTCAAGCCATGATGACGTGGATGCAGTGGCATAAGAAGTTGAATATCCTCACGTCAGTAGCCAAGGTCAGTGAATACATCTCAGTACCATATGCCCCACTGCTCAAATCAACACACCCTCATCACTCACCTGCCAACAATTTCTATCAATCAAGATTAATATGTAACATTCCAAACTAATAACTAACAAGGGTGGCACAGTGGCGCAGTGGTTAGCACTGCTGCCTCACAGCGGCAGGGTTCAATTCCACCCTTGGGTAACTGTCTGTGCGGGGAGTCTGCACGTTCTCCCCGTGTCTGCGTGGGTTTCCCCCGGGTGCTCTGGTTTCCTCCCACAGTCCAAAGATGTGCAGGTGAGGTCGGCTGGCCATGCTAAATTGCCCCTTAGTGCCCAATGATTTAGGTGGTATTATGGGGACAGGGTGGTGGCGTGGGCATAGGTATGGTGCTCTTTTGGAGGGCTTGTGTAGACTCGATGGGCCGAATGGCCACCTTTTGCACTGCACTAATTCTATGATTCAAAGCTTTACCTCACCTAAACACACCGAGCACTGCTCAGGCCTCTACCCCACATCTCACAGCTTGCTCACACTGTCAGCTATTCAACCATGACAACCAGATGCTCTGACACCTTTACTGACACACATCACCGACACACGTACCTCCCTCTTACAGAACAAGGTGGCACACAACTGGAAGCTAACCAGAGGGGTTGGGTAGCCTGTATGTCCAAACCCCCATGGAGGAAACGGTGCCTGCTATGATCAGGACAGCCATTGCTGGGGCTGTAGCCAGCGTCCGGGCAATAAACATCAAAGGTGACGGTACTCTTGTATCTAATCCTCCTTCTCACATCGCACTTCCCCCTCATCCCGGACTCTCTTCTGATGTACAGGCGGCAGACGGTGTGCTGCACCTCTAGCTTTGCCTCTCACTGCACCACCGCTCTGTCCTTCTGACTTTCTCCTTTCTGATTCAATGAGGAGCAACCTGGTCAGGCACTGGAGGAACACCGAGAAAAGAGTGTGGGTGAAAACATAACGTCACTTGATATGATACTGACAGCCACTGGCTCCAATACTGACAGCGTGTCTAATTTAATGGACAGATTTAGAGGCAGGATCTGCATGTGGTGAGTCGTCGGGAATGAGAATGCTGCAGCCAAGGAGGGTGGGCAGGATAGTGGAGATGCAGTTCGCTGGAGGGTGAGGCCACACACGAGTTCAGCCACAAAAGACTCCGATGAGGACTTCAGTGTGGCATCTGACAGAAGAAACCTGGGGCGAAATTCTCCCCCAATGGCGCGATGTCCGCCGACTGGCGCCAAAAACAGCGCCAATCAGACGGGCATCGCGCCGGCCCAAAGGTGCGGAATGCTTCGCATCTTTGGGGGCCGAGCCCCAACATTGAGGGGCTAGGCCGGCGCCGGAGGGATTTCCGCCCCGCCAGCTGGCGGAAACGGCCTTTGTTGCCCCGCCAGCTGGCGGAAATGGCGTTTGTTGCCCCGCCAGCTGGCGCGGAAATGCGGCGCATGCGCAGGAGCGTCAGCGGCCGCCGACAGTTTCCCGCGCATGCGCAGTGGGGAGAGTCTCTTCCGCCTCCGCCATGGTGGAGGCCGTGGCGGAGGCGGAAGGTAAAGAGTGCCCCCACGGCACAGGCCCGCCCGCGGATCGGTGGGCCCCGATCGCGGGCCAGGCCACCGTGGGGGCACCTCCCGGGGCCAGACGCCCCGCGCCCCCCCCCCAGGACCCCGGAGCCCGCCCACACCGCCTGGTCCCACCGGTAAATACCAGCTTTGATTTAAGCCGACGGGACAGGCAATTTCTGGGCGGGACTTCGGGCCGGAGAATTGAGCGGGGGGTCCCGCCAACCGGCGCGGCCCAATTCCCGCCCACGCCCAATCTTCGGTACCGGAGACTTCGGCGGGGGCAGGGGCGGCATTCACGGCAGCCAACGGCCATTCTCCGACCCGGCGGGGGGTCGGAGAATGACGCCCCTGATGAGTGATGTGTTGGGTGCTCGGGATCCGTGGAACACATACAGGCCACCAACACTTAAAATAGTGCAACACTATTTTATTAAGTCAGAAACTGTTGAACATATTTTCACTGTGTGTTAACACGATATTAGATTGAACTAAAGACCCATGCCTGTCCTAACCAGTCAATGCACTCAGCACATGGTGAAGATCTGTGCTGCAGGCTGTAAGCTCTGTCCTACTAGGAGGCTGCATCTCGAATGAGCGGGAACTCTGATGCCCTCTGTCTTTATAGTGAGTGTGCTCTAACTGGTGATTGGCTGCGGTGTTGTGTGTGTTGATTGGTCTTGCTGTGTGTCCATCAGTGTGTGTATCTGCACCATGATGTACTGGTGAATATTATGACATTCCCCCTTTTATAAAAGAATGTATGTGTGTGGCAATAAATAATGTATGGTGAGAATGTTCCTAACTACGTGTGGGGTGTGAAGACATATTTACAGGACTACGTACATGAGAACTAAGCTATTTACATGGGAAGGTGCCTGGTGCAGAGAAGCAGTATGCAACAAGAATAACGAGATCAACACTATATACAAACCAGGGAAACGATCAAACAAAGCAACAAAACAATTCAGAAAGTCTATAAGTCCGCAAAGTTCATAAATTAAGTCTCTAAGGTGGGCGACGAATTCTGGTTGACCGCCTCAAGGGTGGGTCGAGAGCCGCCGGTTCAGGAGCGGGCTGGACTGCGTCAAAGCCAGGGGGAGGCAGAGTGACAGGGATTTCTGCATAGTCCGTGGAAGGGTCAGCAGGAGGGCGAGGCGACAGTGGAGGATCACGTAGCAAGCGTGGAACGAGATGAAGGGCGCGTCGATTGCGGTGCAGAATGGAGCCATCCGGTAGACGAACCAGGAACGAGCGGGGGGCCACCTACCGAAGGACAACAGCGGTTGCAGACCAGCCACCATTCGGAAGATGGATGCGGGTGTTGTCATCTGGAGCCAGAGCAGGGAGATCAGCTGCACGGGAGTCATGAGCCGCCTTGTGCTGTGCACGAGACAGCTGCATCCGGCGAAGGACCGGAACGTGGTCGAGGTCTGGGACATGAATGGACGGCACCGTCGTCCTCGGGGTACGACCCATGAGCAACTGGGCTGGCGACAGGCCAGTGGACAGTGGGGCGGAGCAATAGGCCAGCAGGGCGAGGTAGAAATCGGACCCAGAATCGCAGCCTTGCAGAGGAGCCGTTTGACTATATGTACTCCCTTCTCCGCTTTGCCGTTGGATTGGGGGTACAAGGGGCTGGATGTCACATGGGCAAAATTGTACCCCCTTCAAAGTTGGACCATTCCTGGCTGGCGAAGCAGGGGCCATTGTCCAACATAACCGTGAGCGGGATGCCATGTCGAGCAAAGGTTTCTTTACAGGCATGAATGACTGCAGATGAGGTGATGTTGTGCAACCGTATCACCTCTGGGTAATTCGAAAAATAGTCCACGATCAGGACATAGTCTCGACCCAGCGCGTGGAACAGATCGATGCCCACCTTGGTCCATGGTGACGTGACCAACTCATGGGGCTGCAGGGTCTCACGTGGTTGGGCCGGCTGGAACCGCTGACAAGTGGGGCACTGTGTTGGCTATGTCCTCATTAATGCCGGGCCAGTACACTGCCTCTTGGGCCCGTCGGCAGCACTTTTCCACACCAAGGTGGCCCTCGTGTAGTTGTTCCGGACAAGCTGGCGCATGCTATGCGGGATGACAATGCGTTCCAGTTTTAGAAGAACCCCGTCTACTACCGCCAAATCATCTCTGACATTATAGAACTGAGGGCATTAGCCCTTGAGCCACCCGTCTGTTAGGTGGCGCATGACACGCTGTAGCAAAGGGCCAGCCGCCGTCTCGTGGTGAATTTGGACGAGGCGTTCATGCGTGGCAGATAGATTGGAGGCCGCGAATGCTACATGGGTGTCAACCTGGCAGACAAATCCCACTGGGTCACATGGAGTGTTGACTGCCCTGGAGAGAGCGTCAGCAATGATGAGGTCTTTGCCCGGGGTATATACTGGAAGTCATATCGCCGGAGCTTGAGAAGAATACGCTGGAGGCGAGGCGTCATGTCGTTCAAGTCTTTCTGTATTATATTGACCAGCGGGCGATGGTCGGTCTCGACGGTGAATTGAGGAAGTCCGTAAACATAATCATGAAACTTAACTCCTTTTCTATCTGCGCCTCATCATGTTGAAGGAGCAATGCCCCAATGCCGGATTGGCTGGCATCGGTCGAAATTTTGGTCTCATTTCCTGGGCCGTGGTCAGTTTTGTTTTGAGTTTTCTCCATTCGCGCTCGTGGGCAGGGAGCCATTGGAAGTCTGCCGTCTTCCTGACCAGGTTCTTGAGAGCCGTGGTATGAGAGGTGAGGTTAGGGATAAATTTCCCTAAAAAATTGACCATGCCTAGAAATCGGAGGACCGCCTTCTTATCCTCTGGCATTTTCATAGCTGTGATAGCAGCTACCTTGTCCGCATCCGGCTGCACACCCAATTGGGAGATGTGGTCCCCGAGGAACTTGAGTTCCGTCTGACCAAAAGAGCATTTGGCCCTGTTGAGGCGGAGGCCATGCTCATGTATACGTCTGAATACGCGCTGGAGGCGACTAACATGCTCCTGCGGGGTGGTGGACCAAATGATTATGTCGTCGACATAGACGCGAACACCTTCAATGCCTTCCATCATTTGTTCCATAATCCTATGGAACACTTCTGAAGCAGATATGATCCCAAACGGCATCCTGTTGTAACAATATCTGCCAATGGGGGTATTAAATGTGCAAAGTTTCCTGCTGGATTTGTCGAGCTGGATTTGCCAGAATCCTTTTAAGGCATTGGGTTTGGTGAAGAGCTTGGCACGAGCCATCTCACATGTGAGCTCTTCGTGCTTGGGAATTGGATAATGCTCCCTCATAATATTGCAATTTAGATCCTGGGATCAATGCAAATTCTCAATTCGCCGGAAGGCTTTTTTACACACACCATGGAACTGACCCAGTCGGTCGGTTCCGTGACTTTGGAAATCACTCCTTGGTTCTGGAGGTCCTGCAGCTGCTGCTTGAGGCGGTCCTTGAGGGGTGCTGGGACCCTGCGAGGTGCGTGCACCACAGGCGTGGCATTCTGTTTTAATAAGATCTTGTAGGTGTATGGGAGCGTGCCCATGCCCTCGAAGACGTTGTGGTGCTGGTTGATAATGGCGTCAAGTTGCGCCCTGAAGTCGGTGTCCTGAAAGGCAGACGTGTCAGCAGGAGAGAGAGTGAACTCTGTGAACTAGGTTCAACAGCTTGCATGCCTGCGCGCCAAGCAGGGAAGCTTTCGAGGAGCCCACGATTTCAAAGGGAAGGATGGCTTTGCGTGACCTGTGCGTCACTTCAAGTTGGCACGAGCCATTGGCAGCAATGGCATTGCCATTGTAATCTAATAGCTGGCAGGCTGATGGAAGGATGGCTGGTTTGACACGAAGGCTTTGGAGGTCCGACCGCACAATGAGATTGGTGGAGGCACCAGTGTCCAGGCGGAATCGTATTTGGGACTGGTTGACCGTCAGGGTGGCACACCACTCATCGTCTGGATCGATGCTGTGTACCGACAGCGGCTGGTGTCTTTGCTTCGGGGACACCCTGTTCTTTGTAACGATACCGACTCGAAAAGGCGCCTTCGGGTCCTCGGTGTCAATATCGGGTAGCAGGTCCGCATCGGACTCGGTGACCGTGGGTTGAATGGCCCGGACATTCCTGCGAGGCTGGCTGGAGCGACGAGAGTTGGCAGGCTGAGCTGATCTGCATAAAGCAGCATAGTGGCCAAGTTTGCCACATCTCAGGCATTGTCGGGATTTGGCAGGGCATTGCCGTTTTAAATGGGCGGAGCCACAGTTGCCGCACGTCGTAGCGTCAGTATGTTCAATAGACAGCATGCGTGGTGCGGTCATACGTGGTGCGCGCCTGCACATTACGTTCGTCGACGTCCCCTCGTTTGGTGAGCACAAGCGCGGGAATCCGCGAAAAGCGCGCGAAATGGCCGCCCTCATCCAGGCTGAGGCCCTGGAGTTGCTCGATTGCCTGGACATGTTCCGCCTCGTGGGGACCTTGCTGCGCCGTTTCAGCCGCTTGGATGTGGGAATACCGACTGGTGGCATTTTCGTGTAGCACACAGGTCTCGATGGCGGTCACTAGGGTGAGCTGCTTTATCTTGAGGAGCTGCTGTCGTAGGGGGTCCGACTGAACACCGAAAACGATCTGGTCGCGTATCATGGAGTCGGAAGTGGGCCCGTAATTACAGAACTGCGCAAGGATGTGGAGGTGGGTGAGAAAGGACTGGAAAGGTTCATCCTTACCCTGTAAACGCTGTTGGAATACATAGCACTCGAAACTTTCATTCACCTCTACGCTGCAGTGAGTGTCAAACTTGAGGAGGACCGTCTTGAACTTTGTTTTATCTTCATCATCCGCAAAGGTGAGAGAATTGAAAATGTGGATGGCATGGTCCCCGGCCGTGGATAGGAAGAGAGCGATCTTCCTGGTGTCTGAGGCATCCTCCCGGTCTGTGGCTTCAAGGTAGAGCTGGAAGTGTTGTTTGAATATCTTCCAGTTGGTCCCTAGGTTACCGGTGATGCGGAGCAACGGCGGCGGGCAGACGCTGTCCATTTTGCAGGATGGCTGTATGCTGGTTGAAGGCAGATCACTTGCAGGTAGGTCTAAGAAGTTCTAATATCCCACAACTCCTGGTATCATGATGTGTTGGGCGCTCTGGATCCGTGGAACACATACAGGCCACCAACACTTAAAATAGTGCAACACTATTTTATTAAGTCAGAAACTGTTGAACATACTTTCACTGTGGGTTAACACGATATTAGATTGAACTAAAGACCTATGCCTTGTCCTAACCAGTCTATGCACTCAGCACATGGTGAAGATCTGTGCTGTCAGCTGTAAGCTCTGTCCTACTAGGAGGCTGCATCTCGAATGAGCGGGAACTCTGATGCCCCCTGTCTTTATAGTGAGTGTGCTCTAACTGGTGATTGGCTGCGGTGTTGTGTGTGTTGATTGGTCCCACTGTGTCTGCACCATGATATACTGGTGTATATTATGACAATGAGTATGCACAAAGAAATGCATAGCTCATTGGGCCAAGGACCAGGAGTATGTTAAGGAGAGATTTGAAGGATTTTGACCCAGTGACAGTGAAGAACGGCGATATATTTCCAAGTCAGGAAGGTGAGTGGGTTGGAGGAGAACTTCCAGGTAGTGGGGTTCCCAGGTTTCTGCTGCTCTTGACCTTCCAGATGATAGTGGTCGTGGGTTTGGAATGTGCTGTCTAAGGAGCCGTGGTGAGTTCCTGCAATGCATCTTGTAGATGGGATGCATTGCTACTACTGTGCCTCGCTGGTGGGGGGAATGAATGTTTGTGGATGGGTTGCCAATCAAGCGGGGCTGCTTTGCCCTGGAAGGTGTTGAGCTTCTTGAGTGTTGTTGGAGCTGCACTCACCCAGGCAAGTGGGGAGTATTCCATTACACTCCTGACTTGTGCCTTGTAGATGGTGGGCAGGCTTTGGGGAGTCAGGAGGTGAGTTACCCGCTGCAGGATTCCAGGTCTCTGATCTGCTCTTGAGTGTTTATATAGCTAGTCCAGTTCAGTGTTTGACCAATCATAACCCCTAGGATGTTGATAGTGAGGGATTCAGGAATGGTTATGCCATCGAATGTCAAGGGGAGATGGTTAAATCCTAACATGTTGGAGATGGTCATTGCCTGGCACCTGACTGCCACTTGTCAGCCCAGCCTGGATATTGTCCAGATCTTGCTGCATTTGGACATGGACTGCTTCATTATCTGAGGAGTCGTGAATGGTGCTGAACATTATGCAGTCATCAACAAACATCCCCACTTCTGACCTTATGATGGAAGGAAGGTCATTGATGAAGCAGCTGAAGATGGTTGGGCCTAGGGCACTCCCCTGAGGAACGCCTGCAGTGATATCCTTGAGCTGAAATGTTTGACCTTCAACAACCACAACCATCTTCCTTTGTGCCAAGTGTGACTCCAACCAGCGGAGAGTTTCCCCCCTGATTCCTATTTAGTCCAGTTTAGCTCAGGCTCCTTGATGCCATACTCGGTGAAATGCTGCCTTGATGTCAAGAACAGTGACTCTCACCTCACCTCTGGAGTTCAGTTTCTTTGTCCATGTTTGAACCAAGGCTGTGATGAGGTCAGGAGTGACCCTGGCGGAACCCAAACTGAGCATCTGTGGACAGATTATTGCTAAGCAGTTGCTGCTTGATAGCGCTGTCGATGATCCCTCCCATCACTTTGCTGATGATGAGAGTAGACTGATTGGGGCAGTAATTGTCAAGGTTGGATTTGTCATGCTTTTTGTGCACAGGACGTAACTATACAATTTTCCACATTGCCAGGTAGATGCCAGCTGTACTGGAACAGCTAGGCAAACGGTGGAGAAAATTCTGAAGCAAAGGTTTTCCAGTACTGTTGTCGGAATATCGCTAATGGACCCAACCATGATGTAGTGTCTGATGGCTGATGTTGCAGCTTTCATTGCAGTATTAGCAGCAGGCAGTCATTATCTGTGCCCTGGGCAACCATTGTTTGTGCCCTGTAACAAAGCTCAGTTTGCTGCCATTGTGGCTGTGCAGGGGAGCATCCAAAGCAGCTTTCAAGGTCACATGGAATTTGGGGGAATGCTGGGCACAGCTTGCAAGCAGTCGCCTCGCTCCAGTGTCATCTTCGATGATGTGGGGGTCAGGAAGCCCAAGACTGCTCCTTGAGATCCTCAGAAATACTGTGGGGCATTGTCATCATAGGTCACCTCGTAACCTTTATTCCAGTTGGGTTGGCCTGGCCTTGTTGCATTGAGATACCCATTCAAGGCTTGCCACTCAATGGCACAAATGTGTATGAGGCCGACCCCTCCCGCTGGCACTGTCAGGCAGCCAGACAATGCGATCTGACAGCTGATAGGAAGGAGGAGAAAGGAGGCGGTTGGGTTAGCGGGGCAGGGGGGCGGGGGGGGGGGGGGGGGGGGGGGGGGGGGGGGGGGCGCAAATCGCAGAATCCAATGGTTCACTCAGATTGCTGTGGCAGTCTCACTGTAATTACTATTGTTATTCAGAGAGCTGTTACTTGATATTACCAAAAAAAAAAGAGTGCTTTGCAGAAGAAGGTCATACCAACACTGCAATTACAACAAAAACATGATCACAAATGCATATCAGAGCCAAGCCCGATTTAGTCAAGTATTTCTTTTCCTCCGATGACCCTAGACAAATAATCACATAACTATCTGCGGGATGTAATAGTAACTTTGTTTGCACATGTGAAATATGCAATGCTCTTGGACGGCTACTTCATTAATGCAAAACTGAACTTGGATGAGCCCTTCATTGACCTTTTGGAAGACTTCAGTTAATGTCTGGAGTGACTGTGCATAGAAACTGACCATCCGGTAATCTGAATTATTGCTGTTAGCAATCACACCCACATACTGTTTTTTTTAACACTTTGAGGAACAGTGGGGTAGTGGTGGAAGGATTTCCGAGCTGATTCTCGGCCCATTGAGCGCTTCTTTCATGGCCAACAAATCCTGGCGCTGGATTCGAATCCGGAGCTTTTGCTCCAGCAGTCGGGAAGCTACTCACTGCGGGACAAAGCCTTCGATAGTAATTTGAATTAAACAGTAAACATATATGTGACATGATAAATTGGTAATTTTGTGCTGAGGAATGGAATCATCTTTTAATTTGAATAAAATAATTTTGAATGAAGAGACGCAGACATTGGGCGCAATTCCCCCATGCAGCGCCGTACCGGAGAATCGATGTTTACGCCATTTTCCCGCGCGACGCCGGTCCGACG
Source organism: Scyliorhinus torazame (assembly GCF_047496885.1). Taxonomy (NCBI): domain Eukaryota; kingdom Metazoa; phylum Chordata; class Chondrichthyes; order Carcharhiniformes; family Scyliorhinidae; genus Scyliorhinus; species Scyliorhinus torazame. The sequence goes on from NC_092712.1 coordinate 302,015,579, forward strand.
CCGTCCCGCCATTCTCCCAACCGGCGGGAATGGCTTCACCGTGGTCTGCGCCGCGCACGTCGGAGAATCCGGCGAGAGGGCAATCGAGGCGCTACACACAGGCCCCCGTTATTCTCCGGCCCGGATGGGCCGAGCGGCCGTTAAGACACGACTGGTTCCCTCCGGCGCCGTCCACCCCTGGTCACTGCCGGCGAGAACTCTGTGGGAATGCTGGGTGGGCGGCCTGTGGGGGGGGGGCTCCTTCACCGGGGGGGGGGGGGGGGGGGGACACCTCCGATGGGGTCTGGCCCGCGATCGGGGCCCACCAATCGGCAGCCAAGCCTCTCCCCCCCCCGGGCCTACCTCCTTCCGCGGACGGCCCCAGAACACCAGCGCCATGTTGGTGAGGGGCCGTCGCGTGGAAGAAGTTTCCCGCGCATGCGCAGGATGGCCTGGCCCAACTGCGCATGCGCAAGAATGGGCTGCCCCAACCGCGCATGCGCGGGTTGGCACGGCGCCAAATGGGCGCCGCGTAAGGACGCTGGAGCAACGTGAACCGCTCCAGCGTCGTGCTGTCCCCCTGTGGGGGCCAGAATAGGTCGTGCCCGGGCCCGGGTCGCGCCGTCACGAAACGCGATGGCGTTTACGACGGCGCGAACACTTAGTCTCCATTTTGGAGAATCGCGCCCAATATATTGAAGATTGCAGGAAATGGGGAAATTCTCCTCTATCACAGTAGCACAGTGGTTAGCACTGTTGCTTCACAGCTCCAGGGTCCCAGGTATGATTCCCGACATGGGTCACTGTCTGTGCGGAGTATGCACGTTCTCCCCGTGTGTGCGTGGGTTTCCTCCGGGTGCTCCGGTTTCCTCCTACAAGTCCTGAAAAACGTACTGTTAGGTGAATTGGCCATTCTGAATTCTCCCTCTGTGTACCCGAACAGGCGCCGGAATGTGGCGACTCGGGGATTTACGCAGCAACTTCATTGTAGTGTTAATGTAAGCAGATGTGTGACAAAAAAAAGGATTTCTAGTTATATCTTATTTCTCAGTGTCCTTATTCTAGGGGCATGTGTCTGGTTCCCTGTTTAGTGAGCTGGCTGATGTCTTCAGGCACTGGATTTGACTTCAATGCCCAGTTTAAGGATGCCCAACTTTCTTCCTCCTGTATCAGTATCCAGTCACTAATCAAATTTAGTTCTGTGAATATTGAACGGGGAAATGATCAGGCTCAGTTGAACCAAGGGGAGATTTTGTTTGTGGGGTATCCCTCGTAACACTATTGTGTCCTCTGAGCAGGACGGTGACACGAGTTCAAGCCTGAAAGGATTACAGAGTTAACCTCTTGTTGACAGTAACCTGTTCCTATAGGGTGTGTCAACTGATGGAACGAACAAAGAGACACTTAGAACAAAAAATCCGTACAACTGAACTTTTTAAATAACTGAACATTGAAACATTTAACATACACTGAACTGCTTCCTACTCTACCACTGAACAGATGGAATAAGGTTTATAGCAATCTCAAGTGTCACGTCCGGGGCTGAGATATTCCCCATACCAGGCGAGTTGATCAGGCTCATGTTGAAGGATGGTGTTTGTCTGGATCGCAGCTCAATGAGCTCTTCACGATGGTTGGTCCTTGTTTATCACTGCAGAGGTTCCGAACCTCTTCCCTTTTCGAGGGTTTCGTCCCATTTTCAGAATGTCCCAAGATGCGCTTGGTCACCGTGACTCAAGACCCTGATGACCTGAGGTTTGACATTGTTAATTGGACATTGTTAATTCAGTGACTGTTGTAGACAGGACATATCTGCTCCATTGTTCCACTTATCAGCTGCTTTGTTTAGTAATCTTGCTGATCACATCAGTTTCATATTGGGTAACTGGTCTTAAGATGCCTCGAGCCATATTAATAGGTCCAGGACCACAACTACCACATAGTAGGCCAAAAACAACAATAGCAGTGTGGTTGATACTCTTGCTCCTTTATTCTTGGTTTGGGTGATTTCCCCTATTTGTTAGGTGACCCTGTGGAAGGAACTGAGATTGGCTCCTTTTCCTTTGAGCTTGCCATCTGAGGTTAGCATGGGCAGATTTGGGACGGCAAATTTAGAGCTACCAAGGCATTGATTGGTGTTCGCATAGTGTTCCCACCACAACAGTCACCTCTCTGAATGAGGCCCCCCCCCACACACACACACCATTGGCCAGGGCCTTGCTCAACAGCTCTGTGTGTTTCATTGAAAGTCTGCCTCTGCAAATAAAATGATTCTTCATTGTGGCAGGCATAAACATAAGGAATAGGAGCAAGGGTAGACCATATGGCCCGTCGAGTCTGCCATTCAATGCAATCATGGCTGTCCTTTGGCTTCAACCCCCCACGTTCCTTGATTCCTGCAGAAACCAAACATCTGTCTATCTCAACCTTCGATATATTCAATGATGGTTCATCCACCACCCTCTGTGGCAGAGAACTCCAAAGATTGCCGTCCCTTTAGTGAAGACACTTCTCCTCATCCAAGTCCTAAATGATCAGCCCCTTTGGACATCTTTGGACTGTGGGAGGAAACCGGAGCAGCCGGAGGAAACCCACGCACACACGGGGAGAACGTGCAGACTCCGCACAGACAGTGACCCAAGCTGGGAATCGAACCTGGGACCCTGGAGTTGTGAAGCAATTGTGCTATCCACAATGCTACCGTGCTGCCCAATAAGGTCAATAAGGTCAACTCTCATTCTTCCAAACGCCAGTGAATATAGACCAATTTATTCAGCCCCTCAACATTAGACAACACTCTCATCCTCACCAAAGCCCAGTGAAACGGCACAATCCTTGTTAATGTTCTCAAATCCCCTTGCAGTACAGGCTACATGCCATTTGTCTTCCTAATTGCTGGTACGAGTACCCCCGTGTCTCTCTGAGCATGAACATTTACAAGTTTCACACCTTTCAAAAATATTAAAAAGATATGAAAGATTGCAAGGCATTACTATCCTCCGCAGGAATATGACTGAATTAGTAGAAATTCCTCTCCAGTCATGTGAATAATATTGAAGCCTTGAACTCACCTAGTGTTTAAAAAGAGTAAAGTGTTGTTTATAATGAAGTACTGCTTTTTTTTCCTCCATGACAACCCCTTTTACGCTTTTTGCTCTCTGTTCTTTTTCATGAACTTTATTGACTGTAAGATGTGCAGCAGATGTGGAAACCTGTCCGTTAGGGCTGAAGGTTTTGCCGACTGTCATGAAAAGCCCTTCATTCTGCTTCCCTGAAGAATGTTTCTCTGAGGTCTCTGCCCTCAAACGTCGTCAGAAAGAAGCTGGTGCGTTTCGTGGGTGATGTACCGTCAATTACCACGAGACGAGAATGGTGGAACAATCGAGGCTTTATTTAACAAGATGTTGTGCCTCCTGTAGCTAGAACCAGAATGGCCGCAGCGCAGGAGAGCACACACTTTTATACGCCGCCTGCTGGGCGGAGCCAGCAGGCAGGGATTTACCATCGTACCTGTAATATACGGGCAGTGCCGTAAAACATACAATATACTACTAGTGGTGTTTACCACAGTGGGCTAATCGCTTGCAGCAAACGTTGGCACAGATGTTTCCAGAGCTGTTGTATAGGCACTATGGTAAAGTCAAAGTTGCCATAGTCCCAGATGACCACAAAGAACAAAGTACAGGACAGGAACAGGTCCATCGGCCCCCCAAGCCTGCGCCGACTATGCTGCCCGTCTTAACTAAAATCTTCTACACTTACGGGGTCCGTAACCCTCTATTCCCATCCTATTCATGTATTTGTCAAGATGCCCCTCAAACGTCACTATCGTTCCTGCTTCCACCACCTCCTCCGGCAGTGAGTTCCAGGCACCCACTGCCCACTGTGTATAAAACTTGCCTCGTACATCTCCTCTAAACCTTGCCCCTCGCACCTTAAAACTATGCCTCCTAGTAATTGACCCCTCTACCCTGGGAAAAAGTCTCTGACTATCCACTCTGCCTATGCACCTCATAATTTTGTAGACATCTATCAGGTCTCCCCTCAACCTCCTTCGTTCCAGTGAGAACAAACCGAGTTTATTCAACCTCTCCTCATAGCTAATGCCCTCCATACCAGGCAACATCCTGGTAAATCTCTTCTGCACCCTCTCGAAAGCCTCCACATTCTTCTGGTAGTGTGGCGACCAGAATTGAACACTATACTCCAAGTATACTCCACAGGCTGCTTTCCACTTTGAGGGCGAGAGCTGACTGATGCTAATTTAACCTGAGGATCACCACACGTCAGGCGAAGGACAAGGTTGAGAAGGTGGGTTTTTTCATGAATAACCTCATGATGCAGAGCGAAGCCAACAGCGCGGGTTCAATTCCCATACCGGCTGAGGTAATTCATGAAGACCCCACCTTCTCAACCTTTTAATAATAATGATCTTTATTAGTGTCACAAGTCGGCTTACATTAACACTGCAATGAAGTTACTGTGAAAAGCCGCTAGTCGCCACATTCCGGCGCCTGTTTGGGTACACAGAGGGAGAATTCAGAATGTCCAATTCACCTTACAGCACGTCTTTCGAGACTTGTTGGAGGAAATCGGAGCACCCGGAGGAAACCCACGCAGACACGGGGAGAACGTGCAGACTCTGCACAGGCAGTGACCCAAGCCTTGCCCCACGCCTGAGGTGTGGTGACCCTTGGGTTAAATCGCCGCCAGTCAGCTCTCCATCTCAGGGGGGAAAGCAGCCTATGGTGATCGGGGATTTTACCTTTTTAAAAAAATATTTTTATTCTCCTTTTTCACATTTTCTCCCAAATTTACCCCAAACAATAAACAATAATCAGTAACGAATGCAAGGCGATTTTACCTTTTATAGGCACTGTGGGCTACAAGCTGTTTTGAATGCATTTTCATGCACAGGATGGTGATGATGTGGTCAGAAAGAAGGCCTCAAATTGAGGTGACGTACTAATTAAAACAAAATAACTGATCTGTCAACACTATGCGCTAGATTGGTTGGCAGTTCGCCTGATGGTGGTATCGATTTTACACATGACTGAATCCATTTGATGCAGTTTGACCGCAGGCAATTCTCTGGACAATTGTAAGCCTAGAAGAAGCTTCCGGGCATCCATTTCCCAACTTTCAGGCACTGCTTTGGAGATTTTGGTAAACGTGGGTTGGCAGGATCTTCTACCCACCAGGTGGCAGGACGATTTCCAATTATTCTCGCTGGTGCAAGTGGGAACAATTGGCCGGACTGCATGAGTGAGGGGAATAATGGCTGCTATGTAATACATTTTAATCATCACTCGGGGGTACCTAAGCTAAGCCTCCTAAATATTATTACCCGTGAATAACCAGAAGACAGAATTGGTTGACTGAGATTCATATCTAATGATGTGGAACTTATGGTCGGGGGTCAATGAGTGATGCCCACGCTTAATTATACCTGTCCTTGCACATATTTTGCCAAAATCTTGCCTGAAAAGTTTCTGGATGCATGTTTGATGAAAACAGCATGTGACATAAACTCTGCACGATCTGAGCTCACAGGACAAGCAACTATGTATCTACTTAACCAACTAGATTGAAATGAACAATGCAAAGACGGAGAAGGAAGTATAATTTAGAATGGCGAATATCATGTCAAACCAGATGCAGAAGGAAAGGGGAAGAAAGATTGGATTAAGAGAAATTAGCCACGTTTACTTTTGAAATATTATTTTAAAGCCTCGGGGCATTCATCCTCATCTGGGCTCTGTGCAAAACAGAAGTATTCTGGCAAGCTGCCACCCTGCTCTCGTGGGTCCCCACTTGAGGATTCCACCCCCCCCCCCCCCCCCCCCCCCCCCCACCGCAGCCCCCTCTCTCCAGCAACAGTGCTGGCCGGCTCCATGCAAAGCATGGATACATGTTCGCCGTTCAACAAGGACGAGCTGCAGGTGAGGCTTGGACCCGAACAAGGCCCGGACTGTGGCCATGGCTGGGCGGGCGCACTACCTGCTCAGGGCTGAAGTTTAAAACTCCTCCCCTCCTCCACCCCCTGCCTTGGCTGCACACCACCACGAGATTATACATGCCATGAGCTCCATGTCTCCAATCGAGCACAAACAGCTTAGCAAGTGGAGGCAAGAATGCCTCTGTGTTTATATAGTAAAACCTGCTGCAATGCAGAAATTCCCTCAGGTAACGTTATCTCAAGTGATATCGCAACAGTCCTAGCCCAAACAAATAATGTAATGGTCGACATTGCATTTGCTGATTTATGACCAAAATGCTCAGGAAACTTCCATTTTAATTGAATTTCAAAATCCCGAGCAATCTGTACGTGAATAATCTGATTAACCAACATTTGAGACATGGGCGAAATTCTCCGTTATCGGCGCAAAGTCCGCCGTTCGGCGCAAAAAACGGCGCAAATCCGACTTGCGTCACGTCGGAAAAATGGGTCAAAACTCTCGGGCCCGAAATGGGCTAGCAGCGACGTAACGGGATCCGCGCTTGCGCACGTGGTTCACGCCGTGCAGCGTCATACGCGCCGCACGGCGTGACAGCTCATAAGGCCGCGCTGCTCCCCCCCACCCGACCGGAACACCCGACTGGATGGCTGGCCGCCGCTCAGCCCCGAGGTTCGAGTCACGGGATGTGGAGGCGCTCCTGGACGCAGTGGAGCAGAGGAGGGACGCCCTGTATCCCGGGCACGGCCGCAGAGTTGCCCCACGCCACAGCCGGCATCTGTGGAGGGAGGTGGCAGAGGCCGTCACCGCTGTGGCCCTGACACCACGGACAGGCACCCAGTGCCACAAGAAGGTGAACGACCTCGTCAGAGCAGGCAGGGTGAGCCTCCCCATATCCCCCCTCCCCCATATCCCCCCTCCCCATATCCCCCCTCCCCCATATCCCCCCTCCCCATATCCCCCCTCCCCCATATCCCCCCTCCCCCATATCCCCCTCCCCCATATTCCCCCTCCCCCATATCCCCCCCATATCCCCCTCCCCATATACCCCCTCCACCCATATCCCCCCTCCCCCATATCCCCCCTCCCCCATATCCCCCTCCCCATATCCCCCATATCCACCTCCCCATATCCCCCCTCCCCCATATCCCCCCTCCCCCATATTCCCCCTTCCCATATCCCCCCTCCCCCATATCCCCCTCCCCATATCCCCCCTCCCCCATATCCCCCTCCCCCATATCCCTCCTCCCCCATATCCCCCCTCCCCATATCCCCCCTCCCCCATATCCCCCCTCCCCCATATCCCCCTCCCCCATATCCCCCTCCCCATATCCCCCATATCCCCATATCACCCCCTCCCCATATCCCCCCTACCCCATATCCCCCCTCCCCCATATCCCCCCTCCCCCATATCCCCCCTCCACCATATCCCCATATCCCCCCTCCCCCATATCCCCCCTCCCCCATATTTGCAAGTGAATCCAGCGCTAACCTTAACCTCTGCAATGCACGCGCAACCCCCTGGGCTCCATGGCTGCAAACCTGCAGACCCCTGTCGATACCAGCACGGGCCTCCAGGACTGGCAGCGCCAGATGTCGGGGGGGCGTCGGGTGGCCAGTCCGTTCACATCCCCCACCCATGTAGAGGCCTGGGGGCCATCGGGCACCCCGAGGGAGGAGGAGGTGGTGTGGTCCGTCCCGGCTCCCCTAGTAGGGGAGGTCCCGGAACACCGCGACACCTCGGACTCCCCCCCTTCCGTCCCAGGTGCATCGGGTGGGCAACGGGCAGGACAGGCTGGCAGCTCGCCATCCCAGTCGCCCGGGCCGCAGCCTGGCCCATCTAGGCCAGGACGCCCCAGGAAACGGCCTCCAAAGGGATCCAGTGTCAGAGGGCAGGAATCACAGGAGTCCACCTCCAGTTCTGCTGTACCGTCTGGGGAACCACGTAGACGTAGTCAAAGGGCCCGTAAGGCCAAACAACTAGACACTGAGTAAGTTGGCACGGGTGCAGGGCACAGATGAGTTTTAGGGGCTAGGGCACGTCCATGAACTCGTTTGGTTATTAAAGTCAATGTTACACCTACAGAAGCTGCCTTTGTGCTCTGTCCAAAGCGTGCGGGGGTGTCATGTACGTTGAGCGCAAGTGTGTGTGTGAGGGGCGGTCTTACCTCAGCCCCAGGTGAGTCTGCCCCCTTCCCCCTGGGCCGTCATCAACATCCCCCCGGGCAGAGGACGGGACCGTGCGCTACAGTGTCACAGCCGCATGCAGGGATGGTCCGGGTGGATGGTGGTACTGTGGCCATGGGTCAGACATAGTCCAACGATGTGAAGCCAGGAGCTCACCGCAGGGCGGGTTGTCATCATCCTCATGGCCTGCAATAGACACGCGTCCACCCGCAACTGTGTGAGTCCGGCCCGTTGTGCCGCAGGTGGATCGGCAATGGGGGGTGGTGGTGTGCATGCGGGTGGGGTGGGTGGGGTTGGGGAGGGGGGTGAGGGTGCTGGGTGGGTGGATGGGTGGGGGGTGCGGGTGGTCGGCTGTTGCCATGGTGTGCGGTCTGTGGCCATACTACCCGATTCCCACGCCCATCTAGTCAGTGAAGCGGGCGGCTATCAGTCTGTCCCGTGCCCGCTGGGCCAGCCGGTAACGGTGGACAGCCACCCGCCTGTGTCTACCCCGTCTGCCCTGACCATTGCCCCCATCCCCCTCATCTGGGGAGGACTGCGCCTCTACCTGCTGCTCCTCCACTCCGCCCTCCTCTGCCTGCGGCACATCGCCCCTCTGCTGGGTTATGTTGTGCAGGACACAGCACACCACAATGATGCGGCCGACCCTATCTGACCGATACTGGAGGGCGCCCCCAGAGAGGTCCAGGCACCTGAAACGCATCTTCAGCACTCCAAAGCACCTCTCTATCACTCCCCTTGTCGCTACATGGGCATCATAGTAGCGGTTCTCCGCCTCATTGCGTGGCCTCCGTATAGGCGTCATCAGCCACGATCGCAATGGGTAGCCCCTGTCGCCCAGCAACCAGCCCCTCAGCCGGGGATGGCGTCCCTCGTACATGCTGGGGATGGATGACCGCGACAACACGTCTGAGTCGTGTACACTGCCTGGGTAACGGGCGCAGACTTGCAGGATCATCACGCGGTGGTCGCAGACCACCTGTACGTTCATCGAATAGGTCCCCTTCCTATTGGTGAACACGGCCCTGTTCTCTGCAGGTGGCCGCACGACGACGTGCATCCCATCGATCGCGCCCTGGACCATGGGGAACCCGGCCACGGCAGAGAAGCCCACGGCCCGGGCATCTTGGCTGGCCCGGTCCACAGGGAAGCGGATGTAGCGGTGCGCCATGGCATATAGGGCATCTGTCACTGCCCGGATGCACCGATGCACCGATGTCTGCGATATGCCGGACAGGTCCCCACTCGGTGCTTGGAATGACCCCGTTGCATAAAAGTTCAGGGCCACCGTAACCTTGACGGACACGGGGAGAGGGTGCCCCCGCCAGTGCCACTCGGTGACAGGTGTGCCAGCAGGTGGCAGATGTGTGCCACGGTTTCCCGCCTCATCCGGAGTCTCCTCCTGCATTCCCGGTCCGTGAGGTCCTGGTATGACTGCCGGGGCCGGTACACACGGGGCGCCCCTCGGGTGCCTCCGGTGCCGTGGGGCCGCAACGTCCTCCTCCCCCTCCTCATCCTGTCGGTCAGGTGTCCCTCCAGCTTGGGCGTCTGCCGCCTGCCCCTCTGTGGCAGCCTGCGCCGCCTCTCTGGCACGCTCCTCCTCATCCAGGGCAACATGGACATTAGCGGCTGCCGCCACGGCGGCCAACATCGCTGGATGATCGGAAAACGTGACGGCCTGGTGGGGGGGGGGGGGGACGACAACATGTCATCATTGCCCATATCCCCTCCTTCCCCCCAGCCAGGTGGCATGGACCGCATGGGTCCAACTGTTGGAGGCTGGCACCTGGCCAGGTGGTCCAACTCACTTGCCCTTGCACCCCCCCTCCCCGGCACGGATCCCCCCATCCCCCACCCCGGCACGGACCCCCCATCCCCCTCCCCGGCACGGACCCCAACCTCCTCCCCGGCACGGGCCCCCCCCCATCCTCCTCCCCGGCACGGACCCCCCCATCCCCCTCCCCGGCACGGACCCCCCCCATCCCCCTCCCTGGAACGGACCCCCCCCCATCCCCCTCCCCAGCACGGACCCCCCACCCCCCTCCCCGGCACGGACCCCCTATCCCCCTCCCCGGCACGGACCCCAACCTCCTCCTAGGCACGGCCCCCCCCCCCATCCTCCTCCCTGGCACGGACTCCCCATCCCCCTCCCCGGCATGGAACCCCATCCCCCTCCCCGGCACAGACCCCCCCCCCCATCCCCCTCCCCGGCACGGACCCCCCCCCCCCCCCCATCCCCCTCCCCGGCACGGACCCCCCATCCCCCTCCCCGGCACGGACCCCCCATCCCCCTCCCCGGCACGGACCCCCCCCATCCCCCTCCCCGACACGGGCCCCCCATCCCCCTCCCCGGCACGGACCCCAACCTCCTCCCCGGCACGGACCGCCCCCCCATCCTCCACCCCGGCACGGACCCCCCCATTCCCCTCCCCGGCACGGACCCCCCATCCCCCTCCCCGGCACGGACCCCAACCTTCTCCCCGGCACGGGCCCCCCCCCATCCTCCTCCCTGGCACGGACCCCCCCATCCCCCTCCCCGGCACGGACCCCCCATCCCCCTCCCCGGCACGGACCCCCCCATCCCCCTCCCCGGCACGGACCCCCCCATCCCCCTCCCCGGCACGGACCCCCCATCCCCCTCCCCGGCACGGACCCCAACCTCCTCCCCGGCACGGACCCCCCACCCCCCATCCTCCTCCACGGCACGGACGCCCCCATCCCCCTCCCCGGCACGGACCCCCCATCCCCCTCCCCGGCACGGACCCCCCCATCCCCCTCCCCAGCACGGACCCCCCATCCCCCTCCCCGGCACGGACCCCCTTCCGGCACTCCCCCAGAGCCCATCCCACTCTAACCCCCCCCCCGCCGCACACACACACACACAACCCTAGACACACCTCTCCTCACACATTCAGACTGCGGCCACGCCATCGCCTGCCCAGCGGCCAACCCCCAGGCCGTCACTCACCTCCACGCTGGTCGGCGTGATCCTGGAGCACAGGGTCACGCCGATGAAAAGGAGGTTTGATTTACGTCGACGTGAACGGTCATCACGTCGACGGGACTTCGGCCCATCCGGAAGGGAGAATATCGGCAGGCCCAAAATCGACTGCCTTGCGCACACCCGTGCCATTCTCCGCGGCAGCGGCGACATTAACGCCCGCCGACTTTTCTCCCTTCGGAGACTTCGGCAACCGGCGGGGGCGGGATTCACGGCGGCCAACGGCCATTCTCCGACCCGCTGGGGGGTCGGAGAATGACGCCCATATCTAACGTGCATCTGCTTTCTCACATGTTAATTACACCAACTTCACAGTGCAGAAATATCACAGTTCCTGAAATCCAGAGCCATAAAGATCATGGCCAGGAATTTCCTCGGGCTTCTTGCTGGTGTAACTCCGCGGGACTTTGGGTGAAAACATTCGGATGTGCCCAAACAAGATTTCCACCAAAGCTCTCTCAAAGTTATGGTGGCCAAGAATTGATCATGGGCCAATCCACTTCACCCGCTCATCTGTGGACTGCGGGAGGAAACCGGAGCACCCGGAGGAACCCCACGCAGACACGGGGAGAAAGTGCAAACTCCACACAGTCACCCGAGGCCGGAATCAAACCCAGGTCCCTGCTGCAGTGAGGCAGCTGTGCTAACCACTGAGAAACCATGCCATGCTGGATAATTTACAGAAATTACCAGTACTTGTTCACTTTGTTAATCCCAAACATTGTTATTCTCAGGTATTTTTATATATTCTGTAAGTTTTTGACTTCTATACTACACAGTATCTTTGCATTGTCTGCCATGGCTCAGTTGGCAGAACTATTGCTTCTGAGGCAGTGTGTCCCAGTCCCACTGCAAAACTTGAGCACAAAAATAAAGGCTGACCCTCCAGAGCAGTGGGAGTGCTGCACTGTCAGAGGCGCCATCTTTGAGATGAGAGATTAAACTGAGGCCCTGTCTGCCCTCTTAGGTGGCCGCAAAAGATTCCAGAAACTATTTCAAAGACAAAGAGGCGGGTTATCTCTGGTGTCTAGGCCAATATTTATCCTTCAAATCAACATCAGAAAAGCAGATGATCTTGTCATAATCACATTGCTCTTTATGGGATCTGGCTGTGTGCAAGCTGTGTGCTGAGTTTCCTAAATTACAACAGGGACAACATTTCAAAAGATCGTCATTGGCTGTGCAGTGCCTTGGGATGTGCTGGGGCCAGGAAAGGCGCTATTTAAATGTAGGTCTTTCTTTGTTTTTTTCAACGCTGCACTGCCCAGGCAGAGAATATTTACATACCCAGATATCAATGTAAACTCATAGCGCACCCAGGAAATAAAAAGAACCCCCATCACATTATTCTGGCTCCTCTGTGATCGTGTGTGGTGCTCTCTGTCTTTGGGAGGCACCATGATGACACTACACGGGACTGCTTAAGCCTCTCTCCGTCTCTCTTCTCCTTTAAGGCACTCCTTAAAACCGACTTCTTTGATCAAACCTTTGGTCACTTGTCCTCACATCTAACATCGAATGAGCTTCAGTGTCCAATTCTGTTTGATGCCCCTTCCTGTGAAGCCCTTTGGGGCGTTTCACAACATTAAAGGTGCTAGATAAATGCACCTGTCATTGCTGTCCTTTAGCTGGCTATTAATAAAGGAACATGTGACGAGCATTAACGTAGGACTTTGGGAGCAGGGCTAGGTCGTTCAGTCCTTAGATGAAGCAGTGCTGATCTTTGGTGCATCAGAGTTCATCCGGGACCACCACTTGTTCTTCCTGGTACAACTTTCACAAGCTTACACTCGACATCGTCTGGGATTGTGCTGCTCCTTGCCAAGGTTAGTGAGAATGCTGAAGGGTGCTGTGAAACATTGGCTTGTTTGTAGACACTGGCGGTGCCGACATTCTGCTGTCGCTACAAAACAAGACAGAAACATATGTCGAAATGCTTCCAGGAAGCATCCTGAATTGTATTGCGGTTCGCAGAGTGTGCTGTAATTTGTGCTGAAGAACTTCCTCGTATTTCAGTTAATGAACAGAGGGACAAGATGTGGCAATGATAGCTTGCTGCTGCAGTCTGCCACATGAAGGCCTTAGCTTCATGTTGCACTGATGATGTGCAGGAAAGCTTCGTGAAACAGATTCTGGAACATATCCCCTCAAGCTTGGCTGTGCTCTCATTAACCACGTGCCCTCTTTGTCCACTTACAGTTGTAATTCCCGCAACATACAGCAACCCATCCTTTCTGGAACTTCCTCGTATTTCAGTTAATGAACAGAGGGACAAGATGTGGCAATGATAGCTTGCTGCTGCAGTCTGCCACATGAAGGCCTTAGCTTCATGTTGCACTGATGATGTGCAGGAAAGCTTCGTGAAACAGATTCTGGAACATATCCCCTCAAGCTTGGCTGTGCTCTCATTAACCACGTGCCCTCTTTGTCCACTTACAGTTGTAATTCCCGCAACATACAGCAACCCATCCTTTCTGGAACTATGCACAAATATTATGGAGCTAAATCTTCTGTGTATTTACTTTAATACAGTATGACCACGGCTTCAGCTGTGTCGCTGCATTCACCACCATCCACTGTATAGTTTCTCTTTCGGCTGTGATGCAGATTGTAAGCTCAGACCCAATGTCACCTTTGCCTCCTCCACCCCTTACTCCATGCTCGGTCCATCCCCCGACTGTCTGCTGCTGTGCAACAATCCAGCCCTGGGGGCTCTTGACATACTTTACCGCACTAATGAGAGAGATGGAGATTGTGTTCTAATTCTGTATTAGAACCCAGGAAAAATTATTTTTAAAGCCAGATTTGGATGATTGTGTGCGATTTTAGTCAGCTACCCGGGCAAACAGAGCATTTATAATACCTCCTGGACCCACTTGTGGGCTGCCACACAAGTCCCCACTCGAGTCCTGGAATGAACCCGAGGTGTAAACGTTCAGGGCTGCAGTGACCTTGATGGCCACCAGGAGCAGGTATCACCTTCCTCCACATGGTGCCAAGTTTGCAAGGACATGGCACAGGTTCCGCACCGTCCCACACTGCCCACCAAAGTTTGAACTGCCACAATCACTGATGTCCTTTCAAATGAATAAATACATGTGGGTAAGCCACAACAAAAAATATAGTATTGTCATTTTTTAACAAGGATATTTGTTTGAATTTTGTGAGAAACAGACACAACCAAGTTACAAGGTAATACCATACTTGAGGAGGGAGGGAAGGCACAAATGGGAACCGGGGGACACCATCACCACCGGCTTGGTACAATCATTGGGTGGAACCAAATATTTCCGTGACCCCACCACAAACCAAGGGAAGAACGGGACAAAGTGAGAAAAACATGACATGATGAACAGTGCGCACCCTCTCTCACGGCACCACTTGCAGCCAGATAGGACGCACACCAGCCCCCCCCGATTCCGGCAAAACCACAGGCATCGGAAGCCAACATGACCATCTCTCTCTGTCGGCTCTCAGACACAACTGCACCCACGCAGAAGCCAGGGAACAGGTACATCATACCCAGCACTACAAAAAGAAAGCCCACGAGAACCTGAGCTCTGGGAAAGTTACATACCTGTCCCCCTCTATTCCGGCCCACAACAGAACCAATATCGATCATATAGCCAAAAACGAATGAAGAGAGGACCGGCAGCAACAAGTCCAAGTTGTTCTTAGACCCAGGGTCTCCCGTAGAAGAAGAAAAAGAGAAAAAGGCTCAGAGCTACCAAAACTGACCCTCTGGGTAATAAGAGCTCAGGAACCAGCCCAGATCCTCACTCAGAACAGCATTCGTGGAGGGACCATAGACCAATGGGGAAGAGGCCACTCAGCTGACCAGCATATAGCAGGCCCCCAAGGGGAATGACAGTGATGCGACCATCAATTCACTCAATTGCCTGCGACTGGTACATACTGAGGGCAGTCCCACAGGCCAGCTACTCTTATACTCCTTCAAAGGCGCGGGAGCCAAATGGGCGCGGGGGCGCTGGGCATGGGAGAAAGAGCGGGGTACAGCACGGGGGGTACTGTGGATGTAGTGGTAGCGGAGCCTGCGTGCGCAGGGTCTCGGAGGGAGACGGTATCCTGTCGACCATCGGGGTGCTCAACATATGCGTAGTGCGGGTTTGAGTGCAGGAGCTGGACCCTCTCTACCAGGGGATCGGTCTTATGGGTCCGAACGTGTTTCCGGAGGAGAACCGGACCCGGTGTCATCAGCCAGGGTGGGAGCGAAGCCCCTGAGGTAGCCCCCCCTAGGGAAAATAAACAAGCGGTCATGAGGAGTCTGGTTTGTGGCCGTGCAAAGGAGGGACCTAATAGCAGGGAGCGCATCAGGGAGGACTTCCTGCCAGTGGGAAACCGGGAGATTCCTGGACCGTAGGGTCAGTAGGACGGTCTTCCAGACCGTCGCGTTCTCCCTCTCCACCTGTCCGTTTTCCCGGGGGTTGTAACTGGTAGTCCTGCTCGAGGCGATGCCTTTACTGAGCAGGTACTGATGCAGTTCGTCGCTCATGAACGACGAGCCCCTGTCGCTGTGGACGTAGGTGGGGAAACCAAACAGGGTGAAGACACTGTGCAGGGCTGTGATAACAGTGGGGGTGTTCATATCGGGGCAGGGGATGGCAAACGGGAGAACTCATCAATAATATTGAGAAAGTAGGTATTGCGATTATTCGAGGGGAGGGGCCCTTTGAAATCGATACTGAGGCGTTCAAAGGGCCGGGATGCCTTCACCAGGTGGGCCTTATCCAGTCAATAGAAGTGCGGTTTACACTCCGCACAGATTTGGCAGTCTCTGGTTATAGCTCTTACCTCCTCGGTGGAGTAGGGCAGGTTGCGGGCCTTGATATAATGGGCGAGCCGGGTGACCCCCGGGTGGCAGAGGTCATCGTGGATAGCCCGAGGTCGGTCATCGTGCGTGCTGGCGCATGTGCCGTGGGGCAGAGCATCTGGGGACTCGTTGAGCTTCCCAGGACGATATACTATATCGTAGTTATAGGTGGAAAGTTCGATTCTCCACCTCAAGATCTTATCGTTCTTGATTTTGCCCCACTGCGTATTGTCAAACATGAAGGCAACCGATCGTTGGTCGGTGACGAGGGTAAACCTCCTACCAGCGAGGTAGTGCCTCCAGTGCCGCACGGCTTCCATGATGGTTTGAGCCTCTTTTTTGACCGAGGAGTGTCGAAGTTCAGAGGCTGTGAGGGTGCGTGAAAAAAACGCAACCCGTCTGCCTGTTTGATTGAGAGTGGCGCCGAGAGTGACCTCTGATGCGTCGCTCTCCACCTGAAAGGGGACGGATACGTCCACCGCGCGCATCGCGGCTTTGGCGATGTCCGCCTTGATGCAGTTGAAGGCCTGGCGGGCCTCGGCTGCCAGAGGGAAAAGGGTGGCCTTAAATAGTGGGCGGGCTTTGTCCGCATACTGGGGGACCTACTGGGCGTAGTAGGAAATAAAACCAAGACACCTCTTGAGGGCCTTGGGACAGTGAGGGAGAGGGAGTTGCAGGAGGGGGCACAGATGGTCAGGGTCGGGCCCTAGGACTCCGTTTGCCACGACGTAGCCGAGAATGGCTCGCCTGGTGGTGCAGAAAACGCATTTCTCCTTATTATAGGTGAGATTAAGTTTTTGGGCGGTTTGGAGAAATCGGTGGAGGTTAGCGTCGTGGTCCTGCTGATCATGGCCGCAGATGGTGACGTTGTCCAAGTACGGAAACGTGGCCCGCAGCCCGTATTGGTCCACCATTCGTCCATTGCTCGTTGGAACACCGAAATCCCGTTCGTGATGCCAAAAGGAACCCAGAGGAAATGAAAAAGGCGGCCATCTGCCTCAAACACCGTGTAGTGGTGATCCTCCGGACGGATTGGGAGCTGGTGGTATGCAGACTTCAGATCCACCATGGAGAACACGCGGTAGTGAGCGATCTGATTGACCATGTCTGCAATCCAGGGATGGGGCTACGCATCGAGTTGCGTAAACCGGTTAATGGTCTGGCTGTAATCAACCACCATCCGGAGCTTCTCCCCGGTCTTGACGACTACCACCTGAGCTCTCCAGGGGCTGTTGCTGGTCTCTATGACTCCTTCCCGCAAGAGACGCAGGACCTCAGACCTAATAAATATTCTGTCCTGCATGCTATATCGCCTGCTGCGAGTGGCTACTGGCTTGCAATCAGCGGTGAGATTAGCGAAGAGGGAAGGAGGGTCGACTTTCAGGTTGGCTAGGCTGCACACAGTGAGTGGGGGCAGGGGTCCGCCAAAGCTAAGTGTCAGGCTCTTGAGATTACATTGAAAATCGAGCCCTAAAAGGAGGGGGGCACAGAGGTCTGGGAGCACGTACAGCTGGAAATTAGTGTACTCAGCGCCCTGTACCGCTAAGGTTACCGTAGTGCACCCTCGGATTTGTACCGAGTGCGACCCGGAGGCGAGGGAAATTGTTTATTGCGCGGGAATATCGGGAGGGAGCAGCGGCTTACCAGATCCGGATGGATGAAACTCTCGGTGCTCCCGGAGTCGAACAGGCAAGGTGTCTCGTACCCGTTAACCCGGACGGCCATCATTGAGCTCTTGAGGTGCTTGGGTCGCGACTGGTCCAAGGTGACTGCGCTGAGTTGAGGGTAACCGGCGGCGTGGTCGGCTGTGCTGCGGCGGCCCCCCGGTGACTGTCCGAGCAGGTCGTACGCGTCGAGCGGCGTAGCAGATGGCGTCCAAGCTGGCGGCCCCCGTTGATCAAGTGTGGCGGGCGTCGAGGAAGATGGTGTCCAAGATGGTGGCCCCCATGGATCACACGTGGCCGGCCGCGTGGGGGAGGATGGCCAAAATGGCAGCGCCCGTGAGTCGTACGTGCTGTGCGGAGTCGGCAGGCACGCTGCCACATAGCGAGGTCTGCGGGCCTGAGAGTCGGTAGTCCGGGTCTGAGAGTTCGCGTGCTTAGGCTTGGCGAGGCAGACCTTGGCGAAGTGCCCTTTTCGGCCGCAACTGTTGCATGCGCGCTGCGGGACGGGCAGTGCTGTTGAGGGCGTTGAGGCTGGCCACAAAAATAACAAGGCAACCCCCATGATGAGCAGGTGGGCGCGCAGCACAGGCCTGGGGTAGTCTCTGGTCGGGAGCCCACGAGGGGGTCGAGTGTTCGGCCGGAAATGCAGTGAGGCTCTGGAAAGCGACCTCCAGTGAAGTCGCCAGTTTCACCGTCTCGTCCAGGTCCTGGGCCCCTTTCTCGAGCAGTCACTGCCACACATAATTTGATCTGACCCCCGCAACGAAGATGTCTCGGACGGCGAACTCCATGTGCTGAGTGGCTGTAACGGCCTGATAGTTGCAGTTGCTCGCGAGGGCTTTGAGGTCGCGCAGATAGTCGTCGAGTGACTCCCCGGGGCGCTGGCGTTGAGTAGTGAGAATATATCGCGCATAGACCTTGTTCACAGGCCACACGTAGATGCGCTCGAGGATTGCGAGATGAGGTGGCCTCTTCGAGTTGCACAGAAATGCGGTGACTGACCCGTGCGTGGAGGAGACTCAATTTTTGTTCGTCCGTGACGGATGGCGTCAACGACGCGGCAAGGTAGGCCTTGAAACACCGCAGCCAGTGTGAAAAAGTTTCCTTCGCCTCCGCGGCCTGTGGATCGAGCTCCAGTCTGTCAGGTTTGAGGGCTGACTCCATAATCGTTTTTGTTCAGATAGTTAATGAAATTGATGCGACCATCAATTCACTCAAGGACTCGTCGGAGTAAAACAGTGGTTTTAATTAACTATCAACTTTGCTTGCCCGCGACTGGTACACACTGAGGACAGTCCCACAGGCCAGCTGCTCTTGTGCTCCTTCAAAGGGGCGGAGAATGGGCTGAGCCCATACATGCTCCAACATCCTCCAACATCTCCCCCTGTGGGTGAAGCCACACAATGGCCCACAGATAAAACCCACAGGGTTAATAACACAGAACATAACTGGTGAATTAACTGTATTTACAAACATAAAACATAACTGGTGAATTAACTGTATTTACATTCATCACAGACAGGATACCCGTGAAGTCCGAAACCTGAGTAAAGATAGCCATTCCAGTTCCAAACAAGGGGCAGGCAACGCCCCGGGGAAAAGAGGACCCCACCCCAGACCGTTTCAGCCACCGCAGACAAACGAGGATTTTAGCATTTCATCTCGGCTCTTTTTTGCAAGAACGCCAACCAAACACTTCCTGGGACAGAGCACAAGCCATTCACCCCAAGAACAGACAAATGCGGAACGTGCAGAAGGCTGAAAAGACGGATTAAAAGATGAGCAGAGACGGAACTCGCGAAAACGCAGCCACTCCCGCAGTCACATGATATGACCCCCCTCCCCTCCGCCCATATAATCCTGTTTGACGGAGTGGCTTTGAGGGGCCAAATGGCCTTTTCACCACTCCTATTCTCACACGAAGTGTTCCTTGTGAATATTCACACTCATTTCTGAAAGGACATTTCAAAACCCAAGTCAGACGTTGCATTAGTTGGCAATGGTAAGGAGATTTCAGGATTTCAGTTCAGTTACATTTGCATCAGTAGAAAAGGCACGGGGAAATTGGCATATTTGGAATTGGAAAATGACCCAAACCTGGGCCCCCAGTTGGGTGTGCCATGGGTTGAAGGATTGACGCAATAGGTGTTGTACCTCTGACCCGACACGTGTTATTTATTCCTAGAAACCCTGAGACTTACCTTATGAGAAAATTATTATAATTTTATTGATCAGCATACTTTTTGTAAAAGATGAACAGTTGAGGTCGATTAAACATGATCACCTCTAATAGCAGAGTAACTTCAAAGGGCTGAATGCACGATTCATGATTTTACATTTTATGTTCTCATGTTTACAGAGGGAGCATTGCATGGGAGTAACAATTTTTCATCCTAATTTACAAAACAGTTCTGTTCACAACCTATATTAATGCACAATTGCGTATCTTCGGTTTTTGCCAGCAGCTTTTCTACCTAATGCACTTGTGATAGCTTTAATTTATTTCAATTATGTTGCAGCTTGGGAAAATCGTTGATTAAGAAGCGTTAGCTTTACCACAGAGTGATTGTCTTTACCCTTTAGTTGGAAAATAATCCTTTGGTGATTTCTGTTCTTTTCCCATTAGAGACCTCCCCATGAATCAGGAGGCGCAGTCTAAGTTTAGAGCAATAATTGACACATTTCTTGGCTCGGTTATCCTCCTCCCTTTCTACTCAATCGCACAGGACGATGAATACACCTTTGATGAAGTTCAATGATTGAACAGTGTGGGTGAAGTCAGAACATATTCAACATTTTTATGAGAACATCTAGTACAGTTTTGCAGCCAACAATGATTATACCCCTTCCAGCAATGTGACATCCTCATAGAGTGACATTTCCTGAAAACAGCATTCATTTTGGCCTTCTGCCTTAGAAACAATCCAAAGTTTACTGGAAAGTGTTGTATTCGGTGTGAAACCGAGAGGTATAAACCATGAAAGTCCCAGTTGATGCTAAGTTAGCTTGATCTCAACTGGGGCGGGGAGGGGGGCAAAAGACCTCCCCAGCGAAACAAAATTGGGTCGAGTTCCTATTCCTGATAAACTTTCAGTGGCTCCAGCTAGGCAGTGGATGTTGAGGGAAAACGAAAAGGGTGTTTGGCTGTGATATTTGCCATTATCAAATCTGCTATTACATGTTATCCAGGCTCAGGGCAGGGTGAGCACTCGCATGGATAAGGAACTGCAAGGCATCAGGGATTTACTTTAGAACCATTTTGAAACCAGACAGGCTGAAATCCTGATCAGCACTCTCTACCGGCAGAAGTGGGAGACCCATTCCAGGTCCTGCCACAAAGTCGTCTGCTTAATTAGGGCCGGCAGTGCATGCCTGTAGCAGTACATCAGCATTGCCCCTCTGCCACAGATCTCAATGGTATCATGCTGCTTCAGTGACAGAGCAGTGACTTGGGAGATAAACTTACTCCTAAGGGAATGTTTGACCACTGAAATTCAGGCCCTCTCTGGGATCAGTGGCCTTTGCCTTAAAGAGTGCTCCGGCCTTGCTTAGGGACCTCAGTGAGACTCACCGCAGCTCTCCGACTTTGATAGGGTTGTGAGCTTTGACTGATTGGCCGTGAGATGTAGAGTGCATTCTTCACGGCAAAGAGCTCCAAAGTGGGTGTATCCCACATAGTGTTTGAGGGAGATGTCATTACATGAAGATGTCACATTGCTGGAAGTGAAATAATAATTCTTGGCAGCATAATTGTCCTGGATGTTCTCATAGAAATGCAGATTTTGTCTGATTCCATCAAACTGCTCAAAGGTCCATTCATGGTCCTTTGCTACTATCACAAAGAGAGGAGGATAACTCAGAAATGTGCCACTGTCCTTGCAGAGAAATCCAATTATTATTCTAAACTTAGTACGCACCTCCTGGTTCATGGTCTAAGATTATTGTGTGGAATTACAGGGTGAGATGGTGGCACAGTGCTAAAGTCACTGGACTAATAATCGTTTATATCCAATAATAAATTCAATTCACAAATCTTGAATATAAAGCTGACCTCAATAACGATGACCCTGAAATTATCGTTAATTGTTGAAAATAGCTCATCTGACTCACTGATGCCCTTCAGGGAAGGAAATAAGAACATAAGAACCAGGAGCAGGAGTAGGCTGATCTTTTTGTGGACTCAGCTCTCCTTACCCACCCACTCACCAAACCCTTATTTCTTTACTGTTCACAAATTGATCTATCTTTGCCTTAAAAACATTCAACGAGGTAACCTCAACTGCTTCACTGGGCGGGGAATTCCACAGATTCCCAATCCTTTGGATGAAGAAGCTCCTCCTAAAACTCAGTCCTAAATCTGCTCCCCCTTAGTTTGAGGCTATGCCCCTAGTTCTAGTTTCACCCGCCAGTGGGAACAACCTCCCTGCTTCTATCCTATCTATTCCCTTCATAATTTTATGTTTCTACAAGAACCCCCCTCATTCTTCTAAATTCCAGTGAGTATAGTCCCAGCCTACTTAGTCTCGCCTCATAAGCCAATCCTCTGAACTCCGGAATCAACCGAGTGCATCTCCTCTGCACACCCTCCATCGCCAGTACATCCTTTCTCAAGTAAGGAGACCAAAACTGTACACAGTACTTGAGGCACGAGCAATTTGACTGGAGACGAAGTTGAATCCAAACTGAGGCTTTATTAGTATCAGATGTGTGGCCTCCCACAGCAGCTGAAGAAATGGCTGCGAGCTGGAGGCCACGCATATTCATAACCCGCCTCCTGGGCGGAGCTAGCATGCAGGGGCCCAGTGCAGGCTTTACCGTACAACCTCTAATATCAGAACACAGTGGTTTACCACATTCACCCCCTGTTAAAATTAAGTCCGGCGGGGGTGGTGGATAACTATATACAATTAGCAATTTTTAATATTTACAGAGCAGTAAAAAAAATGTCTTGGTCATCCGGCGGGCCGGTCAGAGGGTCAGCTGGTCCGGCGCCTTGATGGTCCTTTGAGATCGACAAAGTGGTGATCGCGATGTTGGCGCTGTCGTGGTCGGAGTTGACTCCGGGAGCGTGCCGAAATCATCTTCATCAACGGGGGTGGGCAGGGGGAGCACGGACGGTCCTAGGGGGTTGATGGGGGCGGCGGGGGAGGGGAAGGTGGCGCCGGGGGCGACAGGGGTGGTCTGGGGGAGACGGTATCCTGGCGGCCGTCGGGGAACGCTACGTAGGCGTACTGTGGGTTTGCGAGGAGCAGGTGCACCCTTTCCACCAGCGGATCTGCCTTGTGGAGCCGCACATGTTTACGGAGAAGCACGGTTCCCGGAGCTGTGAGCCAAGTTGGGAGCGATACCCCAGATGTGGACTTCCTGAGGAAGGCAAAAAGATGTTCTTGCGATATACTGTTAGTAGCAGTGCAGAGTAATGAGCAAATGGAATGTAGTGCATCAGGGAGGACCTCTTGCCAGCGGGAGGCCGGGAGATTTCTGGACCGCAGGGCCAGCTGGACGGCCCTCCATACCGTCCCATTCTCCCTTTCTACCTGTCCATTTCCCCGGGGGTTCTAGCTCGCCGTTCTGCTGGAGGCGATACCCCTGCTGAGCAGGAACTGATGTAGCCCATCACTCATGAATGAGGATCCCCTGTCACTGTGGATGTAGGCGGGGAAGCCAAACAGAGTGAAGATAGAATTAAGGGCTTTATTGACGATGGCAGACGTCATGGTCGGGGCATGGGATGGCGAAGGGAAACTGGGAGTATTCATCGATCACACTGAGGAAATATGTGTGTCGATCGGAGGAGGGGAGGGGGCCTTTGAAATCCACGCTGAGGCGTTCAAAGGGGCGGGAGGCCTTCACCAGGTGCGCGCGGTCCGCCCGGTAGAAGTTCAGTTTGCACTCTGCACAGACCTGGCAGTCCTTGGTGATCGTCCTTACTTCCTCGACGGGGTAGGGCAAATTTTGTGCCTTAATGAAATGGTACAACCGATTGACCCCTGGGTGACAAAGGCTGTCGTGCAGGGCCCGGAGTCAGTCTACTTATGCGTTGGCACATGTACCTCGTGATAGGGCGTCTGGGGGCTCGTTGAGTTTGCCAGGGCGATACTTAATCTCGTAGTTATAGGTGGAGAGCCTGATTCTCCACTGCAAGATTTTATCATTTTTGATCTTGCCCCGCTGTGTGTTGTTGAACATGAAGGCTACCGCCCGTTGGTCAGTGAGGAGAGTGAATCTCCTGCCGGCCAGGTAATGCCTCCAATGTCGCACAGCCTTAACGATAGCCTGGGCCTCTTTTTCGACGGATGAGTGTCGAATTTCGGAGGCATGGAGGGTGCGGGAAAAGAATGCCACGGGCCTGCCTGCCTGGTTGAGGGTGGCAGCAAGGGCGACGTCTGATGCGTCGCTTTCTACTTGGAAAGAAAGTGTTTCATCTACAGCGTGCATTCCAGCTTTGGCAATATCAGCTCTGATCCGGGCGAACGCCTGTTGGGCCTCGGCCGTCAGGGTGAAATGAGTGGACTGTATAAGTGGGCGGGCCTTGTCCGCATAGTTTGGGACCCACTGCGCGTTATATGAGAAGACCCCCAGGCAGCTTTTGAGGGCCTTGGGGCAGTGGGGAAGGGGGAGCTCCATGAGGGGGCGCATGTGGTCGGGATTGTTGCTCGTTTAGCCTTAGTTTACTTATTCTTATTCTGTCACCTTTGCTCATGAGTTGCCAGGTATCTTTCTGATACCGCCACGTGGTTCAAGTCCAAGTAATGATTAATAATGCAACACACCGCTTAGTAAGAGTTATATCAACGCTCATTTATTATATACAGCAATTAATACTTATACAATAATCCTACTTCTAGACTACGACCTACCACTAAAGGCCAATACTTAACTTTGGAAATGGCCCACCAGGTCAGGGAAACGAATGGTCTTTCGAATTGGTTCTGAGCCTGCGGGATTCAAAAGCTGGTACAAGTCGATAGTCAGGAGCGCCTATCTGGTAGCAATCGCTGGAGTAAGACTTACAGTTTTCTTGTAGAAGGGTCTCGAAGGTTGCGAGCAGGAAGAGAAGGGTCGAGTTGAACTTGGCCCCTATTCTTATAGTCCCCAGGGGCTTCCCGCCTCTCAGGGCGGACCTCGTACCTGGTTCCAAGTGATTGGGCTTGGTCCCAATCACTTGGTTCGATATGCTCCAATAATGGGGCGATTCCTTGATCGGGGGGTGGGGGTGGTCGTTTACCTTCCTTTGTGTCAGCCCCTGCTGGCGCCGAAAGGTCTGGGTCGGCTTTCAATTGCTAATTTGTAGCAATTGTTCCCGGGGATGGCTGATTAAAATGCAGATGGCTGGGTTGTTGTGATGTTGATGGCTGCAGGTATCGGTCTGGACTGACTTCCCCAGAGGCGAATACACTGTTTTACCTGCAGCTGTCCGTTTGAGCCCTGTTGGCTGATTTTCCCATCAGCCTCTTTCATTCGCCATTTTAAATCGGGGTTTGACCATTCTAATCGGGAATCAGCCATTTTACGTGGCTACATTCCCTCCTTGTGATCCTAACGCGAAGCGTGAAGGATCACATCACTTTGTTCCTTTCCATTCCCTGACCGGGGGGGCGACACCTCCTACATGGCCTCTGCTCTGACCCTAGCTATGCACAAAAAATGTTACCTAACAATTCTAAGGACGCTATGTCAGACAGGGACATGCATTACAAAATAACAAACTTGGGACCTCTAATTTATCCTTATTACACTATACTTGCTAAACATTGCATTATCCTATCTTCCTAAAACATACAACAAACTCACATCATTCCATATAACCTTTCCTGGCTTGGCAGTCAAGCTCAGGATCATACAAGGTTTTTTTTTCATGAAAGGTTTTGTACATCTTTTTATTTACAGCAATAACGCAAGTGAATGTACTTTATTGTTTTTATTATAGATCGCGGGGGTCGAGGGTCTGGTCATAACCGAATATAGGGGATCTGATCCGATATACCGGGGTTCAAGTGCGGTACGCTCTCCTTCTCCATTTACGTAGGCGCATAGTCTGCACTACACAGCAGAGTATCGCCAACGCTAACAGTGCTTCGATCACGTAGGACAGGGAGTATCAGGTTATGAACCTGGCACACCAGGAAGATGCAGCGTGGCTGGTGACTGGGCTCTGGGCACTGCGGGGCAGTGAAACATTAACGGCTGGGAGGTTTGAAGTCATGGGGTTCGCGTTCCCGCGCAACCAAATGTCCATAAGCACAAGGGCGATCCACTTGAAGGAAGTTCTCATGGCTGTTCTCGGTCCTTTTCTTTCTTTTTGTTGTTTGTTTTCTCCGGTCCTGGAGCTTCTGGAGTTCTGTAAAAACAAGCATAGTATCTGTAACTACCTCTGTTTAATATCCGGTACGCTAGTGTGTCTGTCCTTTGGGGCCAATTATACCCTTCTAATTGGTCACTATTTGTGATTCCCTCATTTTTTTTCCAAAAACAAATGTTAGGACACGGCACACTTCCCAATGACGGACCAGTGCTTATTTACCATCCCAATGTTCCAGGATGTAAATAGCAGATGGCAGCAACCTAAAGGTCGCCTAAACAAAATAAAAACTTTTTGAAATGAAAAATGTCAAATGAGGTGCGTATGGGCCGCGACGGGTAAGAGTTGGATGGAGTCCCCGGGTAGGACGGCTACCAATGCCGTATCTCCCCTACCCAAGCGTGTTTGACCAACGGGGGGGTCCCCAGGCAGGGCGGGTCTCACGCCGTTTCTCCACTGCCTGAGCAACCGACAAGAACGGGCAAAAATACCGTCATTGTGGTGGGGCTGCCATAGTGGTTCTATCCCTTTAGCCAGAAGACCAGTTACGATCGGGCGTCTGATACCCGAACAAGTATCAGCTGAAAAGCTAGTTCCACTGAACAAGCGTGTGGTCTGTTGACCAGGTATCTGCAGATAAGTTGGTACCACTGAACAAGCGGCTGGAAAAAAATTCTCCTGTCGGACGAACAACACGAAACAAACGTACGAACAACATAAAACATCCTGCAGGTTCCATCAGGAAGGACAACACTTCTCCCAACCGTTTCCTTTAAACATCATGTGGACACCTCAGTTCTCGGTTGCGAACAGGGTCGCAAAGGGGTTGGCGGTTTGGGAGTCAGACCCGAGGTCGTCACCTTCTCCCGGGTGCCAAACTCTAGAGTGGATTAGGGCTGAAAGGGCTGCTTGGTGTGAGTTGGGGTTGCTCTCGTCGTTGCGGACGAGTCTGTAGGAATTGTCGCGGTGCCAATAAGTTGTGTGGGGACAAAGTCGGGGTCGTCCGTGTGGTTCGGTGGTCGGTGGTGGGATTGATTTAGAAAAGTGATCAGGGGGGGATCACTTGGATCGAATTCGGAGTCGCTGGGTGTGGGTTCGCTTGCATGGGGATAGTAGGGAGGCGTGCTGTGGCCATCGTCCGAGTCACAGTCACTGTCTCTGCTGCTGCAGTCTGTGGCCGTTCTGGGGCGGAGTGTATATTTCGGGAATGGAGTCGAGGTCGCATCCGTGGCTGGGCTGGACGTGGTGGGGGTTGGTCGGGTTACGTTGGCTGTGGGCGGGGTGTGGTCTGCTGCGTCAAGCATGACGTGGTGTGCGTGGTTCAACTGTGTTCCATAAGCCTTTAACTGGTTTATATGAAACCACGCAGTCTTACCATTTGGGTATTTTATTTTGTAAACAGATGGGCTTACTTTATCCGCAATGGACTACTGACCCGAGTATTTTGGAGACAGGAATGTGCTGGGGTTATATACAGACAGCATCACTTGCTGTCCGATATCATACTCCGTTGCATGCACTGCCTTATCGAAACAAGCCTTGCTCTGTTTCTTTTTGGTGCCCAGTTTTACTGCGGCTGCTAACTGAGCCGTTTTTACATTTGCAACTAATTGCTCCACGGCTTTCTCGTGTGTGAGGGCCGTTACTTCGGGGCTGGTTAGGTCTAAACCTAACAAGTATTCTGTCCCTTTCATGGGGCGTCCGGTCATGAGAGTGTGTGGGGTGTAACCTGTGGAGGTGGAAACAGTGTTACGCAGAAACATCAGCGCAAAAGGGAGGACAGAATCCCAAGTGGTGTTGTTCTGCTGGTCCATTTTTCTGAGGGTGGTTTTTAGGGCCCGATTCATGCGCTCCACGATACCACTCGACTGTGGGTGGTGCGCAATGTGAAATTTTTGGGTGATGCCAAATATCGTGAGGACGTTCTGCATGACCCGTCCTGTAAAGTGAGAACCTTGGTCCGATTCAATACTGCGGGGGAGTCCCCGTCTTGTAAAGATGTGGTGGGTTAGGATTTTGGCTGTGGTTTTCGCAGTGTTGGTGCAGGCTGGAAATGCTTCCACCCACTTTGTAAAGGTGTCTATGACCACCAGTACATATTTATAGCCATTCCTGCAAGGGGGCAATGGACCTATAAAATCAATCTGGAGGTTAGTCCAGGGGCCGTTAACGGGTCGGGTGTGGCTGAGTTGGGCCTTTTTGGCATATCTATCGGGGTTGTTCTGAGCGCAGATGAGGCAATTCTCAGTGTAATGGCTTTCATCTTCCTTGAGATTTGGCCACCAACAAAGTTGTCTGAGGTGGGCTGTAGTGGGATCGATTCCCTGATGTCCATGACCGTCATGGAACAAACAGATCAATTGGTTCCTGTCCTGTTCAGGAACCACATAAAGGATGTCCTTTAACACCACACCGTCATGTGTGGTCAGTGTATTTCTGAACCTCTTGTAGGAGGCTGGAAACTTTCCTTTCACAATCTCCGAGAGATTGCTGTCCTGCTTCTGGGCCTCTACTAGATCCTCTATTCTAGTCTATGTGACTTGAACTGCACTCACTGGCGCACTTTCGGGGGGATTCCAAAAATACCCATGCCTGGGTCCTGCTTTAGCCAGTGCGTCGGCTTTCACATTTCCAGGGGGGGGGGGGAACTATGGTGGCTGCGGACTTTTATGATCCCAAAAGTCCTGTTCTGGGCTTTTTCTAAAATATGGCGGAGTAATGGGGCTGAGGGGAGGGGTTTCCCATCTGCGGACACAAATCCTCTTGCTTCCCACAGGGGCAGAAATTCTGTAAGGCTGTTACAGACATAGAGGCTGTCCGAGTATATGTCTGCTGGGCTGGGGAAGGAATCTGGGTGGTCTACTATGTACGCGCTGGCCGCAAGCTCTGCTGCCTGCGCGCCTAAGTGTCCGGGTAGTTTTAACGCTATTTCCTCAAGGGCGCATCCCTGCGCGTCCTCAACATAGATCCCGCAACCTGTTATGCGCTGCCCATCTAAGACTGGAAGATCCATCCACATAAATCTTAATGGGTTCACATGTGTCCATGTGCAGGGGGCTCTGAGATGAATTTCCTATCTTTCTGGGGGGTGTTTTTGCTATAAAGGGGCCTGTGTTGTGGTGTGGAGAGATGATCTCACATTCATGGGGGGTTCCGGGGTACTGCAAATTGTCCGCTAAGTATGTGTGTGTCTTGGTCCGTTTTACTGTGATGTCCCGTCCCTGCAAGAGAAGGGTCCATCTAGCTGCGCGTGTTTGGCTGACGGTACCGTCCTTGAGTCGTCCGTCCAGTAAAAGTTGGGTGGGGGTGTGTTCGGTCAGATTGGTGATGGGGTTCAGTCCGGTAATGTAGGAAAAGTACTGGACTGCCCAGAAAACTACGAGCAGGTGCCTCTCACAGGCTGAGAATCCATGCTCCACAGCATCTAAAAGTCGGGAGGCGTAAGCTACGGGTCTTAACTGGTCATGCCGTTCCTGGAGGAGCACGGCTGAAAGGGTGCGGTCTGTGGTCGCTACCTCCATTGCGTAAGGGGAAAACGGGTCTGGAACTTGTAGTGCGGGGGCGGTTATGAGTGCCTGTTTTAACGAGTCCACAGCATCCGTATGCTGCGGAAGCCATTCCCAGGGAGCTCCTTTCTTTAGGAGGTCTGAGAGGGGCGCTGCCTTGCTGGCGAAACCGTCAATGTGGTTTCGGCAGCAGCCAACCAGTCCTAAAAACGACCGGAGGGCTGAAACGTTCTGGGGGAAGGGGCAATTTAGCAATCGAGTCAATTCTTTTATGCTCGATCTCGCGTTTACCGTGCGTGATAATTGTTCCCAAATATACCACTTTTTCTTCCAAAATCTGGGCCTTTTTGGGGTTGACTTTACAACCAATGGAATGTAACAATTCCAGGAGTTCGGACAGAAGCTCAATGTGCTCTTCCTTAGTGTCTATCTGCAGTAGTAGATCATCTACATACTGTACCAGACATTCGGGGCAAGAAAATTTCGCTAGTCCATTTGCCAGCTGTCGGTGGAAAATGGAGGGGGAGTTGTGGAAGCCTTGTGGCAGGCATGTCCACGTGTACTGCTGCGCTTTAAAGGTGACGGCAAATTTGTACTGGCACGCCTTTGCCAATGGAATGGACCAGAATCCATTACTGACGTCCAAAACCGTGAAATAGCGTGAGTTGAGTCCCTGTTTGAGCATGGTCTCGGGACTTGTTCTACGGTGGGGGCTGCTGCGGGGGTGACTTTATTGAGTTCCCGATAATCAATGGTCAGGCGCCATGATCCGTCGGGCTTTCTTACTGGCCAAATCGGGGCATTATTAGTAGAGGCTACTGATCTTAGTACGCCCTGCTCTAATAAGCTCTCTATAACTTTTAGGATTTCTCCCTCTGCTTCTAGGGGGAATCCGTACTGTTTTTGAGGTCTAGGGTCAGGTCCTGTTACTTGTATGGAGCCAGTCATCCGTCCACAGTCGTGCTTGTGGGTCGCGAATGCTGCCCTGTTCTTTTGCAGGACTGCCCTAACCTGTCGGTCCGTGCTGAGTGTGGTGGGGTTGAACCAAAACTCGCCTACTGCGCTAATTTTGTTCATGTAGTCCCCTATGTTGAGCGTTGCGGGGGCTCTAGCGGATTTCGCCATCTTCCAGACACACTGGTTGACTAGATCGAAGGATAGGTGGTGGGAATTCATAAAGTCGATTCCCAGAATGTGTTCTGCTGTGTGGGGCAGGTCTACTAAATCTACGGGGTGTTTGGTGGTAATGTTACCAATTTGAATGGGTACAGGGGCTGTGATGTGTCCCTGCTGTGAGTGGCCTGTAAAGCCGCTGAGGGTGATAGTGGCTGTAGTGGGCCACGTGTCCTTTTGAAAAAGGGTGGAGGAATTTATGGTGGTGTGGGACCCTCCTGTGTCCCAGAGAAACTCGATGGGCTGTCCCCGAATTTTTGCTGCGACTACGGGTCGTCCTGACCTATCCCAAAGGGTGTCGCAGACCCAACTGGGGGAGCCCGTACACCGTCAGTCCGTTCCGGTCAAGTCCGTCTGATCCGAACGGGCGCTAACGCTATGGATGGGCTCTGTTTTTATCTTAATCAGAGTGCCTGTCTGTTTTAGGCTTTTTAGGGGCATTGCACTCTTTTGCAAAATGTCCCAACTGTCCGCAGTTGTAACATTCTTGTGATTTGGGTGGGGGGCTGTTCTTTCCCTCATTTACCCAGGCGGGGTTGTGATGGGTTGGTTTTACTGCCTGCATGTCTGCGGCGGCTTGCTTTTCCTCGGTGGTTTTAGTTGTGGGTTTACTCTGGACAGATTGCTCCCAAACGCGGGACAATCTTTTAACTAACCACTTCGCGTTATGGGCCTCCTCCGAGTTGAACTTGGCTTTTTGTCCTGCATCTGTGGCATGGGAGATAAGGGTGCGGG
Organism: Scyliorhinus torazame; assembly: GCF_047496885.1. Classification (NCBI taxonomy): domain Eukaryota; kingdom Metazoa; phylum Chordata; class Chondrichthyes; order Carcharhiniformes; family Scyliorhinidae; genus Scyliorhinus; species Scyliorhinus torazame. The sequence continues at coordinate 302,046,914 of NC_092712.1, forward strand.
TCCATTTGGCCATGTTGTCTGGGGACAAATGGGCGCGATCTACGTCTCCAAAAACGGCTGCGAAGTGAATCCACAGGCGTCCTGCGAACGCTGTGGGGTGTTCAGACTCCTTCTGCCTACACTTATTTAGGCCATCTACGGGGTCACCCCGGTTATACCCGATCGCACCCAGGATCGCGGGTGCCTCCTCCTACGTTCTGTGGGTCGGGAAGGGCTGCTGCTACCGATGGATCTAAACTTAGAACCATGAGCTTTACGTGCTCGCTCTCATCCAGACCGTACATGTTCGCCTGATGTTTGACGGTGGCAAAGAAATGGTAGGGGTCTGCGGCGGGGAGGAACGGTGTGATCTTTGCACATGCGCCCCATAATTGGGTCACTGAGGGGGGTGGAATTTAGAAATTCCGCCTCGTCCGATGTGGCTGTGCGGTGGGTTGTTACAGGGTTCATTGGAGCCTGAACTACCTGCTGTGTGGGGGGTTGGGGTGCTTTTCTCCTTTGGGGCTTTCCCTGCGCACATGTTCCCTGAACATATCTCTGCGCTGTTTCCTGTAACTCTTCCCAATCAGGGCCATCTTCCTAGTCTAACTTTTCCCCAAAGGTTTCCTGAAATCCTTTCTGGACAGAAAGCAGTGACCGCAGGTCTGCAATCTGCTTCCGGCACTTTGCATGGTCTATTGTGCTCTGTCTTTGTTCTGTGGTGGCAGCGTGGAGCGCTCTCAAGGCTGCCTTGAGATCACTACATTGTTTCTGTAGCGTTTCCACCTGCTTTTCTGCTTCTTTCCTTACCAGGACTGCACGTTGCGTGTCCTGATAGGCCTTTTCATACTGGGATTGGAAAATGCTTAAATGCGCCAGACAAGACTGGTGACCCCGTTTGGCGTCAGCCACCTCTTCATCCTTTGTTGCCAATTTCCTTCTTAACTCTAAATTTTCTTTCTCAACCTCGCATACATCAACTTTACTCATCCGATGTATGCCCTCTAATTCTTTGCGGAGCGTCTTGACGACCTCCTCTGTGCCTCGCAATTGTGCCAAACAGGACATGATTGCCATCGGCTTGCAAGCTTTCGCTAAGCTCTTTTTATGTATCTCACTCATGTTCTCCCACCAAGTATGCCCTATACTTCCGGGACCTGATTCGTTATTATCGCAGAAATCATTCCACATGGGCCATCCTTTGCCCTTGAGATATTTCCGGATTTCCTCTTCCCAAATGGGACACTGTCCCACTCTACTGCTGCTGGTCGCTGCGACCGCAAATTCCTCAGGGTTCATGAGGCGCTGCATTGCCTGCATGGCTATCTTTCCTATCTGCTTGCTTCGTTTAAATTTGGAACAGGGGGCTAAGGCGGTGTCGTAGATGCGGGTACGGCTTTCGCTAATTTCCGAAAATACAGACTTCCGACACTTTTGACGCAACAAAAATCTATCAGTTTTACCTTATAGCCCTGTTAGTTACGCATGCATACACACACTTCTGAATTATGACTATTAGTCAGAACTGCTTAAACACATGTGGTTTTCTGTTTCCAATTGGATTCTAATTCAAATTTCTTGGGTTCTCTCGGAGTGGTTTTCCACTTCTAGATCAGGTCCCGTCAGGATGTCGCCAAAATGTTGCTTGTTTTAGCCTTAGTTTACTTATTCTTATTCTGTCACCTTTGCTCATGAGTCGCCAGGTATCTTTCTGATACCGCCACGTGGCTCAGGTCCAAGTAATGATTAATAATGCAACACACCTCTTAGTAAGAGTTAAATCAACGCTCATTAATTATATACAGCAGTTAATACTTATACAATAATCCTACTTAATTTAGGAAATGGCCCACCAGGTCAGGGAAACGAATGGTCTTTCGAATTGGTTCTGAGCCTGCGGGATTCAAAAGCTGGTACAAGTCGATAGTCAGGAGCGCCTATCTGGTAGCGATCGCTGGAGTAAGACTTACGGTTTTCTTGTAGAAGGGTCTCGAAGGTTGCGAGCAGGAAGAGAAGGATCGAGTTGAACTTGGCCCCTATTCCTATAGTCCCCAGGGGCTTCCCACCTCTCAGGGCGGACCTCGTACCTGGTTCCAAGTGATTGGACTTGGTCCCAATCACTTGGTTCGATATGCTCCAATAATGGGGCGATTCCTTGATGTGGGGGTGGTCGTTTACCTTCCTTTGTCTCAGCCCCTGCTGGCGCCGAAAGGTCTGGGTCGGCTTTCAATTGCTAATTTGTAGCAATTGTTCCCGGGGATGGCTGATTAAAATGCAGATGGCTGGGTTGTTGTGATGTTGATGGCTGCAGGTATCGGTCTGGACTGACTTCCCCAGAGGCAAATACAGTTTTACCTGCAGTTGTCCGTTTGAGTCCTGTTGGCTGATTTTCCCATCAGCCTCTTTCGTTCGCCATTTTAAATCGGGGTTTGACCATTCTAATCGGGAATCAGCCATTTTACGTGGCTACAGGATCAGGCCCCAGAACTCCGTTCTAGACCACGTAGCCGAGGATGGCTAAGCGGTTTGTACGGAACACACACTTCCCCTTGTTATACGTGAGGTTGAGGAGAGTGGCGGTGCGGAGAAATTTAGCGAGGTTGGCGTCATGGTCCTGCTGATCATGGCCGCAGATGGTCACATTGTCTAGGTACGGAAACGTGGCCCGCAAGCCGTACCGGTCGACCATTCAGTCCATCTCCCTTTGGAAGACCGAAACCCCATTGGTGACGCCGAAAGAGACCCTAAGGAAGTGACATAGCCGGCCGTCTGCCTCGAAGGCAGTGTATGGCCGGTCCAATTTACGGATGGGGAACTGGTGATAAGTGGATTTCAGGTCCACCGTTGAGAAGACCCGGTACTGTGCAATCTGGTTAACCATGTCAGATATGCGTGGGAGGGGGTACGCGTCGAGCTGCGTGAACCTGTTGATGGTCTGGCTGTAGTCCACGACCATTCGTTTTTTTCTCCCCAGACTTAACCACTACCACTTGAGCTCTCCAGGGGCTGTTGCTGGCCTCGATGACTCCCTCCCGAAGCAACCGCTGTACCTCGGACCTGATGAAGGCCTTATCCTGGGTGCTGTACCGTCTGCTCCTGGTGGTGACGGGTTTGCAATCTGGAGTTAGATTGGCAAAGAGGGAAGGAGGATCGACCTTTAGGGTAGCGAGGCCGCACACAGTGAGGGGTGGTAAGGGTCCACCGAATTTAAGGGTCAGGCTCTGGAGGTTGCACTGAAAGTCCAGGCCAAGGATAAGTGCAGCGCAGAGGTTAGGGAGGACGTAGAGGCGAAAGCCGTGGAACTCTACGCCTTGGACTGTGAGCGTGACCGTGCAGTACCCCCGGATCGTTACACGATGGGATCCGGAGGCCAGGGAGATACTTTAATTGGTAGGGTGTACCTTAAGGGAGCAACGGTCACATGGCCATTGACTTTCACGCTGGTGGATGTGTTGGTCAGATTAAGTAGTCGGGACTGGTCAATTGCCATGGAGGAATGCCGTGGTTGATCGTCGGGTAGTGAGGCGGCCGTTGAGTTGGGGTCCTGAAACGCCGTTGGTCTCCATGTGCTGCGGGGTGGATAAGATGGCGGCGCCCGGAGGTCCTGGGGATTACAAAATGGAACGCACGTTGCGGGGGTGGGGCAAGATGACGGCACCCATTGGTCGCACATGGCCTGTGGAGTAGAGGAGGATGGCGGCACCCATTGTCCGTAACCGGGAGGGGTGGGGGCGACCGCTGCCACTGAGCGGGCCTGGCACACCGCTGAGTAGTGGCCCTTCTTCCCGCAGGCCTTACAAAGGGCAGCGCGGGCCGGGCAGCGTTGGTGAGGGTGTTTTTGCTGGCTGCAAAAATAGCATCAGGGCCCCCCGGAGATCACTGGCTGGCGCGTAGCGCAGGCATATTGGGTGGGTAGCGACCCCGCTGGGGCGACTGCCTGTGGGGCCCATGAAGCATAGGAGGAGTGGGTCGCGCGGTTCGGGGCGTAGGACTTGACATTGCGCAGGGCGACCGTCATGGAGAGCGCTAGTGTTTTAGTCTCTGCGAGGTCACGCGTGGCCCCTTCTAGGAACCTCTGCCTGATAACATCAGACCCAATCCCAGTTACAAAAGCATCCCGCATGAGGAGATCTGAGTGCTCCTTAGCTGTAATGTCCTAGCAGTCACGGTCCTGAACTAGTGGGATCACGGCCCTCCAGAAGTCCTCTGGTAGTTGAGTACGCGTTGCGTTCGTGTGTCTGGCGAAGAGCGTGTTCGTCTTCTGCTCATAATTTTCTTTGAGTCGAGTCATGGCATCAGCGTAATTGGGCGCATCCTGGATCAGCGGGAAGACTTTAGAGTTGAGTCTGGAGTACAAGATTTGAATCTTCTGAGCCTCTGGAACAGGGGTCGGCGCCGCGTTGATATACGCTTCAAAACAAGCTAGCCAGTGCTGGAAGTCCTTTCTGGCGTCGCTTGCGTGTGGATCCAGCTGCAGGCGATCTGGTTTAATCCGGAGGTCCATCTTCTGAATCAGATACTAATAAATTGAGGCACGATCAATTTGACTGGAGACAAAGTTGAATCCAAACTGAGGCTTTATTAGTATCAGATGTGTGGCCTCCCACAGCAGCTGACGAAATGGCTGTGAGCTGGAGGCCACGCATATTTATAACCCGCCTCCTGGGCGGAGCTAGCATGCAGGGGCCCAGGTGAACCTGTAGTGCAGGTTCTACCGTACAACCTCTAATGTCAGAACACAGTGGTTTACCACAGTACTCCAGGTGTGGCCTCACCAACACCCTGTACAGCTGCAACATAACCTCCCTGCTTTTAAACTCCATCCCTCTAGCAATGAAGGACAAAATTCCATTTGCCTTCTTAATTACCTGCTGTACCTCTAAACCAACTTATTGTGATTTAAATAATAGTGCATATTGCTGTTATTCCTACCAAACTGGATGACTTTACATTTACCAACGTTGAACTCCATCTGCCACACCCTTGCACACTTAAACTATCTTTATCTCTTTTTCAGTGTCCAATGCACACTTGGCTCTACCACTCATCTTAGTGTCATCTGCAAACTTTAACACATTACACTTGGTCCCCAACTCCAAATCATCGAGATAAATTGTAAACAATTGCGACCCCAACACACCACTAGCCACTGATCGCCAACCAGAAAAACACACATTTATCCCCACTCTTTGCTTTCTGTCAGTAAACCAATCCTCTATCCGTGCTAATGCAATACCCAAAATGCCATGCACCTTTATCTTAGGCAGCAGCCTTTTGTGTGGCACCTTGTCGCATTCCTTCTGGAAATCCAGCTACACCACATCCACCAATTCCCCGCTATCCAACGTGCTCGTAATGTCCTCAAAGAATTCCAATAAATGAGATGAACATGACCTGCCTTTCATGAACCCATGCTGCGTCTGTCCAATAGGACAACTTCTATCCAGATCTCTCGCTATTTCTTCCTTGATGATAGATTCAAGCATTTTCCCCACTACAGAAGTTAAGCTAACCGGCGTATAGTTACCCGCCTTTTGTCTACTGCCTTTTTAAAAAGTGGCATCACGTTTGCTGTTTTCCAATCTGCCGAAACCGCCCCAGTGTCCAGTGAATTTTGGTAAATTACCACGAGCGCATTTGCTATTTCCCCCGCCACCTCTTTTAGTACCCTGGGATGTATTCCATCAGGGCCAGGAGACTTGCCGACCTTTAGCCGCATTAGCTTGCCCAACTCTACCTCCTTAGCTTTGACAAAGGGTCATCTACACTCGAAACGTGAGCTCTTTTCTCTCCCTACAGATGCTGCCAGACCTGCTGAGACTTTCCAGCATTTTCTCTTTGGTTATTACCTCCTTAGTGACAATGATCATTTCTAGGTCCTCACCTGCAATAGCCTCCTTGCCATCAATTATTGGCATGTTATTTGCATCTTCTACTGCGAAGACTGACATGAAATACCTGTTCAATGTCTCGGACATTTCCTCATTTCCCATGATTGAATCCCCCATCTCATCCTCTAAAGGCCCAATGTCTACCTTAGCCACTCTTTTTTTGTTTTATATATTTATAGAAACATTTGCTATCTGCTTTTATACTCTGAGCTAGTTTGCTCTCATAAGCTATCTTACTTTTCTTTATAACTTTTTTCGTGGCTTTCTGTCGACCTGTAATCTGCTGTCCTCGCCTGGTCAGGCCTATATGCGACTCCAGACCCACAGCAATGTGGTTGACTCGTGACTGCCTTCTTAAATGGCCGAGCGAGACACTCAGTTCAAAGGTTATGAGAGTTGGACAACAAATGGAACAAATTGGAATTTCAGACCCAGAGACTCCTAGTTTTTTTCCTTTGATTGGTAAAGAATTGTAAACAATCGAATGTGTAAATTAGAGTTACTGATATTTTGCAGTCATTATCCCAAATTTCTGTTAAAATGAGGCTTGAACATCTGGGGCGAAATTCTCCGGAAACGGCGCGATGTCCGCCGACTGGCGCCCAAAACGGCGCAAATCAGACGGGCATCGCGCCGCCCCAAAGGTGCGGAATGGTCCGCATCTTGGGGGTCCGAGCCCCAACATTGAGGGGCTAGGTCGGCGGCGGACGAATTTCCGCCCCGCCAGCTGGCGGAAAAGGCCTTTGGTGGCCCGCCAGCTGGCGCGGAAATGACATCTCCGGGCGGCGCATGCGCGGGAGCGTCAGCGGCCGCTGACAGTTTCCCACACATGCGCAGTGGAGGGAGTCTCTTCCGCCTCCGCCATGGTGGAGACCGTGGCGGAGGCGGAAGGGAAAGAGTGCCCCCATGGCACAGGCCCGCCCGCGGATCGGTGGGCCCCGATCGCGGGCCAGGCCACCGTGGGGGCGCCCCCCGGGGCCAGATCGCCCCGCCCCCCCCCCCCCCCCCCCCAGGACCCCGGAGCCCGCCCGCGCCGCCTTGTCCCGCCGGTAAGGTAGGTGATTTAATTTACGCCGGCGGGACAGGCATTTTAGCGGCGGGACTTCGGCCCATCCGGGCCGGAGAATCGAGCGGGGGGCCCGCCAACCGGCGCGCCGCGATTCCCGCCCCCGCCGAATCTCAGGTGCCGGAGACTTCGGCAACCGGCGGGGCCGGGATTCATGCCAGCCCCCGGTGATTCTCCGACCCGGCAGGGGGGGTCGGAGAATTTCTCCCCTGAACTGCAGGAATTTCCACACAATTGATTGTAGTACTGATTAATCTACTTGAGCGGATGGTTTGATAATATGAAACAGCTCATAAAGCAATTGGTTCAGTGGGAGATGCACAAGCACAGTCCAGGCTGCCTCGTCCTTTACCAGACGTAAACAGCTGTCAAAATGCTGTCACTTCAATTTAGATTATGCACCCAGTAAGGTAAGGCCATATCCTTGGGCGGAATTCTCCGTTTCAGAACCTAAGAGTTGACTCTGGGACTGATTCGGTGGACGTGTACAACAGCAGGATTGCTGCCAGCACCGGTGCCAGTGGAACACGATCGATTCCAATGAAAAACAGTGTCCGATTCACTGGGATCGGGATTGACAGTCGGGAGGCTGACAAGCTGCAGCTGCCTGTAAGCACTCCACTCCCCACACACACTCATCCCAGCCAACAAGGTGGCCGCACGGAGCAGACCCTGGTTCACGGATGCTGAACTGGAGACCCTGTCGGACACCGTGGAGGAGAGGCGGGCCAGCCTGTACCCCGGGGTGGGAAGGAGGTTGCCACCTGCCGTCGTGCACCGGGCCTGGGCACAGGTGGCAGAGGTCGTGAGCACCGTGGATCAAACTGCCAGGAACGGCCAGCAGTGCAGGAAGAAACTACACAGACTCCTCAGCGCGGCCCGGGTGAGTAGGCAGCACTGTGCCCTGGGGGTCACACCCACAACTCCCCCCTCCACTCCACCCACAGGCTAACCGAACCCCCTGCTTGCACCACCTGTCAGCACCCACGTTGGCTGCCATGGCCGGGCGCCCTAGCCACAAAAGTCACCAGCTGCCCACCTCCTGTGCTGCATGCGTCCGACTGCCTAACACTGCGCACTTTCTACCTCCGCTCCCCCCTGGAGGAAGTGGCCCATAACCACCGAGAGGCTGGAGTAGGACTGCCGGACCTGCGGCCCCTCACCGCTGCAGAGCAGTGGGCACTGAACCCGGTCAGTGGGCCCGGATAGAGGGCAGTCACCGAGGCAGAGGTCAGCAACGGGTGAGCATGCAAGACCCCGCTGAGTTGCAGTTCCCCCGGGCACGTGTGTCAACCCCCCCCCCTCCCCAACAGCCCCCCCTCCACCACCACCACCACCCCCTCTGTGGCACAGAGGCAGAGGGTGGTGGCACAGTCGCAGCGTGATGTGGCGCAGTACCAGAGGGAGGCGGTCCACTTCCTGTGCTCCCTGGCCGAGAGTAGCGGGACCCTGCCAAGGACGGGATTTGCCCTCCAGGACTGGCAAGGCAGGCGGCGGGGGAGCTTCAGGGCTTGGATCCGTTTGCACTTCCATCCCATGGAGTTGCCCGGAGGCCATTGGGCACCCCAAGGGAGGAGCAGGTGATGGGAGCCGTGCCGGTGACATCCTCTGGGGAGTTGCCGGAACACCGCAGCATCTCAGACTCCCCCCCCCCGGTCCTTTCCCTGGCGCATCTAATGGGCAGCGGGCAGAACAGGGTGGGACCACGCCACCTGGACACCCGAGCAGCGGCCGTGCCCATTCCGGCCCAGTCGCTCCAGAAGTACGGCCGCCAGCGGGGACCCAGGTTGCAGGGCGGGAATGACAGCAAGCCGCCTTCACTCCAGCTATGTTAGCATGGTGTGTACTCCTGCACACAACCAGGTTCAATGGGTTACACAATGGCCCTGTCCTGCACAGCAGCCCCTGACTCCACAGGTCCCCTCTCCCCCTTCCCTCCCATCCCCACCCCTACCCCAGCCAGTCCCCCGAACATGTCGCCCTCCTCACTGCACCTCTGGCCCCGTCGGTGCTTGTGGTGCACGATCAATTAAACTCAAAGACGAGGTTGTAACATAACTGAAGGCTTTAATCGACTAGAACTGTTCCCCAGCAGCTTCGGTACAGAAAGTGAGGGCTGCTGGGACGGCACCGGTTCTTATACCCCACCCATCAAGGCGGAGCTACGTACCAACAGCCAATGGTAAACCCCTAGGTTTAACCAATGGTCTTCGGCCCCTTGGGTACTGTAATACCTGATAATACCACAGCTTGGCACCTGGAGGAGGCCTCTGATCCCGGCACCTGTTGTTGCCGTCAAGGGTACCAGTGGCTGGCACTACCCACGCCAGCGGTACGCTCTGTGGCCCCTGTCCTGCGCCCTCCTGTGGGATCTTCTGTGGGTGTCCCCTTTGGGTGGGCTGCATGGTGCACCACCAGCAGGGTGGCCTAGTTGTGGGAGGTGGGGTCTGAGGGCTCCTCGGGGGTGGCCTTGGGCAGGAAGACACCCATATGGCTGGTGGCGCTCTGCACAACACCGGGCCACGGTGGGCGGTCAGTGGGGTGCGCTGCAAGATGGCTGCCTTGCCGGCTGCGGCAATGGCTGACCAAGCCTGGGCACCCCTGTCCCAGGGGTCACCTCGATCCCACGGACCAACTCCTGACCACCCCCTCCTGGCCAGCGGCAGGACTGACAGCTCACAGCTGCGCATTAGGGATCATGTCTGACCTCCTCTCTCCCCCTCAGCCTGTCTCCTGATTTTAAATATCGCAAATGGACCTCGCCGTCGGAAATTTCTCCAAGCGGAGGCGGAACATCGCAGGAGGCCCGGAGAATGCCGGGTCAGGCCCGTTAATGATATGCCAATGGTGTTTGCTGCGCAATTTGCCTACCCACACCGGCTGCGGCGTAGAACCCATTCCTGTTGCTGTCGAGGCACCAAGCAGGGCATTCCACGCAGTGTCTGGCGCCCGCCCCGGTTTTCAGCTAACACCTGGGGCGAAATTCTCCCGAAACGGCGCGATGTCCGCCGACTGGCGCCCAAAGCGGCGCCAATCAGACGGGCATCGCGCCGCCCTAAAGGTGCAGAATGCTCTGCATCTTTGGGGGCTGATCCCCAACATTGAGGGGCTAGGCCGGCACCGGAGGAATTTCCGCCCCGCCAGCTGGCGGAAACGGCCTTTGTTGCCCCGCCAGCTGGCGCGGAAATGACATCTCCGGGCGGCGAATGGGCGGGAGCGTCAGCGGCTGCTGACAGTTTCCCACGTATGCGCAGTGGAGGGAGTCTCTTCCACCTCCGCCATGGTGGAGACCGTGGCGGAGGCGGAAGGGAAAGAGTGCCCCCACGACACAGGCCCGCCCGCGGATCGGTGGGCCCCGATCGCGGGCGAGGCCACTGTGGGGGCACCCCCCGGGGCCAGGTCGCCCCGCGCCCCCCCCAGGACCCCGGAGCCCGCCCACGCTGCCTTGTCCCGCCGGTAAGGTAGGTGATTTAATTTACGCCGGCGGGACAGGCAATTTATCGGCGGGAATTTGGCCCGTCCGGGCCGGAGAATCGAGCGGGGGGGCCGCCAACCGGCGCAGCGCGATTCCCGCCCCCGCCGAATATCCGGTACCGGAGACTTCGGCAACCGGCGGGGGCGGGATTCTCGGCAGCCTCCGGCGATTCTCCGACCCAGCGGGGGGTCGGAGAATGACGCCCGTGATTCTCCGCCCGATGGTGCTTTGCGATTCCGGCCTCGCTGGACGGCGAATCCCACCCCACAACTCATAAGAACACCTGAACAATTCAATGTGACGTTTTCTGTTGTGTTCCAGCAGCCAGTTTGATGCCTGTCTGTCTTGCCCTGCGATGGTTCCTGTGTGCTCCTTGCTGTGCAGAAATCTATTGAAAACACGGGTTTGGGGCTTAATGGAGATATCTGTCGAAAGAGGTTTCATAAACAAATAATTTTTATTTCCACCAGCTGCTCTTATATTTTATTTAAATTTTATGAAGCTTTTGTGCCTAATCTTGTGTGCTGAGTTTGACCTCGAGTTTCATTAATGCTGTGGAGTGCGCTGTAAAACATCTGAATCAAGTCCAAGAATAATACAGGTTTGGAATGTTCCATTTTCTCACACTGTCCTGTAACGGGCTGAACCTGGGCTGACTATGGTGAGACACTGTATGGCCAGCACACCACGCTACATTGTCTGCATGTGCAGTCTATTTGTTTAAACTTCACCCACTGACAATTGAACAGTGCAACCAGTTTTATTTTCCAATATCATACGCAAAGATATTTTGCTACACCAGACTGCTTCTTAATTCAAATGAAAGTGTGCCATTGCAGTAAAGCTGCTTGCATTTTTGCTTTGTAAACTCACCCCGAAGCCGAGATTGTCTGTGAACAGGTTTACGATTTTAGTGCACAAGGTAATCTTTCTGCAGCCTAACATGATTCAGAAACAAAATGAGTAACAAACATTTTTTTTTTTTTAAATAATATTTTATTGAAAATTTTTGGTCAACCAACACAGTACATTGTGCATCCTTTACACAACATTATAACAATACAGATAATAATGACCATTTTTATTTAAACAAGAACAAAAGAAAACAACAACAAATAAATAAATATTAAATAACAAAAATAAAAACTAGCCCTAATTGGCAACTGCCTTGTCTCAGGCCACCCCCCCCCCCCCCCCCCAAAGTCCTGGGCTGCTGCTGCTGCCTTCTTTTTTCCCCCATCTATCTTTCCGCAAGATATTCGACGAACGGTTGCCACCGCCTGGTAAACCCTTGAGCCGACCCCCTTAGGACGAACTTAATCCGCTCTAACTTTATGAACCCCGCCATATCATTTATCCAGGTCTCCACCCCCGGGGGCTTGGCTTCTTTCCACATTAGCAATATCCTGCGCCGGGCTACTAGGGACGCAAAGGCCAAAACATCGGCCTCTCTCGCCTCCTGCACTCCCGGCTCTTGTGCAACCCCAAATATAGCCAACCCCCAGCTTGGTTCGACCCGGACTCCTACGACTTTCGAAAGCACCTTTGTCACCCCCATCCAAAACCCCTGTAGTGCCGGGCATGACCAAAACATATGGGTATGATTCGCTGGGCTTCTCGAGCACCTCGCACACCTATCCTCCACCCCGAAAAATTTACTGAGCCGTGTTCCAGTCATATGTGCCCTGTGTAATACCTTAAACTGAATCAGGCTTAGCCTGGCGCACGAGGACGACGAGTTTACCCTGTTTAGGGCATCTGCCCACAGCCCCTCCTCGATCTCCTCCCCTAGCTCTTCTTCCCATTTCCCTTTTAGTTCGTCCACCATAGTCTCCCCTTCATCCCTCATTTCCCTATATATATCCGACACCTTACCGTCCCCCACCCATTTCTTCGAGATGACTCTGTCCTGCACCTCTTGTGTCGGGAGCTGCGGGAATTCCCTCACCTGTTGCCTCGCAAAAGCCATCAATTGCATGTACCTGAATGCATTCCCTTGGGGCAACCCATATTTCTCAGTCAGCGCTCCCAGACTCGCGAACTTCCCATCCACAAATAGATCTTTCAATTGCGTTATACCTGCTCTTTGCCACATTCCATATCCCCCATCCATTCCCCTCGGGGCAAACCTATGGTTGTTTCTTATCGGGGACCCCCCCAATGCTCCGGTCTTTCCCCTATGTCGTCTCCACTGTCCCCAAATCTTCAGTGTAGCTACCACCACCGGACTCGTGGTATAGTTCCTTGGTGAGAACGGCAATGGGGCTGTCACCATAGCCTGCAGGCTGGTCCCCCTACAGGACGCCCTCTCTAATCTCTTCCACGCCGCTCCTTCCTCCTCTCCCATCCACTTACTCACCATTGAAATATTAGCGGCCCAATAATACTCACTTAGGCTCGGTAGTGCCAGCACCCCCCTATCCCTACTACGCTGTAAGAATCCCTTCCTCACTCTCGGAGTCTTCCCGGCCCAAACAAAACCCATGATACTCTTTTCTATCCTTTTGAAAAAAGCCTTCGTGATCACCACCGGGAGGCACTGAAACACAAAGAGGAATCTCGGGAGGACCACCATCTTAACCGCCTGCACCCTCCCTGCCATTGACAATGCTACCATATCCCATCTCTTGAAATCTTCCTCCATCTGTTCCACCAACCGCGTCAAATTTAGCCTGTGCAATGTGCCCCAATTCTTAGCTATCTGGATCCCCAGGTAACGAAAGTCTCTTGTTACCTTCCTCAACGGTAGGTCTTCTATTTCTCTACTCTGCTCCCCTGGATGCACCACAAACAGCTCACTCTTCCCCATGTTCAATTTATACCCTGAAAAATCCCCAAACTCCCCAAGTATCCGCATTATTTCTGGCATCCCCTCCGCTGGATCCGCCACATATAGTAGCAGATCATCCGCATATAAAGATACCCGGTGTTCTTCTCCTCCCCTAAGTATTCCCCTCCATCTCTTGGAACCTCTCAGCGCTATCGCCAGGGGCTCAATCGCCAGTGCAAACAGTAATGGGGACAGAGGACATCCCTGCCTTGTCCCTCTATGGAGCCGAAAATATGCCGATCCCTGTCCATTCGTGACCACACTCGCCACTGGGGCCCTATACAACAGCTGCACCCATCTAACATACCCCTCTCCAAACCCAAATCTCCTCAACACCTCCCACAGATAATCCCATTCCACTCTATCAAATGCTTTCTCGGCATCCATCGCCACTACTATCTCCGTTTCACCCTCTGGTGGGGCCATCATCATTACCCCTAACAGCCTCCGTATATTCGTGTTCAGCTGTCTCCCCTTCACAAACCCAGTTTGGTCCTCATGAACCACCCCCGGGACACATTCCTCTATTCTCATTGCCATTACCTTGGCCAGGACCTTGGCATCCACATTGAGGAGGGAAATTGGTCTGTAGGACCCGCATTGTAGCGGATCCTTTTCCTTCTTTAAGAGAAGCGATATCGTTGCTTCTGACATAGTCGGGGGCAGTTGTCCCCTTTCCTTTGCCTCGTTAAAGGTCCTCGTCAGTAGCGGGGCGAGCAAGTCCAAATATTTTCTGTAAAATTCAACTGGGAATCCGTCCGGTCCCGGGGCCTTTCCCGTCTGCATGTTCCTAATTCCTTTCACCACTTCTTCTACCGTGATCTGTGCTCCCAGTCCCACCCTTTCCTGCTCTTCCACCTTGGGAATTTCCAGCCGATCCAAAAAATCCATCATTCTCTCCCTCCCATCCGGGGGTTGAGCTTCATACAATTTTTTATAAAATGTCTTGAACACTTCGTTCACTCTCTCCGCTCCCCGCTCCGTCTCTCCTTCCTCGTCCCTCACCCCCCCTATTTCCCTCGCTGCTCCCCTTTTCCTCAATTGGTGTGCCAGCAATCTGCTCGCCTTCTCTCCATATTCATACTGTACACCCTGCGCCTTCCTCCATTGTGCCTCTGCAGTGCCTGTAGTCAGCAAGTCAAATTCCACATGCAGCCTTTGCCTTTCCCTGTACAGTTCCTCCTCCGGTGCTTCCGCATATTGTCTATCCACCCTCAAAAGTTCTTGCAGCAACCGCTCCCGTTCCTTACTCTCCTGCTTCCCTTTATGTGTCCTTATTGATATCAGCTCCCCCCTAACCACCGCCTTCAACGCCTCCCAGACCACTCCCACCTGAACCTCCCCATTATCATTGAGTTCCAAGTACTTTTCAATGCATCCCCTCACCCTTAGGCACACCCCCTCATCCGCCATTAGTCCCATGTCCATTCTCCAGGGTGGGTGCCCTCTTGTTTCCTCCCCTATCTCCAAGTCTACCCAGTGTGGGGCATGATCCGAAATGGCTATAGCCGTATATTCCGTTCCCCTCACCCTCGGGATCAATGCCCTACCCAACACAAAAAAGTCTATGCGTGAATAGACTTTATGGACATAGGAGAAAAACGAGAACTCCTTACTCCTAGGTCTACTGAATCTCCACGGGTCCACCCCTCCCATCTGCTCCATAAAATCCTTAAGCACCTTGGCTGCTGCCGGCCTCCTACCAGTCCTGGACTTCGACCTATCCAGCCTTGGTTCCAACACCTCCCCCCATTATCAGCTTTCCGGTCTCTAGGTCTGGGATGCGTCCTAGCATTCGCCTCATAAAGTTGGCATCGTCCCAGTTCGGGGCATACACGTTTACCAAAACCACCATCTCTCCCTGTAATTTGCCACTCACCATCACGTATCTGCCCCCGTTATCCGCCACTATAGTCTTTGCCTCGAACATTACCCGCTTCCCCACTAATATAGCCACCCCCCTGTTTTTCGCATCCAGCCCCGAATGGAACACCTGCCCCACCCATCCTTTGCGCAACCTAACTTGGTCTATCAGTTTCAGGTGCGTTTCCTGTAGCATAACCACATCTGCTTTAAGTTTCTTAAGGTGTGCGAGTACTCGTGCCCTCTTTATCGGCCCGTTAAGCCCCCTCACATTCCACGTGATCAGCCGAGTTGGGGGGCTTCGCACCCCCCCCCCCTTGCCGGTTAGCCATCATCTTTTTCCAGCTTCTCACCCAGTTCCCACGCAGCTGTATCTCTCCCAGACGGTGCCCCCCCGCCCATCCTTTCCCGTACCCACTCCCCCCTTTCCCCAGCAGCAGCAACCCAGTAATTCCCCCCTCCCCCCCCCCCCTGCTAGACCCCCCGCGAGCGTAATTACTCCCCCCATGTTGCTCCCAGAAGTCAGCAAACTCTGGCTGACCTCGGCTTCCCCCCGTGATCACGGCTCGCACCGTGCGACGCCCCCTCCTTCCTGCTTCTCTATTCCCGCCATAATTATCATAGCGCGGGAACCAAGCCCGCGCCTCTCCCTCGGCCCCGCCTCCCATGGCCAACGCCCCATCTCCTCTCCCTCCCCACCTCCCCCCATCACCACCTGTGGGAGAAAGAAAAGTTACCATACCGCAGGATTAAAACATAAAACCCCTCTTCGCCCCCCCCCCATTCGCCCCACCACTTTGTCCAAACGTTCATTTTCATAATCCAATCATTCCAATTTTTCTTCTACAATAAAAGTCCACGCTTCATCCGCCGTTTCAAAGTAGTGGTGCCTCCCTTGATATGTGACCCACAGTCTTGCCGGTTGCAGCATTCCAAATTTTATCTTCTTTCTGTGAAGTACCGCTTTGGTCCGATTAAAGCTCGCCCTCCTTCTCGCCACCTCCGCACTCCAATCTTGATAAACGCGGATCACCGCGTTCTCCCATTTACTACACCGAGTTTTCTTCGCCCATCTAAGGACCATTTCTCTATCCTTAAAACGGAGGAATCTCACCACTATGGCTCTGGGAGTTTCTCCTGCTCTCGATCCTCGCACCATAACTCGGTATGCTCCCTCCACCTCCAACGGACCCGTCGGGGCCTCCGCTCCCATTAACGAGTGCAGCATCGTGCTCACATATGCCCCGACGTCCGCCCCCTCCACACCTTCAGGAAGGCCAAGAATCCTCAAGTTGTTCCTCCTTGCGTTGTTTTCCAGTGCTTCCAACCTCTCCACAGATCGTTTCTGGTGTGCCTCCTGTATCTCCGACTTCACCACCAGGCCCTGTATATCGTTCTCATTCTCTGCTGCTTTCGCCTTCACGACCCGAAGCTCCTGCTCCTGGGTCTTTTGTTCCTTTTTCAGCCCTTCAATCGCCTGTAATATCGGGGCCAACAACTCTTTCTTCATTTCTTTTTTTATCTCCTCCACGCAGCGTTTCAAGAACTCTTGTTGTTCAGGGCCCCATATGAAACTGCCACCTTCCGACGCCATCTTGGTTTCTGCTTGCCTTCCTTGCCGTTGTTCCAAAGGATCCGCTGCAATCCGGCCACTTTCCTCTCCTTTTTCCATCCGTGTCCAGGGGGAACACCCTTCTGGTTTACCGCATGGTGTTTTTAGCCGTTAAAATTGCCGTTGGGGCTCCTATCAAGAGCCCAAAAGTCCGTTCCACCGGGAGCTGCCGAAACGTGCGACTCAGCTGGTCATCGCCGCACCCGGAAGTCATGAGTAACAAACATTAAGCGACAATGCAGGTGCCAACATCCGGTTAGAGCCCTGGTTCAGCACCAGGAAACACGTTGAACTGTAAATGCCAAGACCTGGTACAATGAGGCCCTTGCAGCGAACAGACGTGTGATCGAGAGGTGCATTGGCCTCCTGAAGATGTGGTTCAGGTGCCTGGACCGCTCTGGAGGGGCCCCCCAGTATGACTCTGAGAGGGCCGCCCGCATCGTGGAGGCCTGCTGCGTCCTCCACATACATCGCACAGCAGAGGGGTGGCGTGCTGGAGGAGGAGGATGAATGACAGGCCTCGTCCGACGAGGAGGATGCTGGGTACGGTGGGGATGGACAGGACATGGGGGCCCAGGCAGGTACGGGCCAACGCGCACAGGGCGTTCTGATTGCCTCCAGGTTCACTGACGAGGGTGGGGGGGGCACGGAAACTGGCCAGGGACACTGACACTGCATCCTCCCCACCCCAACCCCTCCCCCACCCCGGGCACCACCCATTTGTGATACATACCTGCTGCACTACAGGGTTGGCAGTAACACCGGGTCTGGCCCATGGGTTGGAGAATGATGAGAAGCTCTGATGCGCCACATCGTTTGACACCGTCTGACTCCTGCCCACGGTAGCACTTTCCTCTGTCCATCTGGGTGATCCCTGCATGCGAGCCGGCCATTCCACACGGTGCCATCCGATCCCTGGGGTGAAGGTGGTGGGGACGGTGGTGGGATAGGGACGTAGTTTAGGAGGTAGGATGGGGAGCCCAGCCCACCCAAAATGTTTGCCCATTCCCCCCCTCAACCCCGCACCCCCACCCTGGCCATCCCAGACCAGCCCACCCCTCAGACCCATCTGACAGAGCACCAAGACAGGTTGTAACAATGTTAACAGGTGTTCAATGTGCACAAATATTTACAGATTTGTGCCCAAGCCTTGATAACTAAACTGTGCCCTGCACCCATGCCAACATAACTGGTGTCTAACTTTCTGGCCTTACGGGCTCTAATGGTACGACGAGGTGGGTCCCCAGATGGTACATCAGGAGTGGAGGCGGCATGCTGTGATACCTGCCCTCTGACCTGGGTCCCTTCTAGCGGCTATCTTCTGGGACGACCAGACTTGGATGGGTGTCCCGGGTGACGTGCTGCTGCCCTGTTCTGCCCACTGCCCACTAGATGCGCCAGGGACAGGAGGGGGGGGGGGGGGGGGTCCGAGGTGCTGCGATGTTCCAGCGCCGCCCCTGCGGGAGTCACCGGATGGGCCCCATCACCCCCTCCTCCCTAGGGGTGCCCAATGGCGCCCGGCTACTCCATGGAACGGCGTTGCGAGGGGGGCTAACCCCTGAGGCTCCCCCACCATCTGGCACTGTCAGTGGTGGAGGACCATTCTGATCTCGACCAGCGTTTGCATGCTCGCGGCCATGGAGCACAGGGAGTGGACCATCTCTGCCTGGGACCGCGTCCCATCACTGCGCCTGTGCCACATCAGCCAGTGACTGTGCCATGTGCCTCTGGGACTGGGCTACCTCCCTCTGTGTCTGCGGCACGTCGGCCAGTGCTTGGGCAATGTCGCCGACATTCTCAGCCGTGGCCTGCTGTGACTGGGCCACGCTCAAGTGCGCTGCTACAATTTCCAGGCGGCTCTGGCACATGGCTGCCTGTGAGAGGGCAACCCTGCCCTGGGCCTCACCCAGCGTCCGCACAGCAGGCGCAGGCCGTGGACATGCCGATCCATAGCCACGACCCTCGCCCCCAATGCCTCCATCGTGGACGCCACCTGTGTGGTTTTGGCCTGCGTGGCACGCATGGTTGGCACCACTTCCTGCTCCTGCGTGGGTTGGACTCCTCTACCTGCTCCTGAAGGTGCTGGATGCTCGGCGACAACCCCTCATGGAGTCCCTGGCTCTGCGACCGCATCTCCACAATCGATGGGACCGTCCGTTCCAGAAGCCCGAAACCCACCTGGACGGCAGCTGGTCCCTGGGTCGGCCCGCCCTCTGACCGTCCATCCCCTCGGGTGCTCCTACCTCCAGCTGCTCTACCGGAGCATGTGTGTGGTGGGGACCAGATAGTGTCCCAGGAGCCTCTTTACTAAAGTGCCCGACCGAGGTGAGTGTCCCTGGAATGATGGAGGGTGTTGGAGGCCGCTGTGACGGAAATCTGTGTCATCATCCGACCCAAGCTCCGGGGTGTCCTGAGTCTCGGGTCCATGGCTCGAGTCCATACTGCTCCCCTCACCGCTGCTCGGCGCCCGGGGCTCCGGCTGTGGCACTGGCTGGGGACAGGGGACACCAGACGGATAGGCCCCATCACCAGCAGGTCCTGCAAGACACAAGACAACATGCATGATTAAACCCCGGGCCGCGGGGGATTGGGAGTGGTGGGGGTGAAGGTGGGGTGACTGTGGGGGTGAGGGTGAGGATGGTGTGGGGGTGGTGATGGGGGGGGGGGGGGCGTTGTCACACGTGTCACCGCAACTCATCGGGGTCTCACTTCCTCGTCCACGGCCGACCTCCACACCGGTGAGCTCACTTTCGTCCGGGCCAGCCGACCACATCCTCCAGGGCCCTCTGCTCTGCCACGGTGAGGGGCCGCAGGTCCAGCAGTCTCCCTCCAGTTTTCTCCCACTCCTGGCGGTTATGCACGGCCTTCTCCTGTGGGGGAGGGGGGACACAGAAACTTTTCTCCCACTCCTGGCGGTTATGCACGGCCTTCTCCTGTTGGGGGGGGGAACAGAAAACGACAGTATCAGACAATCCGACCGACACAAGCAGTCCAGGGGGTGGGTAACTGGTGGCCCTCGGTGACCAGGGCACATGGCCATGGCGGCCGGTATGGGTGTCGACATGTGGTGCAGGGTGATGCTTGAGTCACCATCCTGGTGGAGGCGGGGGGGGGGGGAGTGGTTACGGCTTGTGAGACAGGGGTTAGTGCCAGGGGCACAGTGTTGCCTTTTCACCCTGGATGCCCTGAGGAGGTTGTGCAGTTTTCTACGGTACCGCTGGCCGGTCCGCTCACCGTCTCTGCCACCGGCGCCCAGGCACGGCGAATAGCGGCGGCTGGCAGCCTCCTTCCCTGGCTGGAGTACAGGGTCACCCGTCTCTCCTCCACCGCGTCCAGGAGGGTCTCCAGCTCGGCGTCAGTAAACTGCGGTGCTGTTCTCCTCGCTGCCACCATGTTGGCTGGGATGAGTGTGTGTGTGGGGGAGTGAAGTGTGTACACTCGGCTGCAGCTTGTCGACCTCCTGAGTGTCATTTGGCAAATTCTGTACCGTTTCTCATTGGAATCGATTGTGTTCCACGTGGTGCCAGTACTAGCCCCTCAACAGTTGCTAAATCGGTCCGGGTGCGGCGCCAGTTTTGCTGTCACGTATCCTGCGCCGGCGTCAACACTTAGTCTCAGGAACGGAGAATCCAGCCCAGGGTTTCTGGCACTGCAGCACTCCCTCAGCAAGGCACTTGGCTTTCAGCCTTGATTTTCGAGCTCAAACCCTGGAATAGGACTTAAATTTGGCTCAGGAGTGACCGTGGCAGGCAATGGATGAAGAACGTGTGCCATATTTACCCTGTTAATCCCTGTTGTTGCAATTTTGGACAACTTTGCTGGTAGTGATCACTGATAATAATCCTTTAGCGTTTTGAATGTAAGGCATGAACCATTTAACGTGATCAACCAAAGTTTGATAAAAAGCAGCTGGACAAAACCTTCACTTAGGCCTGAGAGACAATTTTTTGCAGTCTACTTCACTAAATGCCCCTTTCAATTCAACAATGTGATGGACAAAACTCTTCTCTGTTTGTTTTTCAGGCAAACAAGTTCTAGCTTGTACTCAAAATGTATTCAAAAAGGAGCAGAGCGTTCTGCTGGTGCCATGACCAACTTTCAAACCTTAAAACCACCAAAATAAACAGATTGCCTTATGAATCACTCGACTGGAGTGTGTGCGGCCTTGTCGCGTAACATTGTGGTACAGCAGCTGAGTGGTCTGGAGTGAATAGGAATAACGCAAGGAAATGTGGGGCAAGAAATGACCTTCCAACCCAGTGAACTTACACCATCCAATAGTCTGGGAACAATTTGGTCATCTGCTTCCACAATTTTGTGGCCACTTGTCCAACTCTTCCATCTTGTCCGTTCATCTCCATCTTGTGGTCAACCACTGCCACTTCAGTCTCTCCTACACTCCGAACCTCTTAGTCCCCCAACACACCCGCTGCTATTTATCGCTCTGCTGAAGTCTCTTTGTGTCACTTCAGGACATTACGAAACCGATTGAGGCTGTTCAGCCCATTGTGCCTATGCTAGCTCTCTGAAACAGCAATTAATAGTCCCATTTCCCTGCTCCTTCCTCATGGCCCTGCCAATTTTTCCTTTTTACATACATATCCAATTCCTTTTGAAGTTCCAACTGAATCTGTTTCTTCCATCTTTTCAACCAATATCATAGAATTTTTATCATAGAATTTACAGTGCAGAAGGAGGCCATTCAGCCCATCGAGTCTGCACCGGCTCTTGGAAAGAGCACCCTACCCAAGGTCAACACCTCCACCCTATCCCCATAACCCAGTAACCCCACCCAACACTAAGGGCAATTTTGGACACTAAGGGCAATTTACATTGGCCAATCCACCTAACCTGCACATTTTTGGACTGTGGGAGGAAACCGGAGCACCCGGAGGAAACCCACGCACACACGGGGAGGATGTGCAGACTCCGCACAGACCGTGACCCAAGCCGGAATCGAACCTGGGACCCTGGAGCTGTGAAGCAACTGTGCTATCCACAATGCTACCGTGCTGCCCATATCGGTCAGAAGATAACAATTCGTTGAGTTAAAAGGAATTCTCCTTGGCTACCCGCTGACTTTATTTCCCAATTATCTAAAATCTGAGTGCCTCTAGGATGGGGCCAGAGTTTCCATTTCCACTCAGCATCTGGGCGGCACGGTCGCACAGTGGTTAGCACTGCTGCCTCACAGCTCCGGGGACCCAGGTTAAATTCCGGCCTCGGGTGACTGTCCATGTGGAGTTTGCACTTTCTCCCCGTGTCTGCGTGGGTTTCCTCCGGGTGCTCTGATGTCCTCTCACAGTCCAAAGATGTGCAGGTTAGGTGGATTGGCCATGATAAATTGCCCCTTTCGTGTCCAAAAGATTAGGTGGGGTTACTGTGTTACAGGGATAGGCGTGGGCTTAAGTAGGTGCTCTTTCCAAGGACCGATGCATACTTGATGGCTGGGGTGATCTCCTTCTGCACTGTAAATTCTATTCTATGATCTCAGGCCATGTCCGCCCTGACACATTATTTGGCTCTCACCAAGAAGCAGTTCATTCTCCTCTACGTTTCTCCAGTGGCACAGCCCTTGCCCACCTCCCTCACTGGGAGCAAACATGCCCAACCTCTTGGCAGTTCCTCCCTCCCACACCACATCCAAGTCGGTTCCTCATTCCTAATCTGGGCATCTTCACCGCCCTACTTGGCCCTGAGCTGTTGTTCAATCCCTACATCATGGAAGGATCGACAGTAAGTCCCTCATTCACACCTTCCTCACCTGGCGGCTCCCTTTGTTTGCCTCCTATAACCTATCCTCAATAAACTGCAACTTGCTAGATACCCAGCAGGAGCTGGCAGCTTCTGTGGAGAGAGTACAATTAACGTTTCCGGCCGGTGACCTTTCAGTTCTGCTGCAAGGTCATCAATTTGACGCGGTTGGCATGATTTTCCGGTCCCACTTGACGCAGAAATCGTCGTGGGTGGGAATTAAAATTTGACGGACCAACTGAAGGCCTGTGACTTTGAACCATGGGAGCAGAAAACCCTGGCCATTAACTCTGTTTCTCCCTCCACAGAGGCTGCCAGACCTCCTGGGTATTTCCAGCATTTCCTGTTTGTATTTCAAGTTTCCAGTATCCACAATATTTTCCTTCTGTTTTTGTTATAAACCCCACTGTTCGCATTTTAATCCACATGAACTCTCTCTGCTTTATCCCTCTTGTCCTTGACAACCTAAAATGTAACCTTCTGTAGAGCCGCTTTGAGTAGCCTTCCTGAGAGGGGATTCTCATGAATTGGACATGTTGAGTACATGATTTTTACTTTCACCTTTTTTTCTTGGTAACCTTTCTCAATGAATCAGCCGCACTGGACATTGATCTCATAATGGCTGTCATCAATAAATATTACTGCAATCATTTTTCATTTCATGGATGTTCGCTGTAGACCTAAAGCGACCTTTTTGTGCAACTCTGTTCATTACCATTACTACTTATTCTACACGTAAGGCCTTATTGGTTCATCAACATGTTTTCCTCCCACTGCTGTTAATTCTTTCCAACCCATTGATGTGCTTTGTCGTTTCTTCATAAGCTGACCTCCACATATGCTGCAGATTCCGGAGCTAGTTCAACTGGACCAGGAATTTGTCCGCAGTCGTCATTCATGAAAACTAATTTAACACATCTGCCATTTTCCAACCTCGGAGAATTTGATTTCTGTCTCAGCGTTGTGTGTGGTTGATAGCTTGAACAATAAAGCCCATTGTTCCCTTCACTGCTGGCTTCACTCTCACAGGAAGGCAGAGGTGTCAGAGACAGAAATATACCCCGAGCAGTGAATCAACAGAAAAGCTTGTGCGGATCCTTTGAACGAATCTGAGTCCGCACTGAATAACAGTTTGAATCCAGTCGTTGCTTTTTCCTGGAGGGCCCATTGCACCACTTGTTTGCTCTTCTCCTCAAGCCAATAAGAATTTCAGTTGAAGCCACCATTTAATCAAAGTGCTGAGCAAAGGTTTAACAGCATAATGCGCATCAATTGCACGACACGCAGAGTGATAAGCTGAAGGCTCCCCCCCCCCCCCCTCCAGGTTTCCCACTAGTTGAGATTCTAGAGCTTGATGATTCATAATATAGTTGTACTCAGTGAAGGGATTTGGCACTTCTCCATTAAGAGTGAGACGAAATATTTTGCAAACCTTTCTATGTCGTCCTTGTGAACATATAGCAAAGTGCGCAGGGTAAGCAAGCTCGCACCTGAAATGTGAGAACTGAGACACCTCTCAACACTAGGCCTCAGGCTTCATTCAAATCAGGCAGAAGGGAAAACAGTTCAGACCAGTATTCTTATTTCCCCATTTTACTCTTTTTTTCCTCAAACAACCAGCCAGCGAAAAGTAATCGCAGATCGGGCCCACTGCTACCATCACGGAGTCCCTCAGGTAATGAAAGGCCCAGGATTAGGGGAAGAGAGAAATCGAGGTCAAGGTGAGGCAAAACTAGAGGCTGGCAATGGGAGTGAGGAGGACAGGGAGAGGGAAAATCAGGTGGGGAGAGAGATTGGAAGATAGGGAGGAGATCGGAGGCTGGCACTACCCCATGGCAAACCAACCTCGCAGGAAAAGGCTAAAATAGCTGTGGGGCCCCTTATTTGAACACGCATAAAGCCTAGTGGGCATGGTCACTGCATAATGGGTTTCCAATATGGTGGCCTTCGCACCTATGACCGCTGGGGCTTATCAACATCCGATAAACGGGTATCGCGCGGATGAATTCTTCCACCTCCGGCAGTCTTAGCAGAAGTTTGAAACCGGGCACCTGTGTGCTTTCATCTGCCTGGGAAATATGGGGTTAAGAAAAAGTTTTAAATGTCCCTTTGTTTAGAGAAGGCATCAATGAATGAAACTGTAGCTAAATATATATCCCACTGCGACTGCTGAAACCCTTTCAGATGCTGTCCCATGGCCAGGCATTTTTATGGTTCTGCAGCTAAGGGATCCCTGACCACAATGAGAAAAGGTTTGCAAAATATGTTTTACTTTTTAAATGGAGCCTGGTGAGCAGTACTGCAGTGACAGAGATTAGAAACATTTCTGTTTGATTACGGTAAGTCACTGGACCATAAGGTTTCACTCATTTGGTTTCAGGCTTTCATACATGAGCAAATCTTTTAAGGTTGATTTTTCCAAAATTGTGATCCTGCCTCAAAATAAAATCTTTTGCCCTCTACAGCCAACCTTGCACTGTGTACATCAAAATATGTCAGGCACCAATCGAACATAGTTAAGCATTTTGGATACATTTTGAGCTTTGGGCGAGTGTAAAATGGCGTCAGCAAATTTCACGGCTGAGATTCTCTGAAATCCCGGCCAAGTGTTGACGCCGGCATCAAAACCGGCACGATCAACGCCGGCGTCAACGGACATCCAGGCCCAGGCATTCACCCCTTCCTAGGGGGCTAGAAGGGCGTCGGAGTGCTGTCCGCTGCTCCGACGGCGCGACATGGCCGGCGCGGGTCCGCGCATGCGCGTGGGTTGCCGTTTCCGTGCCGGCCCCATACAAGGTTCCGTGCGGAGCCATACAGGGGGCCGGCGCGGAGGAACACGGGTCCCCTCCCCGGAATTAGCCCGTCCACCGATCGATAGGCCCCGATCGAGGGCCTGGCCACTGTGGAGGCCCCCCCCCCTCCCAGAGTAGGATCCCCCCGCCCCCCCCCCCACACCAGGACGGACCCCGCAGCCAGAACTCCGAGGTCCTGCCGGGTGGGACCATACGTAACCCACACCGGCGGAACTCGGCGGGCACTCGGAGCGTGGCGAATCGCTGGGGGGGGGGGGCGCTTTCAACGGCCCCCAACCGGCGCGGCAGTGACCGCGTGGGTGTGATTGGCGCCAATTCTCCGGTCGGAGCGGCGTGGCACGATTCCCGCGCCCCCCCCCCCCCGGCGATTCTCCGACCCAGCGCGGGATCAGAGAATCCCGCTCTCTCCTGATTTAGATTTCTATTGAAGTTGTTATATGAGCTCCGTGGAATAACCTTCGACCGACATTTTAGGTCCCGCCTTCTACAGAAAACAGGTCTATTTGCTCAAAATTCGAACAGCTTTCAGAAAAAAATAAATGTTATTTTTCAATGTGCCACCTAAATTACTTTTGCAGCAATACGCCGAAACTGGAACTCTGTTGCCCCAATTAAAGCTGGGATGGAATCAATATAAGTAATGTGGCATGTGTTATAAACCTAGCTGAGGTCACGGGATAGGAACCATCAGGTTTCTCGTGCCCCCTGGGGAATATCAACTTCCCCGGTAAAGGGGTGGGGCTTCCCTCCAGTATAAAATCCCTGAACCTGGGTGCAGGTCAGGGAAGGAGATCCCTCTGGGAAGTGGTGATGGTTTGATTGTAAGTACGAACAAACCGCTTTGTGCTCTAACCTATGCGTGGCTGCCTACCTTGGATCTCACTCTGGCGACGAGAATGGGATTCTGTGGAGCTGCCGTCGACACCGGTTGCTTAGGGCCCGGTCTACCTCATCTAGGCTTCGTCAGGCCCCTGAAAGCCATCACCATGCTGCATATCGGGAGCCATTCAATGCACCTATGGATAACTGGGGACATAGAGAGGATGCAATTCTTCCGCACTAATGCGATTATTCGCGTTGAACGCTAAACTGTAGTCTTGCTGACAGCTTTTGGGGGCCCATGTACAGCATTACAAAAAGCTTAACCCATCCGTACCCTCAACTTTGCCTCAGGGACTTTCTCAACTTTGACTCAGTAACAATGAAGGAAAGGAGATGTATTCATTTTATTTGTTCATGAGGTGCAGGCATCACTGACATGCCCAGCATTTATTGCCCATCTCTAATTGCCCTTGAGAAGGTGGTGGTCAACCACTTTCTTGGACCGCTGAGGTCCATGTGGTGTAGGTACATCCAAAGTGCTGCTAGGAAGGATTATAGGTTTTTTTACCCAGCGACCATGAAGAAGCTATTGGTCCAATATGGCACAGAAGGAGGGCATTAAGCCCATTGAAGCCATGCGAGCTCTTTGCAAAGCAGTCAGTCCCATTAGCAGCTCCCCTATCCCTATAGTCTTGAAATGTTATGTTCCTCAAGGGCCTATCCAATTTTCTTTTGAAATCTCTGACTTTATCTGCTTCTACCAGCATCGTATTCTCATAGGCAGGATAGTGTGGTGTATATCTTCGAGGGGGATATGCAGGTGATGGTGTTCACATGTATGTCTGCTGTCCTTGTTCTTCCAGATGATAAAGGCAGCAAGTTTGGAAGGTGCAGTCACAGAAGGTCCGGCGAGTTGCTGCAGTGCATCTTGTTGATGGTACGCACCGTTATCGCGGTGCACTACAGGTGAAGGCAGTGAATATTTAAGGAAATGGATGGGGTGCCGATCCTCGAAGATGTTTTTTCCTGGATTGTGTCAAGTTTCCCGAATGTTATTGGAGCCGCAATCATCCAGGCAGGTGAAGACCATTACATCACACTCCTGACTTGTGCCTTGTAGGTGGTGGTCAGGCTTTGGTGAGTTACTCGCCACAGAATTCCCAGCCTCTCACCTGCTTTTGTAGCCATAACATTTAGAGGCATCACGGCAGCATAGTGGTTAGCACTATGACTTCACAGTGCCAGGGTCACAGGTTCGATCCCTGGCTTGAATCACTGTCTGTGCAGAGTCTGCACGTTCTCCCCGTGTCTGCGTGGATTTCCTCCGGGTGCTCTGGTTTCCTTCTACAAGTCCCAAAAGACGTGTTCTTTGGTCATTTGGACATTCTGGATTCTCCCTCAGTGTACCCGAACAGGCGCCGGAATGTGGCGACGAGGGGCTTTTCACAATAACTTCATTGCAGTGTTAGCCTACTTGTGACAATAAAGATCATTGTTATTATACATCGCTGGTCCACTTAAATTTCTGGTCAATGGTAACCCTCAAGATGTCGGTCCAGTTCAGGATGTTGTAAGACCGAGAGGGAAACCTGGACCTGCTGCCCATGTCTACATGGTGGAGTTTGGGAGATGCTGCCAAAGAAGTAGACAGTCCACAAGGCAGCACATTGTACATCTCCTGTGATCCGACTGATCAGTTCTATCAATTCACCACTAGATCTCCACTTTTATATTATATGCCTCTTGCCATAAAACGGTTTCCCATTGTGTCCTCCTTTATTTCAGATTCTCTTTGTGAATGCTTATGAACTGATACACCAAATCATTCTGCAACACTGCCCAACATTGCTCTATTCAACCATAATTATTACATTTATTTTTAATCCAAATGTATCATTATAGGCTGACATTGAATTCTAATTGTCACCCTTTTTTGGACATTTCACCATCTTATCAATACTGTTGCTCTTTTTAGCCTTAGTTTATTAGCTCTGATTATGTCACCTTTGCTCACGAGTCGCCAGGTATCTTTCTGATACCGCCATGTGGTTCAAGCTCAAGTTATGATTAATAAGTCAGCACACCGCTTAGTAAGATTGAAATCAACGGTCATTTATTATATACAACAAGTAATGTTTACACAATAATCCTCCTATCTATATAGAAACCTATCACTACTGGCCAATACTTAACTTTAGGAAGGGCCCACCAGGTCAGGGAAACGAATGGCTTATCGAATCGGATCTGGCCCGCGGGATTCAAAAAGGCTGATACAGGTCGATGGCTAGGAGTCTTTATCAGGTAGCGATCGCTGGAGTCAAACTTACTGTTTCTGGTTGATGTTCTTGCGAAGGTCTCAAGCAGGAGAAGAAGGGAGAGAGAGAGCGATCTGAACTTGGCCCCTTACTTTATAGGGCCCAGGGGCTTCCCACCTCTCGGGGCGGCCCTTGACCCTGAGTCCCAAGTGATTGGACTTGTTCCCTATCACTGGGTTCGATACGTCCAATAACGGAGCGATTCCCCGATCAGGGGGTGGTCGTTCACCTGTCTTTGTTTCGGCCACTGCAGGTGCCGACAGGTCTGGCCCGGCATTCAATTGCTAACAGTGATTCAAGCCAGGGATCGAACCTGTGACCCTGGCACTGTGAAGTCATAGTGCTAACCACTATGCTGCCGTGATGCCTCTAAATGTTATGGCTACAAAAGCAGGTGAGAGGCTGGGAATTCTGTGGCGAGTAACTCACCAAAGCCTGACCACCACCTACTTGGCACACCAGGAAGATGCAGTGTGGCTGGTGACTGGGCCCTTGGTGCTGCGGGGCAGTGAAACATCAACGGCTGGGAGGTTTGGGGTAATGGGGTCCGCGTTCCCGCGCAACCAAATGTCCAAAAAGATGTTGAGCACGATGACAGAAGTCCTCATGGTTGTCCTCTTTCTTTTCTTTCTCTGTGTTCTCTGTTTTTCTCCGGTCCTGGAGCTTCTGGAGTTCTGTAAAACAAGCATAGTATCTGTAACTACCTTGGTTTAATATCCGGTGTGTTAGTGTGTCTGTCCTTCTTGGGGCCAATTGAGCCCTTATAATTGGTCACAATATGTGACTTCTCCCCCATTTTTTTTCCCAAAACAAATGTTAGGACACGGCACAATTCCCAATGGTGGACCAGTGCTAAGTTTATCATCCAAATGTTCCTGGATGTAAATAGCATTTGGCAGCAACCCAAAGTTGCCTAAATAAATAAAACAGTTTTTGAAAGGAAAAGGTCGAATGAGGCCGCGACGGGTAAGATTTGGATGGAGTCCCCGGGTAGGACGGCTACCAATACCGTATCTCCCCTACCCGAGCGTGTTTGACCAACGGGGGGGGGTCCCCAGGCAGGGCGGGTCTCACGCCGTTTCTCCACTGCCTGAGCAACCGACAAGAACGGGCAAAAATGTAGTCATCATGGTGGGGTTGCTGTTCTGAATCTCCCGTCAAATCAGAAGAGCAGTTACGATCGGGCGTCTGATACCCGAACAAGTATCAGCTGAAAAGCTAGTTCCGCTGAACAAGCGTCTGGTGTCGGTGGGTGCCTGAGGCAAGTCCTCAGAGGTTTCAGCCGAATGGGCGTGTGGCGGTAGTGGGTGTCAGTGGGAAAAGCTAAAAAGTTCAGGTGAATGGGTGTGTGGCGGTGAGAACATTCTCCTGTTGGACGAACAACATTAAACAAACATACAAACAACGGAAAACATCCTGCAGGTTCCATCAGGAAGGACAACACTTTTCACCAAGTGTCTCCTTTAAATCATCATGTGGACACCTCAGTTCTCTGTTGCGAACAGGGTCGCAAAGGGGTTGGCAGCTTGGGAGTCAGACCCAAGGTCGTCACCTTCTCCCGGGTGCCAAACTCTAGAGTGGATTAGGGCAGAAAGGGCTGCGTGGTGTGAGTTGGGGTCGCTCTCGTCGTTGCGGACGAGTCTGCAGGAGTTGTCGTGGTGCCAATGAGTTGGGTCGAGTTGGGTGGGAACAAAGTCGGGGTCGTTCGTGTGGTTCGGTGGTCGGTGGTGTGGTTTGTTTAAGAAAGTGATGAGGAAGGGATCACTGGAGTCGAAGTCGGAGTTTCTGGGTATGGGACCAGGATAGTAGGGAGGCGTGCTGTGGCTGTCGTCAGAGTTACAGTCGCTGTCTCTGCTGCTGCAGTCTGTGGGCGTTCCGGGGCGGAGTGTAAAGTTTGTGGGTGGAGTCGGGGGCGAGTCCGTGTCTGGGCTGGACGTGGAGGGGGTTGGTGTGGTCACGTTGGCTGTGGGCGGGGTTTGGTCTGCCGCATCAAGCATGACATGGTGGGTGTGGTTTGACTGTGCTCCATAACCTTTAGCTGGTTTATGTGAAGCCAGGCAGTCTTACCATTTGGGTATTTGATTTTGTATACCGATGGGTTTACTTTATCCGTAATGGAGTACGGACCCGAGTATTTCGGAGACAGAAATGTGCTGGGGTTATACACAGACAACATCACTTGTTGTCCTATATCATACTCCATTGCATGTACTGCCTTATCAAAACAGGCCTTGCTCTGTTTCCTTTTAGTGCCCAGTTTAACAGCGGCTGCTAACTGAGCCGTTTTTACATTCACAACTAATTGCTCAACGGCTTTCTCGTGTGTGAGGGCCGTAACTTCAGGGCTGGTCAGGTCTAAACCCAACAAGTACTCTGTCCCTTTCATGGGGCGTCCGGTCATGAGGGTGTGTGGGGTGAAACCTGTGGAGGTGGAAACAGTGTTACGCAAAAACATCAGCGCAAAGGGGAGGACCGAATCCCAAGTGGTGTTATTCTGCTGGACCATTTTCCTAAGGATGGTTTTTAGGGTCCGATTCATGCGCTCCACTATACCACTCGACTGAGGGTGGTACGCAATGTGAAATTTTTGGGTTATGCCAAATATCGTGAGGACGTTCTGCATGACCCGTCCCGTAAAGTGAGAACCTTGGTCCGATTCAATACTGCGGGGGAGTAAAGATGTGGTGGGTTAGGATTTTGGCTCTGGTTTTCGCGGTGTTGGTGCAGGCTGGAAATGCTTCCACCCACTTTGTAAAAGTGTCTATGACCACCAGAACATATTTATAGCCATTCCTGCAAGGGGGCAATGGACCTATAAAATCGATCTGGAGGTTAGTCCAGGGGCCGTTAACGGGTCGGGTGTGGCTGAGTTGGGCCTTTTTGGCATATCTATCTGGGTTGTTCTGAACGCAGATGATGCAATTCTGAATGTAATGGGATACATCCTCTTTGAGATTAGGCCACCAACAAAGCTGTTTGAGGTGGGCTGCGGTGGGTTCGATTCCCTGGTGTCCATGACCTTTATGGAATAAACAGATCATTTGATTCCTATCCTGCTCAGGAACTACATAAAGGGTGTCCTTTAGGACCACACCGTCATGTGTGGTTATTGTATTTCTGTACCTCTCGTATGAGGCTGGAAACTTCCCTTTCACGATTTCAGTGAGAGCGCTATCCTGCTTCTGGGCCTCTACTAGATCTTCGATCCTAGTCTGCGTGACCTAAACTGCACTCACTGGCGCACTCACTGCGGCGCTCTCGGGGGGCTTCCAAAAATACCCATGCCTGGATCCTGCCTTAGCCAGCGCGTCAGCTTTTACATTTCCAGGGGGGGAGGAACGATGGTGGCTGCGGACTTTTATAATGCCAAAGGTCCGGTTCTTGGCTTTTTTCAGAATATGGCGGAGTAATGGGGCTGAGGGGAGGGGTTTCCCATCCGCGGAAACAAATCCTCTCATTTCCCAGAGGGGCAGAAATTCAGTGAGGCTGTTGCACACGTATAGACTGTCTGAATATATGTCTGCTGGGCTGGGGAAGGAGTCTGGGTGCTCTATAATGTAAGCGATGGCCGCAAGCTCTGCTGCCTGCGCGCCTAAGTGTCCGGGTAATTTTAATGCGATTTCCTCGAGAGCGCGTCCCTGCGCGTCCTCCACATAAATCCCACAACCTGTTATGCGTTGCCCATCCAGGACCGTGGAAGATCCATCCACATAGATCCTAATGGGATCACACGTGTCCGGGTGAGGGGGGTTCTGAGATGGAGTGGCTAGTTTCCTGGGGGGTGTTTTAGCTATAAAGGGGCCTGTATTATGGTGGGGCGAGATGATTTCGCACTCATGGGGGGTTCCGGGGTACTGTAGATTGTCCGCTAAGTATGTGTGAGTCTTTGTCCATTTGACTGTGATGTCCCGTCCTTGTAAGAGAAGGGTCCACCTAGCAGCGCGGATTTGGCTGACGGTACCATCTTTAAGTCGTCCGTCTAGTAAAAGTTGGGTGGGGGTGTGCTCGGTCAAGATGGTGATGGGATTCAGTCCGGTAATGTAGGAAAAGTACTGGACTGCCCAGAAAACTGCGAGCAGGTGCCTCTCACAGGCTGAGAATCCCTGCTCCACAGCATCTAAAATCCGGGAGGCATAAGCTACGGGTCTTAGCTGGTCGTGCCGTTCCTGCAGGAGCACGGCTGAAAGGGTGCGGTCTGTGGTCGCTACCTCTATGGCGTAAGAGGAAAGCGGGCTGGGAACTTGTAGTGCGGGGGCGGCTATGAGCGCCTGTTTTAATGATTCCACAGCATCCGTATGCTACGGAAGCCATTCCAAGGGGGTTCCTTTCTTTAGGAGGTCTGAGAGGGGCGCTGCCTTGCTGGCGAAACCATCAATGTGGTTTTGGCAGTAGCCAACCAGTCCTAAAAACGACCGGAGGGCTGAAACGTGTTGGGGAAGGGGCAATTTAGCGATCGAGTCAATTCTTTAGTTCTCGATCTCGCGTTTGCCGTGTGTGATAATTGTACCCAAATATACCACTTTTTCCTCCAATACCTGGGCCTTTTTGGGGTTTACTTTACAGCCAATGGAATGTAGTAATTCCAGGAGTTCGGACAGAAGCTCAATGTGCTCTTCCTTTGTGTCTGTCTGCAGTAGTAGATCGTCTACATACTGTACCAGACATTCGGGGCGAGAAAAGTTTGCTAGTCCATTTGCCAGCTGTCGTTGGAAAATGGAGGGGGAGTTGTGGAAGCCTTGTGGCAGGCATGTCCACGTGTACTGCTGCGCTCTGAAAGTGAAGGCAAATTTATACTGGCACGCCTTTGCCAATGGAATGGACCAGAATCCATTACTGACGTCCAAAACCGTGAAATATCGGGCATGGAGTCCCTGTTTGAGCATGGTCTCGGGACTTGTTGCAACGGTGGGGGCTGCTGCGGGGGTGACTTTATTGAGTTCCCGATAATCAATGGTCAAGCGCCATGATCCATCGGGCTTCCTTACTGGCCAAATCGGGGCATTATTAGTTGAGGCTACCGATCTTAGGACGCCCTGCTCTAATAAGATATCTATGACCTTTAGGATTTCTCCCTCTGCTTCTAGGGGAAATCCATACTGTTTTTGGTGTCTTGGGTCCGGTCCGGTTATTTGTACGGAACCGGTCATCCGTCCACAGTCGTGTTTGTTGGTTGCGAATGCTGCCCTGTTCTTTTGCAGGACTGCCCTAACCTGCTTATCCGTGCTAAGCGTGGTGGGGTTGAACCAAAACTCGCCTACTGCGCTAATTTTGTTCATATAATCCCCTATATTGAGCGTTGCGGGGGCTCTAGCGGATTTCGCCATCTTCCAGACACACTGGTTGACTGGATCGAAAGAGAGGTGATGAGAGTTCATGAAGTCGATCCCTAAAATGTGCTCTGTTGTTGGGGGCAGGTTGACTAACACTACGGGGTGTTTTGTATTAATGGTTCCGATCTGGATGGGTACAGGGGTTGTGATATGTCCCTGTTGTGAGTGGCCTGTGAAGCCGCTGAGGGTGATAGTGGCTGTGGTGGGCCACGTGTCCTTACCAAGGGTGGAGGAATTTAAGGTTGTGCGGGACCCTCCTGTGTCCCAGAGAAGCTCGATCGGCTGTCCCCTAACCTTTGCTGCGACTACGGGTCGTCCTGACCTATCCCAAAGGGTATCGCAGACCCAGCTGGGGGAGCCTGTACACCGTCAGTCTGTTCCGGTCAAGTCTGTCTGATCGGACTGGGCGCTAACGCTATGTATGGGCTCTGCCTTTTTCTTATTGAGAGTGCCTGTCTGTTGGGCTCTCTGTGGTTTTTTAGGGGCCTTGCATTCTTTGGCAAAATGTCCCAACTGTCCGCAATTGTAGCATCCTTGCGGTTTTGCTGGGGGGCTGCCCTTTCGTTTACCCAGGCGGGGTTGTGGAGAGTGGTTCTTACTGCCTGCACGTCTGCGGCGGCTTGGTTTTCCTCGGGGGTTCTAGCTGTGGGTTTACCGTGAGCCGCTTGTTCCCAAACGCGGGACAATCTTTTGACCACCCACTTCTCATTATGAGCCTCCTCCGAGGGGGTCATAATTACTACAGGCATTCTGTCCTGCTTCCGTGGCATGGGAGATAAGGGTGCGGGTCCATTTGGCCATATTGTCTGCGGACAAATGGGCACGGTCTACATTTCCGAAAATGGCTTCAAAGTGAATCCACAAGCGTCCTGCGAACGCTGTGGGGTGTTCAGACTTTTTCTGTCTGCACTTATTTAGACCGTCTACGGGGTCGCCCCGGTTATACCCGATCGCATCCAGGATCGCGGTATGCATTTCTGCAAGGGTGCCTCCTCCTACATTCTGTGGGTCGGGAAGGGCTGCTGCGACCGATGGGTCTAAGCTGAGGGCCGTGAGCTTTACCTGCTCTTTCTCATCCAGGCCGTACATGGTCGCCTGGTGTTTGACGGTGGCAAAGAAATGGTGTGCGTCTGAAGCGGGGAGGAACGGTGCGATTTTAGCACACGCGTCCCGCAATTGGGTCACTGTGAGGGGGGTGGAATATAAGACTTCCACCTCGTCTGCTGTGGCGGTGCGGTGGGTTGTTACAGGGTTCATGGGAGCCTGTATTACCTGCTGTGTGGGGGGTGGGGGTGCTCTCCTCCTTTGGGGTTTCCCCTGCGCACATGCTCCCTGAACATATCTCTGCGCTGTCTCTTGCAGTTCTTCCCAATCAGGGCCGTCTTCCTGGTCTAAACTTTCCCCAAAGGTGTCTTGGAATCCCTTTTGGACAGAAAGCATTGCTTGCAGGTCTGCAATTTGCTTTCGGCACTTTGCATGGTCTAAGGTACTCTGCCTTTGTTCCGTGGTTGCCGCGTGGAGTGCTCTCAAGGCTGCCTTGAGATCACTACATTGTTTCTGTAGCGTTTCCACCTGCTTTTCTGTCTCTTTCTTTACCAGGACTGCACGCTGTGTGTCCTGATAAGCCATCTCATACTGGGATTGAAAACTGCTTAAATGCGCCAGACAAGACTGGTGACCCCGCTTGGCGTCAGCCACCTCTTCGTCCTTGGCTTCTAACTGCCTTTTCAATTCCAGGTTTTCCTTTTCCATCTCGCATACATCGATTTTACTCATACGATGTATGCCTTCTATTTCTTTTCGGAGCGTCCTGACGACCTCCTCTGTGCCTCGCAATTGTGCCATGCAGGACACGATTGCCATCGGCTTGCGCGCTTTCGCTAAGCTTTTCTTATGGATTTCACTCATGTGCTCCCACCAAGTATGCCCTATACTTCCGGGACCTGAGTCGTCATTATTACAGAAACCGCTCCACACGGGCCATCCTTTGCCCTGCAGAAATTTGCAAATTTCCACTTCCCAAATGGGACACTGTCCCACTCTAACGTTGCTGATCGGTGCGACCGCAAATTCTTCGGGGTTCATGAGGCGCTGCATTGCCTGCATTGCCTGCATGGCCATCTCTCTTATCTGCTCGTTACATTCAAATTTGGAACAGGGGGCTAAGGTGGTGTCGTAGATGCGGGTACTGCTTGTGCTAATTTCCGAAAATACAGACTTCCGACAGTTTTGACGCAACAAAATCTATCAGTTTTACCTTATAACCCTGTTAGTTACGCATGCATACACACTCTTCCGAATTGTGAATTATTAACCAGAACCGCTTGAACACTTGTGGGTTTTTTTGTTTTGTTTTTGTTTCCGATTGGATTCTATTCAAATTGTTGGGGTTCTCCCGGAGTGGTTTTCCACTTCTATGTCAGGTCCCGGCGGAGTCGCCAATTATGTTGCTCTTTTTAGCCTTAGTTTATTAGCTCTGATTATGTCA
Organism: Scyliorhinus torazame; assembly: GCF_047496885.1. Lineage (NCBI taxonomy): Eukaryota > Metazoa > Chordata > Chondrichthyes > Carcharhiniformes > Scyliorhinidae > Scyliorhinus > Scyliorhinus torazame. Next base: position 302,083,152 of record NC_092712.1, read on the forward strand.
CCTTTGCTCACGAGTCTCCAGGTATCTTTCTGATACCGCCACGTGGTTCAAGCTCGAGTTATGAATAATAAGTCAGCACACCGCTTAGTAAGATTGAAATCAACGGTCATTTATTACATACAACAAGTAATGCTTACACAATAATCCTACTATCTATATAGAAACCTATCACTACTGGCCAATACTTAACTTTAGGAAGGGCCCACCAGGTCAGGGAAACAAATGGCTTATCGAATCGGATCTGGCCCGCGTGATTCAAACAGGCTGATACAGGTCGATGGCTAGGAGTCTTTATCGGGTAGCGATCGCTGGAGTCAAACTTACTGTTTCTGGTTGATGTTCTTGCGAAGGTTTCAAGCAGGAGAAGAAGGGCCAGAGAGAGCGATCTGAACTTGGCCCCTTACTTTATGGGGCCCAGCGGCTTCCCGCCTCTCGGGGCGGCCCTTGACCCTGAGTCCCAAGTGATTGGACTTGTTCCCTATCACTGGGTTCGATACGTCCAATAACGGAGCGATTCCTCGATCGGGGGGTGGTTGTTCACCTGTCTTTGTTTCGGCCACTGCAGGTGCCGACAGGTCTGGCCCGTCATTCAATTGCTAATATGTTGCAATTGTTCCCGGGGATAGCCGATTAAACTGCAGATGTCTGGGTTGATGTGCTGCTAATGGTCTTGAGTATCGATCTGGGCCGACTTCCCCAGAGCCGAATATGCTATTCTGTCTGCAGCTGTCCGTTTGTGTCCTGTTGGCTGCTTTTCCCATCAACCTTTTCGGTGAGCCATTTTAACTCGGGTTTTGGCCAAATTAATAGGGAATCAGCCATTTTAGGTGGCTAAAATACCCTCCAGCTCAGTTCCTCTGTTAAGAAAGCCCACTAACGACTCTACCTTCTCAGAAGACTGAGGAAATTTGGTATGTCAGCTACGACCCTCACCAACTTCTACAGATGCACCATAGAATGGTTGTATCACAGCTTGGTATGGAGCCTGCTCTGCGCAAGACCGCAGGAAACTACAAAAGGTCGTGAATGTTGCCCAGTCCATCACGCAAACCAGCCTCCCATCCATTGACTCTATCTATAATTCCCGCTGCCTCAGAAAGGCAGCCAGCATAATTAAGCACCCACGCACCCCAGACATACACTCTTCCACCTTCTTCCGTCAGGAAAAAGACACCAAAGTTTGAGGTCACGTACCAACCGACTCAAGAACAGCTTCTTCCCTACTGCCTTCAGACTTTGAATGGACCTACCTCGTTGTGGCGCACAAAGACTCCGTGAGACGAATAGAGTGAAGTCGATGAGGCTTTATTAAGCGTGTCTGTTCCCCAGCAGCCCGATAGTAAACTGGCCTGCGGGGGAAGGCACCGGCTTCTTATACTTCGCCTTCAGGGCGGAGTATGAGGTCAACGGCCAACCAGGACCCGGGATCTGTCAGCCAATGACATTAGGGCTTCCAGTCCCACATGACCCCCAATACATACTACCACATTCACCCCTTGTCAAAAATGAACCCGGCGGGGTGATGCTTCGTATGGTGGTAAGGGTTTACAGTACTGGTCCTGGGAGGATAGAACAGTTACATGGTAGTACCGTATTGGACAGTATCGTCCTGTTACAACTATTTACAGAGGATATAGGAAAAACAAAATGTTCATTGGACAGTCCATCTTTGTTTTACATCGACGCCACAAGTCGGTCGGGCTGTCTGGTCGTCCGTGTCGATCGCCTCGGCCCCGGCGGTGGTGGTGGTGCTTGTACCAGCGTTGTCGCCTCCGGGAGCCGCACGGTTTCAGCTGTCGGTGCAAAGGGGAGGGGGACTGATCCTCCTGGGAAGGGGGCGGTCGCGGGGTGCGGCGGTGGCAGGAAGGGGGGCGGTTGGGTTGATGGTGCCGGGGGTGTGTGCGTGGTGCCGGCGGGCGCCAGATCCCGCAGGGAGACCGTGTCCTGTCGGCCGTCGGGGTACTCCACGTAGGCGTACTGGGGGTTTGCGTGGAGGAGGTGAACCCTTTCGACCAACGGGTCCGCCTTATGTGCCCGCACGTGCTTTCGGAGCAGGATGGGTCCTGGGGCCGCCAGCCAGGTCGGCAGCGACGTTCCAGAGGAGGACCTCCTAGGGAAGACAAGGAGACGCTCGTGAAGCGTTTGATTAGTGCTCGTACATAATAACGACCGGATGGAATGGAGAGCGTCCGGGAGGACCTCCTGCCACCGTGAAACTGGGAGATCCCTGGACCGTAGGGCCAGTAGGACGGCCTTCCAGACCGTGCCGTTCTCCCTTTCTACTTGCCCGTTCCCCCGGGGGTTGTAGCTGGTCGTCCTGCTTGAAGCTATACCCTTGCTGAGCAGGAACTGGCGCAGCTCGTCACTCATGAAAGAGGACCCCCTGTCGCTGTGGACGTATGCGGGGTAACCGAACAGTGTGAATATGCTGTTCAGGGCTTTAATGACTGTGGCCGCGGTCATGTCGGAGCAGGGAATGGCAAAAGGGAAGCGGGAGTATTCGTCCACTACATTAAGGAAATACGCGTTGCGGTCGGTGGAGGGGAGGGGCCCTTTGAAATCAAGACTGAGGCGTTCAAAGGGACGGGAAGCCTTAATCAGGTGCGCTCCATCTGGCCTGAAAAAATGCGGTTTGCATTCTGCGCAGATGTGGCAGTCTCTTGTGACTGTACGGACCTCCTCTAAGGAGTATGGGAGATTGCGGGACTTGATGAAGTGGTAAAACTGAGTGACCCCCGGGTGGCAGAGGTCCTCGTGGAGGGCTTGGAGGCGGTCAATTTGTGCGTTGGCACATGTCCCACGGGATAGGGCATCAGACGGCTCGTTCAGCTTTCCGGGCCGGTACAAGATCTCATAGTTGAAGGTGGAGAGTTCGATCCTCCACCGCAAGATCTTGTCGTTCTTGATCTTGCCCCGCTGTGCATTATCGAACATGAAGGCTACCGACCGTTGGTCCGTGAGGAGAGTGAATCTCCTGCCGGCCAGGTAATGCCTCCAATGTCGCACAGCTTCCACTATGGCTTGGGCTTCCTTTTCCACTGAGGAGTGGCGGATTTCTGAGGCGTGGAGGGTTCGGGAGAAGAAGGCCACGGGTCTGCCCGCTTGGTTAAGGGTAGCCGCGAGAGCTACGTCGGAGGCGTCGCTCTCGACCTGGAAGGGGAGGGACTCGTCGATGGCGCGCATCATGGCCTTTGCGATGTCCGCTTTGATGCGGCTGAAAGCCTGGCAAGCCTCTGTCGACAGCGGGAAAGTCGTGGTCTGTATTAGGGGGCGGGCCTTGTCTGCGTACTGGGGGACCCACTGGGCGTAGTATGAAAAGAACCCCAGGCAGCGTTTCAGGGCTTTTGGGCAGTGCGGGAGGGGAAATTCCATGAGTGCGCGCATACGTTCGGGGTCGGGGCCTATTATCCCATTGCGCACTATGTAGCCCAGAATGGCTAGCCGATCGGTGCTAAAAACGCACTTGTCCTCGTTGTACGTGAGGTTCAAGGCTTTGGCAGTCTGGAGGAATTTTTGGAGGTTGGCGTCGTGGTCCTGCTGATCGTGGCCGCAGATGGTTACATTGTCGAGGTACGGGAACGTGGCCCGTAACCCATGTTGATCAACCATTCGGTCCATTTCCCGTTGGAAGACCGAGACGCCGTTTGTGACGCCAAAAGGGACCCTTAGGAAGTGGTATAATCGCCCGTCTGCCTCGAAGGCTGTGTACTTGCGGTCACTTGGGCGGATGGGGAGCTGATGGTAGGCGGACTTGAGGTCCACGGTGGAGAAGACTTTATACTGGGCAATCCGATTGACCATGTCGGATATGCGGGGGAGAGGGTACGCGTCTAGTTGTGTGTACCTGTTGATGGTCTGGCTATAGTCAATGACCATCCTTTGTTTCTCCCCTGTCTTCACTACTACCACCTGCGCTCTCCAGGGACTATTGCTGGCCTGGATTATGCCCTTCTTTAGTAGCCGCTGGACTTCGGAGCGAATGAAGGTCCGGTCCTGGGCGCTGTACCGTCTGCTCCTAGTGGCGACGGGTTTGCAATCCGGGGTGAGGTTCGCAAACAAGGACGGGGGTTGCACCTTGAGGGTGGCGAGGCCGCAGATAGTGAGTGGGGGTATGGGGCCGCCGAATTTAAACGTAAGGCTCTGTAGGTTACATTGAAAATCTAAGCCCAGCAAGGTGGGGGCACAGAGTTGGGGAAGGACGTTAAGTTTGTAGTTTTTGAATTCCCTCCCCTGTACCGTTAGGGTAACTATGCAGAATCCCTGGATCTGTACGGAGTGGGATCCTGCAGCTAGACAAATCTTTTGTGCGCTGGGGTAGGTAGTTAAGGAACAGCGTCTTACCGTGTCGGGATGTATAAAACTTTCCGTGCTCCCGGAGTCGACTAGGCATGGCGTCTCGTGGCCGTTAATTAGGACCGTTGTCGTCGTCGTCTGGAGAGTCCGGGGCCGAGCCTGATCGAGTGTAACCGAAGCGAGCCGTGGTTGTAGTAGTGGGGTGGGGTCCGTTGTTGCCGTCCAAGATGGCGTCGGGGATGGACAAAATGGCCACCCCCATACCTCGCCCGTAGCTGAGGGGTCACAAGATGGCGTCGGGGGTGGACAAAATGGCCGCCCCCATGCGTCGTACAGGTCGGGGGCGGTCCAAGATGGCGGGGCCCCTCCTCCCCTCGTGGTGGTCGGGACCCAAAATGGCGGCGTCTGCGGGTCGCACATTGAGTGCTGGGGGGTCTGGGGGGCGCTAGGACCGCGCGGAGTTCCTGCATTGCGAGCGTCCGGGCCGCGGGCGCTAGGACCGCGCGGAGTTCCTTGGCTGCGAGCGCCAGGGCCGCGGGCGCTAGGACCGCGCGGAGCTCCCTCGCTGGGGACTGCGGTGTTCGGGGCCAAGGGGGTCAGTACTGCGAGCGCTGGGACCGTGAGGAGGTCCCTCGCCGGGGACGGAGATCGGGGTCCAGGTAAGTTGTATTGCCGGCGGGTCAGGCGTGGGGCGCGGGACGGGGGTGAGGGCGCAGGTCGGCGGCGCTGGCGGGTCAGGCGTGGGGCGTGGGACGGGGGCGAGGGCCCAGGTCGGCGGCGCTGGCGGGTCAGGCGTGGGGCGCGGGACGGGGGCGAGGGCCCAGGTCGGCGGGTCAGGCATGGGGCGCGGGACGGGGGCGAGGGCCCAGGTCGGCGGGTCAGGCGTGGGGCGCGGGACGGGGGCGAGGGCCCAGGTCGGCGGGTCAGGCATGGGGCGCGGGACGGGGGCGAGGGCCCAGGTCGGCGGGTCAGGCGTGGGGCGCGGGACGGGGGCGAGGGCCCAGGTCGGCGGCGCTGGCGGGTCAGGCGTGGGGCGCGGGACGGGGGCGAGGGCCCAGGTCGGCGGCTCCGGCGGGTCAGTCGTGGGGCCGCGAGCGCTGGCACCGCGCGCAGCTCCCTCGCCGGGGACAGCGGTGGTCGGGGTCAAGGTAGGTGGCGCCGGTGGGTCAGGCGTGGGGCGCGGGACGGGGGTGAGGGTGGCGCTCGGGACGCGAAAGACCCCCTCCTCTCCGTGGAGAGTGTTGGCCGGCACCCAAATCGGGAGCGCCGGCGGCGGGTCGTACGTGGGCTGCGGGGAGGGGGGTTGGGGAGCGTAGGCGGCGTGCAGGGCTCCCAGTTCTCCCGGGGCCGCGGTGGTCGGGACCCAAAATGGCGGCGCCTGGGGGTCGCACATGGCGTGCTGGGGGGGTTGGGAGGCATAGACTGCCTGTAGGGCTCCCTGTTCTCCCGGGACGGCGGCGACCACGCGGGATCGGCACACCACCGCATAGTGGCCCTTTTTCCCGCAGCCAGCCCGATAGTAAACTGGCCTGCGGGGGAAGGCACCGGCTTCTTATACTTCGCCTTCAGGGCGGAGTATGAGGTCAACGGCCAACCAGGACCCGGGATCTGTCAGCCAATGACATTAGGGCTTCCAGTCCCACATGACCCCCAATACATACTACCACACTCGTATTAAGTTGATCCTTTCTCTACACCTTACTATAACTGTAACATTATATTCTGCAGTCTCTCCTTCCTTCCCTATGTACAGTATGCGTTGTTTGTACAGCAAGCAAGAAACAATACTTTTCACTGTATACTAATACATGTGACAATAATAAATCAAATCAAATCAGGATTATTTACTATCCTTTGCTACCTTTGACTGAGCAAATTTCCGATGTACTTGTTGGCAGTGGAATGTTTTTTTCGATGCACTGAGGATGTGAGAGGTGCCATCTAAATGCAAGTTCTTTATCTCTATTCCCAAAAGCTCTGTTCCACCCCATTTCATAACCTCTCATCTTGTGGATGTCCAGTTTAGATGTCAAGAAACAGTTGTTAAAAATCTAAAAAGCACAACAGTGAAACGCTGGTGAGCTGAAGATCGGGGCGGGATTCTCCGTTGGGCGATATCGAAATCGGGAAAGGCGATTTAGCGGAGAATCGGTTAGCACGCCGAAATCGTGGCTGGTGCCGGGTTCATGCCAGCCAAATCTCAATCCTCTGGTGCCTCAACAGCGGTGCCAATGCCTTGCACTTCGCGCATACAGTAAACGCAGTTGGCATATCATTAGCAGGCCTGACCAGGGATTGTCCGCCTCCACCGGGGCGAATTCCCGACTGCGAGGTTCACTTTTGCTGTTTAAATCGGGAAACTGCCTGCCTGTCCTGACATTGACCGTGCTGGCTGGGGCAGGTGTCAGGAGGATGAGCCCTGGGGTGGCTCCCCCATGGGAGTGGACCGGTGACCAGGCACAGACCACCATTACCACGGACTGCAAGGCGGCCATGTTGCTGCACACCCCACTGACCACCCACCTTGCTCCCTGATTCTCCCCGAGTCCCACTGGCCGTATGGGTGCCCCCAACCCATCACCCCCAAAACCTAGCCCGCACCCTCCACCGCAACCCCAGCACCAACACCTGCACCTCACCCTCCGCCATGCCACCTCCCCCTCCGCCACCGCCGAACCTGCCGCCACCCGCCAGCGGAGCATCACGCGGCCCAACCAAGGGCTAAGCCCACAGTAGCCCCGACACGGGGGCGTGGAGCATACCACTGGCAAATGCAGCACCAGCCACTGGTACCCCTGGTGGGCTGTGGGGTTGTGGGGTGGTGGTGGGTGTGGATGTGGTGTGAGGTATGAGGTATGAGGTGTGTGGTGGGTGGGGGGATGGTGACACATGTGCCATGGGAAACTGCAACTCCGCACGGTCTCACTTCCTCACTCGATGCCGACCTCCGCCCGACGACTGCCCTTTCTTCGGACCCGCCAACCACATCTAGCGCCCTCTGCTGTGGTGAGGGGCCACTGGTCCGACAGTCCCCCTCCTGTCTTCTCCTGCTCCCAGCGGTTGTGCGTGGCCTTTATTGCTCTCTTTATTTGGTTCTAAATATGGCGGTCAATATGGCCGCCTTCCTTAATCCTAATTAAGCTTTAGAGTCGCCAGGTATCTTTCGATACCGCCACAAGGTTCAAACCCGAATACTGATTAAAGAGCCAATACACCAGTTAGTTAGTTCAAAGCCAATACTATTTATTTACCCACACAGTAATATCTACACATGAACAAAATACTACAAACTAAACTATCTCTAACGCTAACGCCTATACTTAGCTTCGGGCGCCCACTTAGTCAGAGGAACAATGGCCGTTGCTCGGATCTGAGGCTGCTGGGGTCGAAGTGGTAGAAGGGAACAGCTAAGGTCGTCCATCTGGTAGCGAGCGTTGACCTTGGACTTACTTGCTTCTGGTGCAGCTGGTGGACGGGTCTCTCCGCTTTGAGAGCCGATTCCAAGAGAACGATTCTCTCTCGGGGCCTTCTTCTTATACCCGAAGGGGTTTCGCGGGCCTCGAACTTGGCCCCAATTAATTGGGCCGTATCTTGGTCATTCGTTTGATCTTGACCAATAAAGGGGTGGGTGCCCTGATGGCTGGGCGTGTCCTAAGTGGCCGTTGGCCTTGATTTGTTTACGCTTTCGGTTTGGGGAACTGGCGCCGCGAGGCCTGGAGCTAGATCGGTTGCTTGAGTGTCTTTCCTTTGTTCCCGGAGATGGGTCATCAATATGCTAATTGACCTACAGTTTCAGTCCCGTCTGTGAGCAGCGGTTCCAATATGCATACAGGCTCTGTGCCTGCCTGCTTTCTTAGCATTGTCCATAGTTCCCTACAGTCTTTGCAAACATCCATTTTGTATTCTGGAAGTGGCCATTCCAGATGGCTACACCTTCTCCTGTGGGGGAAAACAGAAAGCGCACTGTGTTAGACAGTCTAACGCATGCAGCCCAGGGGGTGGGTAGCTGGTGGCTTCAGTGGCCGGTATGGGTGCTGGCAAGTGCTGCAGGGTGGGGGTTCGGCTGCCCTCCTGGTGGGCGGGGGGGGGGGGGGGTGTAGGGCTACACGGTGTGTGAGACTGGGTTTGGTGCCAGGGGCACAGTATTGCCTACCCACTCTGAGGAGGTCGTGTAGTTTGTTCCCGCACTACTGGCTGGTCCGGATGGTGTTGCCCATGGGCTGACCGCCTCTGCCACTTGCGCCCAGGCATGGCGAACAGCGGCAGCTGGCAGCCTCCTTCCCACCCCGGGGTACAGAGTCGCCCGTCTCTTCTCCACGGCGCCCAATTCTACTTTTGTGAATCTCGGGGCCGTATGTCATGCTACCATTTGTTGACTGGGATGGTGTGTGTGGCGAGTGAAGTGTGTTCATGCGGCAGCAGCTTGTCGGCCTCCTGAGTGGCAATCCCGGACCCGGCGTATCTGGCACCATTTCCCATTGGAATCGATTCCACGTGGCACCGGTGCTAGCCCTTTATTGGATCGTTGACTCAGTCCATGCGCGGCACCAGTTTTGCTGTCGTGGAACGCCACGAATCCTGCCTCGGCGTCAACACTTAGTCTCAGGAGCGGGGAATCCCACCGCAGATATTTGCCACATCGTGGGTATCACTATCAGAGAAGAAATTTCACCATTTTACAAAGTATAAAGTCTATGGCCTGGATTTTACAGCAACCCCGACCACCCCACCCCGTGGTGGGTTTTACCGTGGTGGAGGCAGCTCCCCATTGGCTGCTAGTGAAATCTTCCAGTCCCACCGAAGTTAATGGCCATTTGTGTCACTCGCCAGCTGTGCTGCTGGGGTACCCACCGAGGGGCACCGTCTTCGCCGGGACAAGAAGATCCCGCCAGTGGATAGGATTAGAAACTCCCACCCTATAAATTTAGCAGTGGGGAGTGGACAACCAAGTTAAATTTAAACATTCAAGGCCTCTCCATTCACCAATTGATTCCTTCACTCTCAAATTGATCAGCTAATGAATGAGCAGTTCCAGCATTGGGCCAATCCTACTGAAGATATTCACTCTGCAACCAGACTTTTTATTCTTCTAAAAACACCTTCTTCTGAACCAGGAGGAGCATCAGCATTGGAGCTACTCACCCGCCACCATGGACACAAGATAAAGGGAATGGTAATGACAGTATTGAAGACTAAAGCAGATGTCATTAGCAACATATAGCAGCAACAAGCCTGAAAGCAAGATAGCAGAATGTTTTAACACATTCATCTTTGAATGACATCTTCATTGTTTAATCTCTCCAGATCTCCAGCCTATCCCCGACCTTCTATTTTGTTCCACCCTCCCCCCGCCAAACCCCAATTTCCGCAGCATAAAACCCATCGCATGGTACCTCTGTTCGCCTCTGAAGAAGAGTCAGACTCAAAAAGTTAAACCTGTTTCTCACTCTACAGATGCTGCAAAAGCGAATGAGTTCTTCCAGCACTTTCTGTTTTTATATAAGCTGGTTCGAATCACTCCCCCCATTGTCTCACAACTCCTTTGAGGACCACTGCCAGTGAACCAGGTGGTCCAAAGTTGGTTCCTCCCCTGCGGTGAGTTTAACCTGTGGAGCTGCAAAGCACTGACAGCTCACCCCAAGTATGAAGATAAGGCGTGAGAAACCATTGTGTTGATCCTTCGAGCCTTTTCCTTGGCTGAAATTAGTCCCCTTCTTAAAGTGGCAACACCCTATTATGCAGCATCACCCTGCTCTCCAGCCCACATCTCCTGTATTAAAATTGCCAAGACACATAGTTTACTTGGAAAAACGGCCTTGATGTTAACTACCACTGACTGCCCATATATATACCGTCACCATTAATAAGGTATTGAATCATGATGTGCAATTGTATAACATTACTGCTGTGCCAGCAAGACCTAGCCTTGAGTTCACATGTGTAATGACGTTGAGACCCGATTGGCTGCTGACACTTGCCAAAATTCAACATCTCTTCTATTTATGCTTAACTGTTGGAGACAATCTTGTATTTTTTTGGAAATTGCATCAAGGGGTTTATCAGTAAACTCTGGAATATAGAGATTGCACTTGTCAAGATCGCTACAATTAAGAACATCTGTTAGGAATGCATTAATCCTCGTCAGCTGCCATGAATGAATTTTGCTGTGAAAATGTACAGACTGGAGAGATGTATTAATCTGGACACCCAGCCCCAGTCAGACCAGTACCACTTCTTGTGCAATAAGTTTGCAACGTCTCAAGGCCTTTGAGACTACAAAGAACACGTCCGTCATTATTCTTTTTAGAGGCAATTAACAAGGTCTCCGCCAATGGCTCAGCAAATTTATCCAATAAGACGCTAAGCTTTAAGACGTCAAGAGGAAAATTCGGTGGTCAAGGAGGGAGCAAAACTCTACCTCGGAAGAAACAAAAGACAATTAACTTCTTAAACCTTATTGCGGCGTTCCACTCAGTCAACAGTGTGAGTTGTGGCTCACTGAATTTTAAACAGCATTCCACTAGAAGTCTCCAGAGCATGAAAAAAAACCACGGGAGTTCCTGGAATTTCTGAATCCAGTGGTGAGCTTTTTTTCCCCACGTTTCGGTCTTAACATGTTGCTCACAGCAGCGAATCAAATGCACTTAGCTCGAACAAAGCTACCCACAAAGATCTAGCGAACTCTTGTGGCATGAATTTCTCCTTTCCTGATGTCTGTTTAAATCTGGTGCCAAGTCCAGGGGATAGCCAGGCATCCAGAAATAGTGATCGCAGCCAGCAGCATAAGCAGCCAATCACATTGAAGCATTCTCACAGGCAGAAAACCAGGAAGTGAAAACAACTAAATACCTTAATCATTTATTCTGCTATGTTAAGTTAAAAAATTAAAAAATTGGATTAAAGGTAGAAGCTAAAATATTACTTTTTAAAAACCTTTAAAAGTTATGTGGAATTTTGATCACAATGAAGAAACATCACACTCCATAAATATAAAATTAGCTTTCCAGGGCCAGCGAGGGTGCTTAGCATGATTCTGAACTTAGCAAATTCTTAAAAGTCCAGTTACATTTCATGTAGGTTTTTCATGGGTTTTACAGTGAAACTAAGACCAAAGATTTCTGTCCGTTCCTGCCAGTGGAATCTTCTTGTCCTGCCAACAATGACCCCTTAATGAATACTTTGTATCAGTATTCACCAGGGAGAAGGACATGACGGATGTTGAGGTCAGGGATAGGTGTGTGAGCTCTCTTGAGAACGTCAATATATCAAAGGAGGATGTATTGAGTATCTTAAATTGCATTAAGGTAGACAAGTCCCCGGGTCCGGATGGCATCTATCCCAGGTTACTGCGGGGGGGGCAAGGGGAGCAATAGCTGGGGCCTTAACAGATATCTTCACATCCTCTTTGACCACAGGTGAGGTTCCAGAGGACTGGAGAATAGCAGGGACAATCCAGCCAATTATAGGCCGGTGAGCCTGATATTAGTGGTGGGGAAGCTTTTGGAAAAGATACTGATGGACTGGAGGAATGCACATTTGGAGGAAAATGGACTAGTTAGTGACAGGCAGCATGAGTTTGTACGGGTAAGGTCATGTCTCACCAACTTTTATTTTGTTCATTACACAAAAGTTTATTAACTTCTTATTTCTTCTTTAACTCTTTGTTACATTTTTTCTTTAAATCTGTTATTAGTACAGTAAATCATAACCATGCCTATTTCTTCCATTGGCTTCCATCTCCCCAATTCTTTTTTTAAGAAATATTTTTATTCTCCTTTTTCACATTTTCATCAACATTTACAACAAATAATTAACAATAACAACAAATACAATGGCAATCCTCTAGCCAACAATCCACTCATCCCACCCACCCTCAAACAGCTCCCCACATTTTGAATACAGAACGCCAATGAAAATGAATCATCATTAATTTATACATTTAAACATCCCCCCCTCCCAACCCCCCCTAATGTTCGATGTCATCCAATTCATGAATATGCATGGTGAACAAGGCCCATGAGTTGTAGAACCCTTCCATCCTCCCCCTCAACTCAAGCTTTACTTTCTCGAGCGTTAAGAACTCCAGCAGTTCCCCCCACCACGCTGAGGCACAGGGGGGAGAAGCCGATCTCCACCCCAACACAATCCGCCTTCGGGCAATTAGCGAGGCGAAGGCTAATGTCTCAACAACTTGATTGAGTTTTATGAAGAGGTGACAAAGAAAATTGATGAAGGAAGGGTTGTGGATGTAGTTTATATGGACTTTAGTAAGGCATTTGACAGGGTCCCACATGGCAGACTGGTACAAAAACTAAAATCACATGGGTTTTGGGGTGGGCTGGCTTGATGGATACAGAACTGGCTTGGTTATAGAAGACAGGGTAGCGGTGGAAGGGTGTTTCTCTGAATGGAGATCTGTAGCTAGTGGTGTTCCACAGGGATCAGTGCTGGGACCTCTGTTGTTTGCAATATGTATAAATGATCTGGAGGAAAATGTGAATTGGCTGATTAGTAAGTTTGCAGATGAGACGAAGATTGGCGGAGTTGCTGATAGTGCCGTGGATTGTCAGAGGATATAACAGGTTATAGATAGATTGGAGACTTGGCAACAAATATGACAGGTGGAGTTTAATCCGAACAAATGTGAGGTGATGCATTTTGGAGGATTAAATCTAGGTATGAATTATATTGTAAATGGCAGGACCCTTAGGAACATTAACATACAGAGGGATCTGGGTGTGCAGGCCCACAGTTCCTTAAATGTGGCAACACAGGTGGCCAAGGTGATTAAGAAGGCAGATGGCATGCTTGCATTCATCATTCGGGGCATTGAGTACAGGAGTTGAGAAATCATGTTGCAGCTGTATAAAACCTTGGTTGGGCCGCATTTGGAGTATTGCGTGCAGTTCTGGTCACCGCATTGTCAGAAGGATGTGGAAGCTTTGGAGAGAGTGCAAAGAAGGTTCACCAGGATGTTGCCTGGTCTCGAGGGTGTTAGCTATGAGGAGAGGTTGTATAGACTAGGATTTCTTTCACTGGAAAGACGGAGGCTGAGGGGAGACCTGATAGAGGTCTACAAAATTATGAGAGGCATAGACAGGGTGGATAGTCAGAGGCTTTTTCCATGGTTGGAAGTGTCAATTACGAGGGGGGCACAGGTTCAAGGTGAGAGAGGGAAAGTTTAGGGGAGATGTGCAGGGTACGTTTTTCACGCAGAGAGTGGTGGGTGCCTGGAATGCACTGCCAGAGGATGTGGAGGAAGCAGGCACATTAGCAACATACAAGAGGCATCTGGATGGGTACATGACTAAGGAGAAAATAGAGGGATACGGACCGAGTAAGGGCAGAAGGTTATTTTTTTAGTTAGGGCATCATGATCGGCTCAGGTTTGCAAGGCTGAAGGGCCTGTCCCTGTGCTGTACTTTTCTTTGTTCTTTTGATCCCCGCCATGGGTTCCCTGGCAGCAGAGAGTGTGAACAACGGGAAACCCCATCGGCAACAGCAGGACCGGGAGATCCCTCCACTAGCCAATGGGGGGCTGCCTCTGCCACGCCAATGTGGTGGGTATGTAAAATCCCACTCTAACAGCGTAAAAATGGACGTTTTCTTCAATTCACTGATTGCATATGTATTTCACTCGGGGAAACTTTGAGAGTACATCCTCCAGAGAAACATGGAGGGTTGCATTTTTAGCCCCTGCTGCGTAACCAATTAACCTTATTAAAGGCCAATTAAGGTCCATTAATGGAGGCAAGCTGGGATTTTCCATTCACACTCCAGATTCCTGGAGATGGCAAGGAGGGGGGAGGACAGTTTAGCTGCCTGGTGACAGACTGAGGGAGCCAGCGTTCTGAGCAGGCTTAGGGTCCTCGCATGCCTGCGTGTGGCAGTAATTGCAGCCCACCCTGCAGAGGGATCCTCCTCCCCGCCCCCACACCAACTCAGTATGGTCTGGAGCACCCTCTCCTTTACCTTCCATGGCGTCATCTGCTGCTTTCAAGCTGAAAGGCTTCTGATTGGCCCTCCAGCTTAAGAGTCCACCCACCACCCTTAATTAGATGGCAATAGACAGGCAAAGGCCATGACATCGGCCCCCTTTCCCTCCAGCAGCCCCAGCTCCTCCAAAACCCCAAAGATCGCCACCATAGGATCCAGCATAACCTCGGCCCCCACTATCCTGGATAACGTCCCGAACACCTCCTCTCAAAAACTCTTCAACTTCTCACAGCCCCAGAACACGAGAGCATGATTCGCTGTCCCCTCCCGTCCCAACCCCCACACATCTCACACCCATCTGTTACCCCCTGGAAGAGCCCCCTCATCCCAGCCCGAGTCATGTGTACCCTGTGCGCCACTTTGAACTCAATCAGGAGGTTGAGTAACTGAATGAATATTAACAGCCTTGCCTGACCCACATTCACGGTGGCACTAAGACTAAATTACTCCAAAAGGAATATAATACTCTCCTCTGACTCCTGTGTAGTACTATAATAAGATTAACACACTTCTACTCAGAGCAGTACTTTTGTGTAATAAAGACTCAACAAACCGGGCAGCATCTGTGGAGAGAGAAAATAGGACTAATAGTTCAGGTCACGGTTTTTCTGGTCCTCAATGAAGAAACCTAATGCTCCATAAATATAAAATTAGAGTTTCAGAGTCGGTGAGGGTGTTTAGCGTAATTCCGAATTAGGCACGCTGTTAAACATCCAGTTACATCACATTCTGAGGCACCCAACTAATGAATTAACTAATTAGCTCGGAACGATTATGAAGCGTTATTTTCAAATTATAAATTTCCTTGTTCACATGACTCCGTGTAACGTCATATATATGTCATGTGGAACTCAGTTGAGGTTTTGCAGTTAATGCACCTGAGAGTCAGTCTAACGGTAACATACTCATCTGCCATAACTGACTGCCATTTAATGAACCTGTAATTTACTCAATTAGCAACAGGTCCAGCAAAACTGGTAGCACAGTGGTTAGCACTGTTGCTTCGCAGCACCAGGGACCCGAGTTCGATTCCCGGTTTGGGTCACTGTGCGGAGTCTGCACGTTCTCCCCGTGTCTGCGTGGGTTTCCTCCGGGTGCTCCGGTTTCCTGGCGACGAGGGGATTTTCACAGGAACTTCATTGCAGTGTTAGTGTAAGCCTACTTGTAAAGATTATTATTATTAAAACGAACAGAATCAGCTGTCAAGAAGACAAACCTCACACGTGGGCCTCCTTTGCAAGCACCAGCAGCCCAATCTCTCTCAATCACCTCACTCTGAAGAAATATGAATAGGACGCACCCAATCAGACTGAATGCTGAAATGACATGTGAGGCATGTAAGCACCAGTGAAACATTTTGCAGACACCAAGAGAAGGAACTTACACACCTGTGCCCCAGCAAAACCTTCAAGTAAATTTTGTTCAATGCATAGCCGAACTGAGGGCTCTAAAACATCATCATTACCGGAGAAAATACCTTCTGCTGTCTCACGTTTCGAGGTATTATATTCCCTCGGAAATATGCAATCATGTCCAGTCAGTTCTGGATGCTCTGATTAAAGAGTACTATCATCAATAATGCAGACCATACAGACAGTGAGGTGTTGTGTGGGAGAGGAAACTGACATTTCTCAGCAGTTACCATAAGAGATAATGGAGATTCAACCTCCCGTTCACCAATGCTGACAAGGGATAGAGTCCATCCATACAGGAACATTAAAATAGCCTTCAGCGGCCCTGTAGCAATAGGAAGAATTCACGTTTTGGTGATATACACTGTAGAAAGCAAACTGTTCATTGTAACACACCATGCACTGATAGCACAGCATGCAAATTATAACCCAAACATATAATTCTATCTTCACACTCAATTTCCTTGATCTCGTCAGCTTATGCTTATTAACGCAAATGTGTTGGGTTTGATTTAATTATTCGAGGGACTTAGTTTAATTTAATTATATGAGGCACTATCAGTAAGTAAAAACAGCTGGGTCTTTGCATTAAACCTTTTCACCTCTGCAGCTGACAAACATCAGATGCATCATCTTTCTGAACACACTCTTTAATATTTGTCATCTGCCCTTAATCCCGAGTTTTGAATAAAGAATGCTTCTGGACAGAAATAGCGATTATTGGTTACACAACCGTTTTATATTCCAACAAACGATCAGGTTTGGACTGGTATGACGTGGATTGATCAATGATGAAACAAAATTATCAAGTGAATGGCCGACAATGACCCAACATTGACCAGACTGAGAGTTCCGTCATCACGCCAGTTTACACCAAGTGGTTTGCAAATTGAGTTTATTTTGGTATCTTTTCTCCTTGTGTGAGAAACCCGTTTTCGCCGTCAGTGAGAACGGCCACGCGGATGGAAAATCGGGAGAGAATCGGGAAACGCGATTCCTGATTTTTCCCACCCCTCACTGGTGACTTCACGAGGCCCACAAAGTCGCGGCCGATGGCTGGGCGGAGAATCCAGTTTGACACCGTAATCGGACAGGCGCCAGTTCACCGATTCTCCGGGAACCGAAAGTCGGCGTCACCAGGGAGTACGCCGCGCCGCCGGGGGCCATTTCCAGATGCCCGCTCAGCAATCTTCCGCCCCCGACCGGCCCGAGTTCCCGACAGCGTGGAACTAACGGGTTGTTACCGGTCGGGATGCTCGTGTGGAGGCTGCGGACTCAGTCCGCGGCCGCCCTGGTCCAGGGCAGGCGGATCGGAGGCCAGGGGGGGCCTTATAGGCAGCCGGAGAATTAATGTGCGGAGTTTGAGGGTCAGACGCGCGGCCGATAGGGGGTCTTCTTTGTGGGTCTACCTCCGCTGTCCGAGTCCGCCATGGAGCACGGCACGGCCGCTGGAGACCACCTGACTCGGAGGTGTGTGGTCCCGTATCTGCAGCAAAAACTGTGAGATTCCTTCCAAGTCCCTGTTAGCCGCCTGCAGGGCTGTGAATTCATTTCACGTTTTTGCAGGATTTTCAGGAGTAAAACTCCACCAATTTGACGATGGCGTGGATACATAGTCTCAATAATGGAGAAACCAGCCCCTCATTTTAATTGATTTGATTACATTTAAATGTCATGACCAAGCCGCCGGCCACATGATCCCACCTCACTGAATATTCAAACCTCATGACGAGACGTCACGTTGGTGAGGTTTACAACAGCTTTTGGAAAACCAGATTCCGTGGAGGGTAAGTATAGTCCCCAAAGGGGGAGGGACAACACTGCCCCCCGCACTGCCCCATCACAGGTTGGCACTGCCAGGTTGGCACATGCCAGGCTGGCAGTGCCACCCTGTGACAAGGGGCAGTGACAGGGGGCAGTGGCAGGGATGGGCTCTCGTGAGATTCCCCTTGGGTGGGGAGGGGGTGGACTTCCAGTTATGTGTGGTGGTGGAGGAGAGTGGGCAGTGAGGGGGGAACTTGCAGGCAGGGGAGTGGGGATTGGGAAGCAGCCACTGATTCTTCCACGGTGATGGGGAGAGTCCCTGATGATTGTTGGGGTGGGGGTGCAGGAGTCCCCGATGGTTGTTTGGGGCGAGGGAAGCAGAGCCCCGATACCTCTGTGGTTGGGGGGTGGGGGCTCCCGATGGTTCTCTCGGTGTGGGGGGAGGGGAGTTCCACTTCAGTGTTGATCGGGGTGCCCGTTGCAGATGGCGTCCCCATCCCTGTGGAGCCGGGTGCCAGCTCCATCTGGGCCCTCCCCGCCAGAGTGACAGCATTAACCAAGCCCAATCTTTTTTTTCTCAGCGAGGCCCAAGGTCTGGAGAGAAAACTGGTCCGTGCAGCTGGAGAGCTACATGCCGGTTTTCAGCCGGAGTCTGACACTTTGGAAAAACTGTGGAAAAATTGTGTCCTGCATTTGCGTCGGTGCTTGATGGCATTCACCTGTACCACTGTGGGGCATTGGCGGGGGTTGCGGGGGAGGGTGTGTGTGGGGGTCAAGATCCCTTCTCACTTGCCTGGAGCATCTACAGTGTGTTCCTGAGACCCTCACACAAAATCTGGCCTGTGAGATTGTTGAGGTCAGGACAAGGTTCTCCCATCATCCCTCATGCACTAGTGCCCAATATTCGTAACTGGGGGAAATCTGAGGCAGGGGACCAGGAATTGCCTCTCTCCCCTCATTATAATGACAGCACCGGTCATCTTGTCCACTTACCGCATTCAAGTGGGGAAAATCTGGGGTAGGACAATGCAGCCGGAGGCGTAATGCGATGGGCCTCTGCTCTTTTTTGCCTTTTCACCGTAACTGGGGGCAAGGCGGCGGCGTCAGCTCTCAAGATAGAAGGAAGGGGAAAAATCTACCCCACAAATTATTTTCATTCTTTTTGGCCGCCATGTATCCCCCCTCAACATTCTCAAACTTGGGGCGACCTCAGTCAGTCTTAGCCCTTCGATGGGTGAATTCACTGGGGGAAGCTGAACTTCTCTCTCTCTCTCTGTGCTCCAGTGTGCTAATGGAACAAAACGCTTTCAAGATGCCTTCCAAATGGAAAGTCAGGTTAAAAAAAAAAGTCATTGGACGGTCCACCTTTTGAACCTGGGTGCGGCCTGCGATGGTGTGGAAAGTGTCTTTGGCTTTTCACAGTCTGCATTCTTGTTTAATAAGGTTAACTCTGCGAGCCCTCCCCCCCACCCCCTCCCCCTCCCCCCACCACCGCCACCCCCCCTAATTTTATCCAGGATTCAACAATTCTGACCTTCTTTTGACTTCAGCCACAAAGATGTGGAAAGTTTTTTGCACTCCAACATAGCTAAGCCTCGTCCTGACCTCCTGAAAACCCTCCGCTCTCTGTTCCCACATCGCCACATTAAACCCATGCTACAATTTCCGTTTATTTTTTCAGGTGAGCAAACTTTGTATCATGTACCAGAATGTCAGTTGCTTTTAATTAGGCTTCTGAGATCCCGCTTTCATCTTGAACTCTTTCTGCGTCAGTCCGCTCGGTCCATTTTTAGTTGCAAAGGCAATGTATTTACACTCAGCTAATTTGGGGGAATGCTGAACAAAAGATAAAAGGCTAATTGCTGCAATTTGGGTTCTTCATTTGGCGATACAAAACCAGACATTTTGGTCCAAGGTGACCACATCAAAACATTGCCATGGTGACGACCAGTTAATTGAGCAAACTCATTTTGTTTTTTGGGGGGGCGGGGGGAGATACGAAAATGCAAATCGCATCCTCAAATTAACTATTCATTAAAATAGCCACTTCCAGTGCACTTGACACAATTTGCTTCTTATGACACTCCCTCTTTTATGTATGGCTTTGAATTATGAGGGAATATGCGGTTACAGGCCACGATCGAAACCAGTAGCGGAGATTTGTGTCAGAAACAACAACTTGCATTCCGATGGTGCCTTTAATGGAATGAAATGTTCCAAGGTACTTCACAGGGACTGTGAAAATTTGCCACTGAGCCACTGAAGGCAATATTAGGGCAGAGGGTCAAAACCTGTTCAAAGAAGTAGGCCCTAAAGAGGGAAAAGTGAGGTAGAGAGGTGGGAGGTTTAGGGAAGGAATTCCAGAACGTAGGCCCTGTCATGATATTCAGGTAAACATCATGGTGCAAACATACATACATACTGATGGACAGATCAACGGACCAATCAATACACACACTACACCACAGGCAATCACAGGCAAGAGCATACACACTATAAAACAGGGAACACGACACTCCCCGCTCATTCCAGCAAGAGACAGCTCAGGGCACAGCGCTCACAGCAAGCCACTCAGACACCACCATGTGCTGAGTGCCACTCCAAGATAGTGTTAGGGATAGGTCCACAGATTCAAGGGTAATGAACGAACCACAGTAACCAGTTTACCATTGTAAACATTATTAGTAATAAAACTGAGTTGTACCATCCGCAACCGTGATGGTTCGTCTGTGTAGCAGAGCACCGAACACAACAGGCCCTCGACGGCTGAAGTCTCGGCCGTTGGTGGTGGGACGACTAAGTTGGATGCTCGTGGAGCCAGATTGAGTATCCTTTATCCGCAAATCTGAAACCCAAGTGCATCTGGAAATTGTAGTTATTTTAACTTCGTCGACCTTCGGCACGGAAAGTCTAGTTATTTGTGTGCACTGCTTACCTTGTGAATTTTATGGTGAACCTGTCAAAAATAAACTTTTTCAGGTATTTATTATTCAGTGACACATCTGACTTTTTGTGGCGATTTTCCCTTTACGGGCAACACAGCAGAGTAAGGGTCACCTGGTCTGGGTGGTCAATCAGGATGTTAGATTGGGGAATCACCCCAGCAGCAGGAGTTCTTTTAGTCAACGGGCCTTCCGGAACTAGTTGCAGATATGTTGCTGCTCTTGTAGACACTCGTAAACAAATCCTTGTTGTTCACTAAAGAAGGCGTTGAAAGTGCCCCATTTCACTTTTCCAGCCATTTTGTTTACTTTAGACTATGGCTAGCCTAGGCTTAGGCTTTCGTGTTGTAGGATTATATGTGGTATCTGAAAACCAAAATGATTGGCGGCAAGGTGGCACAGTTAGCATTGTTGCTTCACAGCGCCAGGGACCTGGGTTCGATTCCCAGCTTGGGTCACTGTCTGTACGGACTCTGCATGATCTCCTCGTGTCTGCGTGGGTTTCCTCTGGGTGTTCTGGATTGCTCCCACTGCCTAAAGATGTGCAGGTTAGGTGAATTGGCTGTGCAAAATTGTCCTTTGTGTCCAAAAAGGTCAGGTGGGGTTACTGGGTTACAGGGATAGGGTGGAGATGTGGACTTGAGTAGGGTGCTCTTTCCAAGGGCCGGTGCAGTCTCGATGGGCCCCTTTCTGCACTGTGAATTCTATGATTCAATGATCTGAAATCCAAAATGTAATTGGCCCCGAGAGTTTTGCATGAAGGATACTCAGACTGTATCTTGGATGGCTGAGGGCTTGGAGGGGATTACAGAGAGTTAGGGAGGGGCAAAGTCATGAAGGGATTTGGAAAAGAGGATGGGAATTTTTTAATTGACCGAAGTCAATTTAAGTTAGCAAGCAGAAGGTTGATAGTGGAATTGGCATGCAGAAGAACACAGCTGCAGAGCCGTGAATGAACCCAAATGGCTAAAGAGAAGCTTGAATGTTTTTAATCTAGCCTAAATCTTCAGGTTGGATCGTACCTTTGCTGACAGCCGATAGCTTTAATGTAGAAGCAAAATTCTGAGGTGCTGGAAATCTGAAAGAAAGATAGAAAGGGCTGGGAACGTTCGGAAAGTCTGTTAGCATCTGTGGAGAGAAAAAGAAAGTTAATGGGTGTGATTCAGCCAGAAAAGAATTATATCCGGTTTCGGGTGCGATTAGTGGGGTGTTTCTCGAGGGCTGCTGTGCCGAGGAACACCCTGTTATTCAACGGTACTTTGCCGTGTTTTTGGCTTTGGAGAGTTTCTCTCCGCCGAGGCCGCATTTGAGTCATTTCCTGCTGGCAAACCCAGCAGGAAAGGCTCCTTGCAAATCGGGGCGTCATTTTGTCTGGCTGCCCCAATTCCACCCCCCCCCCCAATTTTCAGCCCCCCCCCCCCCCCCGTTTTTTGCCCCCCCCCCCCACTTCCCCCCAACCTCAGTAAGGCCCCCGAGAACACCCACTGAGCCCCTCTCTGCCTGGTAGGGACCCCGCACCGTCCCAGACCTGATTCTCAGCAGTGCCAACCTGGCACCCAGGCACCTTGACACTTCCAATCTGATCCCCTATCAGTGCCCTGTCAACCTGGGAATGCCAAGGTGTTCGGGCACCAGAAGGAGTGCCAGGATGCCACCTGTCCTGTCCCCCAGAGGACTCTAATGGCCTGGGAGCTACCCCCCCCCCCGCCCCAGGTTCCATTCTAACTGGTCCACATTTGTGGAAACCAGTACTAAATAGCGTCCCAGCGGTTAGGTCCCGGGCACTGGGAGAATCCACGAACGATATGAAAATGATCCATTCGGAGATTTGGACCACGCCCTCTCGTGAGGTTCAATAGCCCCATCCTGACACCCAAGTCGGGCCCGAACCGCGCCCAAAACATTTCAGGTCGATGAGCTTCCGTCAGTTTTCAGTTTTACCCTCTCCACAGAAGCTGCCGGAACTGTTGAGACTTTTCTGTTGTTTTTTTTTTAATGTGTTCAGTTTCAGCTGTTCATCAAATATTGTTGCTGCACCAACTATGGATAACGGTGTCTGAAAAGATTATCATCCAAATAGACACATTGTACTAACAATCTATTGATAGGAAAATGAATGCAGTTGAATCAGTGGCATAAATCTTACCAAATGTTTCCACCTTCCAAACTGATATGCTGCAATTGGAAGCATACATGGTCAAACCAGAAGCAGCTGGAAGACTAACACATTCTCATTGTTCTTAGGTGTGAATTCGGATGTTTGAAGAACTTCTGGACCCTGAAGCCTGACAACAATGAGCTCCTGCCCCTTGACCATTGCTGTTTTTCTTGGTCCCTAGTTCTGCTTTCAGGGGCTCACAGGGTGTAACTTGGTGTTTTGTGTATTCGTCTTGCATTCGAAAATCCAAAAGAGGAGTAGATGTTCATGGAGCTGCTTATGTTGAGCTCTGCGCACCAACTCCCACTGGAGGGCGCAGAGAGGGCTGGCTGCCAGGTTTCAGCCTGGCACATGGACGGAGGGAGAGAGAGCACACAGTTTTATTGAAAGCGACACAGGGGGCTCTGTTGGAGGATGCTCAGAGGGGGGAGATGGCACTGCAGGGATGAATCGGTCCCCTTAATTGTCCCTCCCGTCCATCTCCGCTGCAGCCTGGCCTCATTGTCTCCTCTCACCTCTTCTTCTGGTCAAGGGGGACCCCTAATAAGATCCTCCCTTCTCCTGTTGACACCTACAAGATTCCCAATAAGGTTGAGTATCACAGCTCTCACCCTTTTTATCTAAAGTACTTGGGGAATTTCTGAGTTAAATGTTGACAGACCATTGGTGACGTCTTGACAAAGTGCCGCACAACTTCTCCTGATGTGCTTCAAACGTTATCTTCAAACCTCCCATAGCAAGTAAATAGGATCCATTTATCCTGACTCCCTGGCAGGAATCTCCAGTCCCGTCAAAGTCAACTGGGATGTAATTGCTCACTGTCACTGCGCAAGGATACTTGCCAAGGCCAGGCCGGAACATCCTGGTGTCTTATTCCCATTAGTTAACTAATCCTTTATCTGTGCTAATATATCACCCCCAACACCACGAGTTCTTATCTGATACGGTGATCTTTTATGTGCCTTTTTGAAATCCAAATACATTACATCCACTGGTTTCCCTATATCCATCCTGCTTATTACATTCTCAAAGAACTGTAATACATTTGTCAAGCATCACCTCCCTTTCACTAAACCATGTTGATTCTACCTGATTCTATTATGAATTTCTTAATGCCCTTTTCTACCTCCTTGATAATGGATTCCAGCATTTCCTCAATGACAGCTGTTAGACAAACTGGCCCATAGTTTCCTGCTTTTTGTCTCCCGCCTTTCCTGAATAGTGGTGTTGCATTTGTAACAGTGGTAGAGATGGAGGATGAGGTGGAGGCAGGAAGGATGTATCCACAAATTCCTTTAATTGGGCTGTTTGTCAGAGAGCAGATTATTGGACTCAATGGTACAATATAGATTCATCATTGCCACATCCATCTCAGACACTCCATCACAGTGCTCTTCGGCCAACATCCACCGTGAAAAGCCATTACAAAACCTCTCCAGAGCATCCTTATCCCGCAACACATGCAATTGCTGAAGGTGTACCCATAGTGATGTTTGAGAGGTGTTTCCAGGATTTTGACCCAGCAACAGTGAAGGAAAGATATATATTTTCAAGTAAGGGTAGTGTGTGACTTGGTGGGGAACTTGCAAGTGGTGGAGACCAATTTGTTTGCTGTCCTTGTTCTTCTAGATGGTAAAGATTATGGTTTTGGAAGGTGCTGCCAAAGAAAGCTTGTTAAGTTATTACAATGCATCTAAGGTACACTGTAATGGAATCTGTGATCAAAGCTTGCATTTCTTTAGACAGATTCTAACATAAAAGGGAAACTGAAAAGCGAAAGTGAGGAAGGAAACAGAAAGGAAACTGACCGTCCCCCTAAGTTGCTTAGGAAACAGACTGAAACTGAAATTGGAAACTAAAACTTCTGATTGAAACTATACAAAAGTAGACAGAGCCATCAGAGCTTTATTGATTATGAATCCTATGGTGCAGTACAGGCAGGCCAAAGATGACAGAGGCTAGGTCCAGAAGCTGAGAAAAAGCAAAGCGATAGTTGCTGCAGCTGTTTCTGTGACCTGAAGAAAACACTGGGGATCTGGACCATCCAGGCATTACAAACAGAGTTGAAGAGGTTGTGCAGATGTGTACCATTTCTGTTGTCCAGGGATTAAGTTCAATCTTATAAGAAGAGGAGCTGAAATTCTTTCTGAGGAAGACAAAGTTCTGAAGAGCTTTGCGACTGACATTGAAGACCTATATTTAGACCTATATGCTGAATGCACAGCCAAACCATTTACTAAGATCTCTCTTAATTATATCTGCCATTTAACGTGGATTCGACTATAATTGGCTGTAATTTGTCTGGTAATTCATATTTGACTTATGTTGATTCTGGATTTTAGAGTATAGTTACATTTAGTGTTTGCTTTGTTTGACTATTGTATAGTTAAAAAAAAAATTTAAACCATGAAACTTTGTAGCTTCATTCTTTCAGTAAATAAATGAGATTTTGGATGTTTTCTTTTTTTCAAATTACTGGCCTCGACTGGGATCATGACACATTACTGCCATTTGGGGGGGGTCAGTGGTGAAAGGAGTAATGGTGTAAGGTGGAGGATGGGGTGCCCGTCACGTAGCTGCTTTGTCCTGGATGGTGTTAAGCTTCCCTCATCCAGGCAAATGGGGAGCATTATATCAGGCTGCCTTGAAGGTGGTAGGCAGACTTTGGGTAGTCAGGAGGTGAGTTACTCATTGCATCCGCAATATTTTCTTTTATTTTCCCAATCTCCGACCTGCGCTTGTAATAACTGTATATATGTAGTTGGACCAGTTAGATTTCTAGCCAAGTGGAATATGATGGTGGCTGATTCAATGATGAGTGTCAAGCAAAGCTGTTTAGATGCTCCTTCGTTGAAGATGGTCATTGCCTGGGACTGATGGGGCATTAATGTTCTTTGTACATTTTGTCCAATTTTGTTTGACAATGTTCCTGTGAAGAACCTTGGACTAATTTATCAAGCTGGAGGAATTGCACATACACAAGTTGTTGGTATTGTTCATTGTGCTGCGATTGAGAAAATGATTCTAGCACACCCCAATTAACGTTTACCTGGACAGGAGGTGACATACGCCATCCGTTGCTGAGAATGCTACATTGAAGGATGTACCTTTACCCTTGGAGTCAAATCCACTAAATGAAGATTTAACCTTACTCATGTCACTAATGATGCTGGGAAGCCTCGTAGTTCTATGACTTTTTGAATTTGCCTTCTCAGCCTTCAGTGTTCAGTGCTCTTAGTCACTTCCAGTTCATGTCCACTCAACAGAAAGGCAGATTTAACTTTAAGATGGTCGGCCAACCAATGGTATGACTCATTCCAGCTGTGGCTCACTCTGGATTGGATTGGATTTGTTTATTGTCACGTGTACTGCGGTACAGTGAAAAGTATTTTTCTGCGTGCAGCTCAAACAGATCATTTAGTACATGAAAAGAAAATACATAATAGGGCAACACAAGGTGCACAGCTAGACACTGGCATTGGGTGAAGCATACAGGAGTGAAGTTTTAATCAGATCAGTCCATAAGAGGGTCATTTAGAAGTCTGGGAACAGCGGGGAAGAAGCTGTTTTTGAATCTGTTCATGCATGTTCTCAGCCTTTTGTATCTCCTGCTCAATAGAAGTTGTAAGAGTGAGTAAGCCAGGTGGGAGGAGTCTTTGATTACGCTGCCCGCTTTCCCAAGACAGTGGGAGGTGTAGACAGAGTCAATGGAATGGATGCGGGTTTGTGTGATGGACTGGGCGGTGCTCACGACTCCCTGTAGTTTCTTACGGTCTTGGGCCGAGCAGTTGCCATACCAGGCTGTGAAGCAGCCAGATAGGATGCTTTTTATGGTGCACTTGTAAAAGTTGATAAGAGTCAATGTGGACATGCCGAATTTCCTGAGTTTCCTGAGGAAGGATAGGTGCTGTTGTGCTTTCTTATTGGTAGCGCCGACGTGGGTGGACCAGGGCAGATTTTTTGTGATGTACACACCTAGGAATTGGAAGCTGTCATCCATCTCCACCTCTGCACCACTGATGCAGACAGGGGTGCGTACGATACTTTGCTTCCTGAAGTCATTGACCAGCTCTTTAGTTTTGCTGGCATTGAGGGAGAGATTGCTGTCCTTACACCTGGAGGCTGTGGGTTGACGTCTCACTCCAGAGAGGTGAGCACACAAATCTAGGCTGGCAATCCAATGTTACTTGCATTCTGATTGTTACGTTAAACTGAGGTCCTATCTGACCTCTCAAGTAAATGTAAAATATTGCGTGGCACCAGATTGAAGAAGAAGGGAAATTATTCCTGGTGTGGACCAACCTCTATCCCTCGACCAACATGACATAAAACAGACTATGTGGCCACATATTCGTGTGAGCCTGCCATGTATAAATTGGCTGCCATGTTTCCTGCATTACGACAGGATCAATGCATTAAAAGTGTTCATTGGTTGTAAAGTGCTTTGGGATGTCCTGGGGCTCTGAAAGGGGCTGTAAAAATATAAGCCTTTCCTTTCTTTTGAGTGAGAAGGCAGGAGCCATTTAAAAAGCCTGGCCCCAATTAAATAGGAAAGGCAAACTGCGGTGAATGGGCATGTGGGTGCAGCCCACTGGATAGACTAGTGGCTATCAGACAGCCATGTGCTAACCTAGCCTGCAGTAAGCCAGAGTGAGAGGCTGTGATCATGAACCCAGTTTATCCACCTGACACCTGTCATGTACTGCATTTCTCAGCTTCATCTTACTTTCTCTATTTATTGCCATCCGGGGAGCTCTGTATTTGTTTGCCACAAGTGGGAATATACCT
This sequence comes from Scyliorhinus torazame, assembly GCF_047496885.1. Classification (NCBI taxonomy): domain Eukaryota; kingdom Metazoa; phylum Chordata; class Chondrichthyes; order Carcharhiniformes; family Scyliorhinidae; genus Scyliorhinus; species Scyliorhinus torazame. The sequence goes on from NC_092712.1 coordinate 302,110,505, forward strand.
AGACTACGCCCAAATGATGTTTTCTTTAAAGGGAGACCATTGTTCAATTACAGTTTTTCCTGTGAATGTTTGATTTCAATTTATCTGGGTCATTGCTGTTCTCACACCATTGAAGTCCTCCACCGCCCGTCACCCCCATTCATTATCCTCATCCTTGTCCTTTTCTATAGACATCCTAAAACTTACGATACAATGATCACTCTCCCCTAAATGTTCCCCCACTGACGCTAGATCCTCGTTCCAAAGAATCAGAGACAACATTGCCTCATTTCTCATTGGATTGTAAATCTTTTGGTTAGACTGGAACTGATTTTACAATACCTCCATAATTGTTTCATTGACTTAAAGCAGTAAACCGTTCGATGCTTCCATACAGATAAACAGTCGAAGGACTGTGTACAAAAACTGCAACAGAGAAATGGGCTCCCTTTAAAGAAGAGATAGGATAGGTGCAGTCAAGGTACATTCCCACAAGGGGGAAACGCAGGGGAAACAACCGCAGAGTACCCCAGATGACAAAAGACATGGGGCGAGATTCTCCGACCCCCCACCGGGTCGGAGAATCGCTGGGGGCTGGCGTGAATCCTGCCCCCATCGGTTGCCGAAGTCTCCGGCACCCGAGATTCGGCGGGGGCGGTGATCGCACCGCGCCGGTTGGCGGGCCCCCCCGCGCGATTCTCCGGCCCGTATGGGCCGAAGTCCCGCCGCTAAAATGCCTGTCCCGCCGGCGTAAATTAAACCACCTACCTTACCGGCGGGACAAGGCTGCGCGGGTGGGCTCCGGGGTCTTGGGGGGGCGCGGGGCGATCTGGCCCCGGGGGGTGCCCCCACCGTAGCCTGGCCCGCGATCGGGGCCCACCAATCCGCAGGCGGGCCTGTGCCGTGGGGGCACTCTTTCCCTTCCGTCTCCGCCATGGTCTCCACCATGGCGGAGGCAGAAGATACTCCCTCCACTGCGCATGCGTGGGAAGCTGTCAGCGGCCGCTGACGCTCCCGCGCATGCGCCGCCCGGAGATGTCATTTCCGCGCCAGCTGGCGGGGCACCAAAGGCCTTTTCCGCCAGCTGGCGGGGCGGAAATTCGTCCGGCGCCGACCTAGCCCCTCAATGTTGGGGCTCGGCCCCCCAAGATGCGGAGCATTCCGCACCTTTGGGGCGGCGCAATGCCCGTTTGATTTGCGCCGTTTTGGGCGCCAGTCGGCGGACATCGCGCCGTTACCGGAGAATTTCGCCCATGGAAAGTAATGGCAAAGCTGAAAAGGGCTCCATCTGACAGACAACGGGTAAATAATACAATTGAGAATCAGTTTCAAAGGAGAAAGCTCAGAGGGCAATTGAAAAAAAAACAAATCAGTGAAGCAAAGAGAGGGTATGAGAAGAGGTCGGCAGCTAACATAAAAGGGAATTCAAAAGTATTCTACAGGCATATAAATAGTTTAAAGGCAATAAAAGGAAAAATGGGATTGAACAAGGACCTAAAAGGGGAATTACACATGAATGAAAATCACTTATTGTCACAAATAGGCTTCAAATGAAGTTACTGTGAAAAGCCCCTAGTCGCCACATTCCGGCGCCTGTTCGGGGAGGCTGGTACGGGTACATGGAGACACGGGCATGACAGATTTAATAAATTTGTCCTTTGCATCAGCTTTTACTATGTCACGGTGAAAGAGGTGGTAGTTTGAGACACTTGATAGGTTTAACATTGAAAAGGAAGAGGTATTAGATAGACTGGCTATACTTAAAAGTTGATCATTCACCAGGACCAGATGAGAATCATCCAACGGTGCTGAAGGAGGTGAGGGGTGACGGTGGATATTGTGGAGACACTGGCCATAATTTTTACAATCCTCCTTAGACACTGGGTTAATGCCACCACAGGACTGGAGAATTATAAACGTGTTCGAAAAAGGGTATCAGGAGAATCCCAGCATCTTCAGGGCAGTCAGTTTTACCTCAGTGATGGGGAAAGTTTCATAACCGATAATTGAGGACACCTGGGAAAATGCAAGTAAATTAAGGAAAGCAAGCACAGGGTTGTTAACGTCAAATCCTGTATAGCCAACTTGCTGAAGTTTTTTGATGAGGTAACAAAGAGGGCTGCTAATGTGGTGTACATGGACTTCCAAAAGATATTTGATAAAGTGCCGCCCAAAAGACATGTGAGCAAAGTTATAGCTCGTGCAATAAAAGAGACAGGAACAACATGGATACGAAATTGGCTCAATGACAGGAAACCGAGTTGTGGTAAATGGCTTTGCTTTTCAGGCTGGAGGAAGGTTCATAGTGGAGCTCTCCAACGCTTGGTGTTAGGGCCCCTGTTCTTCTTGTGCCCATGACACAGCTGTGGGCGACATGAAAATTGGGAGTACTGCGAACTGTGAGGGGGCGGTTATGTTAATATTCACAAGTTCACAGACAGGTTGGTGAAATGGGCGGACAAATAGCAGCTGATATTTAATGCAGATTTGTGTGAAGCGATTCATTGCGGTCAGGAAATCGAGGAAAGGCAATACAAAATAAAGGGTACAATATAAGGGGCTCAATTCAAAAGGTGTAGAGGAACTTGAAGGTGGCTGGGCAAGAAGGTGGTTAATAAAGGATACATGATGTCCATGGGGCATAGAGACGAAAAGCAAAGAAGTTGTGCTGAACTTTTATAAAATATGGCTTCAGCTGGAGGATTATGCCCTGTTCTAGGCACCACACATTCGGAATAATGTGTAGATATTCAGGAGGGTGCAGAAGAGATTCACCAGAATGGTTCCAGGGATGAGGGACTTCAGTTATGTGGAAAGATTGGAGAAGTTGAAACCGTTCCTCTAGGAGAAGTGGAAGCTGAGAGGAGGTTTGATTGAGGTGTTCAAAATCCAGAGGAGCCTGGATAGGGACAAACTGTTCCCATTGGGGGGAGGATTGAGAACCAAAGGGCACTGATCTAACGTGATTGGCAAAAGCCTCCATGGCAACGTAAGGAAAAGCCTCTTTGCGAGGCAATGACTAGGATCTGGAGTATGGGGCAGGCAGATTCAATCGTGGCTTTCAAAAGAGAATTATCTAAAGAGGAAAACTTTGGAGGGCTACAGGGAAAAGATATGGGGGTGGCACGCGGTTCGTTGCTCTTGGAGAGAGTCAACACAGACACGATGAGCAGAATGGTTTCCTTCTGTGCTGTAACCACTCAATGATTCAATGATTCAAAACAGCGTTTTCACAGAATGGACTTGTTTCGGCTTCACAACTTGCTTCCTGTCGACTTCTATATACGTTACACTTCAGAGAAACACTAAGAAATTCATGGAAAATCACTTCAGCCCTTAACAGGAGTGCTCTGTACTCAGCATCTCCGCACAGTCCATATGGCTAAAAGCCAAGCTGCTTTTTTTTTTCCAAGTCACAGATATAATGGCCTGACTTTGAGAAGTGCTGTGCCAAACCGGTGCCAAATTAACCAGGTGGATAAGAGCTGCAGTGAAAATCTAAACACTGAGCCTCCTGAATACGGTTCATATAATAGAAAGGAACAAATTCCACAGAATTCTCCAAAGGCTGTATGACCTTTGAGAACTTTCATGATAGGCTCCCCCAGTATTTCATATCATTGTGGTGAAAAGTGTGGTGTTGGCGGGGAAAACAAATAGCAAAAAAATACGTTTCAAGCAACAAACCCCAACGCAAAGAGAAAACGACATTCTGAACAAGATAGCAAGTAAGCTATTTTATTGGAAAGCACCGCTGTGCCCCTTCAATATCGGCCTGTTCATTTGTCAGGTGGCATGGGGCGAGCGTGTGTTGGAATTCAGATGTGCTGCGCCATGGCAAAGGGGCAAACATATCTGGTACCCCTGTGAAGGTGGATTTTTAATATCAGTTGTTTTGCCATGGGGAGGCATGAAATGATGGTGGGGGTGGGCACTCACGTACTGGCGCACAGTTCCCAGCTGCTGGTTTACAGTGTGACAATGGGGTACCGGGAGCTGGTTCTGATAAGAAAATGAGAACATAAGCAATAGGAGCAGGATTCGGCCTTCTGGCCCCTTGTTCCTGCTCTGTCACTCAGTAACGTCACTGCCGATTCTCTGCCGCCATTTCCCCACCTTAGCCCCAGAGCGCTTGATTCCTTTAGTGTCCAATTTCAGTGGTTGAATCTTCCTACGATGGAGAGCCTCTCCGTCATGGTGAAAATACGGGAAATGGCCTGGTTCTTAGCCTTGCCTCCGAGCATGGTATGTTCCATTTTCACGGAGGCAGGAGTGGAGACCGGCTGGGGTTCCCGCGCCTGGGTGGTTTAAGAGGGAGATGGCCATTTAAATCACCGGCCGATCTGCTGAAATGGGATTTTGGTCGGCCATGCGTGTGAAAGCTGGAGTGTGCAGATTGACGACCTTGGTTGTGGGTTGATCCATTTTCGTGGCCCCCATCTCCTACAAAATTCTGGTGAACACCAAACCGGCTCTGCCAGGTATCTTTACTTGGTCAGCGTTTGTGGGAAGTGTGGTTGGGGGAGGCAAATTCCCATGGCTCCATTGTAGAGCTGAGCCACATGTTAGTGGGTGGGGGAGGGGGGGAACAGTCACGGGGAGAGGTTCATGGGCAGGAGAGCAGTGGTACGAACAATTCACTAACACAGACGCCTACCTGGATTTAGTGAGGTCTGCTTGCCATGGTTCCTTCAGGAACTGTCGATTAGGCAGCTCTGTGCCTCATATCAATGGGCTGAACATGCACAATCCTCTCGCCAGGACCTCAAAATTGCTTCAGGGCCCGATTTGTGAAGGCCCTTGTGAAGGCTGTGATGAGCGGGCCAGTGGGAAAATTGAGATGAGGAATGGGCTGGCAAGTTTAGTCCCGCGTTTTCTGAATCGCTGCCAACCCATTCCTGACTGATCGAGGCCTTGGAAATCGAGCCCTACATGATTTTTCTTTCTGGTTTAGTTGCACTGTTGACCTCTAGTGGCAGAAAGAACTTGCCATTGGTCAGCCAAGGTGGGTTGAACAAGTCAAAATGAAATGAGAGTCCGGCTATTATTTGCAGTATTTTAAGAATTAAATCCTACAGTTTTGTCCGCTTTTCTGTGAAAGCTACAAGTCTTTGCCTTGTACCTGGCACTTCCACGTGCGGGCCTTCTGGAGAGCCCCTTATGGGTGGGTGGGGGGGAAGCATTTTTTTAAAAATGCAGATCAGCTCTCTGCACAGCTGGCAACTGGCTCTATCAGGCCCACACCGACAGCGTGACGGTGTCAGAGATGCCTGCAGCATTTTATTTCTCCAAATAGAACCGTAGAATTCCTACAGTGCAGAAGGAGGCCATTAGGCCCATCGAGTCTTGCGCTGACCCTCTGAAAGAGCACCCTACTGAGGCGCACTCCCCCAACCCATCCGCATAACCCCACCTAACCTGCACATTTTCTGGACACTAAGGGGTAATTTTTAGCATGACCAATCCAAATCAATGACTGGGAAAAAGGGGCTGAAGGAATGGTAGCTCAATTTGCTGATGACGCAAAGATAGTTAGGCAAGTAAGTTGTCAAGAGGACATAATGAAAATCGCTTATTGTCACAAGCAGGCTTCAAATGAAGTTACTGTGAAAAGCCCCTAGTCGCATGGTACAGGAAATGAACCATGCTTCTAGCCTGCCTTGGTCTGCTTTCAAAGCCAGCGATTTAGCTCTGTGCTAAACCAGCCAAATTATCTACAGAGGGATTTAGAATAGTTCAGTGTGTGGGCAAACATTTGGCAGAGGGTGTGCACTCTGGGAAAATGTGAATTTGTCCACTTTGGGAGGAAGAATAGAAAATCAGTATATTATTTAAATGTAGAGAGATTGCAGTTCTCTTCAGTATAGTGGTATCTGGTTGTCCTGGTACATGAACCACAAAAAGTTGGTATGCAGATGCAGCAAGTAATTAGGAAGGCAAATGGAATGTTACAAAGGAAATGGAGTATAAAAGTTGGAATTTATGCTACCATTGTACAGGCGTTACTGAGGCCACATCTGGAGTACTGTCTACACTTTTGATCTCCTTACTTCAGAAAGGATATAATTGCATTAGAAGCAATTCAGAGAAGGTACACTCAATTCATTCCTGGGATGAAGGATGTATGAGGAAATGTTGCCCCTGTACTCTTTGGAGGTTACAAGGATGGTACGTGATCTTGTTGTAACAGCTAAGATCCTGAGGGGACCTTGACAAGGTGGATGCTGAGAGGATGTTTCACCTCGTGAATCAGGGATATAACGAGTAATTCAAAATCTCTTGTAAAATTGTTGTAGAATTTATTTGTTCTTATTGAAATAATTTCAGGTGTAACCAATGACCAGTGATGGGGTTGAAATCATCAACGATGATGCTATTTATGTACCCATCACATGTAGCAGCATAGTTTTTGTTGTGTCCATATGGTTCCACGTGTGCGGCTGTTGTGCGCAATTATCAGCAGCTATATAATCAGTTGGTGGCTTTTGTCACCCTGTAGCTACCATTTCATTTGCATTGCAGCTGAAATGCGGTTGGCCCTGTGGACTGCAGCAGAATAAAGGCATCACGACTGCTGCCAGAATACCAGGCATTGACCTGTATAATTCCCTGCTGTTAAGAATTTGCCTAGCAACAGCAGTAAATCGAAGTGAACAAAGCATCATAGGATGTGAGATATCCAGCAACAGGTAGAAATCTGCCTAGAGACAGTAGTAGATAGTATTCAAAAAGCTCCATTGATATGTGTCTCTCCCAATAACGAGATTAGAAGACTGTTCAGTTAAGAATTAGGTGTGAATGTCTTGAGGTGAAACAACTTATAGATGATTTGGAAGGATTTGGATATGTTAATGTATAGTAAAGAAAGCTGATAGGGGCAGTCAGCCAAATACACAGAAGGCATAATCAAAGAGGAACAAAGGTATAATTGACCAGACCCTAATAAGCCTGGGAGGAAGTTAACATTCAGCAGGCTCGGAAAGCAGACAGGCCGGATTTCAGCCACCCAGCCTGAAGGCCAAAGTTTTCCAGCTAGCAGCCGAGGGGGCAAGTTTACAGGAACACGCCTCCAAGTCTCAGAGCCAAGGCAGTGCAGAAAAGCTTCGTAACGGCAGTTTTAAATATCTTCGCTGGACCAGGAAAAGGCGTTTACCAGACTTGAGTATCATCCCTGCGTTCTGCGGTAACCATAAGCTGGTTATTTAATTTGGATGTTGTTTGGGGAAATGGGGGAAATCTTACAGAGTTCAGGAGCGAAATTCTCCATCCCGCCCCGCCACATTTCTGCCCCAACCCGCTGGCGGGAGTCTCCGTTACACCGGCCGGTCAATGGGGTTTCCCATTGTGGGGCAGCCCCACGCCGTCGGGAAACCCCCGGGCGCCGGCAAAACGGAGACTCCTGCCAGCGGAGAATGACGCCCCAGGTATCATGGATATATCTTGGAACAACGGGAATGTTCTATATAAACTGTGTGATTAGTAATTCATACATCTTAATTGCATGAGAGTGGAATAGCCCTGTTTGCGTGCATTTGTCTTTTCTTTAATAAATAGTTTTTAATAATTGTTACACAATGACTGGGCTGTGTATTCTCACTGCAGTTTCACTGATTTCCTCACACCAAAGTAAAATAAAACAGTGCACCCGACCCATGAACCAGTGTTCGAAGTTGGGATACACTCGCAGAAGGCATCAGTGTGCTTAGTGACACTGTCTATAAATCAAACATCAGTGGTAAGCTGCGGGAATGGGATCCTTTTGCTCCCAATGTAGGACACAGTTGACTTGCATCGCACTCCAAGGTGAAGTCAATGGCACCCTTCAGCATGAGGAAACACATTATAGCAAAGCCCAATGCTCCCTTCACCTGCTTACTATGGATAGAATAACAATGTGTTTTGTTTTCAATTAATAATTCTCAATGAGCTATGAGAAATTATAAATATCTCCAGCATTAGCCTGGAAGAAGTTAAATGCAGAAAGTTCATTGCCGCAGTCACCTTCACTGCCGTTGGCAATACGGTACTTGCCCCACTCTGACGTTCAACAGGTACCAGATTTCAGTGAGGCCAAATCAGCTGAAGCAAAGACATCTCATACATTGTTGGCTGCTGAGGCTTAGGTCCGGGTATTGCTCCCTGAACACCCCGCGCAGACGTGCCCTCCTGAGAACCCTTCACCACCCCTCGTCCTCCGTCTCCCACCAGCTCGTCTCGCTCCGCATGGTCTCTGTTTATTTGCCGAGTCAAGTTACAATCCCAGGGGAGCACCTGACGGTGCATACAGACGTAGGAACCACTGATGTCTGTAAAGGTTTCTCCAGAACATGCCATACCACCTGCTGCAGACTTTTGCAACTTGAAAAACTATGGAAAGCACCAAATAAAGGGGGGGGGGATCCTTCCTGCTGCGAATGCTTGTATAGCTGTGCAAGGTTAAGCGAAGGTGTTGGCTAGAGTGTGAAGCTGCAAGAGTGTTGGCATCAAGCCAGCATTGCATGTCAATTGGTGTCATGATCTGTCCGCACTGCCTTCCTCGAGTCGTTCACTGTGTGCAAGCTATCGCACTCCTCAACGGTGCCTGACACGGTTTGCCCCAAAATTGTTCTGCAGATGCCACTTTGAAGCTCTAAGGGTACAACAATCAGGCACAAAAAAAATTCCAATTTCTTGCCCCAGAAGGTTTATTCAGAACAATCATACTGCTGTAAAAAGCTTGGCTCCTCCACCTCAAAAGAGAAAACCTCACATGGCTCTGAAATGTGTACATTTGAGTAGTCCACTAAGCTGGTGACATAAAGGGCACATTACAATGAGGGTTCAGTGTTGAAGTGACATTTAAAAGTCTTGAAACCTGACGCCAGTATATCCTAAAGGGATTGCACAGTCGGTGCTGCCAGTTATGAAACACCATCAGCATTTTAACTATGACATATAAGCAGCACGCCCGGCACTCACTTGCAAGTAACATTTTATACGAGACAGTTATCTGTTGACAGCCTGGCCTTTATGGCAAGTGTACAGAACGCTCTCCAGTTTCTCAACTGAGGCACGCAACATTATTCACATTCAGAAGATATTTTGAATAAAGATATCAAAAAAACATGCAATATTGTAACAGAGGCTGGCTTGGCATGCTCCCTCCAATTTGACTGAAATAAAGTAAACATGGCAAAAAAACCATAAAATAAAACACATTAATGACCTTTCAGCTCCTGGAGGCGCTAAATTAACCCACTTGTTTCCACAGATTTCAAGTGTTTTCACTATTTCTGTTTATGCTTTCCTAAAATTCATTAAAAGCATTGCTGGACAGAAAAAAGTCAAAAGTCTCGGTCTACATGATATCGATAACACCCAAAGTCTCGGTCTACATGATATCGATAACACCCAAAGTCTCGGTCTACATGATATCGATAACACCCAAAGTCTCGGTCTACATGATATCGATAACGCCCAAAGTCTCGGTCTACATGATATCGATAACGCCCAAAGTCTCGGTCTACATGATATCGATAACGCACGTTCAGCAGACTTCTTTCAATATCAGGATGCTAATACTAATCTGTTTTCACAGCATTTATATTGTCACATCAATTCTACTGGTTTCATTAAATGTACAAAAAAGGATGCAGTTATTCACACTTAGTAAATAGATCTGTGCACTTATGAAAAAGAAATGTAACTCTACTATGTATTAAGGCGGCACAGTGGCTAGCACTGCTGCCTCATAGCGCCAGAGACCTGGGTTCAATTCCGACCTTGGGTGACACTCTGTGTGGAGTTTGCACTTTCTCCCCGTGTCTGCGTGGATTTCTTCCTGGTGCTCGGGTTTCCTCCTACAGTCCAAAGATGAGCAGGTTAGATGGATTGGCCATGCTAAGTTGCCCCTTAGATGGCTCTTTAGTCCAAAGATGCGCAGGTTAGGTTATGCGGATAGAGCGGGGTGGATGGAGGAGTGGACATGGGTAGGATGTTCTTTCAGAGGGTCGGTGCAGGTTCGATGGGCCGAATGGCCTCATCCTGCACAGTGGGGATCCAATGATTTTTTAAATCAAACTATGCAATAATCAGTTTAAACTGCAACAATCATTTTGCAAACACTTGCAAAATGTATATAGCATGCCTCTACATACAAAATAAATCTTTAAAGCAGCTTTTAGCTATCACAAGAACTTTGCCATATTACTCAACAATTAAAGATCTAAATATTGATTTGAGCATCTCAACGAAATTGCAAACGGGAAAAGGTAAATTGATAATATTTGTACAACTCCATTAACACCCTGGTAAGCAACAGGGTTCACAGAGTCAAAATAATCAGATAATCCGCAGTTAAAATACAGTGAGATTAGAGTGGAACGTTGAAATATTATATTTCAAGCCAATTGCTCTTCACTAACAATGTCTCACGTTACAGTAGCTTCGAAAACATTGTTACAACTCAATTTGCTTGTTTCAGTTTGAATTAGAAAGAAAATATGAAGCGGGGACTTTAATTTCTTTTTCAAATTGAGGGGGACAAAATAGCTTGCAGAGGGCCAGACTTTGCACTTTATGGATACCTGTATGAGATGCAAATTGGATATATAATACATTTAAAATAAAATATCAGAAGTATAACTGTTTTTATACCTTTTAAGAGCCAGGCGCTAAAAATTATGTTGTCGTAAAGACACTTGCACTAAATACAGTTAAAATGTTTTTAAAAATTAAAACTATTCAAAGTCGCAAATTTCCATTTAAGATTTTACATTAAAAAACAAAAAAAATTGAACGATGATATTTTATGACCTTAGTGTACTTCAAATTAATTGCATTTCGCTCACCCGCTCACCCTTCCAACTTTCCTCAGTGATGTTTCCCCATGTGCTCTACATCATTTCACAGAGGTAAACCTGCCAGGTGAGCAGCCCAGGATGACCCAGGTCAACTCACTGCCTCATTTCTGATCCCTCTCAGTGGGGAAGGGTATTTCATCATTCTCACAAGCAGACAGGCTACGTGAGCAATCACCGCACCTTACAAGACCCAAGGTAGCACTGTGAGCGGTATAATTTGAACAAAGCCGTCCTCGCAGGGATAAAGTAGTAACATTTTCCACCCACTGATTCGGAATGGGCAGATAGCACGGTTTAATGTCAAAGTCATACTGCCTTTAGTGCAAACAAATCTTTATTTTCATGATATCCCATTCATGGAGTGCATATCTTAAGATTGATACTGGTGCAGCTTTCTTCTTAATGCCCACTTGCACCAGGGCGGGAGAGAACGTCGCGTTTCACATTTTAGAATTTGTGTACATACTCAGTTCTGAATATTGTTGAGACTTCCAAGAGTTGGTTTGCAAAAAGCTGATCCAATAGCCCTTTTCCTGTTGGTTACATTCGTGGAGAAGTCTGCCTTAGTGTTTTTTAGCTGAAACTTTAAGATTTAAGTTTAAAATGTTGGGGGCAGCAGGCAGAGAAAATATTGGCAGCTCATCATTTTCAGGTAGCCCTTTTCCCCCAAAGATAACACAGTGGACTTTTGACAACTAGTTTCAGTGGCTCTCTTCATGCAGCATGCAGTAACACTGCGGCGAAAGAGCAACACCGCAAGATCAAACAGCTTTACTTCAAACAAAAATCACAAGGAGTCTATTCAGCTACTTGCTAATGGAACTGAGAGTCCAACTATCTGCAAGTGTCTCGCATAACGGGGCTGTAAAACAGTAAAATCGAAAAGTACGGAAATGTACAAGAGGGTAACAGTACCCCAGTCCGACTGCTGTCAACTGCATTATTCCAAGGCACAGAATTACCCTCGAGTCGACGAACTGGAACTTTGAAAATATATTTGAAAAAAGCCTTGCGGGCAATCTATCTGTTTGAAGGTTTTCCAGATCCACAGAGAATTAAGCCAAAGAAATTTAGGAATCATAATTTAAAAAAATATATATTTCATGGGATGTGACATCATTGGCAGGGCCTGGCTTTATTTCCATCCCTAATTGCCCAAGGCGGCAGTTAAGAGTCAACCACTTTGCTGTGGGTCTGGAGTCACATGTAGGCCAGACCAGGGAAGGACAGCAGATTTCCTTCCCTAAAGGACATTAGTGAGCCAGATGGGTTCTTACGACAAATGGCAATAGCCCCACGATCGTCATTCGGCTTTTAATTCCAGATTTTAATTCAAATTTCAACACCTGCAATTCATTCAATTAATAGCTTCTCCAACCTGATGTTTCACTGTTTTTTTCCCCCTTCATTGTTTCACGGGACATGAGCGTCGCTGGAAAAGCCAGCATATGTTGCCCATTCCTAATTACCCTTGAACTGACCTAGGCCATTGCAGAGGGCAGTTAACATTGCTGTGGATCTGGACTCGCCAGGCCGGGAAACACCTCAAGGGCACCAGTGAACCAGATGGGTTTAAAAAAAAAATCACAATCGATGGTAGTTGCCATGGTTATCATGGCTGAGATTTGCTTTACAACTCAGATTTATCAATTACATTAAAATTCCACTCGCCACTGTTGTGGTATTCAAACCCACGTCCGGATTCAGTGACATTACTGCTACACCACCATTGCCCGTCCCCTAAAGGATAAGAAACCTTAAATACTGGGGTGTTTCGAATTTGATGAAAATTCTGCTGTCTCTTGCGCTTAATGTTCGACGTCTAAATGATAAATACACTTTACACTGGCCATGAAATTAATATAGACATTGAGATCTTAATAAAATAGCTACAATCACACCACAACTGCACCCCCTTCTTAGAAAGATTTTTTTTTAAATCCAAAAGACACCCATAAATTTTTATGAATGGCAGTTCTGTTGCTCAAACTTGGCATCTCTAAAGCAGAACCTGATTGCATTGAGAGTTGAAGAGTAAATGAAGGCATTTTGGCAAAGGCTGCGAGGAAAATCCTGTGTGCTGCTGTCCTGGAAGGAAAGGAGCACTTTGGTCATTGGTCCAGTCACAGACGCTCAGAATTCAATGGAGGCCAACGTCCCAGAATTGAGCTTCTTCAGTCGATTTGCAGCGGTTACCGCATAGTAGTTCTTCTACACAGAAAGAAGAATAAAATGAGATTTACTTGTTTTCCCCCCTTTTGAAATCAGTCCGTGCCAGAACTGTGAGAAGATAAGACCCGTGGCTCATTATTGATGTGAAGATGTCACATTTTGGCAATCACTCCTGACATGAACTGACTGCATCGCCGTGTATTAAACTACAGATATCACGCGACCCCCTTTAAATAGGTCCACAATCATTACAGCTCAGCTATATTGAAAAAAACACAATGGCGCATTCATTCAAACTGGAGTGCACCTGGCAGGATGAGAACACAGGCTGGCATCTCAATCTGTTCTCCTCTCCATTGTAACCTGCTCCTTGCTTGTTATGCAATGATATATTTTCTTGTGGGGTGGCAGTGATGAGTGATAGATCACTCGGGGAGTCTGGGTTGTGTGGCAACATACACTTTTGTAGCATATCATAGTCTGGACTTAGGCATAGGGATCACATGGACAATCAGAAATCGCTCCCACTCTTCCCACCTGCTATTGGCACGTGTTGAACCGCTTTGCAGGTCAATAGTCAACCTGCTTGACCACATTATGACCTCACCTGCCTTGGCCAAACCCAGAGCCTCTGACCCAGAGGTCGAGATGCCCCCCCATTGTGTCACAAGACCTCCACTGGGCCCACTGCACCGCAAAACCTCCACACTAATCAAAAGGAGAAGCTAATAAATAGTCTCCCTTTTCCTTGATATCTGCGAGCTCCGAGCTGCCCACCTAGCCTGGTAGCAGCTGTGTAACCTATTCATTTGATTGATTCTGCCTCGACCTTCTTCCGCAAGACTTTTGGTTTAAAAAAAAATAAAACAGGATTGCCAGAAACTTCAATAAACTTTCCATTCACTCGATCAGTTCAACCTCCAACAACACGCAAATGTTCCTCAGTCAGAAATGTAGGACAAGTCGCTCATCAACCAGAAATTAGGAGGGCTGTGTTAGAATACTTGAATTCATGAATCTTGGAAAATGTAGCCAATACTTTACTTCTAAAGGTAGCCCTTTTCAAGGAAGTAATGATTTCTGTTTCAAATGGCTCAATATTCCTGCTAAAATAATGGGTGGAGGTTGGTCCTCAAATGATTTAATCATTTATCTGCTAATATTGGCCACTGTAAATTCTAATCTGTAAGAATGTTAAAGGTAACTTTGAAAGCATAAACTTTACAAGACATCTGGGAAGATAGATGGGATTCTCCGATAATGGGGCTATGTCCCCACGCCGACGGGAAAACCGGTGCCAACCACTCCGGCGAAAACAGCCCCCGAAGAATTCTCCAAATGTTCAGGGGCTATTTTGACGCCGGAGTGGTTGGCGCCGCTCCAGTCAGCACCGCAGGGCAGGCGCGAGTTCACGCATGCGCTGACCGGCTGGCGTATTTCCGCGCATGCACGGGGGGGGTTCTCTCCTCCGCGCCGGCCCCCGGGCAATATGGCGGAGCCCTACAGGTGCCCGGCGTGGAGGAAAGTAGGCCTCCACGGAAACAGCCCGCCCACAGGATTCGTAGGCACCGATCGTGGGCCAGGATAACCGTGGGGACCCCCCCGGGGTCGGATCCCCAGGACCCCCCCCGCACACTTACCTGCCAGTTCCCGCCGTGCGTGAGGTGAGTAATTCACGCCGGTGGGACTGGCCAAAACTGGACGGCCACTCGGCTCATCGGGGCCCAGAGAATCGCCGGGGCGGGGGGCGCTGTCAACGGCCCCCGACCGTCGTGGCGGGAATCCCGCCGGCCCCCGAAAAATGGCGCCGGAGAATAGGGCAGCCGGCGTCGGGGCGGGATTCTCGCCTGCCCCCGGGGATTCTCCGACCCGGAGGGGGGGGTCGGAGAATCCCGGCCTTGGTGATCAACAGTGATGATTCTTGATTCCCAATGTTGAAAGCCATTCTCCCATTTATCTGCATTGCAGTAGAGCCAAGGGGTGGTCTGAAACCATTGTGTATTCGTTGGAAGGGCTTATCAGGCATAAATGATGGCATAAAGGTGGAACTAAGTTGGCTTGAGTTTGACTTCTGACCTCACCCTATGTTTAAATTTACCTTTATTCAGGATCAGTTTTGGCAGTTCTCGACTAAGCCTACAATGAAAGGCTGAATAAAGCTTTGCATAGGGAGGAGATTGGCAGGCATTAATTTCAAAGGGACTGAACCTGAATCTTAGGCAAGGATGCTGAGGTGCTACCATTTTGTCATCTAAGTTTTATGCCTCAGAGACATTTTCAAAAAATTAATTTACGGGATGTGGGTGTCGCTGGTTAGGCTAGCATGTGTTGTCCATCCCTAATTGCCCTTCAGAAGGTGGTGGTGAGCTGCCTTATTGAACTGCTGCTGTCCTTCAAGTGTAGGTACACCCACTGTGCTGTTAGGGAGGGAGTTCCAGGATTTTGTCCCAGCGTCAGGGAAGGAACGGTGATATATTTCCAAGTCAGGGTGGTGAGTGACTTGGAGGGGAATCTCCAGGTGGTGGGGTTCCCAGGTTTCTGCTGCTCTTGCCCTTCTAGATGGTGGTGGTCATGGATTTAGAAGCTGCTGTCTAAGAAACCTTGGTGAGTTACTGCAGTGCATCTTTTAGATGATACACAAGGCTGGCACTGTTCGTCAGTGGTGGAGAGTTTGAATGTTTGTGGAAGGAGGAGCAATCAAGTGGGCTGCATTGTCCTGGATGGTGTTGAGCTTCTTGAGTGTTGTTGGAGCTGCACTCATCCAGACAAGTGGAGAGTATTCAATTACACTCCTGACTTGTCCCTTGTACATGGTAGACAGGCTTTGAGGGGTCAGGAGGTGAGTTACTCGCCATAAGATTCCTAGCCTTTGACTTGCTCTGGGAGCCACAGTATTAATGTGGCTAGTCCAGTTCAGTTTCTGATCAATGGTCACCCCCAGGATGTTGATTGTGGAGGATTCAGCGATGGTAATGACATTGGAGGACAAGGGGCGATGGTTAGATCCTCTCTTGTAGGAGATGGTCATTGACTGACACTTGTGCGGTGTGGTAACTTGTCACTTGTCAGCCCAAGCCTGGATATTGTCCAGGTCTTGCTGTATTTGGACAAGGACTGTTTCGTTATCTGGGCAGTCGCGAATGGTGCTGAACATTGTGCAGTCATCTGCAAACATCCCCACTTCTGACCTTATGATAGAAGGGAGGTCACTGATGAAGCAGCTGAAGATGATTGGGTGATGGATAACAAACAAAGAAAGAGACTACTGATAAGCTAAAGCCGTGCAAGATGTACATATACTGGAGGATGTTCTGTGTATCCTTCACAGGTAGAAAGACAAATGAGGAAGTTCTGAAAATGGCTGGAGGGAAGAGGAAATTCATGTATGACCATTAAAGACAGAAAGATACAATACTTCAATCACATTATTACAACAACACATTATTAGATGGTGGAAGCATGGGAGAAAATGGATGACAGATATAATGGACTGGATACTGTTGACAAATAAGGAATAGGGGAGAGAAGCACAGGACGGGCTGCTTGGAAGAAAATGACACCAATGGACAATGAATAATTGGGTTGGGAGTACAGAAGTAAAATTAATCCCAAATGCAAGTTTACAAAAGATACATTTGTAATGACATTGTAAGCTCAGAAACAAATTCCATTCAACATTCATTAAGATTGATGAATGTTGTAATGCAAGAAAAGTTCCTAGAATATATAAAACCTAAAATTACACAATTTGCCAAATTTGTTACTATTGGTGCGAGGCTTGGAATATAGTTTAAAATATAATGTGAATAATACAAGAGCCAGATAGTAATGCAGGTTGAAGTATGGCCCATAGATTTCAACATGTGCTTTTTTCCCCAGGTGTTCAGATTTCAGTACTGAAATTATTTAGGTTAAACATTAGAACATTATGTTACCAGCATTTTATTTGGAAAAGTAAGCTACCCCGAATAAACCACAGACACTTGCAAAACAGATAAGTTAGGGGGTAGAAATTATTGTTGGTCATGTTATTGCATCAACACTTTGTGTGCTTGTACTAAATCCCTACTTTATTGAAGCCATGGCTCAGTTAGTAGCACCCCCGGCTTCTCATGGGGTCAAGTCCCATTCCAGGGCATGAGCTCAGAAATCAAAAGCTGACACTCTACTGCAGTACCAACAGCATGCTGCACTGTCAGAGCTGCCGTCTTTCGAATGTAGACGTTAAGCCAATCAAGGCCCTGTCTGCTCTCTCAGGAGGTTGTAAAAGATCTCATGGAACTATTTCAAAGAAGAGCCAGAGGAGTTATCCCTGGTTTTCTAAACAATACTCATCTCTCAATCAACATTGCAAAAAACAGATTTGGGTCATTATCACATTGCTGTGTGCGAGTTGGGTGCTGTGCTTCCCACATTACAGCAGCGACAAACGTCCTGTGGTCATGAAATGTGCCAATATAAATGCTAGGTTTTTTTTAAGATGCAGTGGGAAGAATTCGCAAAGAGTCTGATGATGATTTCTATGATAAGGCAGCCAATTTTCCGGATCTTTACCCCTACGGAAAGCCCAATTCCTGACCATAAAGTCAGGAAAAATGGTAGGGACCCATTTTGCTGATCTCACTTTCCTTCACGTTGGGTGTTTCATTGAAGAGCAACTATAAATGGGAGTTGTGACCACTGCCAAGTCCCTGGGGTGCTGCAGTACTGTCCCAAGGACAGTCTCAAGATGCTTTGATTCAGTTCAGACTCTCCTCTTCCCCATTGATAATGTTTCAACTTTATGGCCTTCTGGCTTCTGCTCCCCAAAGGCCTGCACCTGTGCTAGAACTTCCACCAGCTGTTGGCGGTACTACGCCCTGCCGGGAACAGGTCTGCCCTGCGGTGTTCCTCGGCCATGTTAATCGTTTTGAGTCGGCAATAGCAGAGTTTCTGAGCATTGACAGGAAGAGTGGACTTGTGGAGCGCCAGTCAGGGCGGAGAGGAGAGGGAAAATCAGCAGCTGAAATCCCGAAAAATAATTTCTGCGCCGTAGCCTCTTGAAAACTTGCCAGAACAGCTGCACATGCCGCCCACTGAGACACCCTAAAAAGTACAAAGCATTTTCGTTTTGGCTTCTAACAATTTCAAATCACTTTTTAAAATGGGCCACACTTCAGATCCGTACTCCGGTTTGGAAAAGGGGGAACACAGAAATGGAAAATGCTTCATCTAATGCCATTGTAAGCTATCGTTGTACCTTCCACAGCCGTCGCACCATGTATTTCTGAAGAAGGATCTGGGACTTGAGACGAACCTTACATTGTTTAGCTTTCTCTGCTACGTTATTTAGCCATGGTTGTTTCAGGCACTGGGTGGCGCTGGCTCTTGCACTGTAAAGAGAAGACAAGGATCCATCATGTTTCTGTGAATTGGGACATCTTAGGATGCAGTTGTGGCAAATTTAATCAGTGCACTTAAAGGCTTTCAGCTGTAGTAACGATAAAAGTAACAAACTCACACATGCACACCCCCCCACATGCACACACGTACACACAAATTCCCATGCATCAGGTCATATCGATGCCTCCATGGTGATTCACAGAGTTCTAGTCAAGGCATGTAAGCTAAGAACAAGAACGTTGTGTGTCTTTAATACATGCCTAACTGGTGCCCTCAGCCAACCTCGGGAGAAGGTAACTGATGAGTGCCAGTAACACAAGCAATTACTTTCCTACACGCACACCTTAAAACCAAAATAACCTCAAAAATGTCTATGGCCGGGAACATTTTGTGATATATCTATTTCCAATATTATTTATTTCCAATAGGAAAAACAGTAAAAAGAAAAAAGGGTAATAAGAGTCCAGGCCCAAACTGGTAAATTCTGCCAGGCAGCTTGAACCAGAGGGTCTTTATCTGACCGTTAACATTTGTATGTTCACGATTTTCTTGGCGTGTCTCCCACTCTGCCATCAAAACCAGGCTGGAAGATAAAATAAATATTGATACATTTCCATTGCATTTGTGGTGATCTTGCAGCAGAGGGGGAGGGTACAGCACCAAGGTCCCACAATCCAAATTATACCAAGTTAATAATTTTGGGGTTTCTTTTCTTGTGGAAGAAAATCAGTTTTCCAGGTCATTTACTCGTGGTTAGCATTTTGGGAACTATAGAGTCATCGGCTGGAATTTTCTCGGTTGGCTCACAATCCTAACATCGGGACTATATACAGGTCCCGAGACCCCACTTACCAGCATGGCCTTAAGGGTGGCAAGCCAGTTAAATGGTTGCTTCCATGTTCACTGCCCTGTTAAGGACGGCAGGCAGGAGCGCACCCGAGGCAGGAAGCCCACAGCATAAGATGGCTGGCAGCTCCACTGGAAGAGACGGGGCGAGGCTGAGGCAGAGAGGCAAGCCTGAGGGAGCCTCAGTAGGTGGGCATTCTCTTCTGTAATAAAGAGGCCACACGCTGGTAGGACTGCCTCCCCAACATTGGTTTTGGCTGCAGATATAGCTTTTAACCTTGGTGGCCCCTTAATTGGGGAAAGGGGCCTCTGGCTCCGGCAACCCCCCCCGGCCTGCCACTGGGAGGCAGCCCCCGTAGAGCTGCAGGAGTCCCCACTTAAGGGACTGCTCCGATCGTGGGAAACTGCCCCTAGGTGGGGCCCAATTGTCTTCCTGTCTTTATAGAGCTAGCTGCCAATGTTGTTCCCAGTCCTGGATCCCCTGGGAAGTTCCTCCATTGGAGGATGACATTGGGGAGCCAGCCTGACTCGCCTTCCCACTACACTATTTTCCCAATTCCAACCCGTCTCCAAGTGGTCAAGAAATCTCCCCCCCCCCCCCCCCCCGCACAAAATCGTACAGCAATGATTGAGGCCATTTGCCCCATTTTGCCCAGAAAGAGCGATCCAATCGTGTCAACGCCCACGCCATTTGTCCCATTGCCCTGCTAATATTTTCATTCCAACTCTACATTTCATTCCCTTTTGAAGGTTGCAGTTGAATCTGTTCCATCGCCTTTTCAGCCAAGCTTTCGTGAAAAAAAATACTTTCCAGTTTTCAAAAAACGATGGAAAATATGAAATCGACCCATCTAGTAAATCTAACTGTAAATGTCCTCAATAAAAGTGCTTTCAGGTTTATGGGAATTCTTGAATTTAATGAGAAACCTGACACAGACCCTTAATGCAGCAGGAAAATGGAAGGCCCTTATTAAACGTGAGGTTTCATGCTGCCATTCGCACTGCCTGTTAGTCAAAATTACGACAGAGATTCTTCAATTGTCATTTACATAGACCGCTGCGCTAAGGAGCAGTACAAGCGCTGACATGTCCAGCTACGCAGACTGAGGGAACAAGAATAGTAACAAAAGGCAAAGGAAAGGCAGTGACAAATAGCAAAAATCATGCTTTTGTGAGAGATATGAGTGAGAAGAAGGAAGAGAGAGAGAGAGAGAGAGAGAGAAACAAAAGCAACAGATGAAAAAGTAGATAGCATCCAAAACCGATTAAATATCGCCAAAGATTAGGTAGTGAGGCTTTTATAATAAAGGATTCTGATAAACTAAACCTACTCCTGTCTCCAGTCTTCTCTCTGGCTCATTCAACTAACAAGAGTTGAGTACACTGTGTGGGGAATGTATAGTGCTAATAATTCACCAGTGCATTTGTATCATGTTCTGCTGTTGTGATATGTTGTTAACCCTGTGGGCTCCACCTATGGGCCATTGTGTGGCTTCACCCACAGGGGGATATGTTGGGGCATGTACAGGCTCCGCCCATGGCTCCTCCCCTTAAGAGGAAGTATAAAGAGCAGCTGACCTGCAGGTAGTTCCCAGTATTGTACCCGTCGCAGGCAGGCACTGTTCTAAGCTGATTAAAACCACGGTTTACTTCTCCTCGTGTCTTTGAGTGAGTTGATGGTCGCATCACAGTGTAACCCTATTGTACTTTGCCTCTCTATTTCCAGAACAACAAATGTTTAGTTAAAAAGAAATTCCTCCAGAAATAAATATCACAACAGAGGAACAAGGATGAAAGACAGAGCAGAGAGGGAAACTTCAGTCAAAACAAAGAAAAAAACCAAGTAGGTTAAACTATGTGAGCAGAATTGAACATTTTATGTGCCTTACTCATTGACTCATTTTCAGAGTTCTCCACAGTGATTAAACCACTCACTGACATTGCTTCGTATAATTTAGACCCTACAGCAAACTGGAACGCAAAAACTGCTTCCCAAATTTACCAACAGCAACTTTGGGCTGGATTGTGCGCGCCCCGCTTACAGGTTTGAAGGTGAGGGGGTGGGGGTGCATCCAGCTGATGATCCTCCTGCCACCTACCCGCCCTTGACCTGCATTGTGTAGCCTACCCACCCCCGAGGCTATTGAGGCCTTTAAGTGGTCAATTAATGAACTCTTAAGGGCTGCATTTCCCCCCTCCCCTCTCCCTCATACCAGTATTTTCCTGCGGGGGTGGTGGGGAGGAGGGGGTGGAATGGGCCCACACCCTGAGCGAAGCCTGGAAGCTCCAGCTGTGCAGGCTGGTGGTGTTGAGCAAGTGGTGGGGAGGACCTCCTTTGGGCCCCCTTGGCCCTTTAACCCTCTCCCAGGCTCTGGAACCCGGGCACCAACCCACTCACCCATTCTTGTCCCCAGTCATCCCCGCCAGACCTACTTGTCAATCCTGGCTCCTCAACATTGGCAACTGTCTGTAGTACCAACAGTGTCCACCGCTCCTGGTGGTGCTGCTGGAGCCAAAGAACTTCCAGGCAATCAGATCAGGCAGCTTTCCATGGAAGGCGGGGGGCGGGGAGGGGGGGGGGGGCAACTCCCCCACAAGAATGGGGTGGAAGTGTTGCCTTGAAGCTATTAATGATGCTCCCACTGTTAAATTTTTGCGTGGGGGGGGGGCAACTCCCCCCACAAGAATGGGGTGGAAGTGTTGCCTTGAAGCTATTAATGATGCTCCCACTGTTAAATTTTTGAGTGGGGGGGGGGGCAACTCCCCCCACAAGAATGGGGTGGAAGTGTTGCATTGAAGCTATTAATGATGCTCCCACTGTTAAATTTTTGAGTGGGGGGGGGGCAACTCCCCCCACAAGAATGGGGTGGAAGTGTTGCCTTGAAGCTATTAATGATGCTCCCACTGTTAAATTTTTGCGTGGGGGGGGGCAACTCCCCCCACAAGAATGGGGTGGAAGTGTTGCCTTGAAGCTATTAATGATGCTCCCACTGTTAAATTTTTGCGTGGGGGGGGGCAACTCCCCCCACAAGAATGGGGTGGAAGTGTTGCCTTGAAGCTATTAATGATGCTCCCACTGTTAAATTTTTGCGTGGGGGGGGGCAACTCCCCCCACAAGAATGGGGTGGAAGTGTTGCCTTGAAGCTATTAATGATGCTCCCACTGTTAAATTTTTGAGTGGGGGGGGGGGGCAACTCCCCCCACAAGAATGGGGTGGAAGTGTTGCCTTAAAACTATTAATGATGCTCCCAGAGTTAAATTTTTGCGTGGCTGCCGTTGCGATCGTGGGCAGTTTACTCCCAGACGGTTTAGCTGGAGGTTGAGTGGGGTGGGGATCACAGCTCCCAGTAAAACATACTCCTTCATTCCAGTGCAATGCAGTTCTGTGAAATTTGTAGTGATCTTTCAGTCTTAAGTGTAACAGAATGGGGCAGCACGGTAGCATTGTGGGTAGCACAATTGCTTCACAGCTCCAGGGTCCCAGGTTCGATTCCGGCTTGGGTCACTGTCTGTGCGGAGTCTGCACGTCCTCCCCGTGTGTGCGTGGGTTTCCTCCCACAGTCCAAAGATGTGCAGGTTAGGTGGATTGGCCGTGATAAATTGCCCTTAGTGTTGGGTGGGGTTGCTGGGTTGTGGGGATAGGGTGGAGGTGTTGACCTTGGGTAGGGCCTCTTTCCAAGAGCTGGTGCAGACTCGATGGGCCGGGTGGCCTCCTTCTGCACTGTGAATTCTATGAGAACTGCAGTTATCAATTTTTATCATGAGCGGAAAGCTTCTGAGGTCCTGCGGAAGTCCACTGAGTTGGTTGCTATGGTATATCTTGCTGTAACAGGGGTCTGAATGTTTCACACGTAGCTCATCAATATTTACTGCGCTTTCCATTTAAATCAAACAACTTTCACGTGTTCCATGATATGACATAGGAACAGAAGTAGGCCATTCTTCCCATCGAGCATGTTCTACTATCTAATGAGATCATGGCTGACCTTTTTCCGAATTCCATTTACCCGCCTTGGGGTCTTGCAAAAATCTATCGATCTCAGATTTGAAGTTGTTCATTGAGCTAGCGCCCACTGCTTTTTGGGGGAGCAAGTTCCACACTTGCACCATCCTTACAAAGAATAAATGTTTGATAACCATCGTCCCAGATAACCTAACTCTGATTTTAAGGTTCTCAACTCCTCCAGTGCAAAATGTTTTGTTTTAGCTTTTTAATCATTTCGTTTCATAATCCTGAATGTCCCCTATCTATCCAGTCCTGAACCTTCATATATTCCAGGACATACAAGCACAGGTTATGTAATCCCTCTTCATAACCTAACCCGTGGGGACCTGCTAATAGTTACAAGTGCCAGGCAATGGCCATTTCTAACAAGGGAGAATCTAACCATCTACCCTTGACAGTCAATGAAATCACCATCATTGAATCCCCTGCCATCAACATCCTGGGAGTTGATCAGAAACTGACTGGACCATAAATGCTAGAGCAGGTCAGAGGCTGGGAGATCTGAGGCGAATAAGTCACCTCCTGATGCACCAAAAAATGTTCACCTGCCAATAGGCACTAGTCAAGAGTGTGATGGAATACTCTCCATTTATCATGAGCTTGGTGCAGCTCCAACAAGCATTTGGGAAGCTAGATATCATCCAGCCTGTTTTATCAACACCCAAGGCACCACCTTAACAATTCACCCCCTCCACCTCTGATGCACAGTGGCAGCAGTGTGTACCAGGTACAAGATGCACTGCAGCAATTCATAAAGGCTCCTTCAAAAGCACCTACCAAACCCGCCACCTCTACCACCTAGATGAAACATAAATACATTCCATAGAATTTACAGTGCAGAAGGAGGCCATTCAGCCCATCAAGTCTGCACCAGCTCTTGGAAAGAGCACCCTACCCAAGGTCAACACCTCCACCCTATCCCCGTAACCCAGTAACCCCACCCAACACTAAGGGCAATTTTGGACACTAAGGGAAATTTATCATGGCCAATCCACCTAACCTGCACATCTTTGGACTGTGGGAGGAAACCGGAGCACCCGGAGGAAACCCACGCACACACGGGGAGGATGTGCAGACTCCGCACAGACAGTGACCCAAGCCGGAATCGAACCTGGGACCCTGGAGCTGTGAAGCAATTGTGCTATCCACAATGCTACCGTGCTGCCCCATAACAATCGCTTATTGTCACAAGTAGGCTTCAATGAAGTTACTGTGAAAAGCCCCTAGTCGCCAAATTCCGGCGCCTGTTCGGGGAGGCCGGTACGGGAATTGAACCCGCGCTGCTGGCCTTGTTCTGCATTACAAGCCAGCTGTTTAGCCCACTGTGCTATTTATCCAGCCCCATGACAAAGGTGTCATGTATAGGGCTACCACCTAGACGAATAGGGGAGCAAACCATGGGAACACTACCACCTGCGAGTTTCCATCCTTGCCACAGACTATCCTGACTTGGAACTATACCGCCGTTCCCGCACTCGATCAAAATCCTGGCAGTCCCTCCCTAACTGCGCCGTGGCTACCCTTACACCACATGAACTGCAGTGATTCAAGATGGCTGCGCACCACCACCTTCTCAAGGGAAACTAGGCAAGTGCAACAAATGATGGCCAAACCAGTAGTGGCAACATCCCAGGAAAGTATTTGTAAAAATTCTGATGAATCTGCACTCCTTGCCTTTTCAAAGTTGTAAAGCCCAATGCAATACATTATACTCCAGAAGTGGTCTAACCCGGGTTGTGTATAGCTGTCGGAAACATCCTTTATATTCTAATCTGCATGCATTAAAATCCAACAATCTATTATCCTTTCTTATTTTTTTCTTTCTTCCTGACCGCTGCATTTTGGTGATCTGTGCATATGGGTCCCGAGACCCATTTGGGCCTCACTGTTCCTCGTGTGAGACCATTTAAAAATGATCAGAACTATCCTAGAACTCCATTTGCTGCGGTTTCTCCCATTCCCTTAGTCTGTCAGTGTCTGTGCAAAAAACACAGAAAATGCTGGATAAACTCAGCAGGTCTGGCAGTATCTGTGGAAAAAGAAACAGAGTTGATGTTTCGCATCAGTATGACTCTTCTTCCGAGCTGAAGACGGGTTGAAATGTGATGGATTATATAGTTGGAGATGGGGTGGAGTAGAATAGAAGGTCAGGGATAGGTGGGAGCTAAGGAGAGATTGACAAAGACGTCATGGACACAAGACAAAGCTTTTCCTCCACAGCTCTGAAGAACAATGATCTGGACTTGAAACATTAAAGGTGGCCCAGTGGTTAGCACTGCTGCCTCACAGCGCCAGGGACCCAACCTTGGGTGACTGTGTGGAGTTTGTATGTTCTCCCCGTGTCTGCCTGGGTTTCCTCTGGGTGATCCGGTTTCCTCCCACAATCCAAAGATGAAATGAAATGAAAATCGCTTATTGTCACAAGTAGGCTTCAAATGAAGTTACTGTGAAAAGCCCCTAGTCGCCACATTCCGGCGCCTGTTCGGGGAGGCTGGTACGGGAATTGAACCGTGCTGCTGGCCTGCCTTGGTCTGCTTTCAAAACCAGCGATTTAGCCCTGTGCTAAACAGCCCCTGCGGATGTGCAGGTTAGGTGGATTGGCCATGCTGAAATGCCCCTTACGGTCCTAAGACGTGCAGGTTAGATGACAAGGCTGCGGGGGAGTGGGCCTGGTTAGGGTCCCCTTTCGGAGGGTCGGTGCAAACGCAGTGGGCCAAATGACCTCCTTCTGAACTGTATAGATTCTATGATTAACTCTGTTTCTCCCTCCACAGATGCTGTCAGATCTGTTGGGTTTGTCCAGCATTTTTTGCTTTTATTTCAGATTTACAGCACCCACAGTATTTTGCTTTTATTCAAATGTTTCTTTGCAATTACTGCTCCCAACCAATCCTGTGTCATCAGCAAACATGGATGTATGTCTCTCTATTGTGTTACCAAAGTCATTTGTCCCTAGCACAAATCGTAGTTGGACACCTCTAGTGAGTTCCTTCCAATTCAACGACATACAAATATCCCAACTCCCTGTCCTCTATCATTGAAGCAACCTTCTAACCAGCCCAGCAGTTTGACTTCAGATTTAATTTTAGCTAAAAAAGCCTTTAATGTGACAGGGTGAACTCCACTTGATCCTGTGCCAGACTGAGTCTTATTCAGTTTAAGGTATTGCACAGAACGCATTGGATCAAGGCGAAGATGAATGGGTTCTTCCAGGATGTGAAAGACAAGTGTGATTGTTGCTCGCTTGCATTAGCTAACCACACTCACATGCTTTGGTCTTGTCCCAAACGTGCTAGCTACTGGTTTCCTTTTTGAATATGATATCTAAGATTCTACGGGTAGCCTTAAAATCATGTTTATTAATAGCCATATTTGGGATCCTCACCGGCATTTCATTCTGGGGTGTGGGCAGACATTCTCGCCTTTGCCTCTTTAGGGGTCAGGAGGTGAATATTGCTTAGTTGGAGGTCTCCCACGCCGCCTCGTGCATCCGCCTGGTTGGGCGATTTGATGTCATTTCGACACTTGGAGAAAATCATCAAGGGATCGGTGGAGAGATTCTACCTGAGGTGGCAGCCATTTATCTAATTTTTTATAGACCTAGACACCTTCAACTGTTGGGGTGGGGAGGGGGATGTTAGTTTATAGTAGGGTAAAGTTGTTTGTTACATTTATAAGGACAGATGTATAGATAACTTTTGATTCTGTGTTTTTAGTTCTTGGCTGTACAATTGTTGATAATATGGTTAATGTTTATTTATGAAATTCAATAAATACATTTTTTTTTGAAAAGCCTTTTATGTGGAACCTTATTGAATGTCTTCTGGAAGTTCATATAAATGGCATATAAATGGCATCCAGAGACATCCTTTCCTCTGCCTTAGGTACTTCCTCTTCAAATTCAATTAGGTTCATTGGAGATAGAATATCCTTAGAAACCCAGGTTGGCTCCCTGTAATCAGCTCAAATTTATCCTGAGTGTGCAGTTCTTAATTATAGATGCCAATAAAGTTCCACCAACAGAATATTCGACTGACAGATATGTAATTTTTTTAGCTGCTTTCCCACCAATCTGGCTGGCTGTAAGGCTGGAAAGTGTTTGAAAAAACAAAGAACAATACAGCACAGGAACAGGCCCTTCGGCCCTCCAAGCCTGTACCGGTCATGATACCAACCTTTGCCAAAACCCTCAGCACTTCCTAGTGCCGTATCCCTCTATACCCATCCTATCCTTGTGTTTGTCAAGATACCTTTTGAACGCCGTTAATGTATCTGCTTCCACAACCTCCCCTGACAATGTGTTCCAGGCACTCACCACCCTCTGAGTAAAGAAACCTGCCATACACATCTCCTCTAAACTTTGCCCCAAGGACCTTAAACCTATACCCTCTGGTGACTGACCCCTCCACCCTGGGAAAGAGTGCCTGCCCATCCACTCTATCCATGCCCCTCATAATCTTGTAGACCTCTAACTATGTCCTGCTATATCTACTGAAAATCCTCAACACTATCTGACACTCCACCAACCTTGGTGTCATCCGCAAACTTACTAATCAGACCTGCTACATTTTCCTCCAAATTCCTTATGTATACTACAACCAACAGCGGCCCAAGCACAGATCCCTGTGGAACACCACTAGTCACAACATTCCATTCAGAAAGACACCCTTCTACTACTACCCTTTGCCTTCTGTGACCGAGTCAGTTCTGTATCCATCTTACCACCTCACCTATGATCCCTTGTGACCTTTTGTACAAGGCTGCCATGAGGCACCTTGTCAAAGGCTTTACTGAAGTCCATGTAAACAACATCCACTGCCCTTCCCTCATCAATCATCTTTGTCACCTCCTCAAAAAACTCGATCAAGTTAGTGAGGCACGACCTCCCCTTCACAAAACCATGCTATCGCTTATGAATCCATTTGTTTCCAAATGGGTATAAATCCTGTCCCTGAGAATTCTCTCCAATAATTTATAAACTACCGACGTGAGGCTCACCCGCCTATAGTTTCCAGGATTATCCCTGCTACCTTTCTTAAACAGCAGTACCACATTAGCTATTCTCCAGTCTTCTGGGATCTCACCTGTAGCCAATGAGGATACATAAGAACATAAGAACTAGGAGCAGGAGTAGGCTATCTGGCCCCTCGAGCCTACTCTGCCATTCAATGAGATCATGGCTGGTCTTTTGTGGACTCAGCTCCACTTTCCGGCCCAAACACCATAAACCTTAATCCCTTTATTCTTCAAAAAACTATCTATCTTTATCTTAAAAACATTTATTGAAGGAGCCTCAACTGCTTCACTGGGCAAGGAATTCCATAGATTCACAACCCTTTGAGTGAAGAAGTTCCTCCTAAACTCAGTCCTAAATCTACTTCCCCTTATTTTGAGGCTATGCCCCCTAGTTCTGCTTTCACCTGCCAGTGGAAACACCTGCCCGCATCTATCCTATCTATTCCCTTCATAATTTTACATGTTTCTATAAGATCCCCCCGCGCATCCTTCTAAATTCCAACGAGTACAGTCCCAGTCTACCCAACCTCCCCTCATAATCCAATCCCTTCAGCTCTGGGATTAAGCTAGTGAATCTCCTCTGCACACCCTCCAGCGCCAGTACTCAGGTAAGGAGACCAAAACTGAACACAATACTCCAGGTGTGGCCTCACTAACACCTTGTACAATTGCAGCATAACTTCCATAGTCTTAAACTCCACCCCTCTAGCAATGAAGGACAAAACTCCATTTGCCTTCTTAATCACCTGTTGCACCTGAAAACCAACTTTTTGCGACTCATGCACTAGCACACCCAGGTCTCTCCGCACAGCAGCATGTTTTAATATTTTATCATTTAAATAATAATCCCTTTTGCTGTTATTCCTACCAAAATTGATAACCTCACATTTGTCAACATTGTATTCCATCTGCCAGACCCTAGCCCATTCACTTAACCTATCCAAATCCCTCTGCAGACATCCGGTATCCTCTGCACCTTTTGCTTTACCACTCATCTTAGTGTTGTCTGCAAACTTGGACACATTGCACTTGGTCCCCAACTCCAAATCATCTATGTAAATTGTGAACAATTGTGGGCCCAAGACTGATCCCAGAGGGACACCACTAACTACTGATTGCCAACCAGAGAAACACCCATTAATCCTCACTCTTTGCTTTCTATTAATTAGCCAATCCTCTATCCATGCTACTACTTTACCCTTAATGCCATGCATCTTTATCTTATGCAGCAACCTTTTGTGTGGCACCTTTTCAAAAGCTTTCTGGATACAAAGATGTCAGTCAAGGCCCCAGCAATTTCCTCCCTTGCTTCCCTCAGTATTCTGGGGTAAATCCCATCCGGCCCAGGAGACTTATCTACCATAATATCTTTTAAAAGACCCAATATCTCCTCCTTTTCGATGTTACCATGATCCAGACTGTCCACACACCCGACCCAAGAATCATCTTCCACAAAGTCCCTTTCTTTGGTGAACATTGATGCAAAGTGCTCATTTAGTACCTCGCCCATTTCCTCTGGCTCAATACTTAGATTTCCCCCACTGTCCTTAAGTTTCCCTGGCCACCCTCTTGCTTTTTACATATGAATGAAAAGCTTTGGGATTCACCTTAATCCTACTTGCCAAGGACTTTTCATGACCCCTCCTAGCCCTCCAAATTTCCCGCTTCAGTATCTTCCTACTTTCTTTCTACTCCTCAAGGGTTTTGACTATTCCCACCCTTCTAGATAGTACAAAAGTCTCCTTTTTCTTTTTGACGAGGTTCATAATATTCCTTGTTATCCAAGGCTCCCTAAACTTCCCATATTTATCCTTTGTTCTTTCAGGAACATGACTTTCCTGAATCCTATTCAAGTAGCGCTTGAAAGATTCCCACATGTCCGATGTTGATTTACTATCCAACAGCCGCACCCAATCCAAATTCTTCAATTCCTGTCTAATGTTATTGTAATTTGCCTTGCCCCAGTTTAGCACCTTAATGTGAGGGTTAACCTCATTCCTGTCCAAAAGTACCCTAAAACCTGCTGAATTGTGGTCACTACTCCCAAAATGCTCCCCATACTGAAACCTCAACCACCTGTCCAGGCACATTCCCCAATACCAGATCCAGTACTGCCCCTTCCCTAGTTGGACTATCTACATATTGCATCAAGAAGGCTTCCTGGATACACCTTACAAACTCTGCCCCATCCAAACCCCTAGCACTAAGTGAGTCCCAGTCAATATAGGGGAAATTAAAATCCCCTACCACAACAACAACCGTATTACTATCCAAAATCACACTACCTATCTGCTCCTCTATCTCTCACTGGCAGTTCATCAAAAGATGTGCTGTGGTTAATTTCTGCAAGAGAGCCCCTGGGTGCCTCTGGCTCTGCTCTTGCCAGTGGCACCCACACGCACAACAACCAGCATATTAAATGGTTACATGTCTGTTATAATCTGAAAAGTGGGAGTTGTGCCAATCAATTTCTGGGCCTTTCACTTTCAGCTGTCGGTAAACTGGATGCTTTGAAGACGTGGATTGCCAGCAACAACTTCTGTTTATCTAGCACCTTTCACGGAATAAACCATCTCAAGGTGTTTCACAGGAGCATTACAAGGCAAAATATAGTATAATATGCAGGTTAGATAAGGAGGTGTTAGGGTCAGATGGACACAAGCTTGGTCAAAGTGATAGGTTTTAAGGAGTGTCCTAATGAAGGACAGTGAGGTAGAGAGGTGGAGTTGGGGGGGGGGGGGCTTCCACGAAGGCGGAGGGGACTGGTGGGGGGTAGCCAGGGGATGGCCAGGGTTGGCCAAGGGGGCACTATCTGGCAGGTCGGGTTCGCGCACGGCCTGCGCCACGTTTTACGGCACGGCCGCTGCAGGTCATCACCATGCACGGCCACGGACCCGGCCATTCTCCAGCCGTTTTTATCACGGGAGCCGGGTGTTTTACGCGGCAGGGCTGCTAGCCCTTCACCGGTCGAAGGATCGGTGAGGGGGCGCCGTCGATTTTTTGATGTAAAACTCCATGGATTCTCCGCATTTAGGCTCAAAAACGGTGAAACCAGCCAGTGTTTTCGATACGATTACAGAGGGTGGAATGAGGGTAACAGAGGCATGAATGAGGGTTTCAACGGCAGATGAGTCGAACCAGGGGTAAAGTTACGCCATGAAATAGAGGTGGAAATAGGCAGTTCTGTGATGGCACAAACTGTGCCAACCGAACAGGCGGCGGAATGTGGCGACTAGGGGCTTTTCACAGTAACTTCATTTGAAGCCTACTTGTGACAATAAGCGATTTTCATTTCATTTCATTTCACCTGAAGATGGAAACTCGTCTTGGGGGTCAAGTGTGGCATCAAGGTTGGGAACAGACTGGCTTAGTCATTAGTGAGTGTTTCCCTCACTATTGCCAGATAAATTCACTGAAGCCACCGGTTGTGCACCTGGGGTGATGGTTTGAGCCTGGAGGGGGTAACGAAACTGCAGCCAAAGTGTTCCCTGGCTACAGGATCATAGGTGAGATACCCCACCTAGTGGTCTGGCCGATGATGAACATATTAATGCTCATAGATTGCAATAAATTCAAATCACATTCACTGTGAGCAGTGAGAGAAGTGCGATTTAAGTTTGAACATGGGGACACATTTTTGAGTGCTGTTGTATTGCAAAAAATGTAAGTTTGGATTTGCGATGCATCAGACAAGGAAAGTAATTAAAGTCAAAAGACAGCCTCACAGTAGTTCAAAGTCTGTTCTGAAATTGACACGCATAATCCCCAGACTGTAAAGGAAGATCTGTAGGCTGTTGTGGCATACATGCTTCGCAACTGGTAACTTTAAAAAGGTACTATGTGCCCCATTCATAAAGTTTTCAATGTCATGCAAACAGCAATAGTGGAAAAACTGCAGCTCAGCCACAATATGAATGGGTCTCTATATGTTTCTTTTAGCTCATTAACGTCTCGTCCACAACTGGTCGAAACCCCATATCTTTGAGTGGGCTTACAGGATGTTCAGTTCGCAGGCCACATTTAAAGAGAAATCTGAATTTGAAAGAACACACCACCCATTTCTTAACATTTCAAATGGAAACCTTTCTTCAAACTACTCTTTCTTTCTAAATTGGCGCGCTGCCATGCTGTATAATGCGGCATTCAATCAGTTCAAAAGGTCAATCACAATCATTGTAATTTTATAAACATGGATGAGCTGAAATATGAAGCAGAGTAAAACCTGTTCCGTTGAAAGATGCAACGGCAGCAACATTGTGCAATTTATAACATGTCGAACTGCATGCGGGCATCAAGCCGCTAATGGTCCTTGATGGTAATATTAGACTTCTTTTGCTATTTTATTTACGAGCTTCATGAACGCCATCCTCAACCATCACTCATGCCAGATCATCATGCATGCTATGCAAGATAGGGAGGACCAGGGCATCAAAAGTAACATAGCCCTGCTTAAGTAGCAAAACAAAGTTGAACATGTTTCCTTGCGTCGAGGCCCACATTCACGAGACACAGGAATGAAACAAGAGTATCTCTGTATTCGCATTAAAGTCCATGATCATGTGCACCATGCAACCTTCAATGAATGTGGACAAGGCCAGCATGACAAAGCCAAAGGTGCACAGTTTTCATGATAATTGTAAATAAGACAAGGACCTTGGAACTGAGCTTGTAGTGGAGGTTGTAGTCTGACAACCAGGGATCTTTAAGGGCCACATGTGCACTTATCCTCCAGCTAAAGGAAAATAAAAAATAAAACAACAGCAGTTTATGCACAGTCGATGTTGACTAGAGCTAAGTAATTTGACATCGCTGGGATGGTTACGGGTGCAATGTATTTATCAGACCTATTTCATTTTATTTGGTTCTTGCAAGAAGATTAGATAATTCTCAGATTTCACATTTCCAGTATTTTTGTATTAGATCACTCTTCTCACGTTTAATTTTAATGAATTGTTAGACTCGACACTTTAAGAGCAAATTAATACCGATCCCAAAACAGCAATGGAGCATGCAATTCAAAAACGTTAGTTACACTATCGATACGAGGGCCTGATTCTTCTTCATCGAACTAGCAATATAACTTCCCCTGAAATCTAGCATCAACTGCCCTCCATTTCTACAGGGCAGTTTCACCAGAGCTAATTCATTCACGGTGTGTGAATTGTATAAATTGTACAGATCTCAAAAATATTCCATCCGCCACTTGCTCCTTGCGTATGTTTCAGTGACCTGACCATTTTGGTCTTACATATGCTGCCATTTTAAGTTAATTCACGTTTTTCTGCTATCTTCACAAACTGCACCTGTGTTCCACTTTGTTTGGTTTAAAAATGCTCCTTTGCACTGGTCATTTATTCGGCCATTTCGACCTCTCGATGTTTCGTTCTAATTCTCTCGTTAACTTGCTGGTATTCAATGCTCCTATTAAGAATTGCATTTATTCTCGCCTTAAGCTTTTTTTAGCCTTCGTTCAACTTTAGGGCTTCTTTCATTGGCCATTTTATTTTCATAGCCAGATTAGTAATCTAGTGCATTTAAATTGCATGTAAATATATTGCAGAATTTCATTTTAAAATGCCACTCATGGTCAAAAAACTATGAACAACAATATGAAGAGAACGAGTGTGATGAACGGTTACTGTATTACTGCACCCTTGTCATCATGTAAGGTGATGTCCCCTTTAAGACCGGGCTTGGAACCCTGGGGGACTCCGCCTCTGGCTCCGCCCACCTGGGAGCCGTATATAAGGGGCCGCCTTGTGAGCGGCAACCAGTTAGCACCCGTCTCGGCACCAGACTAGTTCTTAGCTTATTAAAGCCTTCTTTACCATTTTACACTCTAAGCGTCGTTATTGAGGGGACAACAATGAGCATGTGAAATGTAACAGTTTTAGTTGAAGCTGTAGCACAAGCAATGCGTACCCCTTTTCCTTGACGAGGAGCTTTGATATGAATTCTTTGGCATCTTCAGAGACATTTTCAAACTCCTCCTCATTCAAGTCCCACTCGCACGCAAGAATGTTATTGAGGGTTTCATTATCGTCTTCCCCAAGGAATGGAGACAATCCACTCAGCCTTCAGTTAATAAAAACAGGAAACGCATAGTTAGGATTAACTAATGGCCGATGGGAAAAATACCAGTCTGACCAAACAGAATAGAACATTTGAAATTTTTTTTTGTAAACCCAATACACACTCAGCTGCAAACATTTTTTTAAACCAAGGAAGGATGATAAAGGTAACTAGAGAGAAGATTAAAGAATTGGAATATTTGTCCAGCGATTCACACTGAAATGATTATAGATCATAGAATTTACAGTGCAGAAAGAGGCCATTCGGGCCATCGAGTCTCCACCAGACCTGGGAAAGAGCACCCTACTCAAGCCCATGCCTCCACCCTATCCCCATAACCCAGTAACCCCACTTAACCTTTTTGGACACTAAGGGCAACTTAGCATGGCCAATCCACCTAACCCGCATATCTTTGGACCGTGGGAGGAAACCGGAGCACCCGGACGAAACCAACGCAGATACGGGGAGAACATGCAGACTCCGCACAGACAGTGACCCAAGCCGGGAATTGAACCTGGGGCCTTGGAGCTGTGAAGCAACTGTGATAACCACTGGGCTACCATGCTGCCCACGTCCAGCGATTCCATCGTGGAGGAAACAGCAAAGTCCTAACCACTCACAGTATCGCACACTGGTCTATTTTATTCATCAAGCATATATATCAGTGCATGAGAGCTCTCAGGCAACACAATAACACATGAGGATTAGACATGGGGAGTTCATTTTGTCACCTGGTATAGCAAACTCATAAATGCAAGCGTAAGGCCTCAGTTAATCCACAGTTAACAAGCAGGGTGTATTCTCACCATTGTGAAGAAGGAGTACTGGGAAATGTTGAATAAATTAATAAACAAATGCCCAGAAATGGAAACCAAAGACGCTCTGTCACCAGCAAGGTTCTAGTTCGATCAAAATTTCTTTGGGGACTACAGGAAATAAACTTAATTCCTCGATGTACAGAAATTGAGGACCCCAGGAAGGATAATGGCCATGAATTTACTGTCCAAATGATGGTGAGTTTAATGGTCCTCACCATTATTAGTGTGTAAATTGTTCAGCTGCTTGTGATGAATCGACACCCTGTGAGCTGTGAATCATCACAAGTTGTTGGATGATTTGACGGCCTCTATTATTTATTCTCTTATTGCACCTTTAGCTCAATGACTAGCAGCATATCCTCAACTTCCTCTATTAATGACCTATTGCACTCACCTGCTGGGGCCGGTTTAGCTCAGTTGGCTGGACAGCTGGTTTGTGATACAGAGTCAAGGCCAACAGCACGGGTTCAGTTCCCGTACCGTCTGAGGTCATTCATGAAGGCCCCGCCTTCTCAACCTTGTCCCTCACCTCAGGCATGGTGACCCTCAGGTTAAATCACCACCAATCATCTCTCCCCCCTCAAAGGGGAAAGCAGCCTATGGTCATCTGGGACTATGGCAACTTTACTTACCAAACTCACGACAGAAAGCCAGGGCTAGTACTTAATCCTTTTGATTGAGGAGAGTGGCGTTCCCATAATGGCAGTCAAATTCTCCAGTTCATAAAGGGATTTGTTAAACTAGAGTTTCACGCTGGAGTTTTGTCTTCCAGATTTTTTTAAAAAGCTACTTTTCTATTTCATTTCTTTCCCTCTCATTTATCTTCCTGCATCTGATTTGAATCGAATGCACCCACCTTATCTATTGTTCTTTTCTAAATTGTTAAATCTCATTGGCTATGGAGAGAGGTGTTGTTTGCCAAGCTCCCAGAAGCCCCTCTGTCCTTTATTATCAGCTCACACTCCCAGCGACTTACAGGACACAACACGTCCAAATTGAAGAGTGAGGCAATTCACCTAATTAACGGGGCACTCTATCAGATATATTGCTCTAGCAAATTCTCGCCCTTTATATAATAGTCATCCGGCTTCTTACCCCTGGCTAGATTCCTCCAAGGATTTCTGCAATATGAAAGCTATTCACAAACGAGTTGAACAAGCAAGTTATGGTTGTAACCAGCCCTCTAAACACAGAAATCTGCTAACTCACAGTGAGAAGTGTCTGAGAAGCCAGGTATTGAGCGAGCAATTGATGAGGGTTTTGGTAGTTAGGACTGTTGATGAAAACTAACACCAGGTGATGGCACTAGCGCCACAGAGCAGATCCTATATTTTCAAAGACATCAAGATATTATGAAGGGGGAACATTTGCTCCTGGCGTGGAATAAAACAGCATGTGTGTTTATAAAGTGCAGGTCTATGCTTCTATTTTCATTGTTCTGTTTGCCGACATCCTGAGCTCAGGTCTACACAACTCTTACTCATCCAGAGGTCCATTGCCCACATCCTCTCCCACATTATTGCTGGTCATTCCTTTTATCCCTGTCAGTATGATCTGCTCTGGTTCCCCACCCTCAATCGACTGACCCCTAAATGCTTGCCCTCATCTACAAATCCCTCCCTCCCTGGCCAAACCGTGGTCCACCTCCGATATTTCCTTTAACCCTACATCCGCGTTTGTGTTCTCCCAATGCGAGGCAAGGGGGACAGAAACACGTAAAGGGCTAATTCAGAACAGGTAGCATGATATTCTCGATCATACCAAGGAAAACCTGGAATGGTTCCTAACTCTGGAATCGTTCAAGGAGACAGGTAAATGCTGTGTTGTGAGGATATAATTGTAGGTTTCCACAGAAGTATGGGTTAGATGGGCCAAATGGCCTCCATCATTCATATGTATCCTTGTGATATTTGGGGTGAACAGCATAAGAGGGAAAAACTTTATACAGGAAGGCAAGATCTAACAAAATAAATGCAGTTCACAAATATTTTAATCCCTTCTCCTCTCCTCTAACTCCTTTAGGGCAGCATGGTAGCTCCTCAGGTCCTTTAGGGAAGTACAGTAGCACAAGTGGATAGCACTGTGGCTTCACAGCGCCAGTGTCCCAGGTTCGATTCCCGGGTTGGGTCACTGTCTGTGCGGAGTCTGCACATTCTCCCCGTGTCTGCGCGGGTTTCCTCCGGGTGCTCCGATTTCCTCCCACAGTCCAAAGATGTGCAGGTAAGGTGGATTGGCCATGATAAATTGCCCTTAGTGACCAAAAAAAGGTTAGATGGGGTTATTGGGTTACGGGGATAGGGTGGAAGTGAGGGCTTAAGTGGGTCGGTGCAGACTCGATGGGCCTGTACTGTATATTCTATGTTAACAACCATTTTGTGTTATACTTACAACATGTAGGTAATCACCCCAAGGCTCCACATATCCGTAGGAAATGAAACAAAGTCATAATTCACAACTTCAGGAGCAAGGAATTCTGGAGTTCCAAAATGTATTTTTAATTTCTCTCTTGGTTTGTATCTAACAGAATAAATGGAAAAATTGTAAATTAGGTTGCTTTTTACACCTAAGTTCATTCATTATTGCGAGACTACATAAAGGTATCAACACGTAATTCAAGCATTCCGGCAAAACCCCTGCAAAATCAATGTTGAAGGACTGGACACTAATGTCCGGATAGTGGAAAGGTCTCTCTCCTGCCAGGTCCTGTCTTCTCAACTGGTCAGTGTTCCAGTGAGGACAGAGAAAATACTTCATAGACACTCTGAACCTCTCCTACATGCGTGGCAGCATTGGAATTAATGACTGGCAGGAGCTCACTACCAATCATATAAAGTGGCAACCATTTTGTCTATCAGGCTCCATCATGCTTTAAGTCACAACATCTTAATGATGAGGCTCAGTGAAAAGAAAAAGAAAGACAAGGAGGCAAATCCTGCACATTAAATCCCATGACCTCATGGGGCATCCTGCCCGTGTGTCCAAAGATTTGCCAGTCGAGAATTGGCTTGTTCGCTCTCAGGCAGACCCTTGGCAGACCCCCTACAGCCCTTTTTGCAAGCCAATCTCAGCTAATTCCACTCTTTTGCCTTTTCCCTGCAGCCCTTCAAACCTTTCTTCTTCAGATAACTATCCAATTATCTTTCGAAAGCCACGATTGAAGCTGCCTCCACCACGCTCACAGGAAGTGTATTCCAGATCCTAAACAGTCACGGGGAAAAAGCTTCTTCCTCAAGTCACCTTTGCTTCTTTCGCTACTCATCTTAAATCGATGTCCTCTGATTCCTGACCCTTTCCCCAACAGGTACAATTTCTCCCTGTCTACGCCAACTAGACCTCTCTAGATTTTGAACTCCGCTATCAAATCTCCTGTCACCCTTTTCTTCTCTAAGTCCAGCCACACCTAGAACCACTCTTGTAAATCTCTTTGCATGCTTTCCAAGATCTGTACATCCTTTTCAAAGGTACAGTGGCCAGAATGGGACACCATACTCAAGTTGAATCTGAACCAATGCTTTATCAAGGTCCACCATTACTCCCCTGCTTCTGATAAGGCCCAGGAACCTGTCTGTCTTATCAACCCTTTTTATTCAATCTGCCCAGCCTATTTCAATGATTTGTGCACATATACCCTCAGGTATCTCTGCATCTGTTTGCTGATACCTTGCAAAAACAAAAGCGAAGATGTCATCTTGGACACTATAACGTTTCATCAATTTGTCACACTAACCAACTCAATGTAATATTGAACAAGGCTGGACCATATCGTGTCTTCTGCACAAGGGCAGGTCCTTGGCCCATTGCCTGCTTCAACCTCAGCTGTTTTTGGCAGTGGTGGCTCACCATTTCCTTCCACTTTCAGGGGCTGGGTGAGGTAGCAGGTTCCAAGTTTACCTTCGTCAGTACATGACTTAAACCCACGCTGCTGGTGCTATTCTGAACCGCACTCTCGGCATCTAGCCAACTGAGCTACCAGCCTGTGATGAACGGTTACTGCCTTATCATCATGTAAGGTGGTGTCCCCTTTAAGACCGGGCTTGGAACCCTGGGGACTCCGCCTCTGGCTCCGCCCATCTGTGAGCCATACATAAAGGGCTGCCTCATGGGCTGTGCAGCAGTTAGCACATGTCTCAGCTCTAGCATAGTTCTTAGTCTAATAAAGCCTTCTTTACCGTTTATACTCTAAGCATCGTTATTGAGGGTACCTCACAGCCCCATCAGAAAACAACTGAGTTTGAAAAAGCTCCCGAGAGGATGATAATCCAAGCTTGGATAGATTAGCCACCCGCATGCAACAGTATTGATCCAAATTTAAAAATTGGGCGGGGGGGGGGGGGGAGGGGGAGCTCAGAGTGATTTCTCTGCATCTCTCGTTCAACCAAATAGAATTTTTAAAAAGTATTGAAGCTTACATTGAGACTTTGGAGCATTTGTTTTCTTTCTAATACTCTCCCGAAGCAATGATAGAAAATCGAATTTGAGAATGCTGCTGATTTGTCACACTGTCAGCAGGCTACAGCCAGCGGGGGATGACATCCGCGCCACTTAAAACTACTTTCCATAACATACATTCTTTTCCACCCCCGTCGGAAACCCTGAGACGTGGGCCTGCGCAGATTAGAAAGGAGGGGGAAGGGGGTTCATTATCCACAAATCATTTACCTTCTTGCTAAGCCAAAGTCGATTATCTTCACTTGGTTTGCTTCCCGGTTGACACACAAAATATTCTCAGGCTGAAAATGTATAATCGAAAAAGTCAAGGATGAGAAAAAGGTATTTGACTGACCTGTCAGAGCTCACTCCTCTACGAAATTAACCATTCATACATGAATTCTAAATTATGCATTCTTTTTGGCCCTGTTGCATTCCTTGATGGAAGTATCAAAATGAGCAAAGAAGCTTTTGCAGATGGGTGCGGTGGCATAACGGTATTGCCACCGAATAAATAGTCATTCAGAGGCCCAGGGTAACAGTCTGGGGACCCTGGTTCGAATCCCACCACAGCAGAGAGTGAAATTTGAATTCATTAAATATCTGGAATTAAAGTCTGGTGATGATCATGTCAAACTAGTTCACTTACGTCCTTCAGGGAAGGAAATCTACCACCCTTACCTGGTCTGGCCTACATGTGACTCCAGATCCACAACAATGTGGTTGAATCTTAAATGCCCCTTCGAATGGCCTCAGTTCAAGGGGCAATTAGGGATGGGTAATAAATGCGGGTCCAGCCAGTAACCATGAATTTAAAACTTACACTAAATTCCTTTAAAGTTCTCCAGTTCTATAGTGTTGGTGTAATACCTTGGCTCCACCAGTTAGGAGAAACAACGAACGTTTATTTATGCAATTGCTATTTGCAGAGTAGTGCAGCCTTGATGCTGCCAGTCTGCCTCCCAGATCGAAAACGGAGCCAAAGCCAGCGATCTGCTTGGCGATTTCGTTGGGTACCGTGGGATGAGTGGGTCACATGACCTTTCAGAAGGTCACCCCTTAAAGGGGCCAGCTAATACATCCCACCCCCTCGAAGTTCCTTAATGCACAGAATGATAGCGAACTTATACAGTTCCTCATAAATTTCCAACAATGGATACTTTTAATCAGCCCATCAAAACCTCAGTCTCTCTGGTGACTGCCGCTTCCTCGTAGAGCAGCGTAGCTCCACCGGCTGGGGTGCTTCTGTCGAAATGGTCATACTAGATCACTCTTCTGGAACTATGGCTTCAACCTTCTCTGTTTCAGTCGGACCAATACTCTCCCCCATCACAGGCTGATTGGAAATTTCACTCCTCGGGCAGTCAACAACACCTCCAGCTGGCAACAATGAATCAGGCCGTAACACGGGCTCCCGGAACGACTCTCGACCAGGCAGATGGCCCACAGGTTTCCTCATAATCCTGTCTTGTAGACTCACTTCTGTCATGTGAGAGTACCTTTAAGAAATGGGTGTTTATAAATGAGTCTGTAAATAAATATCTGCAGTGAGAGTACCTTTAAGAAATGGATGTTTATTACTGCAGTAGTGTCAGAGAGTGAGTGGAGCTGGGCTGTCTGTTAGCTTTTTACTTTCGTTTTAGGCTGTTTGCTGCAGGGTGTTTTTTAGTTTCGTTTTCAGTGTTGGAGCTGAAGCCAGACAGAGCAGGTGTTCTGTTGTTCTCTCTGCCATGAAAAGACTATCTCTTGATCATTTGGTGAATTCAGAATTATAAATGTTTTCAGTAGTGAATGTAAACCTGATGTGCTTCTGTTAAAAGTTGTTTCTTTGGTCTTCTGGGTGTTTGGGAAGTTATTAAGGATTCTTTGGGGGTTGTATTTGAATTGATGGTTGCTACGATGTTCACTGTATGTTTTAAAAAGGTTAACTGCAGTTCATAGAATGAACATTGTTTTGCTTTAAAAAATACTTTTCCATTTCTGCTGTACCACACCTGTATGGGGAGCACATGGGCCATGTGCTCCCCATACCACAATCTATTAAAAGTTGTGGGTCAGGTGAACTCCATGATACACTTTGGGGTTCTCTTAACCCTGGCCCATAACAAATTGGGGGCTCGTCCATGATAAAAGTCTATCTATTGGATTGGCTTAGTGAACTTAAAGACAGTGAGGGGTGAGCATATTGTGGTTGCTTATCAGGTGTGGTATTCTAGGACTTCCGATGGCGGCCATGGAGGGGTAGGTCGCACAATTGATAGCTCCCACCTGTAACGGACTTTTGGACCTTTTTCCCCCGTTTATTTTTGGATTTTATGGGATAAAGCAGTGAAGCGTGAGACAGTAAGGAGAAATCCCCCTCTGGTGTGTGGAGAATTGGACCAGAAGTGGCCGTGAGAGACGACAAAGTCCTATAAGGGAGACGCAAGCAGAGCTGGTAACACGGGACAGCATGGCGGAGGGCAAGGGCCGCGGGGAGATGGCACGGTGGTCGACGGAGCAGCTGGTGAAGTTTTTCGAGGATTGCTTCGCCAAGCTGGAGAAGGACACACTGGATCCGATTAAGGCTTCGATTGATCAAGTGGTTCAGAATCAGGAAACCCACGGGAGAGCGATCCAGGAGGTCGAACAAAAGTTGTCCGAGCATGAAGAGTATCTAACCGTGCTGGAAAGCAAGGTGGGGATGATGAACGACCGCCAGAAAAGAATGCAGGAGAAGCTGGAGGACCTGGAGAATAGGTCCAGGAGGCAGAATCTCAGAATTGTTGGCCTCCCTGAAGGCAGTGAGGGATCGGATGCGAGGGCCTATGTGAAGGACATGTTGGAGAGGTTGATGGGGGCTGGGGCGTTCCCTCAGCCCCTGGAATTGGACAGAGCACACAGAACCCTCGCGAGGAAGCCCAAAGGGAACGAACCGCCGAGGGTCATGGTGGTACGTTTTCACCATTTCCTGGACAAGGAACATGTTTTGAGGTGGGCCAAGAAAGAACGGAGCAGCAAGTGGGAGAACTGTGATTTGCACATTTATCAGGACCTGGGAGCGGATTTGGCCAAGAGGCGAGCTGGGTTCAATCGGGCAAAAACAACCCTCTTTAAGAAGGGGGTGAAGTTCGGGTTGCTGTACCCAGCCCGTCTGTGGGTCACACATGAGGAACGGGACTTCTACTTTGAAACGCCAGACGAAGTATTGACCTTTATTAAAGAAATGAAGCTGGAGGTGAATTAAAAGACACTTAAGCCTTGGAGAAGTACTGTGGCAGCAATTTATGGTGCTGGATTGTAAAAATTTAAGCAGCTATGTGAAATAATGGGCTGTGTGGATGGTTAAAGGTTGATCTGTCTTGCAGGGACCTATTTAAAAAGGAGGAAGGACTTTGAATTTAGTTCTGCTTTTTGGGTGACTATTTTTCTAACGTGATTGTTTCTTCACTGTTTTTTCTTTCCGTTGCTGGTTTACTGGGGAATGTGATGCTTTTAAAATGTTTATTCATGTGGGGGGGGGGGGGGGGAAGAGAGGAGAGTACAATAGGGAGACAGACTGCTTGGTGCCAGGGGCGGGAGCTATCGAGTTAGCATGGGTCAGCTGACTCTCGGAAGCGCAGTGGGGGATGGACAGGTGTTAAGCTGGAGCTTGACTTGGGGGATTGGGTTTTTAGTGTTGTTGCTAGGGGGTGAGGAAGGGGCGGGGGGAGATGCTTTGCTGACAGGGGAGGAACTGTTACTAGGGGACGAATGGGATGTCGGGAACGGCGACAGCCCGAGTGGGGACTCGAGGAAGCAGAGGGCTCGAGCTCGAGTCTGGCCTAAAAAGGGTGATGGCTAGTCGGCAGGGGGTGGTTGAAAGTGCCCCGTCCAGGCTGACCACATGGAACGTGAGAGGACTGAAGGGGCCGGTCAAGAGGGCTCGCGTGTTCGCGCGTTTGAGGGAACTGATGGCGGACGTGGCAATGCTACAAGAGACACGCCTAAAGGTTACAGACCAGGCGAGATTGAGGAAGGGGTGGGTTAGCCAAGTGTTCCACTCAGGACTGGACTCAAAGACCAGGGGGGTAGCAATCTTGATCAGCAAACGAGTGGCATTCGAGGCAGGGAGAATCGTGTCAGACAAGGAGGGTAGGTACATAATGGTGAGTGGGAAGCTGGAGGGGGTGCGAGTGGTACTTGTGAACATATATGCTCCGAATGGGGACGACGTGGAATTTATGAGGCGAGTGTTAGGTAAGATCCCAGACTTAGAGTCACATAACCTGATCATGGGAGGGGACTTCAACACAGTCCGAATGGACATCGCGTGACAATCACCAGGCAGGAATGTTCCCTTCCAGTCGGGGAACACTTCAGCAGTCAAGGGCATTCAGCCTCTGATCTCCGGGTAAGCGTTCTCCAAGGCGGCCTTCAGGACGCGCAACAATGCAGAATCGCCGAGCAGAAGCTTATAGCCAAGTTCCGCACACATGAGTGCGGCCTCAACCGGGACCTGGGATTCATGTTGCATTACATTCATCCCCCACCATCTGGCCTGCGAAATCCTACCAACTGTCCTGGCTTGACACAATTCACACCTCTTTAACCTGAGGTTACCCCATCTCTGGATCTGTAAAGATTT
Source organism: Scyliorhinus torazame (assembly GCF_047496885.1). Classification (NCBI taxonomy): domain Eukaryota; kingdom Metazoa; phylum Chordata; class Chondrichthyes; order Carcharhiniformes; family Scyliorhinidae; genus Scyliorhinus; species Scyliorhinus torazame. The sequence goes on from NC_092712.1 coordinate 302,154,671, forward strand.
AATCACCTGCTAATGCTCGCATTCCAAGCATTGTCTGGCATCTTTGAATCTGTCTATATATATGTTTCTCGAACATACCTCTTCATTCACCTGAGGAAGGAGCAGCGCTCCGAAAGCTAGCGACATCGAAACAAACCTGTTGAACTTTAACCTGGTGTTGTAAGACTTGAATACAAAAGGGAGGAAAAAGAGAGAGAGCGGAAAAAGAAAGAGAAAGAGATAGAGAGGAAAAAGAAAGAGAGAGAGAGGAAAAAGAAAAGGAGAGAGAAGAAAGGAGAAAAGAAAGAATAGCCTTAGCAGAACAAAAAGAAAGAGAAAGGGAGATACAGATCAGGGAAAAAGATAAAGAGAGAGAGTTTGAACTTCAGAAAATGGCTATGAAACATGACAGTCAGTTAAAATTGGCAGACGTGAAGGGAAACGTACAGTTGGTGGATAGTGATGAGGATTGTGAGAAGGAGCGTCATAGTCGAAGGCTTAGTGGGGATCTATTTAAATATGTCCAAGCATTGCCAAGGTTTGATAAGAAGGAGGTAGAAGCCTTTTTCATTTCATTTGAGAAGGTAGTTAACCAAATGAAATGGCCACAGGACATGTGGGTATTATTGATTCAAACAAAGCTGATAGATAGGGCTAGTGAAGTGTTTGCATCACTACTGGAGGAGGTATCTGGGACGTATGAGGAGGTGAAAAAATCCATCTTTGGTGCATATGAACTAGTGCCTGAAGCCTACAGACAAAGGTTTAGAAATTTAAGGAAAGAATTTGGTGAAACATACATGGAATTTGAAAGGCTCAAACAGAGTAATTTTGATAGGTGGATAAGGGCTTTGAAAATAGACCAAACGTATGAAGCTCTCAGAGAAATTATGCTTTTGGAGGAATTAAAAATTCAATTCCTAATGTAGTGAGAACTCATGTGGAAGAGCAGAGGATTAAAACTGTGAGATTAGCAGCAGAAATGGCAGATGATTATGAATTAGTACATAAATCAAAGCTTAGTTTCCGACATCAGTTTCAGCCTGTGAATGTCGCAAAGTCACAGGTTAAGACAAGAGGAGAAATCAAAGAATGAAGATGAAGTTGAAGTGCAATTATCAGAAACGATTTTTGGTCAGATGGTTGTAAAAGAACACGAACAGTTGGAGGATGAGGTGGATATTTTTAGTTCAGGAAAATTGGCGGAGTTACAACAGAAAGATGTAGAAATAAAACGGATGTATCAGAAAGTATAGACGGGACAGGAATCTGAGTGTATACCAGAGTGTTATTACCGTAAAAGTGATGTCTTAATGAGAAAATGGAGACCTTTACATATGCAGGCGGATGAAAAGTGGGCAGAAGTTCATCAAGTAGTATTGCCGGTAGTGTATAGAAAGGAGGTGTTACGAGTTGCACATGAGGTACCAGTGGGAGGTCATTTGGGAATAAGGAAAACTCAAGCTAAAATCCAGAAACATTTTTACTGGCCTGGACTAAATAAAGATGTAGTTAAATTTTGTCAATCATGTTACACATGTCAAGTGATAGGGAAACCTCAAGCAGTGATAAAACCAGCGCCCTTAATATCTATTCCAGCATTTGAGGAACCTTTTACAAGGGTTCTAATTGATTGCATAGGACTGCTTCCGAAACAAAAAGTGGGAATCAATATATTTTGACTATAATGGATGTGTCTACTAGGTTTCCAGAGGCCATTCTAGTACGTAATATTACGGCTAAAAAGATTGTGGAGGAGTTACTTCAATTCTTTACTCAATATGCACTACCCACAGAAATACAATCGGATCAAGGATCAAATTTTACCTCAAGGTTATTCAAAGACGTTATGGTTAGCTTAGGAATAAAACAATTTAAATCAACTGCGTACCATCCAGAATCGCAGGGAGCGTTAGAAAAGGTGGCAACAGACATTAAAGACAATGTTGAGGGCTTATTGCCACGATATTCCAGAGGATTGGGATAAAGGAATTCCATTCGTACTGTTTGCAATTAGGGATGCACCTAATGAGTCAACCAAATTCAGTCCTTTTGAACTAATTTTTGGTCATGAGGTAAGAGGACCACTTAAATTGATTAAGGAAAAATTGGTGAGTGAGAAATCAGAACTTACATTATTGGATTACGTGTCAAATGTTAGGGAACGATTAAATAGAGCAGGTAAATTGGCTAGACAACATTTAAAAGTTGCACAAAATGTGATGAAACGGGTAGCGGACAAGAAATCCAAAGTTCGTAGTTTTGCCTGTGAAGATAAAGTTTTAGTATTGTTACCAGTGGTAGGTGAACCTTTAAAAGCAAGGTTTTGTGGAACTTATCAGATTGAAAAGAAATTAAGTGAGGTGAATTATGTGGTAAACACACCAGATAGAAGGAAGACACACCGAGTGTGTCATGTGAATATGCTTAAAAGACACTTTGAAAGGAAAGGAGAGAAAAAGGAGGCGGTATTAATGATTCTAACTCAAAGTGATGAACCAAATCCAGATGACTGTGAACTTGACATATCTCAAATTAAATTGGAAAATTAGGACGTTCTTAAAAATTGGAATAAATTGTTGAAATACCTTCCAGAGGAAAAACAAACTGACCGGAAGGAGTTATTGATATCACGTGGGCAAGTTTGTCGAGATAAATTGGGAAGTACTAAAATGGCTATACATGATGTAGATGTGGGAAATGCTGTTCCAATCAAACAACATCCAAATAGACTTAACCCTTTAAAATTGGCTACGGTTAACAAAGAGATTGAGAGTATGCTTAAAAATGGCATATTTGAAGTGGGTTGCAGCCAATGGAGCCCACCTATAGTGATGGTACCAAAACCAGACGGTACCCAACGGTTGTGTGTGGACTATAGAAAGGTTAATGCAGTTACAAGAACGGACTCTTATCCTATCCTACGTTTGGAGGATTGCATTGAGAAAGTGGGACAATCAGTTTTTATTTCCAAACTGGATTTACTTAAAGATTACTGGCAGGTACCTTTATCCGAAAGGGTGAAGGAGATTTCAGCTTTTGTGACTCCAGATGTTATATACCAATTCAAAGTTATGCCATTTGGCATGAAAAGCTCCCCAGCCACATTTCAACAGTTAACTAACAAAGTTGTTTCAGGATTACCCAATTGTGTGGTATACATCGACGATCTGGTAATTTTCAGCCAGACATGGACAGAACATTTGAAACATCTGATGGAGTTATTCGATCGACTTCAGGAGGCAGGTTTGGTGATAAACCTACCAAAAGTGAATTTGGAAAGGCCCAAGTCACTTTCCTTCGCCATACAATTGGACAGGGTCGAATGGTCCTACGGGCAGGGTCAAATGGTCCCACGGGAAGTGAAAACAAAAGGTATTGGGGAATTTCTGATACCCTCGACATGACGGGAAATAATGCGATTTCTTGATATGAGTGGATTTTACCAGAAATTTGTCCCGAATTTTAGCAGTGTGGTCGCTCCACTGATGGACTAGCTCAAGAAGCGCAACAAATTCCAGTGGACAGCAGAGTGTCAACAGGCATTTGACGGCCTGAAGGCTGTGTTAACCACTGCTCCTGTGTTAGCCATCCCAAATTGTACGAAACCATTCAAAGTTGCGGTTGATGCGAGCGATGTGGGTGTAGGTGCGGTGCTTCTAGATGACGATGACGAAGGGCTAGAGCAGCCTATTGGTTATTTTTCAAAGAAATTGAATTCTCACCAGAAAAAGTATTCCACGATTGAGAAGGAGACTTTGAGTTTGGTGCTGGCCTTGCAACATTTTCACATTTATGTGACCAGCAATCCATCTGACACCGCTATATATACTGATCATAATCCGTTTTTGGAGCGATTCCGGAATAACAATGCACGGCTGTTTCGCTGGAGTTTATTGTTACAGCCATTTCATTTAAAAATAGTACATGTGGCAGGACGAGAAAACGTGCTAGCCGATGCTTTGTCACGAATGTGATGAACGGAAGCAGTTTCAGTTGGAGGAAGAAGAACGGGGAAAAAAATGGACTATATTATTATACCTGTTTGCGTGTGTTGTTCTTTGAAACGAAAAAGTATATTTACTGTGTGCATTTGTTAAAGGATAGTGAAAAGGTGAAAGATGAAACCATCTTGAAGTTGATGGTTTATTTTCTTTTTCTTGGGGGGAGGTGTCATGTGAGAGCACCTTTAATAAATGGGTGTTTATAAATGGGTGTGTATATAAATATCTGTAGTGAGAGTACCTTTAAGAAATGGGTGTTTATTACTGCAGTGATGTCAGAGAGTGGGTGGAGCAGGGCTGTCTGTTAGCTTTTTACTTTCGTTTTAGGCTGTTTGCTGCAGGGTGTGTTTTAGTTTCATTTTCAGTGTTGGAGCTGAAGCCAGACAAAGTAGGTGTACTGTTGTTCTCTCTGCCATGAAAAGACTGTCTCTTGATCATTTGTTGAATTCAGAATTATAAATGTTTTCAGTCGTGAATGTAAACCTGATGTGCTCCTGTTAAAAGGTGTTCATTTTGTCTTCTGGATGTTTGGGAAGTTATTAAGGATTACTTAGTGTTGTATTCTTTGGTGGTTGTATTTGAATTGATGGTTGCTAAGATGTTCACTGTATGTTTTAAAAGGGTTAACTTGAGTTAATAGAATAAACATTGTTTTGCTTTAAAAAATACTTTATCATTTCTGCTGTACCACACCTGTAGAGTGGGCCCGTGTGCTCCCCATACCACAATTTATTAAAAGTTGTGGGTCAGGTGAACTCCATGATACACTTTGGGGTTCTCTAAACCCTGGCCCATAACACTTCGTAAGATAGCGGTCCTGTCTTGGCCACAACAATGGCCTGGAAAGTGCATTTCTCTCTTGTTAGGTGAACGCCTGCCTCTTGAATTCTTCTTAGTACTTCTTCAAGATTATCCAGGTATTCTTCTCCAGTTGCACCGGCAGTCGATACGTCATCCAAATATACAAGGCATGCGGCAATCAGTGTAATGAACTTTCCATGGTGCTTTGAAATACGGCGCAAGCTGATGAAACTATGCAAGGCATGCGTGTATACTAATATGATCCTGTATGGGCATTAATAGTCAAGTATCCTCTGGAAGCATCATCCAACCCCAACTGTTGATATGCATGACCCATATCCAATTCGTATATGTACGTCTTACAGCTAGTCTTGCATATAAATCCTCTATCTTTGGGATAGGATATCTGTCCAGCTTTGCTGCTTGGCTTAGTGTTAATTTTTTGTTCCCACATGTGCAGACCTGTTTATCTGGTTTAACCACAGGTACTAAAGGGGCTGCCCATTCAGCGAACTGGACTGGTTGGACGCTACCCAGTTCTTTCGTAAGCTTTTCTATGTAGGTTACAATGGTCTACCCTGGGGCTCTCTCCGTGGAATTGAATTTAAATCATTGCAAAATCATGGGGCGCTTTGGGTGGTATATCATTTTGCTAAATTGACAATCTCTATTATCAAGCTTGCATCAGGCGCGTTTGAGGCTATGGATTAAATTATAGGTTTGGCTTCTACACGCACATAACAATAGGTCCTTCTACTTCCCCTCCCCCTCAACTCCATTTGCTCTGAAGAAACATTCTAATCGCTCAACGTTCTACACCCAATCTTCAACAGAGGCATTGAAGGGATCCAGTCTACCAAATACAGGCATCTCTGCAGCTTGCAATCCACTTTGCAAGCTTGACTTCGACTGGACCAGGTTCTGAGCTGAAGATCTTGCAAGAGCACTTGCTGGTTTTGCTTTTTACCTCATCGCCAAATGTAGTAACTTCGCTCCACCAGTTAGATACAAACATGAACGCTTATTTATATAACAGGCTATTTACTATTTACAGAGTCGTGCAGCCTCAGTGCTGCCAGACTGCCTCACACATGGAAAACCGAGCAAAAGCCGATGACCTGTTTAGAAGTTCTGCACGCTAGGTACAGATTGGACAAGCAGGTCCAAAGACCCTTCAGAAGAGCGTCCCTTAAACAGGCCAGCTACTACAGTTGGCATATTTGGAAGTGATGATTAAGAGTTTACCTTTCTTACTAGAAAATAGGGACAGGAGTAAGCTCTATGCAGCCTCTCGAGACTGTTCTGCCATTCAATTAGGTTATCTCTGATCTGTACCTCAAACACCATTAACCAGCATTTGCTCCTAATCCCTGAAACACTATAGGTGCGATCTACCGGCCACGTCCTACCGGAGGTGCAACGCAATGCGACCCGTAGATCTGGGAGAGGCTTGGCTCATCACGCCTCATGAAATCCAACGGGAGTTACCACAGACATGGAATCTAACTGGTTATTACTGGTCTCCACAGGGCATCACGGTGGCACAGTGGTTAGCACTGCTGCCTCACGGCGCCGAGGTCCCAGGTTCGATCCCGGCTCTGGGTCACTTTCAGTGTGGAGTGTGCACATTCTCCCCGTCCTTGCGTGGGTTTCACCCCCACAACCCAAAAGATGTGTGAGCTAGGTGGATTGGCCACGCTAAATTGCCCCTTAATTGGAAAAAAAGAATTGGGTACTCTACATGTGTATTAAAAAAAAAAGTGCCGGTCTCCACAAAAGTGGAGCTGGCGCACCGGCACTTGGTGGGGTCTCCCATGGGACTGGGGGGCCCTGGTTGGCTGGGCACTGGGCAGGGTGACACTCTGGCACCCCCCCGATGCCACCTGGGCATCCGAGCGCCGCGGAAAACCCGGCTAAACGCACTTGAGACGGGACTCATTTCCATTAGATCGCGCCCTATATTATTTAATATTTAGTATCCTTAATCATCTTTCTTACAGTCTGCCAAACTCCTGTCTATCAGCTCAGCAATGACTCTTTCTTGATTGTACTCTTTAATCATCTAGCACTGGGATTACCCCTTGTTCTTCTTCCAAGCATCTTAGGAATGCAGATCTCCCACACAGAGGGAAGAGGAGTATTTATCTCTCTCGAATAGTAACTTTAAGCATTTAAAATTTGCTTTGAACGACAATTTCTTCAGATAAACTACATAATTTTATTTCACAAACCTCCTGTGACAGGCTTTACCTTCAGATCTAGGTGAAGGATGTACCTCTGATGCATATATTGGAGTCCTTCACAAATCTGTCGAACAAAGAGGATTGTGTCCATTTCTGTTAAATTGTAGCTTTCGTCTATGATCCTGTCAAAGAGCTCCCCCCCATCGATACTATGGAGAGAAAAAAAATAAACAGCACAGAATTAATCCCTCACAATTTATTGAACCATTTCCTGTGATAATTGAGGGTCAGAAAAATGGGGGATTCCTGGGTTTTGACTAATTCGCAGACAGACTGATTCTCATTGAGTTGAATGGGATGAGTGCAGCTGGACACTGATTAGAATCAGACCTTGCTGCACATTGTCCAATTAAAATGTCATTATATTGGCCGCCCCTCTACCTCCCACTGGTTAGACACATTGAGGGTAATTTTCACTGTTGCCCACTTACATAACCTGGAATTTATTTCAATGCAATTGGCTGGCCCTATCCTGCCCACCCGATGCAATTTTTACCCAATATTTTACAGCTGATAAGCGAAAATGTGGAAAGGAAATATTTTTAAAAAGCAATATTTATAATACCCTAATGATTTTTCTCCCAGATTTCTCATAGTGCCTTGAAATTAATATTCAGTTTATGGAGTCTCCAGCGCTGACGAGGAGGTTGGCAGCTCTAACTGTAACTGCTTATGGATGTCCTGATTACTAATGACTTAACAGTGAATTATAAATGGGATATTTCTGTCATCGCTCACTGAAAATAACCTACTGTATGAATGAAATATCTTTCTGTGTAACAACATGGAGGAATGTAGGAACATAGGAACAGGAGGAGGCCATTTAGCCCTTGGATTCTGCTCCACCATTCAAAAGACTCCAAATCATCACTTCTCCAATGGGCCTACTTTGGCCTCCCTCTTCCTTTTTATATGTTTAAAGAAATTCTTGCCATCCATTTTTATATCACTTGCTAGTTTACCCTCAAAGTTTATCTTCTCCCTCTTATTATTATTTTGGTCATCTTTTGTTGATTTTTAAAACTTTCCTAATCATCTGGTTTACCGCTAATCTTTGCCACATTGTATGTTTTATTCTTTCAGTTTAACCTTTTAGCATTCCTTTGCCTTACAGGCTTCTCCACACACTTTGAGATCCATCCACTGATTTCCATAATTATTTTAACTCATGTTCCACAGACTGTAGTAAAATCTCACAAACCTGAAAAACACTTCACATGTCTTTCTGGTGTCTCACCTTTCCTCTTAACTCTGTGTGTCTTTATTGAACAGATCTTTGTTCTAGAATCTTTTGCCTCAGACTTCTTGGAAACTCCCTCTAGTTTCCTTAACTGGCTGACCGTTACTCCATGATATGGTTTTTATTGTAGCAAAGCTGAGAGAGATGATGCCGCTCTCGCATTCTAAACCAATTGCATCTAGTAGAGCTATGAGAGCTGTCTTCTCACTCTTTACATATCTCTAACTGCTCTGGCTTTCAGTTAAAACTAAGAACAAAGGGAAACCCCACCCTCTGAAAAGTGGCCTCCTATTGCTATGCAACACCACTACTACTACTATTTATTCTTCACGCTGCAGCCCTCTCTCAACATAATAAAAATACATTTGTAACTTAATCAACCCAACACATCAACACCTTTGTCCAGCATGAATCTAACTATAGGTTTTACCTTTACAGGCACAGATACATTAAATTAAACGCACTTAAAACTTATTTCTAATGTTTACCAATACAAATATAAATCCCTTAAACTGACCTTTGTTTTCTGAACCTGGTAAAGTTAATAAAATATATAATAATCAAGATAAATAAGTGCATAATATAATTAAGAAATTAATTAAGACTTTTATGTTTGGTCAGTCAGGCGATGTGTCAAGGCTGCAATATGTGGGACCTCCTGGATATAATTGTGATCCAGGCCAAACACATCTGCAATAAGTGTTTGTAGCTAGAAGAACGTCAGGTCAGAGTCATTGACCTGGAGGCTGAGCTGCAGACACCGCAACACATCAGGGAGGGAGAAAGTTACCATGATATTTTGTACAAAGAGGCAGTCACACCACTTTGCATATAGTTTTTTGATTTATTCAGTGGTCAGGGACAGAAGGGTGAGTCTGAAAATGAAGCAGGTGAGGGCCTGAAAAAAGAGTAAGGATTTTATGCTTCTGTTATACAGGGCATTGCTGAGACCATATCTTGAAGACTGTGTGATGTTTTTGGTCTCCTTATCGGAGGAAGAATGTAAATGTGTCAGAGGCAGTTCAGAAGAGGTTTACTAGGTTCACACCTGGAAGAAACAGTGAGGATAGGTTGGACAGACTGGGCTTCTTCCCACTGGGGTTTAAGAATGAGGGATGATTTAATCAAAGTATACAAGATAGACGTGGAAATGATGTTTCTACTTGTGTGGGAGTCCAGAACAAAGAACACCAGAGCACAGGAACAGGCCCTTCGGACCTCCAAGCCTGTGCCAATCATGATGCCTGCATAAACTAAAACCTTCTGTACTTCCAGGGTCCATATCTATCTATTCCCATCCTATTCATAGATTCGTCAAGATGCCTCTTAAACATCGCTATCTGCTTCCACCACCTCCCCCGGCAGCGAGTTCCAGGCACTCACGACCCTCTGTGTAAAAAAATCAGTCTTGCATTTCTCCTCTAAACTTTACCTCTTGCATCTTAAACCTATGTCCCCTGGTAATTGAATTTTTCACCCTGGGAAAAAAGGTCTGACTATCCGCTCTGTCCATGCCACTCATAATTTTGAAACATCTATCAGGTCACCCTTCAACCTCTGTCGTTCCAGCGAAAACAATCAGAGTTTATCCAACATCTCCTCATAGCGAATATCCTCCAGACCAGGCAACATCCCTGCAAACCTCTTCTGTACGCTCTCCAAAGCATCCACATCCTTCTAGTTGTGTGGTGACCAGAATTGTATGCAATATTCCAAATGTGGCCTAACTAAGGTTCTGTACTGCTGCAGCATGACTTGCCAATTTTTATACTTAACACCCTGACCTATGAAGGCAAGAATGTCTTCTTGACGACCTTATCCACCTGCATTGCCACTTACAATGATCTGTGGACCTATACACCCAGATCTCGCTGCCTGCCATTGACTGTATGATCCCACCTGTATTAGACCTTTCCAAACTGCATTACCTCACATTTTGTCCAGATTAAACGGCATCTGCCATCTCTCCGCCCAAGTCTCCAACCAATCTATATCCTGCTGTATCATCTCACAGTCCTCATCACTATCCGCAACTCCACCAATCTTTGTGTCATCCACAAAATATACTAATCAGACATACTGCATTTTCCTCCAAATCATTTATATTCTAGGGAACCCCATTGTAAAATTAAGGGTAGCCCTTATAGGGCAGAGATGAGGGTGGAAGCGGGATCACTCCTGAATATCTTTAACGCTGAGGTAGGTCGATTCTTGTTAGGCAAGGGAATAAAAGGTTGTTGGTGATAAATGGGAATGGGGAACATAAAATACAAACAGATCAGCCACAATCTTATTGAACGGCATCGCAGGCTCGAGGGGCCAAATAGCCTACCTCTGGTCCTATTTTATATGTTCAAATGTTCATCAGACAATCCCTTCATTGAAGGAATAATGAGACAACTGAACCTTTTTTTTTTAAACAGAGGCCAAAACTCTACTCCAGATGTGGACTCACCAAGGCCCTGAATAACTATCTGCAACTTTTATATGCCATTCCTCTTGCAATAAATGCCAACATTCCAATTGCCTCCCTAATCACTTACTGTAGCTGTGTACTAATTTTACTTGATCCATGTACAAGTACATCCAGATCCTTCTTCTCCATTTAAATAATTTATAATATAAATAATATAACTATTTAAAACAAATATTATTGATTTAATCCAGCAATCTTTCATTAAAATTCACATCCCTGTTCCCTTATAGTTAAATGTTTCACTGACAACAAACTTTCCACAGTTCAGAGGTCTTGTGTTGAGGCCCCATGCTAGAATCTGAGTGCATAAGCTAAGCTGACACTTCAGTGCAGCACTGCCAGATGTGCAGTTTCTGGATAAGACATTAAACTAAGGCCCAAGTTGCCATTTTAGGTGGACGTAAAAGATACCACTGCATCATTCAAAGAAATGCTGCAGAACTTTCCTGTTGTCCAATCCAGCAATCACATTTCATGCAACACCACTAAAGTAGATTGTCCAGTCACATATCTTATTGTTATCTGTGGGAACTTCCTGTGTGCAAACTGGCTCCTTGAAGTTCCTACATTAAAATACCAACTACACTTTATCATTATGATGCGACTTGTGCATGAGTATTATTCATCTTTAATTTTAACGACTGATCAAACATGTGTGCGGAGTTTGCACATTCTGCCCTTGTCTATGTGGGTTTCCTGTGGGTTCTCTGATTTCCTCCTACACTCCAAGGATGTGCAGGTTAGGTGGGTTGGCCATGACCAAGCAACTTTCCCCTTTATAGCTTGTAGTTCTGCATGTGTGGTGTGTATTACGAAGGTCAAGCATGGGGGTTCATCTTTTTCTTATATCTTTCCATGGTAAATTTGTTAATCTCACAAAAAGTAACCCCTCTGGCATGTTAAACTCAGGAAAGATGGCCAGACTAGTTTCTTTACAATCAGCAGGTAAATAGTTACGCACAGACACGGAGTACATAGCTTTGTCCCCTCTAAATGCTAAAACAAACCTTGTCACAATCAACCAAGGAGTTCTGATACATGTCCTCAATGGTCGTAACAACTTTAAAAAGCAATTAACTGGCTGGGATTTAGAGAGGTTCATGAAAACCTCCATATAAATACTTTTCTTTTTCCAATGTAGGCAAATGTAAAGGGGATTCCAGGGACAACCTATGTAGTCAATAATTAACGGAATTTATTTTTGGCATGGCTGAAGATGTTAGGTTGCTCCTAAAGCTTGGATAAGATTCTGTTGCATTGCCCGCTGAGACGTTTTGCGTTGGCTTGACTTTGTTTTATAATAAAGATTTAAAGGACTAAATAGATTAGGAACATTAGGGTTACCAACTCTGGTTGGACATATTCCTGGAGATTTGCGCGCATGAGTTTGTGTTCCCCCCTCCCCACCTTTCCTCTGCTTTTCGTCCAACAACATGTGCATCCCTGCAGCACCCCACTTTCCATTTGTCAAATGAGAATTTTTTTTAAAACCTTCACTAAACCTGGTTGGATGATTCTCCTTCAAACAGCAATTTAACCGTCCTTCGATTTTAAAAAAATTGCAACTTAGAGATGAAAGAAGATTTTAAAATGCAGACAATCCTTTTTGTCCCCCCTATCTTATTTCTCCTCCCTGGGTTACTCACAGCAGAGCCCTGCAGATCAGTCTTCAGTTCCTAATGATTCCTGGAGGGTTGGCAACCCCAGGGCAGATGCAGTCAATGTTCTGGTCGCATAATTGAGCCTGCTACCACATCCATAAGACTACCGTTGTGAATAAACTTTCGAAAATTGTTACTTCAAACGATGGCTAACACCAGTAAAAATCGCTGGTACTTACTATTCCATGATGAGAATTATATCATTCTTTGACTCGAAAGCATCGTAAAGCTGGATGAGGTTGGTGTGATTGAGCTGGTTCATGACTTGGATCTCATTCTTTACCTCCTCCTGCTGACCAATAACAATGTGTAGAATGATACAAGAAAAATCAAACCATCTCCATGGCAGAGGACCAGTGTTAGTCAGAATGACCATACCTTTTGCTTTGCTGCTCTGGTTTTAATAATTTTGGCGGCTAAAGTAAGACCTGTAGATTTTTCTACACATTTGTGGACTTGTCCAAACCGTCCTCTGTAACAAACCGTTAAAGACAGATGTACAATTTTTAAAAAATGATAGGCCAAGCAGCAGCTACATTTTTACTTAAAGAAGCATTTCCACAATAGGAACATTATTATCACTGAAAGAGAGACATGTTTCCAAAGGACAAATGCAAGAATGCAGCATTTCAAACAACCACACTTTATACTAGATGAGGGTAGGATGCTGATTACCTTAGTATTACTTAGTAAATCGAACATGACTGCAAGAACAATGGCAAAGTGTACATTCACCTGGGTTTAGTGGTATATGTTAAAGAAAACATTTCTAGCTGACCTATTTCAGAAACAAAATTGCAATATCAAAGGACCCTTTCAATGTCCACCCACAGTCTTATTTTATTCATATAATTGATGAATTAATATACAGGCAACAACCATAACAGTCCGCATATAGGACTTTATTTGTATTAACTATAGTGTTTTTATCCACCCAGGCGACAGTCTCCGCAGATACTTGAAAAGCACAGAACTCATTGAAGTGGGAAAGTGGAGATCTTCGGGCTGATGGGTTTTGAGCTGTGTGGATGATGTAACATAAAATATATTCTGTACTGTGCTGTACAGTTCTATGTTCTATGTTCTATATTATCAATACTGTGACAAAATGATGTAGCTCCAAATGAAAAACCATCACCACATTCCCGCACAGCTGTTCTCTCACTAACACTCCTCTGATACAGAGATAATTGTCCCGATATTTCTGGAAGGTAGGGAGGGTTTGGGGGAGCCCAGTAGCTTAAGACATATCCAACAAGGTCAAGGACAGGGAAATCCTGCTTAATTTAAGGACAGATCTTATTCATTGCAGTGTTAATGTAAGCCTACTTGTGACACTAATAAAGATTATTAGATTATTGCCCAATTTGCCTCTGGTTCCTGCTCTGCAGCTGCCCAGGTTGAGAGGCAGACTGACCGTTAAGTGTGAGAGGCTTTGGTAGATGATGGCAACTGGAGACCATTGGGGTCTGTCCTTGATAATTGGAAATATTTCACGTTGGTTGGAACTGGACCGCTAATTGTGAGAAAGTGTGTACTAGGAGCAATTACTGCTTTGGAGGGACATGGTGCCCGGGTGTTCGATAAATGTGGCAGAAGGTTTGCCTGACAGTGTGAGTGAAGGAGCACTCCTGCTCCTTCAGGCCCACAAGCAGAGCTGGAAAAGCACCCACCAGCTGGATGCAGCTGCTTTTCCCACAGCTGAAAATTTCCCGAGCCCTGAGCAATCTGGCCGGTCATATTAAATTCAACTGCCTGCCAAAATATCAGGAGTGGAGCCGCATTTACATCTTATAAATGGTGAACTTGCCTCTCCAGAATGGATTGGATGCCCGAAAACTCACTTGGGTTAAGACAAGCAAGTTTGGCATTGGGTGTCGCAAATTGCCCAGATATTACCCCCAACCAGCTCTCTTCCACTCATCGTGGAGATGTTGGGGGGTGGGGTAAAATTACCCCCAGTGCATTCTTAACAATCGATCATTTTCCGATGAACATGAAACAGAACTGACCCTCCAAGGATTTCCGATTTGTGTATTGTATAGTAATTGCTGATTTGGGCCGTGTTTGCTGACACAATCCGATGTTCGAATGGAGCAGGTGGCGTAGGACCATCATCTAGACCAGGAAGGATAAAATACAGAAATAGTTTGCCACTTGTGCATCTGTTGTAAAGAAAGAGGTCATAGGACACAAGAAGATTGACATTAACTGCTCTTAGATTGTACCGTAATGTTAACGGCCAAATTAATAAATCAAAGACTTATTGGATTACATTGAAAACTTTCGGAACAGTTGATAAGATATTGGGCAAAATATGGCCATAGGGAATGACTGTAACGCTGTCTGCAACACAGACCCATTGTAAAACAGGAGGTACAGGAGCAACTGTGGCATTTCCTCCATCCATTGCCATTTCAAAATATTAGCCTCGATTTTAACCAGGGATAGAGATCAGATGGGCAGAGGGCATGGTGTCCATAAAAACCCCTGCCTTCAGCAACAACAATTGCCTGTTGCCCAAAGCGGGCAGGAATTGTTAGCCAGAGGGTGGGTGGTGGGGAAATTTGGGGTGGCAAGAGGCTGCCGGTCAGCACCACATATTTCATCACCAGCAACAAGAAATATCACAGGGCAGGGTTTGGAAGGGCCTCGTGATTCAAAAAAGGGTGTAGCTGAAGTGGGGCGTGCTAACCTTTCCTGGCCAAACCCACAGGAAGAGCTCTCCAGCTCCCTCTGGTCCTACAGGGAAAACCTAAAAGTAAAGAACTTACTTATGGCCACCTCCAGCCCAGACTTCTCTTCCCAATGTTTTCACTTGGTCGGAAAGCCACAATGGCTTCCCCAATTAGGTCATGAGTTCAGATTGCAGGGGAGCCCACTCATTACATCATTCCGTTATTTAGCAAGGAAGGTAGAAGCCATGAAGCTACAGATGTATCAGTTCCATGTCAGTTTCGGGGGAGTTACTAGAATCTATGATTGATACAGATTTGCACATATTTAAGGTGTTGGCTTAGTCTGCTTGTGTGTGCTTCATGAATAAACAACTATTATTAATAGTCGTTTGGGAGTACAGAACTTGAGTGTTACTGAAAAAAGGACATTTTATCAAAGTTTTTCATCTTGCACCCATCAGGACAATCGCAATGTCAGGGGAAACAATTTTTTACCGCGTGAGAAGAGGGTGCTGATTGGTTGGTCAGTGAACTCTAACCTGGGAATTTGGGGAAGCAGATTTGGGGTAGTCTGGAAGTCCCAGACTTGGGATTGGTGAGGGGGGGGGGGGGCGGTATGAGGGGATAGTTGTGGGGAGTTGAGGGTGTCATCTGGGGAATTGGGGGTGTCCCTTGGGAGATCAGTGTGGGCCTGTGCAATAGTCACCCAGAAGCTAGAAGAGGTTTTTATTCTTCGAACTTCTTCTGGGTAACTATTGACGTAACCACAAAGATGTGCTGGGGATGCCCCCCAGACATTTCCTGGTATGCTTTGCACAGCTGTTGCCTGGAAGTGCAGACTTCTCCTGGGCAGTTTCCCAGCACTGGGAGCCAACTGAAAACCATCCTACTTTGCCACTTGAATCACATTTTCAGTTGGGTCCCAGCAGAGCAATTGCCCAGGAGAAGTTTGCACTATGGGCAGACAGATGTGCAAACCTTATCAGGAAACCTCGCCTCTCCAATACTACAGCCTAGAGTTCAGTTAACCTATGGTCCAGTAACTCAATCTACTTCTCAACTGATTGCCATAAGAACAGATATTTAGTAATGAAATGAGGCAACTCGAACAGATTCGGTCAAACCAGTTAAATGCAAACAGTAGGAATGGTGGAAGATTGGATTGATTAGACATTTTGGATGTAGAGAAACAGAAAAGATCAAGTTGAGGGGATCACATAGAGAGAGAGAGAGAGAGGGAGAGGAACAGCATCAGAGATTAGAACTAAATCAAAATAAAACAGAACTAAATGGAGAAATAACTCAAAGGGAGACGCTCCGGGAACAGCAGCAGGTTAATGAATTGGTTAAGAACATGAAGATTTCCGATGTGTGCTCGAAGTTGTGAAATCATGAATTCATTGGGAACGTTTTTACAATTTCATTATACCTTACAAAGCGGAACTTCCTCTTGGATATCAAATTTTTATTCATAACAGTTTGTAACCCAGGACGTAAGATGTAATGCTATATTTTGCAAACCGTTCAGGGCTTAATTATAATAGAAAAAGCAAATAATACAGCGAATGCTGAAAATATGAAAGAGAACCAGAAGATTCTGGAAACACACAGCAAGCCAGTCAACATCTGTGGGAGCAAAGTGAACTCCGCAGAGGACTTTACCTCGGTCTTCACATTCAATTCGCATTCCACAGGTTTAGCGTCAGTTAAACTAGTTAACACCAGTGCTAGTCTTGTACAGTGAATGCACTGTAAAATGCTCAGTAAATATTTATTTATGAAGCACATATTAAGGCCCCAATTTCCCTCTCCTGTGAACTTGGAAACTGCTCACACGAATGGAAGCGGAATATCGGGGCCTAAAACTCTTGGTGGCGTGATGGTTCAAGTGCGGCCTGAATCCAGAGTTAAAAACCCACCTGACATTGGACTGAAGAGCAGGAAGTCTCCTGAGAGGAGCTCGTCCTATTCCGCTTCAACTCAGTGTCAGATTAGGCTTTGATACCTGATTTATATTCCAGGCGTTTAGCACTTGTGCCACTTCGCATTGGCACTCACCTTCTCAAGCTCTCAGAACAACAAGATATAAGTCGGTCTCTACTTGCCAATCACAGTGTGTGGATTCTCCTCTTTAGTCTCCTGATTATTTTCTTGCTGGGCAGCAGTGGGGGTGGCTGTGCTCTGACACGCCGCAGATTCGGACGTGTTTTCCTGGGCAGCAGAGGGGGTGGCATTGCTCTGACACGCGGCAGGTTCAGACGCGCCTTCCTGGCCTTTTTCCTCCACTCTGCTCTTTTTGGTGTCATCTTTAAGCGAATCTTCCCCACTCCCTCTTCTTTTATTGGCGGTGCTCACATCTTTGAATTCATGTTGTTCAGTATTTTGTGCTGTTCCTTCCTCCAGGTCTGCTGCAGCCGCCAAGAGAGCTTCAGCCTCTCTTTCACTATCTTCGTATCTTTCAAAAGTAACAAAGTTAGACAAATATATTTTGTTTCAAAAGCAAGGACACGATTGAGTATGCAAGCCTTAATCTTTTGGGTTCCAGCTCTGGAGTGAGACTTGAAACTTGTCCCTCCCAGGCAAGAGGACTATGAATTGATACTTAATCAATGCTTGGCAAACAGTGAAATCATTCCCATTTACGAACTGAACAAAACAAGGCGATCATTTAAGATTTGGTTTGTTTTCAAAATTCAATTCAATTTGTCTTTCTAAAAAGAATGCGAATTAAGATGAAGAAAGACACTCTCTATAAATTTCTCTCCTTGTTTCTTTTCTTCCTCCTCCTCTCAGCCTCCCCCTCTCTGTCTCTTACATTTCCTGCTTTCCTTCACCTTTCCAATGTTTCTCCTTGCCTGAAAGGCATGGGTAATTAGAATGCTCAGGGGATAGGTTGAATTACATTGTCGTGAAATGTGTAATTGAACCAAATTGTTTAAAACCTTATTTGGGACATTTGAATTTTTAAATGCAGAGATTTAAAAAATGGCAAACATTTTTTTCCAAAAGGTACATTCAGTAATTAAATTCATTCACCGACAAATCGTGATTATGACTATTTATATATGGTTTTACCATTAAAAAGTCTTTACTCCTTTATATGTGGTTTACCTATTACAGGTTTTACTCCTTAGCAAGAGATTGGGAGGCCCTGATGTCTGGAAAAATGGTGCGGAATGGTGTCCGGTGGGTGAGTATGGAATCTTCCCACCGCAATGCCATTTTGCCAGCAGCTGGAAGAGTAGCCGCTTACTGGGAGCCCACATGAGCCACTTCAGTAGCCAACTAATTTTTTTTCCAACATCATGTTGGGGGGTTATGTTATGTACTCGTTACGTCTACTGCCACATGGGGTGACCACCCTGTGAATGAATCCCTGCCTGGCTCTGATATGCTTCAACCCCACCTCCCCACCCCACCCCCACCCTTCTTCAAGGGCGCCTTGGCCATTGAGGCGTCCTCCCCTCACAGTTGTAGCCTCAGCACTGGCCACCACTATCAGTGGCGCTTTTGAGATTGATCACCTGCCTGCCCTCCTATTGGGTCAGAAGGGTCTTGCAGGTGGCCTGCCAACCTTAATAGAGCCAACAGCTCTGGCAGCAGCCATTTAATTGGCCGGCAGCACAATTATGTCTCCTTGGGTTCCACTGGTGGCCAAAGTGGGGCTGCTTCCCTCTTTCAGCCCCAGGAATGGTGGACTTCCTAGTCCTGACCAAACTCAGCACAGTGTTCTTTTTACCCCGTTAATACCATTTTCGTCGCTGGATTATTCCCAGTGGCTGTGCCAAGTGAAGTTGGGGACAGTGAGGTTTAAGCAAATTAATTCATGGCAGACAAAATGGTGCAGGAGCGAGGGTTTCATTTTCCTATGGCATTGGGACCTGTTCTGGGTCAGGATGGACCTGTACAAGATGAATGGGTTGCACCTCAATAAGGCTGGAACCAATGCCCTTGTGTGAGTGCTAATTAGCGCCATGGGGGCAGCATTTAATCCCGATTACAGTGGGGAGGGGAACCGGGACGAAGCAGCAGAAATATGCACCACTGTCTGGGAGAGGCAAACTGCATTATGACGAAGAGCAATTCACAAATCAGAGGGCACAGACAGGGAAGAAATTCAAAAGAGACTCCGATGGGTTTGGAGTGCATGTGTGTAAATGTACAGAGCGTGGTGATTAAGGTTGGGCAGCTGCCATAACTAGTTGTCCCTTAGGACTGTGGAGTAATGGCATTGCAGAGACCTGGTTCAAACAAGGGGGAGGAATGGGAACTTAACATTTCAAGCTACAATGTAGTTTGAAAAAAATAAAGAAGGAACGAAGAAGGGGCAATGACAGTACTGATTAAATGTATCGTTAACAGCTCAGGAAAGGGACGATACACGTGAGATCAAGACGGACTCTATTTCGGTAAAAGTATAAGGAACAGAAGGAAAGTCGGTCGGCTGCTCTTTGTATGTTATCGGACGCCAAATGCTGTAGTATGAAGGAGATAGGGGAGCAAATTTGCAGATGAATTTTAGAACAATGAAGAGTATAGTGGTGTGGTCCTGGGGGTTGGTGTTAAGACCACTGCTCTTTTTCCGATATATTATTTGCATGGACTTGGTTTAATTGGGGATTCAAAGTTTGCCCTGGCAGTAAACCTCAGAAAAATAGTCAACAGTGAGGTGGGCAGTCTACAAGAGGGCAGGACCTGCTGAAATGGACAGAAACCTGAGAAAATGAAATTTAGGACAGGGGTGAAGGGTTTGCACTTTGAAAGGAGGAATGAGCAGAGACCTAGATGCGGGTACAATATTAAAGGGAATGAGAACAGTGCCCCCTCCAAGGCACACACCATTTCGACTTGGACTGATACCGCTGTTCCTTCATCACCACTGGGTCAAAAGCAAGGTGCCTGTTCTCTCTGCCTACCAGCATCACAGAGCACTTACTCCATACAGACTGAAGTGGTTCAAGAAGTCATCTCACCATTCCAGGGACCTGTTGGGGGCAATAAATTCTGGTCTTGTCGGCGACGCCCACACCCGAGAATGAATTTTTTAAAAGAATCAAAAGCAGTTCAAGAAGCACTGCCAAGGTCCTATGAAAATAATCAATTAATAATCAGCAATTAATAACAAAGGCTTGCACCAAAAAAGGAGGCCGATGAGGTTTTTCAAAGTAATTTGTGAAAATCCTTTCACCCTGCTGATTGTTTACCTCCTTATCCTGAAAGAGAATTTGCAATATGAAAGACATTGAAAAATATTGTTCGCAAGAAACATACTTTTTTTGCTTATGAAATGCCTTCAATGATTTCTGTTGAGGCCTGCACCTAAGAGGCCTGAGGCTAGAGTTTGTGGTGCGTCCGAGAGCTATTGGATGGAATTCTTTGGCCACTCGCTGGCAGCAGGTTTTCTCTGGTCCCGTCGTCAGTGCACCCCTGTCCCCGGTTTTCCCGGTGATGGGGGGTAGTTTCAATGGGAATTCCCACAGACAGCGGCGGGAGCAGAGAATCCCGCCACCAGCGAATGGTGCGCCGCCTCCCGCTGCCGAGGAGCACGCGCCCTGGGAAGGCCGGAGAATCCCACCCGATCTCATTTTCAGCTGAAGAGTTTGCCCCTCGGGTTAACCATGCACATCTGTGCCTACAACGACCAGAGCTAATTGATGATTGATACCCAGTTTAGCATTTAAAGGAGCATGTCAGAAGCAGCAATTAGTGTGGCTGCTTCCTTCGCTGCAGCCATGCATGAATGGAAAATCACTGAAGACTAAACCTGCCGGTGAATCAATTTTGATGAGCAGCGAAAATAAATAGTCGTTAGCAGGTTTGTACAAAATATTAAAACAAGTAAAGTGTCTACTTTTGTTTGGATCACACTGCTGAAACAAGGATAAAGGTTACAAGGTTTAAGGGTTGTTTATTTAGGAAGTGTCTCACGTTAAATCAGTGGCAAATGAAATTCTGCACTTGGAAATTTTGAAACATGCGTTTCCGTAATATGTGTTAAATTGTCAAATTTTGTAACCCGTCATCGAATGAGAAAATTACTGTTATCAATGGTCAGTTTTGAAAGGGCTGTATTGTTATTGAAGTTGTAAAGGGGGATGGTGAAAAAAATCGTGAACTTACAAAGTTACTCATTGAAGCAAAGCCCTTTGAGCAACATTAGTGTCGCCAGCTCCTGCTGGAACTATTCTGGGAGCTGTTGGCAGATGTGATGCCAGAGGATCCTGGCTAGTGTGGAGCCCATTCCGGGGGGACGGGGTCAGGTCGAAAGCCCTAGGGCCGGGTCTCTCCAATCCCGCGGACACGTTCTGACATCGGTGTGAAAAGGCGTCAACGGGAGTCGAGTGTGCGGTATTCATCCCTTCCTAGGGGGCTGGTACAGTGTCAGAGTGGTCTCCGCTGCTCCGGCGCCCTAAACCCAGTGCGCCACGGCCGGCGTGAGTTTGCGCATGCGCGTGGGTTCCCGTCTCCACGCCGGCCCCCAAGCAATATGACGGAGCCCACAGAGGCACGGCGCGGAGGAACATAGGCCCCCCGCAGAACTAGCCCGCGGAACGGTAAGCCCCGATCGCGGGCCAGGCCACCGTGGAGGCCCCCCCCCCGGGGTCGGATGCTCCCCCCCCCCCCCCGCCCCCAGCAGGACGGCCCCCGCAACATAAACTCCGAGGTCCCGCGGGGTAGGACCATATGTAACCTACTCCAGCAGGGCTCGGCCTAACTCGGAGGGCACTCGGCTCGTCAGAGGCCCGGAGAATCGCCGGGGGGGTGGGGGCACTTCCAACGGCCCCCAACCAGCACGGTGGCGATCCTGCGGGCACCGAAGAATCGATGCCGGAGAATCGGCGCAGGGTCGGAGATTCCTGGCCCTGGACACTAATGGGATTGGAATGGGAGCTTTGGTTCACATAAGTGAACAAAAGTACTTTGTGTTAGTACCCTTGTTGAGAATTGGCTAGTTTAGCCAATTCTGTGCCCGGGCGCCCGCTGAAACTGATCAACTGCTACCGAATCTTCACACCCCCCTCACCCCTCACCAGCTCAAACCACCGTCTCTACATTTGCCCGTCTCCCTCTCTTTCACACACACCTGAAGGATGGTCCTCTCACGCACAGAGGTGAGGTGAGAGTGATTGCTCCTGACACCAATGCAACATTTGACCGAATATGGCATCAAGGAGCTCCAGCTAAACTGGAGTCAATGGGAATCAGGGGGAAAACTCTCCGCTGATTGGAATCATACCTGGCACAAAGGAAGATGGTTGTGGTGGTTGGAGGTCAATCGTCTCAGCCCCAGGACATCTCTGCAGGGGTTCCTCAGGGTAGTGTCCTAGGCCCAACCATCTTCAGCTGCTTCATCAATGACTCCCTTCATCAGAAGGTCAGAAGTGGGATGTTTGCCGAAGACTGCACAATGTTTAGCAACTTTTGCAATTACTCAGATAATGAAGCAGTCCATGTCCAAATGCAGCAAGACCTGGACAATATCCAGGCTTGGGCAGACAAGTGGCAAGTTGCAATCGCGCCACACAAGTGCCAGGCAATGACCATCTCCTACAAGAGAGGATCTAACCATCACGCCTTGACATTCAATGGCATTACCATCACAGAATTCCACCACAATTAACTTCCTGGGGATTACTATCGATCAGAAACTGAACTGGACTAGCCATATCAATACTGTGGCTACCAGGACAGGTCAAAGGCTAGGACTCCTCC
Organism: Scyliorhinus torazame; assembly: GCF_047496885.1. Classification (NCBI taxonomy): domain Eukaryota; kingdom Metazoa; phylum Chordata; class Chondrichthyes; order Carcharhiniformes; family Scyliorhinidae; genus Scyliorhinus; species Scyliorhinus torazame. The sequence goes on from NC_092712.1 coordinate 302,177,466, forward strand.
GGCAAGTAACTCACCTCCCGACTCCCAAAGCCAGTCCACCATCTACAAGGCACAAGTCAGGAGCATAATGGAATACTCTCCTCCTGCCTGGATGAGTGCAGCTCCAACAACACTCAAGAAGCTCAACACCATCCAGGACAAAGCAGTCCGCTTGATTGCTACCCCTTCCACAAACATTCAAACCCTCCACCACCGACGAATAGTGGCAGCTGTGTGTACCATCGACTTCAGATGTATGTGTATGAGTGTCTGAAAGGGACCATCCTTCAGGTATGTGTGCCTGAAAGAGACCATCCAGTAACTCACCATGGCTCCTTCGACAGCACCTTCCAACCACACCACCACGACCATCTAGAAGGACAAGAGTAGCAGATACCTGGGAACCCATCACCTGGAAGTTCCCCTCCAAGTCACTCACCACCCCTACTATAACGCTGTTCCTTCACTGTCACTGGGGCAACATCCTGGAACATCCTCCCTAACAGGACATGAGTGTACCTACACCTCAAGGATTGCAGGATTTCAAGAGGGTAACTCAGCACCACCTTCTGAAGGGCAACACGGGACAGAAATGCAGGCCTAACAAGTGACGCCCACATTCCATAAATTAATTTAACATGTTTTTTAAAAGTACACACGACTGAAGGATGTCACACCTGAAGGAAAATCTCTCTCAGACACACACACACCTGAAGGATGGTCTCTTTCAGACACACACACACCTGAAGGATGGCACTCACACATACACCTGAAGGATGGTCTCTCTCAGACACTCACACCTGAAGGATGGTCTCTCTCAGACACACACACCTGAAGGATGGTCTCTCTCAGGCACACACACACACACCTGAAGGGTGGTCTCTCTCAGACACACACACACACACCTGAAGGGTGGTGTCACAGACACACACACCTGAAGGATGGTCTCTCTCACTCACACACACCTGAAGGATGGTCTCTCTCAGACACACACACACCTGAAGGATGGTCTCTCTCAGACACACACACACCTGAAGGATGGTCTCTCTCAGACACTCACACCTGAAGGATGGTCTCTCTCACTCACACACACCTGAAGGATGGTCTCTCTCAGACACACACACACCTGAAGGATGGTCTCTCTCAGACACACACACACACACCTGAAGGGTGGTGTCACAGACACACACACCTGAAGGATGGTCTCTCTCACTCACACACACATGAAGGATGGTCTCTCTCAGACACTCACACCTGAAGGATGGTCTCTCTCAGACACACACACACACACACCTGAAGGGTGGTGTCACAGACACACACACCTGAAGGGTGGTCTCTCTCAGACACTCACACCTGAAGGATGGTCTCTCTCACTCACACACACCTGAAGGATGGTCTCTCTCAGACACACACACACACACCTGAAGGGTGGTGTCACAAACACACACACCTGAAGGATGGTCTCTCTCAGACACTCACACCTGAAGGATGGTCTCTCTCACTCACACACACCTGAAGGATGGTCTCTCTCAGACACACACACACCTGAAGGATGGTCTCTCTCAGACACACACACACACACCTGAAGGGTGGTGTCACAGACACTCACACCTGAAGGATGGTCTCTCTCAGACACACACACACACACCTGAAGGGTGGTGTCACAGACACACACACCTGAAGGATGGTCTCTCTCAGACACTCACACCTGAAGGATGGTCTCTCTCACTCACACACACCTGAAGGATGGTCTCTCTCAGACACACACACACACACCTGAAGGGTGGTGTCACAGACACACACACCTGAAGGATGGTCTCTCTCAGACACTCACACCTGAAGGATGGTCTCTCTCACTCACACACACCTGAAGGATGGTCTCTCTCAGACACACACACACCTGAAGGATGGTCTCTCTCAGACACACACACACACACCTGAAGGGTGGTGTCACAGACACACACACCTGAAGGATGGTCTCTCTCACTCACACACACCTGAAGGATGGTCTCTCTCAGACACACACACACCTGAAGGATGGTCTCTCTCACTCACACACACCTGAAGGATGGTCTCTCTCAGACACACACACACACACCTGAAGGGTGGTGTCACAGACACACACACCTGAAGGATGGTCTCTCTCACTCACACACACACCTGAAGGATGGTCTCTCTCAGACACTCACACCTGAAGGATGGTCTCTCTCCGACACTCACACCTGAAGGATGGTCTCTCTCAGACACTCACACCTGAAGGATGGTCTCTCTCAGACACACACACACACCTGAAGGGTGGTGTCACAGACACACACACCTGAAGGATGGTCTCTCTCACTCACACACACCTGAAGGATGGTCTCTCTCAGACACTCACACCTGAAGGATGGTCTCTCTCAGACACGCACACACACACCTGAAGGGTGGTGTCACAGACACACACACCTGAAGGGTGGTGTCACAGACACTCACACCTGAAGGATGGTCTCTCTCACTCACACACACCTGAAGGATGGTCTCTCTCAGACACTCACACCTGAAGGATGGTCTCTCTCAGACACACACACACCTGAAGGATGGTCTCTCTCACTCACACACACCTGAAGGATGGTCTCTCTCAGACACTCACACCTGAAGGATGGTCTCTCTCAGACACACACACACCTGAAGGATGGTCTCTCTCACTCACACACACACCTGAAGGATGGTCTCTCTCAGACACACACACACCTGAAGGATGGTCTCTCTCAGACACACACACCTGAAGGATGGTCTCTCTCAGACACACACACACCTGAACGATGGTCTCTCTCACTCACACACACCTGAAGGATGGTCTCTCTCAGACACACACACACACACCTGAAGGGTGGTGTCACAGACACACACACCTGAAGGATGGTCTCTCTCAGACACTCACACCTGAAGGATGGTCTCTCTCAGACACTCACACCTGAAGGATGGTCTCTCTCAGACACACACACACACCTGAAGGGTGGTGTCACAGACACACACACCTGAAGGATGGTCTCTCTCACTCACACACACCTGAAGGATGGTCTCTCTCAGACACACACACACCTGAAGGATGGTCTCTCTCACTCACACACACCTGAAGGATGGTCTCTCTCAGACACACACACACACACCTGAAGGGTGGTGTCACAGACACACACACCTGAAGGATGGTCTCTCTCACTCACACACACACCTGAAGGATGGTCTCTCTCAGACACTCACACCTGAAGGATGGTCTCTCTCAGACACTCACACCTGAAGGATGGTCTCTCTCAGACACTCACACCTGAAGGATGGTCTCTCTCAGACACACACACACACCTGAAGGGTGGTGTCACAGACACACACACCTGAAGGATGGTCTCTCTCACTCACACACACCTGAAGGATGGTCTCTCTCAGACACTCACACCTGAAGGATGGTCTCTCTCAGACACGCACACACACACCTGAAGGGTGGTGTCACAGACACACACACCTGAAGGATGGTCTCTCTCAGACACTCACACCTGAAGGATGGTCTCTCTCACTCACACACACCTGAAGGATGGTCTCTCTCAGACACTCACACCTGAAGGATGGTCTCTCTCAGACACACACACACCTGAAGGATGGTCTCTCTCACTCACACACACACCTGAAGGATGGTCTCTCTCAGACACACACACACCTGAAGGATGGTCTCTCTCAGACACACACACCTGAAGGATGGTCTCTCTCAGACACACACACACCTGAACGATGGTCTCTCTCACTCACACACACCTGAAGGATGGTCTCTCTCAGACACACACACACACACCTGAAGGGTGGTGTCACAGACACACACACCTGAAGGATGGTCTCTCTCACTCACACACACACCTGAAGGATGGTCTCTCTCACTCACACACACCTGAAGGATGGTCTCTCTCAGACACACACACACACACCTGAAGGGTGGTGTCACAGACACACACACCTGAAGGATGGTCTCTCTCACTCACGCACACCTGAAGGATGGTCTCTCTCAGACACTCACACCTGAAGGATGGTCTCTCTCAGACACACACACACCTGAAGGATGGTCTCTCTCACTCACACACACCTGAAGGATGGTCTCTCTCAGACACACACACACCTGAAGGATGGTCTCTCTCAGACACACACACACGCACCTGAAGGGTGGTGTCACAGACACTCACACCTGAAGGATGGTCTCTCTCACTCACACACACCTGAAGGATGGTCTCTCTCAGACACTCACACCTGAAGGATGGTCTCTCTCACTCACACACACCTGAAGGATGGTGTCACATACACACACACACACCTGAAGGATGGTCTCTCTCAGACACACTCACACCTGAAGGATGGTCTCTCTCAGACACACACACACCTGAAGGATGGTCTCTCTCAGACACACACACACGCACCTGAAGGGTGGTGTCACAGACACACACACCTGAAGGATGGTCTCTCTCACTCACACACACCTGAAGGATGGTCTCTCTCAGACACTCACACCTGAAGGATGGTCTCTCTCAGACACACACACACCTGAAGGATGGTCTCTCTCAGACACACACACACGCACCTGAAGGGTGGTGTCACAGACACACACACCTGAAGGATGGTCTCTCTCACTCACACACACCTGAAGGATGGTCTCTCTCAGACACTCCCACCTGAAGGATGGTCTCTCTCAGACACTCACACCTGAAGGATGGTCTCTCTCAGACACACACACACCTGAAGGATGGTCTCTCTCAGACACACACACACCTGAAGGATGGTCTCTCTCAGACACACACACACGCACCTGAAGGGTGGTGTCACAGACACACACACCTGAAGGATGGTCTCTCTCACTCACACACACCTGAAGGATGGTCTCTCTCAGACACACACACACCTGAAGGATGGTCTCACATACACACACACACACCTGAAGGATGGTCTCTCTCAGACACACACACACCTGAAGGATGGTCTCTCTCAGACACACACACACACATGATGGACAGTCCCCTGAATGCATGCACACACACAAGCATGCACACCAGGTGCTGACACGCTGCCGCTTTAGGTCCCACTCTCTGACCAGTAGTGACATTGGCCTGCTCCCTCCTGATGGTCACCTTAGCAGACTGGCCATTCTGACATGTACTGTGTGCTATCCATCTCTGCGAATAAGTAACATCTTCCCGAAAAGAGCCCCTGCTCACACCACGCTGACCCCACAAGTCAGGAGCAGCAGCTAAGCAGCCGCTGAGCCCACTACAGAGGAAACCAACACCCAGGGACATGATGGTTGCTATTCTGTCATGTATACTATACAACTACACGTGAGAGATTGGTCTTTAACCTTCTCAACAGGAGATAACTGGCAATGATATTTATGAGCGTGGTACACATATGCGACGCACGTCAGCACCGATTTCTGGAATATTAATCTCATTGCATAAAATTATATTTCAAACCCTGACGGATTGCTTTCAATAGCCACCAGGAGATTGATGCCAATTCCTGGAGATTCCTGACCATTCCCAACAACACTAAGCTCCATCCAGTACTGTTCAGAAATACTTTAAAAAGGAAAAATGCAAAATGGAGGAACACTTTCTTAGATTTCCGTATCTGTTGTCTCTCACTTTAAAAACCCCATTTTCTAAACTGGTGTGCCAGAGGATCAAGCAAGTACTCTGGTAAAGGTTTGGGGCAAGATCTTCCGGCTGTTCACACACCGATGGGTCTTCCGGTCCTGTTAACGGCCTTCCCGGCGGCGTGGGGTGGATTCAATGGGAAATCCCAATGACAACGATGGGACCAGGGGCCAACGGTGGGCTACCTCCTGCTGCCGAGAAACATGCGGGGAGGCCAGGGAATTTCACCCTTGATATCCAATGTGGCTTATTTATTGACCTATCTGTGCTACGCAAGGGGAACTCATTTATTTCTCCATTTGCTATGGGGTCAGAAAATTACTCTTGTTTTCCAAGGAAAGAATCAAGAAGCATTTCATTCCTTGCCACTGAGTTCTCTTTAAACCTTTTCAGCAGCGATAATGCACTGGTTTCCCACTCCGAGACACCAACACTTCCATTTTACAACAGAATAAGCGTCAACTCATTCTGAATAACATCATGGGAAACCTGCCATCCTAATCACTCTCCCCTCCTAATCACTCGCCCCCTCATTCATCCGGCATTTCAAAACAACTGGATGTGTCTTTTTAACCTCTTTTCATAAATGGAACAGGAAACTGAGTAGGTGAGGAGTGCTCCTTCCCAACTAGATGAGAGACTGAGGAATGTCGATAACGTGGATACTATTGTCCCTTCTGGAAGTGGTTTTAGCTCTGGGTTGAGGAGCCAGGGGCCTATTTTCTGATTCCAAAATAATGGGATGCCCTTTCTCGGATCGGGAGAAAATCAAATAACTCGAATGGGAAAATAACTCCTCCCTCTCAGAGCATTTTGTTCCTCTGAGGTACTTGTCTGGCTATGTATTTTCATAATGCTTTTCAAGTGATCCACCAGAAATGTGATTTTCATAAAATGTACACACTGTGGATAACCTAGTTTGATGGAGTTAAATTACCTGTTCAGCAAAACAGTGCAGTTCTTGCCATGACAGACAATATGTTGTTCTTCAGGTTCTTCTACCTGTGGCACGATGACTTTGGGGTCCTCAGTTATAGTAAGCTCTGTACCTTCAAGGCTGGCGTCATCAACCACTCCAATGCTTTCATCAACTTTTAGATCATTTTTTTCTATTTCTTCGTTTTCTTCACCGATTAATTCCTCCTTTCCATCTCCAGGCTCTGGTTCAGTCATTACGTCTTTCTCAACTTTTTCATCCTCCTCCTTCTCTTGTAATTTTTCCGGGAGCCTGTTCTCTCCTATTTTTTCACACAAGGCATCGCTTTTTTCCGTCCGTTCGTCATTTTGCCCATTGGCCCTTGATTGGTCCTTCGCCGTGGCAAAAGCCTCCCTCGGCTTTCTGTCACTTTGTTCCTCCACGACTACACCTTCCTTCTTTTCATCACTGGCGGAACTGTCCGAATCGGCTTCAGCAAACTCTGGAGTAAGAGCGGAGGAGGAGGTGCTCTCTGCTGCTCTGGGAGGCTGAGGTTCGAAGGCTCCAGCATCTTCTTCGATTGGCTTTCCTTGTAATTCCGATATGCTTGTGTGCTCTGCTGGGTCTTTGACACTGCTCTGATCCTCAAAGTCACTTGAGTTGTCCGCATTTTCTTTATTCAAGCTCTGGATCTTTTGGTGGGAGAAGACGTCGAGATCCTTCTGAGTGGATGGCTCTGGGAAAGCAAGATGGAGATATTAAATGGAGCGTTCTTTATTTTGTGTACCGTGCCATACTGACGAGGTATTTTTGCATACCTGTAGAATCAGGAGGTTTTGTCTTCTGATGGGACTTTATTTCTTTAATATTTAAACTTTGTTTCACTTTCACATCACTGGGCCGCTGATCTTTCACCTGCACAACGAGAAGAATTAATTAAACTTCCATCAAACTGGCGACCAGGGGAAACCTGTGCACTTTACAAAAGACCTCAACATTATAAGCTTTCATGCACGGTAATCTATTATAGCCACATTGATCATCAAAGATAAACGTCTAAAAACCTGGGGCAAAATTCTCCGGAAACGGCGCGATGTCCGCCGACTGGCGCCCAAAACGACGCCAATCAGACGGGCATCGCGCCGCCCCAAAGGTGCGGAATGCTCCGCATCTTTGGGGGCCGAGCCCCAACATTGAGGGGCTAGGCCGGCACCGGATGAATTTCCGCCCCGCCAGCTGGCGCGGAAATGACATCTCCGGGCGGCACATGCGCGGGAGCGTCAGCGGCCGCTGACAGCATTCCCGCGCATGCGCAGTGGAGGGAGTCTCTTCCGCCTCCGCCATGGTGGAGACCGTGGCAGAGGCGGAAGGGAAAGAGTGCCCCCACAGCACAGGCCCGCCCGCGGATCGGTGGGCCCCGTTCGCGGGCCAGGCCACCGTGGGGGCACCCCCCGGGGCCAGATCGCCCCGTGACCCCCCCCAGGATCCCGGAGCCCGCCCGCGCCGCCTTGTCCCGCCGGTAAGGTAGGTGATTTAATTTACGCCGACGGGACAGGCATTTTAGCGGCGGGACTTCGGCCCATTCGGGCCGGAGAATCGAGCGGGGGGGGGCCCGCCAACCTGCGCGGCGCAATTCCCGCCCCCGCCGAATATCCGGTGCCGGAGACTTCGGCAACCAGCGGGGGCGGGATTCACGCCAACCTCCGGCGATTCTCCGACCCGACGGGGGTCGGAGAATTTCGCCCCTGAATCAGAAAAATTACAGTAGGTTTCCTTGAATGTTTTGGGTGACTTGGCCAGAAATGCAACAACAGAATTCAATTTTCCCGTCTGACGTTTGCCTGAATTTTGTACTCAGGCAGATGAGAAATGTGCAATTTGCCCTGTTTTGGGCAATAAAGTTCAGCACCAAACATTCCTGACTACGTGCAGAGCAGCAGTTCCTCTGTCCCAACACTTTTTAAAAATTCTTTCATGGGATCTGGCCGTCACTGGCACAGCGATTGTGGCCCATCCCTAATTGCTCTTGAACTGAGTGCCTTGCTCGGCCATTTCAGAGGGCAGTTGAGAGACAACCACATTGTCGTGGGTCTGAAGTCACATGTAGGCCAGACCAGGTTGGGAAGGCCAAAAAAACAGATTTCCTTCTGTAAAGGACATCTGTGAACCAGATGGATTTTTACAACAATCAACAATGGTTTCCTGGTCACCATTACTGAGACACCCTTTTTTAAATTAAATATTCCACATTATTGACTGAATTTAAGGTCCATCAGCTGTCATATGTCCCCAGATCTTTACCCTGGGCCTACGAGATTATTAACCCAGTTTTGTCAGGGCCATGAAGAATCCAGCAAGTAACTTTATTTCCAACGAATGGAAGTAACTAAAACAGAAAGTAACTTTATTTCCAACGATATGTGCACAGTTCTGGTACCACACGGGCCAGCTCTATTTATACAGCTGCACTGCTAACGATTGCCCCTTCCCCCTTCATTGGGGAGCTCATATTCTTCAAGGAACAATTGCCTCGCGGAAATACCCACCGTGCATCTTCGCACTGCACGGAGGTGTTTCCTGTACGGGCTGCTGCTGCACACATTCCACCGCTTTGCCCTCATCCGCCGTCCGGACATGCCTTGGCGCGCCTCGTTACCATCTAGCAACGGAGGTCCGCACTGGATTAGGGAGGTGTCCTCTCCCTAAATCATGGGGATCTGGGGTGGAGGGTGATGCGCGCAGCAGTACCGTGTAACCACCATTTGCACCGGTTCGCGGGTGCCTAAGAACACCGCCGTTCTTGCGGTCTTGTGGAGTCCGTGAACCATGCCTATGTTGAATGTCCTAGGCTGCTCTCCCTTTTTACGTTTTTGACAACGTTGTTGTTGATGTTCTGTTTGCACTTCAGCCCCGCGCTCCTGGTCTACAGGCACCAGGTGCAGGGAAGGTGGAGGATCTGCTTGTGAACCTGCTCCTGGGCCTGGTGAAACTTGCCATAAACAGGTCCAGGCAGCGGGCGACCAAGGGGGTCGTCCAGCCGGACTGCCTGCCCCTCTTTCCCGGCTTCATTCGCAGCTGGGTGTCCCTGGAGAGGGAGCATGCGGTGTCCATGGGCACTCTCGAGGTCTTCCATGCCCGGTGGGCACCGCAGGGTTGGATTGCCTCTTTTCACATTTTGATTTGATCTTTGCGAACTTTCCGTTGTTCTTCGTTACTTTCGGGCAGTGCCCCCACCAGGAACAGCCCCTTTTAATTTGTCCCTGAGTTAATTTCTTTTATTATATTGTGTTCGATTGGACCCTAAAATATAACAATTGTCCCCATCCAATAGGATTCGGGCAGGTCCCCCTCATTGGCATTGAGCAGTGGGTCCACCTTGGACTCCTGAAATCGGGAGGGGGGGGAGAGGCAGGTCTTCGCTGAGTTATCTTCATGAGTGTGTGGTGAGCTTAAAAACACTTCCAGCGGTCAGGCTCCGAAGCGTTAATTCTGGTCCCAGCGGTTACATCACCAATTGTGTCGGGAATTGCTTCCAATTCTCACCAGCAGCCTGCACGTCCTGGATCGCGGAACGAATAGCACTCCCAACGGAAATCCAAATCTCTTCATGTTCAGTCCCGGCGGGAACTCTTCGGGCAAGATTCTCCGGTCCTCCAGCACCCTGTTTCTCAGCCTCGCGCCATTCACTGTCGGCGAGATTTTATCTTCCCGCCGATTGTCCATAGAATTTTCCATTGTAACCACCCCACTCCGCTGGGAAACCCGCTGACGGGGCTGTGCCGAAGGCAGGAAAAGTGAATCGGAACAGCTGGAGAATTCGGCCTACGTCTCCCAGATAGAGAACCCAGTCCATTGTTTCCCAATCATGAGGATGAATTGGCTAAGAATTAAACATTATGGGCGCAATCGAACGGTCATGCTGCGCCCGAAAAACAGCTCGTCAAGGCGCAGCGTGGCCGATAGAAGCCGAGGGACCCCTAAATCTAATGCTATCTCATGTGACATTACGATGTGAATCCCGCCTATTGTGGCCGGATCACTTTTTGGCAAATCTGCATATTAAAGCGAGACAGCTAGTCTAACTTAAATATGCAGTCTCCCGAGGTACCCCGAGGCTGGGATCTATCCCCTTCACCTCGGAGACCTTGGACACGTGCCGTTCAGTGCTGGTCTCCCCAAACAGGGACCAAATGGAACAACACTTATGGGGGTCTCCCAGGGGATTGGGTGCATGCTGTTTGGGCAGGGTGGCACCCTTGCACTGCCAGCCTGGCTGTGCCACTTGGGTGCCAGGCTGGCATTGCCAAGGTGTCCATGTGGCACTGGCAGGGGCATTGCCGGGATTGTCGGGATACAGGAGGGAGATAGAGAACCTAGTGGAATGGTATAATGACAACAATCTCTCCCTCAATGTCAGCAAAACTAAAGAACTGGTCGTTGACTTCAGGAAGCAGGACACACCTCTGTCTGCATCAATGGTGTCGAGGTGGAGATGGTTGACAGCTTCAAATTCCGAGGTGTACACATCACCAACAAACTGTCCTGGTCCACCCACATCGACGCTACCACCAAGAAATCAGAACAGAGCCTATACTTCCTCAGGAAACTATAGAAATTCGGCATGTCCTCATTGATCTTACCAACTTTTACAGGTACACCATAGAAAGCATCCTATCGGGCTGCATCACAGCCTGGTATGGCAACTGCTTGCACCAAGCCAGGAAGAAACTACAGAGAGTCGTGAACACAGCCCAGTACATCACACAAATCTGCCTCCCATCCATCGATTCTGTCTACACCCCCCGCTGCCTTGGGAATGCGGGCAGCATAATCAAAGACCCCTCCCACCCGGCTTACTCACTCTTCCAACTTCTTCCATCGGGCAGGAGATACAAAAGTCTGAGAACACGTACGGACAGACTCAAAAACAGCTTCTTCCCCACTGTCACCAGACTCCTAAACGACCCTCTTACATACTGATCTGATCTCTTCACACATCTTCTCTACTGAGTAGTACCTGTATGCTTCACCCAAAGCCTGTATATATGTATTTACATTGTGCATTCTTTGTTTGCCCTATTATGTATTTTCTTTTCGTGTACAGAATGATCTGTTTGAACTGCACGCAGAATACTTTTGACTGTACCTCAGTACACGTATAAACCATTCCAATCCAATCTAATCCAGGGTGCAAGATGCAGTTGGGCTCGCCATCTCCCAGAGGCAGATTGGAGGCATCCTGGTTGTTTGGTAACTTTTACGCCCTCTAAACATCACCCCTCACACCCTGTCACATTCCCTATACTTCCTATGCCCAGGCTTTTAAGCAGATTATGTGAATAAGTTTGTTTCCACAGCTGCAAAGAGCTGCTGATTGACAACTTAAAGCGGCTATAAGTTACTTTTCTCTCTTTTGCCAATATCTCCGAGCTTATTTGTCAGGATTAAGGGTTGTGAATTGTTTAAAGCTTCTGCTGTTGATAGTTTAATGGTCTATGCGATTGACACATTTATAGCGTTGCAAAAACACCAGTTCCTTTCAAAGAAAATGAAGAGCTTCTTTTTTCTAAATAGTTTCACACATGCCATTATTATTGTCAAGCTCATTGGTTCTATACTTGGTGTATACTTGGGGAATGGGCATTGAACAACCATGAGTTGGCATGGAGGATATGGGGGCCATGGGGGTGGGTAGGGGCATTGAGATGGCATAAGAGCTATAAGGAGTCATGGGGTGGGTATGGGGTCATGTGTTGGCATGGCAGGGACATGGGTGAGATTTTTTGACCTTTCCTTTCAAATGGTTCCTGAATCCAGGCTGTAGTTTGTGGGCTGGATTCTCCGACGCCGAAATCACTCCAACTCCTTTGAAAATATCATTGTATATCCGCTACCGAAGTTTCATATTATGTATTACCTGAGAAAGGACGCACTAGCGCTGGAGGGTGTGCAGAGGAGATTCACTAGGTTCATCCCAGAGCTGAAGGGGTTGGATTACGAGGAGAGGTTGAGTAGACTGGGACTGTACTTGTTGGAATTTAGAAGGATGCGGGGGGGATCTTATAGAAACGTATAAAATTATGAAGGGAATGGATAGGATAGATGCGGGCAGGTTGTTTCCACTGGCGGGTGAAAGCAGAACTAGGGGGCATAGCCTCAAAATAAGGGGAAGTAGATTTAGGATTGAGCTTCGGAGGAACTTCTTCACCCAAAGGGTTGTGAATCTATGGAATTCCTTGCCCAGTGACGCAGTTGAGGCTCCTTCATTAAATGTTTTTGAGATAAAGATAGATAGTTTTTTTGAAGAATAAAGGGATTAAGGGTTATGGTGTTCGGGCCAGAAAGTGGAGCTGAGTCCAAAAAAGATCAGCCATGATCTCATTGAATGGCGGAGAAGGCTCGAGGGGCCGGATGGCCTACTCCTGCTCCTAGTTCTTATGTAAGCAATGTGGTTTTTTAATGTTGCAGTGGTGATGCTCATTGATGAGGTCGTGAGGCTCGTGAGTTTAAGCATAACATTTTTTATTGATCGGTTTTAACTATGTACAGTTCCCAATATGTTCTTGCATGGAGTTGTTCCATGTATTACGGGCCAGGGTTTAGAGAACCCCAAAGTATATCATGGAGTTCACCTGACCCACAACTTTTAATAGATTTTGGTTATGGGGAGCACAAGGGCCCACTTTACAAGTGTGATGCAACAGAGAACTAAAAGTAGTTTTTAAACAAAAACAATGTTTATTCTATGAATTGAGTTAACATTTTATAATCACACAGTAAACATCTTATCAACTACCAACACACGTAACCCCACAGATACAATACTCTATTGATAACCCTTAACAACTTCCCAAACAACATCCATAAGCTAAACCCTTTCAAAATAAAGATAGCAGGTTTAAATGCTCTACAGAAACAGGTATTACTTTGTAATCATCAATGAACTGAAGACATTCTCTAGCTTGTAGAGAGAAAGATCATTTTACATATCTACTTGCTTTGACTGCAGCTCTCCTACTCTGAAAACTAAACTAAACACACTGCAGCTGCCAGCTCAAAACAAAAGTAAAAGATAGACAGACAGCCCAGCTCTACCCACACACTGACATCACTGCAGCTATTCGATAAACACCCATTTCTTAAAGATACACTCCCATGACACATGCAGGCTTGCTGCTTACCAAGTTCTGTCCTAGACTGTGCTCCGACCATGTGACTACTTACATACATCACCCTGTGGACAGTGCCACACCCCGGTCACACATTTACCCTATCACTGCCAAGCACCTTACATTGTAATGCATGCCGGCACATATCATCGCAACACAACAAAGTCTTGGCATGGATTTCTCCATTCTGGAGTCTAAGTGCTCCTGCCAACTGGTCTCTGCTGGCAAAAGGAGCAGCGCCCAGGTGCGAATCTCTCTCCTTCATTGTGCAAATTTATGCATAGGGAAGAATTCACCAGATTTCGTCAGAGGCCCAGTATAGGGCCACCATTTTGAGTGGACAGCCTAATACTGAGGTCCAGCGGTGGGCCCCCTCCCCCACCATAACGCAAATCCAGCACACCATCTCTCCCCAGCCACCCCCCCACCCCCACTGACAAGTCGGAGAATTGACCCCCACCATCACAGGAATAATGGGCCACCCCCAACCCCACAGCATGCACGCATGAGGGTGACCTGACCCTCCCATGATCCCCCCTTCCCCCAGCCCCCCACGTCAGAACCCTCATCAAAGAATCCCAACAGAGATACCTCCATCGGAACATCCATTGGAGAACTCCAGAGACCTCTATCAGGGACATCCATCAGAGACCCCCAACACTGACCCCCATCAGACCCCCATCAGAGAACCCCCATTAAAGACCCCCAACAGAGATCCCCCAATAGAGACCCCCATCAGAACTTTCATCAGAGACCCCCCAGATACTCATCAGAAACCCCCCAGAGACCCCTAGAGCAACTAAGTGCTTTCACTTCCTCTTTTTCACAGCAGAAAGCACTTAGCTGCTTTTGATGTGTTGAGAACCTGTCAATCATAGCTTCAATGTTTGTAAATATTGTGGTTAGCATCAAAGCAGGGTACTTGAGATGAAGGGAAAGATAGATCAACAATTCACCAAGCATCTCTCTATGGAGTAATAGAACTGTCAATTACTGACTAATGCGATGTATTGCTGTGTGAAACTGAATGGAAGATTTGCATTTCAAAGGCTGTCAAGGGATTCAAAGCCCTGTGATGTATACTTGGCTTTCAAAGAGCCTTTGACACTTGGGCGGGGTGGGGGGGTGTGGGGGGGAATGGAGGCTCAGGCTTCCAGCCTGTTAATGAAATGGAGATGGGTGCAAATCACCAATTTCTAGCATCCCACCAGAGCGGGGCAGCTAGTGAGCTGAGGCCACCAGCAGTGAATCGGAGCATCCTAACAGGCGGCACCGAATCCATTTTTCCCTCAAACTCCATTCTCTGCCCTATCGAGAATCCCAATACCGGCGATGGACAATCCACCCCCTTATGTCTTCCCAGTGTCTTCACAATCTCGGTCTGCCACGTGCGAAGGAATGGTCGTGATACTCCGTTTCTGGTACTTGGGTCGCGTGATGAAGTTCCTTCTCTTTCCAACATTTCAATTCAGCATCATTTTCATCGGCCATTTTATCGTATTGGTTCTCGTGCTTTTCTATTAACGTGACCATTCCAGCAATCTAGATAGGCCGGAATTCCCCGGACGTTGTGATTTTCTGTTTGTGCCAGCAGCATACCCCACCCGTGGATTTCCCTGCAGAATGGGATGTCTTCAATGGGAAATCCCATTGACAAGCGGCGAGAACAGAGAGTTGCCACCACCAGCAAATGACACACCACCGGAGAATCCAACCCATAATCTCAGTTTCTTCCTCTATCTGAATTGTTGATTCTTCTCAATTTCAATGTTTTTACCTCTTCAGTTAGTTTCTCACTGTCAAGCTGCCCTTCTTCAAGGTCTTATCTTCCAATTCAATTCTTCACTGGACTTTTCATTTTCTAGCTGCTTTCCCATGGAGTTCATTAATTTGTCTCATTAATTTCTCTTTCTGTTTGACTTCATTTTGTATATTTTTTGCAACTTTTTTTTCAATTTTGTCAATCCCTTCACCTTGTTCTTCTAATGTCTTTAGAGCTTTAACTTTTTCCATTGATCCCTCTTTATGTTCAGTAGTTCCTAGTTTCTTTTGAAGTCTTTGATTTCTGCGTTTCTTCTGAGGGGAATCTGTCACATTCTTACTGGACAGTTACATTTCACAAACGGAACCTACATTTCTACTGGTCTTTACTTCAGCCAAACCCTTTTGATTTCACTGTTGGGTCAGGTCTGTCTCCGAAAAAGCGTTGACGTGTTTCCATTCTGCAACTCCCTCGTTGACCTTCTTGCAGGATCTCTTGTTGCCCTCCTTCTGGGGTCTTTCATTACCCTCCTTCTGGGGTCTTCATTTGATCATTTCCTCGGGTCCTCTATTGTCCCATTTATGATGTCGTCATTGCCTCTTCTTTGAGGTCTTCAGAGCCTAAGGCCTTTTTTTGAGAGTTCCCTCTATCTGGGGACTTCTCTAATTTTCCTGTCCATAGCCATTTGTTCCTTCTTGAGGTTGCCGCTTTAAGTGTATTGCCACTTTCAATGTACTGCCACTTTATTTTTCAGCAGCCTACAGCAGCTGCATGTATCTGTGCCTAAAGAGGACTCTACCCTGCGCCCCCCCCCCCACCACCTCCTCCCCCCTCCCCCGAGGTGATTACCCACTCTGAGTCCCAATTGATCATCCAGGCCAGGTGACCCTTATTCTGCTGTGTTGCCCTTCAAGGGACAATCACCACAAATCACTGCAGTTATGGTGACAGAACAATGGAGGTGCTCCAAGTTACATAATTACTTGTGCTGTCTGACAATATTTAATGGTCCTCAGAGCTGGGCAGTGCCACCTTTCCAAACGGCAGTACAGAGGGCTAATCATAATCTGGGTGTCGACTACACGTTAGAAGCAGGTGTCATTGGCGCAACCTGGAGATGAAGGTGTGAGCACATGAGAAAACGGTGATCATTTTATAATTACATAACAAGTAATGTTACCAAAGGCAGATTTACAAAACACTTCACTTAGCAACAGATCCATCATTCAGAGTGTCCACAGTGATGCTCTAATTCTCAAACTTCTTGTTGAAACATGGGCCCAACGTCGGTTGATCTTTTAGTGTAACACCAGAATAATCGCCTGAACACAGCATCTCCACCACAATTTTACACGAGACATTAACTGGAGCAAGGGCGATCAATATTGAGACAAGTAATCACTCAACAAATAGTGAGCGGAACAGATGGTCATTGCTAAAAATAATAAAGTTTTACAATGTTCATTCCGTAATTGAATATGTGTGCTCGAACCTTATGGCAGAAGTTTGAAGTCATTTTTGGCACCAGAGTCGGTTTTCCGCAATTCACAGCATCTCTTTAGTCGTTTGGAAATACACTGTGAGGGCGCAGCAGATTGGAGTTTGTTTCTGCTTCAAGGCTATCTGCTTCTTTTTGGCCAACTTAATTTTAAAGAAGTGATACTGCTTGAATTAAAAACGAATGTTTGTTTTCATGGGAAATAAAAGAAATTAAATATTTAAATCCCTGCGACTGGAGGAGTCGGTGTGTGTGTGTGTGTGGGTGGGGGGCACACATAAAATATAAGGGGTGACAATTCTATCACTTCCCCGGGCACGCCCAAGCTGCTCCCATGGATCAGTGGGTGGGCGTGTGTCAAAGTTGGAGGTCACACCCCCACACCACCCCCCCACCTCCCCCGGCCCATATTTAAATAACTTATTAAAGGTCAATTGGCTTCTCAGCAGCAGATAATAAGCAGCCCCCAGAAGAAAATGTTTGGATAATTGAGAAGGAGAAGGGGGTGCATGATTCAGGGGCTGCCCTTTGCACATTAGAGGCACCCCCTCCAAGATTTTATCATCCCCCTTTTGTTCCTCCCCGCCTCATCTTCAAAACATGTCACCCCCACTTCCCTCTCACCACCTCACTACCCCCCCACCCCCCCACACCCATGCCACTTGATTCCCTTCCCACCCAAGACCTCTGACCTCTGACCTACCACCGACACCATGGCTGGCTACCTCATGGGTCTTCTTTCTGTTCAGGCACCGCCCACTACTCAAGTTGGTGCTGCTGGCCAATCGGGCAGGCCGACAGCTCTCGAGAGCGGGACATCCTCGCACTCAGGGGCTGAAGCCCCGTTTTTGGACTGCTCGGACCGCAGGCTGAATGGCTGGCTTCTCCTCGGTGCAGGCCGATTCTTGTGACGTTGGGGGTGTGGTGGGTGGATGGCGAGTAGTCTGCAACCACCACCCCCCACCCCCCCACATCACCCCCCCCCCCCCCCTCCCACCCCCCCACTCCATAAAATCTAGCCCGAACAGTTTGTTTTCAGGAACTTCCATTGAACTAGTTAGCTTCTCAAAAATTATTTGGAGCAGAATTGTTGCGACATAATTCAACAAAACTGTGCTTTTTATTTTCTCTCCAATCAATTCTCCAATACTTTATCTACACAGGTTATGCGAACTAAGGTTCCATCTTTGGACAGCTACCGTAGGCTTCCTGAGATACGAGGCTCCTGACGGTAACGAGGAGGTATATAGTATTCACTTTTAACCATAGAATAGAATCCCTACAGTGCAGAAGGAGGCCATTCAGCCCATCGAATCTGCACCAATCGTCCGAAAGAGCACCCCACTTAGGCCCACTACCCCGCCCTATCCCTGCCATCCCGTAACCACACCTAACCTTTAGAAACTAAGGGGCAATTGATCATGGCCAATCCACCTAACCTGCCAATTTTGGACTGTGGGAGGAAACCGGAGCACCTGGAGGAAACCAACGCAGACACGGGGAGAACATATAAACTCCGCACAATCACCCATGGCCAGAATTGAACCCGGGTCCCTGGCGCAGTGAGGGAGCAGTGCTAACCTGTGTTCTACTGTGCCACCCTCTTTTCTGAGTGTTGTAAAATGCAGAGGTCAATAAGGAAACTATAATAAGAAAGATAACATCGGGGCAGCACGGTGGCGCAGTGGGTTAGCCCTGCTGCCTCACCGCGCCGAGGTCCCAGGTTCGATCCCGGCTCTGGGTCACTGTCCATGTGGAGTTTGCATATTCTCCCCGTGTTTGCGTGGGTTTCATCCCCACAACCCAAAGACGTGCAGGCTAGGTGGATTGGCCACAGTAAATTGCCCCTTAATTGGAAAAATAAATAAATGAATTGGGTACGCTAAATTTATTTAAAAAAAAGAAAGGTAGCATCAATTCTGCTGGTTTCTCCCTATTCCGTTTCTACACCAGTGTCAAATACAACAGTGAATGTATCATCATTTCACAATGACCACATACCCGGGAAACTGGTAATAATGCAAGAGATCAGGATGCACAGCTGGAGACTCCCAGGACTGGCCTGCGTCCACGATGGGAGGCTTGGCAAGGAGCAGGATTGCTCTTTCATGATCTGCACTTGTGATGTTTAAAACATCAGTAAAAACAATAATTTGGGTCTGCTGTTATAATTTGGTCATCGTAGAACTGCTATAACTGCTGCCACAGTTAAATATCAGGGTCTAGAAAGACCACAGGCGGGATTTGCCATTAGCTGAGTCTGAAATTGCGGAACGCGATTGGGAGGAGAATAGGTTCCGACGCTAAAGTCAGGGCGGGCGCCAATTTGACGGCAAATCACTATTCTCTGTCGCCTTGACAGCGGCATCAACGCGGTCCAGGACGCACATGCAGTCAGCACCGTTTGGATATCAGTAGCGGGCCTGACCCTGTGTTCTCCGAGTCCTCCGCGATGCTCCACCTCCGATAGGCCGAGTCCCCGATGGCGCGGTTCACTTGTGCTTTTACAAATCGTGAAACTGGCGTGGCGGCTGCTGAGGGAGGGAGAGGGGGTACGGAGAGTGTCCAACATCGTCATAGTTTGCTGACAGTTGTGCCACTGGCTGCGGGGTTTCTGCCAGGACTGGGGGTAGCAGGGGGTGGCCAGGAGGTGGGCTGCTGGGTCAGGGCGGATGGACACAGAACACCATTGCCGCAGCCGGCAAGGCAGCCATGCAGCTGCGGACACCACTGACAGCCCACATTGAACTTAGAGCTACGGGTCCCCCCCCACCCAGGCCATCCCTCTAGGTGCCTGAGATACCCTCAATTACAACTCGAGAGAGATGATTGGTAATACAAAGGCTTTAATTAGCAGAGAACCAGTCAGCTACCGAGAGGTGTGCTCACTGCACACTGCCCACTGGACATTACCTTATATATGGCTCCCTGGGGGGTGGGGCCGGAGGCGGAGTCCCCCAGGGTTCCAAACCCGGTCTTAAAGGGATCATTACATTAAAGGTGCCGTAACCATTCATCACAGTGCCCTCTGGCCCCAGCTGACCCAACAGCTGTATGGGAGCGCTCCAGCGCAGCCAGTGCCATCTTGTTGGCTGGGATGAGTGTGTGTGTGGAGTGAAGTGTGTATGTGCGGCTGCAGCTTGTCAGCCTCCTGAGTGCCAATTGCGGACCCGGTGAATCCCGCACCGTTTCTTATTGGAATCGATTGTGTTCCCCGTGGCGCCGGTGCGAGCCCCTCAATGGTAGCTGAATCAGTCCAGGTTCGGCACCAGTTTTGCTGTCGTGAAAGTCCACGAATCCTGACCCAGTGTCAACACTTAGTCTCAGGAATGGAGAATACCACCCCACAACTTTAAACCAAGGGAGGACAGTCTGGCTTCAGTACGGAGTCTGGAAATGCTGCTTTTTTCACCCACCTACGAGCCGGTCATGAACCATAATGCACATTATCACTGCTGCCACCTAGTGCCTGATACACAGGTAGAACACAGGGGTCAACGGCAGCTGGTTTACCGGATCAACAGTAATTAATGGAAACAGAAGGTGGTGAATGGACTGTCCAGACACTTGAGACTAAATTGCCCCTTAGTGTCGAGGGATGTGCAGGTTAGATTATGGGGATGAGGGCGGGCTGAGCGGAGGAGTGGGCCTGGGTAGAGCTCTCTTTCGGAGGGTCGGTGCAGACTCGAGGGGCCAAATGGCCTCCTTCTACACATAGATCCTATGATTCTACAAACCTCCGCAATTTAAGAGGACATTAGGGAGATATCCAACACGAAAGTCAAATGAGAGATCTCGATAGCGAATTTTTAGTCAGGTGAACTGCCAAATCACCTTTCCTTGTTCATGCACATGATCATGTTCCAATGAAAGGGCTGCTGTTTGCAAATGTATTTGTTTTCATGGGTGGATGTGGATGGTGCTGACAAAGTCACATTCAGTCTCTGTACTGAGTGGGCTGGATTTGTACAGGGGGATAGTGGGACTACCTCTCTGATGGAGGCAGAAGGCCCACCTCAAGCCAATTCCGACCAATCAAATGGCCGGTAGCTTTATGTACCCAACCGAGCCATGGGGGGATTAGTGGCCATTGCTGAGACTGCAGCCAGGCCCAAATAAGGCCTGCTGCAATGCAGTCTGGGCATTAAGGTAATTCAGGAATTTTCTGGGGCCAGGCTGAGGTGTTCAGGGCAGGGGGTGGGGGGAGGGGGTTGGGGGAGGGAAACATGGAGGTGGACAGGCCTTGGGACCAGCCTCCATAAGCACAGGAGGCTGGAAAAGGTGCAAACCACCACCATCTTGACCAGCCATCCGCTCATTCATTGAAAGCTGTCAAGCTGGACAGCAGCTTCCAGCCACCAGGGGTAAAATCCCCATGACAGTGGGAGGAGGCCCTTAAGTAATCACTAATTGACCACTTGGAATGGTGCCTATGACATGACACCCAGTTCTGGGGCACCTCCTGCTTGCCAACCTAGCCCAGATGGCCGTGAAATCCTGTTGAGTTACCCTCTAGTAAAACACCTCATGGTGATGGTTCAAAGGTGCATTGCAAGCAAAGCATGTCACTGCGCCACATAGGTCGATATGAGGTCAGATAAACAAAACCGTGGTCACGGAGTTATGCTTTAAGGGAGGTTTGTTACAGTGAGAATGTGGGGACAAATCTAAAGGTGATTAAGAGTCAACCACAATGTTGTGGGACTGGAGTCACATACAAGTCAGACCAGGGAAGAACTAAAAGTTGACTTCACTGAATGACATTAATGGGCCACTTGGTTTTTACGACAATTCAAAAGCACAGCGAACTTCATCAGCACTTTGTTTTAAAGAGTGGTAACTTGCACCCAATGATGTAAACTGATGACTGGGTAGAATTACATGTGTTTAAAGCACCTTGACCAGCTCCTAATTCTAGGCTCCACTAGCTACAGCTGCTTGGGACCTGCAGTGAAAGAGTCCCCACAGGCCACAGTGTGATGCAACACCGGCAAGCTTAGGGAGGCCACGAGCGGGTGGGGGGGAGGGATTCT
Organism: Scyliorhinus torazame; assembly: GCF_047496885.1. Classification (NCBI taxonomy): domain Eukaryota; kingdom Metazoa; phylum Chordata; class Chondrichthyes; order Carcharhiniformes; family Scyliorhinidae; genus Scyliorhinus; species Scyliorhinus torazame. The sequence goes on from NC_092712.1 coordinate 302,199,486, forward strand.
CTAGGCCCAGGCCAGGCCGGAAATCACCGGGATGGGCGCGAATCGTGCAGCACCGCCCTAACGCTGGTCCGCCAATTCTCCGGAGAGCAGAGAATCGGCACCCTGGGCGCCGGCGCGGTCGGTGCGGCGCCGGTCGGGGGCCACTCTACGCGGCCCCCCTGCCGATTCTCTGCCCGGGATGGGCCGAGTGGCCACGCAAAAAATCTGAGTCCAGCCAGCGCTGTCCACGTGTGCTCTTACCCGGCGGGACCTCGTTGTGCATACATCCGGGGGCGGCCTGGTGGAGGGGGGGGGGGGGGGGGGGGGGGGAGGGGGTCCGACCCCAGGGGTGGGGGGGCCTCCACTGTGGCCTGGCCCACGATCGGGGCCTACCGATCGGCAGGCAGGCCTTTCAGGCTGGGGGCCTCTTTTGTTCTGCGACGGCCCCTGTAGCCCTACGCCGTGCTGCGTCGGGGCCGGCGCGGAGAAGGGAGCCACCGCGCATGCACGCGATCATGCCGGTCCCACTGCGCATGCGCAGACCCGCGGCGCCCATCTGATGCCGGGATCGGCAGCTGGAGCAGCATGGGTCTTTCCAGTGCCGTGCTGGCCCCCTGTAGGGGTCAGAATCGCTGCTCCTGAGGGCATGTTGACGGCGCCGAGAAACGCGACGGTGTTTACGACGGCGTCAACACTTGGCCTCAGGATCAGAGAATCTCGCCGACTGAATTTTCCCTCAGTGTACCCGAACAGGCGCCGGAATGTGGCAACTAGGGGATTTTCACAGTAACTTCATTGCAGTGTTAATTTAAGGCTACTTGTAACAATAAAGATTATTATTATTGGGTCAAGATGAGTCGGGGTGGGTGGGGAACTGGCCTGTGAGTTGTGCGGGGGGGGGGGGGGGGGGTCGTGTGATGGTTTAGAAGATCCCTGTGCTGCTGGAGTGAATCTCATGTTGTGGGGGGGAGAGGTTAGGAATATCTTGGGGGTTAATTACGCGGAGGGTGGGTAGCCCAGAGTGTGGTGTACGTCTTGTGCAGGGCTCGGGCTTGATGTTTAAAATAGTTACTCTGGAGTTAGAGGTGGTTTTATTTCTTCTAACTCTTTCAGGGTAACTATTGGTACAAAATTGGCAGAACCATCTGAAGTTAGTGATTTAATTGCGCTGTCAGGTGGTTTCCAGCGCAGCGCAATTGTCCTGGGGAGGCTAGCCCTTCTGGACAATTGCCACATAAACCCTTACCCAGGCACTTACAAGGGGGATTCCACAGCGTATCTTTGGGGGAGCTCCCCAAATCCAACCCTGGGGAACCAGGACGTTACGGGCCAATAACAGTGGAGAAATCATTCTCAGTTTTATTCCATCGGAGCTCTCAAAACTATACTCCTCGCAGTTCAATCGTTAATTGGCAGCCTTGAAGCTTTCAAAGAGGCAAGGTATGGAGAATATGTTTAATGCAGCAACTTGTCATGTTTGGAACATGATATGACACCTGAGAGAGTAGTGGAAGCAGATTCACGGATAGCCTTGAAAAGGGCTATGGGGACAGAGCTGGGAAGTGGGACTAAAGGAACAGCTCTTTCAAAGATGTGGCACACACAATAGGCTGAGTGATGCACACCTGTGCTCCGTTATTCTATGATTTTATATGTTCCAATCCAGAAATAAAAGTCTTGTTCAATAACACAAAGGTTGCTATCATGTTGGTCAGAACCTTACTGAAAGCTCATACTTTTTTTTCTACAGGTATTTTTCATTCTTCTTAAGGGAAGTGGAGTCAATGGATAACTCAATGCACACTGGGCTTGTTGGGATGGCTTTGCAAAACACTAGAACCATGTGTTTTTGCGATGCTTTGATAGGAATCATGAGGTTATCCAGGGTCCTGCCTGCATAGAATGGAGTTTGTAGCATATTTGTGAATTATTGAAGAAAAGTTGACCAAATTCATAAAAGCTGATTGATCTCCAAAAAGCTGGCAGCTCAAGAACAGCCCTACATGTGGGCCTTAAGACGGGAAAAGTCTGCACACAAAAAAGAGTTTGCAACAGTGGTGGATTTAGAAAATAGTTAGGGTAGCTTCCACTTCCACCTTTCGAGTCTGATCGGCATGGGCCCATCTCCTTTGTCTTCCAGGTGATCGGATTGGCTGGTGCTTTTGACAATCTCTGTGGGAAAGTGGTGGGGAGCCACTGGGTTACAGAACTGTAGGAATTCAGAAGCTGCAGAAATTGGTGTTCCCTTTACAATTTGGCGTCCTTGCGATTCTGTCCTGTTGAGTGCAAGGTGAAAAGATCCGACGACCTGTCTCTTTTTTTTCAGCAATACTCGAATGGAGAATCTTTTGTCTGCACCTTCCATGGATTGCTGCCTGAATAGCAGAATGCAAAACGGGATCGAAAATGAAGGTGACGTTACCAGAATTTCCCTCGGTGGGCATTCTTTGGTGGAGTTTGTGTAGCATCTGTGGGGTGTGGTAGGTTTTGGTGATTAACCTTGAGTTGTGTTCTATTAGAGGTCATGGTCTGGCAGCTCCTCCCATACATCTTCCCATTCCTCTGTATGATCTAATAACCCAGGCCTTGTTCCCAGGCCCCCAACAGACTTTCTGCCTTGTCTTTTGATCTGAAGGCAAAAATAGTTCAAAGAATTCCCATGATAACTACTGTACTTGGCTTGCCGCAAGCGAAGTATGCAGCTGACAGCTAAACTCGTACAGGAGAAGCAGTGGAAAAAGCACTCTCCAATACAAATAAATAACTAGGGATGAACTACTGCAGAAAATAATGTAAGGCTCAAAATACAGGTCTGTAATGCAAAAACAGAATGAGACCATGAATAACAAATCCAGCACATCTTTGAGAGATGAATTTCCAAAAATTAGTCCATTAAATTGTTTCAGTGTCCATTTCTATACATAGATGTATGTACATATTATACGCGAATGGCAATAATGGAATTAAACAAGTGAAAACAAAATTGGTGACCGAGGTGTGGCACCAATTTATGGAGCATTGTTTCAAATTAACAAATCAAATGGTGATTGGCTCAAAAAACAGAGGGCGGGATTCTCTGTTCCTGAGACTAAGTGTTGATGCCGGGACAGGACTCGTGGACTTTCACGACAGCAAAACTGGCGGCGAACCTGGACTGATTCAGTGACCATGGAGGGGCTAGCACCGGTCCCACGTGGAACATGGGCGATTCCAATGAAAAATGGTGCAGGATTCGCGGGTCCGTGAATGATACTCAGGAGGCTGATAAGCTGCAGCCGCATATACACATTACACTCCCCACACACACTCATCCCAGGCAACAAGATACCACTGGTAGGCAGTGCCCTGGTGGAAAACCTATATGACCCATGGCCACAAGTTCACAGTGGACTGTCAGTGGCGTGCGCAGCTGCATGGCTGCCTTCCCGGCTGCGGCAATGGTGCTCTGTGTCCGTCCACCCTGATCCCACAGCCCACCTCCTGGCCACCCCCCACTATGCACCCCCCCCCCCCCCCCCCCCCGGCTCTGGCAGAAGCCCCTTGACCAGCGGCACACCCATCAGCAAACTATGGCGATGTTGGATACTTTCTGTACCTCCTCTCTCTCCATCAGCAGCCACGACACCGGTTTCACAAGTTTTAAAAGCACAAGTGAACCACGCTGCCAGGAACTCGGCCCATTGGAGGCGGAGTATCGCGGAGTCCCTGGGGGTTACCGGGTCAGGCCCGCTAATGATATGCAAACAGCGTCTACCGCCTGTGCATTCCGGACTACATTGATGCTGCTGTTGAGGTGACAGAGACTGGCAATTTGGTATTAAATCAGCGCCCGCCACGATTCTCGCAGCGGAACCTATTCTGATGCCGCGATTTCAGCATCAGACAAACAGAGAATCCCACCCCTGGTCCCCCCCAAAAGTGAAAACATCTTCTCACCATTGTCAGCAAACCTTTTCATAATCGGAAAGATTTCTATCAAGTTGCCTTTCAGAATTCCCTTTTCGAGAGAAAAATTCACAGCCTATTAAATCTTTTCTGATCATTCTCATAATGTTTTGCTCCTTCCCTCGTGTCTTCATGTCAATTTTATAATAAAGTGGTCAGAATTGTTAGCAATTTGGTCCAATCAATGTTGTCCGCAAGTTGAACTTAAATTCTGTTTTTCGATTCTATCCAAACAGAAATTTACCCCAATTCTTTGTTTGCTTCTTCTAAAAGCTTAATAACGTTTGTACTTCAGTATTTAGTGGTCCAGTGGACAATCTGCAGCTTTTACAATGTGTCTTTGTGTCAGATTGGAGTTATACTGCACCCAGTACTAACTCAACGGGAATGGGAAGTTGCCCAGAATAATCACATGGTTAAAGCACAGATGAACGCCATTTGGCCCATCATGTGGCCAGCTCTGTGCAACATCAACACACCTAGTCCTACTTGCACAAACGGAGAGCTCATACACTGCCTGTTTTGAAGTGCCTGAGATGGGAATCTTGAGGTGTACCACAAATTAATCGTAGTTTGTACCAGAAACTGCCTTTGGCTGATGTGGAAACGATAGTGTACTTGCCCACTTAAAGACAATTTGTCCCCGTACGGTCTAAATGTTCTGTTTAACAAAGTGAGCTTAACTAATTGACATTTCATAAGTTCATAAGATATTGGAGCAGAATTAGGCCATTCGGCCCATGGAGTCTGCATCTCCTCCCTAGAACACAAGACCTATGAGCGGGACGAGGCAATCCCGAGCCTCACACCCTCAATGTGATCATGGCTGATCGCATCCTGGCCTCAACTCCACCGCCCTGCCCATTCTCCATAACCCTTCAACCCATTACCGATTAAAAATCTGTCAAACTCCTCCTTAAATTTACTCACTGTCCCAGCATGCACCACACTCTGGGGAGCGAATTCCACAGATTCACAACCCTTTGGGAGTAGTTTTTCTTCAAATCTGGTTTAAATTTGCTCCTTCTTATTCTGAAATTCATTCAATGTCTTCACCCCCCTTTTTTGAGTTGAGATTCTGGATGATATCTGCTGCCCAGTGTGTGTGAAACACTCAGCCGCCCATTTAATGATGTTTTTTAAATGTATTTTGGGGCTGTGGCACCACGAGCAAACTGCATGGTCTAGCAATGTAGCTTGCTGGACCATTCAAGGGTCAACCGCACTGCTGTGGGCCTGGAGTGACCTGTAGGCCAGACCAGGTAAGGACGGCAGATTTCCTACCATACTGGACATTAGTGAACAGATGGGTTTTTACAACAATCGGTGATAATTCATGGTCACACTACTGCGATTAGTTTTCAACTCCAGATTTTAGTCCAGTGACATTACCCGGTGTCTCTTTGCCCGGTGTCTTCCCTCCTTCATTCCCAGCTGCATTACAGATCCTTGGCCACCAGTTATCAATGAATGTCACTCCCTAATGGACATTTCCAGATGACCCGCAGTGGTAAATTATTTGACTGCAGAGAACATCACAGTTGAGTCCAATATCATCCTCATCTGCCATTCACAAACATCTTCCAGTAACATTGTGGGCAGCATGGTAGCACAGTGGTTAGCACAGATGCTTCGCAGCTCCAGGGTCCCAGGTTCGATTCCCGGCTTGGGTCACTGTCTGTGCGGAGTCTGCACATTCTCCCCGTGTCTGCGTGGGTTTCCTCCGAGTGCTCTGGTTTCCTCCCACAGTCCAAAGATGTGCAGGTTAGGTGGATTGGCCATGCTGAATTGCCCTTAGTGTCTAAAAAGGTTAGGTGTATTTCCTGGATTATGGGGATAACGGGAATAGGGTAGAGGCGTGGGGCTTAAGTAGGGTGCTGTTTTTAAGGGGCGGTGCAGACTCGATGGGCCGAATGGCCTCCTTCTGCACTGTAATTTCTATGATTCTATGACTCAGGAGTTGGCACCTGGCCTCGCCCCGCACAGAATCAGTGAGATCCAAGAGTAAATCCTTTATTTCCACCCCAGCCGAGCTTGGCTACGTCTGGGTAAAGTGAGGCTAGAACCTTGGACCTTCTAGTCTGTTATTCGGTTTCATCCAGCTGGAGCCTGGGTACATTATTTTCAAGTATTAAATGAGCTCACTGGCAAAAGAGAGCGAGGATATTATTGCTGGTATTTCTAAGTGTTAAAAGACCTCTGAATTGGCCAGAATGGGGGTCTTGAGCTGAAATGTTGGGTTAGATCACATTTTAGTGCAGGACGCCATTTTGATCAGGAATTGAAGTGCAGGAACAGCCAACTGGACGATCGTTAAGGGGCCAATTGCCTCCCAGCACTCGTTAACCAATCTGAACTGTATTTTGGTGGATCGTGCTTGATCTAGTGACTTCACCAACCAGCTGTTAGTTGATTGGGAGCAAACAAAATATTATTGAGTATTCGTGCAGAAGTATACCCCCTTTTATTGTTCACTTGCTGCTTGGGGTTTGAGAAGACACTTTGGTACGGTTTGTGAAAGAATCCATCAACATTTGAGCAAAATTTATACTTCAATTTCTCTGGGGATTTTGCCAAAAAAGTGAAAGTGCTGTGCTATTCCATTGATTGGCCACCTCATAGCAGTCAACCAGGGTGCTTCATAGAACAATTGTTTCATAGACTCTCTACAGTACAGAAGGAGGCCATTCGGCGCATCGTGTCTGTACAGACCCTCCAAAAGAGCACCCTAGCCTAGCCCCACTCGGCAGCCCTATCCCCGCCTAACCTTTGGACACAAAGGAACAATTGATCATGGCCAATCCCCCTAACCTACACATCTTTGGACTGTGAGAGGAAATCGGAGCACCCGGAGGAAACCCACGCAGACACAGGGAGAACGTGCAAACTCCACACAGTCACCTGAGGTCAGAATTGAACCTGGGCCCCTGGCGCTGTGAGGCAGTTGTGCTAACCACTGTTTCATTTTTGGTATCTTTCTGGAGGCCCTCTTGGTCTATAACAGGAATGGGAAAAGGACATGAAGCAAGGCAGAACAGCACCAGTTAATGCAGGAGAGAGGAATGGAAGGAATAGGAGAAAACATGGACCCCTTCACGCCCCCCAGCCCTCCCCTGCTCCTAAACCAGGACATCCCTCTTCGTTTGGACCTCCCTCACCATCTCCAGTACCACATTCAAGAACCTATGTTCCCTCTCCTTCAGACCCTGAGCCATCCTGAACACCGCTGTCGTACTTCGGCCAGCATCCTCCATGCCTTCAGCTCCCATAAACTAATCTGCAAAAATTGCTTCTAATCAGCCTTTGAGTGCTAAACGTGCAGTTGTGTTTTTGTGACTCAGGGCGTGTTAGAATTATGGTAACTGGCAAGTAGCACCAAACTGCGAGCTAAATCTAGACTTTCAAACTGGCATGGTTAATCGGCACAGCACTATTTTCGCACCTGTTTTCACCCTTTCACTAAGATAATCCCCAGTAAACTAGAATGTTAAGAAAACACAAGGCAGCAGTGCTGAAAATTGCAAAGACAGAGGCTTCTGTAACTGTACAATAAATGTGACATTTTTGCAGTTCATACAAAACAATTTTCTGTCTCCTTACACGATGAGATTAACATTATTAAAGAATTGGTAAGTGTGTTAATGTCTTTACCTTCTCCTTTTTCCTTCTCAATACCAATTTTTCGGAGGTAATTCTCTTTTTACAAGTCCGCTGCTGATCGCTGCCCGTTGTCCCTTGCTGTCTTGATGTGAATTGTCCTTTGAGAATAAACTCAGCAATTTTGGAATTTTTAAAAGTCTCCCCTAAATAGTTTATGACTTGCTGTACTCCCAGGAGCACGTTTTCAATCCTATCGATCTTCTTTGTCTGCTCCTTTGAACTCCGATTCAGCATGGACAACATGTCAGAAATGTCGACAGGGACACTCGCATTTTGATTTTCATCTTCTTTAGGGCTGCCGGTCTTTCTCGTTTCCACTTCCTCGGCCGTTAGCATTTCCACCCTTAGGCCAATCTTGTCAACGTCTTGCGTTATGCCGTCCAGTTTCTGAATGACCTTTTCCTGAATGCCCAATAGTTTATCGACAGTTTGGCTTAAAGACTCCAGCTTCACGTCCATCACATTGAAAGCATCCCCGGAGGTGCGCCGGTTGCCATCGGAAAGTCTCCTGGAGGGTCCCGTGATTGCCGGAGGCCCTTGGCTTTGGATGGCATTCGAGTCGAAAACTTTGGCGAGAGAATGGACCAGAGTACTAGAGTTCTTCCTGGGCGGCGTATTCATTGTGGTCCTCAATACAGATATAAGGAAAACAAAACCCTGTAGGGCCGAGAGGAGTAGCACAGTCAGAGTGGCTCACCTCAGAATAAGGTCAAAAGAATGAATCACTCGATTACAGCTGAGCGTCCCTTCAAAAAGACACAAAAAATCTCGCTGTTGTGTTTTTCTGCTTCAGGAAGGTACTCCGCAAGGTTCTTCGAGCACAGCCTGCAAAATATTTGTCAGAGCATTGGATATCAGGCTTGATGAATGCATCAGGGACTTTGAGCTGTTTGAAACCACACAGCAAAACTCTTGTCATTCAAATTCTTGCAGATGATTCCAACAGGCGTCCCAGACAAATATAGTTTTGGCTGTAACCTTAGTGACCACTGATAATCCTTTCTGCTCACTTGCCTGCCTTTGTTCATTTATGTATTCTGAAGACGCACAATGGCTACATTTAGCAAACTGACATTGAAATTCCCCCCCGCCCTCCCCAACCCCCAGCTCTCTCCCCCCCGCCCCCTCATTCCAAATGTATTTTATCCTGTGACGTTAGCACTGAAATAAATAAGGCTATTTGGACACTTGTGGCATTTGGCAACACACATCTTGCTTGACATTTGAGATGTTTGGAAATGCAAAGTCATTTCCACAGCACTTTTGCGAAGAACGATGACAGTCTGATGCACAATATGATTTTTCTTTTTTTTTTATTTGATCAACTTTCACCACAATTGTGATTGGCCTTGAATATCAGACGCAAATAAAATCAGAAAGTGCTCAGTTTTAAAATTCCAAATACCTCTTTTCCTTCTTGGAAAATGACAAAATGCGAGATTTATTTTCACACATTTGACAGGAACGTGTGTCTAGTGAAGGCAGACTCTTACGATGGTTAGAAATTGGGTTCCAACTCTCATTCTCCACACTTTAACGTGTGAACCTGCCTGACACATCAGTGCGGTACCGAGGGAGTGCAGCGCTGTCAGATGTGGCATCCCTCGGGTCAGATATCAAACCTGTTCTCTCAGGTGGATGTAAGCGATCCCAAAGCATTTTTCAAAGAAGAGCAGGATATCTCGACTGACGTCCTGGCCAGTACTTATCCCCAACTGACATCACAAAACCATTTGACCATGCAGCAATTCGGGACATCCTAAGGTTTGTCTGAAGTGTAGTTACCGTTGTAATATGGGGAAACGTGACACCTAATCGGTGCACAGCAAGATCCCACAAATATCAATTAAATAAATGACCGGATAACTCTCTCCATTCCTACTGGTACACTTTCTGAAATCCCTCGTGAATTCACATGGATGCTCTTTCATCCTGCCAGCCTAATTAAGCTGATTCTCTTATTTTGATTAGTGGCAAGTTGGCTCTGATTGGTTGAGACATTGCCATGGTGAATGCACCAAGGAGCTGTTGTACCCTGCACTTTTGTTGATCATAATGGGGCGGGTGGCAGCCTGGCAAGCTGATTCAACTGGAACCAGTGTAGCTGGCGCTTGGCCAGCTGGGGACAACCGAAGTCGGCACAACTGGTCTCAACTGGATCCAGCCTTCCTGGATCGCAACTCGTTCCAATATCCAACTATGTCCATCTGGGCCAGTTGGACTTCCTTTTTCATCATGTTACGTTACCGCCAAGTGTCCTCCAAGTTTATTTAAGTTACGCCCAAAGGCTAAATAGGCTTAAATTGGAAATTAGGGGAAAGATCAGGATCCAAGAAAATTTAAGCTTCAACTCATTTAACAATCCATTTGACCATCATCCATTTAGAGCAGGTTGTAGAGTCAGCAACCAGCAATGACCATTTTTAATGCGATTTATATTTCGGTCTGAAAAATGTATCAAAAGAAATTGTAAATACAGAGTGGGGCTCACTGAGGGTCAAGAAAGCATTGAAAAATTAAAGTGGAAAGGTCAAACAAATGCTCCATTTCCTGCTTGTCCTGAACGTCTGATCGCAATGTTGGGAAAGCACCCCCTCCACCCCAGAACAAGCTCAGCTGGAGGTCACTCGATTTTGATATCTGGACAGTGGGCAGTTTAAGGGGCAGAGATTAGTTCAGACATCAATGGTCCGATGTGAAAAATGGAGCCTTATATCGTTCTCCATGTTCTGCACCTACAATTCCCACAAGCTATTAAACTACGTAATTTGTTTTTCATCCAGATTATGGGTGTGCCGAATGCAGAGGACACTGCAGGTCCGGAATTTCTATTGGCCGTCTGCAACTGTACATACTGAAAAAAAAATGTGGCTCCACATAACTCACAGTTCACTACTTTAACGGCGCTATATCAATGCAAACCGTTGGGAGAATCCAAAGAGCTTCTACAAATACATATAAGGGCAAAAGAGTAACGAGGGAGAGAGTAGGGTCTTTTAAGGATCCAAAAGGTCATCTATGTGCGGATCCACAAGAGATGGGGACGATCCTAAATGAATATTTCTCATCGGTATTTACTGTTGAGAAAGGCTTGGATGTTAGGGAACTTGGGGAAATAAATAGTGACGTCTTGAGGAGTGTACATATTGCAGAGAAGGAGGTTCTGGAAGTCTTAAAGAGCATCAAGGTAGATAAACCCCAGGGCCTGATGAAATGTATCCCAGGACGTTGTGGGAGGCGAGGGAGGAAATTGCTGCGGGTTCCCTAGCAGAGATATTTAAATCATCGACAGCCACAGGTGAGGTGCCTAAAGGTTGAAGGGTAGCAGATGTAGTGCCTTTGTTTAAGAAGGGCCGCAGGGAAATGCCTGGGAACTACAGGCCGGTGAGCATAACGGCTGTCGGGGGTAGGTTTTAGAAGGTATTCTGGGAGACAGGATCTACAGGCATTTAGAGAGGCAAGGACTGATTAGGGAAAGTCAGCAAGGCTTTGGGAGTGGAAAATCATGTCTCACTAATTTGATTCCGTTTTTTCAAGGGGTAACCAAGAAGCGAGATGAGGGCAGTGCAGTTGATGTCTTTAGCATGGACTTTAGCAAGGTCTTTGACAAGGTGCCGCATGGTAGGTGTTCCAGAAGGTTAAATCTCATAAGATCCAGGGTGAGGTAGCCAATTGGATGCAAAATTGGCTTGATGACAGAAGACAAAGGGTGGTTGTGAAGGGTTGTTTTTCAAACTGGAGGCTTGTGACCAGCGGTGTGCCTCAGGGATCGGTGCTGGGTCCACTGTTATTTGTTATTTATATTAATGATTTGGATGGGAATTTAGGAGGCATTGTTAGTAAGTTTGCAGATGACACCAAGATTGGTAGCATAGTGGAAAGTGAAGAATATTATCTAGAATTACAACGGGATGTTGATCAATTGGGCCAGTGGGTCGGTGAATGGCAGATGGAGTTTAATTTAGACAAATGTGAGGCGATGCATTTTGGTAGATCGAATCAGTGCAGGGCCTACTCAATTAATGGGAGGGAGTTGGGGAGAGTTACAGAACAAAGAGATCTAGGGGTACAGGTCCATAGCTCCTTGAAAATGGAGTCACAGGTGGACAGGGTGGTGAAGAAGGCATTCGGCATGCTTGGTTTCATTGGTCAGAACACTGAATACAGGAGTTGCGCTGTCTTGCTGAAGTTGTACAAGACATTAATAAGGCCACACTTGGAATACTGTGTACAATTCTGGTCATCCTATTATAGAAAGGATATTATTAAACTAAAAAGAGTGCAGAAAAGGTGAACTAGGATGCTTCCGGGACTTGATTGTTTCAGTTATAAGCAGAGGCTAGATAGACTGGGGCTTTTTTCCCTGGAGCGCAGGGGGCTTAGGGGTGATCTTATAGAGGTCTATAAAATAATGAGGGGCATAGATGAGGTAGATAGTCAACATACTTTCCCAAAGTTTAAAGGTGAGAGGGGAGAGATACAAAAGGGTCCAGAGGGGCAATATTTTCACACAGAGTGGTGAGTGTCTGGAATGAGCTGCCAGAGGCAGTAGTAAAGGTGGTACAATTTTTTCTTTTAAAAAGCATTTAGACAGTTATGTGGTAAAGCTGGGTATAGAGGGTTATGGGCCAAATGTGGGCAATTGGGACGAGCTTAGTGGTAAACACTGGGTGGCATGGACAAGTTGGGCCGAAGGGCCTGGTTCCATGCTGTAAACCTCTCTGACTCTATAACAGTGACACATTTGAATGCTTGGCTTTGCATTGGGTAATGATTCCTTTGGTATTCCTGAGGCTTTTGGTTGCTTTGCCCGGGATTCTCCGTTGCGAATCCGGCCCGTGACCACTGCTAGCGAGGTCGGAGAATCAGCCAAATCTCCCATTCACCACAGCGGGAACTGAGAATCCCCGTACCGTTACCAGATGGAGAATCCCATCCTTTTATGCTTAGCCAATTTAGGGGTCGGTAACTTTAACTGGTCATTCGAGGCAATTGTAATTTTTGGCCTTATGGACTTGTAGCCATGTAAGTGTAGCACCTCTGAGCACACCATTGCAAGTGTGGTAGTAGGCATCTCTCCCAGATACATGGTTTAGAATTACAGGGACGATTTTGAGCCTGTGTTGAGGGGCATGCCAGGCACTGCCTCCGGAACCCTAGCACTGCCCCCTTGCACTGCCCCCATGGCAGTTTCCCTGTGCCTGGGATGGGGAGGGGGACAGGTTTGTTTTAATGCCGATTGGGGCGCTTTAGCTCCGATCTTTGTTGTTAGGAAAACAAAGGTAGTTTCAAGGGATATGAAGTTGCATTGGTAAACGTTAGAAATAAGGTATAGTTTTAAGTGGGTTTAATTCAACTTTTCTGTGCCTGTAAAGGTGAACTCTCTAGTTAGATTCATGCTGGACAAAGGTGTTTGGATGTACGGGGATTGGTTCAGTTCAAATGGTGTCTCTATTGTGCTTGGAGAGGGCTATGGTGTGAAGAATAAATAGTAGAGTGGGAATTCCTGGTCAGCCATGTGATGGGAAGAAGGTCGGAGCTTCTGCCATCACTATCCATACCTCCAGACGGCAATGTGCATGTTGCCACGCCAACTTGAAATTCCAGAGTGAATGAGAACACCACTATCAACTCGTATAAAAGTCAATCAGCAATAAATCTTTCCCCTGTAAGAAAATTGACTTCACAGGTGGTACATGAAGGGATCCCCCAGCTTTTAAAAAAAACAATCATTAATTCAGTTTTACTAATGAGGCATTTGCCGCATAAATCATATGGAGGTAATTACATGGGAATGAACCAAGGAGACATGGTTCTGAGTTGGAAAACTAAATAAATGGGTTAAAGTTCAAGGTAGAGTCGATTTTAAATGATATATTGAAAGAACAGGTATAATAGATCAAATGGTTTATTCTCATTCTGTGCACTTTTACATTCTATATTTGCTGGATCATAAACATGGATATTGTCGACATTTGCAAGGATTGTAATGTTCAGATACACAGAAGAAATCCAAAGATGACTTGTTGACCTGTTGGCAATCTTTAAGATTAGATACTGAATAAGCAATATTTTGACCACTTCAGTTAGCTGCCCCATGTTCTAATGTAAAGTGAAGAAAATCTGCTCCTTCCCATTCAGAACTGACTTGAGTAGCGATGGAGAAGGAGCTGACTTAGAGAAGTGTGTCATCTCCACCATGACCTTATTTCCCTCTGCTATCACTGCCAGAAATGCTGCTGACCGCTCTTGCCGCGAGCAGGGTGGGCAGGGTCTGTGCTCAAAGACTATTTCCTGCCTTTCACCCTTGTTCCTGCCATTCCCAGGAACACCATGTGAACCACATCACGAAGGCTGGGCCAAGAACGAGATGGTGCCAAATATACCAAATGGAGGGAGAGGGCCTTGCAATTGCCTTTTCCCCCTTCAACCTTCTGCTCCGTCGTAACTCCTGAAGATCTTGGCCTTGGCAGGGGCCCTCAGAGAACATCTTGGGTCAATCTTTATGGTCCAATGGCCTTGAAGAGGTCTTTGACCATTCTCTGCTAGCTCTCTGACAGTTCCAATGCAGTTGTGTCTTCATTGTCCTGAGAAACCAGGCTGTGATCATGCTAAAGTGCTGCTGGGAGACCCGTGCCAGCTTTGTCGAAACAACCTTTGGAAAACCTTGCCCGTAAGAGTCCAAACCAAGCCTGAGAATCAAACTAAGGAGTTAGGGCCCAACCTTTGATAACTACCAGCTACGCATGTTTTAAAATAATTCAAAAATTCAGTTGCAAACATTCTTGGTTACCAGCGAATCTGAACATAATTTAAAGTCGATTTGTTTTAATAACTATACTAACTTCCCAAAGAATAAGTGAAACTTATACAGCAAAAGGTTAGGGTTCATTTCTTTCCCCAGATGTTCCGTACAAAATTGAGACTTTCCACGCAACGATTTAATGTCAGGATCAGATGGCTGTACTTTTCCACCTGCTTGGGGAATGTTTAAATACCCATTGCTTTTTCCTGGATGTGTCGGATGTGTTGACGAGTCTTCTATCTTGTTGTTAAGGTGTATAAACTGGTTGATGTTTTAAATCAACGTGCAATTGGAAATTGAAATCTTCTTCGCGAGGTTTTTGGTTATTGCCTGGAATTTGCAAAGCAGGGGACGGTGCTTTCATTCAGTTCTGGATATCATTAACCTACAGATATTAACATTTAAACAGAAAGGTCATGTAATTCAATTTGAACAAGCATGGATCTCATTTGAAAATTATGCGACTGCCAAAAGGGGAAGGAGACCACCCTGATATCATCTGGAGATAATTAGGACCAAATAGACCAACAGGTACAGAGGCTGGATGTGAGGCAAGAGCTACCAAGTCAGAAAAATAACAGGGTGTAATGTAAAGTGTTAGAATATTGCTATTTTGCTCCATGTGGCACAATCGTATTGCATATTATTGCTCTTCACCTCTGTTAAAATGGCGATAGAATTAGGATGCTGAATACAAGGTTATTCTTAACCCGCCCCTCGCCTGGTGTGTGTTGACCCTCAGGTTAAATCTTCATCACAAAGGAATCATAGAATTTACAGTGCAAAACAAGGCCATTCGGCCCATCGAGTCTGCACCGGCCCTTGGAAAGAGCACCGTACCTAAGCCCACACCTCCACCCTATCCCCATAACCCAGTAACCCCACCTTCTCTTTTTTTGGACATTAAGGCCAATTTAGCATGGCCAGTTCGCATAACCTGCACATCTTTGGACCATGGGAGGAAACCGGAGCACCCGGGGGAAACCCACGCAGACACAAAGAGAACGTGCAGACTCCGCACAGCCAGTGACCCAAGCCGGGAATCAAACCCGGGACCCCGGAGCTGTGAAGTGACAGTGCTAAGCACCGCGCTACTGTGCCGCCCTGGATAGCAGCTTACGGTCTATGGCGACTTTACCTTTACCTGAATACGAGTGAAGGGTTAGTAAGCCATAACATTTTACTCAGTGCCAGGGAATGAAAGACTTACATTTATGTAGCACCTTATCATGTCTCCCAAACACACCTCAAAAGGTTTCAAATGCAATTAACTGCTTTGAAGCACAATTGTTTCTTTTACAGTTCAGCGAAGAAGCCATTTTGCACTCATTATGCTAGCACTGCAGCAACAAAACAAATGTTGGGTTTGAAATGAGCTCCGTCCCAGTTTGTGTAACTCAGTTGGCTAGATGGCCATGTGGTTGAGAATAGTGCCAGTGGTGCGAGTTTGATTCCTGTTCTGCCAGGGGGGGACTTGGAATCTGCCTCCTGCCCCTCAGCGTGGAAGGCAATGGCAACCTGCCAAGAAGAATGGTAAGGAGCCAGGGGCCTGCTTTTGAGCATGGCGCATGCGGAATGGAATGGAGTCAGCAGTGGACACGTACCTGAACTGGATTTAGTCCTGAGGCCGCGGTCACATCAGGCGGAATATTCCTCTCTTACCATCAGCGGGATTCGTGGTGGGCGGGGGCGGAAGATACGGCAGGGAGTGAAAAATCAGTTTCCCCACATCAGGAAGCCAGGTTCAGGATCGTCCCCTCCTGACATCCATGGCGGGTTGATGTCGGCGGGTCAAGTCTCCTGCTGAAGCTCGGCGCAAACCCACTTTGCATCTCAGGCCTGCTCATTAAAATCCCAATGGACAAGGATCCTGCGCCCCTGTCGCATCTTCCACCCCCACCATCAGGAATTTGCGCCACTCCATAACCTGACTGAACATGTGTGGCATGCACCCAGCGAGGGAAGATTTTTCACACACTTACCTGAAACTGCAGCTGGCCGCAGCTATGGTGTGTGGAAAAGATGAATGTGGGCGGTCTTGGGTGCAAGACCTGAAGGTGGGCGTCCAGAGGAGAGGGAAAGGGGCACAGGAGAGGGAGGGGTGGGGGGTCCAGATTAGAACAGTTGGGGAGTCTGGATGAAAACAAGGGGGATGGTGGATGGAGTGAGTGGGGAAGGAAGACAGGAAGAGGAAGGAACGAGAGGTGGGATGGGGGCAGGCCCCAGAGAGGGGTCAGTCGAGTTGACATTGATATCCTGAGGGAGCGAACTGGGGATGTTGTTGATCGGAGGGGATGGTGACTGTGAGAGGGGGAAGTGACACATGGTAGGGTGCGAGGGTCAGATAGGGTGTTATGTTTCTCATCTCAGAGATCGTTGATGAGGACCAGGACGGTGACACTATTCACGGGAGTGAGGAGGATCAGGGCAAAGGAACATTGACTGGGCGGACTCTGCGGGGAGAGAAGGCATATCACTTGATAACAGGGAACTCCTCCAAAGCAGAGAACCCCCCCAGAACAAAGAGCCCTTAGGGTCACTGATGGGGGTGTCTCTGATGGGTGTCAGGCCACCCCCATGAGGCAATACTGGGGGGGGGGGGGGGGGGGCGGGGGGCGAGGGGTGGGGGTTAGGTGAAATCCAGCAATTCCCATGGCGAGTGAGGGGGGGGGCAAGATACCCCTACTTGTCAGTGGGGGGGGGGCAGGAGTTGCATTGCGGGGAGGGGGGGGGTGGTAAGCTGCCGGACCTCGCTATTGGATTGCCCGCTCAAAGTGGAACTCAATGCCACAGAAAGTCGAGAAGAGTAAAGAAAGAGGAGGGGGGAAATCAAAAAAGAAGTTCGGAAAGCAAAGAGAGGTGCATGAAAGAATATTGGAAAGTAAAATCAAGGAGAACCCAAAGATGTTTTATCAATATATTAAGAGCAAAATGGTAACTAAGGAAATAGTAGGGCTCATAAAAGACCAAAAAGATAACCTATGTGTGGAGGTGAAGGATATGGGCTGTCAATGAATACTTAGTGTCTGTCTTCATAAAAGTGGGGGACAATGCAGGCATTGTCGTTCAGGAGGAGGAGTGTGAAGAATTGGACGTGATAAACAAAGGGAGACAGGAATTATTAAGGGGATTAGGTTCCTTGGAAGTGGATAAGTCACAAGGGCAGGATGAAAAGTACTCCAGGGCGTTAAAAGAAACCCGGGGGAAACATTTTCAATCCTCACTGGATTCAGGTGAGGTGCTGGAGGATTGCAGGCCTACTAATCTTGTACCTTTGTTTAAAAAGGGAGCGGGGGATAGACGGAATAATCACAGGCCAGTCAGTCTGACCTCGGTCGTGGGAAAATTACTGGAATCAATTCTGAGGGACCGGATAAACTGTGACCTGGAAAGACACGGATCAATCAAGGACAGTCACCATGGATTTGTTAAGGGAAGCTCATGTGAATGAAAAATGAAATGAAAATGAAAATCGCTTATTGTCACAAGTAGGCTTCAAAATGAAGTTACTGTGAAAAGCCCCTAGCGAGGGGCTTTTCTGACTAATTTGATTGAATTGTTGAGGAAGTAGCAAGGAGGGTTGATAAGGGTAGTGTAGTTGACGTGATCTACATGGATTTTAGCCAGGTTTTTCTCAACCTGCCAAATAGCAGACTGATTAATAAAATAGAAGTCCATGGGGACCAGGGGAATGTAGCAAGCTGGATATAAAACTGGCTCAGTGGCGGTAACGGAACGGAACTCAGTGGGGTTCTGCAGAGCTCAGTATCACAGAATCACAAAATTGTTACGGTGCAGAAGGGGACCATTTGGCCCATTCTGTCCGCACTGGCCCTCCAAACGAGCATCATGGTTCTGTGCTATTTCCCGGCTTTTTGTGCTATATATTAATAATTTGGATGTAAATGTGGTGGGAACGATCAAGGCGTTTGCAGACACAGAAATTGGCCACATGGTTGTTAGCGAGGACGATTGCTGTAGACTGCAGGAAGATATCAGTGGATTGGTCAGGTAGGCAGTAAAATGAAATACAACCCAGAGAAATGGGCGCTGCATTCGGATAGGTCAACCAAGGAAATGGATTACACAACAAATGGGAGGCTACTGAGAGTAGAGGAAGTGAGGGTCCTGATGTGTTAGGCAGGTTGGTTCGATGTGGACTGCACTCGATGCAGGGAAGCTAGAAACAGACGTCTAACACTGGAGAAGATCCGACACTGTTTTATTCAACGATAGAACTGATATACATATTTAGCTGTGGGTCGACACTATACGGAACTGACTGGAGACCTTGTAGTAGCCTGACCAGATTGCTAGCTACCGCATGGTATTTGCACTTGCTAGCTCGTGGACTCTGACTGTCTCAGTGGCTGTGACCCGAGAGAGCGGGAAACCTAGTGCCCTCTGGCTTTATAGTGGTAGTGTCCTGTCTGGTGATTGGCTGCACTGTGTTGTGTGCTTACTGGTCATCCTGTGTGTCAATCACTGCCTGTCTGCATCTCCTTATATACATGAGTGGATATTGTGACTGGTCCCTGGAGTGAATGTCGATAGGTCCCTGAAGGTTGCAGGACAGGTAGCTAAGAAAGCACATGGAATCCTTTTCTTTCTAGACAAGGCACAGAATATAAGAGCAGGGAGTTTTAGCTGGAACTATATAAAATAATAGTTCGGCCACAACTTGAGTACTGTGTGTCATTCTGGTCACCTCCTTACAGAAAGGATGTAATTGCATTAGAGAAGGTACAGGGGAGATTTATGAGGATATTGCCAGGACAGGGAAATTGCAGGTATGAAGAAAGATTGGATAGGCCGGGTTTGTTTCCTTCGAACAGAGGAGGCTGAGGGAAGATTCATAGAATTCCACAGTGCAGGAGAAGGCCATTCGGCCCATCGAGTCTACACCGGCCCCTGAAAGAGCACCCTACCTAAGCCCATACCTCTACCCGATCCCCATAATCCAGCAACCCTACCTAACTTCTGGACAGTACAGGGCAATTTAGAGACAACCAATCCACCTAACCCGCACATCTTTGAACTGTGGGAGGAAACCGGAGCACCCGGAGGAAACCCACGCAGACATGGAGAGAATGTGCAGACTCCGCACAGACAGTCACCCAAGGGTGGAAATGAACCCTGGACCCTGGCGCTGTGAGGCAGCAGTGTTAACCACTGTGCCGCCAGCCACCCTGGATTTAGTTGCCTAAACTTTTGAGGAGCCTGGATAGATTGGACGGGAAGTGCCGATTTACTTTAGCAGAGAGGTCAGTAATGAGGGGGGGCATAGATTTAAAATGGTTTTAGAAAGATTAGAGGGGAGATGAGGAAATTTCTTTCCACCCAGAGAATTGAGGGTGTCTGGAATTTGTTGCCTGAAAGGATTACAGAGGCAGAAATCCTCAGTTTATTTATTCGGTGGCCGGACGTGCAGCTTAAGTGCGGTAACCTACAGAGCTACGGCCCAAATGCTGGAAAGTCGGATTCGGCTGGGTGAGCTCGCCTTTCCGGCCAGCGCGGACACAGTGGGCCGAGTGGCCGCTTTCTTTCAAACAAAATGCCCGCGCACTCCAAAATGAACACTGATCGGGGCCGAAAAGATGGGGCAGGTTGTCCTGGAGCGCGCCCATACAGCTGATCGGTCGGCTGGGGCCAGAGGGCACCAGGCGGGTGCCCCTAGGTGGGGGGGGTTACCTGTACGACCCAGGGCACCAGGTTTAAAGCGGGCTGTCAGCGGCATGCACAGCTGCATGGCTGCCTTGCTGAGTTGCAGTAATGTTGTTGCGGATCATTCCACCCCGACCCCACAGCCCACCTTCTGGCCAACCCCCCACTACTCCCCCCAGTCCTGGCAGAAACCCCCCTGCCAGCGGCACAGCTGTCGGCGAAGTATGGCGGTGCAGGATACTGTCCGTAGGACCTTTCTCTCTCTCAACAACCACCACGCCAGGTTGTGAGAGCACACGTGGACCACGCGTCGGGAACTCGGCCCATCGGAGGCGGAGAATCACGGGTGGGCCCACTAATGATATGCGAACGGTGTTGCAACTACGCATGGCGTGCGTCACATTGACGCCGTTTTCGGGGAGGCGGAGCATCGCGATTCGGTGTCAAACCGACGCCTGCTGCGATTTCGGCGTCGTGAGCTATTCTCTGCCTGATCGCAGGCCCCGCCTTCGGTGTTGGCTAACGGAGAATCTGCCCAGGGAGCACATTGCCTACTAAGCTCCTAGAACACTGCGCTCCTCCAATTCCAGCCTCTTGCGCGTCCACAATTTTCATCATTCCCATTTTGCTGGGTATAACAAATGTCGAGGCAGAAAGTGTTGAAATCCCTCCCTGAGCCGCTATGCGTCTCTACCCATCTTTCTTTAAGATGTTCTTCAAAACACACCTCTTTGCCAAGCTATTGGTCCCCTGTCCTAATTTTCTAATTCATTTACTGATGTGGGTGTGACTTGGCTGGGCCAGCATTTGTTACCCATCCCTCAGTGCACTCGAGACGGTGGTGAACCGCTGAAACCCCCACCATGTAGGTACACCCACAGTGCTGTTAGGGAGGGAGTTCCAGGATTTTGACCCAGCGACAGTGAAGGAATGGCGATATATTTAGAAGTCAGGGTGGTGAGTGACTTGGAAGGGAACTTCCAGTTGGTGGTGTTCCCATGTACCTGCTGCCCTTGTACTTCAGTGGGCATGGGTTTGGAAGGCGCTGACTACGGGACATTGGTGTGTTCCTGCAGTGCATCTTATGGCTGGTGCACACAGCAGACACTGTGAGTCGGTGGTGGAGGGAGTGCATGTTTGTGGAAGGGCTGCCTATCAAGTGGGCTGCTCGTCCTGGATGATAGGAAGGCAGATCATTATTTGAATGGGTGTAAATTGAGTGAGATGGATACTCAGCGAGACCTTGGGGTCCCCGTGCATCAGTTCCCGAAAATAAGCGCGCAGATACAGCAGGCAGGCTTCCATAGCAAGAGGATTTGAGTACAGCAATAGGGATGTTTTACTGAAATTGTATAGGGTGTTAGTGAGGCCATACCTGGAATATTGTGTGCAGTTTTGGTGTCCTTATCTGAGGAAGGATGTTCTTGCTATGGAGGGTGTGCACAGCGAAGGTTTACCAGGCTAATTACTGGGATGGCAGGACTGTAATATGAGGAGAGACTAAATCGATTAAGATTATATTCATTGGAGTTTAGAAGAGTGAGAGGGGATCTCATTGAAACTTACAAAATTCTAACCAGATTAGACAGGGTAGATTCAGAAAGATTGTTCCCAATGGTGGGGGAGTCCAGAACTAGGGGTCATAGATTGAGGATAAGGGGTAAACCTTTTAGGATTGAGGTGAGGAGAAATTTCTTCACCCAGAGAGCGGTGAATCTGTGGAATTCGTTATCACAGAAAGTAATTGAGGCAAAAACGTTGTGTAATTTCAAGAGGCATTAGATATAGCTCTTGGAGTTAAAGGGATCTGGGGATATGGGGGGAAGGCGGGATCAAGTATTGAACTTGAGGATCAGCCAAGATCATAATGAATGGCAGAGCAGGCTCGAAGGGCCGAATGGCCTCCTCCTGCTTCTACTTTCCATGTGTATTTCTATGTATGGATGTGTAAACTTCATGACAAAGAATGTAGGGCCAAACAGCAGCCGAGAGTATTTGCCTGAGCAATTTGGCCGTGTAGCTGTGACACAGGCAATGGGGGTAGGGGTGGGGGGGGGGGTTTGCAACATAATCCTGGGTGCTTTCTGGATGTGCATCTGTCAGGTCACATATATAACCTTCTGGACAGCTGGGAATTCACCCAATCTGGGCTCGCAGAATGCAGCGACATGATAGGACCATTTGGTTTAATCGTGTTGCTGGCTCTCTCAATGTGCGACCCATGACACTCGTATTGCAGGGCGAGCTCCCACGGTTCACCCTTCGAAACTCCTCGGCAGAAAAGGGCACCATTCTGCGACTAAGCAGATAGTCTGGCAGCTGAGCCAAAACAGGTCTGCATGTGAATGGTCGGTTTAGAAAACACTTGCTACGATGTATTTTTACCCAGTATCCGACCTCTGATCTGTTAAGGAAAGAGAAAGAGAGAGAGAAAAACAGGTGGCTTTTGAACAATAAGTATGACCTTTTGATTCTAAAGATCAGGGGCGTCATTCTCCGACCCCCCGCCGGGTCGGAGAATGGCCGTTGGCCGCCGTGAATCCCGCCCCCGCCCCCGCCGAAGTCTCCGAAGGGAGAAAAGTCGGCGGGGCGTTAATGGCGCCGCTGCCGCGGAGAATGTCACGGGTCTGCGCAAGGCAGCCGATTTTCGGCCTGCCGATATTCTCCCTTCCGGATGGGCCGAAGTCCCGTCGACGTGATGACCGTTCACGTCGACGTGAATCAAACCTCCTTTTCATCGGCGTGACCCGGTGCTCCAGGCTCACGCCGACCAGCGAGGAGGTGAGTGACGGCCTGGGGGGTTGGCTCTGGGCAGGAAATGGCGTGGCCGCAGACTGATTGCGTGAGGAGAGGTGTGTCTCGGCTTGTGTGTGTGCGTGTGCGGCGGGGGGGGGGGGGGGGGGGGGTGGTTACAGTAGGCTGGGCTCCGGGGGAGTGCCGGGAGGGGGTCCGTGCTGGGGTGGAGGTTGGGGGTTGGAGGGGGTCCGTGCCGGGGTGGAGGTTGGGGGGGGTCCGTGCTGGGGTGGAGGTTGGGGAGGGGGTCCGTGCTGGGGTGGAGGTTGGGGGTTGGAGGGGGTCCGTGCCGGGGTGGAGGTTGGGGGGGGGTCCGTGCTGGGGTGGACATTGGGGAGGGGGTCCGTGCTGGGGTGGAGGTTGGGGGTTGGAGGGGGTCCGTGCTGGGGTGGAGGTTGGGGAGGGGGTCCGTGCCGGGGTGGAGGTTGGGGTGGGGTCCGTGCTGGGGTGGAGGTTCGGGGTTGGGAGGGGGTCCGTGCCGGGGTGGAGGTTGGGGAGGGGGTCCGTGCTGGGGTGGAGGTTGGGGAGGGGGTCCGTGCCGGGGTGGAGGTTGGGGGGGGGTCCGTGCTGGGGTGGAGGTTCGGGGTTGGGAGGGGGTCCGTGCCGGGGTGGAGGTTGGGGAGTGGGTCCGTGCCGGGGTGGAGGTTGGGGGGGGGTCCGTGCTGGGGTGAAGGTTGGGGAGGGGATCCGTGCCGGGGTGGAGGTTGGGGGTTGGGAGGGGGTCCGTGCCAGGGTGGAGGTTGGGGGTTGGAGGGGGTCCGTGCTGGGGTGGAGGTTGGGGTTGGGGGGGGTCCGTGCCGGGGTGGAGGTTGGGGGTTGGAGGGGGTCCGTGCTGGGGTGGAGGTTGGGGGTTGGGGGGGTCCGTGCTGGGGTGGAGGTTGGGGGTTGTGGGGGGGGTCCGTGCTGGGGTGGAGGTTGGGAAGGGGGTCCGTGCCGGGGTGGAGGTTGGGGGTTGGGAGGGGGTCCGTGCCGGGGTGGAGGTTGGGGAGGGGGTCCGTGCCGGGGTGGAGGTTGGGGGTTGGGGGGGTCCGTGCTGGGGTGGAGGTTGGGGGTTGGGGGGGGTCCGTGCCGGGGTGGAGGTTGGGGGTT
Organism: Scyliorhinus torazame; assembly: GCF_047496885.1. Lineage (NCBI taxonomy): Eukaryota > Metazoa > Chordata > Chondrichthyes > Carcharhiniformes > Scyliorhinidae > Scyliorhinus > Scyliorhinus torazame. The sequence goes on from NC_092712.1 coordinate 302,223,421, forward strand.
GGAGGGGGTCCGTGCTGGGGTGGAGGTTGGGGGTTGGGGGGGTCCGTGCTGGGGTGGAGGTTGGGGGTTGGGGGGGGGGTCCGTGCTGGGATGGAGGTTGGGAAGGGGGTCCGTGCCGGGGTGGAGGTTGGGGGTTGGGAGGGGGTCCGTGCCGGGGTGGAGGTTGGTGAGGGGGTCCGTGCCGGGGTGGAGGTTGGGGAGGGAGTCCGTGCTGGGGTGGAGGTTGGGGAGGGGGTCCGTGCCGGGGTGGAGGTTGGGGGTTGGGAGGGGGTCCGTGCCGGGGTGGAGGTTGGGGAGGGGGTCCGTGCTGGGGTGGAGGTTGGGGGGGGGGGGTCCGTGCTGGGGTGGAGGTTGGGGAGGGGGTCCGTGCTGGGGTGGAGGTTGGGGGTTGGAGGGGGTCCGTGCTGGGGTGGAGGTTGGGGAGGGGGTCCGTGCTGGGGTGGAGGTTGGGGGTTGGAGGGGGTCCGTGCCGGGGTGGAGGTTGGGGGGGGGGGTCCGTGCTGGGGTGGAGGTTGGGGAGGGGGTCCGTGCCGAGGAGGGTGATGGGAGGGCAAATGAGTTGGTCCATCTGGCCAGGTGCCAGCCTCCAACAGTTGGACCCATGCGGTCCATGCCACCTGGCTGGGGGGAGGAGGGGATATGGGCAATGATGACATGTCGTCGTTCCCCTCCCCCCCACCAGGCTGTCATGTTTTCAGATCATCCAGCGATGTTGGCCGCCGTGGTGGCAGCCGCTCATGTCTATGTTGCCCTGGATGAGGAGGAGGAGGAGGAGGAGGAGGAGCGTGCCAGAGAGGCGGCGCAGGCTGCCGCAGAGGGGCAGGCGGCAGCCGCCCAGGCTGGAGGGACACCTGACCGACAGGACGAGGAGGGGGAGGAGGGCGTCGCGGCCCCACGGCAACGGAGGCACCCGAGGGCGCCCCGTGTGTACCGGCCCCGCCAGTCATACCAGGACCTTACGGACCGGGAATGCAGGAGGAGACTCCGGATGAGCCGGGAAACCGTGGCACACATCTGCCACCTGCTGGCACACCTGTCACCGCGTGGCACTGGCGGGGGACACCCTCTCCCCGTGTCCGTCAAGGTTACGGTGGCCCTGAACTTTTATGCAACGGGGTCATTCCAGGCACCGAGTGGGGACCTGTCCGGCATATCGCAGACATCGGTGCACCGGTGCATCCGGGCAGTGACAGATGCCCTTTATGCCATGGCGCACCGCTACATCCGCTTCCCCGTGGACCGGGCCAGCCAAGATGCCCGGGCCGTGGGCTTCTCTGCCGTGGCCGGGTTCCCCATGGTCCAGGGCGCGATCGATGGGATGCACGTCGCCGTGCGGCCACCTGCAGATAACAGGGCCATGTTCACGAATAGGAAGGGGACCTATTCGATGAACGTACAGGTGGTCTGCGACCACCGCATGATGATCCTGCACGTCTGCGCCCGTCACCCAGGCAGTGTACACGACTCATTCGTGTTGGCGCGGTCATCCATCCCCGGCATGTACGAGGGACGCCATCCCCGGCTGAGGGGCTGGTTGCTGGGCGACAGGGGCTACCCTTTACGATCGTGGCTGATGACGCCTAAACGGAGGCCACGCAATGAGGCGGAGAACCGCTACAATGATGCCCATGTAGCGACAAGGGGAGTGATCGAGAGGTGCTTTGGCGTGCTGAAGATGCGTTTCAGGTGCCTGGACCTCTCTGGGGGCGCCCTCCAGTATCGGTCAGATAGGGTCGGCCGCATCATTGTGGTGTGCTGCGTCCTGCACAACATAGCCCAGCAGAGGGGCGATGTGCCGCAGGCAGAGGAGGGCGGAGTGGAGGAGCAGCAGGAAGAGGCACAGTCCTCCCCAGATGAGGGGGATGGGGGCAATGGTCAGGGCAGACGGGGTAGACACAGGCGGGTGGCTGTCCACTGTTACCGGCTGGCCCAGCGGGCACGGGACAGACTGATAGCCGCCCGCTTCACTGACTAGATGGGCGTGGGAATCGGGTAGTATGGCCACAGACCGCACACCATGGCAACAGCCGACCACCCACACCCCCCACCCATCCACCCACCCAGCACCCTCACCCCCCTCCCCAACCCCACCCACCCCACCCGCATGCACACCACCCCCCCCCCCCCATTGCCGATCCTCCGGCGGCACAACGGGCCGGGCTCACCCAGTTGCGGGTGGACGCGTGTCTATCGCAGGCCATGGAGGATGATGACAACCCGCCCTGCGGTGAGCTCCTGGCTCTACATCGTTGGACTATGTCTGACCCATGGCCACAGTACCACCATCCACCCGGACCATCCCTGCATGCGGCTGTGACACTGCAGCGCACGGTCCCGTCCTCTGCCCGGGGGATGTTGATGGCGGCCCAGGGGGAAGGGGGCAGACTCACCTGGGGCTGAGGTAAGACCACCCCTCACACACACACTTGCGCTCAACGTACATGACACGCCCGCACACTTTGGACAGAGCACAAAGGCAGCTTCGGTAGGTGTAACATTGACTTTCATAACCAAAGGAGTTCATGCACGTGCCCTAGCCCCTAAAACTCATCTGTGCCCTGCACCCGTGCCAACTTACTCAGTGTCTAATTGTTTGGCCTTACGGGCCCTTTGACTACGTCTACGTGGTTCCCCAGATGGTACAGCAGAACTGGAGGTGGACTCCTGTGATTCCTGCCCTCTGACACTGGATCCCTTTGGCGGCCGTTTCCTGGGGCGTCCTGGCCTAGATGGGCCAGGCTGTGGCCCGGGCGACTGGGATGGCGAGCTGCCAGCCTGACCTGCCCGTTGCCCACCCGATGCACCTGGGACGGAAGGGGGGGAGTCCGAGGTGTCGTGGTGTACCGGGACCTCCCCTACAGAGGGAGCCGGGACGGACCACACCACCTCCTCCTCCCTCGGGGTGCCCGATGGCCCCCAGGCCTCTACATGTGTGGGGGATGCGAACGGACTGGCCATCCGACGCCCCCCCGACATCTGGCGCTGCCAGTCCTGGAGGCCCGTGCTGGTATCGACAGGGGTCTGCAGGTTTGCAGCCATGGAGCCCAGGGTGTTGGCAAACCCTGTCTGTGACTGTGCGACACCGGCTCGCACATGGCCACTGGCGCCGATGCCCTCAGCGATGGCCTGCTGAGACTGGGCCATGGCCTGCAGAGACTGGGCCATGGCCTGCAGAGACTGGGCTATGGCCTGCTGAGACTGGGCCATGGCCTGCTGAGACTGGGCTATGGCGTTGAGCGCCTCTGCCATCTGGCGCTGGCACTGGCTCATGGCCCCCTGTGAGAGGGCAGCCATTTCCTGGGCCACAGACGCCGCCTGCACGGAAGGCCCCAGGCCTCGCAAACCGTTCCCCATGTCTGACACCGTCGCAACCATTGCCTCCACCGCGGACGCCACCCGTGCGGTGTCAGCCTGGGTGGCACGCATGACCGGGACCACTCCCAGCTCCTGGACACGGGTGGACTCCTCCACCTGCGACCGCAGCCGCCGCAAGCCACCCGTCACCCTCTTCGCTCGTCTCCGGGTCGGTGGTTGCATCGGATCTATGTGTGGGTGTGGTAACTGCAGGAACCCGGGATCCATCTGGGCGGCAGATGTTCGCTTGGCCTGGGCTGCCCTCCGACCGCCCGGTCCCTCTGCTGCTCCTACCTCCACCTGCTGTACCGGGACGGCTGTGTTGTGCGCACCAGTGAGTGTACCAGACGCCTCATCACTAAAGTGCCCAACCGTGGTGAGTGTTTCTGCGATGGTGGAGGGTGTTGGTGACAGCAGTGGCGTTGTGTCGTGCTCTTCGTCCCACTCTGACTCCATGGCACTTTGGGGTGGGGGTTCGTCTCCACCCATCCACTCTGAGTCACTGTCCGGTATTTCGTCTTCCCGGGTAGGGGTGTCCTGGGTAGTGCTGTCCCGGGTAGTGCTGTCCCGGGTGGGGGTGTCCTGGGTAGTGCTGTCCCGGGTAGTGCTGTCCCGGGTAGGGGTGTCCTGGGTAGTGCTGTCCCGGGTAGGGGTGTCCTGGATAGTGGTGTCCTGGGTAGTGGTGTCCTGGGTAGTGGTGTCCTGGCTCGGATGTGACGGGGGCCTGTGGCTGCCCCCCTCATCGCTGGGTGGTCGCTCCCGCACGTGACGGGGGTGTCGTCTCCCTGTTGCTCCAGGTCTCTCCGTCTCCCGTGGTGTGGGAGGGGCATCCTGCGGGCGTCGCATGCTGGAGGGTCCGGGTCTCTCCGTCTCCCGTGGTGTGCGAGGGGCATCCTGCGGGCGTCGCATGCTGGAGGGTCCGGGTCTCTCCGTCTCCCGTGGTCTCCGAGGGGCATCCTGCGGGCGTCGCATGCTGGAGGGTCCGGGCCTCTCCGTCTTCCGTGGTCTCCGAGGGGCATCCTGCGGGCGGTGTGCATCTGCGGGGATGGGTGCCTGGACGTTTGGTCCTGCGATACACAATGAAGCATGCATGGTTAGACATCAGGCAGTGATCAGGTGATACGGGGGAGGGGGATATAGGGGAGGGGGGATATGGGGACGGGCTGTCGGTGGCTCACTTGCTGGTGGGCCCCCGGCCTCTGCATCAGCAACCTCCCGGTCCTCAGGTCCGCCAGCCAGTTCCAGGGCCCTTTCCTCGTGTACGGTCAGTGGCCTCTCATCAGCGGGCCCTCCTCCAGTCCTCACATGCTCCCTGTTGTTGTGTGCGCGCTTCTCCTGTGGGGGGGGGGGGGGGGTGGTGGCAGGGGTAAAAGGCAACAGTGTTAGGCAGGTATATGAATGCACGCCATCGGTTGCGCGTGCATTGCAGAGGTTAAGGTTAGGGCTGGATTCACTTGGGGATATGGGGGAGGGGGGATATGGGGGAAGGGGATATGGGGGAGGGGGGATATGGGGGAGGGGGGATATGGGGGAGGGGATATGGGGGAGGGGGGATATGGGGGAGGGGGGATATGGGGGATATGGGGGAAGGGGGATATGGGGGAGGGGGGGATATGGGGGATATGGGGGAGGGGGGATATGGGGGAGGGGGGATATGGGGGATATGGGGGAGGGGGGATATGGGGGAGGGGGGATATGGGGGAGGGGGGATATGGGGGATATGGGGGAGGGGGGATATGGGGAGGGGGGATATGGGGGATATGGGGGAGGGGGGATATGGAGGAGGGGGGATATGGGGGATATGGGGAGGCTCACCCTGCCTGCTCTGACGAGGTCGTTCACCTTCTTGTGGCACTGGGTGCCTGTCCGTGGTGTCAGGGCCACAGCGGTGACGGCCTCTGCCACTTCCCTCCACAGACGCCGGCTGTGGCGTGGGGCAACTCTGCGGCCGTGCCCGGGATACAGGGCGTCCCTCCTCTGCTCCACCGCGTCCAGGAGCGCCTCCACATCGCGTGACTCAAACCTCGGGGCTGAGCAACGGCCAGCCATCCAGTCGGGTGTTGCGGTCGGGTGTTCCGGTCGGTTGGGGGGGAGCTGCGCGGCCTTATGAGCCGTCACGCCGTGCAGCGCGTATGACGCTGCATGGCGTGAACCACTGCGCAAGCGCGGATCCCGTTACGTCGCTGCTAGCCCATTTCGGGCCGGAGACTATCGACCCATTTTTATGACGTGACGCAAGTGGGATTTGCGCCGTTTTTTGCGCCGATCGGCGGACTTTCCGCCGATAACGGAGAATTTCGCCCCAGGGGCGTCATTCTCCGCCGGCAGGAGTCTCCGTTCTGCCGGCACCGGGGGTTTCCCGACGGCGTGGGGCTGCCCCACAATGGGAAACCCCATTGACCGGCCGGTGTTACGGAGACTCCCGCCGGCCGGTCGACGCAGAAATGTGGCGGGGCGGGTAGGAGAATTTCGCCACAGAGCAGCAAAGGGGTGAGAATAGGAGCTGAAGAGCACACTCATTCTAATTTGAACGGTCTCTGAAAGGATTGTAGAGTCGTAACGGGTAATATTACACTCAGCATGGCTGCTCATTTTACCAGTCACAAATGGATTAGTTTGGGTCGTGTGGAGAAGATAAAATTTTAATACGAGGGGTTGGGGCGGTGACCAGCTAGTTATAAACCCAGATACATTGCTTGGCGAGTTCACCGCATCAGCCATTATTAGTGTGTTAGAAAACACAGCGATTTGTGTCAAGGAAGAGATATGCCGCAACTTTAGAATTACTTCAGTTGGTGGAAAATTTGCGCCACTCCAACATTCACTTTGCAAAACTGGGGCCTGCACCATCCACCTCCAAATGAGATTCAATACATTGCCGGATTTGTGTTGTAAATACGAGTGAATCTCATCGCATATATTTTTAGGCTGTTAATTCGTGTTGTAAAGCCCCTGTTAACGATATGATTTATGATCCTGTCATGAAACTCAACCTCTCCGCCCATGAAAGGGATCAGTTCAATTTCTGCAGGTAGTGAATTATATCTCGAGGTCTCTGAAATGTTTAAATTCCTTTCTTTTTTCAGACTCACTTCTCTGCCACCTAGTCCAACCTTACTTTCCCTCTCTTTATTTCGCTTTCTGTATCTAACTTGACTCTAGTTCATCCCATTTCCTTCACCGACCTTCTCTCGCTACCTTTACATTTCATTAGTTAAGGGCTCGACCATTGGAGCCAGCATTCAGGAAATTCCCGATGCTCATTGACCTCATCACCAATTCCCAGCAATTTGCAATGCAAAAGTCATGTGACATAAAGACAAAAGATGCAAATAGGATTCACGGTACTCGCCATGAGCTGCCCCACTTCATCGATTTGTGGCCCATTACATTTCTGTTCCAAGGAACTGATCAATGCAACAGCTGCTCCTGCGGGACCATAATGTTTACATGTATGTGGTGATTGTACATTTAAGGGCAACACAGCAGAGTAAGGGTCACCTGGTCTGGGTGACCAATCGTTACACAGGGGGCTGGATTCTCCAGTCTCCCAGCCGCCTGTTTCTCAGCGCCGCCCTGTTCGCTGGCTGCGGGATTCTATCTTCCCGCCGCCTGTCAATGGGATTTCCAATTGAAACGACACCCCGCCGCCGTGAAACCCAAGGGCGGGGTAGCGCTGCCCGCAGAAAAAGAGAATCCCAACGGCCAGAGAATTCTGACCAGGGTGTGGGATCATTCCATGGTGGAAGAGGCTCCAAGGCAGAGACACTTTAGAAACCAGCCCCTGCCCGTGCGACTGACGTGTAATTCTTATTAATAAATACCTTCTGTGTTCACTGATGAAATCTATGAAAGTGCATCTTTACAAAGTAGCTTCTGCCTTTCGATCTAGTTTATGATTATTTGCATTATGAACGGGGCTAATTGAGGAATCCGTAAGTTTTATGAGGCAGTCACAGTAAATTCCTACCATTGCTTCTTCACTTGCCAAACCAATAAACACATCTGTTGAAGCCTCTGTCATTACACTATACGGGGGCTCAGTGATGATATACAACACAGCTTAATCAGTTTAAAATGCAGTTGGTCACAGTCAAATGTGAATGTCACTGGCCCTTCTCCGAGTGTGCAAACTTTGTATGAATTTGTACAGTATTTGCAGATAGATATATATTTCCAGATAGCTCTTACCACCCAGTTGCCTTCTTCTAGTTGGTGCCCGCAGATAAAGATGGCACAATAGAATGAAAGGATTGAGAATGCTGTAAGGAAACAAGGCATTGACCAGCATGATGCCTTGACCTTTATTGCAAGGAGGGGTGGAGTATAAAATAGGGACGTCTTGCTCCAACCGTATCGGGCATTGGTAAGACCAAACCTGCGCAAGTATTGTGTAGTTTTGGTGTCCTTTTCTGAGGAAGGATGTTCTTGCTATGGAGCGAGTGCAGCGAAGGCTGGGATGGCGGGACTGTCATATGAGGAGAGACTAAGTCAGTTAGGATTATATTCACTGGAGTTCAGAAGAGTGAGAGGGGTCTCACAGAAACTTACAAAATTCTAACCGGATTAGACAGGGTAGATTCAGAAAGAATGTTCCCAATGGTGGGGGAGCCAAGAACTAAGAATCATAGTTTGAGGATAAGGAGTAAACCTTTCAGGACTGAGCTGAGGAGAAATGTCTTCACCCAGTGAGTGGTGAATCTGTGGAATTCGCTACCACAGAAAGTAGTTGAGGTCAAAATATTGTATCATTTCAAGAAGGATTTAGATATAGCCCTTAGGTTAAAGGGACCAAGGGATATATGGGGGTGGCAGGTTCAGGGTATTGAACTAGATGATCGGCATGATCTTAATGAATGGCGGAGCAGGCTCGATGGCCTCCTCCTGCTTCTATTTTCTATGTTTCGATGTGTACAGGTCTCTTTATTTAAGGAGGGATTTACTCGCATTGGAGCCAGTTCAGCGAAGGTTCACTAGATTGAATCCTGGGATGAAGGGGTTGTCTTTATGGGGCAAGGTTGAGCAGGTTGGGCCGATACCCGGAGTTTCGGAGAATGCAAGGTGATCTTATTGAAACATGTAAGATGTAGAGGAAGCTCGACAGCGCAGACGTTGAGCAAATGGTTCCCGTTGTAAGTGAGCGTAGAATTGGAGGGTACAGTATCAAAATTAGGGTTCTTCCATTTAAGATAGAAGAATTTCTTCTCTGAGAGGGTTGTTAACCTTGAGTTAGACAGAGTTTTTGATCGACAAATGGACATGGGGAACAGGCAGGAAAGTAGAGTTAAGGCTGTGGTCAGCTGTGATCTTCTGGAGTGGCTGAGCAGGCTCAAAGGGCCAAATAGCCTTCTCTTATTTCTGTTCTAATAGAGACATAGAAAACACATGCACGTGTAGGCCATTTAGCCCTTCAAACCTGCACCACCATTCAATATGATCATGGCTAATCCTGCAAATTCAGTATCCCACTCCCTCTTTCTCTCCATACCCCTTGATCCTTTTAGTCGCAAGGGCCATGTCCAGCTCCCTCCTCAACATATCCAACGAACAGGCCCCAACAGCGTTCTGTGGTAGAGAATTCCACAAGATCACAACTCTGAGAGAAGAAGTTCTTCCTCATCTCAGTCCTGAATGGCTTAGCCCTTATTCTTAGGCTGTGACCCCTAGTTCTGGACGTCCCCAACATCTGGAATATTCTTTCAATATCTAGCCTGTCCAGTCCCATCACGATTTTATATGAGATCCCCTCTCATTCTTCTGAACCCCAGTGAGTACAAGCCCAGTCGATCCAGTCTTTCTTCATATGTTAGTCTTGCTATCCCGGGAATTAGTCTGGCGAACCTTCGCTGGACACCCTCAATAACAAGAATGTCCTTCCTGAATCTAGGAGACCAAAACTGCTCACAATACTCAAGAACTGGCCTCACCAAGGCCCTGTACAACTGCAGCAAGACACCCCTACTCCAAAACTCAAATCTTCTCGCTGTGAAGGTCAGCATGCCATTAGCTCTCCTCACCGCCTGCTGTACCTGCATGGCAACCTTCAGTGACTGTTCCACCATGACACCCAGATCTCGTTGCATTTTGCCTTTTCCTAAACTGCCACCATTCAGATAATAATCTGCTTTCCTGTTTTTCCACCAAAGTGGATAACCTCACATTTACCCACATTATATTACATTTTCCAAGTATTTGCCCACTCAGCCAGCCTGTCCATGTCATCCTGCAGCCTCTTTGCATCCTCCTCACAGCACACACTGCCACCCAGCGTAGTGTCATCTGCAAATCTGGAGATATTGTATGCAATTCCTTCGTCCAAATCATTAATGTATATTGTGAACAGCTGGGGTCCAAGCACTGAACCCTGTGGTACCCCACTAGTCACTGCCTCCCACTCTGAAAAGGACCCGTTTATCCCCACTCTCTGCTTCCTATCTGCCAACCAGTTCTCTATCCACGTCAATACATTACCCCCAATACCATGAGCTTTAATTTTGCTCACTAATCTCTTGTGTGGGACCTTGTCAAAAGCCTTTTGAAAGTCCAGATACACAACATCCACTGGTTCACCCTAGTCCAATCTACTTCCAGAAGATTTGTCAAGCATGATTTTCCTTTAGTGAATCCATGGACCGATCCTGGCCCTGTTTTCCAAATGCTCAGTTATTTCAACCTTAATAATTGACTCCAGCATTTTCCCCACCACCGATGTCAGGCTAACTGGTCTATAATTCCCTGTTTTCTCTCTCCCTCCTCTTTAAAAAAAATAGGGTTACATTAGCTACCCTCCAATCCATTGGAACTCTTCCAGAGTCTATAGAATGCTGGAAAATGATCGCTAATGTTTCCATTATTTCTAGGGCCACTTCCTTAAGTACTCTGGGATGCCGAGCATCAGGCCCTGGGAACTTGTCGGGTTTTAATCCCATCAATTTCCCCAATACAATTGCCTGAGGATTTCCTTCAATGTCTCTTTCATGCTAGACTCTTTGTCCCCTAGTATTTCCAGGTTATTTGTGTCCTCCTTAGTGACGACAGATACAAAGTATTTGTTCAACTGGTCTGCCGTCTCTTTGTTGCCCATGATGAATTTACCTGATTCTAACTGTAAGGGACCTATATTTGTCTTCACCAGTCTTTTTATCTTCACATACCTGTAGAAGCTTTTGCAGTCCGTTTTTAAGTTTTCTTCAAACTTACTCTGGTATTCTATTTTCCCATTCCGAATTAAACCCTTTGTCCTCCTCTGCTGAATTTTAACTTTCTCCCAGTCCTCAGGCTTGCTGCTTTTTTGGACCAATTTATAGGCCTCCTCTTTGGCTTTAAAACTTTCCCTGATTTCCCTAGTTAGCCATGGTTGAGCCACCTTCCCTGTCTTACTCTTGCACCAAACTGGGATGTACAATTGTTGAAGTTCATCCATGTGTACTTTAAATGTCTGCCATTGCCTATCCAACGTCAACCCCTTAAGTATCATTTGCCGGCTTATCCTAGCCAATGCACGTCTCATACCATCAAAGTCAGCTTTCTTTAAGTTCATATGCTGAGTATGGTTACATACCGGGTGGGCTTTATGGGAGTGAAATTCCTTTGGTTTGTGGTTAACGTGTAGCACTCACAAGGCAAAGTGCTCCCAGTCAATGGTGCCTTACACCATGGGGAACCTTGCAATCCTTATGGAATCACCTGGTTACTCTGCCTGGCTTCTCCCTGGCAAGAGAGAATGAAATGTACTTAGCCTCATCAAAGAACCTCAGTGACATCCCAGTGGACAACAAACAAGGTCCAAAGTGAAGTGTACATACCCGACGCATCGTTCCTCATTGAACTTCAGCTCAGGGAATTGTTTCCTGAAAAGGGGCACGATCTGATGGGAGAAGCACAAAGTGCGGTAGCGAGCGCGACTTGCCGGGTGCTTCCCCACGGCCGATCTGGCGAGACTGCGACTGGATCTAACGTCAATTAGGGGCACAAATGATTCCCCATGGGCTTCACGATAGAAACGGCTGTCCCGCCAGCTGATTCACCTGGAACGTGCCTGCCTACTACCCGCTAACAAGGCGGAGCCGTACATAAACCGTTCCCTCCGAAAAAAAACTCCGGGCAGCACACAGCCATGGCACCACGGAGACCTGCCCCAGGTTTCAGAGATGCCAACCTGGCCAGGCTCCTGGATGCTGTGGAGTCGGGATGGGACACCCTGTTCCCGTGAAGAGGTTGGCAGATCAGCCACAGGGCCGCCAATGCCAACTGGGAAGCAGTGGCAGCGGCCGTCAATTCGGGCAGCGTCACGAGGAGGACAGCAGTCCAATCAAGAAGTAGCTTAATAAACTCCACAGGGCCGCACGGGTGAGTTAACATCGGCCCCCAGGCATCAGTCACTGATCACATGTCCATTCTCTCGCAGGGTCTGCATTGGATGGGACCTGGCCCATCCGGTGTGGCCGCCACCCCCACCCGCCTTCCAAGAGACCATCGTCGAGGAGAGCTCCGAGGATGCCACCATCAATGTGTTACAGCTATCTGCACCACCTTCCACCAATGCAGAGACACACACCTCGGTGGGCGACATTAGTGGACAGGCTTCTGGGCACAATCTGGTGAGCACCACACAGTTGCTGATGTGTACATCAGGTGGAGGCAGGAACAGCCAAGGGTGCCATCAGTCGGAGGTCTGCTGGATCCAAAGTCACAGCTGGGTCTCAGCCAGATGTTGAGCCTCTGGACAAGGTTCGCCCAGAGTTGATGCAGATGCTGGGGTGTGGCCGTGAGATTCAGGAGAGAATGTTACCGACACTCCAGCATGTCCGTAGCTGATTGGAGGTGTCTCAAAGGCTACGGGCTCAGAAGGTGGCACCGGCAATGCGTGGCTCTGAGGCCAACATGCTCGGGTGACGAGATGGTGGCACAGTGGAACAGTGTTTGCACTGCTGCCTCACAGCGCCAAGGACCCGGGTTCGCTTCTGACATCGGGTGACTGTCTGTGTGGAGTTTGCATGTTATCCCCATGTCTGCGCCGGTTTCCTCTGCGTGCTCCAGTTGCCTCCCACAGTCCAAAGATATACGTGTTATGTGAATTGGTCATACTAAATTGCCCAAAGGTTAGGTGGGGTTACGGATATAGGGGCAGGCGATGTAGGGCGTAGGTAGGGTGCACTGTCGGAGCAAGGGCCGGTTCAGACTCGATGGGCCGAATAGCCTCCTTCTGCAGTGTAGGTATCCTATTCTATGACCACAGTGGAAAGCCTGGAGCACGATGCCTGTGCTGTGAGTGGTGCTGCCCAAGGCATGGCTCAGTCAGTGGCGGCCATGGCTGAGCTCCTTGACAGTTTCTGGGCGACGTGTCCCAGACGCAGGTGGACCTTGCCGAGGTGCTGCCGGGCATGTCCCAGTCGCTGGAGGACATGTCCCAGACGCAGGTGGGCGTTGCCGTGGCTCTCCAGAACGTGGCCCAGTCACAGAAGAGCATCGCTGAGGGGTCGACACTATGATGCAGACAATGGGGTGGCGCCAGGACCGGCAAAGCCGGATGACGCAGGGGCCTCTGGAACTCTCTCCATTTGCCCCTCCATCCCATGGAGCCCCCCAAGCCTCTACGGGCCCTGTTCGGGAGGAGGGAGCGCCGGGGGTTGACCCGGAGCCTTCCATCAGGGGGACGCCGTGATCTCCCGGGTCCCCCCCTTCGAACCCCAGTGCGCCTCGAGGTCAGCGGGCAGAACAGGGTGGCACGGCGACGCCAGTGTCACTGGTAAGGCGGCCGAGGTCCTCTGGCCCCCAGGCCTCCAGAGGACACGTGCCAGGGGCATCAAAGGCTACAGGGCGCAGTAAGCAGCAGGCTGCATCCTGGGGGCACACCTAGACGTAGCGGCAGAGCGCGGAGACTTGAGGATCACTGAGTGGGCACTGGGGAAGGGCACCATCTTTAATGAAAGACAATTAGGGTTTTGAATGTTCACAATTAAAACATGTTACACTCGATACATGTGAAGCCTCTGTCACGTTATTCCACATTGCAGGCCAGCCTGCACCCCTACCCCCTGTTGCCCTCAGCTCTCCCCAGCCCCTTAGGGACAATGGTCCAAGATCTGGAGCCCCCTGAGGCAGACCACGTGGTGTGGGTGATGGGTGTGCTCGCACTGTCAGCAGAAAGACAGGAGTCAGAGTAAGGCATAAATTGAGGAGATTACCTCACAGCAGGTTATCCTGACCCTCCTGCCTTGTATAATGACCCGCTGGCAGTGTCGACAGAGGCCCATCACCCTGGAATAATGTTACACAGACCCTGGGAGAGTGGAACAGGGTAGCCGGGGTGGGGGTGGTGGGCAATGGGCATGGGCGTGGGCAATGGCGAGGGGGTGTGAATGGGGATGAGGGTCCGGGGAAGTGGGGGAGGGGTGAGATGATGGGCAAAGCCTCATCTTATGAGAAGCGGGTAAGGATGAGAGCCTCTCTTGCCCTCCGGGCATGTCAGACCCTCACTGCCACCTGTCCTCCTTCTTCAAGCTGCTCCCGTGGGTCCTCCCCGGACTCGTCCTCCAGCACCCCTCTGGTCCAGTCCCTCATCGCCCTCCTCCTCAGACGAGACTTCATGTCTCTCCTCTTCCATCTCTGGCACATCACTGCGCTGCTGTGCCAGGTTGTGGAGGGCACAGCAGACCACTACAAAGCGGGCGACTCTCTGGGGGGGTATACTGCACTGCACCACCAGAGCAGTCCAGGTATTGGAACCGCATTTTCAGCAGCCTGATGCACCACTCAATGACAGCCCTGGTGGCAATATGGGCCTCGTTACATCGGGTCTCCGCATCGATCTCCGGCCTCTGTACTGGCGTCATCAACCAGGACCTCAGCGGATACCCCTCATCCCCCAAGAGCCAACCCATCATACTGGTGTGGTCCTCGAAGGCGCCGGGGATCTCCGAGCGTCCCAGGATATAGCTGTCATGCACACTCCCTGGGAAGTGTGCACACACGTGCATGATCCGACGGTGGTGATCGCACACGAGTTGAACATTCAGAGAGTGGAGCCCCTTACTGTTAGTAATGGGCACTCCCTGTTGCCCCGGGATTCCAAGGGTGACATGCAAGTCATCAATTACCCCCTGAACCTGGGGCATTCCGGCAATGGTGGAGAATACTGCTGCCTGGGCACCTTGATGGGCTTAGTCCAGCTCGAAGTTTATATAGTCTGATGCCCGGACATACAGGGCATCTGTGACTTCATGCTGTAGATGTGCAGTGCTGCTCAAGAACCGGCTCAAGCCCTGGAATGAACCAGTGGCTAAGATGTTATGGGCTGCGGAGACCTTCACGACCATCGGGAGCGAGTATCCTCCTTCTCAACGTGCTGCCAAGACCACAAGGACGTGGCACAAATGCCGCGCCGTCCACTTGTTGAGGCGGAGCCTCCTGTGGCACATGCCATCCGACATCTCCTCAAACAACCAACACCGCCTGTACACCTTAGGCTGTCGCTGGCCTCCCCCTCTGAACCCCCTCCCCAGCCTGATGGGCGGCGGGGTTCCCGGGATGTGTGGCGGACCCCTGCACATAGGCCGCTGCCTCAGGCCTGCGGCAACGCTGCTGCCGCCACCCTCTCCGGTGTCTAGCCGTCTGGACTGCCACCAGCATCACCAAAGCAGCTGCCGCGGGGTCTATGATGCCATCCATAATGTGATAGCTGTAAGGAATTGGAGAGGGTGATAGACCAACAATCAGTCATAGCTTCCACCCTGGGACACTTAAATCCCCCAAGCCTCCCCCACCCTCATGCTTCCCGCCTTCTCTCAGGGTGCCATCCAACAAGCCGGTTGTGCTGGGGGACCCCACCCTGCACATGCACCACCCGGCCACAGCAGGTGCCTCTGTACCCCGGACCCCTACCGGGAACACTACCTGGCTCGGGTCCCTCCCTGATCCACACACACTCACCCTCTGGCCGTGTGGATATTCCCAGTGCTGAAGCCCAGCTCCTGGGTGTTTGGTTGTTGGCTGCTGCCTCTGTGTTGTTGATGCCTCCAGGGTTTAAGCAGAGTGTTCAGGCCCCACATCTTTTTAGGGATGCTAGACAATAACACTCGACTGTGACATGGTACGTGTACCCAGGAGATTCCACCCGAGAGCTATCAAGCGCTCGTATAACTAACAATGCCAATTCCCTATTAGCAATCGCCTTTAGCTGTGCAGCCAGAGGCTGCTCACAGTCAGAAGGAGTTACAGTGGCCTTCACCATGTTACCACGGACAGGGCTCTGTCCTGGAGGTGTTCAGTGGGACAGGCAGGCAGCAGCTGAATTTTGCCTGTTATGAGTAAACACAATCCGGGGGGGGGGGGCCTGAAGGACCCCCAGATGCTGAGCCGCTCACCCCACACCCGATGGCATCCAGCCCCCTGACCAGGCCCGTTTCCCCCGGGGGAACAGCTGCTCCAGTGCTGTTGGGTTGCATGCGCATTTTGGGAGATGGCTACTCACCTCCTCCGATCCCCACAGCAATCATTGCACTTAGCTTCCTCTTTTTAACTAGGTGTGCTAAAGGGCACCCACGTGGCTTCCAGCTGGGGAGCCGGTTAGATCTCAAGAGGGCATTAGATAGGGTGTCCATCCCATTAATGAGATGGAAATTGCCCTCAATTGGTGTTAATTGGTACTTTGCCACGTCTAGGCAGAATCCGGAACCCACCAGGAGTGGGCCGGTTAGATCGGAAACCGAGCACGTCTGGCGCAGATCTTGATTTCGGCCTCTCCTGCGATCTCACTGGCTCGCACGGATCCACGCCGGGTGTACCGTGGCCGTTAGATCGCGCCCATGATCTCCCACTGAGATCCTTTCTACCCCTACTCCCTCCTCCAGCAACTTGTCCTGCTCTGCGTTGCCTCTGTTCAGTCTTTCTTTCATGCTGTGATCCATACGTAGCACGGTAGCATTGTGGATAGCACAATTGCTTCACAGCTCCAGGATCCCAGGTTCGATTCCGGCCTGGGTCACTGTCTGTGCGGAGTCGGCACATCCTCCCCGTGTGTGCGTGGGTTTCCTCCGGGTGCTCCGGTTTCCTCCCACAGTCCAAAGATGTGCAGGTTAGGTGGATTGGCCATGCTAAATTGCCCTTAGTGTCCAAAATGTTCTTAGTGTTGGGTGGGGTTACTGGGTTATGGGGATTGGGTGGAGGTGTTGACCTTGGGGAGGGTGCTCTTTCCAAGAACCGGTGCAGACTCGATGGGCCAAATGGCCTCCTTCTGCTCTGTAAATTCTATGATAATCTATGATACTACTCCAACCAAGACTGAGAGAATTAGCGTCTGGAGAATTCTTTGGTTCAGGACAAGGGGCGAAATTCTCCTACCCGCCCCGCCACATTTCTGCCCCGACCGGCCGGCGGGAGTCTCCGTAACACCGGCCGGTCAATGGGGTTTCCCATTGTGGGGCAGCCCCACGCCGTCGGGAAACCCCCGGCGCCGGCAAAACGGAGACTCCTGCCGGCGGAGAATGACGCCCAAGGTCTTAGAGCATGTACTACACCATTTCCCATAGACCTCAGTTAATTTCTCTGGAGATCGCCACGCAAGCCAATAGAAATCAATCAGCTACTAACCTGCCATGCTGGGGGAGGAGGCTGATGACCCCTTTGAACTGAGCTGAGGGAAGCTGCCTCCTGCTGTTGAATGAATGACATGTTTCAGAGATACCTCCAGCTGGAAAGTGGAGGGTCAAAATGGCAGCCTTGAGGTCAAATTATCATGACATGTTAATTGACATCATAATCTGCCTACTCCACATACTGCAAGTAGACATTCCCTGCGTGCATGACAATGACCTCACCAAAATGGCTTCCAGAAGAGTACATGTGTGCTGGCGGATGCCAAATTTGAGGTAAAGTGGCTTATGTGGTGCTGAAAAAAACAGGCAGTACGGAGCAACATTTCACAGTCACATTCTTTCTTTTCCCTTTAAGGGTTAGCTAACCCGATGCAAAGAAACAGTAACAATGTCACTGCATTCGACATGTTCAGAGACAAATTGGGTGTTAGGAATGGAATGATCAGAGAAAGGAGGAAGAGGGTGTAAGTAAATAGATACATTTTGGGAAAGGGCAAAAATCTTTTAAACTCGGCATTTTGAAATTTGAAGGCCCTGTACGGAGCGCAGATATCTGTATCACCCTGGCTTTGAATATCCAGCACTTTGATCGTGAAACTATGTATACTAACAGCACAGAAGGCAGCCCACGATGCTGAAGCCTTTTTGGGAAATATAACAATGGGATTTGGACATATTTTGATATTCTTAGGTGGCAGAAAGTGACAGTGACACCAGCGAGTCTGCATCATATTGACAACAGCAATATCAGAACAGAAATTACCAAAAGACTGTCTCAGAAAGGCTTGGCTCCTCTCCTTACCCAAATACCTGTTATTCACTGACAATTATAGACTTTGATTCCATGATGCACAAACCTTTGTCTCTCATTTTTCACATTATGCAATCTTTCATTACGTTGGCAATAGTTACATAATCTCAAGGGCACGCCACACGTGAATAGGGCATGCGTTATTTAAACAGGGGGTTTTGTAGAACTCAAAATGGTATCGGCACAAATAAAGACCCTGCTGACATGCTGCGGTGAACACAATTCTATAAATAAGTTACTCTTTTGCTGCACGAAGCTTGCGTGTATATCGTCCCACAGTTCAGGACAGCTGCAGAACTATTTCTTTCCTTCATATGAACTTTTGTCACAAAGTAAAGCACAAGAAGTCATCAATTTCACAAAGCAGGCTGTGCCAATATAGCCTCCCGGATTGAATGAGAATTAAACATTTGGCTAGCTACTGGGCAATTATAGCGAGCATCATTCATTTTAAAGGATGCAATAAAAAATATTCATCTGCCTGACCCTGGTATGACTGGCATGGCTGCTGGAATCACACTGTTCTGTTAAACAAATAGCTCAGGGTGGATTTATGCTCCATCTGTAGCTTTGATGCGAAACAGTTTGACTCGAGACTTATTATAGGGTAAATGCAGACAAAACCAGCCTCAAAATAACACCAGAGCAAATTGTGATCAGATTTTCTGGAGAAGAGAGCAACATTATTCTTCGCTTCGGAGTCAACCTGACTTACAGAACAAACCCTGCTTTGTACAGTAGAAAGCGTGCAGTGTAACCGCAGCCGGCATCGCAAAGCTAATTTAGCAGAATTTCTTTGGCTAGAACCTCCACCTTTATTGAGAAGGCAAGGGTTGGTATGAAAAAAAAGCAACCCGCGGAGGGCGGCACGGTAGCACAGTGGTTAGCACTCTCGCTTCACAGCGCCAGGGTCCCGGGTTCAATTCCCGGCTTGGGTCACTGTCTGTGCGGAGTCTGCACGTTCTCCCCGTGTCTGCGTGGGTTTCCTCCGGGTGCTCTGGTTTCCTCCCACAAAGTCCCGATAGTCCTGCTGTTAGGTAATTTGGACATTCTGAATTCTCCCTCACTGTACCCGAACAGGCGGCGGAGTGTGGCGACGAGGGGGATTTAACAGTAACTTCATTGCGGTGTTAATGTAAGCCTAATTGTGACACTAATAAAGATTATTATTACTTAATGCAATTCTCCTGCACCATATAATCCTTGCGGTAAAGAAGGAGGCCATTCAGCCCATCGGGTCTGTACTGACCCTCTGAAAGAGCACCCTACCTAGGTCCACTCCCCTGCCCTACCCCCATAACCCCTAACCTTTGGACACTAAGGTGCAATTTAGCATGGCCAATCTACTTAACATGCACATCTTTGGACTGTGGGAGGAAACCGGAGCACGCAGACACGGGGAGAAAGTGCAAACTCCACATGGACAGACACCCGAGGCCGGAATCGAAACCAGGTCCCTGGAGCTGAGGCAGTTTAGGATTCCAGGTACTCACCACCACCTTCTCAGGGACAATAAAAGTCGGGCAACAAATGCAGCCTACAACCCGTGAATTTATTCCTACATTTAATTCGCATGAGGTGAACCAGAGCATGAAAATCTTGCATTCTACCCAAATTCATCACACTCCAGAAATTATACTTTAAAATGCAACAAAGAAAGAATGAATAATTTCATGCAGTTGAAGATTTGAGACAAGTTTCGCCAATTTGCACCATTTTTCCACAGAGGGAAATGCTTGCATATTTGAAGTCTGTTTAGTTGCAACTGGATGAATTTCCTGAACCGTAAAATATTTCTTCCTTCTCAATGTTTTCTGAACAAATTTAAAAATATGCTTTCATTTTTGTGTGAGAGAGTTTTCGAAGTCCTCAAAGAACTTGTGGAGCATCGGCAATGATATTTTAAAAATAGTTTTATATCAACATAGAAAATAGAAGGGCAGCACAGCGGTGCAGTGGTTAGCACTGCTGCCTCACAGCGCTGAGGACCCGGGTTCGATCCCAGCCCCGGGTCACTGTTCGGGTGGAGGTTGCACATTCTCCCCATGTCTGCGTGCAGCTGACCCCCATAACCCAAAAGATGTCGGCTCGTTGGTCTAGGAGTATGATTTTCAGGGTGGCATGATGGCACAGTAGTTAGCACTGCTGCTCACACCTCCAGGGCCGGCCCCGGGTGACAGTCTGTGTGGAGTTTGCACTTTCTCCCCATGTCTGCCTGGGCTTCCTCCGGCTGCTCCGGTATTCTCCCACATTCCAAAGATGTGCAGGTTACGTTTATTGGCCATGCTAAATTGCCCCTTACAGGCAAAAGGTTAGGTGGGTTACTGGGTTATGGGGATAAGGTGGAGGCGTGGGCTTAAGTAGGGTGCTCTTTCCAAGGGCTGGTGCAGACTCGATGGGCCGAATGGCCTCCTTCTGCACTGTAAATTCTATGTTCTATGTGCAGGTTAAGTGGATTGGCCACACTAAATTGCCTCTTAATTGAAAAATAATAATTCGGTACTCTAAATTTATTTTTAAAAGCCATAGAAAATAGAAGCAGGAGTAGGTAATTTGGCCCATTGAGCCTGCTTCATTATTCCGTGTGATCATGGCTGATGCTCAAACCCAATGCCGCTGACTTCCCTTAAACCTTTAGTATCTAGAAATCAATCTATTTCTTTCTTAAATATATTCAGTGACTTGTTGCTTTGGGCAGTGTTGTACCCTCAATAACGACATGAGAGTGTGTAATGGTAAATGAAGGCTTTAATAAGCAGAGAACTAGCCAGTTACCGAGACGTGTGCTTACTGAGTGTCGCCTACAAGGCACCACCTTATATACGGCTCCCTGGTGGGCGGAGCCGGAGGCGGAGTTCCCCCAGAGTCCCAAACCCGGTCTTAAAGGGGCATCACCTACATGGTGTTAAGGGTAAAGTAACCATTCATCACAGGCAGGCTAAATGATCCTCTGAAAAATGTGGAATATGTTTTCATCTGGTCATGTATGTTCAGGGAGTGGGTCCTCTGCCCAGCCCAGAGCAGTCCCCTGCCCTTACTCCAGTCCTCAGGTTATGTGTATGAGGGTCGAAGGCTCCCAGCCCTGTCATGGGGAATGATTCATAAAATGGGGCCAGAAACCTCTTATGGAAACGTCAACGATTGTTACAGTGGGAAAGAAGAGGCAGTGTTAAGTTGCCATCAAAAAGAAAAAGGAAATTGTTTTGTTCAGAAAAATTGCTTTACATCACTCTTGGCATGTGAGCATCACTGGCTCGACCTATCCCTAATTGCCCTGAAATTGTTGGCGCAGAATAGAAAGTCAGGGGCTTGAGGTCAGGAGAAATAAAATGACAACTGTGTCATGGACACGAGACAGCGGGAGTGGTCATGATAGTGTTAAAGACTAAACCGGGTATTAATAGCGGCATAAAGGTCAGATAGTAGAATGCGTTACTAGAAAGACAACGTCGACACATTCTGGAAGCAAAACCAGAGAGGTTTATTTAACAGCAATCCGGAAATCTCATTATTAATACTAATATGAACATTTTATTTCAGATTTATCAATTGAATATAAATCTCTCCGGTACCCTGGGGAGATTTGAACCCATGGCTGAAGAACATTAATCTAAGTTGCTGAATTACTAACCCAGTAACATTGCTACTGTGGTATCATCTTGGGTGCCAAGGGTGCCCATCAGGAACTTCAGTCAGAAAACATGGTAATTACAGTTTTAATGATGGTAATCTAGATTATGTGAGAAGTTCCGAATAAACTTTTAAATTGTAGCTGTTCGTGACAGAAGGCAAACAATAATGTCCTTCCACATATAAACATTTAGCCAGAAAATGGGCACTACAGCTCCATTGTGGAAATAGTTTTTATACTGCAGTGGCTAATTTATAAATTTCAATTCCCAGCGCCTGGTTTATTTCAGCAATACAAACCCCTGTTCACAGATTCAGATACTTCAAACGCAATTCTGAAATAAAAACAATGCCTGCTGAACACTTGAACAGTAATTTCCTTCTGCCTCTCACTCTCTGCCATTTCTTGTCGACGTAATCTTCAATTCCCGTTTTTTTAACCCAGTTCATCATTTGCCTTATATTTTTCTTGGCACCTTTTAAAGGAAGACCAGGGGCACTTTCCCAAACTCAGGCCAGTTGGCAGCTCCCTCACCTGCAGCGAGAAGGTTACAGGCTGAAGTCTCACCAGACTGGAACTACTCTTCAATAGTAAGGTATTGGCCAAACACCAGTTTGGGATGTCCTGAGGACATGAAATGCTGAAAATGAACGCAAGTTTGTGCGTTGTTTTGTTTTGACAAAACCGTATTGAGCAAGATTCCCCCTTCCCTCGGCATGTCTTCCGGCAGCAGAGGTAGCTTGCCATTGACCTGTGGCGGGATCTTCGGGTCTTGTAGGACAAAAACATGAAGGTCTTGCCCACATTACAAGTGAAAAAGCACTTCATTGCCTGCTGAACTTTGGGACATTTTGATGCTCTGCCAATGAGCATTCATCTTTCTTTTCAAAGCTAATCAGCCAACTCTTGCATTAAAGGCAATTCAACTTGCAAAGCAAGTGAATATAACTGTTGTTTTCATCGAGTTGCGGGTTAACCTAAATTGAAATGCCAGACAGAGCTACAGGTACCACTATCTGCTTCCAGACCGGTATAATCAATCAGCCAGACATTAATCCCAGCCACTGAGTGGAATGAAATCATGACAACCTTGAAATGACTACTGGTGATTATTAGCAGACAAATATTTCACACCATTTTATGGCATTCCTTTGCACACCAGGCTAGTAGAAGCATTAATCCATTTAAAATGGATACAGTCACCAGTAATTCATTTCTGAGTCCTTAATTTAAATCCAAATGCCTCAATACGATTGGATGACCATCTCTTTGTTAGCTGTAAGTGTGGTATTATCGTAAATGTAAGAACTGCAAGGGTTAATGAAATGTCTAGATCAGCCACTAGATGGAGGTGGAGTTACATGTATATAAGACATTGATGCTCAGCCTTGTGGGGAGAGAAGTGAAGGAGTTAGCTAGAGACAGGTTGAAGGAAAGATAGTAAGAACAGGGGAGGGATTCTCCCCTACCCGGCGGGGCGGGTGGTCCCGGCGTGATGGAGTGGCGGGAACCACTCCGGCGTCGGGCCGCCCCAGAGGTGCGGACGTCTCCGCACCTTTAGGGTCCAAACCCTCACCTTGAGGGGATAGGCCCGCGCCGGAGTGGTTTCCGCTCCACCGGCTGGCGGGAAAGGCCTTTGGCGCCACGCCAGCCGGGTCCGATAGGTCTTCACCGGGCAACGCGGTTCTGCGCATGCGCAGGAGCGTTAGCAGCTGCTGACATCATCCCTGCGCATGCGCAGGGGAGGGGGTCTCTTCCGCCTCCGCCATAGTGAAGTCCATGGTGAAGGCGGAAGAAAAAGAGTGCCCCAAAGGCACAGGCCTGCCCGCGGATCGGTTGGCCCCGATCGCGGGCCAGGCCACCGTGGGGGCAACCCCCGGGGCCAGATAGCCCCGCACTCCCCCCAGGACCCCGGAGCCCGCCTGCGCCGCCTAGTCCCGCCGTTCAAAAGGTGGTTCAATCCACGCTGGCGGGACAGGCATTCCAGCAGCGGGTCTTCGGCCCATCGCGGGCCGGAGAATCGGCAGGGATGGGCCCACCGACCGGCGCGGCGCGATTCCCGCCCCCGCCGAATCTCTGGTGGCAGAGACTTCGGGACACGGCGGGGGCGGGATTCACGCGATATCCCCCGGCAATTCTCCGACCTGTCGGGGGGAGGGGGGGGGGGGGGCCGTAGGAGAATCCCGCCCCAGATTATAGTTTATAATAGTGCAGAGATTAGTCGTAGGTGAGTGCAGATTATACATTAATTATCAACTGTGTATTATTTAGGAGTACATGTCAAATCCAAATTAGTAGTGTTAATAAATTTGTAGCTTTGTTCAAGTTCAAGCTATTTTGTGGTCTTTGTGAACACTACGCCAACCATCTTGAATTTAGCAACACTAAGAAAATCACAGTAAGAATTCTCACAAATTGAATTTGGACAGTTTAAAATCAGTGTTTAATAAACATGATCCTCAATGCAACACAAAGTTGTCACCTCATGGGGAAGATCATTATGGGTAAAGCAAATGTCACTCTGGACGAATGAGTTTAACCAACCAACTGGATGCATTATGTCTGACCTGGAACTATGACTGGAATCTAAAGGTGGTAAAATTGCTCCCTTCCCCCAACACAGAAAGCTTACTAAAAAATATAAATTTTAGTCGACAGTCAATGTAAGTAAGGAACTGGAGTGACAACCCTCATGTGTTATAGCAGTGTTTATCAAACTTTTTTACCCAGGACACAAAACAACCGGCCACCCTTCAGGACCCACACTGGCCAACCTTCGTGACCTATCATTTTCACTTACCTTTAATGTGACAGGTGAGCCTGCTCGGTCTCAGGATTCCATTTCATAGAATCATAGAATCCGTACAGTGCAGAAGGACATTCATCCCATCAAGTGTGCACCATCCCTCTGAAAGAGCACCCTACCTAGGCCCAATCCCCTACCCTATCCCCCTAACCCCACCTAGGGGCAATTTAGCTGGCCAGTCCATCTAACCTGCACATCTTTGGACTATGGGAGGAAATCGGAGCACCCGGAGGAAAACCACACAGACAAGGGAAGAATTCGCAAACTCCACTTTGTTATTCCATGTTACATGACTTCAGCTGGTCAGTTAAGATCTCACTGCATCCGTTGAAAAAAGTCAAGAGGTTAGGCCTCAAACTCGCTATGTTCAGTCTTCAAATGCCTTTGAGGTTTTGAGGGTTTTAAACTTTCATTTGTCAGTACTTCCCTGCATATAACACACATGAACTTTGACTCTTGATTTGCAATGGCACAATTAATAACCCACACCCCAAGTAATCACCTTCACGCTGCTTTGTTCCTGTTTTCAGCTTCTTCTTCACGAGTTATTCACCAGAGGCCCTGGAGCACTGCGGGCAGCTGTAAAATGGAGGAATCTCTCTTGCACCCAGAGTGACATCAGCGTGACCTGCTGTCTGCCACCGCTGCAGGCAGGAAGACTCCAACGATTTTAAAAAATCAGAAGGGGGGCTAGCATTGCCGAACTTCAGCAACTATTACTGGGCGGCCAACATAGCGATGATAAGGAAATGGATGGTGGGTGCGGGGCCAGTTTGGGAGCGGATGGAGGCTGCTTCGTGCAGGGGCACTAGCTTAGCAGCCCTGGTCACGGCGCCTCGGCCACTTCCGCCAGCACGGTACTCCACCAGCCCGATAGTGGTGGCGCCTCTTCGGATCTGGGGCCAGTGGAGGAGGCATGTCGGGGAGGTAAGAGCATCGGCGTGGACCCCAATATGCGGCAACCACCGATTTGCCCCAGGGAACATGGAGGGGGGATCGACTGTGGAGGAGGTGGGGATTGTGAGGATAGGGGATCTGTTCCTGGAAGGGAGCTTTCCGAGCATGAGGGCGCTGGAGGAGAAGTTTGGGCTGACGAGAGGGAACGACTTTAGATACTTACAGGTGCGGGATTTTGTACGCAGACTGGTGCCGTCCTTCCCACGTCTCCCGCCGAAGGGGAGGCAGGGCAGGGTAGTTTCTAGGGGAGAGGGTAGAGTTGCAGACGTCTACAAGGAACTAATGGGAGCTGAGGATATGCAGACCGAGGACCTGAAGCTTAAGTGGGAAGAGGAGCTCAGGGGGAGATGGAGGACTGTATCTGGGCAGAAACCCTGAGCAGAGTAAACACGACCGCAACATGCGCCAGGCTCAGCCTGATCCAGTTCACCGGGCCCACATGACGGTGGCCCAGATGAGCAGATTCTTCGGGCTGGAGGACAAGTGTGCTAGATGCGCCGGAGGGCCGGCTAACCATGTACACATGTTCTGTTCGTGCCCTAAACTCAGGGGGTATTGGCAGGGATTCGCAGATGTCATGTCCCAGGTGTTGAAAACTGGGGTGGTAATGAGCAATGTGGTGGCAATCTTTGGAGTTTGGGAGGACCCGGGAGTCCAGGAAGAGAGAGAGGCCGACGTTCTGACCCTTGCTTCCCTGGTAGCCCGGCGACGAATACTGTTGGCATGGAGGGACTCAAAGCCCCCCCGAGGGCTGAGGTATGGCTATCGGACATGGCGAGCTTTCTTGGCCTAGAGAAAGTCAAGTTCGCCTTGAGAGGTTCGTTACTAGGGTTCGCCCGAAGGTGGCAGCCATTTATTGACTTCTTCGCAGAGGAGTAAGCGTCAGCGGGGGAGAGTGGGGGGGGTGGCTAGGGTAGAGTAGAGCAGAGTAGGGGGATATTGAGGCAGGTCCGTGCGTGAACAGAGCCGTGGTTTGCACTATGTTCCATGTGTAATTTGTGTCTTGACTTCTTTTTTTGTTTGTACTGAACAATGTCATTTTTTTCTATATGCCTAAAATACCTCAATAAAATTGTTTGTTAAAAAAACAAAGATGATCTGGTCCTGGGTCAGCACCGTACAGGACCATACAGCCGGTGTCACTCTGCAGAACCAGGGACAGGGACCAAGGTGGGTGGTCAGTGGGGTGCGCAGCAAGATGGCTGCCTTGTAGGCCGCAGCAATGGTGGTCCGTGCTTGGACACCGTCCACTGACCCAGTCCTGGGGGGGGGTTCACCCCGGCCCCATGGCACGTCTCCCAGCCAGTGTCAGGATTGGCAGCCTACAATTGCGCCTCTGCCTGTCCTACCTCCTCTCGCTCCCCCTCATCAGCCACGGGCCTGTTGCCCGATTTTTAAAAGCACAAGTGAACCTCGCCATCAGAATTCCCCTGATGGAGGCAAGAGCATCATGGAAGCCCTGGGGAATACCGGGTCAGGCCCGCTGGTGATATGCAAACGGTGTTTACTGTACGTGCGTTCTGGAACGCATTGACACCGCTGTGGAAGCACCAGAGAATTGGGATTTTGCGTGAACCCAGCCCCCGCCACAATTTCGGAGTCAAAACTGATTCTCTGCCCAAACGCCTTTCCCAATTTCGGCATCGGCCGACGGAGAATCCCATCCCTTATTTTTAAACTGCGTCAACTCATTCTAGTACCTCTCTACAAGGGGAAACATCCTCTCAGCAGTCACCCTGTCAATTGCCCTCAGGATCCAAGATGTTTCAATGATATCACCTTTTCCTTCTAAAGTCCACTGGATGCCGGACTAACTTGTCCAAACTTCTATCATTAGACAAGCTCTTCATCCCAGGAATCATCGAGTGAACCTTCTCAGAATTGCTTCTAATGCAATTTTCACCATTCTTAAATAAGGAGACCAAATCGGTGCATGGGACTCTAGATGCCCTGTACAAGTGTAGCTATATTTCCTACTTTTATATTTAATTCTCCATTCAATAAACACCATCATTCCATTTTCCTTCTTGATCACTTGCAGTACCTGTGTACTAACTTTATGTGATTAATGTACCTGGACACCCACATTCCTCTGTACTGCAGCTTTCTGCCATCTCTTACCATTTAAATAATATCCTGCTTTTTGTATTTCTCCAGTCTCAATGGGATGGTCTCCTCACGTCCGACTTGGCATCGGGACAAGGCCGCTGAATCTCGCGAGGGGTAAAGGCCTCGCCAAATTTAATAGTCTCGCGAGGCGTCACAATCTGGATCTTGCCCTCACTGGGCATGATCAAGATCAACATATTTAAATGCGTCATGAGGCTAATTTAAATATCTACTCGCGGGATTCTCCCGGCGCCCGGGACCTAGAAATGACTCTATGTGCAGCCTCAGCAGAGAGAAACCCCAAAGCCAAAGAAAACCAGCAAAGTGCCGTTGAATCGCAGAGTGTTTCTCGATGCTGCAGCCGTTGTGAAACCCATCCAAGCCCGGACATTGAGATTTTTCCTGTTAAATCACGCCCTATATGCCTTTTATTCTTCCTGCCAAAGCAGACAAGTTCACATTTTTCCTCGCTATGTTCCATCTGCCAAATTTCTGCCCACTCACTTAACCTATCTAGATTCCTTTTGTAGACAATTTATGTCCTCCTCAAAACTTACTTTCCAAACTATCTTTGCGCCGTCAGCAAATTTAGCGACCATACGTTCAGTCCTTCATCCAGGCCGTTGGTACAGATTGTTAATAATTAAGGCCCCAGCGCTGAGCCCTGTGACGCTTCACTTGTTATATTGTGCTAATCTGAAAGTGACACATTTATCCCAATCTCTGCTTCCTGTTTAGCTGATCAATCCCCTGTTCATGATGATATGTTACCCCCTACGCATGAGTTCTTATTTTGTGTCGTCACCTTTGATGTTACAGCCTCTCAAACACCTTTTCCCAATTGTTACAATCCCCACAGAGGACTACTTTATGTAAAAAAAAGAGATGAAATGCCCAACGATAATGGAAATAAACCAAAGGATAAGATTTTGTATTTTACAAGCAGGATTTTCTACCCTCTCCCACCCTCACCATGTGTCTTGCAGCGCGGAGGTGGCCCGCCATTGGCCGGCGGCAGGATATTCCATACCGCTGCTGTCAGTGGGGTTTCCCACTGTTCGCACCCTCCACTGCTGGGGAACCGATGGGGCTGTCCTCGGCACGACTGGAGACCCAAAGATCCCGCCCAGGGCTTTACAGTTATACATAAACTAAAATCCACAGAAATCAAACGGTACTTAACAGGTGACTAATATATCAAACTGAAGAAAAGGTTACTTTTACTAACTAATGCAGTCAGGATATGTCTAACCATTTCTTTCACTGCGCACCCATCTCTGACATATATATAGCATTACAAGAATGAGACCCAGGTTACTTCCAACATGACAGCTCACTTCTCCCACACCACGTTGTAGCTTCCAATGTCTTTCAAAAAACCTGTCCACTCATCCTGAAATTTTCAGAACCGACCTCTACCACACGGCCCATCTTAGTGACTCCTTGTTTCTTAAATCTTCACGAGATCCATCTGTTCTATTCCAGACAACCATAGAATTGCTACAGTGCAGAAGGAGGCCATTTGGCCCATCAGGTCTGCATGGACCCTCCGGAAGAGCACCCCACCCAAGTCCACTCCCCTGCCCTATCCCCATAACCCCACCTAACTTGCACATCCCTGAACACCAAGGGGCAATTTAGTATGGCCAATTCACCTAACCTGCACATCTTTAGACTGCGGGAGGAAATCGGAGCACCCGGAGGAAATCCACGCTGAGGTGGGGAGAAAGTTCAAACTCCACACAGACAGAAACCCAAGCCAGAATCAAACTGGGTCCCAGGTTTTGTGAGGCAACAGTGAAGCAGCGGTGCTAACCACTGTGCCACCGTGCCGTCCCTTCCTCCAAAATATTGTTTGTCTTCCATAAATTGAGGTCATCTAAAACTCTGTTGCCTCATGTCTTTGTCCATGCCAAGTCTTGCTCACCCATCACCGTTGTTTCAGCTGAATTATGCTGGCTCACCGTTATAAGCAACTTTAGCATTCTCAGCCTTCGTTAGTAATCCCTTCATGATCCCAGCCCTGCCTATCTCAGTAGCCTACTCCAGGCCTCCAACCCTCTTGAGGTATCTGCACTGCTCCAATTCTGGCCTTGTGCGTGTCCCAGATTTTAATCGCTCTGCCATTAATGACCATGCGATGGTCCTAGGCCTAGAATACCCTCACAAAATCTTGAGACACTCCTTGAAACTTACCTCTAGGACCGAGCTTTTACCCATCTCCTTTAATATCTCCTCATTTGGATGTGTGTCAAATTCTGCTTGCTAGCCCTTCTGTGAAGTGTTTTGGAGCATTGCGTTGCATTAATAGTCTCTATAAACACAAGCTGCTGTGGCATCAATATTGGAATCAAGTGGAATCCTCTATTCTCATATTTAAAGATTAATTTATCAGATAAGCATCAACTGCGACCGCGTGTGGTGTTTCTAACACCTAAACAACACACATACATTTCGGGCCTCCGTAATCAGTTAGAATTCCCTACAAACAGCAGTTTTCTATAAATGGAGCCTCATTTTAGGATGTGAACTTTGAGGCTGATTGGAGATTAGCTGTTCTGATCCAAAGTTAATGCGGCCACCGCAGTGTAAGCAAAAGTCAAGTACACCAAAAGTTACTCATAAATACTTCCCCTTTTGACCTGTACACTCTGATCCACATCATAAACAGACTCATTGGTGCTCCTTACAAACATTGCTGTGTTTATAGTCTTAAAATACATTCCTCTCAAGAGTTCATAATCTGGAACTGCAAGCTGCAATCCTAAACCTTTCAAAACAATTTTATTGGCGTTCTGCGCACGTCTCAAACCACTGCCAAAAACTGTGAGAGCACTATGCGAGTCAGAATCTTTCATTAACATTTATGAGCTGTGGTTGCCAGAATTCATCAATTCTGATCTAGCACATCATTGTATATTCCCAGAGCGACATGAATGTCCTTACAAAGACACCAGGAACCTATTTTCAGATTGGGCCTAGGTATAAATTGCATTTTCCCGTTCCTCCGGCTAGTATTGGTTTCTGCACAAATTTGCATTTACAGAAATGTTGCAGCTGAGTTTTGCCACATCTAAAATATGGAATAGGTGATGGCAGTGTTTCTCACTGGAGGTCAGACACATTTGGAGGGCAAAACGAGACACGATGAAATGCCAGTGGTATTTTTAACCCTCTGTGGAACAGAAACTTCGATGTCCATGTTGGCCCCCATTGTCCTGCCAATCTTTTATGTCAGACAGGGTCCGTCTAATGCTTTTTGGCTCTGCTTCAAAAGACATTCTCATTAAAGGTCTTCTCCGTAATGCTGACTCATGGAGTATAATTCATTGGGCATTTGCTGCCGTCCATAGCCGCAACTACATATCTAAGAGAACACAGTGTGTGTCACCAGCTATTTGATGATGGAGAAGCAATTGCAACTGATATC
Source organism: Scyliorhinus torazame (assembly GCF_047496885.1). Lineage (NCBI taxonomy): Eukaryota > Metazoa > Chordata > Chondrichthyes > Carcharhiniformes > Scyliorhinidae > Scyliorhinus > Scyliorhinus torazame. The sequence continues at coordinate 302,254,114 of NC_092712.1, forward strand.
AAGACATGAATATTTTCCAATGGAAGCGAGGACTGATTTTTCTCATCCCTGCATCGGTCTCATTCCTGAGAATAATTGTAACACCTCAAGTGGCACCCCGCATTAGTAAACTCATCACAACTATCGGTGAAACTTGGAGAATTTCTGGACTCAACTGCTCAGTTGACAAGAAATAAGTCCATGCCCCTGATTTTCAAGGCCTTCACCCAGTAGGAAAGTGGTAAAGACAGGGGGCTGGAGCATCCACCCGTTTCAGAATGGAGGCAATCTTAATGGGCAAGTTGGGGGTCAAAGCCAGATCCAAGACTCTAAATACAATTTTTCCTTAACAATGGCTGACATCAAGCGCTCAAAACAGTTCTCCTTAAAGGAACTTCTGCAGGTCATTCAAAAATGAATGAGGCCAATTGCTTTCTTGAAAAAAACGGTTCTTGTGAGAATAGACAATATGTGAATGATCCCCACCCCACGTCACCATGGTGCCCCCCACAACCTTCCCCCCACCCCCTCAACATAAGGGCCTACAGCTCACCCACACACGATTGCTTCTCCCAATCTTTATCATCTTCAAACTGGGCTCCATGCAGGAGCTGTCAGAATCTTTGCATTCAGACAATCCAAAGTGCAAAACCAACTGTAATGTGTTTCTTTTAAATAATTATAATAGGGTCAATTTCTCAGGTTACAATTTCTTCTTTATCTCTGCTATGAACAGAATATGTTGCGATTGTGGAGTTCATGGGCGGGATTCTCCGACCCCCCACCAGGTCGGAGAATCGCCGGGGGGTCGGCGTGAATCCCGCCACCGCCGTCCTCCTAAATCTCCGGGGTTCTTGGAGGGGCGCGGGGGGATTTGGCCCCGGGAGGTGCCCCCACGGGGGCCTGGCCCGCGATCGGAGCCCACCGATCTGCGGGTGGGCCTGTGCCGTGGGGGCACTCTATTCTTCCGCACCGGAGGCTGTACCGGTCCACCATTCCCGGTGCGGAAATGAAGCCCTCCCGCACATGTGCCAACTCGCGCCGGTCGGCGGAGGCCCTTCGGCGCCGGTTGGCGTGGCACTAAGTCCCTTTCCCGCCGGCCGGCGGGGCGCAAACCACTCCAGGGGATTCCGCACCTTTGGGCGGCCCGACGCCGGAGTGGTTCACGCCACTCCATCCCGCATGGACCCCCCATCTCGCCGGGTAGGGGAGAATCCCGCCCCATACTCCACCTAAAGTTAACCCAGCTATCGGTTAACTTGAGCCAGCTGTTGGCAAGTACGAGGACAGCTGTACTTCTTTTGTGTGTTCTGCGTGAGAGGCTTTTATTGAACTCATCTTAAGATGTCTGCCCCAGAGGCAGCGTCACAGCATGGTCACATGACTATGGAAAGACTGAGGTTTCAATCAGACTGGTTACATTTCAAAACCCAAACAACCCCCTTTCGTATTGAACTAAAAATAGAGGGTTTTGAAATTTTATACACTTCATATATACCATTCATTTGGGGTTCAACGTGTGCATTCAAGACTTTCAAAATCTCTGTCATCTTTCTTCTTTGCTTCTCTGTTAGATGCAGGGTGGTATATATGGTATATACTTTTTAGCAGTCCCTCTCCAGCAATATCAAATATGTAGCCATTCTTATCATTTCAGGCTTCCGAATTAAGTCTGCAATCCCCTTGTTTTACCATTATATAGAATTTACAGTGCAAAAGGAAGCCATTCGGCCCACCGAGTCTGTACCGGCTCTTAGAAAGAGCACGCTACCCAAGCCCACGCCTCCACCCTATCCCCGTAATCCAGTAACCCCAACCCACCTTTTTGGACACCAAGGATAATTTATCATGGCCAATCCACCTAACCTGCACATCTTTGGACTATGGGAGGAAACCGGAGCACCCGGAGGAAACCCACGCAGACACGGGGAGATCGTGCAGATTCCGCACAGACAGTGGCCCAAGCTGGGCATCGAACCTGGGACCCTGGAGCTGTGAAGCAACTGTGCTAACCACTGTGCTACCGTGCTGCCCTAAATGGAAAAACTGCCAGTTTTGCCATGCATCAGTTTTTAACTGGACTAGAGACGGGATTGGAAGATTTACTGCAGCCATTTTTACTCACTCAGGATTTACTTGCAGCCCCCTTTGTTTGCGTTTCACTTTTCTCTGAAGCCAATAATTTCACTTGCAAACTGTGTGTGGGTTTTTTTGTCCCCTTTTTCTGTTGCCAGTAATTTCACTTGCAGCCTGTGTGTGCTTTTCGTTTCTGCTTTTCAGCAGCTTTTACATTCTCTCAGTGTCAGCGTGGATTTCCTCTGGGTGCTCCGGTTTCCTCCCACAGTCCAAAGATGTGCAGGTTAGCTGGATTGGCCATGGTAAATTTCTCCTTGATGTGCAGGTTAGGCTATGAGGTTACGGGGATAGGATGGGGTGGATAGGGGAGTGTCAATGAGCAGTTCATTCAAAAGGGTCAGTGCAGACTCGATGAGCCGAATCGTCTCCTTCAGCACTGTCGGGTTTCTATGATTCTATGATTCTACGAATAAAGTCACAAAACCCTTTTCCTAAAGCAATCAACTTGATAACTTAGATATGGCAAGATAATTCCTGACCTCCGTAAGCATCCAGTGTGCATTTTTGAAACAGATGTTTATAACCCCTCTCTACTTCCACAAAATTGGACTGTGCAGTTTCTTTCAAAATTTGTTGGTCAAATCAACACTCCTTAAAGGAAGTAAACTGACCTCCAAACATCCACTTTAAATCCAAAATAGTCCCACATTCTTACACATTTTACATCCCATAACCTATGTTTGGGAGGTCGCTTAGCTCAGTTGAGCAGACGGTCAATATATCAATCAGATTTACACGACTAGTATGGGGCTCAATCCATATTCCAACTGAACTAAATTCTGCCTCCTTGCCAGGAATTAGGTACATAAAATCACAGTACTTTGCTGCGGTCAGTCAAACATTCGCCCAGGACCTGCCTCTGGGCAGGGAACTAAAGAAGGGCAACTTAAGTTCACCCCAGTCTCTGACATAAAGGGCTCAAATTTGCATTTTAGCCCGAATTACAGATTTAATTTTAAAATACATAGACATAAGCATAGAACATACAGTGCCGAAGGAGGCCATTCGGCCCATCGAGTCTTCACCGACCCACTTAAGCCCTCACTTCCACCCTATCCCCGTAACCCAATAACCCCTCCTAACTTTTTGGGTCACTAAGGGCAATTTATCATGGCCAATCCACCTAACCTGTACGTCTTTGGGCTGATTGTAAATAATATAATAATAATCTTTTAAAAATGGGGATGATGTGAATCAGAAAGCAGTAACTAGAAAACAGAAAGCTGGGGTGCTGGGATTTAATGAGGAAATAGAAAATAGGAAAGGAAGGTGTTCGCATTTGCACAGTTTAGAGGTGCTGGAAAAGAACAAATTTGAGTAGGACACCGTACAGTGAGCTGATTTCCACGCAGTGGGGTGGAGGTGATAGAGGCGTAGCTATAATCGTATGTTTCCAGCTTAGATGGAACAAGCGAGCCAATTTCAGAGGAAGGCTGGCTGTCACAGTAATGATAAAATTGAGGAAGGCAACAAAGATTATAACAGAGGGAGAGGGAGAAGTTGGTGGATTGAGACAAGAGATGGAACGTTTATCACTTAACAGGCTTTTACTTATAACTTATCGAGGGGTGCGAGAGTTGGGTTAGGAGAGCCTTTTTTGATAATAGAGCAGGCATGGAAGTTGATGAATCTTTGCAGTGAAATCATCGTTGATTTCAATGACTGACATCATTGACTGCCTGTCGGATTCTGTGGAGGAGGTGATGGATAGGAAGATAGACAGATAGGGTGACCACTGATTGACCTCGGGAATACCAAACATTCTTGCCAGCCCCCACGCACACAGGCATGCGCACTCTTCGTTGTTAAGATAAAATACAGAACATAATGAACCCACCCAGAGGGAAAAAACTGCAAAAACAGGTAAGAATAGTGAACCGAACTGGTCTTGTATACCTTAAAATGGAACACCAGTAAAAATTGGGAAATAAGAATGTTGGTCCGACTTTTTTTCTTGTTAGGAATGTCTGAGAGCAAGTTGAACTTGAGCGATTGCACATTTCCAGTTTATGAAGAAACTTGGAGGAGCTAATGCAGGTTAAAGTAATATTAGCAAAGCTTTTGATTTGTTTTTTTACTGTGCTGCTGTTGTGCCCCTCACACCCTCTCCTCGGACCTCATTTGCAGATTTTTCAGTGGAGAGCACTGCACTGCATCTGTGCACTTGTACGACATGGAGTGTGAGGACGTCGTAAACAGACACACACTGGGACACTGGCCCTCACTCCAAACACAGTCAGGTCCCCAACCCCACTGCCAGCCTGGATGGCCTGAGGATCTTTGTGGAGCTAGTACAATAGCCCACAGGCAATAAATTTGACTTTAAGTACTTCCCGAGAGGCTGAGGCCATAGGCACTTTAAAATAATCAGACAATAAGGAATCCAATTCAAAATGGGTACTGCACAGGAGACGGCTCACCGCACACTGAACTGTCTGGTTTAAATCTGGCCGAATGACTACTCTACAGACAGATTTAGGAAAGATCTAGCATTTTTGGGAAAGGTAAGATTAGTGGGAAAAGAGTCAAGGGTAAATTTTGCATTATAATACTTTGGGCGGCACAGTGGCACATTGATTAGCACTCTTGCTTCACAGCGCCAGGGTCCCAGGTTCGATTCCCGGGTTGGGTCACTGTCTGTGCGGAGTCTGCACGTTCTCCCTGTGTCTGCGTGAGTTTCCTCCGGGCGCTCTTGTTTCCTCCTGCAAGTCCCGAAAGACGTGCTTGTAAGGCGAAATGGATATTCTGAATTTTCCCCCAATGTACCCGAACAGGCGCCGGAGTGTGGCCACTAGGGGATTTTCACAGTAACTTCATTGCAGTGTTAATGTAAGCCTACTTGCGACACTAATAAAGATTATTATTACCTTTCTACCAACACCCCCAAGCTCCTCTACGCACTCCCCTGGGTCTCAGGGTGAGGGTCTCACCACTCCCCCTCACCCTGAGACCCCAACATTTACTTGGTCCTGGACTCCTGGCGGGCCTACTGATCGGCAGGTTGGCCTCTCGGGCTGGGGGCCTCCTTTCTTCTGTGCCGACCGCTGTAGCCCGACGCCATGTTGCGTCGGGGCTGGGGCGGAGAAGGGAGCCACTGCACATGCGCGCGTTGGCGCTGGTGCCACTGCGCGTGCGCGCGTTGGCGCTGGTGCCACTGCGCATGCGCGCGTTGGCGCTGGTGCCACTGCGCATGCGCGCGTTGGCGCTGGTGCCACTGCGCATGTGCGCTTTGGCGCTGGTGCCACTGCGCATGCGCAGACCCCGCAGCGCCCAGTTGACGCCGGGATCAGCAGCTGGAGTGCGAGGGTCACTCCACTGCCGTGCTGGCCCCCTGTAGGGGCCAGAATTGCTGATCCTGAGGCCATGTTGACGCCGTCGGGAAACGCAACGGCGTTTCCGACGGCGTCAACACTTAGCCTCAGGATCACAGAATCCCGCCCCCCCCATACATCTGATCATGGATTAGGCAATAGCGATGAGTGATTTGGGTGCTAACATCAGCTTCGAGAAGTTTGAACACGTTTGAGGTTGAAATGGGAGAAAGGGAAATATACTCCTACATTAAGGAAACAATATACTAATGCTGATGAACTTTCTAAAACATATCAAAAATGTGTTGGCTTAGAAGGATTAAACTCAATAGGGAAGTTGTGGGCTGGAATTCTCCGCATGTTTGCTGGCAGCGGGATTAACTGATCCCGCCAGCAGTACATCCCCTCCTGCGGGTTTCCCGGCAGCGTAGGGTGGCTTCAGTGGGAAATTCCATCGACAGCAGCGGGAGCAGAGAATCCCGCCGTCAGCAAACAGCGCTCCACCTCCAACCACCGAGAAACACGTGACTGGGAGGCCAAAGAATTCCAGCTGTAGTTGGATTGTACAAAATTGTCATGCTGAATTTGCAAGGCTCCTCAGTGGCAAGGGCTGCTCTGCCTGTAGCTCCATCACTGCTGTTACTGCAGGTACCTTTCCTACATCACCTCCTTGCACCAATGAAACAAATAGAGAGCAACATAAAGATCTCCCCTTGGCAATGCAAACTCCATCAAGCATACAGTTGGCTATTACTGTCTAATGCAAGCCATTAATTGTACACCGCTGCCACCAGTATTTAAGCACATTCATGACATGTGTACTGTCACTCAATAAAACTGAACTGATGTATCAACTGATTGCTCAGTCCTATACTTAACTTTTCTCTTTGTAAGTAAATACATCAATGAAGGACACAAATCTATAAGTATGGGTGCAAAATAAATTAAGAAATGTAATATATAGTTCAAGGTAACACTAGTGTTTCCATGAATGGAGTGCTCACAGGTTTTTGATCGCAACTGCACTGCAGCGATACTACTGCAGGAATGATTCACATTCAACAAAAATACATTGTTTGGAGATGAATGCCTTTTGGGAGAGCACAGAGCAAAGTATCATTGAGGTTCTATGTTCTAGTCAGGCAGGACTTTGACTATTCCATTGTGGCCTGCCCATGACAGTAGACTGGCCTGCATAAGCTGAAGGTTGACATGGATCTGCCCGATTGAATGGCATCACTCACCACTGCCAAACGTTCCTTTCCTGATGACGATAATCCTACTCCAATTCCTGCGATCCCCGACAGCAGGATTGTGTTACAGCTATAGTCAGTTTGATTTCCATTACTGTCCCTCAGTGAGCTAGTGAGGATCCCAGAGCGGGTACTATACATAATCTGATAAAGGTAAATACGTATGGTGTAGCAAAAGGTTGGATCGGATTGAATGATAAGCGAAGTGGCTCATTAATGTGAAGGAACAGAGCCCTTGGATTCACATGATCCTTGCATAACAGCTTCTTGCTGCTATTCTGTTGCTCTTAGAAATTGAATCTCAGGGAGTCAATGGAATCTATGTTCTGTAACATTGCAAAGTTGACTACATGTGTTACAGGGAAAAGTTAACAAAATCTTGGAATTCCCTCCCTAACAGCACTGTGGGTGTACCTACACCTCAGGGACTCCAGAGGTTCAAGAAGTCACCTCACCACCACCTTCTCAGGGGCAACTAGGAATGGGCAATAAATGCTGGCCTAGCCAGCAACGCCCACTTCTCGTATATGAATAAGTAACAAAAAAGATTTGCCATTGTAATATATTGAAAACTTTGGATATCAACAGCAGACATGCTTCATCGACCTCTCTGTTGCTGTCTTCTTTATATCGCCAGCATATAATTCTGTATTTCGTTCTTTGAGATTGAGTTCCTTCCTTTCAAGCAACCTCTTTTCGGGTTGATCTCCTAGTTTGGGGGTTTTCGGGGATTGACACTTGTTTCAAATATGCAACAACCTCTGGTCCTGACTTCCTCCATCAGCATATCTATCCAATGTCTGTAATCTGACTTCCCGGATTCTTTTACCCTTTTCACGTATAGGATGTCACGCTCAGCTTGTTACGCTGTTTATCGTGGTTGTCACTGGATTTCCTTAACTGAGTATCTTAGTGGATGATCAGAAATTGAAGCGACCTTACACAGTTTTTGTTGCACAGTCTCAGTTTGGCTCAGTTGTTAGGTTTGAGGCTTCAAGTCCACCAATAAGCCTGAGGGCACAATATGGTCTAGCACGTGGGTGCAGCACTGAGGGAGTGCCGCATCGTCAGAGGAGCATGTTTCAGGCAAAACATTTAGTCACTGTTTATTGTTATGACATTCTGGGCTAGAGACGGTCAATTCCAGCCCCACGTGACCCAGAGTCGCAACACAATTGAAATGAACTTTTAATCCTTCAAAAATACACAAAGTCTTTGCTCTTCAGCTGCCCAATAACTGCAGCCATCGGGTTTGTGAATTTAAACACAATTAATTGTTACTAATAATAATAACTGTAATTAAATAGGCAGCAAATAAAACTGGTTAACTATTATCTAATTCCAAACCTCTCTCTTTAACTCAGCCCACTCTCGACACACACAAGACAGACAAACACAGAGGAGAAAGAGGGATGTGTAGGAAAATTATACGAAAAGTAAAAAGGATAAAAGTTTCTGGACCCGATATTCCCAAAGAATGTCCAAGTTCCCTTGTGGTGGTTTTTTCAGGGAGTTTCCCGTCGGCTCTGCCGGCGAGTGCCCCACCACTATTCAATGACACTTAGTCACTTTTTTGGGTCCTGGGGAGTTTCTCAATGGTTTAGCCAATGCTTGGAATTTTATTTAGCACTAGGAAGCTGAACTCAGAGATTGGGCCTATATTTTGAAAGGGTGTCCCAATCTCCAAGTGTTTTGTGGGTCCCTCACGCCCCCCACCCATGGGCAATGTCACCCCCCACACACATGAGCAGTACCCCATACCCCCCAAGTGAGCACCCCGCTATAGAGTCCCAGGAGGTCCCCCCTCTTTAGGCCCCCATCAAGCCCCCTTACAGCACACCCACCCTTCCAGGGGCCCCTACTTACCTGCCATGCACACCCCCACCCTTCAAACCCACCCTCCACCCTCCTTTCATGGGCATGGCCCCCCTCACCCTCATGACCCTTGGCAGTGCCACCTTGGCACCTGGGCACTCTTGCACTGCCATCCTGGCACCTGGTCAGTGCTCCTGCCAGCTTGGTAGTGCCATCCTTGCACCTTGGTAGTGCCAGGGTGGCAGTGCCAAGGTGACTGTTGGGCAGTGCCAAGGTGCCCACATTCCAGGGGAGGACCAGGATGCCACCCTGCACTTACTCTGCCCACTCAGTGGTCTCCAATGGCCCGGGAGACCCCCCAGGTGCCGTTCCACCTGGCTCACTGGGGAGGCCGGTAGATCCCGCGATGTCGGTGGATGCTGAGTAAGTTCACCAAAGCCGTTTGTAAACTGGCTGCGGTGCGCACTATTTGGTCCCACCTCTTTGGGCAGGATTCTGACTCCAACACCGGTATATCGCGCCCTCTGTTTCAGACGGACATCATCCAATATATCTTTTAGTCTAGACCTTCAGTTGGAGGTTCTTGCTTTTAGTCTGTAATGGTTTTCACTGGGGATTCATCAAAATGGTGAAAATTGGCATCCAGAAAATTTCTGTTTTTTGGGTCCACCTGACTGAAGCCAATCATTGTCCATTACCAGGCAGACTATGGTTTTTGGCCAATCCATTGACCGCCAGCCAACTAATTGAACCGAATTGCTTCAATCTCTCAGGTGCCAGAGAGTCTGAGTTCTTCAACTTCATAGCACAGTGTGCTACTTTGCAACTTTTGAGTTCCTCACCTCCTCTGTTCGACTTAAAGGTATATGTCCATTAAATATCCATGGATCAAAATGATAACGACAAAGTAAAACAAATGGGAAATAAGGCAATCAACAGGGAGGTCTTGCATTACGCAGATAATCTTAAAATGATGCGATGGCAGAGAGTTGCCATGGTAACCAGGTCAACTTTCATCCATCTACCAAACATCAACAAAAACATTATTTGCTCATTTATTAATTTGCTGTTGTGTGATCTTGCCGTGTAAAGTCTGCCATATTTTCCCTACATAACTATAGCAATTGCCCATAAAAGTGACTCATTTGTTGTAAAGATGTCCTGAGGACATGATAAGAAGTTATGTCTAAAGCTTTCTTTCTGTTCTTATTAAAGGCTGTACATTGGAAAAAGCCATTTACAGAAAGATTAATGGTGACTTTAAAGAGCTATGGAGCAGTTTTCCCATTCCTAGGCTAATGTGTCTAGAATTCCCTAACTCATGTCTCATTGCACTTTAAAAAAAAACTATTTGTTGAAAATACTCAATTCCCATCCTTATGTACAAAGTGCATTATTATATTTACTTTCTTTCATTTCTTTCAGTATTCAGGGCATTTCCTTTTGATTTTCAGCCCAATGCAAGCATTACAAGCTTCTCCACCAGACTTCAGAGCCAGCCTGATGCCATCTGGAATTTGCTCATGTTCTTCACTCAGGAAGACTGATGTGAAGAGCTCCTTTGGCACGTCAGACATTTCCTGACAATCGCTATTTCTGTTCAGTGATCCTTTAAGGAGCTGTCTGACTCTTAACTTTGCCCACGTTATAAATAATGAAACAATTATTCCCACAGTTCAAACCACCTTTCTGTTTCCCCTCTTATCCCCACTTAACACTCATTTTAGTAATCACAACCGACTGCATCTGCCGTCTCCAGTTGCGGTCTGCTCCTGTTCCTTCTGTTGTTTTTAAAGGCTGCTCTCTCACTGTGAACACGGTTCCCGCAAAGGCTTATTTTCTTCATCATTCCTTCAATTGCTCTTCATTAAGCCATGTCTGTTTTTTCCCTTCTCGTTATTTTCTACAGGCCGAATAAGAAAGTGGAAGAACCCCGACAGTGTAAATGGGCTGGTGCGGAAAGGGAGGTGAGGCTCTTCACCTTGTTTTCCAGCTCACTGCCTACTCCAAGTGTTAAAACTTGGAGTTTTTACCTGGGAGATGGTGATGGGGACAGGGTCGGGGATGCTACTGGCAGTCTTCAGTCATGACCCTGCGCACAAGTGGGCTCAGTGTAATGATCGCTCTCCACAGGTCAGGGCAGATGTGGAGCTCCTGCCCTCCCAGACTTGGCCGAACTTTCCGGCTGCTTTTTAGCTGCACACCGCTACTTTCCACAATCTGGGGAAGAGGGTGAGGAGCGACCTGAACCATCCGTCCTCCATGCACCTGCCAGGTCACCCCTTCTGGTTGCTCACCAATTACTGCGATCGAAATATAAAGAAACTCACACTCAAAGGACAACTGCCAGATGGTCATAATCTTAGAATAAGAGGTGGCAAATTTAAAACAGATTTGAGGAAAAAAACTACTTCTCCCAAAGGGTTGTGAATCTGTGGAATTCACTCCTCCAGACTGCGGTGGATGCTGGGACAGTGAGTAAATTTAAGAAGGAGTTAGACAGATTTTTAATTGGAAGTGGGTTGAAGGATTATGGAGAATGGGCAGGGCGGTGGAGTTGAGGCCAGGATGGGAACAGCAATGATCACATTGAGGGTGTTCGGCTCGGGATGCTAAATTGCCGACTCCCGCTCCTAGGTCATGTGTTCTAGGGAGGAGATGCTCTGGCTGATTTCACAATCCAGCTCTTGGCCTGTAACATTGTAGGTAGCAGATGAGGAACATATCAGCCATGATAGAATGGTGGAGCAGACCTGATGGGGCGAATGGCCTAATTCCGCTCCTATATCTTATGAATTTATGAACTTATGACACTTGGCTCCTGGAATGTAATGCGAGGCCAGAGTGTTGAACAGCCCCTGTAGCCAGGACGTTGGCAGGGACAATACTGATGGAGCCATTCTGAGTGAAACAAGGTTTGCAAGAGGAGTCTCATCGTGAGGATGTATGGGCAGACTACATATTCTACTGGATTGGCACGTGCAATGACCAACCTCACCAACAGCGATGCCATTCAAGCTCCATTGGTCAATCTACGAGAGATGAAGAATGGATGCAGGGACATCACATCTGCTGAGCTTCTGGAAGCTGCCGGAAAGCTTGACCTGAAGGTTCTCCATGCCGATACCGATATGTCTGTGGCCCCAAAACCAACCTCTCAGCAGCTGGCAACCTGCTCCTAACCAACAGGCATGAGGTTCCTTCTTTTTTTTTTTCAATTAAGTTTAGAGTACCCAATTCATTTCTTCCAATTAAGGGTCCAATCCACCTACCCTGCACATCTTTGTGGGGGCGAAACTCGGGGAGAATGTGCAAAATCCACACACACACACACACAGTGACTCAGAATCAAACCTGGGACCCCGGCGCTGTGAGGCAGCAATGCCAACCAATGCGCCACCGTGCTGCCAGGCATGAGGCTCTCTCTCATTGGGCAGAACCCTTTCAAAATCTCCTGAGACGAGAATCCACAGAGTGCGACGCCACCTTTGAATCAACTCCTCAGCATTGGGTCCCGGTCCAGCTTATCCTTCATCCATCTCAAAGTGAAGTCACACCAAGATCATATAGGAACTGTCTGTTTAAGCCTCCAATTGCATTCCATTTGAAGTATACGGAGGAGTGGGTATGGATAGCAAACACACTGGTCTCTTCTGCTTAATCTGGAACCAGGATATGGTGCCCCAAGATATCAAACACTCAAAATGGAGGGAAATAAGTCCATCTGTGACAATCATTGTGATGGTTCACTTCACTCCACAGCAGGAAAGATTCTTGTTGGGATTATTCTCAAGACGAATGTCACTCATCTTACAGACCTGGTATACTCTGAATCACAGTGTGCTGGATGAGGAATGGCCGATATGATCTCTGTTGGGACGCAAATTAAAGAGAGGTTCTGTGGACAGAATAAGGACCTCTACATGCTCTTTGTTGCCCTGACCAAGGCCTTCACCACAGTAAACTGTGAAGGCCTGAAGGTCTGTGGAAGATGTGCAAGCATGCCAAGAAAAGATGATTGGGATCATCCACGTATTTCCTGATGGAGTGACATGCAGTACAATGCAGATTGGTGCCTTAACAGATATCTTTCCTGTCACCAATAGCATTAAGCAAGGCTGCATCATGACTCCAGTCTTGTATGACATTTACCTTTTGGCCATGCTCTTTTATGCAATCAAAAATCTCAACAGAACAGTTACTGAATTAACTTTTGTTTTCTCTCATAACACACAGTCCAGAGGACATCCAGATGCTTTTAGACACTATTGCGCAAGCCTCGGAACACTTTGGCCTGACACTAAGTAAGGAGCGGCACGGTGGCACAGTGGTTAGCACTGATGCCTCACAGCACCAGGGACCGAGGTTCAATTCTGGCCTTGAGTGACTGTGTGGAGTTTGTACGTTCTCCCCACGTCTGCGTGGGTTTCCTCTGGGTGCTCTGGTTTCCTCCCACAGTCCAAAGATGTGCAGGTTACGTGAATTGCCCATGCGAAATTGCCCCTGAGTGTCCAATGGTTAGGTAGGGTTACAGGGATAGGGTGGGGGAGTGGGTCTATGTAGGGTGCTCTTTCAGGGGGTCAGTGCAGGCTCAATGGGTCAAATGGCCTTCTTCTGCACTATAGGGATTCTAAGTCTGAAAATGACAGAGATCCTGTACCAACCTGGCCTTGGCCACTAAGCCACAAACAACAGTACACCCATCAACTCAATTCAGAGGTTCTGCTACCTTGGGAGTATCCTCTCCAACAACGTCATATTCAATGACGGACTCACCCATCGTCTGACATAAACACACGCAGCCTTCGGCAACCTCACGCACAGACTTTGGAGAGAGCATGCAGTTAGTCTCAAAAGCCAGGATTCGGGTCTACCAGATAGTGGTTCTCACCTCAAGGGCTGGATTTACGCGCCCCTACCAGGTGTGTTTTTGGTGGGGGAGGGTATGTAAGATAGAGTGGACACCCAGCCCACAACCTTTCCCGCACCCCACCCCCAAGCTCAACCCCATAACAGGGTGGAAGGGCCCTGGAATCGACAACCCACCCACCATATTTAAATAAATAATTGAGTTCAATTCAGCTTGTTAACAGGCCAATTGACCCTGATAATACACAGCTCAGGCCACAAAACTCCTGGGCAGGAGTGGGCAGGTCATTGTTAATGAAATATTTTTAAAAGGGCAGGAAGGAAGGGGAGGTACTATCATCGTGGAGGTTTCCTTTGTACATCCCATCACCTCTCCCTCAGCTTGCCAAACCCACTCCACCCACTACCCTGGACTTACCTCATTCTGGGAACCATTGGGCCTTCCACCTGGCCTTGCTTACAGTCCCAGCAGCACTCACGAATAAGCTCTTGGTGCTGTTGGGACTGCTGGAGTTGCTGGTCAATCCACCCGGCCAGCATCTCCTGAAGGCGGGACCTCCTCCCACCCTCCACCAAGTTATCCTGCCCGCGGTGTATTATGGTCATGGGGCTGGCTGGCATGGAGCACGTTCCCTTCCGGCCAACATTCCTTCCAGGGGAGGTTTGAGCCATTCACCATCGTCCCCACCCCCGCACTCAGCCCCCACTGTAAAATACAACCCCACCTCTATGGGCCAAAAGTCCCAAAGTTCATGCAAGGTTCTGCATACCTGGTATTGACAGCATGGCCCATCAGAGCTCAGCTTTGAAGATTTGGGGCATCTGATCGACATGAAGGGTTCCCGCATGTAAAAGGCATTATTCTACAGCCAGCTGAGCAGGGGAACCTGAACGATAGCACATCCCGAACTTAGGTGTAAAGACTGCGGTATTATCAGGTATTGCTGTACCTAAGAGGCTGATGACCATTGGTTAAACCTAGGAGTTTACCATTGGCTGTTGATACGTAGCTCCGCCCTGACAGGCGGAGTATAAGAACCGGTGCTGTCCCAGCAGCCTTCACTTTCTGTACCGAAGCTGCTGGGGAACAAGTTCTAGTCGATTAAAGCCTTCAATTATGAAGTCACTTAGTCTTGAGTGTAAATGATCGCGCATCAAAGACATTCTGAAGGCCAACCATAGAACCTGTAGGTTGCAGCCCACTCCATGAGAAAACCCCCCCAGACATGTCCGATTGGAAAAGTCTCTATCCTCAAGGGATCTTAGCATTTTAAGTAAATGGGACTGCCAAGCACATCGCAAAGCCATTCCCTTTCTATGTAATGTTGTACAACTGGATCCACAAACCAAGATTTAGGCTGGGACTTTTCTCTGCTGCTCCCCCAGGGTGTGTTTTCCAGGGGCGAAGCTGGTTTGCCATTGGGAGCCAGTGCGATCTTCCAGTCCCTCTGAAGTCAGCGGAGTTTTGTGGGGCTCTCCTGCCCCGCTGGCAGGTTAACCGCAGCTGGGGGTCACCTTCGGCAGGACCGGAAGATCCCTCCGACGGGAAAATCCCGCCCGTAATTTGATATCACATGTGAGGTGACACCAAGCTGGACGGTGAACAGCTGGTCTCTTTGCTGAACAATAATCTGTCAAAGCGAGAAGGGAATCCTTCGATTTCCATTTCTGGAACCCCAAATCAGCTCTTCCCGAGAGGGGAAAAATGGGGTGCAGGAGTGGACTGCAACTCCCCCTCCACAGAAACCACGTCGACATCGAGCCAACACACTCCACAGCGACCCATCCCCCAGCCCTTTGGGATTTACGCCGCTCGTTTGGATGGAGTCCCGCCTTCTGCAGCTGCCAGCCAATCTGATTGGCCGGTAACTCCATCAGTTCAGGCAGCACCAGGAAGGTGTCAATGGCAGCTGCCAGGACTGCAACTGAAGAGAGGGGCCCGGGGCCCAGGTAAATCCAGAATCCAGACTGGGTCTTGGGCTGGTGGGGTCTGGGAGTGTTAGCGAGTGTCCAGGCAGAACGGCAGCACAGTGGTTAGCACAGTTGCTCCGCAGCGCCAGGGAACCAGGTTCGATTCCCGCTTGGGTCACTGTCTGTGCGGCGTCTGCACGTTCTCCCCGTGTGTGCGTGGGTTTCCTCTGGGTGCTCCGGTTTCCTCCCACAGTCCAAAGATGTTCAGGTTAGGTGGATTGGCCATGCTAAATTGCCCTTAGGTTAGATGGGGTTGCTGGGTTACGGGGATAAGGTAGAGGTGTGGGCTTGAGTAGGGTGCTCTTTCCAAGAGTCGGTGCAGACTCGATGGGCCGAATGGCCTCCTTCTGCACTGTAAATTGTATGATTCTATGAGAGAGAGCAGTGGGATGGATTTGGTAATGGATGGATTTGAGGCAGGGAACGAGTAGGAAGTGGGGGGTGGGGGTGGAGGTTGGGTCTAACGAGGGGAGCCCCACATTCGGCAAAAGGGAAGCCCCCAAAGAGTGAACCCCTTTTCTACCTGCCCTTCCATGTAAAATACTGAATTCCTGCTCCCACCGGAATAATCACCAGAACACCTTCACCCTGTTTACTCTGCCAGCAAAACAACTTATCAGATAGCAAAGCCTCTTCAAAGAGTGTATTTTCCTCTATGTGCTAAGGTATAGTTATATACTCTACTGGTTTATAATAGCAGTTGCATAAAAGAGATTTTATTTAACTTTGCACTGAGGAGAATGCACCCCAGGTTTAATCTGGTGCGACTGTCCATCATTACATTTTCTAAACGTTTAACTAATAATATTTTTTTTAAATCTCAGGTGACAAAATACCAAGAGCGACTGTTAATCAGAATAGCTCACAGACCCTGAGCATAGAAGAAAACTGACAGAGTGCATCAACGTTTCTGCTTACTTGCAAGGCAATTTACCAAAAGATGTCCCTTTGATTCACCTACAATTATACATCACATTTGACTCAAATGATTAAGCTGGAGCCTCCATTGCATTACCGTGCGCAATGGACGATTTCTAACTCCTGCCCGTGTATTTCAACGTTTCCTTTCAATCAATACTTGGCACCATGCCTGCTAGCTTGGTTTAATCAGACTTGCATTCGTCACCTACCCCAAAACCCAAAAAGTAGGGAACGCTAATTATTCTTGCTGCCAATCACGCAAATCCTAATTTTGAGACCGTTTCTGAGAGATTCAACAGTACGGTTTCTGTTCGACCTGTACAGCAGGTTAGATCATAAAGCAGCACACTGCTATAAAATTCGCACCTTACCGCGGACAGAACTACAGCTAGAAACAAAGCCAATTCTTCAAACATGCAGTAAAAAGATCAAGCACTACCTGTGGCTCTTGGCATGAATGTTTCTGTCTGTGTTGTTTGTAGCTAATCAATGTCCGGAACTTGTGCCAAAGGTAACCTAAAAGGGAAAGGCTGACTCCCAGCCAGAATGATTTCACTTTGCAAAATACATCCATCGCTCAAATCAGGCTGCTTCTCGCCTCGTGCATTTGAGTAAGGAGTGCACTGTTAAGTATTCATTTTTGTTCCTAACAGATAAAGAACCATGTAGCTTTAATGAAGCACATGTATAAGGCACAGTCTCTGTGACAAGTCACACGACTCTATGCAAGCCGACATTGCCAAGAGCTGTACCTAAAAGGAATAAAAATGCATTGGGCCTGTGACAAGTCTAAAACAGGTGCTGAGCAAGATGTCTGTGGTAATCCTTGATGTGTCGTGTTGACATGTTAGCATATGGGTATACTGTATCATCGTGCACAAGGAACATTGAGGGCTGGAGTTTACCAGCTCTCTGCAGATGGGCCGGGGTGGCAGCTAGGCTCATGAAATGGCAGCGGAAGGCTTCGGGAGGGAAGCCAGACCTCTCCTCGCTGCCAAGAGATATTTCTAGATGCAGGAGCCGGAGGCAGGTGGCCAATTAATTCAATTAAGTGGCCAATTAATGGACACTTTCCGCTCCTGTCATTTTCTGCTATTTGGCTGGGTCCCCCTTGTGTTGGGGAGGCCACCAGGTGAGGGGTCCTTCATTTTTAGCTGCTCCACGGGCAACGGAAGGGAGCCCACCCTGGCAACAATGCCCCCTTCCCCCGCAGATCCGCTGCTGCCGCTGAAGTGTTCAACGCCCCCCATCACCCAGAGCCTACCTGGTCATAGTGTGTAGCACCCTCAATAATGACACGAGAGTGTGGAATGGTAAATGAACACTTCAAGAAGCAGAGAACTAGCCAGCTACAGAGACATGTGCTTACTGTGTGCCGCCTACAGGGCGCCACCTTATATACTGCTCCCTGGTGGGCGGAGCCGGAGGCGGAGTCCCCCAGGGTTCCAAACCCGGTCTTAAAGGGGCATCACCTACATGGTGTTAAGGGTACAGTAACCATTCATCACATAGTGTTTTTAAAATATTTCTCCCAGCACCGTGCAGAGCTCCTCAACATGGAAGCACTCTCTCCATCTCCTTGCAGCCTCAGCAGTGGCCAGCTCTATCAGCAGCTACAGAGGTCTTGGCTCTCTGAATGGGCAACAGGTCTGAGAGGCAGGAGCCATCCTTCATTGGTATGGCTGCCGTTGGTAACATTGCCCCACAGTCCTGCCATCTATCCACTTGAGGGAGATGGGGTTCGGCAGGAACTACTTTTGGTTCAAGCAACGGGACCTCCTGACTCATTAAGTGAGCCGTTTAGAGTCCGGAACAGGATCCAGAAAAAGGGCGAAGAGTAGCTCAGAGTGTAAACCAGTCTCTTTCTTTCCCAGCAAACAACAAGAAATTATGTTATTTTGGGACAAAGAAAGGTGTCACTTATTGGCTGAATTTCCTCAAACATTGCACTTATATTCAATATACCTAATCCACTCCCCTCCTTCCTACTTTCCATCCATCTAAAATTGGATCACAGTTGAGCGGGGACATGATCTGACCCCCATATATGGCTGTATGCATTGTGGCAATGGTAGAGGAGGGCTTTGTAGACCCCAAATGAGTAGATTTAGGAAAATTTGGTTTATTAACACATACTAGTGTTTACAATATTGTCATGTGAGAGTACCTTTAAGAAATGGGTGTTTATAAATGGGTGTGTATATAAATATCTGTAGTGAAAGTACCTTTAAGAAATGGATGTTTATTACTGCAGTGATGTCAGACAGTGGGTGGAGCTGGGCTTTCTGTCAGCTTTTTACTTTCGTTTTAGGCTGTTTGCTGCAGGGTGTGTTTTAGTTTCGTTTTGAGAGCTAGATAGCTGCAGTCACAGCCAGAAGGTGTATTAGAGTTTCTCTCTCTAATCTAAAGACTGTAAATCGATCCTGGGGTGATTTAAAACTAATAACAGTAGTGACTTTAACCTGATGTGCTTCTGGTAAAAGGTATTTTAAATCTTATGGATGTTAAAAGGAAAGCTTAAAGGATTACTTAGTGTTATATTCTTTGGGGGTTGTATTTGAATTAATGGTTGCTATGATATTCACTGTATGTTTTTAAAAGGTTAACTTGAGTTCATAGAATAAACATTGTTTTGCTTTCCCATTTCTGCTGTACCTGAAGAGTGGGCCGTGTGCTCCCCATACCACAATCTATTAAAGGTTGTGGGTTAGGTGAACCTCATGATACACTTTGGGGTTCTCTAAACCCTGGTCCATAACAATATAGACCAGATCCCAACCGAGTCTGAACCATCGGGACCATATCTGGCCAATTTTATACAGACTTTAACTATGGGTGATTTAGGGTTCCCTGCCCCTATAGTGGGGGAGTTTGTATGCAACGTGAATGACTGCTCCAACCCTGTAGGTCTCGTGCGGGTGATAACAGAGGGAAATATGTTACACAGTGTATTTCCTATCACTTATTCTTGAGCAATGCTGACACCTATCTATCTATCAACATAATGTAGTCAGCAAAATAACAACCAGACAATTCAGCAGAAACTTCTTTACCCAGAGAATGTTGAGAATGTAAAATTCACAACCACATTGGGTGGTTGAAGTGAATAGGATAGATGCAGTTAGGGGGAGGCTGGATGGACATGTGAGGGAGAAGGAGATAGAGGATTATACTAATGGTGTTAGCTGAGGAAGAATGGGAGGAGGCTCAAGTTGAAGCATAAACGCCAGCACGGACTGGTTCGACTAAATGGTGCTGCATGATCTTCGTAAACTATGTCACACTATGCAACTCTACGTAATCACTAACAACCTGCTGGATCCCTCAGTGGCCATAAGACCATAAGAAACGGGAACCAAAGTAGGCCATTCAACCCTGTCCCGCCATTTAATAAGATCACGCTGATCTAATGCTCACCAAGTCCACCTTCCTGCCTTCTCTCCGTATCCCTTAATTCCCCAGGCGGGACAGTGGGAAGGCATATCAATTTTAAATGGAAATTGGTCATTTTCAACGGGGGAAAGGAGGGGAGTTTTAAAATATACAGGACACAATAAATTGACTCAGGACTATGGCTTCAAATTGTAACATGCTGCTGACAGCTATTTACCCTCTCCTTCACCTGGGGGTGAATATCCCCGAGCACCCACCAAAAATGCTTAAGTGGCCCCCAATCCCGGGAAACGGGAAGAGATCCGGGGTGCAAGTTGTGAGCAGGCAACATACCTGTCGCAGCATACTTTCAAGGGGCATGGTGGGTCAGAGGACATTTAGGGTCACCATGCTTAGGTTACACAGGGTAACAGATTTGAGCTAGCAACACTAACTGTTGATGTCAATCTGATGAGGGGTTGAATTGCCATTCTTGGTCAATTTATCTACCGACAGTGGATAAATCGATCAGGCGAATGAAAGGACCTCAAGGGGGCATTCTCACCTCTATTCAGGTTCACGCTGATCATGATACAGCGGGAAACATTATGAAAAATAATTTAAATTCAAACACGAAGCTTTGGGGGAATTGCTTTTATGATTTTAATATTATGGCCCTCCTAAAGGACATTTGGTTCAATATAGACAGTTTGGAATCGTGACAGTATCAACAAAAGGAACAAAGATAAAGTGGCAATATTACTACCCAAATCCAAGAATGTATTGAAAATACCCTGAACTATTGTATTATTCATCATCAGTCTCCTTTACCTTGTTGACCAGTTTTTAGAGTTTCCTCAATATCAGAGCAGTGAAGCTTGCAGCATAAGTTCAGTTCATGGCCCTTGCATGTTAATAGACAATGATGCCAATCTGGTGTCAAATCCACAACATATTTTTACAATAAGTAATATTTTTTTTAAAGCATGCTGACAAAGTTATCAAGGATAAGGTGGTAGCGTTAAGCGGGTCTCCCCAGAGCGGCTGACTGGATCGGAGCAATATTGCAGGGTTTGAACAGTCCAAACGCCATCCCTGCTCATTACCCTCACCAATGGTGAAATGATTGCATGAGGGCAGCAC
Organism: Scyliorhinus torazame; assembly: GCF_047496885.1. Classification (NCBI taxonomy): domain Eukaryota; kingdom Metazoa; phylum Chordata; class Chondrichthyes; order Carcharhiniformes; family Scyliorhinidae; genus Scyliorhinus; species Scyliorhinus torazame. Next base: position 302,274,884 of record NC_092712.1, read on the forward strand.
GGTAGCATTGTGGATAGCACAAATGCTTCACAGCTCCTGGGTCCCAGGTTCGATTCCGGCTTGGGTCACTGTCTGTGCGGAGTCTGCACATCCTCCCCGTGTGTGCGTGGGTTTCCTCCGGGTGCTCCGGTTTCCTCCCACAGTCCAAAGATGTGCTGGTTAGGTGGATTGGCCATGCTAAATTGCCCATAGTGTCCAAAATTGCCCTTAGTGTTGGGCGGGGTTACTGGGTTATGGGGATAGGGTGGAGGTGTGGACCTTGGCTGGGGTGCTCTTTCCAAGAGCCGGTGCAGACTCAATGGGCCGAATGGCCTCCTTCTGCACTGTAAATTCTATGATTCTATGATATGATTGCTGCCACCAATCAGCACCATAATGGCCAAGAGGCATTGCCTGCAGTTTCTGGCTAATCCGGTCACAGCCCATTTCTCAATGGCTGTTAGCCGTTTCTTTTGGCCTCGGCAAGGAACGACCCGCCAAGGCCAAACTTTACATAATTTCCTGCACTGACGAGTTCAGCTTTAAAACCCATCTTTACAACCAGTTACAATGGAGGCGATGGAGTTTCTATGCATCTGCTGCCACTATCCTTCTAGGTGGCGGAGATCACGGGTTTGGAACGTGTTGAAGAAGACGGTGAGCTTCTGCCACATCTTGAAGGTAGCACACACTGTAGCCACGGTGTCCTGGTGGTCGGCGGGGTGAATGTTTATGGCGGTGGGTGGGGTGCACTGCAGATCAATTGGACTGCCTTGTCCTCTGTGGTGGTCGACTTACTCTTGAGTGTTGCTGCAGCTGCACCCATTGAGGCAAAGAGTATTCCCTCCCATCTCTGACTTGTGGATGCTGGAGAGATTTTGAGGAGTCCGAAATTGAGCCACTTCCTGCAGAATAATCAACATCTGACCTGTTCTCATAGTCACAGCTGTGTGTCCTATTATTAACCTCCTCATCTGTAAGCCTGGTTTCAGTTAAACTAACTCCTTTTGAATTGAAAAAACAATTGTTTGGATCAGGTTCATCCATCCCACCCAGCTACCGCGACTGTAAAGTATTCAAATCAATAAATGTGTACAAAACAGTTAGTTTCCCCTTTTTTCAGAGCTTGGTAGACATACCGAAGCGATATTCTGCGAATATTTTGTTACATATTTTGGCGTTCTTGTATCTATGGACTGTAAAATAAAGAAGGAGTGACAGTAAATGGGGTTAGCCTTGCTCTTGGTTCTGAATCTCCAGCAGAGATTGAACCATGCTGGAGTACCCTAAACCACACTATTGCAATAGCATCTCATCAACACACCATTCCCACTGCTGGGTCAAAAACAATCTACCTGTAACTGGAATCATCAAGTTAAATGACACCTTGGATATAGATTCCTGACTCATTAGGCAGGGTCCCAGGTTCGATTCCTGTTGGGTCACTGTCATTGCGGAGCCGGCACGTTCTCCCCGTGTCTGCGTGGGTTTCCTCCGGATTCCTCCCACAAGTCCCAAAAGACGTGCTCCTTTTTATTTTTTTAAATTTAGAGTACCAAATTCCAATTAAGGTCCAATTTCGTATGGCCAATCCACCGACCCTCCACATCTTTGGGTTGTGGGGACGAAACCCCACGCAAACACGGGGAGAATGTGCAAACTCCACACGGACAGTGACCCAGAGCTGGGATCAAACCTGGGACCTCGGCGCCGTGATGCAGCAGTGCTGATCTCTGCGCCACCGTGCTGCCCTAAGACGTGCCTGTTAGGTGAATTGGACATTGTGAATTCACCCTCGGTGTGCCCGAAGTGGTGCCGGAGGGTGGCGACTAGGGGGTTTTCACAGTAATTTCATTGAGTGTTAATCTAAGCCTACTTGTGACAATAATAAAAGATTGTTAATATTATTAAAACTGCCAGCTCTAGTTACTGCACATGCCTTTACCAACATTAAAAATCTGCCTCTTTAAATCACATCAGTGACAGTGACCACTATATAAACCTGAAATACCCAGTTGCAATTCCTCCAGAACTCAGTAACAATTTGATGGGTAAGATAGTACAGTTTTTGCAGTCCAAATTTGGACAACATTTACATATAACTCCTGTACCTCACCAAGTGACTTTGATATGCTATGCCTTGTAACAGTTTTGTTGCACTGCATTTCAGCAGAATAAATCAGCCCATTTGAGTCACTGAACTCAGCGAGGAATATTTGGGAAACAACACATTTTTTTTAAGGTTAGGACAACTTGCCAACATCCACTGGATTTGGTTGGAGCAGGAAGCATTGAGAGAGCCAGCTGCACAAAGAGGGTTCTCACAGTGTTGGACTGCGGCCCTAAATGGAACCTCAGGAGTCCAGTTGAACTTCTGAAACTCAGCTACGTGTTGAAGAAACAAGCACACGCCCAGGCACACTTAGGATGGTTATAATCACATATGACACAATAGAGGCAAGAATCCCACTCTCCATCAAGTTCATTAATACTTCACAGAATCACTCTTGTCTCAAAATGTTACGGTCAGAGGTTCAAGTACCATTTCAGTACATAAGCATAACCATCTAGGCTGATGCTTCAGTCTGATACCGAGGGACTGGTATACTAAGGAGATAACTTAAGGTGAGGCCCCATCTGTTCTCTTAGATGGATGTATAAGATAGTATCATCATAGTATCATAGAAAATACAGCACAGGATGACACAAATTAAAGAAGGTCAGATGAATTCTCCCAATGCCCTTACCAATATTTATCCATCAAACAATAGTATCAACGCAGATTCCCTGGTCATTTATTTCGCTGCTGCTTTTGGGGGTTTGCTGTGTACAGATTGTGACATTATGGGAAATGTTCAGAATACAAAGAGTTAATGTCATATCATAAGTAACCACTAGATGGAGCTTGATGCAGAACTATATAAAGCACTGACTCACAGGCTTCTGGGAGAGAGCTGGAGAAGAGCTAGAGAGAGCAGCGATAGAGAAGAAAGTGCAGTTATAGAGTGTAGAAAATAGTGTTAGTTGAGTGTAGATTGTAGATTACTAGACTACTGTTTACATTAGAAGGAAGTGGTCGAGCTTAATTAAGTAGTGTAAGTAAATGTTAGCTTTGTTAATGAACTTAGCTTCTGTGGTCTTTGTGAACACTACAACATCCATTCTGAGAACAAGAATCACAAAGAACGCCACACAGATTGACTGCATTACAACAACGATTATCCTTCATGAAATATTTCATTCACTTTGGGATGTCTGAGGTTATGAATGTGGATTCATAACAAGCAACTTATTTCATTTATGATACGAAAGATTTTTTTGTGAAGCCCTGTTGGATTTAGTCTGCTGTGGCTGGTCCTGACCACAGCTCTAAACAGGATTTGAACATTCTGCTATCTGGTTAATTTTCGACGGCATTTCATTTGTGTCAATTAATCCATACGTATAACAGAGTATAAAATAATTGCAAACCATGCATACAAGATGAGCATTTTTTAAAAATTGCCCGCTAGCAAAGTGCGTCACAGGTGTCTCACATTGTGTTTGGTACAGTTGAATCTGAGAGGCAGCGTACAAAGGTCTTTAATTAAGCTTGCAATGCCCCGGACTCTCGTTGCAAATGGAAGCTGAGGTTTATATTCAGGAATAAAGCTTACCTCATCGTCTTCAGTGTTACCATCTGGCTCGCTGGTTTTTTGTTCCCAGAAATTCCTCATAGTTTCCACTCTTTCCAAGTAATGAAAAAAAGCCATTTTCCCGAACCTTCCACTGCTGGACCTCTTGTTGATTTCCTTCAGCCTAGCCATCTTCCATGATTTATTAGACTCCATCAATTTTATATCTTCGTATCTCGCCTGTTCGTGACCACCTTTCATGTTTTTCCATAATTATCTCACTTTACTGACTTGCAGATGTTTCCTCTTGCGCTCTGCGAACGAACAAAAGAACATTTTTCTCTTGTTTCTGGCTGAAGTTATCCAACACATTTTGAGGCAAGTAAAGGATTGGTCTCAGAAGTGAAAACTGAAGAAAAAAAAATCAAGTTTCGCCACTTCTATTGAAGTCATTTTTATTTTATTATGTTATCTTTATTTTATTTTATGGCAGCCACACCTTGGTACAAATCCAACTTGCGTTTGTGAAATATATTTTTGAAAACATGCTGTGAGGAGTTATATTGAATACCAGTAATTTTACTGGCCAAGTCCTGCTCGTTTGGATGCAGGTGGTTATAAAGTAAGTTAGCATTACGCTATATTTCAGCAAGGTTAGAAACACTGGTCATTAAAAATACCGGTGAACTTTGGCAATTTTCCTCAAGAAGGTGTACAGTAGACAAACACAATTACAAATCACCGCACACTAACTTTTCCAAGCACCAATTGACCAAGCTCAAGTTGCACACTTCACTATCATTAGCTGTCGTCAGCATTGATGGAGCAACCATTGACCGGAATTTTATGCTATGTCTAGAATGAGCTGGCAGGCAATGGGTGTAAAATTGGGTGGGATAGCAAGGGCTGTTCTGGCACAGACAGCCTCCTCAACAGGCGGAGCCACTTCCTCTGGGAATCCCCTGCTCTGACTCCCGACCAATGACTGTCATTTTGCCAGCACCTACTTGACAGGCCCAGGCGAAGCCACTCCACCTGATTTGAACTTCAGCCTGCAGACACACTCCTGCTCGGGGAGTGACTGCAGTCCCAGCAGTGGCCACCGCTCCCAATGGCGCTGCTGGGACTGGAGAGCTGTCAGCAACCTGAGAGGCTGGGAACTCTTGGAGGTGGGACATCTTTTCACAAAAGGGTGAAAACCATCACCCCAGGCAATTAACAGCCTGAATCACGCGAAACACGTGGCTTCCTGGGTCAGTGGAGGAAGCCTCAGCCTTGGCTATCCTGCTGGCGGGGCGGGGGGGGGGGGGGGTGTTACACAGCTTCCACTTAAAATTAAGCCTATTATTCATGCTCTCTTTGCAGATAATAGGCAAAGTGCAAACACAGAAGGCAGGATGGAGAAGAATTGTAAAACGCCGAAACTGATGGCATCGATAATTCTTCTGTGAGAAGCAAAGTGGACGTGAGAGTACCTTTCAGAAATGGGTGTTTTTTTATCGAATAACTGTAGTAGGTGTATCTTTAAGAAATGGGTGTTTATAACTGCAGTGATGTCAGAGAGTGGGTGGAGCTGGGCTGTCTGTCTGCTTTACTTTCGTTTTTGAGCAGGCTGCTATAGAGTGAAGTTTTAGTTTCGTTTTCAGAGAGAAGAGCTGCAGTGAAAGCCAGCAGATGTGCATGGATCTCTCTACAAGCTAAAGAGTGTTCATTTGGATAATTTCAAAGGGATAACTGCTCTCATTAGAGAATTTAAACCTGATCTCTGTGTTAAAAGGGTCTTTTGTAGTCTGGATGTTGTTTGGGAATTTATTAAGGGGTACTCAGTGTTGTATTCTTTGGGGGTTGTATTTGAATGGATGGTTGCTAAGATGTTCACTGAATGTTTTAAAAAAGGTTAACTTGAGTTCATAGAATAAACACTGTTTTGCTTTAACAAATACTGTTAGATATCTGCTGCATCACACATGTAGAGTGGGCCGTGTGCTCCCCATACCACAATCTATTAAAAGTGGTGGGTTAGGTGAACTCCATGACACACTTGGGAGTTCTCTAAACCCTGGCCCATAACAAATTGGGGGCTCGAGGGGGATAAAAGTCTATCTATTGGATTGGCTTAGTGAACTTAAGGACAGTGAGGTGTGAGCATTTTGTGAATGCTTTTCAGTTGTGGTATTCCAGTTTAAGTGGGGAGTGTGTTGTGGACAATGGCTCTTTCAGAGGCTCAGAAGTTTTTGGGGGTGGAGACGGTCGCACGCAGTACCTTATGGACAGAGACTAAAAGCAGACTGTTAGATTTGGCAAAAACAGTGCCGTTAACATTACCTGACAAAATGAGAAAAGGTGAGGTAATTATGGTGGTGGCTAAGCATTTAAAGTTGCCTGAGATACAGTTTGACTCATTGGAAATGTCAAAAATTCAGTTAATAATTAAACAAATGGAACATGAGAAAGAATTAAAGCAGCTTGAATACGAAAGAGCGAGGAAGGAAAAAGAGAGAGAGAGGAAAAAGAAAGCAAGAGAGATAGAGAGGACAAAGAAAAGGAGAGAAAAGAAAGGAAAAAAGAAAGAATAGCCCTAGTAGAACAAAAAGAAAGAGAAAGGGATGTACAGATCAGGGAAAAGATAAAGAGAGAAGAGCTGCAGTGAAAGCCAGCAGATGTGCATGGATCTCTCTACAAGCAAAAGAGTGTTCATTTGGATGATTTCAAAGGGATAACTGCTCTCATTAGAGAATTTAAACATCTCTGTGTTAAAATGTTATTTTGTCTTCTGGATGTTGTTTGGGAATGCATTAAGGATTACTTAGTGTTGTATTCTTTGGAGGTTGTATTTGAATTGATGGTTGCTAAGATGTTCACTGTATGTTTTAAAAAAGGTTAACTTGAGTTCATAGAATAAACATTATTTTGCTTTAACAAATACTGTTAGATGTTTGCTGCACCACACCTGTAGAGTGGGCCGTGTGCTCCCCATTACCACAATCTATTAAAAGTGGTGGGTCAGGTGAACTCCATGATACACTTTGGAGTTCTCTAAACCCTGGCCCATAACAAAAGGCTCTTTTTTTCCTTATTGGGGAATTGATCCAGGTTTTAAACTTCTGGGCGTTGCAGATGATGTAGGTGTATAGGTAATTTGATTTAGTCTGTCACTGCAGCACTGGAAGATATGATCAGGAGTAGACTATGTGCCCCTCATTCATGTTCTATCATTATATGGGACCATGCTTGATTTTCCAGCCATCTCCAAATACCCATCTTTACCCCATAAACATTTGGGGCAAATACATTTCATTAACAAAAATCTATCCATTTTTAGATTTAAAATTAACAATTGATTGACCATCAATTACAATTTGCAAAAGAGAGTTTCGAACTTCTCCTGCCCATTTTGTGTGGGAAGCTTGAACAATTAACAAGATAATTAAGGCGAGCAGGCATGGTAGCACAGTGGTTAGCACTGTTGCTTCACAGCACCAGGCACCTGGGTTCAGTTCCGGGCTTGGGTAACTGTCTGTGTGAGTCTGCACGATCTCCCCGTGTCTGCGTGGGTTTCCTCCGGGTGCTCTGGTTTCCTCTCAAAGATGTGAGGTTAGGTGGGTTGGCCATACTAAATTGCCCTTAGTGTCCAAAAAGGTGAGCTGGGGTTACTGGGTTACGGGGATAGGGTGGAGATGTGGGCTTAAGTAGGGTGCTCTTTCCAAGGGCCAGTGCAGACTCAATGGGTCGAATGGCCTCCTTCTGTACTGTAAATTCTATGATTCTCTAAGAACTAATGTTTAATGCTAATAAGCTTCACATGTGACTGGAGACCAGAAGATTGTTCTTTTCTCCATGCAGTAGTAGATTTTTCCTGAAAATCTATAGATATTTGCAAATCTTTGCCTCAGAAAATTAAATAAATGGGTAAAATGGATGATATGTGAGATTGCACATGGACCTTGTTGGGGGAAATTTGGTTAGGCGGACTGTCCTTTTTTGCTACATTCTTGTGAATGACCTGGTTGCAGTGATCTGCATATCTGCTGGTATGTAAAGGGTTAACAATTGTATCATAGTGTTAGACAACCACTAGATGGCAGCTCTAGATCCATGTATATAAACTGAACTCAGAGGATCTTCCTGCTTCTTCGAACCAGGAGTGACTAGACAGCAGACTGGTAGAGAGATATAGCTTAATTGGCACGTGTAGTTAAACATAGTTAATACTTCTTCTGATTTACTTTATCATCAGTTATAGTTGTGGAAGAGTGAACGAACCCATTAGTATTTATATTCGTTAGTCATTAAATGTTACTTGCTTTACATTGAAGATCATTCTGGGAGTAAGCAAAGAATAACAATGTATTACAATCACGTAATACAACAAGAATTTAAATATAACATTTAAATATAACACTGGTTTCATCAAAGCATGCAGTGCATTTGGAAGTTCACATATCCCCAAGAGGCTGAACCATGGAGGATATGTAAGTGTTGCCTTAAACTTTGGAAAGATCTTCAGCGATTTGAATTGCATCAAAGCAGTCACCTTCTCTTGGGTTTCATTCACCAGAAGAAGACAGACTAAGGCAGGCCAGCAGCACGGTTCGATTCCCGTACCAGCCTCCCCGAACAGGCGCCGGAATGTGGCGACTAGGGGCTTTTCACAGTAACTTCATTTGAAGCCTACTTGTGACAATAAGCGATTTTCATTTCATTTCATTTCATTTCTGATTGTGCAGGAGGGTCATTTATGCGAAAACTCCAGAGGTCAGGCAAATTCATTAATTTCATTTCTTACACAGAGAAATAGTTGATCACCATACATATTTTACACCATTGCTGATTATCTTTTCTCATTGTGGTAAACCAAATCAATATGGTGATATGGGCATCATCATTTAATCCACTGGGGCAAAATAAACTGCATGGGCTTCAATTGTCCCCAAAATGCTGTATATTCATGATACCTAGAAGATGATCCTCCTGGTGACCAAGATAACAGAGCGAATATGTAATTGCATTTTTCCTCAACAAATTTCTATTCTTGGGTTGCCTGAACAGGACAACTGCTAAGCAGGGTTGCTTTCTCCAAAGCTATAACCTTAAACTGGGATTTATGACTCATTGCATAGTTTGAAAAAAGATATGAAGCTGGATGCTCCATTTCAGCGGCTAAGTGCCAGCTCAAATGGAGAATTCGCAGGAGGTTTACAATAACAAAATCGGCGCCAACCCTACACTGATCCCTACACGGGATCGGTGAGGGGATCGCAGCAGCGGCGGGTGAAACTCGCGGCTCCCGCGCCAAAAACGGCTGGGTCCCTCACCTGTTATGGGCCAGGGTTTAGAGAACCCCAAAGTGTATCATGGAGTTCACCTGACCCTCAACTTTTAATAGATTGTGGTATGGGGAGCACACGGTCCACTCTACTGGTGTGGTACAGCAGAAATCGAAAAGTATTTTTTTAAAAGCAAAACAATGTTTATTCTATGAACTCAAGTTAACCTTTTTAAAACGTACAGTGAACATCTTAGCAACCATCAATTCAAATACAACCCCCAAAGACTACAACACTAAGTAATCTTTTAAGCTGTCCTTTTAACATCCATACGACTTAAAACACCTTTTACCAGAAGCACATCAGGTTAAAGTCACTACTGTTACCAGGATCGATTTACAGTCTTTAGATTACAGAGAGAGATTCATACACCTTCTGGCTGTGACTACAGCTATCCAGCTCTGAAAATGAAACTAAAACACACCCTGCAGCCTGCCTTAAAATGAAAGTAAAAAGCTGACAGGCAGCCCAGCTCCACCCGCTCTCTGACATCACTGCAGTAGTAAAAACCCATTTCTTAAAGGTACTCTCACTACAGATATTTATATACACACCCATTTATAAACACCCATTTCTTAAAGGTACTCTCACATGACACCTTTCCCCAAGAAAAGAAAAACCCATCAACTTCAAGATGGTTTCATTTTTCACCTTTTCACCACCCTTTAAGAAATTCACATAGTAAATATACTTTTTTGTTTCAAAAAAACAACACACGCAAACAGATATAATAATATAGTCCATTTTTTGTTTCTTCTTCCTCCAACTGGAATCCTTCCCGATTGACAGTCTCCTTGAACAAGAAGGTCTCTGCACGATCCGTCCATTTCTCTACGCCTCAGCATTTCTCTTTAAAGTCAGATACTTTAGTTCAATCTGATCACAGAGTCTCTTGTAATTCTCCAACACAGGAGCATTGGTTATCACAGCTTTCAGGCAATCAAATGCCCGTTGAAAGTCCGCTGTCCACTGAAATTTTCGACGTTTCTTCTGCAAGTCCATCAGTGGAGCTACCACGCTACAAAATGTTTGCACAGATGTTCGATCAAATCCACTCATGCCAAGAAATTGCATTATTTCCCGTCGTGTCGAGGGTATCGGAAACTCCCCAAGGAAAGTGACTTGGGCTATTCCAAATTCACTTATGGCTAGGTTTATCACCAAACCCGCCTCCTGAAGTCGATCGAATAACTCCATCAGATGTTTTAAATGTTCTTTCCATGTCTGGCTGAAAATTACCAGATCATCGATGTATACCGCATAATTGGGAAATCCTGAAACAACTTTGTTTGTTAACCGTTGAAATGTGGCTGGGGAGTTTTTCATGCCAAATGGCATAACTTTGAATTGATATATACCATCTGGAGTCATAAAAGCTGAAATCTCCTTCGCCCTTTCAGATAAAGGTACCTGCCAGTAACCTTTAAGTAAATCTAGTTTGGAAATAAAAGCTGATTGTCCCACTTTCTCAATCCTCCAAACGTGGGATAGGATAAGAGTCCGTTCTTGTAACTGCATTCACCTTTCTATAGTCCACACACAACCTTTGGTTACCATCTGGTTTTGGTTCCATTGCTATGGGTGAGCTCCATTGGCTGCAACCCACTTCAATTATGCCATTTTTAAGCATACTCTCAATCTCTTTGTTAGCCTGTGCCAATTTTAAAGGGTTAAGTCTGTATGAATGTTGTTTGATTGGAACAGCATTTCCCACATCTACATCATGTATAGCCATTTTAGTACTTCCCAATTTATCTCCACAAACTTGCCCATGTGATATCAATAACACTTTCAGGTCAGTTTGTTTTTCCTCTGGAATGTAACTCAACAATTTATCCCAATTTTTAAGAACATCCTCATTCTCCAATTTAATTTGAGGGATGTCAAATTCACAGTCATCTGGATTTGGTTCGTCACTTTGAGTTAAAATCATTAAAACCTCCTTTTTCTCTCCTTCCTTTTCAAAGTACCTTTTAAGCATATTCACATGACACACTCGGTGAGTCTTCCTTCTATCTGGTGTATTTACCACATAACTCACCTCACTCAATTTCCTTTCAATCTGATAAGTTCCACAAAACCTTGCTTTTAAAGGTTCACCTACCACTGGTAACAATACTAAAACTTTATCTCCACTGGCAAAACTACGAACTTTGGATTTCTTGCCCGCTACCCGTTTCAGCACATTTTGTGCAACTTTTAAATGTTGTTCCGCCAATTCACCTGCTCTATTTAATCGTTCCCTAAAATTTGACACGTAATCCAATAATGTATTTTTCCGATTTCTCACTCACCAATTTTTCCTTAATCAATTTAAGTGGTCCTCTTACCTCATGACCAAAAATTAGTTCAAAAGGACTGAATTTGGTTGACTCATTAGGTGCATCCCTAATTGCAAACAGTACGAATGGAATTCCTTTATCCCAATCCTCTGGATAATCGTGACAATAAGCCCTCAACATTGTCTTTAATGTCTGATGCCACCTTTCTAATGCTCCCTGTGATTCTGGATGGTACGCAGTTGATTTAAATTGTTTTATTCCTAAGATATCCATTATTTCTTTGAATAACCTCGAGGAAAAATATGATCCTTGACCCGATTGTATTTCTGTGGGTAGTCCATATCTAGTAAAGAATTTAAGTAACTCCTCCACAATCTTTTTAGCTGTAATATTGCATACTGGCATGGCCTCTGGAAACCTAGTAGACACATCCAATAACGTTAAAAGATATTGATTCCCACTTTTTGGTTTAGGAAGCGGTCCTATGCAATCAATTAGGATCCGTGTAAAATGTTCCTCAAATGCTGGAATGGGTATTAAGGGTGCTGGTTTTACCACTGCTTGAGGTTTCCCTAACACTTATGTGTGACATGACTGACAAAATTTAACTACATCTTTATGTAGTCCAGGCCAATAAAAATGTTTTTGTATTTTAGCTTGAGTTTTCCTTAATCCCAAATGACCTCCCACTGGTACCTCATCTGCAACTCGCAACACCTCCTTTCTATATCCTACCAGCAATACTACTTGATGAACTTCTGCCCACTTTTCATCCGCTTGCATATGTAAAGGTCTCCATTTTCTCATCAAGACAATACTATTACGTAATAACACTCTGGTATACATGCAGATTCCTCTTCCGGAGATGCTTTCTGATACATCCATTTTATTTCTACAACTTTCTGTTGTAACCCCGCCAATTTTCCTGAACTAAAAATATCCGCCTCATCTTCCACCTGTTCTTTTCCAACCACCTGATCAAAAATCGTTTCTGATAATTGCACCTCAACTTCATCTTCACTCTTTGATATCTCCTCTTGTCTTAACCTGTGACTTTGCGACCTTGTTACTACACAATCCTGAAAAATCCCAGAATATTTGCCCTTCAACATTTCAGTTGTCTGATTTTCCACTGGCTTATCAACCACAGTAGGCATCACTCCCACCTGCGATCCAGCTATATATCATTACCCAAGATAAACTGTATTCCTGGACAAGATAGTTTCTCTATTACTCCTACTACCACTTCACCACTCTTCACTGGACTTTCCAACCTTACCTTATATAATGGAACGCTACTCCTCTCACCCTCAATTCCACATATTACCACCTTTTCTGGCAACATTCTTCCCAAACTACATAACTCCTCATCTCTTACCATTAAAGATTGACTAGCTCCCGTATCTCTTAAAATTGTGACTTATTTACCTGCTCCTCCTGATACACATGAGTAAACTTTACCCACACAAGTAAATTCTTTAAAGAGATCTGGCACCTTCTTATCAATCACCACTTGATCAGGCTGTACAATCTTTTGCACCTCCTTCACTTCACTTGGGCTTTCCTTTACCACTTTAACAAACCCCACTGCCTTATCCTGTTTTACCACATCAGCCTTTCCAGTGCTTTTCTTCAACCACCAACACTGTGACTTTACATGGCCTAGTTTATTACAGTGAAAACATTTGATATTTTTTATTTCTTTTCCACCGTCCTGGATTTCTTTTTTAGTCTGAGGTACACTCTCCTTATTATCTCCCATCAGATCACCTTCACCTTTACCACTTGAGTATTTTGCATGTCCCCAGTTTCTATCCCTCACAGGCTGAAATTGATGTCAGAAACCAAGCTTTGATTTATGAACTAATTCATAGTCATCTGCCATTTCTGCTGCTAATCTCGCAGTTTTAACCCTCTGCTCTTCCACATGAGTTCTCACTACATCAGGAATTGAATTTTTAAACTGATCCAAAAGTATAATTTCTCTGAGAGCTTCATACGTTTGGTCTATTTTCAGAGCCCTTATCCACCTATCAAAATTACTCTGTTTGATCTTTCAAACTCCATGTATGTTTGACCAAATTCTTTCCTTAAATTTCTAAACCTTTGTCTGTAGGCTGCAGGCATTAGTTCATATGCACCTAAGATGGATTTTTTCACCTCCTCATTCATCCCAGATACCATCTCCGGTAGTGATGCAAACACTTCACTAGCTCTACCTACCAGCTTTATTTGAATCAGTAATTACCACATGTCCTGTGGCCATTTAATTTGTTTAGCTACCTTCTCAAATGAAATGAAAAAGGCTTCTACCTCCTTCTCGTCAAACCTTGGCAATGCTTGGACATATTTAAATAGATTCCCACCAAGCCTTCGACTTTGACGCTCTTTCTCACTATCCTCATCACTATCCACCAACTGTATGTTTCCCTTTACGTCTGCCAATTTTAACTGACTGCCATGTTTCATGGCCATTTTCTGAAGTTCAAACTCTCTCTCTTTATCTTTTTCCCTGATCTGTATCTCCCTTTCTCTTGCTTTTTGTTCTGCTAGGGCTATTCTTTCTTTTCTCATTTCTTCCCTCTCCTTTTCTTTTTCCTTTCTCTCTTTCGTATTCAAGCTGCTTTAATTCTTTCTCATGTTCCACTTGTTTAAGTTCTGACTGAATTTTTGCCATTTCCAATGAGTCAGACTGTATCTCAGGCAACTTTAAATGCTTAGCCACCGCCATAATTACCTCAGCTTTTCGCATTTTGTCAGGTAATGTTAACTGCAATGTTTCTGCCAAATCTAACAGTCTGCTTTTAGTCTCTGTCCATAAGGTAATGCGTGTGACCGTCTCCACCCCCAAAAACCTCTGAGCCTCTGAAAGAGCCATTGTCCACAACGCACACCACACTTAAACTGAAATACCACACCTGAAAAGCATCCACAATATGCTCACCCCTCACTGTCTTTAAGTTCACTAAGCCAGACCAAAAGATAGACTTTTATCCCCCTTGAGCCCCCAATTTGTTATGGGCCAGGGTTTAGAGAACCACAAAGTGTATCATGGAGTTCACCTGACCCACAACTTTTAATAGATTGTGGTATGGGGAGCACAAGGCCCACTCTACAGGTGTGGTACAGCAGAAATGGAAAAGTATTTTTTTAAAAGCAAAACAATGTTTATTTTACGAACTCAAGTTAACCTTTTTTAAAACATACAGTGAACATCTCAGCAACCATTAATTCAAATACAACCCCCAAAAGACTACAACACTAAGTAATCCTTTAAGCTTTCCTTTTAATATCCATACAACTTAAAACACCTTTTACCAGAAGCACATCAGGTTAAAGTCACCACTGTTAATAGTTTTAAATCACCAGGATCGATTTACAGTCTTTAGATTACAGAGAGAGATTCATACACCTTCTGGCTGTGACTGCAGCTATCCAGCTCTGAAAACGAAACTAAAACACACCCTGCAGGCTGCTCAAAAAAGAAAGTAAAAAATCTGACAGACAGCCCAGCTCCACCCATTCTCTGACATCACTGCAGTAGTAAACACCCATTCCTTAAAGGTACTCTCACTACAGATGTTTATATACACACCCATTTATAAACACCCATTTCTTAAAGGTACTCTCACATGACACCTCCCCCCAAGAATGCGCACGGCTGATGACCTGCAGTGGTCGCGCCGCATAACATGGCGCCAGCCGTGCACGGGCCTGACCCGCCATCCGTGACCCCACAGGCCACCGCCTGGCCATCCCCCCACCTGTCCCCCCAGCCCTTGCGGTAGTCCCCCCCGACCAGCGGCACAGATCCCGGCTGAGTGTGGCAATGCTGGACACAGTCCGCAGATGCCACGCCGGGTTTCCGACCACTGAGTCCACACGTACTCTAGGGAACTCTGCCCATCGGTGGCCGAGCATCACAGGAGGGCTGGCTGATGACGCGGCAACGTCGTTGCAATGGCGCGGGATGCGATTATGCCATTTCCGTGGGGCAGAGCATGGCTGACCAGCGTCAAACCGCCGCCCAACGCGATTTGGGCGTCGGAGTCGATTCTCTGCCCATACGCTAATTACAATATCGGCATCGGGCAACGGAGAATCCCGCCCATGCTTTTGAAGCTTTTCACCTTGTGCTCAGAAAAACTGTTCACAAGAATACTACTAATAAAGAGAACAGCAATTTATATTGCATGTGCAGAGGGTGCTGCCTGGTTGGCAAGTAGACTGATTGGTAGAGGTGTTGTCATGGGAAATGCACCAGGGAACAATTAAATACAAAATTATTGTTCAAATTCAAACCAGACAGGTCGACTCTGATTCATCAAGGCACTGCCATGGGGAATGAACCAGGGAATGACTGCCCTCCAAACTTTTGTTTAGTTGAAAAAGGTACAATGCATGGGTACACGCCTTCTGTCTGCGAAGGGCACGGCTCTGTGAGAATATATATATGGCTTCTAGAATGAGTAAGTGAGCCACACTGTGAACCCGACTGATAATCTTATACTGGTTGTCAGTGTAGTTCTTAGCACAATCAGGATTGCTTAGCAAATGTTGTCCAATTGCAGAATCAAATCTGATGTTGAACACTGTGTTTTGAGTTTTGCAAGCATGGGGTGGTAAGGTACGGTCTGTTTTTGTCTGTTTCAAACAGCTGAAATAACATGTTTTTTGATATGATCCATCAGTCATTGGGGCATACGACCTATGAACCTGGCATCACACCAGCACTGAAATTCATATACCACATCACAGTGCTGATTCTATTATCCCTTTTTTAATTTACTGGCCTAAAATTGTTCACTTCTCTAGCAACAGTAAATGTCCTAATATTATTATTTATTTTGAGTTCATTGATGAAGCAGCTAAAGATGGTTAGGCCCAGGACACTACTCTGAGAAACACAGTGATGTACTGGAGCCGAGATGACTGACCTCCAAAAACTACAACCATCTTCCTTTGTGCCAGGTATGACACCAACCAGTGGAGACTTTTCCCCCTGATTCCTAATGACCCCAATTTTACTCGGGTCCCTTGATGCCACACTCGATCAAATCTTATTAATAAAATCATAGCACAAAAGTTAAATCCTGCAAACTGTACCATATGCTTTAAGACCATAACAATTAGAAACAGAAGTCGGCCATTTGGCCCCTCGAGCCTGCTCTGCCAGTCAATGGCTGATCCGACATTTCTCACGTCCACTTTCCTGCCCATTCCCCGTAACTCTTGATACTCTTACCTGATTAAGAATCTATCTATCTCAGCCTTAAATATACACTAAACTCTGTCTTACGAATGCCTCTACTAAATTCGAAATAAAATTAGTTGCATGTTTTGTTACTTAATCTCAGCAAAATACCCCAAGTTGCTTTTAAACCATTGCAAAGATATCCTCTGCAGTAACAAACCAAGAAGAATCTTACGTAACCATTTAATACCTGCACCAGTTTAGCAACCTGCAAGGTGCACACATTTTTCATCAGCTGAACTCAATTGGTGATACTCACTTCAAGGCCAGAGGTTTTAGTTCAGATTCCACCCCTTGGGTCTGTAACACAGGTTTTTATCCTATGGGGCTATCCTTCAGATGAGACATCAAAGGAAGACCTGTCCACCCGCTCGGGTGGTTCAAGCCCACGTGAAAAGTCCAAGCTGCATCCGAAGAACAACAAAAAGTTGTGTCTGTGTCTCGGTTATACTGTAAAAGGTATTTATCAGGTGTCTAACAGAACTGCAGAAAGCTCAGTGAACTTAAAATGTTAACTCTGGCCGCGATCTGTCAGTCTTGTCGTACCCGACCTGGGGCGCAACAAGGCCGCTCTCGCGAGATTCACCGGCCTCGTCACGCCTCTCGAGATCTAATGAGAGCTCGCGAGGTGTCGTGATCTAGATCCTGCCCATTGAGGGTGGGAACCAGATTTGTGTATTCATGAGCAGTTTGGCTCACTTGAATATGTCTGCATAGTGGGTGCCGTTTAGCACTGGTTTCCACAAATGGACCAGGCATACCGGCACTTGCCATATGATCGGGGCCCTTGGGTGGTTGGGCTCAGGGCAGCAGTGGTATCCTGGCACCCTGGCAGTGCCAAGGTGCCCAGGTGGCATCTTGCCTGTGCCGGGGATTGAGCCCGGTGATGTCCTGCCCTTAGATCGGGGCGCCATCTCTTCCTGCACTGGCGAGCTGAACTCGTTCGTGCAGGAAATGAGTCTAAGTGCAGCCTTGGCAAGACGTTCTTCGCCAAGGCGCGGAAAAGAAGCAGAGTCCCGTTTAATAGTGGGGTCGTTCCCGGCGCTGCAAGTTTCGGGAAATACCCAGCTAAACTCTCCCGAAACGGGACTTTGTTTCATTTCCATTAAATCACACCCTCTGTTTCTCTCTCCACAGATGCTGCCAGACCTATTGAGTTTATCCAGTATTATCGGTTTTTATTTCAGATTTTCAGCATCCAAAATATTTTACTTCAATTCATTTAAGAAATTTAGAATTTGAACTCTCTCCTATTGGTCGGAAACTGAGCAGATCGTGCCAAAAATTGAATCGACGCACCACCCAATTTTGCACTTAATTGGCTTCAATAGAGAGTAATATCGCACCTAGTGTAAGACAGTTTTCAGGTTGATCCATTCAGATTTCTGCCAAGCAGGTTAGATTACAACTCCCTCCATTTCTTTTGTCATAGACTACAATAGATTACTCCAGCATTCTTGGAGTGTTGTTAGACTGGTACCTAGGCCTTTGTTAAACTTACAATGGAGTCTGGAAGAAATTTAAAATTCCCTTTTCTGCGAAATCTCATTCAAAATGAACCTTCAATAGTAAAAATTGTAGCTGGTCTTTGGAAAGAGAGGACAGTGTGTTGAGAAAGTATTTTGCGTACTTACTTAATTTTAAAAAATATTTGCTTATTTTCTATTGTATTACTACTGTATAATAGAAAATATGTGTTGTTCTGCTCTCCTCAATTGTGCCTCTCTCTCTTTCTTCAACCGTCTAAATTCCATCTCCTTCTTTCTATCTGACTCTGTGGCATGGCGACACTACCATAATTGCCTTTATGCGAGAAGCTCATTGACCTCTTGTAGAACCAGATCGATTTTTTTTGATTCATTGCAACTAATGGAATAAAACCCAAGCGGGTGCTGTAAAGGATGGACAATCTACCCTGCCAGGTTAAAACCCTAATATCTATGTATGTGTTTCAACTCTGTATGTGTTTCTAAGTCGTTCTCCTTCTTCATTTCCACAGTATGTCCTTGTCTCCCCTTTCTAATGTTAGGAACCTACTGCCTAAAGATATCTATTATACAATTTGCGTCGATCACGTTATTGATCTCTGCATGCTTTTGTCTGTTTTTCCTACTGCTCTGAGTGCCTGACAAACCTTCTTCTTCATTTATTGTTGCTGCACGTTCTTTTTAACCTCTGCTTTCCTTTGGTTTTGCTGATCTAATTGCCCTTCGAATCCACTGCCACTAATAAGCTCTTTTAATTTAGCTTTCACATTCAATTCCCAAGCCTGACTCCGCACCCCCACTGATAGACTGTGTGGATCAGGATCTTGGCGTTCAGCCGTTTTGGGAGAGGAGTCTCTGGTGCCGCAACACAGAGAGGATGAACAACACAGAACCAGGGCATGTAAGAGCAACATTTAAAAAATAATAAGGCAAAGGCACGGAAACAATTTAAAAATAATCCTAAAGAACGCAAAACGATTGAAAAACGGAAAGCTAAAAGCGAATGTTAAATAATTTAAAACAGGGAACTAGGACAAAAATAGAAATTGCAGGCAAGGAATAAAAATGTAAAAAAATGTAAATGCCTCAGCATCTTTGTGAAAGTCATTGTTGAAATGTTATTGGCCAATAACAGTGATGGACTAGTGAGCAGACAGCATGAATGGCCCTCCGTCTTTACACATGGGACACGAGATTGAAATCAGGCATGTTCACTAAGACCCTTGAATAAGATGCATTTAATACACAACGAATATTTCATTACAAGTTATAGAAAATGCTTAACTATTCGTATATTAATGGGAGTGTCATCAACTTCAAATGGACTAAACAGAAGTCATATTTACACCTGATTGGGCACAGAGCAAGTGCACGGTTCTCACAGTCAATGTTGTGAGAAATCAGCACCTCACCTCCCTTGCCCTGCTTTACCTGCACTTGGATCACTGAGTCATACTGGTGGGGGAAAAAGCTACGTGGATGGAAACCAGGGAATACACATAGACATAGACATACATATAGAATTTACAGTGCAGAAGGAGGCCATTTGGCCCATCGCGTCTGCACCGGCCCTTGGAAAGAGCACCCCACTTAAGCCCACACCTCCGCCCCATACCCGTAACCCCACCCAAGCCCTGTGGACACTAAGGGCAATTTATCACGGCCAGTCCACCTAATCTGCACGTCTTTGGACTGTGGGAGGAAACCGGAGCTCCCGGAGGAAACCCACACAGACACAAGGAGAACGTGCAGATTCCGCCCAGACAGTGACCCAGGCTGGGAATTGGACCTGGAACCCTGGAGCTGTGAAGCGACAGTGCTAACCACTGTGCTACCGTGCCGCCCGAATGTGGCAACTTTGCGTGTGAGCAGCAGTCAACAAAATGCCTCATGGGCCACAGGTTGCCCACCACTGGTCTGTAATGATGAGATGATCATACAATCAGCAAGGCTGGAATCATTCTACAACCATATAGTGATGCATATTTACAGACACAGAACATTTGATCAGATTTGTGTTCAATAAATGCTGAATTCTACTATTATTTACAAGGATAGCAATAAACTAATATGTTTTTTACTTTCTTTTTCTGTAAGATGTCAACCCAACACTGAGGTCATAATTCCAGTTTGGAATACATGAGATCAGTGTGAAAATCACATTACGCTACCAAAATCAGAAATCCAGAAAGATTGTTTTATTGCAGTACATCAGCTCCACAATGTTTCCACTCTAAAGAATATGTGATGTCTGTTCATTAACAATTCCAATAGAGGAGGCCAAGGGCCCTGGTTTCTAATATTCAATATGTTTCTAGGCAAACAGTCTGGAATGTCGCCGTGATGAAATGAAATGAAATTAAATAGACATGAAAGGCTCGCAACAAATAAGTGGAGTTAGGAAACCGTGGCCAGCGTCTGGATAATTCTTCTCATCCAAACTCTCCAGATGAAGCACGCCGTGAATGCATTGAATAAACTTGTAGCAAACCAACACATCAGGGATCCGTCACTTAGCCAGAATTAGGAAGTGCAGATCAAAACCTTCAGAGCCCAGAAATTAAAACCAAATGCATTTCAACGGATCAAGTAGCATTGAGACTATTGCAATTTCTGCAAACAATAAATCAATTCTGATTAGGAGTATCAGAATAGAGAACGGACTAGGACATTCCAATTACTTGGTGCATTTCTGGATAATTATGTTGCTAAACCGTCCAGTTGTGGCCATGAAGTTGAATTTTCATTAAAGTGAGATTAAAGTGAATTAAAGTGAGATGGAGACCCAGGGCTGGGATGTTGTACTCCCGTTCACAACAGGCACAAATGGCAAAGGATGTGCAATATCTCATGTGGGCTCAAAACATGTTATACTTCAGCAGAAATTCCTTGTCTGACTGCACCCCCCGCCCCCCCCACACACACTCCCGCCAGGGACATAATGGGATTATCGGCATTCAACTTCTGGAACACTATTAGGACAAATTTAAATCTACTTATCAGGTCTCTACACCTGATAATCCTGCCCCCCTCCCATTAGATCCACTCACCATGTGGCGGGGAGGGTCATGCCCAGGCACTGATTAGCCATTTTTCCATCAATGGAAGGTTAGGTGTATACGAATTGCATGGTTCTGGTCTTTTGTGTAAACAGGAGTGGGCAATCAAGCAGCCCAGTCTGGACATTGCAGAGGAGGAATTTTGTCTGAAGGGCTGGACGGAGTTTAGAGAGAGAAAGAATCAATTTGGAAGAGAAAGGAGAAAGGATATATACAGCCATCGAAGAGGTCATGAAGAAGACACAGAGAGAAGGCTTTGACAAAGGGTTCTGAATGAATGCCCCTCACAGAAGAAAGATTGTTTTCTAAATGCAAGTGTTGCTTTTGCCTGTATGTGTAAGTGGAATGAGAGCTGTATTTTCATGCAAATGTTTAATGGGAACTAATGTTAAGGTTAAGAAACTGCATGTAATGTGTTAGTGTTAGAACTGTGAGGAAAAAGTTTCAATATTGTTTTATTTTCTTTTGTTTTAATAAAGTTTGTTTATAAAATAATAATTCTGAGGATAGATTGGAGAGGTTGGGACTGTTCTCCATGGAGAGAGGAAAGCAGAGAGATTTGATTGGGGTGTTCAAAATCATGAGGGGGCTGGACAGAGTAGACAGGGAGAAATTGTTCTCACTTGGAAAAGGAGCAAGAACAAGAGGACACAGATTTAAAGCGATTTACAAAAGAAGGCAATGAGAAAAAAACTTTTTCAGCCAATGAATGGTTCGGGTCTGGAATGCACTGCCTGGAAGTGAAGGGAAAGCAGGTTCAATCAAGGCATTCAGGAGAGCTTTAGATGATTATTTGAATAGAAACAATGCTCAGGGCTACGGGAAATGGCAGGGGGATGGCACTAAACTATAATGCCCGCTTGGAGAGTCAGTGCAGACATGATGGGCCAAATGGGCTCATTCTGCGCTGTAACAATTCTGTGATTCTGTGAACCATTCCTACGGATAATCAAGTGAATTGTGTTCCAATCTACACCGGCAGCATCCTTCAGTTCCTGCCCTGATCAAGTACGTTACCTGACTTCGTCTTGGAAAAATTGAGGCAAAATAATGGGTACGATTCAGCAGAGAAAAGTTAAAGCCCCCTTTCGGGAGCGTTTGGCAGGGTGTTTTGCGGCAGCTGCAGTGCCCAGATTCATCCCTCTGTTCACTGGCACTTTGCCGTTCCTTTGGGCCTGAGGGAGTTTCTCCCGGCTGAGTCCACACTTAGGCAGCCGTCCTGCGCTGGCTTGCTGATCTCACCAGCAGGACCGGCTGCTTGCCGTTTAGGGCGTTAGTTTGGAAGGCAGCTCCAATCACTAGGCCCCCCCTTTCAGCCCCTCCCTCCCCCGGCTTTCAGGACCCCTCCCCCAACCTTTTATGGTGTCCTAGAACCCCCCCCCCCCCACCCCCAATCCCCCCTCTTATGGACAAGGCCCGCCGGGTAAGACATACGGCACTGCCAACCTGGCACCTGGGCACCTTGTCACTGCCAGCCTGGCACAGTGGTAATGCCAGGCTGGTACTGCCACCTTGCCAGGCTGGCAGTGCCAAGGTGCCCAGATGCCAGGGGAGTGCCAGGATATCACCTTGCCCTGTCCCCTACTACCCAGGGGTCACTAAAGGCACGCGAGACCTCCCCCCACCCCTCCCCCCCGAAGTTCCATCATGCCTTGTTTATGTTTGTTGAAACCGTTGCTAAATGACATCCGATTGGGGTCTTGCAGGTGAGGCCGTTGTCTCCCTGGTGCTGGGTGCAGACAGTGTCTGGGTATTTAAATGGTTCCAATGGCTAATTTAAATTGCAAATCTGGATTGGCGCAGCGAGGGTGAGATCCAGATCGTGCCTGGCGGAGCAAGTTGGGTGACTGGTGATGGGCCCGACACCCAGCACGGAACCCAATTTTGGGCTCTGGCCCAAATCACCCATTGCACCCAGATCTGCACCGGGCGAAATATCCTTAGCACTTTGGCAGCCTGTATGGCAATAGTTGTTCTGTCCTCATCCATCAGTGCCCTCACCTTACCCCTTGTTTTACACTAACTATTAATAAAACTTCTGTTGTCGTATTAAATGTAAGAACTTTTTGAAAATAGAATCATAGAATTCCTACAGTGCAGAAGGAGACCATTCGCCCCAAGGAGTCTTCACCGACCCTCTGAAAGAGATCCTACCTAGGCCCACTCCCGCACCCAATCCACATAACGTCACCTAACCTACACATCGTTGGACACTAAGGGACAATTTAGCATGGCCAATCCACCTATTCTGCACTTCTTTGGACTGTGGGAGCTGTGGTGATGTGCATCAATGTAAATGCATGTAGGCTAGCTAGACACTAGAGGGAGCACCAGTGACATCACACACACACACTCAACCAATAGATCAAGTAGATAGGATACGACCAATAGACATTCACGATACACAAGGAGGTGACATGACCACAGGGGAGCATTACACCAACCCATATATAAAGGACACCACACACATGTTTAGCCTTTTTCCAGTGGAGACAGTCAGTGAGTACAGACACAGGGTTGATTCAATATTACACCCACCACGTGGATTGCAGCAGCTGGTTAGTCAGCCTGGGTAGCTATAGTAGGATTAGCAGTAGTGTCGAACCCGAGTAATAGATGCGTAAATAGTTTAATAAACGTGTTGAAGTTATCTCCACGTCTGAACCTTCCTTTGTCAAGTGCACCACAAGGAAGCCGCTTATGTTACACCTAGAACATAACAAATCATGGTACCAGGACTGAACTGTTTCAATCCAGATAGCCATACCTCAGCGTACAGTGACAACCAACAATACCCACGCAAGATGTTCGAGATCCAGGTTCCGCAGCAGCTCCAGTGCCACGGCGATCTCCGCGAAAACTGGCGGGCATTCCGGCAAAGGTTTGAAATCTTCCTGGTGGCAGCCGAACTAGAAGAAGTGGCCGATCCTGAAAAAACAGAGCTTGTCCTCACCATCGTCGGTGCCAGAGTAGGAGAAATCTTTTAAAAATTCAAGTTCTCCAAGGGGCAAAACAGGAGCGACTTCCAGGCAGTCCTGAACAAATTCGGCAAATACTGTGAGGAAAACACACTCCAACCAGCAAGACAAGGTAAAAGAAGCGCCAGTACTCACCACGAGGCCAAGATCCCGGAGCAGAGAAGAGTTTTGATCGGTGGCCATCTTTCTAAAGGGTCTGCACTGGCACAGTTGCGCGAGAAGCGCACAGAACGGGAAGGTCCGAAAACAGCCATCGGTAAAGGAACAGCAATCTGCGCATGCACAATCGCTTCCTACATGCTACGTCACGCGCGCCATGATGTCAGAGGCCTCAGATCACGCCCATTGAAAGGGGAAACGTCCCAAATCAAAGAAAAAATCTTTAAAGCCGTAAAACAACCTTCCTTCACCTTGAATGACAGCACAATGCCTCAAATTGAACCAGGAAATGAAATTAACCTCCGAAGAACCCTGCAACAAGCAGTTACCTACACCCAAACCAATGATTCCGACCTTGAATACTTCGACACCGACCTTTACATTTTCTCTGGACCTCGTGAGCCCAATGCCAGCTCCGACGCAAACAGTGATGATATGGTCCTAGAAGACTACGACTCGGATGAACCTTTCATCTTGGGAGGCTACCCCAGTACCAAATCTGAACCGCAACTAGACGTGTTGCACATTGACGAGCCCCGTATTGACTCCGACGCAGACGCGGATTCGTTCTTCGGATTTGAGGATCTTCATCCCAGCAGATATGACATCCCAACTCGTGAGTGCAGGATTACGCTGCGGCCTGAAACCAAGAGACAGAGAGCGGTACAAGCCCACAGAGAGCGGCCTGCTGCCACACAGAGCGTGGTCAATGCACCACTCAGGGTTCCCGACTCGACGAAAGGAGACACGCAAGACTCCACACCGCAGTACTCCAGTGTCACAAGCCTCCACAGTGAGCTCATGGACAGACTCCACAATTGCAGAAACGAAAGACTCCAGCGCGCAGTCCTTGCACGAACAAGAAGTGACTCCAGTGTCACACGCCTCCACAGCGAGCTCGTGGACAGACTCCACGATAGAAGAAATGCAAGACTCCGACGCGCAGTCCTTGCATGAACAAGACCATGAGGGTCTAGCAACCTCCTCTGACCAACTAGCAGCAGACGATGCAAGTCTGCCATGCTCAAGTAAACAGCAAGAAGACTATGAAAGTCTACCATGCTCCAGTGCACAGCAGGACTACCATGACGGTCTATCATGCTACAGTGAAGAACAAAGCGACGATGACAGTCCAAGCCCAAATGAAGGACAACAGCAAGACAATGACAGTCCACCCACATTGTTTGCGCCACCAGATGAAGACTCTAACAATTTCCCCAACCCAAGTGAACAACAAACAGCTACTGAGGCTCTACCCACGGTATGTGAGACAAGTGACGACAGCATCCCACTTCCCATGCAAGATGTGCAAAGTGACAGACCTCAGCTAGTGTGTACAGAGGCACTCGACGATCACTGTGAGACCACTGGTGACTCCGGTGACACCACGATACGTCCACCCTCATTCGCTCGAACCTCTCCACAAGTCAATGCATTCCTGCATGTTCCGACTCCAGACGTGCAGCTTCAAGAAATCTCAGCTAACTCCAGTGAACCTGCTAAGACTCCGGACGGGGAGCATCAACAAACCAACACTGACTCAGTTAAAACAGACCAGACTCCAGATGGGGAGCAACCAAACGCCAACTCTGATTCACGTAAGCCGGACTTTACTCCAGACAGGGAGTCTCGCAATCTCAGTGATGGCACGCTCAGGGTGACAGCAGATGCCACAATGACAGGAGATGGATCACTTAACAATTACACTGGGTCAGTAATAACAAGCAGCGGCTACAGTCCAAGAGGATACACCAATATTCACCACAGCTATATCCACACATTGTTTCCACACCAGCAGTGCAGCCAATGACAGCTCATGCTGGACAAACCCAGTATTCAGGCATGCAGCAGCCAGCAGTCTATGCAGCATATTCTCAAACAGGCCAGCACTACGGATTGCCCACTAATGGAATCCAGACCGAAGGAGGACTACCGCAAGTGCAATCTGCACTACAGTCTGGATGCCTTAGTTACAGCCCAGGATTTGCTGCACCCCAGCCTGGCCAGACGGCATATTCCTATCAGATGCAAGGTTCTATTTTCACACCATCACCAGGTATTTATGCGAGCAGCAATTCTGTTTCCAATTCGACAAGCTTCAACGGTTCTCAGCGAGATCACCCTTCCAGCACAGCACGTGGCCAGAACCAGTATGTACAGTCTTATCCAACTTCAACATATGGCACATCCATGACCTCGAATGATACTGTTGATGGTACCTCTTCAACGTCAACACCTTATCAGCTACAAGATGCCATCCGACAGCACCATCACAAACATCGGAAAAAGACAGGGATTCCAAATCAGACAGCGAAGTGATTTGACCACTTCT
This sequence comes from Scyliorhinus torazame, assembly GCF_047496885.1. NCBI lineage: Eukaryota > Metazoa > Chordata > Chondrichthyes > Carcharhiniformes > Scyliorhinidae > Scyliorhinus > Scyliorhinus torazame. The sequence continues at coordinate 302,301,355 of NC_092712.1, forward strand.
TGGTTCCTGTGGCACAGGGACGTTGATGGTGTTCATAACCAAGAGAGACATTTGACCATGATGATTGATGGTTTATGGACTCACACGAATGATATGGACTTATTGTTAATCACTGTCCCCATGACTTGTATATATCTTACCTTATCAACCTGTTCTTTGTTCAATTTTCTTAAAGTGTACAGAAAATATGAACATATAAAAAAGGGGGGATGTGGTGATGTGCATCAATGTAAATGCATATAAGCTAGCTAGACACTAGAGGGAGCACCAGTGGCATCACACACACACACTCAACCAATAGATCAAGTAGATAGGACACAACCAATAGACATTCACGATACACAAGGAGGTGACACGACCATAGGGGGGCATTACACCAACCCATATATAAAGGACACCAAACACATGATCAGCCTCTTTCCAGTGGAGACAGTCAGTGAGTACAGACACAGGGTTGATTCAATATTACACCCACCACGTGGATTGCAGCAACTGGTTAGTCAGTCTAGGTAGCTATAGTAGGATTAGCAGTAGTGTCGAACCAGAGTAATAGAAGTGTAAATAGTTTAATAAACGTGTTGAAGTTATCTCCACATCTGAACCTTCCTTTGTCAAGTGCACCACAAGGAATCCGCTTATGTTACACCTACAACATAACAAATCAGGAGCAAACCGGAGCACCCGGAGGAAACCCATGCAGACACGAGGAGAACGTACAAACTCCACACAGACAGTCGCCCAAGGCCGGAATTGAACCCGGGTCTCTGGTGCTGTGAGGCAGCAGTGCTATCCACTGTATCACCATGCAGCCACGTACCACGTTCACCATTTTGCCACCCTTTTTACATTCAGGGCAGTCTTTTCAATATTGAATCAGTCGTGGTGCTGTGCCATTTCCAGAAATGGCCTCAAATGAATTGAACCTGTTGCTCCATTATCTAATTCTTGCAATTTGGTTAGAGAAGCTTACAACCTACTTTTCTATAGTCTTTATGATCTTGTATACCTGTATAAGATCGGTCCTCAGACACTTCCTTTGAGTAGACAAAAGTTCAACACTTTCTTCGTAACTCAAACCTCTTAATGCAAGGAATCAGCCTTGAGCCTTTTCTCTGTACTGCCTCAGGCGCTTCAATTGGTGGCAAGGTCTAGACAAATAGTTCCAAGTATGGTCAGATCAGAATATTTTACTGTACAGTTTGAACATGAATTGCTCTGAATTGGACTCCACTGTTTTGGCGTTGTTCATTCCATAGAATCATAGATTTGTACGGTATAAAAGGAGGCCATTTGGTCCATTGAATCTGCTCTGACACACTCGAAGAGAAATCCATGTGCTGCCCACTAATCTGCCGTTACCGAATAATTGCGTGATTCCCAATGTTGGCCGTCTCATGAACTGACTTTTTTAACAAACAATTTTTAATGTGGTATTTTTGGCATAACAAACAACCGCAGTACAAAAACAATAATATCTGTTGCCAGGATACCAAGGAGGAAAAGGCCAGAACATCCGCCTCTCTCTCCTCCTGGACACCCGGGTCTTCCAACACCCCAAAGATCTCTACCCCTGGACTCAGTTTCACGATTGTCTTCAATACTCTGGACATGACATCCGCAAATCCCTGCCAATATCCCCTAATTTTGGGGCATGCCCAGAACATGTGGACATGGTTCGCTGGTCCTCCCGCACACCTGACACACTTGTCTTCCACCCCAAAAAATCTACACATCCAGGCCGCTGTCATGTGCACCCGGTGCACCACCTTAAATTGGATCAAGCTGAGCCTTGCCATGTAGGGGTCGTGTTGACCCTGCTCAGCATCTCCGCCCATAGGCCGTCGTCCATCTCACCCCCCAGTTCCTCCTCCCACTTATGCTTCAGCTCTTCTATATGCGTCTCCTCCGTCCCCATTAATTCTTTGTAAATGTCCGAGACGCTCCCCTCTCCCACCCATCCACTAGACACTACCCTATCCTGGATCCCCCTTAGTGGCAGGAGTGGGAAGGATGATACCTGCCTCCGCAGGAAGTCCCGCAGCTGAAGATATCTAAAATCATCCCCTGCTGCCAACCCAAACTTCTCCTCCAGCGCCCTCAAGCTGGGGAAGCTCCCTTCCAGAAACAGGTCCCCCATCTTCTCAATTCCCGCCCTTTGCCATACCCGAAATCCCCCATCTAGGCTCCCAGGAGCGAACCAATGGTTGTCACATATTGGGCACCAAACCAATGCACCCACTGCACCAACGTACCTCCTTCACTGACCCCAGATCCTCAGGGCCGCCACCACCACGGGACTGGTAGAATATCTCACCGGCGGGAACGGCAACAGTGCCGTTATCAGCGCCCCCAAGCTGGTGCCCCTGCATGAGGCTGCCTCCATCCGCTCCCAAGCCGCCCCCGTCCTCACCACCCACTTCCTTATCATAGCAATATTGGCCGCCTAGTAATAATTACTAAAATTTGGCAGGGCAAGCCCCCCCTCCCCCCGATTCCTCTTGAGCATCACTTTTTTCACCCGTAGGGACTTACCCGCCCAAACAATGCCCAAAATAATTTTGTTGATATTCCTAAAAAAGGACTGCGGGATGAAAATCGGGAGGCATTGGAACACAAATAAAAATCACGGCAATATCGTCATCTTAACTGACTGCACCCTCCCCGCCAGTGACAGCAGGAGCGCATCCAATCTCCGAAACCCGCCCCTCATCAGCTCAACCAGCCGGGACAAGTTGTGTAACCGGCCCCAGTCGCGCGCCACTTGTATCCCCAGATATCTAAAATTGTCTCCTACTAACCTGAACGGTAACTACCCCAGCTGGCCCTCCTAACCTCTTGCCTGGACTACAAACATCTCACTCTTCGTCATATTCAATTTGTATCCCGAAAACCGGCCGAATTCCCCCAGAATCACCATAATCTCCCTCATCCATAGTGAGGGGGATAGATAGGAAATTCTGTGGGAACGAGAGAGACTCGCGGTTAGTGTGTTGCCTCCCAGGTGCCAGGGTGCGTGATGTCTCGGATCATGTTTTCGGGATCCTTAAGGGGAGGGGGAGGGAGAGCAGCCCCAAGTCGTGGTCCACATCGGTACCAACGACATAGGTAGGAAAAGGGATAGGGATGTAAGGCAGGAATTCAGGGAGCTAGGGTGGAAACTTAGATCTAGGACAAACAGAGTTATTATCTCTGGGTTGTTACCCGTGCCACGTGATATCGAGACGAGGAATAGGGAGAGAGAGGAGTTGAACACATGGCTACAGGGATGGTGCAGGAGGGAGGGTTTCAGATTTCTGGATAATTGGGGCTCATTCTGGGGTCGGTGGGACCTCTACAAACGGGATGGTCTACACCTGGACCAGAGGGGTACCAATATCCTGGGGGGAAATTTGCTAATGCTCTTCGGGAGGGTTTAAACTAGTTCAGCAGGGGCTTGGAAACCTGAATTGTAGTTCCAGTATACAGGAGGTTGAGAGTAGTGAGGTCATGAATAAGGTTTCAAAGTTGCAGGAGTGTACCGGCAGGCAGGAAGGTAGTTTAAAGTGTGTCTTCTTAAATGCCAGGAGCATCCGGAATAAGGTGGGTGAACTTGCGGCATGGGTTGGTACCTGGGAATTCGATGTTGTGGCCATTTCGTCGACATGGATAAAGCAGGGACAGGCATGGTTGTTGCAGGTGCCGGGGTTTAGATATTTCAATAAGCTCAGGGAAGGTGGTAAAAGAGGGGAAGGGGTGGCATTGTTAGTCAAGGAGAGTATTACGGTGGCAGAAAGGACGTTTAATGAGGACTCGTCTACTGAGGTAGTATGGGCTGAGCTTAGAAACAGGAAAGGAGAGGTCACCCTGTTAGGGGTTTTCTATAGGCCTCCAAAAAGTTCCAGAGATGTAGAGGAAAGGATTGCAAAGATGATTCCGGATAGGAGCGAAAGCAACAGGGTAGTTGTTATGGGGGACTTTAACTTTCCAAATATTGATTGGAAACGCTATAGTTCGTGTACTTTAGATGGATCCGTTTTTGTCCAATGTGTGCAGGAGGGTTTCCTGTCACAGTATGTAGATAGGTCAATGAGAAGCAAGGCCATATTGGATTTGGTACTGGGTAATGAACCAGGACAGGTGTTAGATTTGGAGGTAGGTGAGCACTTTGGTGATAGTGACCACAATTCGATTATGTTTACTTTAGTGATGGAAAGGGATAGGTATATACCGCAGGGCAAGAGTCATATCTGGGGGAAAGGCAATTATGATGCGATGAAGCAAGACTTAGGATGCATCGGATGGAGAGGAAAACTGCAGGGGATGGGCACAATGGAAATGTGGAGCTTGTTCAAGGAACAGCTACTGCATGTCCTTGATAAGTATGTACCTGTTAGGCAGGGAGGAAGTGGTCGAGCAAGGGAACCGTGGTTTACTAAAGCAGCCGAAACGCTTGTCAAGAGGAAGAAGGAGGCTTATGTAAAGATGAGACATGAAGGTTCAGTTAGGGCGCTCAAGAGTTACAAGTTAGCTAGGAAGGACCTAAAGAGAGAGCTAAGAAGAGCCAGGGGGGACATGAGAAGTCTTTGGCAGGTAAGATCAAGGATAACCCTAAAGCTTTCTATAGATATGTCAGGAATAAACGAATGACTAGGGTAAGAATAGGGCCAGTCAAGGACAGTAGTGGGAAGTTGTGCTTGGAGTCCGAGGAGATAGGAGAGGTGCTAAATGAATATTTTTCGTCAGTATTCACACAGGAAAAAGACAATGTTGTCGAGGAGAATACTGAGATTCAGGCTACTAGACTAGTAGGGCTTGACGTTCATAAGGAGGAGGTGTTAGCAATTCTGGAAAGTGTGAAAGTAGTTAAGTCCCCTGGGCTGGATGGGATTTATCCTAGGATTCTCTGGGAAGCTAGGGAGGAGATTGCTGAGCCTTTGGCTTTGATCTTTAAATCATCTTTGTCTACAGGAATAGTGCCAGAACACTGGAGGATAGCAAATGTTGTCCCCTTGTTCAAGAAGGGGAGTAGAGACAACCCAGGTAACTATAGACCAGTGAGCCTTACTTCTATTGTGGGCAAAATCTTGGAAAGGTTTATAAGAGATAGGATGTGTAATCATCTGGAAAGGAATAATTTGATTAGAGATAGTCAACACGGTTTTGTGAAGGGTAGGCCGTGCCTCACAAACCTTATTGAGTTCTTTGAGAAGGTGACCAAACAGGTGGATGAGGGTAAAGCAGTTGATGTGGTCTATATGGATTTCAGTAAAGCGTTTGATAAGGTTCCCCACGGTAGGCGACTGCAGAAACTACGGAAGCATGGGATTCAGGGTGATTTAGCAGTTTGGATCAGAAATTGGCTAGCTGGAAGAAGACAAAGGGTGGTGGTTGATGGGAAATGTTCAGACTGGAGTCCAGTTACTAGTGGTGTACCACAAGGATCTGTTTTGGGGCCACTGCTGTTTGTCATTTTTATAAATGACCTGGAGGAGGGCGCAGAAGGATGGGTGAGTAAATTTGCAGATGACACTAAAGTCGGCGGAGTTGTGGACAGTGCAGAAGGATGTTACAAGTTACAGAGGGACATAGATAAGCTGCAGCGCTGGGCTGAGAGGTGGCAAATGGAGTTTAATGCAGAAAAGTGTGAGGTGATTCATTTTGGAAGGAATAACAGGAAGACAGAGTACTGGGCTAATGGTAAGATTCTTGGCAGTGTGGATGAGCAGAGAGATCTCGGTGTCCATGTATATAGATCCCTGAAAGTTGCCACCCAGGTTGAGAGGGTTGTTAAGAAGCCGTACGGTGTGTTAGCTTTTATTGGTAGAGGGATTGAGTTTCGGAGCCATGAGGTCATGTTGCAGCTGTACAAAACTCTGGTGCGGCCGCATTTGGAGTACTGCGTGCAATTCTGGTCGCCGCATTATAGGAAGGATTTGGAAGCATTGGAAAGGGTGCAGAGGAGATTTACCAGAATGTTGCCTGGTATGGAGGGAAGATCTTATGAGGAAAGGCTGAGGGACTTGAGGCTGTTTTCGTTAGAGAGAAGAAGGTTAAGAGGTGACTTAATTGAGGCATACAAGATGATCAGAGGATTGGATAGGGTGGACAGTGAGAGCCTTTTTCCTCGGATGGTGATGTCTAGCACGAGGGGACATAGCTTTAAATTGAGGGGAGATAGATATAAGACAGATGTCAGAGGTAGGTTCTTTACTCAGAGAGTAATAAGGGCGTGGAATGCCCTGCCTGCAACAGTAGTGGACTCGCCAACACTAAGGGCATTCAAATGGTCATTGGAGAGACATATGGACGAGAAGGGAATAGTGTAGATGGGCTTCAGAGTGGTTTCACAGGTCGGTGCAACATCGGGGGCAGAAGGGCCTGTACTTCGCTGTAATGTTCTATGTTCTATGTTCCATGTTCTATGTTCATCCCTGTCCCTGGATCTGATACATATAGGAGTAAGTCATCCGCATACAGCGATACCCTATGCTCCACTGCCCCCCCCTAACCAGTCCTTTCCAGCCCCTAGAAGCTCTCAGAGCAATTGCCAGCGGCTCTATGGCTAATGCAAACAGCAGTGGGGAGAGGGGACATCCCTCCAGCAAACAATCTTCAATCCTGGAGGCCAACACCTTGGTCAGCAGCTTAGCGTCCACATTAAGCAATGAGATCGGCCTATAGGACACACAAAGCTCCGGGTTCTTGTCCCGCTTCAATATTAACGAGATGGTGGCCTGTGACATCGTCGGGGGCAGCACCCCTCTATCCCTTGCCGCGTTAAAAACATTAACCAGCAACGGCCCTAATATCCCCGAAAATTTCTTGTAAAATTCCACCGGGAACCCGTCTGCCCCCGGAGCTTTACCCGACTGCATCGCCTTCAAGCCCTCAGATATTTCTTCGGCCCTAATCGGAGCGCCCAACTCGCCACCAGCTCCCCTCCACCCTTGGGAAAGTCAACCCGTCCAGAAAGCATTTCATCTCCTCGGGGCCCGTGGGGGGTTCTGAGCGATAGATCTGCTATAAAAGTCCCTAAACACCCTGTTTAGCCCAGCCGAGTCCCGTACCAGGTTCCCATCTCCGTCGACCACCTTATCAATTTCCCTGGCCGCCTCCCTCTTCCTCAACTGCTGTGCCAGCATTCTGCTGGCCTTCTCTCCATATTCATACAGCGTCCCCCTTGCCTTTCTAAGCTGCTCTACTGCCTTGCCCATGGACAGTACCCCAAACTCAGCCTGCAGCCTCCGACGCTCCCTTAAGAGTTCTGCCCCTGGGGTCACCGCATACCTCCTGTCTACCCGTAAGATCTCCTTGATCAGTCGGTCCGTCTCTGCCCTGTCTGTCCTGTCCCTATGAGCTCGGATTGAAATCAACTCCCCTCTCACCACTGCCTTCAGCGCCTCCCAGACCACGGCTGCTGAGACTTCCCCTGTTGACCTGCAGGTAGTCCCGCATGCACTTCCCTACTCTCTCGCACACTGCCTTGTCTGCCAACTGGCCCACATCCAATCGCCACTGCGGGCATTGGAAGCTCTCCTCACTGGCCTGCCGTTCCACCCAGTGTGCGGCATGGACCGAGATAGTGATGGCCGAGTCCCCCGTGTCCACCACCCCCGCCAGCAGATCCTTGCTCAAAATGAAAAACCCAATCCGGGAATACACTTTATGTACATGTGAGTAGAAAGAAAACTCCCTGGTCGTCGGCTGCCTAAACCTCCATGGGTCGATCCCCCCCATCTGCTCCATGAACCCGATTAGCTCCTTTGCCATCACTGGCACCCTCCCCGTTTTCGAGCACGACCGGTCCAGTCCAGGGTCGATAACCGTATTAAAATCCCTTCCTATCACCAGCTTGTGCGAGACCAGATCAGGTATCTTCCCCAGCACCCTCTTGATGAATTCAACATCGTCCCAGTTCGGCGCATAGACATTAACCAATACCACTTTCCTCCCTCCCCCCAGCTTACCGCTCACCATAACATAACGTCCCCCCCGTCCAAAACTACACTGCCCGCCTGGAATTGCACCCGCTTATTAATTAAGATCGCCACCCCTCTCGTCTTGGTATCCGGCCCCGAATGGAAGACCTGACTGACCCAGCCCTTCCTCAGCCTAACTTGGTTTGCCACTCTCAGGTGTGTCTCCTGCAACATCACCATGTCCGCCTTCAGAGCCCTCAGATCCGCGAACACACGGGCCCTCATGACCGGCCCATTCAGCCCTCTAACGTTCCAGGTGATCAGCCTGGATGGGGGGCACCGCGCCCCCCCCCCCCACCCCGCCAATCAGCCATCCCCCTTTCTGGGCCAGCCCCCCACCCATGCGCCGCGCCGCCATCTGCCCGCCTCCAGGTGGCCCCCAACCTCGACCTCCTCTCCGTCCCCAAACCCAGGTCCCTCCCTCGTCAGCAGAGTATCTCCACCCCTCCCCCCCCAGCCCCCGTACTGAACCAATGCACACCCCCCCACTGGGCTTCCGTGGACTAGCTCACCTAGCTAGCCTGGTGACCCTCGCTTCCGGCGCCACAAAGTCTCCCACCTATTGTTCCCTACTCCCCTCCCCCGCGCCCATTGAAACCGCTTCCCGCATCAAACCAAAACCGAACAATCTCCTAATTACCAGAGGAGACAGCCCCAGAGAGACAGAGACCTCCACAAGAAAACCCCTCAATAATACAATTTAAAGTAATACAAAATAAAAAATAAAAACCACGAACCATCCCCATCAAAACACCGAAAAATACAACAAAACCCGAATATCTTTTACTCCCCCGTCTTCACCCAAACTTCAAAGAAAAAGGCAACAATCAAGCCATATATACATTGTTCAAAAAAAAGGAGAAAGATACCGCCGCTTAAGTCCAAAAGGTTCTCAGTTCTGCGCCAGACCCTTCTTCTTGGCAAAGTCCATTGTCTCTTCGGGCGACTCGAAGTAATGGTGCTGGTCCTCATGAGTGACCCAGAGGCGCGCCGGGTAGAGGAGCCCGAACTTCACTTTCTTCTTGAACAGGATCTCCTTCACTTGCCTGAAGCCGGCCCTCTTTCTGGCCACCTCCCCACTCAGGTCCTGATGGATGTGCAATATGCTATTGTCCCACTTGCAGCTCCTGGTACGTTTGGCCCACTGGAGGACACACTCTTTATATGAACGATTGAATAGATAGAGGGGAAATGTTTAGCCATCGAGCCTGTCGCAGCACTCTGAGTGAACTATCTGAGTAACCACACTCCCTCGCTCTTTCCCCACAACCCTGCTGTTGTTTTTTTCTCCTTCAAGTATTTACCCAATTCTCTTTTGAAGATTAGTGTTAAATTTCTATCCATCACTCTACCACGTACAGCAGTGAATTCAAAATTCTAACCTCCCATTGAGTAAAATCAGTTTTCTTCACCTCGCCTCTGCATCTTTTGTCAATCATTCTAAATTCGTGCCAGCTCAACTTTTCAGCCAGTAGAAGCAGTTTATTTTCTATTTATTGCATCTAACCCCTTCATAATTTTCAACAGCTTTATCAAATCTCCTCTTAGCCTTCATTGCTCAAAGGGAAAACATGTTGAGCATCAAATCTCCGCAGACCCTAGATCTTGTTAAACCTCAAGCTCAGTTGGCACTACATGACGTGGAGGTATCACACATTATTCCTTCCTAATGCAGCTCTTTGCACTTTGCTAAACTTGACCTGCCATTGCTCACCTATTGACATCTCCTGTTCAACTCATTCTGTATTCTCAGCTGATTCCTCTGAAGTCTCTGTCCCTCCAAGTTAGGCAATCATCTGGTGTTTGACCGAAAAAAGAACAGGGGCGGAGGGGTGGCCCACAATCCAAAGATGTGCAGGTTTGGTGGATTGGCCAAGCTAAATTGCCCGTTAGTGTCCAAAAACTTAGATGGGGTTACTGGGTTACAGGGATAGGGTGGAGGCGTGGGCTTAAGTAGGGTGCTCTTTCCAAGGGCTGGTGCAGACTCGATGGGCTGAATGTAAATTCTCTGACTCTAATCTGAAGATGCTGTAAACCTGAAACAAAAGCAGCAAGTTCTGAAACACACAGTTGTTCCAACCGGCGGGAATTTCCGGTCCCTTCAGCGACCCTGGCGACAGGGGGTGCAGAAAATGGGAAGCCTGGGGCGGGATTCTCCGGTTATCTGTCCGCGTGTTTCTCGACGGTGCGCTGTTCGCTGGCGGCGGGATTCTCTCTTCCCGCCGCTTATCAATGGGATTTACCATTGAAGCCACGTCACGCCGTCAGAAACCCGTGGTCGGGAGTGCGCTGCCGGCTGAAAAAGGGAATTCCAGCGGCCAGAGAATCAACCACCTCTCTCACACTGAAAAATGGAATGCAGACAAAAATGTTCAAAATAATCTCTTGCCCACTCTATACTTAAATCCTGCCAAGGCGATTTTCAATATCTAAATCAGAGCCCAATGGAGGGCCCCTGATTCTACTCTCAAGTCGCTCAGTGGGCTATACAGTTAGTTTGTGATGCAGAACAAGGCCAGCAGCGCAGGTTCAATTCCCGTACCAGCTGAAAATTTTGAATTCCCCTCTGTGTACCCGAACAGGCACCGGAATGTGGCGACTAGGGGATTTTTGCAGTAACTTCATTGCAGGGTTAATGTAAGCCTACTTGTGACAAAAAAAGGTTGAAAAAAAAGTGCCAATGGGTGGAGTCCAACATTGCTCCATCGACAGGTGTTGGCTATGGAATGTCTGATCAAGTGTGGCCTTACATTTTTTGAAATGAATGTTTCAATAATTTGAAATCTTAACTCCCTCTCCCATCTTCTCCAGTAATGAGTGGCGGGTATACCGCCACTTCCAGAGGTGGGACAATGGAGCTGGTGAGTGCTTGGGAAGATACCCCTCATTAGAATATTGTGCTAATAGCTTCACGTTGTGATACTTTGAGGGAAGGAAGTTGAAGAGGAAATTTATTTGTGTGAATTCTTAGCCATCCCTAAGCAGTGATGGTTTAGAAAGACATGTGGGGCAGGATTCGCCGGTAACCGACTCCGAAATCGCATTCGATGATCGGCCGGAGAATTCCCATTCACGACTAAATCGGGGACGGCACCGCTTTTGCGATGCCCCCCCCCCAAATGCGGCATACTCGGAAAGTACACCACGCGCCGTACCGACAGCATCAGAACATTGCCTGAGGCCCAACCCCCGATGCTCCGTCCCCGACCAGCCATGTTCTCGTTGGCGTGGGTCTCTCATCGTCTCCACGCTGCCGGCGTGCTAGCCCCCAGCTACATGGAGGATCAGTTGCCGTTTTGCATCGAACATTCAGGCGTAAAATGCCACCGTTCCCACACCAGTGTGAGGACATAGCCTCACAATTGGAGAATCCAGCCCATGGTACCAGTCAGCAGAGTGCAACTGCACACATCAGCCAGAACTAAATCCCACAGCCCTTCATAATTAAATTAGGTAATCTGGAAAGGATAAAAATAACTTTTAAAATGAGGGAATGTGGTTTTCATTTCATATCTTGCTTATATCTACTGATTATAAAATGGCCAAATGAATATATAAGGGTAATCACACTAGATTAGGGTTGGCATAACCGACTAAGATTTGTGAAATCCACGGTGATCGGCCGAGATACAGGCCTTTTCTAGCAAAGGTCAATTAACAAGTGAAAACTTGTCATTGGTAAAATAGACTAGCAATATTCAAAGCATTTTGAGGAGCAAAAGGTGTTTATTTCGCTCTGGGTATATGCTTTAACAGTTATAAGCCTGACTGCGTATAGTAATGAGCTTCATCTGGGTTGCTTATAGAATCTGCTTCGCACGTGGATCATAACGGCAAAAATATATTTGGGGGGCTGTTATAAGATGTGACAATTACATGGACCTATTAAAGTGTGCGAATGATGAGTGATGTGCTGGACTGATGGCGTTTGGTGTGCTGAGCAATGAAAACATCAATAATTGGGGAACATTTCATGCTTAAACCTGGATAATACATTTAGCTGTTATGCCCAGGTGAACATTGCTGTGTAATGGGAGAGGATGGGAAGTGATTTGGTACATTGGAATTCCGCACTTGGAGTATGCACGCGTACATGTGCAACTGACTGAGGTTGTTTCTGTTTTATTCTTCGCAATAAAAAACTGTTTGATTTCTGCAGAGAACGGTGAATTTCTGCAATGACAAACAGTACCATTGTGTGAGATCTGCTGATTTCTGTATTATTTCATTGTGGGTTTCTGTGTAAATGTCAATTCTGTAGGAAATTTTCTGACATGGAAAACCTTGGAATCATAACCATGGGCTTAAATTCTTCATTATAGACACACAGTGGGCCAAAAATGTTCTGTCTCATTTACAAAAAAAAAAATTGGATGTGTAATTAAATGATTACAGGGTAAAGGCCTATTTAATGACCTCCATCTGGACATCTAATCAATCATCAAACTTTAAACAGTTGCCCTGAAATACATCCACCATGACGTGATTACCAAAGACATGTTTTACAGATGGTTTAGAGCAGATTTTCAAGTATTCAATTGAAGGGTCATTTGTCAATTAGGTGTTAGAAGAAGAATCTGGCTGCCATTTAATACTGCTTTTGCTTGCAATCGGCAATTATCCCTCACGTGAATCTTTTTAGTCAGACCTAAAATAACTCATGACTAAGCCTCCCCCCCATAGGTTCCTCTATTTGGTGTTATTTCTACTGTTGAGTAACATATCCGTCAAATAAAGGCCAAGATTTGTTGGCCCCCACCCTCCCAGCGGGGTATTTAAGTCACGCCCATCTGAATGGAGATTTAAATGACTCGCCGCAAAGTTAACTCAGCACAGGTAATGCAAAATAAAACACTGTCGGGTTGGGAAGGGGGGACCCCCTCTCCCTGCACTCCACCCCCCCCCTCTCCCTGCACTCCACCCCCCCCCTCTCCCTGCACTCCACCCCCCCCTCTCCCTGCACTCCACCCCCCCCTCTCCCTGCACTCCACCCCCCCCCTCTCCCTGCACTCCACCCCCCCCCTCTCCCTGCACTCCACCCCCCCCCCCTCCTCGCCACACAGCATGTTTTTCGGCAACGTAGGTGGCTCGACATCGGGATCTTCCACTCTCACCCATGTCTACGGCCTTTTGCGTGGCTCGCCTGTCCCGCCACCAGCCAGGGAAAACTCAGCCCAATGTTTATTTTGCTGATGTTCATTTGTAAAAATCCAAAATAATGATTCATATTTTCATTTTTGCGGAAACCATTACGGGGGCAATAAGAGTAACAACAGCAGAGGCTGTCACAACAATGGTGGTGGCTGAGGTGATGTGATGTCCAGGTGTCAGCCATACCCATCTGATATGATTTCACCTGAAAACCCAATAGTCAGCAATGTCGCTGACTTGAATTGGCGCTTGGAAAAGATTGATGTAAATACATTTAAAATTCTAACGTTGAACGCACAAGTGCAATTCCCTAATAACTACTGTAAGAAGTCTTACAACATCAGGTTAAATTCCAACAGGTTTATTTGGAATCACTAGCTTTCGGAGCGTAGCTCCTTCATCAGATGAGTCACCTGATGAAGGAGCTACGCTCTGAAAGCTAGTGATTCCAAATAAACCCCTTGGACTTTAACCTGGTGTTGTAAGACTTCTTACTGTGCCCTAATAACTAGGCATCCCTGCCAATGTCCTATTGCCACTTGTCAAGGCTCCTTCAACAACACCTTCCCAACAAATGACCTCCACCACCTAGAGAAGCAAGGGCAGCAAATGCTTGGGGAACCCTACCAACTGCACGTTCTCCTCCAAGTCACATGCCGTCCTGACTTTGCACTGCTGGCATACCCCACTGACACTGGGTCAAAACCCTGGAATTCCCTTCCTAACAGCACTTTGGGTGCACCTAAGCCACATGGACTCCAGCAGTTCAAAAAGGCAGCTCCCCACCTCCTGCCTGCCTCGCCAGCGGCGTTCACAATTCAAGAACTTATAAAGCAAAAGTAGAAATGAAATGATGGTTAGTTTTGCACTCTGCCAACAAAATTCGCCCATTGCAACAAGGGCATCCTCAATAGATGTCTGGGTGGGACGATGGGGAGTTAATTGGATACTGGAATGATGCAGGTTTTGTCAGATGAACACCATAAAGGTTATAAGTGGGTCCTGTGCCCAAGGCTGGGAATTTCCTCAGAGTTAGTTCACCAGACGTGCGATGGGAGTCAGTGCTGCTGAAGAAAGTGACCGAGAACGTGCATCTGGCATTGAGTGTGAACAGGGGTTCAAGGAATGCTGCATGTCTCAGAGATATCTGTAATTGTGGCAGGATCAGAAGCACGAGTGTTGGAATTTCAGTTGGAATCTGCATGGAATAAGCCAGAGACGCAGACATGCTGAGGAGGATGTGGCTGCGAAAACACGTTTTAATGAATTTGGCCTAACACAAGACGGGAAGTAGAAATAAATGAAGGTGAACATGAGAGAAGAGACAAATGGAAATCCCACGGGAGAGAAGAGCAGACCTTCTAGGACCAGGGTCACTGTTTAAAAATAAGGGATCTTTCCTTTAAGACAGAGATGAGGAGAAAATGTTTCTCTCAAAGGTCGTGAGTCTCTGGAACTCTTTTCCTCAAAAGCCCGTTGAAGCAGAGTCTTTTTAAGGTCGAGCTAGATAGGTTCTTGATTAACAAGGGGGTGAAAGGTTCGAGGGGCCGACACCTGCTTCTAATTCATGCGTTCATTTAACTTTTTCAAGATTGGCATTTGTGAAAGCGAGGCAGGTGGCAGTGAATTAAACAAGTAATAGAAAATACTGTGGATGTTGGTCTTCTAAATAAAAGGTAAACGACCTGAAATGTTAACTCCATTTGCTTCACCACAGATGTTGTCAGACCTGCTAGGCAGTTCCAGAAATTTCTGTCTTTATTCTGACCTATAAAATGGTTCGGTATACAGGAGCTTGTAAAATTATTTTCAGTGATTTTAAATCAGGAGGCTCAAGTTATTATTGAATCTGCTCGAGCACCTTTTGGGAGGAGCGTTCCGGATCATTAACAACTTTGCGGTGTAAGTTCATGTCTCCTTACTCTGGCTCAGGTTCCTTTATCAATTGCCTTAAATTGGCATCCCAAGGTATCGACCCAGTAGAAACAGTCATTACCCATTTACTTTATCAAAACAGTTTGTGACTTTGAACATCTGTGTTAAATCTTCTCGCAATCTTCTCTGTTCTAAGGAGAACAATCCCAGCTTCTCCTATTCTTCTGTATCCAAGTTCCAAATTATTTAAGTGAAGTATGTTAATCTTCGAAGCTACACACAACAGTTTCAATAGCGTTATGCCCATGAACTAAGGAGTGCATGTGCTAATGCCTACAAACCTTTCAACGATTCTGCATTTAGAACAATTTCCTCTGGATAAACTTTAAAAGTTGTCATGTGGCGGTATGGCTCGAGGAAACGCTACAATTCCTAATACGCAAAGTTACCAGTATTTGCTCCTTTTATTTCCTTTCCATGATAATACTCAAAACAAGAGTGTTAAAAATGGAAATAAAACGTCATCATTCTGAGTTACTTTATGGTTTAATGAAATACAGCATGCACTTGAAATAGCTGAACATTGTCAAGGGAAAGTGTCTGACTGTTCCACTAGATGTCCCCATTCATTGACGCACTCCCTGCTCTACCTCGGTCATGCAGGCATAAGGCACTGAGTGAAATGTTGCCCTGTGAGGCACAAAGAGACACAGGGCGCATTCTTGAATATTTACATGTTCTAATCGTTTCACAGCTTCCGGTGGACATTCTGTCCTTCCCAGAGTAAAGAGAGAGAGAGAGAACGGCTCAGACGGAAAGGAAAATAATAACGGTTCAGAAAATTTAAAAAAGGGAGGGGGACCAAATGCAGGTTAGGGTTAGAGTACCAATAGTGTTAAGTGTCTCGGTGGTGCAGTGGTTAGCATTGCGGCCACACAGCGCCGAGGTCCCAGGTTCGATCCCGGCTCTGGGTCATTGTCCATGTGCAGTTTGCACATTCTCCCCGTGTCTGCATGGGTTTCGCCCCCACAACCCAAACATGTGCAGGGTAGGTGGATTGGCCATGCTAAATTGCCCCTTAATTGGCAAAAAAATGAATTGGGTACCCTAAATTTATAAAAACAAATAGCGTTAAGTGTAATATAAGTATACCAGGAAAGGTATAAGAAATAATAACAAAATAACTGATCGATGTACAACGGAAGCCGTAAAAAACAAGGGGGGAAATTTTATGAGGCACCGGGGGCCAGAAAAATCAGGACAAATCCAGGACAAATCATCAGGACATTAAAACATATTGGACTTCTTTCTCATCTTCATCACATTTCTCTTTACCAGATTTAAAAAGTATTAAAAATGGGGGGAAAGGACTGTTTGACGGACCGTCAAACATCATCCGATTGGGTAACAAGTCTTTTTGCTTTCCAATTGGCATGGGAAGGCTTTGCGTCAGATGGATGGACGTGTTGGCCGAGCAATGGTGGGGCATGTGGGCAAGTCACATGAAAGACCTCCCGGAATATATTTAAGCAGAGTTAGCAACCCTATCCGTCACGTGTAAATTTGGGGAGGCGGGGTGCTGGCAGGGGTGAGGGGGGCATGTGTGCATTGCAACCTCCCCCCCGCCCCACCCTACCCCTGCCGGCCAACCCAAACCCTGGAGAGCATAAAATTCAGCCCAGGGAATGTGAGGAACTAAGACGAATGTTAAAAACACCAGAGCACAAGGGCAGGGCAGGGTCTATTGGCCAATTAGCAATTCTATAAATTAATGCTGGTGGTATTCGAAACAAAACAACTGCACTTGCAGCTCAACGTCAGTGTCTGAGGCAGGATTCATCACCGAGATCTGGCTACAAGCTGGGTGTCATTGGGTGATACATACTCCGGGTTTTAAGATCTTTAAAAAAGGTCAAGAAAAGAGGGAGCAGCAATATTGGCAAGACAGTGTTGGAAAGAGAGGATATCAGTAAAGGCAGAATTGAGTAAAAATGAACGCAAGACTTTGGGGGGCGTTGTTTATGGGCCTCAGGATGGACCTCAGGATGGACCTCACGATGGACCTCACGATAGCCGTGACAAAGTAGTGGGATACATATTCGGCGGAGAAAAGAGAAGCTTTTTGTACAATCAGAGTAGTTTGAATGAGAGTAAAAGGCTTTTATTTGAAGTTTTAACGGGGGATTCAATCAGAGTGGAGGAAGCGAAAGAACTCAAGGCCCGAAAGCAGCAAATCTCTGGGGCAGGATTATCCATCAGCCGAGGCTGGAATCACAAAACGCGATTGGATGCAGACTCGGTCTTGGGATTGTGGCCGGCGCCAGGTTCACGCCGAATCGCGATTCCCCGGCGCCTTGACAGCGGCATCAATGTGTTCCAGAACAGGCGTACAGTAATCGCCTGTTGCTTATCATTAACAGGCCTGACCCGGTATTCGCCAGGGCCTCCGTGATTTTCCGCCTCCACTGGGGGGAATTCCCAATGGCGCGGTCCTCTTGTGCTTTTTAAAATCAGGGAACGGCCACCGTGGCGGATGAGGGGGAGAGAGGAGGTGGGACACGCAGAGGCGCGTGTCCCATTGAAGTGGCCAGGAGTGCAGAGATGGGGGAGATGTAGCCCATTGGACCTGGTTGGGCACGGGGGGTACGCACCATGCAAACATGTCAGCCTTTCATCCCCTGCAGACGATCGATATTGGAATGCAACCAGGAATGGTGGTCTTCCTCCTAGTCGCCGCAGCCCTGGGGGATGCACTGCGGCTGTGCGAGGTCAAGGAGGAGGAGGAAGCTACAGCAGCGGAGCATGCCCCAAAGGGACAGGAGGCAGCCACTGAGGATGGGGAGCCGGCCACCCAATAGGCTGAGGAGGAGTTGGGAAGGAGGCGTCACATGAGGCCTCGTGTGTACCGGCAGCGCCTGTCATTTGAGGACCAGCCAGACCGGGCTTGCCATCGAAGACTATGGCTGAGCAAGGCGACCTTGCAACATATTTGCCAGATCATAGCGCATCTGGCACCGCGGAGGAATGGGGGAGGACACCCGCTCCCAGTGGCCATCAAGGTGATAGTCACCCTTTTACGCCGTGGAGTCTTTCCAGACACCGAGTGGGATCTGTCCAGGATCTCACAGAGCTCGGTGCACAGGTACGTCTGCACCGTCTCGGACAGCCTATATGCCCAGTCGGCACAACACCGATGTGGACCGAGCCTACCAGGATGCTCAGAGAGCGGGGTTCGCCGCCATCGCTGAGATGCCCCAGGCCCAGGGCGTGATCAACGGGATGCAAGTCGCCGTACGAGCACCTGCAGATGACAAATCAAAAGGGGTTCCACTCGATGAATGTGCAGCTGGTGTGTGACCATCAGATGCACATCATGCACGTCTGCGCCTGATACCTGGGCAGTGTGCACGACACCTTCACCCTGGCACACTCGACGGTTCCTGGCCTCTTCAAGGCACCCACCCGGCTGGGGGGGGTTGGCTCCTGGGCAACAGGGGTTATCCACTGCAGTCATGGCTGATGAGGCCTATCCAGAGGCATTAGACCGATGCAGACGCAGAGACCCGCTACAACGATGCCCATGCAGCGACCAGCGGCATGATCGAGCGGTGCTTCAGCATCCTGAAGATGCGGTTCAGGTGCCTGGACAGCTCTGGAGGAGCCCTCCAGTTTAGCGCTCAGAGAGTCTCCCCCATCGTGCTGGCCTGCTGCGTCCTCCACGACTTGCGCAGCAGAGGGGCGACGTGCTGGAGGAGTAGGATGAACGCCAGTCCTCGTCTGACGAGGATGCGGAGGAGGGCGAGGATGGGCAGGACATGGAGACAGGGCATCACGGGAGGCCGCACAACATGTGCTCCAGGTCCAACGTGCATGGGACGCTCTAATCAGCCACAGGTTCACCAACTAGGGGGCCTGGCCAGCGACACAGACGTCCCATCCTAGCCCTACTGCCCCCCGCCCCCAGCCAACCACCCAATCCCAGAAACTCCCCCGTCCCGCCTTGCGCAACCCTCACTCCATCATTCCTACCTGTCTGACTCCTGCCCATGGTAGCATTTTCCACCGTCCACCTGGGTATTCCCTGCATGCGAGCTGCCCATTCCATCACAGGGTCTCACCGAATACCGGGTGGCGGGGCACGGGAGTGGTGAGCGCTGGCTGTACTTGGGTCAGTGTCCCAAGCATCACCACCCCCCCCCCCGCCCCGAGCATCCGCACAGCACCGCATCCCCCCCCCCCAGCGCACCCTCTGCAGCCAGTCTAGCCCGTCCCTCATACCCTTCTGACAGAGCACCCGAGCAGGTTGTTAGATAGTGAACATCTGTTTATTGTGAATATATATGTACATGTTTGTGCCCTAGCCCCTATTGCAATCTTAGCTGCACCCCTGCCAACCTAATTGGCATCTACCTTTCTGGCCTTACAGGCCCTAACTCTACATCCAGGTGGATTCCCAGGTGGTACACCAGGAGTGGAGGTGGCCTGCCGCGATTCCCGCCCTGTGACCTGGGTCCCCTTTGGCGGCCGTCGTTCGGAGCAACCAGGACCAGATGGGTCGGCTGCTGCTCGGGTGCCCCAGGTGGCATGGTGCTGCCCTGTTCTGCCTGCTGCCCTCCAAATGCGCCATTTCCCTCTGTGACTGGGCCACCTCACTCTGTGCCACGTCGGCCAATGCCCAGACAATGCATCGACACCCTCAGCCAAGACCCGCTGTAATGTCCAGGTGGATCTGGTACATCACTGCATGTGATAGGGCAGCCCTGTCCTGGGCCTCAGCCACCGCCTGCACAGATTGCCCCAGGCATTGGACATCGTGCCCCATGGCTGAAACCTTCGCCCCCAAGGCCTCCACCATGGACGCCACCCATGCGGTGTTGGCCTGGGTGGCACGCATGGTCAGCCAAACTCCTGCTCCTGCACGCGGTTGGACTCCTCCAACTGCACCTGCAGGTTCTGGATGCTCGTCAACAACCCCTCAAAAAGTCCCTGGCTCTGCGACTGCATCGCCACAATCGATGGGATGATCCGTTCCAGAAGCCCAAAACCCGTCCGGAAGCAGCTCGTCCCTAGGGACTGCCCGCCCTCCGACCATCCAACACCTCGGGGGTCCTACCTCCACCTGATGTACTGCAGCATGTGTGTGATGCGCACCAGACAGTGCCCCAGGAGCCTCTTCACTAAAGTACCCAACCAAGGCGAGTGTCTCTGAGATGGTGGAGGGTGTTGGAGACAGCTGTGAACGGGAATATGTGTCATCCCCGGACTCGAGCTCTGGGGTCACTGGAAAAGGGTTGAGTGCTCCCGGCAATGTCCATGTCCTTGTTGTCACTGTTCTTCACTCGTGGTTGTGGTTGGGGTCGGTGGACACCAGAAGGGCCCACGCTGTCACCAACAGCTCCTGCAAGGCACAAGACAAGACGCATGATTGCATCGCAGGCTGGGGAAGTGTGGGGGTGGGGTGATGTGTGTGGGGAGGGGGAGGGAGAGGTGGCGGAGAGGGGGGGGGTGGTGCTGGTGGAGTGGGGGGGGCACACGTGCCATGGGGAACTGCAACTCAGCAGGGTCTCATTTCCTCGCCTGATGCCGACCCGCGAACACTGGAAGACTTCCTCTACTGAGGAAATCCCAGATACAAGGAGACGAAGAATTGTCAAGACATGGAGTGTCTTGAGAAGGGATTTGACTCGTCCCTCACACCTTCCCCGCCACTTGTGGAACTGGAAAATCCTCCGCTGTGTTTTTGATTCCATTGTATAAATCATTCATATAAATTGTAAACCGCAATTGTCCCAACGCTGATGCTGTGGGACTCCATTTCCTGCCTTCAGCCACTCTGAATTGTTGTATAAGCCAAAGGGAACATCCAGGGCTGTGGGTTCTAGCATCTCAACTAGGAGAGGAGATAGGGGACACTTCACTACTTTTATACTCTATTCCTTTATCCATACAGACCAAAGTTCCAGTTGTTTTCCTAATTATCTGTTGTACCTGCATGCTAGTTTTTTGCAATTCCTGCAGGAGGACACCCACATCCCTCTCCACTGAAGCATTTTGAAGTTTCTCCCCATTTAGATAATGATACGCCATCAATAACACACGACGAGTGATGAACGTAACTGAGGCTTTAATACACTAAACAGCAAGCCTCCTGCCTCTGGACCACTTCCTTTGAGATCCTAGGCCATCGGGCCTTGGGGAGGTATCTGCCTTCAATCCCAATAGATTGTTTTGTACTTTTTCTCTATTATCTCTGAATTACCCATTCCTCAAGAGATGGTACTAGTGTCCTCCACCGTGAAAACTGAGGCAAAATATTGTTCAGCATCTCCGCCATTTCTGTGTTCCCCACCATTAACTCCCAGGTCCCATCCTCCAAGGTTCAACATTTACTTTAGCTGTTCTTTTCCCTATTATATACTTATAGAAGCTTGTGTTATACTTTAAAAAAATATTTTGTGCTGGTTTTCCTTCATAATTTATCTTTGCTATTTTTATTGCCTTTTTAGTAACCCTTTGTTGATCTTTAAACGTTTCCGAATCTTCCAGCCTGCCACTGACCTTTGCAATATGGTATGCCTTAGTTTTTGTCTCTATGTTATCTTTCACTTCTTTCCTTGGGCATGGATGTTTTTATTCCTCTCACAATCTTTGCTCCACTCTGGAATATATTTTAGTTGGGAGGAATCAAATATCTCCTTCAACAACTGGCAAAGCTCATCAGCTGTCCTACCTTTTAGTCTTCCCTTCCCGCCCACTAGGGCCAAATCTGTCCTTATGCCAATGTCATTATCTTTGTAGGACTCCAGACCGCTAGTGTGGGACTCCAGAACAATAGTGTGGGACTCCAGAACGCTAGTGTGGGACTCCAGAACGCTAGTGTGGGACTCCAGAACCCGAGTGTGGGACTCCAGAATGCTCGTGTGGGACTCCAGAATGCTCGTGTGGGACTCCAGAATGCTAGTGTGGGACTCCAGAACCCGAGTGTGGGACTCCAGAATGCTCGTGTGGGACTCCAGAATGCTCGTGTGGGACTCCAGAACGCTCGTGTGGGACTCCAGAATGCTCATGTGGGACTCCAGAATGCTAGTGTGGGTCTCCAGAACCTAGTGTGGGACTCCAGAACACTAGTGTGGGACGCCAGATCACTCGTGTGGTACTCCAGAACGCTTGTGCGGGACTCCATAACATTAGTGTGGGACTCCCGAATGCTATTGAGGGACATCAGAAGGCTCGTGTGGGACTCCAGAACACGAGTGTGGGACTCCAGAACGCTAGTGTGGGACTCCAGAACACTTGTGTGGGACTCTAGAACACTAGTGTGGGACTCTAGAACGCTAGTGTGAGACTCCAGAACACTAGTGTGGGACTCCAGAACGCTCATGTGGGACTCCGGAACGCTTGTGTGGGACTCCAGAACGCTAGTGTGGGACTCCAGAATGCTAATGTTGGACTCCGGAATGCTAGTGTGGGGCTCCAGAACACTCGTGTGGTACTCCAGAATGCTCGTGTGGGACTCCATAATGCTAGGGTGGGACTCCAGACGGCTCGTGTGGCACTCTAGAACGCTAATCTGGGACTCCAGAACGGTAATGTGGGACTCCAGAATGATAGTGTGGGACTCCAGAATGCTAATGTGGCACTCCAGAATGCCAGTGTGGGACTCCAGAACACTAGTGTGGGACTCCAGAATGCTAATGTGGGACTCCAGAACAGTAGTGTGGGACTCCAGAACTCCAGAACGCTTGTGTGGGACACCATAACACTAGTGTGGGACTCCAGAAGGCTTGTGTGGGTCTCCAGAAAGCTAGTGTGGGACTTCAGAATGCTAGTATGGGACATCAGAACGCTAGTATGGGACTCCAGAACACTTGTGTGGTGCTCTAGAACGCTAGCGTGGGACTCCAGAATGCTAGTGTGAGACTCTAGAACACTTGTGTGGGGCTCCAGGAGGCTCGTGTGGGACTCCAGAACACTAGTGTGGGACTCCAGAATGCTAGTGTGGGACTCCAGAACACTCATGTGGTACTCCAGAAGGCTCGTGCGGGACTCCATAACGCTAGTGTGGGACCCCAGAAGGGTCGTGTGGGACTCCAGAATGCTAATGTGGGACTCCGGAACGTGAGTGTGGGACTCCAGAAGGCTCGTGTGGGACTCCAGAATGCTAGTGTGGGACTCCAGAACGCTAGTATGGGACTCCAGAACACTAGTATGGGACTCCAGAATGCTAGTGTGGGACTCCAGAACGCTAGTGTGGGACTCCAGAATACTTGTGTGGGGCTCTAGAACGCCAATTTGGGACTCCAGAACACTAGTGTGGGACTCTAGAAGGCTTGTGCGGGACTCCATAACGCTAGTGTGGGACTCCAGAAGGCTAGTGTGGGACTCCAGAAGGCTAGTGTGGGACTCCAGAAGGCTAGTATGGGACTCCAGAACGCTAGTATGGGACTCCAGAATGCTAGTGTGGGACTCCATAACGCTCGTGTGGGACTCCAGAATGCTAGTGTGGGACTCCAGAATGCTAGTGTGGGACTCTAGAATGCTAATGTGGGACTCCAGAACGCTAATGTGGGACTCCAGAACGCTAGTGTGGGACTCCAGAACGCTAATGTGGGACTCCAGAACGCTAGTGTGGGACTCCAGAACGCGTGTGTGGGACTCCAGAACGTGAGTGTGGGACTCCAGAAGGCTAGTGTGGGACTCCAGAATGCTAGTGTGGGACTCCAGAACGCTAGTATGGGACTCCAGAACGCTAGTATGGGACTCCAGAATGCTAGTGTGGGACTCCAGAACGCTAGTGTGGGACTCCAGAATACTTGTGTGGGGCTCTAGAACGCTAGTTTGGGACTCCAGAACACTAGTGTGGGACTCCAGAACGCTCATGTGTGACTCCATAATGCTCGTGTGGGACTCCAGAATGCTAGTGTGGGACTCCTGAACACTAGTGTGGGACTTCAGAATGCTAGTGTGGGACTCCAGAACACTCATGTGGTACTCCAGAAGGCTTGTGCGGGACTCCATAACGCTAGTGTGGGACTCCAGAAGGCTAGTGTGGGACTCCAGAACGCTAGTATGGGACTCCAGAACGCTAGTATGGGACTCCAGAACGTGAGTGTGGGACTCCAAAATGCTAGTTTGGGACTCCAGAACGCAAATGTGGGATTCCAGAATGCTAGTGTGAGACTCCAGAACACGAGTGTGGGACTCCAGAATGTTAGTGTGGGAATCCAGAACTAGTATGGGACTCCAGAACCCTAGTGTGGGACACCAGAAGGCGCGTGTGGGACTCCAGAAGGCTCGTGTGGGAAATTCTATTATGCTATGGTCACTCTTCTGTGGGGAGGATCGTTGACGATGAGGTCATTAATTAAACCCTCCGGATCACACAATGCCAAATCGAGAATAGCCTGCTCCCTGATTGTTTCTCGGAGCAATATGTTGTGGAACCAATCTCTAATACATTCAATGAACTCTCCCTTAAACTACCCTGTCAATTTGATTAATCCAGTCTATATGCGTTTTAAAATCACCCATGGTTATTGCCGTACCTTTCTTACAAGCCCCCGGTATTTGCTGGTAGATCCTGTGTCCCACTGCGGTATTACTATAGATTACTCCCACCAGGCTCTTCTTTCCATTGTTCTTTCTTATTTCTATTTGGACTGAGACCATGCGTAGATCTCCAGTGCCAATACAATTTCTCTTACAACACTGATCCCTTCCTTTACGAGCATAGATATGACACGGATATTTAATAGCTTAGATATTACACTCCTACCTTCTCCTTTAACTTGGATTTTCTCATTTTCCATGCAACCAACCCCCACCCACTACCATTTAGATTAAAGTCCTATCTGCAGCCTTAGTTATGTGATTCTCCAGGACTCTGGTCTCAGCATGGTTCATAAGACCATAAGACATAGGAGTAGAATTAGGCCACTAGATTTCATAGAATTTACAGTGCAGAAGGAGGCCATTCAGCCCATCGAGTCTGCACCGGCTCTTGGAAAGAGCACCCTACCCAAGATCCACACCACCACCCTATCCCCATAATCCAGTAACCCCACCCAACACTAAGGCAATTTTGGACACTAAGGGCAATTTAGAATGGCCAATCCACCTAACCTGCACATCTTTGGACTGTGGGAGGAAACCGGAGCATCCGGAGGAAACCCACGCACACACGGGGAGGATGTGCAGACTCCGCACAGACAGTGACCCAAGCCAGAATCGAACCTGGGACCTTGGAGCTGTGAAGCAATTGTGCTATCCACAATGCTACCGTGCTGCCCTAGGTCCATCGAGTCTGCTCCACCATTCAATCATGGCTGATATTTTTCTCGTCCTCATTCTCCTTCATTCTCCCCATAGCCCCTGATCCCCTTATTAATCAAGAACCTATCTATCTCTGTCTTAAAGGCACTCAGTGATTTGGCCTCCACAGCCATGTACTGCAAAGAGTCCCACAGATTCATCACCCTCTGGCTGAGAAATTCCTCATCTCAGTTTTAAAGGATCGACCCTTCAGTCTAAGGTTGTGCCCTCGAGTTCTAGTTTCTCCTACTAGTGGAAACATCCTCTCCACCTCCACTCTATCCAGGCCTAGCAGTATCCTGTAAGTTTCAATAAGATCTCCCTTCCTCCTTCTAAACTCCAATGAGCATAGACCCAGAGTCCTCAGCCGCTCCTCATACAAAGAGCCTCGCTATCTGTTCTCTTTACTGAAGTCTCGCTCTCTCTGTGCTCTTTATTTAAGTCTCGCCTTTCTCTCTGCGCTCCTTACTGAAGTCTCGCCCCTTCTTTGCGCTTCTGCACTCTTTACTAAAGTCTCACTACTCTCTTTGCGCTCTTTACTGAAGTCTCGCCTCTTTCTCTGTACTCTTATTGAAGTTTTGCTTCTCTCTGTGCTCTTTTTTGAAATCGTGTCGCTCTCTGAGCTCTTTACCAAGGTCTCATCTCTCTCTCTGCGCACTTTACTGAAGTCTCGACTCTCTCTCTGCGCGCTTTACTGAAGTCTCCTCTCTCTCTGCACTCTTTATTGTAGTCTCGCCTCTCCCTCTGTGCTCTTTCCTGAAGTCTCACCTCTCTGTGCTCTTTACTGAAGTCTCGCTTCTCTCTCTGTACTTTTTATTGAAGTCTCACCTCTCCCTCTGTGCTCTTTACTGAAGTCTTATCTCTCTCTCTGCGTTCTTTACTGAAGTCTCGCCAATCTCTCTGTGCTTTTCATTGAAGTCTCGTCAATCTCTCTGGCTCTTTACTGAAGTCTCGTCAATCTCACTGTGCTCTTTTTTGAAGTCTCGTCTCTCTCTCTCTGCGCTCTTTAATGAAGCGATGCCAAGAATGATAACTGGTAGTTTTGAAAATCTTAATGGTGATTCACAAGAACTTGTAGGTCAGATAAACCTGTTGAATCTTGGGAGTGGATATGGATAAAATTTTAGGAGGGAATACATCAAGAAGGAATCTATAGTGTTTTTTAAACAAAATAATTTTAATTAAAGTTTTCACAAAATATCAACAACAAAATGCAAAAGGAACCCAATAAAATTAAATACAAAACAAAACCAAACAACCCAGTGACCCCCTCCCTCCGATACATAAATAATAAATTAACACCCACCGAAACACATAGCAAATATATACACCCCCTCAGATCCCCCAGTATAGACAGACAAAACTAAATAAAAATTAAATTAAATAAATAAAATAGAACCCACCCACCCCCTCCCCCCCGGGTTGCTGCTACTGCTGACCATTGTCTACCGTTCTGCCAGGAAGCCCAAGAACATTTCCACTGCCTGAAGAACCCTTGCACCGATCCCCTTAAGGCAAATTTCACCCTCTCCAATTTAATAAACCCCGCCATATCGTTGATCCAGGATTCCACGCTTGGGGGCCTCGCATCCTTCCACTGAAGACGAATCCTTCGCCGGGCTACCAGTGACGCAAAGGCCAGAATACCGGCCTCTTTCGCCTCCTGCACTCCCGGCTCCTCTGCAACCCCAAATATTGTGAGCCCCAGCCCGGTTTGACCCTGGATCCTACCATCCTCGACACCATACTCAGATCTCCTCTTGTTCGCGACCATACTCACCATCGGGACCTCGTACAACAGCCTAACCCACCTGATGCACCCCGCCCCAAACCCGAACCTCTTCAGCACCTCCCACAAGTACTCCCACTCTACTCTATCGAAGGTCTCCTCAGCGTCCATCGCCGCCACTATCTCCGCCTCCCCCTCCCTCGCCGGCATCATAATAACGTTCAGGAGCCTCCGCACATTCGCGTTCAACTGCCTCCCCTTCACGAACCCCGTCTGGTCTTCGTTGATGACCTGTGTCACACAATCCTCAATTCTCGTGGCTAAGACCTTCGCCAGCACCTTGGCATCTACATTTAACAATGAAATCAGCCTGTAAGACTCACTCTGCAGGGGATCCTTGTCCCGCTTCAGGATCAAGGAGATTAGTGCCCGGGACATCATCGGGGGCAACGCCCCCCCCTCCCTTGCCTCATTGAAGGTCCTAACCAGCAACGGGCCCAGCAGGTCCACATATCTTTTGTAAAATTTGACCTGGAAACCGTCCGGCCCCGGTGCCTTCCCCGCCTGCATGCTTCCTATCCCTTTGATCAGCTCCTCCAACCCATTCGGGGCCCCTAATCCCGCCACCAGTCCCTCCTCCACCTTCGGGAACTTCAGTTGGTCCAGAAAGCGGCCCATCCCTCCCTCCTCCAGTGGGGGCTCGGACCGATACAGTTCTTCATAAAAGTCCCTGAAGACACCATTGATGCCAACCCCACTCCGCACCACACTCCCCCCTATCCTTAACTCCCCCAATCTCCCAAGCTGCGTCTCCCGCTTCCGAAGCTGATGCGCCAGCATCCGACTTGCCTTTTCCCCATATTCATAAATCGCCCCCTGGGCCTTCCTCCACTGCGCCTCCGCCTTCCTGGTGGTCAACAGGTCGAATTCGGCCTGGAAGCTACGCCTCTCCCTCAACAGTCCCTCCTCCGGCACCTCTGCATACCTCCTGTCTACCCTCACCATCTCCCCCACCAGCCCCTCCCTCTCCCTCTGCTCCTCCTCTCCTTGTGGGCCCTAATGGACATCAGCTCTCCCCTAACCACCGCCTTCAGCGCCTCCCAGACCATCCCCACTCGGACCTCCCCGTTATCGTTGGCCTCCAGGTATCTCTCTATGCTTCTTCAGACCCGCTCGCTCACCTCCTCGTCCGCCAACAGCCCCACCTCCAAGCGCCACAACGGGCGCTGGTCCCTCTCCTCCCCCAGCTCGAGGTCTACCCAATGCGGGGCGTGATCCGAAATGGTTATCGCCGAGTACTCGGTATCCTCTACTCTCGCTATCAGCGCCCTGCTCATAACAAAAAAATCGATCCGGGAATAGGCCTTATGAACGTGCGAGAAGAATAAAAATTCCCTAGCCCCCGGCCTTGCAAATCTCCAAGGGTCCACCCCTCCCATCTGGTCTATAAACTCCCTCAGCACTTTAGTTGCTGCCGACCTCCTACCCATCCTAGACCTGGAGCGATCCAGTGCCGGAGTCAACACCATGTTAAAGTCCCCCCCCATTATCACTTCCAAGTCCGGGATCCGACCCAACATGCGCTGCATAAAACCCGCATCGTCCCAGTTCGGGACGTACACGTTGACCAGCACCACCCTTTCCCCTTGCAGCTTACCACTTACCATTACGTACCTGCCGCCATTGTCTGTCACAATGCTCGACGCCTCGAACGACACCCTCTTTCCCACCAAGATCGCCACCCTCCGATTTTTGGCATCCAGCCCCGAATGAAACACCTGGCCTACCCACCCCTTCCTCAATCTTACCTGGTCTGCCACCTTCAGGTGTGTCTCCTGGAGCATGGCCACATCCGCCTTCAGCCCCCTCAGGTGTGCGAACACCCAAGTCGGCTTAACCGGCCCGTTCAGCCCCCTTACGTTCCAGGTTATCAGCCGGATCAGAGGGATACCCGTCCCCCTCCCCCGTCGACTAGCCATAACCCCTCCTCGGCCAGCCACGCGCCCGCGCCGCACGTCCGGCCCGTTCCCCATGGCGGTAGGCCCCCGTCCCAACCCCCTCTACTCGCTCCAGCTCCCCCTTGACCATACCAGCAGCAACCCGGTTACCCCTGCACCCCCACCCCCCCACCCCCCAGCCAGGACCCCTCCTAGCTGCATTGCTCCCCCCATTGCACTCCCGCAAGTCAGCTGACTCCTGCTGACCCCGGCCGCTCCTGCCTCTCCTTCGACCCCTCCCATTCTGGGACCTCCCCTCCCCTTCCATTACCCATCAGCAGGCTCTCCGCCTCCCCCTTCCATCCCAAGCGCGGGAAAAAACCTGCGCTTCCTCGCACCGGCACCGGCCCCGCCCCCTCCAGCCTTCAGCGCGGGAAAAAGCCCGTGCTTTCCACCTGTCCGGCCCCACCTCCTCTGTCGCAGCTCCTTTTACAGGCGCAGTCCCCTTACCCCCGACTCGGGCCTCACCCTCCCCCGCGGGGCCCCATCCCCCCTACTGACCATCCACGCCCTACTCTGTTTACTTCCCCCCTCCAAGAGCCCACCTGACAGACCCAACCAAATCAGTGCCCAACCCACCCTAACCACCCACACCGAACCAAAACTAAACAAGAACAAAGAACCCCCCCTCAAAATGTAACACAACAACAACAATCCCCGACCATCCCCACGCCCGATCCCCCATCCCAACCCTCAGTTTGTGTCCAGCTTCTCAGCCTGAACAAAGGCCCACGCCTCCTCCGGGGACTCAAAATAATGGTGCCGGTCCTTGTAGGTGACCCACAAATGCGCTGGCTGCAGCATGCCAAACTTCACCCCCTTCCTGTGCAGCACCGCCTTCGCCCCGTTGTACCCAGCCCTCTTCTTCGTCACCTCCGCGCTCCAATCCTGATATATTCGAACCTCCGTATTCTCCCACCTGCTACTCCTCTCTTTCTTGGCCCACCTGAGTACACACTCCCGATCAGCGAACCGATGAAAACGCACCAGCACCGCCCGCGGCGGCTCGTTAGCCTTGGGCCTCCTCGCCAGCACTCTATGGGCCCCTTCCGGCTCCAGGGGCCCCTGGAAGGACCCCGCTCCCATCAGCGAGTTTAACATGGTGACCACATAGGCCCCCACGTCCGGCCACCCACCCCGCCCCTCCGGGAGGCCCAGGATACGCAGATACTTCCGCCTTGAACGATTCTCCATCGCCTCGAACCGTTCCTGCCATTTCTTGTGGAGCGCCTCGTGCGCCTCCACCTTTACCGCTAAGCCCAAGATCTCATCCTTGTTATCTGAGATCTTTTGTCAGACCTCGCGGATCACCACCCCCTGGGCCATCTGGGTCTCCAGCAGCTTATCAATAGAAGCCTTCATCGGCTCCAGCAGGTCTGCTTTGAGCTCCCTGAAGCAGCGCTGGATAACCTCCTGCTGCTTCTGCGCCCACTGCATCCACGCTGCCTGGTCCCCGCCCGCCTCCACCTTGCTCTTCTTCCCTCGCACTTTCTTTGGCTTTACCACCACTTTTTTAGTCGCCCCGCTCCTGGTCCAAGCCATACACTATCGGGGGAATGTTGCAGTCTTCTTCCCACACCGGGAAATGTCCAAAGATTCCGCTGGGGGCCCTTAAAAGAGCCCAAAAGTCCGTTCCAAGCAGGAGCTGCCGAACGTGCGACTTAGCTCTGCATAGCCGCAACCGGAAGTCCAGGAATCTATAGTTAATGAGGGAAGATGAGTTAAGGGGTGAAGTAAGATATGCTGCATTGGATGAGGAGTTCTGTCAGAAAGGTAGGCTGGAATTTTCCATCTGGAGTCTAAGTTTGGTGGCTAGCGTGGAGGTAGGAGTGGCTTCTGCTGGGGAGGTGGGTGGGGATGGCAAGACGGCTTACCATACACAATCTTGCACTGTTCAGCTAATTATATATGTAACCATGAGGAACTCTCTGGTTCCCGTGACGCGGGAAGAAGCCACCATCCTCCCCATTACCTCATGGGGTCACGGTTCGGACACCATATTTAAAGGGCACCCAGCCCTTCCACCTTTGCCCGGCCACTGCTCCAGCCTTTCCCGTTAACCCTTCCTCCCTTCCTCGGTCATCAGTCACCACCCAGTCTCAAGCAGAGTCTGCCATTCACAGACACTAGATCCCCTGCAGCCCCAACTCACCGTTCATCATGCAAGAAGTCTACCTTGCCAGATGCACGGCACTTAAACTGTAATTATGGACATTACGATTTTTCACCGGCAGGGAAATTGATTCCAGCGAGCTGGCCTTCGAATGAGCATGTGTGACTTGCAAAAGGGCTTCCTGTCTTTAAAATCCTGAGAATGTAATTGCTCAAGTCCGTCCCGGGAAGCTGGTGTTTTTGGCCTCACGCCAGTTTAAGGCCCACTGCCCACACTCGCCAAGCCTCCCACTGCTGGCAGGACCAGAAGATTCCGCCAACAGTGACATTTATGAGAAAAGGTCAAAACTAGCTAAAGAAATCAGCCAATGAAATTTGGAGATACTCTGAAGGAAGCATCACAAACGTCACATCCCCCTTATTTTGAAATTGTGCCCCGTGGTTCTGGACTCCCCAACCAAGGGAAACATCTTACCTGCATCTATCCTGTCTATTCCTTTAAGTATTTTGTAGGTTTCAATGAGACCACCAGAGAGTCATGAACACAGCCCAGTCCATCACACGAACCTGCCTCCCATCCATTGACTCCATCTACACCTCCCGCTGCCTGGGGAAAGCGGGCAATATAATCAAAGATCCCTCCCACCTGGCTCACTCACTCTTCCAACTTCTTCCATCGGGCAGGAGATATAGAAGTCTGAGAACACGCACAAACAGACTCAAAAACAGCTTCTTCCCCACTGTCACCAGACTCCTAAATGACCCTCTTATGGACTGACCTCATTAACACTACACCCTGTATGCTTCATCCGATGCCAGTGCCTTTGTAGTTACATTGTATATGTTGTGTTGCCCTATTATGTATTTTCTTTTATTCCCTTTTCTTCTCATGTACTTAATGATCTGTTGAGCTGCTCGCAGAAAAATACTTTTCACTGTACCTCGGTACACGTGACAATAAACAAATCCAATCCAATCCAATCATTCTTTGAAATTCTAGAGAATGCAGGCCCAGTTTGCCCAACCTCTGTTCATAGGACAATCCTACCATCCCTAGAACAAGTCTGGTGAACCTTTGTTGCACTCCCTCTATGGCGATAATGCCCTTCCTGAGGTAATGGCATATAGTATCACAGTCTAAATGCCACAAACCTTCCATCGCACTTCAACGGTGCAAAGCAATCTTGAAGAAGAGACAGGAAAGACGATCACTGACCAAAATTCGGAAAGTAACAATTTATCAGTTTTGAGAGGGGGAATCTCAATGTCCACTCGCCCCATATCGAGGGACCATTATTTGAGTTGATCTCACCCAGAATCATAGAAATCTATTGTTATCGGGATTCCGAGAGAATACTTGAGCATCGGTCTCAAGGGTCATGGCCAATATCCAGCAACCTGAGAGACAAATACCCTTTAGGCCACAAACTGCTCATGGGCAAGCAGGCAACATCAACAAAATTAAAAACTCCAAAACAAGACACACATTTCACTGTCTTTGCTGGAGTCTCCCACAAAGCTCTTTCCAAATTATTTTACTCAGGACTTCCACTCCCATTCACTCTTCCATCCCTTTCAAACACATAACCTCAAGTTCACTAGGCACAATACTGCAGAAGATCTTCTAAAAATACAATAAAGATCTCCATACCTGCATTTCTCACCTGTCATGTCACATTTTGCGGTTACATTTAACCAAAGATAAGCTTATCTTAGTCAAATTTCTTCCAACACACAGGTTTATTTCAATGATCTTTGAAAAATAAATCTAGTCATTCGGAACGCACATAGCATGTACCCAAAGTTGTTGCCGAAGTCAAGAAATCCTGCAGCCAATGACTTTAGAAAGTAGCCTTTGGACGACTTCCGGTGGCGGCTATGGAGGAGTAAGTCGCACATTTGGTGGCTCTCGATCCGGTCGGACTTTTGGACCATTTTCCCCGATTTGTTTTGTACTTTTGAGCGCTGGATCTGAAGGCATAGGCACACAGGCACTGACTCCAGATATAGGTGTATGGAATTAAGAAGCAGAAACAATCACAAACAGCTGAAGAAGTGAGCAAACAAGGGCAGTGTGGAAGCTGCTGCTGAGGACAATATGGCCGATGTCCGGAACCCGGTGCAGACAGCCCAGCCAACGACGGAGCAGCTGTTGAAGGTCCTCCATGAAGGCTTCACTGCGCTGAAACGGGACAGCTTAGACCCGATTCAGAAATCAATCGAGCGCCTGGAGCATAGGCTAAATGCCCAGGATCGGACGATCCAGAAGCTGGAAAAGGCGCTGGAGGAGCGGGAGGATCACCAAACGGTGGTGGAGGCGGAGGTGGAGAGGCTGAAAGATCAACAAAATAGGGTCCGGGAAAAGGTGGAGGACCTGGAAAATAGGTCCCGTCGGCAGAATTTGAGAATCGTTGGTCTCCCGGAGGGGGCTGAGGGAGAGGGTGCCGCAGCGTATGTGGCGGGCATGTTCCAGAAGCTGTTGGGAGATGATGTCTTCCCGCACCCAGTGGAGGTGGACAGGGCGCACAGGGTGCTGGTGAGGCAGCCGCGAGTGCCCCCCCCCCCCCCCCCCCCCCCGAGCGATGGTGGTCAGGTTCCACAGGTTCCTGGACAAGGAGCAGGTGCTACAGTGGGCCAAGCGCACGCGGAGCTGCCATTGGAATAACAGTGTCTTGCGCATCTACCAGGACCTGAGTGTGGAGGTGGCCAGAAGGAGGGCAGACTACAGGCAAGTCTAAGAGATTCTGTTTCGAGCAAGACCCCGAGGGTAAGGAGGGGGTTCCTGGAGCGTAGCAGTGATAGAGGAGGGCTGGCATTGCCGAATCTGGGTGGCTACTACTGGGCAGCCAATGTGGCGATGATCCGTAAGTGGATGATGGAGGGAGAGGGGGTGGCATGGAAGAGATTGGAGATGGCGTCCTGCAAAGGAATGAGTCTGGGGGCGCTGGTGACGGCACCGCTGCCGCTCTTGCCGAAAAGGTACACCACGGGTCCGGTGGTGGCGGCAACGCTAAAGATCTGGGGGCAGTGGAGACGACACAGAGGTGCGATGGGAGCCTCGGTGTGGTCCCCGACCAGAGATAACCATCGATGTGTCCCAGGAAGGATGGACGGGGGGTTTCAGAACTGGCATCGGGCAGGGATTAGAAGAATGGGGGACCTGTTCATCGATGGGAAGTTTGCGAGCGTAGGGGCGCTGGAGGAGAAATTTGGACTACCCCCGGGAAATGCCTTCAGGTACATGCAAGTGAGGGCGTTTGTGAGGCAGCAGGTGAGGGAATTCCCACTGCAGTGACTACACTGGGGCTGGTTTAGCACACTGGGCTAAATCGCTGGCTTTTAAAGCAGACCAAGGCAGGCTAGCAGCACGGTTCGATTCCCGTACCAGCCTCCCCGAACAGACGCTGGAATGTGGCGACTAGGGGCTTTTCACAGTAACTTCATTTGAAGCCTACTTGTGACAATAAGCGATTTTCATTTCATTTCATTTCACTTCAAATGTACTTCCTCGGTTTGGGCCACCATCAAAGATGTTATCTAAATGCTTCTTTGATCTCACAGGTGAGTTCGGACTCCCTGAGTTCCACTGCCTCTCTTCAGCCAGGTCGTTTGTTCAACATCAAATGTTTGATAGATTACAATTTCCTGGACATTGAGCATGGTAAGTCTGAAGCCATCATCTTGTGCCTCTGATTCCAATTTATCTCTGGCCATTGTTTGACTGTGAGATGTGGCAAGTCCGGGAGGCTTCCAGCGTCCCGGATGGCTTCATCTGCAGAAAGTGCACCCAACTGGAGCTCCTCACAGACCGCATGGTTCGGTTGGAGCGGCAATTGGATGCACATAGGAGCATGCAGGTGGCGGAAAGCGTCATAGATCGCAGTTATGTAGATGTGGTCACACCCAAGGTGCAGGCAGAGAAATGGGTGACCACCAGAAAGGGCAGGCAGTCAGTGCAGGAATCCCCTGTGGTTGTCCCCCTCTCGAACAGATATACCCCTTTGGATACTGTCGGGGGGGATAGCCTATCAGGGGAAAACAGCAGCAGCCAGAGCAGTGGCACCACGGCTGGCTCTGATGTTCAGAAGGGAGGGTCAAAGCGCAGAATAGTAATAGGGGACTCTATAGTCAGGGGCACAGATAGGCGCTTCTGTGGACGTGAAAGAGACTCCAGGATGGTATGTTGCCTCCCTGGTGCCAGGGTCCAGGATGTCTCCGAACGGGTAGAGGGCATCCTGAAGGGAGAGGGCAAACAGGCAGAGGTCGTTGTACATATTGGTACTAACGACATAGGCATGAGGTCCTGCAGCAGGAGTTCAGGGAGCTAGGAAGAAAGTTAAAAGACAGGACTTCGAGGGTTGTAATCTCGGGATTACTCCCTGTGCCACGTGCCAGTGAGGCTAGAAATAGGAAGATAGAGCAGCTAAACACGTGGCTAAACAGCTGGTGTAGGAGGGAGGGTTTCCATTATCTGGACCACTGGGAGCTCTTCCGGGGCAGGTGTGACCTGTATAAGAAGGACGGGTTGCATCTAAACCGGAGAGGCATAAATATCCTGGCCGCGAAGTTTGCTAGTGCCACACGGGAGGGTTTAAACTAGTATGGCAGGGGGGTGGGCACGGGAGCAATAGGTCAGAAGGTGAGAGCATTGAGGGAGAACTAGGGAATAGGGACAGTGTGGCTCTGAGGCAGAGCAGACAGGGAGAAGTTGCTGAACACAGCGGGTCTGGTGGCCTGAAGTGCGTATGTTTTAATGCAAGAAGTATTACAGATAAGGCAGATGAACCTAGAGCTTGGATTAGTACTTGGAACTATGATATTGTTGCCATTACAGAGACCTGGTTGAGGGAAGGGCAGGATTGGCAGCTAAACGTTCCAGGATTTAGATGTTTCAGGCGGGATAGAGGGGGATGTAAAAGGGGAGGCGGAGTTGCGCTACTGGTTCGGGAGAATATCACAGCTGTACTGCGAGAGGACACCTCAGAGGGCAGTGAGGCTATATGGGTAGAGATCAGGAATAAGAAGGGTGCAGTCACAATGTTGGGGGTTTACTACAGGGCTCCCAACAGCCAGCGGGAGATAGAGGAGCAGATAGGTAGACAGATTTTGGAAAAGAGTAAAAACAACAGGGTTGTGGTGATGGGAGACTTCAACTTCCCCAATATTGACTGGGACTCACTTAGTGCCAGGGGCTTAGATGGGGCGGAGTTTGTAAGGAGCATCCAGGAGGGCTTCTTAAAACAATATGTAGACAGTCCAACTAGGGAAGGGGCGGTACTGGACCTGGTATTGGGGAATGAGCCCGGCCAGGTGGTAGATGTTTCAGTAGGGGAGCATTTCGGTAACAGTGACCACAATTCAGTAAGTTTTAAAGTACTGGTGGACAAGGATAAGAGTGGTCCTAGGATGAATATGCTAAATTGGGGGAAGGCTAATTATAACAATATTAGGCGGGAACTGAAGAGCATAG
Organism: Scyliorhinus torazame; assembly: GCF_047496885.1. Classification (NCBI taxonomy): domain Eukaryota; kingdom Metazoa; phylum Chordata; class Chondrichthyes; order Carcharhiniformes; family Scyliorhinidae; genus Scyliorhinus; species Scyliorhinus torazame. The sequence goes on from NC_092712.1 coordinate 302,337,958, forward strand.
ATTGGGGGCGGATGTTTGAGGGCAAATCAACATCTGACATGTGGGAGGCTTTCAAGTGGCAGTTGAAAGGAATTCAGGACCGGCATGTTCCTGTGAGGAAGAAGGATAAATACGGCAATTTTCGGGAACCTTGGATGACAAGAGATATTGTAGGCCTCGTCAAAAAGAAAAAGGAGGCATTTATCAGGGCTAAAAGGCTGGGAACAGACGAAGCCTGCGTGGAATATAAGGAAAGTAGGAAGGAACTTAAGCAAGGAGTCAGGAGGGCTAGAAGGGGTCACGAAAAGTCATTGGCAAATAGGGTTAAGGAAAATCCCAAGGCTTTTTACACGTACATAAAAAGCAGAAGGGTAGCCAGGGAAAGGGTTGGCCCACTGAAGGATAGGCAAGGGAATCTATGTGTGGAGCCAGAGGAAATGGGCGAGGTACTAAATGAATACTTTGCATCAGTATTCACCAAAGAGAAGGAATTGGTAGATGTTGAGTCTGGAGAAGGGTGTGTAGATAGCCTGGGTCACATTGAGATCCAAAAAAGAAGAGGTGTTGGGTGTCTTAAAAAATATTAAGGTAGATAAGTCCCCAGGGCCTGATGGGATCTACCCCAGAATACTGAAGGAGGCTGCAGAGGAAATTGCTGAGGCCTTGACGGAAATCTTTGGATCCTCGCTGTCTTCGGGGGATGTCCCGGAGGACTGGAGAATAGCCAATGTTGTTCCTCTGTTTAAGAAGGGTAGCAAGGATAATCCCGGGAACTACAGGCCGGTGAGCCTTACTTCAGTGGTAGGGAAATTACTGGAGAGAATTCTTCGAGACAGGATCTACTCCCATTTGGAAGCAAATGCACGTATTAGTGAGAGGCAGCACGGTTTTGTGAAGGGGAGGTCGTGTCTCACTAACTTGATAGAGTTTTTCGAGGAGGTCACTAAGATGATTGATGCAGGTAGGGCAGTGGATGGTGTCTATATGGACTTCAGTAAGGCCTTTGACAAGGTCCCTCATGGTAGACTAGTACAGAAGGTGAGGTCACACGGGATCAGGGGTGAGCTGGCAAGGTGGATACAGAACTGGCTAGGCCATAGAAGGCAGAGAGTAGCAATGGAAGGATGCTTTTCTAATTGGAGGGCTGTGACCAGTGGTGTTCCACAGGGATCAGTGCTGGGGCCTTTGCTCTTTGTAGTATATATAAATGATTTGGAGGAAAATGTAACTGGTCTGATTAGTAAGTTTGCAGACGACACAAAGGTTGGTGGAATTGCGGATAGCGATGAGGACTGTCGGAGGATACAGCAGGATTTAGATTGTTTGGAGACTTGGGCGGAGAGATGGCAGATGGAGTTTAATCCGGACAAATGTGAGGTAATGCATTTTGGAAGGTCTAATGCAGGTAGGGAATATACGGTGAATGGTAGAACCCTCAAGAGTATTGAAAGTCAAAGAGATCTAGGAATACAGGTCCACAGGTCACTGAAAGGGGCAACACAGGTGGAGAAGGTAGTCAAGAAGGCATACGGCATGCTTGCCTTCATTGGCCGGGGCATTGAGTATAAGAATTGGCAAGTCATGTTGCAGCTGTATAGAACCTTAGTTAGGCCACACTTGGAGTATAGTGTTCAATTCTGGTCGCCACACTACCAGAAGGATGTGGAGGCTTTAGAGAGGGTGCAGAAGAGATTTACCAGAATGTTGCCTGGTATGGAGGGCATTAGCTATGAGGAGCGGTTGAATAAACTCGGTTTGTTCTCACTGGAACGAAGGAGGTTGAGGGGAGACCTGATAGAGGTATACAAAATTATGAGGGGCATAGACAGAGTGGATAGTCAGAGGCTTTTCCCCAGGGTAGAGGGGTCAATTACTAGGGGGCATAGGTTTAAGGTGAGAGGGGCAAGGTTTAGAGTAGATGTACGAGGCAAGTTTTTTACGCAGAGGGTAGTGGGTGCCTGGAACTCGCTACCGGAGGAGGTGGTGGAAGCAGGGACGATAGTGACATTTAAGGGGCATCTTGACAAATACATGAATAGGATGGGAATAGAGGGATACGGACCCAGGAAGTGTAGAAGATTGTAGTTTAGTCTGGCAGCATGGTCGGCACGGGCTTGGAGGGCCAAAGGGCCTGTTCCTGTGCTGTACATTTCTTTGTTCTTTGTTCTTTGTTTGTTTGCTCCCGGCACAGGGAATTCAAGACAGGGTGATTTCGGGCGTATGGGTCGGAGAGGGCAAGGTGTCGGCGATATACCAGGAGATGAAAGAAGAGGGGGTGGCTTTGGTAGAGGAGCTGAAGGGTAAATGGGAAGAGGAGCTGGGGGAGGAGATTGAGGAGGGTCTATGGGCTGATGCCCTAAGTTGGATTAATTCCTCTTCCTCATGTGCCAGGCTTAGCCTGATACAATTTAAGGTTGTTCACAGAGCGCATATGACTGGGGCGAGGCTGAGTAGATTCTTTGGGGTGGAGGACAGATGTGGGAGGTGCTCAGGAAACCCGACGAACCATGTCGATATGTTTTGGTCATGCCCGGCACTGGATGGGTTCTGGAGGGGAGTTGCAAGAACAGTATCTAAGGTGGTGAAAGTCCAGGTCAAGCCAAGTTGGGGGCTACCACTATTTGGAGTAGCGGTCGAGCCGGGAGTGCAGGAGGCGAAAGAGGCCGGCATTCTGGCCTTTGCATCCCTGGTAGCCCGGCGAAGGATCTTGCTAGTGTGGAAGGATGCAAAGCCCCCCAGTGTGGAAGCCTGGATAAATGATATGGCAGGGTTTCTCAAGTTGGAAAGGATAAAGTTTGCCTTGAGAGGGTCTGTGCAGGGGTTCTCCAGGCGGTGGCAAACGTTCCTAGACCATCTCGCGGAGCGTTACATGGAGTTCGGTCGACAGCAGCAGCAACCCGGGGGGGGAAAGAGCGGGGGGATATCTCTTTCTGGGGGGGGGGCGAAGAGGGAGGGATAGGGAAGGGGGGTTCTTCGGGGGGGCAACTGAGCAAGAAAATACATAAACAATCCGGAAAACTGATGTGTACGGGAGGAATCCAATGTAAAAGTTCTGTATCATATTGATTTGCCATGTTTATGTCTTGCTATGCGAGTTTTTTCTTATTTTTTGTTACCGGGGGTGGGGGGGGGGGTTTGTTTATATGGTTGAAAGTTCTGTTAAAAATTCTTAATAAACATATTTTCCAAAAAAAAAGAGATTCTGTTTAAGAAGCAGGTGAAGTTTGGGCTGCTCTACCCAGCGCGCCTGTGGGTCACACACAAAGGACGGCACCATTACTTTGAGGAGCCCGAGGATGCGATGGACTTCGCCAAGAGAGAGAAGGGCTGGTACCGAACTGAGGACTTTTTGGACTTGCATTAAAAAGACATTAAGCGATGTTTACACATTTTTCTTGTGTTGTGTGTTTTCTTTTTTCTCTTCTGTATTCGAGTTTTCGCTGGATAAAGAGGGTAGTTAAGGTATTTGGTGCTGGGGGCTTTTTGTGTTCTGATCGGGTGGTTGGAAGTGCCTATTACTTATTTTGTTTTATTCGATTTGCACTAGCGTCGGGGTTTTCTTTGTGCCTTATTTTCTTTCCAGGGCAATTGCTCGAGGGTGGCTGGTTTGGGGAAGTGGTGTTGATGGGCCGGGGGGGGGGGAATGGGTCAGAGGGAACAATAGGTGGTAGACTTGTTGGCGCCGGAGTCGAGCGTCACCAGGCTAGCTGGGTGAGCTGGTCTACGGAAGCCAGGTTGGGGGTGTGTATATAGCTAGATTATGGCAGGGGTTAGGTTACAGGGTGTTGTTCTTTGCACACTGCTTTGTATTGTTGTTGTTTACTATACCAAAATGCCTTAATAAAATTGTTTATCAAAAAGTAGCCTTTGTAGTCAAAACATCCCATTTTTAAGAGGAAAGGCTGACATTTCATCAAGGGCTCTGATTTATGGCTGAACAGTTGTTCTTAGCGGTTTACATGCAGTCACAATTACTGAGGCCTCCTCGTCACAAGAGGTTTAATGACGATAGTTAACAATGGTCATAAAGGGACAGATACCTACAATTATATTTAAGAAACCCATTAACAGCATTACGGACAATTTACTAGCATGCAGAGGAAGTTCAAGAATGGGTACTAGCTATATTAATTCCTGGTAATCCATTATAGATTCCCTATTAAATCCGCAGGAATTACAATAAAAGCATTGATCATAATTTTGCACATTGTAATGCATTACCCAAATAATGCAATTTAATGATATTGACTGGGTTCACAGCACTGGCTGCTAAATTACACTTGCACCCAGATACATAGACTCGAAGGTCAAAAGCCATTTCCAGTTTCCAATGGGTGAAATATACCCCAGTTCTATCGAGGAAGGTTACTGACTGACAATGCATGTGCAAATTCCCCTCATTGTCCAATATTGTGTTATGCAGTGAGGATCGCCAATTTGACTCAGGGACGTTGACATCTCACGAGCACTCTGTATTGGTTGCAATGGGAGAACATTGGTCAGAAGTACATAATAATAATCTTTATTAGTGTCACAAGTGCCTGGATGACCCGCGCCAGTCTGGGGTGCAGGCTTCAAATCTGTAGCTGTCTAGTGACAGAGTGGTTCAATTCCACCTTTCGGGCAGCGCTGCCTTTGCTGAAGACCTATTGCTCCAGCAATGGCAAGGCAGCCTTAAATCTCATTAGTGTCACAAGTAGGCTTACATTAACACTGCAATGAAGTTACTGTGAAAATCTGCAAAGTTACACTTTTTTTTGGGGGGGGGGGGGGTGGAATTAAGTGGGTGGACAAATCATGCAAACAAATGAGCAATTTGCAGGACATGCAGCAAAACAAGAGAGAAAGGGGGAGGGCAGTGTGGGGTGTGGTCACACGTGCAGGCTGAAGGGATGGCGCTGGATCAGAGGCAGGGGGGGAAGCCGGCAGTGCGGTGCCCTATCTGCTCACAGGAGATGCAGAGTTTCAGGATCAATGCCCACCTGGACCAGTGCCTGGGCACCCAGGGGGGAGCGGAGGCCGCTGCCGAATGCAGCGGCGGCGAGAGGGAGCCCGGCTGCAAGAGGGCGCGCCTGTGGCCGGCGCGGGCCGATGGAACGTTGCCCGGAGAGAGCGGGCGCGAGGCCGGCGGCTCCCCGGGGCCGGCGCGAGCCGATGGAACGCGGCCCGGGGGCGCCTCGCCAACCGCCGCCTTCTTCGGGCCCCGGCCCTCCGCCGCCGCCGCCTCCTCGTCTCCCGGCCCCCCGCTGTCGCTGCAGCAGCTGGAGGCCAGGCCCCTGGCGGAGATCATGCGGCCCAGTGTCCTGGCCGAGCTGATCGGGCAAAACAAAGTCCTGGGCGAAGATACTCTCCTAAGGACTCTGCTGGAATCGCACGAAATCCCCTCCATCATCCTGTGGGGCCCGCCGGGATGTGGGAAAGTAAGTGGTTCCCTGTCAGGATTCCCCTGTCCACACCGCTTTCTCACTCCATTCACTTTGCAGCAGCAGTTTCTCAGCCTTTCTCAGTCTATTGCTCTATCACCAGTTTGGAGCTCACTCAGTCTGTGTGGTGACTTGACTATGACTACCCAAAAGGGTAGTGGAAACACGTAAAACAACAACGTTTAAAAGGCAGCATGGACTCAAAAACAGGAGCAGTTAGCTAAACATTGAATTAGAACTAACTTATAATCTTTATTGTCTCAAGTGGGCTTACATTAACACCGCAATGAAGTTACTGTGAAAAGCCCCTAGTCGCCACACTCCGGCGCCTGTTCGGGCACACAGAGGGAGGATTCAGAATGTCCAATTCCCCTAACAAGCACGTCTTTCGGGACTTGTGGGAGGAAACCGGAGCTTGTGGGATGAAACCGGAGCACCCGGAGGAAACCCACCCAGATACGGGGCGAATGTGCAGACTCTGCACAGACAGTGGCCCAAAGCCGAGAATCGAACCTGGGACCCTGGCGCTGTGAAGCCATAGTGGTAACCACTGTGCTACTTGGCTGCCCCATAACGGTGGTTAAATGGGAATATACACCAGTAACAACAAATAATGACCTTGCAGCACCTACTGATTGATGACTGGGTGAGTTTAAGCAAGAAGATGCATAATAATAACATGACTTCCCCCACAAATTATAATCCCCTTTAAAGACATACACTGAAACTAATGCCTTAATTATAGGTCAATCTTCAGGAGCTTTGCGCCTACGCTGTGATCTGCGCAATAACACTATTGACTCCATCAACTCCTCCTCCACTTTGCCTTTCATGGCGTAGCTGTTTGAAAAAGCAAGGAGTAGCCTGAGGGGCTACAAAAAATTTAACTGCAGTGCCCCGCAATGTACTCTGTTCATCTTTGAAAACCTCAAGATGTTTCTGAATGACATCCTGTGTCACCTTGTGTGCTTTATCTCACCTCAGTTCAACTGAATTATCCTGAGCTAATCACATCTGAATGGACTAAATCCATGCCTTTGTGCCACCAGGAGGCATGCTCTTAGTTCTTGGCTGTTATGTGCAATGTCTATCATTAACGCCCCCAAGCAATGGTATAGTCTCGCCAGTATATGTCTGAAGGTTGCTTCTTGCCGAAGGGCTGATGCCTGCTTAGAAGTCCTAATCTTCCTGAAGGTCTCCCCACTGACTACCGTGTCCACCTCCCATCTTCATTTTCTCTCCACTGACTTCCACTACAGCATAAATAGGGTTTGCACGCCCCTCTGCCTGGGCTGAGCTTTCCAAGTGATGCACCATTGACTGAACCTTCCTTGCATTTGAAGTTCCTGGCTCAGCCTTCGACTTTCTCTTCGCACTCCAGCATTTTTTCACTAAATGCCCCTTCTTGTTGCAGTGGTGAGAAATACTATCCATAAACTTAGAATGATTCGCATAGTGTGACCCTCCACACCTAAAACATTCCACTACCTTCACCTTTTTACCTGCAGCTTATCTTTCTACTTGATGCAGTGCACCTGCCTGAGTGCCGCTATTGGCCTTCTGAATAGTTTTTGCATTTCTGGTAGCCATTTCCATGCCCTGAGAAATTTCTAACGCCTTCTTAAATGTGTGACTTTTCCCAGCAAATGCTGCTGAATGCTGTCCTCGTTAATGCCACAAACTAGTCTGTCCCAAAGCATGTCTTTCAAAACTGACCCAAACTCCGAATGTTCAGAGAGCTGCCGCAATTCAGCAACAAAATTAGCTACAGACTGTCCCATCTTCTGAAAATGCTTATGGAATTTGAAAAGTTGTACAATTACTGAGGGTTTAGGATTGTGGTGAATCTGAATGAGTGTAACTAAATCCGCAAATGAAATGTACTCCGTTTTCCATGGTGTAACTATATTTCTTATTAGCTTGTAAGTGTTCACTCCGCACATACTCAGGAGAATTGAATGCTTTCTAGCGTTGTCTGCAATTCCATTTGCCAAGAAAAGGTTTTCCGACCTTTACACTTATTCAGTCCAGCTCTCGCTCCCTTCCACAAACTCACTGGTAGACCATGGTGCTGCTAACTTGCCTTCCGTCGATAAACTTAGCAAAACTTTGTGTTGAACGTGCTGAAATTCGAATATTTTTATTCTCGTTGCCAACAAGATGTGGTAACTTGACCACAAAAAGGTAGTCGAAAAGCATTGTTAATAAAGTTAATCTTTAATAGATAAAAATAACAAAGTTTAAAATACAGTATTGACTTAAGAATGGCTCAGCTAGTCAAAATAACAGTAACAGAATAGAATTAGAACTAATGGCAGTTAATTACGAATATACGCCGGTAACAACAATTAATGAAGTCATCACACTTACTGATGACATTAATGGATTTCAATAAGAAGATGCATAATAATAACACACTATAACAGTACGTTTGGTAACAGAAGCCAAACTGATGACCATACACCATGGTGCACAGCTCCTTGAAAGTTGGAATTTTCTCATCCAAATGTTTAGTTTTGAACCATGCTGGACCTCATTCCGTTATGAAAGCCGTGGGTGTCTTGATTTGGGAAGCTGTCTTAGTTATAGGCTCGGTTGACTACTTGCAGACCTAATCAACTGCCAATGATAGAAACCAGCCGATATTCATTTTCGTTGCCTTCAGTGAATGTCTGAGCAGTGAATTTTACATCTGGAAATCAAAACTGCAAACTAAATATTTACGGGTATGTGACTTTTCGTAAGGAGAGGCAGGAAGGAAAGGGCGAGTACGAGATGGAATAAGCACAATAGCAAGAAATGATCTTGGATCCGAAGATGTAGAATCCATGTGGGTGGAGGTAAGAAATAACAAAGGAAAGAAGACACTAGTGGGAGTAGTCATTAGAGCTCCAAACAGTGGCCACAGTGGCCATATTGTAAGAGGAGAATAAATCAGGAAATAATAAATGCATGTAAATTGGGAAAATCAAGTTGGCAGAGGTAACCACGAGGAAGAATTCATAGAGTACATTTGGGACAGTTTCTTTGAACAATATGTTGTGGATCCATACAATGATCAGGCTATTTTGGATTTGTTAATGTGTAATGAAGCCGGTTTTATCAGCAACCAGAGTAAAAGATCCTCTACAAAGTAGTGACCATAACATGGTAGAATTTAGCATTCAATTTGAGAGTGAGAAACTTGGATCAGAAATAACTGTGCTACACTTAAATAAGGGTAATTTTAAAGGAATGAGGGCAGAGTTGGCTGGAATGGACTGGAAAAAAGTTTAGCAGGAAAGACAGTTGATCAGTAATGGCAGACGTTTGTAAAAATAGTACATGACCCACAACAAAAATATATCCCAATGAGGAAGAAGGATTCTTGTAAGGAGATAAATCAACCATGGTTAACCAAAGAGGTGAAGGATAATATTAAACTGAAAGAAAAACATATAAAGTGGCAAAGATTAGTGGTAAACCAGAGATTTGGGAAAGTTTTTGAAACCAACAAAAGATGACCATAACCGATATATAGGGAGAAGGTAAACAATGAGGGTAAACTAGCAAGTAATACAAAAATGGACAGCAAGAGTTTCTTTATATAAAAAGGAAGAGAGGCCAAAGTGAACATAGGCAATGAGACTGGGAAAATATTAGTGGGGAATGAGGAAATGGCAGAGGAGTTAAACAAATACTTCATGTCAGTCTTCACTGTGGAAGACACTAATAACATTCCAAGAATACTAAATTAATCAAGGAGCAGAGGGGAAGGGGGAAATAAATACAATAACAATCACTAGGGACAAAGTACTAGGAAACCTAATGGGGCCAAAGGCCGTTAGGTTCCCTGGACCTGATGGATGGTATCCCAGGATATTAAAGAAAGTAGCTACGGAGATAGTGGATGCACTGGTAGTAATCTTCTAAGAATCATTACAGTTTGGAAAAGTCCCAGAGGATTAGAAAACTGCCAATGTAACATCTTTATTCAAAAAAGGAGGGAGACAAAAAAAAGTAACTATGGGCCAGTTAGCTTAACATCTGTCATTGGAGGGCAACACGGTGGCGCAGTGGATAGCATTGGTGCCGAGGTCCCAGGTTCGATCCCGGCTCTGGGTCACAGTGTTTGCGTGGGTCTCGCCCCCACAACCCAAAGTTGTGCAGGGTAGGTGGATTGGCCACGTTAAATTGTCCCTTAAATTGGAAAAAATGAATTGGGTACACTAAATTTAAAAAAACAAAACTTCTGTCATTGGTAAAATGTTAAGAGTCCATTACAAAGAATGCAATCGCAGAACATTTAGAAATGCATAATATAATCAACCAGTCTGCATGGCTTCATGAAGGGAAAATCATACCTGACAAATTTGTTAGAATTCTTTGAGGTGGCAACGAGTAGGATAGATGATGGGGAATCAGTAGATGTAATATAGTACTTGGATTTTCAAAAAGCGTTCAATAAGGTACCGCATAAAAGGCTACTTAATAAGATAAGGGCCCATGGTGTTGGGGGTAGTATATTTGTATGTATAGAGAATTGGCTAAATGTTCGAAGACAGAGGTGGAATAAGAGGGGCATTTACAGGATGGCAACCTGTAACTAGTGGAATGACGCAGGGATCCATGCTGGGCCACAATTATTCACAATATATGTTAATGACTTGGACGAGGGAAGTGAATGCACTATTGCCAAATTTTTGCGGATAACACAAAAATAGGTGGGAAGGCAAGTGCTGAGGATGATACTCCAGAGGCATATAGACAGGTTAGGTGTGTGGGCAAAAACTTGGCAGATGGAATATAATGTATGAAAATGTGAAGTTATGCACTTTGGCAGGATGAATAAAAGAGCTGAATATTATTTAAATGGAGAAATAATGCAGAAAACTGCAGCACAGAGGTATTTGGGGGCTCTTGTCCATAAATCAAAAAAAGCTAGCATGCAAATTCGGCAGGCAATAGGGGAGGCAAATGGAATGTTGGCCTTTATTTCAAAGGGAATGGAGTAAAAAAAAAAGAGAGAAGTCTTGCTAAAACTACAAGGCACGTGTTAGACCACACCTGGAATACTGTGAACAGTTTTGGTCCCCTTATCTAAGGAAAGATATATTGGCATTGGAGGCAGTCCAGAGAAGGTTCACTAGGTTGATCTCTGGGATGGAGTGATTTTCTCATGAGAGGTTGAGTAGTACTCATTGGAGTTTAGAAGAATGATAGGCAACCTTATTGAGACATATAGGATTCTCAGGGGGCTTGACAGGGTAGATGCTGAGAGGATGTTTCTTGTGGGAGAGTCTAGGACCAGAGGGCATAATCTCAAAGTAAGAGTTTGCCTATTTAAAACAGGTAGTGAATCTGTGGAATTCTTTACCGCAGGGGGCTGAAGAGGCTGGGTCACTAATTATGTTCAAGGCTTGGGTAAAGGATTTTTAATTAATAAAGGAATCTAGGATTATGCGGATAAGGAAGGAAAGTGGAGTTGAGGGTTTTATCAGATCAACCATAATCTCATTGAATGGCGGAGCAGAGACGATGGGCCGAATGACCTACATCTGCTCCTGTGTCTTATGGCTGGCACATTGGAAGTTGACTCTAACCTCCATCTAAAATTAGTCAGATTTGTATTTGCAGATTGTATCAATTTAGCACAAGTCTATAATTGTAGACCGATTGATTTTGCTTCAAAGGTAGATGGGGTGTTCAATGAGTAAATGCTATATTCTATGAAAGTACTACATGTTTCTATTTTACCCATTTCATTATCACCTCAGCTACGCAATGACTCGTTAATATTACATTATTAACTGATTTGTTATTTTATTCCTTATGGAAGAATTCTGCAGTTGTTGAATATGCACCAAATACAGAATTTGACACATTCAGACACCACAAATCATTGATCATTGCATTATGGGTGAATAACTGGCACATTAGTTTTAATATAGATTATGCTGGTGCATATTTTTGTAAGAGGAATAAAAAGCCTACTCATTCCTTGGGCAGGTAGATGCGCAAAGGGACTGAGGGGTACAGAGACACAAATCATTAAAAGTAGGAACAAACCCATTACAAAGATGAAAAAGAACTGGGCTGAATTAAAAAATATACACCGAACCATGGTGATAATTCCAACAAGAATACCATTTAAAAGCAGGAAAGATATGTTAAACTTTGTAAAAGAAACTTGATCCGACCACACTTGGAATATTGTGTACAATTCTGGTCACCATATCACAGAGGCACTAGAGAAGATGCAAACAAGATTTGCAAGGGTAATACCAGAACTGGGATATTGTAACTACTGGGAAAGACTGAACAGGCTGGAGCTCTTTTCTTTGAAGAAAAGGCAAGGGTGAGCGGGGGCCTAGTGGCGATCTTTAAAATTATGAATGGATTCCTTACGGTAGACATTGGGATGAGTGAATCCAAAACTAGGGGGTCATAAGTGCAAGATAGTCACCAATTAATCTAACAGGAAATTCAGGAAAAACTTCTTTGCCCATTGAATTGTTAGAATGCAGAATTTGCTAGCACGTGCAGCAGTTACGGCAATTAAGGAAAAGTAGATAAGTATGTGAGGAAGTATATGTTGGATAATAATCTTTATTATTGTCACAAGTAGGCTTACACTGCAATGAAGTTACTGTGAAAATCCCCTGGCTGCCACATTCCAGCGCGTGTTCAGGTACACTGAGGGAGAATTCGGAATGTCCAATTCACCTAACAAGCATGTGTTTCGGGACTTGTGGGAGGAAACCCACGCACACGGAGAGAACGTGCAGACTCCGCACAGACAATGACCCAAGCCGGGAATCGAACTGGGACCCTAGCGCTGTGAAGCAACTTTGCTTATCACAGTGAAAAAATAAGTTGGGAAGACCCATGTAGAGGATAAACACTGGCTTGTGCCAGTTGAGTTGAATGGCTGTAAATTCCATGTAAAACTTTCTTAACAAGCATCAGAGATCATCAAGCAAATGATGGGGTAGTTAGTGCCAAAACTAAAGTAATCAAATGGACCAAGATGTTAGTGACTGTCTAATAAAATGAATAATATAGATTATTGCAGGAAGTTCAGCAGTGGCTAAGGTAGCAATCTTAATTGCGTGATTTGTCTAAAAGTTGAACTGAAGTTTTGCTTTTCTGTCCCTTCATAGAATTACTATCTAGTCATCACTTCATCATCATATGTTATTTGTATTTGATATAAGGTGTTAAGAATGAGCAACTGGAGGAATATTTTAAATGCACTTGCAGTCAACGTTCTAAGTTTTGTCCTTTTACATAGCTAATTTTTGTGTGGCCATGTTGTTAGAATATAGTCAAAACATGATGCATTGGCCTTGCAGTAGTGTTATGTTTCATGGGGCTTATTTTTATCATTTTAATAGGTGTCGTTGATGGATTTATGTACTTTGTTAAGCTATGTATGCTCAATCTATTTCGACAGATCCAACGATACAGAAGCCCTTTAATTTTTTCACTCATTGCTGTGAAATTACAAATGAATAGTGTACTTTTTGTTTTCTTAAATGCAAGTCAGGTAAAGATTTATGTTAAAGAAGGTAACTCTTAAAATAAGTGCGGCCTAAATGTCCCATTATGCTTTAATATTCAGGATTATGTTTCGTGTTCGTGCACTCACCATAGAATTTGAATTATTCCTAATGCCCAACTCTCGTTTTTAAATAGCTATATATTCCATTGGCATTAAACAATGGAAAGATCTAGCATTGATTATCCTGCCTTTGTTTACAGTCTGTTTATTTTTACAGTAACCCACTGCTTTTCAAAAGCTGAGGATTCTATGAGGCAATGTAAAGGAAATATTTAAAAGGATTAGAACTGCAACCATCTGTGTGAAGTACTTTCCCCTGGAAATATCCTGGGTAACCATTTGATCTAACCATATGTCCAGTGAATGCTGACAGTCCATGACTGACTGGTTCTCTGACTCAGTTAGACCAAATGGAAGGCATTCGAAATGTCCAATTTGGCTGACTTGACCCATCTAATTAAAAGATAGTTTGAGCAGCAGCATAATATGAAAGGTCAGAGGTTTGTCTGTAAATTTCCCCCATTAATCAGCAGTTCCTAATCTCAACCACATTGTGGGGGAGACCCAGAAGGATGAGGAAAAATCTGGAATTGTCATTCAGTTGCCTTCATGTACCTAGTACGATTAACAAGGTACCGCTGTTGAAGGAATAAGTCATTTTCTGGTCAAAGTTCCTTTGTGAACCAGGGAGATAGGATTGGGAGTGGAGCTGAATGGAATTTAGAAAATAACTTGGGGGTGAAAGAGGGTGATGGCGGCGTCATAAAAAGGGATGGTTAAGCTTCTGTCCCGACCACTACTTAGAAGATTTTTTTTCTCAGACTTTTTTAAAATTCATTCATAGGATATGGATGTTCCAAGCTAGGACTACATTTATTGCCCACTCTAATTGCCCCTTGGGAAGGTGGTAATGTACTGCCTTCTTGAACCGGTGCAGTCATCGTTTTGTAGGAACAGTGCTGTTAGGAAGAGGTTCAGGATTTTAAACCAATAACAATGAAAGAAAGGTGATATATTTCCAAGTCAGGATGAGGTGTGGCTTGTAGGATAACTTGTAGATAGTGGTGTTCCCATGCATCTGCTGCTCCTGTCCTTCTCGGTGGTAGAAGTCATGGATTTGGAAGGTGCTGTTGAAAGAGTCTTGGTGAGTTGCTGCAGTGCATCTTGTAGATGGTGCACATGCAGTCAAATGCTGCCTTGATGCCAAGAGCAATCATTCTCACCTCACCTCTGGAGTTTAGAGCTTTTACCCATGTTTGAACCAAGGCCGTAATGAGGTCAGGAGCTAAGTGGCCCTGGCGGCACCCAAACTGGACATCATTGTGTAGGTTATTACTGAGTAAATGGTGCTCAATAGCACTGTTAATGACTTTTTCCATCGCTTTACTGATGATCACCAGGCAGTAATTGAGTGGGTTGGATTTATCCTTTTGTGGACTGGCCATAGATGGGCAATTTTCCAGATTGCCAGGAAGATGACAATGTTGCAGCTGTACTGGAACAGCCTGTCGCGGCTAGTTCTGGCGCACCATTCCTGGAATGTTGCTGGGGTCTGTAGCCTTTATTGTATCCAGTGCCTTCTGTCATTTCTTGATATCTCGTGGAGTAAAATCGAATTAGCTGGAGACTGACATCTGTGATGCTGAGGACATTAGGGGGAGGCCGAGGCGAAGCATCTGCTCAGCACTTCTGGCTGAAGATGGCTGCACATGTTTTAGCCTTCTCTTTTCTCCTCAAATAATAATTGTAAACGATAAATCTGCCCAAGAATTGAAATTTTTTCCCAATATCTTAGGAGCACTTCTCTCACTCATGGACAGGATACAAGAAACTTGACCTAAATGGATCACCTGTCTCACAACCTTTATTTTATCAATACTACAAAGTCAGTGCTGCTTTACATTTCCCTTTGCAACTGCAATACATTACAGTCGAGCCTCATTACACACAGTTTGTTAATCAAATTTTTTTCAAAGCTCAAAATCTTGAAATTGCTCCTGCTGATCTCTCACTTCGATAATACGGGTATAATATTCAAAATGACATTTCCCGCCTTCCCTATTATCCATGGTGACATGCATTGTTGAAAGTCCACATCATATAATAGATCCAGATGGTTGGTTCTTGAACAATTTCTAGGTCTGTACCAATGTGGAGGGAAGTTTGACTGGGGCTCTCCAACTAGAAAATGTTATTTCATTACTTGGCAAGTTGTGCTGCACACCTTCTGATCTCCACGTTCCTAATATTATAACAGCAGATTCCTGAGTATTCATTTGAGTTTCCAGTGGTTAAAGGCATCTTGATTGTCACAATGGAGTCAGCTCTTTTAAGACAAGAATATCAAGGCAATCTGAATTTTTGACCCACGTTGCTGTGATCGCCTAACAGCTGTAGGATTTCTATTCATTGACGTATCTTTCCATCAGAAGTGCCTGAGATACCTATCGAACTCTCAAGGTAGTTAATGTTGTCAACTATTTCTGTGATTTTGTTGTTCACAGTGGTGGAAGCCTGAGGATTTGCAACGCTGAAGTGTTGCACATTTCTGCCAGTTCAGTTCAGGGCTTAATGAATTAGCCTCACCTTTGAAAATACTCGGTCACTGATCTACTCTGTCTACCATTACCACAAGAATTGCAATGTTATCCATATCCATGTAGTCAAAGTGAGAAAGATCTACTATTGGGCAGGATCAACCTCTCGATCCAATTTTGAAGAACACACTTTTTATTCCCCAAATGCACTCAATTACACCTTTTTATTTAGGAGTCAATTAAGTAGGACACGTTTATTGGAAGTACCACTCACTTTAGAAGTAATCAAATTGAATTCCTTCCCACCATGTCAAATGCCGCCTTGAGGTTGAGGCAGGCTACCTATAATGAATTTTGTGTTCTCTTGATCATAGAAAAATCATAGAATTTACAATGCAGAAGGAGGCCATTCGGCCCATCGAGTCTCCACTGGCTCTTGGAAAAAGCACTCACACCCCCACCCTGTCCCCATAACCCAGTAACCCCACCCAACACTAAGGGCAATTTTGGACACTAAGAGCAATTTAGCATGGCCAATCCACCTAAACTGCACATCTTTGGACTGTGGGAGTAAACTGGAGCAACTGGAGGAAACCCACACACACACGGGGAGAACGTGCAGACTCTGCACAGACAGTGACCCAAGCCGGGAATCGAATATGGGACCCTGGAGCTGTGAAGCAATTGTGCTAACCACTGTGCTACCGTGCTGCCCCTGATGTTCAGGACGCTGGGAAGTTCCAAACTTTGGTCAGAGATGGACTTGCCTGATGTGAATCCAGTCAACTGCAGTTGTATCTTATTGAGGAAAAGCATTTAAATAGTGTCTAGAAAAACTGAATAGGCTGGAACTCTTCATGCAGAAAAGAGAAACACGAGTGGTGACCTAGTAGAGACCTGGTGCAAGAGCTGTTGCTGGTGCAGTTAGATTTCAATACTACTTTGTTTTGTTTGGTGTCTAAAAAGCCCAGTTCTAACAGTTGTGATGAAGAATTCTCCTTCACTGCCATTACAGCAGTGTGCGTCTATGTTACCATTCACTCGACCAACCTCTCTTTCTCCACGATGTAAAGGATTTCTTGCTTTGTTCATTCATGATGTATTTTCTTTGTGGTTCTAAGGGCGGAATTTGGCAGATTGCATTGGTTCTGATTTGAACATGGAACACTGCATCTGTTATCATTCCTCGTGTAGTCTGTCTCCAATGTCTCTCATACATTCTGTTGGTCGTCCTATAGATGACGCTTTTCCTTTAATGCTGAAATGCACTGAGCAAGTGAAGATTTTCAGTGGCTGGAGCAACCCTCGGCGATAGAATCAGTAACTTTTCATAGAAACCCAAGTTCGATCTCTGCTCTGGGTCACTGTCCGTGTGGAGTTTGCACATTCTCCCCATGTTTGCGTGGGTTTCGCCTGCACAATCCAAAGATGTGCAGGGTATGTGGATTGACCATGCTAAATTGCCCCTTAATTGGAAAAAATGAATTGGGTATTCTAAATGTATATTTTAAAAAAAAGAAGAAAAAAAAACTTATCATAGAAACAGAAGTAGGTCATTCAGCTTCTTGAAATGTCCCACTATTCGGTTAGATGGTTGATCTGTATCTTTGCTCTAATCTGGGGCTAACTAGATACCTCTTCAAAAGAACCAGCATAGATTCAGTAGTTCAAATGGTCGTCTCCTGTGCTATACTATTCTATGATGCCTGCCTTGGTCCTGTAACCTTTGTATTATGAACGTGTATCGGTGTCAAGGTTCCAGATTTCCACTTTTCCACCATCCTTTGTGCTTTATGCTATTTGACTCTTTCACTTGGAATTCCTTACTTTTTAAAATGAATGGACAAAAATCCTTAGGGACCTGCCAACCTTTGTTCCCGCTATGTGCTCCTAAGCTGCAGACTAGGCAGATCATAGAAGTGCACAACACAGATGGAGACCATTTTGTCCATTGAATCTTTCAAACGTTAGAATATGGAAGTCAGTTCTCGTCACTAATTTCATTTACTGATGTGTCCGCATATTAACCTGTTCTTTTGAGCAGGTGAAGAAGAAAAGAGAGACCCTACCTTCAATAGGCAAAATTAGTCATAGAATCCCTGCAGTGCAGAAGGTGACCATTCGGCCCATCGAGACTGCACTGACCCTCTGAAAGAGCACTCTACCTAGGCCCATTCTCCCGCCCCGGCATGTGTAGATGCCTACACATCTTTGGACACTAAGGGGAAATTTAGCATGGCCAATCCACCTAAGCTGCAATCTTTGGACTGTGGCA
This sequence comes from Scyliorhinus torazame, assembly GCF_047496885.1. Classification (NCBI taxonomy): domain Eukaryota; kingdom Metazoa; phylum Chordata; class Chondrichthyes; order Carcharhiniformes; family Scyliorhinidae; genus Scyliorhinus; species Scyliorhinus torazame. The sequence continues at coordinate 302,355,715 of NC_092712.1, forward strand.
GGAAACCGATGCAGACACGGAGAGAATGTGCGAACTCCACGCAATCAGCCAAAGTCTGAATCGAACCTGGGTCCCTGGCACTGAGGCAGCAGTGCTAACCACTGTGCTGCCCCAATTATGGCATCAGGTATTGATTTGCAATGTCAGGCAAATCCTGCCATGAGTCAAATCTTGGGCCAGAAATGGTGCTGAAGATCAATATAAAATTATTTCCCTGGTTTACTTATGAGGCAGGGATGATTCTCCGAGCCTCCCAAGGATATCTTTGTTTCCTGCCCCCCAACCAGTTTGCTCCCTTGATCGGCAAGACCCATTGTCACAATTGTGGCTTGTTTGACCTGTCAACCTGCCTTTCGATCTGTCAGGCAGGAGACTGCAGCATTTTCTATAAATGAGGCCCTGTTGTTAAAGTTAACAGGCTTTCTGTGTTCTTGGCATTGTTGGCTTTCCAACATGCTATCAACCTGCACCCCTGCCAAATCTGAACCCACCCCCCCCCAATTGATTACAGAATTATGCACTTCCTTTAATTTAGTATATCTGATTAATACCGCACTTTTATTTAATGCTTAAAAATGAAAAAGTTCTTCCACAGACCTCAAGCAACTTCTTTTTTTCAGACCTCATTAGCCCATGTTTTAGCCAGCAACAGTAAGAAGCAAAGCAGTACAAGATTTGTCAGCCTTTCTGCTACAAGTGCATCCGTAGACATAATTCGAGAGGTTGTAAAACAAGCTCAAAATGAACGAAAGCTACTCAAAAGAAAAACAATAGTATTCTTTGATGAAATTCACCACTTCAATAAAACCCAACAGGTAAGCACATTTGTTTGCTATCTGAAACCTTGTGAACAGGCGTTTTAAAATATTTGTTTTGTATTACAAATTAATATTTCACAATTCAAACATAGAAGAAAAATATTGGTCTTCTGTTGGGGGCATCAAAACCAATTCCTTTAAATAATCAGTACAAATTGAATACTTCACCGAAGCATATTTTGATGTATAATTTTGGCACAGGCTGGTATGCCAATTTTCTTGCAAGATCAATTTACATTTTCTCCAAATCACTTTTATTTAAGCTCTTTCCTACTTGCTATGGATAAAACAATTGTAAACCATGGAAAATAAAACTTACGTGTTGCGTCTCTTGTATGCTAACAACTCTCTTTTCTCTTCCTCAAGAACACTTTGCTGCCTCACGTCGAGTGTGGAACAATCACACTGATTGGCGCAACAACAGAGAACCCTTCCTTTCAGATCAATTCAGCATTACTGAGTCGCTGCCGTGTCATCGTTCTTGAGAAGCTGTCAGTAGAGGCTATGGAAACTATTCTGTTACGTGCTTTAAACTCCTTTGGGATCAGTATACTCGGACAGGATAAAGAAGCCGGCTCAATGGATGGCAGTAAAGAGACTGAGTAAGTCCCTTTAGAACATAACTTATAAAAACAGAATGTCCTGAATCTAGTGGCCAGGTGCCAGTAGGGGACAGTACTGTAATTATTGTAGAAGTGGATAGGAGTAAAACTAGGTTTCCAAGGAAGAAAAACTGCACCAAAATGTGCTGAGGCTGGTATGATATTCTGACTTGAGGACTCACTCACTGAGTGTTTAGCTTTTAAATTTCCACCTACAGGCTGAAGATTTATCATTTTGTTGCCTGTAACCCAAGCCAGTAATGCTCATTCCAAAGGGCATTATTAATTAGAAGCATCTCGAGTGCAGGTTATTTTGCTTGAATCACTTAAACTTAGGCTGCTGTTTATGCACCAGAAAAGAAAATCATTTAGTTCAGTTAATCATTAACTTCCCAAATATTGAGTGGAAACTCTTTAGATCAAATAGTTTGGATGGGGTGGTGTTTGTGCAGTGTGTCCAGGAAGCTTTTCTAACACAGTATGTAGATTGTCCAACCAGAGGAGGGGCAATATTGGATTTAGTACTGGGTAATGAACCAGGGCAAGTGATAGATTTGTTAGTGGGGGAGCATTTTGGAGATAGTGACCACAATTCTGTGACTTTCACTTTAGTAATGGAGAGGGATAGGTACGTGCAACAGGGCAAGGTTTACAATTGGGGGAAGGGTAAATACGATGTTGTCAGACAAGAATTGAAGTGCATAAGTTGGGAACATAGGCTGGCAGGGAAGGACACAAGTGAAATGTGGAACTTGTTCAAGGAACAGGTGCTACGTGTCCTTGATATGTATGTCCCTGTCGGGCAGGGAAGAGATGGTCGAGTGAGGGAACCATGGTTGACAAGAGAGGTTGAATGTCTTGTTAAGAGGAAAAAGGTGACTTATGTAAGGCTGAGGAAACAAGGTTCAGACAGGGCATTGGAGGGATACAAGATAGCCAGGAAGGAACTGAAGAAAGGGATTAGGAGAGCTAAGAGAGGGCATGAACAATCTTTTGCGGGTAGGATCAAGGAAAATCCCAAGGCCTTTTACACATATGTGAGAAATATGAGAATGACTAGAGCGAGGGTAGGTCCGATCAAGGACAGTAGCGGGAGATTGTGTATTGAGTCTGAAGAGATAGGAGAGGTCTTGAATGAGTACTTTTCTTCTGTATTTACAAATGAGAGGGGCGATATTGTTGGAGAGGACAGTGTGAAACAGATTGGTAAGCTCGAGGAAATACTTGTTAGGAAGGAAGATGTGTTGGGCATTTTGAAAAACTTGAGGATAGACAAGTCCCCCGGGCCTGACGGGATATATCCAAGGATTCTATGGGAAGCAAGAGATGAAATTGCAGAGCCGTTGGCAATTATCATTTCGTCCTCACTGTCAACAGGGGTGGTACCAGGGGATTGGAGAGTGGCGAATGTCGTGCCCCTGTTCAAAAAAGGGACTAGGGATAACCCTGGGAATTACAGGCCAGTTAATCTTACTTCGGTGGTAGGCAAAGTAATGGAAAGGGTACTGAAGGATAGGATTTCTGAGCATCTGGAAAGACACTGCTTGATTAGGGATAGTCAGCACGGATTTGTGAGGGGTAGGTCTTGCCTTACAAATCTTATTGAATTCTTTGAGGAGGTGACCAAGCATGTGGATGAAGGTAAAGCAGTGGATGTAGTGTACATGGATTTTAGTAAGGCATTTGATAAAGTTCCCCATGGTAGGCTTCTGCACAAAGTAAGGAGGCATGGGATAGTGGGAAATTTGGCCAGTTGGATAACGAACTGGCTAACCGATAGAAGTCAGAGAGTGGTGGTGGATGGCAAATATTCAGCCTGGATCCCAGTTACCAGTGGCGTACCGCAAGAATCAGTTCTGGGTCCTCTGCTGTTTGTGATTTTCATTAATGACTTGGATGAGGGAGTTGAAGGGTGGGTCAGTAAATTTGCAGACGATGCGAAGATTGGTGGAGTTGTGGATAGTAAGGAGGGCTGTTGTCGGCTGCAAAGAGACATAGATAGGATGCAGAGCTGGGCTGAGAAGTGGCAGATGGAGTTTAACCCTGAAAAGTGTGAGGTTGTCCATTTTGGAAGGACAAATATGAATGCGGAATACAGGGTTAACGGTAGAGTTCTTGGCATTGTGGAGGAGCAGAGAGACCTTGGGGTCTATGTTCATACATCTTTGAAAGTTGCCACTCAAGTGGATAGAGCTGTGAAGAAGGCCTATGGTGTGCTCGCGTTCATTAACAGAGGGATTGAATTTAAGAGCCGTGAGGTGATGATGCAGCTGTACAAAACTTTGGTAAGGCCACATTTGGAGTACTGTGTACAGTTCTGGCCGCCTCATTTTAGGAAGGATGTGGAAGCTCTGGAAAAGATGCAAAGAAGATTTACCAGGATGTTGCCTGGAATGGAGAGTAGGTCTTACGAGGAAAGGTTGAGGGTGCTAGGCCTTTTCTCATTAGAGCGGAGAAGGATGAGGGGCGACTTGATAGAGGTTTATAAGATGATCAAGGGAATAGATAGAGTAGACAGTCAGAGACTTTTTCCCCAGGTGGAACAAACCATTACAAGGGGACATAAATTTAAGGTGCAAGGTGGAAGATATAGGAGGGATATCAGAGGTAGGTTCTTTACCCAGAGAGTAGTGGGGGCATGGAATGCACTGCCTGTGGAAGTAGTTGAGTCGGAAACATTAGGGACCTTCAAGCAGCTGTTGGATAGGTACATGGATTACGGGAAAATGATATAGTGTAGATTTATTTGTTCTTAAGGGCAGCACGGTAGCATTGTGGATAGCACAATTGCTTCACAGATCCATGGTCCCAGGTTCGATTCCGGCTTGGGTCATTGTCTGTGCGGAGTCTGCACGTCCTCCCCGTGTCTGCGTGGGTTTCCTCCGGGTGCTCCGGTTTCCTCCCACAGTCCAAAGATGTGCGGGTTAGGTGAATTGGCCAATGATAAATTGCCCTTAATGTCCAAATTGCCCTTGGTGTTGGGTGGAGGTGTTGAGTTTGGGTAGGGTGCTCTTTCCAAGAGCTGGTGCAGACTCAAGGGGCCGAATGGCCTCCTTCTGCACTGTAAATTCAATGATAATCTATGATTAATCTAGGACAAAGGTTCGGCACAACATCGTGGGCCGAAGGGCCTGTTCTGTGCTGTATTTTCTATGTTCTATGTTCAGTGACAGAACTGATAAAACTTTGCAGGAGAATTTTCTCCTGATAATGTCGGCCATACTTTCTGGATGAATTCCTTCTTTACTGACAAATGGGTGGATGTTTGCGTCTTTTCCTATATGGTTAACAAAATTACACGCTGAGTAACCATACACTCTAAAGCTACACCTTCCTTTTTTGAAAATTATTTTTTTCCAATTAAAGGACAATTTAGCGTGGCCAGTCCACCTACCCTGCACATCTTTGGAGTGTGGGGGTGAGACCCATGCAGACACTGGGAGAATGTGTAAACTCCACATGGACGGTGACCCAGGGCTGGGATTGAACCTGGGTCCTCGGCGCCATGAAACAGCAGTGCTAACCACTGTGCCATCCTGCCGCCCTGAACTACACCTTCCTTAATTAATGAGTCATCAACTAGCAGCTGTTTGTTGCCAGAAAGAAATTCCCTTCTCATTCTTGTCAAAGTAAGATCATGTACAATTTTGAAAGCATGTTGGAGATAATGGACCAGATTTTGCTGAGAAGCTAATGGAATCCAAATGATGGATGCTGTTATTACGCCAGTCAGCCAGCAGCTTGTGATAAGGAAGAGATTCCCCATGAATTGTAAATCCCCACAAGTCATTGGACAATTTGCGCTACACCACTCAGCTTCACCAAAGCAGCATTTCATCCAGAACCCCTCCATGATTTTTATAGAGTTGCTGCATTTGCATATTAATTGCTCATTAACTTCGTCACTGAGCATTAAGCCCAGTAATTAACAGGAAGTAAAAAGCAAAGTTGCCATAGTCCCAGATGACCATAGGCTGCTTTCCCCTTTGAGGGGGAGTGCTGACTGGCAGTGATTTAACTTGAGGATCACCACAACTCGAGCAAGGGGCAAGGTACAAAAGGTGGACCTTCATGAATAACTTCAGCCGGTACAGGAATTGGCCCCGTGCTGCTGGCCTTGCTCTACATCACAAACCAGCTGTCCAGCCAACTGAGAATTCGGAAAAAACTGCTTCACACGGAGGATGATGGGAACATGGAGCTCAAAGTGAATAGTAATGATGCATTTAAGGATAGGCTGCACAAATTTATGTGAGAGATGGGATTTGAGGTTATGCTGATAGATTAGATGGAGAAAGATGGGAGGGGACTGGAGTGGAGCAGAAGTGCAGGTGTGGACTGATTTGTTGTCAAATTTCTACCTCTTCAGTTCTGAAGAAGAGTCAAATGCACTCGAAATGTTAACTTTGTCAGACCTGCTGAGGTTTTTCAGCATTTTCTGTGTTTATTTCAAGATTTTGCTTTTATTCTTATGCCGTGTGTACTATGTAATCTTTCTTTCCCTCTCTTTGTTTCTCTTTCTGCAGCTGATTTGACGTTGATTCAGCCATTCTAATACACCTTTCTCCTTATTTCCTTTCTGTAAGTGGTTCTCAATCCTATAATCTCATCGTTAAGAAGAAATACTATTTGTCCAATTGTTCACCAGGGTCCCTTTTACTCTTTATAATAAAAGCAAAACTACTGCGGATGCTGGAAATCTGAAATAAAAAACAGAAAATGCTGGAACGATTCAACAGGCCTAGCACCATCTGTGGAGAGAGAAACAGAGATAATGTATGGGAGTCTATGACTGTTCCAGAGCTGTTATCTGCTCATACTTCCAGCAATGTTCTGTGCAAAAAAAAATATGCAGGAGCAAGTTTAGCTAACAAGGCACACCACAAAGTACACTACCCCTGCAAAATCTGGGTCAATAGCTTTTCCAGAATAAAAATGAGAGCCCTTGTGCAAGACAAATTCTACAGGATTTCCAATTGACGTAGTTTTGATGATCATGAAAGCTTCAGTGTAACATGAAAAGATTAGTTGTATAAAGGTCATATAGTAATTAATCTGCTAGAGCTTTGGAAGATAACAAGCATTGTAGTAAATAATCATGGTAATAAGGGGCAAAAAGTAATAAATCTAAGGTTAAAAGGGACATTTGACAGCGTGATACATATGGAGATATCATTTGTTCGTAGTTTCATGCTTACAAACTGCATATCCGTTTCAGAGGGATGCTTATGGATTTAAGAGCTTATGTGTTTGGATTGTCATTGGAATTCAAATATGCGAGGCATTGGAGATCAGATTCTTTACGAGATTTTTATGCTCTTCAGCCTCTGCCAAACCCCCTTTTTACTAGCTGTTTGGAGGCGCATTATGTCCACTAGTTTCATATTGTACTTTTTCCCCCTTTATTTCCTGATGGTCTGGTTGATATTTTTTTCTTCTTGGGATATGGGCGTCGCTGGCTAGGCCAGCATTTATTGCCCATCTCTAATTGCCCTTGAGAAGGTGGTGGTGAGCTGCCTTAAATGGCTGCAGTCCATGTGATGTAGGAACATGCATAAAGTTGTTAGGGAGGAAGTTCCAGGATTTTTGATCCCGTGCCAGTGAAGGAACAGCGATTATAGCTCCAAGTCAGGCAGGAAACTGAATCACTTGGAAGGGAGCCTCCAGGTGGTGGTGTTCCCAGGTATCTGCTGCTCTTGTCCTTCTAGATGATAGTGGTCGTGGGTTTGGAAGGTGCTGCCTAAGGAACCATGGTGAGTTCCTGCAGTATATCTTGTAGATGGTACACACTGCTGCCGTTGTTCGTCAGTGGTGGAGGGATTGTGGAAGGGGTAGCAATCAAGTGGGCTGCTTTGTCCTGGATGGTGTCCAGCTTGTGTTGTTGAAGCTGCACTCATCCAGGCAATTGGACAGTATTCCATCACACTCCTGACTTGTGCCTTGGTGGACAGAATTTGGGGGTCAGGAGGTGAGTTACCCACTGCAGGTTCCTAGCCATTCACCTGCTCTGGTAGCCACAGTATATTGATACGGCTAGTCCAGCTCTATTCTGGTCAATGGTAACCCTCAGGATGTCATTAGTAGGGGATTCAGCGATTATTATGCCATTGAATGCCAAGGGGCAATGGTTAGATTATTTCTTGTTGGAGATGGCCATTGCCCGGCTTTTGTGTGGTGTGAATGTTAATTTGCCATTTATCAGCCCAAGATATTGTCTAGGACTTGCTGCATATGGACGTAGACCTCTTCAGTATCTGAGGAGTTGCGAACGATGCTGAACATTTGTGCAATCACCGGTGAACCACTTAATGATGAAAAAAAAGGCCATTGATGGGCCTAGGAAACTACCCTGAGGAATTCCTGTAGTGATGTCCTGGAACTGAGATAATTGCACTCTCTAACAACCATAACCACCTCCCTTGCATTTGGTATGACTCCAACCAGCAGAGAGTTTAACCCTGATTCCCATTGCCATACTCTATCAAATAATGCTTTGATGTCAAGGATATTCATTCTTACCTCACCTCTGGTGATCAGCTCTTTGACCATGTTTGAACCAAGGCTGTAATGAGGTCAGGAGCTGAGTGGATTGTTTAAAACTAAACTGAGCCTCAGTGAGCATGCTTTTGCTAAGTAAGTGCTGCTTGATAGCACTGTTGATGACCTGATCACTTTACTGATGATTGAGAATAGGCTGATGGGACAGTAATGGGCTGGGTTGAATTTGTCCTGCTTTTTGTGTACACGACATATGGACAAATTCCTACATTGCCGGGTAGATGCTGGTGTTGAAGGTTTGCGGTGTAGCAAAGTTTGCAAATCTGTCATCAAACCCAATTTACCACCTTGGCTAGGTGCTTGTGTTGTTGCAATATCATGCGCAAATACACCTTTGTGTATGGGATTCTGTACATATCTAAGCTGAGGTACATTCCCACAAAGGGGAAAGTTTGGACAAACAAAACCAGAGTTTCTGCATGACAAAAGAGATAGAGAGTTAGATGAAGCAGAAAAAGAATGCATATGCCCGATGCTAATACTCTCCTAAACCGGGCTGAATATAGAAATCTCCGAGGGAAGTGAAAAGGAAATAGGAGCAGTAAACTGAGAGTATGAGAACAGACTGGCAGCTAAGATAAAAGGTAATTCCAAGTCTTGTATTGTCATATAAATAGTAAATGATGAACTGGAGCCAATTAGGAACTAAAAAGTGGATTTACGCATGGAGACAGAAGGCAAGACAGGAGTGCTAAATGAGGGCTTAGCACTTAACTTTACCAAGGAAGAAGATACTGCTAAAGGCATGGTTAAAGAGAGGTAGTTAGACATTGGATGGGCAAACAGGTTATAAAGATGCAATAGTAAAAAGGCTGGCTATTCCTAATGTTGATTAAGTGACTTGGACTGGATAAGATATATCTGAGAATACTGAGCGACGCAAGTGTGGAAATTGTGGAGGCAAGGCCATAATCTTCCAATACATCTTAGAAACAGCATGGTGCCAGAGGAGAATGACAAATCTGGCACCCTTGGTTCTAAGAAAAAACAGTTAAACCCAGGAAACACAGGCCAGCCAGTTTAACCTTTTAGAAACAATGGTACAGGACAAAATTAACATCGCTTTGAAACTTGTGGATTAATTAATGAAAACCAGCACAGAGCTGTTAAAGGCAAACACTGTTTAACCAACTTGAGTGAGTTATTTTAGGTAAGAGAGGATTGATGAGTGTAATGCAGTTGATGTGGTACACATGAACGTTCAAAACACATTTGATGAAGTGCCATATAACAGGCTTGTTGGCAAAATTAAAACTCATGAAATAAAAGGGACAGTGGTAGTTTGGGTACAAAGTTGACTGAGTGACAGGAAAGAGGGTAGTGAAAACAGCCTTACAGACTGAAGGAAGGTATACGATTGGGGGGGGGGGGGGGGGGGGTCGGTGTTGTGAAGTGTGAGGAGCTGAGTAATAGACTTTAAATGGGCAGGCAAGTGGTAGTTGAAATTTAATGCCGAGAAATGTGAAACAATAAATATTGAGAGATTGGTCAGAAGAAAGAGAGAAGCAATGTCAAATTAAAGTAGAAACAATTCTAAAGGGTGAGCAGGAATAGAAGAACCTGGGGTACATGTGTACACATGGCTGAAGGTGGCAAGGTTGGTTTGGAAAGTGGCATAAAACATACAGGTTCCTGGCTTTGTGAATAAAGGCATACAAAAGCAAGCAAGGAAGTTATGGTCAACCTTTATAAAACACTGGTTCACTGTCAGTATTGTGTCCAAATATAGGCATCACACTTTAGGAAGGGTGTGAAGGTATTGGAGAAGGTTCAGAAAAGATTTATGAAAATGGTTCCAGAGATGAGAGACTGCAGTTACAAGGATAGATTGGAGACACCGGGGTTCTTTCATAGAGAAGAGGGGTTTAGAGACTATTTGATAGTAGTGTTCAAAATTATAAGGGGTGTTGGCAGAGTAGGTAGAAGAAACCGTTCCCATTGACGAAGAGTCGAGAACCAGAGGATATCATGATTGACAAAGGAACCAAAGGTAACCTGAGGAATAGCTTTTATGAACAGCATGTTGTTAGGCCCTGTAATGCACTGCCTGGGTGCTGTGGGGACAGATTCAATCATGACTTTCAAAAGTGAATTACATAATTATATGAAGAGAAACTTCAGGGTTTTTGCTTGCATGGAACAGGGATGGGGTGTTGAGGTGACGGAGGAGTGGACCGCCATGTTGAGAAGAATTGTCCCTTTGGAATACTGAAAGGGGAGGAGGGGAGATGTGCTTGTTGGTGATATCACCCTAGAGGTGACAGAGAATAAACTGTTGAATATAAAGGCTGGAGGGGTGGAAGTTGAAGGCATGGGGTTCCAGGACGGTGCGGAACGGGTGAAAGCAAAAAGAGGTGAAATGAATAGAACAAACTGACACAACACAGTCAAGAGCTCTGTCACCCGTGGTGATGGGGAAAACTTGGTTGAGGTAAAATGAAGACAAATCTGAATTCCTATTGTGCATGTTTGCACCATCAGACCAGATCCAATGGAGGCTGAGAAGCTGGACTAATGGAAAAGAATCTGCAGGAAACTGGATGTGAGGAAGTGTTATCCAGGTATCTGTGGGAGTCAGTAGGCTGACAGTGATATGGCACTGATATAGATGACATTGTACTGGAAAAAAAGTGAGGGACGGGGTCTGAATACGATTGAAAGATAATATTCCACATATCTCACAAAAAGGCAGGCCGAACTAGGATCCACGCATGTCCCAGCAACACCTTTTATTTGGAAGGAGCAAGTGAAATGAAGGGAGAAGTTGGTCAATGTGAGAAAAAGTTCAGCCTGTTGGAGGCTGGTGGATAGAAACTGTTTGGGCAGTGGCCAAACTAATTGGCAGTAGTACAGTTTCTGGAGTCAATAAGTTCAACGGGTTTAAATGTAATTTCTGCCTGTAATATATATTAACAATATGTCAATGAGGCAAGAGTAGTGACATGAACACATTAAGTCCTAATGCTGATCTTTTATATTTTAATATTGCAAATGTTGTAGTTTTGATTAGTGCATCATTTTAAAGAGAACTTAAAATGCTAGATACAGAAATGTAATTTTCCTGATGTGATTTATTTTTAAGAACTAAGCTGGAGGATAAATATAGAATGGCCACTAGTGTGTTCAGATGGTTTATCTAATCTAATCTTGGGGTTCAGGTTACAACGTGAACAGCGAGGACACATGTAGTTTTTATAGTGACCCCTGAACCCTGAGATTAGATTACAGCTTTAAATGCCTCAACTATTATTAGTATTTGTCTCTGTTGTTTGTCATCTTGTCATCAAGTTTGTTGGACTAACCATTTTCTTGGCAGCGGCCATGCCCCTGAATGTTTTTTATGTTTTAAATGTTGATAACTTTTTTTTTTAGAAAAAGGGTGTGTGGGTTAACCTTACCCCCACACCCCACACTCCATATCGCAGTAAATAAAAACTAAATTAAGGAATGTTTGTTTTATTTCAATAAATAGACATCGACTGCTAATTTTAAAAAATGATATTCTAAGTTTCTGCAGTAAACTGTAGTGCTGGGTAGTAGAGGATAATTATTAGAAAGCAATTGCCGGTCACACCGAACGGAGCTGAATGCAAATTGATGGAGAAAATACAGTGGGCAGGATTCTCCATTAGCTGACGGCAAAATTGGGAAACGCGATTGGCTGGAGAATAGGTTCCGACACTGAAATCGCGACAGGTGCCGATTTGATGCCAAACCACAATGCTCCAGGACCTCGACAGTGGCGTCAGTGCCGTCCGGAATACACGTACAGTAAACACTATTTGCATATCATTAGCGGGCCCGACCCAGTAATCTCCGGGGCCTCCGTGATTCTCCTCCTCCGATGGGCAGAGTTCCCGATGGTGTGGTTCACTTGTGTTCTCAAAAATCGTGAAACCGGCGTGGCGGCTGCTGAGGGAGAGAGAGAGGGGGTCCGGAAAGTGTCCAACATAGTCAGAGACTTTTTCCCAGCTTAGAGGGGTCAATTACTAGGGGGCATAGGTTTAAGGTGCGAGGGGCAAGGTTTAGAGGAGATGTATGAGGCAAGTTTTTTTTTTACACTGGGTAGTGGGAGCCTGGAACTCGCTGCCGGAGGTGGTGGAAGCAGGGACCATAGTGACGTTTCAGGGGCATCTTGACAAATATATGAATAGGATGGGAATAGAGGGGTACAGACCCCGGAAGTGTAGAAGATTTTAGTTTAGACGGGCAGCATGGTCGGCACAGGCTTGGAGGGCCGAAGGGCCTGTTCCTGTGCTGTACTTTTCTTTGTTCTTTGTTCTAACATCGCCATAGTTTGCTGACAGTTGTGCCGGGGGGGGCTTCTACCAGGGCTGGGGGGAGTAGTGGGGGGTGGCCAGGAGGTGGGCTGTGGGGACGAGATGGATGGGTGTGGAACACCATTGTCGCAACCGGCAAGGCAGCCATGCAGCTGCGCACACTGCTAGCATCTCCCTTTGAACCTAGTGCCATGGGTCATATAGGTGTCCCTCTGACCCCAGCTGACCCAACAGATGTATGGCTGTGCTCCAGCACAATCGGTGCCATCTTTTTGGTTGGGATAAGTGTGTGGGGAGTGTATTGTGTATACGCGGCTACAGCTTGTCAACCTCCCGAGTGTCAATCATGGGCCCGGCGAATCCCGCACGTTTTTCATTGGCATCGATTGTGTTCCACACGGCACCAGTGCCAGCCCCTCGACGGAAGCAGAATCGGTCAAGGTGCTGTGCCGGTTTTTCTGTCGTAAAAGTCCACTGATTCTGCATTGGCATCAACACTTAATCTCAGAAATGGGGAATCCCGCCCATTGGATTTACTGATGTTTGCTTGTTTTTAAATGCCAATTGCTTTTATTTCATTTATAAATACCAATTACTGCATTTCTGCTGTCGCTGTGTTTGTTTCCATTAATGTACTGCATGCTAATTGACAATTCTAATGCTGTTAGCTAGCAAATATTTTTTCAGAATTCCATACTGACTGAATTCTGTAAGTTGTCAACTCCACTTAACCGATTACATGATAAATCCTTGTGTCTTCTTTGAGTGACAAGAATTTGAAAGCTTGTTCCTTATTCTATTCATTTTCAAGCACCAGTAATGCTCCATGTGAAAAAAATTCCCAATATCCTTTTACTTGCTCTCTGTGATCCTTTTAAATCAATTAGCCTTCACTATTAATCCCCTAGAAAAGAAAGTAATCTTTTCCTATTCACTCTTCCCAAATACCCTTCAAAATTATTTTTTTTAAATATTTCTGAAGCTGCTTTTGCTGCAATGAAAGCTGAGAGGTCCATTGGAAGCTGTCATGGTGAGCTTCATGGATGTGCCTATGGAAGTGACCACCCTGTGCCACGTTGATTCTTGATGACTCCATGCTCCTTGACATTGTGCACAGTCTTTCTGTCAGACTTTTCAGTGCACCAAGAACTGGGTCGTATATACCCATCAGCCTCCTTCTCTAGCCTGTTCCACTCATGTCCTTGTCTGAGTTCTTTGCAGTAAAACTCGTGTGCGACCTCTTCGCTCCAATGATCTGCCACCTGCTTTATCCTTTCCTCCTGCTCTGGCTCTTATGTGCTTAAGCTCAGTGTTTCATTGTGTGCCAAACATTCCTCTGTCCTCGTCTCTAAAGTACTTGCTGTGTCAGTACCTGAGCTGGTGACTGCAACTATAAGACCAAGTGATGGCATCTGTTCATTGTTACTTGCTACTTCCCCATCCTCTTCTTCCACTAACTGGGCAGGTTCCAGTTCTTGGGTATCAGAAATGGCAAAGGGACAACAATTATTTTTGGATAGGGGAAACAAGAAAGTACGAAATCTGTGCAAACACCTCTGTGGCTTCTCAGTCAAGAGATTGAGGGATGGAATGAGTGAAGAAGAATTAGGTATGCTGATACCACCACCATTGATTGTTTCAGTGCGGCACGGTGGCACAGCGCCATGGTCCCGGGTTCAATTCCAGCCTTGGGTGACTGTGTGGAATTTGCATGTTCTCCCCGTGTCTGCGTGGGTTTCCTCTGAATGCTCCGGTTTCCTCCCATAGTCAAAAGGTGCGCAGGATAGGTGGATTGGCTATGCCAAAATTGCCCCTTGGTGTTCAAGGTTGTGCCAGAAAGGTAGGGTTACAGGGATGGGGCGGGGGAGTGGGCCTAGGTAGGATCTCTTTCAGGTGGTTGATGCAGACTTGATGGGCTGAATGGCCTCCTTCTGCATTGTAGCGATTCTATGCTGTTACACTGACCCTTCAAGTGACATTGTCTCCTCCATGATAGTTAAAACATGCAAGCGGACTTCCGGGTGCGGCGATGACCAGCTAGGTTGCACGTTTCGGCACCTCCTGTTTGAACGGACTTTTGGGCTCTTATTGGGAGCCCCAACGGCAATTTTTGATGGCTAAACCCATTGTGCGGTGAAACAGAAGGGAACCCCCCCGGATGTACATGGAGAAAGGAGATAATAGTGGCCGGATTGCAGAGGATCCTCTGGAGCAGCGGCAAGGAAGGGAAGTGAGAAGCAAGATGGCGGCGGAGGGAGGCCGTTTGGTATGGGGCCCGGAACAGCAAGAGTTCCTTCGGAGATGTGTTGAGGAGCTAAAGAAGGAGGTGCTGGCACCGATGCTGCAGGCGATTGAGGGGCTAAAGGAGGCGCAGAAGACGCAAGAATTGGAGCTTCGTGACGTGAAAGCAAAGGCTGCCGAAAATGATGACGAAATACAGGGCCTGGTGGTGAAGACTGAGACACACGAGGCACTGCATAAGAGGTGTATGGAGATGCTGGAAGCCCTGGAAAATAGCTCGAGGAGGAAGAACCTAAGAGTTTTGGGTCTTCCCGAAGGTGCAAAGGGAGCGGACGTCGGGGCATATGTGAGCACGATGCTTCATTCCTTAATGGGACCGGAGGCCCCGACGGGCCCCTTGGAAGTGGAGGGAGCATATCGAGTCCTTGCGAGAAGATCGAAGGCGGGAGAAATACCTCGAGCTACAGTGGTGAGGTTTCACCGCTATAAAGACAGGGAGATGGTCCTTAGATGGGCGAAAAAGACACTGAGCTGCAGGTGGGAGAACGCGGTGATCCGCGTGTACCAGGATTGGAGTGCGGAGGTGGCGAGAAGGAGGGCGAGTTTCAATCGGGCCAAGGCGGTGCTCCATAGAAAGAAAGTTAAATTTGGTATGCTGCAGCTGGCGAGACTGTGGGTTACACATCAA
Source organism: Scyliorhinus torazame (assembly GCF_047496885.1). Classification (NCBI taxonomy): domain Eukaryota; kingdom Metazoa; phylum Chordata; class Chondrichthyes; order Carcharhiniformes; family Scyliorhinidae; genus Scyliorhinus; species Scyliorhinus torazame. The sequence goes on from NC_092712.1 coordinate 302,370,902, forward strand.
GGGAAACACCACTACTTCGAGACGGCAGAAGCGGCGTGGACATTCATTGAAGAGGAGAAGCTGGACTAGACTGGAGAGAGAAAGAACTTTTGTAATAAAGTAGTGGTGTGATTGCGTGGGACTGGGAATCGGAAGGGGGGGGAAATTTTCTCTTTCCCCTCGATGGGGGGGGGGTATGGTGAACTGTGGGCGCCGGTGGGGAAGGAGAGGGAGAAGGAGAGAGGGAGCTGCGCCATTAGGGGCGGGGCCAAGTGGGAAGCGCGGGCTTTGCTCCCGCGCTATGGTAATTGTGGCGGGAAAAGGGGGCGCAGGAAGGAAGGAGCCTTACACAATGGGAGGCTGAGGATAAACGGGGGAAGCCGAGGTCAGCCAGATTTTGCTGACTTCTGGAAGCAACATGGGGGGAGCAATCACGCTAGAGGGAGATCTAGCAGGGTGGGGGGGGGGGGGTGTAACTGGGTTGCTGCTGCTAAGGGGGAGCTGCTACGGGATGGGATGGTCGGGACGGGAAGACACCGTTGGGGGGACAAGTGGGTGCGTGGGAACCGGGTGAGGAGCTGGTCTAAAAAAGGGGATGGCTAGTCGACGAGAGAGGGGGGGGGGGGGGCGGTAAAAGAGCCCCTCAATCCGGTTGATCACGTGGAACGTGAGAGGGCTGAATGGGCCGATTAAGAGGACAAGGGTACTTGCGCACCTAAAGAAATTAAAGGCAGATGTGGTCATGCTGCAGGAGACGCATCTGAAACTGGCGGATCAGGTCAGATTACGAAAAGGATGGGTGGGACAGGTATTTCACTCGGGCTTGGATGCGGAAAATAGAGGGGTGGCAATATTAGTGGGGAAACGGGTATTGTTTGAGGCGTGGACCATAGTGGCGGACAGTGGGGGTAGATACGTGATGGTGAGTGGCAGATTGCAAGGTGAGGCGGTGGTTCTGGTGAACGTATATGCCCCGAACTGGGATGATGCCAACTTCATGAAGCGTATGCTGGGGCGTATCCCGGACCTGGAGGCGGGAAAGTTGGCAATGGGGGGAGACTTCAACACGGTGCTGGATCCAGGGCTGGACACCGGTCCAGGTCTAGGACCGGGAGGAGGCCGGCAGCGGCCAAGGTGCTTAAGGACTACATGGAGCAGATGGGAGGAGTGGATCCCTGGAGGTTTACTAGGCCTAGGAGTAAAGAGTTCTCCTTCTCCCTTGTCCACAAGGTGTATTCTCGGATAGACTTCTTTGTCCTGGGAAGGGCGCTGATCCCGAAGGTGGCCGGGACGGAGTACTCGGCTATAGCCATTTCGGACCATGCCCCACATTGAGTAGATCTGGAAGTAGGAGAGGAAAAGGAACAGCACCCACTGTGGAGATTAGATATGGGATTGTTGGCGGACGAGGGTGTGTGTGTAAGGGTAAGGAGATGTATCGAAAGGTATCTGGAGATTAATGACGATGGAGAGGTTCAGGTGGGAGTGGTCTGGGAAGCACTGAAGGCGGTGGTCAGAGGGGAGCTGATTTCCATAAGGGGAAACAAGAGAGCAAAGAGAGGGAGAGATTGTTGAGAGAAATTTTGAGGGTGGATAGGCAGTATGCGGTGGCCCCGGATGAAGGACTATACAGGGAAAGACTAAGGTTGCACACGGAATTTGATTTGTTGACCACGGGCAAGGCGGAGGCACAATGGAGGAAGGCACAGGGAGTGCAGTATGAGTACGGAGAGAAGGCGAGCCGGTTACTGGCCCAACAACTGAGGAAGGGGGGCGGCGAGGGATATTGGAGGGGTTGGGGACGAGGAGGGTGAGATGGAACGGGGAGCGGAGAGGGTGAGATGGAACGGGGAGCGGAGAGGGTGAACAGGGTGTTTAAGGCATTTTATGAGAGGCTGTATAAGGCTCAGCCCCCGCAAGGGAAGGAGGGAATGATGCACTTCCTAGACCAGTTGGAATGCCCGAAGGTTGAGGAGCAGGAGAGGACAGGACTGGGAGCACAGATTGAGGTGGAGGAGGTGGTAAAAGGGATTGCGAGCATGCAGGCAGGGAAGGCCCCGGGACCGGATGGGTTCCCGGTGGAATTTTATAGGAAATACGTGGACCTGCCGGCCCCGCTTCTGACGAGAACCTTTAATGAGGCCAAGGAAAGGGGGACGTTGCCCCCGACGGTGTCGGAGGCGACGATATCGCTGCTCTTGAAAAGGGACAAAGACCCGCTGCAGTGCGGGTCTTACAGGCGTATCTCCCTCCTGAATGTAGATGCCAAGCTTCTGGCCAAGGTGATGGCGACGAGGATGGAGGATTGTGTCCCGGGGGTGGTTCACGAGGATCAAACGGGGTTTGTTAAGGGGAGACAATTGAACACTAACATACGGAGGCTGTTGGGTGTGATGATGATGCCCCCGCCGGATGGGGAGGCGGAGATAGTGGTGACGATGGATGCAGAGAAAGCATTTGATAGAGTGGAGTGGGATTACCTGTGGGAAGTGTTGAGGAGATTTGGAGAGGGGTTTATTGGATGGGTTCAGCTTCTATACAGGGCCCCGGTGGCAAGTGTGATTACAAATAGGCAGAGATCTGACCACTTCCGTCTATACAGAGGGACAAGACAGGGATGTCCTCTGTCCCCGTTACTGTTTGCGTTGACAATTGAGCCACTGGCCATAGCGCTGAGGGGCTCTAGGAAGTGGAGGGGAGTACTTGGGGGAGGAGAAGAGCACCGGGTGTCACTATATTTGGGGCAGCACGGTAGCATTGTGGATAGCACAATTGCTTCACAGCTCCAGGGTCCCAGGTTCGATTCTGGTTTGGGTCACTGTCTGTGCGGAGTCTGCACATCCTCCCCGTGTGTGCGTGGGTTTCCTCCGGGTGCTCCGGTTTCCTCCCACAGCCCAAAGATGTGCAGGTTAGGTGGATTGGCCATGATAAATTGCCCTTAGTGTCCAAAATTGCCCTTAGTGTTGGGTGGGGTTACTGGGTTATGGGGATAGGATGGAGGTGTTGACCTTGGGTAGGGTGCTCTTTCCAAGAGCCGGTGCAGACTCGATGGGCCAAATGGCCTCCTTCTGCACTGTACATTCTATGATATACGCGGATGATTTGCTGGTGTATGTCGCGGACCCAGTGGAGGGGATGCCCGAGATAATGCAGACACTCGGAGTTTGGGGAATTTTCAGGATATAAATTGACTATGGGGAAGAGTGAGCTGTTTGTGATGCACCCTGGGGAACAGGGCAGGGGAATAGATGATTTGCTGTTGAGGAGAGTAACAAGGAATTTTCGGTACCTAGGGATCCAGATGGCCAGGAACTGGGGAACCTTGCATAAGCTAAATTTAGTAAGATTGGTGGAGCAGATGGAAGAGGACTTTAGGAGATGGGGCATGGCGGGTAGGGTGCAGGCGGTTAAAATGGTGGTCCTTCCGTGGTTTCTTTTTGTGTTCCAGTGCCTCCCTGTGATGATTACAAAGGCCTTTTTCAAGAAAGTGGATAAGAGCATTGAGTTTTGTGTGGGCTGGGAAGACCCCAAGAGTGAAGAGGGGGTTCCTGCAGCGTAGTAGGGATAGGGGGGGACTGGCACTGCCGAGTTTAAGTGACTATTATTGGGCCGCCAACATATCAATGGTATGCAAGTGGATGGGGGAAGGGGAGGGAGCGGCGTGGAAAAGACTAGAGATGGCGTCCTGTAGGGGAACCAGCCTAAAAGCATTAGCGACGGCGCCTTTACCGTTCTCCCCGAAGAAATACACCACAAGTCCAGTGGTGGTGGCAACGCTGAAAATTTGGGGGCAGTGGAGACGGCATAAGGGAGTGACGGGTGCCTCGGTGAGGTCCCCGATAAGGAACAACCACAGGTTCGTCCCGGGGAAGATAGATGGGGGATTTAAAGCTTGGCAGAGAGCAGGGATTGTGAAATTGAAGGATTTGTTCCTAGGCGGGATGTTTGCGAGTCTGGGAGCACTGACAGAAAAATATGGGTTGCCACCGGGGAATGCATTTCGATATATGCAACTGAGGGCTTTTGCGAGGCAACAGGTGAGGGAATTTCGGCGGCTCCCGGCGCAAGAGATTCAGGACAGAGTGATTTTGGGGGCATGGGTGGGGGATGGTAGGGTGTCAGATATATACAGAGAAATGAGAGACGAGTGGGAGACGATGGTGGAAGAGCTGAAGGGAAAATGGGAAGAGGAGCTAGGGGAAGAGATTGAGGAGGGGCTGTGGGCAGATGCCTTGAGTAGGGTAAACTCTTCGTCCTCATGCGCCAGGCTCAGCCTGATACAATTCAAGGTTCTACATAGGGCGCACATGACTGGAGCAAGGTTAAGTAGATTTTTTGGAGTGGAGGATAGGTGCGGGTGATGCGCGGGAAGCCCAGCGAACCACCCCCACGTGTTTTGGTCATGCCCGGTACTGTATGGGTTCTGGGTGGGGGTGGCGAATGCGCTTTCAAGGGTGGCGGGGGTCTGGGTCGAGCCAGGCTGGGGGTTGGCGATATTTGGGGTTGCGGACGAGCCGGGAGTGCAGGAGGCGAGAGAGGCTGATGTTTTAGCCTTTGCGTCCCTAGTAGCCCGGCGAAGGATATTACTTATGTGGAAAGAAGCTAAACCCCCAGGCGTGGAGGCCTGGATAAATGACATGGCGGGGTTTATAAAACTGGAGCGGATAAAATATGCACTAAGAGGTTCGGCTCAAGGGTTCACCAGACGGTGGCAACCGTTCCTCAACTATCTCGCAGAACGATAAGGGAAATGGGAAAGGTAGCAGCAGCAACCCAGGGGGGGAGGGGAGGGCCCATCCGGGCCCTCAGGGGTTTTGTACAGGTGTTTGTATGAATTATTTATATTGGTTTTTGTGACTTTATTATTTTGGATATTGGCTAGTTTTTATTTTTGTTGCTGGCAGTTGCCGTCTAGTTAATATATTATTTATTCTTAAAAAAAAAAACGGTCATCATCGTTATTTATATTGTTTTAAAGTTGCAAAAGGGGAACATTTCGTATTGTCTTTGTTTGACCGAAAAATTTGAATAAAATATATTTTATTTTAAAAAACATGCAAGCGTGCTTGTCCTCCTCCAGAGCTTTGCTGAGGCTCGCTATTATGCGCTTCCTTCATTGCAAGAAAAGAAGTGGATCAGTTAGAGTCATACAATATGCTTTGGTGATGTGGCTTTCATGGTTGAATAGCTGTCAAGTGTTTGAGAATTGCGGATGCATGTGTTAATTGTGTGAGGGTGAGATAAAGTGTCTGAATTGGAGGGTTGGGTACTTGTGGCTCGAAATTAGTGGTAGGTGGCAGATGGGGGTTCAGTGAATGGAATAATAGATTAGGCTAGAGGTGCAATTAATATAAGCTCCAGTAGATATACTCCGCAGACCATGATAACTCATGTGAGATCATTGAACTTCTCGCACTGCATCCATGTTCATGGAGAAACACTCCTCTAATTGATCACCACTACTTCCCTCTACCTCATGGGTATTTGGAGGGTCTGCTGCCTCACTGCAGATACAGGACCATCTCTTCCACCATGATCTAAATTGCAGTGTCTGAAAACCTTGATGCAAGCTATCTCATGTTCAGCCATTACTCAATCTGAGAGCACAGAAGTTGTTTCCAAATGGATCCGCTCCCACTTCCTGCTTCACAGTCCACCTCCCCTTTAAGAAATTAAATCTTTCCATAGCACTAGCCACTCATGAAATCAGGACCCTGCTGATGTATGCAGTCAATGAACAATTTGATTTGTGTTGGTTATATGAAGCAATAATGTAAAGCAGCAGGCAGCACAAATGTATTATGCTGCCTGCAACACAATGGCCGGACATGGGTTAATTGATCCCAATGCCTGTTTGGGGGTTTAGTAATTTCTCCACCATACAACCTTGGGTGCATTATCATTTCCCACTTTGGCCACATGCATTTCATATTGTGTCATTCAGCAGTATTTAATTTTTTTCTGACTTAATCTTGTATGTTCGCCAATCACTCTACAATTATAGTTGTGTTCAGCACTAAAGTTCAAATATGCACCAAAGATTGTCAAGTGTAATTTTCTTAACATTTCTCTCCTAGACCCAACGACCGTTGTAGCCTTGTCCTTGGACTTTGCAGGGTATAGCACCAGTTGTGAATCAGGAGATTTTTTTATTGTAGGAGCACAGCTGTTCGTTTTTTTTTACCACAGTGAGAATTTGGATGGTCTCCTGTTCGAAAAAGATATGACTTCATGACAAGTTCAGCTGCACTGCAGAAAAAGGTTATGCTTTATGATCAAAGTGCTTTCCTTTCCCGTGCAATTTGTCAACAGTAAGCTCTGTAATCAGATATGAATTTTGATCAATGAGCTGTCTGTAATGGGACTTGGGCTTTGCCATAGATTAGTACCCAGGAACCTAAAAATTCATGTTTGTGACATAGTGGCAAACATGCAAAAGTTTATGAGCTATTATTCTGTCCAGTATTTTAATAGAGTAGTTACTCAATTAAAATGAGAGATTAATACCTAAAATAATGTACTATGGATTTTGTACCAGCTAATACCGCTGGTGACTTACAAAACGTTTTACTCATGATGCCTTGTTTTAAAATCCTTTACAATAACTGTGTGACAGTCTTTCGCTGTCCAGTTGCAAAAATCTTTACAGAAAATGTGATGGTGGTTGAAAAGTTAATGAAGACTAACCCATAAGATTAAAACCACAGGAGTATTAATTAACAGTAAGCAGTCAAACATGAAGAGAACAGTACCAAAATAGGATATTTTGTTAGCTTTTCACTTAGTATAAAATGCACTTATAACTTTCCTATTGGTGCATTTCTGGGCACTGTTGAGTTAGTACTTTATCCATTCGATGCTATATGGCATTTGATCGGAGAATAATTGATGTCACTGAGTTCAATGAGTATAAATGTTCCATTCCTCTTTTTGCATCCTCTATCAGTTTTCTAACGTATAGATTTTAAATGAGCCACATGTGGAGCATGCACATGACTATACAGTAAAATGTTGCTGCAAATGTTCTCTCTGACTGATTTGGTGGATAAATTGAAGAAGTTGTGCCAGTTCATTTTGACTTGAAACCAAGCTAACGCTAATTAATCTCTTTGCACCCCTCCCTTCAACACCACCAACCTCCCTCCCTGCTGCTTTCCCAACCTCCCCTGTTCCCACAACCAACACCACTAATGGGGGCAGGAAGGCAGGGCTTTGAGGAGGTTTTGTATAATTTAGAGAATACCATACCTGTTTATTCTTTCAAACAAACATACAATAAGGAACAGAAGTGGACCATTCAGCCCCTCAAGCCTGCTCTACCATTTAATACAATCCTGACTGATTGTACCCATAACTCCACAATCACATCTACCCATGAATAACATTTCACGCCCTTGCTTATCAAGAATCTATCTACGTCTGCCTTAAAAATGTTCAAAGACACTACTACCACTGCTTTAGTTAAAGGCTCACAACCCTCCTGAGAGAAAATAATTTCTCCTCATCTCTGTCTTAAACGAGCATCCCTTCATTTTGAGCATTCTTTCATTTTTAAAAAGTGTCCCTATTTCTAGATTCTCTCACAAGAGGAAACATCCTTTCCACATCCGCCCTATCAAGACCCTTCAGGATCTTGTGTTTCAATCAAGTTGTCTCTTACTTAACTCTTCCAAACTCCAGAGTATAAAAAGCCTAGCCTGTCCATCCTCTCCTTGTAAGACAACTTGCCCATTCCATGTATTAGGCTGGTAAACCTTCTCTGAACTACTCCTTTAATAATCATCCCTTATTGTGATAAATGGAAAGCTGACACAAAAGACAAAACAAGTTACATCTGGCTACATATAATTTGAAAAGGAACCTCAATACCTTAATGTTATTGACAACCTTTTAAAAGTAATGAGGCCTCCAAAGTAGCTCAACAAATATTGCCAGTGAGGAGATATGCTGTAGCAAGTGTTTACTTTCATAGTCTCTAACTATTATATAGGTAAATACAGCAGCCGTCCTGCATACACTGATCTCCAACAGCAATGGGATGAACTGCCAGTTAATCTATTTGTTGGCAGTTATATTGATTGAGACAAGACTATCAACAACTATCACACCGACCACCCATTTAGTATAGAAAAGTGTAAGGCAATTTAGAGCGATTTGGAGAATCTGGCAAAAGTATAAGATAATAAAAGGGTTGCTGGGGCGTGGGTTTTAAGGAGAGTCTTAAAGGTGAAGTGGGAGATGAAGATTGGAAGAGTTTGGGGAGAATGTTCCAAAGAATGAGATTCAAGCTGTTGTTTTCCTTCTCCATGGATTTAATTAGTGCATAAACATCAAGGCACCAACCACGCATAAGGGATTGGTTAATGTTAAAATGCATACATTTATTATGGATCTGAGGAGTTCATTGCAGTATTACACAGTTGGAGAACTTGTACACATGTCTGAGTTGGTAGCTTCCTCAGAACATGCTGGAACTAATTACCATAAGACCATAAGACATAGGAGCGGCAGTAAGGCCATTCGGCCCATCGAGTCCACTCCGCCATTCAATCATGGCTGATTTCAACTCCATTTACCCGCTCTCTCTCCATAGCCCTTAATTCCTCGAGAAATCAAGAATTTATCAACTTCTGTCTTAAAGACACTCAACGTCCCGGCCTCCACCGCCCTCTGTGGCAATGAATTCCACAGACCCACCACTCTCTGGCTGAAGAAATTTCTCCTCATCTCTGTTCTAAAGTGACTCCCTTTTATTCTAAGGCTGTGCCCCCGGGTCCTAGTCTCCCCTGCTAATGGAAACAACTTCCCTACATCCACCCTATCTAAGCCATTCATTATCTTGTAAGTTTCTATTAGATCTCCCCTCAACCTCCTAAACTCCAATGAATATAATCCCAGGATCCTCAGACGTTCATCGTATGTTAGGACTACCATTCCTGGGATCATCCGTGTGAATCTCCGCTGGACCCGCTCCAGTGCCAGTATGTCCTTCCTGAGGTGTGGGGCCCAAAATTGCTCACAGTATTCTAAATGGGGCCTAACTAATGCTTTATAAAGCTTCAGAAGTACATCCCTGCTTTTATATTCCAAGCCTCTTGAGATGAATGACAACATTGCATTTGCTTTCTTAATTACGGACTCAACCTGCAAGTTTACCTTTAGAGAATCCTGGACTAGGACTCCCAAGTCCCTTTGCACTTCAGCATTATGAATTTTGTCACCGTTTAGAAAATAGTCCATGCCTCTATTCTTTTTTCCAAAGTGCAAGACCTCGCACTTGCCCACGTTGAATTTCATCAGCCATTTCTTGGACCACTCTCCTAAACTGTCTAAATCTTTCTGCAGCCTCCCCACCTCCTCCATACTACCTGCCCCTCCACCTATCTTTGTATCATCGGCAAACTTAGCCAGAATGCCCCAGTCCCGTCATCTAGATCGTTAATATATAAAGAGAACAGCTGTGGCCCCAACACTGAACCCTGCGGGACACCACTCGTCACCGGTTGCCATTCCGAAAAAGAACCTTTTATCCCAACTCTCTGCCTTCTGCCTGACAGCCAATCGTCAATCCATGTTAGTACCTTGCCTCGAATACCATGGGCCCTTATTTTACTCAGCAGTCTCCCATGAGGCACCTTATCAAAGGCCTTTTGGAAGTCAAGATAGATAACATCCATTGGCTCTCCTTGGTCTAACCTATTTGTTGTCTCTTCAAAGAACTCGTTAACAGGTTTGTCAGGCACGACCTCCCCTTACTAAATTCATGCTGACTTGTCCTAATCTGACCCTGCACTTCCAAGAATTTAGAAATCTCATCCTTAACAATGGATTCTAGAATCTTGCCAACAACCGAGGTTAGGCTAATTGGCCTATAATTTTCCTTGTTCCCTTCTTGAACAGGGGGGTTGCAACAGCGATTTTCCAATCCTCTGGGACTTTCCCGGACTCCAGTGACTTTTGAAAGATAACTAACGCCTCCACTATTTCTTCAGCTATCTCCTTTAGAACTCTAGGATGTAGTCCATCTGGGCCCAGAGATTTATCAATTTTTAGACCTCTTAGTTTCTCTAGCACTTTCTCCTTTGTGATGGCTACCATATTCAACTCTGCCCCCTGACTCTCTGGAATTGGTGGGATATTACTCATGTCTTCTACTGTGAAGACTGACGCAAAGTACTTATTTAGTTCCTCAGCTATTTCCTTGTCTCCCATCACAAAATTACCAGCGTCATTTTGGAGCGTCCGAATGTCAACTTTTGCCTCCCGTTTGTTTTTAATGTATTTAAAGAAACTTTTACTATCATTCCTAATGTTACTGGCTAGCCTACCTTCATATTTGATCCTCTCTTTCCTTATTTCTCTCTTTGTTATCCTCTGTTTGTTTTTGTAGCCTTCCCAATCTTCTGACTTCTCACTACTCTTTGCCACATTATAGGCTTTCTCTTTTGCTTTGATGCATTCCCTAACCTCCTTTGTCAGCCATGGCTGCCTAATCCCCCCTCTGATAACCTTTCTTTTCTTTGGGATGAACCTCTGTACTGTGTCCTCAATTACTCCCAGAAACTCCTGCCATTGCTGTTCTACTGTCTTTCCCACTAGGCTCTGCTCCCAGTCGATTTTCGTCAGTTCCTCCCTCATGCCCCTGTAGTTACCTTTATTTAACTGTAACACCTTTACATCTGATTCTACCTTCTTTCTTTCAAATTGGAGATTGAATTCTACCATATTATGATCACTGCCTCCTAAGTGCTCCCTTACTTTAAGATCTTTAATCAAGTCTGGCTCATTACGTAACACTAAGTCCAGAATGGCCTGTTCCCTCGTGGTTCCCTACGTGCTGTATTGCGCATTTTCCCTCTGGTGCTTTATACAGAAATCTATCCACACCCACTTAAAGATTAGAGGGCAGCACTGTAGCATTGTGGATAGCACAATTGCTTCACAGCTCCAGGGTCCCAGGTTCGATACCGGCTTCGGTCACTGTCTCTGCAGAGTCTGCACAACCTCCCCGTGTGTGCGTGGGTTTCCTCCGGGTGCTCTGGTTTCCTCCCACAGTCCAAAGATGGCCATGGATAGGTGGATTGGCCATGATAAATTGCCCTTAGTGTCCAAAATTGCCCGAAGTGTTGGGTGGGGTTACCGGATTATGGGGATAGGATGGAGGTGTTGACCTTAGGTAGGGTGCTCTTTCCAAGAGCTGGTGCAGACTCGATGGGCCGAATGGCCTCCTTCTGCACTGTAAATTCTGTGAAAGATGCACCGCGACACAAGGCATGGCCACTGTTATATTTATTCGTTGCTGCAAAGAGAAAAGGTATGGAGGTGCCCCCACTCTGGATTCTTGCCAATCACGATAAGAGGTTTATTAAGGATGTTGCTCAAGCAATCAAGATGGTAATCTGCCCAAAACCTGTGCAAACACTCTGCTGACTTCACTACACATCACATGATGCATAACCAGCAGGAATGTATTCTCATACTTCGTTAGTGCAGTGACAACAGGTAACATTTATACAACAGATTAACTATGCATTATTTCTATGCACACATACAATTCACTCAGTAGCTCTCTGTGGTGGACATCTATTCCTCTTTGGTAGAATTTGCCGTTCTTGAACTTCGTTACTTGTGACCTCGGAAGCATCCTCATTCCTTCCTGTAGGTGGTACTTCTCGAGTAGTTATTTCAGTGTCTGTCCCTTTAGGCATTGAAAAGTCTTCAGAAACAGGATCTGAACTCCCTAATGTCTCTGGTCTCTAGATTTTCCAAAGTTACAACCACTTGAGAGGTTTCTGCAAACTCAACTAATCCGCATGATATCGCCAAACTCTCATCATCTGTCTATGCAGTTATTGGGACTGTCTTTGCAAAGGTCATAGCAGGTTTCTCGTTGGTAGTGTAGCTCCTAACCAGCACTCTCTTTCCCTGGTTGAATACTCATCTTAAAGAGATTTTCTCCCTCCTAGTAATTTGTGCTTGTTTGTTGTCGTTTGACAATCTCTGAAATATCAGGTGGAGTTAATCAATCAAACTGTGTTCATAGTTTCCTCTTGAACAACAGCATTGCCAGTGAACTTTGCATGATAGCATGTACAGTGTTCCAATAAGATATTAGAAATTTGATTACACTTCTTGATAATGTCCCCATGTCCTTCAAAGCTTTGATAGAATGCTTTATGATTGCACAAAATAATTTGATCTTCTCTCCCCCCCCCCCCCCCCCTCCCTTGTTTCTGTTGTTAAAAACAATGTGGTTTATTCATTCTGTCACTTCATGAACGCTGCCATCCATCCCCCTGCCACTTATAAATAGTCCACTATTTCAGATTTCTTTCACTCTGCTTAGTTTACTTTTTGGCATTTGCTTGATTTTACAGTTCTCCCTGTCTGTTCATTCCTGATAAATTTCCAAATGTGTTCTTCATAATTACCTCCATAAACTGGTCCTGTGTTTTCAGACAGCACTTGCTGCTGTGACTTGCAAATGAATAATGCCCACTTGGGCAAGAAACTGGAAGGGTCTGGCGCCTGTGGAACTCTATAATCTGCAACGAGACACTTTCGGAACAGGAAGCAGTGAGGAAAAGTATTCTGTAAACAAGGAATTGTTTGAAGAAGAAAAGGAGATTTGAGAATAGTGATTGAAACATGATATAGAAAGGGGAACCATTGATGCTGTTGTAAAATTATGCCATTTTTCTTTTGTTTTCGTTTTAACTTGTGTGTTTGTTGGTTGTTGCAGCAGTCACAGTGAAAAACCTGATGCTGGACTCTGTTGGACCTTGTCTGTCTGGTTTCTCCTGGTGTATTTACGATCAGTTGTCTGAATAGGATATCTGTTAGGGAGATTGTGTATGTATTTGATGTCTTCACCATTTTCATATTTGCCAGCTCCCTCATGCCTACCTGATTAACATCACATACTTAAATATAAGTACAAGTGTGACATCTTAGAAGTTTTGTTTCAACATTATACATACAGCTCAAAAGACCATGGTGGCGGATAGTGGGGGCAGATACGTGATGGTGAGTGGCAAATTACAGGGGGAGGCGGTGGTCTTAGTGAACGTATATGCCCCGAACTGGGATGATGCCAACTTTATGAGGCGCATGCTAGGACGTATCCCGGACCTAGAGGTGGGGAAGTTGGTAATGGGTGGAGATTTTAACACTGTGCTGGAACCAGGGCTGGACAGATCGAGGTCCAGGACTGGAAGGAGGCCGGCAGCAGCCAAGGTGCTTAAAGGCTTTATGGAGCAGATGGGAGGAGTAGACCCATGGAGATTTAGTAGACCTAGGAGTAAGGAGTTTTCGTTTTTCTCCTATGTCCACAAAGTTTATTCGCGAATAGACTTTTTTGTTTTGGGAAAGGGCGCTGATCCCGAAGGTGAGGGGGACGGAGTATACGGCCATAGCTATTTCGGATCACGCTCCACATTGGGTGGACTTGGAGATAGGGGAGGAAAAAGAACGGCGTCCACCCTGGAGAATGGACATGGGACTAATGTCGGATGAGGGTGTGTGTCTAATGTTGAGGGGGTGTATTGAAAAGTACTTGGAACTCAATGATAATGGGGAGGTCCAGGTGGGAGTGGTCTGGGAGGCGCTGAAGGCAGTGGTTAGAGGGGAGCTGATATCAATCAGGGCACATAAAGGAAAGCAGGAGAGTAGGGAACGGGAGCGGTTGCTGCAAGAACTTCTGAGGGTGGACAGGCAATATGCGGAGGCACCGGAGGAGGGACTGTACAGGGAAAGGCAAAGGCTACACGTAGAATTTGATTTGCTGACTACGGGTACTGCAGAGGCACAGTGGAGGAAGGCACAGGGTGTACAATACGAATATGGGGAGCAGGCGAGCAGGTTGCTGGCCCACCAATTGAGGAAAAGGGGAACAGCGAGGGAAATAGGGGGAGTGAGGGCTGAGGAGGGAGAGATGGAGCGGGGAGCGGAGAGAGTGAATGGAGTGTTCAAGGCATTCTATGAAAGGTTATATGAAGCTCAGCCCCCGGATGGGAAGGAGCGAATGATGTGTTTTCTGGACCAGCTGGAATTTCCTAAGGTGGAGGAGCAGGAGAGGGTGGGACTGGGAGCACAGATCGAAATGGAGGAAGTAGTGAAAGGAATTAGGAGCATGCAGGCGGGGAAGGCTCCGGGACCGGATGGATTCCCAGTTGAATTTTACAGGAAATACGTGGACTTGCTCGCCCCGCTACTGATGAGAACCTTTAGTGAGGCGAGGGAAAGGGGACAGCTGCCCCTGACTATGTCAGAGGCAACGATATCGCTTCTCCTAAAGAAAGAAAAAGACCCGCTGCAATACGGGTCCTATAGGCCTATTTCCCTCCTGAATGTAGACGCTAAGATTCTGGCTAAGGTAATGGCAATGAGGATAGAGGATTGTGTCCCGGGGGTGGTCCATGAGGACCAAACTGGGTTTGTGAAGGGGAGACAGCTGAATACGAATATACGGAGGCTGCTAGGGGTAATGATGATGCCCCCACCAGAGGAAGAAGCGGAGATATTGGTGGCGATGGATGCCGAGAAAGCATTTGATAGAGTGGAGTGGAATTATCTGTGGGAGGTGTTGAGGAGATTTGGCTTTGGAGATGAGTATATTAGATGGGTACAGCTGTTGTATAGGGCCCCGATGGCGAGCGTGGTCACGAATGGACGGGGGTCTGCATATTTTCAGCTCCATAGAGGGACGAGGCAGGGATGTCCTCTGTCCCCATTATTGTTTGCACTGGCGATTGAGCCCCTGGCAATAGCACTGAGGGGTTCCAGGAAGTGGAGGGGAGTACTCGGTGGAGGAGAAGAACACCGGGTATCTCTGTATGCGGGCGATTTGTTGTTGTATGTGGCGGACCCGGCGGAGGGGATGCCAGAGATAATGCGGATACTTGGGGAGTTTGAAGAATTTTCAGGATATAAACTGAACATGGGGAAAAGTGAGCTGTTTGTGGTGCATCCAGGGGGGCAGAGCAGAGAAATAGAGGACTTGCCGCTGAGGAAGGTAACAAGGGACTTTCGCTACTTGGGGATCCAGATAGCCAAGAATTGGGGTACATTGCATAGGTTAAATTTAACGCGGTTGGTGGAACAGATGGAGGAGGACTTCAAGAGATGGGACATGGTATCCCTGTCACTGGCAGGGAGGGTGCAGGCGGTTAAAATGGTGGTCCTCCCGAGGTTCCTTTTTGTGTTTCAGTGCCTCCCGGTGGTGATCACGAAGGCTTTTTTCAAAAGGATTGAGAAGAATATCATGAGTTATGTGGGCCGGGAAGACCCCGAGAGTGAGGAGGGGATTTCTGCAGCGTAGTAGGGATAGGGGGGGGCTGGCACTACCGAGCCTAAGTGAGTACTACTGGGCCGCCAATGTCTCAATGGTATGTAAGTGGATGGGAGAAGAGGAGGGAGCGGCGTGGAAGATATTGGAGAGGGCGTCCTGCAGGGGGACTAGCCTACAAGCTATGGTGACGGCGCCGTTGCCGTTCTCACCAAAGAAATACACCACAAGCCCGGTGGTGGTGGCTACTCTGAAAATCTGGGGGCAGTGGAGACGGCATAGGGGTAAGACGGGAGCCTCGATGTGGTCCCCGATAAGAAATAACCATAGGTTTGCTCCGTGGAGAATGGATGGGGGATTTGGAACATGGCAAAGAGCAGGAGTAACACAATTGAGAGATCTGTTTGTAGATGGGACGTTTGCAAGTCTGGGAGCGCTGACCGAAAAATATGGGTTGCCCCAAGGGAATGCATTCCGGTACATGCAACTGAGGGCTTTTGCGAGGCAACAGGTGAGGGAATTCCCGCAGCTCCCGACGCAGGAGGTGCAGGACAGAGTGATCTCAATGACATGGGTGGGGGGCGGTAAGGTATCAGACATATATAGGGAAATGAGGGACGAGGGGGAGATTATGGTAGATGAGCTGAAAGGGAAATGGGAAGAGGAGCTGGGGGAGGAGATTGAGGAGGGGCTGTGGGCTGATGCCCTAAGTAGGGTAAACTCATCGTCCTCGTGTGCCAGGCTAAGGCTGATACAATTTAAGGTGTTACACAGGGCGCATATGACTGGAGCACGGCTCAGTAAATTTTTTGGAGTAGAGGATAGGTGTACGAGATGCTCGAGAAGCCCAGCGAATCACACCCATATGTTCTGGTCATGTCCGGCACTACAGGGGTTTTGGGTGGGGGTGACAAAGGTGCTTTCGAAGGTAGTGGGGGTCCAGGTCGAACCAAGCTGGGGGTTGGCTATATTCGGGGTTGCAGAGGAGCCGGGAGTGCAGGAGGCGAAAGAGGCTGATGTTTTGGCCTTTGCGTCCCTAGTAGCCTGGCGCAGGATACTGTTGATGTGGAAGGAAGCCAAGCCCCCGGGTGTGGAGACCTGGATAAATGACATGGCAGGGTTTATAAAGTTGGAACGGATTAAGTTCATCCTAAGGGGATCGGCTCAAGGGTTCACCAGGCGGTGGCAACCGTTCGTCGAATACCTCACAGAAAGATAAAGGGAATGGAAAAGAAGAAGACAGCAGCAGCAACCCGGGGGGGGTGGGGGAGGAGGAACCATAAGGACTCTCAGGGATGTTAGTGTATATGTATAATATGTATAGGTTGTTGTTATAGGTAATTGTATATTGGACTGCTAAATTGTATTTTTGGAGAGTATTTATTTGGGACAAGGCAGTTGCCATTTAGTTTTGTTTTTTAATTTCAATGTTGTTTATATATTATTTATTTCTTGCTTAAAACTGGCCATTGTTATTTATATTGTTATATTACTGTGTAAAGGATACACAATGTACTGTCATGGTTGGCCAAAAATTTTGAATAAAATATATTTATAAAAAAAAAATACATGCAGCTCAAAGATGTGCAGGTTAGATGGGGTTAAGGGGTTAGGGCAGGAGAGTGGGCCTGGGTAGGGTGCTCTTTCAGAGGGTCGGTGCAGATTTGATGGGCTGAATGGCCTCCTGCTACACTTTGGGATATGGTTTTCTATGTGTTTGCTCTGAGGTTTAAAATAAAATGGACAACCTGCCCACTCTTGGTTTTAATGGGGGCTGGTTAGAGGGCAGCAGCCAATCTGCCCTTGGGAGTTAAGAACATAAGAACTAGAAGCTGGAGTAGGCCATCTGGCCCCTTGAGCCTGCCCTGCCATTCAATGAGATGATGGCTGATCGTTTTGTGGAATCAGCTCCATTTATCCACCCACTCACCATAACCCTTATATTCCTTTCCTGCTCAAAAATCTATCAATCTCTGCCTCAAAAACAATCAGCGAGGTAGCCTCAACTGCTTCACTGGGCAGGGAATTCCACAGATTCACAACCCTTTGAGTGAAGAAATTCCTCCTCAACTCAGTCCTAAATCTGCTCCAGGTGCATTGGTCCTTTAAAGTGTCCCCATTTTACTCTATAGAATCCCTACCGTGCAGTTAAGAACTACTGGTTAGGCTTCCAATTGATGACGAATTTTGATTATGGTCCTAAAACCATCTATTTGTACATTCAAGGCACCTAGGCCTGCTTCATGGGTGGCCTGAACATTTGGAAGCCACCAACCTGGACTCTTGCAGAAATGGAGTGCCAAACGTTATCTATGGAACATAGAGTGTTATGGTATTGGGTGCATAAAAATAAAAACTATTGAATTACAAGGTCCAGTAACACAATTCAAAAGGAGTCTTAAAGGAGTAAATTGGAACAAAAATCAAACTTCTATCGATGCAGAGTATGCAGATCACAAAATGGAAGCTGATGTTTGCAATCAAAGACTTCAGAAGGAGTTCTATAATATAAAGGACCTGAAACTCTTATACACCATTGAAACTCTACTTGCATGGGGCTTTGACTTTATGTCCCAAATATAATTGCCCCCCCCCCCCCTGCCGAAAACCAATCTTGGTGTTCGACTTTATCTCCCAATAAAAGCGAGCAAAAAACGGATGGGTAGGAATTCTAATTTCACATCCCCTGGAACCCACTTATTCTGCCATTGTTCTTCCTGCAATTTTCATTAACCTAAAGAGGGGCTGATATCGGTGAATGGGAAGGGTAATTATCCCGGCACAAATGGAGAAATTAAGTTCAGTCCCAGCTTAACTGGATGAATAATGTTACCTGAGGACATAAGGATGTGCCATTTAAGAGGGTCGCATTCCATTTGGAAAAATCAAAATGAAGCCTCTTCTATTATTAAAGATATAGAAATGGCCCACTCTTCGGTTATGTAAGCAAATTAAATACAGTACCTGTGGTTGCTATATTATGTAAATTAAAAGTGGTTTTACACTGCAAATATTGATTTCAGACTACCCCTTGCCTAAAGTGATGTCCATCTACCTACTCATTGGCTAATAAAACAGAACACTCGAAATCACAATGTCATTATAAATACAATGAAGAGTATTATTGAACTGCATCATCCTTTAATTTTAACTTTTTATAGAACTTCCTTTGAATCGTTTTTTCTGAAACAAAATGATGTGTGTTTTATTAACTGGGCAATTCTAGGCAATGGATTTTTAAAGTAATTTACAGCTTGAAATACATATTCAACTTGCAGCTATAATCGAAATTCCAACTTCTGTTTTCAGGAAAGTTGATTTAAGACATTGTTTTTATATTCTGAAATAGAAGTGCTACTGTAGAGTGGTATATTAACTATTAATTTTGCATGTCTGCAATGCTTTGCTGTTGCAAAGTAAAGCATTAATTGTCTCAACTGCATGCTAAATTGCTGTGCTTTTCACTGTCATTGAGTTGAGACTATTGCAACTTTATTAACATTTTAAAATTTGAGTAACATACATTACATTCTGAATGTAGCTGCACTTGACATCTATCCAGTTTACCCCTAAAAACATAATTTGTCCCAAATCATCTGCACTTCTCCTTTCCTGAAGATGTAAACTCACTGCAATGAGATTTGAGAAGTGGCAGTAATCCTTGTGTACAAGACCCAGATCGCAAGTGTTGACAGGTAATTTATCCTTGGTGCAGTCTTGCTGCTGAACCAGCTTCTGTTTTCACTCCATGCTGATACATGCATACTTTCCATTGGCAGTCACTGGAGAGCAATCAAGAGTTTGGTTGCTCATTTATCTGGAGGAAGAATATCATGTGTGTAGCAAGAAACTGGATCAAGTGTCTTCAATTTCTGCTTTTGTATTATAGGTTGCAGATTTCTATTGAACCAGAAGCAATACGCAGCATTGCCTACTTATGTGACGGTGACGCGAGGACTGCATTGAATGGGCTTCATCTTGCGATTCAAGCAAAGGTTGCAGAAACTAAAAAGGCCCAGAACAATAATGTACATAATACTCCGTCAAAAAAGATTGTAATTAAGGAAGTTCATATAAAAGAAGGACTCCAAAGGTCTCACATATTGTATGATCGAGCAGGTAAATTATCTATATAGTGGACTGAACACACTTCTCAGTAAAATGAAACACTTCATTCCAAAGATGATAATACTTA
Organism: Scyliorhinus torazame; assembly: GCF_047496885.1. NCBI lineage: Eukaryota > Metazoa > Chordata > Chondrichthyes > Carcharhiniformes > Scyliorhinidae > Scyliorhinus > Scyliorhinus torazame. Next base: position 302,390,362 of record NC_092712.1, read on the forward strand.
ATTCAATACAGAAGATTCTTAAAACACTCAGCAAGTCAGGCAGCAACTGTGGAGTGAAAAACAAAATTTTCATTTCAGGCCTGTGACTTCTCATCAGACCAAAGAAATTTGTCCCCACAGATGTTGCGTGGGCAGCTGCGTATATCCAAGATTTCCTGTTTTTATTTTGAATTACCAGCACCTGCAGTATTTTTTTGCTTTTGAGTTCTCAGTTAATGCTGTTAAAGTATAACTTTTAAGCCTTTCTGCGAAACAATTTTATTTTTGCTTGCAATCGTATTTATTACTAATCTAGCAGAATTATCAACTAAAAGGGCGGCACAATGGTTAGCACTGCTGCCTCACGGCTCCAAGGACCCGGGTTCAATTCCGGCCTCGGGTGACTGTGGAGTTTGCATTTTCTCCCCATGTCTGTGTGGGTTTCCTCCAGGTGCTCCGGTTTCCTCCCACAGTCCAAAGATATGCAAGTTAGGTGGATTAGCCGTGCTAACTGCCCCTTAGTGTTCAAAAGGTTAAGTCGGGTTACGGGGGTAGGCTGGAGGCATGGGCTTAAGTAGGGTGCTCTTTCCAAGGGCCGTTGCAGACTCGATGGGCCGAGTGGCCTCCTTCTGCATTGTAGATTCTATGATTCTATGAAAGTAAAGATTTCTGCTCCTGATAGCTATCACTGACCACTGACATCGGTATGGTGAATAAAAGCTCCGGTTTGGCTGTGCTACCCTCCTAAAGACAATCTAACATTTCCCTCAAATAATTTTCCACAGCACCAATCAACAAACAGCAATTGCCTCAAAATCTCATGCTTCTCAGTTTTGTTCAAGTTGTTATCAACGACATTTTTCTTCTTTTCACAGGTCACTAAAATTTTAATTATGCCATGATTTATTAAAACAAAATAGCCAATGCTTGAACTAAATAGATCAATGTGCTTATAAAATTAATAATGTAGTGGTAGAAATACCTGGGGCAAAAAACGTGCTTCTCACTCCTGAGACTTGGCTCATTGGGTCAGGAAAGGAAATAGAATTCTGGAAATGTTTAGACTCCTTCCTCAAGCCTTCATGGCAAATCTATTAATGGGTAACAAAACAGGTCAGGTAGTTGAAATAAATGTGGGTATGCACCTCCAGTAATAGTGATCATGTTATGATTCCTTAAATGTTCATGGGGAAAAGGTTAGAACAAAGATAAGGGCACCATTTTGGGATAGGGCGTATTTTAGAAAGGAAAGGAGTGAGCTGGCTGAAGTGAAAAGGGAAATTGATACATGTAACTGTGGACCAAGACGGGATTGGAAGGATGCAGAATAAATATATATTCTTTAAAAATATTATTTCATATTTTAGGATATGTGGACAACCAAGCACCAGCAACAACTGCATTTATGTAATGCTTTTTACCTAGAAACATATATAGAAAACCAAAGCAGGTGGAGGCCATTCGGCCTTTCGAGCCTCCTCCGTCATTCATTATGATCATGGCTGGTCATCAAGTTCGTGATCCCGACAGAAACATGCATTAAAGGTGGAAAAATGTGTCAATCCATCCCAAGAGGCATTATCAGTCAAAACAAAAATGGACATTGAGCTAGAGAGTATATTAGCAGAGGTGACCAAAAAGCTTGGTCTGAGGTGGGTTTTAAGGGGAGCCTTGGAATGGGGAAAGTAGTCAGGCGGTTTTGGGGAGAGAATTCTAGAATGTGAGCCCGGACAGTTGAAGCCATGGGCGGGATTCTCCGACCCCCCGCCAGGTCAGAGAATCGCCGGGTGCTGGCGTGAATCCCGCCCCTCTGGTTGCCGAATTCTCCGGTACCAGATATTCGGCGGGGGCGGGAATCGCGCCGCGCCGGTTGACGGCCCCCCCCCCCGCCCCCCCCAGGCGATTCTCCGGCCCGGATGGGCCGAAGTCCCGCTGCTGGGATGCCTGTCCCGCCGGCGTGGATTAAACCACCTCTCTTACCGGCGGGACAAGGCGGCGCGGGCGGGCTCTGGGGTCCTGGGGGGGGCGCGGGGCGATCTGGCCCTGGGGGTGCCCCCACGGCGGGCCTGTGCCATGGGGGCACTCTTTTCCTTCCGCCTTCGCCACGGTCTCCACCATGGCGGAGGCGGAAGAGACCCCCTCCACTGCGCATGCGTGGGGATGCCGTGAGCGGCCGCTGACGCTCCCGCGCATGCGCCGCCCGGCAATGTCATTTCCGCGCCAGCTGGCGGGGCACCAAAGGCCTTTCCTGCCAGCTGGCGGGGCGGAAATCAGTCTGGCGCGGGCCTAGCCCCTCAAGGTGAGGGCTCGGCCCCTCAAGATGTGGTGGATTCCGCTCCTTTGGGGCAGCGCGATGCCGGACTGATTCGCGCCGTTTTTATCGCCGGTCGGCGGACATTGCGCCGATTGCGGAGAATTCCGCCCATGTAACCAGCGATGGGGTGAAAGGAGTGGGAATAGGCAAAAGAACAAATTCAGAGGAAGGATAGTTCAGCAGGCAGTTTTAGATCTGAGTGGATTACACAGATGGAGAGGAGTGAGCACATTAAGAGTTAGACTTGGGTGAGAATTTGAAATTCCAATGAAAACAGCCCAAAATGTTCAAGTATTTCCCTGTATTTGCATTTCCTTGTACTAGGCAACAGGCTAGTGAATCTGTCCTGTATCCTTTTTTTTTATTGCCTCTACATGCTTCCTATAGTATGGAGCCTATAATTCCATAAGAACTAAAAAATCAATTGTGTGAAATACTGGGGAAAAAACCTCTTAATCAAGTAAATAACTGGTTTTAAATAATGATTTGGGTAAGGGAGGAAAGTATAAACAAGTCAATGTCCCATTGAATTCCCTTGAATATTGGAAATACACTGGAAAGTGAGGCAAAAATCTGCAATGTAAATGACCGCAAATGACGTTTTGCGGAGGAAGAACAGTTACTTGTAACAGAAACAAAGGGCTGGATTCTCCGATTCTGGGGCTATGTCCCCACGCTGGCGTGGGAACGGTGGCGTTTTACGCCAGAACGAAATGGCGCAAAACAACCACTGGTTTCTCGATTTGCTGGGGGCTAGAAGGACGGCAGCGTAGAACACCTGGCTCTAGCTGCCAATACGACCCGGAGAATTGCCGGGTCCGTGGCTGCGCATGCACGCGGCGGCGCCTGCAGCCGCCGTGCCATGCCACATGGCGGAGGCCACTCGCGGACCCGGCCCGCAAAATAGTTTCTCTCTCTTCTCCCCCCCCCCCCCCCCCCCCCTTTTCGGCCAGCTCGCGCCCCCTCCCTCACAAGACTCCCAGCCCCAAATAATGTCATCCGCCCACGGATCGCCCCCCCCCCCCGACTGGCGGTACTGGGTGAGACCATGAGAGAACCAAGCCGTCGGGAACTCGGCCAGTCATTGGCGGATCATTGGGGGGGGGGCGGTCTTCAGGCAATGGCCTGAGGCCGAGTACGCCACTTTGGAGGGGGCGGAGCATCGCGACCCCGATTTGGTCGTGAACTCTGATTCTCCGGCTGTTCGCCGAACGCGATTTTGGTGTCGCCGACCAGAAAATCCAGCCCCAGTTCTTAGATCATTGGTATTATAAGTACATTGTGAGGAACTGCGTCATGCAACTTCAGTGAAGCATATAAATATTTTACCTCCAGTCAGCATGTGATATATTTGGTTAGATGTTCAAATAACTACATCACATGCAGTGGCTCTTGAAGAAACTACACTCCAGATACTGAACAACATAATTGGAGGTATTGTAATATAATATTATCTGCTGGTTAATCAGCATGGAATACCTGTTTTATTCTCAGGTGAGGAACATTATAATTGCATATCAGCACTGCACAAGACCATGCGGGCCTCAGATGAGAAGTCTTCCCTCTATTGGTTAGCAAGGATGCTAGAAGGTGGTGAGGATCCACTGTATGTGGCACGGAGACTGGTGAGGTTTGCCAGTGAAGATGTAGGTAAGGCTTCAGAATAGCACTGCGGAATATTTCTTCCAGCTGTTCAAAATCTTTGATTTTTGGCAATGGTTGGAAAGAGAGTGGAAAGAAAAATTATTTGTTGCAGAAGGCACAGACTTCTGAGTTTCCTTTTTTGTTATGAAATCCAGATTTTTGCTACAACTTTGTAGCATTTACCACTAAATTTGCAACTTATTGCATAATTGTTTTTAAAAAATCATTGTAATTTTTCTTCTACACCAAATCTTGCTGGAGTGGAAGACCTTGGGTTGTATATTGCTAGTTAGACAGTTTGCTCTACTCTTCAGCTCAAAATTTTGTCTCGTGACTTAGATTTTGGGCTGTTCAAAGCGCTTTTGGGATCTTTGATTAATGACCTAATTGATTAATGGGCCTAGTGACTTTGTTAACCATGACATTCAAGGTTGCAACAGGAACTGAGAAGGAAATAGAATTAATTAGAGCCAAACGAGGTATATGAAGAGAAGGATTGATTAGATTGGGAAGCAAAAAATGTCAAAAGAAAAGTAAGAGGAAAATTGTTTTTTGTAAAATCTCTGACAACCATTTACTACATGATGAAATGAGACTCCACAATTTAAATTGTTGTCTTTCAGAAGCGGACAGATTGATCGGCGACGCCATTAAAAAGCTATAGATTTAATTAGGAACCCTGACTTTGTGGCGAGTTTAGCGGATATATGTGCAAATCCATAACTTCTTTAGAATAGCGGGATGGCCAAAGGTGAAATGCTTTTGTGAAGAACTGTGTAAATCAAGTAGCTAGTCCTGACGTTTCACACCTTCTATCCTACTTGCACGTTAATAACTGCATAATAAACATGCCATTTTTTTTCAGAAAAGATTTGGCCCATTATGTTGAAATGTAAAATAATGTAAAAACGATAAATAAAATTGATACTTATTTTCCTCGCGTGGACGAAACTAATATTGTAAAAAGTATCCCTTCTAAATATTGAGTGAAATGTTTTAACATGATTTGCTAGCCAACAAGGATGGGTTTGCAGTTGGAGCCTAGATGGAGGTGAAGTGTGCAGATTGGTTTCTCGGGGCCTCCTGCGGGAGGTCCTGCCCCAGGAATTATCAGTACACCCGTATAATGTCGCAGTGAGAGGTCTGTAACTAGTGGTGTTCCGAATGGAGGTATGTAACTAGTGGTGTTCAGCAGGGATCATTACTGGGACCTCTGTTGTGTGTAATATATATAAATTACTTGGAAGAAAACGTAGCGGGTTTGATTCGCAAGTTTGCGGATGATACTAAGATTGCAGGAGTTGCAGATAGTGATGAAGATTGTCAGAGAATACAACAGGATATAGATAGGATGCAGAATTGGGCGGTGAAATGGCAGATGAAATTTAACCCGGATGCAAGCTGATGCATTTTGGTGGATCCAATTCAGGTGGGAGCTGTTAAATAAATGGCGGAACCATCAGGAGCATAGAGACACAGAGATCTGGACGTACAGGTCCACAGATCCTTAAAAGTAGTAGCACAGGTGGAAATGGTGGTAAAGAAAGCATATGGCATGCTTGCCTTCATAGGGTATCGAGTATAAAAGCTCGAAAATTATGTTGCAGTTTTTTGAACCTTGGTTAGGCCACATTTGGAATACTGTGTCCAATTCTGGTCACCACACTACCAGAAGGACGTGGAGGTTTTGGAGAGAGTACAAATAAGGTTTGCCAGGATGTTGCCTGGTATGGAGGGTATTAGCTATGAGAAGAGATTGAAGAAACTGGGATTGTTCTCCCCAGAGAGACGGAGGCTGAGGGGCATCCTGATAGAAGTTCATAAAATTACTAGAGGTATAGAAAGGATGAACAGTTGGAGGCTTTTCCCAGGCTAGAATTGAAAATTACAAGGGGGCACAAGTTCAAGGTGAGGGGGGATAGGTTCAGTGGAGATGTGCAGGGGAAGTTTTTTTACACAGAGGGTGGTGGTTGCATGGAATGCACTGCCAAGTGAGGTAGTTGAGGCAGATACCTTAGCGACCTTTAAGACTTATCCGGATAGGCACATGAACAGACTGCGCATCGAAGTATACAGACGGTTGGTCCAGATAGAACACGTGATCGGCGTTGGTTTGGAGGGCCGAAGGGCCTGTTCCTGTGCTGTATTGTTCTTTGTTTCAATGTGGCAAGAGAATGGTTGTAAATTGGGAGAGATGAGTGTGCAGCGGGACCTGGGTGTTCTTGTGCACCAGTCGCTGAAGGTATGCATGCAGGTGCAGCAGACGGCAAAGAAGACTAATGGTATGTTGGCCTTCATTGCGAGAGCTTTCGAGTACAGAAATAGGGATTTGTTGCTGCAATTTTACAGGGCCTTGGTGAGGCCACACCTAGAATATTGTGTGCAGTTTTGGTCTCCTTTTCTGAGGAAGGATGTTCTTGCTCTCGAGGAAGTGCAGCGAAGGTTTACCAGACTAATTCCAGGGATGGCGGGACTGTCATATGAGGAGAGATTGACTAGGTTAGGATTGTTCTCGCTGGAGTTCAGAAGAATGAGAGGGGGAATCTCAGAGACTTATAAAATTCTAATAGCACGAGACAGGGTAGATGCAGGGAAGATGTTCTTGATGGTGGGTGTGTCCAGAACCAGGGGTCACAGTCTGAGGATTCATGATAAACCATTTCGGACAGATATGTGGAGACATTTCTTCACCGAAAGAGTGGTGAGCCTGTGGAATTCATTACCACAAGAAGTAGTTGATGCTAAAATATTGAATGTATTCACAAGGCGGCTAGATATAGCACGTGGGGAGAATGGGATCAAAGGCTATGGGGAGAAAGCAGGATTAGGCTTGAGTTGGATGATCAGCATGATCATGATGAATGGCGGAGCAGGCTCAGAGGGCTAAAAGGCCTCCTCCTGCTCCTATGTTCTATGTATCTATGTATGTAATCCCGCCCAAACTCAAGCAGAAGAGGTTTCATGGGCCAGGGTGCTAGGTCTTAAGTCAGATATAGTTCATAGGCCACAACCAATGGTATGGATTTATTACAGAACACCTTAGTCTGAATATTTGCAAAAATACACATTTAGCTCCCACTATTTTGGTGGAGTTGTAGTTCTTCTGGCATTTTCATTATATTTTCAGTCATCCCTTCTGTTGTGTAAAGTTTTTGCTGACTGGTCCTAATTTCCATGCATATTCTAAAACTTTTGCAGAATACCAGTAGTAAACGTAAGGTTTCAGAGACTGAAACTATATTTACTTCAACCTCAGCAGTATAACTGGCTTGTATAAATATATGCGTATTTAGTGAAGTTATAATTTCTGAAAGATGATATGCTAAACTCAGCTGTTGCTTGTTGATCTTTTATAGGACTAGCAGACCCTTTGGCTTTGACCCAGGCAGTATCTGCTTACCAAGGATGCCACTTTATAGGGATGCCTGAATGCAAGGTATTTTAATATTTTATTCTTGTCTGTGTATTTATATCTGGATTACAATAACTATTTTGCACGTTTTGAAATTCCATTGTTTTATGATTTTTAATATGCTTTTTAAGGACATCTGCAGATCCTGTTCTGTGCTCTAATTTCAAATTGTTAATAGATGCAAAACGTTTTATGCAGCAGCTTAAACTTCCAGTAGTGCTGCAATATTTAGTATCGCTACTTAGAGCAAGATAACTAGTGGCTTTAGGACATTGTACCATACTATTTCCCAGTATGTTTGAAGCTGTGCAGGGCCAAATTTGAGTTTGGTCTTGACGATGACCCAGGTATAATTCTTATGGGCCAAGAGGATGGTGAGTATCTTGAACCACGTGAACTTGTTCTGACTGAATCTAACTTAATGAGTTTTCACAGTCACTTGCAAGAGACTTGACAGCAGCAACGTCCAACAGGGAATGTTGTTTAATTTTGCCGGTGGCTCCTGCAGTTGCTCAGCACCTCCTTCTGATCTGACCCCAAGCATGGGATATGGTTGCATAAGCATGACCCCACCACAATCAGGAACCACTGCAAAATGCAGCCACCTACAGCAAATCTGCAAACTCCAGCCAGGATGCAGGCTAGGCTTTTGACCATTAACGGGCAAATGATGTGTATATAAAGAAAATGTTTTATTCCGTATTCAGAAGGGATGGTTTTTACAAAATGATTTTAGTTTTCATTCAGAAAACTGAATGGTTCAGTTCAGTGCATTTTATTGTAAGTTTCTAACGTAATGGTTCAGATCTTGCTGGAAAAATAGTGGCATATTAACAGCGCGTGCTGTTATTAATTCACAAGTCGGCCAGCGAGTTCAGGGGGGTGAAGAAATTCTCCATGAGGTATGAACTTGCTAGTCGATTTACACCATTCCGCTGCTTTCCGCAAATGGCATATTGCCCTTTGCTTTCCTGAAATTGTAAAGGACATGCTGTATTTGCACTTCAACTGTCCGTTAAACTCACCATAGAAAGTTAGGGATGATGATTAATAGTGTTGAGTGCCTTTTTTAATGACATGATGATTGTCAATGCAGAAGCATTAATCTTAATCTTTCAAAGCTTTCTTAATTCAGGAATTGTCACTCTATTGGAAATTTGTTAATTTCGCTCTGCTGTTTAAGAAGTATGGCACAGAGAACAGATAACTAAAGCCCTGTGCTGGTTACTTCAGTTGTAGGAAATCTGCTAGAATCTGTTATTAGGAATAGATCATCTGAGCTGATCAAGAGACAGGGTGTGCTTGTTCAGGCTAAGGCACACCTAACTGATCTAGTTCAATTCTTTGAGACGGTGGCAAATAAGGTAGATCAGAAAGTGTCTGGATGTTGCATATCGGAACTTCCAGAAGTTATGCGATATAGTTCTGCACATAAGTTATTACTAAAATTGAGACTGCACAGCAGGGCTTTTAAGGCAACGGCGGGGGCTACAGGCGTAGTTCGGCTTGTTAACCACAGGGAGGGCGGTGGAGCAGCTGAGAAAGGCGAGGGGGGCGATCTATGAGCATGGAGAGAAGGCCAGCAGAATGCTTACACAGCAGCTTAGAAAGAGGGAGGAAGCCAGGGAGATAGGGAAAGTAAATGTTGGAAATGGGAACCTGGTTGGAGATTCAGCAGGGGTGAATAAGGCGTTTAGGGATTTTTACAATAGGCTGTATGAGTCGGAACCCCCAACGGGGCCGGAGGGGATAAGGCACTTCTTAGGGGAACTGAATTTCCCAAAGGTGGACGGGGTGCTGGTAGAAGGGCTGTGGGACCCGATCGGGTTGGAAGAGATAGTGGAGGGTCTGAAGGCCATGCAGTCGGGTAAAGCCCTGGGGCCAGATGGTACTCAGTGGAGTTCTTTAAAAAGTTCTCTGGGATATTGGGACCATTGTGGATGAGGACGTTCAATGAGGCAAGGGAGAGAGGGGTGCTGCCCCCGACAATGTCACGGGTGATGTCACACCACACAACCCTGCCATGGCAATCTCTGCAAGATGTGCCAGTTCATCCACATGGATGCCACTATTACACGTGAGAACACCACCCACCAGGTACGCGGTCCATACTCGTGCGACTCGGCCAACGTTGTCTACCTCATATGCTGCAGGAAAGGATGTCCCGAAGCGTGGTACATTGGCGAGACCATGCAGACGCTGCGACAATGAATGAACGGTCATCGCGTAACAATCACCAGGCAGGGTACCACCACCATGTACCCTTCCAGTCGGGGAACACTTCAGCAGTCAAGGGCATTCAGCCTCTGATCTCTGGGTAAGCGTTCTCCAAGGCGGCCTTCAGGACGCGCGACAACGCAGAATCGCCGAGCAGAAACTTATAGCCAAGTTCCGCACACATGAGTGCGGCCTCAACCGGGACCTGGGATTCATGTCGCATTACATTCATCCCCCACCATCTGGCCTGCGAAATCCTACCAACTGTCCTGGCTTGATACAATTCACACCTCTTTAACCTGGGGTTACCCCATCTCTGGATCTGTAAAGATTTAATCACCTGCTAATGCTCGCATTCCAAGCATTGTATGGCATCTTTGAATTTGTCTATATATATGTTTCTGGAACATACCTCTTCATTCACCTGAGGAAGGAGCAGCGCTCCGAAAGCTAGTGACATCGAAACAAACCTGTTGGACTTTAACCTGGTGTTGTAAGACTTCGTACATTGAAAGTAGGGAATGGACTGCATGGGGACATTTAAATTCATCCCTTACCTTTGATAATGGCAAAGTTACATGGTCACTCGGGCGCCTTAAAAGGAGTGATCTTGCTCAACACCCAATTTGGGCAACGGACAAAAATGACTGTGGCCTTTTGAAAATGGCACCAGCATCCTTCACTGAGTACCACCACCATGTACCTTACAATATCCCATTAATGCCTCCTCAATTGAGGGAATTTTGCCTGTCGTACAGCAATTGGAAGAAAGAGGGGTTTTAATTAAAATTCACAGTTCATCAAACAGTCCAGTGTGGCCTGTCAAAAGTGCTAATGGCACATGGTGCTTGACTATTGATTGTCGGAAAGCCAATGAGTGCATTGACAAAAAAACTCCTTTGGACAAGCCTTCTACAATCTTTAATGCCTTAACACCAGACCTTGAATGGTTTTCAGTTATAGACATGGCAAATGGCTTTTGGTCAGTACCACTGGCTAAGGAAGTGCAACCATGGTTTGCTTTCACAGTTAACCAACAACAGTACACATGGACCAGACTTCCACAAGGATTTCACAACAGCCCTACTGTTTTTCACATGGCTTTACAGGACCACCTGAGGGAACTACTTGATATGCCTTCCACCATTATCCAATATGTGGATGATGTTCTGCTAGCCTCCATTAATGTGGATGATCATGAAAAAGACTTGTCTTCCCTCTTAGACCACCTTTGTCACAATGGACCTAAAGCAAGCCTTGCCAAAGCACAAATTTCCCAAGATGAAGTTATTTACTTCGGTCAGACAATCTCCAAAGGTAAAAGAAAACTTAACCAGGACAGGACAGCAGCAATAAGAGACACCAAAGAACCTACAACTGTCCAGGAGGTGAGGTCATTTTTGGGACTTTGCAATTTCAACAGAAATTGGATTGATTCCTTTACTCAGCTGGCTCAACAATTAAATGATCTCCTAAAAGGCAACCGGAAATCAAAAGACTCAGTTAAACTCACATTGGAACAAAAAGAGTCATTCTTGAACCTGTAATGTGCTTTGTGCACAGCACCTGCACTTGGCATTCCACACAATGGAAGGCCTTTCACCATGTTTGTTCATGAGAAAGACAGCTACATGACAACAGTACTAGCCCAAGAACATGGTGACCAGTCAAGACCTGTCGGATATTACTCTGCCAAACTTGACAATGTAGCACTGGCGTATGGCAGCTGCCTCAGAGCATGGAAGCAACCTGTTGAGCTGTAATGACTACAGCAGGCCTTGTCTTAGACCAGCAGTTTCAAACTTCCCGCTCCTACCACCAAGGGGGATTCAGGACAGGGTAGTTTCCAGAGGGTGGGTAGGAGAAGGGAGCATCTCTAACATTTACAAGCAACTTATGGGGTCAGAGGAGACGCAGACTGAGGAGCTGAAGCGCAAGTGGGAGGAGGAGCTGGCAGGAGAGATAGAGGATGGTCTATGGGCGGACGTGTTGAGTAGAGTCAACGCGTCCACAACATGTACCAGGCTCAGCCTGATACAATTCAAGGTCATTCATCGGGCTCACATGACAGTGGCCCGGATGAGCAGATTCTTTGGGGTGGAAGACAGGTGTGCAAAGTGTGCGGGAGAGCCAGCGAACCATGTCCACATAAGGGGATCAGGGGTTATGGGACGAAGGCAGGAGAATGGGGATGAGAAAATATCAGCCATGATTGAATGGCGGAGCAGACTCGATGGGCCAAGTGGCCTAATTCTGCTCCTATGTCTTATGGTTCTGGACATGTCCGAAGCTTAGGGGATTTTGGCAGGGGTTTGCAGATGTCATGTCCTTGGTGTTAAAAACAAGGGTGGCACCAAGTCCAGAGGTGGTGGATTTTCGGGGTGTTGGAAGATCCGGGAATCCAGGAGGATAAAGAGGCAGACGTTCTGGCCTTTGCTTCCCTGGTCGCCCGGAGACGGATACTATTAGCTTGGAGGGACTCGAAGCCCCCGAAGTCGGAGACCTGGCTATCTGACATGGCTAGCTTTCTCTGTCTGGAGAAAATTAAGTTCGCCATGAGAGGATCAGTATTCGGGTTCACCCGAAGGTGGCAACCGTTCGCCGTCGACTTTGCGGAAAATTAATTGTCAGCAGAAGGGTTAGTTTAATTGAGACTGCACGAGTTTTGAGGTAGCTTTTTTTACTTGAATTGGAACTTGGTTGGGAGTTGGGAGATAAAGTGGTGATAAAGCCTAAATACCCTTTAGGAAACTTTCTGGGCCTGAACGTTTCACCAAATTTGTCAATGACTTGGGTGAAGGGATAGTGTTGTGTGGCAAGAAAAGGGAGACATAAGAGACCATTCGGGGCAAAAACACTTTTTCCACATGAAGCGCAGGGGAAACCTTGAAGGCTGTGGATCCTGTGCCAGTTGGAGTTTTCAAAGTTAAGATTGATCATCTTTTACTAAACTAAGGTATTGGGGGATATAGAACAAAGGTGGAATAATGGAGTTGAGGTGCAGATCACAATGATCTAATTGAATGCCGGAGCAGGATACTTCAGCTCCTAATATTCCTATATTCCTAGAGCATTAAAGCGTATGAGGAATGCTTTCAGTCGGTGGATAGTACAATTCTTACAACCTCGATCAGTCATCCTGAAAACGACTTGCATTTATTTTGCACCTTTCACATTCTGAACATCCCAGTTACATCCAATGCAGTCAATGTTGTAGGAAGCAATTTATAGGCAGCTGTGGATGGACAACACAACAATATGACAACAAAGATAATCTGATCAGTAAAAATGTTACTAAGCCAATCAAAAAATGCAATTAAATATTCTCTAACATCTAAAGAACAGAAAATTGATATTTAATGTACTTTCTGAAGCAGAAGAGAAGAACACATGGCAAATAAATCAATGTAAGCAGGCAGGTGGCTGATTCTCCTGTTTTGTATAGCAAGCTTTGTTGAGGTGTGCTTCAATTTATAAAATGATGATTGGTAATTTTACAAGTTAATAATCGCCTTTCTCTCTTATCCTACAGGTTATTTTAGCACAGTGTGTAACATATCTATCTAGAGCACCAAAGTCTGTTGAAGTTTACATGGCATATGAAGCTGTGAAGGAGTCTCTGAGGAACCACAAAGGCCCATTGCCTCCTGTCCCACTACACCTCAGAAATGCACCTACAAAACTCATGAAGGATCTTGGTTATGGTAAAGGTTATAAGCACTGTTCTTTCAGCAAGCCAGAGGACAGTTCCTGTCCAAATAAAGAGTAGGTGCTTCATCGCAATGGGCTCCTTTTCCACCCAAGCCCCTCTGCCCATCATGTAATCAAGACAATTGCATTTTCTTTGTCTAACAGCAGGAAATATTACGATGAAAGAAATTTCAGCCAGCAAAAGAAAGGAAACTGATGTACAACTTTCAGTCATGTTAATTCTGTCAGCACCTTCTGCCAATTGTATCTTGGGAGCATAGTCCTTCAAAAAAAATGAAGAAAATGGAAGAGAAAAGTTTAGCAGTAAGAACAATAAGCCACAGCCTAACTTTGGCCATTCCATTTCTCCGAGGGGTCCCCCCCGGTGTCGCAGTAATTAACAGCCAGCAACTAGTTGAACTTCTATCTAATTATCACATCAGTGTGGAAAATATGGATATTTTACTAGTTTAACGAGGATAAACAAGTAACTGAGTTTTCACTATTTCTCTTACTTACGCTAGTTGCTAGTTTTTTTTTTTTTGTCTAAAGATGCACAGAAAAGGCTAAACCAAAGATGAACCTCAAAGCTGGAAGTGCCCTGTATTTCTCCCTGAATGCTACCTCGGAGGTGTGGGGTTATCACTATCTCAGACCATTCTAAATTCCTTTAAAAAACAATGATTATTTTGAAGTGCACTCGCTGTTATCACAGGATCACAAGGCCCCAGAAACAAAAATATATTAACACTGGGCAAGAGTATAGATGCCTAAAGGAGATTAGATGAATAATTCATTAAAATGGTAAGATCACATGCAGCAAAATGTCTGCTTTTCAATGGGCTTTCTTCTCTAGAAACTTTAAATTCTACACAAATGCACATGATTCAAAGTTCCCCATCATTGTAAGCAAATTACTCATCTAGAGAAACATTACGATTGCGTTTGGAAATTGAAATCTTTTTTCGTGTAGCAGAGGATGAAATGAGATCGAGAGTCCTTGTTAAGGCAGATTAGGATAGCTTTCGTGTGCATTTGCATTTGCCTCTGTATTGTGTGTCACCTAGCTGGATCTTGATACCCATGAGGTTCCAGTCTCCAAACCAGACATTCCTCACCTTGATCAACACCAAACTCCATCAAATAATTGCATCTGTTTTATTGAGATGAAATAATTCACAAAGTGGGCTCACTGATTGCATACAGGTGGTGGAAGATACAGTGAGAGGAAAAGGTCAATGTTGTGATTGTAAAAAATGTGTTTAAAAAAAGATTTCTCAATTTTCAATGATTTTTCTGAATTGTAAAGTATTTATACACTTTTGCAAATTGTACATGTTCTGAACAGTTACAATATGTATATATTCTTGGTTGGTTTGCAAATATAAAGTTTTTCATTAAATATTAGCTGGTTATCCTGAAAGTTTTCTTCCATCCATATTGTAGAATTTTGATCCAGGTTTGTAAATAATATAAATAAAATTGAATTGTCAAAAATGTAAGGAAAACGTTTAAACTATATGCAACAACACCTAGATTTATATAGCATCTTCAACAATTCACACGCATGTTAACAGAGAAAATTTTGTTTGTAAATATAGTATGAAACTCCTATTCACTAACGTGAACGGTATGGGCCAATTTTACACTTGTAGGCTGTCAATAAAACTGCAACTTTAAAACACAAGATCCAAGGACAAGAAATAATGGAAAACAAGGAAATCTTTGTGTATGGTCTTTTAAAATAATTGATCATTTTAGCTAATTGCAAACCTTCCCAGCTCACGGTAATGATTCTCTTTTGGGATCTAGTTTCATGGATATAAGCAACCTTCAGACCCTGGTCCCTTATTTAAGCAACCATTTTTCACAAGTAAAGTTTGACGGTCAATATTGCCTGACCTCCAATTTGTTGGGTGTGGGTGATGTGCAGTCCTGTTCTCAAATTACTTGCGCACCTATAAATCGCAGCAGATGTCACTGGGCCATGATAAGTGGAAACCCAAGCTTCCCTTTCCCTGCCCCCAAGGTGAACCCAAATGTTGTTCCTTTACTGGCCACGTTGCAAAGCTTGCACAGCATAGAGTGGGAACGTTCTGTTCTGCAGAGTCTAGTTACTCTTTAGATGAACTTTACTAAACCATTGGGAGCTGATCAATGTTGGAGCTTTTCGATTGAATTCAAGTGATCTATTTTCCCTGCAGAATGGAAAGAAAAACATGTATCCTCCAAATACTATCGTGGCTAAAAGCAGCCTGTTCCAGCGGAAGTGCAAAATGAATGGTAGGAAATCAGCAGCCTAGTTTAAGCAGCACTCTATTTTCTCTCTGAAGTGCCCACTTTTCCCAAACGCTGAAGATCAAATTCACACCCTTATTCTCTGCTACGTTTGCTGATCTCTGCTGCATCGCCCGTTGAAGAAAGTGTGGCTTTCCTCAGGGCAAGGGGAGAAAAGTTATCCAGTGTTTCTCCACTGGAGAAAAGTAAATGGAACAACATCTTTGCAGTTTAAACACGACAAAAGGAAATATTTGAAGCAGCACCGAGCATGATAGTACTAATAAAATGGAGATGAACAGAAAGGTTATGAGGAGTTGCTGAATGAGGTGACTGGCTTGTCCGTGCCTATGTTCAGGAGTTCGAGGAATGCTCAAAGTATTCCTTCAAGGCTCAGAGAACCAGCAGGATAAAAGGAAGACATGTGTCTCATTGTGCCTGACAGTGATATAGTTATCCAATTAGTCCCAGAGCCCTGTGATTTTTTTTGCATTTCAAGTTGTATCCAATTCCCTTTTGAAAGCTGCAATTAAATCTGCTTCTACTATCCTTTCTGGTAGTGAACTCCAGATCATCATCATATGTTGCTTTTGTCTTCAATCTGTACCCTCAGGTTACTGGAATATCTGCTGGTGCCAACAGTTTCTCACTATTAAATCCATTAAAGGTAGCTAATTCTTCGATAGCCTCTTTAAACTCAATCAAACTGATCTCAGAAAATCCTGCTGATATGATTGTAGCTTTTGAAACTCAACCAAGCATTCATAATAACATAATAAGCTCTTGGGGGAAATTAATTATTCTTTTGTAGCATTCTAGCAAATCTGCACCCACTCAAAGGCTTTGATGACTCTCCTAAAGTTTGGTGTCCAGAATTGAACACATTTTCAATTAAAGCTTAAGTAGCAACGGCGTAGTGTAATATTTTTCACTTTTTTATTCTAAGGGCAGGGCTTTTCACTACCGAGGTGGATAGCCCATGTCTGGAAGTTTCCTGACTATAGACCCACCTCTGTCCATATTTCACTCCAGGAAGGGGAGGGTGCAAGAGAGTCAGGCCCGCTGACCTTGGAGGCAGATCCTCAGTGGCCACAGAGGTGGGCGAACGCCCAGGTGGCCTGTCTCGGTTCTTTGTAACTTTGTCTCATCTGTGTTAGAAACTTAGGCCATCTAGCCCTCATTCCTCCTCTCCTCTCATGCTAACTGGATGCCAAATTAAGCCTCCACCCATACCCTATGGTCTCTCCATTGACACTCACCCAGTATCCACTATTGGCAGACATCAGCCTTGGGGAGTTGAAATATTTGAACAATCTCAGTTTTCACCCCTATGTACTTGATGTGGGGGGGGGGAGGGGGGAGAACGAGTAACATAAAACACAGTTCATTCTTCAATAGCCTCTTTAACTCAAACTAATCTCAGCAACACGTAAAATAATTAGAGCTTCTGGAACTCAATCAAACATAATAGCACAGTAATAATAAGCTGGGGGAAATGTCAAAAGAGCTTTATTGAAACTTCACAACCAGATATTTTTTCTAACCTACACCAGATGGTCTGTAAATCAAAGTAGTGCAGCTGATTTTGTTTTTTACCCTCATGACTACGTCAGCCTGCTTTTTCATGTTTAAAGATTGGGGTATTAAATCCAGGTGGCTCGGAAATAGGAGGCACTGCTTAAGCTTAATCTATCCCGTTTGGTAGAGCAAATGGAAGGGGACTTTAAGAGATGGGACATGCTCCCGTTGTCACTGGCGGGGAGGCTACAGACCATGAAAATGACGGTCCTCCCCAGATTTCTGTTTGTCTTTCGGTGCCTCCCCTCTTCATCCCGAAGGCCTTTTTCAAGCGGGTGAACAAGATCATAGGCTTTGGACGACTAAAACCCTGCGGGTGATGATGTGGTTGGAGCGTAGTGGGGGAGGGGGAGTTGGTGCTGCCGAACTTCTGCAACTACTACTGGGCGGCTAACATAGCCATGATTAGGAAGAGGGTAATGGAGCGGTCGGCATGAGAGCGGTTGGAGGCGGCGTCATGTAAAGGCGCCAGTCTGGGAGCATTGATAACGGCACCTCTGCCTTTCTTGCCGGCCCGATACTCCACAGGTCCAGTAGTAGTGGCGGCACAGAGGATCTGGGGGCAATGGAGGAGGTATAAGAAGGTGGAGGGTGTGTCGGTCTGGACCCCGATTTGTAACAACCACAGGTTTGCACCGGCAGGCTGGATGGCGGGTTCCAGAGCTGGCAGGAATTAGAAGGATGGGGGATCTGTTTCTAGACGGGAGCTTTCCCAGCTTGAAGGCACTGGAGGATAAATTTAAACTGCCGCCAGGGAATGGTTTTAGATATTTGTAAGTGCGAGACTTCCTGAGAAAGCAGGTGCCGGCGTTTCCGCTGCTGCCACCACGGGGGATACAGGATAGAGTAGTTTCTGGTACCTGGGTGGGGGAGGGGAAGGTGTCGGATATCTACCAGGAGCTGTTGGAGGTGGAGGAAACCCCGGTGGAGGAACTTGAGGGCAAATGGGAGGACGAGCTAGGAGGAGAGTTAGAGGCGGGTCTATGGGCGGACACCCTAGCAGAGCCAATTCCTCCTCTTCATGTGCCAGGCTTAGCCTAATACAATTTAAGGTGGTCCACCCGGCACATATGACGGCGGCGAGGTTGAACAAGTTTTCCGGGGTAGAAGATAGATATGTGAGGTGTGCGGGAACCCCAGCAAACCATATCCACCTGTTTTGGGCATGCCCGAAGCCCAGGGGGTTTTGGCAGGGGTTTGCGAAGGCAATGTCCATGGTACTAGGAACTCGGGTGGTGCCGAGTTCAGAGGTAGCGATCTTTGGAGTATCAGAAGATCAGGGAGTGAAAGAGGCCAATGCCCTGGCCTTTGCCTCCCTAGTAGCCCGGAGACAGATCCTTTTAATGTGGAGGGACTCGAAGCTCCCGAGTGTAGAGACCTGGGTTAGTGACATGGCTGGGTTTCTCAGTCTTGAGGAAGTAAAGTTTGCCTTAAGAGGGGCAATGTTGGGGTTCTCTCGGAGGTGGCAGCCGTTCATCGACTCTCTCGGAGAAAATTAAAATGTCAACAGAAGCAGCAAGGGGTGGGGGGGTGCGGGTGGATAGGTGTTCGATGGTTGAGGATTGGGTCGGGTGGGGAAATGTTTATTTTACCATGTTAATGTTGTTGCTTTTGTTATTGTTATAAAAATGTTGCAAATACCTCAATAAAAATATTTTTTGAAAAAAAAAGATTGGGGTATTAAACTTAGGATCATGATAGTAAACAATTCTTATCTGCCCTTTAAAAACATTTATGTCTACTCCATCAATTTAAGATTCCCACACTGAGTAAAGGCTCTGCAACATCCAAAATGGGACCTATTTGAACTCGGCAAGTTCAAATGGTTATGAGGTGTGATTTAAAAAATATATATATTTTATTATAATTTTTTGGCCAAACAAAACAATACAAAGGTTTTCCTTTTTACAACAGTAAAACAGTATAAATAACAGTGGCCGTTTTTAACAAATAAATAAATAATATATAAACTAAATGGCAACTGCCCTATCAAAAATAATAACTCTCCAAAAATAAAATCAAACAATCCAATATACATAGCCTAATACAAATATTTATACAAAAAAAACACCCCTGAGGACCCGCCCGGGCCCTCTCTTCCCCCCCCCCCCCCCCCCCCCTCCCCCCCCCCCCCCGGGTTGCTGCTGTTACCTTCCCATTTCCTTTATCGTTCTGCGAGGTAATCAATGAACGGTTGCCACCGCCTGGTGAACCCTTGAGCCGAACCCCCTTAGTGCAAACTTTATCCGTTCTAGTTTTCTAAACCCTGCCATATCATTTATCCAGTTCTCCACGCCCGGGGGTTTGGCTTCCTTCCACATAAGCAATATCCTTCGCCGGGCTACTAGGGACGCAAAGGCCAAGACATCAGCCTCTTTCACCTCCTCCACTCCCGGCTCTTCTGCAACCCCGAATATAGCCACCCCCCAGCTTGGCTCGACCCGGACCCCCACCACCTTCAAAAGCACCTTTGCCACCCCCACCCAGAACCCCTGTAGTGCCGGACATGACCAAAACATGTGGGTGTGGTTTGCTGGGCTTCTCGAGCATCTCCCACACCTATCCTCTACCCCGAAAAATTTACTGAGCCGTGCTCCGGTCATATGTGCCCTGTGCAAAACCTTGAATTGTATCAGGCTTAGCCTGGTGCACGAGGACGACGAGTTTACCCTACGTAGGACATCAGCCCACAGCCCCTCCTCAATCTCTTTCCCCAGCTCTTCTTCCCATTTCCCCTTCAGCTCATCCACCATGATCTCCCCCTCGTCCCGCATTTCCCTGTATATATCCGACACCCTACCATCCCCCACCCATGTCCCTGAGATCACTCTATCCTGAACCTCCTGCGTCGGGAGCTGCGGGAATTCCCTCACCTGTTGCCTCGCGAAAGCCCTCAGTTGCATGTACCGAAATGCATTCCCTTGGGGCAACCCATATTTTTCCGTCAGCGCTCCCAGACTTGCAAACGTCCCGTCTACGAACAGATCTCTCAGTTGCACAACCCCAGCTCTTTGCCATGCTCCAAATCCCCCATCCATTCTCCCCGGGACAAACCTATGGTTATTTCTTATCGGGGACCACACCGAGGCTCCCGTCCTTCCCCTATGTCGTCTCCACTGCCCCCAAATTTTTAGTGTTGCCACCACCACTGGACTTGTGGTGTATTTCTTCGGGGAGAACGGCAACGGCGCCGTCACCATTGCTTGTAGGCTGGTTCCCTTGCAGGACGCCATCTCCAATCTCTTTCATGCCGCTCCCTCCCCTTCTCCCATCCACTTACACACCATTGAGATATTGGCGGCCCAGTAGTATTCACTTAGGCTCGGTAGTGCCAGCCCCCCACCCTATCCCTGCTACGCTGCAAGAACCCCCTCCTCACTCTCGGGGTCTTCCCGGCCCACACAAAACTCATGACACTTTTCTCAATTCTGTTGAAAAAAGCCTTCGTGACCATCACCGGAAGGCACTGAAACACAAAGAGGAATCTCGGGAGGACTACCATTTTAACCGCCTGCACACCACCCACCAGTGGCAGGGGCACCATGTCCCATCTCTTAAAATCCTCCTCCATCTGTTCCACCAATCTTGTTAGATTAAGCCGGTGTAAGGTTCCCCAACTCCTGGCTATCCGAAACCCTAAGTACCGGAAATCTCTTGTCACCTTCCTCAGCGGTAAGTCATCTATTCCCCTGCTCTGCTCCCCCGGATGCACCACAAAAACTCACTCTTACCCATATTCAATTTGTACCCCGAAAATTCCCCAAACTCCCTGAGTGTCTGCATTATCTCAGGCATCCCCTCCACTGGGTCCGCAACATACAGCAATAAATCA
Organism: Scyliorhinus torazame; assembly: GCF_047496885.1. Classification (NCBI taxonomy): domain Eukaryota; kingdom Metazoa; phylum Chordata; class Chondrichthyes; order Carcharhiniformes; family Scyliorhinidae; genus Scyliorhinus; species Scyliorhinus torazame. Next base: position 302,411,305 of record NC_092712.1, read on the forward strand.
TCTGCATACAAGGATACCCTGTGTTCTTCTCCTCCCCTGAGCACTCCCCTCCACTTCCTGGAGCCCCTCAGTGCTATGGCCAGGGGCTCAATCGCCAATGCAAACAGTAACGGAGACAGGGGACACCCCTGCCTCGTCCCTCTATGAAGATGGAAGTAATCAGACCTCTGTTCATGACCACGCTCGCCACCGGGGCCCTATACAGCAGCTGTACCCATCCGATATACCCTTCTCCAAAACCAAATCTCCTCAGCACCTCCCACAGATAATCCCACTCAACTCTGTCGAATGCTTTCTCAGCGTCCATCACCACCACTATCTCCGCCTCCCCCTCTGGTGGGGGCATCATCATTACCCCTAGCAACCTCCGTATGTTCGTGTTCAGCTGTCTCCCCTTAACGAACCCAGTTTGATCCTCGTGGACCACCCCGGGGACACAGTCCTCTATCCTCGTCGCCATCACCTTGGCCAAGAGCTTAGCATCTACATTTAAAAGGGAAATGGGCCTGTAGGACCCACACTGCAGCGGGTCTTTTTCCTTCTTCAAAAGGAGCGATATCGTTGCCTCTGACATAGTCGGGGGCAGCTGCCCCCTTTCCCTAGCCTCATTAAAGGTTCTTGTCAGAAGCGGGGCCAGTAAGTCCATATACCTCCTATAAAATTCCACCGGGAATCCGTCCGGTCCCGGGGCCTTCCCGCCTGCATGCTCCCAATCCCTTTTACCACCTCCTCCATCTCAATCTGTGCTCCCAGTCCCACCCTCTCCTGCTCCTCCACCTTAGGGAATTCCAGCTGATCCAAGAAACACATCATTCCCTCCTTTCCTTCCAGGGGCTGAGCCTTATATAACCTCTCATAAAATGCCTTGAACTCTCTCTCCGCTCTCTCCGCTCCCCGTTCCATCTCTCCCTCCTCATCTCTCACCCCACCTATCTCCCTCGCTGCTCCCCTCTTCCTCAATTGGTGGGCCAGTAGCCGACTCGCCATCTCTCCATTCTCATACTGTACACCCCGTGCCCTCCTCCACTGTGCCTCCGCCTTACCCGTGGTCAGCAGGTCAAACTCCACATGTAGCCTTTGTCTTTCCCTGTACAGTCCCTCCTCCGGTGCCTCCGCATATTGCCTGTCCACCCTCAAAAGTTCTTTCAGCAATCGCTCCCTTTCTTTACCCACTTGTTTCCCTTTATGTGCCCTTATGGATATCAGTTCCCCTCTAACCACCGCCTTCAACGCCTCCCAGACCACTCCCACCTCAACCTCTCCATCGTCATTAAGCTCCAAGTACCTTTCGATGCACCCCCTCACCCTTAAACATACCCCCTCATCCGCCAATAAGCCCATATCCATTCTCCAGAGTAGGTGCTGTTCTTTTTCCTCTCCTACCTCCAGGTCTACCCAATGTGGAGCGTGGTCCGAAATAGCTATGGCCGTATATTCCGTCCCTGTCACCTTCGGAATCAGTGCCCTTCCCAAGACAAAAAAGTCTGTCCGTGAATATACTTTGTGGACATGGGAGAAAAATGAGAACTCCTTACTCCTAGGCCTACTAAATCTCCAGGGATCTACCCCTCCCATCTGCTCCATGAAATCCTTGAGCACCCTGGCCGCTGCCGGCCTCCTCCCGGTCCTGGACCTCGATCGGTCCAGCCCTGGATCAAGCACCGTATTGAAATCTCCCCCATTACCAGCTTTCCCGCCTCCAGGTCCGGGATACGTCCCAACATACGCCTCATAAAATTTGCATCATCCCAGTTCGCGGCATATACGTTCACCAGAACCACCGCCTCCCCTTGCAATCTGCCACTCACCATCACATATCTACCCCCGCTATCCGCCACTATGGTCTTTGCCTCAAACAGTACCCGTTTCCCCACCAAGATAGCCACCCCCCTGTTCTTCGCATCCAAACCCGAATGAAACACCTGCCCCACCCATCCTTTACGTAGTCTGACCTGGTCTATCAGTTTCAGATGCGTCTCCTGCAACATAACCACATCTGCCTTTAATTTCTTTAGGTGTGCGAGTACCCGTGCCCTTTTAATCGGCCCGTTCAGCCCTCTCACGTTCCACGTGATCAGCCGGGTTGGGGGGCTCTTTACCCCCCCCCCCCCCTTTGTCGACTAGCCATCCCCTTTTTTAACCCAGCTCCTCACCCGGTTCCCACGTACCCATATATCCCCCCGACGGCGCCCTCCCGCCTCGACGACCCCATCCCATAACAGCTCCCCCTTCTCCTTAGCAGCAGCAACCCAGTTAATCCCCCCCTCCCCCCCACCTCCGCTAGATCCCTTCCTAGCATAGTTGCACCCCCCATGTTGCTCCCAGAAGTCAGCGAACTCTGGCTGACCTCGGCTTCCCCCCTTGTCCTCGGCCCCCACTGTGCGAGGCCCCCTCCTTCCTGCGTCCCTGTTCTCGCCATAATTACCATAGCGCGGGAACAAAGCCCGCGTTTCCCACTCGGCCCCGCACCTAATGACCGGCACCCACAGTTCCTCATACTCCCCCCCCCCCCCCCCCCCCCCAACATGGGGAAGAGAGAAAAGTTACAGGATCGCAAGATTAACAAACTGAAAAATCATTCCCCCCCCTTTTTCCTCACCCCACATAAACACCCCACCACTTTGTCCCAAAAGTTCTTTCTCTCGCCAGACTATTCCAGCTTCTCGTCCACAATGAATGTCCACGCCTCTTCTGCCGTCTCAAAGTAGTGGTGCTTCCCTTGGTGTGTGACCCACAATCTCGCCGGTTGTAACATTCCAAACTGGATCTTCTTTGTGTGAAGCACCGCCTTAGCCCGATTAAAACTTGCCCTCCTTCTCGCCACCTCCGCACTCCAATCCTGGTATATGCGGATCACCGTGTTCTCCCACCTGCAGCTCCGAGTTTTCTTCGCCCATCTTAGGACCATCTCTCTGTCATTATAGCGGTGAAACCTCACCACTATGGCTCGAGTTATTTCTCCTGCCCTTGGTCTTCGCGCCATAACTCGATAAGCTCCCTCCACCTCCAAAGGGCCCGTCGGGGCCTCCGATCCCATTAGCGAGTGAAGCATCGTTCTCACATACGTCCCGACGTCCGCCCCTTCTACGCCTTCGGGAAGACCCAGAACCCTTAAATTCCTCCTCGAATTATTCTCCAGTACTTCCAGCCTTTCCACACACCTTTTGTGCTGCGCCTCGTGCGTCTCTGTCTTCACCACCAGGCCTTGTATTTCATCTTCGCTTTCAGCAGCCTTTGCCTTCACGACCCGAAGCTCCTGCTCTTGGGTCTTCTGCTCCTCCTTTAGCCCTTCAATCGCCTGTAATATCGGGGCCAACAACTCCTTCTTCAATTCCTTTTTCAGCTCTTCCACACAGCGCCGCAGGAACTCTTGTTGGTCTGGGCCCCATAACAAACGGCCACCTTCCGATGCCATCTTGCTTTGAGCTTGCCTTCCTTGCCGCTGCTCCAGAGGATCCTCCGCAATCCGGCTGCTATCCTCTCCTTTATCCATGCGTGTCCGGGGGAATTCCCTTCTAGTTTACCGCACAGTGATTTTGGCCGTTTAAATTGCCGTTGGGGCTCCTATTAAGAGCCCAAAAGTCCGTTCCACCGGGAGCTGCCGAAAGGTGCGACTTAGCTGGTCATCGCCGCACCCGGAAGCCGAAAGAGCACCCTACTTAAGCCCACTCCCCGCACCCTATCCCCGTAACCCCACCTAATCTTTTGGGCACTTAAGCATGGCCAATCCACCTAACCTGCACATCTTTGGACTTAGCTTGGGCCTTTGGCATTACTAGTCCAGTGACAATGCCATCGACCAGTCTGTGGGCTGCAATGTGAATCTGTGGGAAGTTAATCCTAGAGTGCATGTTATTGTTGTTGTTGTTGCAATGGTGTCAGGTCAGCAGCTCCTCCCCCTGCCGCGCATCATGAGGTGTGATTTTTAATGACACAGTTTCTAATTTTTATAACGACGGTAATGCCATTGAATGTCAATGGGAGATTGTGACATTATGCAAATATACAGCATGTGAATAGTTAATGAAAGAAAAAATGCTGGACAATCCCAGCAGGTCTGGCAGCATCTGTAGGGAGAGAAAAGAACTAACGTTTCGAGTCCGATGACAGCTATTCATGTGAATAGTTAATGTTATGTTAAAACTAGCCACCAGAGGGAGCTAAGGGACAGTATGATAATTTGCGCTGACTCTTAGATTTCTGGGAGAGACGAGAGAGTGAGCTGGAGAGAGTCCAGGAGAGTAGAGTAGAAGAGGTAGAAGATTGTTAAGCCTAGAAGACATCAGTTGTTTATTTGAGAGTTCTGTAGTTAGAGATAGCATAGTTTAATATAGTAACCTTATACTTTAGGAATACGTACGTATCTGATTTAGTAGTGTTAATGAATTAGTTTTGTTCGTTAACAAAGCTTGTTGTTCTTTGTTCAACACAACATCCAAATCATCCAGGTAAAGCAAAGCAGAGAACAACACATGCTACCAGGAGTGGATATATTAAGGTTCCACATACAACACATGGTACCAGCTCTGGTTCCTGAAGTAAAATAGTAAGGTTTCGGGAGAAATTTTTAAAAATCTCCTTTCGAAGAAAACAAAACTCGCAGGGAAAAAAAATCTCAAACAGACTCCAGCAGCAACAACCAGCAACATCGAAAAAGAAATACCCAGTCGAAGCTTCATGGCCAGTCTGCAGACTCCAAGTCATTCAGGACATCGGGTAAAGTAGATGTGAACTGGAAAATGTTCAAACAAGAGTTTGAACAGCACCTCTTAGCCTTAAAACCTCGAAACGGTCAGTGAGAAATGAAAGATTGCGCTGTTACTAAATTTGGCTTGTATTACTCATTACACTTTGAGAATAAATTTGAGAAAAATAAGTTTAATGTGGTAATTGAAAAATTTGATGGCTATTGTGAGCTCAAAAGAAATGAAAAGCTGCGTGAATCACTGTAAAAGTAATGCTAGAAGATCCTAGTATTATATCCCGTGTGAGCAAAGTAACTAAAAATAGATGTTCCGAACAATTCTCTGGGGACAGTGGCGCGGAAATCCACATCGGGGCTGACTGTTGAAGCTATGGCGCAGCTAGAAAAATAACGCACTACATAAGAAGGCCAGTTTGCGCAAGCGCACTTGGGGAACAAAAGCGTGCTTCGGAAGACAGACGTTTTGTGCATGCGCAGTTGAAAAAAACATGTGATCCGGACGTTGACCGTTCTGTGCATGCGCACTTGAAAAAAGAGCACACTGGACGACGACCGTTCCGCGCATAAGACGTTTGCACATGACGTCAAGGGTGTGATGACATGTACGCGTTGTGGCTACACTCACTAAAGAAAAAAATGCCCAGCTTTCGGAAAAATATGTTTAAAGTGCAGCAAACTAAACCATTTTGCCTCGAAATGCAGAAGAGGGATGAAATTTCAACGAGCAGCTGAACAAGCTGTTTTCAGCATAAAACAAGAAGACAATTTTAACAAATATAAGAATACAGAGGATAATCCTGTCATTGAAGAATATTACTTAGATATGGAAGATATATTCAGGTTAGATGATTATTGCGTTAGTAACACGATTTAAAAAAAATAGACAGTACTCCTCTAAAGACAGGTGGAACAAATAGATTGATGGAATTGCATACGTTGTGATATCGGATAGTAGTAATCTGACAGATGGTGATGTTGATACCACTGAAGACAAATGGACAATTCTGGTGATGCTGAATGCCATATTAATCAACTAAGCTTGTCACCGGAACAAGTGATCATTTCCAATTTCCTCAGCCTTTCCAATTTGAACCGCTTGAGAGTTCCACCAACAGTTTTTGATCGAATTAAACAGCTGATTACCTACAGTGCCTATAAATTGCACTGACTCTTAGATTGCTGGGAGAGGTGAGAGAATGAGCTGCAGAGAGTCCAGGAGAGTAGAGTAGAAGATGGTTAGGCATAGGAGACATCAGTTGTGTATTTGAGAGTTCTGTAGTTAGATATAGCATAGTTTAATTCAGTAACCTTATACTTTAAGAATAATTACAAATCTTATTTAGTCGTGTTAATCAATTGGTTTTGTTTGTTAACAAAGCTGGTTCTTTGTTCAACACCACGCATCCAAGCCATCCATGTAAAGCAAAAACAACATAGAGATGATTTGATTCTCTCTTGTTGAAGATGGTCATTGCCTGGTAGTTGTGTAACGTGAATGATACTTACCACTTATCAGCCCAAGCCTGAGTGTTGTCCAGGTTTAGTTGCGTAGGGCCAGGGACTGCTTCTGTATCAGATGAATGATGCTGAACATTGTGCGATCATCAGCGGACAACCCCAAAGGGAAGGTCATTGATGAAGCAAATGAAGATGTCTGGGCCTAGGGCACTACCCATGGGAACTCTTAAAACTCCTGCAGTCCTGGGACTGAGTGTGTGTTCTGTGTTATTGCAATCAATAACATTTAATACCAAATGGTATTAAGCATGGAGCAGTACAGATTCTTCAGCTCAGGAATGATCAGTAGGTGGTAATCTACAGTAAGTTTCTTTCTTCATGTTTGACGTCAAGCTGAGACTTCATAGGTCTGGAGAAAATATTATATACTAACCATATACCACTGTGCTGCCACCTCTATCCTATTGGTGGAATAGACTGGACCCTTTGTTGGTAAGTATGATTCAGTGAGTATGGCGACACCAGGCCGATGCTGGGATAGAAACAGAATGTGCTGGGAAAACTCAGCATTTCTGGTGGTCTCTGTGGAGAGAGATACAGAAGTAATATTTCGAGTCTGTGTGATCCTTCTTGACGACCCCGAGTCTTTAACTCTGTTTCCCTCTCCAAAGCCAAGGATGCAAGATGATACTTTGAATGCCAGTCTTTGCAGGTAATTAAGTCTTTACAGGTCCAGACGGTGCGACTGGAGAGAGGGATAATCACAGGTTAAAGAGGTGTGAATTATCTCAAGACAGGATAGTTGGTAGGATTTCGCAAGCCCAGGCCAGATGGTGGGGGGTGAATATAGTGAGACATGAATCCAAGGTTCCGGCTGAGGCCGTACTCATGTGTGCGGAACTTGGCTATAAGTTTCTGCTCGGCGATTCTGCGTTGTCGCGCGTCCTGAAGGCCGCCTTGGAGAACGCTTACCCAAAGATCAGACGCTGAATGCCCTGACTGCTGAAGTGTTCCCCGTCTGGAAGTGAACATTCCTGCCTGGTGAGTTTCAAGATGCCCTCGATGTAGCCCGAGAGGTATTCACACAGAGTCCCATTGCCTTAAGCGATAGGATGGCCTGGTGTGTTGGCCTTGTGTATTTTTCGGAGGCAGTAGAGATCTCCGATGCAGGGAGTATGTGGGATGACAGCACGTAGGGTGCTCTAAAGGTCTGGCTCAAAGGTCTTGATCAGTCTGTTGAGTTGGCGGGTGTGTTCTTTGGTCAGATCTCCGGATAACTAGTGTTCTTGTTGTTGAGTTGTCGGTACACTTCATTGCAGTAGTCCGTTCTGTTCAATATGACGATGGCCCCTACTTTGTCAGCTGGTTCGATGACAATGTTGCGGTTGGTCTTGAGAGCGCGGATGGCGTAGCGTTGTACTGGTGGAGGACATTAGTGAACCAGATGGGCTTTTACAACAATTGGCAATGGTTTCACGGTCATCGCTAAACCTTTAATTCCAGATTGTTTTATTGAATTCAAATTTCACCACCTGCCGTGGCAGGTTTGAACCAGGGTCCCCAGAATGTTACACGGTAGCACAAGGGCGGAACGGTAGCACAGTGGTTAACACTGTTGTTTAACAGCTCCAGGGTCCCATGTTCGATTCCCGGCTTGGGTCACTGCCTGTGCAGAGTCTGCATGTTCTCCCCGTGTCTGCGTGGGTTTCCTCCGGGTGCTCCGGTTTCCTCCCACAGTCCAAAGATGTGCAGGTTATTTGTCCATGCTAAATCGCCATTAGTGTCCAAAAAAAGGTTAGGTTGGGTTACGGGGATAGGGTGGAGGGGTGGGCTTAAATACGGTGCTCTTTGCAGAGCCCAGTGCAAACTCGATGGGTCGAATGGTCTCCTTCTGCACTATAAATTCTATGATTCACTGGGCATCTGCATTAATAGTCCAGTGACAATACCACTGCGCCAACACCTCCCCAAATATGTCCCAAAATTGAGAAATAAAGCTCATGAAATTTGGCTTTGTTGCAGGTGCAACACTGATACCACTAGAGGGCAGCCATTAATAAAGATTGTAGGCCTCTGTCACATAGTGCCAAAGCAAAGCAGTTAAATATTTGTTTTCATCTGCTCATACATCACTGATGATGCTTGTCTCTTGCGATAGTTTTTTTGCAGTTTTACATAAATTAAATCACTGACTATATTGGCCACGTGAAACAGGGGCCGGGATTCTCCGAGCCTCTGCGCCACAATCGCGCCCGGCGCGGGGGCGGAGAATGGGGGTCCGACGCCTTCCCGGGATTCTCCGGTGACCAGAGAATCGCCATCAGTCAAGCGCGCGCAATCGACGCGGCGCCGGTCAGAGGCTGTTGAAAGAGGCCCCCGCAGCGATTCCCCGCAGACGACAGGTCGAGTTCCCACCGGCGTGGTTCACGTATGGTTCGACCCGGCGGGAGCTTGAAGATGCGGCTGCGGTGGCCGTCGTGGTGGGAGGCGTGGGGGTGGGGGGGGTGATGGGGGTGGGGGGGGGGGCTCCATGACGGCTAGGCCCGATCGGGGGCCACTGATTAGCAGGCGTGTGCGATCTGGGGGGGGGGCAACTTCTGCGCCGCCGGCCCGCTGTGTGAGTCCGCCGTGTTGCGCAGGCCCGCGCTGCCACTGCCGCGCTCACGCGGACCCGTGGCCAGAAGTGCAGGGCCTCGTAGCGATAGCCGGAGCTGCGCGGAGCCCTGCTAGCCCCCTTAAAGCCGGAGAATCACTCCGGACTTTCTAGAAAAAAGTCCGGAGTGATTCGCGCCCATTTTCTCGCGGGGGTGGGGACATAGCCCCATTATTGGAGAATACCGCCCAGGATGTCCCATGAGGTAGTGGGCTCCGCAGTGCCAGATATTTCTTTCCTTCCCTGTCACAGTTGTGCCTCGTCATTAAGGTGTTGGAAGTTAAAATGTTTTACAGCTTGATGGACAAGTTGTCACCATTCTGAACGATTTGTTGCAAACTGCTCCCGGTCGATAAGGTTGATGCTGTTGATCCAACGCTGAATCTCATCATCAGTGTTGGCCTTCTGAGGCAGGTTACTGCTAAGGGAGTGCTGAACACATGTCCGTGTCTCAACTTCCACATGCACAGGGGGGGTGGGGGCTGGAATATTTGTCTAACCAGATGTGGGTTGACAGATGGGTCTTCTTTTGGCAGCATTCAAGGTCAGATCAAGCCTCTTGTTTGTAGAATTGAAAAAATCGAAAGAGGCTTGCAAATCCGGTGCAAATCCGTTGGCAATGACGCGGCAGTCATCCGCCAGTTGTAGATCATGTATACTGTAACCTGTGGAGGCAACCGAGATTTAAAGAGTTTCCTATCTTGATGGTGTTTAATACTGACACCAGTCCTCAATGGCAGAACAGACAAAGATTGCATATGGCCAGCTGTGAAGACAGAAGAACACTGTACCTGACAAGGTGGTCACAGTCATTGTGAACTGATATGTCCCCATAATCTGACCACCAACCCATCATGATCCCATGCAAAATGATAGTGCACCAAGGTTTCCCACATTAAACAAAGTAATTTAGTTAATAGAGTAAACCTTTTCTCCCCCTCAGTGATGCTTGCGAGACTGAAGAAACGATTTAGATGCGGAGAAATGGAAAACTGCTGTGCTGTTGAAAAGCATGTGATCTGAGTCATTGGCAGTACTGTCTGAACGTTAATAAGGTATTCACTTGTAAGAACCTCGAAAGCTATTTTCTGAATCCTTGACCAACATTCTGGAAATAACAGGCATTGCACATATTGTGTGACAACTAATGATGAAAAGTTTTTTTTTAAATGTTCTTATTAGAGTTTTTCTTTTATACACAACAAAGACAGAAATACACAAGTCTGTACAAACCCATTATTGTTAGCCAAAGCCCGTATTGGAGTTAGCCTCCAACACCTCCCCCCCCCTTGCTCTCCCTAATCACCCCTCCCTTTTTCCTTATACATTATATTTTCTTTATTGGTTTTCATTGTTGTGCATAGTAGGGGAATGGGGGGCACGTAGGGTGTGGTCAGCCTATGTGCCTCCTTATTTACTCCCCCTCACCCCTCCCCTCCCTCTCTCTCTTCCTATTCGTTGCTGTTTGTGGTCTCTCTGTGATTTCCCACCCATCCCCCCCCCCCCCCCCCCCCCCGGCCTCGCTCTATTGGCTGTTGGCTACAAACAGGTCCTGGGACAGGTTGGTGAATGGCGTCCACATCTTGTGGAAGCTCTCTTCCAACCCCCAGGTGGCGAATTTGATTTTCTCCATTTGCAGAAGTTCCGCCAGGTCTGCCAGCCAGTGTGCAGCTGTGGGTGGTGCCGCTGATCGCCAGCCGAGCAGGATTCTCCGGCGGGCAATTAGGGAGGTAAGACTTGGCCATCGGCCACTCTCTCCATAAATAGTTCTGGCTGGTCCAATACCCCGAAGACTGCCACGTTTGGGCACGGCTCCACCCTCACCCCCACAACCTTGGACATCGCCTCGAAGAAGGCTGCCCAGAACCCGGACCTCCCTGGCACCATTCGCATTTGTACTCCACTTCCGGGAAGAACAAGTTCATTCGGGGTCTGGTTAAGTGTCCTCTGTGTACCACTTTCAGCTGCATTAGGTTTAGCCTTGCGCATGTGGAGGTGAAGTTGGGCCTGTTCAGTGCTTCGCTCCAGAGTCTCCACCCTATTTCAAACCCTAGCTCTTCCTCCCATATTTCTCTTGGCTCATCTAGTGTGGAGCATGCCTTCCCCAGTAGTCGCCCGTACAGGAGTGTGTGTGTGTGTGAGTGTGTGTGTGTATGTGTGTCCAAGTTGCACATGTCTAACAGTTATTCCAATAGTGTTTGTCTCAGCACCAGTGGGTATGTCCTTGTTTCCCGACAGAGGAAGGGTTTGACTTGCATGAGTCATAACTCTTTGGTCAGTTGGAGCCTCTCTGTCAGTTCTTCTAGTGTTGTCAGCCTTTGTCCATGTAGAAGTCATTAACTGTCGGTGTCGGTTCCCCCCCCCCCCCAAATCCTGTCTCCACCTTTTGAAGATGGCATCCATGTTGGCTGCGGTGAACTTGTGATTGTTATAGATGGGGACCATCTATTATGTTAGAGAAGGCTTTGGGGATTAGATCGGTATGGATCTAAACAGGAAGAGGAACCTGGGCAGTATGTTCATCATAGATCATAGAATTTACAGTGCAGAAGGAGGCCATTTGGCCCATCGAGTCTGCACCGGCTCTTGGAAAGAGCGCCCTACCCAAGCCCACACCTCCACCCTATCCCCATAACCCAGTAACCCCACCCAACACTAAGGGCAATTTTTGGACACTGAGGGCAATTTATCATGGCCAATCCACCTAACCTGCACATCTTTGGACTGTGGGAGAAACCGGAGCACCCGGAGGAAACCCACGCACACACGGGGAGGATGTGCAGACTCCGCACAGACAGTGACCCAAGCCGGAATGAAACCTGGGACCCTGGAGCTGTGAAGCAATTGTACTATCCACAATGCTACCGTGCTGCCCCCATCTTGTAACTATTAAAAGTTAACAACTAAACATGACAGGTCGAATTTTCCCGGACCCTTGGATGTAGGTGTGGAGGCAGAGGGTTCAAACAAATATTGAGATAAAGGTGGTTTCCAAGAGTTCGTGCCTCTGACACTTTCCCCTGCTGTGCGCTGCAACCATGCTGAAAACCCACACAACCACAGTGAGATGCCAATTAAGGTTGTTGCGTGACTAATCATTGGCATCTAGCACACCACAAGACGGTTTTACCAGGACTATGTGGGCCCCTCGCTCTGCCAGGTGCCCAGCAACTAACAGGAGGCGGCTTCACAGCACGAGGTGGGAGCTGAACGGGAGCTGAAGGAGTTTTAATGGTTAACGCTGTCTTCCCCTCTCACAGCTTCAGCCTGGAGATGGATATCTCCAATTGCCATGGATTAACACAGTGGCAGCAGCTCCCTTTGTATTGATGCTGCCTCCATCACCTTCATGCTGCCTCTGCCGCTTGCCGTTCGGTGACACAGCGAGGACTGCCAGCCTTCTGTGCGGTGGGGCAGAGCTGAATTCACCTCCGGAGCCTTCCCACCATCCCTAATTGGATGGCAAAAGTGGAGGCAGTCTTCTAATTGGCCGCTAACTGTAAAAATTAAGCCGGCAGGCGCAGTGTGGCAGTGAACGGAGTTGGGGCCCACAAATGGCCCTGCCTCCCAAATGCTTTAAAAGTTGGGAAAATTCAGCCTATTTTTTATAAACTTAGAGGACCCAATTATTTTTTTTTCCAATTAAGGGTCAATTTAGCTTGGCCAATCCACCTACCCGCCACATCGTTGGGTTGTCGGGCTGAAACCCACGCAGACATGAGGAGAATGTGAAAACTCCACGGACAGTGACCCAGGGCCGGGATTCGAATCCAGGTCCTCAGCGCCGCAGTCCCAGTGCTAACCATTGGGCCACAGGCCGCCCCTGAAAATCCAGCCTTAAATGTTGAAAATAAATAGATGTGAACCATCTGAATGGTTGCATTTATCCGCACTGAATAACTCTTGGGTTATTGGATAAAACAGCTCTGTGTAAAAGTGAAAAAATGATCTCCGTGAAATGTGCTTTGTGGAGCACAGAGTCAATAGACAATACAGCGATACAACGAACCACAGGAACGCATTGACTTTACTATTATTATTATGTTATGGTGTAACCTATTCATTGACTAGTAACATTGCTTTATCGTAAAGTAGAAGGCAAAGGTACCCATTGGAAGGTGAAAATTGCAAATTTACTGAGAGAGATTATGACTTTGATCATAGTACTTTATCCACTCAGCATTCTGGCATTTCATTTAATCAATTCAATAATCATAACATCACAGGAGGCCCCCAGCCCAAGCCAGCTCTCTGTGGAGCTGGAACAATCCATCCACCCCGTCCCATTCTTCGACTCTACCCTTGAAGCCCTGCAAGTTAATTGATTGAACTTAAATTCCCCAGCAGGCATGGTGAGATTTCAGTTTGGATCTTTTGTGTTAATGCTCTGGACTGCCAGATTTCTAGTGCACTAGTACAACGCAACGTTAAATAGGAGGGGAACTCAATGAGATTTGAACCCACAGCTCTGGTTTCTGAGACCTTTGCCCTTAACGCCTGATCTCTGGAGTCACTTGCCCCCAGTTAGCCACTGTGATTTAGCTAATGTCAGCTTCTGTCGCAGTGACCACACAGTGATTCACACAACGTCCTTTTCATTGTCAGATGCTGATTCATAGTTCTTCCGCATTTCCTGACCCTTGACAGTTGAACCCGAAGCTGAATTGCCTGGCTATAGTTGCAGAGGGCACAAAAGGCCTGGAGAATTTGCACTGAAAACAACAAAACCCTAGTTCATCGATTTATTGTAGCCTTACTGTGTGTTCCAACAATTTTGGTTTGACAAAAGATGATAAACAACGGTTTACATTTACTGTGTAGATTGCGTTAGCGCAAGGGTCCCAGGTTCGATTCCCGGCTTGGGTCACTGTCTGTGCGGAGTCTGCACGTTCTCCCCGTGTCTGCGTGGGTTTCCTCCGGGTGCTCCGGTTTCCTCCCACAAGTCCCGAAAGACGTTCTGTTAGGTGAATTGGACATTCTGAATTCTCCCTCTGCGTACCCGAACAGGCACCGGAATGTGGTGACTAGGGGCTTTTCGCAGTAACTTCATTGCAGTGTTGATGCAAGCCTAGTTGTGACAATAAAGACTATTATTTTTAACATAGCAAAGCACCTCAAGGCACTTTATAAATGGGAGGCAAATTTGAACAGGGAGAATTAAGGGGTGGTCGGAAATGCTGTTAAAAAAGCACATGCACACATATGTAAATATGGCGGTATGGTAGCACAGTGGTTAGCACTGTGGCTTCACAGCGCCAGGGACCCAGGTTCGATTCCTGGCTTGGGTCACTGTCTGTGCGGAGTCTGCACGTTCTTCCCCGTGTGTGCGTGGGTTTCCTCCGGGTGCTCCGGTTTCCTCCCACAAGTCCCGAAAGATGTGCCTGGCAGGTGAATTGGACATTCTGAATTCTCCCTCTGTGTACCCGAACAGGCGCCGGAATGTGGCGACTAGGGCTTTTCACAGTAACCTCATTGCAGTGTTAATGTAAGCCTACTTGAGACACGAATAAAGATTATTAATGACAAGGCAGGAGAAGATCATTCAAACCTGCCCAAACCATGATGGCCCACATCATGAGCTGGACACTTCCTATCCCCCAGCACACATGTAATCTCCCAGGAGAGGAAAAGGTCACTCAAGAAGAGGTGGGGGAATAATGTAGAAATTTCTCTCCAGCCCTCCCTCAGGTAATTCAAACAAGTCCAGGAGATTATATTAATTATGCTTGTGTTAACAGTTGACTTAGAACATGGAATTGCAATAGTGCAGAAGGAGGCCATTCGGCCCATCGAGTATGCAGCAGTCCTCTGAAACCACCATCATCCAGCCTACTTCCTACCCATGAGCAGTTTAAGTGCATGACCTCTGGATAAAAGCGAGTGAGGAGAGCATTCAAAAAGTTGTGTTGGAGACTCCCGGTGGCGGCCATGAAGGAGTAGGTCGCGCATGTGGTGGTCCCGCTCGGGACGGACCTTTCCCCCGATTTTTTCTCGGATTTTACTTGGAAAATTGATAGTGGACGCGACCGTGAGGAGGAGTCCCACACCGGTGCATGGAGAGGCGGACCAGGAGTGCTCGCAAAGGAAGAAATAGGCGAACAGAGAAGGCCTGGGTTGAAGCTGCAGCGGGTAAAAGCATGGCGGAGGAACGGAGTCCTGGCTCGACGACCCAGCGGTCGACGGAGCAGTTGATGAAGTTTATCCAAGAGGGCTTCGCCAAGCAGAAACAGGAATGCTTAAACCCAATTAGGGAATAGAGGCGGGAGAGAAAATGGGGACAGGAGCAGGGGAAAGAGGGACAAAAGAGGGATATATGGGTGATGGGGAAAAAGGGGGAGGAAAGGGAGGGACTGGGGGGGCACAGGGGGGGGTGGAACACAGGGTCGAAGGGACAAACAAGGCTAGAAAAAGAACAGCAATATTGCTACAGAGTGCCGCAGCCAAGGGCTCGGAACAAGGAATCGCTGCAGCATCCACCCAGTACGGCCTCTGGGCGAAGGGAAACCCCAGAGTGTCGGGGGCTACCCGCGTGTCGGCCGCACAGCAGGTGACCAGGGCGGGGGGCCCCCTGGGCGGAGGGAAGCCCCGGAGCGCAGGGACCCGGCCGCATGGAGAGAGCAGTGACAGCGACCATCCTGGACGGCCCCCTCACAAAGGGGAACCCCAGAGGGCAGGGGCGCATCCACCAGGTGAATATGGTTAATCCCACAGGAGCGGGGGGACAGAAGCCCCTCACCAGGATAGTCACCTGGAACGTAAGGGGACTCAACCAGCCCAGTGAAAAGATCCAGAGTCCTCAACCACCTAAGAAACATGAAGGCAGACATAATCTTCCTCCAAGAGACGCACCTGAGAGAGCAGGACCGACTGCGGGTAAGAAAGGGCTGGGTGGGACAGACCTACCATTCCTGTTACGGGACGAAGGCCAGGGTGGCAATACTGGTCAGCAAATGGACGATGTTTAGGGCGACAAAGACGGTTATGGACCCAGGGGGACGGTATATCATGGTCAGCGGGCCCTGGATGGGGCACCGGTAGTACTAGTTAACGTGTACGCGCCCAACTGGGACGACCCAAGCTTCATCAAGAAGACCATGGCAGAAATCCCTGACATAGCGACGCACCGGCTAATCACGGAGGGGGACTTCAACTGTGTACAGGACACAACGACTGACAGATCAAACCCCAAGATGGCGAAAACCTCAAACATGGCAAGGGAACTCGGTCACTTTATGGAGCAGATGGGAGCAGTGGACCCCTGGAGGTTCGCCCGCCCAGGGGAGAAGGAGTTTTCCTTCTTCTCCCCAGTACACAACGTATACACCAGAATTGACTTCCTTGTGGTGGGGAAAACGGTGCTTCCGAGGATAGATAAGGTGGAATACTCCGCTATGGTGATATCAGACCACGCTCCACACTACATGGACGTGAGGCTGGAAACGGGCAGGGCCCAACGTCCCACATGGAGGTTGGACATTGCCCTACCAGCTGACAAGGCCTTCAACGTTAAGATATCGCGGGCCATAGCAGAATACACGGAGAATAATCAGAACGGGAAGCGCTAAAGGCTGTACTAAGAGGGGAAATCATCGCTTTCAAAGCACGAAGAGATAGGGAGGAAAGGGCGGCTAGGCAGCAGCTGGTCGACTCCATACTGGAGGTAGACCGTAAATACTCCGAGGCCCCGACCTTAGAGCTCCTGGCGGAGAGGAAAGAGTTACAAAGGAACTTTGATCTGCTCTCCACCAGGAAAGCAGTGCTTCAACTCCACTAGGCACGTGGGAACCTATACGAATGCGGAGACAAAGCCAGCCGCCTGCTGGCACACCAGCTGAGAAAGCAGGCAGCCACCAGAGAAATTGCACAAATCAGGGATACTAGAGGCACATTACAAACAGAGCAAGAAAAGATCAACAAGGCATTCAGGGCCTTTTACCAAGGGTTGTACACCTCAGAGCCCCCAATGGGGGAGTCCGGGATGAAACGGTTCCTTGATGGACTGGACATACCAGTCATGGGGGAGGGCAGAAAACGGGGCCTGGAAGCACCACTAGCACTGGGAGAGATCATGGACAGCATTAACGCCATGCAGGCGGGGAAGGCACCGGGACCGGACGGATTCCCGGCGGACGTCTACAAAAGATTTGCGACAGCACTGGCCTCGCACCTGCGGGAGATGTTCACAGACTCGCTGGCTAAGGGCACACTGCCACCCACGCTAGCACAGGCCTCAATCTCGCTGATACCTAAGAAAGATAAAGACCCAACGGAATGTGGGTCATACAGACCCGTCTCACTGCTGAACGGAGATGCCAAAATACTGGCCAAGGTTCTAGCCAAAAGGCTAGAGGACTGCGTGCCAGAGGAGGTCGCAGAAGACCAGACGGGCTTTCTCAAAGGTAGACAGCTTACCTCCAACATAAGGCGCCTGCTGAACGTGATAATGACCCCCTCCGGGGAGAGAACACCAGAGGTGGTAGTCTCCCTAGATGCAGAAAAGGCCTTCCACAGAGTTGAATGGAAACATCTCATAGAGATACTGGAGCGGTTCAGGCTTGAAACAGGATTCACCTCCTGGGTAAAACTCCTATACAACGCTCCCATGGCGAGCGTACGGACAAACAACACCAACTCCCGATACTTCCAGCTGCACAGGGGCCCAGACAAGGATGCCCACTGTCCCCGCTGCTGTTCGCCCTAGCGATCGAGCCACTAGCAATTGCGCTCAGAGCGGCAAAAAGCTGGAGGAGGATCCGAAGGGGAGGCAGAGAGCACAGAGTCTCACTCTATGCAGATGACCTGCTCCTCTACATTTTGGACCCACAGAGCAGCATGGACGGAATCATCGCGCTCCTGAAAGAGTTTGGCGCCTTCTCGGGCTACAAACTCAACATGAGCAAAAGCGAGATCTTCCCAGTACACCCACAAGTAGGGGCGGCAGCACTAACGGGACTGCCGTTTAAACAATCCCGACTCAAATTCCGCCACCTGGGGATCCAAATAGCCCATGACTGGAAAGGGATCCACAAAGGGAACCTCACCAGTCTGACAGAGGAAGTAAAAAAGGACCTGCAAAGATGGCGCACACTCCCACTCTCCCTCGCGGGGAGAGTCCAGATGATCAAAATGAACGTGCTGCCCAGGTACCTCTTCCTATTCAGATCCATCCCGATCTACATCCCCAAGGCCTTTTTCAAAGCACTAGACAAACTAATCATGGCGTTCGTATGTCGGGGGGGGGGGGGGGAAGAATGCTAGGATCACAAAGAAGGTCTTACAAAAAACAAAATCCAGCGGGTCTAGCCCTCCCAAACCTACAATTCTACCACTGGGCGGCGACTGCCGAGCGAATAAGGGGATGGATCAAGGAGCCTGAAGCCGAGTGGGTGCGCGCAGAAGAGGCCTCCTGTAAGGGGACCTCCCTCCGGGCCCTCGCTACGGTGGCACTCCCATCCCCACCTAATAAAAACTCCAGCAGCCCGGTGGTGATAGCCATCCTCCAGTCCTGGAACCAGCTACGGCAGTAATTTGGCCTGACCAAAATGTCAGACAAAGCTCCCACCTGTAACAACCATAGGTTCACACCAGCACTGACTGATGCCACCTTCGAAAGGCAGAGACAGGACGAGGGGACACTGACCTATACACCGACGGCAGGGTCGTGACACTGGACGAACTGACAGAGAAATTCCAGCTAGCCGGGGGAACGAGCTAAGGTACCTGCAGCTCAGAAACTTCCTACGAAAGGAGACAAGGACTTACCCATAACCGCCACGACAGACATTACTGGAAGAGTTACTGGACGCAAGCATATTAGAGAAAGGAAACTGTAGCGACATGTACGACCGACTGGTAGAAAGGGCCGACACTGTACTGGATGCAACAAGAAGGAAATGGGAGGAGGACCTGGGGGTCGAGATAGGGTGGGGACTCTGGAGCGAAGCACTGCATAGGGTCAACTCCACGTCCACCTGCGCAAGGCTCAGCCTGACGCAACTAAAAGTGGTACATGGAGCCCACTTAACAAGAACCCGTATGAGTAGGTTCTTCCCGGAGGTGGAGGACAGATGTGAACGGTGCCAAGGAGGCCCAGCCAACCACGCCCACATGTTCTGGTCTTGCCCCAGACTCGCGGGGTACTGGACAGCTTTCTTCGAGGCAATGTCCAAAGTGGTGGATGAGGGTGGAGCCATGCCCGAAAGTGGCGGTCTTCGGGGTATCAGACCAGCCAGATCTATTCCTGGGGAGGAGGGCAGACCCCATTGTCTTTGCCTCCCTGATCGCCCGCCGTAGAATCCTGTTCGGCTGGTGGTCAGCAGCACCACCCAACGCGGCAGACTGGCTGTCCGACCTCTCGGAATTTCTCCAAATGGATAAAATCAAATTCGTCATCCGAGGGTCAGACGACGGCTTCCACAGAACGTGGGAGCCATTCACCCAATTGTTCCGGGACCTGTTTGTGGCCAACAACCAAGCAGAAGAATAGCCAGGAACCAGGGGAAAGTAGCTAAGGTGTGAGAGGGTGAGATAGACTGGGAGAAGGGGGGGGGGGGACAACTCAGTCTAAGAGGAAGGAAAGGCGAACCACAGGGGGGGGGCGTGGAGGAGGAAAGGAAAGGCGAACCACGGGGGGGGGGGGGGGGGGAGCGACGAGACAGGGAACAATAGAGGAGAGCCGGGGAGGGGGGGGGGGGAGAGGCAGGGAAACATTAACCAACTTGACATCCACAGTAACAGAGAAAAAGGAGAATACAGGTGGAGGAAGGGAGGGCCAGCTGAAGCGGCAGCGTGCACGAGAAGACAACGGCGGCGAAATCCAACCGGGAGAAGCGAGGGGCAACACCGGCACCAGACTCACTCGAGGATTGACCTCTGGAAGTGCCTCGCTGGCACAAACTGATGCCTACTTATATATATATATATATATATATATATATATCATATCCTGTGTACATAATGGCAAAATATACTCTGTGTAAAAGTCCAATAAAAAACATTTATAAAAAAAACTGGGCTGGGAATGTTTTCTCAGAATATGTGTGTCCGAGCGGGGGAGGGGGGAACAATAGGTGGGAAAATGTTTGGCGCCATGGATGGGGGCTACCAAGCTAGCTGGGCTGGCTGGCTCACAGAAGCACAGTGGGGGGGGGGGGTGAGCAGATGTTATGCTTATTGAAGGGGGCTGTTTGTACTGTGCTGTTATTGGGGGGGGAGGGGGGAATTGCTCTGCTGACAGGGGAGGGACTGTTGCCGGGGGACAAAAAGGAGGTCGGGGACAGAGGCTGTCCGGGCGGGCCTGCGGGTACGCAAGCTAGAGCCTGGCCTAAGAAAGGTGATGACTGATCGGCGGGTGGGGGGGGGGCGGGCGGGGGGGGGGGGGGGGCCTGACCAGGCTGATCACATGGAACGTTAGAGGGCTAAATGGCTAAATGGGCCGGTTAAGAGGGCACGCGTGTTCGCGCTTTTGAGGGGATTGAAGGCGGACGTGGCAATGCAAATGTTACAGGAGACGCAAATTAGGGTAATCGATCAGACTAAGGAAGGGATGGGTCGGGCAGGTAATTCATTCGGGCCTGGACTCTAAGACTAGAGAGGTCGCGATCTTGATTAATAAGCGAGTGTCATTCGAGGTGGGAAGAATAGTTGCGGATGTGGGAGGTCGGTACATCATGGTTAGTGGGAAGCTGGAAGGGCTGCGGTGATCCTCGTGAATGTTTGCGCGCCAAATTGGGATGATGTGGAGTTTATAAGGAGGATGTCGGGGATGATCCCGGACCTGGACTCGCATAAGCTGGTCATGGGGGGGGGGACTTGAACACAGTCATTGACCCAAGGCTAGACCGGTTGAGCTCAAGGACAGGCAGGGTGCCAGCAAAGGCAAAGGAGCTCAAGGGGTTTATCGAGCAGATGGGGGGAGTGGACCCATGGAGGTTCGGGCGGCCAAGACTGAAGGACTTCTCTTTCTACTCACACGTACATAAAGTGTACTCCCGGATCGACTTTTTCATCTTGAACAGGGCTTTACTGATGGACACTGAGTGGGGACTGAGTACTCAGCGATCAGTCTCGGATCATGCCCCGCACTGGGTGGACTTACAGGTGAGCAAGGAGTGTGGCCAACGCCCGCATTGGAGATTGGATGTCAGACTGTTAGCGGATGGTGAGGTGTGTGGGCGGGTGAGGAAATGCACCCAGAACTATCTGCATGTTAATGACACGGGGGAAGTCTCGGCAGCAATGATCCGGGAGGCGCTGAAGACGGTGGTCAGAGGGGAGCTGATTTTGATACGGGCCCACAGGGAGAAGGTAAATAGAGCAGAGACGGATCGACTGATGGGGAAATACTTCGGATCGACAGGAGATATGTGGAGACCCCAGAGGCAGGGCTTTTAAGGGAACGACGGAGGCTACAGGCGGAGTTTGGCTTATTAACTACAGGGAAGGCGGTGGAGCAGCTGAGGAAGGCGAGGGGGTGCGAGCTATGAGTATGGAGAGAAGGCCAGAGAATGCTTGCGCAGCAGCTCAGAAAGAGGGAGGCAGCCAGGGAGATTGGGAAAGTGAAGGACAGAGACGGGAACTTAATCGGAGATTCAGCAGGGGTTAACAGGGCGTTCAAGGAGTTTTTTAGCAGGCTATATGAGTCGGAACCCCCAGCTGGGCCGGAAGGGATGAGACAATTCTTAGGGGGGCTGAGGTTCCCGAAGGTGGACGAAGGGCTGGTAGAAGGGCTGGGGGCCCCGATAGGGATTGAAGAAATAGCAGAAGGGCTGAAGGCCATGCAGTCGGGTAAAGCCCCAGGATCAGACAGGTACCCAATGGAGTTTTATAAAAAATTCTCTGGGTTACTGGGCTCGCTGCTGATGAGGACATTTAATGAGACAAGGAAGAGAGGGGGGGCTTCCCCCGACGATGTCACAGGCCACTATCTCATTGATCCTGAAGCAGGATAAGGACCCGGAGCTATGCGGGTCCTACAGACTGATCTACTTATTAAATGGTGGCGCCAAACTGTTGGCCAAAATCTTGTCCTCTAGGATCAAAGACTGCATTCCGGATGTGATTGGGGAGGACCAGACGGGATTTGTTAAGGGCAGGAAAGTTGGCGGCCAATGTTAGAAGACTGTTGAATGTGATCATGATGCCCCCAGAGGGTAGGGATGTAGAGGTAGTGGTCGCAATGGACGCAGAGAAGGTATTTGATCGGGTGGAATGGACCTATCTGTGGGAGATGCTGGGGCGGTTTGGGTTTGGACGGGGCTTCATCGATTGGGTTAGGCTGCTGCATCAGGCGCCTGTGGCGAGTGTCCGTACGAACAGGTTGACAACGGGCTATTTAAGGCTGCACCAGGGGACGAGGCAGGGATGCCCCCTCTCCCCACTCCTGTTTGCGCTGGCCATAGAGCCGCTTGCAATTGCGCTGAGAGCCTCAAGCGGCTGGTTCGGAGAGGAGTGGAACACAGAGTCTCGCTATACGCAGATGACCTGCTCCTATATATTTCTGACCCACAAGAGGGGTGGGAGAAATTATGAGGGTTCTCGGGGAATTTGGACGGTTTTTCGGGTTATAAATTGAACATGTGGAAAAGTGAGATGTTCACGATCCAGGCAAGGCGGCAGGAGGGGCAACTGGGGGAGTTGCCATTTAGAGTGGTAGGGGGAAGCTTTCGGTATCTAGGCATCCAGGTGGCGCGGGAATGGGAACGGCTGCACAAGCTAAATCTGGCCCGACTAGTAGACCAAATGAAGGAAAACTTCCGAAGGTGGGACATGCTCCCGTTATCACTGGCTGGGAGGGTACAGACGGTGAAAATGACGGTCCTCCTGAGATTCCTGTTTGTGTTCCAGTGTCTCCCCATCTTTATTCCATGGGCCTTTTTTAAACAGGTAAACAAGGTGATCTCTGACTTTGTATGGGCGGGCAAGACCCCGCGAGTAAAAAAGGGGATGCTGGAGCGGAGCTGGGGGGAGGGTGGATTGGCGCTGCCGAACTTTAGCAATTACTATTTGGCAGCAAATATAGCCATGATTAGGAAGTGCGTGGTGAGGGGGGGTCAGTGTGGGAGCGAGTAGAGGCGGCATCATGTAAGAGCACGAGTTTGGGGGCATTGGTAACGGCGCCTCTGCCGTTCCCGCCGGCGCAGTATCCACCAACCCCATGGTGGTAGCGGCCCTGAGAGTCTGGGGGCAATGGAGGAAACATGTGTGAGCATCGGTCTGGTCCCCAATCTGCAATAATCATCGGTTTGCCCCGGGGAGGCTGGATGGAGGGTTCCGGTGATGTCAAAGAGCAGGGATTGTGAGGATGGGAGATATGTTTATAGCGGGGAGCTTTCCCAGCCTGAGGGGGTTGGAGGAGAAATTTGAATTGACGAGAGGGAATGAGTTTAGGTACCTGCAGGCGCGGAACTTCCTATGCAGGCAGGTCGCAACATTCCCGCTTCTACCACTAAGTGCGATACAGGACAGGATAGTTTCCAGAGTATGGGTGAGAGAGGGGAGGGTTTCGGACATCTATAAAGAACTCATGAGGTCAGAGGAAATGCAGACCGAGGAGCTGAAACACAAATGGGAAGAGGAGTTAGGAGGAGAGATAGAGGATGGTCTCTGGGCGGATGCGTTGAGCAGAGTCAACGCGTCCACATCATGCGCCAGGCTCAGCCTGATACAGTTTAAGGTCGTTCACTGGGCTCACATGACAGTGGCCCGGATGAGCAGGTTCTTTGGGATAGAAGACAGGTGTGCAAGGTGTGCGGGAGGACCAGTAAACCATGTCCATATGTTCTGGGCATGCCCGAAGCTCAGGTGATTCTGGCAGGGGTTTGCAGATGTCATGTCCAAGGTGTTAAAAACAAGGGTGGCACCGAGTCCAGAGGTGGCGATTTTCGGAGTGTCGGACGATCCGGGACTCCAGGAGGAGAAAGAAGCAGGCATTCTGGCCTTTGCCTCCCTGGTAGCCCGGAGACGGATACTATTAGCTTGGAGGGACTCAAAGCCCCCGAAGTCAGAGACCTGGCTCACTGACATGGCCAGCTTTCTCTGTTTGGAGGAAATCAAGTTCACCCTGAGAGGGTCAATGTTAGGGTTCGGCCGGAGGTGGCAGCCGTTCGTCGACTTCTTTAGAGAAAATTAATCGTCAGCAGAGAGCGGGGGAGCGGATGGGGTTATCTGAGATTAGTGTGTAAGAAAGGTGGGAGCTGTGAGGGAGGAAGACGGCCTTTGCACTATGTTTATATTTGCATGTACACTGCTTCTTCTGTTATTGTTACAAATTCACAAATACCTCAATAAAAAGGTTTATAAAAAAAAGGAAAAGTTGTGCTTGGGTATAGCATTGAAAATGACAGTCTAAACAGAATTAAATTGTTAAAAATGGGGATTTTAACTGGGGCTGCTTTCGCACTGTGGCTGGTTTAGCACAGTAGGCTAAATAGCTGGCTTGCAATGCAGAATAATGCCAGCAGCGTGGGTTCAATTCCCGTACCAGCCTCTCCGAACAGGCGCTGGAATGTGGCGACTAGGGGCTTTTCACAGTAACTTCATTGAAGCCTACTTGTGACGATAAGCGATTATTATAATGGTCAGTAATCATCTCCTGTACAACTTCTTCCCTCATATTTTTCCTTCCCGAAATAACAATTGGATGCCATGCCTGATATTCCATTACCATCACAATCCAATTCCAAATAGTGTCAGAGCAAACTTTTAACCCCCATTGGCATGCAACCCTTAAATTTTCATAAATTTCCAAGTCCATTTGGTGCTTTTGAAGTGGGAAATGTGTGGTGATTATGACAGATGAGTTAAGCATGTAGATGAGGAGAGAGGGGACATGAAGAGCAAAGATAGGATTCAGGATAGGAAGAAATCAGCGCTGCGGAGATGGTGAGCACTGACAATTGCAGCTGGTGGATGTCAAAGACTCGATGGCAGATGTGCCCAGCTCACCTCCATCAGTGAGATTTCCTCCCCACTGATTTGCAAACGCTAGCAGGCACGGGGGGGAAACACCCTGGCACCAGGATTGCAACGTACCAGGCAGATGAGAACAGGACCTGAGAGCGCTTTGCACGCCCCAGGTTGGTGGAGTTGGTGGCTTAGTGGTGGTGTCACTGCAGGCCCAAAATTCTCTGGGGTCACGGGTTCAAATCCCACGGCAGCAGCGGATGGAATTTAAATTCAATTAATAAAATCCGGAACTGAAAGATATTCTCAGTAATGGTGACTGTCACCAATTGTCATAAAACCCATCTGGCTCACTAATGTCCTACGGGGAAGGAAATTTGCCGTCCTTACCCGGTCTGGCCTTCAGGTGACTGCAATGTGGTTGACTCTGGACTGCCTTCTGAAATGGCCCAGCAAGCCACTCGCTTCAAGGGCAATTAGGCACGGGCAACAAATGTTTCTAGACATGCCTTTCTTTTCAGCAATATTCACCTTTCGGCAAAAGTAAAGCTACATGTGTCTTGTTGGAACAGGGACCCAAATGCACAGTCGAAAATGGCGTCCGTGTGATGAAACGTTTGCCCAAATGTTGAAAAGCACTTGCTCCCATTTACCATTAGCAAAGTGTCTCTGTGCCCCAGGTAAGGTAAAGTCGTCATAGTCTCAGATGACCGTAGGCTACTTTCCCCTTTGAGGGGGAGAGCTGACTGGTGGAGATTTGACCTGAGGGTCACCACACCTCAGGCAAGGGGCAAGGCTGAGAATATAATAGTATGAAGGCAGGGCCTTCATGAATAACCTCAGCCAGTACAGGAATTGAACCCGTGCTGCTGGCCTTGTTCTGCGTCACAAATCAACTATCTAGCCAACTGAGCTAAACCAGGTTACCTGAGCTCCAGGTAAATGCATCAGTGTAAGACAACCTGGTGGCACTTTGCAGGTACTGCACCAAGAGCTCAGCTCCATGGCTCCAGCATCAGGGTCAGATAACATTTAGTGAACATGACCACTCAAAGCATCACCTACACACCCAAAGATATTAGAATGTTGCAATCACTTTTAATATAAAATATAATAGAATATGACATGGTAAAACATTATAAATGTGAACATAAGCAACTATTTCAACTTATTCTTGCAATGTGGGCTGGTCCAGCATTTATTGCCCATGAACCTAAATTCCCTTGAACTGAGTGGCCTCCTGGGCAATTTAGAGAACCACATTGCTGTTGATCTGGGGTCACATGTAGTCACAACCAGGTAAGGATTTTCTTCCATAAAGGGCATTAGTTAACCAGGTGGTTTCTTAATGACAACCAACAATCATCATTAGACGTCTAATTCCAGGGTCAATAGGAGCCAGTGTGTGCTGTACCACCCCTCGGGCC
The DNA here is from genome assembly GCF_047496885.1 of Scyliorhinus torazame. Classification (NCBI taxonomy): domain Eukaryota; kingdom Metazoa; phylum Chordata; class Chondrichthyes; order Carcharhiniformes; family Scyliorhinidae; genus Scyliorhinus; species Scyliorhinus torazame. The sequence continues at coordinate 302,437,451 of NC_092712.1, forward strand.
TGTTTCACTATTCAATTAGATTGTGGCCAACCTGTGACCTGAATCCACTTTTCCGCCTTATGCCTGTATCCCTTGGTTCCCTTAGCATCCAGTTGGGATAAAGTTGTCACAAAAAACTGATTTAAAATGTGATGTTCGATCAATCTCAGATACAACTGAGGCTTTATTGCTCTAAGATGTGTGGCCTCCCACAGCAGCTGGCGAAATGGCTGCTGAATGGAGGACACACATATTTATACTCTGCCTACTGGGCGGAGCCGGCAGGCAGGGACTACCGGCGAACCTGCAGTACCTTACATCACCTAATATAGATGCAACAGTGCTTTACCACATTCACCCCCTGTTAAAATTGAGTCCGGTGGGGGTGGTGGAGAACTATACACAGCAATGAATCTATATTTACAGTATTTGAGCAGAAATAAAATGTCTTTTGAAGTCCGGCGGACCAGTTAGAGATTTAACCGGTCCGGTGCCTTGATGTTCCGCTAGGAGCGACGTAGTGGTGGCGGCGATGTCGGTGGTGGCGGCGATGTCGATGCTGGCCCGATGTCCGGAGCCTCCGGGAGCGTGCCGAAATCCTCCATCCTCGGGCGTGGGCAGGGGAAGGACGGATGGTCCTGGTGGGGTTAATGCTGGGAGCGCCGGGGGAGGGGAGGGTGGCGCCGGGCTGGAGGGGTGTGTGTGTGGGGAACCTGCTGGTGCCAGGTCCCTGAGGGAGACAGTATCCTGGCGGCCATCAGGGTACGCCACGTAGGCATACTGGGGGTTTGCATGGAGCAATTCCACCCTCTCCACCAACTGGTCCGCCTTGTGGAGTCAGATGTGCCTACGGAGCAGGACTGGTCCTGGAGCCGCGAGCCAAGTCGGGAGCGACACCCCGGATGTGGACTTCCTGGGAAGGCAAAAAGACGTTCATGGGGTGCGTTGTAAGTGGCGGTGCACAGCAGTGACCGAATGGAGTGGAGTGCATCAGGGAGGACCTCCTGCCAGCGAGAGGCTGGGAGGTTCCTGGACCGTAGGGCCAGTTGGACGGCCCTCCATACCGTCCCGTTCTCCCTCTCTACCTGCCCGTTTCCCCGGGGGTTATAGCTGGTCGTCCTGTTGGACGCTTTATCCCTGCTGAGCAGGAACTGACGCAGCTCATCGCTCATGAATGAGGATCCCCTGTCACTGTAGATGTTGGCGGGGAAACCGAACAGAGCGAAGATTGTGTTTAGGGCTTTGATGACGGTGGCAGACGTCATATCGGGGCATGGGATGGCGAAGGGGAATCTGGAGTACTCATCGACCATCCTGAGAATATACGTGTTTCGGCCAGTGGAGGGGAGGGGCCCTTTGAAATCCACGCTGAGGTGTTCAAAGGGGCGGGAGGCCTTCATCAGGCACGTACGGTCCGGCCGGTAGAAGTGCAGCTTGCACTCTGCGCGGACCTGGCAGTCCCTGGTGATTGTCCGTACTTCCTCGACAGAGTAGGGAAGATTGCGAGCCTTGACAAAATGGTACAACCGTGTGACTCAAGGGTGACAAAGGCTGTCGTGCAGGGCCCGGAGTCGGTCTACTTGTGTGCTGGCACATGTACCTCGGGATAGGGCGTCTGGGGGCTCGTTGAGTTTGCCGGAGCGATACAAAATCTCGTAATTATAGGTGGAGAGCTCGATCCTCCACCTCAAGATTTTATCGTTTTTGATCTTGCCCCGCTGTGTGTTATTGAACATGAAGGCTACCAACCTTTGGTCAGTGAGGCGGGTGAATCTCCTGCCGGCCAGGTAATGCCTCCAATGCCACACAGCCTCAACAATAGCTTGGGCCTCTTTTTTGACGGATGACTGCCGAATTTCTGAGGCTTGAAGTGTGCGGGGGAGGAGTGCCATGGGTCTGCCTGCCTGATTGAGCGTGGCGGCTAGGGCGACGTCCGATGCGCCGCTCTCTACTTGAAAGGGCAGTGTCTCGTCTACTGCGTGCATCCCGGCATTGGCGATATCGGCTCTGATACGGGCGAAGGCCTGTTCTGCCTCGGCCACCGGGGGAATGTGTGTGGACTGTATGAGTGGGCGGGCCTTGTCCGCATAGTTTGGGACCCACTGGGCGTAGTATGAGAAGAACCCCAGGCAGTGTTTGAGGTCCTTGGGGCAGTGGGGAAGGGGGAGCTCCATGATGGGGCGCATGCGGTCAGGATCGGGCCCCAGAACTCCGGTCTGGACCACATAGCCAAGTATGGCTAAGCGGGGTGTGCTAAACACGCACTTCTCCTTGTTATAGGTGAGGTTGAGGAGAGTGGCGGTGTGGAGAAATTTGGCAAGGTTGGCATCGTGGTCCTGCTGGTCATGGCCGCAGATGGTGACGTTGTCTAAGTACGGGAAGGTGGCCCGCAAACCTTACCGGTCGACCATTCGGTCCATCTCCCTTTGGAAGACCGAGATCCCGTTAGTGACGCCGAAGGGAACCCTGAGGAAGTGATAGAGACGACTGTCCACCTCGAAAGCGGTGTATGGACGGTCCGATTTACGAATGGGGAGCTGGTGGTAGGCGGATTTGAGGTCTACCGTTGAAAAGACCCTATACTGTGCAATCTGATTGACCATATCAGATATGTGTGGGAGGGGTTACGCGTCGAGCTGCGTGTACCGATTGATGGTCTGGCTGTAGTCCACGACCATTCTGTGTTTCTCCCCAGTTTTAACTACTACCACTTGGGCTCTCCAGGGGCTGTTGCTGGCCTCGATGATGCCTTCCCGAAGCAGCCGCTGGACCTCGGACCTGATGAAGGTCCTGTCCTGGGTGCTGTACTGTCTGCTCCTGGTGGCGACGGGTTTGGAATCCGGGGTTTGATTTGCGAAGAGAGAAAGCGGATCGACCTGTAGGGTTGCAAGGCCACACACAGTGAGGGGTGGTAGGGGCTCGCCGAATTTGAGGGTTAGGCTCTGGAGATTGCACTGAAGTCCATGCCTAGTAGTAGAGCAGTGCAGAGGTTAGGGAGGACATTGAGGCGGAAGCCGCTGAATTCTACGCCCTGGACCGTGAGTGTGACCGTACAGTACCCCCCGGATCGCGACGGAATGGCCAGGGAGATTCTTTGGTTGGCGGGGTGTACCGCGAGGGAGCAGCGCCTTACTGTATCCGGGTGTATGAAGCTTTCAGTGCTCCCAGAGTCCAGCAGGCAAGCGGTCACATGGCCGTTGATTTTCACGCTGGTCGATGCGGTGGCCAGGTTGTGCAGACGTGACTGGTCGATTGTCACTGAGGCGAGTTGTGGTCCGTCGTCGCTGGCGTCGGTTGATGGGGAGCCTGGGGGGACCAGGTCCTGGAATGCTGTCAGTGTCCATGCCCCGTGGGGGAGACAAAATGGCGGCGCCTGAAGATCCTGCGGGGGACAAAATGGCAGCGCCCATGGGCCGCACGTTGCGGGGATTGGACAAGATGGCGGCGCCCATGGGCCGCACGTGGACTGGGGAGGAGAAGATGGCAGCGCCCACTGGCCGCGCGTGGTCCGGGGAGACGAAGATGGCGGCGCCCATTGTGTGTAGACTAGGAGGGTGGGGGCGATAGCGGCGACTGCACGGGCCTGGCACACCGCGGTGAAGTGCCCCTTTTTGCCGCAAGCCTTGCAAAGGGCAGCGCGGGCCGGGCAGCGTGGCGAGGGTGTTTCTACTGGCTGCAGAAGTAACATCGGGGACCCCCGGGGTGCGCGGGCTGGCATGTGGCGCAGGTGTACTGGCTGGGTAAGGCCCCCACTGGGGCGCCCGTCTGTGTGCTCCACGAGTGGTAGGAGGGGTGGGCCGCGCGGCTGGGGGGGTAGGCCTGACTGTTGCGCAAGGCGACCATCATAGAGAGCGCTAGCTTCTTTGTCCCAGCTAGATCGAGCGTGGCCCCTTCTAACAGTCTTTGGCGTATGAGGTCCGACCCAATCCCTGTAACGAACGCGACCCGCATAAGGAGGTTCGAATGTTCATTGGCCGTAACGGCCTGACAGTCACAGTCCCGGACGAGTGGGATTAGGGCCCACCAGAAGTCTTCTATGGACTCACCAGGGAGTTGAGACCGAGTGGCGAGTACGTGCCTGGCGAAGAGTGTGTTCGTCTTCTGTGCGTAGTTTTCTTTGAGAAGCGCATGGCGTCGGCGTAGTTCGGGGCGTCCTGAAACAGCGGAAACACGTTGGAGCTCAACCTTGAGTACAGGATCTGTATCTTCTGATCCTCCAGGAACAGGGGTGGTCGCTGAGTTGATGTACGCCTCGAAACAAGCTAGCCAGTGGATTAAAGTCCTTTTTGACGTCACTTGATTGCGGATCCAGCTGCAGGCGATCTGGCTTGATGCGGAGGTCCATCTTTTAGAAAATCATAGAGCAATAAATTGATGCACGATCAATTGAACAAAGTCTAGAGTTGGATACAACTGAGGCTTTATTGCTCTAAGATGTGTGGCCTCCCACAGCAGCTGGCAAAATGACTGCTGAATGGGGGGTCACACATATTTATACTCCGCCTACTGGGCGGAGCCAGCAGGCAGGGACTACCGGCGAACCTGTAGTACAGGTCCTACCTTACATCACCTAATATGAGTGCAACAGTGGTTTACCACAAAATGTGACAGCAGGAAATCGAGTACAGACTTGGAGTGTACACAAACATTAAAGCTCTGAATCCCCGCAGAGGTTCTGCTGATACCTGCTGTGGCTTTAGTGGGAAATTGCTGGAACCCCTGGAGAAACAGCGGACCTCACCGTCTTCAAGTATTGGTACCGTTTATCCCGTGATTTCTCAGACGCCCGCCGAAACTACCACCTGATGAAGGAGCTGCGCTCCGAGAGCTAGTGATTCCAAATAAACCTGTTGGACTTTAACCTGGTGTTGTAAGACGTCACACTGTGCTCACCCCAGTCCAGCGCCGACATCTCCACATCATGACCAAAACTATGGCAGAGAGCCAAGATAAAATACCTCAAACATTCTAAGTGCATTTAGAAGCATTTTTTTAAAAACCTCTTTTTTACTCTTCTGAGTCCTCCTCGATTTGTTTGCAGGTGGATTTTGGTGGTAATTAGAGTGGCCCAGACACCCAGCCCAGATAGATCACACCCTCGCTTGCTGAGGGAAGAAAGAGTAGAAATTGAGCAGGTCCAGCAATAATAATCTTCAGAGGACTGGATGATTGCTCCGGCCTTGTTCAAAAAGGATGAACTTGACAATCACAGGCCAGTCAATTTAGCATCAGTGGTGGGGAGGACGTTGGAAACAATAGCAAGTTATTCATTTCCTGGGCAATTAGGAATGGGCAATAAATGTTGGCCTTGCCAGAGATTCCCACGTCTCATGAAAGAAGAAGAAAAATAAATTAGGGAGTAGATTAGCAGCTACTTGCGCAAACATACATCAATCATAGAATCATAGAATATACAGTGCAGAAGGAGGCCATTGGGCCCATCGAGTCTGTGTTAGCCCCTGAAAAGAGCCTCCACCCTATCCCCGTATCCCAGTAACCCCACATAACCTTTTGGACACTAAGGGACAATTTAGCATGGCCAATCCACCTAACCTGCACCTCTTTGGACTGTGGGAGTAAACCGGAGCACCCGGAGGAAACCCACGCAGAAACAGGGAAAACGTGCAAACTCCACACTCTCAGTCACCCAAGGCTGGAATTGAACCCGGGTCCCTGGTACTGTGAGGTAGCAGTGCTAACCACTGTGCCACCTTAATAAAGGAGAACAGGCACGCATTTACTAAGGGCAACTGTATTTAACTAACTTGGTAAGGTGACTTGTTCAGATAACAGACAGGGTGTGTCTCTGAACTTTCAAAAGGCATTTGATAAAATACCACATATTCGGCTGCTTTTCAAAATTGCAGTCTATGGGATAAAATAGGGAGGAGAAACATCCAAACTGGTAGTGTGGGTAACATTAAGGTGAAACTTCAAAGAGGGAGCTTTACTCTGTTCCTGATGACTGGATGACAGACAGTGAAGTCCCTTAACATGATCAGCATAGGAATTGGCAGAAAGTCCAAACAAAAATAATGACCAGCTCATTATACCAGAACGTATTAATATAGATCACATGAGGTAATGTAAAATACGACCGTAAATTTATTTGACGAAAGTCGTGTTCGCAAAAGAGATTCTCGTAACGAACATGACATGTAACAAGATGTCCGTGAAGATTTCCTTCTTAGTGACAATGGTGAAACACAATAAGGAGTCTTACAACACTGGGTTAAAGTCCAATAGGTTTGTTTCAAATCACTAGCTTTCGGAGCACTGCTCCTTCCTCGGGTGAATGAAGAGGTAGGTTCCAGAAACATATATATAGACAAATTCAAAGATGCAAGACGATACTTTGAATGCGAGTATTTGCAGGTAATTAAGTCTTTACAGATCCAGAGATAGGGGTAACCCCAGGTTAAAAAGGTGTGAATTGTCTCAAGCCAGGATAGTTGGTAGGATTTCGCAAGCCCAGGCCAGATGGTGGGGGATGAATGTGATGCAACATGAATCCAAGGTCCCTGTTGAGGCCGTACTCATGTGTGTGGAACTTGGCTATAAGTTTCTGCTCGGCGATTCTGCGTTGTCGCGTGTCCTGAAGGCCGCCTTGGAGAACGCTTACCCTGAGATCAGAGGCTGAATGCCCTGGACTGCTGAAGTGTTCCCCGACTGGAAGGGAACATTCCTGCCTGGCGATTGTCCTGGACATTAACCTGGTGTTGTAAGACTTCTTACTGTGCTCACCCCAGTCCAACGCCGGCATCTCCACAGTGTCCAGTTAGACAGATGGACTTGCTCCTGATTCACAGACAAGGCAATGTGGCTGCATTTCACTGGTTTCAATACAGATGTTCCTCTCAAAAGGATGTTTATTTATCAAACAACACAGCAGAATAAATTTACCATATCTCCCATGGTATTGCACTGGACTTGAAACTATAATCTACAGGTTCAGAGGTGAGAGTTCTAAAGGCCGACATAATCTTTTGAAGTGCTTTATTACATTTGGCAGAATTTTCCCAGCAAGGTGCAGGGAGGTTCAGGTATGTGAGGGCTGGGAAAGTCCCGGAATTGATTTTGGGCTGATATCTGAGCATGACCCTGCCATCTTCCGGTTTTCCTAGGATGAGATTGATGGCAAGTGGGGAACTCCCCTGCATCTGTTGGGTAAGTAATTAAGAAGTTGATGTGGTCATTAAGAAGTCAATAATGAGCTGCTTTAATGCTGAATCCTGGATTTCCCATTATATTCCCAATATGTCAGCAATTCGCCTGGGCCACTGACGCAAATGCACAGCGGCAGATCTCCTTCAATGAAAGTGACAAGCTGGGAAGGCTTCGATCACTGAGGAGCTCCAGCCATGGCCATTGAGAGAAAAGAGAGTGCCCTCACTGCATGATTAGCAACTTCTTGGAGGACATTTCCTCTGCCCAGCATTTCACTGCACTTACCTGCTGCCAGTCTTCACCGTGGCAACGGACCAATTGAGGGACAATCTTCCCAGGTCTCGTCTCCAAGCCGGTGATTGTAGCAGCCTCAAAAATACAAGTGCTGGCGAGCTCTTGAGAGCCAAGCCTGGGTTCCATTAAAAATCCTCCCTTTCTCAGAATGGACACTTCACCGCAACTGGTTGTCAAGCTCAGAAGCGGATTGTCAAATGGTTTTCTCTGGACACAAACTGGAGAGCCAGGTTCCAATCCTGGAAATGATCAGAGACCACGGTGGAAAGGTTCTGCCCATTCTTTTTTAAGTCCTAAGAGCGACAAGGAAATGGGCTTTTGAAATTCATGAAGCTGTTCCTCCCTGATTCTTGTCAGTGAGCGCACAAGCTAGCGATTAAATCTATGGCAATATTAATTCTACAGCACAAACATTTACCTTACACCATTAAATGAGCTGAATCTTTTCCTTCAACAGGGCTTTGCACTATACCCAGCAACAGCTCTGGTAAAAAAATGTACAGTATAATCAAACTTTTGCCTGGTGACAGAATGCAATCAATGGGCTGAATGGCCTCCTTCTGTGTTAGAAATGACTCCATAAGTGGTCAAATATCCAATACATTTCTATAACATCTCCAATAATGGAACTCTGCAAACTTCTACCGAGATTGTAGAGTTGCTTTAGGAAGATTATAAAGTCATAGGTCATTGCTGAACTCATCATGTTCGTTCAGTTAAACCGTGGTTGATTTTGGTGCAGAACCACCACTGACATTTTATAATGTTACACCCAAACTTAAAGTAAATATTCGAGACAATGTGAGCATTTGTGGTAAAATCCGCCTTAATCCAACATAATCGCAATTAGCTTCAAACTTTAGTCAACCGTAAAGAAATAAAATCAATACCATTATAGCTGGGAGGTGGAATGCTGTCATACCAGATTGTATATACTGTCTGTATTTAGTGCTGGGATAAGCTTCAGTGACACATTCAAAGTTGAACATCGTCGTAATCCTCAATAAAAGTTCATTCCTTGGGTGCAATTGTTCAGCTGTTGTTCCTCAGGAGGCTATTGACCATCCCAAATCCTGGATGTGTCAGACCCTCCCCAGGACCCTGTCTTACCCCGGTTAGAGTTTACAGTGTTGGGTGCAGCTGTAATTTGACAAAATCCAACCTCCCGGTGTACAGTGTCAGGTTTGAGGGACTGATACTGGGGAATTTTGATGTCCATTCCACATTAAACAGTGTCCATTGAAAGTAATGGATTTAGAATCACAAATTCCCAATATATGAGCAACGAAATTCTGTAAATTCACGTCTTACACAACCCCAAAACAGGTCTCGAGATAATAAAATCTTTGCTAAAAACATGGGGAGAAATTCCTCAGGGCTCCGCCGAATCCCTGATTGTAACTTTGGTAGAAAACCTGAAGGAATGTCAGGGAATTGAGGAACTCCACAAAAATCCCATCCTGTTAAGTGGTGATAGTTTCTTGAATTAAATGTCAGATGTAGTCGGTGAGATAAATTACAATGGATTCTGTGTTAAAGTCAGATGGGAATTTATATCATAAAATTTGATGCACCCATCCACAATTAGCCATGGTCCGAGAGGGAATGTAGGTGTCTCTCGATGTTAGAGGGGGACAAGTAGTTATTGATTGAGTGGCCCCATTTTACATCTAAGGCTGACCGGGAATCGCTCCTGATCTTACCACCTACCATGGGTATTTTGGAAAGATTAGCAGGTCGATTACCAACCTGTCTGGCCGCCTCACAAACGTTCTTTCCACAGGCCCTTGGCTGGGATTTTCCAGCCCCACCGTGGTGAGACCTGCCCCAGAGGATGTGGCCGGCCAGCCAAAATTCCATTGACCTTTGGCAGGTCCAGAAGACCGGCAGACAGGGCAGGAAAATCCCGGCCCTTGAGTCGGACCTGAACCCAGTATTTCTGGCTCAGAGGCAGGGCAGCGATCCACTGAACCACAGGCATATTTAAAGATTCAGAGTACCGGATATAACAGGCAATGGCGGAATTTCTCTTAAAGCTCCTCCAGGATTCGTAAAAATAGTTTTGGGGCCATTTTAACGTGGCTGTTCGTAATTCCTTTACCCACCTCTGGTTTTGTCCTCTCAAAACCAAACCACATGAACAAACCGCGTGGATAGCTCATGCACTACCATTATGGACATTAAAAATTGCAATAACGGTCCTACCTACCATTTAGGAACCCCAATTTACATATTAAAGGGTGAACCAGACAGAACACTAATGAAGACAATTATAAAATTGGCAGCGACCGGATGATCTGTTTTAAAACCTTTTTGCAACAAATTAATCATTCATCCTAATACTTGTTCTCGGTATTTGAATTTATACAATTGTCAAACGTATACAATTTCAAATCAGTATTTGCTCAGGACCAATAACTCTTTTGCCATTTCTTTACAATTGCAAGAGGTGCTCTCGGAACTGGAACGTTTGTTGCTAAGACAACCCCATCTCTGATGAGATCATTCTTCAGTTGCCCAAACTCACAAGATTCGGCTGAACATCTCAACAGAATCACGTCCTGGTCAATATGTTTTACCTTTCTTCTGGTGTTCTGCCTTTCAACACGTAGGGCGGGATTTTTCCGTCCCGTCCCACCGGCAGTATCTTCCGATCCCGCCCAGCTCGACCCCCCGCCATGGGTTCTCCGGCGGCGAGACGGGTGAGCCATCCGGATTGCCATTGATTTCTGTGCGGCCAGAGGACCTTGCAGGCAGACAATGGGGAGCCACCTTTGCCATGGAAAAACCTGCCCGGGGGAGGGGGGGGTGGTTGAAAGTGGGCCTTCAAGACCTCCAAAATTTCACACGTTGTTTTTCTGCTCCAAAGTGAGATCTAGGATGCAAATAGAGCCAATAATGTTTCCTCCTTTTCACTGATAACAGAGTTGCTACTATGTTCTATGTTCTTGTTGTCAGTTTCTTAAAAAAAAACTCTGTGGCAATCTCATTCATAACGCTTGCATTGACGCTGGAAGTATTTCCAGTTCATTCTTAAATCATAGAATTTACAGTGCAGAAGGAGGCCATTCGGCCCATCGAATCTGCACCGGCTCTTGGAAAGAGCACCCTACCCAAGGGCAACACCTCCCCCCCATCCCCATAACCCAGTAACCCCACCCAACACTAAGGGCAATTTTGGACACTAAGGGCAATTTATCATGGCCAATCCACCTAACCTGCACATCTTTGGACTGTGGGAGGAAACCGGAGCACCCGGAGGAAACCCATGCGCACACGGGGATGTGCAGACTCCGCACAGACAGTGACCCAAGCCGGAATCGAACCTGGGACCCTGGAGCTGTGAAGCAATTGTGCTATCCACAATGCTACCGTGCTGCCCCCTGCATCTCCAGAGGAGCTGGTAATGGAAAATCCAAAGACAAATTGACACACCCATTGTCCGGTACAAAGTTGAAACCTGAAGTTTTAATTCATCTCTGCTATTTTTTTGCTGGCTTCCTAACAGTTATCAAAATCCACTCAATCCCAGCTGAACACTTCTCACACCAAGTTTTGCAAGGTGTATAAAATGGCTACAGCCCTCAAACCTTTATTTACATATCTTGACCTATCTGGGTAAGCCCCAGTGAACAAAGGTATTTATCCAAACACAGGACAAGGTGGCACACTGCCGCAGCATGCCCCCTGTTGGAGGACAGGATGAATGTCCTCACCTCCATGGAGGAGACGGTGCCCACTATAGCTGGAGCAGCCTTTCAGGCTAAGACCAGAGAAGGTTTTGCGACCGAGTTCGCCTTCTCATATCACACTACCCTCTCACCTCACAATCCCTTCTGATTTACAAGCTGCCAGGATAGCGCCAGGAAGCAAATGCCACTTTGCCCACCCTTCCTTGACAGTGCCCCACCTTCCCCCACCACCGTACCCTTGTGCCTTTCTCATTCCTGAAACCACCTGGTCAGGCAGTAGGACAATAAATGGGAATTAAGCTGATGAGAAGAAGGGCCCTGGCGGTGAGTGGCTGATCTCCTCTGACTGGTGCCCGCCTCTCCCACCCCCTCGCCCAATTGACTGAGTCCCCCACTCTGCTGGCCCCAGCAAAGCTGAAGTTCTCATATCAGTTGAATAAATCTGATTTGCAGAGGCAGCCTGCTTCCCAGGGTGAGTGAAGGGGCGATAATGCAGGTGAAGCCACACCTTTCCTTTACGTAATCCAACATGCTGTGAGATAGACTTGTGGGAGCTTGTAACTGCCTTACTTAATGAAATGAACCATTCCTGATTGTGTCAGAGAATTGCAAAGAGAATTGCAATTCAACTGACAAATGCCACAATGATTATTTCTCTGTGTGTTTTTCGATACATTTCATTTTAATTCTACATTCCAGGCCAAGGTCAATGAGACGATTGCTCATTAGCCCATGTAATGCAGTGTGGGCTGCTTTTCTTTAGATAGAATTACAATGACGGGGATATTGATTTCTGTCGCGACAGGCTTTGGACTGTGATCTGTGTGATCTTCCTCTGGAGATGCGCCTGGTGTAAAAATACATTTCAACAGAAATAACGGGATCAGATTCCTTGGTATTAGGGTCGAACATTGATCCCCACTCAAATGTGTGACATTAAACATAGAACATTTAATGCAGAAGGAGGCCATTCGGCCCATTGAGTCTGCACCGATTATTATTTGATAAAATTTTATAGCAATAGAACTTTGGACAGATGGCGACTCCATACTTTCCGACACCAGAAGACTTCACCTTCATCCAACAGGTTCCATTGGGGGAGCGTGTACGAGGGCCAAAGGGACCCAAAACCATTTTGGCCATTTTTGTCAGCAGCAAACAAGGTAAGAGAAAATGGTGGGTCGTGAAGGTCGGCCAGCGTGGGGCGCGAAGGTCGGCCGGCGTGGGTCGCGAAGGTTGGCTGGCGTGGGTCGCGAATATCGGCCGGCGTGGGTCGCGAAGGTTGGCTGGCGTGGGTCGCGAAGGTCGGCTGGCGTGGGTCGCGAATATCGGCCGGCGTGGGTCGCGAAGGTCGGCTGGCGTGGGTCGCGAATATCGGCCAGCGTGGGGCGCGAAGGTCGCCTGGCTGGTAAAAATGGGTCCCCGGAAAAAAAGTTTGAAGAACACTGGTCTAGAACACTCGTTTCTACTTTGTTGAGATTCTGTGCATTTATCCCAAAGCTGCCCTTTTTATTTATTTATTTTTTTAATTTAAAACAAATTTGTAACATTTCCAAAGAGATCACAGGGCCGATGCAAAGCCCCCCCCCGCCCCCCCCTCCCTCGGGTTCCTGCACCGCTCCCCGAGAGTCCGCAGCGACTCTCCCCCTCAGGGGATCCCTCGACACCCCTCCCCCTTGCCCCTTAAGTCTCCTCTGCTCCCCTTCCCGCCTGCCCCCCCTAACCTCTCTCAGGGGATCCCTCGACACCCCTCCCCCTTGCCCCTTAAGTCTCCTCTGCTCCCCTTCCCGCCTGCCCCCCCTAACCTCTCTCAGGGGATCCCTCAACACCCCTCCCCCTTGCCCCTTAAGTCTCCTCTGCTCCCCTTCCTGCCTGCCCCCCCTAACCTCTCTCAGGGGATCCCTCGACACCCCCCCCTTGCCCCTTAAGTCTCCTCTGCTCCCCTTCCCGCCTGCCCCCCCCTAACCTCCCCCACCCCCCCCGAGGACTGACCTGCCAGGCCAGCCCCACGCCTGGCCCTAGCCCGCCCCTCCACCTACTCTCCCTGGTGCCCCCTGACCTACGCTAGCTACGCTGACCACTGCCCTTGGCGCCTGTCTGTCTCCCACCCGAGAGCTCGGGCCCTCCCCCCACACACCAAGGACCCATTAACCTGATTGTATCTCCCCGTGCCCTTCCATGTCCCCTGACCAGCCCCTAGCCCATCCCCCTCTCCGAGGCCCCGATCTCCCACCGAAAGGTACCAAGCACGGGACCCCCTTTGCAGGACCCCTCTCTCTAACCCCCTCCCCCCCCCCCCCCCCACCCCACCCCCCCCCACCCTCGATGCAATCTCCAACAAACATCCCACACAATGCGCCCTCCAACCCCCGCTCCCTGTCCCGGCTGAAACAATCTTGGACAGAACATTACAGTACAGGATAATGTAACAAACCGCCGCCACACAAAAGCTCTGAGAGCCCAGAGTCCTTTAGTTCAAGTCCAGCTTCTTCTTTCAAAGAAATAAATAAAATCACTCCTGATCAGAGCAAGTTAGGTTAACAGACTGCCGCCACTGTACAGCACTGAAAAAACTAAGTGCCCTTTAGTTCAAGTCCAGCTTCTTTTCTTTGATAAAAGACCAAACCTGCTCCGTGTCATGATATTCAAACACACATCACAACACACACATCATGATAGACAGACCAACAGACCAATTAGCACACATAACACGACAGCCAATTACAGACAAGAGCAGACACAGTATAAGACAAGAAACACGACACCTGCTGGCCAGTCCATCTGGAGACAGGACAGGGCCAGGACGTCATTAACAAGACACTCACACAGTCACCACATGCTGAGTACCAAGTCAGATGTGTAAATAACTAGTTGGAATAAAACTGCGTTGTACCAATCGCAACCGTGTTGGTTCATCTGTACCTCAGAGCACCCAACACCACACTCCGGTGTCTCAAAGTAGTAGTGGAGTTCCTCAAAAGTAACCCACAGCTTCGCAGGATACAGCATTCCAAACCTCACCTTTTTGTAGAGGGCTGCCTTTACCTTGATGAATCCTGCACGCCTCTTGGCCAGCTCCGCTCCCAAGTCCTGGTAAATGCACACCTCGCAATTCTCCCATCTGCTGCTCCTCTCCGCCTTGGCCCATCGCAGCACATGTTCCCTGTCAGCAAGCCGGTGAAAGCGAACCACCAAGGCCCTCGGTCGGTCACCCGTCCTGGGCTTCCTTGCGGGGGCTCTATGCGCCCCATCCAACTCCAGGGGCCGGGGGAAGGCCTCCGGCCCCATCAGCGCCTCGAACATACCTTTCATGTATGCACCCGCATCCGATCCCTTGCAGCCCTCGGGGAGGGGATCCTCAAATTCTGCCTCCTGGCCCTGTTCCCCAGCTCTTCAAGCTGCTCCTGCATCCTCCTCTGGCGGGCGTTCAGCTCCGCCACCTCGTGCTCCAGCTCCGCCACCGTGTCCGCCTGGTTGGAGAGCTTCCCCTTGACCTCCCTGAGCGCCTTCTCCTGGACCGCCTGCGCTTCGACCATTCGGTCCATCACCGCCCTCATTGGGTCCAACGTGTCGTTCTTCAATTCAGCAAAGCAGTTCTTAAAAAACTCCATCTGCTGCTCCCTTGGCCAGTGAGCCTCCGCTCCCTGGTCCCTGCCGTCCGCCATGGTTCACCGCCTGGCCTGGGGTTCCCGCTGCTCCCGCTTCGAGCCCTGCCGCTCCACTCGACCACTTCTGGTCCAGCTGCTCATACCCTGGGGGTGGGGGAAGCCTTTTCCCTATCGTCTCCTCAACCTACCAGGGCGCAGGTTCCGTAAAAGTCCGTTTAAAAGGTCCGTTTACCCATCGCGGGCGGGAGCGATCCGACCTGCGACCTGCTTCCTCGAGGGCGCCACCGGAAATCAAAACTGCTCTTTATAGATGGATTCTGGTTATTGTTACCTGTACATGAGAATATTGAAGGATTCTTTCTTCAAGGTGAACTGTTTGAAGAATGGCACCATTTGTACTCAGGTTGGTGGATTATCATTTATAGAATCATGGAACCAATTGGTTCATTGGTGCCCTTGCCGCCTCTTTTGTTAAAATGCATAATTACTCCTTATACAGAAAAGGTGTGTTATTGGGCGTCCCATGGAATTTTCATAACGCGGGAGAGGAACATGAGAGCAAAAAGATTGAGAACTCTTGCTTTCAATGGGTAATGTGGAGGGAGGATCTAGAAGTTGTGATTCGCTGGACATGCAGGTGCTCCAGCCAGGGCAGGGGGGAAGGGTAGCATGGGTACCAGCTCTCCAGCGGGTGAGGCCGCACATCAGCTCTGCTGCAGACCACTCAGGTGAGGGCTGATTTGGGACGGCATTCAGGAAAAGGCGGATGGACATTGATCGGGCTGCCAGGAAGCCTGCTGTCACTGTCACGGAGCATGGAGCGGTCTGCCTCCAACTCGACACAGGCCTTACTGCAGAGCTTGAAGCCCAACTCCGTTAGAACTGTGTTGCAAACCCAAAGATGCTGTATCGTCTGGACCAATGTCACAGCTTCCATTGCAGCACAGGGAAACCAACCATCACCTGAGAGCTGCAATGAAAACTCAGATGGAGATTATGTGGTCTGAGTGTGTCGCTATAGGGAGGCTCAGACTACTGGGATCAGAGCCGCAGATACAAGTACTTAAAAGGGGCTTGGAGGGGCCTCGCAGTTGTCCATAAATCTGTACTCCAGCAGACTATGTGGATTGTGTGTGTGTGTGTGGGGGGGGGGGCACCAGTCAGCACTTCCCCGCAAAGGGAAAGAAGCCTATGGTTATCTGGGACTATGGCGGCTGTAGTGATATCATGGCTGTGTTATAATTCACCGGCTGACCACTAGGAGTCTCATTCGTATATGTGAATACAAAGAACAAATAATACAGCACAGGAACAGGCCCTTCAGCCCTCCAAGCCTGTGCCGGTCATGATACCACCCTTGGCCAAATCCCTCAGCACTCCCTAGTGCCGTATCCCTCTATACCCATCCTGTCCATGTATTTGTCGAGATGCCTTTTGAACATTGTTAATGTATCTGCTTCCACAATCTCCCCTGGCAACTCGTTCCAGGCACTCACCACCCTCTGTGTAAAAAACCTGTTTCACACATCTCCTCTAAACTTTGCCCCACGGACCTTAAACCTATCCCCCCTGGTGACCTACCCCTCCACCCTGGGAAAGAGTGCCTGCCCATCCACTCTATCCACGCCCCTGATAATCTTGTAGACGTCTATCAGGTCAGCCCTCAACCTCCGTCATTCTCATGAAAACAGTCCAAGTGTATTCAGCCCCTCCACATAGCTAACACAAATGTTAGAGTCAGGTGACCTCAGGCTGACTAGAGAGCTGGGAGAGAGAGGTTGCTTTTGCATGATCATACTATTATTCATCTGTTGTTTTGTATTTATTTGACCACAGTTAATATTAATAAACCGTTTATAGCTTTAGCTACAAGTGTTCTTGTTATATAAATCAGGCCACCCGACAAGAACATTACAGCGACTTTACTTCGACTTATTGTATGGAATATCAGGGGCAGGATTCTCCGGTCGACAATGGGGAAATCACATTCAGCGATCGGCCGGAGAATCCCTGTTTATCACCGAATCGGAGGCGGCGCCACTTTCACGATGCTCCAATCCTCCAAAGTGGCACGCTCTGCAAGTACGCCGTGCGCCATATCGACGGCCTCAGGACATTGCATGATGCACACCCCCCGATGCTCCGCCCCCAACCGGCCGAGTTCCCGCCGGTGTAGGTCACATGTGGTCTCATCCATCGGCAACTCGGCGTGGCGACTGCGGACTGAGTCCCGGGCCGCCACAGCCGAGGGAGGGCCGATCCGCAGGCAGGGGGGATTTTGCCAGGGGCTGGGGACACTGTTGGGTGGTGGTCCGGGGCGCCCGAGCCGGCTGAAGGGGGCGGCACTATTTCGCAGGCCGGGTCCGCGAGCGACCAGCGCCATGTTGCACGGCCCGACGGCTGCAGGCGCCGCCGCTGTGCGCATGCGCGGCCACGGATCCGGCAAGTCTCCAGGCCGCATCGGCAGCTAGGGCCAGGTGCTCTATGCTGCTCGGCGGCTAGCCCCCAGCCAAACGGAGGATCGGTGTCTGTTTGACTCAATTTTTGCTGTCGTAAAACGCCATCATTCCCACGCCGGCATGGGGACATAGCCTCACAATCGGAAAATCCAGCCCCAAATGCTTTGTTGGATAAAGTTGGAATGGAAAATCTGCATTGTGGTGTCATTTATTCCAGCTTGGTGGCCAAGAGAACAGTACGATGGCTTGGAACAGGAGGGCACTTGGGTGTGGGTTTGCACTGACTCTCTAAAAGAGCACCCTACCTAGGCCCAGTCTCCTGCCCTATCCCCACCGAACCTGCACATCATTGGACACTAAGGGGCAATTTAGCGCGGCCAATCCATCTAACCTGCACTTCTTTGGGTTGCGGGAGGAAACTGGAGCACCCGGAAGAAACCCACGCAGACACGGGGAGAGCGTGCAAACTCCGCACAGTCACCCAAGGCTGGGATTGAACCCGGTTCCCTGGCGCTGTGGGGCAGCAGCGCTAACTACTGTGCCACCATGCCGAGCAGAGTGTCCCACTGCCAGTAACCGGTGCGCCACCTCCCATCACCAAGAAACACGCAGCTGCGAGGCCGGAAATCCCACCCACTGGAAATGTTCGAGCCGCCGAGCATTGCCACAGTTTTGTGTTTTTCTTATTTTTGTCTGTTCTGTCCAAGATGCTTCCTGACTTGCAGAAGTGTCAGATTTCCAAAACCTGGAGCTTGTTGCTTGTAAAACAGTGCAGAGCTGGACTGTGTAACCGCACCAAAGGTCTTGAATCATATTCTCCTTCATACGCACCCGGGAAAATGCTGGGAATCTGAAATAAAAAGATAACACGCTGGAACTAGGTCAGCAGCATCTGGCATGAATTTCACGTGCGACTCCATTCTGTTGAAATGAATGTCGTGTTGGGTGCTCTGCTACACAGACGAACCAACACGGTTGCGAAAGGTACAACTGTTTTATTACTAACAATATTAACATTTGTAAACTGGTTACTGGGGTTCGTTCACTACCCTCTAACCTGTGGACCCAGCCCTAACACTATCTTGGAGAGGCACTCAGCACATGGTGGATGTCTGAGTGGCTTGCTGTGAGATCTGTGCCCTGAGCTGTCTCCTGCTGGAATGGACCGGAAGTGTCGTGTTCCCCGTTTTATAGTGTGTCTACTCTTGCTTGTGATTGCCTGTGGTGTTGCGTGTGTATTGATTGGTCCGTTGATCTGTCCATCAGTGTGTATGTGTGTTTGCACCATGATGTTTATCTGAATATCATGACAATGAACATATCTTTGGATTGTAGAAGCTGATTGGGTTACTAACCTGGAGCCTGATAAATCCAGATTACCGTATATTTCTGCACAGAAAAGTTCATCTGAAACTTTAAACTCTAAAGGCAGAGAGATTAGTATAGAACAGGTAATGTTTGTACAAAAAGACACAGTGGCACAGTGGTTAGCACTGCTGCCTCACAGCGCCAGGAACCTGCGTTCAATTCTGGCCTCAGGTGACTGTGTGGAGTTTGCACTTTCTCCCCGTGTCTGCGTGGGTTTCCTCCCAAATTTCAAAGATGTGCAGGTTAGGTGAATTGTCCATGTTATTGCCCCTTAGTATCCAAAGGTTATTTGGGGTTGCAGGGTTATGGGAATAGGGTGGGGTGCTATTTCAGAGGGTTAGTACAGACTTAATGGGATGAATGTCGCCTTCTGCACCGTAGGTATTGTATGTTATTTTATTCCCATACCTCAAACCACCTTTGGAATAGAAGCTACTTTATTTTAAAACAGTGGACTGAGATAATTGGACACTGGGAAACTCATCATTCAAGCTGTTTTGTAATTAGCATTTGAGGCAAAAGAAACCCACCGGATGCTCCACCTTTTTCAAGCAACTCAGACCCCTAAACCTACAGCATGAGGGCAGGTTTGAAGGTGGATCTGAAATGTCAAAGTTTGCAGTATATTTTACAATGGTGGCTTATCAATGATAATGTAGTGACTGGTAACTGACCATTGAGTTAGTGAAGCACAAGGGGCTGGATTTAACGCTCCTCTGTGGATAGGTTCGAAGGCAGGGCTCGGGGCACTTTAAATCCAGCAGGTGACCTGCCCACCCACCCGTGCCCCTACCACAATTATACCAGGGGTAATGGCGTTGGGTGGCTTGTCCGCCAGTGGGCCAATTGAGGCCTTTAGGTGGGCAGTTAATGCTCACTTAGGGGCCCCATCCCACCACCGTTAACTGGCGGCTGGAGAGGCCCAGAGCAAGCCGCAACCTGGCAGCTTCCCCCTGTGCGGGATGATGTCAGGCAAGGAGAGAGGGCACCTCCTTAATGTGTCCCCTGAGCCCATTTAGGCCCGCCAAGGTGCAACGTTGACAGATTTCCCTCACCCATCTGGTTGTGTGGCCCCGACTTGCACCTGCTCCGAACCCCTTGTGCCCCCCCCCCCCCCCTCACCCATTCCCCCCATCCCTGCTGCCCCATCCTGCCGACAGTTGCTTCTCTCCAGGGATCCAACAACAATCCCATTTGGAAGCCCCGGGGGTAATGCTGGACAATAATCCTTCCGGTGGTCCTGCCAGTACCGGAGAGCGTCAGAGTGACCGGCAGCTCTCTAAGGTGGGACTTCCTGCTCCTGCAGGGGGGATATCCGGCCTCCAGCCTATTAATGTCCAGTCAGGGGCTTAGGCCCCTCATTAAATCCAGCCCACAGAGTTGATATGAATTCAATTTTGTTAAGTTAGTGATGGTTGTCCTTAATATTTCATGCAGCTACAGGTTGGAAAACATAGCTATCGGTAACGTGCTTAATTGGCACTTCATCCACCACTTTACGCATTCGCTTCCACCACCGGCACATATTGACATCAGTGTGACCATTTACGAGGTATACTGCAGTGACGTGCCAAGATCCTTTGTGAGTACTTTCCAAACCTGCCACCTCTACAACCTGGAAGGACAAGGGCGGCAGATGCATGGGAACAATTACCCCTCAAAATCACACACCATCCTGACTTGGAACTATACTGCCGACCTTTCACTGTCGCTGGGTCAAAGTCCAAGAACTCACTTCCTAACAGCACTGTGAATATACCCACTCCCCACAGACGCCAGTGAGTCAGGAAGGTACGGCACAGTGGTTAGCACTGCTGTCTCACAGCAGCAGGGATCCGGGTTCGATTCCCACCTTGGGTGACTGTCTGTGCGGAGTCTGCACGTTCTCCCCGTGTGTGCGTGGGTTTCCTCCAGATGCTCCGGTTTCCTCCCACAGTCGAAAGATGTGCAGGCTAGGTGGATTGGACATGTTCAATTTAGGGTGAGGTTACAGGGTGGGGGATAGGGCCTAGGTAGGGTGGTGTTTCAATGGATTGGTACAGATTCGATGGGCCAAATGGCCTCTTTCTGTACTGTAGGGATTCTATGAATATTTATCCCTTAACCAGCATCAGTAAAATCAAAATTCTGGTCATTATCAGAGTTCTTTGGGGCGGCACATTGGCACAGTGGTTAGCACTGCTTCCTCACAGCACCAGGGACCTGGGTTCAATTCTGGCCTTGGCTAACTGTGTACAGTCTGCCCTTTCTCCCCGTGTCTGCGTGAGTTTCCTCCGGGTGCCCCAGTTTCCTCCCACAGTCCAAAGATGTGCACGTTAAATGAATTGGCCACGCTACCGGGGCAGCACGGTAGCATTGTGGATAGCACAATTGCTTCACAGCTCCAGGGTCCCAGGTTCGATTCCCGGCTTGGGTCACTGGCTGTGCGGAGTCTGCACATCCTCCCCGTGTGTGCGTGGGTTTCCTCCGGGTGCTCCGGTTTCCTCCCACAGTCCAAAGATGTGCAGTTTAGGTGGATTAGCCATGCTAAATTGCCCTTAGTGTCCAAAATTGCCCTTAGTGTTGGGTGGGGTTACTGGGTTATGGGGATAGGGTGGAGGTGTTGACCTTGGGTAGGGTGCTCTTTCCAAGGGCCGGTGCAGACTCGATGGGCCGAATGGCCTCCTTCTGCACTGTAAATTCTATGATCTAAATTGCCCCTTAGTGTCCAAAAAGGGGAGGTGGGGTTACGGGATAGGGTGGGGGCTTGGGCCTAGGTGGTATGCTCTTTCACAGACTCAATTGGCCAAACGGCCTCTTTGGGGACTCTATGGTTTTAAGGCGGCTCACCACCATCTTCTCAAGATCAATTAGGGACGTGCAACAAACGCTGGGTGAGCCCGTGACACTAACCTCTCATGATTGCGAAAATAAAATCTATCCTTAAAGATCCAAACCAAAGGACTTCCGGGTGCGGCGATGACCAGCTAAGCCGCACGTTTCGGCAGCTCCCGTTGGAACGGACTTTTGGGCTCTTGATAAGAGCCCCAACGGCAATTTTAAACGGCCAAAATCACTGTGCGGTGAAATAGAAGGGAACCCCCCCCGGATGTTGATGGAAAAAGGAGAGGATAGCGGCAGGATTGCAGTGCATCCTTCGGGGCAGCGGCAAGGAAGGGAAGCTCGAAGCAAGATGGCGTCGGAAGGTGGCAGCTCGATATGGGGCCCGGAGCAACAAGAGTTCCTGCAGCGCTGTGTGGAAGAGCTGAAGAAGGAGGTGTTGGCCCCGATGCTACAGGCGATTGAAGGGCTAAAGGAGGCGCAGAGGACCCAGGAGCTGGAGCTTCGGGTCGTGAAGGCAAAGGCTGCTGAAAATGAAGATGAAATTCAGGGCCTGGTGGTGAAGACAGAGACGCACGAGGCGCAGCACAAAAGGTGTGTGGAGAGGTTGGAAGCCCTGGAGAATAATTCGAGGAGGAAGAATCTAAGAGTCTTAGGTCTTCCCGAGGGCGCAGAGGGGGCGGACGTCGGGGCATATGTGAGCACGATGCTTCACTCACTAATGGGATCGGAGGCCCCGACGGGCCCTTTGGAGGTGGAGGGAGCTTATCGAGTTATGGCGCGAAGACCAAGGGCTGGAGAAATACCTCGAGCTATAGTGGTGAGGTTTCACTGCTACAACGACAGAGAGATGGTCCTAAGATGGGAGAAGAAAACTCGGAGCTGCAGGTGGGAGAACGCGGTGATCCGCGTATACCAGGATTGGAGTGCGGAGGTGGCGAGAAGGAGGGCAAGTTTCAATCGGGCTAAGGCGGTGCTTCACAAAAAGGTGAAATTTGGAATGTTGCAGCCGGCGAGACTGTGGGTCACACACCAAGGGAAGCACCACTACTTTGAGGCGGCAGAAGAGGTGTGGACATTCATAGTGGACGAGAAGCTGGAATAGTCTGGCGAGAGAAAGAGCTTCTGGGGCAAAGTGGTGGGGTGACTATGTGGGACGAGGAAGGGGCGGGGGGGATGATTTTTCAATTGTTAACTCTTTAATCCTGTAAATTTTCTCTCTTCCCCTCGTTTGGGGGGGGGGGGGGTATGAGGAACTGTGGGCGCCGGTGGGTAAGAAAGCGGGGCTGAGTGGGAAACGCGGGCCTCGTTCCCGCGCTATGGTAATTAAGGCGGGAACAGGGTGCAGGAAGGTGGGGGCCTCGCACAGTGAGAAGCCGAGGGCAAACGGGGAAGCCGAGGTCAGCCAGAGTTCGCTGACTTCTGGGAGCAACATGTGGGGGTGTAATTATGCTAGAGGGGGATCTAGCGGAGGGGGGGGGTGGAGTTAACTGGGTTGCTGCTGCTAAGGGGAAGGGGGAGCTGTTATGGGGCGGGGTGGTCGAGACGGGGGGGCACCGTCGGTGGGATATACGGGTACGTGGGAACCGGGTGAGGAGCTGGGGTAAAAAAGGGGATGGCTAGTCGACAAGGGGGGGGGTAAAGAGCCCCCCAACCCGGTTGATCACGTGGAACGTGAGAAGGCTGAATGGGCCGATTAAAAGGGCGCGGTTACTCGCACACCTAAAGAAATTAAAGGCAGATGTGGTTATGTTGCAGGAGACGCACCTGAAATTGACAGATCAGGTCAGACTACGTAAAGGATGGGTGGGACAGGTGTTTCATTCGGGTTTGGATGCAAAGAATAGGGGGGTGGCTATTTTAGTGGGGAAACGGGTACTGTTTGAGGCAAAGCCCATAGCGGCGGACAGTGGGGGTAAATACGTGATGGTGAGTGGCAGACTGCAAGGGGAGGCGGCGGTCGTGGTGAACGTATACGCCCCGAACTGGGATGATGCAAACTTCATGAGGCGTATGTTGGGGCGTATCCCGGACCTGGAGGCGGGAAAGTTGGTAATGGGGAGAGATTTCAATACAGTGCTTGATCCAGGGCTGGACCGGTCGAGGTCCAGGACCGGGAGGAGGCCGGCAGCGGCCAAGGTGCTTAAGGACTTCATGGAGCAGATGGGAGGAGTAGATCCTTGGAGATTTATCAGACCGAGGAGTAAGGAGTTCTCATTCTTCTCCCATTTTCACAAGGTATATTCACGGATAGAGTTTTTTGTCCTGGGAAGGGCACTGATTCCGAAGGTGACAGGGACGGAGTACACGGCCATAGCCATCTCGGACCACGCTCCACACTGGGTAGATCTGGAGATAGGAGAGGAAAAGGAACAGCACCCACTCTGGAGAATGGATATGGGCCTGTTGGCGGATGAGGGGATATGTCTAAGGGTGAGGGGGTGTATCGAAAGGTACTTGGAGCTTAATGACAATGGAGAGGTTCAGGTGGGAGTGGTCCGGGAGGCATTGAAGGCGGTGGTCAGAGGGGAACTGATATCCATAAGGGCACATAAAGGGAAGCAAGAGAGTAAAGAAAGGGAGCAATTGCTGAGAGAACATCTGAGGGTGGACAGGCAATATGCAGAGGCACCGGAGGAGGGACTGTACAGGGAAAGACAAAGCTTACATGTGGAATTTGACCTGCTGACCACGGGTAAGGCAGAGGCACAGTGGAGGAGGGCACAGGGAGTGCAGTATGAGTATGGAGAGAAGGCGAGTCAGTTACTGGCCCAACAATTGAGGAAGAGAGGAGCGGCGAGGGAGATAGGTGGGGTGAGGGATGAGGAGGGAGAGATGGAATGGGGAGCGGAGAGAGTGAATTGGGTGTTTAAGACATTCTATGAGAGGTTGTATCAGGCTCAGCCCCAAGAATGGAAGGAGGGAATGATGCATTTACTGGATCAGCTGGAATTCCCGAAGGTGGAGGAACAGGAGAGGGCGGGACTGGGAGCACAGATGGTTGTGTAGGAGGTGGTAAAGGGGATTGGGAGCATGCAGGCGGGGAAGGCCCCGGGACCGGATGGGTTCCCGGTGGAATTTTATAGGAAATATATAGACCTACTGGCCCCGCTCTTGACAAGAACCTTTAATGAGGACAGGGAAAGGGGGAGGTTGCCCCCGACTATGTCGGAGGCGACAATATTGTTACTTTTGAAGAAGAATAAAGACCCGCTGCAGTGTGGGCCCTACAGGCCCATTTCGCTTTTGAATGTAGATGCTAAGCTCCTGGCCAAGGTAATGGCGACGAGGATAGAGGATTGTGTCCCGGGGGTGGTCCATGAGGATCAAACTGGGTTCGTTAAGGGGAGACAGCTGAACACGAACATACGGAGGCTGCTAGGGGTGATGATGATGCCCCCACCAGAGGGGGAGGCGGAGATAGTGGTGGCGATGGATGCCGAGAAAGCATTTGACAGGGTGGAGTGGGACTACCTGTGGGAAGTGTTGAGGAGATTTGGTTTTGGTGAAGGGTTCATTGGATGGGTACAGCTGCTATATAGGGCCCCGGTGGCAAGTGTGGTCACGAACAGGCAGAGGTCTGACTACTTCCGTCTTTATAGAGGGACGAGGCAGGGGTGTCCCCTGTCTCCGTTATTGTTTGCATTGGTAATTGAGCCCCTGGCCATAGCACTGAGGGGCTCCAGGAAGTGGAGGGGAGTACTCAGGGGAGGAGAAGAACACCGGGTATCATTGTATGCAGATGATTTACTGCTGTATGTTGCGGACCCGGTGGAGGGGATGCCTGAGATAATGCAGACGCTCGGGGAGTTTGGGGAATTCTCGGGGTACAAATTGAACATGGGGAAGAGTGAGTTGTTTGTGGTACATCCGGGGGAGCAGAGCAGGGGAATAGAGGATTTACCGCTGAGGAGGGTAACAAGGGATTTCCGGTACTTGGGGATCCAGATAGCCAGGAGTTGGGGAACCTTTCATAGGCTTAATTTAACACGATTGGTGGAACAGATGGAGGAGGATTTTAAGAGATGGGACATGGTGCCCATGTCACTGGTGGGGAGGGTGCAGGCGGTCAAAATGGTAGTCCTCTCGAGATTCCTTTTTGTGTTTCAGTGCCTCCCGGTGATGGTCACGAAGGCTTTTTTCAAGAAGATCGAGAAAAGCGTCATGAGTTTTGTGTGGGCTGGGAAGACCCCGAGAGTGAGGAGGGGGTTCTTGCAGCGTAGCAGGGAGAGGGGGGGACTGGCACTACCGAGCTTAAGTGAGTACTATTGGGCCGCCAATATTTCAATGGTGTGTAAGTGGATGGGAGAAGGGGAGGGAGCGGCGTGGAAGAGATTGGAGATGGCGTCCTGCAAAGGAACCAGCCTACAAGCACTGCTGACGGCACCGCTGCCGTTCTCCCCGAAGAAATACACCAGAAGTCCAGTGGTGGTGGCAACACTGAAAATTTGGGGGCAGTGGAGACGGCGTAGGGGAATGACGGGAGCCTCGGTGCAGTCCCCGATAAGAAATAATCATAGGTTTGTCCCGGGGAGAATAGATGGGGGATTTGGTGCATGGCAGAGAGCTGGGATTGTGCAACTGAGGGATCTGTTCCTGGACGGGACGTTCGCGAGTCTGGGAGCGCTGACGGAAAAATATGGGTTGCCCCGAGGGAATGAATTTCGATACACGCAACTGAGGGCCTTTGCGAGGCAACAGGTGAGGGAATTCCCGCAGCTCCCGACACAGGAGATTCAGGATAGAGTGATCTCAGGGACATGGGTGGGGGATGGTAGAGTGTCAGATATATACAGGGAAATGAGAGATGAGGGGGAGAACATGGTGGATGAGCTGAAGGGAAAATAGGAGGAAGAGCTGGGGGAAGAGATTGAAGAGGGGCTGTGGGCAGATGCCCTACGTAGGGTAAACTCTTCGTCCTCGTGCGCCAGGCTTAGCCTGATACAATTTAAGGTTTTGCACAGGGCACATATGACCGGAGCAAGGCTCAGTAAATTTTTCGGAGTAGAGGATAGGTGTGGGAGATGCTCGAGAAGCCCAGCAAACCACACCCACATGTTTTGGTCATGCCCGGCACTGCAGGGGTTCAGGGTGGGGGTGGCGAAGGTGCTTTCAAAGGTGGTGGGGGTCCGGGTCGAGCCAGGCTGGGGGCTGGCTATATTCGGGGTTGCAGAAGAGCCGGGAGTGCAGGAGGCGAGAGAGGTTGATGTTTTGGCCTTTGCGTCCCTAGTAACCCGGCGAAGGATACTGCTTTTGTGGAAGGAAGCCAAGCCTCCGGGCGTGGAGACCTGGATAAACGACATGGCAGGGTTTATAAAACTGGAACGGATAAAGTTTGCACTAAAGGGTTCGGCTCAGGGGTTCACCAGGCGGTGGCGGCCGTTCATTAACTACCTCGCAGAACGATAAAGGAAATGGGAAGGTAACAGCAGCAACCCGGGCGGGGGGGGGGGGGGGGGGGGGGGAGAGAGGGCCCAGGTGGGTCCTCAGGGGTGTTTTTGTAAAGATATTGGTACTTGGTTATGTATATTGAATTGTTGATTTTATTATTTGGGAGAGCTATTATTTTTGTTATGGCAGTTGCCATTTAGTTTATATATTATTTATTTATTTGTTAAAATACGGTCACGGTTATTTATATTGCTTTGCTGTTGTAAAAGGGGGAAAAACCTTTGTACTGTTTTGTTTGGCCGAAAAAGTTGAATAAAATATATTATATTAAAAAAAAGATCCAAACCAAAAAATCAGGTCTGACTAACAGTCTATCGCCCTGCAACATTAACTCTGCTGCTCTTTCCATATTTGCGGCCAGAATATTTTCAGAAGATTCTTTTCATATTTTGGATTTTCAGCAGTTTTCTTTTGCCACGTTTTGTCTTTTTTTGAACTGGTAGTTTTTATTTTTAAAGTTTTATTTGTGATTCAGAAGATTATCACGGGGAATACATTAATTTAATTTATCTTTGATCACCTGTAAATTTATTCTTTTACATTTACACATGAAGGATCTCCACATTCCGCTTTCCGGTTTTCTCATGCAGCATTAATAAGAGCAGAGTTCAGGGAGATGTGTATCGACCAAAGAACAGAATGTTATTTGTTTTGTTGTGCCTGATGAAAAAGAGGAAGGGGTGGTCGGCAGTGAAGCTCTGTGGTGGGGTGTAGCACAGAGTCACAGCGATTGTCCCTGTCGCAGCTGCTGCTTCAGTTCCTTCCTCATTCACCTCCACAAAAGACTTGTGCGCAACTTTGGACACGGATAGGTCACGATCTCCAGACATTCCAGATAGATCGGCCCTCGAACGATCAAAAAGATCCCGCATGCCTAAACTGGACAGGGGCCGGATAAGGTCATATTCTTCTTCCAGTTTAAATTTGGGGAGACGAACATCAACTTCCGGCTTCCGCATCTGGTTGGGAAGAGTCCACTCTTGTAGTTTCTCTAATGTAAGTGCCTGCTCCAGCTGATGGAGCAAAATAAAGAGATTTCAGTTCGAGACCAACACAAGACAAGCTCAGTTATAAAGATCAGGACCACACGATCTGCTGGACTAGTTTTGATTCCATGAGAAGTAAGGCATTGCTTTGTTTATTTTCCCCCCCAAAATTGGCATGGGTGGGGTTTTTTTGTAAGTTTTTATTCCAATTTTCAATATTTTCCAATAACAAAAAACATATTAAACCCCCGACACAAGAAGAATCCGCCCCCCCTTAATGGTTGATGGTAAGCAGCTCTCCAAAATACAAGATGAACAAATCCCAACTCTTGTGGAACCCATCATTGTCCCCCCTTAGGACATATTTCACCTTCTCCAGCAACAAGAAGCCCATTAGATCCTCCTGCCACACCGAGGCACAGGGTGGAGAAGCTGACCTTCACCCCAAACAGAGCCTGCCTGCGAGCAATCAGCAAGGCGAAGGCTAACGTATGTGCCCCCGCACCCATCCGCAACTCCGGCCGGTCCGGCACCCCGAATATGGCCTCCAGGGGACCGGGCTCCACATCTACATGTAAAACCACTGACATGGTGCTGAAAAGTGACCTCCAAAACCGTCCCATCTTTGGGCAAGATCAGAACACATATACATGGTTAGCAGGACACCTCCCACACTGCTCACAGATGTCCCCTACCCCCTCAAACAGCCGGCTCATCCTTACCTTTGTCAGATGCGCCCTGTGCACCAGCTTCAGCTGCATCAGCCCCAGCCTCGCACACGAGATTGAGGCATTCACCTTCCGCAGCACCTTGCACCATAATGCCTCCTTTAATGCCGCCCCAATTCCTCTTCCCACTTGGCCGACTCTCTCTCCCCCCCCCCCCCGCCCCCACTAACAGCACCCCCACCACCACCACCTCCTCCAACGACAAGGAGGCAGGCACTATTGGAAAGGTCGGAAAGACCTTCGCAAAGTCCCACACCTGGATGTATCGAAAGCCAGTCCAAATTTCTCATTCAGCTCCTCCAATCTCGCAAACTACCCTCCCTCTTCGTCTCCCTGACCCCTCTCCCCTCCCAACCCCAGAATCTCGCATTCAACCACCCCAGCTCAAATCCGTGATTTCCCCTGATTGGCATCACCCTCGACGCCACTCCCAACCAAAGGTGCTGCCAGAATTGCCTCCAAATCATCAGCGTGGCCACCACCACAGGACCTCCAGAATGCTTCCCTGGAGCCAAAGGGAGCGGTACCGTCTCCAGCGCCCACAACCCCGACCTCCTGCACAAGCCTGTCTCCATCCTTACCCACAAAGGGTGTACACCACAAATTCTGGTGCCTTTATTGGACATTGTCTGCAATGAGCTCCCGCAGCACAGTGTGCGGTCTGAGTCATGGGGAACTTGACATCATGGGGAACTTGAGGATTGAACCATTCACTGTGGTGAACCTCAAAAACACGAATACTTTTACTCTAAATACAAGGGTATAGTTTGCAGATAGAGACAATAAAATCAGTGTAAATTTTACACTGGAGTACAGATAATTTACCTGTGAATTTATACTCTATAAATAAAATTCAGTCTGAATACCAAATTATTTTGGTCATTAGCTCCTCAATTCATGTTTCTGTTTTTCTGCCAAAGTTGCCGAGTTTTAGAACACAGAGCATATCCGGCCCGTCATTGTGCCAACTGAAGGACCGGATATATTTCCAAGTCAGGATGGTGAGTGGCTTGGAGGGGAACCTCCAGGTGGTAGTGTTTCCATGTGTCTGCTGGGTGGTAGGACTGTGGGTTTGGAAGGTGCTGCCCAAGGAGTTTGGAGAGTTCCTGCAGTGCATCTTCTAGATGGTACACACGGCTGCTACGGTGCGTCGGTGGTGGAAGGAGCGAATGTTTGTGGAAACATAGAAAATAGGAGAAGGAGGCTATTCGGGCCATCGAACCTTCTCCATCATTCATTATGTTCATGGCTGATTGTCCAACTCAATAGACTGTTTTGCCTTACCCCCATATCCTTTGAGCCCTTTAGCCCCAAGAGCTATATCAGATCAGCAGGCTTGGGGTGACAGGTCAGTGAGTTCGGGGTCGACCAGTCAGTGAGTTCGGGGTCGACAGGTCAATGAGCTCGGGGTCGCCAGGTCAGCGAACTCGGAGCCGACAGGTCAGCGAACACGGCGCTGAAAAGTCAACGAGCTCGGAGCCAACAGGTCAGCGACCTCGGGCGGACAGATCAGTCAGCGCGGTCATGGGGCTGGGATTTGGTGAGTAATGATGCAGGGATCAGAATTTTTGATCACCTGAAGTTAGCGGGGACCATAAGATGTAGGAGCTGAAGTAGGCCATTCGGCCCATCATGTCTGCTCCACCATTCAATGTGATCATGGCTGATCTGATATAATCCTCAACTCCACTTTCCTACCGTATCCCCATAACCCTCGATTCCCTTACAGATTGAAAACCTGTTTACCTCAGCCTTGAACATACTTCACGTGGGTATAATGTGGGTGTCCAGCAAAGAGTGCATTGCAATAGTCAAGTCCAGAGAAAGCAACGGCATAAATTAGGGTTTCAGCAGAAGATGAGCTTTGATGGGGAGGCTGGGGCAATGTTGCAGAGGTGGGAAATAAGCAAACGTGGCAATGTCACGGATATGTGGCTGGAAGGTTATCTTGTGATGCAAGAGCACGACAGGAGTCTGGTTCATGCCAAGAGTCTGGTTCAGCCTGAGACAGTTGCCGGAGAGAGGGATGGAGTTGCTAGCTGGGGTTTTCCGGCCCTCAAGGGTTGCCTCCGGTGGGAAGGGCCGGAAGATCCCGGCCAGTATCTAGGGAATGCAGTTGTGGTGGGGGAGGGGAGTCTGAGGACAATTTTCTAAACACCCTTCCAGCATCGAGCTGTGAAACACATCTCTTTAACCAGTGGGTAGTCAAGTTAAATTATTCAGCTGCTCTGTAAATACTTTGCATTGCTCAGAAAATCTTAGAAGTGTTGTAAATGTAAGGGTATTCAAGCTTCATACAGCCCGCAGAGTAAGAGGTCCGACATCTCTGTGCGAGATCTCAGACATCACGTAAAGCATGTCAACAGTTTAAATGATGAAAAGATACGGTACCTGCTTGAGACCGGTGGAATCATCCATGATGTCATCTGGTAATAAGATAATCATGCTTAAGTCATTATCAACATAGGGAAGCTCAAGAATCTGGAGTTTAAATTCAGGAACGGGACGGAAAAAGAATTTGTTTGTTTGGTACATCATCTTCACTGGCTTGCTTTCGTTCTGTGAACAGCAACATTTAAGGTGCTTTGTTATTTAGTTTATTTGAAATAATGCATTGAAGGATAAAACTATGGGAATTACTCAAAAGAAACAAAATAAGTCACACGATTAAAATATAGGAACCAACACAGTTAAGGCAGTAAACTGCTAAAGAAGCACTTTGTTGTAAATGTGTATTATACTCGTTCTAAATAAACTATCAGAATTGTCCAGATTCACTGCTCAATCTAAGTAGCAACATTAGTAGTGTGGGTGGAACATACCATGATTGTCTCTCTGGGCTGGATTTTTGTTACCGAGGAGGGTAGCCCAAGTTGGGAAATTTCCCGACCTGGCAGACGTGCCTCTATATAAAAGGCCCTGTTACACACAATTTCCACTCCAGGGACACGGTGCCATGATCGGGTCAAGCCTGTTGCGACTGGAATCAGTTTGGAAGTGGCAATGGAGGCGGGCGAGTGCCCTGGCAGGCTGGTTAGAAGGCCCACCTCAGCTTTCCGAGACTTCGGCTTAGTTTTATAAAAGTTTGTTAGACGTTTTAAAAAAAAATTTAATTCTCCTTTTTCACATTTTCTCCCACATTTACATCCATCAACAATAAACAATAATCAGCAAGATATGTCAATCCCCATAACAACAATCCCATCTACCCACCGACCCCCAAACCTCAACCCGCATGTTTACATAAACAAATGACAAAAAGGAATCAGGGATTACCCGTAGTCACCCGTAATCTACACAGCTACCCCCCACCCCCCCCAAGTCTCCAGCTCCTCCCGTCCAATGCCTCTTGTAAAACTCCTCCTCCCAACCTCGGTTCCCTCCCCTCAACTTTCCACCCCGGCTAGACCACTCGGACCCTGTTCTGCCAGGCTCCGATGGCCGCAGCCCCTCCCCCACCTCACTCCCGTTCACTGGCCGGCTTAAACTGGCCAGCGTGGAGGCCCCCGCCCGGGTCACTTTCCCCCTTGCCCGGCCCTAGGAAAGCCCAGAAATCCCCTTTTAGCACATAAACCCCGCATATCCACCTACACCCCAAAGAGCCCTCATTTAAAGTGAAAGTCCCGTCCCTTCCCTTGTCCAAATATATACGTCCAAATATATACAACATTGGCTCCTTTAGCCTCTACACCCACACGCAGTGATACAAAAAAGAAGAAAATACAGTCATGAGGTTACATCGGCACATGACCATTCCTCAATTTCTCAGTTCTGCCACAGTCCTTCTGCTTTCGCAAACTCCTCCGCTGCTTCCGCCGTTCCAAAATAAAAGTCCCTGAGCTTGTAAGTCACCCTCAGCTTCGCTGGATATACAATGCCGCACCGCACCTTGCCAATGTACAGTGCCCTCTTCACCCGGTTGAAGGCAGCCCGCCTCCTCGCCAGCTCCACCGTAAAGTCCTGGTATACACGTATACCAGCTCCAGCCCACTGCACCACCCGCTTGTGCTTGGCCCAGCTCAGGACCTTCTCCTTCACCCTGTACCGATGGAAGCACAGTCACTGCCCTTGGCGGCTCACTCGCCTTTGGTACAGGCCTCCACGACCGATGAGCCCGATCCAGTTCATATCATGAGGGATCCTCCCCCTCCCCCAATAGTTTTGCCAGCATCACGGCAAAATACTCAGTCGGCTTCGGTCCTTCAACTCCTTCGGGCAGCCCTACAATCCTCAAATTCTGTCGCCTGGATCTGTTTTCCAGGTCTTCCATTTTTCCTCGCAGATCCTTGTTAGTGTCCATCACCTTCCGCATCTCTTTCCCCATCGAGGCAAGTTGATCACCGTGCTGCAATAACGTCTCCTCCACTTCCTTCAGCGCCTCCCCTTGCTCTCGCACCTCCGCCACTGCGCTCGCCACCTCCGTC
The DNA here is from genome assembly GCF_047496885.1 of Scyliorhinus torazame. Lineage (NCBI taxonomy): Eukaryota > Metazoa > Chordata > Chondrichthyes > Carcharhiniformes > Scyliorhinidae > Scyliorhinus > Scyliorhinus torazame. The sequence goes on from NC_092712.1 coordinate 302,470,427, forward strand.
CTCACCGGGGAAACCGCCTCCTCCACCAGCACACTCAAAACCTCCCTCATCTCCTTCCTCACCGTCTCCATGCATTTCGCAATCTGTGCCAACTGCTTTTCGAATTCCGCAGCCATCACCTTAGTTATTTCTTCAGCCGTAAGCAATGCGGCCTCCCCTGGTGCTCCAGCCTCCATTTTCCTTGGTGACCCCACGGTGACCTTTCCACTCCCCGACGGACCTTCAGCTGTTTTGTTTACGGCCGTTTTTTTGCTCACCCTCGACATTTTTTTTTACTGTGCCTTCTCCCTGCTTTTGCCGCCTCCGTGGACCCTGGGACCGGGCTTAAAGCCCCGAAAATGCCGTTCCCGAACGGGAGCCCTCCATTGTGCGGCTGCCTCCCGCCCGCCGTCACCCTAGGCGCTGTAGCCTTGACCTTTCAACCTCCTTATTCCCTCCTTGGCCACCTCATACACCCCTTGCAACCGCTATAGCCATCCCACGGATATCCATTTGGGGGCAGACCTCCGGAGCCATGTGAAGATGGGGAAAAAATTCTGACCCTCTTGAGAGAGCTCTCATTTATGTAATCCATTCAAAGATTGTAAATCCCCTAAAGTGGTCAATTACTATAAAGATAAACAAAAACAGCTAATCTTTTAATAGCCATCAACTAAAATGTGAACAACCTACCTGCTGAGATCAGTGGTTTTTGACATTTTAAAACACAGTCAAACATCTATAATGGGTTCAACAGTAATAGCAGTCCTTGGAAAATAACAACAATGAAGTCTATTAAAACTGCAGGAAGAAATGGTAATGGTTTTTCTGAGCTACACCGTATGGCCTGTCAATCAATGCACTCCATACTTGATGGCAGATCTGAAGCGGTTTGGGATTGGACGAAGATTTGTGAACTTGGTAAAGCTACTATATAAAGGAGCAGAGGGTGAGTGTCCACACAAACACCATCAACTCGAGATACTTTTCTCTCCACCATGGGACTAGGCAGGGATGTCCTATGTCCCCCCTGCTGTTTGCACTCACGATTGAGCCGTTGGCCATCGCATTAAGAAGTTTGGGGGTATGGAAAGGAATAGTCCAGGGGGTGGATAGAGCATAGGGTGTCCTTATATGCCGATGGCTTGCTGTTATACGTGTCGGAACCGAGTGTGTCGATAGGGGGAAATTGGAGCTGCTTCGAGTGTTTGGGTCTTTCTCGGGGTACAAACTAAATCTAGACAAGAGTGAGTATTTTGTGGTGTCTCGGCCGGGGGTGGGGGGGGCTGCCATTCTGTAGGGCAGGGACTCACTTTAGGTACCTGGGGGTGCCTAGGCCGGGAGTGGGGGGGGGGGGGGGGGGGGGCTCCGCAGGTACAACATTTCTAGTTTGGTGGGGAGAGTGAAAGCTGATCTGGCAAAGTGGGATGGTCTCCCTCTGTCACTGGCGGGTCGGGTACAGGCGGTTAAAATGAACGTGTTGCTGCGATTTCTGTTTATTTTTCAATGCCTGCCGATTTTCCTGCCAAAGGCTTTTTTCAGAGAGATTGAGGGAGGATTACCTCGTTCATATGGGGAGGGAAGGTGGTCAGAGTTAGAAAGGTGCTACTACAGAGGGGAAGGGGTTTGGTTCTTCCGAACCTGATGTATTACTACTGGGTGGTGAATGTGGAGAAGGTGCAGAGCTGGGGCAGAGGGGTTGATTCCCAGTGGGTCAGAATGGAGGAGAGTTTGTGCAGGGGGTTGGGATTGAAAGTACGAGCAACAGCGCCGCTCCCGATAGCCCCAGGGAAATACTCAGGGAGTCCGGTAATAATCGCTTCATTGAGAATTTGGAGGCCGTTTTGCCAACACTTCGGGTTGGGGGCAGGGTCAAGGGAAATGCTGATTCGGGGGAATCACAGATTTGAGCCAGGGAGATGGGATGGAAATTTTCGGTATTGGGAGGAGAAGGGGATCAAGACACGAAAAGATTTGTTTCTTAGGGGTCGGTTTGCAGGATTGGAACAGCTGGAAGCGAAGTATGGGCTGGAGCAGGGGGAAATGTTTAGATATATGCAGGTTCGAGATTTTGCCAGAAAGGTGATATAGAGCTTCCCGGTGGAGCCGGCCTCCACATTGCTGGAGAAGGTGTTGACGACAGGGGGACTGGAGAAGGGGGTAGTGTCAGCGGTTTACGGAGCTATTTTGGAAGAGGGGAAGGCACCACTGGAAGGGATCAAAGCAAAGTGGAAGGAAGAGTTGGGAGAGGATATGGAGGAGAGGTTCTGGTGTGAGGTGCTCCGGAGAGTGAACGCCTCCACCTCGTGCGCGAGGTTGGGGCTGATACAGCTGAAGGTGGTATACAGAGCACACCTCACGAAGGCGAGGATGAGCCAATTCTTTGAAGGAGTAGAAGATGTGTGTGAACGTTGCGGGGGTGCCCCGCTAGTCACGTTCATATGTTTTGGTCCTGTCCAAAGCTAGAGGATTACTGGAAGGAGGTTTTTAGGGTAATCTCTAAAGTGGTGCACGTGAAACTGGGCGCGGGCCCCCGGGAGACTATATTCGGGGTGTCGGACCAGCCAGGGTTGGAAACGGGCGCGGAGGCAGATGTTGTAGCCTTCGCCTCGTTGATCGCCCGAAGGCAGATCCTGATAGGTTGGAGAGCAACCTCTCCACCCTGTGCGCTGGCGTGGCGGGGGGACCTGTTGGAATTCTTTTATTTTTTAAATATGTTTATTAACGTTTTTTAACACCATTTTTCACCCTTACAAACAATAAACCCCCCCCCTTGTAACAAAATAGAAAGAAAACGCACATAGCAAGATATATACATGGTAAAACGATATGTTATACACTGGCTCCCTCACGTACCTGCCAGTTTCCCAGATCTTTCATGTGTTGTCTTGCTCAAACACCCCCTAGGCAAACCCCCCCTTCCCACCTGCCCCCCTCCCTCCTCCCCCCCCCCCCCCCCGCCCCCCCCCCCCCCCACCCCTCCTCAAACTGGGTTGCTGCTGCTGCTGACCGACCTTCCTCTAACACTCTGCGAGTTAGTCTAGGAACGGTTGCCACCGCCTATAGAACCCCTGCGCAGACCCTCTCAAGGCAAACTTTATCCTCTCCAGCTTAATGAACCCAGCCATGTCGTTTGTCCAGGCCTCCACGCTGGGGGGCTTCGCCTCCTTCCACATTAGCAAGATCCTTCGCCGGGCTACTAGGGACGCAAAGGCCAGAATGCCGGCCTCTTTCGCCTCCTGCACTCCCGGCTCGTCCATTACTCCAAATATTACTAGCCCCCAGCTTGGCTTGACCTGGACTTTCACCACCTGAGATATTGTTCCCGCCAATCCTCTCCAGAACACCCCTCCAGTGCCGGGCATGACCAAAACATATGGACATGGTTCGCCGGACCTCCCCGAGCAACTTCCACATCTGTCCTCTACCCCAAAAAACCTTACTCAACCTCGCCCCCGTCAAGTGCGCTCTGTGAACAACCTTAAATTGTATCAGGCTAAGCCTGGCACACGAGGAAGAGGAATTAACGCTACTTAGGGCATCAGCCCATAACGCCTCCTCAATCTCCTCCCCCAGCTCCTCCTCCCATTTACCCTTCAGCTCCTCTACCAACACTTCCCCCTCTTCTTTCATCTCCTGGTATATTGCCGACACCTTGCCCTCCCCGACCCATACACCCGAGATCACCCTGTCTTGAATTTCCTGTGCCGGGAGCAACGGAATTCCCTCACCTGCCGCCTCACAAACACCCTCACCTGCATGTATCTAAAAGCATTTCCCGGGGGTATCTCAAACTTCTCCTCCAGTGCCCCTAGGCTCGCAAACGTCCCATCAATGAACAGGTCCCCCATTCTTCTAATCCCTGCCCGATGCCAGCTCTGAAACCCCCCGTCCATCCTCCCTGGGACAAACCGGTGGTTACCCCTGATCGGGGACCACACCGAGGCTCCCGTTGCACCCCTGTGCCATCTCCACTGGCCCCAGATCTTTAGCGTTGCCCGCCACCACCGGACTCGTGGTATACTTTGACGGCAAGAGCGGCAGTGGTGCCGTCACCAGCGCCCCCAGGCTCGTTCCTTTACAGGACGCCATCTCCAACCTCTTCCATGACGCCCCTTCTCCCTCCATCACCCACTTACGGATCATCGACACATTTGCTACCCAGTAGTAGCTCCATAGGTTTGGCAGCGCCAGCCCTCCTCAGTCCCTACTGCGTTCCAGAAACCCTCTCCTTACCCTCGGGGTCTTATTCGCCCACAACAAATCCCATAATACTCCTACCTACTCTCTTGAAAAAGCCCTTGGTGATCACGATGGGAAGGCACTGAAACACAAAAAGAAACCTCGGAAGGACCACCATTTTGACCGACTGCACTCTACCCGCTAGCGAGAGCGGTAACATGTCCCATCTTTTGAAGTCCTCCTCCAACTGTTCCACCAACCTCGTCAGATTCAGTTTATGTAGGGCCCCCCAACTCCTGGCTATCTGGATCCCCAGGTACCAAAAGCTCCCCTCCGCCCTCCTCAGCGGTAGCTCGCCTATCCCCATTTCTTGGTCCCCTGCCTGTACTACAAAAAGCTCACTCTTCCCTACATTGAGCTTACAGCCCGAAAAATCCCCAAACTCCCTTAAAGTCTGCATGACCTCCACCATCCCCTCCACTGGATCCGCCACATACAGCAACAGGTCATCCACATAAAGCAACACTCGATGCTCTTCTCCCCCTCGGACCACCCCCCTCCATTTCCTAGACTCCCTCAATGATATGGCCAAGGGTTCAATCGCCATTGCAAACAGGGGGGACAGGGGGCACCCCTGCCTCGTCCCACGGTACAGCCAAAAATACTCCGACCTCCGCCGATTCGTCACCACACTCGCCACCGGGGTTTTGTAAAGGAGCCTAACCCAACTAATAAACCCTCCCCCGAACCCAAACCTACGCAGCACTTCCCAGAGGTACTCCCAGTCTACTCGGTCAAAGGCCTTCTCCGCATCCACAGCTGCCACTATCTCCGCCTCTCCCTCCACCGATGGCATCATTATCACGTTTAAGAGCCGCCACACATTGGCGTTTAGTTGCCTGCCCTTTACAAATCCCGTCTGGTCGTCGTAGATCACCCCCGGGACACAGTCCTCAATTCTCGTAGCCAGCACTTTTGCCAGCAACTTAGCATCCACATTGAGTAGCGAGATCGGCCTGTACGATCCACATTGCAGTGGGTCTTTGTCCCGCTTTAGGGTCAAAGAAATCGTCGCCTCCGACATTGTCGGGGGCAGGGTCCCTTCCTCCCTTGCCTCATTAAAGGTCCTCACTAGAAGCGGGGCCATCAGGTCTACGTACTTCCTGTAGAACTCCACCGGGAACCCATCCGGTCCCGGGGCCTTCCCTGCCTGCATACTCCCCAAACCCTTGCTCAGCTCCTCCAACCCAATTGGTGCCCCCAAACCAGCCACCTCTTGCTCCTCCACCCTCGGGAATCTCAATTGGTCTAGGAATCGTCTCATCCCCTCTTCCCCCGCTGGGGGCTGGGATCTGTACAGCTCCTGATAGAAGGCCTTGAATGTCTCATTTATTTTCGTCGCACTCCGCACTGTGGCTCCCCTTCCATCCTTGACTCCCCCCATTTCCCTCGCTGCCATCCTCTTACGGAGCTGGTGTGCCAGCATCCGACTGGCCTTCTCCCCATACTCGTAGGTCGCCCCCTGCGCCTTCCTCCACTGTGCCTCTGCCTTCCCTGTGGTCAACAGATCAAACTCCGTCTGGAGACGTCGCTTTTCCCCCAAGTAGTCCCTCCTCAGGGGCCTCTGCGTATCTCCTATCCACTCTTAAAATCTCCCCCACTAACCTCTCCCTTTCCATGCCCTCTTTCTTCTCCCTATGAGCCCGAATGGAGATTAGCTCTCCCCTGATCACCGCCTTCAGCACCTCCCATACCACCCCCACCCGCACCTCCCCGTTGTCGTTGACCTCCAAGTACCTTTCGATGCACCCCCTCACCCTCCTACACACCACCTCGTCTGCCATCAGTCCCACATCCAACCGCCACAGCGGGCGTTGGTCCCTCTCCTCTCCCAACTCCAGTTCCACCCAGTGCGGGGCGTGATCTGAAACGGCTATGGCCGAATACTCCGTTCCCTACACTTTCGGGATCAGCGTCCTGCCCAGAACAAAAAAATCTATCCGGGAGTAGGCTTTGTGGACGTGGGAGAAAAAAGAAAATTCCCTGGCCTGCGGCCTGGCAAAGCTCCACGGGTCCACTCCCCCCCATCTGATCCATAAACCTCCCTAAGCACCTTGGCCGCCGCCGGCCTCTTTCCAGTCCTCGATCTGGAGCGATCCAGTGCTGGGTCCAACACCGTGTTGAAATCCCCGCCCATTATCAGGCCTCCTACCTCCAGGTCCGAAATGCACCCCAACATGCGCTTCATGAATCCGGCATCATCCCAGTTCGGGGCGTATACATTTACCAATACCACCCACGTCCCCTGCAACTTACCACTCACCATCACATATCGCCCTCCGTTGTCCACTACGATATTCTTGGCCTCAAACGACACCCGCTTCCCCACCAATATTGCCACCCCTCTATTCTTTGCGTCTAGCCCCGAATGGAATACCTGTCCTACCCACCCCTTTCTTAACCTGACCTGGTCCGCCACCTTCAGATGTGTCTCTTGGAGCATGACCACGTCTGCCTTCAGTCCCTTTAAGTGCGCGAACACTCGGGCCCTCTTTACCAGCCAATTCAGGCCCCTCACATTCCACGTTATCAGCCGGATTGTCGTCCCCCCCCCCCCCACCCCCCCCGACTAGCCATCTCCTTTTCTAGGCCAGTCCCGTGTCCGCGCCATCCTCACCCTCCGGTCTCCCAGCCGGGAGACCCCCGCCCCAACCACCTCTTCTATGTCCCATTCCCCTTCGGCCAGTGCAGCAGCAACCCTTCCCCCCCCCTTCCCCCCATCTATAAGACCATAAGACATAGGAGTGGAAGTAAGGCCATTCGGCCCATCGAGTCCACTCCACCATTCAATCATGGCTGATTTCAACTCCATTTACCCGCTCTCTCTCCATAGCCCTTAATTCCTCGAGAAATCAAGAATTTATCAACTTCTGTCTTAAAGACACTCAACGTCCCGGCCTCCACCGCCCCCTGTGGCAATGAATTCCACAGACCCACCACTCATTGGTTGAAGAAATTTCTCCTCATCTCTGTTCTAAAGTGACTCCCTTTTATTCTAAGGCTGTGCCCCCGGGTCCTAGTCTCCCCTGCTAATGGAAACAACTTCCCTACATCCACCCTATCTAAGCCATTCATTATCTTGTAAGTTTCTATTAGATCTCCCCTCAACCTCCTAAACTCCAATGAATATAATCCCAGGATCCTCAGACGTTCATCGTATGTTAGGCCTACCATTCCTGGGATCATCCGTGTGAATCTCCGCTGGACCCGCTCCAGTGCCAGGATGTCCTTCCTGAGGTGTGGGGCCCAAAATTGCTCACAGTATTCTAAATGGTGCCTAACTAATGCTTTATAAAGCTTCAGAAGTACATCCCTGCTTTTATATTCCAAGCCTCTTGAGATGAATGACAACATTGCATTTGCTTTCTTAATTACGGACTCAACCTGCAAGTTTACCTTTAGAGAATCCTGGACTAGGACTCCCAAGTCCCTTTGCACTTCAGCATTATGAATTTTGTCACCGTTTAGAAAATAGTCCATGCCTCTATTCTTTTTTCCAAAGTGCAAGACCTCGCACTTGGCCACGTTGAATTTCATCAGCCATTTCGTGGACCACTCTCCTAAACTGTCTAAATCTTTCTGCAGCCTCCCCACCTCCTCCATACTACCTGCCCCTCCACCTATCTTTGTATCATCGGTAAACTTAGCCAGAATGCCCCCAGTCCCGTCATCTAGATCGTTAATATATAAAGAGAACAGCTGTGGCCCCAACACTGAACTCTGCGGGACACCACTCGCCACCGGTTGCCATTCCGAAAAAGAACCTTTTATCCCAACTCTCTGCCTTCTGCCTGACAGCCAATCGTCAATCCATGTTAGTACCTTGCCTCGAATACAATGGGCCCTTATTTTACTCAGCAGTCTCCCGTGAGGCACCTTATCAAAGGCCTTTTGGATTGGGTAAATGGAGTTGAAATCAGCCATGATTGAATGGTGGAGTGGACTCGATGGGCCGAATGGCCTTACTTCCACTCCTATGTCTTATGGTCTTAAAATGGGATCTCCTTTTTATTCAACAGTATTTTCAAATGGGGAGTCGAGCAGATTCATGTATCGTACACCTTCCCCTTATCAGCAAAAATTGAAAAGTGCATCGGATGGAACTCCACACCTGGGTTCTTCCCACAACTTTTATAGCCTTCAGTGTTTTCCCAATGCCACAAAGTCCCAATCCTCCAAGACCCACACCCGTAAGAAAGTGATCCAGTGCTGGCACTCTGTTCAGGATACCTTATTCAGTCTGAATGGCATCTCCTCTGTATAGTTCACATCAAACTTCGCAGCCCAGCTTCCTTTGAAGTAGATGGCATTCACCAACACGAGTCTGGTATCACTGTCCAGTGAGCCTTGAGCCAGCAAGTCTCGGATCTTACCTGAATGGAAATAGATTCAGCACATTGATATAGTGCACATCAACAGAAAAAAAGGATGGGCGAAATGTTCAACATTCCTTCATTTATTTTTGTAAATTTAAAACATCAGAGAGAGAGAGAGAATAAAATATCAAAATTAACCGTCCCCAAATATTTTAAGGTTGATCTTTAAATAAAAAGATTTCTGAAACAGGGGTTTTTCCTGCAGGGCATCAATTAAACACACTCATTTTTAAAAAAATAATCTTTATTGGCACGTATAGGCTTACATTAACACTGTTAGTGTGAAAAGCCCCTAGTCGCCACATTCTGGCTCCAGTTCGGGTACACGGAGGGAGAATTCGGAATGTCCAAATTACCTAACAGCTCGTCTTTCGGGACTTGTGGGAGGAAACCGGAGCACCCGGAGGAAACCCACGCGGACACAGGGAGAACGTGCAGACTCCGCACAGACAGAGACCCAAGCCAGGAATCGAACCTGGGACCGTGGCAGTGTGAAGCAACAGTGCTAACCACTGTGCTACCATGCCATCCTCCTTGAAAGGCCTTGTTCTGTGCATTAAATGTCTACAAATCTATGAATTTTTCAACAGATTAATAACCAAGTTAAATTAGCCTATTGATTTACATAGACATGCAGCACAGAAACAGACTATTCACCCGAAATAGACTGTGCTGGAGTTTATAATCCACACACTTCTCTCTTCCAATTTCATCCACATTGAGCTGTATTTACAGGTCCTATCCAGGCATTTATCTAATGGGGCTGAGAGGCACGTAAAATAGGGCAGATGACACCCTCAACACCCACCCCTGGGTTCACCTCTCTAATATGGGGGGGGGGCATGGCAGCTATTTTTACATGGGTAATCAAACGCCAATTAGGCTTGTTACCAGGCCAATTGACCCGGATAATTTGCTGCCCACACCATTAAATGTTTAGCGTAAACTGTCAGGCGGGGATCAGGAAGCCGGATTTCTTAACTACGTCCCTCAAAGGGCAGGAAGGAAAAGGGAGTAGGGGTCAATCTTCAGGAGCTGCCTGTTGCAATTCAGGTCACTGCCCACCTAATATGGACCCTCCCTTCCCTCCTAACCACCCGTTGCACTCCCAACAAAGCCTTAAACCCAGCCCCCCCCAAATCGCTGACCGACTGAAACTCTCCCCGACAAGACCCCAGACCTGCTGGCTTCAGGGATCTATGGGTCTTCTTACTTCTCTTCTGGGATCGGCAGCAGCCACAAACATGCTCTTGGCACTGATGGAGCTGCAGGCCAATCCCGTTTGCCAGCAGCTCCAGAGGGCGGGACCTTCACCCCAGTGAAGAGTGGAAGTCCCACTTGGCCTTTGTTAAGCCCATCCACAGTGCGTTATGGCTGGAAGGATGGGTCCTTCCTTTGGAGGGCAGAGCGAGGCACCCTCCCCAACCTACGATATTATTCAGCTCCTACACTCAGCAGTTCCAGAGTCTTTATATTCCTTTTTCCGCCCCATTTACTCTTCAAGCTTAATTTTTAAAGCATCTGAATGAAAATGAAAATCGCTTATTGTCACAAGTAGGCTTCAAATGAAGTTACTGTGAAAACCCCCTAGTCGCCACATTCTGGCGCCTGTTCGGGGAGGCTGTTAAGGGAATCTAAGCTATTTGTCTCCACCACTTCCGAGTTCCGCATTCTATCCACTCTCGGTGAAAAGGAACAGCGTGACAGAGAAAGTGTCAACCTGTTTAACCTTTCCCGATAGCTCTAATGTCTCAGTTAAGGCCCCATCCTTCTCTTTGCACTTTCTCCCGTGCTCCTACATCGGTTCTCGAATATGGAGAACAGAACAATGCAGCCCTGTGGGGCCTGACCAGGATCCTATACATAACCTGACTTGTGAATTCCATATCAATTAATCCCAATGGACCGTTGGCGTTTTGAGTTGTTTTCCTAACCTGATTTTAGTGATGTGTTCACCTGTATCCCTAGATCTATTTGCTCTTTCCCCTCATTCATTCAGTTTCTTATTTTCTATGGTCTAGGTGACTCTTCTATTCTTGCTACCAAAGAGCATTACTTCACATTTATGTATATTCCAGGTCCCAACCCAACAGCTGCCTGGTTTCAACATTCCCAGGAAAGAGTGACCCACACTTAACAGGTTCAGGACCAGCCACGAGCCCTGCTTGGCCAACCTCTACAGATGGGGCCTTAGTGCCAGCCCCGGATTTGACTGTGGGAGGGAACAAATGATGCACCACATCAGAGAAGAATGTGTGATACAGACTCAGCAGAGGCCTATCCACACTCAAGACAGGAGAACCAGAAGACACGGCTTGGCTTTGGGACTTTGCATTCGATAAATAAATAAAATGAAAGGTATATTAATCTTCATTCTCCATAGCACAGTTAGGGGGATAGTCTGTGGTTACTAATTACTAACCAATTATCCAAACTATTTTTTTTAAAGAGCTATCTTACAAAACCTTGGCAATTCCCAGGTTACCAACAAGTACCAAATGACAGGACTAACCGGATGGTCTGTCGGGGTCTTTTCCTGTGTTCCATAAGCCTATAGTCCTTACAATACCATTTATTGCTGGTCTTTCAATAGTTACAAACAAATCCATTGAAGTGGAGAATGTTTACAAGCAGTGATAACATTGAAGGCGCAATTCTCCGGCCTCGCTCGAGCGAAACGAGGCCGGTGAATAGCGGGGTCGGTCGGAAACGAGAACCGCTCGTTCGGGATTCCGCCGTAGCGAGGCGAGAAACCAATTATTACCACTTAAGTCCCATTTTCATACAATTAACGAGAGCGACCCCATATCCAACGGCCTCCAGAGACTCATCGACCTCCCCAGCAAGTGGTCACGCTGGCGCCGATCAGTTCTCCTTTTTAAAACCGTGAACCTGATGGATGGGCTTGTGCGGGGAGCCGAGGAGGTGAGTAGCCATCTTTGCTCACAGGCAAAGAGCCCAAGGGTGCTGGGCTTGCCACCTCAGTCCTCGGCCTCAGCTGGGGGGGGGCACCCTCCACAGGGGTGAGCCACCATGAAAATGTGGGGGAGGGAGGCGCTGAGGGGGGCAACCGCACGCGGCACCGCCATGCCTACCCCTGTTCCGGGGGCAATAAGCTGAACAGTGCCGAGTTGCTTATGTAAAGATGAGACATGAAGGTTCAGTAAGGGCGCTCGAGAGTTACAAGTTAGCTAGGAAGGACCTAAAGAGAGAGCTAAGAAGAGCCAGGAGGGGACATGAGAAGTCTTTGGCAGGTAGGATCAAGGATAACCCTAAAGCTTTCTATAGATATGTCAGGAATAAAAGAATGACTAGGGTAAGAGTAGGGCCAGTCAAGGACAGTAGTGGGAAGTTGTGCTTGGAGTCCGAGGAGATAGGAGAGGTGCTAAATGAATATTTTTCGTCAGTATTCACACAGGAAAAAGACAATGTTTACAAGGAGAATACTGAGATTCAGGCTACTAGACTAGAAGGGCTTGAGGTTCATAAGGAGGAGGTGTTAACAATTCTGGAAAGGGTGAAAATAGATAAGTCCCCTGGGCCGGATGAGATTTATCCTAGGATTCTTTGGGAAGCTAGGAAGGAGATTGCTGAGCCTTTGGCTTTGATCTTTAAGTCATCTTTGTCAACAGGAATAGTGCCAGAAGACTGGAGGATAGCAAATGTTGTCCCCTTGTTCAAGAAGGGGAGTAGAGACAACCCCGGTAACTATAGACCAGTGAGCCTTACTTCTGTTGTGGGCAAAATCTTGGAAAGGTTTATAAGAGATAGGGTGTATAATCATCTGGAAAGGAATAATTTGATTAGACATAGTCAACACGGTTTCGTGAAGGGTAGGTCATGCCTCACAAACCTTATTGAGTTCTTTGAGAAGGTGACCAAACAGGTGGATGAGGGTAAAGCAGTTGATGTGGTGTATATGGAATTCAGTAAAGCGTTTGATATGCAGAAAATACGGAAGCATGGGATTCAGGGAGATTTAGCAGTTTGGATCAGAAATTGGCTAGCTGGAAGAAGACAAAGGGTGGTGGTTGATGGGAAGTGTTCAGACTGGAGTCCAGTTACTAGTGGTGTACCACAAGGATCTGTTTTGGGGCCACTGCTGTTTGTCATTTTTATAAATGACCTGGAGGAGGGCGTAGAAGGATGGGTGAGTAAATTTGCAGATGACACTAAAGTCGGTGGAGTTGTGGACAGTGCGGAAGGATGTTACAAGTTACAGAGGGACATAGATAAGCTGCAGCGCTGGGCTGAGAGGAGGCAAATGGAGTTTAATGCAGAAAAGTGTGAGGTGATTTATTTTGGAAGGAATAACAGGAAGACAGAGTACTGGGCTAATGGTAAGACTCTTGGCAGTGTGGATGAGCAGAGAGATCTCGGTGTCCAGTTACATAGATCCCTGAAAGTTGCCACTCAGGTTGAGAGGGTTGTTAAGAAGGCGTACGGTGTGTTAGCTTTTATTGGGAGAGGGATTGAGTTTCGGAGCCATGAGGTCATGTTGCAGCTGTACAAAACTCTGGTGCGGCCGCATTTAGAGTATTGCGTGCAATTCTGGTCACCGCATTATAGGAAGGATGTGGAAGCATTGGAAAGGGTGCAGAGGAGATTTACCAGAATGTTGCCTGGTATGGAGGGAAGATCTTGTGAGGAAAGGCTGAGGGACTTGAGGCTGTTTTCGTTAGAGAGAAGAAGGTTAAGTGGTGACTTAATTCAGGCATACAAGATGATCAGAGGATTGGTTAGGGTGGACAGTGAGAGCCTTTTTCCTCGGATGGTGATGTCTAGCTCGAGGGGACATAGCTTTAAATTGAGTGGAGATAGATATAAGTCAGACGTCAGAGGTAGGTTCTTTACTCAGAGAGTAGTAAGGGTGTGGAATGCCCTGCCTGCAACAGTGGTGGACTCGCCAACACTAAGGGCATTCAAATGGTCATTGGATAGACATATGGACGATAAGGGAATAGTGTAGATGGGCTTTAGAGTGGTTTCACAGGTCGGCGCCACATCGAGGGCTGAAGGGCCCGTACTGCGCTGTAATGTTCTATGTTCTATGAGTGGATGATCTATCTCGGTCTCCTCCGGAGGCCCCACCATCACAGATGTCGGGCTGCATTCTCCGTTCCTGAGGGTAAGTGCGACGCCAATGGAGGATCTGTGGTGTTTCACAACGGGAAAATCGGCAAGAAACCCTCACCGATCCAGTGAGGGGTTAGCACCGGTGCCGTGTGAAACACCTGTGGATCACACAGAAAATGGTCGGAGAATCGCCCGATCCCGTACTGCACGCAACCGCACACGCCTACAACCCCCACACACGCACCGGTCGTGCCGGAAAACATGACGCTGGCCGTGCTGGTCCACATACCCACCCACACCGACCCACAACCCACCTCCTGGTCTCCTCTCACCACTCCCCAGCCAGCAGCACGGATCCTGACCGAGTGTGACTGCGCTGGACACTGTCCGCAGCCACCACGCCCGGCTTCCGACCTCTGGGACCACACATGTCATACGCCATCGGGAACTCAGCCCATCGGAGGCAAAGCATCACAGGTGCGCCAGCCGATAGGTTCAAACAGGGTTGCGACTGTGCGCGGCACGCGTCCCAATGCCGCCAATGTGGAGCATTGCGAACCAGCATCAAACCAGCGCCTGCCCCGATTTCGGCGTCAGGAGCCATTTTTCATAGCCCGATCGGTGTTCTTGATTTCGTCATCGGGCTACAGAGAATTCCGCCTGTCAATCTTCAGCCAATACAATTCACTCCACATGATATCAAGAAATGGCTGAAGGCACCGGGTACTGAAAAGGCTATGGGTCCTGATAATATTCCGGCAATAGTACTGAAGACTTGTGCTCCAGAACTTGCTGCGCCCCTAGCCAAGCTGTTCCAATACAGCATTGGCATCTAGCCGGCAATGTGGAAAATTACCCAGGTATGTCCTGTACACAAGAAACAGGACAGAAATCCAGCCAATTACCGCCCTATCAGTCGACTCTCCATCATCAGTAAAGTGATGGAAGGAGTCATCAACAGTGCTATCAAACAGCACTTACTCAGCAATAACCTGCTCACTAACGCTCAGTTTGGGTTCCGCCAGGGTTACTCAGATCCTGACCTCATTACAGTCTTGGTTCAAACATGGGCAAAAGAGCTGAACTCGAGAGGTGAGGCAAGAGTGACTGCCTTTGACATCAAGGCAGCATTTGACCGAGTATGGCATCAAGGAGCCCTAGCTGAACGAATCAGGGGGAAAACACTCCGCTGGTTGGAGTCATACCTGGCACAAAGGAAGATGGTTGTGGTGGTTGGAGGTCAATTATCTCAGCTCCAGCATATCACTGCAGGAGTTCCTCAGGTTAGTGTCCGAGGCCCAACCATCTTCAGCTGCTTCATCAATGACCTCCCTTCCATCATAAGATCAGAATTGGGGATGTTTACGGATAACTGCACAATGTTCAGCACCATTTGCAACTCCTCAGATAAATGAAGCAGTCCATGTCCAATTGCAGCAAGACCTGGACAATATCCAGGCTTGGGCTGAAATGTGGCACGTTACATTCATGCCACCAAAGTGCCAGGCAATTTCCATCTCCTACAAGAGAGGATCTAACCACCGTCCCTTGATATTCAATTGCATTACTATCACTGAATCCCCCACAATCAATGTCCTGGGGGTTACCATTGATCAGAAACGGAACTGGACTAGCCACATTAATACTGTAGCTACCAGGGAAGATCAAAGGATAGGAATCCTATGGCAGGTAACTCACTTCCAGACCCCCCCCCCCCCCCAAAGGCTGTCCTCCATCTACAAGCCACGAGCGTAATGGAATATGCTCCACTTGCCTGGATGAGTGCAGCTCCAACAGCACTCAAGAAGCTCAACACCATCCAGGACAAAGCAGCCCCATGGATTTCTCCCCCTTACACAAACATTCAAACCCTCCACCACCAACGAACAGCAGCAGCCGTGTGTACCATCTATAAGTTGCACTGCAGTAACTCACCAAGGTTCCTTAGGCAGCACCTTCAAACCCACAACCACTACCATCTAGAAGGACAAAAGCAGCATATAACTGGGAACCCCACCACCTGGAGGCTCCCCTCCAAGTCACTCACCACCCTGACATGGATATATATTGCCGTTCCTTCACTGTCGCTGGGGCAACATCCTGGAACTCCCTGGTCTCATTGTTCAACTGAATTCAATTTCTCATTGGATAAGCTACAACAATACACTGAATAGGACATCGAAACACTGCTAATCTGACTCAAGTCCCAGCCAGTTAATCTACTGTCGATTTGGGAAAGTTTCATTCTATATGATACATTTAAATATTCACACTGCTATGGCTGGGGGTAGTGAATTAATAAAAACTTCTCCACCTTCTTTATTAATTTTTTTTTAAAATATACCGATCAAATTACTGGCACAAAGATTTATACATCCTTTGAATTTAAAAATAATGATTCTTGCTTCCCCCTCAGCTTGGAAATGATTAAATCTGGAGGACAACATACCCTCAGTCTGCACCTCCACCCATTTGTTGATCTCCTCTCTGGTTTTATCTGCTGCAGTTTGGAAATCAACTGGTAACATCGCTGCTCCATAGAATTTCATGGTTGATTTACAGAATTCCTGAACAGTGAAAATAGGGAAAATTAGTTACACTGTCCAGTTGGGAAACCTTTGAAGATCTGCTTTAAAAATGATTAGTGGATCACCAGAATTGGTGCATTGTCCAAACCAGCAATGTCCAAATATTGACAATAGGGTCAGGGGTCAGCTCTGTCCTTTGAGGGGAGTATTGGGAGGAGTCAAGTACAATATAATTGACATGTGTCTTCCAGCTTGGCTCCTGAGCACTGGAAGAACCTGGGAACAGGTGACTCACCCACGACTTACTTCTAGGAAGTTGTAGCTCTTCTCCCCATATAATCGATTGGCCACTTTCAGCAGATACGCGACATCAGCTCGATTAATGTCTAATTGCATTTTCTCAAATCCAGAGTGGACATCTCCAACTTGATCAAAATGGAGAGCCTGTATTGAGAATAAATGCGTAAAACAAACATCAAACAGTGAATTAAAAAAGGAGCTAAAGTTATAATCAGCTACGTTTTTCCCGTCATTTTGTTATCCGCTAGTTCTCTTTGCCCCCTCTCCATTTCCTGCAGATATTTATTCTGTGCCTGGATATCATTCTGAACACACTGGCCACCTTCCAGAATCGTACCTAAGACACCTTAGGTCTAATCCTGGAGGTTGAGTGTCAATAGGTTATTCAACCACTTGGGCACATCAGTTAATATCAACACTGCTCTCGGCCAACATCTGCACACTCATAGTAGAGGGTCACTGAACAGGGATTACAGGGCAGGAACCCTGGTGGACTGTCACCACCAGAACATTACAAATTTCATTTGGGTCAGTTAGCTCACTGCAGACCGAGCATTGAACCGAGGATACTCTAATTGTGTGAAGTTTTGCTCCTCATTCCTGGATTTAGCTACTCAACTTGGAGAAAGGAAGGAGGCATGCAAAAATGCATGGACAAAACACTTAAAAGAATATTTCAGCCACATCTTTTATTCAGGGTAATTTTATCCATACCTTTGCCATTTCAGATGCAGTGTTATTTCTTGCACCAAGGTAAACCATGGCCAATGCGGTGGAGATACTGAATGGAGAAAAAAAGATGTTGCCGGCTTCATTTTCCTCAATCAGCTTTCTGAACAGATCAAGAGTGAAACGGCAATTTGCTTTGCTCAGGCTGTCCATTGTTCTAAACTGCAAGAAAAATAAATATAAAACACAGGTGTCCAAAGTAATTTGATGTTTCTCAAGAAAGTTAATGAATCACCAGGATTTGCAACTGAAGATAAGAATGAGCTAATGATGAATCGCAAGTCGAGTGTTTGTAATGAAACATTCACAGCCTTGCAGCAAAACGGGACACAAGCTTTTACTCTTTATATTTCTAAGGTGAGGTTGCTTGTTAACTGCTGAATATTTGAGGCAAAGACCTCTTGTCTTAAGGCACATTTAGCAAAACCAGCTTTTCAACATACAATTCCCCAGTCAGCCAAAGTAAATTGCTTAACCATCAATAAAGCACTAATTGGAAACAATTACAAAATAAAGAGGAAAGGTGAGGCCTGGTACAAATTCCTGAGACAGTTGTCATAAGTATTGCATTATATGCTGTTAAAAATTAACATTAAACCATGAAGTATCAGGTCACCTAAATCACAAACCATATATATACACCTCCCTCAACATTGCCTGATAACATATTTAAAACAGAATACAAATAATATCCCAATGGATTTTTCTACAGCAGCTATCAATTCTGATCTGCAACCAACCAAGAAATGGTGCAAGGTAAAATGCACTGGGCATTTTGTACATTTGGCTTTTCCTCCCCAGACCACACACACGGGAGCATCCCAACTGGATCCATCCAGTCCATGTAACAATGCACAAAGCTCACACAATCAAGGTACAAAGATTAATGCAGCCATTGTAACAGAAGTGACTATTCAGCTCTTCGGCCGGTGTCATCATTCTGATTGCGATGAGGTCATCAAACAGATTAGTCATACAGGACTCACTCAATCGTATCATATTCCATCCCATTGTCTGAGATTATCAACGTTGCAGTCAATGGTCAGCGACCATTGTTCATGTCTGGCTCCCTGCTCAGTCTAAAATACCTGCTTGTACACCACTGAAACTGTCAAGACGTCTGCTTTTGTCCAGTGAGCTCATTGTGTGCTATCTTGAGGTTAAAGGGTTTGAAAGACAACGTGCAGACGTACACGTTGCTATCCGAGGCTATGTAACCTCTGTTATCCAGCCCATAATGCTAGCATCTACCATTGGGCCTTGGTTTCAGGGAAGAAATTAGATGGAATACTTCAACATACAAACTCAATGGGCTGAAGGGCCTCTTTCTAAGCTGTAAAACTCTGTGACTCCATGGATAGTATGAATGAGTCTCCATCATCATCTACAGTTCTCCCAATGCAGTATGGAAATGTTGCTGAAATGCAGCCTGAGTTTTCATCTGTACTGCACTATCATATCTGTAAATGTATACTAATAATTGCTCACTCTTTACAGTAATAGGAATTCACTGACATCAGTCCTAACGGCACTTCTCTATATTTTGCACCTTTTAGGTGTTTTGGTCCAGTTCCCATATTCATTTATTCCATAACATTTACTGTTTCATGTGCCTCTATGTTTTTTTTTAAATTCCCAGACCACAGCACCAGGGATCAGTCTTGTTGACCTCCTGGCTTCGGCCTTCAGTACTAGAAGGTCTGACTGCGTGTTCGGTGATCAGAATTGGATGGAGTTGTTAAACTGTGATCTAACCGGAGCAATTACACTGTGACCACAACTTGTGATTTCTAGTCAACCATTTTGACTACGTTGTTCAACATTCTCTTCGGTTTGCTGACTGTTGCACTGCCTACATGTTTAATATTGAGTCTGCCAATACACCCAGCTCTTTCTATATCATTCATGAGGTATCTGTGATCTTTAATTTAACAGAGCATTTTACAGAAACAAGCCATTTGGCCCAACAGGTTTCTGTTGCACACACGTTTCCTCCCATCTTAGCCCCTCCCACCCTATCAATATAACTTTCCCTTCTCTTCTTCCACATTTACTGGTCTATTTTTCCTCTAAATGCATCTGTGCTCTTTTTTTGCAACAACCCCATGTTGTTCCATATTCTCACCACTCTGAGCAATGAAGCTCTGCCTGAATCCCTCATTAATGATGTTGTATTTACAACTCTCCAGCTTTGGCTCCCTGACAAGTGGAAACATCTTTTTTTATGTCTCCCATATTGAACCGCTTCATAATATCTCTCCTGGGTCCACCTCTATGGCTGCTCTTTTCTAGAGAGCAGAGATCCAGACCGTTCAATCGTCTCTCATAGTGTCAACTCTGTTCTGGTAACATCCTTGCAAATCTTTTTTTTTTTTTAAATATTTCCTCTGGTGCTTCTATGTCCTTTTAAATATGGAGACCAGAACAATACAGTATTTCAAGTGTGGTTTACCGAAGTTCTCTAAACATGTAACATACCTCTCCGTTTTTGAATGATTTTGCACCTGTTGCTTTCTACTCTTCAATTCACTTTATTCATTCATACGATTTACTCGGAATCCCTATCGTTTAGAATTAAACTTACAAGTTTACACAAGGAATTTTGTCAAACGTCTCTTGGAGTCGAGATACACTGTACCATAATGAGTTGCACAGTACACTTGAGCTGTTTCTTCCTCCAAGCAGGTGAGCAGGCCGGTGAGACATGATCGTCCCCTTCTTAGTCTGTTGTGTACTGTTCAATCACTTATTGAGAAGGAAAAATGGTTCTCAAATTTACCTCTGCAGTGTGAATGGAGGTTTTAATACCGCTGTCTAGTTTATCCCCTTTTCTGAATACGGGCTCCACTCTGACCCATTTCTAACCTATTGGTCCATCTCTATTGTCCACCAATAGTGGGGCATTGAATCGGGGTGGAGTGCTCTTTCGGAAGGTTGGTGTAGACTTGATGGGCTGAATGGCCTCCTCTGCACTGTAGGGATTCTATGATCCGATGAACACTTTACCAAAGGACAACTGGATTACATTGAAAGGAATAATGCTGAAAGTTTTCAATACTTAGAGAAAACTGTTCGTGTGATGAATGTAGTAATTTTTAATGTATATTGTATCATAAATGTGTGGCAGTAATGTTCTTGAAAGAACTTAGGTTAAGGTATCCAGATTATATATCTGTTAAAGCTGTAGGTTTACCCAGATTATATGTCTGTTAAAGCTGTGGGTTAACAGCTAGGCAGTCTAAGATGTCACTCATGGGAGAGCTGGGTCGGTTTTTCAGTTTTGTTTTCAGCCCTGCCCCGTGTCTGTTTTTAATTTCATTTTAGAGTTCTGCTCTGGGTTCTGAGGAAAGGAGTTCTAACTTCTGAAAGCCTCTCTCCAAGGACTTTGTGAATAAATCTGTAAGCCACTGAGTGTGAACTTTATTATTTTTTAATTTTATTTTTTTCTTATATTTAGAGTACCCAATTCATTTTTTCCAATTAAGGGGCAATTTAGCATGGCCAATCTGCCAACCCACATCTTTGGGTTGTGGGGGTGAAAGCCACGCAAACTACGGGTAGAATGTGCAAACCCCACACGGACAGTGACCCAGAGCCGGGATCGAACCTGGGACCTCGGCGCCGTGGGGCGCCCGTGCTAAACACTGCACCACGAGTGTCAACTTTATTAATAAGGGGCATTTGACTTGTATCTGGATTTTGCTAAATTGAAATTTTAGAAGTAGTTAGGAAAGTGAACTCAACAACTTTTTTTAAAAACTGTTTAACTGTTAATTAAAAGGCTGGGTTTTTTTGTTCTTGTATGTCAATGGGATTAATTGTGTGTTAATAATAGTTTGTGAAAATACAAAAAAATGCCTATTCTATACAAAAAACCATCTGATTCACTACTGTCCTTCAGGGCAGGCAATCTGCCGTCTTTACTTGGCCTGGCTGCATGTGTCTCCAGACCCACAGCAGTGTGGTTGACTCTTAACTGGCCCCTGAAATGACCTAGCAAGCCACTCTGTCCTAGGGCAATTAGGGATCGTCATCACCTGCTGTGCGTGACAGTGATGCCCACATCCAATGAAAGGATAGCAGTGGACAGTACCTCACAAATAACCTTCCTAGACTCTTTCTGGGGGAAATACCATCTACTCATAGCGATTTGTTAATAGGGAGGACATGCCTGTGACTTTAACACGTTTCTCAGATCCTCCATCCAGAACACTTGCAGCAAGTTAACACACGATATTGTCAATTCTCAGCTTTGCCTC
The DNA here is from genome assembly GCF_047496885.1 of Scyliorhinus torazame. Taxonomy (NCBI): domain Eukaryota; kingdom Metazoa; phylum Chordata; class Chondrichthyes; order Carcharhiniformes; family Scyliorhinidae; genus Scyliorhinus; species Scyliorhinus torazame. Next base: position 302,491,916 of record NC_092712.1, read on the forward strand.
TACTTACATATTTTATCTTTTGTACTTGTTCCCTGACTACCTTGTTACCGCCACAAAACTGAAAGAAGGTTTTACTATTACGTCCAAACCTCTGCTGCTGCCTTTAATGTGGGCTGCAAATGTTGGTCATCACCGCGCAGGTCCGAAGGCCAGATGCCCCGCAGTCATTTTATGCTGGGAGCAGCGTTATTTGTCTCAGGCTGAGACTTCCAACCCTATCCAGAGAGGAGGTCCTGCATTAAAGAGCAGCCAGTCAATTATTCTCTTTGCCCCTGCAAACCTTGTTGACTGGTTTCTGAATTTAACTATGGGCTAGAGTAACCTTTCTCTGCAATTTTATGCTGGGCCTGGCAAGGCCTGTCTGCCTTTTGGAGTCCATAAGTTATCAGCCCACAAAAGTGACCCTATTCAGACCTCGGGCAGTAAAGTGGGGAGAGGGGTGGCATCAGCAACCTGCATTTAACGTGTGTGTCCTGTCCCCACACCACCCCACCCCACCCCACCCCTCAGACACTCAACCAACACTCCCAATATCCGCCCTGATCACTTCCCCAGGCCTCATCTCCCCTGCACTGGGACCACCAAAACAGACCTGGTCCTGATCTCTCGGGACATAGACTTTTGGGACTGCTTGCAGTCCCACTCCTGTCCACTGCCGCTTCTGGCACTGCAGGGACATTGGGAGCTACTGGCCAATCAGATTGGCCGGCAGGTCTCCCGAGGCAGGACTTCCTCCTGAGCAAGAGGAGGATGTCCCATCTGAAGCCAATTAATGCTTGTTAGAACGTTAAAATCATTGTGGGCCAGACATATCAGAATATGTTTATTTTGCACTTCGTAATTTTCTGTAAGTATTGCGCACTTTCAGCATTATTCCTTTCAATGTAATCCAGTTGTCCTTTGGTAAAGTGTTCATTTGATCATAGAATGCCTACAGGGCAGAAGGCAGCCATTCAGCCCATCGAGTCTGCACCGACCCTCCGAAAAAGCACTCTACCCAGATTCACTGCCCCATCTTATCCCTGTAACCTAACCTGCACATCCCTGGACACTAAGGGACAATTTAGCATGGCCAATCCACCTAACCTGCGCATCTTTGGACTGTGGGGGGAATCCCACACAGACATGGAAGAGCGTGCAAACTCCACACAGACAGACAGTCACCCAAGGCCAGGATTGAACCCGGGTCCCTGGCGCGGTAAGGCAGAAGTGCTAACCACTTTGCCGCCCCTGTTGAACATACTTCAACAACCTGCAGGCATTAATTGTTCCGTCATTACATTTATCTTTTGTAATCTCCTGGTTTGGGTATATCATACTTCCTGATGATGCAACTTCATCAAACTACCGTTACTACGCCCAGGAGGTGGTATAACTAGAATTTCTTGTACCTTGATTCAATTCTTTACAAACACCAGGTCAAATCAAGCACGGTTACCAATCCTGAATCAAAAAAACTTCTGTGTTCCTATTATTCTTTGGACGATTGAGGTCTCCTGTTAAAATAACCTCTTTCGAACATATTCTTCATATTTCTTAATACAGAAATTTGTCTTTCGTTTGAGAGTTTGTATTTTACCCCAGTGCTAGCCAGTACTTCATGCATTTGAGACGTTTACCCAGAACGGACCATTCTGTTGCTTTTCTTGAGCTTCTGCGAGAGCGGGCAGCGTGTCTGTGAGTGGGGTGCAAGATATTTGGGTGTCGTGGTTGCCATGGTGGAATAGCTGACTCTGTATGTAAGCTATGGGATGTGGATGGGAGGGTGGCAGTGCTGAGGGACAGCTGCACTGCCTGACGTGGCGTCTTTCAGATGTGATTGGAAGTGTAGGCTGTATTTGTCTTCTCAGGTGGATATAAGGGATCACTTGTATTAAAAGGAAAGCAGGGGATTCTCCCTACAGTCTTGGCTAATAGTTAATTCTCAATTAACATCATTGAAACAGGTCATCTAGTTATTTATTTCACTTCTGACTTTGGAATCTTGCTGTGCACAAATTGGCTGCTGCGTACCCTCCGTTACAATAACAACTAAATTTTAAAATGCATCTTTGATTGTAAAGTATTTTCGGTCAGCCTGAGATTGTGATAGGTGCTATATAAAATGCAAGGTGCTTTTTTTTCTCTCCAATGACATTCCCTGTTAAAGATGTCACCTGGGGTCCCTCAAGTCCTTTGTGGGTTACACAAACACAAAGCTTGGAACTTATTCAGCATCATATTTCTTTGCCTCAGGATATCCTAAGGTGTCTTATCGCCATTACTTGTACAACAGGCTGTGGCGTTGTGTTATTGTCACTGGACTAGTAAACCAGAGACTCAGACTAATGCTCTGGGGACCCAGGATCAAATCCTGCCACTGCAGATGGTGAAATTTGAATTCAATAAAAATCTGGAATTAAACTAAAGTCTAACGATGACCATGAAACTGTTGTTGGTTGTCGTAAAAACCCCACTTGGTTCACTAATGCCCACATCCCATGAAAGAAAAAAAAAAAGACTTGCTTCTGGAGTATTTGCATAATTTGGGATATTTAGCCACCCAGGCCCGTTGGCCAGGTCATTATTACATTGTTCCCTCATTACCTTTATCTTTTGTAGTCTCCTGGGATTTTTAGCCACCCAGGGTGCCTACAGCTCTCAGACCCGCTGGCCTACTGGTCATTATCACATTGCTGTTGTGGGATCATGCTGTGCCGCAATTGGCTGCCATGGAAAGACCTGGAAAACCTGCCTTGTCCAAACTGGTGTCGGATACCTTAAAATGGAACTCCAGTATTACTGGTGCCAGTTTGAGTGATTGTTCTTTTCACCGGGGTTTGAAACATTTTGAACTGGATTTTCCTCCTGTATCACAATTCATTTCAATACTGACTACCAAGTGCTTGGTGACCTCCTGGGGTCATGAGAGGCGCCACATAAATGAAAGTCGGAGGTTGTTGTTGTGTTGAAAAGGGGCTTGTTTCTGGTTGAATTCTTTTTCCTGAACATGGGCAACACCCACTGACCGGTTACCAACCTACTGGTGCACCCCCCCCCCCCCCCCTTCACCAACTCCCTCATCACACAGTGAGAGCCTCGTCACAACTACCCTCCCGGGACTATTGCAACATTTGGGGGGAAATAGCAAACTTTCCCAGCGATTTATTCATTGGCAACCTTTGCAGCTGGGTTAGGATTTGAGAAATGGTGACTTTTTGCTGGGTGCTTGCCTCTCTTTGCAGTGGACATGTTTGTTCAAATGCAGCCACACTGCAGACAATAACCATTATCTCCCAGTAACATGGCCACGCCTCAGTTTGACTTTTGCTGCCAGATTTGATGGTTTGACATCGCAAGTGAGCATCTGGGTGAGAATTGGTGAAGCGGAGGCGGGTGGATGTGCCTGTGGCCGCTGCTGTTTACTGACAGTCCACTGGGAGAAAGGAGACTTTGTCCATGAAGGGGCTGCTGTTTCTCTGAATGGCTGAGAGGGGAATTGGTGAGGAAGTTAGCGAAGGTTTGCAGCGCTGGCGGGGAGATAGTGCAGGGAGAGCAAAAACCCTGGGTGAGATCGAAAGACACTTACCTTGAGCGCTGCTACCTTTCAGCTGCAACACTTGATGTCACTGTGTTCACTTTGTGTGTGTGTGTGCAGTACCTCAGGGTCGGATTTTAACCCAGAGTCACCGCCCCACCCACCCGGGAAGGGGCGGGATGGTAAGATGAATTGACAGGGAAGAGGAGGCGGAACACAGAGTGATGCAGGAAGAGAGGGAACCTACTTCAGAAGGGTGGGAGATAAACTGGGAAATTATAGTCCTATTAATCTAAAGTGATGTGTGCCCAAGTTCCTATAATAAGAATAATCTTTATTATTGTCACAAGAGGCTTACATTAACACTGCAATGATATTACTGTGAAAATCCCCTAGTTGCCACACTCCGGCGCCTGTTCGAGTACACGGAGGGAGAATTCAAAATGTCCAATATACTGAACAGGCACATCTTTCGGGACTTGTGGGAGGAAACCGGAGCACCCGGAGGAAACCTACGCAGACACAGGGAGAGCGTGCAGACTCCGCACAGTGATCCAAACCGGGAATCGAACACGGGTCCCTGACGTTCTGAAGCAACAGTGCTAACCACTGTGCCAAGGTGCAGCCCAAACCTGTCATGAGGGATGGAGTGACTGAGCACTGGGACAGATAGGGACTGATCAGAGAGCACCAACATTGGGTTGTTCAGGAAAAATCATGGCCACAATTCTCCGCTCGTTCCCATTCACTTTTCCCGCCGGCAGCACAGCCCCGTCAGCGGGTATCCCGGCGGAGTGGGGTGGTTACAATGGGAAATCCCATTTCAATTGTGTAATGGAGCCGAGGTTGGACAATTCGAGTCCTAAGTCAACAGGGAGGTCGAGAATGGCCCGAGAGTTGGGAGGGTTTATGGAGAGGATAGGGATGGTGGACCCGTGGAGGTTCAGGCAGCCAGGAGAGATGACATTACTGCAGTGCATCTTGCAGATGGTACACACGGCCGCCACTGTTCATCGGTGGTCGAGGGCTTAGAGATTTGTGGGGGATTCAGCGATGGTAATGCCATTGAATGTCAAGGGGCGATGGTTAGATCCTCTCTTGTAGAAGATGGCCATTGCCTGGCACTTGTGTGGCGTAAATGTAACTTGCCACTTGTCAGCCCAGCCTGGATATTGTCCAAGTCTTGCTGCATTTGGACATGGACTGCTTCATTATCTGAGGAATTGTGAATGGTGCTGAACATTGTGCAGTCATCTGTGAACATCCCCACTTCTGACCTTATGATGGAAGGGAGGTCATTGATGAAGCAGCTGAAGATGGTTGAGCCTAGGACACTAACCCGAGGAACACCTGCAGTGATGTCCTGGAGCTGACATGACCTCCAACCACCACAACCATCTTCTTTTATACCTGGTATGACTCCAACCAGAGGAGAGTTTTCCCTCTGATTCCCATTGACTCCAGTTTAATTAGTGCTTCTTGATGCCATACTCGGTCAAATGCTGCCTCGATTTCAAGGGCAGACACTCTCACCTCACCTCTGGCATTCAGCTCTTCTATCCATATTTGAACCAAGGCTGTAATGAGGTCAGGAGCTGAGTGACCCTGGCGGAACCCAAACTGAGCTTCCGTGAGCAGGTTATTGGTGAGTGAATGCTGCTTGATAACACTGTTGATGATTCCTTCCATCACTTTGCTGATGATGGTGAGTAGGCTGATAAGGCGGTAATTGGCTGGGTTGAATTTGTCCTGTTTCCTGTGTACAGGACACACCTGGGCAATTTTCCACATTGCCAGTTTGAAGCCAGTGTTGCGGCTGTAGTGGAACAGCTTGGCTCAGGGTGCAGCAAGTTCTGGAGCACAAGTCTTCAGTACTTTCACCGGGATATAGTCAGCGCCCACAGCCTTTGCAGTATCCAGTCATTCAGCTGTTTCTTGATACCACGTGGAGTGAATCGTATTGGCTGAAGATTGACATCTGCCTCAGCTCTGTCTTTTGCACATATGTACTGGGCTCCTCCATCATTGAGGATGGGGATATTTGTGTGACAGGACTACAGAGTTTAGATTTGATGCATTTGTTGTGGAATCGCTTAGCTCTGTCTATTACTTGCAGCTTATGCTGTTTGGCACACAAGTAGTCCTGTGTTGTAGTTTCACCAAGTTGACACCTCATTTTTCGGTATGCCTGATGTTGCCCCTGGTTACCCTTTTAGGACAGAGATGAGGAGAAATGTTTCCTCTGAGAGGGTTGCGCGACTTTGGAACGCTCTGCCTCAGAAGGCGGTGGAAGCGGGATCGCTGAATATCTTTAGGGCAGAGGTAGATGGATTCTTATTGGACAAGGAAATCAAGGGTTATCGGGGGGGGGGGGGGGGCGGGGGTGTTTGGTGGGAATGTGGAACTCAACACAAACACATCAGCTATGAACTTTGTAAATGGATCAGCAGGTCTGAGGAGCTGAATGGCCTACTTCTGCTCCTATTTTGTATGTTTGTAACATGGAACTATCAACAAAAATTAAACTGCTTCCCCAATGTAACCACTGAGCACGAGGTCTAAGGTGGCACTTCAGTGAAGAGCTGAGGGACTGCTACAGTCAGGTGCACCCTCTTTTGGATGAGATGTTAAACTAAGGGTTCGTCTATCTGCTCTGATGAATGAAAAAGAAGAGGAGCAGGATTCTCCCTGGTGTCCTGGTCAATGATTATCCTCAACTATAATCACCAAAACAGAGAATCTGGTCATTTATTTCATTCCTGGTTTGTGAGCTTGCTGTGCACAAATTCTAAGCTGCATCGCTTGTGTTACAATCATGTTAACCGTTCAGAAGGTATCGTTGATTGTGAAGTGCTTTGGGACTTCCTGAGGTTGTGAAAGGTGATTGTATCTGAAGACTTTAATCTTTCTATCAATTAAACACATTCCCTGTTAATAAGGTCACCTTGTGTTCCCTAAAGCCTTTACGGGGTTATAAAGAAAGAAATAACTTCCCAAGAAACAACATCCCAAAGCCCTTTACAGCCATTGAAACTCTTTGAAAGTGTGCTCACTATTGACAAATAGAGAACACGGGAGCAGGTAGCTGAACACAGGTTCAATTCCTGGTTCGTGCTGAGATGGCTGTGCCGAATAAAGACAGCAGGTGAAGTATTGCAGTTGGTGTAGCTCAGTTAGTGATGGGAAATCTAGATGATCATTAGACCAACTTCACTTTCCAGAACTTCATACTGGGAGCTGGAAGTTGCAACATCGATCGGAGACATTGTTCGAGGCTGACTATAATTTTCAAATTTGCCCATAAATGGCTTAGGATAAATAGGAGTGGGTGTGAATCATCACATTTAAGTGTCAAGATTTCAGGAATGAACAAAGAAACCTCAAGAGGAAAAAGTTGGTAAGCGCCCCACTCTGCTCCATAAACACCTCACTTTAAGTGGGAAGGGGACTTCCAATTGGGGTTATGTAGGAGAAGGACACGCACAAGTTGGCTCCCACTAGAGCTCTGCACATTTTGTCCTTTTCCCAACGTGCTTTATTCTCCCAGGCGACAAAGATTTTCTGTTTTTCTCACATGTTCATCAGGTTTACTCGCGGATCGATTATTTTCTGGTGGATAGGTCTCTCCTCCCTTCAGTGGTGGGGGCTGAGTACTCAGGGATTGTGATTTCGGATCATGCCCCGCACTTTGTGGATTTGACGCTAGAGTCAGGTCCCTCCCAACCTCGGCCATGGAGGTTGGACACAACATAACGAGTGGACAGGAAACTCTGTGAATGAATGTCCACTGCCATTGAGGACTTTATAAAATGTTATGAAAGTGAGTCAATCTCACCTTCCACGCTGTGGCAGACCCTCAGGGTGGTCCTTAGGGAGGAAATTATCTCCCATAAAGTGCACTTGATGAAGACAGTGAGGGAGGAGCAGCAAAGGCTGATGGACTCCATTCTTGATGTGGAGCACCTTTACCCACTTGCCCCTCCTCCGGAGTTGTTGGCAAGTAGGAAAAAGCTGCAAACACAATTCGATCTATTATCGACAGATCGAGCAGTGGGCCAGCTGCGAAATTCGAGGGGCATGTTTTATGAATATGGGGAGAAGGCCAGTCACCTTTTGGCTCACTAGTTTAAGAGGCAGTTGGCTTCCTGGGAAATCATCCAGGTACGGAACTCTAGTGGTAGCCTGGTTTCTGCCCCACCTCAGGTTAATGCTGCTTTTGAATCGTTTTCTCGGGATCTTTATAGATCGGAGCCTCTGGCGGAGGGTTTGGTCATGACTGCTTAGTAACCGGCAATGTTGCTGATGTAAGCACTTTAACGATTACTCTGTGGATCTTCCCATCAAAGTAAAAGAGAAATTACATGGAAAACACTTGGCTCTGACTCGGAAATTGTTGCACAATCAGTCAAGGCCCCACATTCATGCTTAACGTCAGTTTTCGTGCCAATGTGTATATGTGGCACACCTGGCATGTTCATTCAGCACCAATGCTGGATTTACTTGACAGGGTTATAATTTTCTCTTTCCCAGAATCTGGAGTTGTGTGAAATACAGAATCCTTCTCTTAGTTCCTTGTTAAAATATGAATAGCTGGAAGCATAAAGTACGTGCGAACATGATCAGGTCTCACCCTGATTTTTGTTTTGATGAAGGTTTAGCTGAAATGTTAACCCTCTTTCTCTCTCCACAGATGCTGCCCAGCCTGTTGAGTGATTCTCACATTCTGAGTTTACAATTCGAGTTTTCAATTGTTCTCTGAAAACCGCACTCATTTCGATCAATTTATGTTCCCGGACACCTCCCTTGAAGCTGGGTTTTGATCCGTTCCATGAACCAGCCCTGAACCAAATTAACCCCCCAAACTGAACCAAATTACAGCCAAATACTTTGTTGGTTGATTTTGGGTTTATTGCAAAGTGGAATTTGATTTTTGAACATGAACTGTCACGTTATGTCAATAAGATTCGGGGACTTCTGGTGGTGACACGTAGATGGAGGTCACACATTGGGCGGCTCCAACTGGAGCTTTCGTTTTGAGGCCCTTTTCACCCCGATGTGGGGGAGATTTTATATGAACGGTCTTCAGTAAAGTTGTGGTAAGTAGAGGTTGTTGAAAACCCAACGGAAGAATACAGGATGAAAAGGAACGAGCGCTAGTCCGCCTGAGAGCTCGAGATCGGTGCGGGTTCCTGTGGGAGGACAGATGGTGGGAGCAAGCTCGCCAGGTGGGGCTGCGCCCATTAGGGTGGACACAATGGCCGAGGTGATGGCGGTGGAGTTTGAGTGGCAGTTCACTATGAATTCTGAGCGGCATGGGAAGGAGATGCTGGGTAGGCTCAAATAATCGGTGGACAATATGCTGACCCCGATAAAGGAGGCTCTTGGAAAGCCGTCACGGTGGTGTGTGAACAGTGAACGGTGTTGAGGGAATGGAGGGGGCTTGGCGCGGCACAGCGACCAGCTCGCATCGATGGGAGAGGAGCTGCGGAAGGTGGAGGAGGACTGAGAGCCAAAGTGGAGGACCTGGAGAACAGTTTGTGGTGGCGGGTCCCGTGGAGGGCCAGAGGTCATCAGTGTACTTTTCGGAGATGTTCGCCCAGTTGTTGGCAGAGGAGGAGAACACCTCCCTCTTTGAGCTGGATAAAGCTCATTGGTCGCTCCGGCTAATTCCAAAGGCGAGTGAGCCACCCAGAGCTATGATCGTCTGTTTTCACAGCTATCAGATGAAGGAGAAGGTGCTGAGATGGGCCAAGCAGAATTGAGAGGTGAGGTGGGAAAGCAGTGATATTGAAATATACCAAGACGTCACGATGGAGCTGGCAATACGGCGGGCGGTCTTTACTAGGGGGAAGGCAGCGCTTTACAAGAGTAATGTGCACTTCTGGTTGGTCTACCCAGCGAAGTTGAGAGTCACGCATAAGTTTGTGACAGTGGAGAAGACGGAGGCATTTGTGAGGGCGGCAGGATTGGGACTGAACTGAGTTTGGACTTTGTTTTTGTTTGTTGATGGTTTGGGGATGTTGGGATAATGTGTTGGGGTTTTTCCCCCTTTGTTTTGGGTTTATCATGTTTGGTGGTATCAGGTTTTTGTACTAGCTATGTGGGGGCAGGGGACTCTGGCAGGGGACACCTCGCTCACAAACCTAAGTTGACTCGAGAACAGGAACGAGATGGGGGATGGACGGTGCTGGCCGGGCATGTGTAGATAGGTTTTGATGGGCCTGCGAGGTGTGGTGTTGCTAACTTTTGGTTGGTTCAATTGGCTCTGTTTTATAACCTTTGCTCTAGAGTCGGCAGGTAACTTTATGACACCGCCACGAGGTTCAAGTTCAAGTAATGATCAATAACTCAACACATCAATTAGTAAGATTCAAATCAAAGCACATTTATTATACACAGTAAATCGCTACTCATGCATAAACTCTACTTTCTAGGCTATTTCTATCACTAACAGGCCTATACTTAGCTTCGGACTGGCCCACCAGGTCAGGGGAACAAATGGCCTTTCGTTCGGGTTCTGAAACTGCGGGATTCAAAAGCTGGTATGGACTGGTAGCTAGGAGCGCCTATCTTGTAGCGAGCGTCGACTTGAGACTTACTTCCTTGGAGGCCGTTGGACAGTTCACTCTCAGGGGTTGCTTCGCGTTGCTGAGTGACCCTGTCAAGAAGGACGATTTGAACTTGGGGGCTTTGCTTTATAGTCCCCAGGGGCTTCCCGCCCTTCGGGGCGGACCCCGCACCTGATTTCAAGTGATTGGACTTCGTTCAAATCGCTTGGTTCGATTTCTCCAATACTGGAGCTGTTTCCTGATCGGTGGGCGGTCTTTAAGTGTCCGTTAACCTCTTTTGTGTTGGCTCCTGCTGGCGCCGAGGAGTCTGGCTTGGCCTTGTTTACCTTAAAATGTTTCGATTGTTCCCGGGGATCGCTCATTACTATGTAGATGGCTGCTACATTACTATGCAGATGGCTGCTTGTATTGATGCTGTCTGGGTTTCTGCAGAGTCTAATACACAGTAACCTTGCACCTGCTAGTTTTTGCCTGTGTTGACTGAATTTCCCTTCAGCCTTTGCGGTTCTCCATTTTAAGTCGGGAAGTGGCCAACTCAGGTGGCTACAGTGGATAGTGTGGGGATGGGGAGAATGCAGAGAGAAGTGGTTTTGACATTTTCTACTGTTTACTTTTTGCTGAAGGCATTTTTTATGGGGGCGGAACAGTTGATATTCCCATTTGCCTTGGCTGGTAAGGTAGTGGAGATTCGGAAGACAGTGTTTCAGAGAGGGCGACATTTAGAAGGTTTGGCGCTTCAAAATCTGGTGTATTAGTATTGGCTGGTGAACGGCGAGAAGGTGAGGGGCTGGGATAGGGAGCCGGGGGCAATGTGGATGAGGATGGAGGCAGACTCGTGTAGGGAGATGGGCCTGCGGGCGCTGACAATGGCGCCGCTCCCGTTTGCCACGAGGAAATATTCGGGTAGTCCGGTGGTGGTGGCCACGCTGAGGATCTGGAGGCAATTTCGGCAGCACTTTAAGTTGGGGGCGGGGTCGAAGTTGATATCGGTCCGAGAGAATCATGTGTTTGAGCCGAGGAGGCTGGATGCTGGTTTCTGGGATGGGAGAAACAGGGGTTGATGAAAATAAAGGATATTTTTGGAAGTGCTGCTTGTGCGTTTGGAGGAGTTAACAAAGAAGTTTGGGATACTGTGGGAGGAGACCTTTAGCTATATACAGATATGGGACATTGCAATGAGGGTTTTCCCCACGTTGCCGGTGACAGCAACCTCCTCGTTGTTGTAAGGGTGTTGTCGTTGATGGGGTTGGATGGGATGGACACCTAGCCGATTTATGGGAAAATTTTGGAGGAGGATATGGCGTCCCTGGAGGGGTTGAGGCCAAGTGGGAGGAGGAGCTGGGAGTGGCGCTGGAGGAGGGGTTGTGGAGTGAGATGTTGCAGAGGGCGAACGGCTCAACCTCATGTGCGAGACTAGGGTTAATACAATTAAAGATGGTGTACAGGGTTCACCTGACAAGATCAAGCATGAGCCGGTTGTTTGAGGGGGTGGAGGACATATGCGAGCGGTGCAGCGTGGGAGAGGTCTGGGCAATCATGTACATATGTCCTGGTCTTGCCGAAGTTGGAGAACTTTGGGGGGTTTTCAGCACCATGTTAGCGATGCTGCATGTGGATTTGGAGCCCAGTCCCCTGGGAGCCATATTTGGGGTGTTGGACTTGCTGGAGCTCCAGACAGGAGCGGGGCAGGTGTTTTAGCCTTCGCCTCGTTGATTGCTCGCAGGCAGGTCCTGTTGGGGTAGAGATCAGCTTCTCCGCCCTGTGCCTCAGTGTGGCTGGGGGTCCTGATGGAGTTCCTGAATTTCGAGAAGGTTAAGTTTGTTTTGAGGGGGTGATTGAGGGGTTCCACAGAGATTTCTGCGGATCAATTAATCATTTCACTGTGTACATCCCAAATTTAACATGCCGAAGTTCACCAAATCTCCGCACGCATTGAGAATTATTTGAGATAATCAAGTCGTAAAAAAATAATCCTAAAATTAAAGTCCGTTATTGCTGGAGCTTTTGTCATGGGAAATGTTCCAGAACTATCAGTAAATAATGCCAATATCCTGGCGGTGTGTCAAGGGCATTCATTTCTACTTTATTGAGATAACTGATGGTTTTTGTGTGTATTTGTTCCAAAGCCATTTATTTACCTGCTCTTTATAGATGGATTCTGGATATTGTTACCTGTCCATGAAATATTGAGGGAAACGGTTTGAAGGATGGCACCATTTGACCGGAGGTTGATGGATCACCATTTATAGAATCTTGAAACCAATTGGTTCATTGATCCCCTTACGGATTCCTTTAATTGAATAAGTAATCCTTATACAGGAACGGTAATTGTGTTATGGGGGTTCTTGTGGAACAATCCAATCTGTCCCATTCCCTCACTCCCTTCCATAACCCTGTTGATTTAATTCCTGCAGATTTATTTCTTGTGGATTTATTCCCTGTAGATTTACCCATGTGTCTGTATGGGTATCACCCCCATAACCCAAAAATGTGCAGGGTGCATGGATTGGCCACGCTAATTTGCTCCTTAATTGAAAAACACTTTTTGAAAAGATTTATTTCCCTCAAGTTCCCATTCAATTTCATTTTGAAATCATTGATCATTTCCATCTTCCTCCTAGCCCGTGAGTTCCAGACCATTGCCACCCACTGTGTAATAAAGTTCTTCCTCAAATCCCCCTCATAAATCTTGTCCGAAATGGGATTGCATTAGATCCCGTGAGGTGTTGAGAGCCAGGTTGATCCCAGGAGTGGGTCTCCCGGTCTCTATGGGCCCTGGCGATCTGCCTTTCGGGCGCAGTGTGGTCATGAACTCGCGCCTGTTAACTCTGCTGCTGTCTCCATAGATGCAGCCAAAGTATTTTCAGAAGATTATGTTCATATTTTAGATTTTCAGCAGTTTTCTTTTCCTTTAATGAACCGTGTTTTGTATTTGCTGAACTGGTAGTGTTTAATTTTAAAGTTTTATTTGTGATTCAGAAGATTATCACGGGGAATACATTCATTTAATTTATCTTTGATCACCTGTAAATTTATTCTTTTACATTTACACATGAAGGATCTCCACATTCCGCTTTCCGGTTTTCTCATGCAGCATTAATAAGAGCAGAGTTCAGGGAGATGTGTATCGACCAAAGAACAGAATGTTATTTGTTTTGTTGTGCCTGATGAAAAAGAGGAAGGGATGGTCGGCAGTGAAGCGCTGTGGTGGGGTGTAGCATTGAAGCACAATGATTGTTCCTGTCGCAGCTGCTGCTTCAGTTCCTTCCTCATTCACCTCCACAAAAGACTTGTGCGCAACTTTGGACACGGATAGGTCACGATCTCCAGACATTCCAGATAGATCGGCCCTCGAACGATCAAAAAGATCCCGCATGCCTAAACTGGATAGGGGCCGGATAAGGTCATACTCTTCTTCCAGTTTAAATTTGGGGAGACGAACATCAACTTCCGGCTTCCGCATCTGGTTGGGAAGTGTCCACTCTTGTAGTTTCTCTAATGTAAGTGCCTGCTCCAGCTGATGGAGCAAAATAAAGAGATTTCAGTTCGAGACCAACACAAGACAAGCTCAGTTATAAAGATCAGGACCACACTGATCTCCTGGACTGGATTTGATTCCATGAGGAGAGGTTAGACATTGCTTTTCCCCCTCCCAAAATTAACATGGGTGTTTAATCTGCTTTATCGCCTCTTCCAGGAGTTCAGAGTATATGTTGTGTGATACACAAGTTGTCTCTCACAATTGTGAGAAACAGACTGGATGGAGCAAAGGATCTCTTCCTGCCGGTCATTGTTCCTGCATCCGAATAATATTACACCACAACCTTCTGGTCCCGCCGCTGTCAATGGAATTACTCACTGAACCCCCCCCTGTCGCCAGGAAACCCTTGGGGGGGTGCACCGTCGGCGGGGCTGGAAGATCCCGCTGCCGAGAAGCACCGAACGTCTGACGACATTTACTTTCTTTGCCTTGTCTTAGAAATGCTGAAAAGGTTTTGACCCGAAATCTTGAGCTGAGAGTTTCTCTCCTGAAGGGAGTGACTTTGTGCTGGGGGATGGTGCTTACCCACTGGTTACATCGACAACATTCACATGTGGGCCTGAACTTCAAGAGTAGGCAAACTGAGTGGAAACGCAGAGGTGTGATTGAGGAGGCTGTGACAGACAGCAATCACAGGGACAATTCCTGCCTGATTTCCCTCTCCTCGGCCAGAGTTGACACAGAGAGGCTTTTTAAAATGACTGCTGCTTGAGATGGGAAGGGGGTGATGGGAATTCTGTTGCCTTTATTGGACATTGTCTGCAATGAGCTCCCGCAGCATGGACAGTGTGCGGTCTGAGAGGTGTCACTACATCATGGGGAACCGGAGGATTGAACCATTCACTGTGGTGAACTTCAAAAACACAAATACTTTTATTCTAAATACAAGTTAGCGCAGGGCTAAATCGCTGGCTTTGGAAGCAGACTGAGGCAGGCCAGCAGCACGGTTCGATTCCCGTAACAGCCTCCCGAACAGGCGCCGGAATGTGGCGACTAGGGGCTTTACACAGTAACTTCATTGAAGCCTACTTGTGACAATAAGCGAATTTCATTTCATTTTCATTCAAGAGTATATTTTGCAGATAGAGAGAGAATAAAATCAGTGTAAACTTTACGCTGGAGTACAGAGAATTTACCTGTGAATTTCTGCTCGATAAATGAAATCCAGTTTGATTACCAAATTATTTTGGTCATTAGCTCCTCAATTCATGTTTCTTCTTTTCAGCGAGCACGGGCATGAGGTCAAGTGGTCAGTGAGCTCGGGGTCGACAGGTCAGTGAGCTCGGGGTCGACAGGTCAGTGAGCTCGGGGTCGACAGGTCAGTGAGCTCGGGGTCGACAGGTCAGTGAGCTCGGGGTCGACAGGTCAGTGAGCTCGGGGTCGACAGGTCAGTGAGCTCGGGGTCGACAGGTCAGTGAGCTCGGGGTCGACAGGTCAGTGAGCTCGGGGTCGACAGGTCAGTGAGCTCGGGGTCGACAGGTCAGTGAGCTCGGGGTCGACAGGTCAGTGAGCTCGGGGTCGACAGGTCAGTGAGCTCGGGGTCGACAGGTCACAGGGATTTGGTATGAGTTATGATGCAGAATTTTGATCACCTGAAGTTAGCGGGGACCATAAGATGTATGAGCAGAAGCAGGCCATTCGGGCCCTTCATGTCTGCTCCGCCATTCAGTCTGAGATAGTTGCTGGAGAGAGGGATGGAGTCGGTAGCTGGGGTTTTCCAGCCCCCCATGGGTTGCCTCCAGTGGGAAGGGCTGGAAGATCCCAGCCAGTATCTAGGGAATGCAGTTTGTGGTGGGCGGCTAAAGGCAATTTCCTGAACACCCTTCCAGCATCGAGCTGCGAAACACATCTCTTTAACCAGTGGGTCTTTAGGTTAAATTATTCAGCTGCTCAGTAGTATGGTGGATAGCACAATTGCTTCACAGCTCCAGGGTCCCAAGTTCGGTTCCGGCTTGGGTCACTGTCTGTGCGGAGTCTGCACATCCTCCCAGTGTGTGTGTGGGTTTCCTCCGGGTGCTCCAGTTTCCTCCCACAGCCCAAAGATGTGCAGGTTAGGTGGATTGGTCATGATAAATTGCCCTTAGTGTCCAAAATTGCCCTTGGTTTTGCATGGGGTTACTGGGTTATGGGGATAGGGCGGAGGTGTTGACCTTGGGTAGGGTGCTCTTTCCAAGAGCCGGTGCAGACTCGATGGGCCGAATGGCCTCCTTCTGCACTGTAAATTCTATGAAATACTTCGCATTGCTCAGAAAATCTTAGAAGTGTTGTAAATTTAAGGGTATTCAAGCTTCATACAGCCCGCAGAGTAAGAGGTCCGACATCTCCGTGCGAGATCTCAGACATCACGTTAAGCATGTCAACAGTTTAAATGATGAAAAGATACAGTACCTGCTTGAGACCGGTGGAATCATCCATGATGTCATCTGGTAATAAGATAATCATGCTTAAGTCATTATCAACATAGGGAAGCTCAAGAATATGGAGTTTAAATTCAGGAACGGGACGGAAAAAGAATTTGTTTGTTTGGTACATCATCTTCACTGGCTTGCTTTCGTTCTGTGAACAGCAACATTTAAGGTGCTTTGTTATTTAGTTTATTTGAAATAATGCATTGAAGGATAAAACTATGGGAATTACTCAAAAGAAACAAAATAAGTCACACGATTAAAATATAGGAACCAACACAGTTAAGGCAGTAAACTGCTAAAGAAGCACTTTGTTGTAAATGTGTATTATACTCGTTCTAAAGAAACTATCATAATTGTCCAGATTCACTGCTCAATCTAAGTAGCAACATTAGTAGTGTGGGTGGAACATACCACGATTGTCTCTCTGGGCTGGATTTTTGCGACCGAGGATGGTACTCCAAGTTGGGAAATTTCCCGACCTGGTAGAAGTGCCTCTATATAAAAGGCCCTGTTACACACAATTCTCAGCCCAGGGACACGGTGCTATGATCGGGTCAAGCCTGTTCCAAACTGATTCCAGTTGTAAGGGGCCATGGAGGCGGGTGAGTGCCCTGGTGGGCTGGCCAGAAGGCCCACCTCAGCTTTCCGAGACCTCGGCTCAGTTTTATGAAGGTTTGTTCGGCCCTGTAGCTTTGACCTTTCAACATCCTTATTCCCCCCTTGGACACTTCAAAACACCCCTTGCAACCACCATAGCCATTCAACTGATATCCATTTGGCGGCAGACCTCAGGAGCCACATGGAGATGCAAGAAACCTTCTGACAATCTAAGAGAGCACTCATTTACGTAATCCATTCAACGATTATAATTCCCCTAAGTGATCAATCGTTATAAAGATAAACAAAAACAGCAAATCTTTTAATAGCCTCTCAAAAATGTCAACTAAAATGTGAGCAGCCTACCCGCTGTCTTAAGTGGTTTTGGACATTTTGAAAGAAATCCAAACATCCATAATGGGCTCAACTGTAATAGCAGTCCTTGGAAAATGACAACAATGAAGTCTATTAAAACTGCAGGAACAAATGGTAATGTTTTTTCTAAGATATAGCAGATGGCCTGTCAATCAATGCCCTCCAGCAGTTTGTGGTTTTTTTTACTCCAACTGACAGGGCAGCCTAGTCCTTTTTTCATTGTTAATGCTTTGGAATTGGAATAAGGCCAGATCATGACACTGAAGCAGACATCATCCATCCTTCAAGAACGTTTACATTTCCTCCAGAAATATGGGACTCCCAAGGGTTAAAGTGCAGGGAACAATAAAAATGGGATCTATTTTTATTCAGCATTATGTTCAAATGGTTGAGCAGATTCATCATTCATACTCCTTCCCTTATGAGTGAAAGCTGCATCGGATGGAAATGGGGGGCCTCCACGCCTGGGTTCCTCCCACCCATTTCAATCTCCCCCATTTCCTCCCCCCCCCCTCCGTAAGAAAACAAAGCATCCAGTGCTGGCACTCTGTTCAGGATACCTTATTCAGTCTGAATGGCATCTCCTCTGTGCATCTCACATCAAACTTTTCAGCCCAGCTTCCTTTGAAGTAGATGGCATTCACCAACACGAGTCTGGTATCACTGTCCAGTGAGCCTTGAGCCAGCAAGTCTCGGATCTTACCTGAATGGAAATAGATTCAGCACATTGATATAGTGCACATCAACAGAAAAAAAGGATGGGCGAAATGTTCAACATTCCTTCACTTATTTTTGTAAATTTAAAACATCAGAAGGAGTGAGTGAGAAAAAAATATCAAAATTAACCGTCCCCAAATATTTTAAGGTGTATCTTTAAATAAAAAGATTCCTGAAACAGGAGGTTTTTCTACAGGGCATCAATTAAACACACTCATTTTAATGGCCTCCTTATGTGTAATAAATGTCTACAAATCTATGAATTATTCAACTAGATTAATAACCAAGTTAAATTAGCCTATTGACTTCCATACACCATTCACCCCAAATAGACAGAGCTGGAGTTTGTTTATTTATAAATTTAGTGTACCCAATTCTTTTTTCCAATTAAGGGGTAATTTAGCGTGGCCAATTGACCTACCCTGCACATCTTTTTGAGTTGACCCACGCAGACATGGGGAGAATGTGCAAATTCAGCACGGACTCTGACCTGGAGCCGAGATCAAACTCGGGTCCTCGGCGCCGTGAGGCCACAGCACTAACCACTGTGCCATCGTGCTGGAGTTTATAATCCATACGATCCTCTTTTCCAATTTCATCCACCTTGAGCTGTATTTACAGGCCCCTTCTGGGCATGTAAATAATAATAATAATAATAATCTTTAGTGTCACAAGTAGGCTTACAGTAACACTGTAATGAGGTTACTGTGTCAAGCCCCTAGTCGCCACATTCCTGCACCTGTTCGGGTACACAGAGAGAGAAGTCAGAATTCGCAGCTGGCACGGGGAATTGAAACTGCGCTGCTGGCCTTGTTCTGCATCACAAACCAGCTGTCTAGCCCACTGAGCTAAACCAGCCCCTATGGAGATGGGGAGGGGGCACGTAAAATAGGGCAGGTGGCAACCTCAACACCTCTCCACCCATCACTGAGCTCACCCCATGAGGGATAGAGGGGGAGGGGCGTGTCAGCTACTTTTAAATAGGTAATCAAATGCCAATTAGGCTTGTTACGTGGCCAATTGACCCTAATAATTTGCTGCCCACACCATAAAATGTTTGGCGTAAACTGTTAGATGGGATCAGGAAGCCTGATTTCTTAACTACGTTCCTCAAAGAGCAGGATGAAAAAGGGAGTAGGCGTCAATCTTCAAGACTCCTGTTGGAGTCCACCTAATATGGACCCTCCCTTCCCTCCTAACCACCCGTCGCACTCCCCACCGAAGCCTTAAACCCAGCCCCCACCCCCACTGCCATCCCCGTCCTGCTGAAACGCTCCCCGACAAGACCCCAGACCTGCTGGCTTCAGGGATCTATGGGTCTTCTTACTCCTCTTCCTCTGGTATCGGCAGCAGCCTCAAACATGCTCTTGGCTCTGATGGAGCTGCAGGCCAATCCCGTTGGCCAGCAGCTCCAGAGGGCGGGTCCTCCACTCCAGTGAGGAGTGGAAGTCCCACTTGGCCTTTGTTAAGCCCATCCACAGTGCGTTATGGCTCAGGGGGATGGGTCTTTGTTTTGGAGGGAGGAACGAGCCCCCCCCCACCAATATTATTCAGGGAATATTATTCAGCTCCTTAACTCAGCATTTCTGCAGTCTTTATATTCCTTTTTCCCCCCCATGTATTCGTTGAGCTTTACTTTTAGATCATCTAAGCTATTTGTCTCCACCACTTCCGAGTTCCACATTCTACCCACTCTCGGACAAAGGGTACTGCCTGACAGAGAAAGTGTCAACCTGTTTAACCTTTCCCGATAGCTCTAATCTCTCAGTTCAGGTCCTATCCATGTGAGCCATCTCTTTGCACTTTCCCCAGGTCAGCCTTCTTGACAGGACTCGTACCGCGGGTGGGTTGAATAGATCAGCATGAAATGGAAGGTCGGAGGCATTGCGAACTTTTGCATCATTTGTGGGTTGTTGCAAGTCGACGGATATTTGGAGGATTGATGTCTGCCGGGACAGTGTGTGTGTGTGTGTGTGTGTGATGATCTTGACCAAACGGGGTCTAGTATTGTGCTACTGAGTAGGAGAGTGCGAGTGATGAGGTTTGGAGGGTGGTAGTAGCAGCTGGACAGATGAATGGGAAATATTGGACAGGCCAAACAAGTCCCTGGTCTCAAACCCAACCCAACAACTGCCTGGTTTCAACCTTCCCAGGAAAGAGTGACCCACACTTAACAGCCATGATGCGGAGAGGCCGCCAATGGACCGGGGCCGGCGATGGACCTGGGTGAGCTCAGTAAGAAGTCTTACAACACCAGGTTAAAGTCCAACAGGTTTGTTTCAAACACTCGCTTTCGGAGCACTGCTCCTTCCTCAGGTGAATGAAGGAGCAGTGCTCCAAAAGCTAGTGATTCGAAACAAACCTGTTGGACTTTAACCTGGTGATGTAAGACTTCTTACTGTGCATACTTAACAGGTTCAGGACCGGCCACGATCCCTGCTTGGCCAACCTCTACAGATGGGGCCTTAGTGCCATCCCCGGATTTGCCTGTCTGATGCAGTACATCAGAAAAGAATATGCGATCCTCAGACTCAGCAGAGGCGTATCCGCACTCCCAGAAGATACTGCGTGAATAAGGGACTTAATAAATCAATATATTTATCTTCATTTGCCACAGCACAGTTAGGGGATAGTCTGTGTTACTCATCATTAACCAATTATTCTTAACTATTTTTGAAAGAGCTATCTTACAAAACCTTGGCAATCCCCAGGTTGCCAACACATGCCAAGGACTAACCAGATGGTCTGGAGGGGTCTTTTCCTGTGTTCCATACCTCTATAGTTCTTACAATACCATACCATTTATTGCTGGTCTTTCAATAGTTACAAACAAATCCATTGAAGTGGAGAATGTTTACAAGCAGTGATAAATTAAATTTGGGTATAGTCAGGGTCGGATCTACTACAAAACTAATGAAGGTTAAGCTTCAGGGCTTAAGCTTCAGGGGCCCTAATCCCGGAGGGGCCCCAGAAGTGACTTTAGTCCACATTGCTTAAAAATTTTGGGTCTACTGTATGAGAAGGGGTTTTAAAAAAATAATAATATTAATAATTGTGTAATTCAATACAAAATAAAAATTTAAAGATTAAAGTATCATGTAGACAAGCCGTAAACGAAAAAACATTCAAATTAAGGATGTTTCATTCTAAATATATTTAATATAAAATAATTATAAATAATGGAAAATGCTGTTAATATTTATGACAGAAATACAAACAGTAGATGAAGTATAGTAAAAAAGGGGAGCCGTTGAAAAGGCAATCACATTGCTAACGTGTATTTTCAACGCGATAGCACTCGTGATAGCGATCTAGACAAGAATTTTTTTCAATAAAGTGTTCATAAGGATACAATATTTTAATTACCCCTACTCAAAAATGTTATATTTAGAAAAGTAAGGTAAGTAATAAAGGTGAAATAGTGTTAGATTAGCCTAAGCCTATTCTTTTTATGACGAGGTGAACGGAAGGTAGGCTACGACCGCATAGCCTAGGCTAATACTATATTACTTATTTATGAAAAAGTAATAAAAGGGTAAATTTGTGTTAAATTACAGGTGTTTATTATGAAAAGTTCAAATAATGGTAAAATTGTGTTACAATTCTGAAATTGAAGAAGACAGTATTAAACTTATAATATCGTATTACAAATATGATATTGACCATAAATTAGTAAATGAGTGTTATCAGTTCAAAGAATATTTGCACCTTAGGAAATCCCAGCACACAGAAGAAAACACGCCATCTAACATGCAATGCGCAGAAGTTCTTCAGCTTATTTGTGAGCAACACCTAATTGAAGTGTTCCCCAATATTACTACTGCGCTTAAGCTGTACTTGACAATGCCTATCACAAGCTGTGAAGCAGAAAGGAATTTTTCAAAGCTATCCTTTATAAAGAACAAATTTCAGTCTACCATGACTGAAGAGCACTTAAGTTCTTTATGCATATTGTCTCTAGAAAATGACATTGCAAGGAAGCTCTCATATGACAAAACTGTACGTGAATATGTTGCAAGAAAAAACAGAAAAAAAAGAGTATTTTGTAAAATGTGCTTCATGTAGTATGTATACAACATTTCCCTAATTTTCATCCCCCCATAACTCAAAAACTATAAGGCATAGGAAATTTTTATTCACACCAGTGACTTTGATATGTGAGATAATCCAGAACAGCAATTTTAATCAAAATCTGAGATGGAGTGGTTAAAGATTTGTGGTGATCTGTCGTGGAACAACCCCATTGAAGACGATAACAGTGGTTACCCAGACCTCGTGCTAGTTGCGAAGGAGCCCCCATAACAGTTCAAGCTTCAGGGCCCCCAAAATGTAGGTCCGCCACTGGGTATAGTGTAAAATCTCTGCAAATCTTTTCACTGAAATTCAGCACTGACCCATAGTTAGACTGTTGTCTCTGCACGAGTTTGGGGCAATTAGGTCAATGTGTGCAGAATTCAATTACATTCGCTTTCTGTAATAATGAGGGCATCGTACACAAGGACAGCATTTAAGCAGCACAGTATATATACACACACACACACACACACACACACACACACGTGTGTTTTTGTACATGCACAGTGTTCCAATGTTTGGGTAAAATCAGCGTGCACTCAACTGTGTACTTGAGCTGCACCATGGAGGTCTCATTGTTCAGCTGAATTCAATTTCTCATTGGGTAAGCTACAATACACTGAATAGGACATTGAAACACTGCTAATCTGACTCAAGTCTGAGAAAGTTAACCTACTGTTGATATGTTTTGGGCAAGTGTCATTCTATATAATGCATTCAAATGTTCACACTGCTGTGGCTGGGGGTAGTGAATTAATAAAACCGTCTCAACCTGCTTTATTAGATTTTTTTTAAATATACCGATCAAACTTTTAAATTTCCTTTGAAATTAAAAATAATGGGCAGGATTCTCTGATCCTGGGGCTAAGTGTTGACGACGTCATAAACGCCGGAGCGTTTTATGCTGGCATAAACAGGCACATAGGAGCAGCGATCCTGCACCACACAGGGGGCCAGCCTGTGGAGAGCCTGACGCTGCTCCAGCTGCCGATACGGTTGTCGGAACGGGCCGCGGGTCCGCGCATGCGCACTATGGCCGGCACGAGTTTGCGCATGGGTTGCCTTCTCCGCGCCAGCCCCAATGCCACATGGCGGAGAGCTACAGGGGTCCGGCGCGGAGGAACATAGGCTCCCACCAGGATAAGCACGCCCGCCAATCGGTAGGCACCAATCGCAAGCCAGGCCACCGTGGAGCCAGCCCCCCCCCCCCCCCCCCACCCCACCAGAGTTCGGATATCCCCTCCCCTCCCACCAGGCCGCCCCCCGCAACATGAACGCAGAGGTCCCGTCGGGTAGGACCACACATGAACGGCGCAGTCGGGACTCGGCCTATCTCGGCGGGCACTCGGCCCATCGCGCACGGAGAATCGCCGACCGCGTCAATGGCACCGATTCTCCGGTGACCGGAAAACTGGCCGACCGGCTTCAGGGCGGCGGCGCGTGAATCGCGCCCCCAACCCCCCCCCCAGGAAATTCTCCGAACCCGCCCAATGATTTTTGCTTCCCCCTCAGCTTGGAAATGATTAAATCTGGAGGACAACATACCCTCAGTCTGCACCTCCACCCATTTGTTGATCTCCTCTCTTGTTTTATCTGCAGCAGTTTCGAAATCAACTGGTAACATCGCTGCTCCATAGAATTTCATGGTGGATTTACAGAATTCCTGAACAGTGGACATAGGGAAAATTAGTTACACTGTCCAGTTGGGAAACCTTTGAAGAACTGCTTTGAAAATGATTAGTGGATCACCAGAATTGGTGCATTGTCCAAACCAGCAATGTCCAAATATTGACAATAGGGTCAGAGGTCAGCTCTGTCCTTTGACGGGAGTATTGCGAGGAGTCAAGAACAATATAATTGACATGTGTCTTCCAGCTTGGCTCCTGAGCACTGGAAGAACCTGGGAACAGGTGACTCACCCACCACTTACTTCTAGGAAGTTGTAGCTCTTCTCCCCATATAATCGATTGGCCACTTTCAGCAGATACGCGACATCAGCTCGATTAATGTCTGATTGCATTTTCTCAAATCCAGAGTGGACATCTCCAACTTGATCAAAATGGAGAGCCTGTATTGAGAATAAATGCGTAAAACAAACATCAAACAGTGAATTGAAAAAGGAGCTAAAGTCAGCTACTTTTTCCCGCCATTTTGTTTTCCGCTGGTTTTCTGTGCCCATCAACACCACCGCACCGCCCGCCCCCCCACCCCGCGCATTTCCTGCAGGCATTTATTCTGTGCCCGCATAGCATTCGGCGCATGCTGGTCATCTTCCAGAATAGCACCTTCGGTCTAATCCTGGAGGTTGAGTGTCAATAGGTTATTCAAACACTTGGGCACATCAGTTAATATCAACACTGCTCTCGGCCAACATCCGCACACTCACAGTAGAGGGTCACTGAACAGGGATTACAGGGCAGGAACCCTGGTGGACTGTCACCACCAGAACATTACAAATTTCATTTGGGTCACTTAGCTCACTGCAGTCCGAGCATTGAACCGAGGATATTCTAATTGTGTGACGTTTTGCTCCTCATTTCTGCCTTTCGCTACTCAACTTGGAGAAAGGAAGGACGGATAAACAAATGCATGGACAAAACACTTAAAAGAAGATTTCAGCCACATCTTTTTGGCCTGTATCGAGAATAAATGTGTAAAACAAACATCAAGCAGTGAATTGAAAAAAGAGCTAAAGTTATAATCAGCTACGTTTTTTCTGTCATATATGTCTCCACTAGTTTTCTCATTTCTGGATTTAGCTACTCAACTTGGCAAAGTGAAGGACGGATGAAAAAATGCAAGGACAAAACACTGAAGGAAGATTTCAGCCACATCTTTTATTCAGGGTAATTTTATCCATACCTTTGCCATTTCAGATGCAGTGTTATTTCTTGCGCCAAGGTAAACCATGGCCAATGCGGTGGAGATACTGAATGGAGAAAAAAAGATGTTGCCGGCTTCATTTTCCTCAATCAGCTTTCTGAACAGGTCAAGAGTGAAACGGCAATTTGCTTTGCTCAGGTTGTCCATTGTTCTAAACTGCAAGAAAAATAAATATAACACACAGGTGTCCAAAGGAATTTTCATACAATAAGCTTCGCAAGAAAGTTAATGAATCACCAGGATTTGCAGCCGAAGATAAGAACGAGCTTATTCTTTACGTGCCTAAGATAAGGTTGCTGAAGTAACCTTGGTCAAATGCTGAATATCTGAGGCAAAGACTTCTTGTCTCAAAGCACATTTTGCAGGGCAGGCAGTGGTGTAGCGGTATTGTCACTGGACTAGCAATCCAGAGACCCAGGGTAATGCTCTGGGGACCTGGGTTCGAGTCCCACCAGCGCAGTTGGCGGAATTTGAATTCAATAAAAATCTGGAATTAAAATGTTAAGGTGACCATGAAAACATTGTCGTAAAAACCGGTCTGGTTCACTAAACTGCTGTCCTTACCTGGTGTGACCGACATGTGACCCCAGACCCACAGCAGTGTGGCTGACTCTTAAATGCCCTCAGCAATAAATGCTGGCCATCATTCCATGAACAAAGGAAGAAAAAAATCATCTTTTAAATCAACATAGAATTCCCAGTCAGCCAAATTAAATTGCTTAAAGAATTCTGAAAGGCGAGGGGCCCGGGTACAGATTCCTGAGACTGTCTCAGTCCTGTCCACTGCAACTTCCGGCACTGCAGGGACATTGTTAGAACGTTAAAATCACTGCGGGCCACACATTGCAGAATATGCTTGTTTTGTACTTCTGTGAGTTTTCTATAACTATTGTGCATTTTCAGCATTATCCCTTTCAATGCAATCTAGTTTTCCTTTGGTAAAGTGTTCATAGGATCATAGAATGCAGAAGGAGACCATTCAGCCCATCGAATCAGCACCAACCCTCGGAACGAGCACTCCACCCAGATTCACTGCCCCACCCTATTCCCTTAACCGGCACATCCCTGGACACTAAGGGACAAGTTAGCATGGCCAATCCGCCTAACTTGTGCATAGACTGTGGGAGGAATCCCACACAGACACGGGGAGAGCATGCAAGCTCCACACAGTCACCCAAGGCCAGAATTGAACCCGGGTCCCTGGTGTGGTAAGGCAGCCTTACTAACCACTGTGCTGCACCTGCAGGCATTAATCCCTCATTACATTTATCTTTTGTAGTCTCCTGGGATTTTTAGCCACCCAGGGAGCCTACAGCTCTCAGACCCGCTGGCCTACTGGTCATTATCACAGTGCTGTTTGTGGGATCCTGTGGTGCCGCAATTGGCTGCCAGAAAGACCTGGAAAACCTGCCTTGTCCAAACTGGTGTTGGATACCTTAAAATGGAACTCCAGTATTACTGGTGCCAGTTTGAGTGATTGTTCTTTTCACCGGGGTTTGAAACATTTTGAACTGGATTTTCCTCCTATATCACAATTCATTTCAATACTGACTGCAAAATGCTCGGTGGCCTCCTGGGGTCATGAGAGGCGCCACATAAATGAAAGTCGGAGGTTGTTGCGTTGAAAAGGGGCGGAATTCTTTTTCCTGAACATGGGCAACACCCACTGACCGGTTACCAACCTACTGGTGCCCCCCCCCCCCCCTCACCAACTCCCTCATCACACAGTGAGAGCCTCGTCACAACTACCCTCCCGGGACTATTGCAACATTTGGGGGGAAATAGCAAACTTTCCCAGCGATTTATTCACTGGCAACCTTTGCAGCTGGGCTAGGATTTGAGAATTGGTGACTTTTTGCTGGGTGCTTGCCTCTCTTTGCAGTGGACATGTTTGTTCAAATGCAGCCACACTGCAGACAATAACCATTATCTCCCAGTAACATGGCCACGCCTCAGTTTGACTTTTGCTGCCAGATTTGATGGTTTGACATCGCAAGTGAGCATCTGGGTGAGAATTGGTGAAGCGGAGGCGGGTGGATGTGCCTGAGGCCGCTGCTGTTTACTGACAGTCCACTGGGAGAAAGGAGAACTTTGTCCATGAAGGGGCTGCTGTTTCTCTGAATGGCTGAGAGGGCAATTGGTGAGGAAGTTAGCGAAGGTTTGCAGCGCTGGAGGGGAGATAGTGCAGGGAGAGCAAAAGCCCTGGGTGAGATAGAAAGACACTTACCTTGAGCGCTGCTACCTTTCAGCTGCAACACTTGATGTCACTGTGTTCACTTTGTGTTGTGTGGGTGTGTGCTCCGCCTCTGGGGCGGATTTTAACCCAGAGTCACCGCCCCCCTCACATTGATAGGACTCCTGTTACCCTCACATTGATAGGACTCCTGTGTTGTCCATCAGAACGGAGACTCGCCTCTTCTGAGACACACAGGGATTTCCCTGCTTTGGATTTTAAAAAATTTGTTGTGGAAGTAAAAGCTTGTGGGAAATGAACAGGTTAATTTAGCAAAAGCTGACAGAGCCCCGGAAAGTATAAACACTCCTGAATCCAGATAATGACATGTAGTTACACTGGGAGTGCAGTGGAACACGGCTGTGAAAAGCTGCAGACGCACAACACCCAGTCCATGGGAATTTCCTCCACAGGTCCCATTGGTCCGCCTTCAATGAGACTCACAGCAGCTGCATTGGAGCTGGAGAACCCCTTTGGAAATTCACCCTTCATCTCCCTCACTCCTGACTCCGACTCCTCCCCACCCCTCCCCCTGGCTGCTCCCTCAGACTGAAGCAGATTATAGAAAACCTCACTGCCCAGCTCCACACTGAACTCAATCTTAAACCAGGATGAGCCACTCCAGACCCAGGTTGCCAACTCTGGCCTGGGGGCCTTTGGATAGTTACCCAAATTTCTGAAGTTGGGCAGCATGGTGGTGCACTGCTGTCTCACAACCGCAGTGTGGTAACCCACTATTGTATTGTACTGTTGTATTACATGCCTGGGCTTGTCCCTGCTGGCTCCAAACCACTGTAGTATATAATATGGGTGTTGTGGTAAACTGCCACTGTATTACATGGAATGTGGTAAACCACTGCCTGATGGCTCCGCCTTCCCTCGGGCTCCGTATAAACGTGGCTGGGTCTCCGCCTCCGCTCCAGTTCGGTATCAGCGGCCAGGAGGCTTTCTGTTTAGTTTATTAAAGCCTCAGTTACGTTCACTACTCATCTCGTGTTCGTTGATGGCACATCAGGCAGGGAGCCGGGTTCAATTCCGGCCCTGGGTGAGTGACCTTGTGGAGTTTTCACGTTCTCCCCGTGTCTGCGTGAGTTTCGTCCGGGTGTTCCAGTTTCCTCCCACAGTCCAAAGATGTGCAGGTTAGGTGGATTGGCCATGCTAAATTTGCCCCTTAGTGTCCAACGGTTAGATGGGGTTACGGGGGATAGAGCGGGAGAGTGGGCCCAGATTAGAGTGCTTTTCGGAGGGTCGGTTCAGACTCGATGGGCCGAATGGCCTCCTCTACACTGTAGGGATTCTATGATTCTGTGGTCGGATAGATTAACAAAATCAGAAAGCATATGGGAACCTTGATTCTATAATATAAATATCAGGAAATCCGATATAAACACGGGTTTTCCCCAAGCTGCGTCTGATGCACGGCGACCAAATCTCACAGCATGGTGTGCGCCCGGACGCAGACAAAATCCAGGCCATTGAGGCGATGAAGGTCCCCGAGGACAAAAGACGGTGCTGTGCTTCTTGAGTATGGTCAATTTTCTGGGCAAGTTCATTCCAAACATAGCCACACACACCACGGCCCTACGCAACCTGGTGAAAAAGTCAACTGCCTTTGAGTGGAAGGCGGCACACCAGACAGAGTGGCTGGAGCTGAAAGCCAAGCTCACCACTGCACCAGTCCTGGCATTCTTCGACCCGGACCGGGAGACAAAGATATCCACAGATGCGAGTCAGGATGGCATTGATGCTGTGTTGCTTCAACAAGATGACACATCACCCTGGGCACCAATAGCCTACGCATCAACGGCGATGACCACACAGAACTTTTAATCCGGGACGTATTCGATGCAGGAATGCTGTCCTCGCAAATCCATCAGCGGCTGCTAGTGAAAGAGACACGAGGCCTCAAGGAGGCACGGGCCCTTGCTAGCTCCCTGGATGTGGCCTCCCGAAACGCCCGCGCGTACGTCCCCGACCGCATGGCAGCCCCTTGGGAAGGGTGGAACCCGCCCGTGGCCGACCCCCATCCCCCACTACCTTGCGGCTACCAGGTAACCCCGGGGGGCCCCGCTGTTATTTTTGCGGGTAAGCCAAGCACCCCCGGCAGCGCTGCCTGGCCCGCTCCTCCACCTGCAAAGGGTGCGGCAAAACGGACCATTTCGTGGTGGTATGCCAGGCCCGAGCGGTCGCCGCTGTCTCCGGGGGCGAACCGGGACCACCACCAGAAATCTCTCCACGGGTCACGTGTGGGCAGCGGGCGCCGCCATCTTCATTTCCCGAGCCACGTGCGGGCCCCGGGCGCCGCCATCTTGTTCCCCAGGGACCACATGCAACGCGTGGGTGCTGCCATCTTGCCTACCCCCAGCCATGTGCGACCCATGGGCGCCACCATCTTGGCTGGAGTCTCAGGACCCCGATTCGGATGACCACACACCGCCCGAGGAAAATCTTCAACTTTTACCACGACTCGCCTCGGTGACCCTGGGCCAGTCTCGGCCCCGAACACGACTGCGACGACGACCGTGCTCATCAACGGGCGGAAAACATCCTGCCTGATTGACTCTGGGATTGCACAATACAAGGTCTTTTCCACGGTGGACCTCAAATCCGCCTACCAACAGCTCCCCATCCGCCCGGACGACCGCAAATACACTGCATTCGAAGCAGATTGGTAGCTCTACAACTTCCTAAGGGTTCCCTTCCGTGTCACAAATGGAGTCTCGATCTTCCAACGGGAGATGGACCGAATGGTTGACCGGTACGGTTTGCGGGCCACGTTTCCGTACCTCGCAATGTCACCATCTGCGGCCACGACCAGCAGGACCACGACACCAACCTCCGAAAAATCCTCTATACCGCAAAAATCCTTAATCTAACCTACAACAAGGACAAATGCGTGTTCAGCACCGACCGTCTAGCCATCCTCGGCTACGTAGTGCATGATGGAGTGATAGGCCCAGATCCCGAACGCTTGCGCCCCTCATGGAGTTTCCCCTCCCCCACTGCTCCAAAGCCCTGAAACGCTGCCTGGGATTTTTTTCATATTACGCCCAGTGGGTCCCCAATTATGTGTGCAAGGCCCGCCCACTAATCCAATCCACGGTTTTTCCCCTGTCGGCAGAGACCCGCCAGGCCTTCAGCCGCATCAAAGCAGACATCGCAAAGGCCACGATGCATGCAATCGATGAATCTCTTCCATTCCAAGTCGAGAGCGACGCGTCCGACGTAGCTCTGGCGGCCACGTTGAACCAAGCGGGCAGGCCCGTGGCCTTCTCCTCACGCACCCTCCATGCTTCAGAAATCCGTCATTCCTCCGTTGAAAAGGAAGCCCAGGCCATAGTAGAAGCTGTGCGGCATTGGAGGCACTACCTGGCCGGCAGGAGATTCACTCTTCTCACTGACCAACGGTCGGTTGCTTTCATGTTCGATAATGCACAGCGGGGCAAGATAAAGAACGATAAGATCTTGCGGTGGAGGATCGAGCTCTCCACCTACAACTATGAGATCTTGTATCGTCCCGGGAAGCTAAACGAGCCTCCTGGTGCCCTATCCTGCGGCACATGTGACAACGCACAAGTGGACCGACTCCGAGCCCCCCATGAGAACCTCTGCCACCCGGGGGTCACTCGATTCTTCCACTTCGTCAAGACCCGCAACTGCCCTACTCCATCGAGAAGGTCAGGACTGTCACCAGGAACTGCCAAATCTGCGCAGAGTGCAAGCCGCACTTCTACAGGCCAGAGAAAGCGCACCTGGTAAATGCTTCCCGTCCCTTTGAACGCCCCAGTATGGACTTCAAAGGGCTCCTCCCCTCCACCGACCGCAACACGTACTTCCTAAACATGATTGATGAGTACTCCCGGTTCCCATTCGTCACCCCCTGCCCCGACATGACCGCAGCCACTGTCATAAAAGCCCTCCACAGTATCTTTACACTGTTCGGTTTTCCCGTCTGCATACACAGCGATAGGGGGTCCTCCTTCATGAGCGACGAACTGCGTCAATTCCTGCTCAGCAAGGGCATCGCCTTGAGCAGGACGACCAGTTATAACCACCGGGGAAACGGACAGGTAGAGAGGGAGAATGGAATGGTCTGGAAGACCGTCCTACTGGCCCTACGGTCCAGGAATCTCCCAGTCTCCCGCTGGCAGGTGGTCCTCCCCGATGCATTTCACTCCATCCGATCATTGCTGTGTACCACGACCAAAAAAACACCTCATGAACGTCTCCTTGTCTTCCCTAGGAAGTCCTCCTCCGGGACCTCGCTTCCAACCTGGCTGGCAGCTCCTGGACCCATTCTGCTCCGCAGACAAGTCAAACCCATTGGTCGAGAGGGTCCACCTCCTTCACGCTAACCCTCAGTATGCCTACGTGGTGTATCCCGACGGCCGACAGGATAAGGTCTCCCTGCGGGACCTGGCGCCCGCTGGATCCCCACCCACACCTACCCCACCCTCCCTCCCACCGGCGCACCCCACAGCCACCCCCTTCCCAGGTGGATCGGTTCTCCCACTGGTCCCACCCAGGGGTGATGAAGCTACCGAAGAAGCTGAAGTCACGCTCCCGGAGTCACGGATGCCCGAGCTGGAGCCTGCATCACCGCCAAAACTGCGACGATCACAGAGGACGACCAGGGCCCCCGATCGACTAATTGCTTCATTTTGATATGTACATGTAAATAAATACTGTAAATAGTTGTGACATGTAACAAGGCAAAACACTGTACTAATGTATACCGGGTACCACCATAACCTCAACCTCTACCACTGTATAACGCGAGACCACCACCCCCGCTGGACTCTTTTTTTTAAACAGGGGGTGAATGTGGTAGTCGGTATTTAGGGGCATTACGGTACCCAGGTTGATGCTGTAAGACCATTGGTATGGGAGGTATCTGAGACAGCAAGACCATTGGTGAAGCCTGACTGCTGGTTCCGCCCAGTAAGGTGGAGTATAAGAGTCTGTGTCTCCCCAACTGCTGCATTCTGTACCTGCACTGCTGGGGGAAACATCTAGTCCAATAAAGCCTTCAATTGTCATCCAATCTCGCTTCTGGAGTCATTGATCAAGGATCAGGGTGCACATTGTGAAACAGCTCATCTGCAAGGCCGCAGACTCTGCTTCCGACATACACCTTGCACTGCTCATGTACAGGGCAACTCCATTGTTCACTGGCATGTCGCCGGCTCAACTCCTGATGAACAGGGACCTGCGGACGGCGCTTCCAGCCATACACCTGCCCAACCTGGATCACCTCCCGGTGCTGCAGAAGATGCAGCAGCTCAGCAACCGTCAAAAGCAGGGCCCCGATGCCCATGCCAGTGATCTGGCTGTGCTGTCCCCGGCAGACACTGTCAGGATCAAGATACCGGATGGTGGGTGGTCTGCCCCGGCCGTCGTTGTTCGACGGGCCGCTCCCCGCTCTTATGTTGTACATATGGCTGATGGCTCCATCGTGCGAAGGAATTGACGGGCACTGCGTAAAGTTGCCTGCCCGCAACCACTTTCTCCTCCACTTCCATATGTTGAATTGCCACCTCCTGATACCCCGCACCGCGAGGCCACCAGTCAGGCTTCCATCCCTCCTGTCAAGGCGCTGTCGTCCACTCCGCCACCTCTCCGGCGGTCGACCAGGATCAGACGCAAGCCTCAGAGACTTGACTTGTGAACGTTTGTTTTGTTTGCTCTGTTCTGTTGTCCTCCGTCAGTCACGTTAGACAGACTCATTCACATGTAAATACATTCGCATGCGCCAACAAAACATTAGAAAAAAGGGGGCGATGTCATGATATGCAAACATGCAGTTAATGAACATATAGAATAGGACACGACCAAGGAGCAGTCAGGACACTCAGGGGTGGTATCTCACTATAAAAGGGATGAGGCACTCACACCCCGCCTCTTTCCACAGACCAACATCTACAGAGTGAGACAGGGTGTATCCTCAGCATCACACCCCAGCACGTGGCTTTGAGCAAGGCTCAGTTAGACTGAGTTACTACATTTACATTAGCAAAGAGTCAAACTCATTGAGAACTGTGCTAATAGTTCAATAAAACACATTGCGCTCACTTCAAAGTCTGGAGCATCTTTTACTCAAAACTGCATCAAGTGGCAGCTTGTGTTATTCCAAATTACATTCCACAACACAGTCAGTACTGAAATGAATTGTGATACAGGAGGAAAATCCAGTTCAAAATGTTTCAAACCCCGGTGAAAAGAACAATCACTCAAACTGGCACCAGTGATACTGAAATTCCATTTTAAGGTATCTGAGACCAGTTTGGACAAGGCAGGTTTCCCAGGTCTTTCCATGGCAGCCAATTGAAGC
This sequence comes from Scyliorhinus torazame, assembly GCF_047496885.1. Classification (NCBI taxonomy): domain Eukaryota; kingdom Metazoa; phylum Chordata; class Chondrichthyes; order Carcharhiniformes; family Scyliorhinidae; genus Scyliorhinus; species Scyliorhinus torazame. Next base: position 302,525,161 of record NC_092712.1, read on the forward strand.
ACAGCAGGATCCCACAACAGCAATGTGATAATGACCAGTAGGCCAGCGTAGGCACCCTAGGTGGCTAAAAATCCCGGGAGATTACAAAAGATAAACGTAATGAAGGGCCAATTAATGTCTGCAGATTGTTGAAGTATGTTCAACTGGGGCGGCACAGTGGTTAGCACGGCTGCCTCACCGCACCAGGGACCCAGGTACAATTCTGGCCTTGGGTGACTGTCTCTCTGTGTGGAGTTTGCACGCTGTCCCATGTCTGTATGGGATTCCTCCCAGTCCAAAGATGCGCAGATTAGGCGGATTGGCCATGCTAACTTGTCCCTTAGTGTCCAGGGATATGCAGGTTAGGTTACAGGGATTGGATGGGGCAGTGAATCTGGGTAGAGGGCTCTTTCAGAGGGTCGGTGCAGACTCGATGGGCTGAATGGCCTCTATGATCCTATGAACACTTTACCAAAGGAAAACTGGATTCCATTGAAAGGAATAATGCTGAAAGTGCGCAATAGTTATAGAAAACTATAACTACTGCCTGTGGAAGTAGTTGAGTCGGAAACATTAGGGACCTTCAAGCAGCTATTGGATAGGTACATGGATGACGGTAAAATGATATAGTGTAGATTTATTTGTTCTTAAGGGCAGCACGGTAGCATTGTGGATAGCGCAATTGCTTCACAGCTCCATGGTCCCAGGTTCGATTCCGGCTTGGGTCATTGTCTGTGCGGAGTCTGCACGTCCTCCCCGTGTCTGCGTGGGTTTCCTCCGGGTGCTCCGGTTTCCTCCCACAGTCCAAAGATGTGCGGGTTAGGTGAATTGGCCAATGATAAATTGCCCTTAATGTCCAAATTGCCCTTGGTGTTGGGTGGAGGTGTTGAGTTTGGGTATGGTGCTCTTTCCAAGAGCCGGTGCAGACTCAAAGGGCCGAATGGCCTCCTTTTGCACTGTAAATTCAATGATAATCTATGATTAATCTAGGACCTGTTCTGTGCTGTATTTTCTATGTTCTATGTAAAACTAAGAAGTACAAAATAAACATATTCTGGGACTAGGTTAGTGATAGAAACCGGGCGGCATGGACAAGCTGGGCCGAAGGGCCTGTTTCCATGCTGTAAACATCTATGATTCTATGATATATCTGGCCCCTAGCGATTTTAACTTCTCACAAGCGTTAATTTGCTTCAGGCGAGATTTCCTCCTCTTGCTCCCGCCTCAATGAGCTGCCAGCCAATCTGATTGGCCAGCAGTTCCCATTGTCCCTGCAGTGCCAGAAGCTGCAGTGGACAGGACTGGAACTGCAAGCAGTCCCCAAAGCCTATGCCCCAGGAGTCCAGGATCAGATTAGTTATGGTGGTCTCAGGGCAGAATAGGTAAGGCCTGGGGAAGTGAACCAGGGTGGGGTGTCGGTTGAGTGTTTGAGGACAGTGGGGCAGGTGGCGAACTCCCACAGGGGTCAGACCTTTTTTTAGGGGGTGGAGGGGGGGCGGTGGAGCACCCGATGTTAAATGCAGGCTGCTGATGAAGGCCCCCTGCCACCCCTCTCCCCATATTCCTGCCTGAGGTCTGAATAGGGTTAATGTTGTGGGCTGATAATTGGCCACTTAAGGACCTTAATTGGGGAAAAGGCAGACAGGCCTTGCCAGGCCCAGCACAAAATTGCAGAGAAAAGTTAATTGAGCCCATAATTAAATTCAGAAACCAGTCAACAGGGTTTGGAGGGGCAAAGAGAATGATTGACTGGCTGCTCTCTAATGCAGGAACTCCTCTCCGGATAGGGTGTGGAAGTCTCAGCCTGAGACAATAACGCTGCTCCCAGCATAAAATGACTGTGGGGCATCTGGCACTTGAATGTGCGGATTCACAACCAACATTTCCAGCCCACGTTAAAGACAGCAGCAGAGGCTGGACATATTCTTAACTGTCTCAGGAATCTGTACCAGGGCCCCTCAGCTTTCATCATTGTTTAAGCAGTTTAATTTGGCCGACTGGGGAATTCTATGTTGGTTTAAAAGCTGGGTTTTTTTTTCTTTATTCATCCATGGGATGTGGGCCAGCATTTTTAGAAATGGTCTTTATAATGATCCAAATGTGACCATCAAACCATTGTCGTAAAATCCCATCTGGTTCACCAGTAGGCTTACAGTCTCATTGCAATGAAGTTACTGTGAAAAGCCCCTCGTCGCCACACTCCGGCGCCTGTTCGGGTTCACGGAGGGAGAATTCAGAATGTCCAATTCACCTAACAGCTCGTCTTAATGACCCCTCCCTGAGGGCATTTAGGAGTCAGCCACATTGCTGTGGGTCTGTAGTCACATGTGGGTCAGATCAGGTAAGGATGACAGATTAGTGAAACCAGATGGGTTTTTGCGACAATGGGTTCATGGCCACCTTTAAACTTTTAATTCTATTTTTTGATTGAATTCCAATTGCTCCAACTTCCCAGGCGGGGCTCGAACCCAGGTCCCCAGAGTATTACCCTGCGCATCTGCATCATAGAATCACTACAGTTCAGAAGGAGGCCATGCAGCCCATCAATTCCGCACCCGATCCACTCCGCCCTATATCCCTAGCCGATAACCTAACCTGCACATCCCTGGACACTTAAGGGGCAAGGTATCACGGCCAATCCACCGAACCTGCACATCTCTGGCTTAATATATTTCCACATTCTACTCTGTCCACATGGAAATACTTGACCGTCATACATAAAATTCATAAAGACGTCAGCCACCTGCTGGTCACTCTGCCCCCGTACTATTTGTGCACACATTTTCCTTCCTATTTTTTGCTCCTGTACTCGGTGTACAAATCCTTCCTGCTTCTACTTTTCTCCAGCTTCTCATTTCATTGACCTCGTTTTAAGATTTACAACTCCAACTGGCTTTCCATGTTACCCTGCGCACTGACTTGGTGTGACCCAATTCAGTACAACGAACACAGCCAACTTTCCTCATGTTTCTTATCCCCTCAGCACTGTCTGTTTTCTTTTGAGGTGAAGTATCTTTGGAATTTCAGCCACTCCCTCTCTGTCTGTTCTCGCGCCTTAAATCTTTCTCAGATTTAAAAGAGTATCAAAAGAAAATCTTTGAACTGTGAATGAACTCACAATTATCAGCAAGTGTGCCTCGCAGTTTTAACCCTTTGTTCCTCCATAACTCGTTACCATTGTAGGTAACAAGTCTTTAAATTCTTCCAACAGATTTACTTCTCGAAGGGCTTCAGCTATTTTTAATGCACTCGCCCACCTCTGAAAATCGCTTTGTTTAGCCCTTTGAAATTCAATATAAGTTTGTCCAGACTGTTTTCTTAAATTTTGAAGCTCTTGTCTGCAAGCCTCGAGTGCAAACTCATAAGCACTCCGCGTAGCTCTCTGCACCGTCTCATCTTTCGTCTGATAAAGATACATAGGCTTCACTCGCCTGACCTACATGTTTATTATTTAAAAGCAGCATCCAAATACCTTGTGACCATTTCATCTGTTTAGCTATTTCCCGAAGGCTTTAAAAATTGCCTCATCATGTGTTAGGCAGGTAGGTTCGATGTGGACTGCACTCGATGCAGGGAAGCTAGAAACAGACGTCTAACACTGGAGAAGATCCGACACTGTTTTATTCAACGATAGAACTGATATACATATTCAGCTGTAGGTCGACACTATACTGAACTGTCTGGAGACCTTGTAGTAGCCTGACCAGACTTACTAGCTACCGCATGGTGTTTGCACTTGCTAGCTCGTGGACTCTGGCTGTCTCAGTGGCTGGGTCCCGAGAGAGCGGGAAACCTAGTGCCCTCTGGCTTTATAGTGGTAGTGTCCTGTCTGGTGATTGGCTGCACTGTGTTGTGTGCTTACTGGTCATCCTGTGTGTCAATCACTGCCTGTCTGCATCTCATTATATACATGAGTAGATATTATGACATCTCCCCTTTTTTTTGTAGATAAATAAATACTAAGGTAAGCGTGCGTATATATATATATATATGCCTGACTATATACAAAAGGTGTCTAAATAAACGTATATACATAGGAAGATGTCGATGGTGCAGATACATCGCAAACGAAACAATATTTACGGAGATTAAATCGATGAAGTCTTAAAATGTACAAAAGTTCAGTCTACAGATTCCGTCTTTGTGGTGGGCGACGAATTCTTGTCGATCGCCGCAGAGGTGGATCAGGAGCCGCCTGCACGTGGATAGACGGGATCGCTGCCATAGTGGTGGTCGCATGGGCCGGCAGGATTGCTGGTAGATCGGTGGCCTCGTGGCAGGGTGCATCCGGAGGAAGCATCGTAGGTGGCGGGGCACTTCGGTCAGGTAGCGGGCGTGGAACTCTTCGCAGTGCCCGTCTGTTGCGCAGTAGCAGGGAGCCATCAGCCATGCGGACAAGGAACGATCTTGGGGCCACTTGTTTCATCACAACAGCTGTGGCTGACAAGCCGCCCTCAGGCAACTGGACACGAACATGATCAGTTGGGGACAGCTCGGGTAGATCCGTGGCATGAGCATCGTATGTGGCCTTCTGTTGGGCCCGTGACTACTGCATTTTCTGTAAGACCGTGAGGTGGTCAAGGTCTGGAACATGGATGGCTGGAACTGTGGTCCTCAGAGTGCGATTCATGAGCAGCTGCGCTGGAGACAACCCAGTGGACAGTGGGGTTGCCCTGTATGCCAGCATCGCCAGGTTGAAGTCAGAGCCTGAGTCTGCAGCTTTGCACAGCAACCGCTTTATAATATGGACCCCTTTCTCGGCCTTCCCGTTTGACTGCGGGTAGTGGGGACTGGAGGTTACGTGACGGAAGTTGTAGGACTGTGCAAAATCAGACCATTCCTGACTGTAAAAGCAAGGATCGTTGTCGCTCATTACCGTGAGCGGAATCCCATGCCTGGCGAACGTTTCTTTGCAGGCTTTGATTACTTCAGAGTAACTGAAGAAGTAGCCGACCAGGAGTACGTAGTCACGCCCCTTGGCGTGGAAAAGGTCTACACCTACTTTGGACCACGGAGAGGTCACGATCTCGTGCTGTTGCAGCGTTTCCTTGGGTTGAGCTGGTTGAAACTTCTGACAGGTAGGGCAGTTGAGGACGGTGTCGGCAATGTCCTGGCTGATGCCCGGCCAATAGACCGCCTCCCGAGCTCTGCTTCGGCATTTCCCGACCCCAAGGTGACTCTCATGGAGTTGGCCCAGCACCATAGCCTGCATGCTCTGAGGAATTACGATCCTGTCGAGTTTCAGAAGGATTCCCTCCACCACCGTCAGGTCGTCTTTTACGTTATAGAACTGGTGACATTGCCCCTTCTGCCAGCCATTGGTAAGGGGCTGCATCACACGCTGCAGCAGAGGATCCTTGGCCGTCTCCTCACGAATTTGGACCACCCGTTCGTCAGAGGCCGGAAGGTTGGTGGCACACAATTGCACTTGTGCCTCTATGTGGCAGATGAAGTCACTTTGTTCACACGGTGTGGTGATGGACATGGATAGGGCATCTGCAACGATCAGCTCTTTGCCTGGCGTGTAGACAAGTTCGACGTCATAGCGGCGTAGCTTAAGAAGAATTCGCTGTAACCGAGGTGTCATGTCATTTAAATGCTTCTGGATTATATGGACTAGAGGCCTGTGGTCCGTTTCTACCGTGAATTTTGGCAGGCCGTAAACGTAGTCGTGAAACTTGATTGTCCCTGTCAGGAGGCCCAGACATTTCTTCTCAATCTGAGCGTACTGTTGCTCAGTGGGCATCATGGCCCTGGAGGCATACGCCACTGGAGCCGAGGACGAGGAGTCATCTCGCTGAAGGAGCACCGTCCCAATGCCGCCTTGGCTTGCATCAGTTGATATCTTGGTTTCCTTGGTTGGGTCGAAGAACGCTAGAACCGGGGCTGTGGTGAGCTTTGCTTTCAGCTCACGCCATTCCTCTTCATGCGTGGGCAGCCACTGGAATTCCGTCAACTTCTTAATGAGATGGCAGAGGGCCGTGGTGTGGGATGCCATATTGGGAATGAATTTCCCGAGGAAGTTGACCATCCCGAGGAAGCGGAGGACCGCCTTCTTCTCCTCCGAGGTCTTCATGGCATTGATCACCGAGACCTTGTCGGCATCTGGCCGCACGCCCTGCTGCGAGATGTGGTCACCCAGGAACTTAATATCCGATTGACCAAATGAGCACTTGGCCCTGTTGAGCTGGAGACCAAGTTCATGAATTCCCTGGAATACCTTCTTGAGGCGAGCGATGTGTTCCTGGGGCATTGTGGACCAGATCATTATGTCGTCAACGTATACTCGCACCCCCTCGATGCCCTCCATCATCTGCTCCATGATGCGGTGAAATACTTCGGAGGCAGATATGATCCCAAAAGGCATCCGGTTGTACCAGTAGCGACCGAACGGGGTATTGAATGTGCACAGCTTGCGACTGGACGCGTCCAGCTGTATTTGCCAAAAACCCTTGGAGGCGTCCAGCTTAGTAAAGAATCTGGCATGAGCCATCTCACTGGTCAAATCTTCACGTTTTGGTATCGGGTAATGCTCCCGCATGATGTTGCAGTTTAGATCCTTAGCGTCAATGCAAATGGGAAGCTCCCCTGACTGCTTCTTAACGCAGACCATGGAGTTGACCCAGTCTGTTGGCTCTGTGGCCTTCGATATGATGCCCTGGCCTTGGAGGTCCTATAATTGCTTCTTCAGACAATACTTGAGGGGTGCCGGCACCCGGCATGGTGCATGAATTACAGGGGTGGCGTTCGGCTTGAACAGGACTTTATATCGGTATGGGAGCTGCCCATTCCATCGAATACGCTGTGGTACTGCGTGATAATGTCATCTATGTCGACTTGCAAGTTTCCATCAGGCGAGGCCGTCGCCGGTGATGATGACATGGTGTGGACTCGCTGAACCAGGTTCAGGAGCTTGCAGGCCCGAACACCGAGCAGGGACGCTCTGTCAGGCCCGACGATTTCAAGCCGCAGTGTTGCCTTGATCGCCTTGTTGGATACCCCTAGTTAACAGGAGCCACTGGCAGCTATGGCATTGCCATTGTAGTCAAGGAGCTGGCAGGCCGGTGGAAGAATGCTTGGTCTGGCGCGGAGTGTGTCGAGGTCGGATTTTGAGATGAGGTTCGCTGACGCGCCGGTGTCCAGTTTAAATCGGATGCGAGCCTTGTTAACTGTGAGGACAGCACACCACTCGTCGTCAGGATCCACACTGAGGATCGAGAGGCGTTTCGCCGTTGTGGTGGAAGGCAGCGCATGTGTAGTTATGATGCCCACCTGATCTGGAGACTTGCGGCAGTCAGCGTCAGGGTCCGTTGGGCTGTCGGGATCGGAATCTGGCATGCCTTGTTGTATTGAGCGGACACTTCAGCGCCGCAGCTGGGATCGCTGGCTGCTGAGCGGTGGAGCGGATCTGCAGAGGGCTGCATAGTGGCCAAGCTTGCCACACTGGAGACACCGGCGTCCTTTTGCCGACATTGCCGCTTTTAATGGGCGGAGCCACAATTTGGACACATCATGACACCGATGTCAGTGCGTTCCGTGCGCCATTGCGCATGTGCAGTGCAGTCGGTCGACGTACGCACCTGCGCAGTCGGGTTATCGGGCTCGTCGTCCACTCGGCCATGGCGCGCATGCGCAGGGACCCGGGAAAAGCACGCAAAACGGCCACTCTCCTCGATGCTCAGGCCCTGCATTTGTGCAATGGCCTGCACCTGTTCCGCCTCGGAGGCCAGCTTTGCAGTTTCTGCCGCCCTGATGTGGGAGTAACGATTCTTAGCATGCTCATGGACAACGCACGTCTCGATGGCGATAGAGAGGGTCAACTGTTTGGCTTTCAGGAGCTGCTGCCGAAGGGAGTCGGAGTGGACCCTGAAAACGATCTGATCCCGGATCATGGAATCAGCCGTCGAATCATAGTTACATGACTGCACTACAATGCGGGGATGGGTCACGAAGGACTGAAAAGGTTCATCCTTACCCTGAAGCCTCTGCTGGAAAACGTACCGTTCAAACCTCTCATTTACCTCAATGTTGCAGTGGCTGTCGAACTTCAGCAGGACTGTTTTGAATTTTGTTTTGTCTTCGCCGTCAGCGAACATAAGGGAGTTGTAGATGTGGATGGCATGGTCCCCCGCGGTGGAGAGAAATAGCGCAATCTTCCTGGCATCCGATGCTGCTTCGAGGTCGGAGGCCTCGATGTACAAGAGGAACTTCTGCTTGAAGATTTTCCAATTGGCGCCAAGGTTGCCGGAGATGCGGAGCTGCGGAGGAGGCTGGATGTTTTCCATTTCACCGGATGGCTGCTTGCTGGTCAATGCTGATTCACTCGAGGTAGGTCCGTCAAGATCAGTATCACTCCGGTACCATGATGTGTTAGGCAGGTTGGTTCGATGTGGACTGCACTCGATGCAGGGAAGCTAGAAACAGACGTCTAACACAGGAGAAGATCCAACACTGTTTTATTCACGATAGAACTGATATACATATTCAGCTTTGGGTCGACACTATACTGAACTGACTGGAGACCTTGTAGTAGCCTGACCAGATTGCTAGCTACCGCATGGTATTTGCACTTGCTAGCTCGTGGACTCTGGCTGTCTCAGTGGCTGTGTCCCGAGAGAGCGGGAAACCTAATGCCCTCTGGCTTTACAGTGGCAGTGTCCTGTCTGGTGATTGGCTGCACTGTGTTGTGTGCTTACTGGTCATCCTGTGTGTCAATCACTGCCTGTCTGCATCTCATTATATACATGAGTGGATATTATGACACCTCGGTGTTCCGTTCTTTACATTTTAGAAGTGCCTGTACAAATCTAAATATCTCCGGGCAAGATTCATCTCTGGAACTACTTTCTTCTTCAGCCAGCTCTGCTGTTTCAGCTGCAATTCTCTGCATTTTAATTTAATGCTCTCTCTCATTTTGCCTGTGTGCCATTGCTAACTTCTGCAGGGCCGGTATAGCTCAATTGGCTGGACAGCTGATATGTGATGCAGAGCGAGGCTAGCAGCGGGCGTTCAATTCCCGTAACGGCTGAGGTTATTCATGAAGACCCCATCTTCTCAATCTTGCCTGAGGTGTGGTGTGGTGGTCCTCAGGTTAAATCACCACCAGTCAGCTCTTTCCCTCACAGAGGAAAACAGCCTATGGTTGTCTGGGACTATGGCAACTTTATCTTTATTTCCAATTCCCTTTGGAAAATTCTCTCTTTTTCTCTTTCTTGCACTTCTAATTCCTTCATTTTTATTTCTCCTTGTAATTGAATTTTAGCTAATTAAATTTCCCCACTTTTTTTTTTAAGAATATTTTATTGAAAATTTTTGGTCAACCATCACAGTACATTGTGTATCCTTTACACAATAATATAACAGTATAAATAACAATGACCTGTTTTATAAACAAAGAATAAATAATATATAACAAAAACGAAAACTAAAACTAAATGGCAACTGCCTTGTCTCAGATAAACACTCTCCAAAAATATGGTTTAACAATCCAATATACAATTATTTATAGCAACGACCTATACATATTATACATATATATTAATAACCCTGAGACTCCTTCTGGTTCCTCCCCACCCCCCCCCCCCACCCCCTCCCCCCCGGGCTGCTGCTGCTGCCTTCTTCTTTTCTATTCCCTCTATCTTTCTGTGAGGTATTCGATGAACGGTTGCCACCGCCTGGTGAACCCTTGAGCCGATCCCCTAAGGACGAACTTAATCCGTTCCAGCTTTATAAACCCTGCCATGTCATTTATCCAAGTCTCCACCCCCGGGGGCTTGGCTTCCTTCCACATCAACAGTATCCTGCGCCGGGCTACTAGGGATGCAAAGGCCAAAACATCGGCCTCTCTCGCCTCCTGCACTCCCGGCTCTTGTGCAACCCCAAATATAGCCAACCCCCAGCTTGGTTTGACCTGGACCCCCACTACTTTCGAAAGCACCTTTGTCACCCCCACCCAGAACCCCTGTAGTGCCGGACATGACCAGAACATGTGGGTGTGATTCGCTGGGCTTCTCGAGCATCTCGCACACCTATGCTCTACCCCAAAAAATTTACTGAGCCGTGCTCCAGTCATATGCGCCCTGTGTAACACCTTAAATTGAATCAGGCTTAGCCTTGCACACGAGGACGATGAGTTTACCCTACTTAGGGCATCCGCCCACAGCCCCTCCTCAATCTCCTCCCCCAGCTCTTCTTCCCATTTCCCTTTCAGCTCATCTACCATAATCTCCCCCTCGTCCCTCATTTCCCTATATATATCTGACACCTTACCGTCCCCCACCCATGTTTTGAGATTACTCTGTCCTGCAACTCATGCGTCGGGAGCTGCAGGAATTCCCTCACCTGCTGCCTCGCAAAAGCCCTCAGTTGCATATACCGGAATGCATTCCCTTGGGGCAACCCATATTTCTCGGTCAGCGCTCCCAGACTTGCGAACTTCCCACCCACAAACAGATCTTTCAATTGCGTTACTCCTGCTCTTTGCCATATTCCAAATCCCCCATCCATTCTCCCCGGGGCAAACCTATGGTTGTTTCTTATCGGGGACCCCACCAAGGCTCCCGTCTTTCCCCGATGCCGTCTCCACGGTCCCCAAATTTTCAAAGTCGCCACCACCACCGGGCTTGTGGTGTATTTCTTCGGTGAGAACGGCAATGGGGCCGTCACCATAGCTTGTAGGCTAGTCCCCCTACAGGACGCCCTCTCCAATCTCTTCCACGCCGCTCCCTCCTCCTCTCCCATCCACTTACTCACCATTGAGATATTGGCGGCCCAGTAGTACTCACTTAGGCTCGGTAGTGCCAGCCCCCCCCTTTCCCTACTACGCTGTAAGAATCCCTTCCTCACTCTCGGGGTCTTCCCGGCCCACACAAAACTCATGATACTCTTTTCGATCCTTTTGAAAAAAGCCTTCGTGATCACCACCGGGAGGCACTGAAACACAAAGAGGAATCTCGGGAGGACTACCATTTTAACTGCCTGCACCCTCCCTGCCAGTGACAGGGATACCATGTCCCATCTCTTGAAGTCCTCCTCCATTTGTTCCACCAATCGCGTTAAATTTAACCTATGCAATGTACCCCAATTCTTGGCTATCTGGATCCCCAAGTAACGAAAGTCCCTTGTTACCTTCCTCAGCGGAATGTCCTCTATTTCTCTGCTCTGCTCCCCTGGAGGCACCACAAACAACTCACTTTTCCCCATGTTCAGTTTATATCCTGAGAATTCTCCAAACTCCCGAAGTGTCCGCATTATCTCTGGCATCCCCTCCGCTGGGTCCGCTACATATAACAACAAATCATCCGCATACAGAGATACCCGGTGTTCTTCTCCTCCTCTAAGTACTCCCCTCCACTTCTTGGAACCCCTCAATGCTATTGCCAGGGGCTCAATCGCCAGTGCAAACAGTAATGGGGACAGAGGGCATCGCTGCCTTGTCCCTCTATGGAGCCGAAAGTATGCAGATCCCCGTCCATTCGTGACCACACTCGCCACTGGGGCCCTATACAACAGCTGCACCCATCTAACATACCCCTCTCCAAAACCAAATCTCCTCAGCACCTCCCACAAATAATCCCACTCCACTCTATCAAATGCTTTCTCGGCATCCATCGCCACTACTATCTCCGTTTCCCCCTCTGGTGGGGGCAACATCATTACCCCTAGCAGCCTCCGTATATTCGTATTCAGCTGTCTCCCCTTCACAAACCCAGTTTGGAATTTCCCCACTTTTTGATTGCTAGTCCAGAGACAATACCACTATGCCACTGCCTCCCCTGCAAAATGTGCTTTTAGACATGAAGTCTTTGCCTCAGATATTCAGCATTTGACCAAGGTTACTCCAGCAACTTCATCTTACGCATGTGAAGAATAATTTCATTCTTATCTTCAGTTGCAAATCCTGGTGATTCATTAACTTATTTGAGAAACTTATTGTGCTGAAATTCCTTTGGACATCTGTGTTTTATATTTATCTTTATTGCAGTTTAGAACAATGGACAACCTGAGCAAAGCAAATTGCCGTTTCACTCTTGACCTGTTCAGAAAGCTGATTGAGGAAAATGAAGCCGGCAACATCTTTTTTTCTCCATTCAGTATCTCCACCGCATTGGCCATGGTTTACCTTGGTGCAAGAAATAACACTGCATCTGAAATGGCAAAGGTATGGATAAAATTACCCTGAATAAAAGATGTGGCTGAAATCTTCCTTCAGTGTTTTGTCCATGCATTTTATTATCCGTCCTTCACTTTGCCAAGTTGAGTAGCTAAATCCAGAAATGAGAAAACTAGTGGAGAACAATATGACAGAAAAAACGTAGCTGATTATAACTTTAGCTCCTTTTTCAATTGTTTGTTTGTTTGCTTAATGTTTGTTTTATGCATTTATTCTCAAAACAGGCTCTCCGTTTTGATCAAGTTGGAGATGTCCATTCTGAATTTGAGAAAATGTAATTCGACATTAATCGAGCTGATGTCTCGTATCTGCTCAAAGTGGCCAATCGACTATATGGGGAGAAGAGCTACAACTTCCTATAAGTAAGTGATGGGTGGGTCACCTCTTCCCAGGTTCTTCCAGTGCTCAGGAGGCAAGCTGGAAGACGCATGTCAATTATATTGTTCTTGACTCCTCCCAATAATCACCTCAAAGGACAGAGCTGACCTCTGACCCTATTGTCAATATTTGGACATTGCTGGTTTGGACAATACACCAATTCTAGTGATCCATTAATCATTTTTTTAAAAGCAGAGTTTCAAAGGTTTCCCAATTGGACAGTATAACAAATTTTCCCTATGTTCACTGTTCAGGAATTGTCCATTGTGCAGGCCATGTACACAGTGGAGTGTAGACTCATTTTACCCAAACATTGGAACACTGTGCATGTACAAAAACACATGTGTTTGTGTGTACAAACTGTGCTGCCTATATGTTGGCCTCCTTGTGCACAATGCCCTCATTGTTACAGAAAGCGAATGGAATTGAATTCTGCACACATTGACCTAATTGCCCCAAACATGTGCAGAGACAACTGTCTAACTATGGGACAGTGCTGAATTTCAGTGAAAAGAATTGCAAAGATTTTACACCACACCCGAATTTACACAGAAGAGCTCTTGCGTGACTGCTTAGAGACAGTGGACTGGTCCATATTTAAGAACTCAGCGACCAACTTAAATGAGTGTGCCACCACCGTCACAGACTTCATCAGCAAATGTGTGGACGACTGCGTGCCAAAGAACGCAGTACGTACGTTCCCTAACCGGAAACCATGGCTCAATCACGAGATTGACTCCCGACTGAAGGACAGGTCTGAGGTGTTCAAGTCAGACGACCCTGACCTAGACAAGAAATTCAGGTTTGACCTCCACTGAGCCATCCGAGATGATATTTTATTATCCATCCTTCACTTTGCAAAGTTGAGTAGCTAAATCCATAAATGAGAAAACTAGTGGAAAACAATATGACAGAAAAAACGTAGCTGATTATAACTTTAGCTCTTTTTTCAATTGTTTGTTTGTTTGCTTGATGTTTGTTTTATGCATTTATTCTCAATACAGGCTCCCCGTTTTGATCAAGTTGGAGATATCCATTCTGAATTTGAGAAAATGTAATTAGACATTAATCGAGCTGATGTCTAATCAAGAGAGAATATCAAACCAAGCTAGAGTCACAGGCAGACTCTCGGCGACTGTGGCAAGGACTAAACAACATAAAGCTGTGATGGTGGGTCTGGGTGTGTTATAGGCTGCTGGGGCACTCAACAGCGGATTGTTGGTTACCTGCTCGAACCGAACATAGAATGCATTGAGTTCATCGGGGAGGGGTGCGCTGCTGCCAGAGATACTGCTTCGCTTTGGAGCCCGTTATATTCGGATGCATGAAGAATGGCCGGCAGAAAGAGATTTTCTGCTCCATCCAGCCTGTTTCTCACAATTGTGAGAGACAACCTGTGTATCACACAATATATACTCTGAACTGCTGGAAGAGGAGATAAAGCAGTTTAAACACCCAGGCCAATTTTCGGAGGGGGAAAAGCAATGTCAAACCTCTCCTCATTCAATCAAAACTAGTCCAGCAGATCGTGTGATCCTGATCTTTATAACTGAGCTTGTCTTGTGTTGGTCTCTAACTGAAATCTCTTTATTTTGCTCCATCAGCTGGAGCAGACACTTACATTAGAGAAACTACAAGAGTGGACACTTCCCAACCAGATGTGGAAGCCGGACGTTGATGTTCGTCTCCCCAAATTTAAACTGGAAGGAGAGTATGACCTTATCCGGCCCCTGTCCAGTTTAGGCATGCGGGATATTTTTGATCATTCGAGGGCCGATCTATCTGGAATGTCTGGAGATCGTGACCTATCCGTGTCCAAAGTTGTGCACAAGTCTTTTGTGGAGGTGAATGAGGAAGGAACTGAAGCAGCAGCTGCGACAGGGACAATCGCTGTGACTCTGTGCTACACCCGACCACAGAGCTTCACTGCCGACCATCCCTTCCTCTTTTTCATCAGGCACAACAAAACAAATAACATTCTGTTCTTTGGTCGATACACATCTCCCTGAACTCTGCTCTTATTAATGCTGCATGAGAAAACCGGAAAGCGGAATGTGGAGATCCTTCATGTGTAAATGTAAAAGAATAAATTTGCAGGTGATTAAAGATAAATCAATGTATTCCCCGTGATAATCTTCTGAATCACAAATAAAACTTAAAGAATAATAATTACCAGTTCACCCAAAGACAAATATAAACAAATATAAAGCCAAAGAAAACTGCTGAAAATCTAAAATATGGACAGAAGCTTCTGAAAATAAATCAACATTAAATAAATCTACAGGAAATAAATCTACATGAAATAAATTTACATGAAATAAATTTACAGGAAATTAATCTACATGAAAAATCTACAGGAAATAAATCTACAGGAAATAAATCTACAGGGAATAAACCTACAGGAAATAGATCTACAGGGAATAAATCTAAATGAAATTGATCTACAGGGAATGAATCTACAGGGAAATAAATCTACATGGAATAAGTCTACAGGGAAATAGATCTACAGGGAATAAATCTACAGGAAATAGATCTACAGGGAATAAATCTACAGGGAAATAAATCTTCAGGGAAATAAATCTACAGGGAATAAATCTACAGGGAAATAAATCTACAGGAAATAAACCTACAGGAAATAGATCAACAGGGAATAAACCTACAGGAAATAAAGCTACAGGAAATAAACCTACAGGAAATAGATCTACAGGGAATAAATCTACAAGAAATAAATCTACAGGGAATAAACCTACAGGAAATAAATCTACAGGGAATAAACCTACAGGAAATAAATCTACAGGGAATTAACCTACAGGAAATAGATCTACAGGGAATAAACCTACAAGAAATAAATCTACAGGGGATAAATCTACAGGAAATAAATCTACAGGGAATAAACCTACAAGAAATAAATCTAGAGGGAAATAAATACACAGGTAATAAATCTACAGGGAATAAATCTACAAGAAATAAATCTACAGGGAATTAATCTACAGGAAATAAATCTGCAGGGAAATAAATCTACAGGAAATAAACCTACAGGGAAATAAATCTACAGGGAAGAAATCTACAGGGAAATAAATCTACAGGAAATAAATCTACAGGGAATAAACCTACAGGAAATAGATCTACAGGGAATAAATCTACAGGGAAATAAATCTACAGGGAATAAATCTACAAGAAATAAATCTACAGGGAATAAACCTACAGGAAATAGATCTACAGGGAATAAATCTACAGGAAATAGATCTACAGGGAATAAATCTACAGGGAAATAAATCTACAGGGAAATAAATCTACAGGAAATAAATCTACAGGGAAAAAGATCTACAGGGAATAAATCTACAGGAAATAGATCAACAGGGAATAAATCTACAGGAAATAAATCAACAAGAAATAAATCTACAGGGAATAAACCTACAGGAAAAAGATCTACAGGGAATAAACCTACAGGAAATAAATGTACAGGGAATAAACCTACAAGAAATAAATCTACAGGGAATAAATCTACAGGAAATAAATCTACAGGGAATTAACCTACAGGAAATAGATCTACAGGGAATAAATCTACAGGGAAATAAATCTACAGGGAAATAAATCTACAGGAAATAAACCTACAGGAAATAGATCTACAGGGAATAAACCTACAGGAAATAAATGTCCAGGGAATAAAGCTACAGGAAATAAAGCTACAGGAAATAAACCTACAGGAAATAGATCTACAGGGAATAAATCTACAAGAAATAAATCTACAGGGAATAAACCTACAGGAAAAAGAGCTACAGGGAATAAACCTACAGGAGATAAATGTACAGGGAATAAACTTACAGGAAATAAATCTACAGGGAAAAACCTACAGGAAATAGATCTACAGGGAATAAATCTACAAGAAATAAATCTACAGGGAATAAATCTACAGGAAATAGATCTACAGGGAATAAATCTACAGGGAAATAAATCTACAGGGAAATAAATCTACAGGAAATAAACCTACAGGAAATAGATCTACAGGGAATAAACCTACAGGAAATAAATCTACAGGGAAATAGATCTACAGGGAATAAATCTACAGGAAATAGATCAACAGGGAATAAATCTACAGGAAATAAATCTACAAGAAATAAATCTACAGGGAATAAACCTACAGGAAAAAGATCTACAGGGAATAAACCTACAGGAAATAAATGTACAGGGAATAAACCTACAAGAAATAAATCTACAGGGAATAAATCTACAGGAAATAAATCTACAGGGAATTAACCTACAGGAAATAGATCTACAGGGAATAAATCTACAGGGAAATAAATCTACAGGGAAATAAATCTACAGGAAATAAACCTACAGGAAATAGATCTACAGGGAATAAACCTACAGGAAATAAATGTACAGGGAATAAACCTACAGGAAATAAAGCTACAGGAAATAAACCTACAGGAAATAGATCTACAGGGAATAAATCTACAAGAAATAAATCTACAGGGAATAAACCTACAGGAAAAAGATCTACAGGGAATAAACCTACAGGAGATAAATGTACAGGGAATAAACCTACAGGAAATAAATCTACAGGGAAAAACCTACAGGAAATAGATCTACAGGGAATAAATCTACAAGAAATAAATCTACAGGGAATAAATCTACAGGAAATAGATCTACAGGGGATAAATCTACAGGGAAATAAATCTACAGGGAAATAAATCTACAGGAAATAAACCTACAGGAAATAGATCTACAGGGAATAAACCTACAGGAAATAAAGCTACAGGAAATAAACCTACAGGAAATAGATCTACAGGGAATAAATCTGCAAGAAATAAATCTACAGGGAATAAACCTACAGGAAATAAATCTACAGGGAATAAACCTACAGAAAATAAATCTACAGGGAATTAACCTACAGGAAATAGATCTACAGGGAATAAACCTACAGGAAATAAATCTACAGGGAAAAACCTACAGGAAATAGATCTACAGGGAATAAATCTACAAGAAATAAAACTACAGGGAATAAATCTACAGGAAATAGATCAACAGGGAATAAATCTACAGGAAATAAATCTACAAGAAATAAATCTACAGGGAATAAACCTACAGGAAAAAGATCTACAGGGAATAAACCTACAGGAAATAAATGTACAGGGAATAAACCTACAAGAAATAAATCTACAGGGAATAAATCTACAGGAAATAAATCTACAGGGAATTAACCTACAGGAAATAGATCTACAGGGAATAAATCTACAGGGAAATAAATCTACAGGGAAATAAATCTACAGGAAATAAACCTACAGGAAATAGATCTACAGGGAATAAATCTACAAGAAATAAATCTACAGGGAATAAACCTACAGGAAATAAATCTACAGGGAATAAACCTACAGGAAATAAATCTACAGGGAATTAACCTACAGGAAATAGATCTACAGGGAATAAACCTACAAGAAATAAATCTACAGGGAATAAATCTACAGGAAATAAATCTACAGGGAATAAACCTACAAGAAATAAATCTAGAGGGAAATAAATACACAGGAAATAAATCTACAGGGAATAAATCTACAGGAAATAGATCGACAGGGAATACATCTACAAGAAATAAATCTACAGGGAATTAATCTACAGGAAATAAATCTGCAGGGAAATAAATCTACAGGAAATAAATCTACAGGGAAATAAATCTACAGGGAAGAAATCTACTGGGAATAAATCTACAGGGAAATAAATCTACAGGGAATAAATCTACAAGAAATAAATCTACAGGGAATAACCCTACAGGAAATAGATCTACAGGGAATAAATCTACAGGAAATAGATCTACAGGGAATAAATCAACAGGGAAATAAATCTACAGGGAAATAAATCTACAGGAAATAAATCTACAGGGAATAAACCTACAGGAAATAGATCTACAGGGAATAAATCTACAGGGAAATAAATCTACAGGGAATAAACCTACAGGAAATAGATCTACAGGGAATAAACCTACAGGAAATAAATGTACAGGGAATAAACCTACAGGAAATAAAGCTACAGGAAATAAACCTACAGGAAATAGATCTACAGGGAATAAATCTACAAGAAATAAATCTACAGGGAATAAACCTACAGGAAAAAGATCTACAGGGAATAAACCTACAGGAGATAAATGTACAGGGAATAAACCTACAGGAAATAAATCTACAGGGAAATACCTACAGGAAATAGATCTACAGGGAAATAGATCTACAGGGAATAAATCTACAGGAAATAGATCAACAGGGAATAAATCTACAGGAAATAAATCTACAAGAAATAAATCTACAGGGAATAAACCTACAGGAAAAAGATCTACAGGGAATAAACCTACAGGAAATAAATGTACAGGGAATAAACCTACAAGAAATAAATCTACAGGGAATAAATCTACAGGAAATAAATCTACAGGGAATTAACCTACAGGAAATAGATCTACAGGGAATAAATCTACAGGGAAATAAATCTACAGGGAAATAAATCTACAGGAAATAAACCTACAGGAAATAGATCTACAGGGAATAAACCTACAGGAAATAAATGTACAGGGAATAAACCTACAGGAAATAAAGCTACAGGAAATAAACCTACAGGAAATAGATCTACAGGGAATAAATCTACAAGAAATAAATCTACAGGGAATAAACCTACAGGAAAAAGATCTACAGGGAATAAACCTACAGGAGATAAATGTACAGGGAATAAACCTACAGGAAATAAATCTACAGGGAAAAACCTACAGGAAATAGATCTACAGGGGATAAATCTACAAGAAATAAATCTACAGGGAATAAATCTACAGGAAATAGATCTACAGGGGATAAATCTACAGGGAAATAAATCTACAGGAAATAAACCTACAGGAAATAGATCTACAGGGAATAAACCTACAGGAAATAAAGCTACAGGAAATAAACCTACAGGAAATAGATCTACAGGGAATAAATCTACAAGAAATAAATCTACAGGGAATAAACCTACAGGAAATAAATCTACAGGGAATAAACCTACAGAAAATAAATCTACAGGGAATTATCCTACAGGAAATAGATCTACAGGGAATAAACCTACAAGAAATAAATCTACAGGGAATAAATCTACAGGAAATAAATCTACAGGGAATAAACCTACAAGAAATAAATCTAGAGGGAAATAAATACACAGGAAATAAATCTACAGGGAATAAATCAACAGGAAATAGATCGACAGGGAATACATCTACAAGAAATAAATCTACAGGGAATTAATCTACAGGAAATAAATCTGCAGGGAAATAAATCTACAGGAAATAAATCTACAGGGAAATAAATCTACAGGGAAGAAATCTACTGGGAATAAATCTACAGGGAAATAAATCTACAGGGAATAAATCTACAAGAAATAAATCTACAGGGAATAACCCTACAGGAAATAGATCTACAGGGAATAAATCTACAGGAAATAGATCTACAGGGAATAAATCAACAGGGAAATAAATCTACAGGAAATAAATCTACAGGGAATAAACCTACAGGAAATAGATCTACAGGGAATAAATCTACAGGGAAATAAATCTACAGGGAATAAACCTACAGGAAATAGATCTACAGGGAATAAACCTACAGGAAATAAATGTACAGGGAATAAACCTACAGGAAATAAAGCTACAGGAAATAAACCTACAGGAAATAGATCTACAGGGAATAAATCTACAAGAAATAAATCTACAGGGAATAAACCTACAGGAAAAAGATCTACAGGGAATAAACCTACAGGAGATAAATGTACAGGGAATAAACCTACAGGAAATAAATCTACAGGGAAAAACCTACAGGAAATAGATCTACAGGCAATAAATCTACAAGAAATAAAACTACAGGGAATAAATCTACAGGAAATAGATCAACAGGGAATAAATCTACAGGAAATAAATCTACAAGAAATAAATCTACAGGGAATAAACCTACAGGAAAAAGATCTACAGGGAATAAACCTACAGGAAATAAATGTACAGGGAATAAACCTACAAGAAATAAATCTACAGGGAATAAATCTACAGGAAATAAATCTACAGGGAATTAACCTACAGGAAATAGATCTACAGGGAATAAATCTACAGGGAAATAAATCTACAGGGAAATAAATCTACAGGAAATAAACCTACAGGAAATAGATCTACAGGGAATAAACCTACAGGAAATAAATGTACAGGGAATAAACCTACAGGAAATAAAGCTACAGGAAATAAACCTACAGGAAATAGATCTACAGGGAATAAATCTACAAGAAATAAATCTACAGGGAATAAACCTACAGGAAAAAGATCTACAGGGAATAAACCTACAGGAGATAAATGTACAGGGAATAAACCTACAGGAAATAAATCTACAGGGAAAAACCTACAGGAAATAGATCTACAGGGAATAAATCTACAAGAAATAAATCTACAGGGAATAAATCTACAGGAAATAGATCTACAGGGGATAAATCTACAGGGAAATAAATCTACAGGGAAATAAATCTACAGGAAATAAACCTACAGGAAATAGATCTACAGGGAATAAACCTACAGGAAATAAAGCTACAGGAAATAAACCTACAGGAAATAGATCTACAGGGAATAAATCTACAAGAAATAAATCTACAGGGAATAAACCTACAGGAAATAAATCTACAGGGAATAAACCTACAGGAAATAAATCTACAGGGAATTAACCTACAGGAAATAGATCTACAGGGAATAAACCTACAAGAAATAAATCTACAGGGAATAAATCTACAGGAAATAAATCTACAGGGAATAAACCTACAAGAAATAAATCTAGAGGGAAATAAATACACAGGAAATAAATCTACAGGGAATAAATCTACAGGAAATAGATCGACAGGGAATACATCTACAAGAAATAAATCTACAGGGAATTAATCTACAGGAAATAAATCTGCAGGGAAATAAATCTACAGGAAATAAATCTACAGGGAAATAAATATACTGGGAAGAAATCTACTGGGAATAAATCTACAGGGAAATAAATCTACAGGGAATAAATCTACAAGAAATAAATCTACAGGGAATAACCCTACAGGAAATAGATCTACAGGGAATAAATCTACAGGAAATAGATCTACAGGGAATAAATCAACAGGGAAATAAATCTACAGGGAAATAAATCTACAGGAAATAAATCTACAGGGAATAAACCTACAGGAAATAGATCTACAGGGAATAAATCTACAGGGAAATAAATCTACAGGGAATAAACCTACAGGAAATAGATCTACAGGGAATAAACCTACAGGAAATAAATGTACAGGGAATAAACCTACAGGAAATAAAGCTACAGGAAATAAACCTACAGGAAATAGATCTACAGGGAATAAATCTACAAGAAATAAATCTACAGGGAATAAACCTACAGGAAAAAGATCTACAGGGAATAAACCTACAGGAGATAAATGTACAGGGAATAAACCTACAGGAAATAAATCTACAGGGAAAAACCTACAGGAAATAGATCTACAGGGAATAAATCTACAAGAAATAAAACTACAGGGAATAAATCTACAGGAAATAGATCTACAGGGGATAAATCTACAGGGAAATAAATCTACAGGGAAATAAATCTACAGGAAATAAACCTACAGGAAATAGATCTACAGGGAATAAACCTACAGGAAATAAAGCTACAGGAAATAAACCTACAGGAAATAGATCTACAGGGAATAAATCTACAAGAAATAAATCTACAGGGAATAAGCCTACAGGAAATAAATCTACAGGGAATAAACCTACAGGAAATAAATCTACAGGGAATTAACCTACAGGAAATAGATCTACAGGGAATAAACCTACAAGAAATAAATCTACAGGGAATAAATCTACAGGAAATAAATCTACAGGGAATAAACCTACAAGAAATAAATCTAGAGGGAAATAAATACACAGGAAATAAATCTACAGGGAATAAATCTACAGGAAATAGATCGACAGGGAATACATCTACAAGAAATAAATCTACAGGGAATTAATCTACAGGAAATAAATCTGCAGGGAAATAAATCTACAGGAAATAAATCTACAGGGAAATAAATCTACAGGGAAGAAATCTACTGGGAATAAATCTACAGGGAAATAAATCTACAGGGAATAAATCTACAAGAAATAAATCTACAGGGAATAAATCTACAGGAAATAAATCTACAGGGAATTAACCTCCAGGAAATAGATCTACAGGGAATAAATCTACAGGGAAATAAATCTACAGGGAAATAAATCTACAGGAAATAAACCTACAGGAAATAGATCTACAGGGAATAAACCTACAGGAAATAAATGTACAGGGAATAAACCTACAGGAAATAAAGCTACAGGAAATAAACCTACAGGAAATAGATCTACAGGGAATAAATCTACAAGAAATAAATCTACAGGGAATAAATCTACAGGAAATAAATCTACAGGGAATAAACCTACAGGAAATAAATCTACAGGGAATTAACCTACAGGAAATAGATCTACAGGGAATAAACCTACAAGAAATAAATCTACAGGGAATAAATCTACAGGAAATAAATCTACAGGGAATAAATCTACAGGAAATAAATCTACAGGGAATAAACCTACAAGAAATAAATCTAGAGGGAAATAAATACACAGGAAATAAATCTACAGGGAATAAATCTACAGGAAATAGATCGACAGGGAATACATCTACAAGAAATAAATCTACAGGGAATTAATCTACAGGAAATAAATCTGCGGGGAAATAAATCTAGAGGAAATAAATCTACAGGGAAATAAATCTACAGGGAATAAACCTACAGGAAATAGATCTACGGGGAATAAATCTACAGGAAATAAATCTGCAGGAAATAAATCTACAGGGAATAAATCTACTGGGAATAAATCTACAGGAAATAGATCTACAGGGAATAAATCTACAGGGAAATAAATTACAAGAAATAAATCTACAGGGAATAACCGTGCAGGAAATAGATCTACAGGGAATAAATCTACAGGAAATAGATCTACAGGGAATAAATCTACAGGAAATAAATCTGCAGGAAATAAATCTACAGGGAATAAATCTACTGGGAATAAATCTACAGGGAAATAAATCTACAGGGAATAAATCTACAAGAAATAAATCTACAGGGAATAACCCTACAGGAAATAGATCTACAGGGAATAAATCTACAGGAAATAGATCTACAGGGAACAAATCTACAGGGAAATAAATTACAAGAAATAAATCTACAGGGAATAACCCTGCAGGAAACAGATCTACAGGGAATAAATCTACAGGAAATAGATCCACAGGAAATAAATCTACAGGAAATAGATCTACAGGGAAATAAATCTACAGGAAATAAATCTGCAGGAAATAAATCTACAGGGAATAAATCTACTGGGAATAAATCTACAGGGAAATAAATCTACAGGGAATAAATCTACAAGAAATAAATCTACAGGGATTAACCCTACAGGAAATAGATCTACAGGGAATAAATCTACAGGAAATAGATCTACAGGGAATAAATCTACAGGGAAATAAATCTACAGGGAAATGAATCTACAAGAAATAAATCTACAGGGAATAACCCTACAGGAAATAGATCTACAGGGAATAAATCTACAGGAAATAGATCTACAGAGAATAAATCTACAGGGAAATAAATCTACAGGGAAATGTATCTACAAGAAATAAATCTGCAGGGAATAACCCTACAGGAAATAGATCTACAGGGAATAAATCTACTGGGAATAAATCTACAGGGAAATAAATCTACAGGGAATAAATCTACAAGAAATAAATCTACAGGGAATAAATCTACTGGGAATAAATCTACAGGGAAATAAGTCTACAGGAAATAGATCTACAGGAAATAAATCTACAAAGAATATATCTACAAGAAATAAATCTACAGGGAATAAACCTACAGGAAATAGATCTACGGGGAATAAATCTACAAGAAATAGATCTACAGGGCATAAATCTACAGGGAAATAAATCTACAGGGAAATAAATATACATGGAATAAATCTACAGGGAAATAGATCTACAGGGAATAAATCTACAGGAAATAGATCTACAGGGAATAAATCTACAGGAAATAAATCTACAGGGAATAAACCTACAGGAAATAGATCTACGGGGAATAAATCCACAGGAAATAGATCTACAGGGAATAAATCTACAGGGAAATAAATCTACAGGGAAATAAATATACATGGAATAAATCTACAGGGAAATAGATCTGCAGGGAATAAATCTACAGGAAATAGATCTACAGGGAATAAATCTATAGGAAATAAATCTACAGGGAAATAAATCTACAGGGAATAAATCTACTGGGAATAGATCTACTGGGAAATAAATCTACAGGGAATAAATCTACAAGAAATAAATCTACAGGGAATAACCCTACAGGAAATAGATCTACAGGGAATAAATCTACAGGAAATAGATCTACAGGGAATAAATCAACAGGGAAATAAATCTACAGGGAATAAATCTACAGGAAATAAATCTACAGGGAATAAATCTACAAGAAATAAATCTACAGGGAATTAACCTACAGGAAATAGATCTACAAGAAATAAATCTACAGGGAATAGCCCTACAGGAAATAGATCTACAGGGAATAAATCTACAGGGAAATAAATTACAAGAAATAAATCTACAGGGAATAACCCTTCAGGAAATAGATCTACAGGGAATAAATCTACAGGAAATAGATCTACAGGGAATAAATCTACAGGAAATAAATCTGCAGGAAATAAATCTACAGGGAATAAATCTACTGGGAATAAATCTACAGGGAAATAAATCTACAGGGAATAAATCTACAAGAAATAAATCTACAGGGAATAACCCTACAGGAAATAGATCTACAGGGAATAAATCTACAGGAAATAGATCTACAGGGAATAAATCTACAGGGAAATAAATCTACAGGGAAATGAATCTACAAGAAATAAATCTACAGGGAATAACCCTACAGGAAATAGATCTACAGGGAATAAATCTACAGGAAATAGATCTACAGAGAATAAATCTACAGGGAAATAAATCTACAGGGAAATGAATCTACAAGAAATACATCTACAGGGAATAACCCTACAGGAAATAGATCTACAGGGAATAAATCTACTGGGAATAAATCTACAGGGAAATAAATCTACAGGGAATAAATCTACAAGAAATAAATCTACAGGGAATAAATCTACTGGGAATAAATCTACAGGGAAATAAGTCTACAGGAAATAGATCTACAGGAAATAAATCTACAGGGAATAAATCTACAGGGAATAAATCTGCAAGAAATAAATCTGCAAGAAATAAATCTACAGGGAATAAATCTACAGGAAATAAATCTACGGGGAATAAATCTACAGGAAATAAATCTACAGGGAATAAATCTACAGGAAATAAATCTACAGGGAATAAATCTACAGGAAATACATCTACAGGAAATAAATCTACAAGAAATAAATCTACAGGGAATAAATCTACAGGAAATAAATCTACAGGGAATAAATCTACAGGAAATACATCTACAGGAAATAAATCTACAAGAAATAAATCTACAGGGAATAAATCTACAGGGAATAAATCTGCAAGAAATAAATCTACATGAAATAAATCTACAAGAAATAAATCTACAGGGAATAAATCTACAGGGAATAAATCTACAGGAAATACATCTACAGGAAATAAATCTACAAGAAATAAATCTACAGGGAATAAATCTACAGGAAATAAATCTACAGGGAATAAATCTACAGGAAATACATCTACAGGAAATAAATCTACAAGAAATAAATCTACAGGGAATAAATCTACAGGGAATAAATCTGCAAGAAATAAATCTACAGGGAATAAATCTACAAGAAATAAATCTACAGGGAATAAATCTACAAGAAATAAATCTACAGGGAATAACCCTACAGGAAATAGATCTACAGGGAATAAATCTACTGGGAATAAATCTACAGGGAAATAAATCTACAGGGAATAAATCTACAAGAAATAAATCTACAGGGAATAAATCTACTGTGAATAAATCTACAGGGAAATAAGTCTACAGGAAATAGATCTACAGGAAATAAATCTACAGAGAATAAATCTACAAGAAATAAATCTACAGGGAATAAATCTACAAGAAATAAATCTACAGAGAATAAATCTACAAGAAATAAATCTACAGAGAATAAATCTACAGGGAATAAATCTACAAGAAATAAATCTACAGAGAATAAATCTACAGGAAATACATCTACAGGAAATAAATCTACAGAGAATAAATCTACAAGAAATAAATCTACAGGGAATAAATCTACAAGAAAAAAATCTACAGGGAATAAATCTACAGGAAATAGATCTACAGGAAACAAATCTACAGAGAATAAATCTACAAGAAATAAATCTACAGGAAATAGATCTACAGGGAATAAATCTACAGGAAATAGATCTACAGGGAATAAACCTACAGGAAATAGATCTACTGGGAATAAATCTGCAGGAAATAGATCTACAGGAAATAAATCTGCAGGAAAATAAATACAGGGTTATGGAAGGGAGTGAGGGAATGAAACTGATCGGATTGTTCCACGAAGAGCCAGGAAACATGTGATTGGCTGAATGGCCTCTTGCTGGTGGGTGAACAGCGCTAACGGTTCTATACATGGTTCCTGATTCCACTCCACATCCACAAAGCCGGCATGTGCACAATGAGAGCCATTCTACCACAAACAATGAACTTCAGCAGACCACGGGGGGTGCGGAAACAATGGCGTCACTGCCTCCATGTCTCTGGAGGAGCTCTCCAGTATTTACCAGGGCAGTTCCCAAATGTGTGGTGGTCAGGTCTACCCTCCACAAGCTGGTTAGTGCGAGGGGACAAGCCTGGCGACTGGAGATTCAGCGAGCACCTGAGGTGGAGGGGAGGGTGAAGAGGGAGGGGGTGGTTGGCATATGCCAATTCTGGCTGCCCTTTCTGTGAGTGCCTCGTTCCACTCTGTTTGATTACAACCCCACATCCCCATAAAATGCTTGTCCCACACCCTATTACCCTCTTGTCACAGACCATCATCGTGTTCTCTAGGCCAGCAAGCTGAAATAAATGACACCACAATGCAAATATTCCATTCCAACTTTATCCAACAAAACATTTGATATTCTATACGATAAGTACAGTAAAGCCACCATAGTCCCAGATGACCATAGGCTGCTTTTCCCTTTGAGGGGGAGAGCTGACTGGTGGTGATTTAACCTGTGGGTTGGCAGGGCCTTCATGAACAACCTCAGCCAGTACGGGTTTTGAATGCACGCTGTTGGCCTCGCTCTCTGTCACAAACCAGCTGTCCAGCCAACTGAGCTAACCCGGTGTGGTAGTATGCATTAGGGGTCATGTGGGACTGTGAAGATGTGATGCCATTGGCTGACAGATCCCGGGTCCTGGTTGGCTGTTGATCTCTAGCTCCGCCCTGAAGGCGGAGTATAAGAACCAGGAGTTCGCCCCGCAGCTCCAGTCTGTTGCTGAACTGCGGGGAACAAGTCACGCTTAATAAAGCCTCATCGACTTCATCTCTATTCGCCTCTCGTAAGCCATTGTGCGCTACAATTTATTAAGCGTGCTTAAAGGACTATGGAGCTCAGGATCGTCCCGGAATGCCTGAGGATCAGCCCCCACGCAGTGAACTCAGCAGCAATTTTTAAACACTGGCAGACTTGTTCCGAAGGCTACCTCCGAACTGCCCCCGGCCGGATCACAGAAGACCAGAAACTGCAGGTCCTGCATTCGAGGGTAAGCCCGGAAATTTACCCTCTCATAGAAGACGCAGAGGATTTCCAGACGGCGTTCGCAGGACTAAAGAGCATCTACGTTCGCCCAGTGAACCAGGTCTACGCACGCTACCAACTCGCAACGAAACGGCAAAGTCCCGGAGAATCGATAGACGAATTCTACGCCGCGCTGCTAATTTTGGGACGGGCCTGCAGTTGCCCGCCGGTAAACACGGCCGAACACACGGACATGTGAATTCGCGATGCGTTTGTGGCAGGTATGAACTCGCCCCAAATGCGCCAAAGACTGTTAGAAAAAGAGTCGCTAGGACTCTCAGAGGCACGGGCCCTTGCAGCTTCCCTAGATGCGGCCGCGCAAAACGCCCGCGCGCACGGCCCCGACCGCGCGGCAGCCCCTTGGGCTCCGTGGACCCCCGTCGCAACAAACCCCCCCCCTCACAGGCTTGCGCGGTCCAGACGCCAGGTCATCCCGGGGGGGCCCGCTGCTATTTCTGCGGCCAGGCGAAACACCCCCGGCAGCGCTGCCCGGCCCGCGCAGCGATTTGCAAGAGCTGCGGCAAAAAGGGCCATTTCGCGGCTGTGTGCCGGTCCCGGGGGGTCGCCGCTGTCCCCGGAGAAGAAAGAGTCCAGCGCATCCCTAATGCTCCCCAACCCCCCAGCGCCCCATGTGCAACCCGCAGGCGCCTCCATTTTGGGTCCCGGCCACCACGAGGGGAGGACGGGCGCCGCCATCTTGTGACCCCCCAGCCATGTGCGATGCATGGGGCGGCCAGTTTGTCCACCCCCGCCGCCATCTTGGGACCCCCCAGCTATGTGCGATGCATGGGGGCGGCCATTTTGTTCTCCCCCGCCGCCATCTTGGACGACAACAATGGACCCCAGCATCGACGGCTCCACGGGGTTCGAAGAAGACGCTGAAACACTGCGACCACGTCTGGCCTCGGTGACGCTGGACCAAGCACGGCCCCGGACGCTCCAGACGACGACAACAACGGTGCTGATCAACGGACACGAGACACCATGCCTGATCGACTCCGGGAGCACAGAAAGCTTCATCCACCCTGACACGGTAAGACGCTGTTTTTTGACCATCCGTCCCAGTACGCAAAATATTTCCCTAGCTCAGGGTCCCACTCCGTACAGATCAAAGGGTTCTGCATAGTGACCCTAACGGTGCAAGGGAGGGAGTTTAAAAACTACAGGCTCTACGTCCTTCCCCAACTCTGCGCGCCCACATTACTGGGATTAGACTTCCAGTGCAACCTGCAGAGCCTAACATTCCAATTCGGCAGCCCAATACCCGCACTCACTATCTGCGGCCTCGCTTGACACTGACAAGTTTTTGGTAAAATTCCGCCCAATGGGAGAAGACCCACTCGGCATTCAGCAATGTTCTCCATTTCAAAATGCACCGTTGTTCTGGTACCCGGGTACTGCATGTGCGTTCCAGAACCCATTGATGCCGCTGTCGAGGTGGCAGAGAATTTCAATTTGGCATCAAACCAGCGCCCACCATGGTTTTGGCGTCAGAATCTATTCTCTGCCCAATCGCATTCGGCATCAGCCAAGGGAGAATCCCGCCCCTCATCTGTAGAAAGTTAGCTGTTTACAGAAATTCCTTGAGTATAGATGCTCAGTGGCCGGGATTCTCCGTGGGCCGATGACGAAATCAGGAAAGCCGATTGGGCGGAGAATCGGTCGTGAAGCCAAAGTCGTGGCGGGCGCCTGGTGCCCGGGGTGATGGGGGGGCACCAGGGTATGGGCCGTAGGGGTGACCTCCCACGGGACCAGGGTATGCATGCACGGACCGCCATTGCCGCAGCATGAGGCATGATTGGACTGCAGGTTGGACTGGCGGGCTGTGGCGGAGGGGTCAGGTTGGGAAGGGGGTGTGCGGGTGGTGGGGGTGTGGGTGTCTGGTGCTCTTAGGGGGACATGCATCCCGTTGATCACGCCTTGTACCTGGGGCATCCCAGCGATGGTGGTGAATCCCGCTTTCCCGGCATCCTGGTGGGCTCGGTCCACATTGAAGTTGATATATTGTGCTGACCGGGCATATAGGGCCTCCGTGACGGCACAAATGCATCTGTGCACGGAGGTCTGCAAGATGCCAGACCGGTCCCCACTCGGCACCTGGAAGGACTCCATTGCGTAAATGTTCAGGGCGACCGTCACCTTGACGGCCACCAGGGGCAGGTGTCCTCCTCCATGCCCCTGCGGTGCCCGGTGCGCCATGATCTGGCAGATATGTCGCACTGTCTCCCTGCTCAGCCGGTGTCTTCAACGGTATGCCCTGTCCGGCAGGCACAAGGCTTGATGCAGCGCCTCCTTCCCACCTCCTCCTCAACCTGTTGGGCGACGGGTTCTCCATCCTCACTGGCAGCCTCCCCGAGCAGCTCCAGCTCACACAGCCTCAGTGCCTCCCCCAGGGCTGCGGTGGCCAGGGTGATGGCCACTATTCATGGTGAGATTCCCAAGTCCATTGTCTGCCTGGGCTGAAAGGCAGGTGTCAGCATGGTGCATACCCCAATGCCCATCCAGGTCCAATGGGCTACATAGTGGCCCTGGCCTGCACTGCAGCCCCTGCATGTCTCCCCCGCCCCCTTCCCTCCACCCCCATGCCTGTGCCCAACCCACCCTATGGACTCCAAGCCCTGTCCCGTTTCCAGATTTTTAAAACTAGAAGTGAAACCTGCTGTTGTTCAGTCCTCCTGGCCGACGTAGAGCATCTCGGAGGCCCCAGAGAATACTGGGTCAGGACCATTGATGATATGCCAACAGTGTTTTCTGTACTTGGGGAGTAGAATACATTGACACCGCTATCGAGGCACGGGAGCGTGGCATGCTGCCGGGCGCCTGGCGTCAGCCATGATTTTCTGCTCATGCGCCATTCTCTGCAAAATTGCATTTCGGGCATCGCTGGCTAGAGAATCCCGCCCACCATACCTAAATAAGAAAGTTGACTGGCGATATGCAATCAATGTATATAGTGATCGGTCAATGTGCATGGTTATCAGTATGACTTCTGACCAGCAGGTGGCGATAGAGACCCACTGACTTCTGACCAGCAGGTGGCGATAGGGACCTACCATGTGACTGGAACGATCCGGCAGTCAGTAGTGAATCATGCTAGAGGACAGAGCATTAGATGTAGCTCCAGGAGTTACTGTTTGTATTATAGTTCATTACTCATCTCTCCACGTGTTGATCTGGTTCATAAATTATCTAACTAGTCAAAGAACTAGATGGTCTGTGTGACCATCAGATTCCATCAGCCGCAGTGATTTGCTTTTATTTATATCGATGGCCTGTGTGCATCTGTACTATGGCCATAACACAGAACATAACACTTGACCATTTTAACAAGACAGGTTTTTAAGGGTAACATTAAACTTAAAAGTGTCCAATTGTTTCCTCTCATTGATCCCACAAATTGAGTGATAAAGTAAACATGAGGCAAATTAAAAGCGTTTTATTTATTCTGGCATCAATTGCAAAAGCTCAATTATATATTTTTTAATTTGCAGCCCTCAACATAATAGGTGACACACAGCAAGAAAATCACACCCGTTGCGGTATTCATTTCACAATTTTCTCTCCAGAGGTTTGAACACTCCTTCCAGCCCTCATTTCCCTTCACCTCAAAGATAATTCACAATGCAAAAAAAGAACTTCACACATTTTAGAGTTTAAAAAAAAAAATAATCTGGGTAAGAACAATCCCAGGTCATCTTAGACATGCACAAGACAGTTAAGAGAATAGAAAAAAGGTTAATTCGAGAATACTATTTTTATTTAAAATATAATGTATGGAATCTCACCTAAACTGGTAATAATGGTAAATTTCAGAGATTATTCACAAATTGAGCAGTGGTTGAATTAAGCGTCAGATGCAGTAGTGAATTAACTCAAATTTATCCAACTGTTAAATGCTGTAATGGGGTTTGACGGGATTGTATCGTCTGCCTGGATGAGTTAAAATACTGGGCGCGATTCAGCGGGCGCATCACGCCTGACTTGGTGTCGGGTCGGGCTGTGGAATCTCGCGAGAGGCCTGGATCGAGATTCTCGAAATCGCTCAAGAGATTCAATGTGATCTTGATGGGCAAGATCCAGGTGTGCATGCAGGACCCTTTTAAATAGGTGCTCGTCCAATTCACCCAGGGCCTGGGATTCACCGGCCTTGCCGGGGAGGCCTGAACCGGGAGCCATTTGGCACTGGGTCAGAAAGTGGTGATGGCACCTCATCGGGTCTCTCGCAGGGGTGCTGAGGCTCCGGGGTGGTCTGGCTCTGGGCAGGGTGGCACCCCAGTGCTCCCCAGGCACTGCCGGTACTCAGGTTGCCCATGCTGTGGGTGCCGTGCCCATAAGAGGTGAGGTGAGCCCAAGGACATCAGAAGACACAAGTTGGGTGAAGTGAGGAAATGGCGCGTGGCCTCAACGGGGTGTTGCTCTCGCGGCAAAGCCGTTGAATTGCGGCTGCAGGCGACAAGAAACCTCCCGCTAAAGACGCCGCTCAGCACAGTTCAACTGAATCGCGCCCACTTTTAGTTTTGGAATAAGTCATCATTAAACCAGATAGGATGGCACAATTAAAATAAAGATCAGTGTTTTTGGTCCTCTTACTACATTGCATAAATGGAGATGCTTTCCCCCCATTATAATATCCAGACAAGTGCTTTTTCACACTTCTGTATTCACTCACAATCATTCATCCTTTGCCTCACCGGACAATGTGAGAGATCCATTAGATTGTCAACGGTTCTACTCAGCTCACTTGGAAAACCACTTGTTTCGATATTACCCAACTGACCAAAGCAGGCTTGGGTGGCAATAGCTGCAGCTCGGGCTTTGTGGGGGGGGGGGGGGGGGGGGGGAGGCAATAGCTGCAGCTCAGGGCTTTGTGAGGGGGGGGGCAATAGCTGAAGCTCGGGGCGCTGTGATTCAAGGTGAGGCGAGCTTGCCAAAAAACAAAATGCTGCGCGTCTTGTTGTGCCTGATGAAGAACAGGAATGGATGATCAGCCACAAACTCTGGCGTCACCATTGCGCATCGCAACATGACGATAGCTGCGGTGGCAGCAGCCGCTTCGGTGCCTTCTTCATTAACCTCGACAAAGGCTTTATGAACAACTTTTGACAGAACCAGATCATTTTTCTCCGCCATCCCAGAGAAGTTAGCTTGTGATTGGCTGAAAGCGTCTGCCATCCCCATAAGGGTCAGGGTGGATTTCAGGTCGTATTTCTCCTCCAGCCTGAACTTGGGAAGAACAACTTTCACCTCCATGTTGTCCATTTTCTCCGGGTTGGTCCAATCCATCAGCTTATCAAAGGTGAGCCGATTTTGAAGCTAAGAATAAAAACAAATCCAAAATGTTAAAAAACGATCTGGAAGCCAACATTCATTCAGAGCGTTTAAAACAAACAGCACTTTCAAGTGGCACGTTTTTGCTGCCCGTCTGTTACCTTATCAGTTTTGTTGCAGTCGGTCCAGAACCTTCCACGATCTTAAAAGGCCACAATTGGGTCAGCCCCTCAGCCTTGTTCCCCACGCTTCCTACCCTCGGTTCCTTCACACCCTACTCTCACTCTCCCTCACAGCCCCCCCCCCCTCAATGACCCACTCTCCCTCACGCCCCCCAACGACCCACTCTCCCTCACGTCCCCCCCCCCCCAACGACCCACTCTCCCTCAAGCCCCCCAACGACCCACTCTCCCTCACGTCCCCCCCCCCCAACAACCCACTCTCCCTCACGTCCCCGTCCCCCAACAACCCACTCTCCCTCACATCCCCGTCCCCCCCAACGACCCACTCTCCCTCACGACCTCCCCAATGACCCACTCTTCCTCACGACCCCCCCATTGACCCACTCTTCCTCACGACCCCCCCATTGACCCACTCTCCCTCACGACCCCCTCATTGACCCACTCTCCCTCACGACCCCCCCAATGACCCACTCTCCCTCACGGCACCCAATGACCCACTCTCCCTCACGCCCCCCCCCCCCAAACGACCCACTCTCCCTCATGACCCCCCAATGACCCACTCTCCCTCATGACCTCCCATTGACCCACTCTCCCTCACGACCCACCCAATGACCCACTCTCCCTCATGCCCCCCAACGACCCACTATCCTTCATGACCCCCCAACGACCCACTCTCCCTCACGACCCCCCAAACGACCCACTCTCCCTCACAACCCCCCAAACGACCCACTCTCCCTCATGACCCCCCCCAACGACCCACTCTCCCTCACAACCCCCCCCCCCCAACGACCCACTCTCCCTCATGACCCCCCCAATGACCCAGTCTCCCTCATGACCCACTCTCCCTCATGACCCCCCCCCCTCCAATGACCCATTCCCCCTCATGACCACCCCCCCTCAAGCCAAGAGAAAAAAAAAGGACCCAGTCCTTCAATCCTTTTCCAATTTATGGAATATTTAAGCAGAAGTTCAAAGTGTGGTTTAACAGGGGTTGATACCTCCCTAGATACTAAGGCGAGAGGTTGGTTTGTTTTTTCTCATGGTCTTGCCAACTAAGTGACTGATGTACTTGTACTCTGGTTCCCCTTGTTCATCTGCCGACCTGGACTCGGTCCTTCCAAGTAACATGACCTCCCGATTACAGTCACACATTTATCGGGTGTTGAACTTAAATGAATGGGCAAATAATTGGAAAATGATTAATGGCCTTCTGCAATTGCTGCAGCCCTCCCTCAGTACTGACCGCCCCTCCCAATTTGGCGCCCCTGCAAAATTAAGAACAAATCATTCATAGAAACAGCAGTGAACAGCAGTGATTCCAACACTCGATCCCGGTGGGACACACGTCCCACCTTCTGCGGCTCTGAATAACCGTCCTGTACTCAGTCTCTGCTTTCGGTCTTGAAGCCAACTGGTAATCCATTCTGCCACTTGTCTGGGGGCCCTGGGGACCCCCACATAATACCTCCCATCCAGTTAACATATCTTCAAATAAGGAGGTTATTAGTGCTGAATCAGGGCTCATTCACCTCATGAAACCTTCACCAATGGATTCAAAAATAAACTTGGGGTTTTGACTACGTTGCTAACCGAATAATGAAAGTAAATTTTACTTGGGGAAAAATGTGTCAACCTCCTAAACAATGACGGTCAGAGTAAATTTACCCTCAAAAAAGATGCTGACATGGGACTCCGAACATCCGTCCTGGAGGGTTTTCTGCACCTTTTTAAACATTGGAGCACAGTCTCCATTTGTTAAGAAGAGGAGACATTTCATACGCGAACTGTGTCCAAAAACGTTCCTCCGGCCACTTCCCTTTTTACGCATTTGGTCAACCAGATCTTAGCCCGAGTCATTATCCATTCCAATAGATTGTTTGTCTGAATTTTCCACCCCATGTGGTCACGAAATTGGAGTCCACTGTGCAGATTTGTTTTTGGATGATGGGAGCGGAATTAATAATTTGTTCCCCCCTCAACTGATTTGTTTTCCTCTGAAGAATGAGGCAATGTTTCATGTTTACAAGTTTCCAACTTACATTTTGCAGCCCATCAGAGTTGTCGTCCCTATCTGGCAGTAGGACGATCATACTCAGCTCACTCTGGACATAGGGGAGCTCAAGGACTTTGGCTTTGATTTCAGAAATGTAAGCCATATTGAACTTGGCTTTTTGGCGCATCATTTGCACAGGTTTAGTTTCATTCTGCAAGTGAACAGAGACTATTAGCAATGTTTAGAGAGCATCACACACCCGAACGCCCTAATGTATTTCGGGGAGGTGGTTACAAAGTAAGGCTTCCTTTCACTTTGTGCCACCCACCGATGATCTGCTCTGCCAGCTTTATCCGGTACTCGCTTCTCAGCGTTCGCGGTGGTACGTGGGTTTCACAATCAATGCTTCCTCTAAAAGCTGCAGCGTGTGCAACAATGGGGAATGTGCAGTTCGGGGAACAAATGGACCGAGCTCGAGCGATGTTCCCATAAAGATGTGCGGCCATGAGCCAATCTCAAGCCAGCCTTACCCGCTAAAGAGAAATGAGGGGGAACGTTGCCCCCGGGAGTTAGATCAAGTTTTCAAAACATTTAATGGACCAAATTCCATGTGAATTATGTAGCCAACTAGACATATCACCATGCAATTGGGAGTGTAGTTATGCGATTCAGGAAGCCGGTGTTATTTTTCAGTTTTCTTTCAATTCCACTGAAGACTTGTACATCAGTACATCCCGAATCTGACCAGTCATTCACCCATCACCAGCCTGTACTTATTTTCCGATCTTTACATGTCAAGGCTGTTGGTTGCCCGCCCCAGATGCCCCCTTTCCCCTCATCAGAAACTTCATGGCCAATCATATTTAAGATGAAGTGCACACGGGTAAGTCTTCCAACTGATGGCCGATACCATGAGATTAAATTCAGGCTCCTACAGGTTGGCGGGTAAGCTGGAGTTTTGGAATGCAGCAATGAGGACAAATCCCAAATTACTAACATAGGACCAACAATAACTGCCCAGCCCTCTTTCAATGGAAATATGGCCAAGCTGTACCCTCATCCCATCTACCCAGCACGTCTTCATATCCATTGTACCCTTGACTGGAAAACAAAAAACCATCGCCCATATGTTAAAAGGATTAATTGAGCTCCGACATACTGCTTTTAGTGGAAGCGGCTTGCAGTCTTTACTGAGAAAGGTCATGACCCTTGCCCTGAATGAACTCCACCAGCAAAAAACACTTCCCTCAAATCTACCCTTACTTTCAAAATTCAAAAACTTCCAATCACTCCTAAACCTTCCGTATTCAAAGGAAAGGAAGCGTAAAAGAGCTTTCATGTAATACCTTTCATGACCTCAACATGTCCCAGAGTGTTTCACAGCCATGGAGGTACTTTAGAAGTGCCGTCATTGCTGTAATGTAGCCTGGTTCATTTAACCCAACCTGGATTCATTTCTAAATCTATATTGCACTCCTTCCCATGGTCCACAAGTCCCTTCTAAAGATGTGTTGCCAGAATTTACATAACATTCCAGATGAGATATAAACAGGGTTTTTTTATAGCTGTAACAAAAAACATCCTTCCTTCCATGTGTCGATCCGGCTTAAATAAGGTCAATTTCCCATTGGTCTTTTAGATATTTTTGTACTCGTCTCGGTCATGAAGGATCTGCGTATATGGTCTCCTAAATCTCTTCATACCCCTAAGTAGTCAGCTTCTTTTTTCGGTCCAAGGTGGATGCCCTCACTTATTTGCACTGAAATCTATCTACAACAGTTTTGCCCAATTAAATCGACCAATGCCTCTGAAATTTTATGCTCCCTATTTACATTAGTTAATGCATGCCAATTCGTGCATGCCAATTGTTATGTCATCAGCAAACTCAGATATCGGGTTCTTATTGTGTCATCCAAGTCATTAATCACTAAATAGCGAATAAATGATGCCATAGCACAGGCCTTGGAGCAACACCACCAGTCAGTTCCTTCCACTTCGAGTGTGCCCCCATTGGGCCAGATTGTATGGTAGAAATAAATGGAGGAGATCAAATGGAACAGAGTTGTTACACCACAAATCGGAGGACTTCGAGCGGCTGGACAGGCAACAGTAAACACAGCCCGAGACCTCGATAGCTTTTCTCCATTCCAGTACAAGTACCTTTTTAACTGTGGGAATTATAACCAAACAACGCCCTCTGGCACTGAAGTGTGGAGTCTCATTCCTTCAGATTTGAATTGTTGGAGATGTCTTTCATTTCTCTTTCAGGTCTTGCTTTTTGATGGGTTTCAGTAACGGAGTTGATATTGAATTCACCATTACGACACTCCCTGGTTCAGACCCATCAACAATGGCTGGAATTTTCCAGTCTCGCCAGCAACAGGAAGCATGGTGGGCGGGGGAAACATATTGGCGCAAAATCAAAAATCAGCTTCCCAAAATCAGGGCGAATGCTAGGAATTTTAGTCTTGAGCTTTCAAGCTTCCCGACAGACGATTAAATTTAAACAATTTATTTGGAACAACCCCGACCGCATGAACGAGTTTCTGGAGACCAATGGGATCAATATTGTCTCCTTTGTTTCACTTGGAGGATGAGAATCCAGGACAAAATAAAAAGGGATTCAGTCCACACCCACTCAAGTTAATCCCCCCCAGTTTATTTCAGGAACTAATAGCAATGCTGAGCATAATCAAATGGGGTTGTGCAAGTTGCTAGACAGTTACAGGCCAGCACACAGCCCTCCCAAAATTAAAGCTCACTGCTAGGTTTAGCCATTGTTATGGCTTCCTTCTCGCAACAAACCTGCACTATTTCAGGAAGGGGCTGCATAACTTGTACGTTGGGTGTTGTCACTAGTAACTCTCGGCACATCTACGGGTCATTAAAATGCTCCATTTCGATCAGAATCTTTTGGGGGGGGTTGGGGGAGGAGTAGGAATTTATACTCCTCTCTCGCACACCAAAGCAAACTGGCACTTCACGATCTATTGAAACACTCACTAGATTCAGGGGACTCGATAGGGTAGAATCTCGACAGTGCAGACGGAGACCATTCAGCCCATCGAGTCTGAATGAGCACCCAACCCTCTGAACGAGCACCCTACCAAGATCCACTCCCCCAACCCATCCCCATAACCCCACTTAACCGGCACACCTTTTGGACACTGGGGAGTAATTTCAGCATGGCCAATCCACCTAA
Source organism: Scyliorhinus torazame (assembly GCF_047496885.1). NCBI lineage: Eukaryota > Metazoa > Chordata > Chondrichthyes > Carcharhiniformes > Scyliorhinidae > Scyliorhinus > Scyliorhinus torazame. Next base: position 302,564,168 of record NC_092712.1, read on the forward strand.
CCTGCACATCTTTGGGCTGCGGAGGAGAAAACTGGAGCACTTGGAAGAAATCCACGCAGACATGGGGGGGGGGGGGGGGGGAAAGTGCAAACTCCACACAGACCGTCGGACCCAGGTGCCGGGAGCCACGAGGCAGCAGTGCTAACTACTGTGCCGCCCCCTAGGGTAGGTGCCAAGTGGGTCTTTCCTCGTGTGGGGGGGGGGGGGGGGGGAATCTAGAACTAGGGGGCACAGCTTTGGGATGGAGATGGGGAAGAACTTCTCCTCACAGAAGGCCTTTTGGAATTCTCAGCAAGCAGAGGTTGGGTCATTGAAACTACTCACTTAAGAGAGATTTTTGATGGATAAGGAAGAAGTCGAGGGTTCAGGGGTCAGACAGGAAAGTGGAGTGAAGGCCACAATCAGATCAGCCATGATCTTATTGAATGGCAGAGCAGGCTCGAGGGGCCGAATGGCCTATACAGTTTCTTATAATCTTATTTTCTTCTTTTTTTTTTAAATAAACATTTTATGGAGGTATTTTTGGTATTACAACAACAAAATAAACAATGTACATGAATCTATAAACATAGTGCAAAAGACATCTCCCTCCCCTACAGGTCCCACCTTTATTAACCCCCTACACTAAACTAAACTACCCCCCCTCCCCCTTCTGCTGACGATTAATTTTCCACGAAGAAGTCGACGAACGGTTGCCATCTCCGGGCGAACCCTAACAGTGACCCTCTCAAGGCGAACTTGATTTTCTCCAGACAGAGAAAGCTAGCCATGTCCGATAGCCAGGCCTCCGACTTTGGGGGCTTTGAGTCCCTCCATGCCAATAGTATCCGTCTCTGGGCTACCAGGGAAGCAAAGGCCAGAATGTCTGCCTCTTTCTCCTCCTGGACTCCCGGGTCTTCCGATGCCCCGAAAATCTCCACCTCTGGACTCAGCGCCACCCTTGTTTTTAACACTGTGGACATGACCCCTGCCAAAATCCCCGAAGCTTCGGACATGTCCAGAACATGTGGACATGGTTCACTGATCCTCCCGCACATTTTGCACACCTGGCTTCCACCCCAAAGAATCTGCTCATCCGGGCCACTGTCATGTGAGCCCGGTGAATGACCTTGAATTGTACTAGGCTGAGCCTGGCACATGTTGTGGACTTTACTCAATGAGTCTGCCCATAGACCATCCTCCATCTCTCCGCCCAGCTCCTCCTCCCACTTGAAAATGAAATGAAATGAAAATCGCTTATTGTCACAAGTAGGCTTCAAATGAAGTTACTGTGAAAAGCCCCTCGTCGCCACATTCCGGCGAGGCTGTTACGGGAATTGAACTGTGCTGCTGGCCTGCCTTGGTCTGCTTTCAAAGCCAGCGATTTAGCCCTGTGCTAAACAGCACCTTTAAAATGAAAATCGCTTATTGTCACAAGTAGGCTTCAATGAAGTTACTGTGAAAAGACTCTAGTCACCACATTCCGACGCCTGTTCGGGGAGGCTGGTACGGGAATTGAACCGTGCTGCTGGCCTGCTTTAATAGCCAGCGATTTAGCCCAGTGAGCTAAACCAGCCCCTCCATGCGCTTCAGCTCCTCGGTCTGCGTCTCCTCTGACCCCATAAGTTCCTTATAAATGTCGGAGACGCTCTCCTCTCCCACTCACCCTCTGGAAACTACCCTGTCCTGAATCCCCCTTGGTGGTAGGAGCGGGAAGGTTGAGACATGTTTACGTAGGCAGTCCCGCATCTGCAGATACCTTAATTTGTTTCCCCTCGCCAACCCAAACTTCTCCTCCAGCGCCCTCATACTCGGAAAGCTCCCCTCTATAAACATATCCCCCATCCTCTCAATCCCTGCTCTCCGCCATATCCGGAAACCCCCATCCATACTTCCCAGGGCAAACCGGTGATTATTACAGATTGGGGACCAGGCCGATGCTCCCACTGCTCCCACATGTCTCCTCCATTGCCCCAAGACTCTCAGGGTTGCCACCACGGGGTTGGTGGATACCGTGCCAGCGGGAACACCCCCAAACTGGTATGAAGCAGCCTCCATACGCTCCCATGCCAACCCCTCCCCCACCACCCACTTCCTGATCATGGCTATATTTGCCACCCAGTAATAGTTACTAAAATTTGGCAGCGCCAGCCTGCCCTCCCCCCGACTCCGCTCAAGCATTACCTTCCTTACTCGCGGGGTCTTGGCCGCCCAAACAAAGCCAGAGATCACTTTGTTGACCCATTTTGAAAAAGAACTGCGGAACAAAAATGGGGAGACATTGAAATACAAACAGAAATCTCGGGAAGTCATCTTCACCGTCTGCACCCTCCCAGCCAGTGACAACGGAAGCGCGTCCCACCTCCGAAAATAGTCTTTCATTTGGTCTACTCGTCGGGCCAGATTTAATTTATGCAGCCGGTCCCATTCCCGCGCCACTTGAATGCCTAGGTACCTAAAATTTCCCCCCACTAATCTAAATGGAAGCTCCCCCAGTCGCCTTTCCTCTCCCCTCGCCTGGACCACAAACATCTCACTTTTCCCCATATTTAGCTTCTACCCCGAAAGCCGGCCAAATTCCCCCAGAATCCTCATGATTTCTTCCATCCCCTCTATTGGGTCCGATACATACAGAAGCAGGTCCCCCCCGCCCGGACTCTCGGAGCAATTGCCAACAGCTCTATAGCTAGCGCGAACAACAGTGGGGAGAGGGGGCATCCCCGTCTCGTCCCCCAGTGCAGTCTAAAGTAGTACGATAGTGTCCTATTGGTCCGTACGCTTGCCACAGGAGCCTGATACAGTAACCTGACCCAGTCAATAAAGCCCCGCCCAAATCCGAACCGTCTCAGTACCTCCCACAGATATTCCCATTCTACCCGATCAAAAGCCTTTTCTGCATCCATTGCGATCACTACCTCCACCTCCCTACCTTCCGGGGGCATCATGATCACGTTTAAGAGCCTGATGTTGGCCACCAACTGCCTACACGTAACGAACCCCGTCTGGTCCTCCCCAATAACGTCTGGAACACAATCTTCAATCCTGAAGGACAAAACTTTGGCCAGCAGTTTGGCGTCCACATTCAACAAGGATATCGGCCTGTACGACCCACACAGCTCCGGGTTCTTGTCCCGCTTCAGAATCAGCGAAATCGTGACCTGTGACATTGTCGGGGGCAGCACCCCTCTTCCCCTTGCCTCATTGAACATACTCATCAACACCGGCCCCAATATCCCAGAGAACTTTTTATAGAACTCCACTAAGTACCCGTCTGGCCCCGGGGCTTTACCCGACTGCATGGCCTTCAGACCCTCCACTATCCCTTCCAACCCGATCGGGGCTCCCAGCCCTTCTACCAGCTCCCCGACCACCATTGGGAAATTCAGCGATCCTAAGAAGTGCCTCATCCCCTCCGGCCCTGTTGGGGGTTCCGACTCATACAGCCTACTGTAAAAATCCCTAAACACCTTATTCACCCGTGCTGAATCTCCAACCAGGTTCCCATCTCCGTCATTTACTTTCCCTATCTCCCTAGCTGCCTCCCTCTTTATAAGCTGCTGTGCAAGCATTCTGCTGGCCTTCTCTCCATGCTCATAGATCGCCCCCCTCGCCTTTCTCAGCTGCTCCACCGCCCTCCGTGATTAACAAGCCAAACTTCGACTTCCGGTGGCGCTCTCAAGGAAGCAGGTCGGATCGCTCCCGCCCGCGATGGGCAAACGGATCTTTTCCAACAGACTTTTTTGGGACCTGGCGACCTGAACCGGTGGAGACGATAAGGAAGAGGCTTTTCCCCCGGGGTATGAACAGCTGGACCACAAGTGGTCGAGTGTAGCGGCAGGGCTCGAAGTGGGAGCAGCGGGGACCCCAGGCCGGGTGGCGAAACATGGCGGACGGCAGTGACCAGGGAGCAGAGGCTCACTGGCCAAGGGAGCAACAGATGGAGTTCTTCAGGAATTGATTCACCAAACTGAAGAGGGACACGTTGGACCTGACGAGGGCGGTGATGGACCGAATGGTCGAGGCGCAGGCAGTCCAGGAGAAGACGCTCAGGGAGGTTGAGGTGAAGCTCTCCAGCCAGACGGACACGGTGGCGGAGCTGGAGCACGAGGTGGAGGAGCTGAATACCCGCCAAAGGAGGATGCAGGAGCAGCTTGAAGAACTGGGGAACAGGGCCAGGAGGCAGAATTTGAGGATCGTTGGCCTCCCCGAGGGCTGCGAGGGATCGGAGGCGGGCGCATACGTGAAAGGTATGCTTGAGGCGCTGATGGGACCGGAGGCCTTCCCTCGACCCCTGGGGTTGGATGGGGCGCATAGAGCCCCCGGAAGGAAGCCCAGGACGTGCGACCCGACCGAGGGCCTTGGTGGTTCGCTTTCACCGGCTGGCTGACGGGGAACGTGTGCTGCGATGGGCCAAGGTGGAGAGGAGCAGCAGATGGGAGAATTGCGAGGTCCACATTTACCAGGACTTGAGAACAGAGCTGGCCAAGAGACGCGCAGGATTCATCAAGATAAAGGCGGCCCTCTACAAAAAGGTGAGGTTTGGAATGCTGCATCCTGCGAAGCTGTGGGTTACGTTTGAGGAACCCCACTACTACTTTGAGACACCAGAACAGGTTTGGACTTTTATTAAAGAAAAAGCTGGACGAGGACTAAAGGACTCGGGGCTCCCAGAGCTTTTGTGGCGGCGGTTTGTTTGATTATCCTGTACTGTAATGTTCTGTCCAAGATTGTTTTCAGCCGGAACAGGGAGCGGGGGCTGGAGGTGTTTTTGGGAGATTGCAACGAGGAGGAGAGGTGGGGGCGGGCTAGGGCCAAGCACAGGTCTGGCCTGGCAGGTCAGGCCTCGGGAGGTAGGGGAGGGCAGCCGGGAAGTAGAGCAGAGGGGACTTAAGTGGGCAAAGGGGGGGGGGGGGGGGGGGGGGGGTGACCAGGGATCCCCGGGGGAGGTCGCTTGCAGACTCTCGAGGAGTCGTGTGTCCCCCCCCCACCCCCACATCTGCTCCATGAACCCTTTTAGTTCCTTTGCCATTTCTGGCACCCTGCCCGTTTTCGAACTTGGACCGGTCTAAGCCAGGGTCAATAACTGTGTTGAAGTCCCCTCCCATGACCAACCTGTGCGAGTCCAGGACCGGTATCTTCCCCAGCATCCCCTTTATAAACTCCACATCATCCCAATGTGGCGCATACACATTTACTAATATCACCTGCGCCCCCTCCAGTTTCCCACTGGCCATAATGTACCGACCTCCCTCAGCCGAGACTATTCTACCCCCCTCAAACACCACCCGCTTATTGATCAGGATCACGACCCCTCTAGTCTTTGATTCCAGTCCCGAGTGAAAGACCTGACTGACCCAGCCTTTCCTCAATCTAATCAGTTACTCTAAGGTGCGTCTCCTGCAACATTACCACGTCCCCTCAGATGCGCGAACACACGTGTCCTCTTGACTGGACCATTTAACCCTTGAACATCCAGGTGATCAGCCTAGTTGGGGGGCTCATTGCCCCCTGCCCCCCCCCCCCCCCTTTGCCAATCAGCCATCTCCTTTTTTGGGCTCTCCTGCAGCCCATGCTCCGCGCCTCCACCGGCCCACCCCCAGGCAGCCTCCGCCCCCAACCTCCTCTCTGTCCCTTAGCACAAGTCCCTCCCTCGTCAGCAGAACATTTGCCCCCCCCAGTAACACTCTGTAACTCAACCCCTTTAATAAACCTAACATATGCACACCCCCCACTGCACTTCCGAGAGCTAGCTCACCCAGCTAGCTTGGTGGCCCCCATCCCTGGCGCCGAAAAGTCTCCCACCTACTGTTCCCTCCCCCACGCTGATACATACATACTCCAACATCAAACAATCCCCACACAATTGCCTGGCAGAAAAACAGGAAGAGAAAAAAAAACTCCAACAATGATCAAGTAAGAGATCCAAAATCTAAACAAGCACACCTCCATCCCCCAACAGTGCAAATGTAAACCTTAACTCACTCAGCCCTGCCACTGGTCCCAAAATCAATACAGAAGGCATTACAGACAGCTTGCACAAAACAAAAACTTTTTTTTAAAAAACATGAACGTTGCAGCAAAGTTCAAAAGTTCTCAGTCCACCACCAGTCCTTTCCTTTTCACGAAGTCCAGCGCGTCCTCAGGCGATTCAAAATAAAAGTGCTGTACCTCGTACGTGACCCAGAGACGGGCCGGATACAACAGTCTGAACTTCACCTTTTTCTTAAAAAGGATCGACCTGATCTGGTTGAAGCCTGCTCTTCCCCTGGCCACCTCCACACTCGGGTCTTGGTACTGTTGTCCCATTTACAGCTCAGTGTCTGCTTGGCCCACTGTAGAATGCGCTCCTTATCCAGATACCTGTGGAATCTCACCACCATTGCCCTCGGGTGGGGGGAGGGGGGGGGGGGGGGGGGGGGGAGAGGGGGGTCTCTCCCATTCGCGGCTTCCTGCGCGAGTGCTCCGTGAGCTCTGTCCACCTCCAAGGGTCGGGAGTATGCCCCATCCCCAGCAGCTTCGCAAACATGCCCGCAATGTATGCCCCAGCGTCCGCTCCTTCGGACCCCTCCAGGATTTCAACGATTCTCAAGTTCTGCCTCCGGGACCTATTCTTTAGGTCCTCCACCTTCTCCAGGAGCTTCTGCTGCTGGTCTCTCACCATCCCCCACCTCCACTGCAGTTTGATGTTCCTCCTGCTCAGCCAGCGCCTTCTCTACCTACTGGATCGCCCGATGTGGAGCATCCAGTCCAAGCTCCAGCCGCTCAATTGAATCTTTTATCGGGTCCAAGCAGTCCCGTTTCTGCTTAGCAAAGCCTTCCTGAATAACTTGCATCAGCGGCTCCGTTGACTGCTGGGTTGACAAACCAGAGGTCCGGTCCTCCGCCATGCTGTCTCCCGCTGCAGCTTCAGCCCAAGCTTTCTCTGTCTTTCTGTTTCTGCCTTTACGTGCACTTCTAGTCCTCCTCTCCATGCACCGATGTGGGAATTCAGTACACAATTGCCTCAGTCATCAGCTTTTCAATTCAAGTCCGGTAGGAAAATCGGGGGGGGGGGAAAAAGGTCCAAAAGTCCGACCCGAGCGAGAGCCACCAAATGTGTGACTTACTCCTTCATAGCCGCCACAGGAAGTCATCATCTTATTTTCTAACAAGGCATTGGTCTCATTATCCCAATTATCAACCAAGCCAAGGACGACAAATATAAATTTATACCACGAAGGGGAGGAAATTATTGAGGGGAACTCAGCAATATTCTGCTGGAGTTCCAATTTGAGTCTGTGTGGATCAAACAGTAGGTAGAACATCACTCCAGAGTTTCCCCGCAGGTTACCTGGTTTATTCGGAATTCTCCTTCGTAAGTATTTTGTTCTTGGAATTTCCTCTCCCAATTTCCTTTAAAATAAATGGCATTCACAAGGACCAGTTTGGTCAAGCCATCAACAGTTCCTTCAGCGAGCAAATTCTTGATCTTGCCTGGGAGGATAATAAAAAGAGGCCCACTTACATTAACGTGAACAGGTCAACAACAAATTTAAAAGAAAACATAACCAAATCAATCAATGACAAAGGCCACAATGTCATGAACTAAAGTATTTATTAGGGCGAGTAAGGATGCGCTTACAGGCCAGTCAGCTTTTGGGGAGGCTTCTGGAAACAAACAATTATTCAGGATAGAATTAGTAATGCCATGGGAAAATGTGGGTTGATTAGGACGAGCCAGCCCATGGATTTCTAAAGGGGAACTCGTGTTTAACTAACTTGGGAGGGTTTCGTTTTCGAGGAGGCCACAGAAAGTGTCGATGAGGGTAATGCTGATGTGGTGTACATGGACTTTCAGAAGACACTTGATACAGTGCCACACAACAGACTTGTGAAAAATGTTATAGCCCATGGAATAAAAGGGGGAAATAGCAAGGTGGATACAAAATATGACTGCATAATAGGAATCAGAGAGTAACGGCCAGTGGACATTTTTCATCAGGAGGGGGCTGGAGATGGAGAAACTGTCCCTGCTTGTCAATGATCAAGAACGAGACGGCACAAGTCGAAAAGGGGTTTGCAAAAGCAATGCGGGAAAACGCCCACGCAGTGGGTGGTTTGGGTCTGGAACGCACAGCCCGGAAGTGTGGTGGAGGAAGGTTGAAATGAGACATTCCAGGAGGGCATTAAGAGGTTTATTTGAATAGAAACAATGTGCAAAGGGAAAAGGCACCAAGTCACAATGCTGGTTTGGACTGCTGCGGAATGGGCGGATAGGATCCTTCTGCACCATTCTGTGATTAGGGGACAATGGTGTGTGATCCTTCAGTTATGGAGAGGACACTTGTGTCCCTGAAACCAAGTTACTGAACACATTTATAGATCGATGCCCACTGGAATGACATTGCAAATGGAACCATTTGGGAAGCATTGACTGTTCTGAGGGCATCTACAATGACTAGCATTTATATAGCACCTTTAACACATATGCCCCAAAGCTCTTCACAGGGGCATTAGAAAATATGATAGTGTCAGTATGGATTAGCCAGAAGAATGAGCGACAGGGGAATGGCACTTGATTCCAGTTTTCAATGACCTGAAGTTTACAGATGAGAGACCAGCCAGGCGTGCGATGGAATAGTCAGGTCGGGAGGGAGCACAGACACAAATGAGGGTTTGAACAGATCAGTCAAGATAGGATCAAAAATATGACGGTGAAAATAAGTGGCCTGAGTGATTGCTTGAAGAGGTGGTCGGAAACTCATCTCAGGGACGCAGGCAAGAGGCGGGGGGACGCGGGCAAGAGGAAGGGGGGGGGGCGCGCGGGCAAGAGGAGGGGAGACTCCCGGGCAAGAGGGGGCAGGACACGCGGGCAAGAGGAGGGGGGACACGCGGGCAAGAGGAGGGGGGAACGCGGGCAAGAGGAGGGGGGAACGCGGGCAAGAGGAGGGGGGAACGCGGGCAAGAGGAGGGGGGAACGCGGGCAAGAGGAGGGGGGAAACGCGGGCAAGAGGAGGGGGGAACGCGGGCAAGAGGAGGGGGGAACGCGGGCAAGAGGAGGGGGGAACGCGGGCAAGAGGAGGGGGGACGCAGGGAAGAGGAGGGGGGGACGCAGAGAGATGAATGGAGTCGCGGTGAGAATAGAGTTGGAAGAGTTTCAGTTCAGACTTGCCTTCAGTCTGTGCTTCAGTCCAGGAGTTGATCTGTTGCCGAGCTTCTTCTGACGCACTGACAAAATCAACAGCAGCTAACTCTGCCTGATAGTATTTCAGGGTAGACACGATGAAATCCTGAAGGGTTACAGGCAGGATGTCAAAGACAATTCACTTTTCTCATTTCCGCCATTTGAATATTAATTTCACACTGGAATGGAGTGACCATGTGGTATTGCTGAGGGTGGGACAGGGGGGAAAAAGAGGTGGGCAAATGCATTTCCACCCTTTCTCCCAAGTTTATAATCCTGTGGATTTACACAGCCTTTTGTACAAGGCTAAAGTTTACATTGGTCATGACTTGCCCAGCAACTCCAACTGTTCGCCAGCTCAAACACAAGATCAATGGAAAAGGAAATGATTAGCCTCCGGATACAGATTCTCGGTCAAATGGACATTTGCAAAGGATGGAAAGCTAATCTTCTGCAGAAGGTTTTCAGTTCCCATCCATCAGTAAAAATAACCAACATTTTAAAATGACAATATCATCCTAAAAAAGGATTTGCAGCGTAATAAAGTGTTGAGACTCCTCGTTTTGTCACGAAATTGGATGCTTACTTTGAAAATATACATTAGGACATACGGGTTTGCCTGTTGGTTACGGCAATGATGGGCATTCAATCATTCTAACATTGTAGCAATTCCATGAAAGTCAAGCTTCAAAACACCAATAGACCATTTATAGAATAGAATCACGGAGTGGGTACAGCTCAGGGGGGTCATTTGGTCCAGCATGTCCACACTGGCCCACTGCAGGAGTAACTCAGCTAATCTCACACTTCCCAACCTTTCCCTTCATCACTCAAAATTCTCTTCAGGTATAGTCCTTTTCAACCTGCCTCCACTACGTCCTCAGGCAGCGGCTTGAAGATCACTGGACTAAAAATTATCCCCATCTTTTGTCAATCGCCTTACTTGCTCTCTGGTTCTAAACTCTTCTAGTTTATTTTTTTTAAATTCAGCCTGCGGCTTGGAATCATTTTTATATTCATTCAGCTGTTAGTAATATACCCGCGGTTCAGGGGTGAACATCGACAATCAGCTCACCTTTGACCTTGCTGCCGCAATACTGCCCTCTTCAACACCCCTAATGAAATACTCCAAATACATTAATTTACTACAATATGCAAGGTTCAGACGTGGAGATAACTTCAACACGTTTATTAAACTATTTACACTTCTATTACATGAGTTCGACACTACTGCTAATCCTACTATAGCTACCCAGATTGACTAACCAGTTGCTGCAATCCACATGGTGGGTCTAATATTGAATCAACCCTGTGTCTGTACTCACTGACTGTCTCCACTGGAAAAAGGCTGATCATGTGTGTGGTGTCCTTTATATATGGGTTGGTGTAATGCCCCCCTGTGGTCGTATCACCTACTTGTGTATCGTGAATGTCCATTGCTCGTATCCTATTTAACAGATCTATTGGTTGAGTGTGTGTGTGAGATATCATTGGTGCTCCATCTAGTGTCTAGCTAGCCTACATGCATTTACATTGATGCACATCACCACATCCCCCCCTTTTTTTATACGTTACATATTTTCTGATGCACATGACCACATCCCCCCTTTTTTTATACGTTACATATTTTCTGTACACTTAAGAAAATTGAACAAAAAATTTAAGGTTTGGGAACAGTGATTAAACAATAAGTCCAAATCATTCGTGGGAGTCCAAAAACCACCAATCATCATGGTCAAATGTCTCTCTTGGTTATGAACCCCATCAACGTCCGTGTGCCACAGGAACCAAGAAGTGGTCAAATCACTTTGCGGTCTGATTTGGAATCCCTTTCTTTTTTCGATGTTTGTGATGGTGCTGTCGGATAGCATCTTGTAGCTGATAAGGTGTTGACGTTGAAGAGGTACCATCAACAGTATCATTCGAGGTCATGGATGTGCCAGATGTTGAAGTTGGATAAGACTGTACATACTGGTTCTGGCCTCGTGCTGTGCTGGAAGGGTGACCCCGCTGAGGACCGTTGAAGCGGAAACAGGATTGCTGCTCGCATAAATACCTGGTGATGGTGTGAAACTAGAACCTTGCATCTGATAGGAATATGCCGTCTGGCCAGGCTGGGGTGCAGCAAATCCTGGGCTGTAACTAAGGCATCCAGTCTGTAGTGCAGATTGCACTTGCGGTAGTCCTCCTTCGGTCTTGATTCCATTAGTGGGCAATCCGTAGTGCTGGCCAGTTTGAGAATATGCTGCATAGACTGCTTGCTGCTGCATGCCTGAATACTGGGTTTGTCCAGCATGAGCTGTCATTGGCTGCACTGCTGGTGTGGTGTGGAAAAAGTTTGTGGATATAGCTGTGGTGAATATTGGTGTATTCCTCTTGGACTGTAGCCGCTGCTGGTTATTACTGACCCAGTGTAATTGTTAAGTGATCCATCTCCTGTCGTTGTGGCATCTGCTGTCACCCGGAACGTGCCATCACTGAGGCTGCGGCACTCCCGGTCTGGTGTAAAGTCCGGCTTACGTGAATCAGAGTCAGCGTTTGATTGCTCCCCACCTGGAGTGTTTTAACTGAGTCAGTGTTGGTTTGTTGATGCTCCCCGTCCGGAGTCTTAGCAGGTTCACTGGAGTCAGCTGAGATTTCTTGAAGCTGCACGTCTGGAGTCGGAACATGCAGGAATGCACTGACTTGTGGAGAGGTTCGAGCGAATGAGGGTGGAAGTATCGTGGTGTCACCGGAGTCACCAGTGGTCTCACAGTGATCGTCGAGTGCCTCTGTACACACTAGCTGAGGTCTATCACTTTGCACATCTTGCATGGGAAGTGGGATGCTGTCATCACTCGTCTCACATACCGTGGGTAGAGCCTCAGTAGCTGCTTGTTGTTCACTTGGGTTGGGTAAATTGTCAGAGTCTTCATCTGATGATGCAACCAATGTGGGTGGACTGTCATTGTCTTGCTGTTGTCTTTCATTTGGGCTTGGACTGTCATCGTCGCTTTGTTCTTCACTGTAGCATGATAGACCATCATGGTCATCCTGCTGTGCACTGGAGCGTGGTAGACTGTCATAGTCTTCTTGCTGTTTGCTTGAGCATGGCAGACTTGCTTTGTCTGTCGCTAGTTGGTCAGAGGAGGTTGCTAGACCCTCGTGGTCTTGTTCCTGCAAGGACTGCGCGTCGGAGTATTGCGTTGCTTCTATTGTGGAGGCTGTCCACGAGCTCGCTGCGGAGGCTTGTGACACTGGAGTCACGTCTTGTGTGTGCAAGGACTGCAGTGTGGAGTCTTGCGTGTCTTCTTTCGTAGCACCGGGAACCCGGAGCGGTGCGTGGACCACACTGTGTGGGGCAGCAGGCTACTCTCTGTGGGCATGTATAGATTTTCACAGAATTTACAGTGCAGAAGGAGGCCATTCGGCCCATCGAGTCTGCACCGGCTCTTTGAAGAGCACCCTACCCAAGCCCACAGCTCCACCCTCTCCCCATAATCCAGTAACCCCACCCAACACTGAGGGCAATTTTGAACACCAAGGGTAATTTATCACTGCCATTCCACCTAACCTGCACATCTTTGGACTGTGGGAGGAAACCGGAGCACCCGGAGGAAACCCACGCACACACGGGGAGGATGTGCAGACTCCGCACAGACAGTGACCCAAGCCGGGAATCGAACCTGGGACCCTGGAGCAATTGTGCTAACCACAGTGCTGTACCGCTCTCTGTCTCTTGGTTTCAGGCTTCAGCATCATCCTGCACTCACGAGTCGGGATGTTGTAGATGCTGGGATGAAGATCCTCAAATCCGAAGAACGAATCCGCGTCTGCGTCAATACGGGGGTCGCCAATGTGCAACACGTCTAGTTGCGGTTCGGATTTGGTACTGGGGTAGTCTCCCAAGGTGAAAGGTTCGTCCAAGTCACAGTCTTCTAGGACCATCTCATCACTGTTTGCGTCGGAGCTGGCATTGGGCTTGCGAGGTCCAGAGAAAATGTAAAGGTTGGTATCGAAGTATTCAAGGTCGGAATCATCAGTTTGGGCGTAGGTAACTGCTTGTTGCAGGGTTCTTCGGAGGTTAATTTCATGTCCTAGTTCAATTTGAGGTTTGTGCTGTCATTCAAGGTGAAGGAAGGTTGTTTTACAGCTTTAAAAAGATATTTTTCTTTGATTTGGGACGTTTCCCCTTTAAATGGGTGTGGTCCAGGGCCTCTGACATCATGACGCGCGTGACGTAGCACGTAGGAAGCGATTGCGCATGCGCAGATCGCTGTTCCTTTACCGATGGCCGTTTTCGTGATTGCGCATGTGCGGCTTCTCGCGCATACGGACATTCCCGTTCTGTGCGCAACTGCGCAAGTGCAGTCCCTATAGAAAGATGGCCACCGACCAAAATTGTTCGCTGCTCCGAGATTTCGGCCTAGAGGTGAGTACTGGCGCTTCTCTTACCTTTTCTTGCTGGTTGGAGTGTGTTTTCCTCAACAGTATTTGCAGAATTTGTTCAGGACTGCCTGGAAGTCGCTCCTGTTTTGCCCCTTGGAGAACTTGAATTTTTAAAATATTTCTTCTGCTCTGGCACCGGCGATGGTGAGGAGAAGCTCTGTTTTTTCAGGATCGGCCACTTCTTCTAATTCGGCTGCCACCAGGAAGATTTCAAACTTTTTGCCGGAATGCCCGCCAGTTTTCACGGAGATCCCCGTGGCACTGGAGCTGCTGCGGAACCCGGATCTCGAACATCTTGCGTGGGTATTGTTGGTTGCCACTGCACGCTGAGGTATGGCTATATGGATTGAAACAGTTCACTCCTGGTATCATGATTTGTTATGTTGTAGGTGTAACACAAGCGGCTTCCTTGTGGTGCACTTGACAAAGGAAGGTTCAGACGTGGAGATAACTTCAACACGTTTATTAAAACTATTTACACTTCTATTACTCGGGTTCGACACTACTGCTAATCCTATTATAGCTACCCAGACTGACTAACCAGTTGCTGCAATCCACGTGGTGGGTCTAATATTGAATCAACCCAGTGTCTCTACTCACTGACTGTCTCCACTGGAAAGAGGCTGATCATGTGTGTGGTGTCCTTTATATATGGGTTGGTGTAATGCCCCCCTGTGGTCGTGTCACCTCCGTGTGTATCGTGACTGTCCATTGGTCATATCCTATCTAACTGATCTATTGGTTGAGTGGGTGTGTGTGATGTCACTGGTGCTCCATCTAGTATCTAGCTAGCCTACGTGCATCAATGTAAATGCATATCACCACAGATTACACTCTACTCTAGTCTCGTTGTAATTGATGCTGCTAACAATATTTCCCTGATCAGCCTATTTAAAAACAACTTTGAGCAAACTTGCAATTTTGAGCCCCATTAAACTTTTGACACACTAATAGAGTTCTACTCCAACCAGCTCCCATCTCACCTCAAGAAAGGTGTAGGTCTTTGCCCCATACAGGCGGTTGGCCAGCTTCAACAGATAGTTAGCACTGGGCTGGTTGATCGTCGCTTGCAATTTCTGAAATTCAGAGTGAAGGTCTTGTACTTTATCAAAAGCAAGCACCTGAGAGAGAGGGGGGGGGGGGGGGGGGGGGGGGGGGGGGGAAGAGAGAAAAGTCGTCAATTAGAAAAGTTTAGATTCAATACGCTAACAAAGTGAAAAAAGCCACATGATTCCACGTGTTTGGAACAGACAGAAATAAAAACTTTTACTGTACAATTTCAGAAAGATAAAACAATTTACAACATTGACATTCAGGGCAAGGAGGAGGTACCTGTGAATTAAAGGTAAACTGTGGTTAAACACAGCACACTGCACAACAATTGACACATGCAACCAAACATGATACACTGGATTTCTCACCCCAGACGTTTGTCACATGGTGATCCAACCAATCTGACTGAAACATTGTCTTTGTCTTTCTCACGAGTTTCCAATCCCCACCGTTGAAGACTCAAGTCTTACGAATTTTTTTTTTATTTATTTTTTTTTTATTTTATTTTTTTTTAAAATCACTCCCACTCGGACAGATTCAACAATGGCACACCTTGTACAGATTCCGGTCCCCTGGATCTCAGAATGCACTCCGTTACACCTCAAGCACAACTTCAAAATGGCGGCCATGCCAAGCATAACACCACTGCTCCAAAGGGGTACATTTGTCCCCGTGGTCCGGAGAACAGAGCCATCAACCATCATCTGCCTTCTCGGATTTTCCCCAGAGAAGTCCAATTTGCTTTAAAGTCTGCTCCAGTCAGCTCTTTAATTTGGAGTCTATTTCTCTTTTCTTTCAACAACTTAACAGGACAAATTTGGCCCTCGTCTTTGTCCCTTACCTGGGGCTTCAATTTGGAACCTCTCCCCGTCGCCCTCCCTTGGACACTCACCTCGAAAATGGGGCTCCGCACCGGTCACCCGACCTGGGTAGCCATGCGTGAAGTAAGTGTGATAAAAGGTAGCACTGAACATATGCGTCCAGTTATCAGCCAACGCATTTGTGACAGGTCCGAGGTGCTTTGGGAGTCAGGAGTCCCCGACCTCCTAACTCAGCGAGTATAGGTTTCATCTCAGTGTAATTTGATTTTCCATTCTATAGTGTGGAACAACTATGGAGACTATTTAACCCCACTAGACAACAGCAAAAGTAGTGTCTGGACTGGCTAGCTGGCTTGCCTCAGTTGGGTCCGGACAGGTTTCCCGTGCTTACAATGCTCTCTCTCTTTTTCTGAACCCTGCATCCCTGGGACGCAGACTGCGTTTTCAGAAATGTTGGCAGCACGGTAGCATAGTGGTTAGCACTATGGCTTCGCAGCACCAGGGTCCTGGGTTCGATTCCCAGCTTTGGGTCACAAGTCTGTGGGGAGTCGGCACGTTCTCCCCGTGTCTGCGTGGATTTCCTCCGGGTGCTCCGGGAGTTTCCTCCCACAAGTCCCGAAAGACGTGCAGTTAGGTGAATTGGACATTCTGAATTCTCCCTCTGTGTGCCCGAACAGGCGCCGCAGTGTGACGACTAGGGGATTTTCACAGTAACTTCATTGCAGTGTTAATGTAAGCCCACTTGAGACAATAAAGATTATTATTAATTTAAACAGAAGCTAGAAACCTACAAAGCTAGAAAAGCTGACTGCGAGGAATCTTCAAGGTGATTCAGGCAAGTTGAATGAGTGGTAAACACCTGACAGATGCAGGAAAATATGGCTAAATGTAAAGTTATACATTTCCTTTTTGGGTTTCACAGTATCATTATATTAGGGAGTGTACAAAGGGATGTGGGTGTCCTTGTACACCAGTCAATGAAAATGGAGAGGATGGTGCAGCAAGCAATTATGAAGGCAAATGGTGCGTTGTCCTTTATTGCAAAAGGATTGGAGTTCAGAAGTAGAGATGTGTTACTGTAGTTATACAGAGCCTTGGTGAGACCACACCTGGAGTATTGCGCGCAGTTTTGGACTCGCTACCTAAGAAAGGATATACTTGCCAAAGAGGGAGTGCAGCGGAGATTCACTGTGCTAATGCGGAACTGTCCTACGAGGAGAGATTGGTTTGATTGGGCCTGTATTCACTAGAGTTCAGAAGTATGAGAGGACATCTTCGAACAGGGCTGGACAGACTAGGTTGGGAAATCTAGAACGAGGAGCTCTCTGGATACCGGGTAGACCATTTAAGACTGAGATGAGGAAACATTTCTTCACTCAATGGGGAGGGAATTCTCTACCACAAAGTGTGGGGGCTAAATCACTGAACGTAATCAAGAAAGAGAGATATTATTTTATAGCATCAAGGGGTATGGGGTGAAAGCGGAATATGGAATTGAGATAGAGGATGAGCCACGATCATATTGATTGGGGGAGCAGACTCAAAGAGCCAAAAAGCCTATTCCTGCCCTAGTTTCTGGGCCCAATTCTCCAGAAAGATTTTGAAGCGCGGTCGTGAGCAGGAACTGGAATTCGGCCCTGTGAGGCTGGCAACGCTACCCAATGTGAATTGGCCCACTTAACGAGGCCCCTGTAAGGTTTTCGGGCAATTCGGCCCTTTTTTGACTGCCCAGGAATAAAACCCAGAGACTGTAAACTGGACACTTTTCAGCCAAAGGAACGTAACCAAATTTCCCAGCAGGCTTGGTCCGCTGAGCTGAGTAGGGGCATAGGTATTTACAACCCCCCCCCTAGGAGCTACAAGGAAGAAGGAGCCAGACAACTAGATAAGATTAAAACACAGACAAAGGGGCATGGTAATACAAAGGGGCCTGCCTGCAAGCAGGACAATGGGATGGTCATAGCCCCATGCAGACGTAAATGACTTTGCCTCCACCAGAGCAGAATCCAATCAACACCCCATCAACATAGCAGCGATCTCCGGAGCAGATGGAAGACTTTGAAAATCTTCACAAGGGAGCTCAACCTCGTTATCTCAAAAAGCAGACTGGAGGTGGACCTAGGGGAGGTACTCCCATCTTGACAGGTCTGACCGGCTCAAAGGGGGCAGGACCAGCGGGAACTTTAAACCTTATGGATTCAATGCAAAAGGGGCTGGCCGAACACAGGAAAAAGCCAGGTAAAACGGATATAAAAGGGGCTGTGTTTCGATTGAGGGTCCCTTGGCTTGACCTCTCCACCTTTGACTTGACCTCCTGCAGCCTGTGACCGTAAGTACCCTGCAGCAGCTTGCAAAACTCCCTTGACTTTGATAGTGGTTGAGGCTTTGGGGCAGGGGCTTGATTTGCGTTTTGTGCCGTTGCTAAAATTGTGTAACAATAAGATTTTACGTTGTGTCCGTTATAGTACTTCCTGAATAGACTTAGTTTGTGTTAGAGATTAAGATATTATAATTTCTTCTGTTTGATGATTTTGACCTGGGTTTTGCAATAAACCTCGATTTGCTGATAATTGGAGTCGTTTCAATTCTTCAATCTCTCACCAGCAATCTCTGACCAAGTCATTGTTAAGATATTCCTTACCTTAATTCCGGGGTCGAGAATCTAGAGTCATCTTGAACGATTCGAACCCGTTCACTCAGGACAGGCTGCTGGTTAGGTAATAAACAGCAGTGTCCTATTCTCTCTCTTGGGAAAGCTACTCCAGCGAAGTAGGAACCGGGTGGGTGTTGCACCACCGACAAGAGAGAGAATCACCTGGGCATTGGTGGGGGTCTGGATATCTGTGTGATATAAGCCTCAGGCTTCCGGTTAGGGATAAACGGCAGGCTTGATTCAGTGCTCTCTTCCGTGGAGGTGTCCCAGTGCGGCATCCCCTGGCCTCTGAGGTTTCAGTGCCAGCTGGAGAGAGACACACGCAGGTACTCAAACCCCAGATATCGGCCCAGTAGTGGAGTAGCAGAGATGGAACCCTCTACACCCCCCACCCCGGGCTTCTCGCCGCAAAAGACGGCTCGCCAGCCGATTCGCCGGCACCGTGCTCACCAGCCTCCCGCTAACGAGGTCGAGCAGCAATTGCTCAGCCAACCAAGTTAGCGCGCAACAATGGTGCCAGGAAGACCTGCCTCACGATTTGGGGGATGCAGACCTGGAAACGTTCCTCGATGCAGTGGAGGCCAGGAGAGATGTCCTGATCTCCGAGGGTCCCGGAGGGTCAGCAACAGGGCAGCCAGTGCTGCCTGGGACAAGATGGCAGCGGCTGTAAGCTCCGGAGGTGTGAACAGGAGGACTGGCCTTCAGTAACCCCCCCCCGCACCCCCCACCAAGAGACCTTTCCGCCCACAAGTGAGCATCCACCCCCAACTCTCCATGCGACTCCCAGCCCCCCCCTCCAACCCATCCTTCAGACCCCCCCCCCCCAACCCCCACACTGTGGCTAATGATGCCCTCTGTCTCCCCTTAGGAAAGCTCCCCCACAATCATCAGGAGAGGGTCCAGACTGACTGGGGGGGGGGTTGCCGGATTTAAAAGAATCCTCACCCCCTTCGAGGAGCGTGACTGGGGGTGACTGGGGTGGCCCAGGACAGGGTGGTCACCCATGTAGAGGTTGGCGGATGTCGGAGAGGTGAGGAACCACCAGGCTCCACCCGGAGGACGTGTCAAACAGGACTTGTTATTGGCATACCGACTGACCCATCCTTCCCACTGACTACATGTCCAGTCTCCCGCCCGTCCTCCAGCTGACGGGAGCCTGCCCATCCCGGGTGGCCTCCTCTCCAGCCTCTCAGGAGACCACCTCGGAGGGGAGCTCCAAGGAAGACACAATCGAGTAAGACACGCTCTCAGGTGCGAATGGCCGAGCCGCTGCAGAACTTGACCCAGTCGCAGGTGGGCATTGCCGAGAAGCGGCCCAATCACGGAGGTGAATCGCCGAGGGCGTTGACACGATGGCACAGGAATCAGGGAGCCACCTGGGCTGGCAGAGCCAGATGATACAGGGGCAGCCGGGGCTTGAACCAGCTGCCCTCTCTGTCGCAAGGTGAATCCCAGGGCCCTACAGACACCGATCAGGAGGAGGGGGCACTGGCTGGCAACCCGGACCTGTCCATGGACTGGCGATGGTGGCCACCAGCTCCCCCGGGTTCCACCCCTCTGATGAGGCCGCGTCTCACAGCCAGCACCTGGAACAGGGCGGCACGGCAGTGCATGTGCCGCCAAGTGCGCCGGGGCCTGCCTTCCCCAGAGCTCCCACAGGATGCCCGCCAGGCGCATCGAAGGCCATGGGAGGCAAGCGGCTGGCTGCCATCACCTCAGATATACATCCTGGGGACACAGCTCGACATAGGTAGAGCGAGGCAGGAAAAGCACATGGAGGATCACTGAGGGCACCATTGGGGGAGTGGGGAATTGTAAAACACAATAATCATCCTAGACCACAACTAATATGACTCCGCTGTCACTTTCTTCCGTAACGCAGCCCGACCTCTGAGCCCTTGGCCCATCTCTCCAGGCATTTCCCCCTCCCAATAGCAATCAGCCACCCTCCGGCTGTGGACATGTCCCCGGAGCTGTGTCCCATCCCCTGGGTGTTTGGATGTTGGCTGCTGCGTTTTGTGGGGTTGCCTCCCGCAGTGTTCAGGCACAGTGTCCAGGCATCACGGTCTGAGTGGGATGCTAGGCCATGACATCCACATGGTCCACCTACGGGAATCCACTTGGGTCGTGTGAAGTGCTCACTTAACCACAATCACCAATTCCCTATTAGCAATGGCCTTCTGCCGCATGGCCAGAGGCTTCGGTGATAAGTGGGGCAGAGAGGCAAGGACTAGGGTTGCCCCCTGAACGGGTACACATGATCCAGGGTTGGCATGCTGGTGTCAGACACAGTGCCCCCCCCCCAGCCCCTGCCCCCTCCTCTATTCCCATGGTGGCCCACCCATCTGGAGAATGCCCCCCCCCCCCCACCTCACCCATCTGGAGAATGCCCCCCCCCCCCCCCTGCCGAGGGTCCCCCAACCCCGTTGAGCACTGGGATGGCAAGCCCAGGGCCCCTGGGTTCTTTGCCTGTGAGCGAAGATGGCTAATCACCTCCTCGACTCCC
Organism: Scyliorhinus torazame; assembly: GCF_047496885.1. Lineage (NCBI taxonomy): Eukaryota > Metazoa > Chordata > Chondrichthyes > Carcharhiniformes > Scyliorhinidae > Scyliorhinus > Scyliorhinus torazame. The sequence continues at coordinate 302,584,771 of NC_092712.1, forward strand.
CGCAGAAGCCCTTCGGCAGGTTCACGTTTTTCCAAAAGGAGTACTAATTGGCACCAGCGTGACCACTTGCTGGGGAGGCTGATGAACCACAGGAGCCCACTGGATATGGGGTGGCTCCCGTTAATTGTATGGAAATAGGGCTTAAGTGGTGATAATTGGTTTCTCGCCACACAACAGCGAGATCCCGAATTCGCCTACGGGAGCGGGCCGGGTGCATCGCAAACTGTTTGGCGCCTGGCACGGTTCTCGTTTCCGGCCTCTCCCGCTATTCACCGGCCTTGTTTCGCTCGAGGGAGAGCGCAACGAGGCCGGAGAATCGCGCCCTTATGTTTAGAAGTTTACTTTTTAGGTGAAGAAAACAGCAAATCCAGGGCCTGAATGTTTAGGCCCGGATGGTGGAGGCAGGCACAGAATGACCAACTATCCCATATTTCTGGTCCTATATCCTTTAACACCTTTTGTCTCTTTTATTCTCGGGCAGCCTGGGAGTTTCCCCCCGCTTTTCTATCTTTGGATCATGTGCACTCTGGCCATTCGCCACCAGAATTCCCCGCCTGACCAATCCCCTTGGTCAAAAGGGCCCCTTATATTATTTTGGTTAGCCTACATAAACACTCCTTTTCCATCCCACCCCTGTGCCATTTCTCTGACCGGTAGGCAAGCTCAGTGGGCTACACAGCAGATTCGGAGCAACGCCAACAGCATTGGTTCAATGACCAGCAGAGGTCATCCTTCTTGCCGGAGGTGTGGTGACCCTCTGATAAATCACCACCAGTCAGCTCCCTCTCTCAAAAAAAGGGAAGAGCAGCCTATGGTCCTCAGGGATTATGATGGCCTTATGGCCAGAAGCCAACTGGAAAATTCCAAGCCGATCCCAGTTGCTCGTCCCATTAGAAAGGTCAGTCTGCAATTAAAGATGGAGGGAGAAAATGATAATTTTATTTTATGCTGCTCCTCACAAGGTTAACCCTTTCCTAGTACATCTAGCCTTTGGCATAAATGTGTATCTTTGGAATTTGATGCAATCTGCATCCACCTCACAAGTTGAGGAAGGTTAAGTAATGAATTGAGCAAATGTCTGCTTGTATTAAACTCAAAAAGGTTGAATTAATTAGATTTATTAAATTCAGCTCTTTGGAGAAATCTAGGGGGGAGGGGGAAAAGAAATCTAGGCTGTGGAATTAGGCTATTGTTTCATGGATTGGGGGTGCGAAGAGCGTAATAGGGATGGAAATGTTTTTTGTCCCATGTTTATGTTTCCGTTATTGTTATTATTATAAAAACTACAAATACCTTAATAAAATGTTTTTTTTTTTTTAAAAAGAAAATTCAGCTCTTTGGTTGCGGCTGGCAACCTTAGTCTTCAGCTCAGTGCTTGGCATCTCCAAAGCATCCAGCACATGCGGCGGCTGGGAAAGTCCATACACACATGCTTTAGAATGTTGGTCAGGCCCACATGCTTCAGCAACAGGACTTGAACGGCACATACCGGTCCCACACGCCTGCAGAAAGCAAAAACGGGCGCAAAAACCCTGGGAGAAGCAGTAAAGAAAAAACACAGGAAAGGAGGTGGCCAGGTTATGTGAGGTCGGGTGTGTTGGCTTACAGGAAAATATGGACCAGGTGGTCAAATGGGCAAATAAGTGGCAGATGGAATTTAACACTGAAAAAAGTGTGAGGTGATACATTTTGGAAGGAGTAATTTGACCAGTGCCTCTTCTGCACAGTGTATTTTCTGTGATTTCTTGTCATGTTCTGTAGACTGGCCGATATGAATGATGAACTACAGAACATCTAGTTTAAATAATTTATTGTGAAACAACTGCGTGATAACGATAATGAGGATAAATAAAATAATAAACCACTAACACTAACTAACTGCGATAGAACTACTGCAAAATACATCCATCCTCCAACACAACTTACTCCAGACTCCCCAGACACAGGATCACATGGTAGGTTTACACTGCCACCTAGTGGTCGGAAGTCATGCACAATATTATGTACAGAATTGCTTTATGCATGTCATCACAATTCTGAAAAGCAAAGCTCCCAGAAAGGAAACAATGCAGAGAAAGTAGTTGCACCTCAACTTTCCTTTATAGTACAGTGTATAGAGGGGTAGGATATATAAAAACGGTTGGGGGCCACTGCCCGAAACCCCCGAACAGTAAATTAAGTATTCTTGAAGTGCAGTCACTATTGTAAATTGACTGCCTCTTTTCCAGAGTTACAAGCTCGCGCAAACACAAGACTGTGTTTGTGTCATGGCACTCGGGCACTAGGGGGAAGCACCTACTGTACATGCGCAGTTGTAGCCTCGAGCCTGCTGAAACCATCAAGATTATTCGAGTGTAGCAGCTGAAAGAGTGCGTTGATCAACTGACAAATGATTAATGCTGAAATACGGGGAGACGGTGAAGGATCTGGCAAAATCTGAAAAGTATTTGGAGCTGGAACAGAAGGCTCAGGGGAAAGCAGACATAGGCGGCCAACTCTAAACCTAAGGCTCTTTCAATCAAGAATAAGTCGATACAGTCCAGGTTAAATAAAGTTCAAGGTATTTGAAAGTGCTTGTATCTGGTCCACTTAGTGTTCCCTACAATGAGGGAATTTCAGACGAATCTCCATTTCAGAGGTGGAGAATTGGATGTAATATTTAGTTTAAGGACACGTTTTAGTTGAACAAAAAAAAAAAAAAAAAAAAAAAAAAAAAAAGTAGTTTGACCAGAAATATTGGGGGGGGAAAAAAGATGTAGGGTTCAACCGGAGAGTCCCATTATCCACGGATTGAACTGCAGAGCACACACACACACAAACTAAAATCTGAGATTGCAAACCCATCACAGGTTGGGAATGGAGACGAATTGTTGGGAATATTTTTTATTTTTAAAAACATGCCACGGTTGCAATCGATACAAATTCAAAAAGGATTTCTTAAAGTCGCTCTCTTTGAGTTAGCTTTTGATCGTTTGACCCAGTGCCTCCCGACAGGGTTCCAGGCCATACTTGCTTCACATGGCCTCTTGTGAAACGTGGAGGCATTTCATTAAAAAGATGCAATATAAAAGTTTGCAATATTGGCAATAGGAGCAGATTAAACATCTTTTGCAAAACAATACTGACCATCCTGCAAACCATTTGAAGTGCACCATTTTGAAACCACAGACTTGCTGATGCAAGTCACAATCTAATCACTCCTGTGCGATCATTGTCTGATTGAGATAAACTAATGTTGGAGATTAGTTGCAACAATGGGGAAGCAGGAGGCAGCCTCGCCCTAGATTATGTGGAAGGCGGTTCATGTCAGATTGGCTAGAACATCATACACCAAACAGGCAGGCCAGTTGCAAAATTGCATATTGATAAGAATCATTTGTCTTGTCACAAGTAGGTTTACATTAACACTGCAATGAAGTTACTGTGAAAATCCCCTCGTTGCCACTCTCCGGCACCTGTTAGGGTACACAGAGGGAGAATTCAGAATGTCCAATTCACCTAACAAGCACGTCTTTCGGGACTTGTGGGAGGAAACCGGAGCACCCGGAGGAAACCCACGCAGACACGGGGAGAACGTGCAGAGTCCGCACAGACAGTGACCCAAGCCGGGAATCGAACCTGGAGCCCTGGCGCTGTGAAGCAACAGTGCTAACCACTGTGTTACCGATGTGTTCATGTTCCTTTGTAATGTCAGGCATGAAATAACAGTAAAAGTTGATCATAGTTAAACCAACATTAACTAATTGCTGGACAAAGGTGGTGAACTACAGTCAGGAGTTTTCAGGTAATTGAAGGCATCACTGGAGAGCCACGTTTGAAGGCAGTGAGAAAAAAAGCAAGTAAGAGTTGCAAACTATTGCTGGAGGTTTCATCACAAATTGCCCCACGGTGGACTTCCAGCGGTGGCATGGGGGGGGGGGGGGGGGGGGGGGGGGGGGGGCTGAAGGTGTTGGTGGAGGCAATTACCCCGGTGAAGGTGTCGAAGGCATCGGTCGAGGTGCAGGGTGAGAAAATGGAGAGTGGAGGAGGCCATGTCGCAGCACAGCGATCAGCTCACCTTGATGGGGGAGGAGCTGCAGGGGGTGGCCGAGGCCAACAAAAGGGCCGTGAGCAAAATTGGAAAATAGATCGAGGCGGCACAATTTGAGATTGTGGGCCTGCCCGAGGGGGTGGAGGGCCGAGGCCGACAGAGAACTTTGCCAAGATGTTGTGTTGGCAGAGTTGGTGGGGGAGGGAGATGATCCCTTTCGGTATGAACTGGACCAGGCTCATCAGTTCTTGAGGCCTAAACCAGAGGCGAGTGAGCCGCCAAGAGCAGCGACTGTTTGCTTCCACAGGTACCGTGTGAAGGAGAAGGTCCTGAGTTGGGCGAAGCAGAAGCGGGAGGTACAGTGGGCTGGAGCTGATAGGGTTCGCATTTACCAGGGCTTAACGGTGGAACTAGCGAGGAGGCGGGCGGCCTCGGCCGAGTGAAAACGGCATTTATAACTGGGGGGTGCGGTTTAGTGTACCCAGCGAAGTGGAGGGTGACCTACAACTCCATAGACTTTTACTTTGAGACGGTGGAGGCGTTTGTGAAGGTGGAAGGATTGGGGCAGAGTGAGGAATGGGACTGAGGACTGGTCTTGGACTATTGTGGGGGGGGGGGGGGGGGGAGAGAAGAGAAAGAGTTGGAAGAGTGCACATAGAGTTCTATTTTTTACTTCATGCTGTTTTATGGGTCAATGTTTCTCTTTGTTTTTTGTAGCAACTGTTTTTCTGGGATTTGTATGTTTGCACATGATAAGTTTGGTTGACGGGGGGTATGTATTTTCTGATTGTTTTCCTGGGCTGGGGAGCTTAAGTTAGCTTGTGAATGGAGGTGTGGTGGGGGAAGGGGCTACAGACACGGGGCCTGGTGGGCTGGTTTCAACGGGCCTTGGAGGTGTGAAAGGGTGTGGGGTGGGGAGGGGATCGGATACTGGGTGAGGATTTCAGAGAGGAAGTGGATGGGGGATTCTGGGAGGGGATTTGATGGTAACAATGGGAGGGGGTGAGTCAGGTCCAGTGGGCAGGGCTCGGAGTTCTTTTTTTTTTAAATATATTTTATTGAAAATTTTTTCTAAACAACATTTTTCCCTCTTACAAACCAAACGGAACGATAACAAAATAGAAATTTTTAACATACACAAGTAACAAAACCCCGTTATCTATTGACCTATACTAAACTAAACCCCCCCTCCCCCTGGGTTGCTGCTGCTGGTCATCTGTCTTCCCTCTAACGTTCCTTAGGCAGTCGAGAAATGGCTGCCACCGCCTGGTGAACCCTTGAGCCGATCCTCTCAGGGCAAACTTTATCTGCTCCAGTTTAATAAACCCCGCCATATCGTTTACCCAGGCCTCCAGTCCGAGGGGTTTCGCCTCTTTCCACATAAGTAGGATCCTGCGCCGGGGCTTACCAGGGACGCAAAGGCCACGACATCGGCCTCTTTCGCCTCCTGCACTCCCGGCTCATCCGCAACTCCAAATAGAGCTAACCCCCAGCTTGGTTTGACCCGGGCATTCACCACCTGCGAGATCACTCCAGTCACTCCTTCCAATATCCTTCCAGTGCCGGGCATGCCCAAAACATATGTGCGTGGTTTGCCGGGCTCCCGCCACACCTCCCACATCTGTTCTCCACTCCAAAGAACCTGCTCAATCTTGCCCCCATTATGTGTGCTCTATTGTAGCACCTTAAATTGAATCAGGCTAAGCCTGGCGCATGAGGAGGAGGAATTTACCCTGCTTAGGGCATCAGCCCACATACCCTCTTCTATCTCCTTCCCGAATTCTTCTTCCACTTTCCTTCAGTTCTCCACCGACTCCTCCACCTCTTCCCTCATCTCTCTGTAAATCTCTGACACCTTGCCCTCTCCAACCCACACCCCTGAAAGCACCCTGTCCTGTATCCCTGTGTCGGGAGCAATGGAAATTCCCTCACCTGTTGTCTAGTAAACGCCCTCACCTGCATATATCTCAAGAAATTTCCCCGGGGCAACTTATACTTTTCCTCCAATGCTCCCAAGCTCGCAAAAGTCCCATCTATAAATAAATCTCCCACCTTCCTAATTCCCAACTGGTACCAGCTCTGAAATCCTCCATCCATTCTTCCTGGGGCGAACCTATGGTTGTTGCTGATAGGGGACCCCACCAGGGCTCCCCGCACCCCTCTCTGTCTCCTGTCCACTTCCCATATGTTCAGTGTTGCCGCCACCACCGGGTTCGTGGTATACTTTTTAGGTGAGAGCGGTAGCGGTGCCGTCACCAGCGCCTCTAAACTCGTCCCTTTACAGGACTTTCTCTCCAGTCTTTTCCACGCTGCTCCCTCCCCTCCATCATCCATCTACGTATCATTGCCACATTGGCGGCCCAATAATAATCTCCCAAGTTCGGTAGTGCCAGTCCTCCTCTATCCCTACTACGCTGAAGGAACCCCTCCTTACTCTCGGAACTTTCCTGCCCACAGCAAAGCTCGTGATGCTCCTATCTATTTTATTAAAAAAGGTCCTGGTGATTAATATAGGAGACATTGAAATACAAATAAGAACCTCGGGAGGACCATCATCTTAATTGCTTGCACCCTGCCCGCCAGCGATAAAGGCTGCATGTCCCACCTCTTGAAGTCCTCCTCCATTTGTTCTACCAGCCGTGTCAATTTAAGTCTGTGCAAGGTTCCCCAGCTCCTAGCGATCAGAATCCCCAGGTATCGGAAGTTTCTTTCCACTTTCCTTAACGGTAAGCCTTCTATCTCTCTGCTCTGGTCCCCTGGATGTATCACAAATAATTCACTCTTCCCCATGTTTAGCCTATACCCCGAGAATTCCCCGAACTCCTCAAAATTCGCATAACCTCTATCATCCCCCCCGCTGGGTCCGACACGTATAACAATAGGTCATCCGCGTATAACGAGACTCGATGTTCTTCTCCCCCTCTAATCACCCCTCTCCATTTCCTGGAACCTCTCAACGCCATGGCCAGAGGTTCAATTGCCAACGCGAACAACAATGGAGACAGCGGGCATCCCTGTCTTGTTCCCCTATATAATCGGAAATACTCCGATCTATGTCGACCTGTAACTACGCTTGCCGTTGGTGCCCCATAAAGGAGTCTAACCCAGCGAATAAACCCGTTCCCAAACCCAAACCTCCTTAACACTTCCCATAAATACTCCCACTCCACCCTATCAAATGCCTCTCTGCGTCCATTGCCGCCACTATCTCTGCCTCCCCCTCCACTGGGGGCATCATTATCACCCCTAATAGTCGTCGCACCGTTAGCATTCAGTTGTCTCCCTTTTACGAACCCTGTCTGGTCTTCGTGCACCACCCCCGGGACACAGTCCTCTATCCTCAATGCCAGTACCTTTGCCAGCAACTTGCATCCACGTTCAACAGTGAAATAGGTCTATAGGACCCGCACTGCAACGGATCTTTGTCTCTCTTCAAAATTAGCGATATCGTCGCCTCCGACATAGTCGGGGGTAGAGTCCTCCCTGACATAGTCGGGGGTAGAGTCCTCCCTTCCCTGGCCTCATTGAACATCCTCGCCATCAACGGGGCCAACAAGTCACATATTTTCTGTAGTATTCCACCGGGAACCCATCCGGCCCCGGAGCCTTCCCTGCTTCCCAGTCCCTTAATAACCTCGTCCACCTCAATCGGCGCCCCCAGGCCTGCCACCTCCTGCTCCTCCACTTTCGGAACCTCAATTCCGCATCCCCTCCTCTCCCTCTGGGGGTTGAGACCTATACAGTTCCTCATAAAAGGTCTTAAACACCTCATTTATCTTTCCTGGCCTTCGCACAGTGTCTCCCCTTTCATCCCTAATTCCTCCTATCTCCCTCGCTGCTGCCCTCTTTCGCAGTTGGTGCGCCAACAGGCGACTAGCCTTTTCCCCATATTCGTACCTCCTCCCCTGTGCCTTCCTCCACAGTACCTCCGCCTTTCTGGTGGTCAGAAGGTCAAACGCGGTCTGGAGTCGCCTCCTCTCCCTGTACAGCTCCTCCTCCGGGGTCTCTGCAAATTCCCTGTCCACCCTTAAAATTTCCCCCAGTAATCCATCCCTTTCCTTGGCCTCTGTTTTCCTTTTGTGGGCCCCAATAGAGATCAGCTCTCCTCTGACCACCGCTTTTAGTGCTTCCCAGACCACTCCCACAGGGATCTCGCCATTGTCATTGACCTCCAGGTATCTCTCAATACACCCCCTCACTCTTGCACACTCCCTCATCCGCCATCAGTCCCACATCTAATCGCCAGAGTGTTCTCTGCTCCCTGTCCTCTCCTACTTCCAGGTCCACCCAATGTGGGGCACGATCCGAAACCGCTATGGCTGAGTATTCAGCTTCTTCCACCCTAGAGATCAACGACCTTCCTAAAACAAAAAAAATCTATCCGGGCGTACACTTTATGGACATGGGAGAAGAAGGAATACTCCCTAGCCCTAGGTCTAAGAAATCGCCATGGATCCACTCCCCCCATTTGGTCCATAAACCCCTTAAGTACCTTGGCCGCTGCCGGCCTTCTTCCGGTCCTTGAGCTGGATCTATCTAGCCCTGGGTCCAGCACTGTATTGAAGTCCCCTCCTAAAATCAAATTTCCTGCCTCCAGGTCCGGTATACGCCCCAGCATCCATCTCACGAATCCCGCATCGTCACAATTTGGGGCATACACATTAACCAACACGACCTCCATTCCCTCCAGCCTACCACTCACCATTACATATCTACCTCCGCTATCTGCTACAATGTTCTTTGCCTCAAATGCTACCCGTTTCCCCACCAAAATGGCCACCCCTCTGTTCTTTGCGTCCAGTCCTGAGTGGAACACCTGTCCCACCCATCCTTTCTTTAGCCTAACTTGGTCTGCCACCTTTAGGTGCGTCTCTTGGAGCATAGCCACATCTGCCCTTAGTCCTTTCAAATGCGCGAGCGCTCGGGCCCTTTTTAATCGGTCCATTCAGGCCTCTCACGTTCCACGTGATCAGCCTCACTAGGGGGCTACCTGCCCCCCCTCCCGTGTCAACTAGCCATTACCTTCTCTAGGCCAGTCCCATATCCCGCCTCCGCGCTCCCGCTCGCTCCCCCAGCGTCGCACACCGTCCCCGACCACCCACTCTTTAGCCATTCCCTTTTGGAATTCCGCAGCAGCAACCCAGTTGTCCCCTTTTCCTTCCCCCCCGCTAGATCCCTATCTAGCTTGATTGCTCCCCCCATATCACTTCCGCAAGTCAGCTGACTTCAACTGACCCCGGCTACTCCTGCTCACTCCTTGACCCCCCCCCCGGTGTGAGTGAACTCCCTTGCGCCTGTTTTCCCGCCTTATTCTTTCTGGCGCGGGAACATCCCTTTACCTGACCCGCCTCTTATGGCGCAGCTCCCTTTCCCCTCCCCCTCCCCTTCCCCATTCTCCGACTATGTCCCGTCTTTCCCCCCTCACCGGCGTCCACTTTTCCCCAGTGTCCCCCCCCCTTCCCTGTTTACTTCTCGCTTAACTTTCACCATAACATTAACAAGAACAATTCCCTGCAGCATCAGTCCCTCAGTTCCGGTCCAGTTTCTCTTCATTGATGAAGGACCATGCTTCCTCCGCCGTCTCGAAATAATGGTGTCTCTCCTGATAAGTGACCCATAGTCTTGCCGGCTGCAGCATCCCAAACTTCACCTTCGTTTTGTGCAAAACCTCTTTGGCTCGGTTGAAGCTCGCCCTCCTTCTCGCCACCTTCCGCACTCCAATCCTGGTAGATCCTTACCACCGCATTCTCCCATCTGCTACTCCGCACCTTTTTGGCCCATCTCAGGACCTCTTCTCTGTCCTTGAGGCGGTAGAATCGCACGATTATCGCCCTCGGTGGTTCTCCCGCTTTTGGTCTTCTCGCCAGGATCCGACCTGCCCACTCCACCTCCATGGGGCCCGCAGGGGCCTCAGCACCCATCAGTGAGCTCAGCATCTTACTTGCGTACGCTCCACAGTCCACTCCTTCCACACCCTCAGGGAGACCTAGTATCCTAAGGTTCTTCCTTCGCGCTCCGTTTTCAAGGGCCTCGATCCTTTCAGCACACTTTTTATGAAGTGCCTCGTGCGTCTGAGTCTGAACTGCCAGGCCCAGGACCTCGTCCTCAATACCTGACACCTTCTGCTCCACCACGCGGAGCTCAGTCTCCTGGGTCTTTAAAGTCTCCTTCAGCCCCTCAATTGCCTGTAGCATCGGGGTCAGTACCTCCTTCTTCAGCAGGTCCACGCACCGTCTCACGACCTCGTCCTGCTCAGGCCCCCATGCCGCCTGCGATTTCTCCGCCGCCATTTTGTTCTCCTCTCCCTCTGACCTTTTAGTTGAAGATTCTTCGGGCTGCAGCCGCCGCTGCCGGTTTTTTCCTCCGTCGTTCGGGGGGGGGGACTCCCTTCCCACACACCCCACACCGGGTTGCTCGGCCGAAAAAATTCCCGTTGGGGCTCTTAAAAAGAGCCCGAAGGTCCGTCGGAGCTGGAGCCGCCGAAACGTGCGGCTAGCTCATCCTCACCGCAACCGGAAGTCATCAGGGCTCGGAGTTCTGATGACGGTGGACAGGAAGGTGGGGACAGGGGAGGAATAAGAGACCCCTAGTTAGGTGGGATATGAGGGGGTTGGGAGGGCCAGTCAGCGGCCAAGGGTGCTCGCGCACCTAAAATGTTTAAAGGCCGATGTGGCTATGTTACAGGAGACTCATTTGAGGGTGAAGGATCAGGTGTGGCTTAGGATGGGCTGGGTAAGCAAAGTGTTTCATTCAGGGTTTGACAGCAGGGTGCGGGAGTAGCAGTTTTGGTTAGCAAGAGATTGAGGTTCCAAATGGAGAAGGTGGTGGCGGACCAGGGGGGTAGATATGTGATAGTGACAGGGGGGTTGGTGGCATTGACAAGTATGTATGGTCCCAACTGGGATGATGTAGGGTCCGTGAAGGTGGTGTGTGGGGCGATTCCCGACTTAGATTCGCATGAACTGATAGTGGGTGGGGACTGTAACTTGGTGCAGGAGCCAAGGCTGGGTAGGTCACAGCCACGCTCGCTTGCCCAGTCAGGGGAGGGGGGCAAAGGTGTTGACTGGACTTATGGAGGAAATGGGAGGAGTGGACCCGTGGAGGTTTTTGCACCCGCGAGAGCGGGAGTATTCGTTTTTATCTCTTCGGTCCCCAAGGTTTACTCGATAATGGAGTTTTGTTGTAGTGGGGAAGTCAGTGTTGGCCGAGGTTAAGGGTTTGGCAATTTCGGATCACGTGTCGCATTAGGCGGACATGGTCTTGGAGAAGGGGGCAGTGCAGAGGCCGGGTGGAGATCGGCTGTGGAAACTGAGGTTTTTGAGAAAAGATAGGGAGGGTAATTGAGGAATACGTGGGGTTTAATTGCATGGGAGAGATATCACAGGCGGTGGTATGAGAGGCTCTGAAGGTGGTGATGAAGGAGGTGTTTATATTTCAGTGCCTGCCAATCTTATTACTAAAGGCGTTTTTCAAGGAGGTGGAGAAGTTCTTGTTTATTTTGGGGGGCGGGGGAGGTAGCTAGGATCAGGAAAGTACTGCAGAGAGAACGGCAGGCAGGGGGTTGGGCCTCGTGAATTTATTCGTATTATTACTGGGTGGCGAATGCTGAAAAAGGTGAGGGGTTGGGGGAGGAGGGGGGGGGAAAAGGAAAAAAGAGTCCCACTGGGTTGGAATGGAGGAGAATCTGTGCAGGGGGTCGGGGCCGAGGGCGTTGGCAACAGCGTCACTCCCGATAGCCCCGGGGTAAATATTCTGGGAGTCCGGTGGGTGGTGGGGGCAACGCTGATGATTTGGAGGCAGCACTTTAAGTTGTGGGCGGGGTCAAGAGAGATGCCGATTAGGTGGAAAACCACCCATAGGTTTGAGCCTGGGATGTGGGATGGGAGGTTTCGGAGATGGAAGGAGAGGGGAGGTAGGATATTAAAAGACATGTTCCTGAGAAGTCATTTTTGCGAGGCTGGAGGAGTTGCGGGAGAAATATGGACTGGGGCAGGGGGAAGGAATTAGAGATCTGCAGCTCCGGAATTTTGTTGCAAATCATCAGCGTTGCCACCACCACTGGACCCCTAGAACATTTTCCCGGGGCCATCGGGAGCAGAGCTGTTGTCAATGTGCCCTCAGCCCCGACCCCATGCACACCGCCAATTAAATTTTATATCAGGCAAAAGAAGAAAAAATGTTCAAAAGAACAATTTTTTTTTTTTTTTTTTTTTAAAAAAGGACAAAAAAAAAATGCCCGAATGCCCGAAATCTTCCCTCCGAGTTCTCAGCACATCAAGACAGCTCGCGGAATGAGAATGTGAAGAATTTGAAATTGATGCCTTCACACTTCTCCACTTGTCAGCCCATCTGCACGAAGATTATCCCATTAATAGTCAAATAGTTTAAAGGGGGGAGGGGGGTGCAAGAGTTAAAGAAACAACCCAAAGAGTAGCATCAGTTTTTTTTTTTTAAAAAGACGTTACCTCGGTTACATTAAAGAGAAGGAAGTGGTTGGATCGTCCATTCACGGTGACAAATAGCATGCTAACTCATTTTGGTCAAAGAGCAGAAACCTAATCTGTTAGAATCTAATCTGTTGCATCACTATCCACCCAGTAAATACTTCATTTGAACTTTTCAGTTCCTTAAAAACACAATCTTGCAACAAAATCTTGTCCCCAAAAAGGGAAGAAGCGGGAATGAACAGCAGCAGTAATACTTGCCTGAACTGCCTTGTTCACCTTAAAAATGGAATGTCAGTATTACTAGTGCGAGTGCCACTGACGTTTAACTGGGATTAACTGCTTCCTTCCCCCCCCCCCCCCCCCCCCCCCCCCCCAACCACTTTGAGGCAGCACAACAACTTCAGAGTCACAAAGACTTTGTGGTAGACTTTCTAAGATCACAGTTTGTATATATCCTTGGTTGTCCAACTTTTCTGGTCTCTGCCAGATTCTCACAATCATTTGTTGCATACAGTTTTATGGGAATAATAGTAATAATAATCTTTATTAGTGTCACAATTAGGCTTACATTAGCTCTGCAATGATGTTACTGTGAAAATCCCCCTAGTTGCCACACTCGGGTGCCTGTTTGGGTACACAGAGGGAGAATTCCAAATGTCCAATTCACCTAATAAGCATGTCTTTCGGGACTTGTGGGAGGAAACCGGAGCACCCGGAGGAAACCCACGCACACACGGGGAGAACGTGCAGACTCTGCACAGACAGTGACCCAAGCCGGGAATCGAACCCGGGTCCCTGGCGCTGTGAAGCAACAGTGCTAACCACTGTGCTACCGTGCCGTCCATACCGGGAAGCTATATCATCGAAACAAAGTGAGATTCTCGAATCCTTTTTTTTTTTTTTATAAATAAACTCCCACCTTTTTTTAATTCCACTGATATTGAGAAAACAGATCTGTGGAGTTTGCATAGTCTCCCCGTGTCTGCGTGGATCTCACCCCCACAGCCCAAAGATGTGCAGGTTAGGTGGATTGGCCACACTAAATTGCCCATCAATTGGAAAAGAAAAATAATTGGATGCTCTAAATTTATTTTAAAAAATAAATCTAAACAAGATCTGAAGCCATCCAATTAGGGAAATCTTCCTCCCTGCAAATTCTTATTTCACTGTACACATAAATGTACGAAAATAAATTCTGGTTGAAAACATCGACCTGAAAAGTTAACACCTGTTTCTCTCCACAGATGCTGCCAGGCCTGCTGAGCATTCTCTGTTGTAACTTTTGGAATTACCTCATTCCTCAGGACATTAGGATGGGTGCTATACAAATGCAAACTCTTGCGGTCACATCGGATAACATTAAACAGTCTTAAAATAAAAACAAAATGAGGGGTGATTAAAAGCTTGATTAAAGATGGGTTTTAAGAAGAAGACAAAGGTTTAAAAGGCAAAAAGGTCCGGAGGTTTAGGAAAGGAATTCTAGAGAGCGCAAGGGCCAAGATAGCTGAAGGAATTGTCACTAATAGTCGGGCAAAGAACAATCAAGAAGGTAGAGCTGCAACAGTGGCTGGGCAGAGATTGGAATTAGTGGCCAGACTGAAGATATTGGCTTTGGTCTCTTCAATTGACATTACAATCCCCAGCGAGACCAATAACTAAAAAAAACCTCACACTGTTTTCCTAACACTTATATTTCCAAGGGCTGCACCTCTTTTTAAAAAAATATTTTTATTGGTATTGTCAATTTATACACGGCAACACTTTACATTTAATATCTACAGCATGTGTGGGTTCTTCCATACATATTGCCAGTCTTTTTCTCTTCTTCCCCCCCCCCCCCCCTCCCCTCCTCCCTGATCCTTCCTTGGCATCCCGCTCTTTTGTTCAGGGTGTTCTGTCCGAAGCTCCTATTCTCCCCTTTCACCCCCCCCCCCCCCCCCCCCACCCCAAACACCCGCCCGCTTTCCCTTAATTTTCTGCTGCCGGCCTGGTGGGGCCTGTCTCCTCCCCCCGGCCAGTGCTTCTCCCTGTAGTTCCCCCCTCTCTTCCACCCCCCCCAGAGTTGCGTGTCCCAGTCTGTCTTCTCCCACCTCTCACTTATTCCCAACATTTTCCCAACTCGTTGTTGGCTCCGAACAGGTCTTGGAGCAGGCCGGCGAATTGCCCCCATGCTTGGAGGGAGTCTTCTTCCGACCCTCGGGTGGTGTATCTGATCTTCTCCAGGTGGAGAAATACCGCCAGGTCTGCCAGTCCTCAGGATTCTCCGGCGTGCGATTAGGGAAGTGAAAGCAAGGGCATTGGCCCCCTCCCATGTGTAGCTCTGGCTGCTCCGATACCCCGAAGATTGCCAATCTCGGGCACGGCATTGCCTCAAAGAAGGCTGTCCTCCAGAACCCTACAAAGTTTGGGACATTGGCCGGGCCCCTCTGGCACGGTTCACATTTACCCTCCAGACGGCACCTCTTCAACTAGAAACCATCTCTCTTCGTTCCACCTCACCCCCCACCACCAATCCTGCCGGATATCCCTTCTCTACTGACCATGCTAGAACCCGTCCTTTGTCCATCTTGGAGACCTCCCCTCTCTTTCTATCCAAAATCTCAGACAAAGTCAACCCACAATCAGCCCCAGCTACTTCTGCCTTGGTTTCCAGCGTGAACATTTTGCATCTTTCTCTTCGTAATGCTCGATTTGGGCCCCTTTGTCCCCATGGTAACCAGGCCACCTGGCCTGTCGCAGTGCAGAAAGTTTGCATAATTGTATTCAATACCCCATTTTACCAAGGAGACGGTTTAAACATTCTGCCCGCGATTGCCCGAAAGACAGCACAGCGCAGTAGGTAGATGCCAGGAGACCCTTCTGATGCGATCTCACCAGATGTCGTGATGTGAATCCAGCTCATTGTGGGTGGATCACTTTTTAGCAAATCTGCATATTAGAGCGAGGCACTTAGTCTCGCTTGAAAATGCAGTCCCACGATCTAACCAAGGCGTCGGGATTTAACATATTTGCCTTGGTGATCTCGGGCGAGTGTCGTTCAATGTTAGTCTCCACAAACGGGCACCAGACAGAACGGCACGCGTGGGGGTCTCCCAGGAGATTGAGGCCCCCAGGTGCTTGCATTCTGGGTAGGGAGGCACCCCAGCACCGGACCTCATTACAGTCTTGGTTCAAACATGGATAAACGAGCTGTAGTCCAGAAGTGAGGGGAGAGTATCTGCCCTTGACATCAAGGCAGCATTTGACCAAGTATGGCATCAAGGAGCCGGAGCAAAACTGGAGTCAATGGAAATCAGCAAAGGAAGACAGTTGCGGTTGTTGGAGGTCAATCATCTCAGTACCGGGACATCACTTCAGGGAGTTCCTCAGGGGAGTGTCCTCAGCCCAACCATCTCCAGCTGCTTCAATGACTTTACTTCCAACAGAAGGTCAGATGTGGGAATGTTCGCTGATGATTGCACAATATTCAGCATCACTCGTGATGTCACGGAAGCAGTCTACATACAAATGCAGTAAGACCTGGACAATATCCAGGCTTGCGCAAGTTGCATTCGCACCACATATGTACCGGGCAATGACCATCTCCAACAAGAGGATCTGACCATCGCCCCATGACATTTAATGGCATTAGCCTCACTGAATCCCCCACAATCAACATCCTGGGAGCATTAGCCAGACAGAGCTGGACTAGCCATATTAATATTGTGGCTGCAAGAACAGATCAGAGGCTCGGAATCCTGCAGTGTGTAACTCACCTCCTGACCAAACCCCCCCCCCCCAAACACCTGTCCACCATCTACAAAGGCTCAAGTCAGGAACGTAATGGAATAACCTCCACTTGCGACATGCCAATTCGTGGGGTGCCATCCAGCCCCTTCCTCCGCCACCCAGCGCGCCCCCGATCCTTGATCACCCCGGCCGCCCGCGTCTCCGCCAGCGGATCCCTGACGACAGCCGCTTCTCCGGACGTGTGGGGGGGCGGGGGGGGGCAGCTTCAGTGGTGAGGCATTCAAAAGGAAACTGGGACCTTTTCTGAAAAGGAAGACTGCATGGAGAAGATGGGTGGATTGCTCATCCAGAGAGCTGCTGCAGGCACCGCGGGCCGAATGGCCTCCAGCACGGTCACAATGGTGATTCTGTGATGTCATTCACCGTACAAGTCTTGACCAGAAAGAGAGAGAGAGAGAGAAGCTGGGTTTGTGCTGTTGCCAGCTTTACTGACCTTTCTGGGACTTTGCATTTTGCAGTCGAGAATGGTTTTCTATTGTCCTGCTCCCTAATATGCACATACAAACGGATAACATTTTACAAAACAGATTGCACTGTGAGATTGGCAATCGCGAAACAATTCCTGAAGGCCACACATCATCTGCTGCTGATCAATCTTCAGATATGGTTTTAGTTCGAGGCCAAATTTCATTTAGCTGTTGTCATTCCGTTTTTTTTCGTGCCGTTAATTCTATGGCGATGAGCAGGATGGCAATTGTCGTTCTTTAGATCAGAATTTTAAAAATGCTTTGTCATGTAAAGCAGGAATTCGGTCTGCCAGTCCCTAAAAGGTGAACAGCCCCATCTCCCCACGTGAAGGGTATCTGCGGTTTTTCAATTTTTACTGTCACCATTTTTTAAAATTCTTTTTTACAAGTGGGCTTAGCTGGTTAGGACAGTATTTGTTGTCCATCCCTTCCTGCCCTTGAGAAGGTGGTGAGCTGCCTTCTTGAACCGCTGCAGTCCTTGGAGTGTCGGTACACCCACTGTGCGATTAGGGAGGGAGGTCCAGGATTTTGACCCAGCGACAGTGACGGAATGACGATATATTTCTAAGTCAGCGGGGTGAGTGACTTGGGAGGGGAACCTCCAGGTGCTGGTGTTCACAAGGTATCCGCTGCTCTTGACCTTCTAGACAGTAGTGATTGTGGGTTTGGAAGGTGCTGCCGAAGGAGCGATGGTAAGTTTCTGCAGTGCATCTTGTAGATGCTGACACGGTTGCTGCCACTGTTCGTGGGTGGTGGAGGGAGTGAATGTTTGTGGAAGGGGGAGCAATCAAGCGGGGCTCCTTTGTCCTGGATGGTGTCGAGCTTCTGGAGTGTTGCTGCAGCTCTAGATAGTGTCCAGCTCGCAGCCAATGCCATCCATGATTGCAAAACGGTTGTGCCTGGACCCAACGGCACTTGTGGTCTCGAGGACACGCAGGTGTATGCAGGAACCCTGCTTGGACGGATCTTCACATTGGCCCCAAGCCCCGCACCTTCCCCTGGGAGCGGAGCTCCAGAACCCCAGCCGCCTCACGGAAATACCCTCCAAGCACTGTCGCACTGCACGGAGGGGTTTCCTGTATGGAATGCTGCTGCACACCATTCACTTCCTTCCCGTTGTCCAGACACTCCTGGTTGCCGTCCAGCGGCGGAGCTTTCCACTGGAGGTCCCTCTGCAGCGGAGTCCTCCCCACAATGCTTGAGGACCTGGGTGGAGGGTGTTGCATGCAGCAGTCCCACGCAACCGTCTGGTTCCTGGACTCCCAAGATGCCTGCCTCTTGTGGCTTTGTGGAGTCCGTGGACCATGGTGATGTTAAATATTTTAGGCTGCACGATTTTTAACAAACCTTTCATAAGTTTTGTTTGCACTTCAGGCCTATTCTCCTGATCTACAGGCAACCGGTGCGGAGAAAGAGGACGTCCTAGCGAACCTGCTCCTGGCAAAACCAGGGCAGGAGATACAAAAGTCTGAGAATGCACAAACAGGTTCGAAAACACCCCCACTCCTGAATTTTTATCCCCCCCAATTAAGGAGCACTTTAGTGTGGCCAGTCCACCTACCCTGTGTGGTAGTCACCACTGATGTATATATTGTATATGGAGGATGTCGGTGTAGATGCTTTACGGTAAGGCCCTGTACTACAGGTACGGGGGTAGTTCCCTGCCTGCTGGCTCCGCTCAGTCGGCAGAGTATAAATATGTGTGCTCCTCGTACAGCAGCCATTTCGCCAGCTGCTGTAGGAGGCCACACATCTTAGTGTAATAAAGCCTCGATTGCATCCAACTCTGGTCTTGGTGTAATTGATCGTGCATCACCCTGAGGTTGGGTTGTGGGGCTGAGACCCACGCAGACATGGGGTGAATGCGCCACCATGCCACCCAATCCAAAGGAGAATCCAATCCAATCCGCCACCAGTTCCACAATCATGTCTATTTCCTCGTGAATTTCTGCACTCTCCGGGACCTCACAGGTCGCACCGCTTCAAAGTTCTGTGGCATCGCAAATTTTGAAATTGTGCCCTGTACACCAAGGCATTAATATATCAGGAAGGGCAAGAGTCCCATCACTGACCCCCAGGGAACATCACCAAAAACCTTCCCCCAGCCTGAAAACATCCATTCACCATTACTGCTGCCTGTCACGCGGCCAATTTTGTCTGTGTTTTTACTGTCCCTTTCATAGTACATAATCAGACGAAGATCAACATGACAAACAGCCAATTGACTGCATGACACGTCAGCAATGACTTGGAGATATCTTCATTTATTTAATAACGTTGAACAAAAAAAAAAAAAAAAAGGAAATCATTTAGCTGCAGAGTCCTCAAAAACCTCAGTCTGGCCGTGCCAGCCCATCAGTCGTTGAAAACAATGCACACTCCCTTTCTAGGGCCAACCGGGCAGGAACAAACGAGGAGACAGGCAGCACTGTCCCTCAGCCCCCCTTCTCTGCCCCCCAACTAGGTCAGGCCCATCTGGGACCAACATTTGTTCTCCTTTGCCAGGTCCAGGAGCAGATCCACAAGAAGGTTGTACGGTAGATGCAGTATCATTTGGATAAGTGTGAGGGTACCCACTTTGGTAGAAAAATCAGGATGGCAGATTATCTGAATGGCTATACATTAGGAGAGGGGAATGTGCCTGGGAACTCTGCATTCTGGACCACTTGTAGCAGAAAAAACGTCAAACATATCGAACGGTGTCATCCTTTTTAGGTGTTCTAATTCTACTAGTTCTAAAATTGAATTGAATTTTTCTCGGTCTACAACGGTTTTTCAAACTCTTTTTGACCGGGTGACAGAGAAGGGAAAGACAGAGATAAAAGGGCAAAAACAGTTCAGGATGGGAGAGTTGCTGACAGATCAGAGGTGGAGAAAGAAGCCACGGTCAGAGAGATTGCAGGGCCCAACCTCCGATGGCAAGTCGGGGAGGTTGATGATTAGAAGACTAGAGACATGGAGACGTGTAGAAGAGTCATAGTGTGTGTCAGATGGACATGGGAGTCATATGGCAGCAGCACCAAGTTGCACAAGTGAGGAGGGGTGAACTGCAGTGAGGATATTTGGAAACGGACACTTGCCTCCTCTGCTAATCAGAAAAGGGATTAGCACGTAAACAAGGAACGAGGGTGGGGGTGCGATGGAGGCGACAACCCCTGCCACGATTTTAAAAAGGATAGGTTAAAGATGGAAATAGCCAGGTTGATTGCAAGTTTAAGAGCAGCATGAATATTCAGGATATCTAAAAAGGACTCGTGACATTCCCACACACTTTCCCAGCACGAGGCTCAAGATCAATCTTTCTTACGGGTGTGGCCTGGTGCAGGGTGTTTCAAAGTGTGGGCCACGACCCACGGGCGGGTGTCAGAAGGGTCGCAGAGCTACGGATCGTGTGTGATTGAATGGGGGTGGAGGGTAGGACGAGGGTGTAGGGTGGAATTGAAGCATTTGTGTGCACTTGGAAGCATTTACGTCCTCCTGACAGAAACATTGGTTTCTTGTCTGCACAAAAATATGGCGCATCGAACAACTCACCACTCCCCCAGCATCGGCACGGTGACGATCAAACCATTTCTTGTTTTGATCTAACTAATGTCCTTCCCTCAAAGAGTTTGAATACACCACTGCAAAGGAGCTTGCGCCCATGGTCAAGACAAAGGAAAACAAATCACTTCGCTCAGAATATCACCGGCAAAATAGCTTGACTGGAAACCTTGGTAAAAAATACCATTGTGTTGAATTGTGTGGAAAACCTCTCACATCTGCTGCAGCCAGCCTGGTAACAATCAGCAATGGCCGCCCAAACTGTGTGTGATTAAAAAAAACTTTCCTCAGAGATGGAGGATGTTAGCAATTAAAAGTTTCAAGCTTGCACACAAAGGCAGTGTAATCGTTCTTTAGTGACGTGTCTCAGTTTTGCAGAAAGTGCGGAACGGAATTCTCCAGCAAGTGGAAAGGGCTGATTTAATGCCCATCGCAAGTTTAAGTTGAGAATTGGGCAGTGACTCCCAAGATGTCTGTTCACATCAAGTTTTGCAGTTATTCCACAACAATTAATTTTCATTTCATTGAGGAGAGGCAGGAGACTATTTTGTAACTCTCACAACAGCTCTCATTTTCGTGGAAGGAGCAAATAGGCACCTACTTACCAATTCAACAGTTACAACAACTGACATGGAAAAAAGTGTTGGAAATTAATTGCTGCAGTCACTCGGGGGGAAAAAAAAACTTCTCAATTTGTTGTCTGGAAATTCGATAGATGGCGCAGAACACAAGTAAAATATTAAACGTTAAGTTGTAATTTTTATCTACGGAAATAGTGAGGTTGAATGTACAATGCCATTACTTGGGAAAACTGAATAGAAATAGGGAGACTGTAGGGCAGTTATAATGTTACCGGAGTAGCAAAGGGTAGTTGTAATGTTACCGGAGTAGCACACGAGAGAGACATAGGCAATCGGTCGGGGGGGGGGGGGGTTACACTTTCTCCCTGCATCTGTGTGTTTCCTCCAGGTGGTCCAGTTTCCTCCCACACTCAAAATGTGCAGTTAGGTGGGTTAGCCATGATATAATTGCCCCTTAGTGCCTGAAGATTAGGTGGGGTATTGGGGAGAGGGCACTCTTTCAGAGGATCGGTGCAGACAAAATGGGCGGAATGGCCTCCTACTGTGCTGTAGGGATCCTATGAAACTCTGGCATCTACAAATATGGCATCAAAAGTGCAACAAATAAACTTCAAACTAGGGAAATCAACTGTTTTTAAGAACAGAAGACTCGGCAATGAGTGTGGGTGTGACTAGGGGAGGGCGGGTGCAGAATCCACATCCAGCAGATTTGTATCAGCGGAATGTATAATCCGGATTGGGAAGTTAGAGACGGTCCACCAATGGTGTTGGATCAAACTCCTGGGGCTCAATTCCATAAACAATCTGGGTAAGCGAATGCGGCGTGGGTCCCAAAGATAAGCAAGTTGGCAAAAGTGGGTCCCAGAAAAAAAAAAGCTTTGAAAAACACTGGTTGAGGAAACTAGCAACATCCAAGACACTAAATACATTTCCTTGTATCAACAATAAAAAATTAGGCGCAAACACTGAACAGGTCACACTGCATCGCTGGCGAGAAAGTTCATTTGTTTGTGTTCTCTTTTGCAAAGTAAAAACAATTACCAATGCAACAGAGGGTCACCCAGACAGTTATATATTTACAGGTTATTTAACTGACAGAAATGAGATGACAATATGTACTCAAATTGTAGTTACACAATATAATGGACTTATTGTGCTGAATACACATTTGGGTCGAGCTTTGATAATGCTGTTGTAAAATGATTGGAATTCAGAGCTGGCATTCAGGAAATGTATTGTGGCAAGCCCATATTAGATCATGTGTTAAAAGCTGCTGTTATTCCAAATGATTGCAGCAGCTGATGTTACAGAAACTCTTTGTTAACTCAGCCCAGTTAGGCAGTCCCACAAGTCAGAGAAATGGGTGCTCGTGAGATCAAGAAACCCCTCATTACAGTTTCAAAGCAGCAAATCATCAAAATGCGGATTACAAATCACCGTCACATTTGAGCACATCACAGAAAATAAAAAGTTATAGCAACCTTTTGTTACAATATGACTCAAGCTGCATGATGAAGTAGAAATTATTTAAGCAGAAATTATTATTTTTTTTTAATAAAAGGTCATCCACACAACGGTGGCATTTAACAGGGAGCCTCACGTGATCTAACCAAATCTCACGAAACGTCGCAATCTGGATCCCGCCCACAATGGGCGGGACCCGGTCTCACAAAGTTAAGTGGGTTTTTGAACTTGCTCAACTCTGCCTAGGCCAGGGCGGCGCAGTGGTTAGCACTGCTGCCTCACGGCACTGAGGACCGGATTCGATCCCGCCCCTGGGTCACTGTCAGTGTGGGGTTTGCATATTTTACCCGACTGCGTGGGTCTCACCCCCACAACCCAGAGATGCGCAGGGTAGGTGGATTGGCCACACTAAATTGCCCCTTACTTGGAATCTGTTTTTTAAAACTCTGCCTACGCCGGATCGAACAGTGACTTGGCGTCACCGAGGCGATCACCCAGCCAGGGGCTGTGCAGCATTAGTCCCCACATACAGGAAGCAGGCGGAACACCAGGGGCTGTGGCTCCCCCCATGCGATCAGCCCTTCCCCGGTGGTTAGCCTTTTGCCAGGGTGCCAAGACTGGCATTTCTCCCAAGCCGGGGATCAGGCATGGGGGTGCCCTGCTGCCAGTGAGGTGAGGGGCACCCACCCCTCCTAGGACCCCCTTGTAGGCGAGTTGGGGCATTGGGGAAGGGGGGGGGGGGGTGTCAGGAGGTCTAGAGATCAGGGTGCATTGCAGAGCTACCTCAGTGAAGGGAATGACACCAAGTGTGGCTTTGAGGGGGGGGTTCCTTGCCAGAGCACGCAATCAAACAGGGTGCCTTAGATAACGCTGGAAAAAGACCCGCTAATCCCACCCAGACTCTGTTTTATTTTGGTTAGGTCATGGAGAGGGAACGCAAGCGAGCACGAGAGAAGGAGAGAGTGATCCAGTATATATTTGTTTTAACTGATGATATATTATATTGCTTTAGAAGATTAGAATAGTCTGTGAAGGACTTAACCTGGGAAAGATTCTTTAAAAAGTTAACATTTTAAATTAAATAATCACTAACCCCCTCCCTTGTTTTTAGCATAATCCTGAACTAATGCTGACAGTTATGATCAGACAGGGCAAACAGCTTACTCCAGAATTAGTTTATAAGCATCATTATATTTGAATTTTCCCATTATTTCCTATTTTGGTCTTCCCACCCCAATCCTAAAGTCTGCCTTAAATTATTTCTCACATTTGTCTTCTCACCACTTTGCAGTTACAAACTACACAATTGACCATCGCTTCAAATGATGAAATTAAAACCAAAGTGCATAGGTTCACCATTAATTGAGTTAATGATTTGCTGCAATAGAACCTCCCGTGACCCGGGACTTTCAACGTAATTTCTTATTAAAAAAGGGGGGAAGAGATTCGGAAATGGGTAATGGAGGGAGAGGGGGCGGCGTGGAAATGGTTGGAAACAGCGTCTTGTAAAGATACTAGCTTGGGGGCACTGATAACGGCGCCGTTGCCGCTTCCGCTGACGCGGTATACCACGAGCCCGGTGGTGACGGCGACATTGAGGATCTGGGGGCAGTGGAGGCGGGGGGGGGGGGGGGGGGAAGAGAGAGAGAAAGAGAGGAGGAAAGGGCTTCAGTCTGGGTCCCGATATGGGCGTTCGTGAAAAAGCAGGTGGGGGAATTCCCGCTGCTGCCTGCCCGGAGGATACAGGACAGAGTGGCCTCGGGCGTGTGGGTAGGGGATGGCAAGATATCAGAAATATATCAGGAGCTGCAGGAGCCGGAGGAGGCCTCAGTGGAGGAGCTGGATGACGGCCTGTGGGCTGACGCCCTGGGCAGGATCAATTCCTCCTCATCTTGTACCAGGCTTAGCCTGATTCAGTTTAAGGTGGTGCACCGGGCGCATATGACAGTGGCGAGAATGAGTAAGTTCTTTGGGGTGCAGGACAGGTGTGTGAGGTGCTCAGGGAGCCCAGCAAATCATGTCCATATGTTCTGGGCATGCCCAGCACTTGCAGGATTTTGGAAAGGCTTCGCAAAGGCTATGTCCAAGGTCTTGGATACTCGGGTAAAACTGAGCTGGGGGATAGCAATATTTGGGGTGTCAGACGATCCGGAAGTGCAGGAATCGAAAGAGGCCGGAGTTCTGGCCTTTGCCTCCTTGGTAGCCCGGAGAAGGCTCTTGTTAATGTGGAGGGAAGCGAAACCCCCAAGCGTAGAGGTTTGGGTCAGTGACATGGTGGGATTTCTCTGGTTGGCGAGTGATAAAGTTTGCCTTGCGAGGGTCCTTGCAGGGGTTCTCCAGGTGGTGGCAACCGTTCCTTGACTTTCTCGCGGAACGTTAGGTGGAGGTCAGCAGCAGCAGCAAACCAGAAGGAGGGGGGCTTTGGGCGGTGGTTGGATTTTGTTTGTAAAGGGCAGATACCCCACCTTTGTTTTGTTAAATTGTAAATGGTTAAGTTGCTCGGTTTTATTGTTATGTTTTCTTTTTGTAGTGGTTTGTAAAAATTGAAAAATTCGGAATAAAAACAAATTTTTTTAAAAAGGGGAAAAGAGAAGAAAAACATATTTTACAAAAAAAACACCGGTGAATTGTTAAAGAGGATTAGACATTAATTTTGAAATGAAAACAATTAAATTTAAATTAAATAATCTTTATTGTCACAAGTAAGCTTGCATTAACACTGCAATGAAGTTACTGTGAAAAGCTCCTCGTCGCCACATTCCGGCGCCTGTACACAAGAGGGAGAATTCAGATTTCTCAGCTGGTACGGGAATTGAACCCGCGCTGCTGGCCTGGTTCTACATCACAAACCAGCTGTCTAGCCCACTGAGCTAAACCAGCCCTCTTATAGGACTATTGGGAACACACAGGGGAGTGGGACATAATGG
Source organism: Scyliorhinus torazame (assembly GCF_047496885.1). Lineage (NCBI taxonomy): Eukaryota > Metazoa > Chordata > Chondrichthyes > Carcharhiniformes > Scyliorhinidae > Scyliorhinus > Scyliorhinus torazame. The sequence continues at coordinate 302,610,019 of NC_092712.1, forward strand.
CCAGACCTTTTCAAAATAACAGGCACAGATACGATGGGGAGAACAGACTCCATTGTTGTGGTGTGATTCTGTGAGTACTGCCAAACAACCAGGAGGCAGTGTGAACAGATTAGAGTGCAGCAGCGTGATAAAGGTAGGACATTTCCCATCGCAAACATCTCTTACATGAGCCTTATATAGTTAAGCACTTTGCTCGCATGGTTTTAGAAGTCCACAAGAAAATGGAGGAGGGTCCAGGGAAGATTCACAAGGATGACACTAGAAACGAGAGGGTATACCCATCAGGAAAGGATGAACAGGCTGGGTCACTGCGCTTTAGAAAAAAAAGGCGGAGGGTTGAGCGATTAGAGATAGCTCACTTTATGAAAAGTTTTGATAAGTGCAAGCACCAAATGTTATACCTTTGGGGGGGGGGGGGGGGGGAGCATCAATATAATAATAATCTTTATTGTCACAAGTAGGCTTACATTGCAATGAAGTTACTGTGAAAAGCCCCTAGTCGCCACATCCTGGCGCCTGTTCGGGTACACAAGAGGGAGAATTCAGAATGTCCAATTCACCCAACAGCACGTATTTCGGGATTTGTGGGGGGGGGGGGGAGAACCGGAGCACCCGGAGGAAACCCACGGATAGGGGGAGAACGTGCAGACTCCGCACAGACAGTGACTCAAGCCGGGAATCGTACATGGGACCCTGCCGCTGTGAAGCCACAGTGCTAACCACTGTGCCGCCCTATTAAGGTAAAATAGATTAAATGTTGCTGCCATGTTCATGGTGAATAACCACAGGCTGTCATTGGAGTTATAATTGAAGGACGTCAACACAAATTTTTAAAAAACAGTAGGGAATTCTGAGGAAACTTCATTACCCAAAGAGCGCACACAGCTTGGCTGCAGGGAGTGATAGAGATGCATTGAAGGGGAAGGGATGGTCCCAACAACACAGCACAAGCATGGGCATGGACTCATCAGGCCGGTGGCCTCAACAGGCGTGGTTCCTTGCCAAGTGTCCTCAGTAAATACAAACATACCATTAATAACGTAATGTTCATGGTACACCTACCTCAGCCATCTGAGCGGCAGTGTTTCCTTTAGCTCCGAGGTACACCATGGCTAGAGCAGCCGATATACTGAATGGAGATACAAAGATATTGCCATTTGTATCATCTTTGTTCAACTGTTTGAAGAGATCAACAGCAAACTTGCCATTTGAAGCACTCAGGAGATCCATTCCTAATCGGCCTAGGGCAGGAGAGAAGACAAAAATATTTGAATCGTAGTTCATTTTGCTTCTTCTCCACACCAATCCACACAAGTGTCATGTTGATGAAATTCCACAGTCATTTTGGGATCAGCCGGAGGTCGGGAAAGTTACTGAACTTTCTGAATAGACAGGCTGACAAAAGACTGGCGAACACGGAGGATCAGCAGGGAGCAATAGCATGGCTTTGAACGTTGGTCAGCTTTTCAGGATTGGTATTCCAACTTTGCCTTATAACGGAGCAAGGTTTCAGGACTAAAGATTGACCCGGACTCTCCCCAGACTGTAGCACCACAGAACTGTGAAAATGATGACGTGTGCCATTGCTATATTAGTCCGTGGCATGAACAGTGTCACCATTTTCACAAGGTCACAGTTTCCTGAAAAGTCATCCATTTCCTCACTGGCACAAGTTCCCATCACCCCGGAGCTCACAGACCTGCATTGGTACGGAGGGGGGTCTTATGAGGAAAGGTTGAGTAGGTTGGACCTACAGTCACTGGAGTTAAGAATGAGAGGTGATCTTATGGAAGGGTACATTCCAAGAGGGTAGGAACACCTTAGCGCAGGAGTAGGACATTCAGCCAGTCAAGCCTGCTTTGCCATTCAACATGATCATGGCTGATCATCCATCGCCACTGCCTCCCCACAAGACACTTTCCCCGCTCAGTGGGCTAGGGTTTGTGATACAGAACAAGGCCAGCAGCGCGGGTTCAATTCCCGTACCAGCTGAGAATTCTGAATTCTCCCAGTGTACCCGAACAGGTGTCGGAATGTGGTGACTAAGGGCTTTTCACACCAACTTCATTGCTGTGTTAATGTAAGCCTACTTGTGACAATAAAATGATTATTATTATATCCCTTTATGTCATTGTCAATCTCTGCTTTAAACATACTCAATGACTGAGTTTCCACAGTCCTCTGTGGAGAATTCCAAAGATTCACAACCCTCTCGAGTAAAGCTATTTCTCTTCATCTCGGTCCCAAGTAGCTTGCCCCTTATTTGTGAATTGTGTCCCCTGGTTCTCGATCCCCAGCCAGGGGAAACATCTGACCTGCTGGTCTCCCAAATATTTTGTAGGTTTGTCACCTCTCATTCTTCGAAACTCGGGAGAATACAAGCCCAGTTTGCCCGCTCTCTCTTCATAGAACAGTCGGGTTATCCCAGAAACAAGTCCAGTGAAAACTTCACTTCACTGCACTCCCTCCAAGGCAATAATATCCCTCAAGGTTAAGGGACCAAAAGGTGCACTCGAATCACGGTCCTACACAATTGACGCAAGACGTCACCTCAAATTCTCTTCCAACAAAAGGTTAACACACCATCGGCCTTCCCAATTACTTGCTGCACCTGCATGTCAGCCTTCAATGGATGTTGACCAGGACAACCAGGTCCCTTTGCACATCTACACTGCATCCCGCCAGCAAAGTTCCTGACGAAAATGGCGCCACGCGCTAAAAAATTCCCTGATGGGTCTGGCCCGTCTCGTCTCAGATCTCTTCCCCGCTGTCCGACATGACGAGGCTCAACTGCGTGCGCAGCCAACATCCCATTAACATTTCCAAGGACGCCGTGGCAGCGGCTTGTGAATAGGAAACGGGAGAGACGGGTCTCCGAGGAACCAGAGGTCTGCTTTCGCATGCGGAGTGTAAACGTCTGCACTGCCCATTCGACCAAAAAAAGGTGCATGATGGGTGATACGGTGCAGTTCGTATGTTGACGGACTCAAGTTTTCCAAGTCGGCAAATTCCGAACTCGTAAAAGAGGTGCCGTTGTCTGACGCCAACACCCTGGGAAGCCAGTGAACATCAAAGGTTTGCCCGTTGTGGTGGTCATTGGGTGGACATCCATCCATTTTGAATGTGTGTCCACGATATTGAGATATTCTTGAAATGTATGTGGAGGCGGGACCATGGTCACCCTGGCCACTCCCATGGATGGAGTGGAGCTGCAGGGTGGAGCTTCTGGTGTCCCTCGCACTGTGTATGTTTGCTAAGGTGTCAATTCCGGGCCACCATACATAGCGGACACCTGGGAGTCTCCAAAATGAAAATGTTGGCCCGGAACTGTGGAGGTCTTGCAGGATTAACCTCTGGTCATGCGCGAGGATGACCACCTGGGTGCCCCACAGCAGGATGCCATCCACGACACGGAGTTCAGCCACCTTCGTGGTGAAGGCGCGCAGATCCTCCGGGAAAGCGTAATGAAGGGCCCCATACAGCACTCAGTGATGGGCCCCAGCCAATAATGGGTCCATCTGTGTCCATGTCTTCACCTGGGCCACTGCAACTAGCAACGGGTCCCTAAAATGTAGGGCCGCGCGACCTCGTTTGATGTGGCAGACGTTGGTGGGCTGGTGAGCAATGGGAGGCGGTGGAGAGCGTCAGCATGCGGAATCACTGTTCCTACACATTCATATGCCATCAGGAGCAGGGCCCAATGCTGTCAGCAGATGATAGCCGCGGTTTCATTTTGTCTAAAACCATCTGTTGCGGCGGGTCCCAAAGCGGTAGCAGTTACTTCACAGCTCCAGGGTCCCAGGCTCGATTCCTGGCTTGGGTCACTGGCGGTGGTGCAGAGTCTGCACTGTCTCCCAGTGCCTGCGTGGGTTTCCTCCCACACCCCAAAGACGTGCAAATTAGATGGGTTGGCCTTGGTGTTCAAAAAGGTGGAGTTACTGGGTTGGAGGTGTGGGATTAAATAGGGTGCTCTTTCCAAGGGCAGGTGCAGACTCGATGGGCCGAATGGCCTCCTATGATACCATCGTTGATCTTTCTTTAATAACAGGTGCAGTGGGGCCAACACCGTTGCCAATTTTGGGGCGGATTTTTCCAGAAGGGTTTACAAGGCCCAAAAAAGTACGCAGATCCTGAAGCACGAGGGCCTGCTGGATCGCTCGTACCTTGTCGTCTACTGGGTGTAAGCCATTCCAGTTCAGCTTGTAACCTTAATAGATCCCCTCTTCCAGCATGTAGGGTATTGGACAGGCCCATAAATACCATGGCTGGGCTTCAGAGTCCACAGAAATCTTGGACAAATCTCCTCGGATGTTATCAAATCCTTCTTGGAAACCCCCAGAAAACACGCCAATACCGCGCCCAGCCTGTCGGGGTACATGCGGCACACTTGATGCCAGTCCAGCTGAAGACCTTTCAGCCAATCCCGCGCCTGCAAACTGGGGCCCACACCGTACCACCAACGGTAGGTTGGCTGACTGCGCCGCGTACTCCACGGGACCTTCCGAGGTGCCAGTGATCTCCAAAGGTTCCCACATATTGCCAGCTGAGCGTTGGGTGTCCTGTGATGCCAAAACGCAAATTCCCGAGCAGATCCGGTCGTAAGTGCGGCAGCTGATCAGAGATCGTGGCCCCGGTATCGAGCTCCATCTGTATAGGGAAACCATTGATCCGGACCGTCACCCGAGATACAGCAAAAGGCAATCAGGCCCCTCTGCCTGGTTGTCCACGAGATGGGTCCTCACCCTGGGATGGTCATTGGGGAGTGTGGCGGTGGGAGGGCTTCCCCGCTGGCCCAGTTTCTCCAGTTGCCAGCACGTCCATCCCCACAGGTCAGGAGTCTCCGTTGTGGGGAGTGACGACGTCTCTCACCGGGAAAGTGTTGCCGCTGGTGCTGGTCACTAGGGGTGTGTCCCTAATGGCGGGAGTCCTGAACACATGGGAAAGGGTACTCCACGTCCAGCTGGGTGCCCTTGCTGGGGTATGGCCATTCCTCCAAGCTCCTGCTATTTTGGTTGCTTTCTTCATGTTGAGATGTGCTTCCCCCAACAAGCCGTCTTGGGTCGTCGCATTGTGGATGCCGGAGACCAACCGGTCTCGAAGCAGCTCGAATAATGTTGGGCCGAACTCGGCAAACTTCCATAAACGGGCCAGGAAGTCGGTCACAAACTCTCCCTGGTTTTGGGTGGCCACATAGAAACGAAAACGGTGGACAATCAGCGGCGGTTTTGGATAAAAATGATCACTCACCAGAGGGACTAATTCCGCAAACCGGCAGGTGTTGGTGTCTGCCCTGCAGACCGGCAGGAGGGTCATCGTTTGCCTGTTGTCCCCGACAATGCCGTTTCGGAAATAGCACATTCGCTCGATATACTGGGTCCAATCACCTGTCTCAGCATCGAATGCCTCTTTCTGATCAGTGGCATACCCACAGCCTGGATGTAGGCCTCCTGAGGCAGAATCCAGGTGGGCCTGGTCCGGAGGAAATGGCGCCTCCCGCAACTCCACTACACCCTCGTCGCCAGTGTAAAGTCCCAAGCAAGCGACCACTCCCGAAGCAATGACTGTAAGTAACTCAAATGTTTATTATACCTATAGCATTACACCTCCTACTCCCAGATGGGTCTCCTGTGCCCTGCCCACATTTGGGCCGGGGTATTTATGTTCCAGAGTCCCTGGATTAAGGGGGTAGCTCTGACCTCCTCATCTCATCTAGGTAGATCGTACTCGGGCGAGGCCCCAGGGACTGAGGTTGCAGATTCCTTGGCCTCCTGTAGGGTTATAACAGGGAGGGCGCATGGAATTGCATGGACAGGTGTCCCTCCAGGCTCCTGCCCACCCAGATAGCGACTCCGGGGGCGGGCAGGGCCTCTGACAGGGAAGTCCACCCTTGCCCCCAATTAAGGTCCTAAGTGGCCACTTCATGGCTGTTTCCCACAGCCTCGGATCTCAGGCAAGGAGGTGAGGGGTGGATACCCTCCACGAAGTCCGGTGAACTTCAGACCTTCCTCTTCCCCCCCCTCCGTATCTTTAAAATTATCTCCCAAAGCTGCGGAAGCTAGGCCATTAAATATATTTGTTAGACAGGTTTGATTTCCAAGGAAATCAAAGGTTAGGCATTGTGTGTGTGTGTGTGTGTGTGTGTGTGTGGGGGGGGGGGGGGGGGGGGGGGGGGGGGGGGAACATTCAGGAAAGTAGAGTTGAAGCCACAATCAGATCAGCCTCTATCTTATTGAACTGCAGAGCAGACTAAAGGTGACAAAATGGTCTACTTCTATTTCTTATGTTACCGTTCCAGCAACGTTTCCATTTTAAAATTCCCCATCCTCACCGAGCCAGAGCGATTAGAGATGGGCAACAATAGTTGGCCTCAACAGCCACACCCTCTGAAAGGATTTAGAAAAAAGAATCCCTTCATGACCTCGCCCCTCCTCATCTCTAAACTTCTCCAATCCAACAACCCCCTCCCCCCGCCACCCACCACTTCCATCACCTGCTGCTAATGGCAGCTTCCGAAATTCCTTCATCAAATCTCTCCTCCTGGAAGCCTACATCTTTGACCTCAGGCCGTCTTAATATCTTTGGGGATTGTTTGATTACACTTCTGCGAAGACTCTGGAACATTTCACGACAGCAAAGAAATCCAACCAGATACAAGATACTGTCCCCCCGTCCCCCCCAAAAAAGGACCCGCAAGGGCAAAGAGTTCACGTACTTGAATTTAAAAGGGAGTTGAGGAGAAACTACTTCTCCCAAAGGGTTGTGAATCTGTGGAATTCACTGCCCCAGAGTGCGGTGAGTAAATTGAAGGAGGAGTTTGAGAGATTTTGAATCGGTAATGGGTTGGAGGGTGATGGGGAACGGGCAGGGTGGTGGAGTTAAGGCCAGGAGAACAGACCCGATGGGCCAAATGGCCTAACTCTGCTCCTGTACCTTAATTCATTGTGCCGCAGACTAAAAGATGCACAGCACAATTAGTACTTCCAAATATTCACAAAGCACATTCTTTTGACTAGTGGTTTAAAATCCGGTCGTCAGTTTATACAGGGCGGCACAGTAGCACGGTGTTTAGCACTGTTGCTTCACAGTGTCAGGGTCCCAGGTTCGATTCCCGGCTTGGGTCACTGTCTGTGCGGAGTCTGCACGTTCTCCCCGTGCCTGCGAGGGTTTCTTCCGGGTGCTCCGGTTTCCTCCCACAAGTCCCAAAAGACATGCTTGTTAGGCGAATTGGACATTCTGAATTCACCCTCCGTGTACCCGAACAGGTGCCGGATTGTGACGACTAGGGGCTTTTCACAGTAACTTCATTGCAGTGCTAATGCAAGCCTACTTGTGACAATAAAGATTATTACAGGGAGACATTGCAATCACAGCTCGGGTATCAAATTATCATTTCATTGAGAAGGTTTTAAACAGAGTATCTGAAACGGATGTCTGCAATATTATTACGGCATTTAAAACAAAGAAACCCCTGCTTTGCCCCTGTGGCATATTCAAATCAGCTTATGGCATTGGTCACTATACTAGGAATTATACTAGTCTATACTATGCTTCTCCAAGACAAAGTCAATAAGGGTGTGTTAAACAATTGCTGTCCCGCCGAGTGAAGAGCTCAAGCATCTCATCTCCCATTCTTGAATGAAGACTGTGGGTTAATTTTATAATTTTGGGTCGATTTGAGAATGAGAACTTGATGGCTAGTGCACTTCAGCGCTTTGGGGCAAGGTTACAGGAATTTTATGTGCTAAATGTACAAATACCACACACACACACACACACAAACACAAAGTGGTTTTGCTGGCAATCATTGTATTCCTGTGCTACAGCAAACCATAAAAAGCTCGGAAAGCTAGTGATTCCAAATAAACCTGTTGGACTTTAACCTGGTGTTGTAAGACTTCTTACTGTGCCCACCCCAGTCCAACGCCAGCACCTCCACGTCATAAAAAGTGAAACATGACTGTTACTCAGACTCTAGAGTAAAGATCACAATGGTACATGGAAAAAGAGGATTTGTTTCCATGTAAGACTACAACAGCTGAGAGCCAACAGGCCAACTCAACATCCCAGGGCAAAGGCAGCTTAACAGCAGCAGGTGGTGGAACCTCACCTTTTATTTACACTGAGTCACTGCCTTTCCACAAATGATCAGGGACTGCTTTTCAAATCAATCAACACGTGACAGCAAATGGTTAGATCCACTGCACAGAATTGTGAAGCAAAACTACAAAGATGGTCGAAACTGGGGTTGACTTATTGTTTCAATTTCCTGCATGCACTAAGTACCCAAGCCATTAACCCCACACTGCAAGGTGGTCACTTTGAAAATTGTCGGGAAGTATGACTCCTGTTAAGAATAATAATCTTTATAATTGTCACAAGTAAGCTTACGTTAACACTGCAATGAAGTTACTGTGAAAATCCCCTAGTCGCCACATTCCGGCACCTGTTCAGGTACACCGAGCGAGAATTCAGAATGTCCAATTCACCCAACAAGCACATCTTTCAGGACTTGTGGGAGGAAACCGGAGCACCCGGAGGAAACCCATGCAGACACGAGGATAACATGCAGACTCCGCACAGTGACCCAAACCTGGGGCAAAATTCTCCTACCCGCCCCGCCACATTTCTGCGCCGACCGGCCGGCGGGAGTCTCCGTAACGCCGGCCGGTCAATGGGGTTTCCCATTGTGGGGCAGCCCCACGCCGTCGGGAAACCCCCCGGTGCCGGCAGAACGGAGACTCCCGCCGGCGGAGAATGACGCCCCAGGAATCGAACCCAAAAGTCCTTGGCTCTGTGAAGCAACAATGCTACCCACTGTGCCACCCTGTACCAGTGGCAGGGACTTCCTGAGATGCCACGGAATACGAATTCAGTTTTTTTTAAAATTATCAAGTCGTAAAACTGTAATTAGTCAAATTCACCGACATCTCACATTTTCTTTTTGTTTTAAAAAATAAGGTACGTTAACAGCAACTTAAGTGCTTTTAGAATCAAGTCACCCTCCACGTCCAACGCTTTCCCAAAACATAAACTTAACTAACGTGGCGATGAGCTGAGATAATGATTGGAGCCGCCTTTGCAATGGCTAACCTCCCCTCCCTGTGTATGAGAGCGCTCCGGGCAGCGCCCTTGCTCGCTGCACGTTGCTGCGCTGACACCGAGCAAAGCGCACCAGCAGCGCAGGTACATGCGGACAGCAGGCATACTCACTGCGGGGTGACTGACAGCAGCACAAAGAGCAGAGCATAGTCCGGCTTCCGCCTTTATGCAATCCAATCAGCTGCTTGGGGAGGGTAGGGCGCTGCGTGCGGTGTGGGTGGGAGGGACTCTGACCGAAGTTCAGCTATTTTTGGATAAGGTTCTTCCTCCTTCAACGAGGATGGTGCTCTACCCCGCCCACCCCTGGCTGGAGGTTTTAACACAGCCACCTCATTGAATTGCGCCCCGCCATGGTCAATTTCACACGTGTTGTTGCAGCAGCTCAGAGTGCAACACCATGGATGTACATAGTTGAGTCTGTGGGCCTGGAGGGGGGAGCAGGGGACAAGGAGGGGGGGACAAGGAGTGGGAGCAGGGGACAAGGAGGGGGAGAGGAGGGAACGAGGAGGAGACAAGGAAGGGGGAATGAGGGGGAGGAGGGGACAAGGGGGGAGGATGGGACAAGGAGGGGGAGGAGGGAACAAGTAGGGGAGGGGAGGGGAGGGGGGGGTGACATAACAGTGACCAAGGGCTTTTCTTTATCTCACTCTGCGGATGGGGCTGGCGACCATCTGGGATGGGGCTAGGACCCGGGAATTTGGGTAAGACTATTGCACTATGGTGCCAATCATAGAATTCCTACAGCGCAGAAGGAGGCCATTCGGCCCATCGAGCCTGCACCGAACCTCTGAAAGAGTACTAAAATGGCTGGCTCGAGGGGAGGGGGGGTGAGAGACCCCCCCAACCCCCAACGAGGTTGATCACCTGGAACGTGCAGGACCTGGGTGGGGCTGTGAAGAGAACAAAGGTTTTGTCCTATTTCAAAGGGTGGGGGCCCAGGTGGTTTTGCAAGAAGCCCACGTGAGGTTTGCGGGACCAGATCAGGTTGCGGAAAGTCTGGGTAGGTCAGGTTTCCCACTCAGGGTTTGACAATGGGGGGGGGGGGCGATTCTGGTTAACAGGAGGGGCCGTATTCAGGTGGGCGGCTGATCCAGGGGAATCCGGTATGTGATAGTCACAGGTACGCTGGAGGAGCACTTGAAAGCACCTCAGAGTGCAACGTGATCCATGGAGAAAATTTGAACGTCACGTGTGATGACCATTTTGAAATGTTCTTTTAGAAATGTTATGACTAAAGTATATTTTTGCAAAAAAAAACTATGATGCTGTACTCTGGTTTATATAAAGTAAAGTTGCCATAGTCCCAGATGACCATAGGCTGCTTTCTGCATTGTGTGGGGAGACTGGTGGTGGTTTAACCTGAGGATCACCCCACCTCAGGCGAGAGGCAAGGTTGAGAAGGCAGGGCCTTCAGGAATAATCTGGTTCATAAAGAGCGGCTGATAGCCCGCCTTTCTTATTCCTAATGATAGGCTGTGCCCAGTGGCACCCTTCCAGCTGCCCAAATTCCATGTGGAACTCTTAGCATTTCAGTTGGTTAATGCTGAAAATCAGCACTATGTATGTCTTCTGCCAATGACTTCCACCTGTGTCTTCCTTGTCTAAAGCAAACCGGGAGCTGCCGTCTCTTTCCAGCAGCACTTTCAACCTGGTTATTTGTGACCATGAAGCCGCAGGACCACCTGTCCGCAATTCATCACGATCTGCACGAAAATGGAAATTATGCTGAGCTGATCGAGCCACAAATGTGGTGCGGGATTGGAGGTTCGAGTGAAGGCAGCACTGGGATTGGGCAAAAGGAACTTTGCTCCATTTATCTTCACGATTTCAGGGTGAACGGGTGAGTGATCTGACTTGGAGTTTCAGTGTTTTGTGAATCTCCCCCAGTATGGGTAGGCAGGGCCGAGTGGCCTCCTGCTGTGCTTCTATCTATCACCTGGAAGTGGCAGAGAGCACTGCCATGCCCCAAGTGTGAACCCGCTGCTTCATCTTTGTGTGGGGCCTGATCATTGTCAATTTGCTCTACACCTGTTTTTCTCCACTGTCTAATCTGAGGATTGAAACCCTCCACTAAACTCTGTCCTTCTAATACTCCTCACCTTAATCAAGCTCCAATATTTACCGCATTGGAATCTGTTGTGATGAATGTATTATGTATTTGGCACACTAAAGGGTTAAAAGCCTGGGTTAGTGTGTGTATGACTGCAGCAGGAGTGTTTTTAAAAATCCTGATTTGCAAGACAGCTAGGTTTATTTGAGAGCCAGAAGTGCAATTAAAGCATTGTAAAAGCTTGGGCTAATGGATATTTGTTTGGATTAAGGGATCATTTGCGGTCTTACGGCATCCCATTTCACTATGAGCTTTCAACCACATATCCAGTCCACCCTCCCCGGCTGTCCCTTGATTTGAAGATAGCGTGAATTTCTCCGTTGGGTCTTCATGTGACTGAACAGGCTGTTACTCAACCTGCAGGCGTTTGGGTGCATGGGGCAGGGCATCCAACGGGACAGTGGGATCCAGAGTGCAGGATTTTCTTTCTTTCCTTCTCTGCCACTGCTCTCCCTCATCATTAAGACATTTGGACTCAAAGCGTGATGCAGTTTGGTTAGACAATTCAATCATTCTGAATGATTGGTAGCAAGCTCCTCCCAGCCATTAAGGTCAATGCCTTTGCACTTCAATGAGAATTTCAGAGCGTCTTGATACATTTTCTTTGCCCTCCCCTGGAACATGGGCCATTTGGGATTTTGAGTTTCTTGTCAGCATAATTGATCGAGAGTGTTTTGCAAATCCAGTGGCGAGAGGGCAACAACACTGCAGCCATCCACACATTGTAGATCAAGTATATCTATGGTGGTCAGTTTAGTTTTGGCATGGAGGCTATGGTGTTGGGTGCTCTGAGGTACAGACGAACCAACACGGTTGCGATTGGTACAATGCAGTTTTATTCCAACTAGTTATTTACACATCTGACTTGGGACTCAGCACGTGGTGACTGTGTGAGTGTCTTGTTAATGAGGTCCTGGCCTTGTCCTGTCTCCAGATGTGTTTCTTGTCTTATACTGTGTCTGCTCTTGTCTGTGATTGGCTGTCGTGTTATGTGTGCTGATTGGTCTGTTGGTCTGTCTATCATGATGTGTGTGTTGTGATGTTTGTTTGAATATCATGACAGAGGCGACTGGGGTTAGAGAGTTTTCCAGAAACACTGTGTCCCCTGCCAACGCAAGATGGTTGTGCAAGATGGCCACTGATACCTATCTGTGCACGTGCGCTGGGCAGGAAACGAATGGTGTCACTCCCCTGTGCGCAACCCCAGCCTGCCACCATCCGTCTGCCCTTGTGCAGCGCTATCAGAACACCTTTGAGTCTCACGGCACTCCTCTGAGACACATTGAAACCACATTGTTCTACAAATACTGCACGTGCATTTTGAAACTGGGGAAAGATCATGTGGGGGGAAAGTAACGCATTTAATTTAAGGGTTTACAGTTTGGGACTTTTCTCCAAATTAATGCATTTCTGTCCTGCTGGGGGTTGAAAACCTGACGCTGTGATTTTAAATAATTGCAGGAATGCATATTCATCCGGTTAATTTTAGGTATTTTCTCTATCTAAAAGATTTGAAATTATTGTGTTCACTTTGTGGTGTTGGGTGCTCTGATGCACAGATGAACCAACACAGTTGTATTTGGTACAACTCTATTTTATTTCAACTGCTATATACAATTCGGTCTGGATACTCTGCATGTGGTGTCTCCCTGAGTGTGTAGTGTAACAGGTCCTGTCCTTGTCCTGGTCTCCAGCTCTACTGGCCACCAGGTGTCGTGTTTGTCCTTTTATACTGTCCCTGTCCTTGTCTGTGATTGGTTGTGGTGTTGTGTGTTCTGATTTGTCTGTTGGTGTGTCTATCATGATGTGTGTGTTTGAATATCATGACATCCCCCTTTTTTAACAAAGATATGTGCCTACTTGGTTATAAATATAATCGTGTCGTGTGTGCATCTAAGAGTGTGTGTGTTATTTACAGCATGTGCATACGACGTAACTATAGACATGGGGCGATGTCGGGTGCGTCATGCTAACGAGGTTGTACCATAACAAAACATGAATGCAAAAAAACTTTGAATAGTGGTCCGGTCAAACGATATCTGGAACGACAAAACAACAACAGGTTATAATGCAGTAGTGTTTAACGTTTAAACGCATGAACAGTGTTATAAGTCCAGTCTAATAGGTGTGCGACGAATTCGGGTTGACCGCCTCAAGGGTGGGTCAAGAACCACCGGCTGATGTGCAAGCCTGGCCACGGGTGGCGATGGAAGGGGCGTGATCCGTGGCAGCTCCACAAAGTCATCCTTGGGAACCAGTGGAGGATCCGGCGTGTATGCACGGTTCAGTTGCGAGCGTGGAAGGCGGCGCAAGACTCGCCAATTGCGCCTACGCACCAATCCATCCGCCATGCATACCAGGAACGAGGTGGAGTCTTTTTTCTTTTTATGTTTGTGGTTGTCTCTGAACACTGAGGTATGCCGGCAGGTATCGATCCACTCCTGTACCATGTGGTGTTGGGTGCTCTGATGCACAGATGAACCAACACAGTTGTATTTGGTACACCTCTATTTTATTTCAACTGCTATATACAATTCGGTCTGGATACTCTGCACGTGGTGTCTCCCTGAGTGTGTAGTGTAACAGGTCCTGTCCTTGTCCTGGTCTCCAGCTCTACTGGCCACCAGGTGTCGTGTTTGTCCTTTTATACTGTCCCTGTCCTTGTCTGTAATTGGTTGTGGTGTTGTGTGTTCTGATTTGTCTGTTGGTGTCTATCATGATGTGTGATGTGGATCATCGACATGGATACCACTATTACACGTGAGAACACCACCCACCAGGTACGCGGTACATACTCGTGCGACTCGGCCAACGTTGTCTACCTCATACGCTGCAGGAAAGGATGTCCCGAAGCGTGGTACATTGGCGAGACCATGCAGACGCTGCGACAACGAATGAACGGACATCGCGCAACAATCACCAGGCAGGAATGTTCCCTTCCAGTCGGGGAACACTTCAGCAGTCAAGGGCATTCAGCCTCTGATCTCCGGGTAAGCGTTCTCCAAGGCGGCCTTCAGGACGCGCGACAACGCAGAATCGCCGAGCAGAAACTTATAGCCAAGTTCCGCACTCATGAGTGCGGCCTCAACCGGGACCTGGGATTCATGTCGCATTACATTCATCCCCCACCATCTGGCCTGCGAAATCCTACCAACTGTCCTGGCTTGGTACAATTCACACCTCTTTAACCTGGGGTTACCCCATCTCTGGATCTGTAAAGATTTAATCACCTGCTAATGCTCACATTCCAAGCATTGTTTGGCATCTTTGAATCTGTCTATATATGTGTTTCTGGAACAGACCTCTTCATTCACCTGAGGAAGGAGCAGCGCTCCGAAAGCTAGTGACATCGAAACAAACCTGTTGGACTTTAACCTGGTGTTGTAAGACTTCGTACTGTGATCATGATGTGTGTGTTTGAATATCATGACACACTTCATGGAGCCTTTGAGGACAACTTAAAGATGGATAAAAGGACATCTAAAACAGAGCTGTGATTATTTGAGCAGCGCCATCTTTGGTCCTGGCTGCTGACGACTCTGTTGCTCATAATGAAACAACACAGTTGAAATGCATGTGTACAGATTTGGCAGCAAATGCAGCCTTCCAGAAAATCTACACAGTATTTAATACTGACACCAGAGGGCAGTTGATCTGAGTCACTGAGTAATAACTTTGCTCACCAGCTAGGTCTGAAACAGATAACGTTTATTTGCCACATGCTACCTTACAGCTTGGTGGTTGCCAGTCAGTGTCCGGAATGGACCAGAGGCAAGAGCCCCCGCTTGTTAGGGTGAAACCCAACCTGGTCCCTGGATTGTTTTTTCTGGGTCATCGGCCCTTAAAGGGACCAAACACCACATCCCTCCCCCCTCTAAGTCTTTCAGTTTTAATAATCATCTTTATTGTTGTCACAAGTAGGCTTACATTAATCCTGCAATGAAGTTACTGTGAAAATCTGAACAACATAGTTCCCAGTACATTTAAAGTTAACCCATTCAACCAGTCCATCATAAATTTGGGCATGATTCACCCAAGAAATGACTACGGGCACGATTCAGTGGCCTTATTGCGCTCAAACGTCAGCGCGACGAGGCCGTCGAATAGCGGGAGAGACCAAAAATGAGAACCGCCCCGGGTGCCAAACCCTTTGCGATGCAACCAGCCCGCTCCCGTAGGTGAAATCGGGATCCCGCCATAGCGTGGTGAGAACCCAATAATCACCGCTTAATCCCTATTTGCATACAATTAATGGGAGCCACCTCCTATCCAACGGCCTCCCGTCATTCAGCGGCCTCCCAGCAAGTGGTGGCGCCGGCTCCGATTAGTACTCCTTCTGAAAAACATGAGCCTGGCAGAAGGGCTGCTGTGGGGAGCCGAGGAGGTGAGTAGCCACCTTTGCCACAGGCACGCAATGAGCCCGGAGGCACTGGGGCTTGCTGCCCCTGTGCTCGGAGCGGTGGGGGGAGGGGGCAACTGAAGGGGGTGGTTCATCCTCGATCAGAATGGTCCGCCATGGGGGTGTCAGAGCCGGGGTGGTGGGGGGGGGGGGGGGCTTTGCTGGGGGGGGGGGGGGCAACCACGTATAGCTCTGCCATGCCAACCTCTGGATCATGTGTATGCATTCCAGTGGCAACCCTCATCCCTGCCCGTCTGCCCCACTGACCACCCATAACCCTCACTGACCGCAAGGCCTCTGGTGGCAGTAGGGACGTCGAAAGAGGCTCGAGGCAGTGGCCCATGTGCAGAACCCGCCCCAGACCCTGAGGACCCGGCTGCCCATCAGGCCAGGGTGAGAGCCAGAGGGGGAGGCCCGCGATGGCCTGCGCTTTACAAGCATCGCTCGTCTTTCGAGCAAATGACGGTCAGCGCCTGACGCAGGAGGCTCAGCCTCAACAAGCAGACAGTGCGCCATCTGCGCCATGTCCTTGCGGACTTGGCACCACATGGAGAAGGACACCTGCTCTCTATGACTGTCAAGGTCACCGCAGCCCTGAACATTTAAGCCTCAGGATCATTCCAGAGCCCGAGCGGGGACCTGTGCGGCATCTCTCAGGCCACAGCCCACAGGTCCATCCGAGAGGTCACGAATGCCCTGTTTGCCCGGGCAGAAAATGATATAAACTTTGACACGGACCAAGCCCAACAAGGTGCCCAGGTTGCAGGATTCTCCGCCATTGCTGGATACCCCAGGTCCAGGGGCTGATAGACTGCAAGCATGTCGCCCTGTGCTCACCAGGCCATCTGGGAGTCCCATTAGGTCAACAGAAAGGTGTTACGCTCCCTGAAAATCCAGCTCATGTTCAACCACCACCTCAGGATCATGCACAAGTCTGCGCGCTTCCCAGGGAGTGTGCATGTCAGCAACATCCTGGGGCTGCCAGACATCCGCAGCCTCTTTCAGGACCACCCCAGGCTGACACTTGGGGGGTGAGAGGTCACCGCTGAGGACCTGGCTAATGACGTTGGTACAGAAGCCGGAGTCTGATGCAGAGACCCAGTACAACGAGGCCCATGTGGCCACTCGGGCTGCCATTGTGCGGTGCATCGGTCTGCTCAAAATGCGATTCCGCTGCCTCGAGGTGGTGCCCTGCAGTCCAGCCCCCGGAGGGTTGCCCGCTTTGTGATGGTCTGCTGTGCCCTCCACAACCTGGCGCAGCAGCGGGGTGACCCGCTGGAGGTGGAGGATGAGGAACATGTCGCCACCTCCGAGGAGGAGGACAAGGACAACGAGGAGGCTCAGGACCAGCGGTGGCCAGGGGACAATTCCGGGAGTAATCGGAGCACCAGCCTCAGGCTGGAGGACAGGCGGCAGCGGCGAGGGTCCGGCAAGCACGGAGGGCTAGGGAGGCCCTCATCCTCGCCCGCTTCACATAAGACATGGCTGAAATGTGGGGGGCAAGGTAGCACAGTGGTTAGCACTGTTGCTTCACAGCGCCAGGGTCCTGGGTTTGATTCCCGGTTTGGGTCACTGTGCGGAGTCTGCACGTTCTCCCGTGTCTGCATAGGTTTCCTCCGGGTGCTCCAGTTTCCTCCCACAAGTCCCGAAAGACGTGCTTGTTAGGTGAATTGGACATTCTGAATTCTCCCTCAGTGTACCCGAACAGGCGCCGGAATGTGGCGACTACGCATTGCTGTGTTCATGTAAGTCTACTTGTGTCAATAATAAAGATTATTATTAATTTTTCTATAAATAGTAGAGGCTACCCTCCCTTAGTAATAATAATAATAATTTGTGACTTGTGGGAGGAAACCGGAGCACCCGGAGGAAAACCATTGCAGGATGACTGAGGGCTTTGTATGATAGTCTGCCTTCACCAAATCCACTATCTCCACGAATGAACTAGAATGTGCTGCGTTCGAGGGTGTAAGGCTGCGGATTAGACTGTAGGCCTGGGTCCCACACGCACCCAAAAGGATTGCCTTCTTCTTCCCCTCCTCCTCTATTCCATTGGCCATAAAACAATAACGTGGACGTTCAATGTACTGTGTCCAATCCACAATGGAGGCATCAAAGGGGTTTAATCGACCGTATAGAGGCATTTTTCCTGCAACACACTTTTGTTTTGCAACCTGGCTTTAACCTCAATGAGGTCTGCACTCAAACTTGGGATTACTACTTTATCCTCATCGCCAATGTAATAACTTTGGCTCACCAGCTAGATATGAAACAACTAATGTTTATTTATAAGATACTATCGTACAGAGTCTTGCAGCTTAGTAGGTGCCAGTCAGTGTCCAGAATCGATCTGAGGCAAAAACCTGCGCTTGCTAAGGTGAACCCCCACCCTGATTGGGTGTTCTGGGTCATGTGACCCTATCAGCCTTAAAAGGCCAGACGCCACACACTGTCGGGTAGATTGTAAATAGCATGGGGGATATCACACAGCCTTGCTTGACACCGGCCTGGATTTTGAAGGCACCCATTTCGGATCTGCCACTCAAGACGTTTGCAGTCATGTTATCATAAAGGAATTGCAACATTATGATGAAGCGTCTTGGATATCTAAGTCTTTGGAAAAGTGCCTCACTATTTTCTAAACCGAAGGCTTTGGTTGTTGATTCCCAAATTTCTTTATCCATCAGTCTGGCCTCAATAAAAGTCGAGAGGGATTTGCAAGTATAACAAAAGTTATTTTATTCAGCTTGCAAGCTACCTAGTCCACAGTGATACAGATAACATGTTGCTTTCTGCAGCCCCGGGAACTAAGTGAATGTCCCAGACAAAGAGATCAGTACTGATACATTCAAATGGCATCAAGTTTCACATACTCGACACCCATAGGTCATCCTATGTCCCTCCTGACTTGTTTGATCTATTCTGATTGGCTCACTTCCAATCCTTTTCTCCGGCCCCTATCAATTCAGCATCACTCTCATAGACACACCTCTTCCTGCGTTTTCCCATGCGGTCTAAAATCCTTTGTCTCTACTTGCCAGAATCAAAGTGGCTTATTTCTACATTACATTAACTAATATCTCTAAAGTAACTATTTTATATCACATTCGTCATTCCCTCCTTTTATCATTCCATGATAACCGAACTATCCAATCCATAGCTACGGTTCCTCATCTAAAAAGATCCGTCGCTGCATTTCCAATTCCTGTCTTAGCCCCCCTTCATCTGCTTCACCCTCATGGATTCTAACAGTTAAATTTTTTTTTTGGTTAAATTTTACCCATCACACATTTAAGGATGGCCAGGCCCACAAAGATGCAGCCGATAGCTACCACTAGATACATGGCCATATTTATCAACCAGTCCTTCAAACCTCCAAATCCCCAGTTACCCCAAGAGCCAGGATCCTGCATTCTGTCCAGGTGATCCCGTATGTGATCCATAAATTTAGTGATGTTATCCTGAACTCCCATGATACACTTGCCCTGCACTATGGCGCATACCCCACCCTCACGGGCCAGAAGATAGTCAAGAGCATACCGGTTCTGCATTGCAAACAACCGTAGCTGAGACAATTCCTTGGTTATTGCCCCGAGGGCTCCCAAGGTTTACTACCCGGGTTTTCCTCAGTTTGGCCTTTAACTAACTTAAGCGTATCTCCCGGTAACCTACGTTCTAGCTGTACTTCCCTTCTCATACGCCCCATCCTCTCTCTAGTCCCTTTCACTTCCTCATAGCCTCTTCCTACACTCTTCTGACAGCCTGATATTACCTTTATTGCACCACTCTTAACACATCCAAAATCGAATTTACATGTATTCCAAAAACAAGGCAATGTCCATATAATGTTCCCTTCCCAACGCCGGGACCGGTGCAACTGCTTCTTGACTCCTGCATTCTCCTTAACTTTGATGACCTTCCATGAGTCGATACCATGTCCTCGTATATGGGGGCAGCGAAGAACATCACCTTTGCAGAGGTGATGTAACCTTGTAGATTGGTTGGGGCTACACAGATACATAATATTCCCCTTTTCCATGTCCATCGCCAATAACACGCCAAGCGAAGTGAGGCCAAATATCATACAGACGATGCGTAGCCATTCCATCATGCTCCACACCTGTAAAATAGCACTGGAGAAGGGAGGCAGGTTAGTATCCGACCTTTTACAGTAGTGGAGATGGACTCAATTTACAGTGATGTAGGTGGACCCAAGCACTTCGCCCCTCCACTTTAACTGCTGTGGGGGTGGTAAGGAGAACTTGGAAGGGCCCGTCCCATCGCGGCTCCGACCCCTTCCTAGTCCAAGTTTTGACCATGACATAACTACCGGGCTGGACTGAAAGTGAGCTAGGTACTGGGGGCGATGGCTGGTGAGCCGCGCGGACCTGGCCATGGAGTTCCTTGAGCACTTGCGTGAGGGCTAGAACATAGGTGGTCATCTCTTCAGTCATCTGGTGAAACTGAACCAGTCTGGGAACCTGCAGGCTCCAGGGAGTTCTAAGAGGCCTGCCATAAAGAATCTCGGCGGGAGAGAGCCGGGCCGGTCCCGCAGGTGTAACCCGCAGCTGGAAGAGGGCAATGGGGAGCAACTTAAGCCACGTCAGTCCCGTGTCTGCTCTTAATTTAGCCAATTTAGTTTTGAGGGTCTGATTGTGTCTCTCAACCAACCCGGCCGCCTGCGGTCTATAAGCACAGTGTAACTGCTGGCGTATGCCCAGCTGGGAGCAAAACTCCTTGTTAATTTGTCCAATAAAATGAGGCCCATTATCAGAACTTAACTGAGCTGGTATACCGTACCGGGGAATGATTTCCCTCATCAAGACTTTAACCACAGTAGCAGCTTTATTATCGATAGTCGGATACGCCTCAACCCATCTGCTGAACACATCCACAATGACCAAAACATATTTGTAACATTGACACCTTTCCAACTCAATGTAATCCATTTGGAGCGTCTCAAAGGGACCACTGGGCAACGGGGTTTGCCCCATCCCACAAGGGATACCTTTTCCGGTGTTATATTGCTGACAAATCAAACACCGATTACTGATACTTTGGGCCAACCCCTGCATTTTAGGGTGCCACCAAGTGTCCAGCAACAAATCACTAGTCCCTCAGGCCCCACAATGAGTTGCAAAGTGTACACATTCAATGACCCATAAAGCCAGCACATCAGACATACAAGTCTGATGTGCAGGCGTGGTCCATAAAGAGGAAACAGAATCATATGTACAACCTAACCATTTCCACATTTGTTTATCACTCTCAGGAGCGTCCTCCTGTAACCTTATGACATCTTGGATGGTTGGCATTGACTTGTCAGAAGCAGACATATTTATAGTAGATCGTTTAGTCTGACTTAACATCTTAGGCACCATCACTTGCTGAATTTGCGCGGCTGTTTGCGCTGCACAATCTGCTCGTTCATTACCAACGTCAACTGGGGTTGTACCATTCGTGTGGGCAGCGCATTTAATAACGGAAATCTGCGCGGGCATAAGGAGGGCCTGCAGTAGGTCATTAACTAAACCCCGGTGGGATATTTGACCACACATAATCATGTCAGGTTGTTCTGACGAAATGTCACTCAAATCGTCCCTTATTGTGGTAGTTTCCTGAATCAAGGCTAAACAGTCGTGGCCAGGCGCGTCTTCATGGACAGGGGGACCACTAAGAAAACAGGCTGGATTGATAGTGGTACAGTATTTAAATGTCAGACGTGGATTGTTCAAAAGGTATATCTCATACCTATTCTGACGAGCTGCGGTATGATGCTGAGTCTGCAGTTGCCTCAGTAGTGCGATGACCGAGTGGGAGCTATACACCGTAATATCCTGTTGGAGGGTGAGAGCATGTAACGGCTATGCGATGGCATTGATTGAACGTAAATCCTGTACTAATTGGTACTGGTCTGGTTTGGCTGGTTTAGGCACAGCAAGTATGGGGGTGTTACATTCTGATTGGCAAGGGACCAAAATACCCTGTTTCAACAGCTCTTGAATTAATTTATCTATTGATGGAGCAGCTTGAGATTTCAGGGGGTATTGTCGAATGGAAGGTAGCTTTACATGATCCTTAATCATCACCTTAATAGGTGTAACATTTGTCTTTCCCACTTGTGATGGGTATTCCGCCCAGACCTGTGGATTGACATATTCCAACACATCATGTCCCCTGTGATGCTGCAGTCGAGTGTTAATCGTTTCAGGGACCTCAAAATATTTTATGGTAGTGCCGTCCGGCATGACTTGAAGTGCGTAGTCTGTTGGATCCGAATGATCCACTGCCCTCCTGACCATTCGCCCCATATCCCTGGCATGGTACTGGTCATGGACCTGACGTGTAATATGAGGGCTTACCGAAGCTGACTGTGGCCATAAATGTGGTGATATTGTAACAAAATCGGCTGTACCTTCTTTTCCCGTGACTGTGGCTGTAACCTTGACTGGCCATTCGGTCTCAAGTAATGGCCGGTATTTGTCCTCCAACTCCCTGTTTCGTCCAGTTCTGTCATAGGCCAGGGTAACGTGATGCAGTGACTGTTCAACGTCTAACGTCCACCACTGGGGGGTGATAGAAATATAGCACTGTTGTCTCATCCTCCATGATGTAACCGTTACCCCCTCATCTCCCCATTCTAGCTGTAGCTGGAAGATACACAGTAAATCTCGGGCCAACAAGTTACAGTCCAATCCAGTAGTCACTACAACCTGATGCTCTGCAGACTTATTCTCGTAAGTGACTGTCACAGGTTCAGAAATAGGATACTCACACACCTGTCCTTGGAACCCTGACAATTGCTGCGTGTGGTCAGATAATGGTAATTTAAGTGCTGATTGCACAGAAGACATGGCTGCCCCTTCCTCTTCTTCCAGTAGACCAATGGCCCCTCAGAGGGGGCTGCGGTTGTAGAGCTATTGATTCGTTCGGTGGGCCATAAAAAGGGGGTGAGGGTCCCTGTGGGTGGGTTTGGTATCCTCCTCTTCCCTGATCCACCCACCCAAAGTCACTATATTGGGGCTCCTGCTGGTAAACTACCATTTCTGCCGCTTGTTGGGGTCGCAGATCATCCTTTTTCATTACATACTCAGTCTTAACCTTTGTAACTGAGCCTCCTTCTTGGCCTACACCCTCCTTCCAATAAAATCTGACTGCCCTTGCCATCTGGGAAGGGTCGTTCTCTGTCCAATTCATGTTATTACATTTCACAGCAGTAACCACAGAAGGTGGTAGGCAATGCATTAACATAGCACAGTATTGAGGGGAATTCTGACCATTTTGATACAGCAAATCGCCTGACTGCCCCCGGTAGATTTCATTAAAACGCTCCAGAAATTCCTCTGGCTCTTCAGTCTTCTTAGGTTTTAGGTCTAAGATAACAGAAAGATTTATGGGCCTTTGAAATGTGCTATTCAACGCATTCAAGATCTGTGTCCTTCTATCGTCGTCTAACGCATAGGCCTGCTGAAGTGCGGCATGACTAGCATAATTCAGGTGGTTAAGATAATTGCGGTACTCTGCTGGGGTTAAAATCTGCTGGACTAGGGCCCAGAGGTCCCTTAAATCAGCTTGATAAATTGAGATGGTAGTTCTCAAGGACTCCATGAAGGCAGCAGGAGATTTTTTCTATCTGGGATTGTAGACATAATAGCCACCATCTCACTGGGTGTCCATGGGAAGTAAACGTCTATCGTGGGGTTTGCTCCCACAGTCACTGTGTCGGGGTTTCGCATCTTCCTAATCGGTAACTGTCTCCGAATGTCACCAGGGGGCACTCTAGCTATTTCCCCTGGTTGTTCCAGGACTTCAACATCTCTCCCTGTCACTAGGGGGAGTTCTTTCTCTTCAAAAGAATCTGTTTCAGCTTCCTTTGTTCCCGAACCTTGTGGTTTCTGCTTAGTTTGGAGAGACTTAGGTGATATGCTTACTTTTCCAAATTATTGAATTTTTCTTTTTCTGTCAATTCAAGGCCAGCCATTGAACTACGTAGCTCATCTCTTGTTTGACCCGCGTCTTTCCTCTACTTGCGCTTTTTTAAAAAACTTAAAAATGTTTGAAAATTCAAATTGAATTACTGCAACTTGCAAGCTTAGCTCTGATCTCAACTCAGAACTAAATTTACAATTTGCTTAACACAAACTTGTATAACATTTACAACTTAATTATTTCTTTATCTTAACAATTTTTCTTTTAACAAGTTTTTTTTCCTTTTACATACACATAAGTATTAGCAAAATCAACTATCATCTCCAGATTTACACTTTTTAAAATGGTGTCCATGATCTTCTTTAAGTTTCTATTAATCTCCAGATAAAATGAGATAAACCTTATTTCAAGTAAGTAAAACTTAAGATTCTGGCAATTTCAATCAATTGCTTTCGAAAATAATAACTTTTATCAAAGAGGTGGAGAAACCCACTGGTTTCCTTTAATTAATTCAAAACGTAACTTTGCTGGTATTCACTGACTCAAAGGAAAGGTATCCGATTACACTACAGACTGGTGCTGTTATCTCAAGGCCTGAGTGAGAAGCACTGTCTGTCTTTAACTTTGCCTGCTGCTGTTAACCCTTTGAGAGACTTCTGCTTCAACCAATATGCAGCATTCCCCACAATCTCAACTAGTCCTCGGAACTGTGTTTTTCGCCAATACAGTCCAAGGAGACAATTTTAGCTTAATCAACTATATATTTAAAACACTCACACATAGAGTTGAACCATCTTCAGATTTAAAAACAGTTATACTGGACTGAACCTTCAGTACTGAAGTCCCATCAGCCCCTGAACCCATATAATAGACTGAACCTTCATTACTGAAGTCCCATCACCCTCTGAACCCTTATACTTGGAATTGAATCATCATTTGAGATGTCACATCAGCCCAAAACCCTAACCCAAGCCGAAACAACAATATGAAATCCCGTCAATTAAATTGCTAATCCCCAGACTGACCTGTGATTTCGTCGAGGCGGTCTTTCTGTGCCAACGGCGAGTGACCAGACTAATCAGACGATAAGAAGAGGGGAACAATCAATGCGCGGTCATTTTCCAGTTCTACATTGAGGGCCCTCGTTCCCCATCCTCCTGTTCATAATCAGTCTAATTCTGATTTCGCAGTTGGACCAGGATCGCCCTGAGAAATCCCGGCTTTCGGCACCAAATGTTGATTCCCAAATTTCTTTATCCGTCAGTCTGGCCTCAATAAAAGTCGAGAGGGATTTGCAAGTATAACAAAAGTTATTTTATTCAGCTTGCAAGCTACCTAGTCCACAGTGATACAGATAACATGTTGCTTTCTGCAGCCCCGGGAACTAAGTGAATGTCCCAGACAAAGAGATCAGTACTGATACATTCAAATGGCATCAAGTTTCACATACTCGACACCCATAGGTCATCCTATGTCCCTCCTGACTTGTTTGATCTATTCTGATTGGCTCACTTCCAATCCCTTTCTCCGGCCCCTATCAATTCAGCATCACTCTCATAGTCACACCTCTTCCTGCTTTTTCCCATGCGGTCTAAAATCCTTTGTCTCTACTTGCCAGAATCAAAGTGGCTTATTTCTACATTACATTAACTAATATCTCTAAAGTAACTATTTTATATCACATTCGTCATGGTCAAGTCGATGAACACAATGAAGAGAATGTATCAATTCCACCCTGCCCCAAATTTGTCTACTTCCCCTCCGCAACATTGCCTGCCTCTGCCACTGTCTCAGCTGATCGGCTGCTGAAATCCTCCTCCGTTAATTGTTCCCCCTAAACGGAACTATTTCAATGCTCCCCGGCCAGCCTCCCATCTTCCATAAACTTGAGCTCATCCAAAATACACTGCTAGTAAACGAAATCACACTAAGTCTCATTCACCCATTACCCCTATACTTGCTGACCCATTTTGGCTCCTGGTCTGGTAACATATCGATTTAAACATTTTCATCCCTGTTTTCAATCCCTCCATGTCTTTGCCCCTCCCAATCTTTGTAACCTCCTCCAGTTCTACCAACCTCTGAGAACTCTGTGCTCCTCCAGGTTTGGCCCCATGCAACCTCGGGTCCACCCTCAGTGACTCTGTCTTCGACTGTCCTAAACTCTGGGAGTTCCTCCCTGAGCCCTTCCTCCTCAAAACCTTTCTCTCTGCCTTTACAATGCTCTTTAAAACTTATCTCTTTGCTCAAGGATTTGGCTACTTGCCCTAATATCTCCTTGTGCGACTCAGCGTTGAACGCTAATCATTTTCCTGTGCCTAGCTCAGGGCGGTTTATTGTACTAAACGTGAAGTAAAGGTACTCAATGTATAAATGTAAGGCCTGCTTATATTTACATCCACCTCAAGGAGTCAAGCAGTTCTTGAAGGTTGTTGAGTTTGCCTCCTCTCTGAGTGCCATTGGCTGGATCGAGTTACGCACTCCAGGCCGAAAATTTGGAGAATAGTGTCCAATCGCATCTCTCATTTCCCGCCTATGTGTCTATGTCTGGACGCTGCACAACACAACATTGTCTAGAAATGTATCCCAAACAAACCACAAGGAATGGGCTCTATTCAATCGGGGTGGCAATATTATTTGATTTAGGGGCCTGGATTCTCCAAGCCTCCGCGCGGCAATCGCGCTTGGCGCGGAGAATGGGCGTCAGACCCGCGATCGGGTCCGACACTGCTCCCACGATTCTCCGGCGCGGTGCCGGTCGGGGGCCATTGAAAGAGGCCCCGGCGATTCTCTGCCGACAACTGGCCAAGTTCCCGCCTGCGTAGTTCACTCATAGTTCCACCCGGCGGGAGCTCGGAGTGGCGGCTGCGGTCTCAGTCCGCGGCCGCCCTGGTGGGGGGCGGGGGCATCCGTCACCAGGGGGGCGGGGCCTCCAGGACGGCCAGGCTCATGATCAGGGGCCACCAATCGGCGGCCGCGCGATCTTAGGGGGGGCCTATATTGTCGGGGCCGGCCCGCGGTGTGGGGCCGCCGCCGCAGGCGACCACCGCGCGCACGCGCGGCTGGATGTGCAGGGCCCCGTATCGGCAGCCGGAGCTGCGAGGACCACTCTGGGGCCCTTCTAGTCCCCTTCAAAGCGGAGAATCACCTTGGACTTTCTCCAGGAAAGTCCAGAGTGATTTGCGCCCGTTTTCCTGCAGGCGTTATCGGAGAATCCCTCCTGATTCCTGAATGATTTAATTTGGATGTATCTCTCTAAAAAGGTAAGCACATTTTGTGAATGGCATTGGAACAATCCAGTGTTTTCCATATCGTTTTGATTAAAAGGGGCTTGTGAAATGACCTCACTACCTCCACCGTCTAGAAGGACAAGGGCAGCAGAGGTATGGGAACACCATCTCCTCTAAGACACAAACTAGTACAAACATACAAAATACGAGCAGAAGAGGCCATTCTGCCCCTCGAGCCTGCTGTACCATGCACGAAGATCATGGCCGATCTGTATGTGTTGATTTCTTTGTCCAACGAGAATCTATCTACCTCCTTCAAAACATTCAATGACTCCTGTCTTCACCGTATTCTGAGGCAGAGTTCCAAAATCTCACAATAGTCCGAGGACAAACATTTTCCTTATCTCTGCCCTATAAGGGCAATTCCTAATTTTATGACAGTACCTCCTAGTTCTGTACCCACCCACAAGAGGAAACATCATTTCCTCATATACCTTGTTGAAACCATTCAGGATCGAAAAGGTTTCAATCAAGTCACCCCTCACTCTTCCAAACTCCAGTGGAAACAAGCACAGTCTGTCCAACCTCTCCTCATAAGACAACCCATTCATTCCAGGTATCGATCTAGTGAAGCTTCTCTGAATGCCTCCAACACACTTACATCCTTCCTTAAATAAGGACCCAAAGGAGAGGAGGCTGGTGTTGTACCCTGGGCCAGGACGCAGGTCAGCAGGCGCCATCGTTTGCTGTGCCTGGGCGGAGGTGGCAGACGCCTTCAGCGCTGTCGGGGTGGTGGCCCACCCTGCAGAAAAAAGCTGCACGACCTCCTCCGGGCAGCCAGGGTGAGTACCCAGCACTGTGCCCCTGGCACCAACCCCCCTACCCCTCACACACATGTGCCCCCCCCCCCCAATCCCCCAGGGGGACGGTTCCACCCCCACCCTGACCCATCTGGCTACACCCACCCATGCCAGCCGCAATGGCCGGGTGCCCTGTGCACTAATGCCACCAGAGACCCAACCCCTGGGCTGCATGCGTAGGACCCTCAAACACTGTTGCTGTCTGTGTTTGCCCCACCCCTCCCCCCCAGGACTTGACCGCTCATAAACGCCGGGCGCGGGAGAAGACCGGAGGGGGACTGGGACACCTGCGTCCCCTCACCCTGCCCGAGCAGAGGGCACTCGACATCGTCGGTGAGCCGGAGGAGTGGGAGGTGGCCGACGCGGAGGTGGGAGGTGTGCCACCAGGTGAGACCCCCTGCCTGGTTGCAGGTCCTGACGACACATGTGTGCACATCCCTCACCGGTCACCCCTCCTCCCTCTCCCCTCCACCCCTCACCCCACACCCCTCACATCACACCCCATACACCTCATGTCCTGACCCCACACCCCTCACCCCTTGACTCCTCCCATCTTACCCTCCACCCCACACACCTCACTCTCTGACCCCACACCCCTCATCCCCTGACCCCTCACCCCACACCACCTCACGCCTCACCCCCGTCCGCCTGTCTAACCATACATGCCGTCTTGTGTCTTACAGGACAAGCAGGCGATGGGCACGGCCCATCCGGGGGCCCCGCCCTCAGCCAGTGCCAGGGTCAGTCCCCCCCAGGACCCCAAGCACTGATGGGGTGGGCAGCCGGATCACCAGCCCTCTGCCCGATAAGAGCCAAGGCACCACGGCACAGGGTACAGACACACAGGGTCAGACACACAGGGGACAGACACACAGGGGACAGACACACAGGGGACAGACACACAGGGGTCAGATACACAGGGTCAGATACACAGGGTACAGACACACAGGGGTCAGATACACAGGGGACAGACACACAGGGTACAGACACACAGGGGTCAGATACACAGGGGACAGACACACAGGGGACAGACACACAGGGGTCAGATACACAGGGTCAGATACACAGGGTACAGACACACAGGGGTCAGATACACAGGGTACAGACACACAGGGGTCAGATACACAGGAGACAGACACACAGGGGTCAGATACACAGGGGTCAGATACACAGGGGCCAGACACACAGGGGACAGACACACAGGGGACAGACACACAGGGGACAGACACACAGGGGTCAGATACACAGGGGTCAGATACACAGGGGACAGACACACAGGGTACAGACACACAGGGGTCAGATACACAGGGGACAGACACACAGGGGTCAGACACACAGGGTACAGACACACAGGGGTCAGATACACAGGGTCAGATACACAGGGTACAGACACGCAGGGGACAGACACACAGGGGTCAGATACACAGGGGACAGACACACAGGGGTCAGATACACAGGGTCAGATACACAGGGTACAGACACACAGGGACAGACACACAGGGGACAGACACACAGGGGACAGACACACAGGGGACAGACACACAGGGGACAGACACACAGGGGACAGACACACAGGGGACAGACACACAGGGACAGACACACAGGGGACAGACACACAGGGACAGACACACAGGGGACAGACACACAGGGACAGACACACAGGGACAGACACACAGGGACAGGGACACAGGGGACAGGGACACAGGGACAGACACACAGGGACAGACACACAGGGACAGACACACAGGGACAGACACACAGGGGACAGACACACAGGGGACAGACACACAGGGTACAGGGACACAGGGACAGGGACACAGGGGACAGACCCACAGGGACAGACCCACAGGGACAGATACACAGGGTACAGACACACAGGGGACAGACACACAGGGACAGACACACAGGGGACAGACACACAGGGGACAGACACACAGGGGACAGAGACACAAGGGACAGATA
Source organism: Scyliorhinus torazame (assembly GCF_047496885.1). Taxonomy (NCBI): domain Eukaryota; kingdom Metazoa; phylum Chordata; class Chondrichthyes; order Carcharhiniformes; family Scyliorhinidae; genus Scyliorhinus; species Scyliorhinus torazame. The sequence goes on from NC_092712.1 coordinate 302,639,608, forward strand.
CACAGAGGACAGACACACAGGGGACAGACACACGGGACAGATACACAGGGGACAGATACACAGGGACAGACCCACAGGGGACAGACCCACAGGGGACAGACACACAGGGGACAGATCCACAGGGACAGACACACAGTGGACAGACAAACAGGGGACAGACACACAGGGGACAGACACACAGGGGACAGACACACAGGGGACAGACACACAGGGGTCAGACACACAGGGGACAGACACACAGGGGACAGACCCACAGGGGACAGACACACAGGGGACAGACACACAGGGGACAGATCCACAGGGACAGACACACAGTGGACAGACAAACAGGGGACAGACACACAGGGGACAGACACACAGGGGACAGACACACTGGGGACCGACACACATGGGACAGACACACAGGGGACAGACACACAGGGGACAGACACACAGGGGACAGACACACAGGGGACAGACACACAGGGGACAGATCCACAGGGACAGACACACAGTGGACAGACAAACAGGGGACAGACACACAGGGGACAGACACACAGGGGACAGACACGCAGGGGACAGATCCACAGGGACAGACACACAGTGGACAGACACACAGGGGACAGACACACAGGGGACAGGCACACAGGGACAGACACACAGGGGACAGACCCACAGGGACAGACACACAGTGGACCAAGACCCAGGAGACCCCGGACTTTGGTTCGGATGAGGACATTGACTTTCCGTCGCTGCTATCTCCAACACCACCATCTCAGAGACTATCACCTCGGTGAGCAAATTAGTGATGAGGCTTTTGGGACACACACTGGTGCGCAGCACACAGTGGTTCCGGTACAGCTGGAGGAGGTAGGAGCAGCCGAGAGGCCGGACTGTCGGAGCCCAGCCCCAGCAACCAGCCCCTGCCCAGACGGGTCCCGGGCTCCTGGAAGATCCATTCCCACACATCGTGCAGGGGCAGGCAGAGACCCAGGGACTAGAGGAGGGGATGCTGGCCGGCTTCCAGCACCTGCAGGGGCAGGTGGAGGAGTCCAACCGCCTGCAGGAGCAGGGAGTGGTGCCGGTCATGCGTGCCACCCAGGCCGAAACCACCCAGGTGGCGTCCACGGTGGAGGCAATGGGGCAATGGTGTCAGACATGGGTCAGCTTATGCAAGGCCTGGGGGATTGCGTGCAGGCGAGGTCCGTGGCCTAGGACAGGGCTGCCCACTCACAGGTAGCTATGTGCCAGAGCCAGCTGCAGATTGCAGCGGCCCTCCTCAGCGTGGCCCAGTCACAGCAGGCCATGGTTGAGAGCTTCTGCGCCATTGCCCAGGTGCTGGCCCGCGTCGCACAGACCCCGAGGGAGATGGCAGAGTCCCAGAGGGAGGTGGTCCAGTCCCTGTGCTCCATGGCCACTAAAACACAGACCCTGGTCGATACCAGAACGGGCATCCAGGACTGGCAGCAACAAGTGTCTCGGGGGCTCGGGGGATGGCTCCGTTTGCACCCCCATCCCATGGGGAAGCCCGGGGCCACCGGGCACCCCGATGGAGGAAGAGGTGCTGGGGCCCGTGCCGGTGACTCCTGCAGGGGAGGTCCCAGAACACCGCAGCATCTCGGACCCCCGTCTCCCCCCTCCTGTCCCTGGTGCATCTGGTGGGCAGCGGGCAGAACAGGGCGGCACCATGCCACCCGGGACGTCCGAGGAGCACCCGGCCTCCATCTAGGCCTGGCCGCCCCAGGACATGGGCACCAACAGGCACCCGAGTTGAAGCCGGCACAGGGCTGCCTTCTCACAGGCAGCGAAGTGCCAGGCCCACCTGGACATTGCAGCGGCCCTCCTCAGCGTGGCCCAGTCACAGCGGGCTATGGCTGAGAGCATCGGCGGCATTGCCCAGGCGCTGGCCGATGTGGTATAGACACAGCGGGAGGTGTCCGAGTCCCAGAGGGAGATGGCACAGTAACTGGCTGATGCGGCACAGGCCCAGAAGGTGGCGGCACTGTCACAGTGTAATGTGGCGCAGTCCCGGACAGAGGTGGACCACTCCCTGTGCTTCACGGCCGCAGCCCTGGTCAAGAAGGCAGCAGGCCTCCAGGGCTGGAAATGCCAGATGGCAGGAGGAGCCTCACGGGTTAGCTCCGCTCGCACCCCCGTCCCATGGAGTAGCCCAGGTACCCGGACCTGGGAAATCCGAGCAGATGCCGGCACCAGAAGGTGGCCACCAAAGGGGACCCATGTCGCAGAGCGGGAACCATAGCAGGCCGCCTCCACTCCTTATGTACCATCTGGGGATCCACCGAGGCGGAACATTAGGGCTCGTAAGGCCAGAAAAGTAGGCACCAGTTAAGTTGGCACAGTTTAGCGATAGGGACGAGGGCACAAATCTGTATATATGTTTTCACACTAAACACCTGTGCACAATGTTGCAACCTGCCTCGGTGCCTGTCAGAAGGGTGCGAGGGGTGGGTTGGTCTGGGATGGCACGGGGGTGCGAATGGTCGAACATCGGGTGTCGGCTGGCCCAGGGACCGCACCCGCCACTCCGGTGTCCCACCCTTACCACCCCATCCACCAGCCCACCCCAGACATTTGGTGGAATTGTGCGATGGAAAGGCCAGCCTGTGTGCAGCGATCACCAAGGTGGACAGTGGGAAGTGCTCCGTGGGCATGGGTCAGATGTTGTCAAACGATGTGGAAGCACCAGAACTCATTGCAGGGCGGGTTGTCATCATCCTCTATCCCATGGAGCAGACCCGCTGTGACTGCCAACACGGAGTCCCTACCCCCCCCCCCCCCCCCATCCAAGTCAGTGATCCTGGAGGTGACCAGAGCTTCCCGTTCACTATGCCACTGGCGCGCACGTTGCGTGGACTCTTGTGCCTGCGTGGGCCCCATATCCTGCCCATCCTTGCCTTCCCCCCGCATCCTCCTTGTCGGACGAGGACTGATGTTCATCCTTCTCTAGCATGACGCCCCCTCCATTGCGCGATGTTGTGGAGGACGCAGCAGGCCACCACAATGTAGGCGGTCCTCGCAACGCTATACAGGGGAGCCCCTCCAGAGCGGTCCAGGCACCTAAACCCCATTTTGAGGAGGCCGTAGCACTGCTCGATCACACCCCTGATCGCCGTATGGGTATCATTGTAGCAGGGTTCTGCGTCAGTCTGTGGCCTCCAGATAGGCGTCACCAGCCACAACTGCAGTGGATAACTCGCCAGGAGCCTCCCCCACCCCCCCCAGCTGGGGTGTGCCTCAAAGAGGCCAAAAACCAGCAAGTGTGCCAGGATGAAGGCATCGTGCACACTGCCCAGGTATCGGGCGCAGACGGGCATGATGCGCATCTGATAGTCACGCACCAGCTACATGGTCATCGAGTGGAAGCCCTTTCTGTTTGTGAAGAGCGGCCTGTCATCTGCTGCTTTCATAGGGCGACTTGAATCCCGTTGATCATCCCCTGCACCCGGGGCATCCCAGCGATGATGGCGAACCGCACTGTCTGAGCATCCTGGTGGGCTTGGCCCACATTGAAATGAATGTATTGTCTCACCTGGGCATATAGGGCCTCCGTGATGGCACGGATGCACCTGTGCTCCGAGCGCTGTGAGATTCCGGACAGGTCCCCACTCAACCGCTGGGAGGACCTGGTGGAGTAGAGGGTTTTGGGTGACCGTCACCTTGACGGCCACCGGGAGCGGGTGGCCTACCCCATTCCCCCATGATTCCCTCATGGTGCGTCATGATTCGGCCGATATATTGCACTGTCCTCCTGTTCAGCTGGACTCTTCGACGACATGCCTCTTCCTCCTCCTCGGCCTGTCGGGTGTCCATCCTCACCGGCTGCTTCCTGTTCCTCTGGGGCAGGCCCCGCTGCTATAGCTTCCTCCTCCTCAAGCAGCTCCAACTCGTACAGTCGCAGGGCATCCCCCAGGGCTGTGGCGACCAGCAGGAAGGCCACCGTTGCTGGTTGTATTCCAATATCAATTGTCTGCAGGGGGGTGAAAGACTGACATGTTAGCGTGGTGCATACCCCCGTGCCCAACCAGGTCCAACGGGCTACATGGTAGCCGCAGTTTGCACTGCGGGCCCTGCCCCCCACATGTCCCCCTCACCCCCACCCTGACACCGTTGGTGTCGGCAGACTGAGGGCATCTGGCCCTGGCGCCCATCCCTGCTGCCAAGTGTACCATCGGCTGGCAAGGCCTTTGCCAGAAGGACGCTCCGCGGACCCCCCTGAAGGGTCTACTGTGGGCGTTGTCATTGGAAGGGCCACGTGATGCCCCGCGGGTGGGTGTTGGCCAGTCCGGGGGGGGGGGGGGGGAGGGTTGGTATGGTGGAGGGTGGGTGCGGGAGTGATGGGGTGTGGGCACCCATATGGCTGGTGGCACGCTGCAGAACCAGGGGGCAATGGCGGTCCGTTCCTGGACACAGCCCCGTGGCCCGACACCCCCATCACCTCCCCCTCCTTGGCCCTGGCAGAGAGTCAGTTGTGATGGGGGGATAGTAATGAGGCTGGAGGGTCTGAATGAGTATTCTCATATAGATGAGGGGTGGGTGACTAGAAATGGGGGGGGGGGGGTGGTTCTTAATTCAACCAAAACTGTTTTGAAAACCCCAATTGCCCTAGACTGGAGTATTTAACTAAAGTGAGCTGCGTTGCACTCTCTGACCCAGCCTGTCTGAAGTGGAATAGGCATTGCAGCTTGCTGATTGAAGCACAGCCTGGGGAACATGCGGACCTGCCCTTCCCGGTACTCCCGCCCTCTCCAGCTTCGCTCACAGCCTGAGAGGTTCAGGTGAGCAACTCCCCCAATCGGAGCGAGGACAAAGAGCATTGGAAATCGGTTTCTGTCACAGCTCCAGTATGCTGCTGGTTTAATCATTAACCTCAAAACCAAACTCTGCCCGCCAGCATCTCCGTTCTGTGTGAAGTCGATTTGAAGTTTGTCTTTTTTTTTGGTGGGGGGGGGGGGGGGATTACTTTTCATTTTAATCAGAGATTTTTCCTCTTTTGTGGTGACTCCGCCAGTTGTTTGGTGTAGTGGCGGCGAGAAGCTGGTGTAACCAGAATAACCAGTTGCTCTCTCTCTTTAACCTGCCTGGTTGCGATTTACAAACAAGGAGCCTGCTGAAGAAAGGTGAGCACTTCATCTCGGTTTGAGCAGAGGTTGGATAACTTTTTTTGCTTATTTGTCTTTTCCTCCAGTTATCTTCATTTTTATTTTATAAATATATCTATCTGCACACACTCGTGTGTATTACACACATAGATAAATAGTTGAGATTTCATTCGGGGTGAGCAGTTGGGTGATCTGGCCTTGAGATTGTTTAGTGAATCTCCCCCCCCCCCCAAGAACAAAGGAAAGTACAGCACAGGAACAGGCAGTCTCAATTAAAATCTACACTTCCTGGGTCAGTATCCCTCTATTCCCATCCTATTCATGTATTTGTCAAGATGCTCCTTAAACATCACTATCGTCCTTGCTTCCACCACCTCCTCCAGTGCATAAGACCATAAGACATAGGAGCGGAAGTAAGGCCATTCGGCCCATCGAGTCCACGCCACCATTCAATCATGGCTGATTTCAACTCCATTTACCCACTCTCTCTCCATAGCCCTTTATTCCTCGAGAAATCAAGAATTTATCAACTTCTGTCTTAAAGACACTCAACGTCCCGGCCTCCACCGCCCTCTGTGGCAATGAATTCCACAGACCCACCACTCTCTGGCTGAAGAAATTTCTCCTCATCTCTGTTCTAAAGTGACTCCCTTTTATTCTAAGGCTGTGCCCCTGGGTCCTAGTCTCCCCTGCTAATGGAAACAACTTCCCTACATCCACCCTATCTAAGCCATTCATTATCTTGTAAGTTTCTATTAGATCTCCCCTCAACCTCCTAAACTCCAATGAATATAATCCCAGGATCCTCAGACGTTCATCGTATGTTAGGCCTACCATTCCTGGGATCATCTGCGTGAATCTCCGCTGGACCTGCTCCAGTGCCAGTATGTCCTTCCTGAGGTGTGGGGCCCAAAATTGCTCACAGTATTCTAAATGGGGCCTAACTAATGCTTTATAAAGCTTCAGAAGTACATCCCTGCTTTTATATTCCAAGCCTCTTGAGATAAATGACAACATTGCATTTGCTTTCTTAATTACGGACTCAACCTGCAAGTTTACCTTTAGAGAATCCTGGACTAGGACTCCCAAGTCCCTTTGCACTTCAGCATTATGAATTTTGTCACCGTTTAGAAAATAGTCCACGCCTCTATTCTTTTTTCCAAAGTGCAAGACCTCGCACTTGCCCACGTTGAATTTCATCAGCCATTTCTTGGACCACTCTCCTAAACTGTCTAAATCTTTCTGCAGCCTCCCCACCTCCTCCATACTACCTGCCCCTCCACCTATCTTTGTATCACCGGCAAACTTAGCCAGAATGCCCCCAGTCCCGTCATCTAGATCGTTAATACATAAAGAGAACAGCTGTGGCCCCAACACTGAACCCTGCGGGACACCACTCGTCACCGGTTGCCATTCCGAAAAATAACCTTTTACCCCAACTCTCTGTCTTCTGCAGCGAGGAGGGGCCGAATGGTCTCCTGCTGGGCTGCTATCTATCTTAAACCTGGAAGGGGCAGAGAGCACGATCCAATGCCCCCAAATGTGAACCCGCTACTTCTGTGTGTTGGGCCCTCGAAAAGGAACACCAGCCAAAGACCGTGCATCTCCAGAGAGTTTAAGAACACGTTGATACAGTAGCCGCAACATTTACCTGAACTGAAATTAACTTCTGCCTCACATCTCTCTCACTTCCTGAAAAACAAGTATAATCTACCAGTCAATTCTGGCTAAAAAAAAAAAAATCTTGAGTATTTTGCAAAAGGATTTAATTGTTTATATATTGCTTGTTTTGTTTTGGCATGTTTCAACTTGTCCAGCAGCTGCTAAACTTGCAACTTGAAGTAAGGAACTATAAATAACAAGCTTAATGCCATTTGAAAGGTAGAGCACATTCTGAATTCCATTATTTGCTGTGCTCACATTTTCCAACAATCACTCAAATGCAATTATTCTGTGTGAAGTCATGAAGATTGCCCTTTAAGACCATAAGACATTAAGACCATAGGAGCAGAATTAGACCATTCAGCCCATCGAGTCTGCTCCACCATTTGATCATGGCTGATGTGTTTCTCAACCCTATTCTCCTGCCTTCTTCCCATAACCCCAATCCCTTTATTAATCAAGAACCTATCGATCTCTGTCTTAAAGACCCTTTGTCATCGTCCAGAATTTTGATCACACTTTCAACAGGAATATTTAATATGGTATCAAAATTTATATTGGGATTTAAAGGAAATTATTGATTCAGCAGTATTTTTATACCACAGGATTGTGTCTGCTGTCCAGCTCTTTGTAGGTTCCAGTACTTGCATTATTTTGTCATTTCTGGGATTTGGACGTCGCTGGTTAGGCCAACATTTTTTGCCCATCCCTAATTGGCCTTGAGAAGGTGGCGGTGAGCTGCCTTCTTGAACCGTTGCAGTCCATGAGGTGTAGGTACATCCACAGTGCTGTTTGGGAGGGACTTCCAGGATTTTGACCCAGAGACATTGAAGGGATGGCCGATTATAGTTCCAGGTCAGGATGGTGAATGGCTTGGTGGGGGGAACTTCCAAGGTGGTGTGTTCCCATGTGCCTGCCAGCCTTGTCCTTGTTAAGAGGGAATGTTCGTGGTTTTGAAAGGTGCTGTTGAAGGAGAATGTCCATGTTTTTTATAAATTCCAACCATTTGGCAATGTGCTTCTTTTTAAAAAAAAATTTGAGTACCCCTTTTTTCCAATTAAGGGGCAATTTAGCATGGCCAATCCACCCAGCCTGCATATCTTTGGGTTGTGGGGACGAAACCCACGCAGACACGGGGAGAATATGCAAACTCCACACGGACAGTGACCCAGAGCCGGGATCGAACCTGGGACCTCAGCGCCGTGAGGCAGCAGTGTTAACCACTGCGCCACTCTGCTGCCCCGTGCTTCATTTGAATGATTTTAAAACTCCCGTTCTTGTTTCCTACTTCCCCCGCACACTCCCATGACATTGTCCTTCCTTATCACTGTAATCAGGGGCTGGTTTAGCACACTTTGAAAGCAGACCAAGGCAGGCCAGCAGCACGGTTCAATTCCCGTACCAGCCTCTCCGAACAGGCGCCGGAATGTGGCGACTAGGGGCTTTTCACAGTAACTTCATTTGAAACCTACTTGTGACAATAAGTGATTTTCATTTTCATTCAATCTTCTCCAGTCCCACAAGCTTCCTAGGTATGTATGTTCCTCTAATTCTGGCCTTTTGAGCACTGCCAATTTTGACCGCACTACAGTTGAAGACTCTGCCTTTAGTTACCTCGGCCCTAAGGTCTGGATTACTTTCCTTGCCTCTCTCTCCCTCTTTACCTCACCCTCCTTAAAACCCACCTCTTTGACTTATGCTTTGGCCATCTGACGTAATAACTCCTTATGAGGCTCGGTGTTATACTTTGTTTTATAAAGCCTCTCTGAAGCACCTTGGATTATTTTATGATGTTAATGGTGGTACATAAATGTTGTGATATGTTTATCCCATTGACTGAAACATTCTTCCCCCCAACCTTTTAAAGAAAATAATAAATTTGGAACCCAATTTTTTTCCCCCCCCCCCCCAATTAAGGGGCAATTTAGCGTGGCCAATCCACCTAGGCTTCACATCTTTTGGGTTGTGGGGGTGAGAACCATGCGGACACAGGAAGAATGTGCAAACTCCACACGGACAGTGACCCGGGGCCGGGATGGAACCCGGGTCCTCAGCGCCGTGAGGCAGCAGTGCTAACCACTGCGCTAGTTTCCCCCCTCTGACCTAAATAGAAGTCCAGCTTTTGACGCTTTTTTTCCCACAGCATTTAGAGTTCTGACATTTCGGAAGTCGCAGGAGAGTTGTTGAGCTGACAGAATGTGTTTCTGTTACACTTGTGGGATTAACATCCTTTCCCCATTCTCAGTATCATTTCAGAGCCGTCAGCCACATCGCAGTTCAGCACCAGTCAGTTGCCATGTCAAAAAACCTGTTCAAATTCCACCTGTATCTAATGTTATTTCAAGTTCTGTTCATTTAGGTAGTTCAACTGTTGAAAATGAAATGCTCTCTCTCTTGTGCTTCATATTTTATTGTGCAGCATTTACTCATATTGTACAACTACAGCTTTCACGGAACTTTGCTTCTAATACTTTATAATAGTTATCTGTTAAATGTTGACTACTCTTTGTGAATGGAGATTACCCTTTAGATTACGATCTTGTGTACAGTTTGCGGTATTAAATTTGTCACCGGGTCAAATGACCTATTTCATGGAAAGCAAACATTTTTGCCGGGATTCCCTGTTCCGGAGTTGAAGTGCTTCCACCAGCAGAGAATCGCGACAAATTCATACTACTGCTAGGAGCGCTGGCGAGGGGCAATTTGTGGTGTGGTAATGGGCCCGCACACTGCCCACATGCATCCCGCCCGAGTCCCAAATCCACAGGCGTCTGATTCGCTGGGGTTGGAAAGCCCATTGAGAGGCTGAAAAGCCGGAGCAGCTTTTAAGCGCTCCACACAGCCCACACTCTCATTGCAGCCAACAGGAAGGCAGCTAAAAGACCCACTCCCAGGGTTCTGGTAGCCGACATCTACATGATGCTGGAAGGCGTCGGGGGGAGGGGAGGAGAGACACCCTCTTCCCCAGTGTGGGTGGCGACATCAGCCGGGTATAATGAACAAAGCCTGCGAGGAGGTGGCAGAGGCAGTCAGTGCTGGCTGCATCGCCATAAGGACCGGCATTCAAAGCAGGAAAATGAGGAACGACCTCTCGGGTGAGTAAACATGTGTGCCCCTGGCATCACTCCTGTCCTTGACCGTTCACATCTGTCTGCAATCCTCTATGTCAGTAACACCCCAACTGCCAGAATGTCCCTCAGAACCCATCCTCCAGGAAACCTCAAAACATGCCCTGCCCTCTTTGGCCAGGAACCTTGCCCACACATGCCACCAGCTAGAAACAGCCCCCCCCCCCCTAAAACTGGCATTCCGACATCTCACTATGTCATTTATGTGTCCCCTAGCATAAAGCTGGCCACAGTCTTGGTGCATCAGGAAACAGGTGGGGCATCCGAGAGATTGGGGTGCACACCTTCTTTGAGGAAAGGGCTTCGAATCCGTGGGGAGGCCAAGGAGAGCGACGCAGCTGACATGGAGATCGGAATGTGGGGAAAAAGTGAGAGTCCAATGCAACTATGATCTCCCTATTTCAAATGAGTCCAACCTCTGCCACGGCCTTGTCTTTCCCAAGATCTGGAGCCATTTCTTTCGTCTTTCAGGATCCCACTCAGACGAGGCCGGGCCACCCTGGGTCGCTATCCCCGTCCAGACCTCCAGAACACCCCGAGGCACCACTCTGGGCAAGAGACCGACGTCTCGGTACTGCTGTCACCTGCACCATCCACCATCGCAGAGCCTGGTGGTCAGGCTCCTGGGTCACCCTCCAGCGAGCGCCACACACGCATGCAGCAGCACATCAGGTGGGGGCAGGCACTCCCCAGGGAGCGGATGGTCGGAGTACTGCCTGATCCCAGGGAACAGCTGTCACCCAGACAGATGTTGTGCCTCTGGAAAAGATGATCAAACGAATGTTGCAGATGCAGATTCGGTGCCAGAATCTACAGGGAGGGGGTATCAGCAACATTCCATCACCTGGAGGAACAGCTGGAGAAATGCAGTCGTCTTCAGGCACAGGAGACGTTGCCGACAATGCTTGGCACCCAGGCCACCACTGAAAGGGTGGCGTCCGTGGTGGGAGGCCTGGGGCCAGAGGTCCGAGCAATGTGGTCAGGAGATCCAAAGCTTGGGGCACACTGTTGTCCATGACTGAGGCGCATGACAGCAGAGCCCAGCTACAGGCGGACACGCCCCGGGCGCAGATGGGCGTTGCTGCGGCGCTCCAGAGCTTGGCCCATTCACAAAGGGTCATGGCTGAGGGCATTAAGAGCATTGGCCGGGCTCTGACTGACCTTAGCCAGTCACAGAGGGACATGTCACAGTTACAGAGGGATACGAACCATAGAATAGAATCATCGGAGCAGCAGGTGACACAGTGGTTAGCACTGCATCCTCACGGTGCCGAGGACTTGGGTTCTATCCCGGCCCCAGGTCACTGTCCGCATGGAGTTTGCACATTCTCCCCGTTTTTGCGAGGGTCTCAGCCCCACAACCCAAAGATGTGCAGGCTAGATGGACTGGCCATGATAAATTGCCCTTAATTAGAAAAAAAGAATTGGGTACTCTGAAATTGATTAAAAAGAGGAATAGAATCATAGAATCCCTGCAGTGCAGAAGGAGGTCATTCGGCCCCTCAAGTCTGCACCAACCCTTCGAATGAGCACTCTGCCAATTTATGAGTGTCAACCCTGCCCTATCCCTGTCATCCAATAACCTAACCTGCACATCCAGGGGCAATTTGGCATGGCCAATCCACCTAACCTGCACATTTTTAGACTGTGGGAGGAAACCGGAGCACCCGGAGGAAACCCACGCACACACGGGGAGAACATTCAAATTCCACACAGTCACCGGAGGCTGGAATTGAACCCGGGTCCCTGGTACTGTGAGGCAGCAGTGCTAAACGCTGTGTCACCGTGCCTAAGGCAATGAGGGATACGGGTCACTCGCTGAGGGACATGCCCCAGTCACAGAGTTCCATGGCTGAGGGCATCGACACAATGGTTCAGACAAGGGTGGGCCTCCAGGACTGGCAGCGCCAGGTGACGGTGGGGCCTCCGGAGATCCAGGGCACCCTGACCCCGAAGGGGGCACCACAAATCCACACGTTTGCCTGCCAGAAGGTCCCCACTACTCTTGGAGCTCGAGGCATACACCCCGCATCAAGCCTGATTTTAATGTCCAAAGTTTTCTGACCTCCTTGTTCCCCCTCATGGCAAAGGCGCCTGGGCCCTGTTTCTAAATACTCGCACCAAATCATGCCTGTTTGACTCCCGGCTGGGACGGTTGGAGCATCCGGGGGGAGGGGCAGGCGGAGAATCGGGCTTCCAGCTCGTTAATCACATTAAAATGTACGCAGATAGGTGGTTTGCATGCTTGCGCCGGCGGGGGACGGATGCCACGCTATGGCTGGTGACGGGGGAGCGGAGAATGGGAACAGGTCTGGCCCCCAGCACCGATCCCGTTTTCGGCTGATGCTCCATTCTCTGCCCAATCGGGTTTCCTGATCACAGTGACAGGGAACGGTTAATCCCCGCCTTTATTAACAAAATGGTAATAAAGGTATTTTTATGGCAGACTGTGCAAAGTTCCTTTGCCACATGTGGAATATGGAGATGTACTTAACATATTGTAATATTCCAGTTGTATGCCTGAATGTAGAACAGTTAACAATGTTTGGATGCAGTTTTACCGATAATGGTTCGTATTCATCTTCCTGCATCAATTATTAAAAGGTTTAGGATCTTATTTCAAAATAGGTTCACTCGTTTTCACGCAGTTTTTGACGGGGAGCAAAAAGATTCATGAGAATGGTTGCAGGCATTAGGAACTTTCAGTTAGACGGATAGATTGGAGAAGTGGAGCTGTTCTTCGAGCAGTGGAGATTTGATACAGGGTGTTCAGAATCATGAGGGGTCTGAACAGAGTAGAGAGCGAGAAACCGTACCCGCTTGTGCAGGGTCAGGAATCAGAGGATAGTGATCTTCAGATGATCAAAAGAAACAGCTGTTCCTGGAACACACTGTCTGGGAGTGTGTGGGGACAGATTCACACAGCGAGTGGTTAGGATCTGGGACGCTCTGTCTGAGGGTGTGTGGGGACAGATTCACACAGCGAGTGGTTAGGATCTGGGACGCTCTGAGAGTGTGTGGGGACCGATTCACACAGCGAGTGGTTAGGATCTGGGACGTTCTGTCTGAGAGTGTGTGGGGACAGATTCACACAGCGAGTGGTTAGGATCTGGAACACACTGAGAGTGTGGTGGAGACAGATTCACACAGCGAGTGGTTAGGATCTGGGACGCTCTGTCTGAGAGTGTGTGGGGACAGATTGACACAGTGAGTGGTTAGGATCTGGGACACATTGTCTGAGAGTGTGGTGGGGACAGATTCACACAGCGAGTGGTTAGGATCTGGAACGCACTGCCTGAGAGTGTGGTGGAGACAGATTCACACAGCGAGTGGTTAGGATCTGGAACGCACTGTCTGAGAGTGTGGTGGAGACAGATTCACACAGCGAGTGGTTAGGATCTGGAACACATTGTCTGTGAGTGCGGTGGGGACAGATTCACACAGCGAGTGGTTAGGATCTGGGACGCACTGTCTGACAGTGTGGTGGAGACAGATTCACACAGCGAGTGGTTAGGATCTGGAACACATTGTCTGACAGTGTGGTGGAGACAGATTCACACAGCGAGTGGTTAGGCTCTGGGACGCTCTGTCTGAGAGTGTCTGGGGACAGATTCACACAGCGAGTGGTTAGGATCTTGAACGCACTGTCTGAGAGTGTGTGGGGACAGATTCACACAGCGAGTGGTTAGGATCTGGAACACACTGTCTGGGAGTGTGGTGGAGACAGATTCACACCGAGTGGTTAGGATCTGGAACACATTGTCTGACAGTGTGGTGGAGACAGATTCACACAGCGAGTGGTTAGGCTCTGGGACGCTCTGTCTGAGAGTGTCTGGGGACAGATTCACACAGCGAGTGGTTAGGATCTTGAACGCACTGTCTGAGAGTGTGGTGGAGACAGATTCACACAGCGAGTGATTAGGATCTGGAACACATTGTCTGAGAGTGTGGGGGGACAGATTGACACAGCGAGTGGTTAGGATCTGGAACACATTGTCTGACAGTGTGGTGGAGACAGATTCACACAGCGAGTGGTTAGGCTCTGGGACGCTCTGTCTGAGAGTGTCTGGGGACAGATTCACACAGCGAGTGGTTAGGATCTGGAACGCACTGTCTGAGAGTGTGTGGGGACAGATTCACACAGCGAGTGGTTGGGATCTGGAACACATTGTCTGACAGTGTGGTGGAGACAGATTCACACAGCGAGTGGTTAGGATCTGGAACACATTGTCTGGAGTGCGGTGGGGACAGATTCACACAGCGAGTGGTTAGGCTCTGGGACGCTCTGTCTGAGAGTGTCTGGGGACAGATTCACACAGCGAGTGGTTAGGATCTTGAACGCACTGTCTGAGAGTGTGTGGGGACAGATTCACACAGCGAGTGGTTAGGATCTGGAACACACTGTCTGGGAGTGTGGTGGAGACAGATTCACACCGAGTGGTTAGGATCTGGAACACATTGTCTGACAGTGTGGTGGAGACAGATTCACACAGCGAGTGGTTAGGCTCTGGGACGCTCTGTCTGAGAGTGTCTGGGGACAGATTCACACAGCGAGTGGTTAGGATCTTGAACGCACTGTCTGAGAGTGTCTGGGGACAGATTCACACAGCGAGTGGTTAGGATCTGGAACGCACTGTCTGAGAGTGTGTGGGGACAGATTCACACAGCGAGTGGTTGGGATCTGGAACACATTGTCTGACAGTGTGGTGGAGACAGATTCACACAGCGAGTGGTTAGGATCTGGAACACATTGTCTGGAGTGCGGTGGGGACAGATTCACACAGCGAGTGGTTAGGATCTGGGACGCACTATCTGAGAGTGTGATGGAGACAGATTCACACAGCGAGTGGTTAGGATCTGGAACGCACTGTCTGAGAGTGTGTGGGGACAGATTCACACAGCGAGTGGTTAGGCTCTGGAACGTTATGCCTGAGAGTGTGGTGGAGACAGATTCACACAGCGAGTGGTTAGGATCTGGAACACACTGTCTGAGAGTTTGGTGGAGACAGATTCACACAGCGAGTGGTTAGGATCTTGAACGCTCTGAGAGTGTGTGGGGACAGATTGACAGAGTGAGTGGTTAGGATCTGGAACACACTGTTTGAGAGTGTGGTGGGGACAGATTCACACAGTGAGTGGTTAGGCTCTGGAACGTTATGCCTGAGAGTGTGGTGGAGACAGATTCACACAGCGAGTGGTTAGGATCTGGAACACACTGTCTGAGAGTGTGGTGGAGACAGATTCACACCGAGTGGTTAGGATATGGAACGCACTGTCTGAGAGTGTGTGGGGACAGATTCACACAGCGAGTGGTTAGGCTCTCGAACATTATGCCTGAGAGTGTGGTGGAGACAGATTCACACAGCGAGTGGTTAGGCTCTGGAATACACTGTTTGAGAGTGTGGTGGGGACAGATTCACACAGCGAGTGGTTAGGCTCTGGAACTTACAGCCTGAGTGTGTGTTGGTCGCAGATTCAATTGCGACTTACAAAAAAAGAACTGGCTAAGCACCTGTCGAGCAGATATTTGCGAGGCTGCAGAGTAAGGATGGGGGTCGTGGGTTAGCTAAATTGCTGTTGCAGAGAGCCAGTATTGAATCGATGGGCTAAATAGCCACCTGTGTTAAAACCATTCTACGATTCTCTCATACAAATGTATTTTTCATCTTCAGATTTGACGAGTAGACGTGGGATCAAATGAGGCTGAAGAATGTCTGATTCAAATAAAGTTCCAAGAGGTTCTGACAGAAGTCGACCCTCCAATCGACCTCATCGGGAACGAAGACGCCCAGATCAACCCGGCGCTGAAAATAATCATTCAGGTCGACGTAGCAGAGAAGATCGGCGAGAACCCAGGGAGTCTCACCAAAGCAAACCAAATCCTTCCAGGCAACCGGACCCTTCTAGTGAGAGGTATGTTCCATTTTATAGTTGTTTTCCATCCCATCGTGTCATATGTCCTGTATTTTATTTAGGTTGTGTCTGCCTGTTGAAGTGGACATAAATAGAAAATTTTTAATAATCTTTATTGTCACAAGTAGGCTTTAAAAAAAAATAAATTTAGAGTACCCAATTCATTTTTTCCAATTATGGGGCAATTTAGCGTGGCTAATTGATCTACCCTACACATCTTTGGATTGTGGGGGCGAAACCCACACAATCACAAGTAGGCTTACATTAACACTGCAATGAAGTGACTGTGAAATGCACTAAGTCGCTACATTCCGGCGCCTGTTCAGGTAAACGGAGGGAGAATTCAGAATCTCCATACCTAGCAGCACATCTTTTGGGACTGCGGGAGGAAACCGGAGCACCCGGAGGAAACCCACGCAGACACGAGGAGAATGTCCAGACTCCACATAGACCCAAGCCGGGAATCGAACCTGGGACCCCGGTGCTGTGAACAATGCTAACCACTGTGCTACCATACAATGTTTGGTGACTTCTTGACATGAAATGAAATGAAAAATGAAATGAAAATCGCTTATTGTCACAAGTAGGCTTCAAATGAAGTTACTGTGAAAAGCCCCTCGTCGCCACATTCCGGGGCCTGTTCGGGGAGGCTGTTACGGGAATTGAACCGTGCTGCTGGCCTGCTTTGGTCTGCTTTCAAAGCCAGCGATTTAGCAAGAGGGATCAATCTTACACACCGCCAAATGCAGACTGTCTCATCATTTGCTATTTGTGGAACATGCTCTGTGCAAATTGATTGTTAACTTGCTTCTATAAAAGAAATTCAAAAATGAACCACTGTTTGTCAAGCCAACTAATTGTTCAGAAGATGTGAAAGGTATTTTATGAATGCAAGTTCTCTTTTCTTGGAAGAGCACTTGAGTTTCTGTTGGAACTAAAACTTAATTGAGGAAAGATCCTAATGCAGTATATCTGCTCTCGATACCTTTCCCTTTCTGTCAATTAAGTCCTCCAAACTTTAGGGATGATTTTGCTAAAAGTGACGATTGTCAAGCTGTAAGGAGAACGTGTTTTAATTTATTAAAGCAAAATGAATCTTGGCAACTGAAGGTTTCAGCAGTCGTTCAAGCCCAGACGTTTTTGTACAATAATGTACATCGACTGTCTGTGCATCCATTGGCTTTCCCCTCCTGCTTGGCTTTTTGGAACGAATGCTGTATGGTCAAAATTATTCTGGGGTAGTTTCAAAGATTGACGGCAATTTTCGTTATTTTGGGTTTTGTCTATTTAAAAGTGAACTGTATACCAGGACCCATGCACATGTTCACTACAACACATGAGTATTAAAAGACAGTGATCTAACCTGTGATGAACCAGGCACATCTGACCCACAAAAATATACATTCAAGTGTCATTCCAAATTGAGATGGGATTAAAATATCCCGGGGAAGGGATTGGTCTACCGCAGCTGACATTTGTTTTTAAAGAAAACGCAGGAGTGAATTTTTAAAAATGCAAATGAAAGATGAGATGGAAACAATTGTAAAGTGTATATTGAAAGAGTTCATATAAACAAATGATAAAAGTAACAACCCCACACACACAATAGTGGTGCACCGCAATATTGTACGGAATTATCCAGTAAGGTTTGCCAAATTGGGCTGTTCAGTAATCGGACTCTTCCACAGTAGTCGGACTCTTCCACAAGTGCAGGCACAGTAGGTGATCTAAGTCCACGTAATACCCTCACGAGACCCACAGGGGTGACCCAATTGATCTCCCCATGGGGCTCATAGAATATGAGCTTCCCCACGGAGGGGTGGAGGCCTAGCAGCTGGAGCTCGTGAACCAGGTAGTTAAAAGCTGGCCCGGATTGGGACCGGTGTGATTGGTAGGCCCGGCTGGGACCTATCTGCTGTATGCCGGGTTTGCTGCCTTTACTTTTATTTGCCTAATTAAAACCTTCATTGTTTAACCTTCTAGGGAATCCTGAAGATATTATAGTCCAGTTATCAGTGTTGAATTTGTTTTGAACCTTTGAAAACTGTTGAACATTTGCTTTGAGTTTAAAATGTCCTGTTTCTGTAGATATGATCCACAAGGAGAATCTTACTCCAGACCACCAAGTTTGCGACTGCCACCATCACAGCCAAACAGCCGGCCATCATCTTCATCACCGCCTTATTACACCTCGGCATCACCAACGAGCACTCCTCCAAAAGAATCCTTTGGGACAAAGTGCTCGTATTTGTGCTCAAGAAGAGGTATGCATAATGTAACTGACCTTAAATTAAATATTGCAGTGTGATTTTTAAATTGATAAGCAAACCTCCTTTTATCTTGGGATTGGAGAGAAGCGTGATGTCGCACAGTTTGTCAATGCCCGTTTTTCTGTGACACTGGTTTGCTGAAAATAGTACTTCCTGTTGATTAAATATTCATATGTTGGCAAGCGGATGTTTGTAACACAGCAGTAATATTGGGTTTCATATTCGTAGCCACATATTCTGACAATATAAAAGGATCACTATCGATATTTCCATATTGCATAGGCCGGAATTCTCTGGCTCTTGGGATTCTCTATTCCCAACGGCAGTGCAGCCGGGCTCACAGGTTTCCAGCATTGTGAGGTGGCTTCAATGGGAAATCCCATTGACAAGTGGCAGGAGTAGAGGATCCTGAGGCAACTGCTCGGTCCAAGATCGCAAGAAACTGCAGAGTGTGGTGAACTCAGCCCAGCACATCACACAAGCTTGCCGCCCTCCCATTGATTCTGTATACACCTCCCACTGCCTCAGGAAGGCAGACAGCATTATCAGAGACCCCTCCCACCCAGGCATTGCCTTCTTTCAGACCCTTCCATCAGGCAGAAGGTACAGAAGTCTGAAGACCCTCACATCCAAACATAGGAACAGCTTCTTCCCCACAGCTACTAGACTCCTCAACAACTCCCCCTCGGACTGATCTGATCCCTGTGAGAACACTATTCACAACGCCCTATGCTGCTCTTGCTCCTGTATTTGCTTTGTTTGGCCCCTTGTTCCGCACTGTAACCAATCACTGTTTGTCGATGTACCATTTGTCAATGTACTCTGTTGATTATTCTTTTGTCTACTATGTACGTACTGTGTACGTTCCCTCGGCCGCAGAAAAATACTTTTTTTTAAAAACGCATTTTATTCAAACTTGTTTCAAAGTAGGTTACAGCAAATAAACACCCTGGGAAACATTCTTCCCAACAATCAACTATAGTTTGTACAGATTTTTCTCCTTTTTCACCCCCTTCCCCATTACCCACACCCCCTGCAACGAACAGCTCCTCAAACACGGTCACAAACATCCCCCACCTTTTCTCAAACTCCCCTGCTGAGCCCCTTAACTCATACTTTATCTTCTCTAACCGCAGGAAGTCATACACGTCACCCAACCATGCTGCTACCCCCGGTGGCGATGCCGAGCGCCACTCCAGCAAAATTCGCCGCCGTGCAATCAGAGAGGCGAAGGCCAAGACATCGGCCTTCCTCTTCTCCGTGAGCTCCGGCTTCTCTGAAACCCCAAATATCACCACCAAAGGGTCCTGGTCCACTCCCTCCTCCACTATCCTGGCTAAGGCCGCAAACACTCCCGCCCAGAATCTTCCCAATTTTTCACAACCCCAAAACATGTGCGCAAGATTCGCTGGCCCCCGCCCACACCTCTCACACTCATCTGCTACCCCCTGAAAGAACCCACTCATTCTCGCCCGAGTCATATGCACCCTGTGCACCACCTTAAACTGTATCAGGCTCATCCTTGCACAAGAGGAGGTCCCGTTTACCCTTCGCAGTGCCTCACTCCATACTCCCCAATTGATCTCCATTCCCAACTCCGCTTCCCATTTCTCCTTGATCTTCACCACCCGGTCAGAAAAATACTTTTCACTGTACTTCGGTACATGTGACAATAAATCAAATCAAATCGAATCCCGCCGCCAACGAGCGACACGCTCCCGAGAAACATGCGGCTAGTGGACCGGAGAATCCAGACCAATGTTTTGATAAGTATTACAGTTAAAACTCAATACTCCAATTCAAGGTAGTGTTACGCCTGGGTTATCGCATGGCCTGTTCTTCAAAAGTGTATGATTTCTCGTTGCTTACTGAAATCTCCTTGAGCTCTGATTCCATTGCTGCCCTTGTCACTACCCTCTCTGCCTCTAACTGCGCCAAATGTGACTAGATGTGACAAATTCTATCATATAACTTGCCCCCATGTTCCAGCCAATCGTTGGCCAACACGTCCACCCTTGTGACGCACGGCCTCCCTCCACCAACTGGAAAGCAAAAAGACGCACTGTCCAATTGGATGATACTTGACTGTTTTGACTTTATAGAATGTTGGGTTTCACATCTGCAATAACCCGGTGTTGTCTGAGAGGCTGCAACATTTGCATTGCCATTCAGTGATGGCTCTAAAAGAAAGTGGTAGAATTGGCATATTTAAGGGCAACACGGTAGCACAGGTGGTTAGCACTGTGGCTTCACAGCGCCAGGGTCCCAGGTTCGATTCCCTGCTGGGTCACTGTCTGTGAGGAGTCTGCACGTTCTCCCGTGTCTGTGTGGGTTTCCTCCGGGTGCTCCGGTTTCCTCCCACAGTCCAAAGACGTGCAGGTTAGGTGGATTGGCCATGCTAAATTGCCCTTAGTCTCCAAAATTGCCCTTAGTGTTTGGTGGGGTTACTGGGTTAAGGGAATAGGGTGGACGTGTGGGCTTGGGTAGGGTGCTCTATCCGAGAGCTGGTGCAGACTCGATGGGCCGAATGGCCTCCTTCTGCACTGTAAATTCTGTGTAAAAAAATTTCAGATTGAATGAACACTGGCACTCAGATTTGCCGATGCAGTGATTTGACAAATCGTAAGACAGAAATTTGCATACAGTGTTACCTTGCAATGGACGTGCCATCTGGAAGATATGCCACGTTTTTCACAGAACAGTCCCACGAATGGAAGACTTCTCCTACCCACACACACTGAAAACCAACCCACTTCTACCCACACACACTGAAAACCAACCCACCTGCATTTAGAAACTAATAGGAGTTAGCTTTAGGAAAATTGTGTGTGTATGTGTGTGTGATTTGTTGTTGACATACATGACGAGTGTGTGATTTGTTGTTGACATACATGACGTGTGTGTGATTTATTGTTGACATACATGACGTGGGTTTTCCTGGTCCGACGCGCTATCCAGAAATACGACACATGGATGTAGTGCTGCAAGAATCTGTTACCGGGGCAGAAGAGTGTTATAGAGTCATCGAGGTCTACTGCATAGAAAATGCCCTTCGGCCCATCGTGTCTGTGCTGGTCCAAAACAACCATCTAATTATCCGAATCCCATTTTTCCAGCACTTGGCCCTTGGCCTAATGTGCCTTGGCATGACAAGTGCACATCTAAATATTTCTTAAATGTCGAGGGTCTCTGCCTCCACCACCCTTTCAGTTCAGGCAGTGAGTTCCAAATCCCACCACCCTCTGGGTGAAAAAGATTTTCCTCACATCTCCTCTAAACCTCCTGCCCCTTACCTTAAGTCTATGCCCCCTGGTCACTGATCCCACCCCACCCCCCACCAAGGGGAAAAGTTTCTTCCTGTCTACTCTATCTATACCGCTCATAATGTTATCCATCTCAATCATGTCCCCCCCCCTCAGTCTCCTCTGCTCCAAGGAAAACAACCCCAGTCTGTCCAATCTCTCTTCATAACTAAACCCCTCCAGCCCAGGCAACATCCTGGTAAATCTCCTTTGCTCCCTCTCCAGTGCCTTCACATCTCTCCTATAATGTGGATTCCAGTGTTGAACTGGAGCACGGGTCGATCACCAGTCAGGTTAACGGGGGATGTGCCACAGCAAGGCACTCACTCGGCAAGGCACTCACTCGGCAAGGCACTCACTCGGCAAGGCACTCACTCGGCAAGCTGAGAAAAGTCAGAAGCGTAAGACATCGAAGTTGTGAGGAGAAGCAGAGAGACCCCCACAACCCCTGAAACTGTCCCATGTTTTTAAGAGTCTGACGAGGACAGGATTGGAGATACAGGGGAGAAGGTGATGCTAATGTTAATGAGCCCGTGGTGATGCAGGGAGGCACAAAGGAGAAAAATAGGTAACCAGTAGAGATATAGTTATTAGAGAGATGGAAGATCATTTTTTTTGAGCCATGGTCACAAATTCTCAAAGGATTTACTGACGCCCTGCTTCACGGAAGATAGAATCATGGGGTGGGTTTTTTGCCCCTCCAGGGGTATGTTGTAGCAGCAGAAGTGGTCCCGCCATTGTCAATGGAGTTTCCCATTGTTCACCCCCTCCGCTGCCGGGGGAACCCATGGGGGCTCCATGCCAGCGGGAGATCCCAACCATTGAATCGTACAGCACAGAAGGAGGTTATTTAGTCTATTGTGGCTCTGATGGCTCTTTTGAAAGTGTGGCAGCACAGTGGTTAGCACTGCTGCCACACAGCGCCAGGGACCCCGGTTCGATTCTGACCTCGGGTCACTGTCTGTGTGGAGTTTGAACGTTCTCCCCGTGCCTGCGTGGGGTTCCTCCGGGTGCTCCAGTTTCCTCCCACAGTCCAAAGATATGCAGGTTAGGCCGTGATAAATTGCCCCTAGATGGGGTTACGGGGATAGGGTGGGGGATTGGGCCCAGGTAGCGTGCTCTTTGAGAGGGCCGGTGAAGACCTGATGGGCTGAATGGCCCCCTTTCTGCACTGTGGGGATTCTATGAATGCAGGCATTTTGAGATTGCAGAGACATTTTAACACTCTTGTAAATCACCCCACTGCACACTTAGAAACTATTGTTACCCCTGCATTGCTCTGATGTATAAAATATACAACACATGACATTTGCAAATAGTACCGCATTTACGTTAAAGGAAAGAAAGACTTGTACATACACATAAACATTTCACAAGCATTGAATGTTTTCAAGCGCTTTACAGCAATGAGGTGTAGTCGCTGCGGTAATGCAGGGAATTTGGCAGCCAATTTGTGCACAGCAAGCTTCCACAATGTGATAATGACCAGCTAACCTGGCTTTCTGCTGTTGGTTCGAAAGATAAATATTGGGCCAGAGATAACTTTGCTTATTATTCTTTGGAATAATGAATCTTGTACCTCTGCCTAAGCAGGCAGGCTCTTGATTTAATGTCTTACCTGAAAGATGGCACTTCCAACGATGCAGCACTTCCTCAGAAGGTCAATCTTGCCCTCCAACCCGGAACCTTGTCATTCGGAGACAAACATGCTGTTAACCTCGTCACGGATCTGACAACTTAACTCAGTAAAGTTGGCAGCCCTGTTAGTTGCATGTCGTTGCTCGTGATTTCTTCCTTAAACCAGAACATGCAGCCATGTCGAGAAAATGGATTTAAGAACAGAAAATGCTGCAGAGTTGACGCAGTGGGGAGCGTTTAGGTACCTGCAGGTTCGGGATTTCGCAAGAAAGGTTTTCCCGACCTTCCCGATAGTGGCAGCCTCTTCGTTGCTGGAGGTCGTGCTGTCAGCGGGGGGGTTGAGGAGGAGGGGGGGGTGGGGGAGGGAGGTAGCGTCGCCGATCTACGGGAGGATCCAGGAGGAGGACCGGGTGTCTCTGGAGGGGATTAAGGGAAAGGAGGAGCTGGGGGTGATGATGGAGGAGGGATTGTGGTGGGCGGAGAGTGAATGCCTTGACCTCGTGTGTGAGGCTGGGGCTGATACAGCCGAAAATCGTACATCGGGTGCACCTCAAAAAATCTAATATGAGCCGGCTATTTGGGGGGAGTGGATGATGACTGTGAGAGATGTGGGAGGGGTCCCGCAAACCACGCTCATATGTTTTGCCCCTGCCCGAAGCTGGAAATGTTTTGGAGGATGGTGTTCAGTACAATATCGGGGGGGGGGGGGGGGTCATGTACATGGATGTGGAGCCCGGTCCCCTAGAAGCCATTTTCGGGGTGTCGGACCGGCCCGATTTGCAGGCGGAAGCGGGGACGGATATTTTAGTCTTCACGTCACTGATCGCTCGTAGGTGGGTCCTTTTGGGGTAGAGGTCAGTCTCTCCATGCTTTGCCTCTGTGGCGGAGGGAGCTGCTGGAGCTTTTGACCCTGGACAAGGTGACGTTTGAGCTGAGGGGTGGAACGGAGGAGGGGCTCGACAATTCTTGGAGTTTGTTTATTATGGACTCCCGGGAGTTGGTTACTGTTGAAGGGGGGGGGGGGGGGTTTGCGGGAGGTTGTTTCCCTTTTTTATATTGTTGGGGTTGTTTGTGTTTCTCTTTTGTATTGGGAACATGCTGAAAATGTGGCGAATAAAAATATTTTTTAAAAAAGCAAATGGCGCAGATGGTCAGCGAGTATGTGTGAGGAGAAACGGACTGAATGGCTGGGACTTTACAGCCCCGCTGTGTTGAGACCCTCTGTGTGCGCCGGGGGGGGGAGGGGGGGGGGGGGGTGGTTAGCCAAAAGTTCATTCGCCTTCATCGGGAGTACACGATCCCAACGATAGGCGGGGCTAGAACATCCCGCCTAATATTTCGGGGCTATGGCTTTTTTTAAACTGGAAAATGTTGGAGATGTAATCCGATGCAGAGGGGGGGAAAGTAACAAAAGGAAGCTCTGTGACAGGGTGGAAGGCAGGAGAGACTAAATAACAAATGGGATAATGATACAATGCAAAGTAGTTGTAATGGAATGAGGAACAAAGGATGGATCTTGGGGCGTTGTAAGCGGGAATAGCAGAGTATTTGACAGCTGCTGTCTGAAGAAATGGGGACACGGATTATGACCTGTAATTTATGAACTCTTGTCGAGAAAAATGTGTGTTGCCCAGTAGCGAGAGGTGTGGAAAATCCTGCCCGTGGACTTCGAAGAAGTTAAAAATGTATTTGGGGCAGCGTGGTGGCACAGTGGTTAGCACTGCTGCCTCGCCGCTCCAGGGAAACCAGGTTCAATTCTGCCCTTGGGTGGCTGTCTGTGCGGAGTCTGCACGTTCTCCCCGTGTCTGCGTGGGTTTCCTCCGGGTGCTCCGGTTTCCTGCCACAGTCCAAAGCTGTTCAGGTTTGGTGGATTGGCCATGATAAATTGCCCCCTACTGTCCAAACATTAGGTGGGGTTACGGGATTGGATGAGGTCACGTGATAGGGGGGGAACGTGGGTCGAGGTAGGTGCTCTTTCAGAGGGTCGTGTAGACTTGATGGGCCGAATGGCCTTCTTCCGCACTGTAGGGATTAACTACAAGTAAAATGGTACAAACAGCGAAAGGATACAGTTCATTGTTTTGTTGTTGTTGCACAGAAATTGACTTTGGAGTTTCTATTGGACTGTATCCATATCTGCCCTTCCGAAACTACAATAACCAAACCAGTTTTAACCAGCAGTTTCAGGAAAGAGCCACACCCATTAAAGCATTTTTTTCTTCAAGATGCATAGCAGGTATGAGTTGTGACTGTACTGAAACCAGTGTTGTAAGTTTCAACCATAGAACCCAGGGCTAGGCAACAGCTATTACGTTGCAGCATACTCGTGCAATGTTGTTTCTCTGTCCATGCGTCATAACAACAAATCATAGATGTCTGCTGACTTGAAGTTCTTCTCTTCCCCCACCCCCACCACCGCCAGGCAAAGCAAACTTTATCTGAGAGCATACAGGAGGTTTATTCTTCGTCTTTTTGGGAAAATGATGAATTGTGAAAGAATTGCAAATTCTCATATGGGGAGTGGTGTGCAGAGGACAGTTCTCCCACCTGATCCCACAGGAATTGTGTCAGATGTGCTTGCTGAAAGGCCCATGATGGGACGTTTGAATTAGGTACCCAAAGTCGAGGCATCCTTGCTATTTCCCGTACAGTGTTGGACATCTAGCTTTCTGGAATTTGGCGATTTCTGTTCAGACAGGATTAACCAGGGACTAAATGTTCTGTTTGTTATGTAACGAGGTGCTCTGCAACTCGACAGATTATCCGTTGTGTGATCCGAACTGCATTCCAGACTATTAGTGGGGATATGTTTTTGTTGCTCAGCATTGTGCTGGCAGTGTCCACAATAGCAGAGAAAGCTCAAAGTACCAACCTGCTATCTATTTCACCAGCGCATGATATCTGCTACACTTGCACAGAGCTAGAGAACAGGTGGCCAATCTAGCAGAAAAAACAACAGACTACTTAGTAACATTTGACCAGCACTGTGCGTTACTTGAGTATCACTATTTAATCTTATAATTAGCTACCCACCTCCTAAATCCATTTGAGGTTTGAGTGCAGGTGAATAAGCTTATTAAGACTTGCTGTATTTCAATCTTTCAAATCTCTGCAGCTTGCAAGTCAGAGAAAATGTGACTCCGTGGTCCTGCTTGCTGAAGCCTGAATTTCTTTTCCATTTGGTTTGCAGGATTCAACAATGTTATAAACTGTGTTTATTGTATTTGTACATGGCAGTCTCCTGATGGATTAGCTGCCATCGTGTGATGCTACATGAGGTGTTTTTGCTTTGTTCAGATTGCTCCCATGACATTTTCAGCCTCTGCTTTCATTTGTTGTCTGACCTTGTACAGTAGGGCTTCCGGACTCTGCCTTTGCTGATGTGCTGGAGGAGAATTGGCTCACCTACAGTGTTGCTTTATCCTGCCCCAATCTGAATCCTTCATTCCCACTCAAAATGAGATGATAAATCGTGACATTACCAGAGCTGCAGCAGGTAGTAACTTTAAAAGTTCAGACATGGGGACTTCCGGGTGCGGCGATGACCAGCTAAGTCGCACGTTTCGGCACCTCCCGTTTTAACGGACTTTTGGGCTCTTATCGGGAGCCCAAACGGCAATTTTCGAAGGCTAAACCCACTGTGAGGCGATATAGAAGGGAGTCCCCCTGGATGTGAATGGACAGAAGAGATAATAGTGGCCAGGTTGTGGAGGATCCTCTGGAGCAGCGGCAAAGAAGGGAAGTGAGAAGCAAGATGGCGGTGGAGGGAGGCCAGTTGGTATGGGGCCTGGAACAGCAGGAGTTCCTCCGGCGATGTGTGGAGGAGCTCAAGAAGGAGGTGCTGGCGCCGATGCTGCAGGCGATTGAGGGGTTAAAGGAGGCGCAGAAGACCCAAGAGATGGAGCTCCGTGGAGTGAAGGCAAAAGCTGCCGAGAATGAGGACGAGATACAGGGCTTGGTGGTGAAGACGGAGACGCACGAGGCACTACATAAGAGGTGTATGGAGAGACCGGAAGCCCTGGAAAATAGCTCGAGGAGGAAGAACTTGAGAATCTTGGGTCTTCCCGAAGGGGCAGAGGGAGCCGACGTTGGGGCGTATGTGAGCACGATGCTTCATACCTTAATGGGAGCTGAGGCCCCGACGGGCCCCCTGGAAATGAGAGACGAGGGGGAGACGATGCTAGAGGAGCTGAAGGGAAAATGGGAGGAGGAGCTGGGGGAAGAGATTGAGGAGGGGCTGTGGGCAGATGCCCTAAGTAGGGTAAACTCTTCGTCCTCGTGTGCCAGGCTCAGCCTGATACAATTCAAGGTTCTACACAGGGCGTATATGACTGGAGTAAGGCTGAGTAGATTTTTTGGAGTGGAGGATAGGTGCGGGAGATGCGCGGGAAGCCGGCGAACCACACCCACATGTTTTGGTCATGTCCGGTATTGCATGGGTTCTGGGTGGGTGTGGCAAAAGTGATTTCAAAGGTGGTGGGGGTCCGGGTCGAACCAGGCTGGGGGTTGGCTATATTTGAGGTTGCAGATGAGCCGGGAGTGCAGGAGGCGAGAGAGGCCGATGTTTTGGCCTTTGCGTCCCTAGTAGCCCGGCAAAGGATTCTACTTATGTGGAAAGAAGCTAAACCCCCAGGCGTGGAGGCCTGGATAAACGACATGGCAGGGTTTATAAAATTGGAGCGGATAAAGTTCGCACTAAGAGGTTCGACTCAAGGGTTCACCAGGCGGTGGCAACCGTTCCTTGACTACCTCGCAGAACGATAAGGGAAATGGAGAAGGTAGCAGCAGCAACCGGGGGGGGGGGGGGGGGGGGGGGCTCATTTGGGTCCTCAGGGGTTTTGTGTGTGTGTTTATATATTAGTTATTTATATTAGATGTTACGAAGTTACTATTTTAGTTACTATTTCTGTTTTTTATTTTGTTGTTGGCAGTTGCCGTTAGCATATTATTTATTTAAAAACGATCAATGTATATATTATTACAAAGTTGTAAAATGGGAAATTTTTGTTTGATCGAAAAACTTTAAGAAAATATATTTATAAAAAAAAAAGTTCAGACATACACTGCTGCCTCATGGCGGTGAGGACCCAGATTCGATCCCGGCTCTGGGTCACTGTCCGTGCGGATTTGGCATGTTTGCCCCGTGTTTGCGTGGGTTTCGCCCTCACAACCCAAAAGATGTGCAGGGTAGGTGGATTGGCCACGTTAAAATTACCCCTTAATTGGAAAAGATTAATTGGGTACTCTAAATTTATATTTTAAAAAGTTCAGACATCAGGTTGCTGTCATTGACACATGGTGAGAATGGGACCGAACCTCCTGTGCTCTCATTCTTACAGACCCCTGCTGATTATTGCTCTCAAACTGCTGGTTGTTATAACCTGAAGCAGAGCCACGGAGTTGGCGCAATCTGCCTCGCTGTGAGTCTCACCGAATACGAGCACCCCCCACCCCTCCGGCCAGGTATGCAACCGACAAAGCAGACCCGGCTGCGATCTGATGTACATTGTAAATATAATTGCTCTGCAATAAACCAAGTTTTACTAACTCGGACCGGACCCGTTTGTAGCCGACAAAAGTGGTCACATATAATTGGCACCTTAAGTCATTGATTGTGAAGAATTGGGCTTGCTTAAACTATTGGAGTGCAATGTGAGAAAGCAGACAGGCACAACCCAATTGCACAGGGCGTGACCAATTTTTACGTTGCGTTGTCTGTAAGGCAAATGAAAAGTTCCCCTGCTGAATAAGTCATAACTGCCCACTAGACGTAGGTTTTCCACACTAGTTTGGGTTTTCGAAGATTTTTAATGGTGCTTACTGGTTTTCCTAAACTAGATGTCAGGGAACACTAATGAAGAGACATGAAAGTTTAAGATTGTTTGCCTCCGTGTTGGCTAGTCAATCTTGCTGTCAAACAGAAAGACTCAGACACGAATAATGTGGCTGGAACCTCAATTACAGCAAAAGCTGCTGGTTTTCTGTGTACTGTGAGCATTTGTGTGTTCATGAGGAGCTGGGAGTTAATAATAATAATGACAAGCTTTTATTGTCACAAGCAAGCTTACATTTACACTGCAATGAAGTTATTGTGACAAGCCCCTAGTCGCCACATTCCGGTGCCTGTCCGGGTACACACAGAGAGAATTCAGAATCCTCAGCTGGTACGGGATTTGAACCCACATTGCTGGCCTTGTTCTGCATCACAAACCAGCTGTCTAGCCCACTGAGCTAAACCAGCCTGTGCGTTGCTTTCCTGGGAGAAGAGAAGATTTTTTTTCTCTTTTTTAATTTTAGAGTATCCAATTCATTTTTTCCAATTAAGGGGCAATTTAGTGTGGCCAATCCAGCTACCCTGCACATCTTTTGGGTTGTGGGGGTGAAACCCACGCAAACCCGGGGAGAATGTCCACATGGACAGTGACCCAGAGCTGGGATCGAACCTGGGACCTCGGCGCCGTGAGGCAACCGTGCTAACCACTCCCGTACCTAGCTGGTGCACAAGGAAGACTTTCATCTGAGCGAGGATTTTCCTGGACCAGGTTGCCCGTCTATCGCCAGAGGCTTGTACCTGGAGGGGGGGCGCCACTCCATGCCAAGCATGACTGACCAGGAATCTCTCCCGCTCTTACCTCCTGCCATGTATGTTTGACGGATTTTGCAAGTTGATACTCAACCTGTTGGCCACGTTGTGAATGCACTGCTGCCTCACGGCACCAAGGATCCGAGTTCGATTCCGGCCCTGGGTCACCGTTCCTGCGGATTTTGCACATTCTCCCCGTGTCTGCGTGGATCTCACCCCCACAACCCAAAGATGTGCAGGGTAGGTAGATTGGCCACACTAAATTGCCCCTTAATTGGATAAGTTCTTTTTATTTAAACAAAGTAAATACACGTCCCTTGGCCATTTAGCCTTGGGGTGGGACTTGAACCTGGATCTTCTGGCTCCGAGGCAGGGATGCTACCCGTTGTGCCTGAGTGCACTGGTGGTAAATTCAACCATGGCCTTCAAAAGGAAATTAGATAATTACCTGAAAAGGAAACATTTGCAGGGCCCTGGAGAAAAAGCAGGAGTTTGGGGCAATCGGGTTCAATCCCAAGTTCTGTGGAAGCCCTCTTCAGACCCACGGATGGCGAATTTGATTTTCTCCATTGCTGGCCGCCAGCTGAGCAGGATGCTTCGACGGGCGATCAGCGAGGTAAAGGCGAGGGCATTGGCCCCCCCCTCCCCATGAAGAGATCTGGGTAAATGCTGATTCTGGTTGGGCTGATGACCTGTTTCTGTGCTGTAGCTTCAGTGGAATTCCTTGCTTCCTCTCCCAAGTTGTTTCAAGGCCTGGAGGAGATACTGGATAGGCATCTATGACCATCGTACCCCAAAGTCCCTGGAAACACTGGCTCATTAATCATACACATGCAATGTAAAGAACCAACACCTCAAGAGTGACTCAACAGCAGAAGCTCTTGACTTTGACCCCTTGAAGATAGCTGACAGCCTTCAGCCGAATCCGTACTGGACATGCATGACATGGTCACCTGCTCCACAGGTGGAAGGTGAGGGATGACCCAAAGTGTGATCGTGGCCATAATTCCCAGACCAGGGAACACATCCCATCAACAAGCCTGCTCCGATCTGTTGTGGGAGGCACCTCATTCCTCCATTGAATGGATATTCAAACACGACATCGCCTGTAAGGAAAGTAGTAATTGTATTAATCATAGTGGAGAAGGACACCATGAGAAGGAAGATGATGATGCGCTACATTCTGCACATTTCTTGCATGAAAGCCTACCAGTCTTGGTAAAAGCAATAAACATCAAGAAAAGTAGATTAATACTTGCCTATCGGGTCCTCTCAAGGAAAGAGTTGACATGGTAGGTATTTTGTGTCAATTGTGGATTACACTAACATCCCCCCCCCCCCCCCCCCCCCCCCCCAAGTCCAAGGAATCCACCAAAGACCCTGGCGAAGGAGGGCGTCGGACTAGTTTTGCCGCAGGCCGGACACCATTTGCACGCGGAGCTGGATCAGGCGGCGTGTAACGAGACGGAGACCGGCGCTTCCGTGATGAACGGCGTAACGGTTGTACATCCACGGCCCGTGGACCCGAGGATTCCCCCTCTGATGCGTCCTGTGTCTCCATCTCGGAGTCAGAGTCTGCTGCCTCCGTGATGTCAGCGTCTCTATCTCCATTCGGTTCTGTAACGACCTGCGCAGGCTTCGAGTGAGGCACCAGTGGAAGATTGTGAGGACTACCTTCTCTGGTCTCTGCGGCTATTGAAATGAGCTCCGGGGGCGGGGAATCGTTTGAGGGGATGGTCTTCTGGACCGAACGTGGTCTACAGGTTTGCGCTGGAGACGACCCTGGGCTTGGACCTGGTAGGATATAGGGCCCGTTTGGCGAAAGATTACGCCAGGAACCCACTGGGCACCACCAGCAAAATTCCGAACGAACACTGGGTCACCGGGCGCAAACTGCCGAATCGGCCGATGCCGAGAAAATCCCTGTCGCTGCCGTTCTTGTGTGCGGCGTACTTTTGCGCCAATGTCCGGGAAAACCATACTAAGGCGGGTGCGAAGTCTCCGGCCCATTAGGAGTTCTGCGGGAGCTACCCCAGTCACCGCATGGGGGGTGGTCCTATACGTAAACAAAAAGCGAGCCAGTCTCGTGTCCATTGATCCGGAAGACTGCTTCTTTAGGCCTCTTTTGAATGTCTGCACTGCGCGCTCTGCCAACCCATTTGAAGCCGGGTGGTAAGGGGCAGTGCGGATATGGCGTATGCCGTTCATCTTCATGAACCTCGCAAACTCCTCACCCGTGAATGGAGTGCTGTTATCCGTGACCAGCACCTCGGGGAGGCCATGCGTACTAAAAGACAAACGCATCTTTTCAATTGTTGCGCAGGACGTTGTCCCCTGCATCTTATGCACCTCTAGCCATTTAGACTGGGCGTCAATTAATAGAAGGAACATGGATCCTTGAAAAGGGCCTGCAAAATCTGCATGTAAGCGTGCCCAAGGCCGCCCTGGCCATTCCCAGTGATGTAGGGGTGCGGCCGGCGGAAGCTTCTGATGCTCCTGGCAAATGGAGCAGTTTTGGGCCACCTTCTCAATGTCGGTGTCGAGGCCTGGCCACCAGACATAACTCCGGGCCAACATTTTCATTTTGGTCACACCTGGATGCCCATTGTGCAAGTCTGATAGTATCGGCCCCTGACCTTTTTCTGGGACAATCACACCCGCCCGGAAATAGCGCGGCGTGGCTCCTGGTTCGACTTGGATACGGGCTACGGCCCCTTTTATTTTCCCCAAACCAGGCTGGAATACATCTGGGTATTGTCCTAGCACCTTAGTCAACCCTTCAGAAACTGTTTGGAGGATGTGCTGCCAGCGCAACCGCAAATGGCGCAACCAGTCCCGACCCAACAGGCTGGGCCCATGGCCGCGCACCACGATAATTGGGAAACGCCCCTCCTGGCGTCCATAAACAACAGGGGTCATTGTAGTTCCTGCAATGTCCAGTGGTTCCCCCGTCTAAGTGGCCAACCTGGCCTGTGAGTCGGTTAATGTAAGGGTCTGTATACCCTGCTTGATGCGGTCGAATGTCGTCTGGGCGATCACGGAGACCGCTGCGCCAGTGTCCAACTCCATCTCAAGCGGGTGGCCATTGACCCGTACTGTCACCTTAATGGGGCCCACACGGGGAGCTGCAATGCAGCTGCAGGCAGTCGTCCTCCGTCTCCACGTCCTCAGGAGTAATCGCCGCAGGTTCATCCACATGAAAGGTACGACCCCTGGGCTGGTCCCAGTTTCAGTCAGAACGACGGCGCCTCTGGCGCCCCCAGGACCGGCGTCCGCGACGGGGTCGGTGCCTACAAGTCTGACACGGACATGGCTCCTCATCCATTGGTTCTGGAGAAGGCTCCCTTCGGGGAGGAATGTCCGACGGCCACTGGCGTCGTTCCGGACGTCGTCTCACCCAAGGTACCGCAGGAGTGGGGGGGGGGTGTTTTCAGACGGAAGGGGCTGCGCCCCAAGACATGCACTTCCATTCCCTGTAGCTCCTGTACTCCTCGTTCTGCACTCTTTCGGGACAATACTATTTGAATGGCCTGTTGAAAAGTCAATGTTGGCTCAGCTAACAACTTTCTATGGGTGGCCGCATTGTTAATATCGCAAACCAAACGGTCGCGTAACATTTCTGGCAAGGTCTCACCATAGTCACAGTACTCCACAATCCTGCGTAGCCTGGATAGAAAATCGGCAAGGGATTCTCCAGGGGTCCTCTCAACGGTATTAAACCGGTAACGCTGGACTATCGTGGACGGGGTTGGGTTAAAATGTTGCCCCACTATATTCACAAGTTCATCAAACGTTTTGGTGTCCGGCGCAGCTGGGTACGTAAGGCTCCTAATCACTCCAAACGTATGCGGGCCGCAGGCGGTGAGCAATATGACCACCTGGCACTCGTTTTCTGTGATATTGTTTGCCCGGAAATAGTAACGCATCCGTTGTGCGTACTGGTTCCAGCTTTCCAGCGCAGCATCAAAAACATCCAAACGTCCATACAGAGGCATGGTATAATAGAAAACAACTTCCAACCTGTATCCAACAAAAATCCAGGGAGGTGGCTTCAGCAGCGTAGACAGCTATTCACTTTAACCCTCGTCGCCAGTTTTGTGAGGGCCACAAAGAATCCAGCACGAGTTTTAAGGATACAAAGTAATAACATTTATTTACAATAACATATACAGCAGCAACAACTCCCCTTGCTGCACACTCCTCCCTGCTGGTTCCAAACTGGCCAGCTTTATTTATACTTGGAGTTTACTAATGGTTTCTCCGCCCCCTTCATTGGGGAAGCTCATACTCCCACAGGATTGTGGGATTGTCATTAGTCCCCAGCCAATGGTAAGCAGGCAGGCTATAACACCATTACACTCTGGACTCTCTTTAAACACTGGTGGTGAGAGGGCTGTTAGTATCTGTTTGCAATGTGATGGGAGTTGAAGGGACAGGTCAGATTAGAAGCTACCTGTGATGAACGGTTACTGTAATACTGTATGTACCCTTGTCATCATGTAAGGTGATATCCTCTTTATAACCAGGCTTGGAACCCTGGGGGACTCCGCCTCTGGCTCCGCCCACCTGGGAGCCGTATATAAGGGGCTGCCTTGTGGGCGGCACCCAGTTAGCACCCGTCTCAGCACCAGGCTAGTTCTTAGCTAATTAAAGCCTTCTTTACCGTTTTACTCTCTAAGCGTCGTTATTGAGGGGACAACAATTTAATAAGCTAAACTACATCAGGATGGACGCAGGCCTAAAACCAGAGAAGCTCATCCTGGAAGCACGGAGGCAAAATAGATTTTATAATACTGGCTCCGATGTTTCGAGGCCGACCTGGACTCCTCAGAGACTCCCATCCTGGGGCCACGCAAGCTGCACCTACTCCACGCCCAGGTGAGTCACAGAATCTCTGCCACGCTCGAAAATGCGACTACTTATGAAGAGGCGGTCGAGTTACTCCGCAAGCGGTTCGTCAAACCCATCAACGAGGTACACGCCAGGCATCTGCTCTCTAACTGCTGGCAGCGCTCGGGGGAATCGCTAGACGAATTCGTTGAAAAACTCACTGCGCTTGCCAGGGACTGTGACCATCAGGATGTGACCGGGCAAACCCATATGAACCTGCACATCAGAGACGCTTTCGTGTCCGGCATCCGCTCGACCTACATCCGGCAGTGGTTACTCAAAAACGGGGTAAAAGACCTCCAGGACACGCTAACGCTCGCCTCCTCCCTGGAGGTGGCCCGACATAATTTGGGTACGTACCCCGCGGACTCTACGAGCCCCCCTCGGACTTCCTCAGACTCAGCCACGTTACGGGCCTACGCCGCGTGGCAACCCGCTCATCCTGGGGGCACACCGTGGTACTTCTGCGGGCAGGGCCAGCATCCACGCCCACGCTGCCCAGCCCTCTCCGCGATCTGCAGCGACTGCGGGAAGAAGAGGCATTTTGCGAGGGTCTGCCTGGCCAGGCCCAGGGGCCAGAAAAACAAAGAACAGCTGGCCTGAAAATCAGGCCCGCAGGCCTCGCAATGCGGCTGCGCACCGACCCGACACGCCCCCTTCTGACGTGTCATCCGCCTCGCGAATCATGGGAGCGGCCATCTTGTCGGCAGCCATTTTCTTGACCCGACACGTGCAACCGACGACGGCGGCCATTTTACGAGTCCGACTAGGCTGAGGACTACCCGCGAGTGGGAGCGATCACACTCGGCCAAAACATCTGCAAAACTCGATGATGAAAGTCCAAGTCAACGGGCGTGACACTGCATGCCTCTGCGACTCCAGGAGCGCGGAGAGCTTTATCCATCTAGAAACGGTAAGGCGCTGCTCCTTGCGCACCCATCCCGCGTCCCAAACCATAACCCTCGCATCCGGGTCCCACTCGGTACAAATCACGGGGTACTGTATTGTGGATCTCTCGATCCAGGGCACCAAATGCACCCGTTTCAAATTTTATATTTTCCCCCACCTCTGCGCCCCCCTGCTGCTCGGACTGGATTTCCAGTGCAGCCACCGAAGCCTGACACTGAAGTTCGGCGGACCCTTGCCCCTCCTCATGGTATGCAGCCTTGCGACACTGAAAGTCGCACCCCCCTCTCTATTCGCGAACCTCACTCCCGACTGTAAGCCCGTCGCCACCAGGAGCCGGTGGTACAGTGCCCAAGACATGACTTTTATCAAGTCAGAGGTCCAGCGTTTACTGGGAGAGGGGGTCATCGAGGCTAGCAACAGCCCTTGGAGAACATAAGTGGTGGTTGTCTGGTCCGGGGAGAAGAAACGGATGGTTGTGGATTATAGCCAGACCATAAACCGATTCACGCAGCTTGATGCGTACCTCCTTCCTCGCATAACAGAAATGGTCAATCGGATCGCCCAATACCGAGTATTTTCCACGGTCAACCTCAAATCCGCCTACCACCAGCTCTCCATCCGACCAAACGACCGCCCCTATACTGCCTTCGAAGCAGCCGGCCGGCTCTTCCACTTCCTCAGGGTCCCCTTCGGTGTCACAATGGGGTCTCCGTCTTTCAAAGGGCGATGGACCAAATGGTGGACCAGTACGGTTTGCGGGCTACATACCCGTACTTGGACAATGTCACCATCTGCGGCCGTGACCAGCAGGATCATGACGCAAACCTCAAAGTTTCTCCAGACCGCCCGAGCCCTGAACCTGACCTACAACAAGGAAAGATGCCCCTTTCCGCACAACCTGGCTAGCCATCCTTGGCTATGTCGTGGAAAACGGGGTCCTATGTCCCGACCCCGACCGCATGCACCCCCTAAAGGAACTCCCCCTTCCCCGCAGCCTCAAGGCCCTCAAACGGTGCTTGGGGCTCTTCTCCTATTATGCCCAGTGGGTCCCCAAATATGCGGACAAAGCCCGCCCACTCTCAAAGACCACCATATTTCCACCCTCAGCTGAGGCTCGATTGGCCTTCGACCGCATCAAGGCCGATATCATGAAGGCCACTATGCGCGCGGTGGACGAAACTATCCCCTTCCAGGTAGCGAGCAATGTGCCAGACATCGCCCTGGCTGCTACCCTCAACCAAGCAGGCAGACCAGTAGCGTTCTTCTCCCGGACACTCACCGCCTCCCGAGATTCGACACTCTGCAGTCGAGAAGGAGGCACAAGCCATTGTGGAGGCTGTACGGCACTGGAGGCACTACCTAGCCGGTAGGAGGTTCACCCTCGTCACCGACCAACGGTCGGTCGCCTTCATGTTCGATAACGCGCAACGGGGCAAAATAAAAAACGATAAAGTTTTGAGGTGGAGGATCGAACTCTCCACCTACACGTACAGTATCAAGTATCGTCCAGGGGAGCTCAATGAGCCCCCAGATGCCCTGCCCTGCGGCACGTGCGCCAACGCGCAGGAGGACCGCCTGCAAGCCATCCACCATGATCTCTGCCACCCGGGGGTTACCCGGCTCGTCCACTTTATCAAGTCCCGCAACCTACCTTACTCAACCAAGGAGGTCAAGGCCATGACCAGGGCCTACCAGATCTGTGCGGAGTGCAAACCGCACTTCTTCTGGCCAGACAAGGCTTGGCTCGTGAAGGCTTCGGGGCCCTTTGAGCGACTGAGTGTGGACTTCAAGGGGCCCCTCCCGTCCACCAACCGCAATGCCTATTTCCTCACCGTTATCGATGAGTTCTCCCGCTTCCCATTCACCATTCCCTGCACTGCACAGCATCTTCACCCTGTTTGGTTTCCACGCTTGTATCCACAGCGACCGGGGTATATCGTTCATGAGCGTTGAACTGTGTCAGTATCTGCTCAGCAAAGGCATCGCCTCGAGCAGAACGACCAGTTATAACCCGCGGGGAAACGGGCAGGTGGAGAGGGAGAACGCGACAGTGTGGAAGGCTGTCCTTCTGGCCCTACGGTCGAGAAGTCTCCAAACTACCCGCTGGCAGGAGGTCCTGCCCGACGCCCTACACTCCATTAGGACGCTCCTCTGCACGGCCACGAATGAGACCCCTCACAACCGATTGTTTGTCTTCCCCAGGAAGTCTACCTCCGGGATCTCGCTTCCACCTTGGCTGACAGCTCCGGGACCTGTTCTTCTCCGGATGCATACGAGGAGCCATAAAACGGACCCCGCACCCACTACAACAACCCCCCCCCCCTCCCAGCCCCATTCCCCATTGGTGGGCACCTACCGCGCGTGCCCCCTAGCGCCCCCCCCTCTACACACCCCACCGGCACCGCTACCCCCGGCCCCACCTAGTCCCCCTGTGCCCCGATCCCCTACCCCGACCCGGACCAAGGCTCCAACCACCGTGCTCCCGGACGTACCCTCAATTAAGACGTCCGTGTCCGCCGCACCACGGCCCGAGCTGAGGAGGTCGATAAGGACGATCAGGCCACCGAGACGAATGGACCTATGATGGCACTTCACCCCCGCCGGACTTTTAAAAAAAAAAAACAGGGGGTGACTGTGATGAACAGTTACTGTAATACTGTACCCTTGTCATCATGTAAGGTGATGTCCCCTTTAAGACCGGGCTTGGAACCCTGGGGGACTCCGCCTCCGGCTCCGCCCACCTTGTGGGCGGCACCTCAGTTACCACCCGTCTCGGCACCAGGCTAGTTCTTAGCTTATTAAAGCCTTCTTTATCGTTTTACTCTCTTAAGCGTCGTTATTGAGGGTACAACACTACCATGGGCCTTCACAATGATAGCATAGCAACCGAGATGTCTAAGAATGAAAGCTGCTATTCCACAAGGACAATGCTGAGCATTTTTTGAGTGTAACCTGAACTAGGCTCATGAACTGGATTACTGGACTATAACCAATGTTGAACAGTTGTTAAAAACCTGGGCTTGCTTGGCAGGTAAGGCAGCATATGGGGAGAGGAAAAATAAGTTAATGTTGTCAATGTGGACTGTTTGTCAGGACTGTTTATGTGAAGGTTTGTGCCTAAAATGTTGAACTTGTTTGTTCGTCCGCTCTCACCATGTATTCTTCCTGACCCTCTTTTTCAGCATTTTTTAATTCATTGTTTTGGATTTCCAACATTTTTTTAAAAAAAAGTTTTTTTCTCTAATTTTTAGCATTTTAACAGATTACAAAACAAGACAAAGACATCACCCTCCCAAATACAATAAACCCTCCCCACAGCTGACAGTAACTAGCTCTCCAAAATGCAAAATAAACAACCTCCATCTCGTGTGGAACCCCTCACCTGCCCCCTTAGGGTAAATTTCACCTTCTCTAGGGCAGCACGGTAGCATAGTGGTTAGCACAATTGCTTCACAGCTCCAGGGTCCCAGGTTCGATTCCCGGCTTGGGGCACTGTCTGTGCGGAGTCTGCACGTTCTCCAAGTGTGTGCGTGGGTTTCCTCCGGGTGCTCCGGTTTCCTCCCACAGTCCAAAGATGTGCAGGTTAGGTGGATTGGCCATGCTAACTTGCCCTTAGTGTCCAAAAGTGCCCTCCGTGTTGGGCGGGGTTACTAGGTTATGGGGATAGGGCGGGGGGGTGGGCTTGGGTAGGGTGCTCTTTCCAAGAGCCGGTGCAGACTCGATGGGCCGAATGGCCTCCTTCTACACTAAATTCTATGAAAAAATTCTATGTAAGAACTCCATTAGATTCCCCAAGCCACTCCAAGGGACAGGGTGGAGAAGCTGACCTCCACCCCAACAGAACCCGCCTGCGAGCGATCAACGCGGCGAAGGCTAAAACATCTGCCCCCGCTCCAGAGTGCAGATCCGGCAGGTCCGACACCCTGAATATGGCTCCGAATCCACTTGCAGGATCGCCGACATGGTGCTGAAAAACGCCCCCCCAAAGTTTCTCCCAACTTCGGGCAGGACCAGAACATGTGCACGTGATTAGCCGGGCCCCTCCCACACCGTTCGCAAGTATCCTCTACACCCCTCAAACAGTCGGCTCATCCTTGACTTTGACAAATGCACCACCTTCAACTGTATCAATCTCAGCCTCGTGCAAGAGGTTGAGCCATTCACCCTCCACAGCACCTCACACCACAGTCCCTCCTCCAGCGCCATCCCCAACTCCTCCTCCTAGTTGACATTAAGCAACTCAATAGACACCTTATCCTCCCCCAGAACGACCCCACCCTCCAGCCCCATTACCGACAGCCCCTCCTCCAACAATGAGGAGGCAGGCGCTCGCGGAAAGGTCGGAAAACCTTTTCCAGCAAAGTCCCGCACCTGCATATACCGAAAACCCTCCTCACGCGGAAGTGAAAACTTCCCCCTCAACTCCTCCAAGCTTGCGAACCGCCCCTCCAAAAATAAGTCCTTCATCCCTTTCACCTCCCTCTCTTCCCATTCCCGAAACCTCGCATCCATTCTCCCCCATCCCCGAAACCTCGCATCCATTCTCCCCAGCTCAAATCCATGATTTCCCCGGGTTGGTGGATTTCTAACGTCTGAAGTTTTTTTTTATTGCGTCTCCCAGTCTTGAGCGAAATTGTTCCATTAAAAACAAAATGAATCTGTAGGTCGGGTAAATCAAAACTTGCTGTGTTCAAGTAAAACAATATACATGATAAAAGCGATCAAAATATCTGAATCCTTTAGTTATCATCTTAGAATGTCAAAAATACAAAACACATAGAAGAAAATCATGCTTTCTGAATGATGTGTGACATTTACGCGACATTGTTGCCTGAACGACGAGCGTACCTTTTAAAATCATATTGAGGATCTACTCTTTTTTTGTAATTTCAAGTTACTGTGTGGTGTAGCATGTATAATTAAGTATTTTAACTGTATAAATACAGCCTAGTTGTGCACACAGTAGTGCTCCATTATATCCTCTATCGGTCTGCTGTGTTGAGGTTTTGGACCGAGTGTGCTGCGCTTTTCCATTAACAAACTTCCTCAATCTGCTTGTTGCAGGATTGTTGCAGATGGTTGAAATCATTCTGAACCTGGTGGTGCTGATCTGTGCTGCCGCAACCCAAAGTGCCTCGGCTGGCTTTGATAGTATTGGAGGCTTCGGGAGTGCCTATTATTACAACATGGGCTATGCCAACAGTGGATTTTTAAATCACGAAATACAGCAGATTGGTGAACTAGACGTCCAGTACAACAAGATGAAATCGGCCACTGTCTACTGTGCAGTGGGGCTGAGCGTTATTCTGTTTGCTTTCGCCGTGGCCTTTCTTGTTGGTGGATGGGTAATGCAGCACAACAGATCCTCCATGGAGCCCGGCACGCTCTCCAGCTTCCTGATTGTGGAATGTGTGGCGAAGGCGCTTGCAGCTGTGGCTTACATCATAGGAGTGGCGTTGTACCTTCACTTCATTCATAAAATTAATGCCACCGACATGTGCAAAAGGAGGGAGTCGCTCTACAATCGACATGGCTACAGCTCCGTGAAATGCGCCATACTAGGCACAGAGGTTGCAGTTTCCATCTTTGCGGTGCTGCTGATCGTTGTTTACATTGCCGGGGTGGTGTTTGCCACCCTGGCTTACCGACAGATGCGGGCTGCGCAACCAGAATATACTAAATCTCCAGGGACCTCTACTGTGCACAGGCATGCCACGTCTCCCGAGGAGGTGCCAATGAAACCTGACCTTTCATATATATAAACATGAATCTGGTGCGAAAGTGAGGATGATATTTTAAGAATACAAATCGCAGTATATTTACCTGATTTTACCACCAGGGTCTTTAGCAACCTATAATCAGCTTAAGAAACAAAATAATTGTCCATTCTGTCAGTCTTTGGGTTAGAGAATCTTGTAACTCAATGACGCTAATTTTGTGGCATAATATTTGGCGTATGAATATAGAAAAGCATCATATCTGTGCATCCTGAAACTGCAAATCAGTTAAATCCCTACCTGGAATATTGCAGGTGTTACCCGAGGCATAAATAATGCATCCACTTGAACTTCATCTACAGGCTTAATTTTGACTTTGGAGATCTGTTATTGCTGTACAGACAGTCTCATCGTAGTACAGAACTTGAATGCTTACTGAGAGGAGAGACGGGTTGCTGAAACGTCTCCTTTTGCACTCATCAGGACTAATGCAAGACTACCAAATTTCAGACCAACCCAACAATTTGTACTACAGAGGAAAAGAGTGTTGATTGGTTGGCAAGTGATTAGTCGCGGTGTTGCCATGGAGAAAGCAATGGGGAACACCATCTGGGAGCTTCAGGAGCTGTAGATCCCCATTGCTTTCCTCCTGTAGCACAAATTGTTGTGATCGTTTTGAAATTTGGTATTCTTGCATTTGTCTCTTTCAGCAATACCCATGAACCATTGAAGCATATGAAATGCAAGGACCGCTAAGTCATGGGCCGCTAAGACATGTATATGGACAGGAGCAAGTTGGACATGTATGGCTAATGCGAGAGAAGGGAAAGAAATCTACCACATTCATAATAGTTTGTCCTAACATTTCATGAAAACTGGTGGCAAACTAATTAAAGACCATTCGCTGTCAATTGTCTTTAATTGGTAGCCTTTTCCTGAAATCTAGGAGTGTCAAATTACATAGTGGGTCAGGTCTGATTTCCTGGCACTTGATATTGGTCACAGCTGGCAGGAATTGAAAATTAATATACATTTTTTTATTTTTTGAAAAGTGAGTTCAATTTATACCAATTCCTGAGTACGAGATCCTAATTTGCACGCTTATTAAGTCAACTGGCGACGGTCTGGCATCCATGTTGTGTGCAGTATGTGAAGAAGGGTCTGGCGCCTGTTTGAGGATTCTCCAGCAGGATGCATGGCCGATTCCAGTGGAGCATCCACCCAGATTTATACAGCCGTCTTCAAAATGGCCACAGGATAAATGGGGTTGTAATAATTCCAGGTGCAGAGAGGAATATTCCTCTCCGACCAACTGCAGACCACTGCCAGTTTACAACCAGCCCAGTTCTATCTCCTCCAACTGTTGTACCTTGTGGTGTGTAATCAGGGTGTGAAGCTTCCAGAGGGGCAAGGGGAATGAATCCTCAGTCACCCATTGTTTCTCCTTTGTTCCTCTAGTGGTAATAGTTTCCATTACTTACCCAGAGCAAAGTTCCCAAGTTTCATTCACCAGCTGCCTGGCTGCTCCTCTCTCGGCACTGTTCCTCACCTTGCTCTGCTGAGAATTCTGAGTTCCATGCCTACCCCGTTCTCTAGTCTTCTCTTTCCCCTCTCCCCAATCTCCCTTACTCCTAGCCTCGTGTTTGTCCTCTCTTCCTTTGCCAAAACCCCAAGCTGCTGACGGCCATTCCCTGGTCTCCTCTTTTCCTCAAGTCCCTGGATCCAACCCCCAGTTTCTGTCACACTCCTCTGACCACCATCCATTCTATTATCTTTCCGAGACCCAATTTCCTGACCCACTTCTCTCCCCGTTAGGAGCTGGAAGCTTTCCAAAGGGAGACTCGCTACAGCACACTGTGAGTCAAATGTTTGACATCCTGGTCTAAATAGTTGACAACCTCTGTGATAACCCTCACGAGGACCACAGGGGATCGCTGATTAATCTCACCGTGAGCTTCGTAGAATACGGTTCCCATGGTAAACGGGCGGAGGCACGTCCAGCTGGAGCTCGTTAGCGGGACCTTTAAATGTAGCTCCGACCTGGACCAGCAGTTACCGATAGTCCTGGGTTGGGACCTTTGTTTTGTGTGCCGGGATAGCGATTTTATTTAAACGAGTTTGGCTTTTCACCCTGCGCCTCCTGGAAATATTACAACCTCATTATCCTGATTGTCCACAATTGCAGTGATTCACTGTTGGGTGCTTTAGGTAAATAATTTGTCGGCCATGGCTCAGTTGGTTGCACACTCCACTGTGAGTCAGAAAGTTCAAGTTCCACGTCAAGACTGAAGCACAAAAACCAAGGCTGAACTGCAGTGCAGTACTGAGGTGGTGGAGGTGCCGTCTTCCAGATGAGATATTAAGCCTAGGCCCAGTATGCCTCTTCATGGTGGGTGTAAAATATCTCATGGCACCATTAGAAGAAGAAGAACTGAGTTCTCTGGTGTTCTAACCAATACTTTCCCCTCAATCACCAATCACCATATTGTTATATTGCTGTTTGTGGGAAGTTGCAGTGTACAGATCAGCGGCCATTTTTCCTGCAGTGATTACACGTCGGAAATACTTAATTGGCTGAAAAATGCTTTAAGATGTCTAGGCTCCCTCTAAATGCAATTTTTTTTGTGTGTTTTACATTGAACTGCAGCTCCATCATAATATAGTACTCACTTTCAGCCATTTTGTAAATAAAAGTTGAGGTTAACCATGATGTGCTTCAAAGGTTCTGCTCTTGAGACAGTGAGGCAGGTTAGGATGGTTTCAGAACACATTCGTCCAAGGGGAGGCGATGGTATAGTGGTACTGTCACTGAACTAGTAATCCTGAGACCTGGGGGTAATGCTCTGGGGACCCAAGTTCGAATCCCACCATGGCAGATGGGGATATTTGAATTTAATAATAATCTGGAATTAAAAGTCTAATGACGACCATGAAACCATTGCTGATTGTATGGTATACTGATGTCCTTCGGCGAAGGAAATCTGCTGTCCTTACTTGGTCTGGCCTACATGTGACTCCAGACCCACATGAACTAATTTTAAAAAAAATAACACCCCATAGATACTACTTAATGAGTAGTGATATAATGGACTCTTCACAATGCTGAATTATAATCAGATGACAAAATGGTCAATTAGACATATTCTGTTGATTCAATAGGTTTGTGCATATTAATCACTTGCCTCTGTTTCAAATCTCAATGTTTACATATATACCAGTATCGCTGAAATCTTTTTGATGTGGAAATGATTGAACAAATTCATATATAAGCTATTAGTAATTGAAGGGAACTAAAGAACTATCAATTAGTTATTGAAGGGATGGTATATATAATCCCTCAGTTTTATGCATTTTGTAAGAGATGCATTTCTGCTA
This sequence comes from Scyliorhinus torazame, assembly GCF_047496885.1. Classification (NCBI taxonomy): domain Eukaryota; kingdom Metazoa; phylum Chordata; class Chondrichthyes; order Carcharhiniformes; family Scyliorhinidae; genus Scyliorhinus; species Scyliorhinus torazame. The sequence goes on from NC_092712.1 coordinate 302,684,094, forward strand.
AATAATTGAAGTTGGGATTTGTGAAGGAGCGAAGTGTTCAATTTGGATAGATTAGATACCGAACACTGATGCAGTCTTTGTATAGTTTTGCCTGAGTTCATGAGATTGTACTCCTGTGAAATTCCTGTTTCGGAGTGCAGATTGCTGAAATGACCCCCTATGTGTAAAGATCATTAACCCACTGAAGGGGCACATTAACCTGACCACATGGGGCGGTACGGTGGGGCAGTAGTTATCACTGCTGCCTCACGGCGCTGAGGACCCAGGTTCGACCCCGGCCCTGGGTCACTGTCTGTGTGGAGTTTGCACATTCTCCCCGTGTCTGCGTGGGTCTCAGCCCCACAACCCAAAGTTATGCAGGGTAGGTGGATTGGCCACGCTAAATTGTCCCTTAATTGGAAAAATAAAGAATTGGTGATCATACAACAATCATTAAACCCATCTGGTTCACTAATTATCTTTAGGGAAGGAAATCTGCCATCTTTACCCCAATCTGGTCCACATGGGACTCCATATCCACTGCAATGTGTTGACTCTTAATTGCCCCCTGAAATGGCAGAACAAGTCACTCAGTTTAATTAGGGATGGGCACCAAATGTTGGCCTTGCCGGTGATGCACGTGTAATTTTTTTAAAAATGATTCATGACATTTTGAATGTGTGCGTTTAGCAATGAACTAAGGGGATAATTCAAGCGTACATTTATTTGGGTTAACTACAGGAACAAACTCAGTTAACAATATTATCAAAATCTTCAGATAGGTTACTACCTTAAAGTCAATGTAGCAATTCTGTTTACATTCTTTAGCTTTATTTTTGTGTAGGTGAGAAAATAATGATTTGGTGGCAGAAGGTATAAGGAAATATTGTATTTATGATTGCTTTTTTATTCTCTGAAGCATATTATTGTATGTTCATGCAGGATTTTGCTGTACATTTAAACAAAGAGAAGTGTTTTGGAATATTTACTGTTTCTCTAATGAAAATATTTGACTTCCTCATGTGTAGCTTGCGTGTTTTGTACAATTGTAACACAGTGTGAATTTACCTATGTAAGTTGAATTTCTGTACCGAAGGATACAAAAATGTTACTACCTGTGCAGGCTATAAATGTGACCCTGAATGGATAACATAAATATCAGCCATTATTTCTACATGAAAATCTTGGGCAATCTAAAACAGAAAGTTCCCAAGGATGAAGATAATGGGCGGGATTCTCCGGCCCCCCCAGCCACGTGGCCCTCGGCGGTGCGCCATTCGCTAGCAGCGGGATTCCCTCTTCCCGCCGCTTGTCAATGGGATTTCTTATTGAAGCCACCCTACGCTGCCAGAAAACCCACGAGCAGGGGTGCGCTGCCAGTTGGAAAAGAGACTCCCAATGGCCGGAGCATTTTTGAGGGGGGAGAGCTGACTGGTGCTGGTTTAACCTGAGGGTCACCACACCTCAGGCGAGGGGTGAGGTTGAGAAGGTGGGGCATTCGTGAATAACCTCAGCCGGTACGGGAATTGAACCCACGCTGTTAGCTTTGCTCTGCATCATGAACCAGCCGCCTAGCCAACTGAGCTAAACCAGCTCTTATGTAATGAGAGGATACAGGTTTTCGTCCTCAATTCCATAAGGAGCAAGATGTCCAGATTTGTGGTAGCTCTGACCTCTCATACCTGTCCAGCCTATCAAACCCAGTGGCCGCTTGGCTTCTCATTTGGATCATTGAGCACTGTCTTGGGATATTTTGAGATTGATGTCTACTTCTGTAATTCTGTAAAGCTGCTGGGGAGGGGAAAGGATGAGTGGGCATCCATTACTGGATGTAACACATTCATGAAACACTTTCTTGGCGGGCTTGATGGTGCTTGGCATATTTAAGTGTTTAAACTTCACTGTTGGGTTAGTAGAATTCCATTCATTATGCTACGGTTTACATTGAAAAACATTTCATTATCCCGCTCTATAACCTTTGAGGATTACTGCTATTCTACAATGATTTGGAGCTTTCTCATCAGTAAGGCTCTTACTGCCTGCGGTGGTACCACCGTCTCGAGGGCTATTGGGGATGGGCAACCACTTGCCCGTGATGCCCACATTACACGAAAGAGTAAATTAAAAACCAGGGCGTTTGTTGAATGATATTGTCACATTGGACTGTTTACAATTATTTTTGTCCAAGAAGGAAAAGAGAGGGTATTTCAAAAGGACGTTCATTCAAATAGAAATGAATCAACAAAAAAAACTTCCTGTACTACAGCACTATTCATAATTGAAACTATTGGAAAATTGGTTTACTTAATCAATTAAAAGTACGATTTCAAATTACCAGGAGAAAACTCAATACATTCTATTTTGTACTGCATAGGAGTGGAATTTGAAGGTTTAATCTAATTTTCACAGTACTTTATAAATTGTGATTAACAGCAGGTTAGGTGGATTGGCCACGCTAAATTGCCCCTTAGTCTAGTTCCATACATCTCCATTCAGCTTGGAATCCATTTAACAATGTATTGCATGGATGATAGGTGTTTGAATGAAGCAGAGAAACAGGGATTTGGGAGTACAGGTATGCAAATCACTCAAAAGCAACACAGATTATTAAGGCAATTAAAAAGTGGAGACATTGTGTTAACCTATGTAAAATCTTGGTCCGGCCATACTTTGCATACTCCAAATAATTCTGATCTCCAAATTATAAAAAAGATACGGAGCAAAACCCATTAGATTGGCATGCCATCTCCCACCTTAAAATTTATTCCCTCCAGCACCGACTACAAAATAGACTGCAACAACTCCCCATGAATGTTTTGACATCACCTTCCAAACCCACGGCCTCTACCACCTAGAAGGGCAGCTGGTGCATGGGAACACCAGCACCTGCAGGTTCCTCTCTAAACCACACATCTTCCTGACTTGGAACTATGCCTCTATTGCTTCACTGTCGCTGGATCAAAACCCTGGAATCTCCCTAATGGCACTGTAGGTGTATCCGCACCACATGGACTGCAGAGGTTCAAGAAGGCAGCTCACCGCCATCTTCTTTAGGGCAATTGGGGAATTGGCAATACATGCTGGTCTAGCCAGTGATGCCTACTTCGAGTCGTCAAATAAAAGAAAATTGTCTGGAGTGAGAGGAGCTGACAGAGTATAACTTTCCACAAAACAATGGACAGGCTGGGACTTGTTTCTCGAGAAAATAAAGGACTAGGCGTTGACCCAGTAAGAGGTCCTTTGGGCTTATGGGAAGGTTAGGGATAAATGTAGCAAGGATGGTGGCCACTTGTGCATGAGAGCCGAACTAGGGCTCATAAAAATAAGATGGTCACCAGTAAATCCAATAGAGAATTCAGGATAAACAACTTTGCCCCAGAGGTGGTTAGAATGTGGAAGCCTCCACCACAATGAATAGTTGAGAAGGAGAGCAACGGTGCCTTGAAGGAGAACCAGGATAATCAAATGAAGGAGTGAGTGATAGTTAGGAAATGCTAGTGGACGAAGGTGAAGAAGGAGGTTTATGTGAACACTGATCAGGAGCCATTGGACCAGTTTCTAGGCTTTACACCATATATGTAAAATAATACAATTAAATCATATGTATAATTGCATAACTAGCGAAGTAGTCATTCTGTACCCAAACTGAATTTTAGTAATCTCAGAAATCCCCATTCCGATCACAAAATTAGCCTCTGCAGGTTTTAGTTTTGTTTTGGTTCTGAACTGTTTGAAGATAAACCACTTGGCTATATAGCCAATTAATAAATTTCAGATAACTTTGGTTCCCAACGTGCAGCGAAGCCGGTGTAATTTTAGCCGGCTCGTTACATCTTCCGGCCCCACGGCGATGGCTGCAGTGAACTACGGAAATGTTCGTTGACTTTGGTGGGGTTCAATCCCACCGGCGGGAAGAGCCGGAAAATTCCGGATACTGTGTTTTTTTACCACTTTCCCCTGTTTCCAGATTGTCCGTCACCAATAGAATTCAGATAAACAAACGTGCTCCCTTTTAAAAGAGCACTTAAGAAAAACTCAGAATCGATCAAAGACGGGGATAGTTTTTTTTATGATACTGGGTAGATTTGTGCACTACAATCTTCCTTCCAGAGTCCACAGGTCATAGGGCTTGAGTGTAAGGCTGGTTTAGCTTAGTGAGCTAGACAACTGGTTTGTAATGCCGAACAAGCCAGCAGCGTGAGTTCAATTCCCGTACCGGCTTACCCGAACAGGCGCCGGAATGTGGCGACTAGGGGCATTTCACAGTAACTTCATATTTGTGGCAATAAAAGATTATTATTGGCAGCCATTATACGCACCCTTCCCCTTCAGGTATGTAGCAATGGAAGGGAGGCAGGCCGTCAGGGTGACTGGTCGTTCTCCACTGCACTTGATGGTCAGAGACCAGGAGCGTGGAATTGATGTGTGGCTAAAAACTGAGGAGCAGTCCCATCATATAGTGGAAGAGAGGCTGCAACCTCCGTACTCCACACTCTGTATGAAACGTTAATGTCCCAGGCCACGACATACGGAGGCGAGCACCTGTTTCTCATTTTACAATTCGAAGCCACTCCAGTGACACTCATGGTGCAAGAAACATCAATACAACGTCATCTTCATTATTTCACCTCTGAATCAAGAGGTTTCTTTACTACTCATTTAGCAGTAACCAGACAGGTGAATGCGCTGGGCGTAAGTGTTTCGACATATGTATACTCCAAACACAGCTCAATGTTTTCTAAAGTCAAACTGTTGTGTGCAATTGTAACTATTGGATTAGGTTACAGTATGGTTTTGAAATATTTTTAGATATGTAGATTATGGGCGGGCGAGGGAACATAATTTGGCGGAAGCCAAAAATCAGTTTCCCAACAGCAGGATGAACCTCAGCAATTATGTTCTTGGGATTTTAAAGGCAGGTCGAGCTTCCTGATGAACAATGTCGGGAAGCCCTTTTGCATGCATTATCAAGCCATGCAAACGCATTAAAAGGCCAGCTCACCAGAATTAAGTTCATGTTGTGGTTGGCTTCTGCCATGATTAGCCGTAGGTTGCTGCTGCATCGTTCTCTTTGGGGAGTGTCTGTAAATGGCAGCCTCTGTTTGGGACTGGGTGCTGGCTGTGCAAGTTGCCTGGAGGATGACCAAGGAAGGGCAAACGGGAAAGGCTGGAGCAGTGGCTGGGCAAAGGTGGAAGGGCTGGGGCAGGCTGTCAGGGTGCCCTTTAAATATGGCGTCCGGACCTTCCATCCCGTGAGGTAATGGCAGGGTGGCGACTTCCTTCCTGCCCCTGTCGCAAGCATTGGTGCGCTCCTCCTATGTAATGAGCTGAACAGTGCAGGATTGCGTGTGGTCAGCTGTCCCGTCCCCCAACTCCAATCACTCCCACTTGTGCACCCTCCACCGAACCTAGACGTCAGAATGGAAGAATCTGGCCTATTAGTCTATATAGTTATCGAATATTGATTTTTTTTTTCAGAGACTTTGCAGTTTTATACCTGGTCACAGGAAGATAACATGACATCTAGGTTGTTTTTTGTTTGGCATTTTGGGTCCCAAAATGCTCGGTTTAACTCCTCAACCTTTCCCTCCTAACTCCAAACCTGTTTTCAAATGTTTTGGTTAATGTTTTATAACATTTGTACCAATTTCCAAATGGAACAATGCATACTGCTATGAAATGTGTCTGTACAAAATAAAATGTTAGAAAAGGTTATAGTGGGCAGCACGGTGTGCAGTGGTTAGCACTACAGTCTCACGGCGCTGAGGTCCCAGGTTCGACCCTGGCTCTGGGTCACTGTCCGTGTGGAGTTTGCACATTCACCCCGTGTTTGCGTGGGTTTCACCCCCACAACCCAAAGATGTGCAGGATAGGTGGATTGAACACGCTAAATTGCCCTTTAATTGGAAAAAATGCATTGGGTACTCTAAATTTAAAAAGAAAAGGTTATAGTATGCAGCGAAGAAGTATGGCTTGCACTTTTAAAATGGAATTAAAAATCCAACGATTAATGTGAACTGTAAAATATGACATGAGAATTGGTTTGGCGTCAAAGGTGCAATTTTTTTGCAATAACTGGTTGATTGTGAGAGTGGGGATATACTTGTTTGAAGGTTCATGTTAATTGTCAGAAGATAAATCATAAATAATTGAATATTTGTGGGTGATATTTTGTATTTTAACTTTGTACTGTAGTTAATTTAGAAGAAAATAAATTGTGTTTATTTTCCCTTTTTATAAGCATCCTTTATTACATCTAGTATGAAAATCGTGCTGAAGAATTCACACTGTTGCCTTCTTAAAAGTTTTGACAGTATTGCAAGGGCTAAGAAGAGTGAAAATGGTTGTATTCTGCCTGCTTGGTAGCGAATCCTCCAAATATTTTGTTGCCAACACAACAAAACTGTATTGAAAGTAGAGATTGAATTCCAGAATTCTAAAAATGTGATTGAAATGTGTTTTTATCGCTAACGTCAAATGGAAAAACATTCTAGTTTTGTTTCCCAGGAATTGTTTACATTTACTGGAAAAGTCGAAGGCAGAGGAAAAGTGTGAATGGGGGTGGGTTACAGTTCACTCAGGAAGCCTTGCTGTGGCCTCAGGCACATGCCAGTTGTGTCCTGGAACTATTGATAGTGATGGCAGAAACTTCAACGTTCTTTCCATCACATGGCGGACCAGGAATCTCTCTGGCTCTTTACCGCCCGCTAGTGCCGTATGTTGGAAATGTTTGCAGGTTGATACTCTACATGTAGGCCATACGCTCTTTGACCATCATGTCATGGGGTGGGATTTGGACCGAGAACCTCTGGCTCAGAAGCTCAAGGAATCCATCCACTGTCGAATAAGGCTTCCCAGAAGTGTTGAGCAGTGGGAAATAAATAACAGGCTATTTTCCATCTCTAAAGAGCCAGGTTGAATTTATCAGCTCTACAATCTGCAAATTGTTGTTACTTGCAAATCTGCAGATCAGGAGTTGGGTTAGTGGGTAATAACAGCAGAAAATGCTGGAAATGCTCAACAGGTCAGGCCGCACAAATGGAAAGAGAAAGATTATCCTTTCAGGCTGATGATCTAATCCAGCATCCATGTAATTTGCTCCAGCATCAGTGGGTAATGGGATTTGTTTCAAATCTGTCGCTCTTGTGTTTGCCCTTGTGAGTAGCAGGTCACAACAAAATTAATAACATGGGTCTTTTTTGGCGCCAGATCTTCAACTAAGTGGCACTTATTAAACCTGTCTTTTTTTCACATGTACAATTTACAGAAAAGTTGACAAACTTTGGGACTGTATCTATTTATTGTCATCAAATACCTTTTATCAAACTAAATTAGCGAATCTGTTTAACCAATGATTTGAAGGATCTGCCAAACCATGTAAACACATTGCCAATCATCTAGTCAACCAGTTTGGAGACTTCACTGGAAAATATTAACCAACTCCATGAGCTGGATGTCTATACAATCATATAAAAACATCATTGGGTGTCATTTTGTTTACACTCATCAAATTGTTTAATAGATCTTAGGAAATGCAAAAGTAATGAGCTATCTGTATTATGGATCATGTGTTGTGAAAGTGCTGTAAAAAAATGTAGACTCCCCCTGCAGGCTTGAACACAAAGCTAAATATTTTGTACTTCCATCCCTGGATCTTGTTTCCTGTTTTGATTTCCCTTGTCTGTGTCCTTTCTAATTTATTGTGCTCCTCGAGGGCCAGAATTTCTGTTTTGGAGAATTGAGGACTTATAACCAGCGTCAGTAAAATGTACTGTCAGCTCAAGACTATTTATACAAGATTTTTTTTGATCCTCCAGAAATGTGAAGCATCCCTCATTTGTTACAGTCATTATCTAAATGTGGAATATGTTATTTCTGAATAAAAACTTTAAATGACTGTGTAAAGCTTCAGGTGTAAGCTAGTCCAAATTCAAGTCTCGCCCAATACAACTTGGAGCTGCTGACTCTGATACCAGTAGCCCCGGAGTCATTCATGGGTCATTCTTGTTTTTGTCCCGGTGGGTTGGTAACCTGATCAAGTTGGGATGCTTGGGATGAAAGTTTCCTTTCTCCTCCATCAGTGAGAAAACAGGATCCCCCCCCGTATTGTAGCCACAATGGGCACAAATCCTAACGCTAACTGTCAAACTGAGCACAAACTCCAAACTACACTACGATTTCAATGCGAAAGCAGCCGTGGATCCACCATTGTTGCCACCCCCCCCCCCCCCCCCCCAGCACCCAGTGGATTGTGAGGAAATTATTTAACCGTAACAAATTGCAAAGTTTTTGTGTGATTACATGGTTTTAAAATATTTTGTGTTTTGTTCACAGGAATCTTGCAGTTCACTGAGATTATAACCAATCTCATGGTTCTGATCTGTGTGGCTGCAGCGCAAGCAGCAATGTCTGGCTACACGTCCATGGGAGGACTTGGCGCAGGTGCTTTCAGCATTAACTCGGCCTACAGCCCTTTCCAAGGCACGGAGCTGCAGGAGGTCCGGGATCTTGACATGCAATTTAGCCAAATGAGAACCCCCGGGGTATACGGAGGGGTGGTTTTTAGCATTGTGACAGGCTCTCTTACTCTTCTCTTTTTAGTGGCCAGTGCCAAACCTCTTCACCGCCTTCCCCCCAAACTTCTCATGGCTGAATTTGTGTTTAATATTCTTGCCTGTATCGGGTATATCGTGGGCGTTGGACTGTACCTGCACCTTATAATTACTGTAAATAAGACAGAGGTCTGTAGATTAAGAAACCGTTTATATGCCCGCCAGGGTTACACCTTTATGAATTGTGATGTTCAAGGGGGAGATGCTGCTGTTGCTTTATTTGGTTTAATTTCTGCTTGCTTGTATTGCGGGAGTGCCGTATTCAGTTTTCTGACACTCAGAACTCTGAAGAAAATTCTCAAAGATATGTATTCGGGCAATGCATTCCACCACGACTTTGAGGAAGTTGAATGTACAGAGCGTACAAACCATCAGGAGGCTAAGGGTAGACAGCAGATCGCAACTCTGATGTAAAATAGCTACCCTAAAAATATTTTGTTTCCCCCCAGTGTCTCCAGGTTTAGCTAGTGAGTAATTGATCCACGTAGATCAGGAAGGTGCTATACTCAATCACTGATCGGTGTTGTGTTACCTGACATCATATGTGGTAGTGAACATCGGATGTTGGAGCAGGAGGATGGCCATTCGGCCCCTCCAGCCTGCCTCACCATTCAATACACCATGGCTGATATCTTTGTGGTCTCAGTCCACTTTCCTGTCTTCCTCCAATAATCCTTGCCTCTCTTGTCTCTAAAAATTCTGCCCTGCGCTGACTCGAATAAATTCAGCTACCCAGCCTCCACTGATCTCCGAAGAAGAGAGATCCATACTAACCATCCTGTGAGAAAGAAACTCTCCTCATCTCTGACTCAAAGGGGAAACTTCTTATTCTTAAACTGTGCCCCCCCCCCTTTCTAGTCTTGCCCACAAGTGGAAACATCCTCCCACTTTCTACCCTATCAAATTCCTTTCAGGATCTTATATGTTTCAATGAGATGACCTTCATTCTTCTGAACTCCAATGAGTATCGGCCAAACCTGTTCACCCTTTCTCCATAAGACAAGCCCTTCATCCCAGGAATTGATTCGGGGGAAAGAAAACTAAAACTGGGCAGCATTCCCAAGGTTCGGAAAAATCCATTGGAGTTTCCACTTCCGAAGGTAGCTCTCCAGTAACACCCGCAGAGTTGGGCGCCTATGGACGTTAAGCGAGAACTCAACCAGGCTTGGTTATGGTGGGCTCAGTGCACTGCCAGCACAAGTCAAAGTTCATGTGTGAATAACGACCTGGCTGAGATTCTGGAAGGTGACTAGTGGAACTACATGCTACCACGCTGAAACAAAAAACATTTTTAATTAGTTCCATTTAACATGTTGAAAAAAATTGCATTTTTAAAAATTAAATTGTACAATTCTGGTGAAGGTTTATAATCTCGATATTCTTTTAATTTTTTTTTTAAATATTAACATCACATGGCGATGATGGCAAACATGTGTTTAATACCCAATTAAATTAATTGGAAGATAATAGTTTTGCTACTGAAAATGTTGAAAATCTTACATGCTATACATGATATGATGTTCCTTTACACCAATCTATAAAATCAAAGCTGAATGTTGCTTATTCAGTCACAAAGTTCAATTAATCTGCTGTCCATTATTGTTTGCTGACAATGGGATGGTAGGAAGTCTTTTGTTCATTCATATATATTAATACATAGTGAATTTGTGTTGAGTTGAATAACTCAAGTTTCACTCTTACTTTTGACCAATGTTCTCATCATCTTTCAGTCAATTCACACTTTCATCATTGCAGATATTTTTTTTAATACATTAAGCATATAATGTTGCAAGAGTTTAAAAATTACTCAAAAATTACAATCTAAATCTGAAGTAGTACATTTTCTGAAGGTATGTTGTGTATTTGCTACTAGAAAGAACAATCCTGTTTCCTGATGCGGCAAGTTTACGGACTGAGTTAAATGGAAAATGTTTTGTGAAGAACTCTGGATGTAAATGAGATGGAGCCTAATGTGTCATGTGTACAGTAAAATACTTTGTTTTGTGTCAAATCTTTACTTGCATGAAACTTCGATTTCTTAAGACCATCTTGAGAATATTTTGAAATAAACTGAATTTCTGAAGCATGCATTTCATTTGTGTTCTTGCCAATTGAGTGGATCAAACTCGGAATTCGATGAAAGAGCATTGTTTTTTTCCCCATTTTTTCAACCTTTTGTGTGTAAATCATCCCAAAAGAATGCTATAGCCTGAGTTGCCATCTTGATTATGTGGCCTTCCACACTTTCAGTTGATCAATTATGTTAGGAGTCTACATGCTGAATAGAGGATTTGAGTGGAAAAAGAACAATTAATCAAAAAGAATATTATCAATTCAACAAACACATTTTATTAGTGGTGGGGCATGTTGTTTGGATTAGAATGTAATTTGGAAAAAAGTTCCCAGGAATGAATATTATCCAGGCAAAGACCAATGAAGGATGACCTGACTATAAAAATATAATCTTTATTAGTGCCACATGTACATTAACACTGCAATGAAGTTACTGTGAAAAGCCCCTAGTCGCCACACTCTGGTGCCTGTTCAGGTCCACTGAGAATTCAGAATGTCCAATTCACCTAACAAGCACGTATTTTGGGACTTGTGGGAGGAAACTGGAGCACCCGGAGGAAACCCACGCAGACACAGGGAGAACGTGCAGGCTCCGCACAGTGACCCAAGCCGGAATCGAACCTGGGACCCTGGTGCTGTGAAGCAACAGTGCTAAACACGGTGCCAGCGTAACCCCATCTTGGAGTGAGTGGGCTCTTTTATCCATGTGTTGAAGATACCGAAATGGGGTCGAAATGTAAAATCGTACCTCTACTTACAGCCAAACCTGGGCAACAATAAGCAGGGTAGGGATTCAAGAATTTGTGAATGGACGCTAACGTATTTCTTTTCCAAGAGGAGTGGGTATCTTGCTGGGGTTTGAGACAATGTCCATGTGTTCATCGGAGTACTAGCCCGGTCCTGCGATAGAAGGGAGATGGGAATATTCTGGAAGCCTGATAGCAGATGCACTGGAAGTTGAAGAAGCCAACAGAAGTAAAAAGTTGAGTTATTTGGCCCGGGGGGTGGGGGTGGGGGGTTAAGCGGTGGAACTGGATCGACAAAGAAGCGGCAAAATGCTGCAGCAGTATCAGTGAAAAATTGTTTCTCTCAACATAGGTAAGCACTGTAGGCACAAACAAACGCCTAGTCAACTCTGGGAGGGTGATCCCTTAAAACCTGCATACTTGTGAAGAGATGTAGCTGATTATAGAAGCAGACTGCGGGACTACTTTCTCACCTGATTTTAACCCTGTTCCAAACAAAGTGCCTCCATCTCTCTTCCTCTTCACCCCCCCCCCCCCCCAGCCCGGGGTTTGACGAGGAGCTGCTGGGTGGGGAAACGAAGGTGAGGCGGTTGAGTGAGCGAGAGAAACGCAGCCCTAATTCAGGAGGCGATGGAACTGGAAGATGGAGAGATTGCAAACCTTAAACAAGGGTAATAATTATTCTGAAACAAAAACAATTCGACTCCAATGAATCCCAGGTGGGAAGAGAGGAAGTCCCAAACTTCGGTCCTAAAAAGTATATTTAAATCGAAGTTGTGTCTCTCATGTTGTGGGTGGACGAGGTGCTGGTAATTGGGAAGCAATAACTTTTTTGGGGCGGCAGGACCGGGTCGATTTTAAGATGGCATTTTCTGAAGAAAAAAAAGTGACGATGGTAAGATCTTCAGCAGTGCCTAAAGACTGCAACTTCTCCAAATGGATGCTCTAGAAACACAGCACCAATGTGTGAGATTTACCTAGGATGCTTACATGACAAAAGTTACAAAAGCTGTTTCTGTGAGAAACTTGAGGATTTGTTTTTGTTGAACGTTCTTCAAGTAGAAAGAGGGAGAGAGTAAACGATTTTACACTGAAATATGGCCTGAAGCTGTTAATATGTGACACACGTCCCCCATGTTATGTCTCTTTTTTCTAATTTAGAGTACCCAAATATTTTTTTTTCCAATTAAGGGGCAATTTAGCGTGGCCAATCTACCGACCCTGCACATCTTTGTGGTGTGGGGGTGAGACCCACGCAGACACAGGGAGAATGTGCAAACTCCACACGGACAGTGACCCGGGTCCTGGATGGAACCAGGGTCCCCAGCGCTGGGAGGCCGGCAGTGCTAATCACTGTGCTGCTTTTTAAGGCTCTATCTTCAAACATGAAGTGAGAATGATTGTCTTTACCTCATGTAAGGCAACAAGCAAATAATTAGCTTTGGGGAGAAATAGTGGTGTTGGGGGGATGGAGAGAGAGAAGAAATGCCTTAAGCCATGGCAAGGTCCTGAGCATAAGGTTTCATCCTCGAGGCTTGAGTCATTGATATAGTGTTTTAAAAAAATAAATGTAGAGTACCTAATTCTTTTTTTCCAATTAAGTGGCAATTTAGCGTGGCCAATCTACCTACCCTGCACATCTTTTTGTTGTGGGGGTGAGACCTACGCAGACACAGGGAGAATGTGCAAACTCCACACGGACAGTGCAAACTCCACACGGCCAGTGACCCAAGGTCAAGATCGAACCAGGATCCTCGGCGCCGTGAGGCAGCAGTGCTAACCACTGTGCCACCATGCCGCCCCCTGGAATAGTGTTAAAAAGGAAAACATGGAAAAAGTATTTTTGGCATAAAATAATGAAGGCATTCTCTGAATTTTGAATGAACGTTGGCATGAAAAAAATTCAGATGCACATGAAGTTGTGAACACAAAGAATTGGATAAATTGCGCTGTAATTTCCTGTTCTGCGCCCCCCTCCCCCCAAGAGCAGTTTTAGTAGATTTTCACATGTTTTTATTGCAAGAAAACCAGCCTTGACGAATTCTTACAGCATGTCAATTCTTTTACTAGAAATATCGACTTCAATCCCAATTCTCTATCCTTACCCAATGTTTTGCATTGCTTTACAAAGACCTATCCCAGTTCCATTTTAAATGATGTTACAGTCTACTGCCTGGATAAAGATCAATGTAGGATGACCTGACTAAATCCATCTTGGAGTGAGTGGGCTCTTTATCCATGTGTTAAAGATACCGAAATAGGATCGAAATGTAGATTTGTACATGGATGCCAAAGTATTGCTAAACCATTCACATTTTTTGTGGGCGCAAAATATATCTTCTAATTTTGTTGCTGCGCTTTTGTGGTGATGCACTATTCGTCGCCAATTCCTCAACCACTGGGAACCCTTTTCACATTTTGGTCCTCAAAGCATGTCATCAGATTGAGTTTTTCAGCTTTCTCTGATCCAATTCTGAAGCTTACCTTTTATAATTTTAACCTCTCATTTCCCAGTCGTGACCCTTTGCCACACCATTCCATTGTGAGATATTCTGGGTGCTCAGAACTGCTGCTTACGTATCACGTGGTTCAACCAAAAACATACTTAAACTCAATGTGGCTCTTTTTATCGCTTTTGTTTGATCTACACTCTTAACTTTTGAAGATTTATGCATGTGCACCCTAATTTGACTCAGCTGTAAAGAAATTTATACGGTAAAAGAATATTGCTGAAAAGAGGCATGTTGCCAAAACTTTTCATCTTGCACACATGGAGGGCAAATGGAAAAATGCCAAATTTCAAAAGGACACAACAATTTGTACTACGGGATAAAAGGTGCTGATTGGTTGGCAAGTTGACTCTGATTGACCGAGGCATTGCTACAGAGGAAGCAGCAAGGAATGATAGGTTCCCCAAGTTCCCAGAGTAATTCACAAAAGACACGAGGATTGAGCTTATTCATTTAGTTTACAGAGACTGGGTCCTTGTGTACAGCAAGCATAAATGAGCCACAATATGAGCTTGACTAATTGGTTGTTCGTGTAGCTATTTAGCCACTTGGGATTATTCAGCAAGTTCCAGTTGTGTATTTGCATCTGATATAGACATAATTTAGTTTACATACGGTCTGCACTCTACTTACCGGCACTGAGGTTATATGCAACGTTGCATAATTCTGTGATAGGCAAAATAATTTTTTGGATTGATGGCAACAACCTGATGGTGGAAAATACCACTTGTGTCATCACTGTATAGTTACAGCTTAACCTGCTGTTCAGATTTTTTGACATACTTTGTCTTTCCAGGGGAATTTCCATGAGCACTTTAAAGGTTTGACAGTAGATGGCAAGTTTATGTGATACACAGCAAACAGAAACCTGATCAGAATAGCCATTGCAGGAAAACTTTGATGCACTCTTAGTTCTGCCTCAAGGTTTGCAGGATGAACAAATCATTCGAGCTCTGCCACCAGCATGTCTCTCTTTTCAGCAATATTCAAGCTCTGTACTACCAAGCGACTGTAAGTATATTTTGTGTTCCCAGTGTCTCAAAGTTTAGATTGGGGGTAGCTGAGCCATGGAAATCAGGAAGGTTCCATTCCTGATTGGATACCATTGGATACCATTCCCAGGGTTGGGAAAAAGGAAAATCACTTGTGGGGTTTCCACTTCTAATAGCCGTCCATAATTCCCCTGCTTTCTCCATGGCAACACCTCGGCCATTCAGAGTTGAATTGCCAACCAATCAGCATCCATTTCTCCTGAAACTTTTTGAAATTTGGTCTTCTTGCGTTTATCCTGAAATAATGAAAAGCTTTGGTGGCCTGTCTCTTTTCAGCAAGATTCATGTCCTGTATAACCAAGTGAAAATAAATTAAAGGATCTTGAACTTACATAGTCTTTTTCATGACCTCAGAACAGCTCCATTGTACGGTAAATTGTCACATGTTTACAGTTTCCATCGATATTTTAGCAGAAAATCAAATTTCAGCCTCGCTTACTTGAAAATCTCTTTAACGAAAAATCCTTCCGTCTCCACAAAAACAAATCTATTGTCCAAAATGTATAGCTTTCAATTGGCTAGTGTCTTTAATGTAGAAAGATGCCCCAAAGTGTTTTACAAAAGTATAATCGGATAAAGGTTGGCGCTTAATCAAAGAACAGACTATCAGGAGGGATGACCAAAAGTTGAAAACATTTTAAGATGGGAGACCATGAAGGGATTTAAATGTGCGATTTAAATTGGGAGTATTGGTAAACTGGGAGTTGGTGTGAGTCAGCAAGGACTGAAATGATGGATATAAGGCACTTGATGGGGGGATAGATTGCAGGCAGTAGAGTTCTAGGTGAGCTGAAGCTTGGAGAGGATATGGAGGCTGGCCAGGTATGCATTTGGTGTAGTTAAGCCTAGAGATAACAATGACATGACTTAACTTTTCAGCATCAGATGGACCAAGAAGAGGGAGGAGAGGTAGGTGGGATTAAGGAGGCGGATGACTGGAGTTCTTTATTATGAAGAGAATAAGGGTTTGGAAACAGAGCTCAGGATCGAATTTGAAACTAAGATAGCAAACTGCTTGTTTCAACCTGAAACAATGGCCAGAGATAAATTGGAATCAGTGGCACAAGATGATGGCTTCAGACATACCATGCTCAATGTCCAGGAAATTGTAATCTGTCAAACATTTGATGTTGAACAAACAACCTGGCTGAAGAGAGGCAGTGGAACTCAGGGAGTGCGAACTCACCTGTGAGATCAAAGAAGCATTTAGATAACATCTTTGATGGTGGTCCAAACCGAGGAAGTATTTTTGAAGTGAAATGAAATGAAAATCACTTATTGTCACAAGTAGGCTTCAAATGAAGTTACTGTGAAAAGCCCCTAGTCGCCACATTCCAGCGCCTGTTCGGGGAGGCTGGTACGGGAATCGAACCGTGCTGCTAGCCTGCCTTGGTCTGCTTTAAAAGCCAGCGATTTAGCCCAGTGTGCTAAACCAGCCCCAGTGTAGTCACTGCTGTAAATGTAGGAAACATGCATAGAAAACCCCCACAAACAGGAACGTAATAATGACTGCTGATAGTAATAACCTTTTATTGCCACAAGTTTGAAGTTACTGTGAAAAGCCCCTAGTCGCCACATTCCAGCGCCTGTTCGGGTAAGCTGGTATGGGAATTGAACCCGTGCTGCTGGCCTTCTGCAACTCAAACCAGCTATCTAGCCTACTGAGCTAAACCAGCCCTTTGATTACAGGATGTGAACAAAGTAATTCACACAGTCTCCCTGCCGTTTCTCTTTGAGCCTCTAATTCAAATAATAATAATCTTTATTTGTGTCACAAGTAGGCTTACATTAATTCTGCAATGAAGTTACTGTGAAAAGCCCCTAGTCGCCACATTCCGGCGCCTGTTCGGGTACACAGAGGGAGAATTCAGAATGTCTTTCAGGACCTGTGGGAGGAAACCGGAGAACCCGGAGAAAACCCACGCAGACACGGGGAGAACGCGCAGACTCTGCACAGACAGTGACCCTAGCCGGGAATCGAACCCGGGTCCCTGGCACTGTGAAGCAACAGTGCTAACCACTATGCTACCGTGCCGCCCGCCTTTCTCTATCCCTTTGCAATTCAAACTGTTTCATCTGGATTTGCATTCTATCTCAAGCTGTATTTTATCTCGCTTATCCTTTCCCAAATTGAAATGCTGTATTAAAATAACCACGATTTCTGCCTTTTTAGCATCTGCTTTTAACTCCAAACTAATCGGTGATTTGAACAGGTTTAGCATAACTTTACTTCTTTTATACTCTATGCCTCTGTAACAACCTTATTAACTTGTTCTGCCACCTTCAAAGATTTATGTATATGAATCCCCAGGTCCATATATCATGTTTCTGCATCCCCTTTAAAATTGTACTATTTAGTTCATATAATCTTTCATTTCTCCTTCCAAAATATGTCCTGTCACATTTCTCTACATTAATTTTCAATTGTCATGTGTCTTCCCATTTTATCAGTCTTTCTTCGACCTCCTGAAGTCTGCTGCTATCCTCCTCATTGTTTACAACATTTCCAAGCTTTCTGTCACTAGCAGTCAATTTGCACACAGCAAACTCCCCGAACAACAATGGCAGAAATGACCTATCTCTTCATCTATTTTAAGGAAAGAAAGACTTGTGTTTACTTAGCGCACATTTTCAAAATCAGGACTTCCCAAAGCACTTCAGGACCAATTAAGAATCTCGAAATGTAGTCACTGTTGTAATATAGAAAACGTAGCAGCCAATTAGTACACAAGCCCCCGCAAGCCACATTCGTAGAATCCCTACAGTGCAGAGGGAAGGTCTGCACAGGCCCTCCAAAAGAGCACCCCACCTAGGCCCACTCCCCCCACCCCATCCCTGTAACATTGATACATAGAAGTTAGGAGCAGGAGGAGGCCTTTTGGCCCTTTGAGCCTGCTCCGCCATTTATTACGATCATGGCTGATCATCCAACTCAGTAGCCTAATCCTGCCTCCTCCCATAACCTTTGATCCCATTTGCCCCAAGTGCTATATCTAGCCGCCTCTTGAATATACTCAATGGTTTAGCATCAACTACTTCCTGTGGTAATGAATTCCACAGACTCACCCACTTTTAGGGTAAAGAAATGTCTTATCTCTGTCCGAAATCCTCAGACTATGACCCCTGGTTCTGGACACACCCACCATCGGGAACATCTTCCCTGCATCTACCCTGTCTGGTCCTGTTAGAATGTTATAAGTCTCTATTAGACCCTCCCTCTTCTGACCTCCAGCGAGAACAATCCTAACCTAGTCAATCTCTCCTCGTATGACAGTCCTGCCATCCCTGGAATTAGTCTGGTAAACCTTTGCTGCACCCCCTTGAGAGCAAGAACATCCTTCCTCAGAAAAGGAGACCAAATCTGCACACACTATTCTAGGTGTGGCCTCACCAAGGCCCCTGTATAATTGCAACAACACATCCCTGCTCCTGTACTCGAAAGCTCTTGCAATGAAGGCCAACATACCATTAGCCTTCTTTACCGCCTGTTGCACGTGCATGCTTACCTTCAGCGACTGGTGCACAAGGACACCCAAGTCCTGCTGCACACTCCCCTCTCCCAATTTACAACTATTCAGGTAGTAATGTGCCTTCCTGTTTTTGCTCCAAAGTGAATAACCTCACACTTATCCAAATTATACTGCATCTGCAATTGATTTGCCCACTCGCCCAACTATCCAGATCATGCTGTAGGATCTCTGCATCCTCGTCACAGTTCATCCTCCCACCCAACTTGGTATCATCTGCAAAATTTGAGATGTTACATTTTGTTCCCTCATCCAAATCATTAATATAAATTGTGAATAGCTGGGGCCCCAGCAACGATCCCTGTGGCACCCCACAAGTTACTGCCTGCCAATTTGAAAAGGACCCATTAATTCCTACTCTTTGTTTCCTCTCTGCCAACCAGTTTTCTATCCACCTCAATACACTTCACCCAATTCCATGCGCTTTAATCTTGCACAATAATCTCTTGTGCGGGACTTTGTCAAATGCCTCTGAAAGACCAAATATATCACATCGACTGGCTCACCCTTGTCAGCTGTACTAGGTTACCCTGTAACCTCACCTAACCGTTGAATACTAAGGGGCAGTTTAGCATGCCTAATCCACCCAACCTGAGGGAGGAAACCAGAGAACCCAGAGGAAACCCACGCAGACACAGGGAGAACATGCAAACTCCACAGTCACCCAAAGTTGGAATTGAACCCGGGTCCCTGGCGCTGTGAGGCAGCAGTTCTTTTTTTTAATTAAATATTTTATTGAAAATTTTTGGTCAACCAACACAGTACATTGTGCATCCTTTACACAATATTATAACAACACAAATAACAATGACCTATTTTATAAACAAAAAATGAATAAATAATAAATAACAAAAATGAAAACTAGCCCTAATTGGCAACTGCCTTGTCACAAGTAACACTCTCCAAAAATATAATTTAACAGTCCAATATATAATTATCTGTAGCAACGACCTATACATACTATACAGTATATATTAACAACCCTGAGAGTCCTTCTGGTTCCTCTCTCCTCTCCCCCCCCCCCCCCCCCCCCCCCGGATCCTGGGCTGCTGCTGCCTTCTTTTTCCCATTCCGTCTATCTTTCTGCGAGGTATTCGACGAACGGTTGCCACCGCCTGGTGAACCCTTGAGCCGACCCCCTTAGGACGAACTTAATCCGCTCTAGCTTTATAAACCCCGCCATGTCATTTATCCAGGTCTCCACCCCCGGGGGCTTGGCTTCTTTCCACATTAGCAATATCCTGCGCCGGGCTACTAGGGACGCAAAGGCCAAAACATCGGCCTCTCTCGCCTCCTGCACTCCCGGCTCTTGTGCAACCCCAAATATAGCCAACCCCCAGCTTGGTTTGACCCGGACTCCTACTACTTTTGAAAGCACCTTTGTCACCCCCATCCAAAACCCCTGTAGTGCCGGGCATGACCAAAACATATGGGTATGATTCGCTGGGCTTCTCGAGCACCTCGCACACCTATCCTCCACCCCAAAAAATTTACTGAGCCGTGCTCCAGTCATATGTGCCCTGTGTAATACCTTAAACTGAATCAGGCTTAGCCTGGCACACGAGGACGACGAGTTTACCCTGCTTAGGGCATCTGCCCACAGCCCCTCCTCGATCTCCTCCCCCAGCTCTTCTTCCCATTTCCCTTTTAGTTCATCTACCATAGTCTCCCCTTCGTCCCTCATTTCCCTATATATATCTGACACCTTACCATCCCCCACCCATGTCTTTGAGATCACTCTGTCCTGCACCTCTTGTGTCGGGAGCTGCGGGAATTCCCTCACCTGTTGCCTCGCAAAAGCCCTCAGTTGCATATACCTGAATGCATTCCCTTGGGGCAACCCATATTTCTCGGTCAGCGCTCCCAGACTCGCGAACTTCCCATCCACAAACAGATCTTTCAGTTGCGTTATTCCTGCTCTTTGCCACATTCCATATCCCCCATCCATTCCCCCCGGGGCAAACCTATGGTTGTTTCTTATCGGGGACCCCCCCAAGGCTCCAGTCTTTCCCCTATGCCGTCTCCACTGTCTCCAAATCTTCAGTGTAGCCACCACCACCGGGCTTGTGGTGTAGTTCCTCGGTGAGAACGGCAATGGGGCTGTCACCATAGCCTGTAGGCTAGTCCCCCTACAGGACACCCTCTCTAATCTCTTCCACGCCGCTCCCTCCTCCTCTCCCATCCACTTACTCACCATTGAAATATTAGCGGCCCAATAATACTCACTTAGGCTCGGTAGTGCCAGCCCCCCCCTATCCCTGCTACGCTGTAAGAATCCCTTCCTCACTCTCGGGGTCTTCCCGGCCCACACAAAACCCATGATGCTCTTTTCAATCCTTTTAAAAAAAGCCTTCGTGATCACCACCGGGAGGCACTGAAACACAAAGAGGAATCTCGGGAGGACCACCATCTTAACCGCCTGCACCCTCCCTGCCATTGACAGGGATACCATATCCCATCTCTTGAAATCCTCCTCCATCTGTTCCACCAACCGCGTTAAATTTAACCTATGCAATGTGCCCCAATTCTTAGCTATCTGGATCCCCAGGTAACGAAAGTCCCTTGTTACCTTCCTCAACGGTAGGTCCTCTATTTCTCTACTCTGCTCCCCTGGATGCACCACAAACAACTCACTTTTCCCCATGTTCAATTTATACCCTGAAAAATCCCCAAACTCCCCAAGTATCCGCATTATTTCTGGCATCCCCTCCGCCGGGTCCGCCACGTATAGTAGCAAATCGTCCGCATACAAAGATACCCGGTGCTCTTCTCCTCCCCTAAGTACTCCCCTCCACTTCTTGGAACCCCTCAACGCTATCGCCAGGGGCTCAATCGCCAGTGCAAACAATAATGGGGACAGAGGGCATCCCTGCCTTGTCCCTCTATGGAGCCGAAAATATGCAGATCCCCGTCCATTCGTGACCACGCTCGCCACTGGGGCCCTATACAACAGCTGCACCCATCTAACATACCCCTCTCCAAAACCAAATCTCCTCAACACCTCCCACAAATAATCCCACTCCACTCTATCAAATGCTTTCTCGGCATCCATCGCCACTACTATCTCCGTTTCTCCCTCTGGTGGGGCCATCATCATTACCCCTAACAGCCTCCGTATATTCGTGTTCAGCTGTCTCCCCTTCACAAACCCAGTTTGGTCCTCGTGGACCACCCCCGGGACACATTCCTCTATTCTCATTGCCAGGACCGTGGCATCTACATTTAGGAGGGAAATAGGTCTATAGGACCCGCATTGTAGCAGGTCCTTTTCCTTCTTTAAGAGAAGTGATATCGTTGCTTCAGACATAGTCGGGGGCAGTTGTCCCCTTTCCTTTGCCTCATTAAAGGTCCTCGTCAGTACCGGGGCGAGCAAGTCCACATATTTTCTATAGAATTCGACTGGGAATCCATCCGGTCCCGGGGCCTTTCCCGCCTGCATGCTCCGAATTCCTTTCACCACTTCTTCTACCTCGATCTGTGCTCCCAGTCCCACCCTTTCCTGCTCTTCCACCTTGGGAAATTCCAGCCGATCCAAGAAGCCCATCATTCTCTCCCTCCCATCCGGGGGTTGAGCTTCATATAATTTTTTATAAAATGTCTTGAACACTCCATTCACTCTCTCCGCTCCCCGCTCCATCTCTCCTTCCTCATCCCTCACTCCCCCTATTTCCCTCGCTGCTCCCCTTTTCCTCAATTGGTGTGCCAGCAACCTGCTCGCCTTCTCCCCATATTCGTACTGTACACCCTGTGCCTTCCTCCATTGTGCCTCTGCAGTGCCTGTAGTCAGCAAGTCAAATTCTACATGTAGCCTTTGCCTTTCCCTGTACAGTCCCTCCTCCGGTGCTTCCGCATATTGTCTGTCCACCCTCAAAAGTTCTTGCAGCAACCGCTCCCGTTCCTTACTCTCCTGCTTCCCTTTATGTGCCCTTATTGATATCAGCTCCCCTCTAACCACCACCTTCAACGCCTCCCAGACCACTCCCACCTGGACCTCCCCATTATCATTGAGTTCCAAGTACTTTTCAATGCACCCCCTCACCCTTAGACACACCCCCTCATCTGCCATTAGTCCCATGTCCATTCTCCAGGGTGGGCGCCCTCCTGTTTCCTCCCCTATCTCCAAGTCCACCCAGTGTGGAGCGTGATCCGAAATGGCTATAGCCGTATACTCCGTTCCCCTCACCTTCGGGATCAATGCCCTACCCAGCACAAAAAAGTCTATTCGCGAGTAGACTTTATGGACATAGGAGAAAAACGAGAACTCCTTACTCCTAGGTCTGCTAAATCTCCACGGGTCTACACCTCCCATCTGCTCCATAAAATCTTTAAGTACCTTGGCTGCTGCCGGCCTCCTTCCAGTCCTGGACTTCGACCTATCCAGCCCTGGTTCCAACACCGTATTAAAATCTCCCCCCATTATCAGCTTTCCCATCTCTAGGTCCGGAATGCGTCCTGGCATCCGCCTCATAAAATTGGCATCATCCCAGTTCGGGGCATATACGTTTACCAAAACCACCGTCTCCCCCTGTAGTTTGCCACTCACCATCACGTAACTGCCCCCGTTATCCGCCACTATAGTCTTTGCCTCGAACATTACCCGCTTCCCCACTAATATAGCCACCCCCCTGTTTTTCGCATCTAGCCCCGAATGGAACACCTGCCCCACCCATCCTTTGCGTAGCCTAACCTGGTCTATCAGTTTTAGGTGCGTTTCCTGTAACATAACCACATCTGCCTTAAGTTTCTTAAGGTGTGCGAGTACCCGTGCCCTCTTTATCGGCCCGTTCAGCCCTCTCACGTTCCACGTGATCAGCCGAGTTGGGGGGCTTCCTACCCCCCCCCCCTTGTCGATTAGCCATTACCTTTTTCCAGCTCCTCACCCGGTTCCCACGCAGCTGTATCTCCCCCAGGCGGTGCCCCCCCCGCCCATCCTCTCCCATACCAGCTCTCCCCAGCAGCAGCAACCCAGTAATTCCCCCCTCCCACCGCCCCCCCCCCGCTAGATCCCCCGCTAGCGTAATTACTCCCCCCATGTTGCTCCCAGAAGTCAGCAAACTCTGGCTGACCTCGACTTCCCCCCGTGACCTCGGCTCGCACCGTGCGACGCCCCCTCCTTCCTGCTTCTCTATTCCCGCCATGATTATCATAGCGCGGGAACCAAGCCCGCGCTTCTCCCTTGGCCCTGCCCCTAATGGCCAACGCCCCATCTCCTCCACCTCCCCTCCTCCCCCCATCACCACCTGTGGGAGAGAGAAAAGTTACCACATCGCAGGATTAGTACATAAAACCCCTCTTTGCCCCCCACATTCGCCCCACCACTTTGTTCGAACGTTCTTTTTAATAACCCGCTCATTCCAGTTTTTCTTCCACAATAAAAGTCCACGCTTCATCCGCGTCTCAAAGTAGTGGTGCCTCCCTCGATATGTGACCCACAGTCTTGCCGGTTGCAGCATTCCAAATTTTATCTTCTTTTTATGAAGCACCGCCTTGGCCCGATTAAAGCTCGCCCTCCTTCTCGCCACCTCCGCACTCCAGTCTTGATAAACGCGGATCACCGCGTTCTCCCATTTACTGCTCCGAGTTTTCTTCGCCCATCTAAGGACCATTTCTCTATCCTTAAAACGGAGGAATCTCACCACTATGGCTCTGGGAATTTCTCCTGCTCTCGGTCCTCGCGCCATCACTTGGTATGCTCCCTCCACCTCCAACGGACCCGCCGGGGCCTCCGCTCCCATTAACGAGTGCAGCATCGTGCTCACATATTCCCCGACGTCCGCTCCCTCCACACCTTCAGGAAGACCAAGAATCCTCAGGTTGTTCCTCCTTGCGTTGTTTTCCAGTGCCTCCAACCTTTCCACACATCGTTTCTGATGTGCCTCCTGCGTCTCCGTCTTCACCACCAGGCCCTGTATATCGTCCTCATTCTCGGCTGCCTTTGCCTTCACGACCCGAAGCTCCCGCTCCTGGGTCTTTTGTTCCTCCTTTAGCCCTTCGATCGCCTGTAGTATCGGGGCCAACAGCTCTTTCTTCATTTCCTTTTTGATCTCTTCCACACAGCATTTCAAGAACTCTTGTTGTTCAGGGCCCCATGTTAAACTGCCACCTTCCGACGCCATCTTGGTTTTTGCTTGCCTTCCTTGCCGCTGTTCTAAAGGATCCACTGCAATCTGGCCACTCTCTCCTCCTTTTTCCATCCGTATCCAGGGGGGATTCCCTTCTGGTTTACCGCACAGTGTTTTTAGCCGTCAAAATTGCCGTTGGGGCTCCTATCAAGAGCCCAAAAGTCCGTTTCACAGGGAGCTGCCGAAACGTGCGACTCAGCTGGTTATCGCCGCACCCGGAAGTCGTGAGGCAGCAGTTCTAACCACAGCATTGCATTGAAACAATGAAGAGATCATTTGCTTTTAACAATGTTGGTTGAGGAATAAATATTGGCCAGAACAACTCCCTAACTCTTCTTTGATTAGTTCTATGAGATCCTTGATGACCATCTGATGATTCAGACGGGGGCCTTGTTTTAATTTTCTATTGGTTAGGCTATCCGAATGCACGCATTATCTCAGTTCTGCACCAAAAGGCCAGCCTAAATTAGGTGCTCTAGTTTCTTGAACCCACAACCTACTGACTCAGAGGTAAGGATGTTATCACCAAGTCAAGGCAGATATTCTTGACCATCTTAAGGTGCATTATAGGTGTCTCTTTGACAAAAATTGATATCAAGCTAATTAAGATATTAGGATAGCTGACTAAGGGCGTGGTAGTCAAGATAGGTTCTAAAGAGGGTCTGAGAGGGGAAGAGAGGGGTGGGGAAGCAAAATCATTAGGTGGTAAGTTCAGAAATTAGGGTCGATATGATCGATGCCATTGCCACTAATGGTGGCGCGAATGGAATAAGAAGCCAGAATTGGAGGAACATGGAATGTCATAGGCTGGACAAAGCTATAGAGATAAGAGAGGGGTGAGAACATGGGGAGATTTAAAATTTTAGGCAGTAATAATAGACAGTCCTCCCCAAGAAACAAAAAAAAAGCCACATTGACGGTCTCGACTAATTTTACATTGTAATAGGTACAAGCTGCACCTTGATACAACGGATACTCAAAAATTGCTAACTACAGACAGCCCTCAAAGCACCAAGGCTAATTGCAGTTTAAATCATGGGACACTCAGGTAAGCATGAGGCAGCAAAATGTGAAATACATGACTATTGTAGAACAGGGAATTTCTTCATCCAGCATCGATAGTGGCAGCGAAGCTTAATGATTTAGCATTTCTCATATTAAGTATCTATTAGCAATTCCCGATAAATATTCTATCAATTTTTGCTAAACTGGGATTTTGTTCCCAGCAGATCAACATCCTGGGGGCTACCCATTGATCAGAAAGTGAACTGGACTAGCCATATTAATACTGTGGATCCCAGGGCAGGTCAAAGATTAGGAATCCTAGAATCATAGAATTTACAGTGCAGAATCCTACGACGAGTAACTCGCCTCCTGACCCCCCCCCCCCAAAAGCCTGTCCACCCATCTACAAGTCAGGAGTGTGATGGCATACTCTCCACTTGCCTGGATGTGTGCAGCTCCAAAAACACTCAAGAAACTCAACACCATCCAGGACAAAGCAGTCCCCCCTCCACAAACATTCAAACCCTCCACCACCAACAAACAGTGGCAGCCGTGTGTACCATCTACAAGATGTACTGCAGTAACTCATCAAGGTTCCTTAGGCAGCATCTTCCAAACCCACGACCACTACCATCTAGAAGGACAAGAGCAGCAGATACCTTGGAATCCCACCACCTGGACGTTCCCCTCCAAGTCACTCACCATCCTGACTTGGAAATATATCGCTGTTCATTGGGGCAAAATCCTGGAACTCCCTCCCTAACAGCACAGTGGGTGTACCTGCACCTCAGGGACTGCAGAGCTTCAAGAAGGCAACTCACCACCTTCTGAAGGGCAATTAGGGATGGGCAGTAAATGTTGGCCTAACCAGCGACACCCACATCCCATAAATGAATACATTAAAAAAAAAGACTTCCATGGCTTTAAATAGGGTTAACATTCTCCAAACTCCTTTTGTGTAGGGTTTCGCTTCATTGAGCAAGTGGAGTTTCATCTAATCTATCTTAGAATCCAGTGTCAAGAGGCAAATGAACATTAGCTCACCACTGCATAGCCGAGTTTCATTCTGCAATTTATACTCCATGTTTTACTTGTGATCACACAAAACTCTTAACTGCATGGAAAATGTAATGAATTTCCATCAAATTAACCATATTAAATGTAAGTTATAAGAAATGTAACCGTATTTGTTCAAGTAATGAAATTCTGTTCTGGATAGGCTTGATTAATTCTAAATAGCTGGCTAACATAACAACCATAACTGTTTATATATTTTTTAATTGCAGTCCGTCTGATTCTATTCAAGATTTACAAAAGGTGCAAGGTGAAATGGAGGCAGAATTGACTAGTGCAAAATCTAGGGAAGTAGTTATGAGTAGCGCATCCATTGAGACAACTGTTCCTTCAAAATTTGTGCCAAGTCACAAAACTGCAGTGATGGACCTCCGCAAGAAAGAGGAACATCAAAGGAAGAGCAGGGAGTTGAGCACCATCAGAAAACCAATGTCCTCAATCACAAGTCATACTAAGGCTGTACAGAGCTCTGATGGAGTCAAGCACCATAGATCAGTCAGTCAAAGCCCTGCAGGATCAAATCACATGGATGTGCAACCTTCAATATTGGGAAAATCTCTTCAGACAATGGGAAGCTTATCTTCTATCACTATACCCATGCGTTTGGATGCTCTTGCCTATTTGCTAAATCATGCTGTTATGAACCCTTACAATATAATGCCCCAAGGACCATGCCTTGCGAACCAATGTAGTATAGCCTCATATCAAAACACTATCCCTCTGACATACTGTCCCTGTCATGGGGGAACTCCTAATGTCGTTGACTGCCATTCAGTACCCACACACTTCACCCAGCAACAGTATTCCACAAATGCATTTTATCCGAACCAACCAGGCATCAACACAGGATACCAGCCTGGACCAGTAAACTCATTGCCAAGTCAGAATTATAGCTATGCTGATCAGCATACAGCTAATAGAGAAATGGCTCTTCATTCAGATAGAAAATGGGAACAAATGAACTCTTCACTCTCTGCAACAAGCATAAAGAAATGGGATGATACTTCCAGACCAATGCAAACCTTTGATGAAGCTTCATATGGTGAAAGTTGCAAAAGTGGTTTTAATCAGACAAGGAGTGCTTCCAACGGAAATGATTTCAGAAGTACTTCACTTCAAGCAACCTCTGGGAACTGGAATAGTAGTCGGAATGACGATCGTGAATGGCAAGACAGGAGTTTTGGTAGATCTGCAAGAAAGTTTAATGATGATTCAAGCAGCAATTATAAGAGGGGAGATGCAGGAGATCGTTATAAAAGGGGCGGTTTTAGCAGGGAAAGAACATTTGGGTCAGACTTCAGAACCAGGAAGAGAAATGAAGAAGAAAACTCTTGGTCTTCTAGTCAGGATTCATTTTCAACACCCAAACAAATGCGCTGGTCAGGAATTGAAGGCAGCTGGCAGCAAAGAAGAGGACAAACTGGCACTGCAAAGCAAGAGGCAAATGAACATTTTGGAGAGAATTGCAGATCCAAAATAATTGCATCTACAGATAAAGAGAAGACACCAATCTTTTCTGGAAAAAGAATGACCACTGTAGAAGATTGGGATGCAGAATATGACACAGAACAATCAAAATCAGTTGACCTTAAAGAAAAACCATCTGTACATAAAAAAAATGAGAACACATCAATACGTGAAGACTGGGAGACTGAATATGCTGAGGAAAAGAATCCTACCCAAGAGGGCTCGTCGCAGCTTCAGCAGACTGAAGAGGAAAATATAGATGTTGGAACAGAGCAGATTGGTGACCTTGGCAAGAAATGTCAATCTTTGCAAGACTTCACTGCTTCTGCCCAGAGCAGCACATCATCTGAAGTAGAAAACATATTTAAGATTATGGAGAAAGATACTGCATGCGCCACCACAGTGGGTGTGGACGAAGAGAAAGCATGCACTGTAGAATTACACGCTATCTCTGGAGGGGTTGATTCAAACATCTGTGAGCATACTGGTCCCCTTAATGAAGCAATTGAAAGGGGAAACTATAGACCATCTGCAGAGATTTTTGAGAAGTCTGTAAACGGTGCAATGGAGACTTTTAAGGAATATGAGGACGCAATCAAAAGACAGGCTGAAGAGAGCCCAGTAATGCAGAATGTTAGTGGCCCTATAACTTTGGTCATGCCTTCTGAAAAATGTGGACCTTTTTTCTTTGAAGTGGTGGGATCTAATGTGTCAATAGTAGGTGAAAATATGGTTGAATCCATCAGTGCGGCAGAGAATAAAAATCTGGCAGGCGTATTGGATTGATGATACACTATTTTTTAAAACATGAGAATGAACAATGCCTGGACTAAATATGCACAGGAAAAATATTTTTATTTTATTTAACTTCTGTGGAATCTTAAAAGTATAGCTTCTATTTTATTTTCAACAGAAGTTGTTTAAGAAATGGGGAATTTTCACTTTAATGCATGATGAGAAAATATCATAAAATAATGAAACTCGGTGTTTGCTCATGCTGCAAAACATAATTTTGGTGGAACTGTAGCAGAAATCCCTTTACCGAAAGTACATGGGTTCCACTCAACTTTTGACAGCTACGGTGCAGGAACGCGAGTAGATATTAGGAAATGCCTAGCCAAAGTATGAGATAATGCCTGATCCTTGTGTTGGCTGCTGTCACAATTATCAGTGTATTGGTTTCCAGAACTATAACAGGAAAGACCACAGTCACTACAAGTTTGGTAGGAACCAAACTGTTTGGTTTGCCACCCATTCTGCTATCGATGTTGTACACAGATACATGTTTTCAGAATGGAAATTCTGTTTTGTGGGCTCCAACCATTATTTTTGACCAAACTAATAATATTTATTTTACATGCAGCACGTTATTTTTGAAAAGGGATAATATTTTGATGATTTAAGTCTGCATTTTTACACAGCAGTTTGCCTGTACTTTGGTTTGATGGATTGTATTGCCAAACCTGGCTGGAGTCTTACATATTAATGACATTTTGATTGCTGTATGAAAGAGCTGTTTTTGTCCTTGACACTCCTGCTTATGATTGACATCCTTTAGCCTATTTGCTAGTTTATTTAGCGGAGTTTTTCTGTTCAAATGTTAAATACTGATGGCCTAATCAGGGGATCACGCTGTATTAAAAAAAAATTATGACTGAAACTGTGAGAAAATCTGACCAAGCAACTTAGGTGCACATGGCAAATTAGTCACTTGCTTTCACAAAGTTTTTGCCAGCCTGTTTGTTTTAGAATATCATTTGTACTATTTGAACAATAATTTAAATGAAAGGATTGAAACAATATTTGTGATCTATATTTCTCAAAGAGCTGACGCTAACAGCTTTTTAAGCAAACCAAAGCGAGTGAGAAAATAATTATTTTCTTTTTTATCTACTTATTCTGAGATTTCAGAGTTTTCTTCATACTCAAACAGCCGTGTCGGCTACTCAGGAAAGTCTAGTTGTGCCAATGCAGAAGTAGATTCCTTTAAATTACATTGATGAGGCTTTGCTTTTGTATTTGTTAGTACCAACCAATTTTCAGCCAGTGCCACTTGCATTATTTTTTGAAATAAGTTGTTAGAGAAAATATCGCCTGTCGAAGTCAGCTTTTTGATATATCATGGTAGTAGTTATTAATGGGATTAATCACAATTGCAGTACCAAGTCCGTTGTCAGCTACATTTTGCGAGCGTAAATTTGAGGTAAAAACTTTGTCTTGTTTCTTAGCTAGCCGCAGTCACAACCTTAGAAAGGATACATGTACCGTGTAGAATTTGTAAGCTCTGGTTTGAGTGAGAGCTAAATTTTACTCTCCTAAATTGTATTTTTTGGGAGATACATTGTTCCTGCTGTGAACTGTTCTGGAGTATATGATTGCCACGTTGTGTTGGCTGAATGATTGTGCGAATTGGAATTGTTATCAGTGTTGTGGAAAGTTTTACTGATCGAGAGGTTCTAGTCTCAGATAAGTTTTGCTTTTATTTTCAGAAATGCAGCAATTATAGTTTGACTTAATATAGCTGATACTGTTTTGAAATTTGAAATCAACTGAGACAGCATGCCACATATTGAAAAGAAAAATATAGACCAGGAAGCAATTAGCGCATTACAGCTCTTTTTTTCAGAAGTACTATATTTAGCACGAAAATAAGAATTAGAAGGGAAAGCAAGGGGTGATGTAATACCTTCATATATTGAAATGCATTATGTTTCAGTCGCTTTTATTTTGACTCTCGGTGAAGTTTACTGAATTTTGCTTATGTTAGGTGTCGAACTTTACAAACAACAAAAAAAAGCAGTGATAATCTGCTGTTTTATTTTATGATATAATTTGATTCAGATTGTATATATTTCACCTTTCTGCTATTAAAAGTGTACTGTTGCAAATTACCCCTGAACGTCCTGAAAGGTGTGTGTGATGCATAATCCCTTTACATAAACTGAGTAACACTTTCTGCAGGAACATTTATAATTGAAACACATGGAATGGGATTTCTGATGGAACCATTTTGCTAGTCAGTTGCTATTTAGCAATGTTGCGATATTTATTCCATTCACTTGACTTCTGTTGAAAAGGAAAACTTACTTCATAGTGTTTTGCACAATCACGAATGTCTCAAAGTGCCTATATAATTTTGAATACTACCCAAGAAACATTCCATCAGTCTTGCAAGCAAAATTAATCAAGCAAAAGTGCACTGTAGGGATTCTATGATTCAACAGATGGGGCCTTGTTTAATGTCTCATCCAAGACAGTACATCCCATACTACCACTCCCTCAGCACTGCAGTGTGGCTTGTTTTTTAGGTTCAAGTCCCACTGATAGGTTTGAACCCAGAACCTTGACTCAGGTACAAGAGTGCTACCATTAAGCTACAGCTGGATAAGAGTTGGTGTAAGATTAAACTGCAGAAATAGTTCAATGTGTGAACCTCTTCCTTGACTTTGTTTTTAATTAAAATGTTTGGCAGTCAGGGAAGCAGTGATGCAATGGTTAGCACTGCTGCCTCACGGCGCCGAGGACCCGGGTTCGATCCCGGCCCCGGGTCACTGTCCATGTGGAGTTTGCACATTCTCTCTGTGTCTGCATGGATCTCCCCTCCACAACCCAAAGATGTGCAGGGTAGGTAGATTGGTCACGTTAAATTGCCCCTTAATTGGAAAAAAAATAATTGGGGACTCTGAAATTTATTTTTCTTAAATTTGGCAGTCAGTGGTAAGCTGGATCTATGTTCCTCAGCACGTAGACCTGGACTTTGAAAGTGTACCAGTCTGCAATACAGCGTGCATCTGGTCGCGGAGAGCTCTTTGCACTGAAGGTTTGGGAGAGACCAGGGAGTGTCTTCACCAAGTTGATGGTCCTCCAGCAGCAGTCGATGAGCCCAGTCCTGCGTTATTGAGCTTCTGAGGGTGAATCCTGACAAAATTCTCTGCATTTCTTTCCAGCCTTGCTTTGCAAATCAACATTCCAGGAGATGGGAAACTCCCTTCCTTACCACAGCGACCGAGGGCGGCGTGCATCGGGGGAAGACCCAGGCATACAGAAAAATCTGATGGGGAGCACCCTTCTCAGCACCATCATCATACTCATTGCACTTTTTTCTTCTAAAAATATACTTCATTCATAATATTTCTAAATGTACATTACACAACAGTTCAAACTTGATTGCTTGAAGTGCAGAACAGAGTGGGCGGGTTTCTCCGCCACGCCAGATTTCTGGTTCAGCACGCCATCGGGATTCTCCATTTCGCCGGCTGGTCAATGGGGTTTCGCATTGTGGGGCAGCCCCACACCTTCGGGAAATCCCCGGACTGCTGGCAAACGGAGCATCCCGACAGCGGAGAATTCAGCCCAGTATCTTCTAATACAGTACATGACACACTTGAAGTGCCTCACTACACTTACAATGTGATGGGGATGATACTGGGAGCAGGTTTGGAGGGTGGGGGTGATTCTGGGAGCAGGTTGGGGGGGGTGATTCTGGGAGCAGGTTGGGGGGGGGTGATTCTGGGAGCAGGTTTGGGGGGTGGGGGTGATTCTGGGAGCAGGTTGGGGGGTGGGGGTGTTTCTGGGAGCAGGTTGGGGGGTGGGGGTGATTCTGGGAGCAGGTTGGGGGGTGGGGGTGATTCTGGAAGCAGGTTAGGGGGGGTTGGGGTGATTCTGCGAGCAGGTTTGGGGGGCTGATTCTGGGAGCAGGTATGGGGGGGTGGGGGTGATTCTGCGAGCAGCTCAACGGATCATTAAATACATGAAAAGGAAATAAAAGAAAATACATAATAGGGCAACACAACATATACAATGTAACTACATAAGCACTGGCATCAGATGAAGCATACAGGGTGTAGTGTTAATGAGATCAGTCCATAAGAGGATCATTTAGGAGTCTGGTGACAGTGGGGAAGAAGCTGTTTTTGAGTCTGTTCGTGCGTGTTCTCAGACTTCTGTATCTCCTGCCCGATGGAAGAAGTTGGAAGAGTGAGTAAGCCGGGTGGGTGGGATCATTGATTATACTGCCTGCTTTCCCCAGGCAACGGGAGGCGTAGATGGAGTCAATGGATGGGAGGCAGGTTCGTGTGATGGACTGGGCGGTGTTCATGACTCTGAAATTTCTTGCGGTCCTGGGCCGAGCAGTTGCCATACCAGGCTATGATGCAGCCCAATAGAATGCTTTCTATGGTGCATCTGTAAAAGTTGGTAAGAGTTAATGTGGACATGCCGAATTTCCTGAGGAAGTATACGCGCTGTTGTGGTTATTTGGGAGCAGGTTGGGGGGGGGGGGTGATTCTGGGAGCAGGTTAGGTGGAGGTGCTTCTGGGAGCAGGTTAGCGGGGGGTGGGGGTGATTCTGGGCGCAGGTTGGGGGGGGTGATTCTGGGGGGGGGTTGGGGTGATTCAGGGAGCAGGTGTGGATGTGATTCAGGGATCAGGTATGGGAGGGGTTGGGGTGATTCAGGGAGCAGGTTTGGGGGGTGGGTGTGATTCAGGGAGCAGGTTTGGGAGTGATTCAGGGAGCAAGTTTGGGGGGGTAGGGGTGATTCAGGGAGGTTTGGGGGGGTGATTTTGGGAGCAGGTTTGAGGGGGGTGGGGGTGATTCTGGGAGGTTTGGGGGTCTGACAGATATTCAGGGAGCAGGTTTGGGGGGGTGATTCTGGGAGCCGGTTTGGGGGTGATTCTGGGAGCAGGTTTGGGGGGGTGGGGGTGATTCTGGGGGAAGTTTTGGGGGCGTGGAGGTGATTCTGGGAGCAGGTCTGGGAGGGTGGGGGTGATTCAGGGAGCAGGTGGGGTGATTCTGGGAGCAGGTTTGGGGGAATGGGTGTGATTCAGGGAGCAGGTGTGGGTGGGTGTGATTTTGGGAGCAGGTTTGGGGGGGGGTGATTCTGGGAGCAGGTTTGGGGGCTGGGGGTGATTCTGGGAGCAGGTTTGGGAGTGATTCAGGGAGCAGGTTTGGGGGGGTGGGTGTGATTCAGGGAGCAGGTTTGGGGGGGTGGGCGTAATTTGGGAGCAGGTTTGGGGGGGGTGATTCAGGGAGCAGGTGTGGGAGTGATTCAGAGAGCAGGTTTGGGGCGTGGGTGGGGGCGATTCTGGGAGCAGGTTTGGGGGGTGGGGGTGATTCTGGGAGCAGGTTTGGGGGGGTGATTCTGGGAACAGGTTTGGGGGGCTGGGGGTGATTCAGGGAGCAGGTTTGGGGGGGGTGGGGTGATTCTGGGAGCAGGTTTGGGGGGGTGGGGTGATTCTGGGAGCAGGTTTGGGGGTGTGGGGGTGATTCTGGGAGCAGGTTTGGGGGAGTGGATGTGATTCAGGGAGCAGGTTTGGGGGGGTGGGTGTGATTCAGGGAGCAGGTTTGGGGGTGGGTGGGGGCGATTCTGGGAGCAGGTTTGGGGGTGGGTGGGGGCGATTCTGGGAGCAGGTTTGGGGGGGGTGGGGGTGATTCTGGGAGCAGGTTTGGGGGGTGGGGGTGATTCTGGGAGCAGGTTTGGGGGGTGGGGGTGATTCTGGGAGCAGGTTTGGGGAGGTGGGGGTGATTCTGGGAGCAGGTTTGGGGGGGTGGGGGTGATTCTGGGAGCAGGTTTGGGGGAGTGGCTGTGATTCAGGGAGCAGGTTTGGGAGTGATTCAGGGAGCAGGTTTGGGGGGGTGATTCTGGGAGCAGGTTTGGGGGGGTGGGGGTGATTCTGGGAGCAGGTTTGGGGGGGTGGAGGTGATTCTGGGAGCAGGTTTGGGGGAGGGTGTGATTCAGGGAGCAGGTTTGGGGGGGGGGGTGATACAGGGAGCAGGTTTGGGAGTGATTCAGAGAGCAGGTTTGGAGGGGTGGGTTATTCTGGGAGCAAGTTGGGGGGGGTGATTCTGGGAGCAGGTTTGGGGGGTGGGGGTGATTCGGGTAGCAGGTTGGGGGGTGGGGGTAATTGGATTGGTTTATTGTCACGTGTACCGAGGTACAGTGAAAAGTATTTTTCTGCGAGCAGCTCAACAGATCATTAAATACATGAACAGGAAATAAAAGAAAATAGGGCAACACAACATATACAATGTAACTACATAAGCACTGGCATCGGATGAAGCATACAGGATGTAGTGTTAATGAGGTCAGTCCATAAGAGGATCATTTAGGAGTCTGGTGACAGTGGGGAAGAAGCTGTTTTTGAGTCTGTTCGTGCGTGTTCTCAGACTTCTGTATCTCCTGCCCGATGGAAGAAGTTGGAAGAGTGAGGAAGCCGGGTGGGAGAGATCTTTGATTATACTGCCCGCTTTCCCCAGGCAGCGGGAGGTGTAGATGGAGTCAATTGATGGGAGGCAGGTTCGTGTGATGGACTGGGCGGTGTTCACGACTCTCTGAAGTTTCTTGCGGTCCTGGACCGAGCAGTTGCCATACCAGGCTGTGATGCAGCCCGATAGAATGCTTTCTATGGTGCATCTGTAAAAGTTGGTACGGGTTAATGTGGACATGCCGAATTTCCTCAGTTTCCTGAGGAAGTATACGTGCTCTTGTGGTTTCTTGGGAGCAGGTTGGGAGGGGGGGGGGGTGATTCTGGGAGCAGGTTAGGTGAAGGTGATTCTGGGTGCAGGTTAGGGGGGGTGGGGGAGATTCTGGGAGCAGGTTAGGGGGTGGTGGGGGTGATTCTGGGAGCAGGTTAGGGGGGGTGATACAGGGAGGTGTGGGGGTGATTCTGGGAGCGGGATGGGGGTGATTCAGGGAGCAGGTGTGGGTGTGATTCTGGGAGCAGGTTTGGGGGTGATTCAGGGAGCAGGTTTGGGGGGGGGTGGTGGTGATTCTGGGAGCAGGTTTGGGGGGTGGGGTTGATTCTGGGAGCAGGTTTGGGAGGTGAGGGTGATTCTGGGAGCAGGTTTGGGGGGTGGGGTGGTTCTGGGAGCAGGTTTGGGAGGTGGGGGTGATTCTGGGAGCAGGATTGGGAGGTGAGGGTGATTCTGGGACCAGGTTTGGGATTGAGGGTGATTCTGGGAGCAGGTTTGGGGGGTGGGGGTGATTCTAGGAGCAGGTTTGGGAGGTGGGGGTGATTCTGGGAGCAGGATTGGGAGGTGAGGGTGATTCTGGGACCAGGTTTGGGATTGAGGGTGATTCTGGGAGCAGGTTTGGGGGGTGGGGGTGATTCTGGGAGCAGGTTAGGGGGGGTGAGGGTGATTCTGGGAGCACGTTTGGGAGGTGAGGGTGGTTTTGGGAGCAGGTTTAGGAGGTGAGGGTGATTCAGGGAGCAGGTTTGGGGGTGATTCAGGGAGTAGGTTTGGGGGGGGGGGTGGGGGTGATTCTGGGAGCAGGTTTGGGGGTGATTCAGGGAGCAGGTTTGGGGGTGGTGGTGGTGATTCTGGGAGCAGGTTTGGGGGTGAGGGTGGTTCTGGGAGCAGGTTTGGGAGGTGGGGGTGATTCTGGGAGCAGGTTTGGTGGGGGTGATTCTGGGAGCAGGCTTGGGGGGGGTGGGGGTGAATCTGGGAGCAGGTTTGGGAGGGGGGGGTGATTCTGGGAGCAGGTTTGGGAGGTGAGAGTGATTCTGGGAGCAGGTTTGGGGGGGTGGGGGTGATTCTGGGAGCAGGTTTGGTGTGTGGGGGTGATTCTGGGAGCAGGCTTGGGGGGGGTGGGGGTGAATCTGGGAGCAGGTTTGGGAGGTGAGGGTGATTCTGGGAGCAGGTTTGGGGTGTGAGGGTGATTCTGGGAGCAGGTTTGGGGGGGTGGGGGTGATTCTGGGAGCAGGTTTGGTGTGGGGGTGATTCTGGGAGCAAGTTTGGGAGATGAGGGTGATTCTGGGAGCAGGTTTGGGAGGTGAGGGTGATTCTGGGAGCAGGTTTGGGGTGTGAGGGTGATTCTGGGAGGTTTGGGGGTCTGACAGATATTCAGGGAGCAGGTTTGGGGGGGTGGGGGTGATTCTGGGGGAAGTTTTGGGGGCGTGGAGGTGATTCTGGGAGCAGGTCTGGGAGGGTGGGGGTGATTCAGGGAGCAGGTGGGGTGATTCTGGGAGCAGGTTTGGGGGAATGGGTGTGATTCAGGGAGCAGGTGTGGGTGGGTGTGATTTTGGGAGCAGGTTTGGGGGGGGGTGATTCTGGGAGCAGGTTTGGGGGCTGGGGGTGATTCTGGGAGCAGGTTTGGGAGTGATTCAGGGAGCAGGTTTGGGGGGGTGGGTGTGATTCAGGGAGCAGGTTTGGGGGGGTGGGTGTAATTTGGGAGCAGGTTTGGGGGGGGTGATTCAGGGAGCAGGTGTGGGAGTGATTCAGAGAGCAGGTTTGGTGCGTGGGTGGGGGCGATTCTGGGAGCAGGTTTGGGGGGTGGGGGTGATTCTGGGAGCAGGTTTGGGGGGGTGATTCTGGGAACAGGTTTGGGGGGCTGGGGGTGATTCAGGGAGCAGGTTTGGGGGGGGTGGGGTGATTCTGGGAGCAGGTTTGGGGGGGTGGGGTGATTCTGGGAGCAGGTTTGGGGGGGTGGGTGTGATTCTGGGAGCAGGTTTGGGGGAGTGGATGTGATTCAGGGAGCAGGTTTGGGGGGGTGGGTGTGATTCAGGGAGCAGGTTTGGGGGTGGGTGGGGGCGATTCTGGGAGCAGGTTTGGGGGTGGGTGGGGGCGATTCTGGGAGCAGGTTTGGGGGGGGTGGGGGTGATTCTGGGAGAAGGTTTGGGGGGTGGGGGTGATTCTGGGAGCAGGTTTGGGGGGTGGGGGTGATTCTGGGGGGAGGTGGGGGTGATTCTGGGAGCAGGTTTGGGGGGGTGGGGGTGATTCTGGGAGCAGGTTTGGGGGAGTGGCTGTGATTCAGGGAGCAGGTTTGGGAGTGATTCAGGGAGCAGGTTTGGGGGGGTGATTCTGGGAGCAGGTTTGGGGGGGTGGGGGTGATTCTGGGAGCAGGTTTGGGGGGGTGGAGGTGATTCTGGGAGCAGGTTTGGGGGAGGGTGTGATTCAGGGAGCAGGTTTGGGGGGGGGGGTGATACAGGGAGCAGGTTTGGGAGTGATTCAGAGAGCAGGTTTGGAGGGGTGGGTTATTCTGGGAGCAAGTTGGGGGGGGGGTGATTCTGGGAGCAGGTTTGGGGGGTGGGGGTGATTCTGGTAGCAGGTTGGGGGGTGGGGGTAATTGGATTGGTTTATTGTCACGTGTACCGAGGTACAGTGAAAAGTATTTTTCTGCGAGCAGCTCAACAGATCATTAAATACATGAACAGGAAATAAAAGAAAATAGGGCAACACAACATATACAATGTAACTACATAAGCACTGACATCGGATGAAGCATACAGGATGTAGTGTTAATGAGGTCAGTCCATAAGAGGATCATTTAGGAGTCTGGTGACAGTGGGGAAGAAGCTGTTTTTGAGTCTGTTCGTGCGTGTTCTCAGACTTCTGTATCTCCTGCCCGATGGAAGAAGTTGGAAGAGTGAGGAAGCCGGGTGGGAGAGATCTTTGATTATACTGCCCGCTTTCCCCAGGCAGCGGGAGGTGTAGATGGAGTCAATTGATGGGAGGCAGGTTCGTGTGATGGACTGGGCGGTGTTCACGACTCTCTGAAGTTTCTTGCGGTCCTGGACCGAGCAGTTGCCATACCAGGCTGTGATGCAGCCCGATAGAATGCTTTCTATGGTGCATCTGTAAAAGTTGGTACGGGTTAATGTGGACATGCCGAATTTCCTCAGTTTCCTGAGGAAGTATACGTGCTCTTGTGGTTTCTTGGGAGCAGGTTGGGAGGGGGGGGGGGGTGATTCTGGGAGCAGGTTAGGTGAAGGTGATTCTGGGTGCAGGTTAGGGGGGGTGGGGGAGATTCTGGGAGCAGGTTAGGGGGTGGTGGGGGTGATTCTGGGAGCAGGTTAGGGGGGGTGATTCAGGGAGGTGTGGGGGTGATTCTGGGAGCGGGATGGGGGTGATTCAGGGAGCAGGTGTGGGTGTGATTCTGGGAGCAGGTTTGGGGGTGATTCAGGGAGCAGGTTTGGGGGGGGGTGGTGGTGATTCTGGGAGCAGGTTTGGGGGGTGGGGGTGATTCTGGGAGCAGGTTTGGGAGGTGAGGGTGATTCTGGGAGCAGGTTTGGGGGGTGGGGTGGTTCTGGGAGCAGGTTTGGGAGGTGGGGGTGATTCTGGGAGCAGGATTGGGAGGTGAGGGTGATTCTGGGACCAGGTTTGGGATTGAGGGTGATTCTGGGAGCAGGTTTGGGGGGTGGGGGTGATTCTAGGAGCAGGTTTGGGAGGTGGGGGTGATTCTGGGAGCAGGATTGGGAGGTGAGGGTGATTCTGGGACCAGGTTTGGGATTGAGGGTGATTCTGGGAGCAGGTTTGGGGGGTGGGGGTAATTCTGGGAGCAGGTTTGGGGGGGTGAGGGTGATTCTGGGAGCAGGTTTGGGAGGTGAGGGTGGTTTTGGGAGCAGGTTTAGGAGGTGAGGGTGATTCAGGGAGCAGGTTTGGGGGTGATTCAGGGAGTAGGTTTGGGGGGGGGGTGGGGGTGATTCTGGGAGCAGGTTTGGGGGTGATTCAGGGAGCAGGTTTGGGGGTGGTGGTGGTGATTCTGGGAGCAGGTTTGGGGGTGAGGGTGGTTCTGGGAGCAGGTTTGGGAGGTGGGGGTGATTCTGGGAGCAGGTTTGGTGGGGGTGATTCTGGGAGCAGGCTTGGGGGGGGTGGGGGTGAATCTGGGAGCAGGTTTGGGAGGGGGGTTGATTCTGGGAGCAGGTTTGGGAGGTGAGAGTGATTCTGGGAGCAGGTTTGGGGGGGTGGGGGTGATTCTGGGAGCAGGTTTGGTGTGTGGGGGTGATTCTGGGAGCAAGTTTGGGAGATGAGGGTGATTCTGGGAGCAGGTTTGGGAGGTGAGGGTGATTCTGGGAGCAGGTTTGGGGTGTGAGGGTGATTCTGGGAGGTTTGGGGGTCTAACAGATATTCAGGGAGCAGGTTTGGGGGGGTGATTCTGGGAGCCGGTTTGGGGGTGATTCTGGGAGCAGGTTTGGGGGGGTGGGGGTGATTCTGGGGGAAGTTTTGGGGGCGTGGAGGTGATTCTGGGAGCAGGTCTGGGAGGGTGGGGGTGATTCAGGGAGCAGGTGGGGTGATTCTGGGAGCAGGTTTGGGGGAATGGGTGTGATTCAGGGAGCAGGTGTGGGTGTGTGTGATTTTGGGAGCAGGTTTGGGGGGGGGTGATTCTGGGAGCAGGTTTGGGGGCTGGGGGTGATTCTGGGAGCAGGTTTGGGAGTGATTCAGGGAGCAGGTTTGGGGGGGTGGGTGTGATTCAGGGAGCAGGTTTGGGGGGGTGGGTGTAATTTGGGAGCAGGTTTGGGGGGGGTGATTCAGGGAGCAGGTGTGGGAGTGATTCAGAGAGCAGGTTTGGGGCGTGGGTGGGGGCGATTCTGGGAGCAGGTTTGGGGGGTGGGGGTGATTCTGGGAGCAGGTTTGGGGGGGTGATTCTGGGAACAGGTTTGGGGGGCTGGGGGTGATTCAGGGAGCAGGTTTGGGGGGGTGGGGTGATTCTGGGAGCAGGTTTGGGGGGGTGGGGTGATTCTGGGAGCAGGTTTGGGGGGGTGGGTGTGATTCTGGGAGCAGGTTTGGGGGAGTGGATGTGATTCAGGGAGCAGGTTTGGGGGGGTGGGTGTGATTCAGGGAGCAGGTTTGGGGGTGGGTGGGGGCGATTCTGGGAGCAGGTTTGGGGGTGGGTGGGGGCGATTCTGGGAGCAGGTTTGGGGGGGGTGGGGGTGATTCTGGGAGCAGGTTTGGGGGGTGGGGGTGATTCTGGGAGCAGGTTTGGGGGGTGGGGGTGATTCTGGGAGCAGGTTTGGGGGGTGGGGGTGATTCTGGGAGCAGGTTTGGGGAGGTGGGGGTGATTCTGGGAGCCGGTTTGGGGGGGTGGGGGTGATTCTGGGAGCAGGTTTGGGGGAGTGGCTGTGATTCAGGGAGCAGGTTTGGGAGTGATTCAGGGAGCAGGTTTGGGGGGGTGATTCTGGGAGCAGGTTTGGGGGGGTGGGGGTGATTCTGGGAGCAGGTTTGGGGGGGTGGAGGTGATTCTGGGAGCAGGTTTGGGGGAGGGTGTGATTCAGGGAGCAGGTTTGGGAGGGGGGGTGATACAGGGAGCAGGTTTGGGAGTGATTCAGAGAGCAGGTTTGGAGGGGTGGGTTATTCTGGGAGCAAGTTGGGGGGGGGTGATTCTGGGAGCAGGTTTGGGGGGTCGGGGTGATTCTGGTAGCAGGTTGGGGGGTGGGGTTAATTGGATTGGTTTATTGTCACGTGTACCGAGGTACAGTGAAAAGTATTTTTCTGCGAGCAGCTCAACAGATCATTAAATACATGAACAAGAAATAAAAGAAAATAGGGCAACACAACATATACAATGTAACTACATAAGCACTGGCATCGGATGAAGCATACAGGATGTAGTGTTAATGAGGTCAGTCCATAAGAGGATCATTTAGGAGTCTGGTGACAGTGGGGAAGAAGCTGTTTTTGAGTCTGTTCGTGCGTGTTCTCAGACTTCTGTATCTCCTGCCCGATGGAAGAAGTTGGAAGAGTGAGGAAGCCGGGTGGGAGAGATCTTTGATTATACTGCCCGCTTTCCCCAGGCAGCGGGAGGTGTAGATGGAGTCAATTGATGGGAGGCAGGTTCGTGTGATGGACTGGGCGGTGTTCACGACTCTCTGAAGTTTCTTGCGGTCCTGGACCGAGCAGTTGCCATACCAGGCTGTGATGCAGCCCGATAGAATGCTTTCTATGGTGCATCTGTAAAAGTTGGTACGGGTTAATGTGGACATGCCGAATTTCCTCAGTTTCCTGAGGAAGTATACGTGCTCTTGTGGTTTCTTGGGAGCAGGTTGGGAGGTGGGGGGGGGGGGGGGGTGATTCTGGGAGCAGGTTAGGTGAAGGTGATTCTGGGTGCAGGTTAGGGGGGGTGGGGGAGATTCTGGGAGCAGGTTAGGGGGTGGTGGGGGTGATTCTGGGAGCAGGTTAGGGGGGGTGATTCAGGGAGGTGTGGGGGTGATTCTGGGAGCGGGATGGGGGTGATTCAGGGAGCAGGTGTGGGTGTGATTCTGGGAGCAGGTTTGGGGGTGATTCAGGGAGCAGGTTTGGGGGGGGGGGTGGTGGTGATTCTGGGAGCAGGTTTGGGGGGTGGGGGTGATTCTGGGAGCAGGTTTGGGAGGTGAGGGTGATTCTGGGAGCAGGTTTGGGGGGTGGGGTGGTTCTGGGAGCAGGTTTGGGAGGTGGGGGTGATTCTGGGAGCAGGATTGGGAGGTGAGGGTGATTCTGGGACCAGGTTTGGGATTGAGGGTGATTCTGGGAGCAGGTTTGGGGAGTGGGGGTGATTCTAGGAGCAGGTTTGGGAGGTGGGGGTGATTCTGGGAGCAGGATTGGGAGGTGAGGGTGATTCTGGGACCAGGTTTGGGATTGAGGGTGATTCTGGGAGCAGGTTTGGGGGGTGGGGGTGATTCTGGGAGCAGGTTTGGGGGGGTGAGGGTGATTCTGGGAGCAGGTTTGGGAGGTGAGGGTGGTTTTGGGAGCAGGTTTAGGAGGTGAGGGTGATTCAGGGAGCAGGTTTGGGGGTGATTCAGGGAGTAGGTTTGGGGGGGGGGGTGGGGGTGATTCTGGGAGCAGGTTTGGGGGTGATTCAGGGAGCAGGTTTGGGGGTGGTGGTGGTGATTCTGGGAGCAGGTTTGGGGGTGAGGGTGGTTCTGGGAGCAGGTTTGGGAGGTGGGGGTGATTCTGGGAGCAGGTTTGGTGGGGGTGATTCTGGGAGCAGGCTTGGGGGGGGGTGGGGGTGATTCTGGGAGCAGGTTTGGGAGGGGGGTTGATTCTGGGAGCAGGTTTGGGAGGTGAGAGTGATTCTGGGAGCAGGTTTGGGGGGGTGGGGGTGATTCTGGGAGCAGGTTTGGTGTGTGGGGGTGATTCTGGGAGCAAGTTTGGGAGATGAGGGTGATTCTGGGAGCAGGTTTGGGAGGTGAGGGTGATTCTGGGAGCAGGTTTGGGGTGTGAGGGTGATTCTGGGAGCAGGTTTTTGGGGGGTGAGGGAGATTCTGGGAGCAGGTTTGAGGGTTGAGGGTGATTCTGGGAGCAGGTTTGGGAGGTGAGGGTGAGTCTGGGAGAGGTTCTGTGGGGTGGGGGTGATTCTGGGAGGTTTGGGGGTGATTCTGGGAGGTTGGGGGTGATTCTGGGAGGACGTTTGGGGGAGTTTCTGGGAGGTTTGGGGGGGTGGGGGTGATTCTGGGACGAGGTTTGGGGGTGATTCTGGGAGAAGGTTTGGGGTGATTCTGGGAGAAGGTTTGGGGTGATTCTGGGAGGAGGTTTGGGGGTGATTCTGGGAGACGGTTTGGGGGTGATTCTGGGAGAAGGTTTGGGGTGATTCTGGGAGAAGGTTTGGGGTGATTCTGGGAGAAGGTTTGGGGTGATTCTGGGAGGAGGTTTGTGGGTGATTCTGGGAGAAGGTTTGGGGTGATTCTGGGAGGAGGTTTGGGGGTGATTCTGGGAGAAGGTTTGGGGTGATTCTGGGAGGAGGTTTGGGGGTGATTCTGGGAGGAGGTTTGGGGGTGATTCTGGGAGAAGGTTTGGGGGTGATTCTGGGAAGAGGTTTGGGGGTGATTCTGGGAGAAGGTTTGGGGGGTGGGGGTGAGTTTGGGAGGTTTGGGGGTGATTCTGGGAGAAGGTTTGGGGGGGTGGCGGTGATTCTGGGAGGAGGTTTGGGGTTATTCTGGGAGAAGGTTTGGGGGGGGGGTGATTCTGGGAGAAGGTTTTGGGGGGGGTGGGGGTGATTCTGGGAGAAGGTTTGGGGGGGTGGGGTGATTCTGGGTGGAGGTTTGGGGGTGATTCTGGGAGGTTTGGGGGGTTATTCTGGGAGAAGGTTTGGGGGGGGGTGATTCTGGGAGAAGGTTTTGGGGGGGGTGGGGGTGATTCTGGGAGAAGGTTTGGGGGGGTGGGGTGATTCTGGGTGGAGGTTTGGGGGTGATTCTGGGAGGTTTGGGGGGGATTCTGAGAGCAGGTTTGGAGGGTGGGGGTGATTCTGGGAGCAGGTTTGGGAGGTGAGGGTGATTCTGGGAGCAGGTTTGGGGGGTGGGGTGGTTCTGGGAGCAGGTTTGGGATTGAGGGTGATTCTGGGAGCAGGTTTGGGGGGTGGGGATGGGGGTGATTCTGGGAGCAGGTTTGGGGGGGGTGAGGGTGATTCTGGGAGCAGGTTTGGGAGGTGAGGGTGGTTTTGGGAGCAGGTTTAGGAGGTGAGGGTGATTCTGGGAGCAGGTTTGGGGGTGATTCAGGGAGCAGGTTTGGAGGGTGGGG
This sequence comes from Scyliorhinus torazame, assembly GCF_047496885.1. Lineage (NCBI taxonomy): Eukaryota > Metazoa > Chordata > Chondrichthyes > Carcharhiniformes > Scyliorhinidae > Scyliorhinus > Scyliorhinus torazame. Next base: position 302,728,467 of record NC_092712.1, read on the forward strand.
GTGATTCTGGGAGCAGGTTTGGGAGGTGAGGGTGATTCTGGGAGCAGGTTTGGGGGGTGGGGTGGTTCTGGGAGCAGGTTTGGGAGGTGGGGGTGATTCTGGGAGCAGGATTGGGAGGTGAGGGTGATTCTGGGACCAGGTTTGGGATTGAGGGTGATTCTGGGAGCAGGTTTGGGGGGTGGGGATGGGGGTGATTCTGGGAGCAGGTTTGGGGGGGTGAGGGTGATTCTGGGAGCATGTTTGGGAGGTGAGGGTGGTTTTGGGAGCAGGTTTAGGAGGTGAGGGTGATTCTGGGAGCAGGTTTGGGGGTGATTCAGGGAGCAGGTTTGGGGGGGTGGTGGTGATTCTGGGAGCAGGTTTGGGGGTGAGGGTGGTTCTGGGAGCAGGTTTGGGGGGTGGGGGTGATTCTGGGAGCAGGTTTGGTGGGGGTCATTCTGGGAGCAGGCTTGGGGGGGGGGTTGGGGGTGAATCTGGGAGCAGGTTTGGGAGGGGGGGGGTGATTCTGGGAGCAGGTTTGGGAGGTGAGAGTGATTCTGGGAGCAGGTTTGGGGGGGGTGGGGGTGATTCTGTGAGCAGGTTTGGTGTGTGGGAGTGATTCTGGGAGCAAGTTTGGGAGATGAGGGTGATTCTGGGAGCAGGTTTGAGGTGAGGGTGATTCTGGGAGCAGGTTTGGGGTGTGAAGGTGATTCTGGGACGAGGTTTGGGGGTGATTCTGGGAGAAGGTTTGGGGTGATTCTGGGAGAAGGTTTGGGGTGATTCTGGGAGGAGGTTTGGGGGTGATTCTGGGAGAAGGTTTGGGGTGATTCTGGGAGGAGGTTTGGGGCTGATTCTGGGAGAAGGTTTGGGGTGATTCTGGGAGAAGGTTTGGGGTGATTCTGGGAGAAGGTTTGGGGTGATTCTGGGTGAAGGTTTGGGGTGATTCTGGGAGGAGGTTTGTGGGTGATTCTGGGAGGAGGTTTGTGGGTGATTCTGAGAGAAGGTTTGGGGTGATTCTGGGAGGAGGTTTGGGGGTGATTCTGGGAGAAGGTTTGGGGGTGATTCTGGGAGAAGGTTTGGGGGTGATTCTGGGAAGATGTTTGGGGGGGGGTGGGGGTGATTCTGGGAGAAGGTTTGGGGGGGTGGGGTGATTCTGGGTGAAGGTTTGGGGGTGATTCTGGGAGGTTTAGGGGGGATTCTGGGAGGTTTGGGGGGGAGGTGATTCTGGGTGCAGGTTAGGGGGGGTGGGGGTGATTCTGGGAGCAGGTTAGGGGGTGGTGGGGGGTGATTCTGGGAGCAGGTTAGGGGGGGGTGGTTCAGGGAGGTGTGGGGGTGATTCTGGGAGCGGGATGGGGGTGATTCAGGGAGCAGGTGTGGGTGTGATTCTGGGAGCAGGTTTGGGGGTGATTCAGGGAGCAGGTTTGGGGGCGGTGGTGGTGATTCTGGGAGCAGGTTTGGGGGTGATTCTGGGAGCAGGTTTGGGGGGTGGGGGTGATTCTGGAGCAGGTTTGGGAGGTGAGGGTGATTCTGGGAGCAGGTTTGGGGTGGTTCTGGGAGCAGGTTTGGGAGGTGGGGGTGATTCTGGGAGCAGGATTGGGAGGTGAGGGTGATTCTGGGAGCAGGTTTGGGGGGGATGAGGGTGATTCTGGGAGCAGGTTTGGGAGGTGAGGGTAGTTTTGGGAGCAGGTTTAGGAGGTGAGGGTGATTCAGGGAGCAGGTTTGGGGGGGATTCAGGGAGTAGGTTTGGGGGGGTGGGGGTGATTCTGGGAGCAGGCTTGGGGGGGGGTGGGGGTGAATCTGGGAGCAGGTTTGGGAGGGGGGGTGATTCTGGGAGCAGGTTTGGGAGGTGAGAGTGATTCTGGGAGCAGGTTTGGGGGGGTGGGGGTGATTCTGTGAGCAGGTTTGGTGTGTGGGGGTGATTCTGGGAGCAAGTTTGGGAGATGAGGGTGATTCTGGGAGCAGGTTTGGGACGTGAGGGTGATTCTGGGAGCAGGTTTGGGGTGTGAGGGTGATTCTGGGAGCAGGTTTTTGGGGGTGAGGGAGATTCTGGGAGCAGGTTTGAGGGTGATTCTGGGAGCAGGTTTGGGAGGTGAGGGTGAGTCTGGGAGAAGTTCTGTGGGGTGGGGGTGATTCTGGGAGGTTTGGGGGTGATTCTGGGAAGTTGGGGGTGATTCTGGGAGGACGTTTGGGGGTGATTCTGGGAGGTCTGGGGGGGTGGGGGTGATTCTGGGAGGAGGTTTGGGGTGATTCTGGGAGAAGGTTTGGGGTGATTCTGGGAGGTTTGGGGTGATTCTGGGAGGAGGTTTGGGGGTGATTCTGGGAGAAAGTTTGGGGGTGATTCTGGGAGGAGGTTTGGGGCTGATTCTGGGAGAAGGTTTGGGGTGATTCTGGGAGGAGGTTTGGGGGTGATTCTGGGAGAAGGTTTGGGGTGATTCTGGGAGGAGGTTTGGGGGTGATTCTGGGAGGAGGTTTGGGGGTGATTCTGGGAGAAGGTTTGGGGGTGATTCTGGGAAGAGGTTTGGGGGTGCTTCTGGGAGAAGGTTTGGGGGGGTGGGGGGTGAGTTTGGGAGGTTTGGGGGTGATTCTGGGAGAAGGTTTGGGGGGTGGCGGTGATTCTGGGAGGAGGTTTGGGGTTATTCTGGGAGAAGGTTTGGGGGGGTGATTCTGGGAGGTTTTGGGGGGTGGGGTGATTCTGGGAGGTTTGGGGGGGGGAGGTGATTCTGGGAGAAGGTTTGGGGTGATTCTGGGAGAAGGTTTGAGGGTGATTCTGGGAGGAGGTTGGGGGGGGGGGTGGGGGTGATTCTGGGAGAAGGTTTGGGGGTGATTCTGGGAGGAGGTTGGGGGGGTTGATTCTGGGAGGAGGTTTGGGGGTGATTCTGGGAGAAGGTTGGGGGGGTTGGGGGTGATTCTGGGAGAAGGTTGGGGGGGTTGGGGGTGATTCTGGGAGAAGGTTGGGGGGGTGATTCTGGGAGGAGGTTGGGGGGGTGATTCTGGGAGGAGGTTGGTGGGTTGATTCTGGGATAAGGTTTGTGGGGGGGGTGATTCTGGGAGAAGGTTTGGGGGTGGGGGGGTGATTCTGGGAGGTTTGGGGGTGGGGGGGTGATTCTGGGAGAAGGTTTGGGGGTGGGGGGGTGATTCTGGGAGAAGGTTTGGGGTGGGGGGGTGATTCTGGGAGATGGTTTGGGGGGTAATTCTGGGAGATGGTTTGGGGGTGGGGGGGTGATTCTGGGAGATGGTTTGGGGGTGATTCTGGGAGAAGGTTTGGGGGTGGGGGGGTGATTCTGGGAGATGGTTTGGGGGGGGATGATTCTGGGAGAAGGTTTGGGGGGGGTGATTCTGGGAGAAGGTTTGGGGTGGGGGGGGTGATTCTGGGAGATGGTTTGGGGGTGGGGGGTGATTCTGGGAGATGGTTTGGGGGTGGGGGGGTGATTCTGGGAGATGGTTTGGGGGGGGTGATTCTGGGAGATGGTTTGGGGGTGGGGGGGGTGATTCTGGGAGAAGGTTTGGGGGTGGGGGGGTGATTCTGGGAGATGGTTTGGGGGGGGGTGATTCTGGGAGATGGTTTGGGGGTGGGGGGGTGATTCTGGGAGAAGGTTTGGGGGTGGGGGGGTGATTCTGGGAGATGGTTTGGGGGGGGGGATGATTCTGGGAGATGGTAAGGGGGGGGTGATTCTGGGAGAAGGTTTGGGGGGGGTGATTCTGGGAGAAGGTTTTGGGGGGGGGTGATTCTGGGAGAAGGTTTGGGGGTGGGTGATTCTGGGAGAAGGTTTGGGGGGGGGTGATTCTGGGAGAAGGTTTGGGGGGGGGTGATTCTGGGAGAAGGTTTGGGGGGTGGGGGGGGGGTGATTCTGGGAGAAGGTTTGGGGGGGACAGAAAGGTAATCATCCCTCGAGACCCCGCTGTCGATTTGAATGTTAACGGCCCCGCTGCCCGCGCTCAGGGCGCCACTTCCGGTGGCGGTGATGTCAGTTCCGGGCGGAAGGAGCTGGCGGTTTACAGGTGGAGGCAGCAATGGAGGCTGAGGGAGAAAGTGTGTGAGGCAGACTGGCCCTGCTCCCACTCCCAGGGCCAGCGTTTCGGCACGTTTAGCGCTTGACTCCGTCATTTTTATTTAGAAATTCAGATATGTTGCTGTTCCTGTAGTTTTGAATATGTTTGGGTTGAAGACGGCCTCCTTCACCACCCTGATTGTGGGGGTATTTATTGCCTATGTCTTGCACACTTGCTGGGTGATGTACGGGATAGTTTACACCAAGCCCTGTACTAACCCCAAGGGCAAGAACTGCATCAAGCCTTTCCTAGCTCTTAACCCTAAAATTCAGGTCAGTGCTGATGGTTTTTACACACTACTGTTGATTATTCAATATTCAATGCATCGGCTGTTAGCTGAGTAGGTGCCTTTCCTCTAAATTGTATATTTTAGTTCAGGGTGTCAACAACATGACAGGTTTTTTTTGCCTGTGGTTTAGAAGTTTCATTGAATGTGCCATGTTGTGATAATGCATCAACTTTAGCAGTGGTCAGTTTCCCCATGTTATCCTGAGTCTTCGGCAGTCCCTCCAGATTGAGGGTGGTTTGCTTCCACTCCGGTTTGATGGGTTCTGAGACGGCTCTGCCACTTACAGATTTTGGAGGGCCGGGTAGGTGAGGAGGTTTGTGGCCTCGCCAACACCTCCACTTTGCCTCCGTTTGTTCCTGACAAAATGTTTCTAAATGAACCGTCTCCATGCTGGTCAGTCACAATCCAAGGTCTGCCATGGGTCGGTGGGGATGTTTGACCTCTTCACGGATGCTTTGAGGGCATCCTTAAATCCCTTGTACCGAGGAATGTCACACTGTACATGCATTCACAGTCACTCCTTTTGCTGTAGAAACTACTCCATTTATGTTGTGGAGGAATACCCAGCGTCATTGTAAAACAGCTCTGAATGTGTGCAGTTTTAAACCACAGTGACAATTTTGCTGCAGCTGGTTGCATCCTCGAAAGGGCAGGCAAAATCTGAACCATGCCATGATTGACAAAATGGTTTGTAGAGAGGGTGAGAACATGGGCTAACGCGAGCAGTCATTTATTTATTTGCACATGTGCCTCAGGTGAAGCTGAATGTCACCTTTTTGAACCTGTCGACTGCAGCTGGTGACAGGGTTACCATCCTCCTGGCTTTGACAATTTGTCAATGGAGGCCGTCTTGTTGCTGGCACTTTATTGTAGTAACCATATGGCATCAAGTTGATGTTTACCAGCGAATCCCTGAAGTCACCAGATTTCTCCGTGATTACATTTCTGCATATATTTTTTTTTTGTTGACCTACTGATAAGTTGCTGTGAGATGGTAAAAGGCCTGTGATGCTTACCCACTTTTCCTTTGGGGTAACTCGCATTCTAGGAAACTAGAACCAATATACCCAGGAATAGGTTTTATGGGGGTGGGTGGGGGTGCGGTCACAAAAGGGCAAGTATTTGAAGGGGTGGATACCTTGCACAAAAACATGCTGTGACAATTATCTTGTGGATAAAAGCAAAAATAAGCACAACCTGCTGGAAGTACTCCATGTATCTGGTAGCATCAGAGGGAAACAGAGGTAACATTTCGAGTCTGTAAGATTTCTGAGCTGAGGAGAAGTGGAAATGTGATAGATTTTTAAAAATATATGTTTTTATTAAAGGCATTTAGGTATGAACAATAAGCACAAATCACCACAAGAGTGAGAAACCGGAAACTCTTTTTAAAAAAACAAAAAAACACCCAAAGCCCCAACCCCCCTGCCGTTCCCTTCCTCCCGTCCTGCCTTCCCCATTTTAACCCCTTTATCCCCCTCATTCTGACACCTAGATTTTCCTTGAAGAAGTCGATGAACGACTTCCATCTCTGGACAAATCCATCAACTACCCCTCTTAAGGCAAACTCGATTGTCTCCAGGAACTCTGCCAGGTCACCCACCCACACCCTGGTTTTGGTGGCTCCGAATCCCTCCACTCCAGCAAAATCCATCTCCGGGCACCAGTGAGGCAAACAAATGGGATAGATTTTATACTGTTGAAGAGAGGGTGGAACAATGGTCAGAGATAGGTGAGCATTCAAAGGTGGCATGGTGGCGCAGTGGTTAGCCTGCTGCCTCAGCACCGAGGACCCAGGTTTGATCCCTGCCCCAGGTCACTGCCCGTGTGGAGTTTGCGCATTCTCCCCGTGTCTGCGTGGGTCTCGCCCCCACAACCCAAAATGTGCAGGGTAGGTAGATTGGCTCCCTAAGTTGCCCTGTATTTGGGGGGGGGAAATGAATTGGGTACTTTAAATTTATTTAAAAAAAGGGATAGGTGGGAGTTCAGGAGAGATTTGACAAAGATGTCATGGACACGACAAAAGGAGTGTGAAGATAGCGTTAACAACTAAGCCAATAGTGGTATAAAAGTCAGATATAATTGAATAACCGAACAAGGGTCAGTACTCTCTGAAAACAAAATATAACAAGTATCTTCATGTGGAATTTGTTTTCATGATGCAGTAGGATGGAGGTTTCACCAGAAACTACGGCATGGTTTTTGCATTTGTCATGGTCATTGAAGATGTGGTCAAATGCCATTACCCAGTGATATTAAAACAGCTCGACATGCATGGTTATGTATGCACAGTTGTTTCAATTAACTTATCGAATTGTTGACGTCATTAGCACGGTGGATAGAGGAGTGCCTATGGTTGGTTTGTGTGAGCTTTAAGAAGGCTTATTAAAAGTTCTGGACAAGAGATTTTTTTTAGCAAAAATGAAAGCACATACAATTGGAGAGGAGTAACTTGTAACATGGTTACTAATTATTTGGGTAGTACAAAACAGAGTAGAGGTAAAGGGAGCTTGAGTGGAATGTGACTGATCATATCTCGAGGATTTGTACTGGAGACTCAGCTTTGAACTGTATATCCTGATAACTTGGGTGAAGGAATAGAGTTTTTATACACATTTCCAGATGAGATTACAATGTATAGATGGGAGCAAGAGGTTGCAGAGGGGCATATTCATGTGAGTGGCCAAAACTGAGGCAGATGATGTTCAATGTGAAGTAATCTACTCCACATCTGAGGTAAATCAGCATAGTTGCTTACTGGTATGAGACTATGAACTGTGGAGGAACAGAGATAAAAGTATTCAAAAAGATAATGGAATGTTTGCTTTTATCCCAAGGAAGTTGGAATACAAAAGCGAGAAAGTTATACAGTTGTATAATGCCTTGGTCAGACCACAACCAAGAGTACTGTCAAAAAAGATAGTGTGTGAGAACAGACCGTGTAGATTCACCAGACGTATGGGTTAAATTATGAAGACATGTTGCACAAACCTGGCGTATTATGCCCTCATGTTTAGAATGTCGAGGGTTGATTTAATTGAGATGCTTATAATAATAAAGGGATTCAATGTTAGATTCCGAGAAACTATTTCCTTTGCTGGAACGCAGAAACTCAATAATGTAATTTTAAAACTGGATCCAGGTAATAGAGGAGTGAAACCCTGGTACTGTTTTTCACAAAAACCGCAATGGAAATCCGGAACATGTGCTGTGGATGTTGGTTCAACTGAAATTTTCAAGACTTGGCTAAAGTTTTATTTGGTAAGGGTATTGGATATGAAGTAAAGGTGAGTAACTAAGGTTGAAGAATTCAGTCATGAACTAAATTACAGGCTTGAGGAGCTGAAGATTCCACTCCTCTCCTATGATCTTAAAGTACAGTAGACCTGCAAGCCTTAGAATCACTCTTCAAACCACAACTTGACTGGGAACTATATTGCATTCCTTCACTGCCACTGGAATTCCTTGCCTAACAGCACTGTGAGTGTACTGACACCACAGTGCAGCAGCTCCATAGAACCCCTACAGTACAGAAGGAGCATCGAGTCTGCACCGACCCTCTGTAAGAGCACCCTACCTAGGCCCACTCCCCCACCCTGTCCCCCTAACCCACCTGACCTGCACATCTTTTGTCACTAAGGGGCAGTGTTTAGCATGGCCAATCCACCTAACCTGCCCATCTTTGAACTGAGGGGGGAAACAGGAGCACCTGGAGGAAACCCACGCAGACAGGGGGAGAGCATGCAAACTCCATGCAGTCACCCGAGGCCGGAATTGAACCCGGGCCCCTGGCACTGGGGCAGCAGTTATAGAAGGCAGCTCACCACCACCTTCTCGAGGGCAATTAGGGATGGTTAATAAATGCTAGCCTAGCCAGCAATGCAAACATTCTGTCAACTAATAAAAATAAATTGTGGAATAATTTCTTTGACAATAGTAGCAGCTGATATAAATTTATCGTTATTCCATACATACCTTGCTTTTAAAGGCCGAAATACATTTAACTATAATATGACATTTCTTATAGAACGAGGTATCTGAATGACTGAATAATATTTGATGTGTTGATGCTACCTTTTTAGTTTGAGGACTTGGGTATTAATTCCTAACGTTTCTTTGCATCCAGTGAGAACAGTAGGTTTGGACATTTATGCAGTAGAGCTAACCTACATACAGCCTGCTACTAATCCTGTGCTGGTGTAATGTGAGCAGAAATGGTCAAATTAATTTTGCTTCCTAGATTTACATGGTGTGAGGATAACACATTGAGACCAAGAAAGAAAGAAGACTTGCATTTAAATGTCACTTTCAAACCTTAGGGTGTCCCAAAGCAGTTCAAAGCCAATTTTGAACTGGAGTCATTGCAGGAAATGCAGCAGCCGATCAGCACACAGCAATCTCCTATAAGGAGCGATGCTATGATGACCAGACAATCCGTTTTTAGTTATTGATGGGTAAATATTCAGCAGGACACTGGGGATGCTCTTCGGATTAATGTCACAGGATCTTTTACCTCCACCTTTTCCGGGGCCTCAAAAGACAGCATCTCTGACAGTGCAGCCTTCCCTAGGTACAACACTGGAGTGTCAGCGTAGACTTGAGCTCAAAGTTTCTGGGGGAGTGGGGATTTGAACCCGACATCCTTTGATTCAGATGTCAGCCAGTGTTCAGAGTGCAAACTACTGGCGTTGTCCAATGTATCCCAACTTTCTCTAGCATTTGTGAATTCTGCAGTGGTTTATTTTCCAGTGGATCATCTACCATCCAGATTTGAATTGGGTTATTGACACTGACAAAGGCCTTCAGAAAGTGTAGTTTTAATCTAACTGGTTAAAATTGGCTGCTGACAGGTGGGTCCCATGTATCAGCGGACTTTCTAAAACAGAAAAGTGCTGTATCTGACCTTGAAATAATTTTGACACGCAACATTATGCAGCTGATTTTTAAATTTACAGGATGTGGGCATCGCTGACTGGGCTAGTATTTATTGTCCATCCCTAGCTGCCCTTCAGAAGGTGCTGGTGAGCTGCTTCTTGAACTGCTGCAGTCACTGTGTTGTTAGGGAGGGAATTGCAGGATTTTGACCGACAACAGCGAAGGAATGACGATATATTTCCAAGTCAGAATGGTGAGCGACTTAGGAGAGAATCCAGGTCATGGTGTTACCAGGTATATGCAGCTCTTGTCCTTCTTGATAGTAGTAGGGTTTGGAAGGTGCTGCCTAAGGAGCCTTGGTGAGTTCCTGCAGTGCATCTTCTGGATGGTACACACGGCTGACATTGTGCGTCGGTGGTGGACGAGTTGAGTGTTTGTGGAAGGGATAGCAATCCATCAGGCTGCTTTGTCCTGAATTGCTGCGCCTTGTAGATGGCGGACTGACTGGTGGGGGAGGGGGGGGAGGGATCAGGAGGTGAGTTACTTGCTGCAAGATTCCTAGCCTTTGAAGAAAAGGCCAAATTGTTTGGCATAATATGTGCTTTTTTAACGAGTGATTGAGCAGTTCTTGTGCTTTTAAGTACACATTAGCTCAAACAATGCGTGAATGGCACAGCTTTATTTTTCACTGCCTCGTTAAAGATCAGTTATGTATTGTGGTGTGTCAGATAATGTTGAGATCAGCTATAGCATGGCCCTGGGAAATCGTACCCAGTTTCACTAGAGCAGGAATGGGCCCAGCAACAGCACTGTAAACCATTCTTTCCAAGCAATAATGCTTAAAAAACACCTTCACTTAGCACGACAAAATTCAATTATCACAGTCCAGCAGGTAAGAAATATAATTGCAGCTAGGACCAAGTTGCCTGGACTGGAAAGGTGGAATTGCCAGGATTCAGGGATGGGTTGGAAAACCCTGACATGACATTTATTCCTAACTGTTTTCAGAACAGCTGGTGTGACAGCGAGCCTATCACGGCGCCATGTGCTCCTGTGACATGGCCCTCCAATGGGCTGAACTACACATCTTCTCTACTGTTGTAGTTCTACATTCAGTATACTTCACCCATGTCTATGTCCATGTATTTACATTGTGTATTTATCGTATGTCCTATGTTTTTCATGTATGGAACGGTTTGCCTGGACTGTACGTAGAACAATACGTTTCACTACTTTTTAAAATAATAATCTTAATTGTTACAAGTAGGCTTACATTAACACTGCAATGAAGTTACTGTGAAAATCCCCTAGTCGCCGCACTCCAGCGCCTGTTCGGGTACACTGCTGGAGAATTCAAAATGTACAATTCACCCAACAAGCATGTCTTTCGGGACTTGTGGGAGAAAACCGGAGCGCCCGAAGTAAACCCACGCAGACACGGGGGGGGGGGGGGGGGGGGGGGGGGGGGGGACGTGCAGACTCTGCACAGACAGTGACTCAAGCCGGGAATCAAACCCGGGTCCCTGGCGCTGTGAAGCAACGGTGCTAACTACTGTACTCTAAATCTAAACACATGTCAAGGCTGTCGCTTGGCGAAGATGTGCGGCTGCAACCTGATCAAATCATCTATGGGATATGCACTTTTTAATCAAGAGTCTAGCCTCCTTTAAGGTTTCCTTGCAAATGATGGGTGTGGCTTTCTCTCCCTCCCTGTCTGTTCCTCTTCAGAGCCAGTTTCTGGGCGGTGCTAGAGAATGTTTTCCATCCTAGCACGGACACACCCATGTTTCCAATCCTTGCTTCAGGAGGTTGGTGGCATGATGTGTTTCAAATTGTGAACACAAGCTCTGTAGTGCTCTGTAAGTATTGTTTGAACCATTGGAACCTAAACTGTTAAATAACCAGCTGAGTTTTTCCAGCATCCTCTGTTGACGTTTCAAATAACCATATTTGTGCCATATGTTGGTTTTCAGCAAGAGCATCGCCAAATGGGAAAAGCAATGAGACATCCTGATTTTAATTCTCAGATTGTGAGAGGCAGGATTAAAGTGGCATTGATTTTGCTGACAACCGTCATTGTTCTTTCAAACCGTTATTTTCAGTTTTCTGCCACTTCGTGTTGTGGTGTTCGTTGTTCACACTCCGAGATGTTACTTGATGAGCCTTTGTTTGCTTATATGGATGATGTAAACATTGACTTTTATTAAATGCTGCTTTCAAGGACGCAACCTTGTAAGAATAACAGAATAAATGATTTTTATTTTGAATTTGTATTTTAGCTGAGCATTTATACTTCAACAAAAAGCAGTGTTACTGACGCAGCCAATTTAAACCTCATGTTGAAGATAGAACACTTTGATGTGAACATTAAATTTGAGAGGTAACTACTTTTGGGTTTTATAAATTTTAGTGTGTTTATTTATCATATGGGCAATCTAAGTCATAATGTGAATTACAGTGCATCTTCCACACTAACCTGTGGGTAGAAGAGTATGTCCATTGTCTAAAAGATGATGATCTCTATTTCATTCCTTCAGTCCTTCCAGAAAATAGAAGCAAAAGGGAAAATTAATTAATGTCACTTTAAATGACGATAGATTCCTAGATTGGAAATACTACTTCCTGCAGATGTGCCAAAAAGACACACGTACAATACTTTCCTACAAAATATTACCATTGAGTTTGGAGAGTGCCAGGATAGTAACGGGGATAGGGAGTAGCGGAATCTGAAGGAAGGATAAATAATAGGGTGGTACGGTAGCGCAGTGGTTAGCACTGCTGCCTCACAGTTTGATCCCGGCCCCGGGTCACTGTCCGTGTGGAGTTTGCACATTCTTCCCGTGTCTGCGTGGGTCTCACCACCACAACCCAAAGATGTGCAGGGTAGGTGGATTGGCCATGCTAAATTGCCCCTTAATTGGAATTTTGTTTTAAAGAAAAGGAAGGATAAATAATCCCTGAAGTGATCAGCACCAGGATTCATATTCTGTGAATGCTGAGCGCAAGCTCCTGTAGCGCTCTGTAACCATTGGAACCTAAAATGTTAAATAACCAGCTGAGTTTTTCCAGCATCCTCTGTTCTTGTTTCCAATAACCAGCTATATTTGCTCAAAGATATAATCTACTCTTAATTGAAAGTTGCTTAATTCAAGTTGGATGTTTTGTGTACAGAATGCTTCCTCTGCTTTACTTGTTTAATTTGGGTTTCTGGATAATTCTCGTTTTTCATGCAAAAATGACTTTGAATGATCAGGGTAGGCTAGTTGCTCACTCATTAATACAGACGTTTTTACGATGGAATAATTGGCAGTAGGCTCATAAAATGATTATTCCCAGCTAGCCCACCTAACTAGGTTTTTTCTTGTAGAACATCCTCCTAACGTTGAACGTTATACACCCAAGCCACCCTCTTCCAAGGGAGGGCAAGGACTGCCCATGCTGTGAGCAACTTATAGATCCCAAAATCAAAGCCTCCACATAGTTGTCTCTTCTATAGCTCCCAGTTTTCAAACCTCACTCCCATGTTCTGTATCTCCTTCTGAATTCCCATTACAATACTCATCAGATTTATTCTCTCCCAAGATGCCCATATTTGTTTTTCAACAGCTCCTCTTTCTCAGCACCATACTTACTGACATGATCAGCCTCGCTTATTCTTCCAGCACTGTTTCCATATATTTTTTAACTTTTCTTTCTAGCCCTTTGTAACATTTCTATTCTCACTTGTTAAAGTTCTAACTCTAAACTCTCTGTCCAACCTCCTTGAACACATACCCAAGTGCTTACTACTCATTGTGTCTCAAGGTCTAGATTCTGACCAGGCAGAGGATCTCTGGTCAAAGTCACCAGCTGTGTACTCTGACTGCGACCACAGCTTGCTGTGCTTCATTTCCCTTCTCCGGTATCTTGATACTTGACTAATCCATTTTCCTTCACTGTTTCTCCTCCACACCTTGTGACTATGGCACTACAATTTTTAAAATTCTAATCCTATGTGTGCCAACACAGTGGGTGAAGCTGGCATAACAGTTTATTGCCCCATAACAAACAGTCCCCTCTGTTGTGCCCAGTGGCTTGGCTTTTTGGTCTCTCTTTATGAATAACTGCACATGGTTATCCAAGTACAGTTATTCATGTACCAGCCTCCCCGAACAGGCGCCGGAATGTGGCGACTAGGGGCTTTTCACAGTAACTTCATTTGAAGCCTACTTGTGACAATAAGCGATTTTCATTTCAAGTTGTAGTCTGAGTTGGAAGTGAGGATCTCAAAATTGATTCACTGTTACTTTGGGGACCAATGGAGCTGTGGAAAATGGGGTGTGTGTGCCAACTTTGTGCATAAAATTTGTACCTTGGGGTTCTGCATTAATTGGAAAGGTTTGGGAGGCCAGAATGGACAGGGCTTCAGCAATTTATCCTCAAGGTGTTGAATGCACGGAGCTGCATCTTGAGAGCAGATAGAGTGAATTGAGAACTGAAGCAGCTTATTTGCATTGGCGAGAGGAGAATGAAATGAATGAAAATCGCTTATTGTCACGAGTACGCTTCAATGAAGTTACTGCGAAAAGCCCCTAGTCGCCACATTCCGACGCCTGTTTGGGGAGACTGGTGCAGGAATTGAACCGTGCTGCTGGCCTGCCTTGGTCTGCTTTCAAAGCCAGCGATTTAGCCCAGTGAACTAAACCAGCCCCTGCAATGAATGAAAATCGCTTATTGTCACAAGTAGGCTTCAAATGAAGTTACTGTGAAAAGCCCCTAGTCGCCACATTCCGGCACCTGTTCAGGGAGGCTGTTACGGGAATCGAACCATGCTGCTGGTCTGCCTTGGTCTGCTTTCAAAGCCAGCTATTTAGCCCTGTGCTAAACAGCCCCTGGTGATAGATAGAGAGAACATCAGGTTAATGGACTAGACGTGGGACTGAAACCACAGCTTAGTCAATCAGAACATTAATGTTAGATTGTGAACAGGGCCATTACAAATATATATTTATATTAACTTGTTCCAAAGAGGATCATAATCTCTTGGTTTCAGGTGTGTATTGAGTAGAATGTGCCATTTATTTAGTGTTTTGTGTTTAATTTGGGGTAGTATGGTTGAGGCATTTCACTTCACAATCCATTCCGTGGTTTCTTGGTTATTAGATCAAGCTTCAGCACCTTAGGAGAGAGCTGCTCAGTAGTGGAACTTCACCAGCTGAGTGAAATCAATGAGTCAGGGTGTGAATTAATTACTTCAGCGAGTACAAGCACTAGGAGCAGGCGTAGGTAATTTAGCCCCTCAAGCCCCATTACTAATTAAAAATCTGTCTGTCTCAAAGTTTTATTTAAAAATCTAATTGAAAGTTGATCAATTAAAGTTGGATGTTTTGAGTACAGAATGCTTCTTCTGTTTTACTTGATTAATTTGAGTTTCTGGGTAATTCTCATTTTGTCATATTTCCATCAATCCTGCAGTGGACAAGGTGGTGCAGTCAGTGTACAAGAGCACTATTCTTTCATCTCTGAACCATAGGTTCCCATCCATCCAAGATAATATAATAATATTTATTGTCCCAAGTAGGCTTACATTAACACTGCAATGAAGTTACTGTGAAAAGTCCCTAGTCGCCACATTCCGGCGCCTGTTCGAGTAAACCGAGGGAGAATTCAGAATGTCCAAATTACCTAACAGTGCTTCTTTCGGGACTTGTGGGAGGAACCCGGAGCACCCGGAGGAAACCCACGCAGACACGGGGAGAATGTGCAGACTCCGCTCAGACAGTGACCCGAGCCGGGAATTGAACCTGGAGCTCTGAAACAACAGTGCTACCCACTGTGCTACCGTGCTCTCCTCCCCCCCCCCCCGGGTTGCTGCTGCTGCTGACCATCTCCTAACACTCCGCCAGGAAGTCTAGGAACGGCTGCCACCGCCTGAATAACCCTTGCACAGACCCCCTTAAGGCAAATTTCACCTTCTCCAATTTAATAAACCCTGCCATGTCATTAATCCAGGATTCCACGTTTGGAGGCCTCGCATTCTTCCACTGAAGCAGAATCCTTCGCCGGGCTACCAGGGACGCAAATGCCAGAATACCGGCCCCTTTCGCCTCCTGCACTCTCGGCTCGTCTGACACGCGAGCCCCCAGCTAGGCCTAACCCTGGAATTCACTATCCTTGACACCGTCCTCGCTATGCCCCTCCAGAACTCCTCCAACGCTGGGCATGCCCAGAACATGTGGGTGTGGTTTGCTGGGCTCCCCGAACACCTCGAACATCTGTCCTCACTCCCCCTCATTACCCACTTGCGTATCATCGCCACGTTGGCAGCCCAATAGTACCCACATAAGTTTGGCAACGCTAACCCCTCTCTGTCCCTGCTCCGCTCCAAGAACACTCTTTCACCCTCGAGGTCTTCTTCGCCCATATGAACCCCATAATACTCATGTTAACCCGCTTAAAGAAGGCCTTGGGGATCAGGATGAGAAGGCACTGAAACAAAAACAAAAACCTCGGGTGCACCGTCATTTTAACCGACTGCACCGTACCACCAGGGAGAGCGGCAGCATATCCCACCTTTTGAACTCCTCCTCCATTTGCTCCACCAGCCTCGTTAAGTTGAGCTTATGCAGGGCCCCCCAGCTTCTAGCCACCAGAACCCCCAGGTATCTAAAACTTCTTTCTGCCCTTTTTAATGGAGGCTCACCAGTCCCCCTTTCCTGGTCTCCCGGGTGCACCACGAACAGCTCGCTCTTCCCCATGTTGAGCTTATACCCGGAGAAATCCCCAAACTCCCTAAGGATCCGCATCACCTCCGGCATTCCCCCCACCGGGTCCGCCACATACAATAGCAGATCGTCCGCATACAACGATGCCCGGTGTTCCTCCCCCCCCCCCCCACCCCCCCCCCCCTCCAGTTCCTAGACTCCCTCAAAGCCATGGCCAGGGGCTCAAACGCCAGCGCAAAGAGCAGGGCGTTTGAGCGTTAGAGGACACACCCTGCCTCATCCCTCGGTATAGCCGGAAATATTCCGACCTCCTCCTGTTCGTGGCCACACTCGCCACTGGGGCCTCGTACAGCAACCTCACCCAGCTGACGAACCCCTCCCCGAACCCAACCTCCTCAACACCTCCTACAGGTACCCCCCACTCCACCCTATCAAAGGCCTTCTCCGCGTCCATATCCGCCACTATCTCAGCCTCCCCCTCCGCCGGCATCATAATTACATTCAGGAGCCTACGTACGTTGGTATTCAACTGCCTCCCTTTGACAAAACCAGTCTGATCCTTGTGTATGACTCCCGGAACACAGTCCTCAATCCTCATGGCCAATATCTTTGATAGCAGTTTCGCATCCACATTAAGGAGTGAAATCGGCCTATACGATCCGCACTGTACAGGGTCCTTGTCCCGCTTCAGAATTGGAGAAATCAGCGCCCTAGACATCTTCGGGGGCAGGACCCCCCCCCCCCCCCCCCCCTTGCCTCGTTGAAAGTCCTTACCAGCAGCGGTCCCAACAGGTCCATGTACTTCCTATAGAATTCCACCGGGAACCCATCTGGCCCCGGTGCCTTCCCCGCCTGCATACGCCCCAGGCCCTTAACCAGTTCCTCCAACTCAACCAGCGGCCCCAGCCTCGCCACCTGCCCCTCCTCCACCCTCGGAAACCTTAGCCGGTCCAGAAAGCGACCCATCCCCCCCCCCCACCTCCGATGGGGGCTCAGACCGATACAGTCCCTCGTAAAAGTCCCTGAAGACCCCATTAATACCCACCGCACTTCGCACCGTGCTCCCCCCTCCATCCCTAACTCCCCCGATCTCCCTCGCTGCCTCCTGCTTCCGAAGCTGGTGTGCCAGCATCCGGCTAGCCTTCTCGCCATACTCGTACACCGCCCCTTGCGCCTTCCTCCACTGCGCCTCCGCCTTCCTGGTGGTCACCAGGTCGCACTCGGCCTGGAGGCTTTGTTGCTCCTTGAGTAGTCCCTCCTTGGGGGCCTCTGAATACCTCCTATCCACCCTTACCATCTCCCCCACTAGCCTGTTCCTCTCTCTCCTCTCCTCCTCTTCTCTGTGGGCCCTAATGGAGATAAACTCACCCCTGATCACCGCCTTCAGCTCCTCCCAGACCACCCCTACCTGCACCTCCCCATTATCATTGGCCTCCAGGTACCTTTCTATACACCCCCGGATCCGCCCGCTCACCACCTCGTCCGCCAACAACCCCACCTCCAAGCGCCACAGTGAGCGCTGGTCCCGCGCCTCCCCTAGCTCGAGGTCCACCCAATGCAGGGCATGGTCAGAGATGGCTATTGCCGAATACTCCCATGTCCTCCACCCTCGGAATCAGCACCCTGCTCATTACAAAAAAGTCAATCCGAGAGTAGGCCTTATGAACATGGGAGAAGAATGAGCATTTCCTGGTCCCCATGCAAACCTCCACGGATCCACTTCTCCCATCTGATCCATAAACCCCCTCAGCACCTTGGCCGCCGCCGGCCTCCTGCCCTTCCTAGACCTAGAGTGATCCAATACCGGATCCAGCTCCGTGTTGAAGTCCCCCACCACACATTATCAAGCCCCCTGACTCCGAGTGCGGGATCCGGCCCAACATGCGCCGCATGAACCCCGCATCATCCAATTCGGGGTGTATACATTTACCAAGACCACCCGCACCCCCTGCAGCTTACCACTCACCATCACACACCTACCTCCATTGTCTGCCACGATGCTCAACGCCTCAAATGACACCCGCTTCCCCACCAGAATCGCCACCCCCCGATTTTTTGCATCCAACCCCGAATGGAACGCCTGCCCTACCCACCTCTTACTTAGCCTTACCTGATCCTGCACTCGCAGATGTGTTTCCTGGAGCATGACCACATCTGCCTTCAGCCCCTTCAGGTGTGCGAACACACGGGCCCATTTGACCGACCTGTTCAGGCCTCTTACATTCCAGGTTATCAGCCGGATCAGGGGGCTGCCCCCCCCCCCCCAAAAGCAGATGAGCCATAACCCATTCTAGGCCAGCCACGTGCCCGCGTCCCCCGCACTTCCCGTTCCCCCCAGCGGCAGACCCCCGCCCCGACCTCCTCTACAGACTCCAGCTCCCCCTTGGCCATTCCAGCAGCAACCCGGTCCCCCCCAAGCTAGGTCTCCCCCTAGCAGCATTGCTCCCCCTATTGCACTCCCGTGAGTCAGCCGACTCCTACTGACCCCGGCCACTCCCGCCGCTCCATCGACCCCCCCAGTGTGGGAGTCTCCCCTCCCCCTCCTGTCCGTCAACGGGCTCTCCCCGACCCCACCCCCTTCCACTCTCAACGTGCGAAAAAGCCCGTGCTTCCCAGCACCGGCCCCACCTCCTCTGGCGCAGCTCCCTATCCAGGCACAGTCCCAATTCCCCCGGCTCGTCTCGTCTCCTCTCCCCCCCCTCCCCCCGCGGGACCCCATCGCCATTTCCAGCCACCGACGCCACAGGCTTTTACCTGACCCCCCCCCCCCCAACGGACCCACCTGACAGACAGAGAAGAAACATTGGCCAACCAACCGCCCCCCCCCCCCCCCCCCCCCCCCCCCCCCCCCCCCCCAAAACACGACACAGCAGTCCCAACCATCCCCCCCTCAGCATCCCCTCGTCCCCAGCCCTCAATCCGAGTCCAGCTTTTCGGCCTGAATAAAGGTCCACGCCTCCTCCGGCGTCTCGAAGTAATGGTGACGTTCTCTGTAGGTGACCCACAGTCGCGCCGGCTGCAACATGCCGAACTTCACCCCTCTCCGATGCAGCACCGTCTTAGCCCGATTGCACCCGGCCCTCCTCTTAGCCACCTCCACGCTTAGGTCCCGATAAATCCGGACCTCTGCGTTCTCCCACCTGCTGCTCCGCTCTTTCTTGTCCCATCTTAAGACACATTCTCTGTCCACGAAACGGTGGAACAGCACCGCCCGCGGTGGCTTGCTGGGCTTGGGCCTCCTCGCCAGCACTCGATGGGCCAGCTCCAGCTCCAGGGGCCCCTGGAAGGCCCCCTCGCCCATCAGCGTGTTCAACATGGTGACCACGTAGGTTCCGACATCCGATCCTTCCAGCCCCTCCGGGAGACCCAGAATCCGCAGATTCTTTCTTCTCGACCGGTTCTCCATGTCCTCGAACTTCGCCTGCCATTTCTTATGGTGCGCCGCCACCTTCACCGCCAGAGCCAAGATCTCTTCCTCATTCTCCGAGACCTTTTGCCGGACCTCCCGGATCGCCGCCCCTTGGGCCGTCTGAGTCTCAAGCAGCTTGTCAATTGACGCCTTCATCGGCTCCAGCCGCTCTGCCTTCAGCTCCGTGAAGCAGCGCTGGAAAAACTCCTGCTGCTCCTGTGACCACTGCGCCCACGCTGCTTGCTCTCCACCCGCCGCCACCTTGGTCTTCCTCCCGCTCGCCTTTCTCTTCTCCAATTCCACTTTTTTCACCACTCCACTCCTGGTCCAATCCATACAGTGCCGGGGAATATTGCTGTCTTCTTCCCACACTGGGAATCGTTGAAAAAGTACCGTTGGGGGACCTAAAAAGAGTCCAAAAGTCCGTTTCTAGCGGGAGCTGCCGAAAGTGCGACTTAGCTCCGCATAGATCATATAGCCGCAACCGGAAGTAGTACAAAACTATCCTTAAAGCAGAACGCAAAAATCATTAATACTGTGTGAGAAACAGACACTCATGTTTGTCTCCTGGAGAAGATAAATAGCAACACGGACCACTTGCGTCAATTGGCAAGTTTGTGTAATTTCTATGTAAATGCAACCTTTTTCAAACTAGTCTTCATTGCATAATCCCATTCACATGAAAGTATTGGATGCTGTGTGGGGAAAAGGCATGTTACACAAGAACTGTGAAATCTGCATTGTGTCGTTTACACCTACAACTCTTAAAATGGAGAATTTTGGTCAAATGAATTAAAGCATTTCCTGGCAACATTTGTGGCCCAAATGAATGACCCTTTTTAAAGGGGGAAAAAAAGAGAACCAGGGATCTGCAATTAAATGCCAACAAAAACTCAATAATTTCAAAATAACTCAAATATCATTTGAGATAATTCGGTAGAATGCATTTTCATTTGGATTTAGTTGCACTTTAATAATCGCCTGAATTTATTTTGAATTCTACATTTTTTCTAACATTCAAATGTGGTTTGCCATGAATGTTATCATTTGAACTAATGTATTGCACCATGCTTGGGTACTCTTTATGTATTTTATAACCATTGCTTTTATGGATCATTCTGTCTAATATACCTTTATTTATATTTTTAAAGGGTCGTCAATGTTTCATTACCAAAGAAAACCCGTAGCAATGGGACACTGTACACTCATTTATTTCTCCACCATGTTGGCATGCTACCTTGGCATGATGGTAATCACGTATATGCCAGTGGACACCTTACAACATACATGATTCCTAAACCTGAGGAAATCAACCTAATTACAGGAGAGACCGAGGCCCAAGTACGTGTTTTGAGAATGATGTACGGAGTTATCATTAATCATTAAAAGTAAAGTTTTTAAAAAGTGGCCGAACAGAACGCGCAGCGGGCAGGGAGGCACTCTGAGCTGGTGGAAGCTCAACCCAGACCCCTGGACAGACACGGGCTCCTGGCATCACCTGAGCTTCAAGGAAGCCACAAGAAGCTTCCACTTTATTTTGAATATTATTAATTTTAACAGATTGAAAATATGGGGCTACAGTTGGTGATTTGTTCTAACATTAGAAAACTGACATTGTATTTGGAAATGTGAGAAAATGTGGCTTCTGCAAAAGTGGTAATTTTTCACTTCAATTGTTAATGAGTTCAGCAGCAAAAGCACTCATACTTCCACTGTATTAATGGTTTTGATTACTCCTCTTCAATCATTGGTGATGTTAGTAACCCAGCCGCTCGTATACAGTTGCTGTTTCTTTCATTTTAGCTTTATAAACTGATCGCTTTAACTGCCCGGAAGTCATATAGTGCATTATTAAGCAGGTGGTCACATGTATTTTCTTCATGAAGTGAGTGATTCTTGTTTCCCTCAATGGCATCAAGACCAAAACCACCCTGTTCGCCAATGCCCCTCCCCCTCCCCCAATCCCCCAAATAATTCCAGATCGGTATCTTGTTCAACCTTGAACTGCTTTGAGCCCTATTTCCAGTCCATCAACCAGTACTGCCCACTTCCAACTTTGAAGCTTCGCTTGACTTTCCCTAATTTAGCCCCACTGACGCTGCAACTCTCAGTCCGTGCCTGGTTATGTGCTCTCCACTTCTCAACCTCTGCTTTACACAAACTATAACTGTTCTGAAATTCCTTGCCTCCCTGCACAGACTTCTCTTAACCTATCACCAGCTTCTTGCTCTCTATTGGCACCCAGTTCTCAACATCTCTAAACTTCTCTCCCTTGTCATTAAGTGTTTCTATAACCTGTTATCTTCTATAACATCTAAGGTCTCAGCCTCTGCTGTCCTCTCCTTCTGGTTTACTGGACTCTTCCCTGCTCCTCTCTGGCAGCACCTTCATATCTTTGGCTGAACTTTTAGTCACTGCCTCCTCTTGCTTGGATACATGACTCGCCTCAAGAGGTTTTGCTATGCCAAAGGCGCTATATAAATAAAATTACTACAGCAGTGTGAAGAACACAGGATTTTAGAAATACTGGATTATAAACATTTTGCAACTTAAAGGGTTAAAAGCCCGGGTTAGAGTGTGTTTTTAAAATAATGTTGTTTTGCAAGACCAGAAAGCTTTTAGGAGCTGGGGTGAAATTGACCAGAGTAAAAAGCCTGGGCTAATGCATTGTTGTTTAACTAAGGGGGGGGGGGGGGGGAGTTAATGTGTTTTCAGCTTGGAGGGATAATGCCATTGCTGGGTCGAGCTAAGGCATTCAGACATTTTGAGAAAGCGTTAAAGTTGAGTTAAGATCTGGCTGCCCTTCAGACCACAAGTAACGTATTTTGCTCCCAGAGTAAAATAGTTAAAAAAAGATTAATAGTATTTAAAGCAGTGCAGAGCTGACTGAGGACATGGAAGAAGCTGAAGCAAACCAGTTAAAACAGCTTTTTGAAGACATCCAGCCAGAGTCTGCAGGGGTTCTAACAGGAGCCAAATCTGTTCTGGAAAGCAAGTATTACTCTGGGCCTTTGGGATGTAGGATGGAGTGAGAGCTGTATGTTTTTTCTTGTTGTTTGATTGGGAATAGAGATAGTAATTAAGTATTGACTCTGTTGAATAGTATTGTTTAAGGGGTAATTTTAAACTATTTTCTGGTGTGATATTAAAGAGTTTAATATTGTGTTAATAATAAAGTTTTGTTTTAATATACCAAATCCCTATTTCTTCATGCACTCACTCCTGGAGCGAAGTATTCTTTCTGCACAGTCTTAGAAAATAAAGTAAAAGATTGGGAGTTTGGTCCAGTATCCTAGCCACTATTGGGGTATTGGTTCAGTGGGTGATGTTCCAAAATCAGATTTTGCACATGAAAGATTGAATTCTAGGTAACAACATGACTTGGCAGGATTCCATATTCCTGAAGAGTATATGTCTTTAGCTCCCACAGTAAGATAGTTTAAAGAAAGGTTAATAGCATTTAAAGCAGTGCAGACCTGCCTGAGGACAAGATACAACATTAAGATTCCAATTTATTAAAAAACGCAGTGATCTGGAGATCCAGTTTTGTTATTTGGGTAATTTTTTTCAGCGAACTGACAAACTCGCTGTACCTTTAGAATCTTCATTAAGGGTCATGAGTAAGCATGTTACAAAGGCAGTAAAATTCAACAGATTGAAAGTAAAATAATTGCATGCTAGTTAATCCACAAGAATGATCTGTAAGGTATCGGATCTGCTATAACTGTTCATGTATTACCAAATACCTGGATACTTATTTCAATAGCAGATGTTATGTATTAATCAAATCCCAGTGCTCACACCAGTTTATGCTATGCGTTTTACCTTGTTTTATGTTGCAATTTCTGATTGCTCTTGAGCTTCTCATTGAACAAGGTTAACTACTTTTTCCTTCGCAGAGTCAATTTAACTTTTATTTTTCTCCCCCACAAAACCAGGAAACAGCAGCTAGCGTTGAAACTAAAGTTGTAGATCAGCCTACTGCACACTGGCGTTCAAAACTCACCGTCAATATCATGTCTGACAACTTCACTTTCGATCAATCTGCACTTCCTGCTGATGTACACAGATATCTGAAACTGTAAGTTTATAACTAGCTGCAGATATTTTACGCAGACCTTGGTATTGCTGAGAAATTTGTATTCATCAACTTGTGTAAAATTTAACAAAAAACGTTAGAATTACTGCATGTTGTAACATTTGGATTTTTTTTATTGGAGAGTTTCTTTTCAGGGTGCGTATGGTAGGTGAGAATACAAGGGAGAGTCAGGTTGAATATGAAAAGTACAAAGTGCAGAAATAAAATAACAGCACTTGCCATTGGCGTTTATCAAGAAAAAAAAGATTTTCCCAAAGTTACCCATGAGCTGGTTTCTGAGATACTGGATGAGAGAGAAAATACACAAAGAGGAGGTACTAGTATGGTTGGCAGAACCAGATGAGACACCTAGTCCAGATGGGATGCATCCTAGATTGCTGAGAGAAGTCACAATAGAAATTGCAAAAGCTGTCACAATCTTCTTTCCCTCCTTAGATACCAAGTGGTGTCAAAGGATTGGAGGATTGCACACTAGTAGCAAGAATGATAAACCTGGCAATTCCACACCAGTCAGTTTGATGTTCGTGTTGGGAAAGTTTAGAAACAATAAAATTGCAGAAAATGACTTGCAACCAGGACAAACGCGGATTGGTAACGGAAAGTTAGCACAGATATATATGTTTTTAAAAAAATATTTGTATTCGGTCTTTCACATTTTATACATGAAACAAAACAAATGCAAAACAGCAAGATCAACAGAACCACCTCCCTCACTCTACCAACCAGTATCCCAATTACTCAAAAGATAGACCCCCCAGCAGCTGACGGTAACCAACTCTTTAAAGTGTAGAATAAACAGGCCCCTTCTCTTGTGGATGTCCTCCATTGCGCTTGCCTCCCCCCTCACCAAATACCATCAGGTCCCAAGCCATACTGAGGCACTGGGCAGAGAGACTGACCTCCACCCCAACAGGACCTGCCTCGAGCAATCAGTGAGGCGAAGGCTAAAACATCTGCCCCTGGTCCCGTCTGCAGCTCCGGCAAGTCCGACAACCCAAATATGGCCCCCAGGGGACTGGGCTCCAAATCCAAGTGCAAGATCGGCAACATGGTACTGAAAAAAAAATTCTCCAACTTTGGGCAGGACCAGAACATATGTACGTGGTTGGCTGGACCTCTCCCACATCGCTCGCAAGTGCCCTACATCCATTCAAGCAGCCGGCTTATCCTCGACCTCATCAGGTGCGCCCTTTGCACCGCCTTTAACTGTATCAGCCCCAGCCTCGCACACCAGGTTGAGTAGTTTGCACAGGTATATTAAGGACAAACTAACTTGATAGAGTTTTTTTGGTGAGGTAACAGTAATTGATGGTCTCTCACAAGGTCTTTGATCAAATATTAAGCTTGTTGGAAAAATAAAAGGGACAGCAACACCATGGATGCAAACCTGTCTAAGGGATAGAAAACAGCTGTGGTGAATGGTAGATTTCTGGACTGGAAGGAGTTGTAAGATAGAGTTTCCCAAGTTTCAGAGCGAGGACCATTATTGTGATATGCATATGGAATGAGGGGGTAATCTCATAGAAACCTATAAAATTCTAGCAGGACGTGACAGGGTAGATGCAAGCAGGATGTTCCCGATGGTGGGGGTGCCCAAAACTAGGGGTCACAGTCTCAGGATAACGGCTAGATCATTTATGACAGAGCTGAGGAGAAATTTCACCGGGAGACTGGGGAACCTTTGGAATTTGTTACCACAGGAAGTAGTTGAGGACACAACATTATATGTTGTCAAGAAGCAGCTAGATATAACTGGGGGCAAAGGGGATCATAGCATATGGGGCGGGAGGGGAAGTGGGATTAGACGATTGAGTTGGATGATTAGCTATGATCATAATGAAGGGCAAAGCAGGCTCGAAGGGCCGAATGGCCTCCTATTTTCTATGTTTACAGGGCAAAATTTCCAAGTTGGGAGATTATTAAACACTGAGGAAAATGGTAGTAGACCTCAAGACGGCAAAGTCAGGCTGATAGAACAGTTGAAGACGTGGCAGGCAAAATTCAGTACATTAAAGTATGAGATGATACAACTTTGGTAGGAAGAATGAGGAGAAATTATAGTTTTTTAAAGAGGGTGCTAGAAGAGAGGGAGAGACCTGGGGTGCTTGTGCACATAGCTTTGAAGATTGCAGGGCAACAAAATAATAAAACACTTAATAAAACATGTGGAGCAGGGGTGTCACAGTGGTTAGCACTGCTGCCTCACGGCGCTGAGGACCCCGGGTTCCATCCTGGAACCGGGGTCACTGTCCGTGTGGAGTTTGCACATTTTCCCCCCTGTCTGCGTGGGTCTCATCCCCACAACCCAAAGATGTGCAGGGTAGGTGAATTAGCCACGCCAAATGCTCCTTAATTGGAAAAAACAGTTGGGCACTCTGAATTTATAAACAAACCAAAAAAACACGTGGAGTCCCAGGCTTTCTGAATAGAGGAGTGAAGTACAAAGGCCAGGTGTAATGCTAAAACTCCAGCCCAGCTGGAGTATTGTCTAATTCTGGAAACCACACTTTGAGGAATGACATGAAAGCTGGTTTGAGAGTACAGAAGAGTTTTGAAACAAAGTTTCCAGGGATGAAAGATTACAGCTGTGTGGATAGACGAGAGAAGCTAGGGCTGTTCTCCTTGGAGCAGAGGAGGCCACAAGATCTGAGTGAGGTGTCTAAAATCATGAGACATTTTGCGTAAATACTGCTTATGTGTGCTCCAGTACTGCAGAAATCGTTTCTCCCATTGAAATGTTCTTCTAACCAAATCTGAATTACTTATAAGCACAAGAATCTGCTTCAAATGAGAAGAATCATTCTGGTCTTTTAAAAGGGTTTTCAAAACATTTTTGTGATGTTTGGTATCTTAGGCTGCATCATGGAAAGACTGTGCAGTATCTTCCTATATTGTTCATTGATGAGCTAAGCAACCGAGTGAGAGATTTGACGGTGAGTTCCTTTTATTCCGCTTCCCCTTACTAACTTGAGAAACCCTTGTTACTACACTAAAATGTTCGCATGTACTTAAATCCATGTTCAGTCACTGCCAAATTGTATGGCAAACATTGGAATTTTTTTTATTTTTTACATATGCTCTTCCACTACCCCCTTCCTTCCTGATCCTCGCCGGGCAGCCTGCTCACTGCTCCCGAACTACCAACTGGGAAATACCAAAGAGTTCCTTGGGCTCCCCTACCCAATGTAGTAGCATCTAACATTCCCATGCTGATAACGTTTGAAAGCAGGCACATTAGCAACATTTAAAAAGCATCTGGATGGG
This sequence comes from Scyliorhinus torazame, assembly GCF_047496885.1. Classification (NCBI taxonomy): domain Eukaryota; kingdom Metazoa; phylum Chordata; class Chondrichthyes; order Carcharhiniformes; family Scyliorhinidae; genus Scyliorhinus; species Scyliorhinus torazame. The sequence continues at coordinate 302,755,133 of NC_092712.1, forward strand.
TACATGAATAGGAGGAAATAGAGGGATACGGACCGAGTAAGGGCAGAAAGTTTTTGGTTAGGGCAACATGATCGGCACAGGCTTGGAGGGCCGAAGGGCCTGTTCCTGTGCTGTATTTTTCTTTGTTCTTTGAAATCTGTAATTCTTCATGTCGGAGATCAAAGCTGTAAATTCCCAGTTTACCAATCTGTGGTATAAAGCACCATTGTTACAAACTGTCGCCCAAGATACTTCCAAGAAATAATGTATTTTGACCTGGATGGTAATCTCTACACTTACTACATAGGTGAATGGCAAACAGCAAAATAAAGGAGCATACATCACCAGTATAGCATGGTAGCTTACCCAGTAATTTGCTAATTAACAGAGGGAAGGAATTATATATTTGATGTTGAAGTGTTCCAATGTGTTTTGTGCAGTTCTGCAATCAAGGAAATTGGATATTTTAGAGGAACACCACATTTGAACTTTGCTTGAATTAAACTTTTTTAATGCTCTAACTCCTTTTCACCTTTTCAGAACAACATGCATTCTGTTGTCTAATATTCAGAAACTTTACATTGCAGATTATTAATGCTACATCGATTAGATTACCTCTTACGATCTCTTATGATGCTATATCACTTGGGAAACTAAGATTTTGGACCCACATGCAAGAGGCTGTCTATTCATTACAACGTTTTGGTATGCTCTGTGCCCTTGAAAATGGGCAGTTACTTTTTTTTTTTAAATGTTCTTTTTGTTATCAAATTGGGTAATGTCAGTATTAAGGAAAGGGAGTCTCTTCCATTTTGTGCACCCATGTAAATATTCATTAAACTTGCATAGCATCTCGTTCAGCCAAAGTTCTTCATCCCTGGTATTAAGACATGTGTTGCAGCAACCTCAAAAGTTTACTGTACCAGTTCTGCATTTCCATTTCTCATCTCAACAGTCCTGTGCCACATCCTTTCCACTTGCTGATTTAGAACAGTATTGTGGGCATCGTTGCATTGTATGCCACACTACTGGGTCCCTGGGTTAGAGCTACCTGATATTTCAGTCTTGGAGAATTTTATAACTGAACTGTTCAGTAGTGTGTTATGAACATTTAACAGTAATTTGGCAGTTTATTGCAGAATGTTGTTTTGTGGGCCAGTGGAATTCATATGAACTGTTTCAATTATACTTGTAATGAACATATTACTGTTTTGTTTGGCAAACCACGCAAACTGGAATATTATTGTTAGCGCCGTCCATTTGATTGCTGCTACATTAATCACCTCTCTTGTCCCTCAATTCACAGTGGGTTCAGGAAATAAATTAGGGTTGGAATAAGAAAGGGTTTTGTCTCGAAAGCTCATCCTTTTTGTGCATCAGCTCAGGTTGTAGCAACTAATCATCTTTCAAATAAGTCCAATAAGAGACTAACTCTTTGCTTCGCCAAAATGCTTGCCGTTTTGAGCAAAGACGTTCTTCTGAGATGTTTAATGTATTTTTCGCTAATAGGAAGTTGACTTGACGCTGTGATTAATTGTTTTGTGAATGACATTGAAGTCTGTACTCTGAAAGTTGAAAATTACAAATTACACCATTCCCTTGTGACTTTTGTTGTTTTGGATGTAGTGATTCCAATTGTAATTCCTGTTGGAGACAATTCCTCCTTCAGCTTAGGAAATCCCTGTTCACAGATGCACCATATCATCTACAGAAGACCCAGCTGTTGAACTATTTTGCATGAGTTATAATGGTACCAATTATTTTGAAATATTGTCTAGTTGCCAGGATTATTTTTACTCCTTAACCCAGAGGTTGCATTACAGGAACGAATGTTGTTTACTTTAGCCCAAAAAAGCTGATTTTTTTTTTCCCCCCCTTCTTTTCACGAATCACATCATAGGTTTCACTGAAAAAGATGTTGATGAAGTAAAAGGGATCTTTGTAGATACCAACCTCTACTTCTTAGCTTTAACATTCTTTGTCGCGGCATTCCATGTAAGTTACAACTAAATCAAAAGCTTTGTTCCCTTCGGGGCCATTCCAACCATTGTTTAACAAACTTAAGACTTGGGGACACTTCCCAGTGAGAGAGAGCCAAATACATAACTAAAGATTGTTTTATTGGGGTGTTTGGTGGAAGGTAGTGTTCCTTGTCTGATTCAAGAAACCAGTTCATATAGGAGAACTGTTTTGCAGGGGAGATAAATTGTTTTAATGCTGCTCTTCAATAATTCTGACGGTCAGATTTAGAAAACGATCAGCCGCTAACGATCTACGCACTTTTTGTTTGATTTGTTTTGCTTGCAAGATAATGGAATGTTCCTTGGGTAGTATTCAGAATTATCTAAACCATTAGAATTGATCCATAGAAACCTTACAGTGCAGATGGAGGCCATTTGGCCCATCGAGTCTGCACCGACCCTCTGAAAGAGCATCCTCCCTAAAGCCTACTCCCCATCCTATCTCCGTAACCCACCTACTCTGCGCATCTTTGAGCATTAAGGTACAATTTAGTATGGGCCAATCCACCTAACCTGCATATCTTTGGACTGTGGGAGGATACCGGAGGAAACCCACCCAGACACGGAGAATGTGCAAACTCTACAGAGTCACCCGAGGTGCAATGAGGCAACAGTGTTAACCACTGTGTCACTATGCCGTCCAATTTAATATTAAACAATTTAATATTTTCAAAGCAAAATTTATCTAAGCATCAATTCATGTGTATTTAATTGATGGGTACATGTATGCTTGAACAAATGAGTACTTAACCTTTTAAAAGTATTCTCTGTGCCACAGGTACTATGTCCATTCCCAGTTTAAGGACAGGCATGCACCCTTTCAGCAGGCCCTTGCCATTGCTGTTGTTTATCCAGCTGCTAGAAGGTGGGCCACTGTGCCTTGCTAGCTGATTTTTCCCGCCTTTTCTATGAAAAGTGCTTCAGTGAAAGGGTGTCATTCAGATTTCTTTTTTTAAAAAAGACGTATTTTATTACAAAATTATGTATCAAAACAGGTTACAGCAAATAAACACCCCGGGAAACGTACTTCCCAACAATTAACTATACAGTCTGTACAGATTTTTTACCCTTTTTCACCCCCACCAACCACTCCCACCCCCCTGCGACGAACAGCTCCTCAAACACAGTCACAAACATCCCCACCTTTTCTCAAACTCCCCTGCTGAGTCCCTTAATTCATACTTTATCTTCTCTAACCACAGGCAGCCGTACAGGTCACCCAACCATGTCGCTATCCCCGGTGGCGATGCCGACCGCTACTCCAGCAAAATTTGCCGTCGTGCAACCAGAGAGGCAAAGGCCACGACATCGGCCTTCCTCCTCTCCATGAGCTCTGGCTTCTCTGTAACCCCAAATATCGCCACCAAAGGGTCCGGGTCCTCCACCTCCTTCACTACCCTGGCTAAGATTGCAAACACACCCGCCCAGAAACTTCACAATTTTTCGCAACCCCAAATGTCGTTCAGATTTCTAACCATTGCATGTCGCCGGCATACATCTGTACGTGAAGCTCATGTTCACTGCATTCGGCAACGTGCTGAAGTTAAATTTGGGGCATTGCAGTGACATGGATACCCAGCATTTAATGTGACAGAGAAAAAACAAAGATTCCACAAGCATGGATTATTTTATTTTGCTTTGAAGAATCCCATCAACTATACCTTCACTTAAGCACTAGATTTTATGCATCCTAGATTTCCCCCTAGGTTTCTGTACTGTTTTGTTTCTGTCAGTAATTTGGGGCATTTTTATACATTTAAAAAGTGTTATTTGAATGCAAATTGTTACTGCAGTCCTGCATTAAATATTTATTTGTCTTTTTTGTGTAGCTCCTGTTTGATTTCTTAGCTTTTAAGAATGATATTACATTTTGGAGGCGAAAGAAAAGCATGGTTGGCATGTCCACAAAAGCAGGTAAGAGTTCAATGCAGTTATGTGAACAGCATGTGCATTTGTATGGGCAAGCAAAACCGCTGTGCTGACATCCCAGCAACATTGCAACCTCAGCAATACCTATCAGCTTGCTTTGTACATACCCATTTGTTTGACTTTATTGCCCTTAGACATCCCATTGTGGCTTGCGTTGTTGATGGAAGATTTAGTTTCAATTACAGGCTGGTTTACTGATAATCTTGAAGCTCCTGAAATCCATCTTGATAAGCTACAGAAGCAAAACTAATTGAGGTTCCTTTAATAAGCAAGTTGTTAAAATATGTTGTTATTTTTAAGCAAAATTACCCCACTCTTTATAAATGTGCTGTTTGGATGCCAGTTTCAAGTTTATTAAAACTGTGCGTTAAAAGTGAATATGATGCACGCTAATAGGTGCACAGGTTATTTTTACTTAGCCATTGTTGAAGTGCAGTCCCATTTAAAAGGTCCACATTTAAAAATGGCAGCCTCTTGTATCAGCCAAAAAGCAGTAGCCAATTCCATTTACATCACTGTCAGTGTCAAAGTTGGTGGTCACAGGGTCGTGAGTGCTCTGCCTCTGGCAGAAACAGCTTTGTGGACTCACTCGTTCACAGCCTTCACTTCCGTTGGGCTTCCATTTCTTCTACAGTTTACAATGCAGATTAAAAACACTGAGAATTGTTGCACCGCCTCAGTCCACAACAGAGGTGGAAGGCGGGTGGAGAAAGTCAATGCTGACGACAAGGGTGGTAGTATTGTAAACCTAGGCGAAACTTTGGCCGTTTGTTAGTACGTGTCACTGCCGTTAACACATTGCTGTTCAACCAATACTGTCTGATATAACATATGAAATTTCTCTTAAATTTCTGTTTGCGTTTATTTACCAATAACACTGAGCAACGATGCACCTTCACTTAGGATATGACATACATTTGGTCAATGGTGTAAAATACTGCCAGAATTGGTGGGATGCATATGCTTCCGTGTACAAATTCACATACATCTTCCTTCAAATAAAAGTTTTGCTCAGTAGCCACTGAAGATCAACTAACTAGAGTGATTTTAAATTTTCTTAGCTCTACCACGTCATGTCAACCATTATGTACAGCGGACAAATCACATTCACATGATTTCCTTGTTGAAAGCAGTGGGGACTGTATCAATATTGATAGAATATTTGTTCTGCGTACTGGGTGAGATTCAATTCCTGATCTCTATTGAGTTAATGAATCCCAGATGGAACAGCGTCAAGTATTGGCTTTCGTAGGATGGGTGGGGCAAATGGCTGAAGTTCCTGTTTTGATGGTTGCAAGTGCATATGTGAATGGGGACTTGTATATAATAGCTGTAAACGTCCACATTCTAAGAGATTCGGTGAGGTAGCGGCAATGTCGCTGAATTGGTAAATGGGTTCAAATCCCACTGCAGCAGCTGGTGGAATTTAAATTCAATTAATAAAATCTGGAATTGAGAGAGAGCTGGTTTCGGTAATTAAATTATCATCGATTGTTGGTAAAAACCCATCTAGTTCACTGGTGTCTAAAGGGCACAATTGTACTGTAGGGAAGGAACTCTGGCAGCCGTACCTGTTCTGGCCTACATGTGACTGCAGAGCCACAACAATGTGGTTGACTTTCAACTACCCTCTGAAATAACCTAGCACGTCCAGGGCAATTAGGGACGGGCAACAAATGCTGGCCTTGTCAGTGATGCCCAAATCCCTTGGAAGAATAAAGAAAAAAGCGTCCACTCACTTTTTAGACTGCCGACTGCTTAAATTCTGAACCATAAGACCGTTTAAGGAGAGGAAAACTGAAGGAGCAAGAGTCCTTACCTGTGTACCCGTTTATGTTTTTAACAGATCCATACATCAGTGTTAAATATTTGACCTTTTGATGATAGCCAATAATATAAAATGTATAGGAAAATGATGGGTAGAATATAACTTTTTTCTCTCCCTCTGGTTCTTTCCTGCAGTGCTTTGGCGATGCTTTAGTACTATTGTGGTTTTTCTTTTCCTTTTGGATGAGCAGACCAGTTTATTAGTCCTTATTCCAGCTGGCGTTGGCGCAATCATAGAGGTAAAGTAAAACTCTGAAATTACGCACACGATCAATATCAACTAACCTTTAAAACACTTCCAATATTTGAGTCCTTTTTTATCTTTGAAACTATTTTCAGTATTTGTTTTTCGATTGTGCAAATAGAGAGTAACTTGTATGCTCCTTTGTACTGTAGGTCTGGAAAGTGAAGAAAGCCTTTAAGATGACCGTTAAATGGCATGGCGTAAGACCAATATTTCAGGTGAAGTATGGAAAAAGCTTGGATTTGTTTTCCCACATGTGCACGGAGATGATTTTCAATTCACCCGCGATTTGCTTGAGCTAGTTTTTAAATTGTGGGGTCAGCTTAGTCCTTCAAGCATTAGAAAGTTGGAGGCTTAACCTGAATGATTCTATGCAGGAGGTCATTGGTTGTGATAGTGTATTATTCCATGTGATGTTTATTTTAAAGCCAACGCTACAACTTGCTGGCGTAGTATCTTAACCACCAGTGGACGGTAGATTAGTTAGAAACCCAAAAGCAATGGGTTCCAAGCCCATCTGTCCATAGAAAGTTGTGAAATAAACCTACAAATTTGCAAATTTTCATCCTTGCCAACTACAAAGTCACGGATGAATGTCCACAATAGAATTGGTAGATGTGGCCACTACCCCATCATTGTTAAAAGGAAATACCATCACCACAAAGTCATCCCCCACTGTCTGGTGTGCACTAATATTTGGTAATTGAGACAGAATAAGAACATTTCAACATTTCTGAAGTGATGTGGGTAACACTGTCACACACCCCAAAATGTATCCCTCAACCATCCCCTCCACTTATTTGTTTGTGGTTCTGTGCACATTGGCAGCTGCATTTCCCTACATTAGAACAGTGATTACACTTTGAAAGTACCTCATTGGGTGTGAAGCACTTTGGATTATCCATGAAATGCGTTATGAAAATCATTTTTAATGCAGAAAAGGTGCCCTATGGCCCTTCGTAGAGGCATAATTAGATAAAGATATGCCCCAAATCAAAGGAGCTAATAAGGTGACATAAAACTTGGTTGAAGAGTAGACTTTTAGGTGAAATCATTCAAGGTAAAATGTAGGAAGAGAGGCTTGAGCAGGAGATAGTTCTAGAGCTGGGGTCTAGGTAGCTACGGCATGGCCATCATGAAGGGATGCGGGAAGGGGGATCGAGCAAGATGGCAGAGGTAAAGAAGTGGGGAACTTGGGAGCAGTTTGTAGGCCTAACGCAGGCTCTGGAGGTGTGGAGAGGGCAATATCATGAATGGACCTCAACACATGGATGATGATAAACTGGAAATGTTGAGAAACAGGGAATAAATCTCGATTAGCAAAGAGCAGGCTAGTACAGCAGAGATTTGGATAACCTGAAATTTTCTAAGGGTGGTCCATCATCCAGAATGTCACTGGAATAGTCTGGAGGTGACAAAGGTGGATGATTGTTTGACAGGGTTGAAGCTGGGTAATATTACGGAGGTGGAAGTAGCAGTTTTTACGATGGAACAAATATGAGGTCTGAAATTTGACGCTCTTAAGGTTTTGAACCAATTGGTATTGCATTTGGTGGTAAGGACATGGTGTTAGTGAATCTTCTAGAAAAGGTTATCTAATTCATTGGAAGATTAATGGGAATTTCGTCAAGGCAGGAGGTTGGCGTCGTAGGGAGATGGGGGAGAAACTAATGAGATATTGGATTAGAGCCAGGTTATTTGGGGACGGGGCGGGGGTGTGGGGGGGGGGGCGATGTGATTAGCTGAGAAGGATTTGGCTGAAGCCAAGTCTTTCGTCATCAGTTCTGCACAAGGCGAAGGCCTACTGAATAGGAAGTATCTGACATTTCTCCTCCCAAGCCCTGGGAAGCTGTAGCCAAATTTTATCAGACACCGCTAGCTTAACTGAAGTAAGATAACTGTCAATGCTGGGGCATTCTATTCTTTGTACACCTACAAGTTAACCTGTGACAAATGTAAATTTAGATGTGCAGCAAAATAGATTACTGTCGGTATTTTTTTTTTTTGCAGTTCGGAACATTTGATGAATCTGAAAAAAAAACTGAAGAATATGATACTCAGGTATTTGTCTTGTTTGTGCTATTCTACTTGGTCTTAGTATGATTTTTTTTTTAGAAAATAAATACAATATCCGTTGAAATGTTATGGGCTTTGGAGTTTGTGTCTCACATTCTATATTTGAGTACGTATAATATGCGTTATCCCAATTTGAGCTTATGTTGACTCCTATAAGGAAGAAGCCAAACTGAATCTAAATAAAACAGCGTGATATTTAAGAGTTTGATGCAGTTTTTAAGACGTGTGTTCATTTTTATAATTTGTAGTGGGTATGATTATCTCAGTCCATTTTAAACATGTCCTGATGATTGTGGATTTTCCTCCCTCTCTGTTTAGGCAATGAAATACTTGTCCTATGTACTTTATCCACTCTGTTTTGGTGGAGCAGTGTACTCCTTATTAAATATAAAGTACAAAAGGTAACTATTAATGGCCCTTGAGTTAAACTTAACCTTTTCCACGAAGATTCAAAAAGTAAATTATCTAATGCATTGGATTTACAATATTTCATATCTTTTCAGTTGGTACTCATGGTTGATAAATAGTTTAGTTAACGGTAAGTGTCTCTCGTACATTGCTTTTTTAACATCTTGAGTAGTTTTTCTCGATACGGTCATTCAGATGTTTGCTGTACGTTTGTTTTTTTGCCCCCGTCTGGCCATTAAAATGTTGGTGTGGTTGTTGCAGGTGTTTATGCTTTTGGATTCCTGTTTATGCTGCCTCAACTGTTCGTTAATTATAAGGTTGGTGATCAGACAGTTTATCCAGCTTTTGTTATAGCTATTTTAGGAGAAATCAGCGCACCTTTCTTGGAAATGGAATGATCCAGGTGCCATTTTGTAGTATTGAAAACTTTGTCTTTGTCCCCCACCCTGCCACGTTAACTGTGTGTTATATTCTTCTCGACTATTTTGATGGTTTCGGGTGTGTGCTGTTTCTTTCCGAGCAGGCAGGGTGGTTACGAGAAGTGTGGGACAGTGGCCTGGGATGCCTTGAATTACCATTGTCGCCTTTCTCCTCCCTTCCTCTTGCCAGTTTTGTTTTCCATTCCGTGAGAAAGCTTTCTGTGAGATCAAGGAACCACAAATGCATCTGCCGTCTAAACTTGGCGCATCCAATGAAGTCTCCCCGAAGACTGAATTGGTAAATGTACCAGTTCGATAGGGCGATGTGGACAAAAGACAATTGCCTGCGCCCCACACATTCTCCCAACTCTTGTGTCTTAGCTGGAGAAACACTGGGTTAGCCGTGGTTGAGTGGGGAGGGGATTGATCGAGCTCGGCTGATTCTCGATGCTCAGAAAGTCTGTCTGACTTAAGTATAGCTCCTGACTACAGGTCACAGTATAGGTCTGTTAGGAATGATCAGGACAAATACTGTACTGGAGGGCTAAAGCAATTATATGAAACTTTCAGCACATGCAATATGTAAAGATAAAGTTCCCTTTATATCAGAAATTCAGAAGTGTACATTGGTTACAAATTTGATGCTGGGCCATTGGGGCCCAAAGGGACTTGGGAGTCCTAGTCCAGGATTCTCTAAAGGTAAACTTGCAGGTTGAGTCCGTAATTAAGAAAGCAAAAGCAATGTTGTCACTCATCTCAAGACGCTTGGAATATAAAAGCAGGGATGTACTTCTGAAGCTTTATAAAGCATTAGTTAGGCCCCATTTAGAATACTGTGAGCAATTTTGGGACCCACACCTCAGGAAGGACATACTGGCACTGGAGCGGGTCCAGCGGAGATTCACACGGATGATCCCAGGAATGGTAGGCCTAACATACGATGAACGTCTGAGGATCCTGGGATTATATTCATTGGAGTTTAGGAGGTTGAGGGGAGATCTAATAGAAACTTACAAGATAATGAATGGCTTAGATAGGGTGGATGTAGGGAAGTTGTTTCCATTAGCAGGGGAGACTAGGACCCGGGGGCACAGCCTTAGAATAAAAGGGAGTCACTTTAGAACAGAGATGAGGAGAAATTTCTTCAACCAGAGAGTGGTGGGTATGTGGAATTCATTGCCACAGAGGGCGGTGGAGGCCGGGACGTTGAGTGTCTTTAAGACAGAAGTTGATAAATTCTTGATTTCTCGAGGAATTAAGGGCTATGGAGAGAGAGCGGGTAAATGGAGTTGAATCAGCCATGATTGAATGGTGGAGTGGACTCGATGGGCCGAATGGCCTTACTTCCGCTCCTATGTCTTATGGTCTTAAACATTAGCCCACAAATTTATCAGTGAAATTAGAAAATAAATATTGAGCATGTTCTAAGGTGCAAAAATTGGGACAACTTAATATAATAAAAGTGAATAGTCACGTGTTAGACTTGGAACTGCAAAACATTTTGTACGGTGTTACAATCCCATGTGGTAACCATTGTACACAATGTTGTTAAATCAGAGACATTCAGCATTCTAATGGGCAGTGTTTAAGCTCATTCTTTTTTTTTTGCAAGGTATCGTTACTGTTTTGACACATTTGCCCCTTAAAGATGAGCAATACTATTCTGAGGGAAAAGAAATAAGAGGGAGGAAGAGACTGGAGACGCGGACATAATTTCCACAAGTAAAGCGAGATTCTTACCGGCAAGGTCACATGCCCCATGCCCATGGTGTAACGAGGAGCACACCCATAAAGGGCAGGAAATTCAACTGAATACATCTTAATATACTTATCGAGCCCCCCCCTTCCCCGCGCCACAAGTAGGCTTCAATGAAGTTACTGTGAAACGAATAGCCATACCTGGCAAGGTTTACAACAAGTTCCACCCCTGCTCAGACTCTGCAGTTTAATCTCTGAATGTCAGGTTCCCTGGGTTACATAATGGTTCACGGTTGGTATTGTAGGGCAGCATGGTGGTGCAGTGGTTAGCACTGCTGCCTCACGGCGCCGAGGTCCCAGGTCCGATCCCGGCTCTGGGTCACTGTCCGTGTGGAGTTTGCACATTCTCCCCGTGTTTGCGTGGGTTTTGCCCCCACAACCCAAAGATGTGCAGGGTAGGTGGATTGGCCGCGCTAAATTGCCCCTTAATTGGAAAAAATGAATTAATTGCGTACTCTAAATTTAAAGAAAAGGTTGGTATTGTAACCAGTCAATACTCTTAATGACGGTTACTTGTTTGGATCCCCATCACAAGACAGGTTATAGATTTGCAGAATGATGCCTCATTGTTATTTTTTGTCTTGTTACTTTACTGGGTTATAGTTCTGTAATCACTGATGGAGCGACTTGGGGAACTTCCAGGTGGTGGGGTTCCTTTGTGTTTGCTGCCGTTGTCCTTCTTGGTGGTAGCTGTCATGGGTTTGGAAGATGCTGTCTAAGGAACCTTCGTGAAAACCTCAAGACATCTGCCAATTAATATTTTCTGTTTACTTGCAGCTGAAATCTGTGGCACATTTACCATGGAAGGCTTTTATGTATAAAGTAAGCCGTTAATTTTATTTGCATTTCCAAACTTATTCAAATGTTACATCATGCAAAAATCAATTAGAGCTAACCAGTTTCCTCGTGCGTGGTGTCTGCGATCTGTTGCCTGTTCCGTGGGGAATTTCGAATTTTTGGCAGTGCCTTTTTGCTCTCGGCCATCTTGTAAAGCACATTGAGAAAGATAATTTTGTACAGCTGTAATTCTGGACATCCAAATCTGCCTGCAGCTTAGAACTGCACCCGTGTGTGCTTGTGAATAGCTGGTTGGCTGTTTCCTCAGATTTGAGTTGTGTTCTGAGCATTCAGAGAATGTCCTATCCTCAAAACAAGTGTATATAATTTAGTCATAAAGATTTTACAACGTTAACTTAGCTCATTTGATTTTTAAGCATTGAAGTTAACAACTGTGCACCATTCCCTGGGATGGCACAGCGGCGCAATGGTTAGCACTGATGCCTCACAGCGCTGAGGACTCTGGGTCGATCTCACTTTCCGTGAGATGTTTGCACATTCTCCCCGTGTTTGCCTGGGTCTCAACCCCGCAACCCAAAGATGTGCAGGGAGGTGAATTGACCACACAAAATTGCCCCTTAATTGTAAAAAGAAAGAATTGGGTACTTGTATAAAAAAAGAAGCTGGTTCAGAGGATTGCTGTCCCAGGCAATTTGCACTCTTGTTTCGAAATGTCATGAATAGTGAGGTCATTCATGAAGGCTAGCCTTCTCAACCTTGCCCCTCACCTGAGGTGTGATCATCTTCAGGTTAAATCACCATCAGTCAGCTCTCCCACTCAAAGGGGAAAGCAGCCTACGGTCCTCTAGGACTATGGCGACTTAACCTTTTATCAAAATGTGCTATGGTGCCACTTATCAGTGAAAATATAGCCGAGTTGGGGAGTTGGAGCTTTCTGGTGGTGTAATCATCGGTGTGGACTCCTTATCCTACCATTTTCCAACTCCACTGCTTATATTAACCTCCATTTGTGATCAAATCTTTACAAATAGATTTTGGAGATTAAAATAGGGGTTGAAAAGTTGCTGCCTTTCAGTTGATTGGCTGAAACAAATGTGTGTTGGAGACTATGGTGGCACGGGTATATTTTTAGCTGGAAATGTTCAGTAGCACTGTCAAGTATTCATTGCTTGTTGCATGTTTCCAATCTTTCCCGAGATAGTCTCTTGGGTTCGACAGTGATATTTTGCACAGTGAATTTGTATGGTTTGGAATGCACTTCCTCAAAGATTGATGGAAGCACATTCAATCGTAACCTCCAACAATGAATTAGATAGATACTTGAAGAGGAGAAAATGTTAAGGGATATGGGAATGAGTAGGGGAATGAGACTAATTGGATAGCTCTTTGAAAGAGTTGGCAACGGTACAGTGGGACAAATAGCCACCCCTGTTATAAAATTCGAAAAAAGTATGCTGTGTGTTTCTTGCCGTTTAACTATAAGGTAGTGTAATTGGGTGTGGCAATAGTGCGCCTTTGTTACCTGAAGTGGATATTCAGACTTTTCCTACATGTGCCTCTCTAATCTTCTCAATGGTGCACCAAGAGATGGTAAGGTGAGGACATACACGGATTGTTAAACTGCTTCATTTCCAAGCAAATGGAAAAAAAGGCATGCCATTCTGATCAGAGTTAAATCAGCAGGAGCTATTGGTAAATTAAATTAGCTGGTTCTCGAACTTGATTACAACAAAATAGCTCCATCAATCCCTTCTGCATTCTTCCTCGGAGACTGGCCAGAGCTCGGCATTTTTGTTTACGATTTTAAAAATGTTTTTATGTTCGATTTTTAAAAGATCACTCCTTGTTCAAAAGGTGAAGTCAGCGTGGCTTTGCCAGTGGCTTCTCCGTATAATGGGCGCTGAGATGTTTGCCAATCTGGGAAGGACTAATAAATTATTTTCCATTTCCTGTCTTCGGAGACGCAACATGAAGGTTCGGCTCATTAGCCATCCTTGGTTTCCTGCGGGAATACACTTAACATTAAAAGCCAATCTTTAAATGGAGCTGACATTACCTCCCCAAAAAATGTTTCTATTGAAAATTGTTCAAAAACTCTGCACCGTGACACTGACAAAGGTATTTCCGGTGCTATTATTACTTTTAGTTTCACTTTGCTTTCTCAGCCCAGTGGTTGGCTCCATTTTGTCCATTTATATTAATGTGTATTCATGAGCCACCAAGCACAAACTTTCTACTCTTGCTGTTTTATAGTTTACACTTCCATTGAGTGTGTCCGAGTGTGGTGTTATCGAGAAAGTCAGTCCAAATGCCTAGATGTGCAGCAGATTGTGAGCGAATCCTGGGTCAATTGTAAAGAAAAAGCTACATTAATATAATAGAGAAGTATAATGTGAAAATGTTTTAAATGTAGTATTTTTTGACAAACGAGAGCAAGCAAGTGTTTTGCTTTGTAACTAGTTTTATGTACGAGGGACAGAATAACAAGTTCCTTTTATTGTCAACCACTCCCATCTCCAATGTAAACACAGCGCAAATCTGACGTCTAGTATTCACTTCCTTGTGATGGCATAGCAGAGACATAATTATGGTCAATTGAAAGTATGGGCTTGTATTCTGAAAGCACAGGCTTGTATTATATTGTGTTAATTCTGTTCGCGTAGCAATTTAGTATGCATTGTCTCATATTTTCCACCTTCTGACTCGAAAAAATGTACCTCTCTAATTGTCACAACCTACCTGTCTTTCATTGCAGGCATTTAACACCTTTATTGATGATGTCTTTGCTTTCATCATCACCATGCCAACATCACACAGACTAGCTTGCTTCAGAGATGATGTAGTGTTTCTTGTTTACCTCTACCAGAGATGGTAAGGCTTTCTAATGGACATCGTTGCAATATAGCAATTTGAGAAAATAAAACTTTTAAACTGCTGTATTTTTCATTTTACATTTCGTGCAAAAGTTGAATTAGAACAGTAAGGAAATGAGTGAAGTGCTTTAATTTGCTGAATTCGAATTGAGCACAAACTAACACAGTTTCTGGGATCAAGATTCTTGACTAAAATGGATTTAAGTTTTCTCAGTTCCTTCCCTGCAAGCTGCATCTTGGCACTAAATTGGCCGTTTCCCTCCGACCGCAACAACAGCTGCTATAAGAGATGGAAAGGCCAATTTGCTCTCCAGGCACCTTATCGGAGAATTAGACAGCCTATCCATGGCCTGGTAATATTGACACTGCAAACAAAAGGGAAGAACCTTTCACCCTTTCATATACGTGGTCTAACCAGTGACACCCACATCCCAGGAACGGGTTTTTAAAAGAACCACAGTTCACCATGATGAGCACAAAACCCCCCACAAAGGCAGAACGTTGCCTCGGAATTTCTTTGGTGAATTGCCTTTAAATTGGAAAATCCGAATAACTGGATGGATTTTTGCCACACCTCTCCATAGTTCTGAAATTGTGTTATTCTTCATTGCAGGCTTTACCCAGTGGACAAAAGCAGAATTAATGAATATGGTGAATCATACGATGAGAAAGAGACTGCAAAGAAGCTGCATAAAGAGTGATTTTAGACGGGGCTTCCTCTGCAACCAGTTGCTAGCCATCTTTCAAAGCTCTGCTGCCTGCAGCACAACCACTTCACCATTGATTTTTTTCCCCCTGCTTCCGACTCCAGAATGAATATATTTCCAGCAGTGCCAACCTTTCTGGATTTATAACTCTGGGTCATAGCTCATGAGAGTTAAACAGTATTTCTCTAATAAAGAAGATAAAGTGTAAACTATAATGTTGTTTGACAGCAGCAGTTCAGATTTGTAACTTTATGTAATTTGTTTCGAGTGTCCCAGCCGTTGCGGTGTTAACTGATCAGAATGGTAGATAAAGTTGGCCAAGGGCAACTTACAACTTCACCTAATGACCAGAGTATTTAAGCATTCTCCCTCACTACCTGTACTGGCTTGCTTTTACTTTGCTGGTTACTTTGCAATTTTCTTTTTGAGTGGGAACACTGTTTACAATCTGACTTAACTTATGGCGACTTGATGTCATTGTTTCTGTGTGACTAGAGCTATTGCTGGAGCTGTCGTTCTACATTCCATTTATTATATTAGCAAGCCACGATTCGCCCAAACGAATGATTGAAGCATTTGAAACTAATCCAGGTTAGCACAGAGTGGACGATTTTAAAAACAAAATTTCAATTCGGACATTAAATTTGACCACATCATTGATTTGTAGAAAGTGACAAGTATTGTTAAAGTTAAATATTTAAAAGGTAAAAGGACAATAACTTGCTTTAATTTGTTGGACTGGATTCTCAAACATTGAAATCAAACGTATACGTCACTTTTAATTTATTCAGCAGTATCACTTTGATTCAATTTTCTTTTAAATCAGCAGGGAAGAGAATAGTGAAAATAATCTGTGGCAACATTTAACAAGATTTTAAATTGGCTGTTCAGAACTTCTTGTGTATTTTTGACTGGGGGTTCGCCACTTCAGGCTGGTGAAAGTAAACTTTGGCTCCAAGTTGAAAATGGTTCTAGTCTCCATTGCTTTAATAATTGACATTGCTTACTAATCTGCTCAGTAGTGCTCTGTCTAGGTTTTTCTACCTATTGGTAACATTTGCTGAACAGATGTAACAATCTCTCAATTGAATATGCATTCCTTTTTTTGTGATTTGGTTATAAAGTTATTTTTTAATAATACTCACCAGAGGTGTTTTCTGCAGTTTTTATGTGGCTGTGGTGAGGGTGAATGCAACTTTTTCCAAATTCAGAACTCATCGGTACTAAACATTAAAATCTTTGCAGTGATGTCTGATTGTTCATAAGGAGCAAGTCCCAGAGCCTTAGTACTGAATGCTGTTGGATACGTTTTAACTTATTTTTAGTGATAGCACATTGACTCTTCGGCTCTGGATGTTTTCTTTTTAGTGATAAAATTGCACTAGCCAAGCTGGTGTTGCCCCCAGACCAGCTGGAGTGACCGATTATAATCTGCTCACTCATGGCTTCAAAGTTTGGCTGAGCCTATGTGTTTTCGATAATGGATAATGCTAAAACCAGCTAAACTGTCACTCCTTTCACAGAGATTGGCTTCAAACTGGTAAAGGCAGTGTAGTGCAGGGTGAATTACATAGAACGAGATGAATCCAGGATGTGGTGTAAATGGTGAATGAATGCATGTGAATTCCGAATCAGTCCAGAACAAGAAATGTTGATCCAATACAAAACTGTGAGCAACAGGCAACTGGAAGCGTGAAAACAAAAATTGCACTCAAGACCTGTGTGATAAATAAATTACTGTACATTATCTGACTTAACTTTCTATGAAAGTACATTTAGAAATACATGCAAATATGCACATACATATTGTGACATGACACATCTATTTAAAGTGAGATGGGTTTCTTTCTCATCTCCAAAATTGTTAGGTTATAGACTTCGGCTGTAACCATTAAAAATCCAGTCTGGGATTGAATCTTTCAAGGACATATCCCAATTTGAGCTGTCTGTTTCTCCCCCCACAGATGCCAGTCATGCTCGTCAGTCACGCTCACAGACTCGACGATTACAATCCCTGGGTATGTCCTGCCCCCAACAGCGGTGGGGGCTCAGCCGTCTACAATTGGGGTTTGGTGCGGGGCACGGGGAGTCCTCACCATTGACACTCCGGACCCCTGTGAAGGCTCAGTTGGGGGAAAGGAGGATGGGGAATTGGGAGTCCTCACCAATAACTCTGGACCCCCATGAAGGCTCATGGCTTCAAGTCGAAACATGCGCAGGGAAACCCGTTCATTAACATCTACTGATCTCTCAGTTGATGGATCAGTAATCCATGCTAAATGTAACAGTAGTAAGGACATAGAATGTACTCTAGATGGGGGACTTAAACTCCAGACCGTGGCTCAACTAAAAGTACAAAACTAGCAATAGAATTATGCAATCACAAATCACTTGGCCTGATATATTCTTCACCTCTCCATCCCCACCAAGCCAGCCAACTTTGGTTCAATACAAAATGCGGGAGGGCACACTGGAAGTAACACTAGGCGTACCTGAAAATGAAGTGCCAACCTGGTGAAGCTATGGACTGACTGTGTTAATATGAAACAGAATGCTACAGCTACAGACAGAGCTCACAATCCTATATACGATCAAAGCCTTACTGCCACCCGGTGTAAATGGTGGAGGGCAAAAATGCAACTGACACAGTGTGTCAGTATGAAAATCCCACTGGAGTCCAATGCAAATGCAAAAAACGGTAATAGTGTTTGCAATAGTCATCAGCTGGAGTAGATTAGCAGTGATCATTCTGGGTCTTCTGCCGTCTTCCACATCACAGTTGCCAGTCTTCAGCCAATACAATTCATTCCTCATGATACCAAGAAACAGCTTGGATCTGGCTTGAACGTTCAGAGGATGTTGTTTACAGGACACAGGAAGTATGCTCACCATGAATATCAGTGATGCTGATCTCATTAGCAATGCATGTTGTGGGTTGAAGAATATTCATTATTCATAATCAGAAATCTCTAGCTTCAATGGCTGAGTAAAATGGGCGCACAGGCCCTAATAACATTCCAGAACCAATCTAGCCATACAGCTACTGTACTAGCATCTACCTGATAGATGCGAGAAAATGTCCAGGTATGTTTTGTACATAAAAGGCAAAACAAATCTACTCTGTTAAATGTTGCATTCCTGGAGAATCCTTATCTCTGTACACTGACTTTAGTTAGAGCAGTGTTCTTCAAACCTTTTTTCCGGGGACCCATTTTTATCAACCGGCCAACCTTCAGGACCCAACCCGGCCGACCTTCGTGACCCACGCCGGCCGACCTGAGCGACCCAACATTTTCTCTTACCTTGTTTGCTGCTGATAAAAATGGAGGAAATGGTTTTGGGTCCCTTTGGCCCTCGTACACGCTCCTCCAATGGAACCTGTTGGATGAAGGTGAAGCCTTCCGGTGTCGGAAAGTATGAAGTCTCCATCTGTCCAAAGTTCTGCATTTTTTCCCCGTAAAAGTTTATTAAATAAACCCCCTCCCCCCCCCCCCCCCGAACTTGTAAAAAAAAATGAATAAAATAAATGAAAAAAAAATTAAATGAATAAAATAAATGAATAAAAAAAACCCCGAACTTTAAAACAAAAAGCTCCGACTGTTTAAAAAAAATAGCGGCCGCACTGCGCATGCGCATAGCCAATGCGGCCAAATTTTCTTTACATGTTCACGGCCATTTTAAAGGCCGCTTGCAGCCGGCGTTATTAAAAGCCGGCTGCTGCGCGGGAATTTGCGTGATCGGGAGCGCCGCGAAGGACGGCTCCGTGACCCTCCCGACACCCGCCCGTGACACCTCGCTCTCCCGAGTTTGAAGAACACTTGAGTTAGAGAGATGGTTAGTTAAGGAATGTATTACCACCCGTTACATGCAATGCACACAGATGCCAGATGTGATTAATGTTTTTTGAAGGATTAATCACATGACTTGCCCCCATGCTCCGGCCACTAGTCGGCCAACACATCCAGCCTTGTGACATACTACCGTCCGAAACCAATTGGAAAGCAAAAAGACTCGGCCAATTGGATGATGCTTGATTGTCAGCCAAATAGTCGTCTTTCCCATTTTCAATATTTTTGTATCTGTAGAAATGTTCAAAGTAAATGAAAAAAAACAATCCTTCTCGATGTCCCAATGGTTTTCCTACAGGGTTGCATAAAGTAGTGCCCTTGAGATTGATCTCCAATTCCTGGAGAGGCCAGAGGTCAATCCTGGAGGGTCAGCAACCCTAAGTGTGCAGGGTATCAGTAGCACTGGTACCCACGATCGTCAGACTCATCAAGCCCTATAATTAATGTCATTTTGAGTTCACACTGGCTTATGCAAGCCCACATAAAGTTCCTAAATTGCAGAACACCCTTTATAAGTGTGAGATGATTATTTAAGCACCTTCTGACTGTGGTTAATGTGTAATGTCATCCCGTTACCTGATGTAACTATTCCACCGCCCCAAACCCATGCTTGTACTTGAACTAATTTCTGTTTATTCTCATTTATCAGCAACCTGAATCTATTTCTGATGACTTCAGATACTTATCGTCTTGGGCCCTCATTAGAGATCCATTATTCAAACTCACCTTCCTGGGATACTTATCTCCTTTCTGCAGTAAATGATTTTGCATGCTAAAATAAAATGCCTGATTCTCCTCCAGTCTAAAGGTTTCCAGTTTCTATCACCTGCCCTGATAAATCTACTGTAACTCCGGTTATTAGTTTAGAAAGGAACAGCCTATTTATATATCGTCATTGCTGAATTGCACCTGTTTCATTTGCCTGCCTTTCCCTATATCTCATGATACCCCAGCCCAAAAAATCCATCAATGTTATTCTCAAAAGTTTAAATTAACCCAGCATTCAAGACCTTTTGGGCAAGAGAGAGTTCTCCAGATTTTCACTATGCTTTGTGTGGAAAAGGTTGTTCCTGAGTTTGCTCCTAAATGACTTCGTTCAAATTTTGAGATGAATTAGCTGCCCTCTACTGAACCATCTTCAATACTTGAAAGTCTTGTAATATAATCAGAATAATACGGTATTTCTCCACTGTTTTTACTGTTATTTGGCAGAAATGCTTAAAGATTATTTTAGAAACCACAGCAAAGTGTGATTTAATTTTTTTTATGGGATTGAGTTATTTTGATGTGGAAATGCTGCATTGATCATATTGAATGGAGGAGCAGGTCCAAAGGATCGAGTGGCCTAATCCTGCTCCACATTTGTCTATTCGTATGAACACCTTCATTGTATCTTACGTTTGGCAATGTTCCTTCCCTTAGTCCTTATTCTGACTGTAAAACTTGAACAACTCAGTACTTAGTGGAAGAAGGCCCTTTGTGACTCCCCCATGAAGTAACATTCAGATCAATGAATACACCATCAGCTTTTTTAAAAAAAACAATCAAGAGTACTTTAAAAATTAGAGAAGAATGTTCAGACATGGGTGTGTCTTTTCATCTGCAGTATTCTCTATTTTGACAGTGCTTACTATAGGAAGTTGGCAATCATTAATTAGTATATAACAGTTTAGAACAGGAAGGGAGAAGAGTCCTATATTGAGTCGAAGTGAGCATTGATACAGTTCACAGTATTATTGAAATAGCATTCCCAAACCCACAATATTGTTATTGACACTCCGTGACGTTGTGTTAGGATTAATGGTTTGGATTAAATAAAATCTGCTACTGACACCGGCCATTTGCCACTAAATTTGTTCATACCCCCAGGGTGCTGATCTGACACCGGAATTTATTTCTAGAGAGAGAATGGAAAAGCAGGGAATTTATGTTAAATTTGTACAAAGTTTTGGTTGGACTGCACTTTGAAGCAGTTCTTGCCTGTGTTATGGAAAGGGTATAGAGTCATAGAGAGGACAGACAGATGAAATTCAAGAATGACACCAGAACTTAGAGGATATTCAAGGTTGAACTTCTTGGGGCTCTTTTCTGTAGAAAAGAGAAGGCTGAGGGGTGATATAGCTCGTTAAAATTAGGATAGGGGAGACTTGGAGATGTTTCCCCTTGTGAGGGAGACAAGAGTAGAGGTCACAAATATAATCGTGAATAAACCCATTAGTGAATTCAGGAGACTCTTCACCCAGAAAGAAAATAAGGACTTACATTTACAAGCACTTTTTAAAGCACTTCAAAGCCAATCTAGATATTTTTGAAGTCCAGTCACTGATGCAATGTTGTAGGGAATACACCAGTCAATTTGCACTGCCACAAACAGCGATGACCAGGTCATCTGTTTTTGTGATAATTGAGGGATGACCCTTGAACAGGATACGGGGGGGGGGGGGGGCTGTCCAACACAGCCCATCTTTAATATAGCACCATGGGATAATTTACACATCCACCTGAGCAGATAGATGTGGCCTCGGTTTAGCGTCACATCTGCAAGTTGGCACCTCTGACCGTGCGGCACTCCCTCGGTACTGCACTGGAGTGTCAAGCCTTGAGTTTTGATTTGTGCTTAAGCTATCATTTGAACCCAGAACTAAGAGTGCCAGGAATGAACCTTAGCTTTTGGTAGAGAGTTATTAGGGAATCCATTAGGGATGGGGGTTGCCAACCCTCCAGGATTGGCCTGGAGTCTCGAGGATCCTGCTGTGTGCGACCCTGTGGAATAATCAGAGGGACATTTAAAAAAAAATTTTTTTTAAATGTTCTTGAAACATTTCTCTTTACCAGATGTAAAATTATTGAAAATGGGGAAGTAAATTGGAAAAAGACAAGGCTGTCTGGCTGACTGTCAAGCATCAGCCAATTGGACAATGAGCCTTTTTGCTTACCAATTGGTGTAGGACAGCAGCACTTCACAAGGATGGATCTTTTGGCTGGAGTGTGGAGCATGTCATCTAATTAAACCTCCAGCTCCAGGGACCTGGGTTCAGTTCCGGCCTCAGGTGACCATCTGTATGGAGTTTGCACTTTCTCCCGTGTCTGCGCGGGTTTCCTCCGGGTGCTTTGGTTTCCTCCCACAGTCCAAAGATGTGCAGGTTAGGTGGATTGACCGTGCTAAATTGCCCCTTAGTGTCCAAAAAGGTTAGGCGGAGTTACGGGGATAGGGTGGAGTTTCCAAGGGCCGATGCAGACTCGATGGGCCGAATGGCCTCCTGCACTGTAGGGATTCTAAGGTTAAAATGTGCAATGAAAACACAAAATGGTCAGCAGCTGAGGCAACGCCCGGGACATTAAGATAAAAGCAAATTAGTGCGGATGCTGGAATCTGAAACAAAAACAGAAAATGCTGGTCTGGAGTAGCTGTGGAGAGAGAAGGGAGCCAATGTTTCAAGTCTGGATGACTCTTTGTCAAAGCTGACAAAGCACCGTTCTCTCTCCACAGATGCTGTCCGACCTGCTGAGATTGTCCAGCATTTTCTGTTGTAACTGAGACATTAACCCTGGTTCTCCCCACAGGCTGAGGCCGCTCAGCACTTCTTTTTATTTCAGATTTCCAGTACTCACAGTATTTTGCGTTTATATTTTTTAAAAAATCCTTTCATGGGATGGAAGCTGTGGGTGATATGCCTATGGGCTATATCATAGTTGGAAGGTGTGCGACCTGTAGTTTTTACCTCATCACTATTCTTAGAATTCCCCCTATACCAGAAAGGTTCAATTTACTCTAAATGGTGAGCAGGGATTCTCATTCCCCGACTCCTACGCAGACTTTGGCGGACGCTATTCGGGTCAAACTAGTGTTTCAAGTTATCCCCCGGTATAACCCGTATCTTCATAGAAGAATTTTATTTACTTCCCACTTAGTAACTTACACACGGGTCCAGCTTGCTGAGTGAAGTAAAGTAAACTTTTTTAAGAAAATAATAATAACCACTCTTTCAGGTTATCAATTTGAACTTAACTTTATTTTCAAGTTAAAAGTGAATAACTACTTTTACAGAAAGGTAAAAAGATCTTTTCTTGTTCGGACCAGTTGCAGACTTTCAAGTCTCTCTTGACAATCAGTTTTCTTTAACTTTTGGTCTTCTGTTCGCTTCTCTGGGCTGCTCGGTCTTCAGATGCTGCTCGTCCCATCACCGAGGAAGATGCTCTGATTATCTGCTCATTTCCCCCAGTTTTTATAGCCATTTGGGGCCCCTTAACCTCTGCACCTGGCACCCTTCAGACTGCCTGCTTGACAGTTCGAAAGCTAAGTTTTAGAAGTTTCGAAGCGTGGCGCTGCTTCAACAGCTACATTGCAGCTTCATCCTCACCCGCTCGCCATCCTTGACTGGACTTTTCTCGCTTTGCTTGACATGTAATAACTTTGTCTGTGTCTTAGTTAGAACTCTTTTGGATTTATGTCTTTTTTAATGAGTTTTCGCAGATTCGACCCGGGTCATCTTCAGGTTAAGCTAATGTCATGTTAGGGTTATCCTGACTCTAACTTTATCTGCTCTGGCCATCTTCTAAAAGGTTTTAATTTCAAATGTGATAAACCAGGGGCTGGTTTAGCTCACTGGGCTAAATCGTTGGCTTTTAAAGCAGACCAAGGCAGGCCAGGAGCATGGTTCAATTCCCGTGCCAGCCTCCCCAAACAGGCGCCGGAATGTGGCGACTAGGGGCTTTTCACAGTAACTTCATTGAAGCCTACTTGTGACAATAAGCGATTTTCATTTCATTATTGTGTAACCTTGTCATCTTCCAGTTTCCTTAATTTGTAAATCAGTTGTTTCACTTTATTACCAGTGTCAGCTACTTTTCACACTTTAAAAAAAATATATATATTTTATTAAAGTTTTTCGATCAAACAAAAACAAAAATTTCCCATTTTACAACTTTGTAATAATATATACATTGATCGTTTTAAAAATAAATAATATGCTAACTAACGGCAACTGCCAACAACAAAATAAGAAACAACAGAAATAGTAACTAAAACAGTAACTTCGTAAAATCTAATATAAATAACTAATATATAAACACACACATAAAACCCCTGAGGACCCAAATGAGTCCTGCCCCCCACCTTCCCCCCTGGGTTGCTGCTGCTACCTTTCCTATTTTCCCTTATCGCTCTGCGAGATAGTCGAGGAACGATTGCCACCGCCTGGTGAACCCTTGAGCCGAACCTCTTAGTGCGTACTTTATCCGCTCCAATTTTATGAACCCTGCCATGTTGTTTATCCAGGCCTCCACGCCCGGGGGTTTAGTTTCTTTCCACATAAGTAGAATCCTTCGCCGGGCTACTAGGGACGCAAAGGCCAAAACATCGGCCTCTCTCGCCTCCTGCACTCCCGGCTCATCTGCAACCCCAAATATAGCCAACCCCCAGCCTGGTTCGACCCGGACCCCCACCACCTTTGAAATCACTTTTGCCACACCCACCCAGAACCCATGCAATACCGGACATGACCAAAACATGTGGGTGTGGTTCGCCGGCTTCCCGCGCATCTCCCGCACCTATCCTCCACTCCAAAAAATCTACTCAGCCTTGCTCCAGTCATATGCGCCCTGTGTAGAACCTTGAATTGTATCAGGCTGAGCCTGGCACACGAGGACGAAGAGTTTACCCTACTTAGGGCATCTGCCCACAGCCCCTCGTCGATCTCTTCCCCCAGCTCCTCCTCCCATTTTCCCTTTAGCTCCTCTACCATCGTCTCCCCCTCGTCTCTCATTTCCCTATATATATAATCTGACACCCTACCATCACCCACCCATGCCCCCAAAATCACTCTGTCCTGGATCTCTTGCGCCGGGAGCTGCGGAAATTCCCTCACCTGTTGCCTCACAAATGCCCGCACTTGCATATAGCGAAATGCATTCCCAGGTGGCAACCCATATTTTTCTGTCAGTGCTCCCAGACTCACGAACGTCCCGTCTAAGAACAAGTCCTTCAATTTCGCGATTCCTGCTCGCTGCCAAGATTTAAATCCCCCATCTATCCTTCCCGGGACGAACCTATGGTTGTTCCTTATCGGGGACCACACTGAGGCACCCGTCACTCCCTTATGTCGTCTCCACTGCCCCCAAATGTTCAGAGTTGCCACCACCACTGGGTTTGTGGTGTATCTTTTCGGGGAGAACGGTAAAGGCGCCGTCGCCAGTGCTTTTAGGCTGGTTCCCCTATAGGACGCCATCTCCAGTCTTTTCCACGCCGCTCCTTCCCCTTCCCTCATCCACTTATATATCATTGACACGTTGGCGGCCCAATAATAATCACTTAGACTCGGCAGTGCCAGTCCCCCTCTGTCCCTACTGCGCTGCAGGAACCCCCTCTTTACTCTTGGGGTCTTTCCAGCCCACACAAAGCTCATAATACTCTTGTCCACCTTCTTAAAAAAGGCCTTTGTAATCAGTACAGGGAGGCACTGGAACACAAAAAGAAACCTCGGAAGGACCACCATTTTAACCGCCTGCACCCTGCCCGCCAATGACAGGGGCGCCATGTCCCACCTCCTAAAGTCCTCTTCCATTTGCTCTACCAGTCGTGCCAAGTTAAGCTTATGCAAGGTTCCCCAGTTCCTGGCCACCTGGATCCCTAAATACCGGAAATCCCTTGTTACCCTCCTCAACGGTAAATCATCTATTCCCCTGCCCTGTTCCCCGGGGTGCATCACAAACAGTTCACTCTTCCCCATATTCAATTTATATCCTGAAAATTCTCCAAACTCCCTGAGTGTCTGCATTATCTCAGGCATCCCCGCCACTGGGTCTGCGACATACAACAACAAATCATCCGCGTATAATGACACCCGATGCTCTTCTCCTCCTCTAAGTACCCCCCTCCACTTCCTAGAGCCCCTCAGCGCTATGGCCAGTGGCTCAATTGCCAATGCTAACAGTAACGGGGACAGGGGACATCCCTGTCTTGTACCCCTATATAGTCGGAAGTGGTCAGATTGTTGCCTATTTGTAATCACACTTGCCACCGGGGCCCTGTACAGGAGCTGAACCCATCTAATGAACCCCTCTCCAAATCCAAATCTCCTCAGTACTTCCCACAGGTAGTCCCACTCCACCCTATCAAATGCTTTCTCTGCATCCATCGCCACCGCTATCTCCGCCGCCCCCTCCGGCGGGGGCATCATCATCACCCCCAGCAGTCTCCGTATATTAGCATTCAATTGCCTCCCTTTAACAAACCCTGTTTGATCATCATGCACCACCCTCGGGACACAGTCCTCTATCCTCATCGCCATCACCTTGGCCAAAAGCTTGGCATCTACGTTCAAGAGGGAAATAGGCCTGTATGACCCGCACTGCAGCGGGTCTTTGTCTCTTTTCAGGATCAGCGATATCGTCGCCTCCGACATCGTCGGGGGTAGTGTCCCCCTTTCCCTAGCCTCATTAAAGGTTCTCGTCAGAAATGGGGCCAGCAGGTCCACGTATTTCCTATAGAACTCCACCGGGAACCCATCCGGTCCCGGGGCCTTCCCTGCCTGCATGTTCCCAATTCCTTTTACCACCTCCTCCATCTCAATCTGCACTCCCAGTCTTGTCATCTCCTGTTCCTCAACCTTCGGGAACTCCAGCTTGTCTAGGAAACGCATCATTCCCTCTTTCCCTTCCGAGGGTTGAGCCTTATATAGCTTCTCGTAAAATACCTTAAACACCCCGTTCACCCTCTCCGCTCCCCGTTCCATCTTTCCCTCCTCGTCTCTAACCCCTCTGATCTCTCTCGCCGCCCCCCTCTTCCTAAGTTGTTGGGCCAGCAGCCGGCTCGCCTTCTCTCCATATTCATACTGCACTCCCTGTGCCTTCCTCCATTGTGCCTCCGCCTTATCCGTGGTCAACAAGTCAAAGTCCGTGTGCAATCTCCGTCTTTCCCTGTATAGCCCTTCATCTGGAGCCTCCGCATATTGCCTATCCACCCTCAAAATCTCCCTCAACAATCTCTCCCTTTCTTTACCCTCTTGTTTCCCCTTATGGGCCCTTATGGAGATCAGCTCCCCTCTAACCACCGCCTTCAGCGCCTCCCAGACCACTCCCACCTGGACCTCTCCGTCATCATTAATCTCTAGGTACCTTTCAATACATCCCCTCACCCTTACACATACCCCCTCGTCCGCCAACAGTCCCATATCTAATCTCCAGAGTGGGCGCTGTTCCTTTTCCTCTCCTACTTCCAGATCTACCCAATGTGGGGCATGATCTGAAATGGCTGTAGCCGAATACTCCGTTCCTGCCACCTTCGGGATCAGCGCCCTTCCCAGGTCAAAGAAGTCTATCCGGGAGTACACTTTGTGGACATGGGAGAAGAAGGAAAACTCTTTACTCCTTGGCCTAGTAAATCTCCAGGGATCCACTCCTCCCATCTGCTCCATAAAGCCCTTAAGCACCTTGGCCGCTGCCGGCCTCCTCCCGGTCCTAGATCTGGACCGGTCCAGCCCTGGGTCCAGCACCGTGTTGAAGTCCCCCCCCCCCATTACCAACTTTCCCATCTCCAGGTCTGGGATGCGACCCAACATACGCTTCATAAAGTTTGCGTCATCCCAGTTTGGGGCATATACATTCACCAGCACCACCGCCTCACCTTGCAATCTGCCACTCACCATCACGTATCTACCCCCACTGTCCGCCACTATGGTCTTCGCCTCTAACAATACCCGTTTCCCCACCAGTATTGCCACCCCTCTATTTTTCGCATCCAAGCCCGAGTGGAATACCTGTCCCACCCATCCTTTTCTTAATCTGACCTGATCTGCCAGTTTCAGGTGCGTCTCCTGAAGCATGACCACGTCTGCCTTTAGCTTCTTTAGGTGCGCAAGTACCCTTGCCCTCTTAATCGGCCCATTCAACCCTCTCACGTTCCACGTGATCAACCGGGTTGGGGGGCTCTTTACCCCCCCCCCATCGTCGACTAGCCATCCCCTTTTTTAGACCAGCTCCTCACCCGGTTCCCACGCACCCGCTTATCCCCCCAACGGCGCCCTCCCGTCCCGACCATCCCATCCCGTAACAGCTCCCCCTTCCCCTTAGCAGCAGCCACCCAGTTAACCCTCTCCCCCTGCTAGATCCCTCTCCAGCTTAGTTGCTCCCCCCATATTGCTTCCGGAAGTCAGCAAACTCTGGCTGACCTCGGCTTCCCCCGTTTATCCTTAGCCTCCCATTATGTGAGGCCCCCTCCTTCCTGCGCCCCCTTTTCCCGTCACAATTTCCATAGCGCGGGAACAAAGCCCGCGCTTCCCTCTCGGCCCCGCCCCTGATGGCGCAGCTCCCTCTCTCCTTCCCCCTCCCCTTCCCCATTGGCGCCCACATTTCTTCGTGTCCCCCCCCTTCGAGGGGAAAGAACATTTTCCCCCATCTGATTCACAGTCCCTTGCCACCACCTCACTACTTCATTTCAAACACTCTTTCTCCAATCTAGTCCAACTTCTCCTCTTCAATAAATGTCCACGCCTCTTCTGCCGTCTCGAAGTAGTGGTGTTTACCCTGGTGTGTAACCCACAGTCTTGCCGGCTGCAACATTCCGAATTTCACTTTCCTCTTGTGGAGCACCGCCTTGGCCCGATTGAAACTCGCCCTCCTTCTCGCCACCTCCGCACTCCAATCCTGATACACGCGGATCACCGCGTTCTCCCACCTGCTGCTCCGTGTCTTTTTCGCCCATCTCAGGACCATCTCCCTGTCCTTGTAGCGGTGGAACCTCACCACTATTGCTCGAGGTATTTCTCCTGCCTTTGGTCTTCTCACGAGGACTCGATACGCTCCCTCCACTTCCAGGGGGCCCGTTGGGGCCTCAGCTCCCATTAAGGTATGGAGCATCGTGCTCACATACGCCCCAACGTCCGCTCCCTCTGCCCCTTTGGGAAGACCCAAGATTCTTAAGTTCTTCCTCCTCGAGCTATTTTCCAGGGCTTCCAGTCTCTCCATACACCTCTTATGCAGTGCCTCGTGTGTCTCCATCTTCACCACCAAGCCCTGTATCTCGTCCTCATTTTCGGCAGCTTTTGCCTTCACTCCACGGAGCTCCATCTCTTGGGTCTTCTGCCCCTCCTTTAACCCCTCAATCGCCTGCAGCATCGGCACCAGCACCTCCTTCTTGAGCTCCTCCACACATCGCCGGAGGAACTCCTGCTGTTCCAGGCCCCATACCAACTGGCCTCCCTCCGCCGCCATCTTGCTTCTCACTTCCCTTCTTTGCCGCTGCTCCAGAGGATCCTCCGCAATCTGGCCACTATTATCTCTTCTGTCCATTCACATCCGGGGGGACTCCCTTCTATGTCGCCTCACAGTGGGTTTAGCCTTCGAAAATTGCCGTTGGGGCTCCCGATAAGAGCCCAAAAGTCCGTTAAAACGGGAGGTGCCGAAACGTGCGACTTAGCTGGTCATCGCCGCACCCGGAAGTCCGATACTTTTCACACTTAATAGTTGTTCTTTATCTTATACTTTAGATTCTGGCTGCTTTTCTTAATTGTTAAATAAAATAATTCATTGCTTAAAGATTTGTGAAATACCGTTTCCTTCCTTATACTTTTAAGAGTTTAAGTCTATCAAATGTCTTTTCTATCTGTTTTCTTCCCTGTCCACCTGCTGGTTGGAGGCCTGTTGTGAAAACTCGGAAGAATATGACCTTTGAAACATGAAATTAATACTGAGAATGCCTGAGGCTTTTTAATGAAACGGAGAAGTCCCACAAGGGGTTAACAGCAGCCTGCTTTGAGAGCAGACAACTTCACTGGCCGACAGAAGTGCGGTTTGCACTCCGCACAGACTTGGCAGTCCCTGGTCATAGCCTTGACCTCCTCAGTGGAGTAGGGCAGGTTGCGGGCCTTGACAAAGTGGAGAAGCCGGGTGACCCCCGGGTGACAGAGGTCGTTGTGGATAGCCCATAACTGGTCTCCCTGCGCGTTGCCACAGGTGCCATGGGACAGGGCATCTGGGAGCTCATTGAGCTTCCCAGGATGATACAAGATGTCGTAGTTATAGGTGGAGAGTTCGATCCTCCACTGCAAAATCTTGTTAATTTTGCCCCTCTGCGTGTTGTTGAACATGAAGGCAACCGACCGTTGGTCTGTGAGGAGAGTGAATCTCCTGCCGGCCAGGTAATGCCTCCAGTGCCGCACAGCTTCCACAATGGCTTGCGACTCCTTTTCAACAGAGGTGTGTTGAATTTCGGAGGCATGGAGGGTACGGGAAAAAAAGGCGACAGGCCTCGCTGCCTGGTTAAGAGTGGCTGCCAGGGCAAAGTCAGACGCATCGCTTTCAACCTGGAATGGGATGGATTCGTCCACGGCATGCATCATGCCCTTGGCAATTTCGGATCTGATGGGATTGAAGGCCAGGAGGGCCTCAGCCGTCAGGGTAAAAGTGGTGGACTTAGTGAGTGGGCGGGCTTTGTCCGCGTAGTTGGGGACCCACTGGGCATAGTAGGAGAAGAACCCTAATGCTCGATCAATAACACCAGAAGCGAGATTGGAGACAATTGAAGGCTTTATTACACTAGATGTTTCTCCCAGCAGCGCAGGTACAGAAGGCAGCTGCTGGGGAGACACGGGCTCTTATACTCCGCCTTACTGGGCGGAACCAGCAGGCAGGCTTAACCAATGAAAACAGTACCTCCTACACCAATGGTCTTACAGCATTACAGGATACCGTAATACCTCTAATACCGACTACCATATTCACCCCCTGTTAAAAGAAGAGTCCGGCGGGGGGGGGGGGGTGGCCTCACATTACACAGTGGTAGAGGTTAAAGTTATGGAGGTACCCAGTATACATCAGTACAGTAGTTATGCCTCGTTACATCACAACTATTTACAAAATTTATTTACAGTTCAGAATGAAGCAATTCGTCGATCGTGGGCCCTGGTTGTCCTCTGCGATCGTCGTAGCTTCGGTGGTGATGCAGGCGCCGGCTCGGGCATCTGTGGCTCCGGGAGCGTGGCTTCGGCTTCTTCGGCAGCTTCATCATCCCTAGATGGGATCAGTGGGAGGACCGATCCACCAGGGAAGAGGGCGGCTGTGGGGTGCGCCGGTGGGAGGGCGGGTGGGATTGGTAGTGGGGGTGTGTGTGGGGATCCAGCGGGCACCAGGTCCCGTAGGGAGACTGTATCCTGTCGACCGTCGGGGTACGCCACGTAGGCATACTGAGGGCTAGCATGGAGGAGATGGACCCTCTCGACCAATGGGTCCAACTTGTGCGCCCGCACATGTTTACGGAGCAGGATGGGTCCAGGAGCTGCCAGCCAGGTTGGGAGCGAGGTCCCGGAGGAGGACTTCCTAGGGAAGACAACGAGACGTTCGTGAGGTGTTTGGTTGGTCGTGGTACACATCAGTGACCGGATGGAGTGGAGGGCATCCGGGAGGACCTCCTGCCAGCGGGAGACTGGGAGGTTCCTGGACCGTAGGGCCAGTAGGACGGTCTTCCAGACCGTTCCGTTCTCCCTCTCTACCTGTCAGTTTTCCCGGGGGTTGTAACTGGTCGTCCTGCTCGAGGCGATGCCCTTGCTGAGCAGGAATTGACACAGTTCGTCGCTCATAAAGGAGGACCCCCTATCGCTATGTAGGCGGGGAAACCGAACAGCGCAAAGATACTGTGGAGGGCTTTTATGCCGGTGGCTGCGGTCATGTCGGGGCAGGGGATGGCGAATGGGAACCGGGAGTACTCGTCAATCACGTTCAGGAAGTACGTGTTGCGGTGGGTGGAGGGGAGGGGTCCTTTGAAGTCCATACTGAGGTGTTCAAAGGGACGGGAAACCTTTATCAGGTGCGCTTTCTCTGGCCTGTAGAAGTGCGGTTTGCACTCTGTGCAGATTTGGCAGTTCCTGGGGGCTGTCCTGACCTCCTCGATGGAGTAGGGCAGGTTGCGGGTTTTAATGAAATGGAAGAATTGAGTGACCCCCGGGTGGCAGAGGTCCTCGTGGAGGGCTCGGAGGCGGTCCACTTGTACGTTGGCACATGTGCCGCGGGATAGGGCATCAGGAGGCTTGTTTAGCTTCCTGGGACAATATAAGATCTCATAGTTGGAGGTGGACAGTTAGATCCTCCACCGTAAGATCTTGTCGTTCTTTATCTTGCCCCGTTGTGCATTATCGAACATGAAGGCCACCGACTGTTAGTCAGTGAAGAGAGTGAATCTCCTGCCGGCCAGGAAATGCCTCCAATGCCGCACAGCTTCTACTATGGCCTGGGCCTCCTTTTCAACTGAGGAATGGCGGATTTCTGAAGCATGGCGGGTGCGTGAGAAGGAGGCCACGGGCCTGCCCGCTTGGTTGAGGGTGGCTGCCAGAGCTACGTCGGACGCGTCGGTCTCGACTTAAAAGGGGAGGGACTCGTCGATGGCGTGCATCGTGGCCTTTGCGATGTCCGCTTTGATGCGGCTGAAGGCCTGGCGGGCCTCTGTCGACAGGGGGAAAAACGTGGATTGGATTAGCGGGCGGGCCTTGTCCGCAGAGTTGGGGACCCACTGGGCGTAATATGAAAAAAATCCCAGGCAGGGTTTCAGGGCCTTGGAGCAGTGAGGGAGGGGGAACTCTTTGAGGGGGCGCGTGCATTCAGGGCCTGGGCCTATAACTCCATCACGCACTACGTAGCCGAGGATGGCTAGACGGTCGGTGCTGAACACGCATTTATCCTTGTTATATGTGAGATTAAGCATTTTTGCGGTATGGAGGAATTTTCGGAGGTTGGTGTCGTGGTCCTGCTGGTCATGGCCGCAGATGGTGACATTATCGAGGTACGGAAACGTGGCCCGCAAACCGTACCGGTCAACCATTCGGTCCATCTCTCGATGGAAGACCGAGACACCGAAGGGAACCCTTAGGAAGTGGTAGAGCCGCCCATCTGCTTTGAAAGCAGTGCATTTGCGGTCACTAGGGTGGATTGGGAGCTGGTGGTAGGCGGACTTTAGATCCACTGTGGAAAAGACCTTGTATTGTGTGATCCTGTTGACCAGATTGGATATGCGGGGGGGGGGAGGGTACGCGTCAAGCTGCGTATACCTGTTGATGTTCTGGCTATAATCGATGACCATCCTATGCTTCTCTCCGGTCTTTGCAACCACTACTTGAGCTCTCCAGGGGCTGTTGCTGGCTTCAATGACACCTTCCCTCAGTAGCCTCTGGACCTCTGACCTAATAAAGATCCGATCCTGGGCACTGTACCGCCTGCTCCTGGTGGCGACGGGTTTGCAATCCGGGGTGAGGTTCGCAAGCAGGGAAGGCGGATTGACCTTGAGGGTCGCGAGGCTGCTGACAGTGAGGGGGGTATGGGGCTGCCGAATTTAAAGGTTAAGCTTTGGAGGTTGCATTGAAAATCTAACCCTAGGCGTGTGGGAGCGCAGAGCCGGTAATTTTTAAACTCCCTTCGCTGGACTGTGAGGTTTGCTATGCAGAACCCCTTGATCTCCACTGAATGAGACCCGGAGGCCAGGGCGAATTTTTGGTTAACTGGGTGAACGGGGAGAGAACAGCGCCCTACCGTGTTGGGGGATATGAAGCTCTCCGTGCTCCCAAAGTCGATCTGACAGGATGTTTCATGCCCATTGATGAGCACAGTCGTCGTTGCAGTCGACAGTGTTCGGGGCCGAGACTGGTCCAGGGTCACCGAGGCTAGTCGTGGCAGAAGTTGGATGTTCGCCTCGGGCGGTGTGTGGTCATCCGAGTTGGGGTCCTGAGAGAGCAGCCAAGATGGCGGCGCCCACTGGTTGCACATGGCTGGGGGTGCACAAGATGGCGGCGCCCATCCATCACACGTGGTGTCCGAGAGACAAGGTGGCGGCGCCCGGAGTCCACATGTGGCCCTGAAGGAGGAAGATGGCAGCGCCTGCTGGCCGCACGTGGCCCGTGTAGAGGGTTGTGGTGGCGGTCCCGATTTGCCTCTGGAGACCGCAGCGACCGCCCGGGCCTGGCATACTGCCACAAAGTGGCCCTTTTTGCCGCATCCTTTGCAGAGGGATGAGCGGACCGGACAGGGCTGTCGGGGGTGCTTGGCTTGCCCGCAAAAATAGCAGCGCTGTTCCCCCGGGGTTGCCTGGCAGTCTCGCAGCACAAGCTTGTGGGGGGATGGGGGATGCATCGGAGTCGGTTGTGGGGATTTCCACGCTGCCAAAGGGGCTGCTGCGTGGTCGGGGACGTAAGCGTGGGCGTTTCAGGTGCCAAATCGAGGGAGCTAGCAAGGGCCCATGCCTCCTTGAGGCCTAGTGTCTCTTTCTCCAGCAATCGCTGGTGGATTTGGGAGGACAGCATACCTGCAACAAATGCGTCCCGGATCAAAAGTTCTGTGTGGTCGCTGGCCGAAACTTGCGGGCAGTTACAGTTCCTCCCCAACACCAGGAGCAGACGGTAGAACTCCTCCAGCGATTCCCCAGAGATTTGTCACCTCGTCGCTAGTAGATGTCGGGTGACCTGGTTTACAGGGCGAATATAGTGTCCTTTCAGCAGATTCATTGCGGCCTCAAAATCGTCCGCGTCCTCGATGAGAGTGTAGATCTCTGGGCTCACCCTCGAGTGCAGAACTTGCATTTTCTGATCCTCCCTGGGTGTAATTGTGGCTGCCCTGAGATATCCATTGAAACACGCCAGCCAGTGTTGCCGCTGAGTTTGCCGCGTGAGGGCTGAGTTGCAGACACTCCGGCTTGATTCCGAGCTCCATTCTTTAATATCTAGTGTAATAAATTGATGCTCGATCAATAACTCCAGAAGCGAGATTGGAGACAATTGAAGGCTTTATTACACTAGATGTTTCCCCCAGCAGTGCGGGTACAGAAGGCAGCTGCTGGGGAGACACGGGCTCTTATACTCCGCCTTACTGGGCGGAACCAGCAGGAAGGCTTAACTAATGAAAACAGTACCTCCTACACCAATGGTCTTACAGCATTACAGGGTACCGTATACCACTAATACCGACTACCACAAACCCCAAGCACCTTTTCAGGGCCTTTGGGCTGTGGGGAAGGGGGAGTTGCAGTAGGGGGCGCATGTGTTCGGGGTTAGGCCCTAGGACTCCTTTTTCCACGACATAGCCGAGGATGGCTAGCCGAGTTGTGCGGAAAACGCATTTCTCCTTATTGTATGTCAAATTAAGGAGTCAGAGGAATTTTTGACGGTTGGTGTTGTGGTCCTGCAGGTCATGGCCGCAGATGGTAACATTATCCAAATACGGGAAAGTGGCTCGCAGCCTGTACTGGTCTACCATTCGGTCCATCGTTCGTTGGAAGACCAAAACCCCGTTGGTGACGCCGAAGGGGACCCTGAGGAAATGGAAGAGATGGCCATCTGCCTCAAAGGCAGTGTATTGGCTGTCCTCTTCCGGATAGGGAGCTGGTGGTATGCGGACTTCAAGACCACCATAGAGAAGACTCGATACTGCGCAATCTGATTGACCATGTCAGATATGCGCGGGAGGGGGTACGCATCGAGTTACGTGTACCGGTTTATCGTCTGACTGTAGTCGATGACCATCTGGTGTTTGTCCCTGGTCCTGACGACCACAACTTGTTCTCTCCAGGGGCTACTACTGGCCTCAATGATCCCTTCCCTCAGGAATCGCTGGACCTCTGACCTGATGAAGGCCTTGTCATGAGCACTGTACCGTCTGCTCAGGGTGGCGACGGGCTTACAGTCTGGGGTGAGGTTCGCGAAGAGCAAGGGAGGGGCGACCTTCAGGATCGCGAGGCTGCAGATGGTGAGAGGGGGCAGGGCTCCCCCGAACTTCAGGGTTAGACCACGGAGGTTGCACTGAAAGTCTAAACCCAGTCGGAGAGGGGCGCAGAGATGGGGGAGGACGTAGAGTTTGAAATTGGCGTATTCGACCCCCTGTGTTGCCAGGTTGGCAGTGCAGTACCCCCGGATCTGCACAGAGTGTGATCCGGAGGCTAAGGATATGACTTGTAAGACGGGGAGGACCCGGAGGGACAGCGCCTTACCATGTCCGGGTGGACGAAGCTATCCGTGCTCCCGGAGTCGAAGAGGCAGGACGTTTCCTGCCCGTTGAGGCTGTTGGCCATCATCGAGCTTTGAAGATGGCAAGGGCGGGGCTGGTCAAGTTGAATGGAGCTGGGTTGATGGCGATGAGTGCCGTGCTGGTCGCAAAATGGCGGCATCGACAAATTCAGACAAAATGACGGCCCCCATGGATCGCTCGCGGCGTTCGGCGTCGATGACGTCAGACAAGATGGTGGCCCCCATGGATCGCACACGGCAAGTGACGCGTCAGCAGAGGGCGCTCCGGGCAGGCACGATGCCACGCTGCGGGGTCTGTGAGTCTCAGACTGGGCTTGGCAGGCTTTTGGTTTTTGATTTTGAAATACAATAATATATACAACAGCCATACGTGGCTCACCACAATCAGATTGCTAAGACCCAATAAAAAATTCTGGTTTGGACAAGTCGAATTGTTTGGTGGATTCCTTCGTAAAGTACAAAGGACCAAACACAACAGAAGCAACTCCAGCATTTGTTCTGTAGCCACCTGGGTTGGCCAACTCCTGACGTAAAATGGAGAACAGCAAAGGCTGAAGGGAAATTCAGCCAACACAGGCAGAAATTAGCAGGTGCAAGTTACTGTGTATTAGACTCTGCAAAAGCTCAGACAGTATCGATACAAGCAGCCATCTGCACAATAATGTAGCAGCCATCTACATACTAATGAGCGATCCCCGGTAACAATCGCAACATTTGAGATAAACAAGGCCAAGCCAGCAGGAGCCAACACAAAAGAGGTTAACGGACACCTCAAGACTGCCCGTCGATCAGGGAACCGCTCCAGTATTGGAGAAATCGAAACAAGCGATTGGAACAAAGTCCAATCACTTGAAACCAGGTACGGGGTCCGCCCCGAAAGGCGGGAAGCCCCTGGAGACTATAAAGTAAAGCCCCCAAGTTCAAATCGTCCTTCTTGACCGGGTCACTCAGCAACGCGAACCAACCCTTGATAGTGACCTGTTAAGCTGCCGCCAAAAGACCGTAAGTCTCAAGTCAATGCTCACTACGAGATAGGCGCTCCTAGATACCAGTCCATACCAGCTCTTGAATCCCGCAGACTCAGAACCCGAACGAAAGGCCATTTGTTCCCCTGACCTGGTGGACCAGTCCGAAGCTAAGTATAGGCCTGTTAGTTGTAGAAGTAGCATAGACAGTAGCGTTTATGCATGAGTAGATTTGACTGTGTGTAAATAAATGTGCTTTGATTTGAATCTTACTAATTGGTGTGTTGAGTTATTGATCATTACTTGAACTTGAACCTCGTGGCGGTATCATAAAGATACCTGGCGACTCGAGAGTCAAGGTTATAAAACAGAGCCAATTGAACCAACCAAAAGTTAGCAACAGTTCCTTTGTAATGAATGGCTTTAGTTCAGAGTCACACGGAGAAGGAAGGATGACAGCTTTCTTTCTCTGGAGAGAATTAGTGAACCCGATGGGGTTTTAATTTTAAAAAAAAATTATTTGTGAAAATAAATTTAGAGTACCCAATCCTTTTTTTCCAATTAAGGGGTAATTTAGCGTAGCCAATCCACCTACCCTGCGCGTCTTTGGGGTTGTGGGGGTGAGTGTGGCGACGAGGGGATTTTCACAGTAACATCACTGCAGTGTTAATGTAAGCCGACTTTGGACACGAACACACATTACTGAGGCTAGCTTGACATTCCAGAATTCATTCACTGCATTTAAGTTACACCATTTAGCTCAGGCTTCCCAGATCACTAATGCGAGGGGCGTTACCACTACCCCCCCAACAGGTTTTCTGGCTTGCAATATGAAACTTGCCACCACAAGTCGAGGGGAATAAACGTGTTGAAATGGGAGCTGGCTGGGTGCATGGGGGAGGGAAAGGTTCGCTGATAGGGGGAGAGTGGGTGGGAGGAGATTCTGGGCAGGAGGAAATGCGAGCAGTGTCAGTGCTGCTGGTGTGCCGGCTTCCTGGGTGTGTGAGGGACAGTGAGAGAGCCTGCTGCCTGGGAGCGGGGGCACAATGAATGACAGCAGGCTGGCTGGGCTGCTGGCCTCGGTCTATCCCAGAGTGTGCTCCGTCCAGCGGTTCATTGCGCAGACGGGCGCTGCCGCCCCGCCAGCCCTGCTCAGAGCCGGCGACCCCGACACCTACCAGCGCTTCATCTCGCACCTCATTGTGTGTGTCCCCGGGGAGGCCAGGGCTGTGTGCCGGCCGCTCACCTTCCAGCAGGTACTGAGGGTCCACAATCTCCCAAAACAACACCTCCACGAAATGCAAACAAAACCCCCATCAGAGGTGTCCCGCCTTTTCCAGGTCCAGGCATCCTGTGCCGCGGGAAAGTTTAAACATAACCAGAAACAAAAACTGCTGCAGGGCAGCTAGTGAAAGGAGTAATCAGACTCCCCACAGTGTTAACATTTCATTCTCTGAATCCAGGCACAGCCATTCTCTGAAGGATGCCTTCCTGAAATTTTTGCACAGCATTTAGGCTGTGCAGGGATTCCTGGGTAAACGACTTTTGCCATTTGCCTTAAATTTCTGAAGTTCCTTTTCCTTAAATTTCTGAAGACCCTTTTCCTTAAATTTCCGAAGTCCCGGCCCCATTGCCAGTCAATAGGAAAAAGGGCGCTCACTGTTTTGAGGAATGAATGGCCTTCAATGTTGGCAGAGCTGGGCGCTACCCACTCCCTGTGAGTTCCATTCTGCCCTATTTCTCAAATCAATGTTCTCCCCCTGCCCCCAGCACCACGGTCCAAAAACAATGTTCTCCCCCCCCCCCCTCAATGATCCAAAAACAATGTTCTGCCCTCCTCCTCCAAGCACCATGGTCCAGAAACAATGTTCTCCCCCCCCCCCCAATGATCCAAAAACAATGTTCTGCCCTCCTCCTCCACGCACCATGGTCCAGAAACAATGTTCTCCCCCCCCCTCAGTGATCCAAAAACAATGTTCTGCCCTCCTCCTCCAAGCACCATGGTCCAGAAACAATGTTGGCTTCCACATGTATGCCGACCACACCCAACGTGACCCCTCCACCACCTCTCCACCCCTCCGCTGTTTCCAAGTTGTCGGGTTGCTCACCCGCCATCCAGTATTGGACGAGCAAATATTCCCGCTGATTAAATATTGGGCAAACGGAAGCCGCAGCCTTCAATCCCCCAGCTACCGTCCCTCTCTGGCACCTGCCTTGAGGCTGAAGCAGACTGTTTTCACCCTCGGTCTCGTACCTGCTCCCGGCTCGCGCTGTCTACCCCATACCCAGGCCATCACTAAGATCGCCTAGGGGATGGATTAGCACAGTGGGCTAAACAACTGGCTTGTAATGCAGAACAAGGTCAGCAGCGCGGGTTCAATTCCCCTGCCAGCCTCCCCGAACGGGTGCTGGAATGTGGCTACTAGGGGCTTTTCACAGTAACTTCATTGAAGCCTATCTGTGACAATAAGCGATTATTATTATTATTATTATTCCCACCTTAACTGTCTCTGCCTCAGCTCCTCGTCTGCTGAAACCCTCACCCTCTGCCTTTGTTCAGAATTGACTATTCTACCCGATTCCTGGCTGGTCTCCCACATTCTACCTGGTGTAAACGTAAGGTCGTCCAACGCTGTGCTGCCCACGTCCTAACACACACCCAATGCCACTCACATGTCACCCTGTGTGCCCGCAGATCTACATTGGCTTCTGGCTAAACAACACCTTGATTTTTAAAATTCTAATCCTCCCCCTCCAGCTCCACAGCCCTCCTTGAAATGCCCTGGGATATTTTATTATGTTAAGGGTGCGATATAAATACTAATTATTGTTGCTGTTCACCTTCACCTCCATTTTCTTGAGCTGAAAATTGCCGGAGGTGTAAACTGATGATGGTGTGGTGAGCTCGACAAAGCACCTGGGACCTTGGTGAACACCAGCACCAATAATCGATCTCCTTAAAACCAAATAAATCACAGAATGGTCCAGCACAGTGGAAGGCATTCGGCCCGTCCCGCCTGTGCTAGCTCTTTGGGAGAGGCAATTAGTCCCACTCCCTGTTTTTCCCTGTAGCACTGCAACATTTTCCCTTTTAATGTATTTGCTCAATTTCCTCTTTAAAAATTATTGTTGGGTTTGCTGCCACCACCCTTTCAAGCAGTGCGTTCCAAATCATAAGGAGACGAGGCTTATAAAAAAATGTTTCCTCGTGATCTCTGACCCTTTTTTAAATCGCTGTAAATCTGTGTCCTCTGGCTACCTTGTACCAATGTGAATGAATTCTCTCCTTATTTACTGTATCCGCCCCCTCCTCCCAATAATGCCAAGCTGGGGCCTGACCAGTGATTTACAAAGATTTATCTCTCACTGCCTAACTTGAGTATTTTCTTGTTATAATTTGAGGCCCATTTCTACACAGGTAGAAATTTCCACTTTGGAATGTCGTGCCATATCAACAAAAATTATATTATCTTGAGGATTGTGATCACGATAATTATATTACCTTGTGGGCAGCACGGTAGCACAAGTGGATAGCACTGTGGCTTCACAGCACCAGGGTGCCAGGTTCGATTCCCCGCTGGGTCACTGTCTGTGCGAAGTCTGCACGTTCTCCCCATGTCTGCGTGGGTTTCCTCCGCGTGCTCCGGTTTCCTCCCACAGTCCAAAGACGTGCAGGTTAGGTGGATTGGCCATGATAAATTGCCCTTAGTGACCAAAAAGGTTAGGAGAGGTTATTGGGTTACAGGGATAGGGTGGAAGTGAGGGTTTAAGTGGGTTGGTGCAGACTGGGTGGGCCGAATGGCCTCCTTCTGCACTGGATGTTCTATGTTCTTGATTAATGAGGTGAAAAAGCTCATTGCCATATTTCTAGGTGAGAATTGTGGCCCATGGATTCCTCTTCTCCTAAAGCAATATAAAACATTCAGATCTGTGCTGTGTGTAGCTAGGGGAGAAACCTTTTGGATGCCCACAATTGCCGGTTTCCCTAAAAGACTTTCGAAGCGGGCATAATTCCTGACACCTTGGTCTGTATTGGCCATTGACCATGTTGTTCTTGACCTGCCATGATGCTTAGCGCCCCTTTACCACTGGAGGATCGGGCAGCACAGCAATCTGTCCAACAGCGTTCACTCTGGGTTGGTTCCAGGAAAGCACAGCCCGTTATTTCCATTGTTAAAGTCAGAGCAATAACGTTAGTTTCCTTGATCCGTCTCACTTGCTCTTAATTGTACATTAAACTGGCAGGAATTTCCAGAATGCTCGGGACGGCTGTCTGTCCAAAGTGAAAGCTGTGTGCCTGCCCTGTGGCCCCTCCAGGTTTTGATTCCTCTTTTAAAAAAAATTTAACTGCAGATTTATTTTCAATTGCTTTTTCAGCTGTCTGCACAGAGCGATGTGGTGTTGCGGGTCATTCAGAGGATTTGCGCCAAGGGCAAGAGAAATGTGCTCTGCTTCGGATACGCGTGTGCTAACGAAACCAGCTTCATACGCATCAGATCGGCCCCCAACATATGTAGCTACCAGCCGAATCCCACGACCGTTACCATCAAGAATAGCGTGCTGTGGAAGACACTGCTGAGCCGGATTGGGGATGATATCATGATGTATCTGTTGGAGCACTGCTCCCTCTTCATGCTGGTCCCACCAAGCTGCTGCTTTCAGCTATGCGGAGTTCCCATTTACAGCCTCATTACGAGTGGCGCCAGGCTCTCCTCGACCTGGCTCAGGCAGTACCCGGCCAAATATTGGCGCAACATTTCGCTCAAGTGTGTCCAAAAGAGAGCCAGATTTTATAAGGGTTTCCTGACGAGGAGCAGGAAATGGAAGGAAAGATTGCCAACAGATGGGGCTGAGAATAAAGTACAAGCTGCTGAGCCCAGCAGGCGTAAACATCGGACAACCCTACGCGGCCCTGGACCCGCATCTGCAAAGAGGGCCAAAGTTGATGGTGGCCGGTGGGCTTCGGAGGATGTGGCCACCACTCAGTCACTAAAAAGATGTCTGAACGATGATAAAGTGGAGTCTCCTGCAAAGAGGTTGAAGGGACGCCAGTTGTCAGCAGTGGTGGAAGGCATGGCCCTCCATCCAGTGGGACAGGACGCACTCCATGTGGAAAATAC
Organism: Scyliorhinus torazame; assembly: GCF_047496885.1. NCBI lineage: Eukaryota > Metazoa > Chordata > Chondrichthyes > Carcharhiniformes > Scyliorhinidae > Scyliorhinus > Scyliorhinus torazame. The sequence continues at coordinate 302,797,099 of NC_092712.1, forward strand.
ATCATGCCAGCCCCCTGAAGTAACTGGGCAATCTAGTGTAACAATTGATCAACCAAATATAGTAGCCTTCGAATGGAAAGGAGAAGTTTGCAACGCTGACGGTAATGAACCAAAAAATCCCAAATTCAGTGCATGTGTGAGTGCAGACAAGGAAGGTACCAGTGCAGACTCCAAAAGGCAGGATTCTGATGCCACAGTACCTGAACCGACTGAAGGAAGAGATTGTAACAGCAGCCCGCGTGGGCCTTTCAGGCACAGGGAGGAAACGATTTCCTCTGGTAAAGATGTTTGTTCCCCTGTATTTGAAGTGGAAAATTCAGAACAGGTTAAAAATACAGGGGCAGAGAATGAATCCGCGAAGAGTGGTGATAACTCCACTATTGCTGGAGAACAGCAAAACTCTAAGGAACTAGGCCAAGGAGGAGCCAGAAACCCTAATCAAGGTGGCATATTCACAGCTCGAAGTGCAAGCAGTATACACAGGACTGTAAGTGTCACTGGAAAGAACACCGTTGCACACAGACAGCGCCTTGGAATGGCTGGTGTGTCAGCTCATCCTATATTGGTTGGGACACAACAGCAAACCTCTAGAGACTCCGCAGCAGTGAGGAACAAAAGAAAACGGGCTACAATTTATATTGAAAGAGGAAATATTATGTACTGTAGTAATACCAGGGAACGTCTGCCAAACACCTTTATACTAAATCGCTTGCAGGACCTGAGCACAGGCGGTCAAAAGCTCGTAGAAACGATCTTCTTGGACACTTATTCATCTGCGAAGAAGCAAGCCCCAGCACAGCCTGGGAACAGCTGGAGAAAGAAGAGGTTTCCAAAGCGCTACTGGCAAATGAGAAATATTTTCTTTAGGCTGCTGAGGAATCATAAGCGATGTCCATACGTGCAGCTGTTGACTAGAAATTGCCTTGTGGACACGCAGAGAGGGTGTAAGGTCCTTAGTGCTTCGAATGCAGTGGCCAACGCGGAGTCAAATTCTTTGCCTGTCATAAAAGTGTCTCACGGGTCTTTCAGCTGTCCCGATGCAGAGTTGGACACGAATTGTCCCGTCGGTGAAACCATACCCCCAATTGCAAAACAGGGTCAATTGTTGAGCAAGAACTTTAAGGACGATAATTCAATGAGAACAGATCTTCTTGGACACAGTTCTACCATCGATCGGGGCTCGGAGGAGCAGACACATCCTTTGAGACCTTCGGAACGTCCTGGCCTGTGTTCCCAGCCGAGCCATCTACCCGAAGCTGCGCCAATGAAACATAAAACGAACGGGAAGCCCAGCATGTCCAGAGACTCCGACAGTGTCAGAGATCCATCTGGCTCGGACAAGGACCTGCTGCGTTTGCTTAAACAGTACAGCAGTCTGCTCCAGGTCCACCGGTTTGTGAGGGAGTGCCTGCTCAAAGTTGTACCGGACGAGCTGTGGGGCTCCCATCACAATAGAAGCAGGTTCCTGAAAAACGTGAAGAAGTTCATTTCCTTGGGGAAGTTTGACAGATTCTCTTGCAGTCAGCTAATGTGGAAGATGCGAGTGACCGATTGTACATGGCTTCAGCTGACCAAAGGTAATCCATCACTAATCCATTAACTTGCTTCAGAATATCACTCGAATGAACCAGCTTTATTGACCTGGACTAGCATATTTCAGGGCTTTGAGTGTGAGCTCCGAGAGGTCATTTGCAGTTTTACTGCAGTTGGACAGGGTGGGGCCACATGATACTAATAGGTTTGTCGGGGAATACACAGACCCACTTTAACATGAAATTAAAATGGAAATCACTTATTGTCATAATTAGGCTTCAAATGAAGTTACTGTGAAAAGCCCCTAGTCGCCACATTCCGGCGCCTGTTCAGGGAGGCTGTTACGGGAAAGTCTTTTGATCGTGAGCAAGCGTATGTTATTTGTGCTTCTGTATCGTTGTTAATATTATTCGATTTAAACAAAATGCCCTGGGATATGATCTAAAAACGAATGAGGTTTTAGCTGAAAGCGAGAGTATTATTCTCTCTTGTCCATGCCTAGATTTGAAATTCCACACTCCTCAATAGTTTGTGGAAATACAAAGTTGGCCCATCAACAGGTTAATATTTGAGTAAAACCCTTTGTCTGAACCAATAATCGTAGATCCTGTTTGTGGAAATAGAATGCTTGTACCTTTAAGTGCCTTACATTATTTATTCTTCTGCTGTCTTGCCAGCAGCTTAGGGCTCCCGAAGATTAGCTCAACCCAAGAATAAGTTCCCTTTGTTTTTTCAAGTTCTTTAATTTCCCATTTGCTCCCACTCGGTGGCCTTTTCATCAATCCTTATCGTTAGTCAACTGGTATTTTGGGACAATGCATCGGTGTTAATGCTCCAGTATCTTTCTTTATCCTGGTGGATTTTTTTCGCCCCTTTCTGATCTAAGCTTTCTTGACCATGAGTGCCAGCACCCCCTGGTGCCACTGCCCAGGCCTGAGTGCATTGCCAACCTGTTTGCCCACAGAATGCATAGTCCGCAAGACTGACTGTGTCCTGATCTCGAGACAGGTTTGTTAATGGAAGGCAATTGGGAGAGGAAACCAGAACCAAATTTTCCCTTCCTGACCCAAGGGTAAAGGAAGATGAGTAATAAGAACGGGAGTAGCCATACTCCCCTCGACTCTGCACCCTCCTCTGGCCAACAGCTGAACCTTTACAAGAACTGCACAATCCCCATTTCACTCGATTCCCTTAGTACCAAAAGGTCTGTTGATTTCAGTCTTGAATATATTCACTGACTGCTTCCAAAGATTCCCAATCCTTGGAATGAAATAAACTTCACCTCATCCCCGGCCTAAATGGCCAACTCCTTAACCTGAGACTGTGAACCCTGGTTCTAGACTGTTCAGCCAAGGGGGGAGGAAACCTCTCAGCACCGATCCTGCCAAAGCCTCTCCGCATCGATCCTGCCAAAGCCTCTCCGCACCGATCCTGCCAAAGCCCCTCAGCATCAATCCTGCCAAAGCCCCTCAGCATCGATCCTGCCAAAGCCCCTCAGCACCGATCCTGCCAAAGCCCCTCACCATCGATCCTGCCAAAGCCCCTCACCATCGATCCTGCCAAAGCCCCTCACCATCGATCCTGCCAAAGCCCCTCAGCACCGATCCTGCCAAAGCCCCTCAGCATCAATCCTGCCAAAGCCCCTCCGCACCGATCCTGCCAAAGCCTCTCCGCACCGATCCTGCCAAAGCCCCTCAGCACCGATCCTGCCAAAGCCTCTCAGCATCGATCCTGCCAAAGCCCCTCCGCATCGATCCTGCCAAAGTCCCTCAGCATCGATCCTGCCAAAGCCCCTCAGCACCGATCCTGCCAAAGCCCCTCAGCACCGATCCTGCCAAAGCCCCTCAGCACCGATCCTGCCAAAGCCCCTCAGCACCGATCCTGCCAAAGCCCCTCCGCATCGATCCTGCCAAAGCCCCTCAGCATCAATCCTGCCAAAGCCCCTCAGCACCGATCCTGCCAAAGCCCCTCAGCACCGATCCTGCCAAAGCCCCTCAGCACCGATCCTGCCAAAGCCCCTCAGCACCGATCCTGCCAAAGCCCCTCCGCATCGATCCTGCCAAAGCCTCTCAGCATCGATCCTGCCAAAGTCCCTCAGCACCGATCCTGCCAAAGCCCCTCAGCATCGATCCTGCCAAAGCCCCTCCGCATCGATCCTGCCAAAGCCCCTCCGCACCGATCCTGCCAAAGCCCCTCAGCATCGATCCTGCCAAAGCCCCTCAGCATCGATCCTGCCAAAGCCCCTCCGCATCGATCCTGCCAAAGCCCCTCCGCATCGATCCTGCCAAAGCCTCTCCGCACCGATCCTGCCAAAGCCTCTCCGCACCGATCCTGCCAAAGCCCCTCCGCACCGATCCTGCCAAAGCCCCTCAGCACCGATCCTGCCAAAGCCTCTCCGCATCGATCCTGCCAAAGCCCCTCAGCACCGATCCTGCCAAAGTCCCTCAGCATCGATCCTGCCAAAGCCCCTCCGCATCGATCCTGCCAAAGCCCCTCAGCATCGATCCTGCCAAAGCCTCTCCGCATCGATCCTGCCAAAGCCTCTCCGCACCGATCCTGCCAAAGTCCCTCAGCACCGATCCTGCCAAAGCCCCTCAGCACCGATCCTGCCAAAGCCTCTCCGCATCGATCCTGCCAAAGCCTCTCCGCACCGATCCTGCCAAAGCCCCTCAGCATCGATCCTGCCAAAGCCTCTCCGCATCGATCCTGCCAAAGCCCCTCAGCACCGATCCTGCCAAAGCCCCTCAGCACCGATCCTGCCAAAGCCTCTCCGCATCGATCCTGCCAAAGCCCCTCAGCACCGATCCTGCCAAAGCCCCTCCGCACCGATCCTGCCAAAGCCTCTCCGCATCGATCCTGCCAAAGCCCCTCAGCATCGATCCTGCCAAAGCCCCTCAGCATCGATCCTGCCAAAGCCCCTCAGCACCGATCCTGCCAAAGCCCCTCAGCACCGATCCTGCCAAAGCCCCTCAGCACCGATCCTGCCAAAGCCCCTCAGCACCGATCCTGCCAAAGCCTCTCCGCACCGATCCTGCCAAAGCCTCTCCGCACCGATCCTGCCAAAGCCCCTCAGCATCGATCCTGCCAAAGCCTCTCCGCACCGATCCTGCCAAAGTCCCTCAGCACCGATCCTGCCAAAGCCCCTCAGCACCGATCCTGCCAAAGCCTCTCCGCATCGATCCTGCCAAAGCCTCTCCGCACCGATCCTGCCAAAGCCCCTCAGCATCGATCCTGCCAAAGCCTCTCCGCATCGATCCTGCCAAAGCCCCTCAGCACCGATCCTGCCAAAGTCCCTCAGCATCGATCCTGCCAAAGCCCCTCCGCATCGATCCTGCCAAAGCCTCTCCGCATCGATCCTGCCAAAGTCCCTCAGCATCGATCCTGCCAAAGCCTCTCCGCACCGATCCTGCCAAAGCCTCTCCGCATCGATCCTGCCAAAGCCTCTCAGCATCGATCCTGCCAAAGTCCCTCAGCACCGATCCTGCCAAAGCCCCTCAGCACCGATCCTGCCAAAGTCCCTCAGCACCGATCCTGCCAAAGTCCCTCAGCACCGATCCTGCCAAAGCCCCTCAGCATCGATCCTGCCAAAGCGCCTCCGCATCGATCCTGCCAAAGTCCCTCAGCACCGATCCTGCCAAAGCCCCTCAGCACCGATCCTGCCAAAGTCCCTCAGCACCGATCCTGCCAAAGTCCCTCAGCACCGATCCTGCCAAAGCCTCTCAGCACCGATCCTGCCAAAGCCTCTCCGCACCGATCCTGCCAAAGCCCCTCCGCATCGATCCTGCCAAAGCCCCTCAGCACCGATCCTGCCAAAGCCCCTCAGCACCGATCCTGCCAAAGCCTCTCCGCACCGATCCTGCCAAAGCCTCTCAGCATCGATCCTGCCAAAGTCCCTCAGCACCGATCCTGCCAAAGCCCCTCAGCACCGATCCTGCCAAAGTCCCTCAGCACCGATCCTGCCAAAGCCCCTCAGCACCGATCCTGCCAAAGTCCCTCAGCACCGATCCTGCCAAAGCCCCTCCGCATCGATCCTGCCAAAGCCCCTCCGCATCGATCCTGCCAAAGCCCCTCAGCACCGATCCTGCCAAAAACCCCTCACCATCGATCCTGCCAAAGCCCCTCAGGCATCGATCCTGCCAAAGCCCCTCCGCATCGATCCTGCCAAAGCCCCTCCGCATCGATCCTGCCAAAGCCCCTCAGCACCGATCCTGCCAAAAACCCCTCACCATCGATCCTGCCAAAGCCCCTCAGCACCGATCCTGCCAAAGCCTCTCAGCATCGATCCTGCCAAAGCCTCTCAGCATCGATCCTGCCAAAGCGCCTCCGCATCGATCCTGCCAAAGCCTCTCCGCACCGATCCTGCCAAAGCCTCTCAGCATCGATCCTGCCAAAGCCTCTCAGCACCGATCCTGCCAAAGCCCCTCAGCACCGATCCTGCCAAAGCGCCTCCGCATCGATCCTGCCAAAGCCTCTCCGCACCGATCCTGCCAAAGCCCCTCAGCACCGATCCTGCCAAAGCCCCTCAGCACCGATCCTGCCAAAGCCCCTCAGCACCGATCCTGCCAAAGCCCCTCAGCACCGATCCTGCCAAAAACCCCTCCGCACCGATCCTGCCAAAGCCCCTCAGCACCGATCCTGCCAAAGCCTCTCCGCACCGATCCTGCCAAAGCCCCTCAGCACCGATCCTGCCAAAGCGCCTCCGCATCGATCCTGCCAAAGCCTCTCCGCACCGATCCTGCCAAAGCCTCTCAGCATCGATCCTGCCAAAGCCTCTCAGCACCGATCCTGCCAAAACATCTCAGAAGGTTACACGTTTCGGTGAGACCCCCTCTCGTTCTTCTAAAGACCAGAGAGTACAGGCCCGTTTTACTCCATCTCTCCTCACTGGACAACCAGCCCTCTCAACCCCAGAATCAATCTAGTGGACCTATCAAAGCCAATTGTGACAGCCCAAAAATGTATCTAGCTGAGCACAGACTGTGGCTGGAACCTGGGGCGAAATTCTCCATCCCGCCCCGCCACATTTCTGCCCCGACCGGCCGGCTGGAGTCTCCGTTACACCGGCCGGTCAATGGGGTTTCCCATTGTGGGGAAGCCCCACGCCGTCGGGAAACCCCCCGGCGCTGGCAAAACGGAGACTCCCGCCGGCGGAGAATGACGCCCCTGGTCTCTCGGGCTCAATACATAATGCATTTGCCCACTGTGCTGGCAGGGAGCCAATGTGTGGCTTTATAATACGAAGTCTTACAACACCAGGTTAAAGTCCAACAGGTTTGTTTCAAACACTAGCTTTCGGAGCGCTGCTCCTTCCTCAGGTGAATGAAGAGGTCTGTTCCAGAAACACATATATAGACAAATTCTATATATGTGAATTTGTCTATATATGTGTTTCTGGAACAGACCTCTTCATTCACCTGAGGAAGGAGCAGCGCTCCGAAAGCTAGTGACATCGAAACAAACCTGTTGGACTTTAACATGGTGTTGTAAGACTTCGTACTGTGCTCACCCCAGTCCAACGCCGGCATCTCCACATCATGGCTTTATAATGTGTGCAAAGACCCCACGTTATCAGCATTGTGCTCATTGACTTTCTCTATGATTTGGTTTTAAAACCTGCTTCAGGCTTGGTACTCCTCATTAAGTGAGGCCTAGTTCGAAACCAAAGTCTGAGGCTGTTCACTGCTGTGGAACCAAAACATTTTGCAGCACAGAAAGAGTCCATTCAGCCTATTACACTCCCAGAACACTGCTGTACATTCACAGATTATCATAGAATTTACAGTGCAGAGAATTCCTCCGATAACCCCGTATCCTCCTGTGCTGTAATTTATAGTGGCAATGTGATTATTTGAGTTGAGTTCTAACTCGGATAACACATGCCAAGGATCAATTCCTTCGCTTGTTTTTGAATCTTTTCCCTTTGTATTTTGGTGACAGGTACCCCAGTACCATGTACTGATAGGGAGCATTAACCGGCACCTCCGAAACTGCTGCTTTGTAGCTTAATGCTAATAGACACTCGAGACAATGTTTTTCAAGCTCCCATCCACCCCATCACCCCATTTCCATTTTGGAGACGACATTAAACTCAACCTTTTAAAAAAAAACTATTTAGCAAATTTAGCCAGGCGATAGCTTCATCAATTGTCGAGATTAAGGTGATTAGTCCGCCACACCCCGTTAATGTGCAGCATTGTTTCTGTCTCTCCACAAGTGCATAAATAGTTTTGTACTGAGGCCCTACTGGTGGAGGTTGGGTGCACTGGGCCCCTGGCCTGTCCTGAACCTGTTTGGCAAGCACAATAAGAAGCCTTACAACACCAGGTTAAAGACCAATAGGTTTGTTTCAAATCACTAGCTTTCGGAGCACTGCAAGGACCACTGTCGCTATGGTAGTTGAAAGCCTGCCGTTCGACAGATGGGGTTTGTCACGAGGAAATTGTTCGTGACTTCTCCTGTTTCCCCATTCATTGATCTAAAAGGATTTATGCTGGTAGATCTTGCTCAGAAAGGGTGCTCCCTATGGGGCATTGAGGTGGCACCTGGGCAGGAGCTGGGTTAAAAGGGTCATCATTGAGTGTCAACTAGGTGTGCGTTTGATGACCTTTGCCAGACAGGTGCACAGTACTCTGCTGCCGTGTATGATAGTGCAACATTGAGCAGGCTTATGGCAAGAGGGCTTGCTCTCCGAATATTACAAATTATTGTTGAGGAACTGTCGGCTCCCAAATGAAATATCATTAAACTCAACGACATTAGTGTGATCCAGACTTGCAGCCTGACTATGCTTGGGATTGTGGATGTCGGTCTAGCGCCTATTGCTGGTTGTATTTGTTTCTCCCAACTTCCTTTTAAATTGCAAAGTTTTTATCTCCCAGGTCAGCATTTTGTTCCTGCAACAGAGCATCAGTTACGCGAAGCAATCCTGTCTAGGTTCCTGTTTTGGCTAATGGACACATACGTGGTACAGCTGCTCAAGTCTTTCTTCTACATTACGGAGACAATGTTCATGAAAAACATGCTCTTCTACTACAGAAAATGTGTCTGGAACGGGGTGCAGAGGATTGGCGTTCGGTAAGGGTTAAACTATTTGTGCACTGATAAATGGGGAAAGCTGGGACACTGGTGTGTTGAAGCAGTGCTGAATGTGAACTAAGTCAATAAGCTCTCTCCGGCAGGGCGGCCCGGTGGTTAGCACTGCTGTCTCACAACGCCGAGGACCCAGGTTCGATCCCGGCCCCAGGTCACTGTGTGGAGTTTGCACATTCTCCCCGGGTCTGTGTGGGTCGGATCCCCCACGACCCAAAGATATGCAGGTTAAATGAATTGCTCACGCTAAGTTGCCCCTTAATTGGAAAAAGAGAATTGGGTACTCTAAATTTTTTTTTTTTAAATTACTTTAAAAAAAGCTTGCTCCTGTAAATAAAGCTGCTGTGCCTTAATTTTAACTTCCCCAACTGGCGTGGCTCCCATCCAAGTTAAACGAAGAGACTTGCTTATAGAATTATAGAGTTTATAGTGCAGAAGGAGGCCATTCGGCCCATCGAGTCTGCACCGGCCCTTGGAAAGAGCACCCTACTCAAGCCCACGCCTCCACCCTACCCCCGTAACCCAGTAACCCCACCCAACCTTTTTGAACGCTAAGGGCAATTTAGCCATGGCCAATCCACCTCGCCCGCACATATTTAGACTGTGGGAGGAAACCAGAGCACCCGGAGGAAATCCACGCAGACACGGGGAGAACATGCTGTCTCCACAAAGACAGTGACTCAAGCCGGGAATCAAACCTGGGACCCTGAAGCTGTGAAGCAACTGTGCTAACCACTGTGCTACCATGCTGCCTTGGATTGAGGTTTTCTCTGCACATGTTAGCCAAATTACTTTCTGTGATCGGGAAGCAGAAGATCTTCACGTTTTATGGCTACAGGACGGAAGAAGGGCCAGAGAATAAAGATATTCTGGCAAGTCACATTAAGGCAGAATCATGTCGATGGATAATTGTTGTAGACGGATAGTGTTAAAAAATAAGAAAACTGTCCGTGTGGAGATTGCACATTTCCCCCCCGTGTTTGCGTGGGTTTCGCCCAAACAACCCAAAAGAAGATGGGCATGATAGATGGATTGACCGCGCTAAATTGCCCCTTAATTGGAATAATAATAATCATCACTTCAATGAAGTTACTGTGAACAGCCCCAAAATGAATTGTACACTAAATTTATAAAAAAAATAAAAAAATGTCAGGATAGGCAAACGTCTAGCAACGATGAGACACAGCGGAACATCTGCTGAAAATAATTATTTCTCTGCAGCCAATCAATTAGTTAAAGGCTTTGATTGATTAAAATGTGCATTGCAGATTGAAGGACAGTCCTAATAGGCCAATTATCATTTCGGGTTAGATATATTAGGCAAAAAAGAGTGCATTAAAGCTTAGTTTGTTAAAGAAGAGAGCTTAAAACAAACTAGAAACTCAAAAAGATTCAAATAGATACTGTTGTTAACAATATTAAATAAATGTATCTGTTAGTGGAGAAATGGAATGGGAATTTAAACTGGAAGAGTGTGCAAAAGGAAAGAATGTTTTTTGTGTGAATTGTGAGTGATAGAATGATTGCCTGGGGAAGGAAGATGTGGCCGAGGTATGAAATATTGCGCGTCAGTAATTCCAAATGACGGTGAAAGTACAAGGGTGCGGAAAAAAACTGGAAAATTAATTGGTCCTGAGGAGAAAATGAACCAAAAGAAAACCCCAAGTCACTGGACACTGATGGGGTGCACCGTAGATCATTGGGGGGGGAAAAAAAATCAGAGGGGTGATTGCAAAGGGAGACTGGAGGGTAGTCACTATAACATTTCTGTTCAAGAAGGGACAGAAGGATAAAGTGATCCACTCAGACCAGTAGCAGGTATGTGGGGAGGTGGCAGAGAAGGGAAGAGGCAAAATACATGAAAAACAATTCAAGGTTTGCTTAATTGTGTTGAATGCTTCAGTCATGTGCTTTTGGGTGCTGGTTTGGTTTTGCTGTAAAAAAAATCAAAGTCAGGGTGCCCCATCCAACTGCAGTGAGACTCCGCACACTGTTTATGCATAAAACAAGGTAAGAGGATAAACTCAGTGCAGTTTTAAACTTCATAGAATCCCTACAGTGCAGAAGGAGGCCATTCAGCCCATCGAGTCTGCACCGGCCCTCTGAAAGAGTGCCCCACTTAGGCCCACTCCCCCACCCCCCCCCCTTTCCTGCAACCCCACCCAACTCTCATATCCCTGGACACTAAGGGGCAATTTTATCATGGCCAATCCACCTAACCTGCACATCTACGGATTGTGGGAGGAAACCGGAGCACCCGGAGGAAACCCACGCAGACACGGGGAGGAAGTGCAAACTCCACACAGACAGTCACCTGAGGCCAGAATTGAACCCTGGTCCTTGGCGCCGTGAGGCAGCAGTGCTAACCACTGTGCCACCTTGATTTCTAAAGTTCCTCAGGTAGCGAACTACACACAAAATGCTGAAAATACTCAGCCGGTCAGACAGCATCTGGGAGAGAGAGAGGGCGAATCAAAGTTAATGTTTCAGGTTTGGGATCTCTCGTCAGTTCTTTCATTGACGAGCTGTACACGTGTAATAAATGTTGTGTTATAAGTGAATGATGATGAAGGATTTTTTTTTTACAAACTGACGCAGAAAGCTTCAAGAAAAAGTGCAGCTGCGACCCATCTCACACAAAGATGTGGAGCAGAAGCAACGGCAGAAAACCTTACCTCCGCCTTCCAAACTGCGGTTTATTCCCAAGAAAAACGGTCTGAGACCCATCGTGAAAATGCGGAGCAAAGCAGCACCAAAATCCTCTGCGAAAGGGGTCAGCTTCAGAAAGGTTAGTGAGCACCTTCAGGTTTGTGTGTGCAAAGCCTGGATTGCCGCATCCCGGACAGGTATTTTCCCACGCTGTTGGACTTTGCTCAGTGCTAATTTTCTTGCCTCGAAGTCGGAAGATTTGGGGTTTCAGCCCCACTCTAAGCTGACTTTTCAGTTCAGTGCAGTGCTGAGGGAGTGCTGTTTTGTTGGTGGGTGCTGTCTTTCAGATGAAGCATAAAATCAAGGCCCTGTCTTCCCCCCCCCCCCATTATCACACTGACCTTCCTGTGCACAAATTAGCTGCTGTGTTTCCCCACATGAAAACAGTGACTGTACTTCAGAAAGACTTTCTTAGCGGTAAATCGCTCAGCACTTCCTGATGTCACTAGCTGATGTCATGCACGTTGAGGTCTGTCTTTACCTCAATGACAGGTAAATTTTAAAAAGTAGTATACACTCGCTCCTGAGTGCATCTAATTGCAGTCGTCTCCCCGGTTGCCCAGCCCTCCATATCTCCCCCTTTACCCTGCCTGCACTGCTCTCCTTGACCCTCTCCCAGCTCTCCCATCCCGTTTCCTCATTCCCACTGGTGTTGGAGAAGAGCTGGGGAGAGTACGTGGGGGTTCGAGGGGGGGGGGGGGGGGGGGGGGGCGGGGTTGGCAGTAGTGCAGGGGAGCCAGGCCAGGGATGGGGGGGTGGGGTTGATTAAGCCTTCTCCGTATTTGCTGCCATGAGGACCACGGAATCCGGGCCATTATACAAAATCGGCAGAAATGCAAATAAATTGCCATTTCATCTTGAAAGGGGTGCTCTGGACCCTAGTCAGCAAGAAGGGAGGAGGTAAAAAGGCAGGTATTATATCTCCTGTATTTTCCGATTTAATTGACTGGAACTGGTTCCTCAACCGTAATAGGTAATCAATATGGGAAAGTGTCTTGCTCCAGTTAGTCCACTTGAAGAATATGTCATTGGTTATATATGATAGTTGGGCCAAGGCCGGTTATTTCTTTCATTCTTTCATGTTATACAAGTGTCACTGGCAAGGCCGGAACCTGTTGCCCGACTCTAATTGCCCTTGAGAAGGCGCTGGTGGGGATGAGGGACGAGATTCTCCGACCCCCCGCCGGGTCGGAGAATCGCCGGGGGCTGGCGTGAATCCCGCCCCTGCCGGTTGCCGAATTCTCCGGCACTGGATATTCGGCGGGGGCGGGAATCGCACCGCGCCGGTTGGCGGTCTCCACCATGGCGGAGGCGGAAGAGACTCCCTCCACTGCGCATGCGCGGGAATGCCGTCAGTGGCCGCTAGCGCTCCCGCGCATGCACTGCCCGGAGTTGTCATTTCCGCGCCAGCTGGCGGGGCACCAAAGGCCTTTTCCGCCAGCTGGCGGGGCGGAAATTCGTCCGGTGCCCCTTAAGGTTGGGGCTCGGCCCCCAAAGATGCGGAGCATTCCGCACCTTTGGGGCGGCGCGATGCCCGACTGATTTGCGCCGCTTTGGGCGCCAGTCGGCGGACATCGCGCCGATACCGGAGAATTTCGCCCGAGGTTCTAGAATTTTGACCCAGAAACAATGAAAGTATGTGTGTACAGCCATTACTTGTACTTTGAGGCATTTAACCGTTTAAAAAAAAATAATATGTTCGAAACAGATCCAACACCCTGACTCCCAGATGAAGGCCCTGTTCGGTGTGCTGAACTATGAGTGTCGACAGAAACCAGCCTTGATGGGTTCCTCAGTCTTAGGACTTGATGATATTTACAAAGCGTGGAGGGGGTTTGTGTTACGGAGTCTGAAAGCTGGAAAAGTGAGAGAGAGCCATCCTTATTACTTTGTGAAAGTGAGTTTAAAGGCCTGATACTCCACCAGATTATATCTTCATTTTAAACTAATTGCCAGCGGTGACGTGACACCTTGGTGGGTTTTAATCTACTGCAGTGTATCTTTGAAATACTCGGTGAAAATTAATTCTTAAGTGTCTCTAACGGCTGAGACATTCCCGATACTTTCCTTTCTTAAAAATAAATTTAGAGTACCCAATTGTTTTTTTTTCCAATTAAGGGGCAATTTAGCGTGGCCAGTCCACCTACCAGGCACACCTATGGGTTGTGGGGGTGAGACCCATGCACACACGGGGAGAATGTGCAAACTCCACACGGACAGTGACTCGGGTCCGGGTTCGAACCTGGGACTTCAGGGCCGTAAGCAGCAGTGCTAACCACTGTGCCACTGTGCTGCCCCCTGATACTTGCCTAAGTCTTTCTAGTGCCTGGAACTTCAGGTAACTTACTCACTGAACAGAGCTGGGATGATCTCTGAAGATTGGCATGCATTGCCCATAGAACCGAGCCCACACATCAGAAAGGTAATAATAATCTTTATTGTCACAAGTAGGCATTCATTAACACCGCAATGAAGTTACTGTGAAAATCCCCTAGTCGCCAAACTCCGGCCCCTGTTCAGGTACACAGAGCGAGAATTCCGAATATCCAATTCACCTAATGTCTTTCGGGACTTGTGGGAGGAAATCGGAGCACCCGGAGGAAACCCACGCAGACACGGGGAGATTTGGATTCAGTCCGGGATCTGCGCCAAGTTAAAATGGGACAGCGAAAGGGACACTACACCTGGTCTCTGCATTTGTGGGCTAAGAAGGGGGTCAAGTCAACAATAAGGTATCTGTGAATCATGCTGAAAGATGTTTTGGCTGTTGTAGGAAAGGAGGAAGGGAATTGAAGAAAAAGTAAATGTCTCTTTGCCTCTGCCTCAACAATGGGCTGGATTATACAGCCACCTGCTGGTGGAACTGAAGGTTGGCGCGCTCGTAGAATACAGTGTGTGCCTTTTCAATGAGAGGGGGGGAATGTACTGGAGAGTTAAACATGAAACTATTCTTGATGCAGGCAGATGTTACTGGTGCCTATGACACCATTCCTCATGCCAAGTTAATGGAAGTGATTTCGGGAATACTGGACCCCACAATGCAAGAGAGTTACTGCATCCGGCGCTACACCAAGGTCTGGATGGATTCTGGTGGCCAAATCAGAAAGTCATTCAAAAGTCAGGTACAGATTCGTGGCTGTGTGCATGTGTGAGAATTAGCTGAAGGACAGTGAACCGAAGACAGGAGAGAGTGGCTTGAAGGAAATGGAGACTTTTAAAAATTGCCCAAGTTTGAATTCTGTTTCATCTTTTGTGTGTTGTACTAAAGGCAGGCTCTGTGTAAATTCTTTTAAAAAAATATATATTTATTAAAGTTTTTAAACAACACAATTTTTTCCCCTTACAAACAATAACCCCCCCCCCCCCCGTAACAAAATAACACAAAATCGCACTGAGCAAGATATGTACATGGCAAAATGGTATATTTACATAGCTTTATCCCCCCCCCCAGGGTTGCTGCTGCTGCTGACCGACCTTCCTCTAACGCTCCGCAAGGTAGTCTAGGAACGGTTGCCACCGCCTGTAGAACCCCTGCGCAGACCGTCTCAAGGCAAACTTAATCCTCTCCGGCTTTATGAACCCAGCCATGTCGTTTATCCAGGCCTCCAGGCTAGGGGGCTTCGCCTCCTTCCACAATAGCAAGATCCTTCGCCGGGCTACTAGGGACGCAAAGGCCAGAATTCCGGCCTCTTTCGCCTCCTGCACTCCCGGCTCATCCACTACTCCAAATATTGCTAGCCCCCAGCTTGGCTTGACCCGGACTTTCACCACCTGAGATATTGCTCCCGCCACTCCTCTCCAGAACCCCTCCAGTGCCAGGCATGACCAAAACATGTGGACATGGTTCGCCGGACTCCCTGAGCACCTTCCACATCTGTCCTCTACCCCAAAGAACCTACTCAACCTCGCCCCCGTCAAGTGCGCTCTGTGGACCACCTTAAATTGTATCAGGCTGAGCCTGGCACATGAGGAGGAGGAATTAACCCTACCCAGGGCATCAGCCCATAACCCCTCCTCAATCTCCTCCCCCAGCTCCTCCTCCCATTTACCGTTCAACTCTTCTGCTAGGGCTTCCCCCTCTTCTTTCATCTCTTAGTGTATTGCCGAAACCTTGCCCTCCCCGACCCATACCCCCGAGATCACCCTGTCTTGAATTTCTTATGCCGGGAGCAATGGGAATTCCCTCACCTGTCGCCTCACAAAAGCCCTCACCTGCATATATCTAAATGCATTTCCCTGGGGTAACTCAAACTTCTCCTCCAGTGCCCCTAGGCTCGCAAATGTCCCGTCAATGAACAGGTCCCCCATTCTTCTAATCCCCGCCCGATGCCAGCTCTGAAACCCCCCGTCCATCTTCCCCGGGACAAACCGGTGATTACCCCTGATTGGGGACCACACCGAGGCTCCCACTGCACCCCTGTGCCGTCTCCACTGGCCCCAGATCCTTAACGTTGCCGCCACCACCGGGCTCGTGGTATACTTCGATGGCGAGAGCGGCAGCGGTGCCGTCACCAACGCCCCCAAGCTCGTTCCTTTACAGGACGCCATCTCCATCCTCTTCCATGCCGCCCCCTCTCCCTCCATAACCCACTTGCGGATCATCGCCACATTTGCTGCCCAGTAGTAGCTCCCTAGGTTTGGCAGCGCCAGCCCTCCTCGGTCCCTACTGCGTTCCAGGAACCCTCTCCTTACCCTCGGGGTCTTATTCGCCCACACAAACCCCATAATACTCCTACCTACTCTCTTTAAAAAAAACCTTGGTGATCACGATGGGAAGGCACTGAAACACAAACAAAAACCTCGGAAGGACCACCATTTTGACCGACTGCTCTCTACCCGCCAACGAGAGCGGCAACATGTCCCATCTTTTGAAGTCCATCTCCATTTGGTCCACCAACCTCGTCAGATTCAATTTGTGTCGGGCCCCCCAAGTCCTGGATACCTGGATCCCCAGATACCGAAAACTCCCCACCGCCCTCCTCAGCGGCAGGTCCCCTATCTCTTTTTCTTGGTCCCCTGCAATTAGTACAAAAAGCTCACTCTTCCCTACATTGAGCTTATAGCCCGAGAACTCCCCAAACTCCCTCAGAGTCTGCATGACCGCCACCATCCCCTCCATTGGGTCCACCACGTACAGCAGCAGGTCATCCGCGTATAGCGACACCCGATGCTCTTCTCCCCCGCGGACCACCCCCCTCCATTTATTAGACTCCCTCAGTGATATGGCCAAGTGTTCGATCGCCAATGCAAACAACAAGGGGGACAGAGGGCACCCCTGCCTCGTTCCTTGGTACAGCCGAAAGTACTCCGACCTCCGCCGGTTCGTCACCACACTTGCCACCGGGGCGCTGTAGAGGAGCTTAACCCAGCTAATAAACCCTCTCCCGAACCCAAACCTACGCAACACCTCCCAGAGGTACTCCCACTCTACTCGGTCAAAGGCCTTTTCCGCGTCCATAGCTGCCACTATCTCCGCCTCTCTCTCCTCCGATGTCATCATTATCACGTTTAAGAGCCGCCGCACATTGGTATTTAATTGCCTGCCCTTTACGAATCCCGTCTGGTCCTCATGAATCACCCCGGGACGCAGTCCTCAATCCTCGTGGCCAGCACTTTTGCCAATAACTTAGCGTCCACATTAAGGAGCGAAATCGGCTTGTACGATCCACATTGCAGTGGATCCTTGTCTCACTTCAGAATCAAGGAAATTGTCGCCTCCGACATTGTCGGGGGCAGGGTCCCCTCCTCTCTTGCCTCGTTAAAGGTCCTCACTAGTAGCGGGGCCAACAGGTCCACATACTTTCTGTAGAACTCCACCGGGAACCCGTCCGGCCCCGGGGCCTTCCCGCCTGCATGCTCCCCAAACCCTTACTCAGCTCCTCCAACCCGATTGGTGCCCCCAGACCAGCCACCTCTTGCTCCTCCACCCTCGGGAACCGCAGTTGGTCCAGGAATCTTCCCATCCCCTCTTCCCCCCCTGGGGGCTGGGATCTGTACAGCTCTTCATAGAAGGCCTTGAATACCTCGTTTATTTTCGTCGCATTCCGAACCGTGGCTCCCCCACCATCTTTGACTCCCCCTATTTCCCTCGCTGCCGTCCTCTTACGGAGCTGGTGTGCCAGCATCCGACTGGCCTTTTCCCCGTACTCGTAGGTCGCCCCCTGCGCCTTCCTCCACTGTGCCTCCGCCTTCCCTGTGGTCAACAGGTCAAACTTGTCTGGAGCCGTCGTCTTTCCCCAAGTAATCCTTCCTCCGGGGCCTCTGCGTATCTCCTGTCCACTCTCAAAATCTCCCCCACTAACCTCTCCCTTTCCATGCCCTCTGTCTTCTCCCTATGAGCCCTGATGGAGATTAGCTCTCCCCTGATCACCGCCTTCAACGCCTCCCATACCACCCCCACTCGCACCTCCCCGTTGTCATTGGCCTCCAAGTACCTTTCGATGCACCCCCTCACCCTCCCACACACCACCTCATCTGCCAGCAGTCCCACGTCCAGCCGTCACAGCGGGCGTTGGTCCCTCTCCTCTCCCAGCCCCATTTCCACCCAGTGCGGGGCATGGTCCGAAACGGCTATGGCCGAATACTCCGTCCCCTCCACCCTCGGGATGAGCGCCCTGCCCAGAACAAAGAAATCTATCCGGGAGTAGGCCTTGTGCACGTGGGAGAAGAAAGAAAATTCCCTGGCCTGCGGTCTTGCAAACCTCCATGGGACCACTCCCCCCACCTGATCCATAAACCCCCTGAGCACCTTGGCCACCGCCGGACTCTTTCCGTCCTTGATCTGGAGCGGTCTAGTGCTGGATCCAGCACTGTGTTAAAGTCGCCTCCCATTATCAGTCCTCCTACCTCCAGGTCCGGAATGCGCCCCAACATGCGCTTCATGAATCCGGCATCATCCCAGTTTGGGGCGTATACATTTACCAACACCACCCACGCCCCTTGCAACCTACCACTCACCATCACATATCTCCCTCCATTATCCACTACGATAGTCTTGGCCTCAAATGACACATGCTTTCCCACCAGAATTGCCATCCCTCTATTTTTCGTGTCCCGTCCCGAGTGAAATACCTGTCCTACCCATCCCCTTCTTAACCTCACCTGGTCCGCCAGCTTCAGGTGTGTCTCTTGGAGCATAGCCACGTCTGCCTTCAGTCCCTTCAAGTGCGCGAACACTCGAGCCCTCTTCACCGGCCCATTCAGGCCCCACACGTTCCACGTTATCAGCTGGACCCCCCCCCCCCGGGCCGACTAGCCAGCTCCTTTTCTGGGACAATCCCGTGTTCGCATCTCCCTCACCCTCCAGTCCCCCAGCCGGGGGACCTCCGTCCCGACCACCTCTTCTGTGTCCCATTCCCTTTAGGCCAGTGCAGCAGCAACCCTTTCTCCCCCCCCCCACCCCCCCCCCCCTCTCCTCCCCCCCGCTAGATCCCTGTCTCGCTTTTTTGCTCCCCCCATATCACTCCCGTAAGTCAGCTGACACCTGCTGACCCCGGCTTCCCCTGCCATCTCTTTGGCCCCCCCGTGTGGGAGTCTCCCCATCAATATACGTTCCTTCGTTCCCCTTCCCGCCTTTCTTCCCACGCGTGGGAAAAAAACCCCGCGCTTTCCAAAGCCTGCCCCGCCCCCTCTGGCACAGCTCCTGTCGCGGCCCTGTCTCTCTCCACCAGCCCATTTAACATTTCCTGCGCGTGATTGCCACCCTATATACAACAACCATCATACTTCAACCCTCAAACACCCCCCACCCTCACAAACCCTCAATTAGAGTCCAACTTTTCAGTTAGTATAAAGGTCCACGCCTCTTCGGGCGTTTCGAAGTAGTGGTGTTGGCCATTATGTGTAACCCACAGTCGCGCTGGCTGCAACATTCCAAATTTCACTCCTTTCCGATGCAGCACCGCTTTGGCCCGGTTGAAACCCGCTCTCCGCTTAGCAACCTCCGTGCTCCAGTCCGGGTATATTCTAATCTCAGCATTGTCCCACTTGCTGCTCCGCTCCTTCTTGGCCCATTTCAGGACCCTCTCTCTGTCCGTAAACCGGTGAAATCCCACCACCATCGCCCTTGGCGGCTCATTTGCCTTGGGTTTCCTCGCCAGTACCCAGTGCGCCCCTTCCAGCTCCAGCAACCCGGGGGGACCTCCGCGCCCATCATCGCCCCGATCATTGTGCCCGCATATGCCGCGGCGTCGGCCCCCTCCACTCCTGGGAGACCCAGGATCCTCAGATTCTTTCTCCTCGACCTGTTCTCCAGGTCTTCGAGTCTTCCCGCCCACGTCTTGTGTAGTGCCTCGTGCCGCTCCACTCTCACCGCCAGGCCCAAGAGCTCGTCCTCATTCTCACTCACTTTGTCCTGGATCTCCTGGATCTTCACCTCGTGGGCTTTCTGGGTTGCCCCAAGTCCTTCAGTTATTGCCAACATAGGCGCCACCATCTCCTTACGCAGCTCCTCGAAGCAGCGCTTGATGAATTCCTGCATCTCCTCTTTGTCCCCGGCCACCGCCATTTTGCTTGTTTTCCCTCTCTTCTCCCGCTGCTCCAATGCCACTTTTTTGGCTGTTTCGCTGCGGGTCCGGTCCATACAAGTTAGTAGGGGACCTCTCTCCTCTCTTCCCCACGGGTTGGCTGTGAAAAAAATTCTGTTGAGGCTCTTCTATCGAGCCCGAAAGTCCGTTTTCGCGGGAGCTGCCGAATCGTGCGGCTTAGCTCCGCATAGCCGCAACCGGAAGTCTCTGTGTAAATTCTGAGCATAAAAGGACCATTTTCTTTTTCAAAAGAGTCAACATGGTTTGCAGGCTTTCCAGCTGGTGCTTGCGAGGTTCGCAGTGGAAGGTTTTGCAAACTGCTAAGTGTGCAGACTCAAAAGACCTGTCAGGCTGACCTGACTGGTGTGTGGTGCTCCTGGGAGGCTGGCAATAGGAAAGGTGAACATCGAATCTTAGACCCATGACCACTGTGCTCATGCTGTTCTCCCAGTGAATCACTTAGTTGGTCACCAAACTCCTGTTTGTGTCTTAGACCCATCCATGTTACGGATGTCCAATTTCTTTAAAATAATTCATGAACTCTTATCAACAACAGTTTCTGATAAAGAATTCCACTGTGTGAAGAATTGTTTCCTTACACCCCCCATTTTTGTCTCTTAGTTACATTCCTGTAAATATTCAGATCACCATCTCGGGTCCAATGAAAATGTCATAATTTCTCATCTTTTCGCATATCTGTGACCCCCATAACTTCAGTCATCGCTTCTGTCCTGATTTTGAAAGTGAATTCCAATGCATTCATATTCTTACTTTCACACAAGCGTTAATCTGTCCCAGAATCCCAAAGCTGAACTAAATGTAGATTCTGTGTTAAAATATTATCAATGCGTGCTCAAGTCTGTCTGACAGACTTGTCAGATGCAGCATTTCCAAACGGAACATTGAATGGCCATGTTTTGGCCCGATTGCTTGAAATTGCACGCGCAGGAATGAAAGGATGTATTTATTAAACAGCAGAAAATGTGATTTGCTGATGTGCAGGTTTCCTAATTATAATTATTTGCCTGGTGGTATCCTAGCCAAGCAGAAGGGTAACCAGATGAGCCAATCAGATTGATCAAAATGCGGCGAGGTAGAGGTTCCACTTTGGACGCTATCGGTGAAATCTACACCCAAAAATGGTGCCCTAAGCTTTTTTTCTCTCTCGCGTTTCGGCTCAAACCGTTTCGCTGAATGTATTACCTTCCATGTCCCTTCACAGTCAGGCACTGTTTCGAAACAAACCTTTAAAGAACAAAATTTGCTTTCAGGATAATCCCCGATACGTTTAAGAATGGTAACTTGGTGCAGTTTGAGTAATACAACTGAAAATGTGTTAATCGCAGCTGAATAAACACTTAGAAACTGAGTAATTCCAGCACTTGTAAGCCATCCAATTTTAAATTACAAAAATGCATGAAAAAAACTTCGAATTTTTTTGCTAATTGTTTGTAGATTGAGAAAAGATTTACATTTTTAAACGTACCTGTTGTGCCCCTTGTGGCCAAAAGAACCAGTTCAATTTTTAGGGGTTCCTTGAAGGCCCTGCAAGTGGATGCTGAAATTCAAAACGGTGATTAATCCCATCTAGGTGTGCGGTCAGTTTTCTTGGGTGGTCCAGCCTCCAGTACAATGTTCCTAAACCAGCACAAATGATTGTGGACGCTCGATTTGCGGCGAATGCAATTGCCGCTTAAAGTTCCACAATCTCGTGCGCCACGTTATGTCCATTTCATCATAATTATACAGAAGAAGCACGTGACCAAGTGGAAACTCCAGGCGTTTCCCTCCAACTGCTCACCGTCGGCAGCGTCCCGGGGACTGAGTTTGCGTTGCGTTCATGCCTTTCAAATT
Source organism: Scyliorhinus torazame (assembly GCF_047496885.1). Classification (NCBI taxonomy): domain Eukaryota; kingdom Metazoa; phylum Chordata; class Chondrichthyes; order Carcharhiniformes; family Scyliorhinidae; genus Scyliorhinus; species Scyliorhinus torazame. The sequence goes on from NC_092712.1 coordinate 302,818,809, forward strand.
GTGAAGCGAGCTAAACTGTATACGAAACACCAGTGATGGTTGTAATATCGATCCTGATTAGCCTTCAGAGGGCTAAGAATAGAGAGTCACTGATCCGGTGTATTGCGAAAATGTGAGGTGTTGGTTTGTAAAACTCAACCTTTCTGTCATCGCCAACTCTTGATTCCCAATTGCCTTCTCTCTCCTACTTCTTTGTAACCGTTGTAAGGGTTTACCGTCCTCGCTCTCTGCCACACCTTATACGCATCTTTCGATGGTAACCGAGCTGTTTTTTCCCCCTTCTGTCACATACTCAGGTTTTCACCATGATGGATCTCTTGCCAAACATGAAGGAGTTTGTATCCCATCTCCAGCAGAATACCTCTCTGCAGAACACTGTACTGGTTGAGCAGGTGAGATGAGTCGGTTCTGGTTATGTCCAATCCTTCACGTTATTTTCCCTGCCTCAGAAGGAAGGAACTATCTAAGACGGACGCGATGTTTCTTTCTTTGCTATTGGTTCATTTTTGGAAACATTGAAAAATATTTGGATTATTTCATTGAGCTCAAGAGAGTTCTTATGTGTATCAAACCAATTGTTTTCTGTGCAAGGGCATTATCTATAACTAATCAGCGACTCTAAATTTCTACTCATCTATTTACATTGACAAATGCAATAAGACTTCATATCTAAGCACCCTATTGAAGTCTCTTGCGTTTTATACTAATGTGATGGTCTCGATGCTTTGTTGATGCTTTTCCAATTGTGATTTTCTTTCAGGGTCTGACCTTGAATGAAACCTCTGGACAGATGTTTGGTTACTTCAAGCAAATGATTGAGAACAGCACAATCAGAATTGGGGATAAGTAAGCAGCATGTTCTCCCAATATGTCACCGAGAACTGATAAGCCTATTTCACCGACACAAGCGATATAAGTCTGCAGAAAGATCTATTTTCAATGAATGTCTTTACAGTCACCAGCGGGTGGGGTCTGTGTCTTATTGCACCATGGTTGTCTAATCTTAAATGTGTGACTTGTAAAGCCAGTGCTCTGTTGTTTGAGGCTGCATTGCAGAGTCGCACAGCACACAGCATTACTACATCTACCAAAGCACTCTGATTCAAATGGTTGTTTCAAACCGTTTGAAGGAACCTCTGAGTTTGAGTAGGTAGTTGGCCAGAGATCAGGGAGGACTATAGGCATCTTTCTCCATTAGGACGAGTAGGTCTCTTTCTCCATTAGGGAGAGTAGGAATCTTTCTCCATTAGAGAGAGTCGACCTCTTTCTCCATTAGGGAGAGTCAGCCTCTTTCTCCATTAGAGAGAGTAGGTCTCTTTCTCCATTAGGGAGAGTAGGTCTCTTTCTCCATTAGGGAGAGTCGGCCTCTTTCTCCATTAGGGAGAGTAGGTCTCTTTCTCCATTAGGGAGAGTCGGCCTCTTTCTCCATTAGAGAGAGTAGGCCTCTTTCTCCATTGGAGAGAGTAGGCCTCCTTCTCCATTAGAGAGAGTAGGTCTCTTTCTCCATTAGAGAGAGTAGGCTTCTTTCTCCATTAGAGAGAGTAGGCTTCTTTCTCCATTAGAGAGAGTAGGCCTCTTTCTCCATTAGAGAGAGTAGGTCTCTTTCTCCATTAGAGAGAGTAGGTCTCTTTCTCCATTGGAGAGAGTAGGTCTCTTTCTCCATTCGAGAGAGTAGGTCTCTTTCTCCATTCGAGAGAGTAGGTCTCTTTCTCCATTAGGGAGAGTCGGCCTCTTTCTCAATTCGAGAGTAGGCCTCTTTCTCCATTAGAGAGAGTAGGCCTCTTTCTCCATTAGAGAGAGTAGGCCTCTTTTTCCATTAGGGAGAGTAGGCCTCTGTCTCCATTAGGGAGAGTCGGCCTCTTTCTCCATTAGGGAGAGTCGGCCTCTTTCTCCATTCGAGAGAGTAGGTCTCTTTCTCCATTGGAGAGAGTAGGTCTCTTTCTCCATTCGAGAGAGTAGGTCTATTTCTCCATTCGAGAGAATAGGTCTCTTTCTCCATTCGAGAGAGTAGGCCTCTTTTTCCATTAGGGAGAGTAGGCCTCTGTCTCCATTAGGGAGAGTCGGCCTCTTTCTCCATTAGGGAGAGTCGGCCTCTTTCTCCATTAGGGAGAGTAGGCCTCTTTCTCCATTCAAGAGAGTCAGCCACTTTCTCCATTGGAGAGAGTAGGCCTCTTTCTCCATTAGAGAGAGTAGGCCTCTTTCTCCATTGGAGAGTAGGCCTCTTTCTCCATTGGAGAGTAGGCCTCTTTTTCCATTAGAGAGAGTAGGCCTATTTCTCCATTCGAGAGAGTAGGCCTCTTTCCATTAGGGAGAGTAGGCCTCTTTCTCCATTAGAGAGAGTAGACCTCTTTCTCCATTCGAGAGAGTAGGCCTGTTTCTCCATTAGAGAGAGTAGGCCTCTTTCTCCATTAGAGAGAGTAGGCTTCTTTCTCCATTAGAGAGAGTAGGCCTCTTTCTCCATTAGGGAGAGTAGGCCTCTCTCCATTAGAGAGAGTAAGCCTCCTTCTCCATTAGAGAGAGTAGGCCTCTTTCTCCGTTGGGGAGAGTAGGCCTCTTTCTCCATTAGAGAGAGTAGGGCTCTTTCTCCATTAGAGAGAGTAGGCCTCTTTCTCCATTAGGGAGAGTCGGCCTCTTTCTCCATTGGAGAGAGTAGGTCTCTTTCTCCATTGGAGAGAGTAGGTCTCTTCCTCCATTCGAGAGAGTAGGTCTCTCTCCATTCGAGAGAGTAGATCTCTTTCTCCATTAGTGAGAGTCGGCCTCTTTCTCCATTGGAGAGTAGGCCTCTTTCTCCATTAGAGAGAGTAGGCCTCTTTTTCCATTAGGGAGAGTCGACCTCTTTCTCCATTAGGGGACGAGTTGGTCTCTTTATCCATTGGAGAGTAGGCCTCTTTCTCCATCAGAGAGTAGGCCTCTTTCTCCATTAGAGAGTAGGCCTCTTTCTCCATTCAAGAGAGTAGGTCTCTTTCTCCATTCGAGAGAGTAGGTCTCTTTCTCCATTAGGGAGAGTCGGCCTCTTTCTCCATTGGAGAGTAGGCCTCTTTCTCCATTAGAGAGAGTAGGCCTCTTTTTCCATTAGGGAGAGTAGGCCTCTGTCTCCATTAGGGAGAGTCTGCCTCTTTCTCCATTAGGGAGAGTCGGCCTCTTTCTCCATTTGACAGAGTAGGTCTCTTTCTCCATTGGAGAGAGTAGGTCTCTTTCTCCATTGGAGAGAGTAGGTCTCTTTCTACATTCGAGAGAGTAGGTCTCTTTCTCCATTCGAGAGAGTAGGTCTCTTTCTCCATTAGGGAGAGTCGACCTCTTTCTCCATTAGGGAGCGTAGGCCTCTTTCTCCATTAGGACGAGTTGGTCTCATTCTCCATTGGAGAGAGTAGGCCTCTTTCTCCATTAGAGAGAGTAGGCCTCTTTCTCCATTGGAGAGAGTAGGCAGCCTTCTCCATTAGAGAGAGTAGGTCTCTTTCTCCATTAGAGAGAGTAGGCCTCTTTCTCCATTAGGGAGAGTAGGCCTCTTTCTCCATTGGAGAGAGTAGGTCTCTTTCTCCATTCGAGAGAGTAGGTCTCTTTCTCCATTAGGGAGAGTCGGCCACTTTCTATATTGGAGAGTAGGCCTCTTTCTCCATTAGAGAGAGTCGGCCTCTTTCTCCATTAGAGAGAGTAGGCCTCTTTCTCCATTAGAGAGAATAGGCTTCTTTCTCCATTAGAGAGAGTAGGCCTCTTTCTTCATTAGGGAGAGTAGGCCTCTCTCCATTAGAGAGAGTAAGCCTCTTTCTCCATTAGAGAAAGTAGGCCTCTTTCTCCATTGGGGAGAGTAGGCCTCTTTCTCCATTAGAGAGAATAGGCCTCTTTCTCCATTAGAGGGAGTAGGCCTCTTTCTCCATTAGAGAGAGTAGGCCTCTTTCTCCATTAGAGGGAGTAGGCCTCTTTCTCCATTAGGACGAATTGGTCTCTTTCTCCATTAGAGAGAGTAGGCCTCTTTCTCCATTAGAGAGAGTAGGCCTCTTTCTCCATTGGAGAGAGTAGGCCTCCTTCTCCATTAGAGAGAGTAGGTCTCTTTCTCCATTAGAGAGAGTAGGCCTCTTTCTCCATTAGGGAGAGTAGGCCTCTTTCTCCATTAGAGCGAGTAGGTCTCTTTCTCCATTAGAGAGACAGACAATTGGTTATATATAGCTTGAGGGCACCACTCCACATGTTTGTCCAATGCTAGAGAGTTTTGGATAGAATGGTCAATTTGACTATGAACAAGACAAATACTGAAAGAAGTATATCCCCTCTGTTGCCAGGACTACACTGCCAGTTCAAAGTTATTAGGCAGCACGGTAGCTTATATTTTTGGAGAGTGTTACTTGTGATAAGGCAGTTGCCAATTAGGGTTAGTTTTCATTTTTGTTATTTATCATTTATTCATTTTCTGTTTATAAAATAGGTCATTGTTATTTGTGTTGTTATAATATTGTGTAAAGGATACACAGTTGGCCAAAAATTTTCAATAAAATATTTATAAAAAAAAAAAAAGCTGTGGAGCTGTTGCTTCGGGTTTTTAATTGAGCTAAGTTTAGAGTCATAGAGTTTTATAGCACTTTGATCGAAAACAGTTGAACTGAAGTCCGAAAATTGATTATGGGCGTCGTGCAGAGCGTTTCTTTAGATGGAAAACCTATCTGTCAATAAGTATAATATGTGTTACAGGCAAACAATGAAATTGAGTCTCCCCGTTCCTAGGTATTACGTCCAGTGTTGTGGGATACCGCAGGGCTCACTCCTCTCAACCTTACTATGCAGCTTGTGTTATGGTGACATGGAGAACAGGCTCTTTGGTGGAATTCAGGAGGATGGGTAAGTACTGGCACCTTTATATTTAGACGTTAAAACTAGAATGTTTAACCGCATTGCTAATCACTTGCTCTGTGAAGTTAATTGTTTTTGTTTCTGTATGTTGGTCTTCGTTTGCCATTTTTCTTCCTTGTTCCAATGGTTGGTGGGCATGCTTGTTTTCCTCAGGTTGATGCTGCGATTGGTTGATGACTTTTTGCTGGTCACTCCGCACTTGGCGCATGCGAAGAGCTTTCTGAGGTATGTCTGTTGGAGCAAGCGTACCTATCCCATCGACCGTGAGCAAGACGTAACTATCCCATTGACCGTACCAAGACGTAACTATCCCATCGACCGTGAGCAAGACATAACAATCCCATCGACCGTGAACAAGATATAACTATCCCATTGACCGTGACCAAGACGTAACTATCCCATCGACCGTGAGCAAGACATAACTATCCCATCGACCGTGAACAAGACGTAACTATCCCATCGACCGTGAGCAAGACGTAACTATCCCATTGCCCGTGAGCAAGACGTAACAATCCCATCACCCGTGAGCAAGCCATAACTATCCCATCGCCCGTGAGCAAGACGTAACTATCCCATCGGCCGTGAGCAAGACATAACTATTCCATCGACCGTGAGTAAGATGTAACTATCCCATCGCTTGTGAGCAAGACGTAACTAACCCATCGACCGTGAGCGAGACATAACTATCCCACCGCCCGTGAGCAAGACGTAACTATCCCATCGACCGTGAGCAAGATGTAACTATTCCATCGAATGTGAGCAAGATATAACTATCCCATCGCCCGTGAGCAAGACGTAACTATCCCATCGACTGTGAGCAAGACGTTACTACCCCATCGCCCGTGAGCAAGACGTAACTATCCCATCGACCGTGAGCAGGACATAACTATCCCATCGACCGTGTACAAGACGTAACTATCCCATCAACCGTGAGCAAGACGTAACTATCCCATCGACCGTGAGCAAGACGAAACTATCCCATCGACCGTGAGCAAGACGTAACTATCCCATCGACCGTGAGCAAGATGTTACTACCCTATCGACCGTGAGCAAGACGTAACTATCGCATCGACCGTGAGCAAGACATAACTATCCCATCGACCGTGAGCAAGACATAACTATCCCATAGACTGTGAGTAAGACGTTATTACCCCATCGCCCGTGAGAAAGACGTAACTATCTCATCGACCGTGAATAAGATGTAACTATCCCATCGCCTGTGAGCAAGATGTAACTATCCCATCGACCGTGGGCAAGACATAACTATCCCATCGCCTGTGAGCAAGACGTAACTATCCCATCGACTGTGAGCAAGACGTAACTATCCCATCGACCGTGAGCAAGACGTAACTATCCCATCGACCGTGAGCACGACGTAACTATCCCATCGACCGTGAGCAAGACGTAACTATCCCATCGGCCGTGAGCAAGACATAACTATCCCATCGCCCGTGAGCAAGACGTAACTATCCCATCGACAGTGAGCAAGACGTAATAATCCCATCGCCCGTGAGCAAGATATAACTATCCCATCGCCCGTGAGCAAGACGTAACTATCCCATCGGCCGTGAGCAAGACATAACTATCCCATCGCCCGTGAGCATGACGTAACTATTCCATCGACCGTGAGTAAGATGTAACTATCCCATCGCTCGTGAGCAAGACGTAACTATCCCATCGACCGTGAGCAAGACATAACTACCCCATCGCCCGTGAGCAAGACGTAACTATCCCATCGCCCGTGAGCAAGACGTAACTATCCCATCGACCGTGAGCAAGATGTAACTATTCCATCGACTGTGAGCAAGATGTAACTATCCCATCGACCGTGAGCAAGACGTAACTATCCCATCGCCCGTGAGCAAGACGTAACTATCCCATCGACCGTGAGCAAGATGTAACTATTCCATCGACTGTGAGCAAGACGTTACTACCCCATCGCCCGTGAGCAAGACGTAACTATCCCATCGACTGTGAGCAAGATGTAACTATCCCATCGCCCGTGAGCAAGACGTAACTATCCCATCAACCGTGAGCAAGACGTAACTATCCCATCGACTGTGAGCAAGACGTAACTATCCCATCGCCCGTGAGCAAGACGTAACTATCCCATCGACTGTGAGCAAGACGTAACTATCCCATCAACCGTGAGCAAGACGTAACTATCCCATCGACTGTGAGCAAGACGTAACTATCCCATCAACCGTGAGCAAGACGTAACTATCCCATCGACTGTGAGCAAGACGTAACTATCCCATCGACCGTGAGCAAGATGTAACTATTCCATCGACTGTGAGCAAGACGTTACTACCCCATCGCCCGTGAGCAAGACGTAACTATCCCATCGACTGTGAGCAAGATGTAACTATCCCATCAACCGTGAGCAAGACGTAACTATCCCATCGACCGTGAGCAAGACGTAACTATCCCATCGACTGTGAGCAAGATGTAACTATCCCATCAACCGTGAGCAAGACGTAACTATCCCATCGACTGTGAGCAAGACGTAACTATCCCATCGCCCGTGAGCAAGATGTAACAATTCCATCGACTGTGAGCAAGACGTTACTACCCCATCGCCCGTGAGCAAGACGTAACTATCCCATCGACTGTGAGCAAGATGTAACTATCCCATCAACCGTGAGCAAGACGTAACTATCCCATCGACTGTGAGCAAGACGTAACTATCCCATCGCCCGTGAGCAAGATGTAACAATTCCATCGACTGTGAGCAAGACGTTACTACCCCCATCGCCCGTGAGCAAGACGTAACTATCCCATCGACTGTGAGCAAGATGTAACTATCCCATCGAACGTGAGCAAGATGTAACTATCCCATCGCCCGTGAGCAAGACGTAACTATCCCATCGACTGTGAGCAAGACGTAACTATCCCATCGACCGTGAGCAAGACGTAACTATCCCATCGACTGTGAGCAAGATGTAACTATCCCATCAACCGTGAGCAAGACGTAACTATCCCATCGACTGTGAGCAAGACGTAACTATCCCATCGCCCGTGAGCAAGATGTAACAATTCCATCGACTGTGAGCAAGACGTTACTACCCCATCGCCCGTGAGCAAGACGTAACTATCCCATCGACTGTGAGCAAGATGTAACTATCCCATCAACCGTGAGCAAGACGTAACTATCCCATCGACTGTGAGCAAGACGTAACTATCCCATCGCCCGTGAGCAAGATGTAACAATTCCATCGACTGTGAGCAAGACGTTACTACCCCCATCGCCCGTGAGCAAGACGTAACTATCCCATCGACTGTGAGCAAGATGTAACTATCCCATCGAACGTGAGCAAGATGTAACTATCCCATCGCCCGTGAGCAAGACGTAACTATCCCATCGACTGTGAGCAAGACATAACTATCCCATCGAACGTGAGCAAGATGTAACTATCCCATCGCCCGTGAGCAAGACGTAACTATCCCATCGACTGTGAGCAAGATGTAACTATCCCATCGAACGTGAGCAAGATGTAACTATCCCATCGACCGTGAGCAAGATGTAACTATCCCATCGAACGTGAGCAAGATGTAACTATCCCATCGACCGTGAGCAAGACGTAACTATCCCATCGACCGTGAGCAAGACGTAACTATCCCATCGACTGTGAGCAAGATGTAACTATCCCATCGAACGTGAGCAAGATGTAACTACCCCATCGGCCGTGAGCAAGGTGTAACTATCCCATCGAACGTGAGCTGGAATGTCAGTTCCTCGCTCGGCATTCTCTGTTCGATGGAGGAGTGTGTTGCAACATCACTTCCTCCACTCACTTATGGCTTCTCTGCCTGGAACCACTTTGTACAGTCTTGTTTTAAATTTTTAATGTTTTAAATATTCATCTTTTGGACTTTGAATCGTCCCATGGCCTTGGCCTCCCTATTCCTGTGACCTCCAGTCCTCCGGAATCCCTGCACCCCTCCGATCCTGACCTCGTCAACTGGCCTAATTTCCATCCCTCCACTATTAGTGGCCTTGCTTTCAGTTGCCGAGGTCTGGAATTCCCTCTCCACGTCTCTCCGTCTCCCCACCTCTCTGCTCATTTTGAGTTGCTCCCTAAAACCTACCCCTCTGACCAATTTCTTGATTACCTGGCCTCATATCTCCACACGTGGCTCAATGCCAGAATACCCTCGTTGGGGTGTTTATCTATTTTCTTTTTTAAGTTTAGAGTACCCAATTTTTTTTTTCCAATTAAGGGGCAATTTAGCGTGGCCAATCCACCTAACCTACCCATCTTTGGGATGTGGGGGGTGAAACACACACAGACATGAGGAGAATGTGCAAACTCCACACGGACAGTGACCCAGGGCTGGGATTCGAACCCGGGTCCTCAGCGCCATGAGGCTGCAGTGCTAACTGCTGTGACATGTGCTGCCCTTGGGGTGTTTATCTATGTCAAAGGTGTCACACATAGAGGAGCTCTTGTTGTTCAGAGGGTTTAGGCTTTACTTCAGGGAATGGACCATGGATAGCTGTTCACATTGGCACACAATGTTCTATAGCACCAGAGAAGCTCATCCTGCAATTGGGTAGGGTTTCACACATATAAGATAGATAAAAGAACGACCTGTGTTTACACGGAGCATTTCACCACCACTGAAGGTTTTCAAGTGCTTTATAGCCAATCATGTATTTTTGAAGTCATGTCATTGTTGTGACTTAGGAAGCGCGTACACAGCAAGCTCCCATAAACGGCAATGTCGTAATGACTAGATAATCTTGACTCTGTGATGGTTGGATTGAGGGGTAAATATTGGCCAGGGGGAATAGCTCTCTTGCTCATTTTCAATATAGTGTCAGAGGACCTTTTACATCCACCTGAGAGGGCAGGCTAGGCCCAGTTTCATGTCTCATGTGTAAGATGAAATCTCCGACTGCGCAGCGCTCGCTCGGTGCTGCACTGGAGTGTCGGCCTTGATTTCTGGGCTCAGATCCCGGAGGAGGATTTGAACCTGGAACCTTGTGACTCAGGGGCAGGAGTGCCGCCAACTGAGCTGACCCCAAGGAGAAGGATGACACTGTTGTTCTCCATTGTTGTTCGCTGGTGCTCAGAAGAGGTCTTACTGAGCAACTAATTATTTATCTTTCTTATTGATCCAGAGTTTTGGCTGCAGGAATCCCGGAGTATGGCTGTTTTATAAGCCCCCAGAAAACGGTGGTCAACTTTGCTCTTGATGACAACCTTCCAGGCTGCAGCAAGGCCAAGTCACTGCCGCGACATTCTCTCTTCCCTTGGTGCGGCCTGCTATTCGATACACAGACACTCGAGGTCTACTGTGACTACTCCAGGTAGGAGCCGTACCGTTTCGGGCCTGTTCATTTTAGCACGATTCCTCGGGCAGCAAGATGACAATCTCGGACATCCAGTTGGGAACAAGGACTGAGCAGTGGTCCAGAAAGGACGAGTATGTGGGAGGAAGAGAACTTAGGGCAGCACAGCGGTGAGCACTGCTACCTCACATCTCCTGGGTCCCAGGTTCAATTCCGGCCTCGGGTGACTGTCTGTGTGGAGTTTGCACTTTCCCCCGTGTCTGCATGTCCGGGTGCTCCGGTTTCCTCCCACAATCCAAAGACTTGCAGGTTAGGTGATGTGGTGAATGTATTCACCTAATGCATGTATGATACCGTAACCTATGACCTGGAAGTGATGATATGAGCTGCTTCCATGTACTGTACTGTAACCCCGGTGGGCTTCGCCTCTGGCTCCGCCCTCACCGGGGCCATATATAGACCGGCCGCCTGTGGGCGGCATTCATCTGTACAACCGACTCTGGCTAGGCAAGTTCATGATTAATAAAGCCGAATGTTCACTTGCACTCTCTGCCTCTCAGTGAATTGAAGGTATATCAGGTGGATTGGCCATGCTAAATTTCTCCTTTAGTATCCAAAGATGTGCAGGTTTGGTCATGCTAAATTACCCCTTTAGTATCCAAAGATGTGCAGGTTAGATGGGGTTACGAGGATAGGGCGGGAGAGTGGGCCGAGGTAGGGTTCTCTTTCAGAGGGCAGGTGCAGGTCCAATGGGCCGAATGGCCCCCTTCTGCACTGTGGGAATTCTATCAGATTATTTCCAAACATTTTAGTGAGGGTGATGCCTGAATCACAAATCCAGGTCAAATAGTGCACTTCTGATTTGTAAGGTAGATTCATTTGCATGATTTTGGCTTGCATTCAATTGGACAGGTTAAATCACTGCTGGGAGCATTATTGTACTCACAAGAGTGCGGGACAATTGTGTTAGTCCTTCCTTTTGGCAAATTGTCAAATTTGCTGCAGTGCTTAGTCCTGTTAGCCAACCATTGGAATTCCTAACTCGGCACTCCAAGGCAAAAGGTTGTGTCATGTAATGTTTATTGACTGGGATGTAGAGGGTGAACAAGTTAATGATAATGCTTCTTACCACTAGAGAGAACCGCAGAACAGTCATTTATATCATGTGGCTTTGGGGATTCTGGGATTAGATAATTAGGAGTGAAGAGTTAGGAGAGAACTGGAAGAGGGTCAGGCATAGAGAGCAGTTGTATACTTGAGAGTTCTGTAAGTTAGCGATGGCATAGTTTTATACAATAACCTTCTACTTTAGGAATGTGGACGAATCTTAGTTAGTAGTGTAATAAATTTATAATTTTGTTCATTAACAAAGCTTTGTGCTCTTTATTTAACACTACCCATCATTGAGAATGATTTTCCTTATCTCTCTGCGAGGACTTTGGTTAAAAGGCTCCGATCTGTTTGGCAAGTTGGATTCTTCAGCTCCCATAGCCCAAATCCTTGTGCCATTAAACGGATTATGGCAATATTTATTAGCTGCTCGCGATACACCAACAGCGATTTTATCTAAGGGAGGCCCTGTCGGAAAATCGGCAGAACGGTTTTGCATCAACATTAGGATTGTTGAAGGGCTTTGAGTGACCAACTTGCTAAAATACACTAGAGTTTGGCATTGGTGATGATGAACCATCGATAGCAAGAATAATAACAAGATCACCAGATAACAAAAAATAACCAGTGTTTTAAATCAGTAATAGGTTCTGAAATGTTGTGTCTAGTATTCGATATGAGTAATTTCGTTTCTTTAAAATTTAGCTATGCAAACACCTCCATCAGATCAAGCCTGACTTTCAATTGTCGTCCTGAAGCTGGGGAAAATCTGAGGAGGAAGCTACTGGCTGTTTTAAAGCTGAAGTGTCACCATATCTTCTTGGATCTGGAGGTGAGCTGCGACCTGCATCACAAAGTTATTTTGCTAACTTCTGACCCCTCATTCCCGTGAGCAATGCCCGACGGAGGACAAGGACATGGCCATCGGTAACAGTTTTTTAAAACAGATTTAGAGTACCCAATTTTTTTTTTCTCCAATTAATGGGCAATTTAGCGTGGTCAATCCACCTACCCTGCACATCTTTGGGTTGTGGGGGTGAGACTCAGGCGGACACGGGGAGAATGTGCAAACTCCACACGGACAGTGACCCAGGGCCGGGATCGAACCCGGGTCCTCGGCGCCGTGAGGCAGCAGTGCTAACAACTGCGCCACCATGCCGCCCCGATGGTCGTTGGTAAAAGAACCAGAGGTGACATGAGGAAAATGAAATGATGCAGCGAGATGCTATGGTGCGGAATTCACTGACAGAAAGGATGGTGGATGCAGATTCAACAGTAACTTTCCAACGGGGGTGAGGTGAATGCAAGTGGAAAGGCTTGCATTTATGTCGTGCTTTTCCTGATTACCAGATGCCTCAAAGTGCTTCACAGCCAATGCCGTACTTTTTGCAGTGTAAATGCGGGAACCAATTTGCACACAGCAAGCTCCCTTGAACAGCAATGTTTTAATGACCAAATAATCTGGGGGGTTTTGTGCGATATTGATGAAGGTTGGTCAGGACACCAGAGGTAACTCCCCTCATCGTCTTCGCATAGCACCATGGGATCTTTAGCGTGCAGGTGGAGCCTCAGTTTAATACCTCATTCAAAAGTGCAGTTGTGCAGCACTCCCTCAGTGCTGCACTGGAGGGTCGGTCTTGATTTTATCGCCCAAGCCCTGGAGCGGGACTTGAACCCAGAACCTTGTGGCTCAGAGGCGAAAGATCTACCAACTGAGCCACAGCTGGAACACAAGGGGAGGAATTTTCAGGACCGTAGGGAAGGAGCAGGACAGGAAGACTAATTGGATGGATAGCTATTTCAAAGACCCAGCACAGAAACGATGGGCTGAATAGCCTTCCTCTGCGCTGAGTGTCTTTAAGACAGAGATAGATAGGTTCTGGATTAATAAGGGGATCAGGGGTTATGGGGAGAAGGCAGGAGAATGGGGATGAGAAAATATCAGCCATGATTGAATGGCGGAGCAGACTTGATGGGCCGAGTGGTCTAATTCTGCTCCTATGTCTTATGGTGTGGACCCAGGATGTATTTTGTAACTTGACTGGAGTGCCATGTGATTTAGACAGAGGTCAGTTGTGGGCTTTCAGCTTTGGAAATCGGGCGATGGGTTTGCTGTCTATCCATCCTGGACACCATTTTGAATCCGCTGCAGTCAGGTGTAAAGGGTTGTTTAATAAATGTGAATTGGGCCCCTCTGCCTGTTTCAGGACACTGATTGCCATTCTTGGGTGCTGCAGTGTGGTATTCACCAGTTCGACGATATACCCGCAATCGCAAACATTTCCTAAACTTTTTTAAAAGATCACCAGCTCGAGGAGCCCGTCCCGGAGGGAGGCTGAATGCAGCATCTTGGCTGCTGCCAGCTCAGTCCAGCTGAACTGGCTCCAGGCACCAGGACGGTCGTTGGTTGAAGGGTTGTTATGGACTATTCTCCTGAGAGTCATATCTCCATGGCACCATTGTCACTCACCACGTGGGTCTGCCCCTTACCACTCCCACTGACCCACAATGGGGGGAGGGCAGACCGTCTGTGGAGTATGATGGTATCAAAACCGCTGTCCATAATTTCACACAAACATTGGAAGCTCATGAAGCTCTTGCGGTCTCCATGGCAGAAGACTGGTCTTCTCAGAGAGCTCTAACTGAGGACATTGGTGTAAGAGCATAGTGCTGACTACTTTCCTCAATGAATGCATTGCCTTGATGCCACCCATGATGACTCCAAACAAGTTGGACGCTGCCCCACCATTGGTGCAGAGGCTTCATGACTCGGTTCATCGTTCTCCTTCGTTCATGCCATTAACTTCAGGTGGCTGTTTACTGGCTAATTAGACACCGTGCAACCTGCCCAAGGCTGAATTGCTCAGTCTAGTAGATTCGATCAGGGACTTGCTTGTTGGGCGACCCCATCTTTTGGCCAAGTGCTCATGTAGCGGTATTCGGGCAGCACAAAGATTGCCCAAAAAAGGTAAAGAGATGAGAAATTAATAGTAGTTTATAATTGGAAGGGATGGCCACAATGGGTCATTTGGCACCAGTAGTTTGCTTATTTAGTTTGTCCAAAATTCCAAATTAAACTGTTCAAACACGGGGCCTCACGGCACCGAGGTCCCAGGTTCAATCCCGGCCCCGGGTCACTGTCCGTGTGGAGTTTGCACATTCTCCCCTCGGTACTGCTCTGAGCGCCAACGCAGACCAGGAGCGATTCCAGACCTTAGGGAGACTTTAGTCTCCTGAACAGAGGAGAATCCTGCCCACCATTACCTAATTGCTTGCAGCTGGGGGATGCATTGTTATCATAGATTATCATAGAATTTACAGTGCATTACACTGTACACTGCTGCATTAATCATTGGAAAGTTTAAACATTTTGATTTGAAATTAGTTACTTAAACTTATTTGATATAATGGTAAAATACTATTACAAAAGTATTTTGTCTTGCTACTTCAAAATTACCACAAGCATACCTGAAAATGAGTCTTTAGAACCCTCACACTGCAATGTTTGGTGCAGATATCAGAGCTACAATTTTTTATCCTTGATATAGTGTAATCACCCAGGGATTAAAGTACTTTACATTGTCGCTGCAGACTTGTGGGAGAAAGAAGCTTTGTTTGCATAATGTATGTTGTGTGCTTGTATGTTGTGTGTATGCTGCGTGCAAGTATATGTCTGTTGTGTGTATGTGTATGCATGTGTGCGTGTATGTTTTGTGTACATGTGTATGTGTGTGTGTGCGCGCATGTAGGATTTGTGTATATGTGTGTGTGTGCATGTAGGATTTGTGTATGTTGTGTGCATGTAAGATTTGTGTATGTTGTGTGCATGTATGTTGTGTGTGTAGGTGTGCATGGAATAATAGTGTGTGTATGTTGTATTTGTGCATGTTGTTACCATGTTGCGTGTCGATGAGAATAAATTTGATGATCAATTCAATATCTCTCACAACATGTTTCTAATTTCTGCAGGTCAACACACTGAGAACGGTTAGCATCAATGTCTACAAGATATTTCTTCTCCAGGCGTACAGGTACTATCCAAAGAATTGTGTATCTTGTTTTTTTTTTTGCTCAGTTTAGAACAGTGCATTTGATTAGGAGTGTTAGGTTATAAATAGACCACTGAGCCATTAAGTTTATTCCAGTTTGAAGTTAGTTTACAGGCTGTGTGCCTTGTTTTTGTATTGCCCTAACATTCAGAAATGCTCAACCTCTCTACCCAGCAGCTCCCCTTTCCCATTTCAGACATCCTGTACGATCCCCTTCTTCTTTGTACCAACAAGCTGTTTAGCACAGGGCTAAATCGCTGGCTTTGAAAGCAGACCAAGGCAGGCCAGCAGCACAGTTCAATTCTCGTAACAGCCTCCCCGAACAGGCGCCGGAATGTGGTGACTAGGAGCTTTTCACAGTAACTTTATTTGAAGCCTACTTGTGACAATAAGAGATTTTCATTTCAAGCTGTTCTGTGGAATTAGTTAGCGATCCTGGCACTAGCACTTTGTTAAGAACACACAAGGAATTTTTTTAAACTCACCATTTTATGAAGCTAAAAGTTAAGACAAAGGTTCGGGCTGATTCATTGAATAATCCTGACCAGGTGGTTCTCCGAACCTGGTTAACAAATTGTGTTGCCGTATATTTTGGTCTGTGGTTGCCTGTTTATAGACATCACGCTGAAAATGTGTCTTACGGGGCTGAATATAACGGGCCAACTGCAGGTTGAGCGTATGGGTGAACACGTAAACGTGGGCACTGTGCCATCGGGGCGTGCCTGCAGTCCATCTGCTCTGCCACGATTTTACATGACCTGGAGGTGTCAAGTGGCTGTTAATTGAGTTATTTAATGTCCAACTAAGGGCCTCATGTCATCACCACTTTAACATAATGAGTGGCCAGCATTGTAGCCCAGCAGATTTAACCCTGCAGGCTGCTGGTCAGTGAAAGGGGGCAGAGGGGTGTCTCCTTCCCAGGCCCCCTGTGCCCTTAAAAGCCCCCAACCCACAGCTTTGCCTCCCCCTGTCCACCCAAACCAGATCCCCCACCCTGTCCAACAAGCCTCCCGCCTCTCGGGGTGGGGGGGGGGGGCTGTCAGCCGAGCCACAGTGAAGTCTTGGACTTACCTGAATGTCTGCGTCCTGCCACCATCGAGATCTGCCCTGCAGTACCAGCAATGGCCACCGCTTCAGTTTGATGCTGTCAGCCAGCAGCTCAACGAGATCTAAGACGACCTCTTGGAGATGGACGGAAGTCCCGAGCTCATTAAAGAGCCGTTATATTAATTATCGAGACGTTAACCCCCAAGATTTATGCTGGGGTGCAGGGAGACAGCCCTCCGTAAGTATCCTACTTTTCACAATCTACTGGACATTAAAATTCTTTTGCCTTGCGTAAGAAGTGGAGTGAAAGGATTGCCAGTGAACTTTGCACTGTAAATTCTCCAGTTTGAAAGGTCAGTCTTCAGAAATACAAAAGCAAAATGCTGAAGATGTTGGAAACCTGACTA
Source organism: Scyliorhinus torazame (assembly GCF_047496885.1). Lineage (NCBI taxonomy): Eukaryota > Metazoa > Chordata > Chondrichthyes > Carcharhiniformes > Scyliorhinidae > Scyliorhinus > Scyliorhinus torazame. The sequence continues at coordinate 302,835,560 of NC_092712.1, forward strand.
AAAACAGAAAATGCATGGAAAGACTCAGCTGGTCAGGTGGCACCTGTGGCGCGAGAAACAGAGTGAATGTTTAGGTCGATGATAGTTCTGCATTCCCCTTGCAGCTGTACTCTTTTATTTTATATTGCTTTTCCATGTTCTTCCTACCAAAATGAATCGCTTTATTTCTCTCCGCATTGAACTTCATCGTCCAACTTTCCATCAACTTGCCCATGTCCTATTGAAGTTCTACACTGTCCCCCCATAATTCACAATGTTTCCAAGTTCCGTATCATCTACAAGTTTGACATTGTGCCCGCGACACCAAGTTCTAGGTCATTGATCGAGGGAGTTCTTTTTCCTTTCAAATTCGTAGGATGGGTGCATGGAATCTCGATCTGCGCAAAAGCCAACCAGCTTTGAAGAGCTCGGCTGTAGCTCAGTGAAGTTTTGTTGTTTTTCATCCGTCTGATTGCTTGTCACAGCTCTCCCGTCCATAGTGGTTCATTCATGGATCCTAGCACAAGGTATTGAAGAGGATAACCCGGAGAGCATCAGTTGAGGAGTTGTCGGAAATGTTCTTTCTCGCAATGACCAATGGTATTGTCGTCCTTCAGAAGAGAGATCCCATCCTGTGCGTGAAGGGGATTTTGTCCATTTGACTTAAGTGGGCCTGATGGCTTCAAAAATGCTTTGCTTCCATCGATGGTCAGCATGTTGCTGGATCGCTCGGGCTTCCTCTTTGGGCATCAGCCTTGAGCTGTTGGAATGTTGTCTTCTTGACTCGCAACCTTGGGTTGATCTCCCAGGCAATGAAGGCCACTTGGTTTTGTTCCAGACGGTCACATGCTTCAGCATCATTTTCTTTTAACCTGTCCAGATAACAATGATTCTCGAATCCAGTGATCTCGACACAAGAGTCTGGTACATCTGACTTGACTCGATCCCCTTGCTCTGGTATTGGGTTGTATGTGTGAAGAGTTTTGAGGCTGGTTACAAGTAAAGAAAGTCAAATTGCAGCATTGAGAAAGTGTTACATTGTGCAGCATGTAGTCCAGCAGTTATAGAATCATAGAATCCCTACAGTGTGGAAAGAGGCCAAGCGGCCCAGCAACTCTGCACCCACACTTTATTAAGACCATCCTACCTAAGCCCGAACCCCCACTCTGTAAGCGGCAATTTAGCATGGCCAATCCACCTAATCCGCACATCTTTGGACTGTGGGAGGAAATCGGAGTACCCGGAGGAACCCCACGCAGGCACGGGGAGGACGTGCAGACCTGGCACAGTCACCCGAGGCCGGAATCGAACCTGGGTCTCTGGAGCTGTGAGGCAACAGTGCCCCCACCCCCAGTACCGGGCTGACCCGACCCATCACCCCGCCCCCTAAATGAAGAGATGCCCTAAATAAAGAGACGCCCTAAATAAAGAGACGCCCTAAATAAAGAGACGCCCTAAATAAAGAGACGTCCTCAATAAAGACACGCACTCAATAAAGAGACACCCTCAATAAAGAGACGCCCACAAAAAAGAGACCCCCTCAAAAAAGAGACCCCCTCAAAAAAGAGATCCCCTCAAAAACGAGACCCCCTCAAAAACGAGACCCCCTCAAAAACGAGACCCCCTCAAAAACGAGACCCCCTCAAAAAAGAGACCCCCTCAAAAAAGAGACCCTCTAGAAGAGAGACCCCTGTCTGTAAGCCCCTAGAAGAGAGACCCCCTGTCTGTAAGCCCCCAGAAGAGAGACCCCCTGTCTGTAAGCCCCCAGAAGAGAGCCTCCTGTCTGTAAGCCCCCAGAAGAGAGCCCCCTGTCTGTAAGCCCCCAGAAGAGCGACCCCCTGTCTGTAAGCCCCCAGAAGAGCGACCCCTGTCTGTAAGCCCCCAGAGGAGCGACCCCTTGTCTGTAAGCCCCCAGAAGAGAGCCCCATGTCTGTAAGCTCGCAGAAGAGAGACCCCCATCTGTAAGCCCCCAGAAGAGAGCCCCCTGTCTCTAAGCCCCCAGAAGAGAGCCCCCTGTCTCTAAGCCCCCAGAAGAGAGCCCCCCTGTCTGTAAGCTCCCAGAAGAGAGCCCCCTGTCTGTAAGCCCCCAGAAGAGAGACCTCCTGTCTGTAAGCCCTCAGAAGAGAGACCCCCTGTCTGTTAGCCCCCAGAAGAGACACCCCCTGTCTGTAAGCCCCCAGAAGAGAGACCCCCTGGCTGTTAGCCCCCAGAAGAGAGACCCCCTGTCTGTAAGCCCCCAGAAGAGAGACCCCCTGTCTGTAAGCCCCCAGAAGAGAGACCCCCTGTCTGTAAGCCCCCAGAAGAGAGACCCCCCTGTCTGTAAGCTCCCAGAAGAGAGCCCCCTGTCTGTAAGCCCCCAGAGGAGAGACCCTTTTGTGGAAGCTGAAGGGCAGTCCAGACAAAGGCAGTGAAAAACAATTAGTGCTTTATCACCCCCGCTGCACAATACTCCTGCTGCCTGAGGCAGAGAAAGCAGCACCTGTCAATTTCTGGAAAGAGAGAACCAGTCAGCTGTGTTTAAACCCCCTCAGATCTTTGAGCTGTAAAGCCATTCATTCATTTCTCTTTGATATTGATTTTATGAGGCTGTGATTGACAGCTTCCATTCACCCCAGCTGTCAGTGTGGTTCCATTCATCTTCCTTCATAGTTTAGTAACTTGAAGTGCTCGAACCACAATGTTTATCTACCTCAAGCTTTGATTGACAGCTCCTGAACCACTTCAAACAGAAATAAGTGCTGTCAATTTCTAACTGAGCACCTGAAGATCACTCAACCGTGAAGGAAGTTGATTGGAAAGCACTTAAAAAAAAAAAAAGGCACTCCAATCTCTGTGATGCCAGGCTTGCCGGCCTGTTTAGACTCCGCTCCTCTCAATGCCGGTGCAAAACCTGGTAAGAGTGGGTGGATTCCGATCTGAATTGCACAGAACCACCCGATGGGAATCGCACCTTGTTCCCCACCGGAAACCGCACTTTAAAATGTTCTTTTGGAGAATGACGCCCTATGTATCTTGATGATTTTTAAAATGCCTGCTCTGTAAGCTAAATTCATATTCACACGCACTATGTGGATAACTTCTCTAATCCCGTCTCCCAGTCCCAGATCAAAGGACAAAACTGATCTCCGGACCATCAGCACAAGTACTGCCCTCAGAGCACAATAGGATTTAATTGGGCCAAGAGCCAAAAGGAATATAAACTGGTCCCAATCGTTAAACAGGAGGGAAACTCAGGATTAGGTCACCCAAAAGCGAACATAGATCCGTATCTGAGTGTCCATGTCACCAAGGCCCACAATCCAGCACCACCACAACCAGCCTCACAGGCACCAACACTAAGAGAGACGTAGAAGCAACGCCTGCAACCTCAAAGTCAGAGAAGTAAAGAAGAAGAACAAGAACTGGCAGAACTAACCCCTCAGACCCGCAAACGACCACCCAAGATATTACGATGAGGCGAGGACCGGCCAGTCAACCGTCAAGTGGGCCCCCTTCCGACTCCCAAGACGAAAAGGATAAGGATAATTACCGGTCACAATCTTCTGCTCTCTAGACGTCGACCTGCCCACACCGAGCTCCCCCATCACACCCCCACCAGAGTTATCCTATCCAAGGACTGACAGGATATGGATTGCGATCCCGAGCCTGGCCCCACATCGCCGCAAAGAAAACGAATAGATCGGGCAACTGGCTTCAAAGACTCCCAAGACACCCCAGTCTTTGCACCTCTCCGGAGCTAAGCTGGCTGGTTCCCGAACAGGGCATGACACCTCTCCTCTTTCCACACCCCCCCCTCCCTCTCCCCCTTCAAACCACCCAATACACATACCAGCAACAGGACCAACACGAGAAGGGAAGAGAAAAGAGAACCCCGCTCGGGAGGGACCACCCCACTGGACACACCACCTACCACCAAATAAAGGATGTTCAGACCGGCCTCCCTCACAAGAGCTCTGACAGCAGTTAGAGCGGTCAAAGAGGGAGACCCATCAGGAGAAACGACCGACTGCCCCACAAAATGGCCGTCTAAAAAAAAACCCCAAGCTCAACAGGAAAATACATATTCCGCCCGGGCCTGTGGGACAAAAAAAGGTGCAGCCAAAAGAATAACTCTGACTACGGGGAACCTTCCTCGAACGTAGCGAGGACTAACCCCACCCCCCCCCCCAAAGGCACTGGATATCCTCATCTTCACCACACCAAGAATTATCAGGACAAAGAAACTGTGCACAAAGCCCAAAATCAACATTCAGCTTAACCTGATAAAACCTGATTAAATCAGGATAACCCATGGTGCAGAACATCACACCCAAAATATTTACTTCCCTGCAAACAAATACATTGACAACATTAACAAACAACATGATTATCAGGGAGTAAAGTCCAGGATAACTGAGAAATGAGGCAGTCATTAGTATAGATATTACTCCACTGACACACATAGAAAGTAGATATCCTGGATAAAGCAGGATCTGAATGGAGAGCTCTGCTCAGCATCTTCCAAGGATTCTGATGAACAGAACACGAACCTCATGAACTTCCAACATGCCGACTCGACCAAGCTCAGGTGACCACCCAGGCTCCAACAGGGAGGGAACCGCCCGACTGCTCAGGCGACCCTAAGCCCCCTCGACCGACAACAAGACCGCACGGACCCAGCGGCTGGAAGGCCAACCCAACCCCAGGCCTCGCAGATGGTATTAAACGTGCTCCATTGAATTTGAACGGCCCGGCCTCCAGGTCGAGGTTCTCGAGACACGGCAAGCCAGTTCTCAAAACCCGGCCGGGATCATCTCCACCACCTTACCGGAGACAGCAGGCATGACCGGGCTACTCACCGCCTCCCCTTCGTCCTCACCCAAATTCCTCAGGCTGGATGACGGGCCACGCAACAGGAAACTTGGCAGATTCTGCTACCTCCTTGTCGGAACATTCCCTTTCTGTGCTCAGCCTGACAAACCCTAGGATCCCCGGACAATAGTTTTCGATGTCCGCCTGATGCCAAACAATCCTTAATAGTAACATGTACATTGAGAGGAATGTGAGAAGGCAGGTGCTTGGTAGCTCTGCTGTTCAGTTATGAGAAGGCAGTGGGGATATATATGTCCACATGTGTGTGACAGGCCTAAATATCCTTAACCATTTATCCCCCTTCAAATTGTTTTGACTTGAATCAATGGGCGACATTTGGAATGAGGTTGTCTTTGATCCTGGTGCTTCAATAGTTAATATTTTGGTCTACACTGAGGGCTCTGAAGGCAGACGTGGTGATGTTGCAGGAGACACCTGAAAGTGGCGGATCGAGTCAGGCTAAGGAAGGGCTGGGTCAGTCAGGTCTTTCATTCGGGGCTGGACACCAAGACTAGAGGGGTGGCGATTTTAATCAATAAGCGGGTGCAATTTCAGGTGGGCAGTATAGTCTCGGACCGGGGGGGGGGGGGTTGCTGTTATGTCATGGTGAGAGGCAAGCTGGAGGGGAGGACGGTAGTCATGGATAACGTGTACGCACCAAAGTGGGATGACTTAGAATTCATAAAGAGGGCCCTGGGGAAGGTACCTGACCTGGACTTGCACAAGCTGGTGATGGGAGGGGATTTTAATACGGTCATCGACCCTGGTCTGGACCGGTCGTGTTCAAAAACGGGGAGGTTGCCAGCAATGGCAAAGGAACTGTTAGGGTTCGTGGAGCAGATTGGGGGGGGGGTGTGTGACCCACGGAGGTTTAGGCAGCCGACGGGGAGGGAGTTTCCTTTTTATTCACATGTGCATAAGGTTTATTCACGGATTGGGTTTTTCATTTTGAGCAGGGATTTGCTGGCGGGGGTGGTGGACACGGGGGACTCGGCCATCACTATCTCGGACCACACTGGGTGGAACTGCAGGCCAGTGAGGAGAGCTTCCAGCGCCCGCAATCGAGGTTGGACGTGGGCTTGTTGGCGGACGAGGTGGTGTGCGAGAGGGTGAGGAAGTGTATGCAGAATGACCTGCAGGTCAGTGACACAGGGGACGTCTCAGCAGCAGTAGTCTGGGAGGCGCTGAAGGCAGTGGTGAGAGGGGAGCTGATTTCGTTCCGGGCCCGTAGGGACAGGACGGACAGGGCCGAGACGGACCGGCTGGTTAAGGAGATCCTACTGATAGATAGGAGGTATGTGGCGACCCCGGGGGTAGAGCTTTTAAGGGAACGTCGGAGGCTGCAGGCTGAGTTTGGGGTGTTGTCCACAGGCAAGGCAGTGGAGCAGCTTAGAAAGGCGAGGGGTACGTTTTACGAACATGGGGAGAAGGCCAGCAGAATGCTGGCACAGCAGCTTAGGAAGAGGGAGGCGGCCAGGGAAATAGAGAGGGTGGTAATGGGGATGGGAATTTGGTAGGGGACTCGGCTGGGCTAAACAGGGAGTTCAGGGACTTTTACAGTAGGCTCTATCGCTCATCCCCCCCACGGGGCCCGGGGGGATGAGACGCTTTTTGGACGGACTGACCTTCCCAAGGGTGGGCAGGGAGCTGGTGGATGGGCTGGGGGCCCCGATTAGGGCTGAAGAAATATCTGAGGGCTTGAAGGCGATGCAGTCGGGTAAAGTTCCGGGGCCAGACGGGTATCCGGTGGAATTTTACAAGAAATTTTCGGGGATATTAGGGCAGTTGCTGGTCAAGGTTTTTAATGAGGCGAGGGACAGAGGGGTGCTGCCCCCGACGATGTCACAGGCCACTATTTCGTTAAGATTGAAGCGGGACAAGAACCAGGAGCCGTGCGGGTCATATAGGCCGATCTCACTGCTTAATGTGGACGCTAAGCTGCTGGCCAAGGTGTTGGCCTCCAGGATTGAAGATTGTGTGCCTGGTGTGATTTTGGAGGATCAAACCGGGTTTGTCAAGGGCAGGCAGTCGGTGGCCAATATAAGAAGGCTGCTCAACGTGATTATGATGCCCCCGGAGAGTAGGGAGGTTGAGGTAGTCGTGGCCATGGATGCGGAGAAGGCGTTCGACCGGGTGGAGTGGGACTATCTATGGGACGATTTGGGTTCGGTAGGGGTTTTATCGACTGGGTTAGGCTGTTGCACCAGGCCCCGGAGGCTAGTGTAAGGACGAATAGGATGACCTCGGACTATTTTAGACTGTACTGGGGGACAAGACAGGGATGCCCTCTCTACCCCACTGCTGTTTGTGTTAGCTATAGAGCCGCTGCCAATTGCTCTGACTCGTACGCGGACGACCTGCTCTTGTATGTATCAGAACCAGGGGCAGGGATGGGTGAGATCATGGCGACTTTGGGGGAATTTGGCCGGTTTTCGGGATATAAACTGAATATGACAAAGAGCGAGATGTTTGTAGTCCAGGCAAGGGGACATGAGGGTCGGCTGGGGGAGCTACCGTTTAGGTTAGTGGGGGACAATTTTAGGTACCTAGGGATACAAGTGGCGCGCGACTGGGGCCGGTTGCACAAGCTGAACTTGTCCCGGCTGGTTGAGCAGATGAGGGGTGAGTTTCGGAGATGGGATGCGCTCCCGCTGTCGCTGGCTGGGAGGGTGCAGATGGGTAAGATGACGGTCCTACCGAGATTACTATTTGTATTCCAATGCCCCCCAATTTTCATCCTGCAGTCCTTTTTTAAGAGGGTTAACAAAATCATTCTGGCTTTGTGTGGGCGGGTAATTCCCTGCGGGTGAAGAAGGCGATGCACGAGAGGAATTGAGGGGAGGGGGGGTTTGCCCTGCCAAATTTCAGTAAGTACTACTGGGCGGCCAACGTTGCTATGATAAGGAAGTGGGTGGTGTGGGCAGGGTCGGTTTGGGAGCGGATGGAGGCAGCTTCATGTAGGGGCAGCAGCTTGGGGGCGCTGATAACGGCACCGTTGCCATTCCGGCCGGCCAGATACTCCACCAGTCCCGTGGTGGTGCGGCCCTGAGGATCTGGGGTCAGTGGAGGAGGTACGTTGGTGCAGTGGGTGCACCGGTCTGGTCCCCAATATGTGACAACCACCGGTTTGCTCCAGGGAGCTTGGATGGGGGGTTTCGAGTATGGCGAAGGGCGGGAATTGAGAAGATGGGGGACCTGTTTCTGGAAGGGAGCTTCCCCAGCTTGAGGGCGCTGGCGGAGAAGTTTCTGTTGGCAGCAGGGAATAATTTTAGATATCTTCAGGTGCGGGACTTCCTGCGCAGGCAGGTATCATCCTTCCCATTCCTGCCACTAAGGGGGATCCAGGATAGGGTAGTGCCTAGGGGATGGGCGGGAGAGGGGAGCGTCTCGGACATTTACAAAGTACTTATGGGGGCGGAGGAGACGCAGATCGAGGAGCTGAAGCGTAAGTGGGAGGAGGAGCTTGGGGGTGAGATGGAGGTTGGCTTATGGGCGGACGTGTTGAGCAGAGTCAACACGACTGCAACATGCGCCAGGCTCAGCCTGATACAATTCAAGGTGGTCCACCGGACCCACATGACAGTGACCCGGATGAGCAGATTCTTTGGTGTGGAGGACAGGTGTGTAAAATGTGCGGGCGGACCAGCGAACCATGTCCACATGGTCTGCGCGTGTCCAGAACTTGGTGGATATGGGCAGGGGTCTGCGGACGTCATGTCCAGAGTATTGAAAACAAGGATGGCAATGAGTGCAGAAGTGGCGATTTTCCGGGTGTCGGAAGATCTAGGAGTCCAGGAGGAGGAGGAGGCAGATGTTCTGGCCTTTGCCGCCCTGGTAGCCTGGAGACGGATATTATTAGCTTGGAGGGACTCAAAGCCCCGGAAGTCGGAGACCTGGCTGACTGACATGGCGAGCTTTCTCGGCCTAGAGAAGATTAAGTTCGCCCTGAGAGGGTCACTGTTAGGGTTCGCCCGGCGGTGGCAACCGTTCGTCGACTTCTTTGCGGAGAATTAATCGTCAGCGAGGGGGGGGGGGGGGCTAGGGTAGCGTAGAATAGGGGGTTAAATAGGCGGGTCTTGGAGAGATGGGAGTCGGTGTTTGCACTACATTTATTGTTCTTTGTACGGTGTTTTTACACTGTTACCGTTTGTAATGCCAAAAATAGCTCATTAAAATTGTTTGTTAAAAAAAATATATATTTTGGTCTACTTTAATAAGCGTGCTCCTGGTTGGCATTTTATAACCCTCCTTTCAAAAAAAACATTCTGGCGGTTAACAATTGAACAGCTTTGATGAATTCACTTGAACTTTGTTAATGTTTCGAGCTATAATGAGCCGCTCATTGCTCAAAGCAGTCTCATTTCACTCTGGAATCACCATTCCTGTTTTCATTTATCTTGTAGTCTTCAGTAACATTCTCTCAAATGAAGATTGACTTGCAGCACTTTCCAGACGAGGCGACTTTGTAAACATTTGCTTATTGCTCAGACTGTCGGTGAGTTGGACCGGGGCAGGACTTTGTTTGAAAGTTCAGTTCAACAGAGTAGCAGTTAACATTGTTTCTTGCGCCATTTTGACTGTTTCAGGAAGTGTAAATACTTTTATGTTATTCTCTAAGTCTGAATAAAGATTGTAGACTTCCAGTTAACACAAATACTTTATTCAATGGGTTTGTTCTGTTTCCAGAGCTTAACTAGATATGATACAGTCAAGAGGTATGACCAGTGAAGCTAAGGTAAGCTGCCTATGCTGAGCTGTCTGTCTGCTGCTGCTCACTAGCCCTGTGCTTCTGAAAGAGACAGATCCTGCCTTGGGCTGGACCCTTTATACCCGTCTCTGATGCTGCCCTCTAGTGATGCTGTGGCTGTTACATCTGTGCTGCAGTCCCTGGTGTATGTGCAGATATGTGTACAGAGGTACAGATCACTACAACTTTCTCACCCGGAAATAGCCAAGCTACTGTGTCACCGGCTAGGCCACTTGCAGGACGGAATGATTTGCTGAAACTGGGCCTCTGTTGATCTGTCTGAAATGATAGCAAAGCACAGTACCGTTCTTGTTACGCTAATGCGCCACTTGGAAAAGCTGTATCAAAGATGAACCTATTTGTATTTAATTGAGAGTAATGTAAAACCATTGCTGGACACTCAAATTGTATTCCAAACCAGTCCCATTGAGCAATTCTGAAATGGCTAAATTCGCATTCTAATGCAACTGATAAAAAAAACCCATCGAAGCCAAGATTGAGACCGAAGCAGTAGCTTTGTCACCCAGACTCGAAACGTCAGCTCCCTTCTCGCTCCACAGATGCTATCAGACCTGCTGAGATTGTCCAGTATTTTCTGTTTTTGATTAAGCATTAGCTCTATTGTGATACTTCCCAAACTGCTTTAAGACATCTTTCTTTTGGCTTTTAACTTTCAGGAAGAGATTTCAGTCAGCTGTTCATACCTTAGTAAACTCCAACCATCTTAGCAATGAGATTCTTTCCGTCAGCAGTTGAGAGAGACGGTGAATAAAGATTGACTGTTTTCTTCTCTTGCTGAGCACTGTGTATAGCATGCAAAATGTGTCAGTTAATAGTGCCGCTATCGCACTCCAGATTCTGCTGCTTTTTAGGACCTCGGGACGTTCCAACAAACTCATGACACACGTTTGAAATGTTGGGCAAAATCTACCATCTGCGTTGCGCCCCAAAAGCAGCGTGGCACTGCCGGTAGACTCTGGGAGATCCCTCTTCCGGGATCTACCCAACTCATCATTCCTCACGAGATCTAACGTGATCTCACGAGACGTCGTGATGGGATCACTGTCTGGAAAATCTACACTTTAGATCTAACTCTCTCGTCTTGGAGACTTCTGGGCGGTTGACGTTCAGTGCTGCTCTCCACAAACAGGGACCAGAAGGAGTGGCACTCGTGGGGTCTCCCAGAGGATTGGGGTCTCCTAGGTGCTTTCCCTCTGGGCAGGGTGGCATCGTGCCACAGCTGCTGCTACCCGGGCACCCTGGAACTACCAGCCTTGCACACTGGCAGTGCCACCTGGGTGCCAGCCTGGCACTGCCAAGGTGCCAGGTGGTACTGCAAGGGTGCCAGGCTGGTACAGCCAAGGTGCCAAGCTGGCATTTTTTGAATGATGAGGATCGGGCCCGGGCCGCCATGTAGGGAAGGGGGGGAAGGGGCCAAGGACCCCCTTATAGGTGAGTTGGGGCTTGTGGAGGGCTCAGTGGTGGCGTCGGGGGTGGGAGAGAGCGGGATTCCCGATCTCTCTCTTCACTGAGGAGTTCCGGTGAGCGGAGCTCCTCTGCTGAAGATGGGACGAAAAGGGGCCTCGGCTGCTCGTTCCCTGCTGAGGCCTAGACGTAGCCGAATGTCCATTCGATGGCGTGGTGCTTCTTGGCGCTCCGAGCCCAGGGAAACACCCAGCTTACTGCACTGTGGTGGGACTCTGTTCCCATTCGGGTAAATCCCGCCTGTTGGAAAAGTGGCATCAATTAGCAGGATCCAGGACCTCCCAACTGCAATAATATTGGTGTTGATTGAGGGATTAATATTGGCTAGGTCTGCATCAGAAACCCCAACCCCCACATCCTCCCTTCCTGTCCCCACTCTTTGAATAGTGACATGGGGTCCTCTATGTCCACCCAGGGGTCAGACAGAGTCTCTGTTTAATGTCTCCTCTGAATGAAAGCATCTCCATTTAGTATTTAACGTCCCAGCGCTGTAATCTTTTACTCTGCAGGTTGATACGCAAGACTTTCATCGGAATTTTCAGCGCAGGCTGTTCCTAGGCTCTTTGAACCTGATGGTGTTTCCTCCCCTCACCAATGTAGCAACAGCCCTTCTTTACAAAATTATCCTATTTTATGATCTTCACAATTCACCCCATTCAACGTCCGAATGGCAAAATGTACCTTGCGAATTGGTGGGATTAATAGTGACAGTCCTGGGGCTCAAAGGATAATTGGTAGCCTTTCACCCAGAGATATTCCCTTTTTATTTCAGGAGGAGGTTAGTGGTTGCTGCCAAATCTCCATAGTTTTGTGAAGCAATTTATTCGCCTTGATCTCCTGTTATCTAAATGGGACAGGGAATTATCTTCTTGAGCATTGCTGCAAAAAGTAGCAAATGGGTTATGAAGTACTTTGCAACATCCTGAGCCCGTGAAAGGTTCTGCGAAAACCCGAGTCTTTCTTTTAACTGGTTTGACAAACCAATCCAGCTGCTGCGAATCAAATTCAGTTTGTTATTTTCCATTGTCACATTGGAGCAGGTAGGTGTTACACTGCTAAGTAATTCATTGCGTGACAGCATTTTGGGATCTCTCAGTGGCATGGCGGGGTGCTGGACAAATCTCAAGTCTTTTTATTTTCTTTGATCAGCGGGATTTGAGAGTAGGAAGCACACCATCTTTCATTGATTGTTTTGCTTTTAGGTTCCATGCTTGCGTTCTACGACTCCCATTTGGTCGAGGAGTAAGGGACAACCCTTCATTCTTCCTTGGGGTGGTCTCTGACATGGTTGCTTGTTGCTACTCCATACTCAAAGCGAAAAACCGAGGTGATGTTTTTATCTTCATTCAATGGGTGTGGTGTGATGTGGGAAGAATATATGTTGGTGGGCGTGGGGCTGCATCATATAAAGCTGTCTTTGTCTTCGACTGATACTCATAGGTGGGATGGGATAGATTTCTATCACGTCAGGGATGGTTTGATTTACAGAATTGTGTGAAAACGTGCCTCAGGGCGCTGAACAATGCTGAAGTCACCATTTTGTTCTTGGGAACATGATTGGCCGCAAGGAATGGTGACGTGTAAATGAGGTCAATCAACTTTGCGATTTCCTTCTCATATTTTCTTTGAAATTACATTCCATAAGTACGAAAATTGAATGGATTACTTGACTTTGTTTATTGTGAGAAAGTCGGCGATTACCGGGCAGCACGGTAGCACAGTGGTTAGCATTGTTGCTTCACAGCTCGAGGGTCCCAGGTTCGATTCCCTGCTTGGATCACTGTCTGTGCGGAGTCTGCACGTTCTCCTCATGTCTGTGTGGATTTCCTCCGGGTGTTCTGGTTTCCCCCCACAGTCCAAAGATGTCCAGGTTAGGTGGATTGGCCACGCTAAATTGCCCTCGGTGTCCAAAAGAAAAATAATACGTGGGGTTGCTGGGTTATGGGGGTAGGGCGGAGGTTTGGCTTAAGTAGGGTGCTCTTTCCAAGGGCCGATGCAGACTTGATGGGCCGAATCCTTCTGCACTGTAAATTCTATGATAAATTCTATGATTATAGAATAACGAATGTGTTTGCATTCATTTTTAGCTGCTTTTATTAAAGTCACAGTCCATAAATACAGGCTAAGATACAAAGTGTGAGACTTTATGCAGTGATCTTTCACTGCCAGGCTCACTTGTCACAACATGAAACATTTTCTATGATTCTGTTTTGTATTTGTATCGGAATCATAGAAAATACACATAATAGGAACACAAGAACCAGGAGCAGGAGTAGGCAATTATAGAATCATAGAACTTACAGTGCAAAAGGAGGCCATTCGGCCCATCGAGTCTGCACCGGCTCTTGGAAAGAGCACCCTACTTAAGCCCACACCTCCACCCTACCCCCGTAACCCAGTAACCGACCCCCAAAACCATTTTGGACACTACGGACAATTTTATCGCGGTCAATCCACCTAACCTGCACATCTTTGGACTGTGGGAGGAAATCAGAACACCCGGAGGAAACCCACGCAGACTCCACACAGTCACCCAAGCCGGGAATCGAACTTGGGACCCTGGAGCTGTGAAGCAACCGTGCTAACCACTGTGCTACCATGCCACCCCTCAAGCCTGCTCCGGGCAGCTGTTGTGTTTACTTGTGTACACATGGTAAATTTGTAAAAGTTCGTTAATATTGGAGCCAGCAAGAGCGAAATGTATTTTCTATTTCATTGAAATAGTCATGAAGAAGTGTTTTTTCAATTAATTTATTAGAATTTACATGGCAACAATTATGTTTTTTTTTTTAGGGATTTTGCTAGGATACAAAGATGCCTCTGGTCCTTTTCCTTACGAAGCTGCCCATTGGCTGTGCTGCCGTGCTTTCACCGTCAAACTGTCCAACCACAAGGCTGTTTACAAGTGTCTGCTAGGACCCCTAAGAACCTGTAAGTATCCATTGACAAAACCCTCGCAAGGACTCCTGAGCAAGTGTGTTTGTGTGTGTGTTGAGTATTATTTACAAAATGTCCGTCCGACATTGGAAATCCGTCATATACTGTAGACTTCCTTTTTACAAAATGTCCGTCCGACATTGGAAATCCGTCATATACTGTAGACGTCCTTGTTTCAAACTGATCGAATAGATGTTGAGAGCAATTGAGAAAGACCATGAAATAACGCTAAGAAGCACTAGAGATATGAACTTGTGCAGCCAAAGTTGGTACGTTTATAAAATGTGAAATACATCTGTCAAGTCATCAGTTCATTCGTGGTGTGAGGTTTTGTTTTGTTTATTTTCAGTTAATTCATACCTTGCTGCCGTTTACTGAATTGCTTTTAACTGGTTTTATTAAAGTTTTAGTACCCCGCATCCCAAAGAAAGGTTGAAAAACTTATTGTGACGCGTAACAACTTGGGGGGAAGTACGAGGGTCCTGTGGTTTGGAACAAAAGCAAGATTGAAAAGGTTAGGAAAAGAGGGTGAGCTGAATCAGAAAGTTGTGACTACGTAACCCCTAAGCTTGGGTTTTAAAGGTTTATCAAATCATTGGAAGCTGGGAGGAGTAGGCAATGCTATGAGTTTTCACATCCAAAACAGAAAGAAAGACCTGCATTTATATCGCGCTTTCCATGACCACTGGATGTCTGAAAGTGCTTCACAGCCCAGGAAGTACTTTTGAAGGGTAGTCACTGTTGCAATGTAGGACTTGCAGCCGCAATTGGCACACAGCAAGCTCCCACAAAGAGCAATGTGATAATGATTGAATATTGGGTTTTTGTGATGTCGATCGAGGGGTGAATATTGGCCAGGACTCTGGGGATAACCCTCCTGCTCTCCTTCAGGATAGTGCCATGGGGTCATTAATATCCACCCAAGCAGGCAGCTGGGGCCGCCGTTTTGGGTCACATCTGAAAAACTGTGCCTCTGACAGTGCCGCACTCCCTCAGTCCTGCACTGAGGAACCAGCCTGGCAAAGAAAAGTATCATGTCAGAATGGGAAGATTTATTTTTAACAGAGTGGGAAAGCAGGAAGGAGTAACCGGGTCGGATGTCATATTTGCAACTTGTGACAATGAGTCACCAGAGTTTGGAGAAGGACTGGCCATAATGAGATTTTTGTTTGACCCCCCCCCCATGGCTCACCATTCGCTAGTAGCAGGGTCTTCTGGCCCCACCGATGTCAATGGTGTTTTATAATAATCTTTATTGTCACAAGTAGGCCTACATTAACACCGCAATGAAGTTACTGTGAAAAGCCCCCAGTCGCCACACTCCGGCGCCTGTTCGGGTACACAGAGGGAGAATTCAGAATGTCCAATTCACCTAACAAGCACGTCTTTCAGGACTTGTGGGAGGAAACCGGAGCACCCGGAGGAAACCCACGCAGACACGGGGAGGACGTGCAGAGTCCGCACAGACGGTGACCCGGCAGGAAATCGAACCTGGGACCCTGGCGCTGTGAAGTCATAGTGCTAACCACTGTGCTACCGTGCTGTTTTGGGTGGCTCGGGATTGGATTATTCCCCCCCCCCCCCACCCCCTGCCCCCCGGACAGAAAGGGCCATAAAATTCAGTCTTTCGCCTTTGTAATAAATTTGGTATCTCAATTCTTGATACAGTCCGATGTTCACATATTTGTGGCTGATGTTTACTAGTTACTTGCAATAAATGTCCTGTTTCCCGCGTAATTAAGATTAATTATGGTTCATTTAATTCCGAAAAGATGCTTGTTAGTGTCCTTAATGTGGGAGCTGGAATGGTAACTAATTGCCTTCTCTATGACATCCTTTTAGTTAAACATTTTCCTTTGTGTGATTGGCACTTCCCTCTCCCTCAAAAGATGTAATCTTGATGCAGCGTTGGAAATTTCCACTCGTAAACCAGCTCAAAACCAAGGGGATTCTCCAAGTTACACCGAAGCATTACTTGTGTGTTTCACCGGGCTGTCCCCCTCCGTCTCTTCCAAGTTCATTTGTTTGTTTCTACTTTGGATGTTTAACCCCTTCTATCAAACTGGCCAATTCTTTTATTTTGGTTCTGATTGTGAATTTTGTTTATTTTTTTTAAGATTATTTATTTGGAATAAAAGTTAACACAGACAAGTTTTGCTTTTGCAACAGAAAGTAACCTTAAAAATATATACTGTAGCGTCTTCCTTCAATGTTGGTCCTTCTTAAAGTAGGCTACGGTAATCAAATCAGTCAATTTTTCACAACAGTACTTTCTGAGAGTCTGTTTGTGAGATATGAGTGAATGGATGTATTGTATCTGTTTGTACGGAGAAGTCAGACAGACTGTGCAATGTCTAGAAATAATAATTTGTTGAAGGATGCAATGGTTAGGGAGAAACTTCTCATTACTCAACTTAAATGAAGTGTTGGATAAAGCTCAGTGGTGGAAAGCAAATGTTAATGGTTGTGACTGGGAAGTCCGTTTCCAGCAGGGTTCCACAGGGCTCGGTACTGGGTTCCTTTCTTTTCATCATATATATCAGTGACTTAGACACAAATGTAGGAGACATGATTAAGAAGTTTTAAAATCGTACAAAAATGTAGCGTGTGGCTGATAGTGCAGAAGAAAGCGACAGGCAGCAGGAAGGTATCAGTGCCTCATGAGGTGGGCCAGGGAATGGATTTCAATCTGGAGAAGTGTGGGGTAATGCATTTGGGGAGGCAAACCAGGCAAGGGAATACACTATAGAACGCAGAGAAGTATAGAGAAACAGAGGGACCTTGGAGTGCATGCCCACAGATATCTGAAGGTGACATGACAGGTAGATTAAGTGATCAAGAAGACATTCTATATACTGTCCCGTACTGGCTGAGGCAGAGTTTAAGGGCTGGGAGGTTATGCTGAAACTGTATAAGACACTAGTTAGGCCACTTAGATAGAATCCTTACAGTGCAGAAGGAGGCCATTTGGCCCATTGGGTCTGCGCCAACTCTTTGAAAGAGCACCGTACCTAGGCCCAATCCCCGTTCTAGCCCTGTAACCTAACCCAAGTTTTGGACTCTGAGGGACAATTTATCATGGCCAATCCAACTAACCTGCACATCTTTGGACTGTGGGAGAAAATGGGAGCACCCGGAGGAAACCCACCCAGACACGGGGATAAAGTGGAAACTCCACACAGACAGTCACCCGAGGTCGGAATTGACCCCGAGTCCCTGGCACTGTGAGGCAGCAGTGCTAACCACTGTGCTGCCCCAATCTAGAGTATTGCAAACAGTTCTAGTTACCGCAGTGCAGGAAGGACTTGACTGTAAACAGAAGGCACAGAGGAGATTAACAAGGATGCTCCCAGGAATGGAGAACTCTAGCTAAGGGGGAAGATTGGATACATTGGTGTTGTTTTCTTCAGAACAGAAGAGAATGAAGGTGATTTGATTGAGGTGTATAAAATTATAAGACACTTAGATAGTGGGTAAGAAGGACCTATTTCTGTTAGCAGGATCACCAGGTAGCATAGTTTTAAAGTAACCAGCAGAAGGGTTAAAGGGGAGAAAATCTTCTGTCCAGAGGGTGTTGAGGCTCTGGAACTCAGAAGCTGAGGGTGGTAGAGACAGAAACCCTCACTGTATACTTGGATAAGCATTTTTAGAGTCCTAACCAATAGGGTTATGGACCAAGAGCTGGAAAATGGGATTTGACTGGATGGTTCCTTTTCTTGGCTGGCACAGACACAATGGGCAGAATGGCTTCCTTCTGTGCTGTCAGTTTTCTATTTTATGCAATAATTATCTGTCAGCACCGTCAACCTCCTACAGTGTCTCAACTGCATATGTCAGGGGATTTATCTGAGCAGGCTTCATCTCTGACATGACGCCCAAAATTTTACACCCCTCCCACCCACTCTGAAGTGGCCTGGCACACGAGAGAACATAACATTGGGTGGGATGGCGGGGTTGGGTGGGGGTGGAGGTCACCCTGCCCGTCACCCTGCCCACCTCTTTTGGTACTTGGTCAGTAGCGGGGTAGGTGCCCGCCCTTGGGCCAATTGACGCCCTTATCATTTCAGGCAGCTAATGACCTCAGCAATGCAACATTTGCCTTGTGACTTCCTGGGCTGGGAGAGGTATGCTTGCCTCCCACGCTCCCCTCCGCCCCACCCCACCCGACTTTCCAGCTGGTGGGCAGGGCCACCGCCTCCAAGTTAAATCCTGGCCAATGAAAAAAGACAGTTGTTAGTCATAAGCTAGAACAATCCGGCTGCTATTGAGGATGAATTTCAGATTCTCTCGGTGACTCTCATTGCTACTTTTGGTGTGCCCATTATTTGGATGGGGCGGTACAAACTAAAAGCTCTCTTCGGGTTGTCACAATGACCATTGTTCATTGTCTTTTTTCTGAATTATTCCCAGTTTACCGTCCAAAAGCGTTTCATTAAAGGGCACAACAGTCTGAGTTTTCACGTTGCATATTAGACTGACCAGAGGTGCGGTGATGTGAGAATAACAACCCTCGAAAAAGAAATCCAAAGTCTTCTGTAGGCTTATTATAAACAGGCTGGTAGAAGGAAGGGTGGGCCAATTATGGACCCGAAGGGCACCTACACCAAGCAGAGGACATGGCGAGGGTCCAGATGAGGACTTTCCAGCTTCTTTACCGTGGATGCTATTGAGGTCATAGTGAAAGCGAAGGTTGTTGTGATATGAGATGGGCTCAAAAATGGATAAAGCGGAGGTGCGACAAAGGCTGGTTGTACCTAAAGTTGATCAATCACCAGAACTTGCGGAGATGCCAAAGGGAGTAAAGTTGAAATGGTGGCGATGCTGGCCACAATTGTCCAAATCGCCTCAGATACGAGAAGAGTGCCAGAGGAATAGAGAATCGTAAATGTTGCACTTTTTTTCAAAAAGGATTGTACGGGTCAGTCCAGCCACTCCAGCACAGTCAGTTTCACCACGGCGTTGACAAAGCTTCTTTTATTGATGCATAAATTCACTTAATTCAATAAGTAGTAATTAAAAATTTCTCTTTAATGTGGACTATACAGTTCCAAAAGTATAATAAACTAAAACAGCAATTTTTACTTTACTTTCTCCACTTCTTGCAATTGGAGCTCCACAAGAAATATTAGGACTCACTTTCCATAGTCATCAGAAACAGAAGCAAAGTCGCACCTATTTTCCCAAGTATCAAAGTGAATCCTTTGGAGCTTTTAGCTTGTTTAAAAGAAATATGCATAAATGCATAAATTAACATTTGCTCATTATCTGGGCAGACCATCAGAAGACATTACACCACACTGCCAGAACTTTCATCCAGTTATTTAATTACTAAGCTAGTGGCATTATGTGACCAACCAACAGAAATCTTTAACAGGCATCTTTTGGGAAACAAACTAGCAAGTTGGTATTTGAGCTTCGATTTGAAGGTCGAGCAGCAAGGAGGTCTGGTGTGTGGGGAATTTCCATGTAGTTGCGGGGCTTTAGGTCAACATATCCCAAAGGCAGCAGCAGCAGAGGGCAGTCCAACATGCTTTCAAGCATGTATCCCCAGTGTCATCCCTTCTGCGATCTTCCACAACGTAAACTGTGTTTTTTGGAACATCTGAGACACCATTCCTGGTTGAGGAGGTGCATTCTGCCAGCCATACTGTTGTGGATAACCTTGATATATAGGCTGTGCTCCTGGAGGAGGTGGATAACCTGGGTAAGCAGCATTCGGACCTGGACCATACTGTCGTGGATAAGCTGGATATGGACCAGTTGGGCCTGGCCCAGAATAAGGCGGCGGATTCTCGTTCATTTAGGATGCTAAACTGAAGTGCTTCTGTGACTGTTCGCTCCGCTTTGTCTCTGCTCCACCTGCCCTCCTGCCACTGCCGCTTCGCTACATTCACAGCTTCCCCGTTGGGAAAGCTTCTAGACACGATAAATAATTTGGGGCAAAATTAACAGCCACTTGGACATGTGTGGATTTATTGAGGAAATCCAGCACGGATTTGTTACGGCAAACGTCATTTAAATAACTTGATTGGAGATTTCTGATTGGGCAACAGATGAGGGTAATGTGGGCTTCCATAAGGTGTTTGAAAAAGTGCCACATGACAGGCTTGTCAGTGAAGCTGAAGCCTATTGGAACAAGAGGGACAGTGGAAGCATGGAGACAAAGATGGCCGACAGACAGGAAACAGTGAATTCTGGTTATTTTTCAGATTGGAGGAAAGAGCACATTTGGGTTTCTCCGAGGTCGTTACTAGGACCCTGGCCTTCCTTGGTTTATATTAGTGACCCATGTTTGCGCAGGGCACAATCTCAAAATCTGTAGACGACGCATACTTGGAAATACGCATATATGGTGAAGGGTGAGGAGAATAGTGATAGACTCCAGGAAGATATGGGCAGGCTGGTGGGACAGGCAGATACATGGCAGATGCAATTTAACACAAAACATTACGAAGTGGTGCAATTTGGCAGGAGAGGCAATGTATTACAATTGTTCTGCTTTCATCTAAAGGCAGGGCCAAATTGCAGAGGATTCTTCCAGACTCCACAGTCCAGCTGCTGCAGTCTATCATAGAACCTGCTCTTCATCGAGATTTTGCTGTCATCCTGGATTGAAGTGTAACTGGTATGAGAAGCCAAAATGTTCATTTGCCTGCATTTGTCTGAATTGTAAAATCGTGCTGCTGTGATATTTGTTCCACCTTGCCTATGTGGACTCTTTAAACAAGCTCGCCAATTAGTCCCACTCTGTTGCCCAATCCCCATAGCCTTGTCGACTTGTCCCTTTCAAATTTTATATCGAATCCCCTTTTGAAAGCTAATGTTGACTCTGCGCCCATCAACCTTTCAGGCAGTGCCTTACAAATCATGGGCACTGCTTAGCATAGTAAATAGGAGCAGGAGGAGGCCATTCGGCCCTTCGGGCCTGCTCCACCATTCATTATGATCATGGCTGATCATCTAACTCAATAGTCTGATCTCGCCTTCCGCCCCATATCCTTTGATCCCCTTCCCCCTCCAAGTGCTATACCTAAATATGATTTTCCTCATCTTAACCTCATCTTCTTTTACCAATTACAGTAAGCCTGTGCCCTCTGGTTGACAGCCCATCTACCACTGAAAATAGTTTCTCATAATGTACTCTGTCAAAACCTTTCATAACTTCAAACACCTCGAGAAAATCTCTTATCTTTCTCTGCTCTCGAGCAGCACGGTGGCGCAGTGGTTAGCACTGCTTCCTCACGGCGCTGGGGACCCGGGTTCGATCCCGGCCCCGGGTCACTGGCCGTGTGGAGTTTGCACATTCTCCCCGTATCTGTGTGGGTCTCACCCCCACAACACAAAGATGTCAGGTTGGGTGAATTGGCCACGCTAAATTGCTCGATAATTGGGGGGGGAAAAAATTGGATACTCTAAATTTATAACATAAAATCTTTCTCTGCTCTTAAAAGAAAAGGTCCAGCGTTTCTAGTCTCCAGTAGCTTCCAGAGGACGCAAATGTGCCACACTGCGAACCCGACTGACAATCTTAAATTGGTTTTCAGCACATAATTAATAATAATCTTTAGTGTCACAAGTAGGCTTACATTAACACTGCAATGAAGTTACTGTGAAAAGCCCCTAGTCACCACATTCCGGCGCCTGTTTGCACATTGTGGATTATTTATATATTAACATATTTAATTCACAGGGCTCTGTTCTTTGCTGTCAGAAAGAACATGTACATACATTACACCTATTTCAGCGAAATAAAATAAGTGATAACCATTTGCTGGTTCATTCCTCGGGGCAATTCCTCGACCAATTGGAGTCAAACTGCCTGGTTTAAATTTTGAAACCATGCTTGGCAGTTAACTGTTCGTCACCATTAACCCTTGTTTTATTTATTCTTGTTAATAGGAAGTACAGTACTGACACCGGGAAAACCAGAGTTTAACGAAGAGATTGAGATGATATTGTTACTATCTTGGTGAAACCTTTCGCAGTATATAAACTGTTATCTGGACCCTGAGATCACCAGGAGAGTCTCCCCTGCCACCTACAGTAATTTATAACTTGCATTGTGTTTGTTGGTTCTTGTCATGCTCAATGCCTTGAGAAGTGGGAATGTTTGCACAACAATATTTGTTACATTACAAGTTTCTCAGAAAAGGAATCTGACAGTGTAATTTCTCTGGTTAGATTGTGCCAAAGAAATGCTCACAAGCATTAAGGTTGGCTGCCACTTATTCATCTAAGTTTGAGTTGGGCAAATGGATGGATTTCAATAAATCTACACTGAGGGAAATAAAGCACATCTTGGCCGGGATTCTCCATTCTGGAGTCCCAAGTGCTCACCCCAGTGGGGAATCAGGTCGGGCCTCTGCTGATGTTAGGTGCGGGGCCCAGGTGCAAGTCGCAGTCCTTTACCATGCAAATGTACGCATGCTGGAGAGCTCGTTGGATTCCTTCAAAATTCCGGTATCGGAATGCCATTTGGAGCGGGCGGCTCTATCCCAGCGCCCAGCTGCAGGCACCCCCCCGTAAAGCAAATTTTGAGCCCCCTCCCCCATTGACAAGGAGGGACATCTTCAATCCCTCATGAAGGAGGGGCATTCTCACAACGGGGATAACACATCACCCCCCCCCCCACACACACACATCACACACGCATGAGGGTGCCCATCACCCATACCTCCAGTCATCCCTCTTCAGCCCCCACCCCCGGACTTGCCAGTGGCGCACTGCCCTCTGGCACCTACACCCTGGCAGTAACACCCGCGCCTGGCACAGTGGAACCTGAAGGGGGTCAGGCCATTGATAATGTGCCCTTTTGCCACTGCCGCTCGCCGCCGATCCCGGTTTTCAGGCAATACTCCATTCTCCCTGATCGACATTCCCGATTGCAGTGGCAGAGAATGGAGAATCCCAGCCCTCGTGTGCTTCCTCACATCTTTTGTCATTACAGAGTAAGCATAAATACTCTGAAAACACGGGCAACGCTCTTTGGAACACCTGTAAACTGATATATCTTCCACCACATCCAGATTGAAATATTGAACCTTGACAAAGTGCTACTTGAAGCCTGTTTAACTGATGCCATGTACAGGGGGGGGTCCCTGCTGGGCCACCATAGAGTAGACAAGTTACAGAGACCCCGATAAACTGGTGTAACCTGCGTTTGTCATTTCCTGCTGATACCGCAGCCCCTCCCCCCAAAGTCAAGCGGAAGAGTGAGAGCGTTAGACCGGCACACATTCCACTGTGATTTTTATTGTGATATTGGCCTGCCTTTGGGGAATTACTGTTCTTTATAATGCACATTTTGTCAATAAGGGATTTTCTGGGTGACTTTTCAATCGTCACAATTTTAAAGCCAGCCATTGATGTATTGGTGTTTATTATTGAGCAGTCGTAACAATTGCCGGTGTGAATTGTAATTGTTCGCTGTTCTGTTTTGAAGATAACATTTGTTTACCCTTCAAGTATGAGAGAAAGTCATGCAATAAACTGCAGAATGTGGTGATTAGACATTCTGACACCTTTGGACGGCTCTCTACATGGGTGCGAGTGTCATGTTTACTATCCCAGAGTGACATTGTACGTAAGTGGCATCTTTATATGTTTTTGGCATTCACCACAAGGTCATGCAGTGCATCAATAACTTGCAGCAGTTTCTTGCGCCCATCACAACCACAGGACGTCCCAAAGAGCTTTACTGAATCACAGGCTTCACCTCCAGCACATCCCATTGTGAGCAGAATTGTTCCAGTGCGGAACGAGGCCAGTTGGCCTATCGTGTCTGTGCTTGCTCTGCGATTGAACAATTCACTGAGTGCCATCTTGACGTCTCCCCGTAACTCTGCACATTCTTCCTTTTCAGATAACAATCTAATTCCCTTCTGAATGATTCAATTCAACCCTCCTCCACCACACTTAAGTGGAGGTGATGTGTAGTTGGCATTGTCCCCGGACTAGTCATCCAGAGACCCAGGGTAGTGCTCCGGGGACCCGGGTTCAATCCCGCCACGGCAGACGGTGAATTCAATTCCCGTGAGCCATGCAAAACGCCATAGACGTCGGCAGGACCAGAAGATCCCGCCAATGGGGAGCCACCGGCGGAAAACAGGCCATGGAGCGGCCGGGAAATCCTGCCCTTTATTCCTTTTCAATGTGCCCACTTTTTATCGTTGTGGCTCCGGCTTCCGACTGTGACTGCTGACTCACTTTACTGCTCCCATACCCACGCACCATTGGAACCTGAATCATGGCGGGGCCAGTTTCCTACCCTTTTTGGCCCGATCGCCTGCTTTCACACTTCAGTCTATTTTATGGTGAGCAGGCTAGGAAGGTGGGGCTGATAGTGTCAGATTTCATATGGTTGGCTGCCCAACATACGGTGGGCTGGGGAGCTGCCCTGATGTGACGGAAGGAGCCGCTGCAGGAGAGGGTAACAATCAGTAGAAGGTTTTGCAACAGTTCAGAGCGAGGCTGGCCAATTTTTCTTTCCAAAGAATTAAATAGAATGACACAGTCTTCTTGACGTCTCTTTGCACAGGTCCTGTCCCTGTCTTTTGGGGCCGGGGCTGTATGAGCTTTCCTCAATAACTTGGCCTCAGGGCCTCCACGTTGGTGTTTACAGGATTGAGTCGTGTTGTAATCTTTTAGTCCCTCGGCCTCCATCCCTGATTTCCTGCAAACTGGCCTTTGTTGCATTGATCTCCTGCAGTTGCAGAATCAGGCGCAGGGCAAGGGCTTGGAGCTGAACCTTCAATCAAAGTGATCATAGAATTATCATAGAATTTACAGTGCAGAAGGAGGCCATTCGGCCCATCGAGTCTGCACTGGCTCTTGGAAAAAGCACCCACACCTCCACCCTATCCCCATAACCCAGTAACCCCACCCAACACTAAGGGCAATTTTGGACACTAAGGGCAATTTAGCATGGCCAATCCACCTAACCTGCACATCTTTGGACTGTGGGAGGAAACCGGAGCACCCGGAGGAAACCCACGCACACACGGGGAGGATGTGCAGACTCCGCACAGACAGTGACCCAAGCCGGAATCGAACCTGGGACCCTGGAGCTGTGAAGCAATTGTGCTATCCACAATGCTACCGTGATGTGAGGTGAATAGCTTGTGCCTCAGAACGCAGGGCATTTCTGTCATGCCTCTGGTACGAGTGCGACCTACCTCAGTCTCTGACCTACCCGAGTAGTTTATATGGGGCTTTGCAAGGGACAGGACTATTGACGCTCACATTAGACCCCATGTGGCCTCAGGAGGAGCTTTCCTCTCCTTTGCTTGGAGAATCCCTACTGTGCAGAAGGAGACCATTCAGTCCGTCGAGTCGACACTGATCCTCCGAAAGAGCACCCTACCTAGGCCCATTCCCCTGCCCTATCCCCGTAACCCCACCTAACCTTTGGACACCCAAGAGACAATTTAGCATGGCCGATCCACCTAACCTGCACACCTTTAGACTGTGGGAGGAAACCTGAGCCACCCGGAGGAAACCCATGGAGACACGGGGAGAACATGCGAACTTGCCAGAGGCAGACACCCAAGGTCAGAATTGAACCTGTGTCTCTGGCGCTGTGAGGCAGCAGTGCTAACCACTGTGACATTACATTTGAGTGGGACCAAGCCCAACAAACAGGACGTGGGTTAGGCCAGGGTCATGGTTGGGACACACAATGTGAAATTTGAAAGAAGTATTAACTCCACACCTGTATAAAAGGGGACACACTTGTGTGGTCTTTTGGGAAGGCCATTGACAACCCTTTGGACTCAGCACCCGCTGCAACATTTAACAGGCTGATAAGTGCCAAAGATTGACCTTGCCTGGTTTATTTAAAAGAAATGATTTGACGGCGCTGAGTGAGAGCATACTGGAAACCAGACCAGAACGGCAGCCTAGATTGTTCAGACCCCTTGTTTATGTTCTGTAAATGGCCGCTGACCAACAGCAACCAAAAAGGTCATTTTTGCTTTTGCCAAAAAATTAATTGTTGCTAGGGAGTCAGGAGCAGTAGTGGCTCTTGCCTGACTCTGCGTTTTCCCATTAACGCCCTTCGGTTATCGCTCTATCCCGTCATCTTGTGGGGAGTGGGGGGGGGGGATTGTCTGTTCAAAGGGTGAGTGTGACAGGCACCCGATTAATATCAATGCGACTCCAGGTCCACATTGGCTCCTCAGTCTGAGTACATGTTGTCGCCGTCGCGTTCAATACCAGGCGCTGAGGGATTTATGTCCCTGATCCCTTTTCATGTCGATGTGAATTTGACTTCAGGAATGTTCCCACGTGGTGCTCCAGAGACTTATGATCATTCCGACGAAAACTGCACGCATAACCTCCTAGTTAGGCCTCGGACTCTTTAAGAACTAACGGCGAATGTTGCCAAGAGTGGCAACAGGAATTCTTTGGAAATGATTAATCAGAAACCTGTCAATCTTCCCTTCAGCTTTGTCATTAGTGTGAATGTCAATGTCACCTGCATTTCACAAAATGCTGAAATATTTATCCTTTGAAATCGACATCGGGAGGAACCTGGATACTGCTTTTTAAAAAGTTTTAACAAAACATTAAAGCAATGCATTGAAAATCAACATATATTGAACACTACGTAATCACCGCCACCCATTTTGAGTGCATCAGCCAATGAGAGGTAATATAATCTTTATTAGTGTCACAAGTCGGCTTACATTGACACTGCAATGAAGTTACTGTGAAAATCCCCTAGTCGCCACACTCCGGTGCCTGTTCGGGTACACTGAGGGACAATTCAGAATGTCTAATTCACCTAACAGCACGTCTTTCGGGACTTGTGGGAGGAAACCAGAGCACCCGGAGGAAACCCACGCAGACGCGGGGAGAACGTGCAGCCTCCGCACAGACAGTGGCCCAAGCCGGGAATCGAACCCGGGTCCCTGGTGCTGTGAGCAACAATGCTACCCAGTGCGCCAGGGTCCCAGGTTCGATTCCCGGCTTGGGTTACTGTCTGTGCGGAGGCTGCACATTATCCCCGTGTTTGCATGGGTTTCCTCCCACAGTCCAAAGATGTGCAAGTTAGGTAGATTGACCACGCTAAATTGCCCTTGGTGTCCAAAAAAGGTTGGGTGGGGTTACTAGGTTATGGGGAGAGGGTGGAGGGTATACTGTAAATTCTATGATTCTACATTAATTGCATTTTTATCTATAGTACAACACATATGGGGGACACATTAGCACAGTGTTTAGCACTGCTGCCTCACAGTCCCAGGGACACGGGTTTAATTCCGGCCTCCGGACCCTGTGTGTGTGGAGTTTGCACTTTCGCTTCGTGTCTGCGTGGGTTTCCTCCCGGTGCTCCGGTTTCCTCCCACAATCCAAAGAAGAGCAGTTTAGGTGGATTGACCATGCTAAATTGCCCCTTAGTGGCCAAAAGGATTAGGTGGGGTCATGGTGAAAGGGTGGAGGTGTGGGCTTAAGTAGGGTGCTCTTTCCAAGGGCCGGTGCAGACTCAATGGGCCGAATGGCCTCCTTCTCCACTGTAAATTCTACGATACGATTATGATTCTATGATATTGCTTAAAAGAAAAAGCAAAAACATTTCAGATGGCCACTAGCACATTAGAAAATCAAAGGATGAATCAGAAGAAGAGGTTACACAAACCAGGGTTGTACTTGCTGGATTTCAGACAATTAAGGGGTGCTTTGAGCCAACACGTCAAGGTATTAAGGGGAGCAGCTAGGGTAGATGGAGAGAAGCTATTTCTGCTGGTTCGGGAGTCTAGGTTGGGGGATATTGTCTCAACATCCCAGCCAGACCTTTCAGGAATGAAGTTCGGAAACACTTCCACAAACAAAAGGTGCCAAAAGGTTGGAACACACTTTCCTCAACTTGATGTTGATGCCAGATCAATTATTGAATTTCAAATTGGAATTAATTGGCTTTTGTTGAGCAAAGATATTAAGGGATGTGAAGCAAAGGCGGGTAGTGGAGTTGGGTCACAGATCAAACACAGCCTTATTGAATGGGGACAGAATAGGCTTGAGGGGCTGGATGGCCTACTTGCCTTCCTTTGTGCTGTTCAGAATGATAGGTTTAAGCCAAGGAAAGAAAAATTAAGAAAATATAGTTGATTGTGTCCAGTGAACAGCCACATCGAGGGTCATTTTAAACTAACCCACCGAGGTGAGAAACTACCCGGATCAAATCCATCTGCCGGATTTTACCCCCCATTGGCTCCAACGCGGCAGGCGTGACTCCACGTGCCTGGACCGGTGTGGTCACGCTCCAGCATTCCGGCAGCCGCTTTATCATATCAGATCAGCCATGGTCTCATTAAATGGCGGAGCAGACTCGATGGGCTGAGTGGTCTGCAACACCTGCCCCAATGTCTTGTGGTCTAATTAAAAATGCTCCCGCAATGTGGGACCAATGCTCCACCTGTTTGGAACGCTGAGCACTGCTTCCACTTATTCCGGTGATAATAGCGGGGGCTCTATTATCACCGCCTCAATGAGGTTTGAGCTGCTTAACTGTGACCACCCTGAACAAACTGGCAACTGGTGGGATCAATGGTAACTGCAGCACCCAGATGTTGGGATTGGAACAGCCCCATTTCCGCAGTCCAGATGTTCAGTATTAATTAACGGAATAATAGCCGACCACCGAATGAATGGTGTTTATTACTTGGTTTAAAAAAAATAGCTTCACGATAACGCAATGGAAGATTAATGTAAATTGGAGTTTCTACATGTAATGCATTCTTTATAGCTGAAAAGCTAGGTTGTCAACAGGATTCTCTGCTCTTTGGCTGTCTCTCCTGAATTTAGATCTGATGAGGTGGTAAAGTGCGGTAAGTGGAATAGGTATCAAGGGTAGTGTGGCCAGGAACATGCAGATAAATTCCACCCAACTTGTATACTCCTTCTTTTCCTTCTTGGGGAACTCTACCTGTTGGTTTAAAGTAAATCATTAGAAATATTTCATCCTGAAGCTCTTTTATTTCGGGTCAAAAGATATTTCATTATGTTATTTCCAGAAACACCAGCAGGCCAGGTGGTCTGTTATGCTACCTCATTTTCTTAACCGTGGCAATTTGTTTTGAGCCCAATGTCCTGCCCTTTCTCCACATGCCTCACTTTTTAAGTATCTATCTCCATTTTAAACATCAGTTGTTTGCATCCATGGCTAACATTGTGAGTTCCCACTACTTTAGGAACTTTCAAGCGGTTATTGGATAAGCACATGGAGCACACCAGAATGACAGGGAGTGGGATAGCTTGATCTTGGTTTCGGACAATGCTCGGCACAACATCGAGGGCCGAAGGGCCTGTTCTGTGCTCTACTGTTCTATGTTCTATTATAGAGTCACAGAATCTATGTGTAGGCCATTCGATCCTCTCTGCCAGAGCAGCCCGCCTAGTCTCGCTCCCCAACCTTCCTCCATAATCTTTCCATGTTTCTTTTTATTCTCTGTGGGAAGAATGTTTTTCTTCTTCAGGATTTGTTTTATCCCTGGCCCAGTTCAAATTCTAACATTATGTTCCCTAGCTTCTGCATTCCCCTGGAGAACAGAATTATTCACTTTCTACGCAACCTGTCACCTCCATTATTTTAAATACTACCTCCCCAGATCGAGGGAATGTAACCAAGATTCATCATAGCCGTATGTTTGCTTCCCTGATATTAGCCTGGGGAACCAAAGCTGGACTGCTTCCAAAGCCAGGGATCTTCCCAAGGCGATCACAAAAATTATGTTTTTAAAAATAAATTTAGAGCACCGAATTCATTGTTTCCAATTAAGGGGCAATTTAGCGCGGCCAATCCACCTACCCTGCACATCTTTGGGTTGTGGGGGCGAAACCCACGCAAACACGGGGAGAATGTGCAAACTCCACACGGACAGTGACCCAGAGCCGGGATTGAACCGGGGGCCTCGTGAGGCAGCAGTGCTAGCCACTGCGCCAACTGCTGTCCACAAGGATTATGTTCTGAATGAAATCTGGTCAGCACTCCCCAGGTGTAATCTTCACATTGTTGTGTTCATGTCTCCGAGCGATCTTCATCAGATCAGCACTCCAATTAATTAGGGTCAATTAATGATCCATTTCAGGCCAAACTGCAGTTGCTGCCAGGGTGCTCCTGATGTCAGACCCCCCCCTTCCCCCTTGCCCCACACATACAGTCAGCAGAAACTAGAAGCTGGCTTCCTGGGTGAAAGCCATCAAGACACATGAATGCAAATTACAGACCCTGGCTTTCCCCTCTCTGATGGCACGAATAGCCGGCACCCTTCTGGAAGTTAGTCGTAGACAGCCTTCGGAGGGCGCCTCAGTTT
This sequence comes from Scyliorhinus torazame, assembly GCF_047496885.1. Lineage (NCBI taxonomy): Eukaryota > Metazoa > Chordata > Chondrichthyes > Carcharhiniformes > Scyliorhinidae > Scyliorhinus > Scyliorhinus torazame. Next base: position 302,865,869 of record NC_092712.1, read on the forward strand.
TAAGCGCTCCCTTTTCTGTCTCAGCAGCGCCAACCTCGCCCACATGGGCGTAGCCAGTGCTGCGGGCATTCTCCTCGGGACCCTGCCTGCTGTCCGTAACTGGGCAGTGAACCCGAAGGCAGCCTCTTAATTGACCACCTTCCAGAAGGCTCCCCCTGTTGATGCAGCTCTGACCCAAGTGAAGTTGGAGTCCATCCCGCTGCTGAAGCAGTATTTGCTTGTTTTTCTACGCCATGTCTCATGTGATAAAACCCAGTGTCCAATTAATCTCGTTGACTCGGCAAGCTGTTCTTTTCTGACACAAAAACATTGGGGCCCTTAATCCTGTTGAACATCTTTCCTCCACCCTCCACTTCTCCCGAGGTTCCGCCATTGGTGGCAGGACCTTTAATCACCTCACCGTTTTTCGCTTCAACTCCAACTTAGGGCACACGGCAATATAGTGGTTAGCACAATTGCTTCACAGCTCCAGGGTCCCAGGTTCGATTCCCAGCTTGGGTCACTGTCTGTGCGGAGTCTGCACGTTTTCCCCGTGTGTGCGTGGGTTTCCTCCGGTTTCCTCCCACAGTCCAAAGATGTGCAGGTTAGGTGAATTGGCCATGCTAAATTGCCCTTAGTGTCCAAATTTGCCCTTGGGGTTTCTGGGTTATGGGGATAGGGTGGAGATGTGGGCCTGGGTAGGGTGGAGATGTGGGCCTGGGTAGGGTGCTCTTTCCAAGAGCCGGTGCAAACTCGATGGGCCGAATGGCCTCCTTCTGTACTGTAAATTCTATGATTCAACCCTTAAGCCCTCCCACCTCGCCACTTCGATCGTTGATTTTTAAAAAAAAACTTTTTAATTACGTTTTGGCCACCTAAATTCAAAAGGAGGAGGTTGATGGGATATCGATGGTGGCCAGTCAGACAGGGTGCCATTCATACATTTTCTTGGGCAGGCTCTGTACTGGGTTGACGGTGGTAAGCAGATGGAATGGATTCAAATGGCAGACTTGGACATGGAGCCAGGAGGCAATCACACATTTGAGGATCTTAGGGAGGTTAAAGGTGAACTGGTAGTTGAAGATGAAAGACTTTCGTTTTGACAAGAGGAGGGTTGGCTCGCACAGGGGATAGATAAAATAGCCAAATGGTTGGGAGTTTGGTGAGAAGGCGTTCGAAGAAGCAGGAACTTTTTCTGATGTTCGCAATGAGAGTCTCGGGGGTGGGTGAGAACCCGCAGAGCGATAAAGGATTGGGACTAAAGTGACAGAAAGAGGAAAGGTCTCAGCCGTAGAGGAAAAGAATCCATAAGTTCATCCTAGGGTGGTAGGATTGTCGTATGAGGAGAGATTGGGTCGACGGGGTCTGTATTCACTGGAATTCAGAAGAACAAGAAGGGATCTAATTGAAAAGTATGAAATTCTGACAGGGCAGGACAGACTGGATGCAGGGATTATGTTTCCTCTGGCTGGGGGTGGCGGTGGGGGGGTGGGGGGTGGGGGGGGGGGGGGGGGGGGGGTCCCACAATCTCGGGATCGGGAGCAGGCCATTTAGGACTGAGCTGAGGTGAAATTTCTTCACTCAGGGTGGTGAATCTGGAATTCTCTGCCACAGAAGGCTGTGGAGGCCCAGTCACTGAATGTATTTAAGAAGGAAACAGGTTTCTCCTCTAAAGGTGTCAAGAGGTACGGGGAGAGCACTGAGGTATGGCGTTGAGATAAGACGATCAGCCATGTTCATATTGAGTGGTGGAGAAGGCGCGACGGGCTGAATGGCCTACTCCTATTTTCCATGTTTCCTGGGCAGGGCTAGCAATACCCCAGTCTGGATTACGTGAACGTACATTGGACAATGGCAGTTGGTGTTACCCCAACACTAACTGCAGAGGCTTTTTGTGCAGGCTGCAACCAGTTGCCACTCTGCGGTCACTGGTTTCATACTGGAAATAATAGTAACCTCCATATGAATGAATTCAAAGGTGTACAGAAGAAGTGCGGCATTCATTTCAATATGATAGGTACTCACGTAGTTGGGATTCCAGGCCTCATACGACAAGTGGTGCTGAACCTGGACAGTAACAAAGGCCAGAAAGACTGAAAACAACAATAACGGGCTGATAAATCTCCAAGTCACGTGCCAGTAAAGGTTGGGCCGGCGACCGGTCATAAATTCCAAATCGTCGGAGAATCTGAGGGGAAGAAAGTGTAATTTTCCAAACGTGTTTGGTTCAAGTTCAAAATTAAAACTCGATTATTAATAAATTAATAAACAACAAATTCCAATTAAATTGGCCTGTTCAGTTTTTTTTCACTTGGGTCGGAATTCTCCTCGGCATTGGGATTCTCTTTCCCCGCTGGCAGCACACCCCCGCCCAAGGGTTTCCCGGCGGCGTGGGGTGGCTTCAATGGAAAACCCGGCAGGAATGCAGAATCCCGCCGGCAGTGAACGGCATGGCGCCGAAAAACACGACTGGAGGACTTGCACATCCGGCCCCTGGTGACAATGAACAGAGGCTTGACGCTTTCCCCGACATAGTTAGAAATGATCTAAATTTTCCAATATTTCTTGATTTACTCTCAAAAAGGAAAGGGGAAAAAAAACTTGGAGACCCTTAAGTTAAAGGACCACTGTTTAGTCTGCAATAAGATAAATAATATAATAATAATCTTTATTACTGTCACAAGTAGGCTTACATTAACACTTCAGTGAAGTTAGTGTGAAAATCCCCTCGTCGCCACTCTCCGGCGCCTGTTCGGGTACACAGAGCGAGAATTCAGAATGTCCAATTCACCCAACTAGCACGTCTTTCAGGACTTGTGGGAGGAAACCGGAGCACCCGGAGGAAACCCACGCAGACACGGAGAACGTGCAGACTACGCACAGACAGTGACCCAAGCCGGGAATCGAACCCGGGACCCTTGCGTTGTGAAGCAACAGTGCTAGCCACTGTGCTGCCGTGCCGTCCACGGTGCCTGAGGATCGTGGTTAGATCCAATTGTGTCGCCACTTATTTTTGTGGGATATATCCTCATTTTCTGAGGGAGGTGAGGGACAAAATTCTGGAACTGCTGGTTGCCATCTTCCAATCCTTCTTGGATACAGGAGTGCTCCTGCCAAAATTTTGGAAAGGTTCAGGAAAGTTCATGAAGAGAAGGAGAAAGCTGGTAATTACAGGCCAGTCAGCTTAATGTCAGTGGTCAGGAAGCTTTTAGAGATAACAAGTCCCTGAGAGAATTAACAGCCAAATGAACAAACATGGACTAATAAAGGACAGCCTGCATGGATTAGTTGTAGGTGATTAACTTGATTGTGTTTTTTTGATGGGGTAACAGGGTGGATGAGTTGACGTGGGTGGTGCAGTTGATGAGGTGTAAATGGATCTTGGAAAGGTGTTCAATGATGAATATTTGGCTTGTCAGCAAAATTGACGCCAGAGCAATAAAAGAGACAATAGCAGCATCAATACAAAATTGGCTCAGGATTAGGCAACAGAGGGTTGTGGTGAATGCCTGTTTTAATGACTGCCCATTCTGCTTAAACTTTTATCAAACCCCTCATTTAGCCCCGGCTGGGGCGTTGTGCACAAACCTGGGACCTTACTTCGGGAATGACCTGAAGGCTTTGGGAGAAGGTATTCCCTGGAATGGTTCCAGCGATGAGGGATGGCAGCTACATGGGTAGTGCAGAGAAGCTGGGTGTGTTTTCCTCGGAGCCGAGAAGGCCACGAGGAGACTTCATGATGGTGAGCACATCTATCAAGCGTTGAGGTGGACTAAATAAAGGGAAACTGTTTCTCATGACTGAAAGGATAAATAACCAAAGGGGACAGACTTATGATCAAAGAATAGCAGACAGCACGAAGGAGAACTGTCTCAAGCACGAGTGATTAGGGTTTGTCCTGCACAGCCTGAGAGCGCGGTGACTACAAGTTCAATAGGAACATTCAAAATGGAACTGGTAAACATTAGAAGGAGAAAACGCAGCAGGGATACGGGGAAAGAGCAAGGAGTGAGTGGGACGCAAACGTTTTGATGGGCTGAACGGCCTTGCTCGGTGCTGTACTCTTCTATGATTCCGAGATTTAGATAGAGCAACAATAATAGGAAATGGCAGACCTCTGCTTGTTGCAGACATTCAACAGCCCCTGTTATGGCTGCGCAAGTCTTTCACTACCTGGGGTGAGATCCACCGGTGGCGTTGCGCCCGAAATGCAGCGCGGCACGGCCGGGAGAGCCCTCACCGGGATCAACCCGGCTAACCACGCCAAGCAAGATCTAACACAATCTCATGAGACGTGGGAGGGATCATTTTCTGGCAAATCTGCACATTGGAGTGAGACAGCTAGTCCCATTCTAATATGTATTTCCGAGATCTAACCAGTGGGGGGGGGCGGGGGAGGCACCAGCTAAAAATGGCATCCTCCTGCACGGAGGCGGACCGGCAAGCGGAACTCATGAGTGCAGAAAACGGGACTAAGTGAGGCCTCCGCAGCCCGTTCCCCACCCGTGAAGGCCTCTGACCTACCTTAAAAGCCATTCAATAACGTGGTGTTTCTCGGCCCTCCAAACGTTGGGAAACACCCAGCTAATCGCGCTATGGGACTCTGTTCCTCTTCGGGTAGATCACGCCCTAGGGCAGAGTTTAGGTAAGGATCTAGGCACTCGATTTAACGTAAACGTTTCTAAGTGCCATTTCAGTCGGGTTTTGCGGAGAGTTTCTCCTCACCTCTGTTGTCGAGTTCCCCAACGTTACCCATCTATTATGGGCAGCACGGTAGCACAGTGGTTAGCACTGATGCTTCACAGCGCCAGGGATCCAGGTTCGATTCCCGGCTTGGGTCACTGTCTGTGTTGAGTCTGCACATTCTCCCCGTGTCTGCGTGGGTTTCCTCCGGGTGCTCCGGTTTCCTCCCACAAGTCCCGAAACTGTGTAGGTTAGGTGAATTGGACATTCTGAATTCTCCCTCCGTGTACCCGAACAGGCGCCGGAATGTGGCGACTAGGGGCTTGTCACAGTAACATCATTGCAGTGTTAATGTAAGCCTACTTGTGACGTTAATAAGGATTATGATTATTAACCACACTTAGTCACTTTTTCAGGCCCTGGAGAGTTTGTCTCCGGGCTACCCACGCGTAGAATTTTTTCATCACTGCGAGCTGAACGGGCTGGCCAGGCCGGCTTCTCCGAGATCAGGCCACCATTTTGAAAGGGTTCCCCAATCTCGAATGAGCTTGAGGGTTCCCCACACCACCACCCAGGGGCAATGTCACCCCTCACACACATGGGCATTGCCCCCCCCCCCCCACCCCAAATGAGGACACCTTGCTATGGGGTCGCTGAGGGGGGCCCCCTTTTTATGCCTTCCTAAGCCTCCCTATGGGCCCCTCCCCTTTTCAGGATCCCCACGCTTCAACCCCTCCCCCAACCTTCTAGAGGCCCCTTCATACCCATCCTTCATACCCCCATTATCCCTTCTTTCATGGGCATGGCCCTCCTCAGGCTGTGACCTGTGGTAGTGGCACCTGGGCACCCTGGCACGGCTACCCTGGCAGTGCTCCTGCCAACCTGGCAGCACCACCTGTGCACTTTAGCAGTGCCAGGGCAGCAGTGCCAAGACGCTTGAGTGCCAGGGGAGAGGGGGCTCCAAAGGCCGTTCCACCTTGTCCATGTTTGTGTGGACCAGAACTAATCGGCGCCCGGCTGGGGTCTCCTTGGCGACGCCAATAGATGCCGGGGGCCAGTTAGATCCGGCGTCTGCGGCGCCATTGGGGATCCTATCTGAGGTCTCTCCCGGCATTTACTGGCTGCGTCTCGCTCTGATTCCGGCGTAACTGGGCCAGTGAATCACGCCCTACAACATGAGATGTTAACGTTTCCTCCTTTTTTAGGTGAGCATTTTCAATCTTTACTTTAGATTTCTAGTATTCATGGCTTTGAGAGGGTGAGATCAGATATGTGGGGTAAGGTACACAGCGGGACATTCCTAATTATCTGCTCATGGATAGATCGAAGGCAATCTGGAGCGAATAAAGCAGCTGATGGTGAAAGAATATTATTGTGATATTTATTCAAGCAAAAGAGGAATAGAATGAAATAGACATTTCTAATCAAAAAATAACGGTTGTGGTTCAGAAGCACCATGTATTGGAACTGTCCTTTGACAGCTGCTTTGACAAACCCACAACCCCTATCACTGAAAAGGACAAGGGCGGAAGAGAACCTGCAAACTCCCCTCTCCACCACACACCATCCTGACTGGGAAGTATTGTTTCTTCACTGCCGTTGGGCCAAAGTCCAGGAGCTCCCTCGCTAACAGCACTGTGGATGTACCTACACCACATACTGCATCAGTTCAAGAAGGCAGCTCACCCCCAACTTCTCACGGGCAATTAGGATTGGCAATAAACGGTGGCCTAGGCAGCGACGGCCACATCCCGCAAAAGAATTTTCGAAAAGTTATTCCCGCGTTTGCTACTTACTTATTAATCCCATATACGTATATAACCCCAATGAACTCGAAGAAAGCAATGACCAGAAGGGGAAAAGCAGTTCCATAATTGTCAAAAATTGTCAGCCAGTAATTCCCAGATGTAGTTGTGAAGATGAGGCCGATCGAGAAGGACACCAAACATATTATGGCTGAAGAAAAGATAAAAACAAGCTGATTATAACACACGTTGGCAAAACATTTTTCTTTTGATTGCACTTAGAGTAACAGATCAATCTAAACCGCGTGAAATAGTACATGCTGTGTTTCTGGGAGGGTTTCTCGAAGGTGGTGACCTCGGTGGACGAGCCAAGGAAACCCGAGCAAAATGACATTAATGGTTTTCCATGGCTGATCAGGAAAAGTAAATTCCGTGGAAATTCACCTCTAAAGAATCGTGGTGGCTGAATTTTAACTTTTCCAGAACTGTAGATTAGGTCTGTCTTCCCTGAAGCTGGGTGCGGGTAACATTGGGGGTGACTGGCATTGTGAAAATAGTGCTGTGATTCATAGAATTTACAGTGCCATACGAAGGAGGCCATTCAGCCCATCGAGTCTGCGCTGGCCCTTGGAAAGAGCACCCTACTTAAGCCCACGCCTCCACCCTATCCCCGTAACCCCACCTAACCTTTTGGACACAAAGAGGCGATTTATCATGGCGTATGATTAAGCTCAAGACCTCTGGAAAAGCAAATGGTGCGCACAGTGATAGTAAGAGCATGTGAGTCAGAAGACTGTAAAGGCTCATTTGGGTCACATGAAGAAACCGAGGGATAGATTCATACTGATGATCGGGTTGAGGTAGAGCTGCTAAATGCTCTGTGAATCCGCTGTCTGTATCTTCAAAAGAGTCAGGGATAGCTCCCATAGACTGAAAGCATGCACACATTATTCCTTTCTTCAGTAAAGAGATTAAATCAAAGCCAGGGAATAAAACAACCCGACCAGTCTCCTCTCCATCACTGGGAAAATGTTGGAAGGGACCCTAAGAGATGTGCTTTATGATCACTGGGAAAGGGCCTTTAGAAATAGGCAAAATGGATCCCTGAATTTGATGAGCAATTTAGTGACACTAGTTAAAGTTAACAGGGTGTTGGGATATATTCATAAAGTCTTTCAATCAATCAAAGACAACCATTCTGTCATTATACCGGTCACTTTTAGACTGCACCTGGAGTACTGTGCTCAGTTTAGGTCTCTGTGTGTGCTCTGAGATATAGAAGGTTTGGAAAAAGTTCAGGGGAGATGTTTGAGAATGGTTCCGAGCTTAAAGGACCTTACATAGAGGTGGCCTGATAGGGGTCTATATAATATTGAAAGGGCAGGAGTTTGCACTTATTTATAGATTATCCCAGTTTAACAAATTGGGGAGGATCAAAGTCAGAATGGACTGGACCATAAGTGTCTCTTCTTATCCCAGAGAATAGTGAGCCTCTGGAGTGTCTAATGAAAAGTGTCTTAAAGAAGGATGGGACAGTATTTGATGGGGGCAACGATTGCATCATGAAGAAGATATGTGGTTTTATGGGTAACACTGTCCATGTGATCTCCAGTCTGGTTAGATGAGAGAGTCCGAATTTTCCAGGCGCTTTTTCTCTCATTGGCCCAGTTCCCCCTCTCCCGGGAGATTGAGGAATGCTGAGAGATGTCTGGTCATGATGCTTGAGCCATCATGGGGCAGGTTTAACATATGCCCTTGAATGAACTCCCCCAGTGTCGCAGTCGGCAGACTGAGATGTATTTTAGTGAAACAAAGCATGCTGTGATTCGTGATGAACTGTAGGAATTTCCTCAAAGATCTTGCGACCAACAGCCTGTTCCACTGATGGGTAAGAGGAATCACACTGGGAAAATCCCTCTTAATCGGCTCATCGATTTTCTGAAGCTGTTGGGCGGTTAATTTTTTGTTGTTAAATTTAGAGTACCCAATTCATTTTTTCCAATTAAGGGGCAATTTAGCGTGCTCAATCCACCTACCTTGCTCATCTTTGGGTTGTGGGGCCGAAACCCACGCAAACACGGGGAGAATGTGCAAACTCCACACGGACAGTGACCCAGAGCCGGGATCGAACCTGGGACCTCGGCGCCGTGAGACTGCACTGCGCCACCGTACTGCCCTAGCTGGGCAGTTAATTGCTAACGCACTCAACCGGCCCCTGCGAAGAGTGGGAAGACACAAGAACACCTCAAGGTACCCGTCCGTCAGCAATTTAAACCACCCCCCAAAAATACCTCAGTTTATTTTTATTTACCTATAGCCGAAGCGCCCTTTTTTGTTTTAACATTTCCCGCCAAATCACTTTCCTTATCAATGCTTCCGTGGGGAATTCTTCTCCCTACTAATGTAGTGGAAAGATTCTTAACTCTGCCATTCTCAGGAAAGGAGTTGCAGTTTGATTGCACAGAGCCATTTTGAAAGTGACATGTTTTTTGGACAGTGGCTTTGCAAGATCATTGGATGGAAGTGGCGGAGCTACTGCTGAAAACTGCAAATATCTTGCAGAATTGGATAACTGAAATTACTTTAGCTAATGCAGAGCCAAAGTTGTAAAACAGTAACGTTCGATGAACTGTACAATGAGAGTGACCATGTACCTGTAATAATTTCTTTTGGAACACATTTTGGAAACATGTTCAGGTCTAACAGTGGAGTAAGAATTCCTTCTACGTTGCCAAACATGGATGATAGGCCCAGATTGAAGAGCATGATGAAGAAGAGGATGGCCCATAGCTGAGAAACAGGCAGTCGGATAATTGATTCTGTGAAAGCTATAAAGGCAAGGCCAGTGCCGGATGTGCTCTGAACAGGAGAAAAAAAGAAAAATAATGTTCTCAAACGTTTTGTATTTTACACGAGCAAATCAAGAGAATTTTTTTGTCATTCTTTCATGGGATGAAGGCTTCACTGTAAGGCCAGCATTTGTTGCCCATCCCTAATTTCCCTCAAAATGCTTTTTCAGGGGCCATTACAGAGGCCAGTTAAGAGCCAACCACATTGCTGTGGTTTGAATCACCTGTAGGCCAGACCAGGTAAGGATGGCGGATTTCCTTCCCTGAAGGACATGAGTGAACCAGTTGGTTTTTTTTCAACAATCAATGACATCTTCATGGTTACCATTGCTGGGACTAGCTTTTCGATTCCAGATTTTATTAATTGAATGCAAGTTCCACCAGCTGCCATTCGAGCCCATGCCCCCAGAACTACAGCCTGCACTCCTCGTAACTCTGCACCGTATCCATCAATATCATTCTGATTGCATGGAGCGCAATGTTGCACGCTGTTCAAACAGAGGTCTTACTAAGGTTAGATAATGGGGAGAAGGAGGCTTAGCCTGTCGGAGTTTTGACTCTACAGTGCTGTTCGGAATTGGGGAAAATTATGATTTAAAATGAAATTGAGATAAAAGAAAATCAAGCAGGGAGATATCTGAAGAGATGTGGAGATGTGAATTAGCACATCAGTGAGAAAAGCAAATGTTTACCCAGGTGACTACAGGAAAACAATGGGGGTATATGAAGGGTAACTTCAAAGTGGAGGGATAAGGAATTATGCAAAAAGCCGACTCCACAGGGTGGATAACATCAAGGGGAAGTGTGGTATATCCTTGGCACAATCACTGGGGAAAAGGGAGACAGAGACAAAGACAGACACAATTACCATCAACCACAGCCAACTGCAGAAACAGTCTCCGTCGGAGAGGCTGGTCAAGATCAAAACTTGAACAGCAGATTTCACCTTCGCTGAAACTGAAGACAGTTTCCCCAAGCATGGCCTCATAACCTGTGTGTGGTAATTATTTTCCGGATTTAGCTCATAGAGTTATATAATATTGGATGTTGTTTGAGAACAAAGTGATGTCTCAAGAGTTCAAGAAATGTAACTAGTTGGAACCAGGATGTAATCTGTAATATTGTGCGTCTAACCATTAGTGTACTTACAGCCTCAACAGTAAATCCCTGCTCTTGTATTCTAGCCCTCTCGACATGAATGCTAACATTGCATTTGCCTTCCTAACTGACAACTGAACCTGCACGTTAACCTTAAGAGAATTCTGAACTAGGACTCTTAAGTCCCTTTGTGCTTCTGATTTCCAAAACCTTTTCCCATTTAGAAAATAGTCTATGCCACTATTCATCCTACCAAAGTGCATAAACTCACACTTTTCCACATTGTATTCCAGCTGCCATTTCATTGCCCACTCTCCTAGCCTAACCAGGTCCTTCTGTAGCCTCCCTGCTTCCTCAACACAACCTGTCTCTCTACATGACTTTGTATCATCTGCAAACTTAGCAACAATATCCTCAGTTCCTTCTTCCAGATCATTAACGTATATCATGAATCGTTGTGGTCCCCACACCGTCCCCTGCGGAACACCACTAGTCACCGGCTGCCACCTTGAAAAAGACCTCTTTATCCCTATTCTCTGCCAGTCAGCCAATCCTCTATCCATGCCAGTACCTTGTCCCTAATACCACGAGCTCTTATCTTATGTAGCAGCTTCCTGTACAGCACCTTGTCAAAGGCCTTCGGAAATCCAAATAGATCACATCCACTGGTTCTCCTTTGTCTAAGTTCCACGTTACCCCATCAAAGAATTGGAACAGATTTGTCAGACATGACCTCCCCTTGATGAATCCATGCTGATTCAGTCCTATTTGCCCATGCACTTCTAAGCACTCCGCAATCTCATCCTTAATAATAGACTCTAAAATCTTACCAGCAACTGAAGCCAGGCCAACAGACTTATAATTCCCTGGCTTCTACCTCCCTCCCTTCTGGAACAGGGGTGTTACATTAGTCATTTTCCAATCCCCTGGGACTCTTTCTGCCTCCAGTGATTTCTGAAAGATCACCACCAATGCCCCCACAATCTCCTCAGCTATCTCCGTCAGTACCCAGTGGTGTAATCCATCTGCTCTGGGTGATTTGTCCACCTTCAGACATTTCGGTTTTCCCAGCACATTTAGTGATGGCCACTATTCTCACCTCTGCCCCCTGACTCTCTTGACGTTCCGGTATCCCACTGGTGTCTTCCACTGTGAAGACAGATGCAAAGTAGTTGTCAGATTACCTAGACGGGGAAACCCACTGTCCAGGGTTGAACCGGTAAAAGCGATTAAATATGAGCCTCCCAGCCTTATTTATAATATTTAAATATCCAACTTGCCTCCTAGAAGAGGGAGGGATGTCTGTCTCCATATCAGCCTTGTTGAAGCTGGAATCGGGTGATTAAAGACAGGTTGGGGGCCAAGTTTGAGCTTTCCTTAATTATTAATCCCACACTACGCCAACACACCCATTTTGGAGGTTAAAATGAATCCCCGTGGTTATGTTGCTCGGGAGGTCTTGTGGTGCAGTGGATAGCATTGTTGCCTCTGAGGGAGAAGCTCCCGGTTCGAGTCCCACCCCAGGACTTGCTGGCCAAGGAACGTGAATTCATAACACGGCCAAACAGGTTGAGTGTGTCAACCTGTGAATCCTTCCAAACATGGCAATGGCTGGCGGTAAGAGTGGGAGAGACTCCTGGTCAGCCACTGTTGCTCTTTTTAACCTTAGTCTATTTGCTCTGATTACGTCACCTTTGCTCACGAGTCGCCAGGTATCTTTCTGATACCGCCACGTGGTTCAAGTTCAGGTTATGATTAATAATACAGCACACCGCTTAGTAAGGATTAAAACAACGGTCATTTATTATATACAACAAGCAATATTAATACACTAATACTACTATCTATATAATAAACCTATCACTACTGGCCAATACTTAACTTAGGAAGAGCCCACCAGGTCAGGGAAACGAATGGCTTGTCCAATCAGATCTGGCCCGCGGGATTCAAAAGGCTGCTACAGGTCGGTGGCTAAGTGTCTCTACCGGATAGCGATCGTTGGATTCAAACTTACACTTGCCGGTGGCTGGTCTTGCGAAGGTCTCGAGCAGGCGAAGGGGAGAGAGAGAGAGATCTGAACTTGGACCTTTACTTTTATAGGGCCCAGGGGCTTCCCGCCTCCCGGGGCGGCCCTTGACCCTGAGTCCCAAGTGATTGGATTCTGTCCCCAGTCTCTGGGGTCGATGTGTCCAATGGTGAGGCGATTCCCCGATCGGGGGGTGGTCGTTCACCTGTCTTTGTTTCGGCCACTGCAGGCGCCGACAGGTCTGGCCCGGTATTCAATTGCTAATATGTTGCAATTGTTCCCGGGGATAGCCGATTTAACTGCAGATGTCTGGATAGATGGGCTGCAAATAGTCCTGAATGCAACTGCGAATACCTGGGTTGATGGGCTGTTGATAGCCCTGAGTATCGATCTGGGCTAACTTCCCAGAGCCGAATATGCACTACTGTCCGCAGCTGCCTGCTTGTGTCTTCTTAGCTGCTTTTCCCAGCAGTCTTTCGGGTTAGCCATTTTAAACTGGGTTTTGGCCAGATTAATCGGAACGCAGCCATTTTACGTGGCTACACCACGCTTAATGGGGAGTGGCTCCCCTCAAGCTATAATCCCCTGGGGACAGACTAGCGACATGTTCTGGGAACTTCCAGCGACGCAGGTCTGCCTTGGTGCACCACTAGATATGGGAAGAGAATTGGAATGGAAATTATATTACTCAAATATGCTAAAAATCCTTCCCATAAAAGGCTTGTACTCATTCACAGACTTACCCATTATATTTCCCTGAAGCCTCGAACCTCAACCTGCTCCCTAACTTTTGATACATTGATGTATTTCCACTCTTCACCATCAGGTCATGCTTCTCTTACTACTTATCCTGCTCCTTCTCTTCAGTTTTGTCATCTATAGGATTAAACCTTGTCCCCATCTTTTTCTCATCAGGTGGAAAGACAATTATATAGCACCTTTCATGACCCCAGTATGTCCCAATGTGCTTTAAAGGTACCAAGTCACCGCTGAAGTGCAGACATTGTTGTAGCATTTGGAAACATGGTAGCCAATTTGCACACAGCAAGCTCCCCAAAACAGCTTAAGACAAACGTAAAGAACCAAGCCCCAACTTTGAGGTTGTGAACCATCAGTACCAATCTATTGATCCAATACATGAAGCAGACAGACTCATGGTAACACAAGGCATGGTTAAAGTTGCTCATTCTGGCAATTTCGATGATGGAGCATGGCGTTATAGTCCAGGGGGTTGTCTAGTCTGCAATTCTGAGGGGAAAAACTAATTTTCATCCTCAAAACAGAAATCATGGGTTGGGCCCTTTCCGAACAGCACATCCCTGTGTCCTGCCCAGCGGTGCCAATCCAAGCCATTTTCATTGGGGTGGGATAGGGGGACAGGGACCATTATCTCTGAAATAGACTGAGGCTAGGAACAGAGGTAATTGGATACTGAGGTTTAAAAGGCCTGCCTCTGTTCCTCTTAAGTGGTCATAATACTGTCAAAATAAACAAAGAACCATTCAAAGACATCCTCAAGAAATGTTAATTCTATTAATTGCTCATAAACTGTCAGTGAAAACAAAACTCGTGGTCCCCTTAACAGCTGTGCCAACAGCCCCTGCTGCCCTGAAACCATGAGCGGGGTTGGAGTTCAGCCAAGCATTCATTAGAATTATATTTGTTGGAGTTTTAGGATTTTTTTCACAGGAGTTTAAAAGAATGAGGGGTATCTCAGAGAAGCCTATAAAATTGTAACAGGATTAGACAGGGTAGATGCAGGACTCATGTTTGCGGTGGCGGAGAAGTCCAGAATCAGGGGTCACAATCTAAGGATGCGGGGTGGACCAGTTAGTGCTGAGATGAGGAGACATTCCTTCACACAGAGTGTTGAGCCTCTGGAATTCTCTACCACAGAAAGCAGTTGATTCCAAAACATTGCATGTTTTCAATAACAAGATAGATGTATCTCTTGGGGCTAAATGGATTGTAGGATATGGGGGAAAAGCAGGAACAGGTTACTGAGTTGGATAATCAGCCATGATGATAATAAATGGTAGAGCAGGCTCAATGGGTCAAATGGCCTACTCCTGCTTCTATTTTCTATATTTGTATGTTTCTGTAATGGGGTTACAGAAGTGTCACCAAAGGCGCCAGAGCTGAATACATTAAAATCTTTCATGTCTTTGAAAGGCCTCAGCCATCTGTTCATCCTTTGAAGCTGAGGAACTGGTGGCCATCCGTTACATTGCTTCAAGTATTCAACAGATGGATTGACTGTCAATGAGAGAAATGATAAATCTCAGGGGAAAATTTATACTTTAAAATCTTAGTCTCAGTATGCGTAAATGCAGAAGAGTATGTTATCCAATAGATAAAGTACTCTAAAGCATCTGAATACTTTTACAGTGCTGGTCAATTTAATGGTCACTTACCTTTTCTAAGCAGAGCCCTATCATTAATCAATGCATTAAAAATGTTTAACTTGGGGGAGTTTTTTTTTAAATGGGATATACTGGCTAGATCAACAATTTAATGCCCATCCCCAATTGCCCTTGAAATGTGGTGGGGAGCTGCCTTCCCGAACCCCTACAGTCCTTATGGTTTAGGTATACCACAGTGCTGTTAGGGAGGGAGTTCCAGGATTTTGACCCAGCGGCAGTGAAGGAATGATGATATATTTCCAAGTCAGGACGTGAGTGACTTGGAGAGTAACTTCCAGGTGATGGGGCTGCCAGGCATCTGCGGCCCTTGTCCTTCTATATGGTAACAATAATAAGTTTGGAAGGTGCTTGCTAAGGAGATTTGATAAATTCCTGCAGTGCATCTTGTAGATGGCACACACTGCTGCTACAGTTCATCGGTGGTGGAGGGAGTGTATATTTGTGGATGGGGCGTCAATCAAGCAGGGCTATTTTGTCCTGGATGGTGTCAAACCTCTTCAGTGTTATTGGAACTGCACTCATCTAGGTAAGTGGAGAGTATTCCATTACACTCCCGACTTGTGCATTGTAGATGGTGGACAAGCTTTGGGGAGTCAGGAGATGAGTTACTCGTTGCGGGACTTTGAGCCTTTGATCTGCTCTTGTAGCCAGAGTATTTACATGCCTGGCCCAATATAGTTTCTGGTCAATGGTACCCCCCAGGATGTTGATAGTGGGGGGAGTTCAGTGATGGTGATAGCATTGAATGTCAAGGGGTGATGGTTCGATTCTCTCTTGTTGGAGATGGTCATTGCCTGGCATTTGTACAGAGCGAATGTTAATTGTTAGCCTAAGCCTGGATATTGTCCGGGACGTGCTGAATCTGGCCATGGACAGTTTCATATGCCATTAGATTATGACGTGAAGTTATCAATATTTTTTGAATTTATTTGTCCAAAGGTTTCCAACTCCAGATTGGGCTTTTGCCATGGTTCCTGACTCTTCTGAGGTGTCATGAATCATGTCTTTTTCCAAAATGGGTCAGATACCAGGGAAGTGACGAGGGGTCTAAAATTCCAATCTCCCTGTAATGGTGAAGGCAAGGGTAGAATTTATCTGTGCCAGCTCATTACTCGTATCCTTAACTCAAAGCCGTAAAATCCATCACAATGGGAATTGGTGGGGCCGGGGGGGAGGGGGGGGGGCTGCTGTTAGGTGCCCCAGAATCACGTCATGCCCGTCATTTTTAAAACCCACCGGCCTGTTCTGGCCTAAATGGGTGGCATGATTGGGAAATTTGCAGATTACATAAACATTGGCCAAGTAGTCAACATTGAAGAAGATGGCTGTCGCATACAGATTGAGATCAATGGTGAGTGGGCAAAGCAGTGGTAAATGGAATTCAATCCGGAAAAGTGTGAGGTAATGCATTTGGGGAGGGCAAACAATAAAATACTGGGATACTCAATAAAATATTGAGAGGGGTTGAGGAAGTGAGAGCCCTTGGAGTGCATACCCACAGGTCCACGAATGTAGCAGGACAGGTGGACAAGGTGGTCAAGAAAGCATATGGACGTAAAACACTGGTTAGGCCACGGCTGGAATTCTGTGTACAGTTCTGGTCACCACATTGTATGAAGGAAATAATTGCTCTGGAGAGAGTGCAGAGGAGATTTACAAGAATGTTGCCAGGGCTTGAAAACTGGAGCTACGAGGAGAGACTGGTAAGGCAAGTGTTGTTTTCCTTAGAACAGAGAGGGCTAAGCGGTGGCCTAATTGAAGTTTACAAAGTTAAGAGAGGCCAAGGCAGGGTAGACAAGAAAGGTTTGTTTCCCCTAATGGAGGATCAATTATCAGGGGGCATGGATTTAAAGTGATTGGTAGAAGGATTAGAGGGGACATGAGGAAAATAATTTTCACCCGGAGGATAGTAGGCATCTGGAATTTACTGCCTAAGTTGGTGATTGACGCTGGCATACTCATTTTACAAATACCTGGATCTGCATCTGAAGTGCTGTAAACGGCAAGGCTATGGACCAGGTGCTGGGAAAATGGGATTAAAATATGCAACTAGTTTGTTCTTTGACCAGTTCAGACTTGATGGGCTGAATGGCCTCTCTCTGCACTGTAATTACTCTATGGTTCTATGGAAACGTGTCCCCTGGATTATTTGCAATTGGCCCGAAGACAATGCGAGTGACACAATGCTCCATTGGGTAACTGGTACTTAGCTGGACAAGGAATGGAAACAATTATGGTTAGTAACGGACAAACAAATGATTTAATGATATTGGTTGGGGGATAAATATTGACCAGGTCACTAGAACTGCCTTCTCTGCTTCAAATAAGATCATGTGATCTTTAATGTCTACCTGAAAATGGATTGATCACATTTCCTCAATATTGCAGTGCATTATCAGCCTTGATTACATGTTCAAGGCTACAGAGCGGAGTTTGAACAGAGGGAAGAGTCCTATCACTGACTCAAGGCTGACACCTCATCCTCTGTAACTCCACTCTGACATGAAAAAGTGCACCTCAAACTCTAATCTCTCTTCCAAATCTTTTGCCTCTCATCTCTGCATTCTCTACCTGACAGACTGGCATGGTGAATCCTCCAATTTGAACACACGTCCATCTTGGAGAGATTGGCGTTGTAACAGCAGAATCGCTATGGCGCAGAAGGAGGCCATTTGGGCCGTCCAGTCTCCACCGACTCTCTGAATGAGCATCATGACTTAGTGTCGTTTCCCTGCCTTTCCCCTGCACCCCCTCGCACATTGTTTATGTGGAAACAGCCATCCAATGCCACCATGAATGCTGCGATTGAATCTGCCTCCACCACACTTCCAGGCCGTGCAGCGCTAAAGGTTTTTCTCACATCGCATTTGCTTCTTTTGCAAATCACTTTAAATCTCTTTCTTGATCCTTTTAAGAGCGATAACAGTTTCTCCCTATCTACTCTCTATTACCGAGTTCTCTAAATTATTTCTCATATCTCATTATGTTCATTTTACTGAGGTAAAATATACGGGTAAAAGTCCTAGAGATACAAAGCAAGTAATGTTGCAACCTAATTGGCAGGTACTGATAATTTATATTGCTTGACCTTCACTCTTTTGTTTTATGGCTTTGCATGAACCTTTGCCTAAGTTCCAGTCTGACTTACTGCTGCTTACTATTCATAATTTTATTTTAGAAAAGAAAGACTTACATTTAAAAAGCACTTGGCACAATGACGAGACACCACAAAGACGTTACAGTCACTGACGTACTTTCTGAGGTCTGACCATTGTTGTAATGCAAGAAATGCAGTCAAATTGCACACAGTATACTCCCACAAACAGGAATCGGATAATGACCAGGTAATCTGATTTTGTGACATTGATTGAAGGATAAATATTAGCCAGATAAATATTGTGCAAACGGTTCAAATGTGATATCAAACGTTTGGCTATTTGATTTAGAAAGTCATTTCAGTTAAGTCTTCACATCGTTATTTTCAATGGAGCGCCTTCTCAGTAATTTTTATTGTACTCCAGCCCAACGATATAGCTTAACTCCAAAGACCTGCGTTGGCACATCACTGTCAACTCACGTGACCTGTGCTTACGATCCCAGAGAGACCTCTGACCATTTACCAGTGTGAGTTAGGATTGGGATGAAGTCACTCTGTTTCACATGGATTCATGTGGCTTGTTTAGCACAGGGCTAAATCGCTGGCTTTGAAAGCAGATCAAGGCAGGCCAGCAGCAAGGTTCAATTCCCGTACCAGCCTCCCTGAACAGGCGCTGGAATGTGGCGACTAGGGACTTTTCACAGTAACTTAATTTGAAGCCTGCTTGTGACAATAAGCAATTTTCATTTCATTTTTCATTTAATTTCATTGAAACCAGCAAGGTGTGAGCAAAAATGCCATTCCATGAGTCCGAACTAGGCATTTGCCAAAATAGTGGAGAGGTTGATGTTGTGTATATGGACTTTCAGAAAGTGTTTTATAAAGTACCACACAATAGACTTGTTAGGAAAATGGAAGCCACTGGGATTAAAGGGGAAATTCCTGCACGGATATAAAATTGGCTAAGAATCATAGAATCATTGAATTTACAGTGCAGAAGGAGGCCATTCGGTCAATCGAGTCTGCACTGGCCCTAAGTGTTGGCGAGTCCACTACTGTTGCAAGCAGGACATTCCACGCCCTTACTACTCTCTGAGTAAAGAACCTACCTCTGACATCTGTCTTATATCTATCTCCCCTCAATTTAAAGCTATGTCCCCTCGTGCTGGACATCACCATCCGAGGAAGAAGGCTCTCACTGTCCACCCTATCCAATCCTCTGATCATCTTGGATGCCTCAATTAAGTCACCTTTTAACCTTCTTCTCTCTAACGAAAACAGCCTCAAGTCCCTCAGCCTTTCCTCATAAGATCTTCCCTCCATACCAGGTAACATTCTGATAAATCTCCTCTGCACCCTTTCCAATGCTTCCTCATCCTTCCTATAATGCGACGACAGAATTGCACGCAATACTCCAAATGCGGCCGCACCAGAGTTTTGTACAGCTGCAACATGACCTCATGGCTCCGAAACTCAATCCCTCTACCAATAAAAGCTAACACACCGTACGGCTTCTTAACAACCCTCTCAAACTGGGTGGCAACTTTCAGGGATCTATGTACACGGACACCGAGATCTCTCTGTTCATCCACACTGCCAAGAATCTTACCATTAACCCAGTACTCTGTCTTCCTTTTATTCCTTCCAAAATGAATCACCTCACACTTTTCTGCATTAAACTCCATTTGCCACCTCTCAGCCCTGCGCTGCAGCTTATCTATGTCCCTCTGTAACTTGTAACATCCGTCCGCTCTGTCCACAACTCCACCGACTTTAGTGTCATCTGCAAATTTACTCACCCATCCTTCTACGCCCTCCTCCAGGTCATTTATAAAAATGACAAACAGCAGTGGCCCCAAAACAGATCCTTGTGGTACACCACTAGTAACTGGACTCCAGTCTGAACACTTCCCATCAACCACCACCCTTTGTCTTCTTCCAGCTAGCCAATTTCTGATCCAAACTGCTAAATCACCCTGAATCCCATGTCTCCGTATTTTCTGCAGTAGCCTACCGTGGGGAACCTTATCAAACGCTTTACTGAAATAAAGGGCAATAAACTGGGATTTGATCACTCCCCCTTTTTAATAACTATTAGTGATCTGAACTTGGGTCGACAGAACATAATTTAAAAGCTTGCAGATGAATCAAAACTCAAAAACAATGAGAATCATGGGCTTCATGAGGATGTAGAACACTGGTGAAATGGGAAGACACATGGCAGATTCAATTTAATGTAGAGAAGCGTAAAGTGACCCATTTAAGACCATAAGCCAAAAGAACAAAAGTAGGCCACTCAGCCCATCGAGTCTGCTCTGTGATTCAATGAGACCGTGACTGATCTGATGTAATAATCCTCAGCTCCACTTTCCCACCTTATCCCCACAATCCCTGATTCCCTTACTGATTATGTGAGAGTCCGCAATAAGTTGCCTTACTAATTTTGGGAGCAAGAATGAAGAAGGACAATATAAAATGAACGGTACAATTTACTGAGAAACCTGGGCTTTTTGTGCACAGCTCTTTGAATTGTCAAGAAAAGTTGCAGAGACTGTAAAAAAAGGCAAATGGATCCTTGGCTTTAAAAAATAGAGACAAAAATGAATGAAGTTATACTAAACAAGAACAGAAAAAGCTGGAAAAACTCTGCATCTGTGGAGAGAGAAACAGAGTTAATGTTTCGAGTTTGTATGGCTTCTACAGAGCTGAATAGATGTAGAAATGTGATGGGTTTTAATATGTTGAAGAAAAGGGTTGGAGCAGGCGCAACAAAAAAGTTCAGGGACAGGTCGGAATTCAGGGGAGACTAGGCAAATATGTCATGGACACAAGGCAATGGGAATGTTACTGGTCGTGTTAAAGACTGAAGGAGGTGCTAATAGTGGCAGAAAGGTACGATGATAATGTGTTAATAACAGAACAAGTGTCAGTACTCTCCGAAAGCAAAACATAGACGTGGCCCTGTGGGGGAGGGAGTTGGGGGATTTTTTTATTTAATGATCAAATGGAGGACAGGGTTTGTGGTCCGAAGTTATACTGAACCTTCACAGACTTAGGAAGCATGCCATGGCATAGGGTGCAGATGATATAATAATCATTTTAATGATTGTCACAAGAAGTTACTGTAAAAATCCCCGAGTCACCACACTCCGGCGCCTGTTCGGGTACACAGAGTGAGAATTCAGAATGTCCAATTCACCAAACAAGCACGTCTTTCGGGACTGTGGAAGGAAACCGGAGCACGTGGAGGAAACCTGTGCAGACACGGGGCGAATGTGCAGACTCCGCACAGACAGTGACCCAAGCCGGGAATCGAACCTGGGACCCTGGCGCTGTGAAGCAACAGTGCTAACCACTGTGCTACCGTGCTGCCCACATATTTAGGAGAGCGATGAATGACGTGGAAAATCTGGTGAAACTTGGGTTGTTATCCTCAGGACGAGAAGATTAAAGGGAGATTTAATGGAGATGTTCATAATCGGGAAGGGTTTTGATAGAGTAAGTTAGGAAAGATTGTTTGCACTGCCAGAGGGTTTGTTGTAGCCAGAGGACACAGATTTAAAATAAATGGAAAATAAACAAAGGACAACATGAGGAAAAACATTGTTACAAAGCGAACAATTGGGATCTGAAATGCACTGCCTGAAAACAATAATAGCCTCCAAAAAGGAATTGGATAGATAAATAAACAAGTGGAAACATTCGCAGTGCAATAGGGAAAGAGTAGGGGGGTTGGACTACCAAATACCAGCGCACACGCGATGGGTCAAATACCGCCCCTCTGTGGTGTACCATTCTGTGGTTCTATGATACAAACAGACTTCCCAATCCAAAGTGACAGGAAAGTAAATTGATCCACTGTCCTCCCTGGGATCCTCTGCTCTCTCTTCCCAGCGATTCTGATTTTCTGAAACAATTTAAAAATTGGGAGGCCTGTCGCTCACGGAAAATTAAAACCATACCTGGTCAAGAAAATCCTTAAGGACACAGTTCTTCAAAGTAAGCGCAGATATTGTGTCACAATGTGTAGCATTCAGATCATCCAACCAAGTAAAGTAATTCTCTCTTGTGACATTTCCATCCTGAATTTCGAATTCATTTGAAATGAGTAATATATTCCTGTGGAGAGAATTTAACTCATAAATACAATGATGAGGCAGTCACCATCTTGATGGAAAAGAACATGTGGCCAATCTTTTTGTGTCCATTTACAAAGAATCAATGCAGTGAAATCAAATACGCATCACTGCTTTGTGTGTGAGGGATAGCTTTGTGTTAAAAATGTGACAGTCGGGAGCAGAGCTGATCGTGGCTGCAATTTTGGAGAATAAACTTGTCAATGACGGACTCATGGATTTTTCATTGGAGAGTTTGTAACCATCCGCTTGGCTCTACTCGCCTCTTTATTCCCCCATCCCATACGCCGTCCAGTCCTCTGCTCCATTGCCTCCAGATCTTGTCATTCCACAGCACTTCCACAATACATTCCAAACCTATTGGGACCCATTGGCTTAGACTCTTGACCGACTCCCTTAATCCTCTCCTGTATTTCTAAAACCCTTCAGCATGTTGCTGTCCCCCTTCTCAGTGCAAAACCTCTTCCATTCGTTCATCCTCGAGTCCCCTCAGTTCGGTTTGCAGCCTGCTCGTAATTCAGAGGCTCTTCAGCAGCTGCCAAAGACACTCTCTGTGAACTGATTTCGGTGCCGTGTCTGTCTCCATCCTCAATGGCCACATTGACCCTTCCATCATCTCTTCTCCATTGGGTGTACCTCCACCTCTTCCTGCCCGAGCACATTTCTTATAAAGGCCAGGGCTTCTCCTGTAATAGTTTAATGTCCGGCTCTAGTAATCTCATATCGTCTCTGCTCCAAATTTGCATCCTATAGGGAGGCACGGTGGCACAGTGGTTAGCACCGCTGCCACACAGCGCCAGGGCGTTGTCTTGGATTCCGACCTTGGGTGACTGTGTTGAGTATGCACATTCTTCCCGTGTCTGCTTCCTGTGTTTCCTCCGAGTGCTCTGATTTCCTCCCACAATCCAAAGATGTGCAGGTTAGGTGGATTGGCTATGTTACGTTGCCCCTAGGTGGGGTTACGGAGATAGGGTGGGGGATTGGGCCTAGGTAGGATGCTCCTTCAGAGGGTCGGACCTGACATGATGGGCCGAATGGCCTCCTTTGGCACTTTAGGGATTCTATGATTCTATGTGGGCCCCATCTTTTCTGTCGACCTTCCACTAAAAGGTACAGCCGGTGATCTGAAAAACCCCGAACACCGAGAGTTTAAAAGGACGAGACATTAACTAAGAGGGCTTGCTGTGACATCCAGCACTTTTCTGGGTTAAGCGCAGAGCAAAAAAAAAAAAAATGTACTAACATGGGTACATCGAAACTTTAAAACACTGGTTAGCATCATTTTGTTTGTAGATGGCCAAAAATGTTCTGTCCAGCCGAACCCTACTTTCCTGTTATTGGTCCATTGCCATGCAGATTAAGGCACTTCAGGTGCGTATCCATCAATATTAACATGGAATAAAATGGGCAGCAGGGTGGCGCAGTGGGTTAGCCCTGCTGCCTCACAGCGCCGAGGTCCCAGGTTCGATCCCGGCTCTGGGGTTTGCACATCCCGTGTGGAGTTTGCACATTCTCCCCGTGGCTGCGTGGGTTTCGCCCCCACAACCCAAAGGTGTGCAGGGTAGGTGGATTGGCCACGCTACATTGCCCCTTAATTGGAAAAAAATTTAATTAGGTACTCTAAATTTATAAAATAGAAACATGGAATAAAATGATTTAAGAGTAAAGAAGATTCTGAAGTAATAGATTTTTGATTAAACTGGGATAGATAATAATTGGTGCAAATACATAGGAGGCTGTGGAATTCCACTTACTTGTCTAAGCAATCCCAGTAAGCAGTCATCGCCTTAAAGCCAAGCAAGGAGAAGATGGGAACTGAAGCAAAGATTGAGGTCAGGCTGTTGATAACAGCTACCGTCACCGCATCCACCTCGCAGTTGTTCCTGAAAAGCAGGGGAAGTCTTATTTTCTTTTGAAATTACACAATCATTTCCCCGTAACCTGCTTTCTCTCCTTTTCTGCCTTGCTTGTTCACTCGCCAGAACAGGAATCCGAATGTCAGCGTTCAGAGACGCTTCTGTTCATCTAACTGCCTGATCTCACAGGTGCCGCCGTTTCCCTGTGCCTGCTGTCTCTGACCTTCTCAGCAGTAAAGGTCGCTGGTTTAGGAGGTGCTGCCAAAGAAGTCTTTCCAGTGCAACCTGTAACACTGTAACCACAGTGAGCAGAGGTGGAAGGAATGAATGTTCATGTTGGTGGATAGGATGTCAAACCAATGGACTGCTTTGTCTTGGGTGGTGTTGAGCTGCTCAAGCATTATTGGAACTAGGGGCAGCACGGTGGCGCAGTGGTTAGCACTGCTGCCTCACACCGCCAAGGTCCCAGGTTTGATCCCGGGTCACTGTCCGTGTGGAGTTTGCACATTCTCACTTTGTTTGCGTGGGTTTCACCCCCACAACCCAAAGATGTGCAGGCTAGGTGGATCGGTCACGCTAAATTTCCCCTTAATTGGGAAAAATGAATTGGGTACACTAAATTTTTTAAAAAAGCATTGTTGGAACTGCACTCATTCAGCCAAGCGGGGAATCCTCCACACTCCTGACTTACGCCTTGCAGACGGTGGAAGAAATAATTTGAACGGCTAGGAAGGAAGGTAATGTTTATTCATTACATCAATTCAACAGTTGAAGCCAACTCAATAGGGGCTGGAGTTCTTGATTTGGTCCAGATTACGACTTGCCGTTATGATGTATCCAAACCATAATTAGTTTTTACTGCCAGTTCGATTTCTGCTTGTGACCACAATATTCCCCTTATTACCCAGCAGGTGAATGCAATGAGTATTTCCTATGAAAATAATAATAGCCTAGAAGTTCCTTTCTATCATGTTTAGCTGACACTCATTTTATGTTCAATTTGATAGACAGGTTTTTGTTCTTCCAGGTCGATCAAAGGATCGGCGGAATGAACGGGAAAGTGGAGCCGAGTCAGAACGTGAACCATGATGGATGTGTATTGCAGAGCAGCCTCAGCCGGCCTTATGTTCCATTTCTTAAGTGCTTAAGCATATTCCATGCTCTTAATAAGTGCGCCCAAGCACTCAATTTCGTATTACTTGTGTCAAAGGTTATTTTCCAATATTGGGGGCGCGATTCAGCAGCCTCATCGCACCCGACTTGGTGTCGGCATGAGGCCGATGAATCTCGCGTGGTGTCAGATTGCCCATGCCAGGGGTCGAGCGTGGGGCTGCCTTGCCTGGAGGAAGTGGGGTGAGAGGGGGTTCGAGGACCCCAGAAGAGGTAAGTTGGGTGAAGTGGGGTGGGTTCGGAGGCTGTGAGAGGGGTTGCTGAGGAGGCAGAAAGAATGGGGCTGCCTTTAAAAATGGCGCCCCGATCCACGAGGAGACTTCCTGCACTGGCGAGCTGAGCTACAGGCGGCAAGAAACATCCCCCTAAATGTGCCAAAACAATGGACATAGAAATGTTTTGGTTGAATCGCACCCTGGGTCAATGGTCGGACTCTCATCTCTGAGGAAAGGATTTGGGGTTCAACTTTCACCCCAGTGATTTGACCGTGAAATCTCATCTGTCACGTCAGTGTGGCACTGAAGGAATCTTTTAAATGTGGCATTAAACCCCATCACCATCCTCCCTCTCAGGTGAACACCAAAAGACCCATTGTACAATAAAAACAATTCTACTATCCTGGCGAATATTTAACTCCCAATTCACAATTCGAAAACAGATTAGCCGGGATTTTCCGTTCCACCACCGGTGTGCTTTCCGTCAGCAGAGGTGGCTTGCTATTGGCCGCGGGATCTTCCAGCCCTGTCGGAGTCAATGGCCCATTGCTTGCCAGTCATGCCGCCGGGGAATCCACCGCGGGGGGGGGGGGTCCCTGGCAGGACCGGCAGACCCGCCGGCGGAAATGTCTGGAAAATCCCGGCCATTATCTGGTTATTTATCTCATTTCTCTTTGTGGGAACTTGTGTGGAGATTGGCTGCTGCACATCCCTACTTTACAATAGTGACTACAGTCTCAATTACTTCAGTGACAGCAAAGTGCATTGGCGCATCTCAAGATTATGAAAGATAGTACAGAAATCTGTTTATAGAAATTCAGACGGTTTTGTGATTGAGTGGATACTGTCCCTATCTCTGTGCCAGAAGCTGCAGATTCAACCCCCACGTCAGGGCCTGATGGCGATGGAATGTGTGTTCATAACATGACCAAACAGGTTGATTAGCCTCCCAATAAGCCTGATGGCAGGCAGTAAGAGTGGGAGACAGTTTCTTAGTTAGTCATACTGCAGAATGCACTGCGATACTTTGCTAAACATAACCATGGACCAACCCAATGGAAGTCCTTGGTCGCCAACACCCTCATGGGGCATGGTACCCAAAGGAGGAGGGTATAAATTAAATTGCCCTTTAGAATCATAGAATTTACAGTGCAGAAGGAGGCCATTCGGCCCATCGAGTCTGCACCAGCCCTTACAAAGAGCACCCTACCCAAGCCCACGTATCTAACCTATCCCCATAACCCAGTAACCCCCACTTACCCTTTTTGGCCACTAAGGGCAATTTATCATGGCCAATCCACCTAACCCGTACATCTTTGGACTGTGGGAGGAAACCGGAGCACCCGGAGGAAGCTCACGCAGACACGGGGAGAACATGCAGACTGCGCACAGACAGTGACTCAAGCCGGGAACCGAACCTGGGACCCTGGAGCTGTGAAGCAACTGTGCTAATCACTATGCTACCGTTTAGTCCAGACAGTTTGGTGTGATCTGCAAGTTTAATTATGTCTACTTTCTCCTTCAGTTGAATAATATGTCGAATGAGGACCACAAACCAGAACCTAGGGCTTGGTACATATGATAGGATGTACCCCACTGGAAAAGCATCTCATTTACAATAACCCTTTGTTTATGGTCCATCAGCCAATTTGTCTTCCGCACCTTAACAACTAATTCTCACACACCACCCCTCACATGGCAATTTATTGGAATCTTTTGGAAATTTGTACTTTGTGAGCTATCAGTATTTGGATGTTTGGCACATTTATATGATATTGCTTTCCCCACTATTTTATTGGACACCATTTTGACTGAGGGATGAATATCGGCAGGAAAAGTAATTTAATGTGTACACGGGAAGCTAATGTGATCTCCAAGTTAACTCCAGGAAGTCTTTATAAATTCCGATACATTCCCCCTTTCCCTCTGGCCTGGAAATTCCTTCACTCGAGCAGGCGATTACAGAAAGTAACGTTCTTACAATAATGCTTACTTTGGTGAGTTATAGCTGGAGAATGCAATAAGTCCTCCAAAACCCAAAGACAGTGAGAAAAATATCTGGGTGGCTGCATCCAACCACACTCTAGGCTGCCTCAAAACGTTCAGCTGGAATTAAACATAATAAAATCAGAGCACGAATGCACTTGCAAGAAATAATAATCAGTTATTAATATCAGATATTTATTGACTTTAGTGCCAGGGCGACACATACATGGGCCCTCCATTCCTTTCCAAGTCAAACACCATCCTTTCTTGCAAAGGCAAATGAGGAGCAGCAGCAGAAACGGAAAGAACAGAGAAATGTTTATTTGAAATATAATGTAACGGCCAAATTACTTCTGCATTGAGGCCAATCACATCGGAGTTCCAACATATCGGGAAACACGTTTGTGCCGGTTGATGATCCCATGGGAGGTTTTGAAATGTCATCTCCTCCCACATGGTTAGCTTTGCAGGCTCATTGAGACAGCAAGTAATTTATCACAGATATAACCAGATATAGTCCCCACACTGTGTATTAACAGACAAATACTTACGTCTGGAGTAATCAGATAGGTCAAACCATGAATGGCGCCAGGCAGTGTTAATCCTCGTACAAGTAAAATGAGCAGTACTAGGTAAGGGAAAGTTGCAGTGAAGTAGACAACCTGCAATGTAGAATAGCATTTTATAAGGTTGATGAAGTTTTCTCAACATTTTGGCCCTGAAGTTCTAAAGGAGAGGTGTATTGGGCTGGAGAGGTTAGATCTGTTTTTATCTCCATGGATGCTGCCAGGCGTGTTGATTTTTTCCGCACTTTGTGTTTTTATTACTTGAGCCCTGAAATTGCTCAGTTATTGATTCTGGAAGGCAGTTTTTTTTTACCCAGAGGGTGGTGAGTGACTGGAACGAGTTGCCAGGGGAGGTTGTGGAAGGAGATACATTAACGGCGTTCAAAAGGCATCTCGACAAATACATGGACAGGATGGGTATAGAGGGATATGGCACTAGGAAGTGCTGAGGGTTTTGGCCAAGAGTGGTATCATAGCTGGTACAGGCCTGGAGGGCCGAAGGGCCTGATCCTGTGCTGTATTGTTCTTTGTTCTTTAGTGCTGAAATTGAGCGCGCCCGTGCCTCCCAGGGCTGAAACCATGGGTCAGTGTGTGACCACCAAACCAGCATGGGGCAGCCAGGTGCACCTACCACTTGGGGCACACTTTGGGCGGCCACCTCTCCCATGCCAATAAAAACTTGGGGACGGGAGGTTATCCTGGCCCTTTCCTCAACCTTACTCTCATGAGCGCCTGATTAGAGTGGTCCTCAGCCCACAAGCCATCGTTAAGTGACTAGTGGACCCGGAGGCAGCCTATGCAGTGTCTGCCTCCTGTCAGACTGTGGCAGAGGGTGGCCAGGACCCATAAATGATCCCGAACCCTCAAAATATCTGAAGTGAGGAAGATTCTGGCTCAGTTACTAATAAACCTAAAATACTGTATAAGTTTGTTTTTAAAACTCACCTTCCCCAAGCTTTCAATCCCTCTTAAAACACAGCAGTACACAATTAGCCAAGCAGCAAAGAGGCACAGAACCAGCCACCATTGCTGCCGATCTCCACTTGTAATAATCTCAGGGCTGATATTTAAGGTTTCTCTGTACCAGAAGTAATCCACTGCAGTGCTCTCCTCGCACTCCTTAATAAACCCTACAAAAAATATTAAATAAGTTGAATAGAATTTCCGAAAGCCAAGGTGCCAAAAACATTGTTTGATGTGTGAGGTTAAAGGCGATATGGAATTTACACCGATGTACTGTGGCTACAACTACAGCCAGAGGCTGGGGATTCTGCGGTGAGTAGCTCACCTCCTGACTCCCCAAAGCCTGTCCACTATCTACAAGTTACAAGTCAGGAGTACGATGGAATACTCTCCACTTGCCTGGATGAGCGCGACTCCCAACAACACTTAAGAAGCTCAACGCCATCCAGGACAAAGCAGCCCACTTCACCTGCACCCCATCAATCGCCATGAGCATTCACTCCCTCCATCCACCAGTACACAGTGGCAGCCGTGTGCACCACCTACAAGATGCACTCACCGAGGCTCTTTCGATAACACTTTCCAAACCTGCGACTTCCAACATCTAGCAGGACGAGGGCAGCAGACCCATGGGAACTCCACCACCTGCAAGTTCCCCTTCAAGCCACAAGCCATCCTGAGATGGAATTATATCGCCCTTCCTTCATTGTTGCTGGGTCAGAATCCTGGGACCCTCCCTTCCATCATACACTGTGGGCGTACCTACACCACTGGATTTTCCAGTGCGACCGGAAAAACTCAATGGAATTTTGGCTGCATCGCCAGATTTTCCACCCTGCCCAGGATGAGTCCTTCCAGGAAAATCCCAGCGATTGCCTGCAGTGGTTCAAGAAGTCAGCTCACCACCACCTTATCAAGGGCAATTTGGGGTGGGGGGGGGGGGCAATAAATGCTGGACTAGCCAGCGTAACCCATATCCCAGAATCAAATGAAATACACTGCAAGTAATGGTTACTAGCAATTGAGAGAATAGAAATGTTACCTCTGTGAATAATCCTGGAACTCAAACCCGACTGTTCAAATTAATTTATTGAGTTGGCTGAACCAATGAAATATAAATTTCAATCATATAAGGGGATAAGGATGGAACAATAAAAGACCGTTCATGCTCCCAAGCCAATTCCCCTCGTTGAGGTTCACCAGTTTGGCCAGTGCGACATCCACCCAACACATTCAAACCCACGAGTGCAAGAGATCAGTCCAAGCAGACCATCTGAACATTCCAGGATTCCCGAAGACCATCAAGTAATGAGCGAACCCTACGCTGATTATTTCAGTCCAAAAACAGCACCTTTCAACTCTCAACCTTTTACTTGGTTCCAAATGCCTGGGGTTATTTTGCAACTCTGAGCAAAGCATCATCAATTTTTAACTTTATCCTTATATCGTCAGGTTTTATGTTTTAACAAGAGACATAATATTCCAAGAAGGAAATTGATGTCGTCCTTGGAAATTATCCGTACTCTGGGAAAAATCTGTAAACACCAGCTTCACCAAATGTTTGCCAGATTTGTACAACCTCTTGATCGCAAACACAGGTTGAATTGAATAATCTGCTTAAATTGACATTACATTGGACATGTCAAACGTGCTCAATTCTGTGTGTCCTTGCTTGAGGCTAAAACCTTGATTTTAACTGGGGCTGGGGATTGAGGGGGCAGGTCACAGAGAATCCCAGACTCCCCTCACCTCGGCAGTGTGAAACCTGGCCGATTTTATCTCCCCTCCCACTCCCCCCGCCTCACCTGTCAAAATCGGCAGGAAGTGGCAGTTGTCGGTGGGAAAAGTTTTGGGCGGTGGGTGTAATATCAGGCAACCCCCTGGTGATTCTCCAGGTCAGGGAATCTGGAGGACTTTATGAGCAGGAAGGGGCATGGTTGCTTCTGGGACATGAGAAGTTAAACTCTACTTGTGAGGGCTCAGAGGAGCTTTTCTGCACATCCTTGTGCGATAAGGAAGAAAGAAAAATAAAAAAAGATTGCCAGATGGTACAAAATTAGAATGTGGCTGAAAAAGGGGGCACGTAGCCAAAACTTTTCATCTGACACTCATCAGGAGTTGTATGTTCATGGAGTATAAATCGTAGGGATTGGTTGAAATTCGGTATTCTTGCATTTGTCCTGATGCATCCAAGGCGGAAAGCTTCGACAACCCGTATCTCTTTTCAGCAATGAAACGATGAACATCTTTTGCGCTCTTCTGACCCCGCCGTCTGCTGCATGTGGCTTCCACAATCAGGCCACCCATTACAGTCTAGGCCCCAAGACGTTATCAGTCCCCAGTCTACATATCTAAAGAAGGACTCCAAACTGTTTCGGGTGGGTGGCCTTAAAACCTACTCAGAAGAGAGCAGGTTAAAATAGGAAATGGAGCAGGACATAGGCAAACAAGTCTTCCAAAAAATGTGCACACCCAGATTCTGGGTTAATACCTTCCTCGAATCAACACATGGATATCTTATATGATAACTACAATGCTCCGCTTGTACTTTATTGAAATAAACTTTAATTTAATGCAATATAGGAGGAAGCTAGGTGCCTGGAGTTCAGTTCTGTGTCTCCATAGGAAACAACACAAAATGTTTGCGGTGAGTTGATGCAATTTACCTGATCGGGGCCTGATTCTAACTTTGTGTTAGCGTTTGGGTTTTGAATGAGTCAAAATCTTGCGCTCAATGTTGGAGACGAGAAAGGAGGACAGGTAAAATTGGGAGGCAACAGCAGCAGGATTTTATGAAGAGGGGGGGCGGACAGGTGGCACAGTGGTTAGCATTCGAATGAGAGAACTGGGGCGGAATTCTCCGTTTCTGCGGCTAAGTGCCGGCTCGAACGGAGAATCTGCGGGAGGTTCATGTCAGGAAAATCGGCGTGAACTCCTCACCGATTCCAGTACCGGTGAGGGGCTAGCACCGACGCCCCGTGAAATGCCCGTGGATCGTGGCGAAAACGGCCGGAGAATGGCCGGGTCCCCAGGCCGTGTATGGGCACGGCTGACGACCTGCACCGGTCGCACCAGAAAACATGGCACCCGCCGTGCGCGTAACCTATCCCGCAAACCGCGACCCCCCCAGCCCACCCCCTGGCCACCCCTCACTAGTCCCCCCAGCCCGAGCAGACACCCCTGCGGCCAGCGGCACGGGTCCCTGCCGAGTGTGGCGGCGCTGGACACAGTCCACAACCGGCATGCTGGCTCAGAGCACACGTGTCCCGCGCCGTCGGGAACTCGGCCCATCTGGGGCGGAGCATCATGAGTGCGCCGGCTGATGAGGCGCCAACGTCCTTGCGACTGCACGCGGCGATCGGGTGGAGAATCGATCTTCCCGTCCTTACGACGGCGCGCGTCCCGATGATGCCGGTTTGGAGAGGTGGGGAAGCGCAAACCGGTGTCATACCGCTGCCGGCCCCAATTCCGGCGTCGGAATCGATTCTCACTCCGATCGTCAATTACGATTTTGGCATCGGGCAACAAAGAATCTCGCCCCTGTACGTTTAGCAAATACATTTTCACACAGTTCTTTCAAAACTTTCGGAGGCATTTAAAAAGCAAGGGGCTTGTGTTTAGACTGTAGGAACTCTGATTCCCATTACATTTAAGATGTTGAATGGATATACCACGAAACCCAATGTTTCACAATCCAAGCTGTGCTGTTGTAACTGAATAAAGTCCCAGTGCCAATGTGGAATTTGTGGAGCTGGTCTATGAATAAAAACTTCCTATTGATTGAGCTTATCTTGTCCTTGAGAGTGATGGATTATCAGACTGAACACACTCAGCATTGTTATCAGCAGAACAGAATGTGAGAAATTCCAAGTGTGCCTGTTTCCCAACAATCTGCAGGGAACTACTGACTGGCAGGCAACCACACTCCAGGTTAGTCAATCAGCCAATCACTAGCCAGCCATGTAACCAGCAGCAGCAGCAGCCAGTTAGCCACGTAACCATCAGGCCAACACCAGGAGGAGACCATGGTAGATTCCAATTTCTCAGACCTCGCAAACAGGGACATCAGCAACAGAATCAGCAGTGGGAAAAAGTGTCCTTAGCGAGCTGGCCAATAGAATAATAGAAGATTACAGCGCAGTACAGGCCCTTCGGCCCTCGATGTTGCACCACAGTTGAAGTGGCTAGCAAAATAATCGTGTCCTTGCCACATTCTTCAGAGAATCAGTAAAACTGCAGTATCCAAGAGTTGGAGGAAGGTAACAAATTGACACTAGCATAGGAAGCAATTTGGGGAATATTGGTCAATGAGCCAAGATCGGTAGTATGCAAGTATTAGAAAGCATCCAAGAATGTCAGATAATGAGACTTCGTTTTTGGGGAACAGCCAGATTGATTGAAAATCTTTTCCAGTCTTTTACCATCTTATGTTCCTATAAGAAGCTGGAACTTATAAAAATAGTTTCAAACAGTTAATGGTTTTCTCACAAGAACACACACAAGTCAAGGAGTGGGGAATCACAAATCATGAAGGATTCCAAGAGGGCAAATACTGAAAAGATTACTTCCATTGATTGGCAACAGTGAATGTGCATCTGCCGGGAAAACAATTGTACTCATGTTCGAAACAGGGCGGAGATAGGAAACAATTGTTACAGTATCAAACAAGACCGAAGTAGAGGGTAGTTTCACTACAATGCTGGTGTGAAGTACTCTCGAAGACATGAAATGCAGTATTTCTTTGGGGGGTGAGAGAGAGAAAAAATATATTCTATTGAAGCTCTTCACCTTGCACTCATCAAGACAATTCACAGGAATACCAAATCTCACAATTTATACTGCATAAAAAAAAGCAGGAGTGGGAGAGGTATGGGCGACGTGACAAACTTGCATTCTGCAGCAAACTGCTCAGTCAACATACAGCTAGATATAAGACTGCCTTGATTCTATTGCTCAGTTTGGGGGTGAGGCAGTGGAGTAGTGGTAATGCCATTGACCGAGTAATCTAGAGACACAGGTTGATGTCCTGTGGACATGGGTTCAAATCCCACCACGGCAGCTGGTGGAATTTAAATTCAATTAATAAAATCTGCAATTGGAAGATATTCTCAGTAATGGTGAGAAACTTTTTTTTTTTTAATTTAGCGTATCCAATTCATTTCCTTCCAATTAAGGGGCAATTTAGCGTGACCATTCCACCTACCCTGCACATTTTTGGGTTGTGGGGGTGAGACCCACGCAGACACAGGGAGAATGTGCAAACTGCACACTGACAGTGACCCGGGGCCGGGATCGAACCTGGGACCTCGGCGCCGTGAGGCAGCAGTGCTAACCCACTGCGCTACCGTGTTGCCCCATGGTGAGTAACTTTCGTCGATCGTCGCAAAAGCCCATCTGGTTTACGAATGCCTCTTAGAGAAGGAAATCCGCCATCCAGATCCACAGCAATGTGGTTGACTCTTAACTACCCTCTGAAACGGCCTTGCAGACTATTCAGTTCAAGGGCAATTAGGCACGGGCAACAAATGCTGGCCTTGCCAGCGATGACCACATCCCCATGAAAGAAAAAAACAGCAGGGAGAATTGTTGCGGTATTGACCCAATCATTTTTTCCAATTAAGGGGCAATTTAGCGTGGCCAATCCACCCAGCCTGCACATCTTTGGAATGTGGAGGCGAAACCCACACAAACACGGGGAGAATGTGCAAACTCCACACGGACAGTGACCGGGGTCGGGATCAAACCTGGGACCTCGGCGCTGTGAGGCAGCAGTGCTAGCCACTCTGCCACCGTGCTGCCCGTGTTGATCAAATTCAACGATAGCTTCTGCAAAATTTGAGCATAGGGGGTCATGATTATACTGTCTGGGGCCGGAATTTTCTGGAACTGCCTTGCGTGGGTTACACATGGGTCAGCCAGAAGTCCGTTGACTTTTAGGGGGACTGGAAAATCCCGGCCAAGACCTTATCCATAAATCATTCTGCTCCATTCCTAAGGTGGATTACTGGGGAACATTTTAACTTTTCAGGAATGATGTGGCAGGTTATTATGCTCAGCCTTCTCTTTGAACTAAAATGCTAACTGTGAGATGCCGCTATTAAACCGTCACTTCCTGCAGACGGTGAGGCACAGCAAGGGGATTTTCCATTAACGTTTGGAACGTGGGGCGGGATTCTCCGTGAATCGGCGGGGTGGGCAACTCCGGCAACGAGGAGTGGCGTGAACCACTCCGGCGTCGGGCCGCCCCAAAGGTGCGGAATCCTCCGGGCCTTCAGGGGCTAGGCCCGCCCCGGAGTGGTTTGCGCCGCGCCGACCGGTGGGGGAGGGGCTTGGCGCCGCGCCAACCGACGCGGAATAGCATTCCCCAGCCGGCACGAGTTGTCGCATGCGCAGGAGCGGCAGCATGCGCTGGCGTCATCCCAGCGCATGCGCAGTGGGATTCTTCTCCGCACCGGCCATGGCAGAGATTGACAGCGGCCAGTGTGGAGGGAAAGAGTGCCTCCACGGCACAGGCCCGCCCGCGGATCGGTGGGCCCCGTTCCAGGCCAGGCCAACGTGGGGGCCCCCGCCGGGGCCAGATCCCCCCCGCGGCCCCCCCACCCCGAGGACTCTGCAGGTCGCCCATTGAGCCAGGTACCGCCGGTAAGGACCTGTTGTGATTTACGATGGTGGGACCCGCCGAAAACGGGCGGCCACTCGGCCCATCGCGGGCCGGAGAATCGCCGAGGGGACCGCTGCCAGCAGCCGCCGACTGGCTCTGCGATTCCCGCCCCCACCAAAACCCCGGCGCCGGAGAATTCGGCAGCCGGTGGTGGCGGGATTCACGCCACCCCCCGTTGATTCTCTGACCCGGTGGGTGGTCGGGGAATCCCGCCCCAGATTTTAATTTAAGTTCACACTCCTACCAGAAAAAGCTCTTCCTCTTTGATGGCTGAGGAGATTATTTACATAGAACATACAGTGCAGAAGGAGGTCATTCGGCCCATCGAGTCTGCACCGACCCACTTAAGCCCTCACTTCCACCCTATCCCCGTAACCCAATAACCCCTCCTAACCTTTTTGGACACGAAGGGCAATTTAGCATGTCCAATCCACTTAACCTGCACGTCTTTGGACTGTGGGAGGAAACCGGAGCACCCGGAGGAAACCCACGCAGACAGAGGGAGAACGTGCAGACTCCGCACAGACAGTGGCCCGGCGGGAAATCGAACCTGGGACCCTGGCGCTGGGAAGCCACAGTACTAGCCACGTGTGTTACCGTGCCGCCCCATGGTAGGTTACTTTGTGAGGTTACTTTGGTTTGACACACCCAATTCTTTATAATCACACTTTGCACTGCACCAAACTACCAATAAGTTTGCACCAAACCGAATCTCATAAATCACCATTGATTTATTTGGGAGCAAATGTTGGTCCTGATTGCAGGTGTGGCAATAGCCGAGAGGAAGACTTCAATCCAACAGAATCGAGTGGATTCCCACTCAGTTAGCTCCATAATTGAAATCTGAGTCAGCCCTGAGAACAACTAAAGCTCCGACCCACAAGCCCTCCGACCCACACACCCTCCGACCCACAGGCCCTCCGACCCACACGTCCTCCGACCCACAGGCCCTCCAACCCGCACGCCCTCCGACCCGCACGCCCTCCGACCCACACGTCTCCGACCCGCAAACCCTCCGACCCACACACCCTCCGACGTATTAAAAAAGGGACATGAGGCTACACCTCACTTTCAGTGTCAAAGACGTATTCAATGTTTTGTTTTCACTTTGCTAGAGGAACTTGTCAGGAAAAGACTTTGGGGTGTCTTGCAGGTTGGAGGCGATTTTCAAGATTCACAGTTTTCCACGCGTACATTCAATCAAGGCATTCATGGGAGAATTGTGTTATCTGAAATGGAAGAATGTGCAGGATAGTGCCTGTCATTGTGTTGGAAGGATTTTCAGGTTAACACTCAACCTGTATGGCCACGTATGGACGTTCCTTGGCCATGAAGTGCTGGGGTGGCAGTCGTACCCGAAGGTGGTGGCAAGATGCTGGATCGATACCCACTGCACCACAAGACCTCCTAGTCCTTGCTGTAGGCAGCTAAAAGTCTTTCCACTGGCTGCTGGTTCCACTATCGCCAACATGATCAAGTGCAAGATGACCATACATGTAACTCAAAGCCAGCCAAGGCTTCAGTTGTGGCCTGATGCTGCAGAGGAGGCAACGGATCCTCCTACCCCTCCCGACCATGATTACTAAGCTGCCTGCCAAATAAGGCCCACATGTGAAAATGGCTTGGACCTCACACTCAGCCAGCACACTCACAATCTACAGCCCCTGACGGAACATAGGAACAGGAGTAGACCATTCAGCCCCCAAGTTCTACTACCCCATCCCATCTGATTATGGCTGATCTGTACCTCAAGTACATGAATCCCCCATTGAACTACACCCCTTGCTACTCTCGCTGAACAAACTTCAAATCATTCTCAGTTTGGAAGATTTCAATTGACTCAGCATTTAGAACAATTTGGGGGGAGGGAGTTCCAAATTCCCTTTGTGTGAAAAATGCTTCTTAATTCACTCTTGAATGGCACAGCCCTGATTTTAAGATTATAATCTTCATTCTGGACATATCCACAAAAAGAACCATCTCCACTATCAAATCCCTTTATCATTTGAAAGACGTGGAGTAGATCCTTCCTCAATGCAAGGAATACAAAACGCGGTTATACAGCTTATCTTCAACCTTTGAAATTGGACCCCAAATTAAGCAATTGGGTGTTCTTGATCAAGTAATGAACAATGTTTTTTTAAAATATAAATTTAAACTGCCCAATGCTTTTTTTCCCCAATTAAGGGGCAATTTAGCGTGGCCAATTCACCTATCCTGCACATCTTTTGGGTTGTGGGGGTGAGACCCACGCAGACGCGGGGAGAATGTGCAAATGCCACATGGACGGTGACCCAGGGCCGGGATCGAACCCGGGTCCACGCCATCGCGAGGCAGCAGTGCTAACCACTGCGCCACCGTGCGCACCTTTTGTAATGAACAATATTGACGGTGAATGCAAACAACAAGTTCCATCAGCTGGTCAAGCTTTCACTCCCCTGAACACCTCCAAAACATCTCATTGCTGGATAATTGATAGAATGTTTCTATATTTGAACCTGTTTTATTGTTGTTTAACGGGCAGTTTTTCCATGGCAGCGGCTCCTCGAATGAATGAAAAAAGTACCAGAGTACCCAGGCAAGGATGGTGTTATAATACAACATCATCAGAAAGGAAGTCAGCATGGAAGCGATACCTGCAACATAAGGAATGACAGAAAATCGATCAAAAGAATGGCAAAAGTTTCTGAAATGAATTTTGCAGAACTGCAGTCTTACGCTGGAATTGGAATCGCCTGCCAGGGGAATTGGCAGGGGTGGCATGGGAAATATGACGGCACTGTCTGGGCATTACACTGCCCTCCTTGAGCAATACGCACACCTGTGCTCCTCCTCTGCCACCAGGTGCCCACTGTAGAAGACCATTCATAATTCACGTTGGCATGAGGGCATGTCGACATGAATGGGTTATCCAAGGCGGGAGGGTGGGGGGGAGATGATTGGGCTTGGAAGTCTAATAGTTACATCCAAATTTATTATAATGGGATTCCCAACATTGAACATCAGGATTCTGTTATATCACTGGCAGGGGGGCGTGGGGGGGTGGGGGGGTGGGGGGCGGTGATGGGGGGGGGTGGACTGAGACTTCCCATTGACGCAAAATGAGACTCGGACTCCTCGGGAGATTTTGGGCAGAAGGTAGCAAGCAGCCACATTTGTGATGTGTGGTGTGAATTTGCAAAGCAGGTCAGGCCATCATGGTGGCAAAAGCACTTTGCCATGGAGTGAGAGAACAGAAGAGTTGCATCATCAGCCTCACAAAAAAAACCAAAGAATTGCCGTCAACCTCGTGATGAGTGTGAAGAAATTGTTGGCGGGTGTGTCGCGAATGTGAACAAACTCATTGCAGTAAATTAGAATCTCTACAGCAGACCCCGTTAATGAGGTGATTTATGGTCTCGCTCACTCTAGCAGGTGGTCAATTGTTCCTACAGGTTTCTGACATTTATATTTTAACACTGTTTTTCTTACTTTTCTTTTCTGACTCCTCTTTTTTCGCTCTCTCTCATCCTTTCTTTCCTTCTTCTCTCTTTCCTTACCCACCTTTATTTCCCTTCATCTAACGTGACTCGAATTCACACAATGTCCCTCTGTGTCCTTCAATTTAATTGGTTAAGCATCGGATCATTGAACCCAATGTTCGTAAGTCCCCAGATGCCACATCTTGTGCCATTATCAATTCGCACATCCAGTAATTTCGACACAGACAGTGTTCCCCAGAGTTGATTAATTGAGTCTACATTCCATCAGATCTCATTGAGGGATTTGAACCCGAGATACCAAAGGGCCTCTGGATTGCTACTCTAATGACATTGTTACTATACCACCATCTCCCCCTGGTTAATTGGTGGACAATTTCTCTTGATGTTGTTAGGACACCCTGGGCTAGCTTGTGGTCGATTCCAGCCCCACTTGACCTGGAGTCGAAACACAGTTGAAATTAACTTTTAATTTTAAAAATACCTGAAGCCTTTGCTCTCTGGCTGCCCAATAATTACAAGTCACCAGGTTTGTAAATTTAAACACAATTAACTTTTATTATTAACAATGACTATAATTAAATAGGCAACACGTACAACTGGTTAACTATTATCTGATTTCTAACCTCCCCCCCCTTTAACTCGCTCCAACCTCTACACACACAAAAGACAAACAGAGGGGAGTGTAAAAAAAGTATGAAAAGGATAAAAGTCTCTGATTCAGATGGACGCCTTCCAGTTAGATTCTTCCTTCAGTCTAGGCCATCCAATATTTGGGTGATACCTTTGTCTTCAGTCTGTAATGGTTTTCATTGTAGACTTACCAGGATCTAGAAACTTCTGCCTTTAGACAGTAAGCAGCAGAGAGAGAGAGCTGCTTCCCCATTGAGGGTCCAGTGGTTTCTCTGTAAACTCACAGTAACAGCGAGCAGCCAATATTTGAGAGAAAGCTAGCGGGAGAGAGAGAGCAGTTCCCCCTTTTTGAGCCCAGAAGCTTTGTGCTGCGTCCTCTGAAAACTCCACCTGGCAGGATCCAATCGCTGTCTGTTGCTGGGCAGGCTACTGTCCCTGGCCAACCCATTGGCCACCAGCCAACCAGTTGAACCAAATCCCTCCAATCTCTGAGGTGCCATAAAGGCTGGGTTCTGCTCTTCAAAGTCTAAAACCTCATAGCACTGTACACTATTCCTCACTTTCCCTACTCGACTTAAAAGTAATGTCTCCGTTAAAGATCCATGGACCGAAAACGGTCATGACAAAATAAAAGAAACGGGAAATAAGGAAATCAACAGGAAGAGCCCTTACAGCGCCAACGAAAGACATTGTATAAAATGGATTCCTTCAAATCTGATTTGTAGCACCAACTATTATGTCATCTAACTTTTAAGATTTGGGTATCTTGGAATTACAACCTTTTTTGGTTGGATGTCTGTATTTGTAAAATGAAAACAATACGTAGTTAAAAACAAGTGTTAAAAGCAAGATCTTACCAACACCTCCCAGGTAGGGGGAAATGGAATTCCAGACACCAAAACTGCCTCTCCGGAGTCGCTGTCCAATTGCTAATTCAAGGTGGAGCAGTGGAATGCCCTCAAAGACCAGCGCGATGAGGTATGGAATTAAAAAGGCTCCTGTGGTGACAAAGAGTACGGAAGAACGTCAGCCAGCTTTTTAATTTAATTTTCTTTTCTCCCTGCAATCCTCCAGACCTCGTTACCTTTGGAGATTTCTTTTTGACCATTTTTTGCCACAGGAAGAGTTTGGAAGAAACAGTGGTTTTTAAATGTGTTTTAAAGGGAAGCGAATTTACACAAGTTAAAAAGGCACAAAAAGATAAGTGATTAAAAAGCTAACGAGCTCTGATTTGATGTTGTTTGCCCAGACGGTGAGCTGAATTCTCCGGTTCGCCACCCCGCAAACACGAACCACAATCGGGTGGAGAATCGGGTGATCGGCCAAAACCGATGCCCGCGCCCGAATAGGGCAGCATGCTCCACTCCGTCCCTGGTGGCAATAACAAGGTTCATACCCCGCACTGGTGGCAGCATGCAAAATCAGCGTTTGCACTCATTTTAATCTTATTAGCAGATTTGACCCACAATACGACACGGCATCACAGTGGTTAGCTCTGCTGCCTCACAGTTCCAGAGACCCGGGTTCAATTCCAGCCTCAGGTCACTGTCTGTGCGGTGTTTACACATTCTTCCCATGTCTGCGTAGGTGTGGTAGTCACCACTGTTATATTGTATATATGGGTATTACGGTAAGATCCACGCCTGCTGGCTCCACCCCAGTAGGCGGAGTATAAATGTGTGTGCTCACCGAACAGCAGCCATTTCGTCAGCTGCTGTAGGAGGCCACACATCTCTGTAAGAAAGCCTCGATTACATTCTACTCTCGTCTCGTCGTAATTGATAGTGCATCAGTGGGTTTCCTCCAGGTGCTCCAGTTTCCTCTCACAAGTCCCGACGTACTTGTTAGGTGCTCCAGTTTCCTCCCACAGCCCAAATATTGGCCATGATAAATTGCCCCTTACTGTCAAAAGGTCAGGTGGGGCTACGGGGATAGGGCAGGGGAGCTCTCTCAGAGGGTCGGTGCAGACCTGATGGGCCAAATGGCCTCCTTCTGCACTGTAGGAATTCTATTCTTTGCTCCAGACCATGCTCCGCCCCTCAGGTGGAAGTCACGCGGGCGTGATTTACTACAGGTATTTACAGACGAGGACTGGGTGCCATGGTTGCTGAGGGGGAGAGAGAAGGTAAGCAAAGTTTGAAAAACTGTTAAAAACTGTAGCCCCCTCCCGGGGAAGATTCCAGGGCTGGCATCGGGCGGGGATTAGAAGAATGGGGGACCTGTTCATTGACGGGACATTTGCGAGCCTAGGGGCACTGGAGGAGAAGTTTGAGTTACCCCCGGGAAATGTATTTAGATATATGCAGGTGAGGGCTTTTGTGAGGCGACAGATCAGGGAATTCCCGTCGCTCCCGGCACGAGAAATTCAAGACTGGGTGATCTCGGGTGTATGGGTCGGGGAGGGCAAGGTTTCGGCAATACACCAAGAGATGAAAGAAGAGGGGGAAGCCCTAGCAGAAGAGTTGAAGGGCAAATGGGAGGAGGAGCTGGGGGAGGAGATCGAGGAAGGTTTGTGGGCTGATGCCCTGGGTAGGGTTAATTCCTCCTCCTCATGTGCCAGGCTCAGCCTGATACAATTTAAGGTGGTTCACAGAGCGCACTTGACGGGGGCGAGGTTGAGTAGGTTCTTTGGGGTAGAGGACAGATGTGAAAGGTGCTCAGGGAGCCCGGCGAACCATGTCCATATGTTTTGGTCATGCCCGGCACTGGAGGGGTTCTGGAGAGGATTGGCGGGAGCAATATCTCAGGTGGTGAAAGTCCGGGTCAAGCCAAGCTGGGGGCTAGCAATATTCGGAGTAGTGGACGAACCGGGAGTGCAGGAGGCGAAAGAGGCCGGCATTCTGGCCTTTGCGTCCCTAGTAGCCCGGCGAAGGATCTTGCTAATGTGGAAGGAGGCGAAGCCCCCCAGCCTGGAGGCCTGGGTAAATGATATGGCTGGGTTCATAAAGTTGGAGAGGATAAAGTTTGCCTTGAGAGGGTCTGCGCAGGGGTTCTACAGGCGGTGGCAACCGTTCCTAGACTATCTCGCGGAGCGTTAGAGGAAGGTCGGTCAACAGCAGCAGCAACCCTGGAGGGGGGGGGGGGGGGGGGGGGGGAGTGTGACTCGTGGACAGCTCCGTGGATTCGGGGGGTGTTCCTCGGGATCGGTGTGGCCCGGATTAGGCTGCCATCGCAGCAGTATTAGTTTTAAACACACCCATTTGGCACAGGCCCCTGGCTGCTCACTCTGCTGACTGCTCACTGTGTCCTGGAAATGTTCACAGAGCCTCAGACGCTCAGCCCCACTGCAGGGGAACAGCA
This sequence comes from Scyliorhinus torazame, assembly GCF_047496885.1. Lineage (NCBI taxonomy): Eukaryota > Metazoa > Chordata > Chondrichthyes > Carcharhiniformes > Scyliorhinidae > Scyliorhinus > Scyliorhinus torazame. The sequence continues at coordinate 302,908,734 of NC_092712.1, forward strand.
GAGCCCACCCTAAACAAAGCACACATGCACCGTGGCCTTTGGCACCCTCCCTGGCACACTGCCCCTCTCAGGGCAGAGGCCTCACCAGTGACTCTATCAGCCAGCCCACCCCGCAGGACCGCCAGTTGTCTCCAAGCCCTGCTTGACCCAGGGCCTCTGCCCCCATCCACCCTGCCCCCCAGACAGGTTACCACAACCTGTGTGTCACACCCAGGATCCACATCGCACTGCAGCTACGCTCCCAGCAGACACACACTTCCCTGCCTCACCCCCATCTATACGACCTGCCCACACACATGTCTCTAAGCATGGAGATGGTTGATGGCACACTGTGACCCTCTCTACCACACAACCTGATGCCGCCCCGCTGGCCGGATAATACACGACCCACCCAATGAGGACACCCACAGTAGACGCCACTGGGGTGACAGGACAAAGGTCACAGAGCCTATCGCTGACATGGGTTGCAGGAGCCACCGGTACTCCTGTTGACAGGGACCAGTGGTGAGGACAGAGGCTCCCTGGTGCCACTCACTGTTGGGGAGAAGGGTGCAGTATGGGAGGCAACATGTCAGGGGGTACGGCTGAGGGGCGTGGTGGTTTTGGGTGGCACATGTGGAGAGTGGAGCTGAAGTGCAACTCATGTTTGATCTGGGTGGACAAGAGAATACTCATCTTGCTAACATGTCTTCTCTTCCCCCCCCCCCCCCCCCCCCCCCCCCCCCCCCCCCCGCTGCAGAGAATCAGCGTAGAGCCAGGAATGCTTGCTATCTACCTGGCCGCAGGTGCTGCTATATCGCAGACATCCGGACACAGATACATCCGAGCTGCGGCGGATGCCCTGAGCACCGGGGCAGAGGACCAAGCCCACCAGGACGCCCGGGCAGCAGGACGTTCTGCCATTGCTGGCTTACCTCAGGTCCAGGGGGCGATCGATGGCACGCATGTCCCCCTACCAGCACCGGCTCATCAGGAGGGGCCCTGCATCAATTAGGCTCCACTTCTTGAATGTGCAGTTGCCGTGTGACTAGCAGCTGCACATCATCCACATCTACGGCCGATATCCAGGCCGCGTGCACGACGCAGATATCCAGCGCAATCGCCGGTTCCCGGCACCTTCGAAGTGCTCCCTCGGGTGAGGGGGATTGGCTCTTGAGTTACCCGCTGAGGTCTTGGCCAATGATGCCCGTCTGGAGGCCTCACACCGACTCAGGAAACTGCTACAACAACACCCATGCAGTAACCAGGAGGGTCACTGAGCGGTGCATCAGTGTCCGGAAGATGTGCTTCCGCTGCCTGGGGCGCTGTGGTGAGGCTGTCCAATATAGCACCAGGAGGGTCTCGAACATTGCACTGGCCTGCTGTGTCCCACACACCATCGCGCAGCAGAGTGGGGACCTGTTGGAGGAGGAGAAAGAATGCCAGGCCTCATCGGATGAGGAGGATGTCCAGGACGTACCAGGCATGGATTCCTGATCCAGCAGGCCGCTCAACATGTGCAACAGGGCAACCGCACAAAGGACAACCTCATCACCTCCCGATTTGGCTACTACGAGGCCTGGCCAATGGATGATTCGCCATTCTGTCCCACTTCTCCATACTCTTCCCCCCACCCCTTCCAAGTGTTGCCCCCTTCCCCACAGCCGCTCACATCCTCCCCTGTCCCTCCTACTTTCACTGTATCCCGCCACCCCAGCTCCCCTGCCTCCCTCCGAGGGTCCTACCAACATCACCACAGGGTGTTGGCTCTGGGCAGGCAGTAGCAGTGGGTCTTGTCCACGGGACGGGGGAATGATGACGACTCGCTGTGAGATGAGCTCTGGTGCTTCCCATTATTTGACACAATCTGACTCCTGCCTTCAGGATCACCTTCCACTGTCTCTCAGGGTGATCCCTCCATGTGTGCTGGCCATTCCATCTCGCGGTGTGTGGGCAGATCTTTCATGTGCGGGGATGGGCAGGCGTCGGATGAACTTTGGGGAAACTTCCTTAAAGAGTTACCCCCTTGGCCCACCGCGTCTGGGCCGCGCTTGCAAGCCACTCAAACGCCTTAGCCTTTGGTGTACCTACTCCATGTGGACTGCAGTGGTTCAAAAACGATCTCAAGGACAATGTGGGTTGAGCAATAAATGCTAGCCTAGCCGGCGTAGGCTCACATGCCTTGGATGACAAGACATGTTGGCATGGAGCTGATTTGATATTGCAGTTTCATTTTATTTACTTTAGTAGCCAAACTAACAAAACAGCACAGACTCTGCAATCCCATAAGTACAGCAAGCTAAACAAGATATGCAGTGCATAACAGAGACAATGCCAGTAAAGTCAGATATTGCACTAAATGACGTATTTCTTTTAATTGATGAGTGAAGTGGATTATAAATTAGCCCTAATGAGTCAAACTGAATTAATTAAAAAAATTTTTTTTTTAGAGTACCCAATTCATTTTATCCAATTAAAGGGCAATTTAGCGTGGCCAATCCACCTACCCTGCACATCTTTGTGTTGTGGGGGCGAGACCCACACAAACACGGGGAGAATGTACAAACTCCACACGGACAGTGACCCAGAGCCGGGATCGAACCTGGGACCTCGGCGCCGTGAGGCATTCGGGCTAACCACTGCGCCACCCTGCTGCCCTCGAATTAATATTTTACATTGTTGGATACAAAAGGAAGATGCGATTTTCACCCCTTTTTCAAAACAGGAAATGCACTTGGTACAAATCAGAATCAACAGCTGAGCAACTCAGCCATGTCTTTTAAAGATCTTTCATTTCACTGTGTACGTGAAGAGGAGTTCATAGGCCCCATTCCATCATTCCACCAATGGCGGGTCTGTCTATTTGCCCAATGGAGGTGTCAGGCCAGTCGACATTTTGGGCAGAATACAGTAAAGGCTTAGTTTCTGGTCATGTGGATGAGAAAGCGTGGGGAGGCCAATACCCTCTGCTCTTAGGATTCCTAACATTGCAAAACGTGAACAGTACCCTCACCGTGGCTCTGGTTACTTCAGTTGATGAGCGTATGTGTGATGAATCTAGGCATTTCAGATATATTGTACCATATGTATTTTTGCAGTAAGGGTTTAAAGCCTGAGTCGGTGTATGCGCATCTACTACTGTAATCGTTTAAAAATATCAGGTTTGAAAGGACAGACACTGGGCTGGATTCTCTGTCCCGTCGCTCCAGATTTCTGCTTCAGCACACCGGCGGGATGCTCCGTTTCACCGGCTGATCAATGGGGATTCCCATTGTGGGGCAGCCCCACGCCGTCGCGAAACTCCCGGGCTTCCGGCAAAATAGAGCATCCCGTCGGCGGAGAATCCAGCCCACTTTGTCTCCAGAGTTGCAATTAAAGCATTGTAAAAATGAGATCATCATTCATTCCAACCATGTATATTGTTTACCTGAAGTAGCGCTAATGGAATTTTGTTTATGGAAAGAAGGTTCCCTGGAGAGCAGATAATTAGAGACATCACCTCAATGAGATGATGTAATAAATGGGAGGAGCCTGGGGTTAAAGTAGTCAGGGGTTGAGGTTTGGAGTTCAGTTTAGATCTGTCTGTGAACAGTCCAGCTGCTTAGCTAAAAAGCAGTTTAGCTAAAAGGATTTTGCCTGTGAACAGAACAGAAGTTTCTGAAAGACTTTGACAGATTTGACAAAGAGTAATCCAGACTCATGTTAGCTTGCTTCTCTCTCCACAGATGCTGTCAGACCTGCTGAGATTGTCCAGTATTTTCTGTTTTTGTTTCTGAAAAGGCTGTCAGGTTAAACAGTAGTCTGACACAGGCAAGAATCTGCAAGCTGGTTTCCTGAAGGATCTCTCTCTCACAAAGCGGTTTATCCAAGACACATCTTTACAGCACGTATTCCTGGGTTGGCTATTTAGAAGTGGATTTTGACATGAGGTGGGTTTTGCTTGAGTGGAGATAAAAGATAGCCATTAGGATTTGGTGTTTCACTGTCATTGTTAAGCAGTGTATAACTGGTAATTATAAGCTGTTTTCTTTATGATGTTAGTTCTAAGACTGTAATAATAAAGTTTGTTTACACCATATGCCTACTTGTGCGTGGAGTCACTCCTGGAGCGAATGGTCTTTTCCTCACAATCTTACACATTAAATTAAATTTTGGAGTTTTTGTCAGGTATCCTAACAACTGTTAGGGGTCCGGTCCGGGATCGTAATAGTGTAGTTCAGATTAAAGGCAAACAGCATGGGTTTGGTCCTCATTCTGGCTGAAGTAATCTTGAAGTTGCCTTCCCTCCTGTGAAGGGAAGGTAATGACAATCCATCACTGACAAAAACTGCCAAGAAAACAGCTCAGGATGAAGCATCACAGACCAAGAGCCAAAGACCTGCCTTTGGGAAGAGCACTCATAAAGGAAGGAAGTAAAGGAGTTGTCGGTGGCGTTATCAACTTTCTGACTGAGATATACAAAGACTAACAATTGAGCTGATGCTTCAGTAAATCATTCGTTCACATTTGTTAATAATCATCCACAAGCTTCACACAACAAACAGTTTTCTCCAAGTTGTTTTTATCTAACCTGACCCCAGAGTTAACTGGAAGTGAACAACTAATGTAAATAGAAAGTGCGAAAATAATTTCTTCAAAGACTGCCGTTCAAAGACCTGGGGCAGGATTCACCGCCCGCCGCGCCAAATTTCAGCCCCGACCCGCCGGCGGGATTCTCCATTATGCCGGCCGGTCAATGGGGTTTCACACTGTGGGGCAGCCCCACGCCATCTGGTACCCCCCCCGGGCTCCAGCGAAATGGAGAATCCCGCTGGCAGAGAAGCCCGCCCCTATTTTCTGACAACGTTGCGGCAATCGATCTCTGGCAGAAATTACCAGTGATTGTCTGTCAAATTCGATTTGGAAACCTAATTTAAGCCGCCCCCAATCAACCGCCCACACGGAAGTTAAAGGAACATTTCCATATTATCAATTTGTGCTGGGTGACTTCTTGGTTCCTTCAACCTGGACCAGAAATCATTGACGTGGGAGAGAAAGGGGCGATGAGAACACAATGCACCGGCAGTGCCTCGGAAGGAGGGGTGTTGGTGAGCAAGTGGGTGGCTGACCATGTCAACACTGGCAGTAAGGTTGAGGAGGACAAAGTGAACCACAGTAACAGTCACAGAATGATGCCTTTGGTGAATATTATCAGGATTTCATAGAATTTACAGTGCAGAAGGAGGCCATTCGGCCCATCGAGTCTGCACCGGCTCTTGGAAAGAGCACCCTACCCAAGGTCCACACCTCCACCCTATCCCCATAACCCAGTAACCCCACCCAACACTAAGGGCAATTTTGGACACTAAGGGCAATTTTGGACACTAAGGGCAATTTATCATGGCCAATCCACCTAACCTGCACATCTTTTGACTGTGGGAGGAAACCGGAGCACCCGGAGGAAACCCACGCACACACGGGGAAGATGTGCAGACTCCGCACAGACAGTGACCCAACACGGAATCGAACCTGGGACCCTGGAGCTGTGAAGCAATTGTGCTATCCACAATGCTACCGTGCTGCCCACAATGCTACCGTGCTGCCCACAATGCTACCGTGCTGCCCACAATAATCTTGGTGCTGTGGGCCAGACAAGAACTGGCCTGAAGGGATTAAAAAAACGGCACTGCTGAGAAAGGTGGATGAGGAGTTGGGGAGCACTGATGTGTTGGAGGAACAGAGAGAAGGAAGTGGGGCTTGTCCTGGCTTTTCCATAAGAACATCACAAGGAGGTGTTGTGGTAGTCTGTATTAGGGGTATTACGGTACCTAGGTTGAGACAGGAAGATCATTGGTGAAGCCTGCCTGCTGGTTCCGCCCAGTAAGGCGGAGTATAAGAGTCTGTGTCTCCCAGCAGCCACATTCTGTACCTGCGCTGCTGGGGGAAACATCTAGTCCAATAAAGCCTTCAATTGTCATCCAATCTCGCTTCTGGAGTTATTGATCAAGCATCAGGTGTATGATTGGTAGGATAGTATCAGCCGCTGGAATTCCTGCCTGTTCCGCCTGTCCACCCTGTCCAGTGCTATGTAATGAAACATGTTCGACCTCTTTGCTAGTTTCTGATCCTGGCAGAAGGGAGGCCCATTTTCTTCTCGTCGTCTACTGCAATTGATTGCAATTGGGAAAGTGACAAACTCAGAATTGGTGTGCAACATTTTTTTAATTGACCTTCAGCTGCTTATGCCATGACGCACAGCTACCTGCTGATGTGGGACACCCAATAACACTGAAAGCAAGGCAGGACTTCCTGCTCAACTTTGGTGCCAGAACCGACCCTAGCTAGTGTAACCTAGGGATTGACCTAATTGGAAATAACATTGGGGAGGGATGTGGAAAATGCTACTGATTTGCTATTATCAAAATTACCTCAGCAACTTATAACTATCCTCCAGCTTTGCAATCTCGGTTTTGCAAAACCTGCCTTGGTAATGTGTCTCGGTCTCCACCTTTTCTTCCCCCCATGTTCACAACTTCAGAGGAACGTTTATGACAGACAACTCCTGTCAAACATTCAGGGACAAGGTTCAGTGTGAGGCATTTATCATTTATCATTTACCAAGACTGTCATGATATTCAAACACACACATCATGATAGACACACCAACAGACAAATCAGAACACACAACACCACAACCAATGACAGAAAGATATAAAAGCACAGACACGACCCCCGGTGGTCAGTATTAGCTGCAGAGGAGAACCAGGACACATCTATTGCCAAACACACTTAGGGAGACAGCACGTGCAGAGTATCCAGAACGAACTGTATTATAAGAGTTATAATAAAATAGAGTTGTACCACATACAACTGTGTTGGCTCATCTGTGCACCAGAGCACCCAACACCACATGGTACAGGAGTGGATCGATACCTGCCGGCATACCTCCGTGTACACAGACAACCAGCAGTGCCCAGGCATGATGTACGAGCTCCCGGTTCCGCAGGCGCTCCAGTGCGACGGCGACCTCCACGAAAACTGGCGGCGATTCCGGCAAAATTTCGAATTGTTCCTGGTGGCAGCTGAACTCAAAGACCTGGATGATAGGGAAAAAATTGAATTTCTCCTCACCGTCGCCGGTGCAAGGGCAAGAGAAATGTTCAGAAGGTTCAGGTTCTTCAGGAGGCAGCAAAGGTACGATTACCAGGCAGTCCTGGGCAAATTCTCCAAGTACTGTGAAGAATACGCAATCCAATGGGCACTTAAAGGTAAGAAAAGCTGCAGTACTCACCTCGTGGCTGGGATCCCGGAGCCCGAAATCCCGGGCCTGAGAAAAGGCTGGGTCGAGGTCGGCGGCCATCTTGCTAAAGGTATAACGCTAGCACAGTTGCGCGAGAAGTGCGCAGAACCGGAAGTTTCGTTTGCGCATGCGCGAGATGCTGCGCATGCGCAGTCAAGAAAACGGCCATCGGTAAAGGAACAGCGATCTGAGCATGCGCAGTCGCTTCCTACGTGCTACATACCGAGCGTCAGGATGTCAGAGGCCCCAGACTGCACCAATTTAAAAGGGAAATGTCCCAAATCCAATTTAAAAGGGAAACGTCCCAAATCAAAAAAACAAAAATCTGTTAAAGCTGTAAAACAACCTTCCCTCACCTGGAATGACAGCACAGTGCCGCAAATTGACCCAGGAGATGAATTTGACCTCCGAAGAACCCTCCGACAAGCAGTTACCTACGCACAAGCCGATGATTCCGACCTTGAATACTTCGATGACGATTTTTACAGGGTTTCCGGACCTCGCGAGCCCAATGATAGCTCCGTGGTCCTATACGACTATGACTCGGACGAACCTTTCGTGTTGCACATTGGCGGCCCCCACATTGAATCCGACGCAGATGCGGATTCATTTTTCGGATTTGAGGATCTTCAATCCAGCAGATATGACGTTCCAACTTATCAGTACCGGATGATGCTGCAGCCTGACATTAACAGACAGGGAGCGGTGCAAGCACACGGAGAGTGCCCTGCTGCCACACAGAGCGTGGTCCACGTCCCGCTCAACGTTCCCGACTCTATGAAAGAAGACATGCAAGACTCCAGAGTGCAGTCCTTGCACGAACAAGAAGTGACTCCAGTGTCACAAGCCTCCACAGAGAGCTCGTGGACAGCCTCCACGATAGAAGCAACGCAAGACTCCAGAGCGCAGTCCTTGCACGAACAAGAAGTGACTCCAGTGTCACAAGCCTCCACAGAGAGCTCGTGGACGGACTCCACGATGGAAGGAACGCAAGACTCCAGAGCGCAGTCCTTGCAGGAACAAGACCATGAGGGTCTAGCAATCTCTCCTGACCAACCAGCGGCAGACGATGCAAGTCTGCCATGCTCACGTGAACAGCAAGAAGGCTATAACAGCCTACCATGCTCCACTACACAGCAGCATGACCATGACGGTCTCTCATGCTACAATGAAGGGCACAGCGCTGAAGACTGTTCAAGCCCAACTGAAGACAAGCCAAAGGAATCGCCTCGTCCAAGCCCGAAGAAAAAAGGTTTATGCGCTGACCTTCAGGATCATTGTAGCCGAACAGAGATTAATAATGCTGCACGGCCACAGAAGGATGCTGAGGATTTGCTAACGAAATTAATTGAATGTTTAACTTGCAAGGAGCAGACTGAGAATTGCCAGTGTTTTAGTACGGATCGAAAAAATGGACAAGACATTGATCCTCAGGTAATGGAAATAACACAACCTGAATCATATCTACAGCAGGGACAAATGTCTCCCTTCAACACAATGCCGCAAAATCCCAACTTCGGAGACCAGCAGTTAGTCAGTAATGACTCTTCAAACCTGGAGGGGAACATTAATTGCATTGAACCTATACACACTCCACTGATTATTGAGCAGAACATTGGAGCAAGAATCCTGAGGACACCGACATCGAGTAGCCAGATAACGAATTTAAAACCCACAGCAGTTTCAAGTGAACCAAGTGTGCTTTCCACTAATGGTGAAGATGCAGATAAGGTCGACCCGATTATCCATTGTACCACACTAACCCCAGTGATTAAGCAGTTATGTATGGGGAGTATAATGTGGGCAATTGAGAACAGTAAAATAGAGACTGTGACCATGCCAGTCCCAGCAAAATCAGACCCAGAGACCATGAAGGCATGTACATTAAACAAAGTTACATATGAGGTACCTGAGAAGAAAAGTGAAACGGAATGTTCTTTGGAAAATGGTACAATGTCGATAGAAACAGTGGATCCTATATTCGAGACCATACATATGGGAGAATTTGGGGGTAATAAACAAGGTTCTGCAATGTCTGGGGGAAGATTTAAAGTTCCAAAGAAGAAAAGCCCAAATGAAGGACAATGGCAAGACAATGACAGTCCACCGACATGGTGTGCACCACCAGATGAAAACTCTGACAATTTACCCAACCCTAGTGAACAGCAAGCTGCTAATGACGATCTATCCACGGGATGTGAGACGAGTGACGACAGCATCCCACTTCCCATGCAAAAGGTGCAAGGTGACAGACCTCGCCTAGTGCGTACCGAGGCACTCGACGATCACGGTGGGACCACTGACGACTGCGGTGGCGGCGCACCGCTTCCACCCTCGATGGCTCGAGCCTCTCCGCTGGTTGGTGCATTCCTGCATGTTCCGACTCCAGAAGTGCAGCTTCAGGGAATCTCGGCTGCCTCCAGTGAACCTGTTGGGACTCCGGACGGGGGGCATCGACGGAAGGCAGACCGGACTCCAGATGGGGAGCAGCCAAGCGCCGACTCTGATTTGCGCACGCCAGACCTTGCTCCGGACGGGCGGTGTCGCGGCCTCGGTGATGGCACGCTCAGGGTGACGGCAGATGCCACGGCGACAGGGAATGGATCGCGTGGCAGTCCCACTGGGTCGGCAGTGGCAACCAGCACTGGCGGTCCAAGATGGACACACCAATTCGCGCCATCGCCAGACGTTGATGCGAGCAACAATTCTCTCTCCAAGGCGACATGCTTCGACGTTTCTCTGCGGAGTCGCCCTTCCGGCACAGCAGGTGGCCGGAACCAGCGTACACGGTCTCGGCCAACTTCCACATCTGGCACAGTCATCGCCTTGCATGATATTAGTGATGGTGCTACTTCGATGGCAACGACCCATCGGCTACAAGATGCCGTCCACCACAAACATAAAAAGAAAACAGACTCCACCTTGTTCCTGGCATGCAGGGCGGATGGATTGGTGCGTAGGCGCAATCAGCGGGCTTTGTGCCGCCTTCCACGCTCGCAACTGAACCGTACGCACACGCCGGATCCTCCACTGGTTCCCAAGGATGACTTCGTGGAGATGCCACGGATCATGCCCCTTCCATCGCCACCAGAACCAAACCACAGCCAGGGCACCACTAACAAAGATGTTGAATGTTATATTTGCACGAATGAAAAAACCAAGCACTGCACGAAGTACAACAAATGGTAAAGTAGAGACTTCGGCAACAGCATCACCTCCAACAGTCCAAGGTGAACCAGTGTGACCCCAAATCTCCACAGCTGAACCGGCTTGGGGACCAGCCCATTCTTGAGGCGGTCACCCATTAGACTGGACTTATAACGCTGTTCATACGTTCAAAAAGTCAAACACTTCTGTATTATAACCTGTTGTTGTTTATTGTTCCAGATATCGTCTGACCGGACCAATGTTCAAGTTTTTTTTTCTCTCGCATCCAAGTTTTGTTATGGTACAACCTTGTTAGTGTGACGCACCCGACATCGCCCCATGTAAATAGTTACGTCATAAACACACGCTGTACACAACACAAACACACACTCTTAGATGCACTCACGACACAATTATATTTATAACCACGTAGGCACTTATCTTTGTAAAAAGGAGGGATGTCATGATATTCAAACACACACATCATGATAGACACACCAACAGACAAATCAGAACACACAACACCACAACCAATGACAGAAAGATATAAAAGCACAGACACGACCCCCGGTGGTCAGTATTAGCTGCAGAGGAGAACCAGGACACATCTATTGCCAAACACACTTAGGGAGACAGCACGTGCAGAGTATCCAGAACGAACTGTATTATAAGAGTTATAATAAAATAGAGTTGTACCACATACAACTGTGTTGGCTCATCTGTGCACCAGAGCACCCAACACCACAAAGACAAGTTGATCAATTGAGTAATGCTTAGTCTATAAGGAAGCATCGTCGGGAATCCACCGGTTGTCGGGATTCACTTTTCCCGCTGGCAACGCACGCCTGCCAATGGGTTTCCCGCCGGCAGTGGTGGCGGGGGCGGGGTGGGGGGGGGGGGCTGTTGCAATGGGAAATTGAATTAAAACCCGTTCACACAGTTCACTCCAACGTTGAGACACAACAATCCCATTCCATCAGACACCCCGTCATCTTTACTCAGGTTCATTGAACGGCAACTTGTTGACAAACCAACAACAAATCCTCTGCTGACTTTAGGAACAAACACAGGAATGAGCTGGTTCCTTCAGTTCTGAAGAAAAGACATATTGGGCTTTAAAAAAATAAAAAATTTAGAGTACCCAATTATTTCTTTTCCAATTGAGGGGCAATTTAGCGTGGCCAATCCACCTAACCTGCAAATCTTTGGGTTGTGGGGGTGAGACCCACGCAGACACGGGGAGAATGTGCAAACTCCACACGGGCAGTGACCCGGGATCGAACCCGGGTCCTCGGTGCCGTGAGGCAGCTGTGCTAACCAATGCGCCACCGTGCCGCCACCGAGGTATATTGGACTTGAAATCAATTCTGTTTCTCTCTCCAGAGATGCTGAGGTTTTCCAGCAGTTTCTGTTTTTAATAATAATAATCGCTTATTGTCACAAGTAGGCTTCAATGGAGTTACTGTGAAAAGCCCCTAGTCGCCACATTCTGGCACCTGTTCGGGGAGGCCGGTACAGGAATTGAACCCACACTGCTGGTCTTGTTCTGCATTGCAAGCCAGCTGTTTAGCCCACTGTGCTAAACCAGCCCCTCGAAGTTACTGTGAAAAGCCCCTAGTCGCCACATTCCGGTGCCTGTTCGGGGAGGTTGGTACGGGAATTGAACCCGTGCTGCTGGCTGTGTTCTGCATTACAAGTCAGCAATTTAGCCCACTGTGCTAAACCAGCCCTGGTAATATACCAGGTGGCAAACTTGTCAACAGCAACAATCTTTTGCAAAAGGAATTCATGCTAAGATTCATTGACGAGTCTTAGAACATTCTGAGTGAAGTGGAGGATGATTAAAGAAGTGGAAGACCACACTCTAAAATAATCATCGCATCCATAGAGTGCAGAAGGAGGCCAATCGGCCCATCAGGTCTGCACCGACCCTCTGAAAGTGCACTCTGCCCTTGTCCACTCCCCAGCTCTATCCCCGTAACCCCGGAGCTTAATCTGCACATCCATGGACACTAAGGGGCAATTTATCATGACCAATCCACCTAACCTGCACATCTTTGGACTGTGGGAGGAAACCAGAGCACCCGGAGGAAACCCACATAGACACGGGGAGAACGTGTCGACTCCACACAGTCACCCGAGGCTGGAATTGAACCCGGATCCTTGGCGCTGTGCTTGTATACTCACCACCTCCATAAGCCTGACAGAGGTAGGGGAACCTCCATACATTCCCCAGTCCCACAGCAAATCCCACACAGCTCAGGATATACTGAAACTTATTGTCCCACTTTGGTCTCCCTTCCTTCAGGACATCATTGGTTTCATCCGAAACGCGAGCATTCTCATTCCTCGCTGCCATCTCATCCAACTGGGATCAGACGGAAAGATATGAATAGTTATCCTGTTCAAGAGCTTTCCCGTCACCTTCTGTTTTTATTTCAATTAATGTGTTATGTATCTCTTAAACCAGCAAGTTACTGGGTAACCTGGCCTTGGGAAATAAAAACGGCAAGTTATATTGAGCAGGGGGGAAGCTGGATAGAGCCAGACCTCACTGAGGGGCAACTCCACTTTCTCGGATGTCCCGACAGGCTGTCAAAAACAGATGAGTCATTTGTTAATCAATAACAAGGTGGCAGAAATTTAAAGAAAGCCAGATCTAATGTGGGGAATATTTCATTGACTCCTTACAGTGTAGAAGGAGACCATTCGGCCCATCGAGTCTGCACCGACCCTTTCCCCGATAGAGAACCCTGCCTGGGCCCAATCCACGCCCCTATCTCCCTAACCCCACCTAACCTTTGGTTAATATTAGCCTGGCTAATCCACCTAACCTGCACATCTTAATAAAGGTGGAAAGTAAGCAGATCTCTGAAGCTGTTTGTAGTTTCCCCTTACAAGCGGATTCCTTCCACAACATAAAATGCACTATTACCAGCAAGGCCCAGTGTCTTTTTCTCTTGAAAAAAATGCCATAAAGCAATTGAGGTACCCTCAATAATGATGCTTAGAGATTAAACTGTAAAGAAGGCTTTATTAGGCTAATAACTATGCTACAGATTTGGACGAGAGCTGACTGCTATACAGACCATGAGGCAGGCCTTTATGTATGGTTCCCAGATGGGCGGAGCCAGAGGCGGAGTCCCCAGGGTTCCAAGCCTGGTCTTAAAGGGGACATCACCTTACATGATGATAAGGCAGTAACCGTTCATCACATTCACCCCCTGTTTAAAAAGGAGTCCGGCGGGGGTGAAGTGCCATCAGAGGTCCATCCGTCTCGGCGGCCGGATCGTCCTCCTCGATCTCCTCAGTTTGGGCAGTGGTGCGGCGGGCACGGACGTCCCGGTTGAGGGCACATCCGGGAGCACAGCGGTCGGAGCTTCAGTCCGGGTCGGGGCAGAGGAACTAGGCAGAGCTGGGGGTAGCGGAGCCGGCGCCGGCGGGGTGTGTAAAGGGGGGGCGCACGGTAGGAGCTCACCAACGGGTGGTAGGGCCGGAAGGGGGTGTGTTGTAGGGGGCGACGGGTCCTGCAGGGGAGCGGCGCGGGAAGGGGCGTCTGTGGTGGAGGATCCAGCGGGCGCCAGATCCCGGAGGGAAACCGTATCTTGCCTGCCGTCGGAGTACTCCACGTAGGCGTAACTAGGGTTGGCGTGGAGCAGTCGGACCTTTTCAACTAGGGGGTCCGTTTTATGGCTCCTCGCGTGCCTCCGGAGAAGAACAGGTCCCGGAGCCGTCAGCCAAGGTGGAAGCGAGACCCCGGAGGTAGACTTCCTGGGGAAGAGAAACAATCGCTCATGAGGGGTCTCATTTGTGGCCGTGCAGAGGAGTGACCTAATGGAGTGTAGGGCATCGGGTAGGACCTCCTGCCAGCGGGTGGTTGGGAGATTTCTCGACCGCAGGGCCAGAAGGACAGCCTTCCACATGGTCGCGTTCTCCCTCTCCACCTGCCCGTTTCCCCGTGGGTTATAGCTGGTCGTTCTGCTCGAGGCGATGCCTTTGCTGAGCAGATACTGACGCAGTTCATCGCTCATGAACGATGTACCCCGGTCGCTGTGGATATAAGCAGGGAAACCGAACAGGGTGAAGATGCTGTGCAGTGCCTTAATCACCGTGACTGAGGTCATGTCGGTGCAGGGAATGGCGAATGGGAAACGGGAGAACTCATCGATCACGGTGAGGAAATAGGCATAACGGTTGGTGGACGGGAGGGGCCCCTTGAAGTCCACGCTCAGTCGCTCAAAGAGGCCCGAGGCCTTCACGAGTCGAACCTTGTCTGGCCGATAGAAGTGCGGTTTGCACTCCGCACAGACCTGGCAGGCCCTGACCATGGCCTTGACCTCCTTGGTTGAGTAAGGTAGGTTGCGGGACTTGATGAAATGGACGAGCCGGGTAACCCCCGGGTGGCAGAGGTCATTGTGGATGGCTTGCAGGCGGTCCTCCTGCGCGTTGGCGCATGTGCCGCGGGACAGGGCATCTGGGGGCTCGTTGAGCTCCCCTGGACGTTACTTGATATCGTACGAGTAGGTGGAGAGTTCGATCCTCCACCTCAAAATTTTATCGTTTTTTATTTTGCCCCGTTGCGTGTTATCGAACATATAGGCGACCGACCATTGGTCGGTGACGAGGGTAAACCTCCTACCGGCGAGGTAGTGTCTCCAGCACCGCACAGCCTCCACAATGGCTTGTGCCTCCTTTTCGACTGCAGAGTGTCGAATCTCGGAGGCGGTGAGGGTTCGGGAGAAGAACGCTACTGGTCTGCCTCCTTGATTGAGGGTAGCAGCCAGGGCGATGTCTGATGCATCGCTCTCTACCTGGAAAGGGATGGTTTCGTCCACCGCGTGCATGGCGGCCTTGATGATGTCGGCCTTGATGCGGTTGAAGGCCAATTGAGCCTCAGCCGAGAGGGGAAAAGTGGTGGTCTTTAGGAGTGGGCGGGCTTTGTCCGCATACTTGGGGACCCACTGGGCGTAATAGGAGAAAAGCCCCAAGCACCGTTTGAGGGCCTTGAGGCTGCGGGGGAGAGGGAGTTCCTTAAGGGGGCGCATGCGGTCGGAGTCGGGACATAGGACCCCGTCTTCCACGACATAGCCGAGGATGGCCAGCCGGGTGGTGTGGAAAACGCATTTCCCTCGTTATAGGTCAGGTTAAGGGCTCAGGCGGTCTGGAGGAACTTTTTGAGGTTAGCGTCATGGTCCTGCTGATCATGGCCGCAGATGGTGACATTGTCCAAGTACGGGTATGTAGCCCGCAAACCGTACTGGTCCACCATTTGGTTCATCGCCCTTTGAAAGACGGAGACCCCATTGTGACACCGAAGGGGACCCTGAGGAAGTGGAAGAGCCGGCCAGCTGCTTCGAAGGCAGCATAGGGGCGGTCTTTTGGTCGGATAGGGAGCTGGTGGTAGGCAGATTTGAGGTCGACCGTGGAAAAGACTCGGTATTGGGCGATCCGATTTACCATTTCCGCGATGCGAGGAAGGGGGTACGCATCAAGCTGCGTGAATCGGTTTATGGTCTGGCTATAATCCACGACCATCCGTTTCTTCTCCCCGGACCGGACTACCACCACTTGCGCTCTCCAAGGGCTGTTGCTAGCCTCGATGACCCCCTCTCCCAGTAAACGCTGGACCTCTGACTTGATAAAAGCCATATCTTGGGCACTGTAGCGCCGGCTCCTGGTGGCGACGGGCTTACAGTCGGAAGTGAGGTTAGCGAATAGCGAGGGGGGTGCGACTTTCAGTGTCGCAAGGCAGCACACCGTGAGGGGGGGCAAGGGTCCGCCGAACTTCAGTGTCAGGCTTCGGTGGCTGCACTGGAAATCCAGTCCGAGCAGCAGGGGGGCACAGAGGTGAGGGAGGATATAAAATTTGAAACGGGTGTATTTGGCACCCTGGATCGAGAAATCCGCAATACAGTACCCCGTGATTTGTACCAAGTGGGACCCAGATGCGAGGTCTATGGTTTGGGATGTGGGATGGGTGCGTAGGGAGCAGCGCCTTACCGTTTCAGGGTGGATAAAGCTCTGCGTGCTCCCGGAGTCGAAGAGGCATGCAGTGTCGTGCCCGTGGACCTGGACCTGCATCATGGAGTTCTGCAGGTGTTTTGGCCGAGTTTGATCGAGAGTGATCGCACCCAGTCGCGGGTAGTCGGAGTCGTAAAATGGCCGCTGCCGTTGGTCGCACGTGTCGGGTCGAGAAGATGGCCGCCGACCAGATGGCCGCTCCCATGATTCGCACGAGGCTGATGACGCGTCAGAAGAGGACGTGTCGGGTCGGTGCGCAGCAGCATTGTGAGGCCTGCGGGCCTGAGAGCCTGATTTTCGGGCCGGCTGTTCGTTGTTTTTCTGGCCCCTGGGTCTGGCCAAGCAGACCCTCGCAACGTGCCCTTTCTTCCCGCAGTCGCTGCAGATCGCGGAGCGGGCTGGGCAGCGTGGGCGTGGGTGCTGGCCCTGCCCGCAGAAGTAGCAAGGTGTGCCCCCATGGTGAGCGGGTCGCCGCGTGGCGCAGGCCTGTAATACGGGCGAGTCTGAGGAAGTCCGGGGGGGGCTGGCAGAGTCCGCGGGGTACGTACCCAAGTTATGTCGGGCCACCTCCAGTGAGGAGGCGAGCGTTAGCGTCTCCTGGAGGTCTTTTGCCCCGTTTTCGAGCAGTCGCTGCCGGATGTAGGTTGAGCGGATGCCGGACACGAAAGAATCTCTGATGTGCAGGTTCATATGGACTTCCCCTGTCACATCCTGATGGTCACAGTCCCTGGCCAGCGCGGTGAGTTTCTCAACAAACTCGTCGAGCGATTCCCCCGAGCGTTGCCGGCAGGTAGAGAGCAGATGCCGGGCGTGCACCTCATTGACGGGTTTGACAAACCGCTTGCGGAGCAACTCAATCGCTTCCTCATAAATCGTCGCCTTTTCGAGTGTGGCGGAGATTCTGTGACTCACCCGGGCGTGGAGTAGACGCAGTTTGCGTGGCCCCAGGATGGGAGTCTCTGCGAAGTCCAGGTAGGCCTCGAAGCACCGCAGCCAGTATTAAAAAATTTCCTTTGCCTCCGGCGTTCGTGCTTCCAGATTGAGCTTCTCTGGTTTTAGGCCTGCGTCCATCCTGAATCTAGTTTCGCCTAATAAATTGAGGTACCCTCAATAATGATGCTTAGAGATTAAACTGTAAAGAAGGCTTTATTAGGCTAATAACTATGCTACAGATTTGGACGAGAGCTGACTGCTATACAGACCATGAGGCAGGCCTTTATGTATGGCTCCCAGATGGGCGGAGCCAGAGGCGGAGTCCCCAGGGTTCCAAGCCTGGTCTTAAAGGGGACATCACCTTACATGATGATAAGGCAGTAACCGTTCATCACAGCAATCTATTCTCATCCACAGTATTTGGGCCTTTCTGAACTTTAGTGCGTTTTGCTGCAATGTAGGTTCACAGGTGTTGACCCTTTTGCGCAGCTGACCAATGAGTGTTATCAGACAGATTTTCTTTCTGAAAGGAGAGGGTGGTTCAGCTACCACTGAAATTTATCTTTACCACAGCTCAGCTCCATTCGTAAGAGCCATTGGATAGTGAACAGAAAACCATGGCTGATTCGTTCCTATGAGAAGTCTTTGACAGGTAGGATCAAGGATGACCCTAAAGCTTTCTACAGATATGTCAGGAATAAACGAATGACTAGGGTAAGAATAGTATTTTTATAAATGACCTGGAGGAGGGCGTAGAAGGGTGGGTGAGTAAATTTGCAGATGACACTAAAGTCAGTGGAGTTGTGGACAGTGCGGAAGGATGTTACAAGTTACAGAGGGACATAGATAAGCTGCAGCGCTGGGCTGAGAGGTGGCAAATGGAGTTTAATGCAGAAAAGTGTGAGGTGATTCATTTTGGAAGGAATAACAGGAAGACAGAGTACTGGGCTAATGGTAAGATTCTTGGCAGTGTGGATGAGCAGAGAGATCTCGGTGTCCATGTACATAGATCCCTGAAAGTTGCCACTCAGGTTGAGAGGGTTGTTAAGAAGGCGTACGGTGTGTTAGCTTTTATTGGTAGAGGGATTGAGTTTCGGAGCCATGAGGTCATGTTGCAGCTGTACAAAACTCTGGTGCGGCTGCATTTAGAGTATTGCGTGCAATTCTGGTCGCCGCATTATAGGAAGGATGTGGAAGCATTGGAAAGGGTGCAGAGGAGATTTACCAGAATGTTGCCTGGTATGGAGGGAAGATCTTATGAGGAAAGGCTGAGGGACTTGAGGCTGTTTTTGTTAGAGAGAAGAGGGTTAAGAGGTGACTTAATTGAGGCATACAAGATGATCAGAGGATTGGATAGGGTGGACAGTGAGAGCCTTTTTCCTCGGATGGTGATTTCTAGCACGAGGGGACATAGCTTTAAATTGAGGGGAGATAGATATAGGACAGAGGTCAGTGGTAGGTTCTTTACTCAGAGAGTCGTAAGGGCGTGGAATGCCCTGCCTGCAACAGGAATGGACTCGCCAACACTAAGGGCATTCAAATGGTCATTGGATAGACATATGGACGATAAGGGAATAGGGTAGATGGGCTTTAGAGTGGTTTCACAGGTCGGCGCAACATGGAGGGCCGAAGGGCCTGTACTGCGCTGTAATGTTCTATGCTCTATGTTCTATTTAGTTCAAGCCAATTGTCACATTTTAAAAAAGATTTGTTCATGGGATGTGAATGTTGCTGACTGGGCCACCTCTAATTGCCCTTGAATTGAGTGGCTTGCTGAGCTATTTCAAAGGGCATTTTAGAGTCAGCCACATTGCTGTGGGTCTGGAGTCACATGTAGGCCACACCAGGTAAGGATGGCAACGGTGAACCAGATGAGTTTTTACGACAATGGCCTTGGAAAGTGTCCAGAGGAGGTTCACAAGAATAATCCCTGGAATGAAGAGCTTGTTGTGTGAGGAACGGTTGAGGACTCTGGGTCTGTACTCGCTGGAGTTCAATTTCATTTGATTTGATTTGATTTATTATTATCACGTGTATTAGTATACAGCGAAAAGTATTGTTTCTTGCATGCTGTATAAACAATGCATACCGTACATAGGGAAGGAAGGAGAGACTGCAGAATATAATGTTACAGTTATAGCAAGGTGTAGAGAAAGGATCAACTTAATACGAGGGGGGACTTCCGGGTGCGGCGATGACCAGCTGAGTCGAAAGTTTCGGCAGCTCCCGGTGAAACGGACTTTTGGGCTCTTGATAGGAGCCCCAACGGCAATTTTGACGGCTAAAAACACTGTGTGGTAAACCAGAAGGGAATCCCCCCTGGATACGGATGAAAAAAGGAGGAGAAAGTGGCCGGATTGCAGTGGATCCTTTAGAACAGCGGCAAGGAAGGCAAGCAAGAACCAAGATGGCGTCGGAAGGTGGCAGTTTAACATGGGGCCCTGAACAACAAGAGTTCTTGAAATGTTGTGTGGAAGAGCTCAAAAAGGAAATGAAGAAAGAGCTGTTGGCCCCGATACTACAGGCGATCGAAGGGCTAAAGGAGGAACAAAAGACCCAGGAGCGGGAGCTTCGGGTCGTGAAGGCAAAGGCAGCCGAGAATGAGGACGACATACAGGGCCTGGTGGTGAAGACGGAGACGCATGAGGCACATCAGAAACGATGTATGGAAAGGTTGGAGGCACTGGAGAACAACGCAAGGAGGAACAACCTGAGGATTCTTGGTCTTCCTGAAGGTGCGGAGGGAGCGGACGTCGGGGCATATGTGAGCACGATGCTGCACTCGTTAATGGGAGCGGAGGCCCCGGCGGGTCCGTTGGAGGTGGAGGGAGCATACCGAGTGATGGCGCGAGGACCGAGAGCAGAAGACATTCCCAGAGCCATAGTGGTGAGATTCCTCCGTTTTAAGGATAGAGAAATGGTCCTTAGATGGGCAAAGAAAACTCGGAGCAGTAAATGGGAGAACGCGGTGATCCGCGTTTATCAAGACTGGAGTGCGGAGGTGGCGAGAAGGAGGGCGAGCTTTAATCGGGCCAAGGCGGTGCTTCATAAAAAGAAGATAAAATTTGGAATGCTGCAACCGGCAAGACTGTGGGTCACATATCGAGGGAGGCACCACTACTTTGAGACGGCGGATGAAGCGTGGACTTTTATTGTGGAAGAAAAATTGGAATGAGCGGGTTATTAAAAAGAACGTTTGAACAAAGTGGTGGGGCGAATGTGGGGGGCGAAGAGGGGGGTTAAAAAGGGGGGAAAGAGGAGTTTTATGTACTAATCCTGCGATGTGGTAACTTCTCTCTCTTCCACAGGTGGTGATGGGGGAGGAGGGGAGGTGGAGGAGATGGGGCATTGGCCATTGGGGGCGGGGCCAAGGGAGAAGCGCGGGCTTGGTTCCCGCGCTATGATAATCATGGCAGGAATAGAGAAGCAGGAAGGAGGGGGCGTCGCACGGTGCAAGCCGAGGTCACGGGGGGAAGCCGAGGTCGGCCAGAGTTTGCTGACTTCTGGGAGCAACATGGGGGGAGTAATTACACTAGCGGGAGATCTAGCGGGGGGGGGGGGGTGGGAGGGGGGAATTACTGGGTTGCTGCTGCTGGGGAGAGGGGGGAGCTGGTATGGGAGGGGATGGGCGGGGGGGCACCGCCTGGGGGAGATACAGCTGCGTGGGAACCGGGTGAAGAGCTGGAAAAAGGGGATGGCTAATCGACAAGGGGGGGGTGGTAGGAAGCCCCCCAACCCGGCTGATCACGTGGAACGTGAGAGGGCTGAACGGGCCGATAAAGAGGGCACGGGTACTCGCACACCTTAAGAAACTTAAGGCAGATGTGGTTATGTTACAGGAAACGCACCTGAAACTGATAGACCAGGTTAAGCTACGCAAAGGATGGGTGGGGCAGGTGTTCCATTCGGGGCTAGATGCGAAAAACAGGGGGGTGGCTATATTAGTGGGGAAGCGGGTAATGTTCGAGGCAAAGACTATAGTGGCGGATAACGGGGGCAGATACGTGATGGTGAGTGGCGAGCTACAGGGGGAGACGGTGGTTTTGGTAAACGTATATGCCCCGAACTGGGATGATGCCAATTTTATGAGGCGGATGCTAGGACGCATTCCGGACCTAGAGATGGGAAAGCTGATAATGGGGGGAGATTTTAATACGGTGTTGGAACCAGGGCTGGATAGGTCGAAGTCCAGGACTGGAAGGAGGCCGGCAGCAGCCAAGGTACTTAAAGATTTTATGGAGCAGATGGGAGGTGTAGACCCGTGGAGATTTAGCAGACCTAGGAGTAAGGAGTTCTCGTTTTTCTCCTATGTCCATAAAGTCTACTCGCGAATAGACTTTTTTGTGCTGGGAAGGGCGTTGATCCCGAAGGTGAGGGGAACGGAGTATACGGCTATAGCCATTTCGGATCATGCTCCACACTGGGTGGACTTGGAGATAGGGGAGGAAACAGGAGGGCGCCCACCCTGGAGAATGGACATGGGACTAATGGCAGATGAGGGGGTGTGTCTAAGGGTGAGGGGGTGCATTGAAAAGTACTTGGAACTCAATGATAATGGGGAGGTCCAGGTGGGAGTGGTCTGGGAGGCGCTGAAGGCGGTGGTTAGAGGGGAGCTGATATCAATAAGGGCACATAAAGGGAAGCAGGAGAGTAAGGAACGGGAGCGGTTGCTGCAAGAACTTTTGAGGGTGGACAGACAATATGCGGAAGCACCGGAGGAGGGACTGTACAGGGAAAGGCAAAGGCTACATGTAGAATTTGACTTGCTGACTACGGGCACTGCAGAGGCACAATGGAGGAAGGCACAGGGTGTACAGTACGAATATGGGGAGAAGGCGAGCAGGTTGCTGGCACACCAATTGAGGAAAAGGGGAGCAGCGAGGGAAATAGGGGGAGTGAGGGATGAGGAAGGAGAGATGGAGCGGGGAGCGGAGAGAGTGAATGGAGTGTTCAAGACATTTTATAAAAAATTATATGAAGCTCAACCCCCGGATGGGAGGGAGAGAATGATGGGCTTCTTGGATCGGCTGGAATTTCCCAAGGTGGAAGAGCAGGAAAGGGTGGGACTGGGAGCACAGATCGAGGTAGAAGAAGTGGTGAAAGGAATTAGGAGCATGCAGGCGGGAAAGGCCCCGGGACCGGATGGATTCCCAGTCGAATTCTATAGAAAATATGTGGACTTGCTCGCCCCGGTATTGACGAGGACCTTTAATGAGGCAAAGGAAAGGGGACAACTGCCCCCGACTATGTCTGAAGCAACGATATCGCTTCTCTTAAAGAAGGAAAAGGACCCGCTACAATGCGGGTCCTATAGACCCTTTTCCCTCCTAAATGTAGATGCCAAGATCCTGGCCAAGGTAATGGCAATGAGAATAGAAGAATGTGTCCCGGGGGTGGTCCACGAGGACCAAACTGGGTTTGTGAAGGGGAGACAGCTGAACACAAATATACGGAGGCTGTTACGGGTAATGATGATGGCCCCACCAGAGGGGGAAACGGAGATAGTAGTGGCGATGGATGCCGAGAAAGCATTTGATAGAGTGGAGTGGGATTATTTGTGGGAGGTGTTGAGGAGATTTGGTTTTGGAGAGGGGTATGTTAGATGGGTGCAGCTGTTGTATAGGGCCCCGATGGCGAGCGTGGTCACGAATGGACGGGGATCTGCATATTTTCGGCTCCATAGAGGGACAAGGCAGGGATGCCCTCTGTCCCCATTATTGTTTGCACTGGCGATTGAGCCCCTGGCGATAGCGTTGAGGGGCTCCAAGAAGTGGAGGGGAGTACTTAGAGGAGGAGAAGAACACCGGGTATCTTTGTATGCGGACGATTCGCTACTATACGTGGCAGACCCGGCGGAGGGGATGCCAGAAATAATGCGGATACTTGGGGAGTTTGGGGATTTTTCAGGGTATAAATTGAACATGGGGAAAAGTGAGTTGTTTGTGGTGCATCCAGGGGAGCAGAGTATAGAAATAGAGGACCTACCGTTGAGGAAGGTAACAAGGGACTTTCGTTACCTGGGGATCCAGATAGCCAAGAATTGGGGCACATTGCATAGGTTAAATTTAACGCGGTTGGTGGAACAAATGGAGGAGGATTTCAAGAGATGGGATATGGTATCCCTGTCACTGGCAGGGAGGGTGCAGGCGGTTAAGATGGTGGTCCTCCCGAGATTCCTCTTTGTGTTTCAGTGCCTCCCGGTGGTGATCACGAAGGCTTTTTTTAAAAGGATTGAAAAGAGCATCATGGGTTTTGTGTGGGCCGGGAAGACCCCGAGAGTGAGGAAGGGATTCTTACAGCGTAGCAGGGATTAGGGGGGGCTGGCACTACCGAGCCTAAGTGAGTATTATTGGGCCGCTAATATTTCAATGGTGAGTAAGTGGATGGGAGAGGAGGAGGGAGCGGCGTGGAAGAGATTAGAGAGGGCGTCCTGTAGGGGGACTAGCCTACAGGCTATGGTGACAGCCCCATTGCCGTTCTCACCGAGGAACTACACCACAAGCCCGGTGGTGGTGGCTACACTGAAGATTTGGGGACAGTGGAGATGGCATAGGGGAAAGACTGGAGCCTTGGTGGGGTCCCCGATAAGAAACAACCATAGGTTTGCCCCGGGGGGAATGGATGGGGGATATGGAATGTGGCAAAGAGCAGGAATAACGCAACTGAAAGATCTGTTTGTGGATGGGAAGTTCGCGAGTCTGGGAGCGCTGACTGAGAAATATGGGTTGCCCCAAGGGAATGCATTCAGGTATATGCAACTGAGGGCTTTTGCGAGGCAACAGGTGAGGGAATTCCCGCAGCTCCCGACACAAGAGGTGCAGGTCAGAGTGATCTCAAAGACATGGGTGGGGGATGGTAAGGTGTCAGATATATATAGGGAAATGAGGGACGAAGGGGAGACTATGGTAGATGAACTAAAAGGGAAATGGGAAGAAGAGCTGGGGGAGGAGATCGAGGAGGGGCTGTGGGCAGATGCCCTAAGCAGGGTAAACTCATCGTCCTCGTGTGCCAGGCTAAGCCTGATTCAGTTAAAGGTATTACACAGGGCGCATATGACTGGAGCACGGCTCAGTAAATTTTTTGGGGTGGAGGATAGGTGTGCGAGGTGCTCGAGAAGCCCAGCGAATCATACCCATATGTTTTGGTCATGCCCGGCACTACAGGGGTTTTGGATGGGGGTGACAAAGGTGCTTTCAAAAGTAGTGGGGGTCCGGGTCGAACCAAGCTGGGGGTTGGCTATATTTGGGGTTGCACAAGAGCCGGGAGTGCAGGAGGCGAGAGAGGCCGATGTCTTGGCTTTTGCGTCCCTAGTAGCCCGGCGCAGGATATTGCTAATGTGGAAAGAAGCCAGGCCCCCGGGGGTGGAGACCTGGATAAATGACATGGCAGGGTTTATAAAGCTAGAGCGGATTAAGTTCGTTCTAAGGGGGTCGGCTCAAGGGTTCACCAGGCGATGGCAACCGTTCGTCGAATATCTCGCAGAAAGATAGATGGAATGGAAAAAAGAAGGCAGCAGCCGCAGCCCAGGATCGGGGGGGGGGGGGGGGGGGGGAGGAGGGGGGGGGAGGAGGAACCAGAAGGACTCTCAGGGTTGTTAATATATACTGTATAATATGTATAGGTCGTTGCGACAGATAATTATATATTGGACTGTTAAATTATATTTTTGGAGAGTGTTACTTGTGATAAGGCAGTTGCCAATTAGGGTTAGTTTTCATTTTTGTTATTTATTATTTATTCATTTTTTGTTTATAAAATAGGTCATTGTTATTTGTGTTGTTATAATATTGTGTAAAGGATGCACAATGTACTGTGTTGGTTGACCAAAAATTTTCAATAAAATATTTATTTTAAAAAACTTAATACGAGGGAGGTCCATTCAAAAGTCTGAAGGCAGTAGGGAAGAAGCTGTTCTTGAGTCGGTTGGTACGTGACCTCAAACTTTGGTATCTTTTTCCTGACGGAAGGAGGTGGAAGAGAGTATGTCCGGGGTGCGTGGGGTCCTTAATTATGCTGGCTGCCTTTCTGAGGCAGCGGGAATTATAGAGAGAGTCAATGGATGGGAGGCTGGCTTGCGTGATGGACTGGGCTACATTCATGACCTTTTGTAGTTTCCTGCGGTCTTGGGTAGAGCAGGCTCCATACCAAGCTGTGATACAACCATTCTATGGTGCATCTGTAGAAGCTGGTGAGGGTCGAAGCTGACATGCCAAATTTCCTCAGTCTTCTGAGAAAGTAGTCGTTGGTGGGCTTTGTTAACTATAGTGTCGGCATGGGGGGACCAGGACAGGCTGTTGGTGATCTGTACACCTAAAATCTTGAAGCTCTCGACCCTTTCTACTTCGTTCCCATTGATGTAGGCACGGGCATGTTCTCCACTACGCTTCATAAAGTCAATGATAATCTCCTTTGTTTTGTTGACATTGAGGGAGAGATTATTGTCGTCGCACCAGTTCACCAGATTCTCTATCTCATTCCTATACTCTGTCTCGTCATTGTGCGAAATCCGACCCACTACGGTGGTGTCATCAGCAAATCTGATGATCGGGTTGGAGGGGAATTTGGCCACACTGTCATAGGTGTATAAGGAGTATAGTAGGGGGCTGAGGACACAGCCTTGTGGGGCACCGGTGTTGAGGATGATCGTGGAGGAGGTGTTGTTGCCTATCTTTACTGATTGTGGTCTGTGGGTTAGAAAGTTCAGGATCCAGTCACAGAGGGAGGAGCTGAGGCCAAGGCCACTGAGTTTAGAGATGAGTTTTGTAGGAATGATGGTGTTGAAGGCTGAGCTGTAGTCGATAAATAGGATTCTGACATAGGTGTCTTTGTTATCTAGGTGTTCCAGGGTAGAGTGCAGGGTCATGGAGATGGCGTCTGCTGTGGACCTGTTGCAGCGGTAGGCAAACTGTAGTGGATCAAGGCAATCCGGGAGGCTGGAGTTGATTCGTGCCATGACTAACCTTTCGAAGCACTTCATGATGATGGATGTCAGAGCCACTGGATGATAGTCATTAAGGCACGCTGCTTGACTTTTTTTTGGTACAGGGATGGTGGTCGTCTTCTTGAAGCAGATAGGGACCTCGGATTGTTATAGAGAGAGGTTGAAGATGTCTGTGAATACCCCGCCAGCTGATCCGCGCAAGACCTGAGTGCTCGTCCGGGTACCCCATCCGGGCCAGTGGCTTTCCATGGGTTGACCTTCGAGAAGGCTGCTCTGACGTCTGCAGTGGTGATCTCAGATACAAGTTCATCCGCAGCTTCTGGGGTGAAGGGCTCGCTCTCGCTGAACTCTTGCTCAAAGCAGGCATTGAATGCGTTGAGCTCATCAGGGAGGGGTGCGTTGGAGCCGACGATTTTACATGCCTTCATCTTGTAGCCCGTTATGTCTTGCAGACCTTGCCATAGTCGTGTGGCTAGCCTGGGACTCGAGCTTGGTCCGATACTGTCTTTTGGCATCTTTGATGGATTTCTTTAGATCATAGGGCAGCACGGTAGCATAGTGGGTAACACAATTGCTTCACAGCTCCAGTGTCCCAGGTTCGATTCCCGGCTTGGGTCACTGTCTGTGCGGAGACTGCATATTCTCCCCCTGTGTGCGTGGCTTTCCTCCGGGTACTCTGGTTTCCTCCCACAGTCCAAAGATGTGCAGGTTAGGTGGATTGGCCATGCTAAATTGCCCTTAGTGTCCAAAATTGCCCTTAGTGTTGGGTGGGGCTACTGGGTTATGGGGATAGAGTGGCGGTGTTAACCTTGGGTAGTGTGCTCTTTCCAAGAGCCGGTGCAGACTCGATGGGCCAAATAGCCTCCTTCTGCACTGTAAATTCTATGATCTATGATATCTGGCTTTCTTGTAGAAGTCAGGGTCACCTGACTTGAACGCCTCAGACCTAGACTTCAGCAAGCAGTGGATATCCCTGTTCATCCAGGGTTTCCGGTTGGGATGAGGGGGTGTTTATGAAATGCTTATTAAGAAATGGGTGTTTATTACTGCAGTGATGTCAGAGAGTGGGTGGGGCTGAGCTGTCTGTCAGCTTTTTACTTTTGTTTTAAGGCCGGCTGCAGGGTGCGTTTAGAAGGATGAGGGGGGTCTTATTGAAACTTACAGGACACTGAGAAGCCTGGATAGAGTGGATGTGGAGAGGATGTTTCCACTTGTAGGAAAAACTAGAAGCAGAGGACACAATCTCAGACTAAACGGACGGTTGTTTAAAACAGAGACGAGGAGCAATTTCTTCAGAAGTGGGTGATGAATCTGTGGAACTCTTTGCCGCAGAAGGCTGTGGAGGCCAAATCACTGAGTGTTTTTAAGACAGAGATGGATAGGTTCTTGATCAATAAGGGGATCAGGGGTTATGGGGTGGAGGCAGGAGAATGGAGATGAGAAAAATATCAGTCATGATTGAATGGCGGAGCAGACTCGATGGGCCGAGTGACCTAATTCTGCTCCTATATGTTATGGTTCTATTTGTCATCCTTTGACTTTGAATTCCAGATTTTTATTTATTGAATTCAGATTTCACCACCTGCTGTGATGGGAATCCAACCCGGGTCCCCAGATCATTACCCTGGCTCTCTGGATTACTCGTCCAGCGTTAATACTGTGATGTGAGAGTACCTTTAAGAAATGGGTGTTTATAAATGTGTGTGTATATACATATCTGTAGTGAGAGTACCTTTAAGAAGTAGGTGTTTATTACTGCAGTGATGTCAGAGAGTGGGTGGAGCTGGGCTGTCAGTCAGCTTTTTACTTTCATTTTAAGGTAGGCTGCAGGGTGTGTTTTAGTTTCGTTTTCAGAGCTGGATAGCTGCAGTCACAGCCAGAAGGTGTATGAATCTCTCTCTGTAATCTAAAGACTGTAAATCGATCCTGGCGATTTAAAACTAATAACAGTAGTGCCTTTAACCTGATGCGCTTCTGGTAAAAAGTGTTTTAAGTCGTATGGATATTAAAAGGAAAGCTTAAAGGATTACTTAGTGTTGTATTCTTTGGGGGTTGTATTTGAATTGATGGTTGCTAAGATGTTCACTATGTTTTAAAAAGGTTAACTTGAGTTCATAGAATAAACATTGTTTTGCTTTAAAAAATACTTTTCAATTTCTGCTGTACCACACCTGCAGAGTGGGCCGTGTGCGCCCCATACCACAATCTATTAAAAGTTGTGGGTCAGGTGAACTCCATGATACACTTTGGGGTTCTCTAAACCCTAGCCCATAACAATACCACTACGACACCACCTCATCTGGCATGCTATAAGCTGATTTCAGTGAGAATCTCTGCGGCTCAACGCTACACATATCAATACAGCAACCAACGACGCATTGGGGGGAATGACTCAAAATAAGATTGGTTGTCTTTTATTTATGTTGGTTTAAGTGAGTCCTGGGGACTGAATTTGGGAGAATTGCTGAGGCCCGCAATCTAAATTCCGTAACATACCAGCAATCATTGACCCAGAGCTGTTATGAGGGCGACTATTGCCTGTTTGTTAATTTGTCACTCAGCTTTGGTCACACTAACATTTTTGAGCAAGAATCCGCCGTGCTTTTGGCAGCAATCAAAACTCTAAGGAGTAGAAGGTTACAAAAACAAAATGCTTACATATCCAATTGGTGGATGAGACCATGATCCAGATCTCTGACGGTGAACAATCACCGTAAAGCTAGAATAGTTTGACTTTCAAACCAAGCTTTACGTAAGCTTCAGCCACTTTTATGCATCGTCCAAATATTATGGGCGGATTTCAGGGCTTATGAGCAGAACCGATGAATCACCCTGTTACATCACTGCCTCACAATATGGCCCCTGAACAGATTGAATTTATTATTTATTTTACATCGCACCAATGCTGCTATAATATTTGATTAAATGTTCACCATTATCAGCTGAATATAAAACAGCAGATTGCTGGGAGGCCAATCAGGTAAGGATGATCAGACTCCATGGAAACCACTCAAACTTTCCCTCCGTTATTGTCGATGGAAGTAAACGTAGCTGGCTCTGTTGTGGGAGGGCGATTCTCCCTGCCAGATTTTCCTTTCAGTATTCTCAGTAAGTTTGAGTTTACCTTTGAGCCATTTTTGACAGTGACTATCAGCATTCCTTTGTGGACTTTGAAAGAAGTTCATTTTTTCAAGGAGAAATCTCCCCAGCACCGACCAGCCGGGATGTGATGGCCACGTCCGCGGCCATGTCGTTGAGCCACCCTGTCTAATTTTTGCCCAATCCGGCACCTCCATTTTGAGGCCCCTCTCGCACCCCCCCTGCCTTCAGTGGTCCTCCCGCTCTTCGTAATTGGATGGTGCTGCCAGAGGCCGATCTCAATTGGCCGTCCTGGGGAGATCACGAGTGATATCCCGCCATGGCCATTCTGGGTTTCCAACCCGGTATTGAGGTCAACGTCAGGATCATAACCCAACCGGGAGAAATTAGGCTGTATGGGGCACAGCCTCCCAAAAGAGTTTGTGTAGGGTTCCACCTTCTCACTGTGAAGTGCAAGGTGTTTCCCCCATGCCCTAACAAAACCTTAGATTATAGGGTTGCCAACCCTCCAGGATTAGTCTGGAGTCTCCCGGAATTGACGGTCAATCTCCAGGACACCGCTGGGCCCGACCCCAGGAGAAAAATCAATGGGAACATTGTAAAAGGTCATTTTTAGAAAAAGATTTCTTTGAACATTTCTCTTTACCAGATATTTTAAAAAGTTGAAAATGGGAGAGGAAAGGCTGCTGATTGCCATCCAATTGGGTAGTATTTGCTTTGCAATCGGCAGAGGAAGGCAGTGCATCATAAGGACGGATGCGTTGGCCGATGAATGGCTGGAGCATGGGGAAAAGTCATGTGATGAAACCTCCAGGAATACATTTAATTACAGTTGGCAACCCTACTAAATTATAATTTTCCTATTAAAGCCTTCCCAAAGGAATATCATTCCTTCATGGATGAACCTCAGGAAACTGTCCAATTTGGGAGGGTTACATTCAATTTTTGGACAAAATTACATCAATGCAAAAGCTCTCGTGAACACATTGGGTCTCCAAATGAAGAGATTTTATTTTGCATGAACACGTACTAAATTTCTTCTAAACATTGCTGAAGGAAATAAATCTGCAAATTGAGTCTCGGCAATCCATCGTGCAGGAAAACGACTTAGAAACGTTTATTTCCTTCAATCTGGTCCACACCGG
Organism: Scyliorhinus torazame; assembly: GCF_047496885.1. Taxonomy (NCBI): domain Eukaryota; kingdom Metazoa; phylum Chordata; class Chondrichthyes; order Carcharhiniformes; family Scyliorhinidae; genus Scyliorhinus; species Scyliorhinus torazame. Next base: position 302,939,278 of record NC_092712.1, read on the forward strand.
TTCCTGCGAGCATTCTTGGCTTTCCCTTCACCTTTCAGAGTTACTCCCCAGTGCAGGTTCACAACCCATACCATTCCGTGACAAGCTGGCAGGTTATAAGCAGCACGGTTCGCCATGTCAGCCCAAGAGCCCCTCATGGCATTTTGGGCTTTTGACACATTAATCCGTGATTTTGCAAATCAGAAAGGGAAGATGTTTCTTCCAGGTCAGTTGAGACGTGTATTGAAGGGAATCTTCTGCTGTGGGTGGGAATAGTTTAGGTGGCCTTAAAACGTGGAAATTTAAAGTAGCATTTTCATTCACCCTCTAGAAAAGGTCACGGCGCACATTTGCAGAAATCCACACTGTAAGTTTCTTGCATTAAATAGAAATGACTAGGTAAACAGCACAATGGAAATAATTAAACATCTGTAAACCACTGGTGTGAGAGAGAAAGAAGGCATATTAGGATGCTAGCACTGTGTTGGTGTGCGGAGGTCGTGTGGAGCAGCAGGTACGGACCCTGCCTCAGAGCCAGAAGCCGGATCTGGGCTAGGGTCTCACTCCAGGCAAGGGGCCAAACAGGTCGAACGGCAATCTGTATATATCCTTCCAACTCACGGCAATGGCTAGTGGTAAGAACAGGAGAGACCCCTGGTCGGCCACACTTGATGCGGAGTGAGAGTGCCTCAAGCTGTAAGCCTCTGGTGATAGGCTCGCACCCTGTTTTGGGAAAAACCTCGCTATGGGAACAGATGAAAGTCTGCCTTGTGCACCACTAGCTGTGGGAAGAGAAATGACAGCTCTGCTGGCACTGATTATGGCATTCAATCTTAAGGCATCATTTTTATACTTAAGTTAAAGGCACAAGTATTGTTAGCTCAACATAACCAAATGACATAAAATTGCATCTACTGATCTATTATCAATGTGTATTAGACGGCTCCCTCTCGTTTGTCGTTGTAGGACAGGAATGATCGCTAGGGCAACCTTTCAAGCATCAACACATTTTAACAGTGATTGTACAGAATTGTACAATACCCTGAGGTTTGTTGGCCTGCAGATGTTGGACCCAAAATGAATATAGATATGAGATAACTACTTCAACAACAACAACAACCTGTACTTATATAGCACCTTTAATGCAGCAAAACATGCCAAGGTGCTAACAGCATGAGGTAAAAGCCTGCAGCACATTAACTGGCGATATAGATATCCCTTTCACCTAATGTTACAGCATAACAATTTAGAGCAACTAACTTCTGCTTCTGACCCATTTCTCCATTATGATATACATGAACAAGTCGACATTTCTCTAAGCAATGGCATGGTCATCTACTGCATCATCAGATATAAAAATATTGCATCAAAATATGAAGGAATTTGGATAGTTTCCACATTCCAGTAATGTGCTCTTTTCTGGTTTGAACTCAGTGTTTGCTGAGAGTGGGCGGTGCAAATTGCCATAGTTGCTCCGTGGAGTCAAGTTAGATCTCATTGTTTATTATTCCGTTCACTGAGGCGACTGACGCTGATGGGACAAGGCCCCGCTCGTCATCCTTCCGACATCTGTTTCTGATGAACAAGAATAAGGCTGTACAAGGTATTGCCAAACTCGGTACACCAGCCAGGAGGACAATCACCGCAGACACCCAACCAGGATAGAGCACCTCAGCGAGGTTCGGAAAATTTTCCTGTTGAGAGTTGCAGAAATATAAATGGATGAATTATAAAGAAAAAGCACACAATCATCGTGCTTAAGAGGCAACATTTTTCCAATAGGCCATTTGGCCCATTTTAAACACTGGCCAGTCACATTGAGCAGAATTCAATGGCTGCTGTGTGTGGGGGGTGAGGGGGGAGGGGAGGGGAGGGGGGGAGGGGGGGAGGGGGGGGGAGGGGGAGGGGGGAGGGGGAGGGGGAGGGGGAGGGGGGAGGGGGAGGGGGAGGGGGGAGGGGGAGGGGGGAGGGGGAGGGGGGAGGGGGGAGGGGGGAGGGGGAGGGGGGAGGGGGGAGGGGGGTGGGAACTGGTTACATTCCAAAGATGGCTCTCCTGCCCGATCCCAACCTATCCAGATTTTTACAGTGGGACTGACAAGGTCTGGGTCAGCCTGCCCACCTTTAGTGGGCACTTAAGGGCCGTTTCCCGCCCGGCTTCGCTTTTGAGGCTGCCGTGTGGCAAAGCGAGTCACCTTGCTGGAGCCCGAGATAGGAGGAGGAGGGGGCGGGGGGCACCTCCCTCAATGGCCTCCTTCCCACATCGAGTACCGCAGCCCCTCCAAACTCTTCCACCCGCAGTGAGGCAGGTCTTCCTCCCGAATGAGGGACTGTTAAATGGAAGGGACACATCCCCGCTGACTCTTTGAGTGGAGGGGCCGGAAACCTCGCCTTCTGAAAAAACCCTGCACCGTTTGAAAATACGATTGTAGAATAAAGTAATCTGCAATGGCCAGCAGAGATACCAAAGAATGCCGATTCTGAATTCTCTGGGTGAGCTGCCCACTTTGGGCTCATGTACAGGGTACCCATTCCTACCTCCTTTACAACTGGGTATGGCAGAGGTTCGAGTCACCAGTATTTTCCCAATGGAACAGCCATTCTATATTCACTCTATATACACATTAGTTTGGCACTGTGTTGTTTGTTTTGCAATTTAATCCACTTAAGACATATTGAAGCCAACCTGAAGTCTAACAAACACTTACTGACAGTTTCAATAAAGTTGACATGACCGAAATCAGCCTCAAATATAGCCCTCATAATACTCAATGGCCGATAAATAGAAAGACAACTGTCTGGAGCTAGTTTATCTAAGGCACCAATTAGGGACAATGGGATAGCCAATTGTAGGCATGAGTAAGTTCTGTTGCAAACACAATTTTAATTAAACATTCAACTTATTACTGTGAGAAATTAGCCTTGCTTAATTTCCAAGTATACTTACATAATCTGGATCCCAAGTGATGTATGTCAGCTCCTCACTGACTTTAATTACTAAGTAAAACAGGAATATGACCAACATGATAAGGGGACTAATGACTCGCCAGGTGGCCTGCCAGAAGATATTGGGCTTGTGACCAATCATCCATTCGATGTCGTTGTTGAATCTGTGGTAAAATAATTCACAAATGTGGGTTCATAGATTATGAAAAGGTTCTTTATCAGTACCTAGCAAGAGACACAAAACAGGTGAACTTCATGGCCGGGATTCTCCAAAATACCGGCCAAGTGTCGACGCCGGCGTAAGCACCGGAGTGTTTCATGCTGGCATCAGTAGGCCTCTTGGCACAGCGATTCAGCGGGCCACGGGGTGCCAGCATAGCGCTCCAGAGCTGATCCGCAGCCTTGCACTGCCGGCGCGGGTCTGCGCATGCGCGCGGTGGCCGTTTCCACGGCGGCGCATGCGTGTGGTGGCCGTTTCCACGGCGGCGCATGCGCGTGGTGGCCGTTTCCACGGCGGCGCATGCGCGCGGTGGCCGTTTCCACGGCGGCGCATGCGTGTGGTGGCCGTTTCCGTGCCGGCGCCGCGCAACATGGCCTAGCGACGCAGCGGGCCCGCCCAGAAGGAAGTAGGCCCCCCTCCAGATCGCCCGCGCCCGCCGATTGGCAGCCCCCGATCGCGGGGCTGGCCGAGGTGCAGGCCCCCACCGGAGGCTGACCCCACCCCCCACTTGGATGGCCGCTGCAGCCGCGGGTCTGAGCTCCCGCCAGGTGGTACCAGGTTGGAACCACGCTGGCGGAACTCGGCGGGAACTCGGCCGGTTGACCGCAGAGAATCGCCGCAGGGTCCGTTATCAACGGCCCCTGGCCGGTGCCGCACCGGCCGCCCGCGCGTGACTTGTGCCGATTCTCCGGAGCGAATGCCCTGCCTGTACTGGCGAGCTGAGCTCATCAGTACAGGAAATAATGTAAGCACGGCCTCGGCAGGGCAAACCTCACCGAGGCCAAAAGAAACGGAAAAGTGCCGTTAAATAGAGTTGTCATTCTCGGCGCTGCAGGCACCAAAAAAGACCCCGCTAAACGTGCCCAAAAAGAGACTTGTCCCGTCAAATTGTCTTCGTTATTACACTTTGGATGCCTTGCCTGTAAAGCTGGTGAAGATAAAATGATGCAAACCCGAGTAAGGCATGACATCAAACTATCGAGAAGACCCACCTAATTTTAACCCTTCCCCGAATCGTTCCCATGAAACAGGGATTAAAATTAGTCCCAATGTACGTGTGGCACATCTTGTCGCTAAGCGCCGCCTGGCAGTGAGATAAATTTCAGTGCATGGTCTGGGGAACGCGATGGATTTTAATGGATGGGAAATCCTGGCTAGCATGTTTACAATTTGCAATGGTGGTGGACAAAGTTCTTTGGAGAGTTGCAAACTCGAACAATTACTCCCATGAATCCCAACCGGCAGTGAGCTTATCAGTCTCTCAGCAAGGTTAAAATATTTTCCTGAAATGATAACCATGGTATCCTAAAACAAGGGTGGGCATAAACATTTCCAAAAATCACCAAATTATTATTTCGAATGAAGTATTGCATCTGATCCTCGAACACTAGCAGGATAACCATTGGCATAGGTAAATGGAATTTAATGCTTTGTTTTCATGAATAGCATTCAACTTCCTCTATCCACACACCCCAGTAATGCCAGAGTATAGGAAGGGTTGCCCCAAAGCCTGCAGGAATTGAAGATTAAGCTCGTGGACACAGCCATTGGGGAACCTCGGAGAAAAATCACAAGATTATTTTACAAAAAAGTATTTTTATACCTTATTTGAATATGTCTGTTTATTTGCTTTAGGAATATCGGAAGCAGGAGAAAAGAGTGGGTGGGGCTTTCGGACACGGAAGGTTCTGTTGGTACGAACCTTCCGGAATATGCCCAAAGAGTTGGCGACCTTAAATGTATTGTCAAGAGAAACATCACCTGAACACTCTTGTTAAATCTGGAAAAGAGTTAGCTGCCCCCCGCGATTTGAAGAGTGAATCATGTATGAATCACTGAATCAACAGCACTCACCGTGCATTAATAAAAAAAACTAGGCAAATAATCGTTAACGAAAGTGAAAATGCTGGAAAATCTCAGCAAGTCTGGCAGCATCTGTAGGGAGAGAAAAGAGCTAACGCTTCGAGTCCCATGACTCGTTGTCAAAGCTAACAGACAGAGAAAGTGGGAAATATTTATACTGTGGAGTGAGAACGAAAGATGAGTCATAGCCACAGAAACCCAGGGAAACCGGTTGCTAATGGCCACAGAAACCAAGAGGAAAGAGTGCCAATGGCAGTCCCCAGAGAGGACAAAGGATGTGAAGGGTCAAACAGCAGGGAAACTAACATCGTTAGTTAATTCTTCATCGTTAATTCTTTCTGAAGTGGTGGATGGGGACATAGTCATGAGAAACCACAACATTCAACAACAAAAAAAGCTATCGGAACCCGACTCCTCTTTAATGTAGAATTATGAAGGAAACTCAATGTTGAGAGTGAGATATTGTTACCTGTCGATGCCATAAATGTAGACGACAGCCACCATCTCACAGAAGGCGATGATCAGCAGAGGAATGGAGCCGGCATAGGTATCGAAGAGAGCCAGCCAGTAGTTTCCAGAATTTATCACAAATATGAAAGCAAGGAAAAAGCAGACCAGACAAATCAGACCTGGAAGAGAGAACAAGAGAATTGGTTTTGCTTGAGTGACCAGAATCATCGCATTCCAGCAAACTGAGCAACTTTCTTCCCCTTACTGTCCCACCTAAGAATGGGGCAGTAGCAGGAGCAACTGTGTACAGGAAAGGGAAACGTCAACGTATGTGGTCTATTGTCTGCCTGCTTCGATTTTTGGCATGTGCGCCTTGATCCCAGCAGCCAGAGCTCCCAGGGGAATCTAGGGTTGCCAACTACGATCAAATTTATTCCTGGAGGTTTCATCGCATGACATTGCTGCCATGTGCCAGCCATTAGTCGGCCAACACATCCGACCTTGTGACACACATCCTTCCCACGTCAATTGGAAAGCGACTAGGGGCTTTTCACAGTTACTTCATTGCAGTGTAAATGTAAGCCTACTTGTGACAATAAAGATTATTATATATCTAACACCCTCTTGAAAACATACAGGGAGGGATTCTCCGTCTCACCGCACCCGTATTCTGGTGCGGTGTGCCCCTCCCGGCAACGGCATCCGCCAATCCGCCAGCTGGGCAATGGGGTTTTCCATTGTGGGCACCACCACTCCGTCGAGAAATCCCCGGGCGTGAGTGCGTAGAAACGGAGGATCCCGATGGAGAATCCAGCCACAATCCCCAGGCGTGAGTGCGCTGCCGGTGAAACGGAGGATCCCGACGGACAATCCAGCCACAATTGTTTGGCCTCAACTGCTTTCCCTGGTCGAGATTCCACAAGCCGACCACTCTCTGGGTGAAGAAACTTTTCCTCATCTACCAGTATCCTCAGTCTGTGACCCCTTGTTGAGGAGACCCCTGCCATGGGGAGCGTCCTTCCTGCATCTACACTGTCAAATTCTGGTAGAATTTTATAGGTTTCTATGAGATCCCCTATCATTCTTCTAAACTCCAGCAAATATAATCCTAACCAACTCAATCTCTCCTCATACGTCAGTCTCACCATCTCCAGGAATCAGACTGGTAAACCTTCGCTGCTCTCCCTCCATGGCAAGAACAGCCTTCTTCAGATAAGGAGACCAAAACTGCACCTGATGGGCGTGGTTTATCCGAATGGGGCAGAGTCCCGTCACGCGAGATTAGCCGGGTGTTTCCCAGCGCTGGGAGCACCAAGAAAGACCCCGCTATCTAACGCCAATCCGGGTATCTCAGCGGGGAACGTCCCAAACTCCTCAGTGCAGTCTCACGCCCCGGTGTGATCCCTGAACCTCTCTCGAAGCCCCGGCTTACTATAGGGAGGCCCCCAGGCCCTCTCGAACCCCTCCACATCTGTGCAGGCCACACCATTGCCTGATCACCACCACACAAAAAATGCCAGCTTGGCACCCTGGCAATGTTACCCTGGCAGTGCCAGTTGTCAGTGCTGTTGTATTCCTTGTCTTGTTCTCCAAGATAGCCAAAGATGTAGTGTTGACAAAGAACATAAATAGAAATGTTCAAATCAAAACGAATTTATTTTACACTACTTAACTTGATTAGGTTTGCACACTTTACTGAATAACAGATAACAAAATAATAGTACTGAATCTGTGATACGGTAATTAATAATCTCTCTAATATATAATCTATATGCTAACTCAACTCTACACTATCCTTCTACATCAAACTCTCCATCAGCTTTCTCCCAGCATGCCTAGTGACGCAGCCTTTTATAAGATCACTCAGTGATGCCATCTAGTGTTGATATACATGTAATCTCTCTTGTTAACCCTTTACTATGTATATCATTACAAGGGCCACCTGGGCACCTTGGTGCCAGGCTGGCGGTGACACCAGCAATGCCAGGTTACCACCCTGCCCAGAGGGTAAGCACCTGGAGGCCACCAATCCCCTGGGAGACCCCCACAAGTGCCCGTCCATCTGGTCCCCGTTTGCGGAGACCAGCACTGAACAGCGCTCATCTGAAGTTTCCAACGGGAAGGAGTTACATCCCAACGCCTTGGTTAGATCTCACGAACGCTTATTAGAGTGAAACTAGCTGTCTCACTCTAATATGCAGATTTGCCAGACAGTGATCCCGCCCACGATGGGTGGGTTTCACATCGCAACATCTCACGAGATCACATTAGATCTCGGGAGGCATGGTAAGCTTGTTGATCCCAAAAGTGGGATCTCCCGGCATCTACCGTTCGCGTTGTGCCACGTCACCTTTCGGACGTAACATGGCCGATAGATCCCGCCCAATATTCCAGGTGTGGTCTCACCAAGGCCCCGTATAATTGCAGCAAGACATTCCTGCTCCTGCACTTGAACCCTCTCGCTGTGAAGGCAAACATACCATTAACCTTCTTTACCGCCTGCTGCTCCTGTACACTTACTTTCAGCGACTGGTGGACAAGGACACACAGGTCTCATTGCACATTCCCCTCTCTCAATCTATAGCAATTCAGATAATCATCTACCATCCTGTTTATGCTACAAAAGCGGATACTCTCACATTTATCCACACTGTACTTCATCTGTCATGCATCTGCCCACTCATTCAGCTTGTTCAAATCACACCGAAGCATCATAGAATTTACCGGGCAGAAGGAGGCCATTCGGCCCATCGAGTCTGCAACGGCTCTTGGAAAGAGCACCCTACCCAAGGTCAACACCTCCACCCAAAACTAAGGGCAATTTTGGACACTAGGGCAATTTAGCATGGCCAATCCACCTAACCTGCACATCTTTGGACTGTGGGAGGAAACCGGAGCACCCGGAGGAAACCCACGCACACACGGGGAGGATGTGCAGACTCCGCACAGACCGTGACCCAAGCCGGAATCGAACCTGGGACCCTGGAGCTGTGAAGCAATTGTGCTATCCACAATGCTACCGTGCTGCCCTATCTCGGCATCCTCCTCACAGCTCAACCTCCCACTCACCTTTGTGTCATTTGCAAATTTGGAGATATTACATTTAGGTCCCTCATCTCAGTCATTAATATGCATTGTGAACAGCTGGGGTCCTAGCACTGATCCTTGTGGTACTTCATTAGACAATGCCTGTCACTTGGAAAAAGACCTGTTTATTCCCACTCTTGTTTACTGCCTGCCTACCAGTTTTCTATACATCTCAATACACTACCTCTCAGGTGCTTTAATTTTACACGTTAATTTCTTATGTGAGTTCTTGTCGAAAACTTTCTGCAAGTCCAAATAAATCACATCCACTTGCTCCCCCTCATCCACTCTACTACTTACACCCTTGAAGAATTCCTGTATATTTGTCAAGCATGGTTTCCCTTTCGTAAATCCGTGCTGAATCTGTCAGATCCTGCCACTGCTTTCCCAGTGTTCTGCTAATATATCTTTTATAATGGACTCTAGCATTTTCCTTACTACCAAGGCTAGGCTGACTGATCTTCCTGTTTTCTCTCTAACTTCCTTTTTAAATAGTGGGTTATATTTGCTACCCTCCAATCCATAGGAACTGTCCCAGAGTCTATGGAATCTTGGAAGATGACCGCCATTGCATCCACTATTTTGAGGGCCACTTCCTTAAGTACTCTGGGATGTAGATTATCAGGCCCTGGGAATTTATTGGTCTTCAATCCCATTGATTTCCAATACCATCTTCCTACTAATACTGATTTCCTTTAGTTCCTCCCTCTCACTAAACCCTGTGATCCCCAACATTTCTGGTGTGTTCCCCATTCTAAATCGCCCTGTCTCTGACTGCAAGGGACCTACATTTGTCTTCACCAATCTTTTTCTCCTTGCTACTTATAGGTGGTTTTGCAGCCTGTTTTTATGTTCTCCCCAAGCTTACTCTAGTACTCCATTTTCCTCTTCTTAATCATTCCTTTGTCTTCCTTTGCTGAATTCTAAACTACTCCCAAGACACAAATCTGTCTGTGTTTTTCTGGCCAATTTGTGTGCTACTTCCTTGGATCTAATACTATTTGTAATTTCCCTTGTAAACTATGGTTTGGCCACCTTTCCCATTTTATTTTTGTGCCAGACAGGAATGAATAATTGTTGCAGTTCATTCATGCACTCTTTGAACGTTTGCCTATCCACCGTCAAGACTTTAAGCACCGTTCCCCAATCGATCAGAATCAATTCACACCTCATACCATCGTAGTTTCCTTTATTTAGATTCAAGATCCTTGTCTCACAATCAACTACATCACTCTCCACCTTGATGAAAAATTTTACCATATTATGTTCGCTCATCCCAAAAGGGATTGTCACAGCTAGATTGCCAATTATTCCTTTCTCATTACGTAATACCCAGTCTAGGATGGCCAGATCTCTAGTTGGTTCCTCAAGGTATTGGTCTGGAAACCCCACTCCAAAAATTCCTCCTCTACAGTATTGTTACTAATTTGATTTTCGCAATCTATATTCAGATTAAAGTCACCCATAAATACAGATGCTCTTTTATTGCATGCGTCTAACTTCCTGTTTAATGCCATCCCCAACACCACCTTTACAGTTTGGGGGGGCTATAAACAGCCGCCACTAATGTTATTTGCCTTTTGGTGTTTCTCAGCTCTATCCATATAGATTCCACATCGGTGGAGGTAATATCCTTCCTCACTGCTGCGTTAATTTCCTCTTTACCCAGCAACGTAACCTCACCGCCTTTTCCTTTTTGTCTGTCCTTCCTAAATACTGAACACCCCTGGATGTTCAGTTCCCATCCCTGGTCACCCTGTAGCCATGTCTCCATAATCCCGACTACATCACACCCGTTAACATCTATTTGCGCAATTAACTCGTCCACTTTATTGCAAATGCTCCATGCATTACGGCACAAAGCCTTCAGGCTTGTCTTTTTAACACTCCTCGTCTCGTTCCCATTATTTTCACAGTGGCCCTGTTTGATTCTGGCCTTTAGTTCTGACCTTTGGTTTCCCTTGAGTAGAGAAAATTGAAGGATAATCTAATTGAGGTGCTTAAATTGTGAGAAAGGCTTGACAGGGTTGATACGGAGAAACCATTTCCTATGGTGAGGGAATCAGGAACAAAGGGATTTAATCTTACAATTGGAATGAGGCCATGCAGTAGGGAGCTCAGGGTGGTTCACACAAAGGCTGGTGGGAATATTCCCCTCTTGCCCCAGGAGGCTGCAGATGCTTGGGAACAATTGAAGCTTTCATATGAGACTGATAGATTAGACACATTTATCAAAGGATATGGAGTAAGGTAAGTAAATGGGTTGAGATGCACATCATTCGAGATTGGATGAAATTGAGGGGCAGGGTTGGGGGGAGGAGTGGTTTATTCCTGTTTCTAATGTTCCTAGTGTTCCGAATGAGCTTGCATTCTGCTCCTGCGCAAAGTTATTTATGTATGAAAATGTAAAGAAAGATTTCCTCCTAATTCATCAACCTGCTCCATTTCGGGAATGTAAGTCAGTTACAACACTGCCAAATACAGAGCTATAAAGAATAGTCATTTTGGGCTCAAAATGTTAACTCTGCTTCTCTCTTCACAGATGCCACCAGACTGGCTGCGTTTTTCCTGCACTTACTATTTTTATCGCTCCCTCTACTCAGTTCCTGCAATGTTCCTCACCTGGGAACTTGCTGCAAATGTGCATCCCACTGTCATTGCACCTTGTCTTTACGAGTGAGATTACCATTTAATGGGAAGTTTGTTTTGCACCTCCACGCACGCCAGGAACTTGGTTGAAACAACTTGAGTTCACGTGGGACCCTTACGACCAGCAGACCGAGAGCAGTCAGACACCAATCCCAAAATGGGAAGATCAGTTCCTAATCTCATGCTGCCTATCCAACCTAATTGTCGGGGGAATTTCACTCACTCACTTCCACACAAGGTTTGATGTGTTTTGGATGAAGAGCTCGTGCCTAGTCTTTGTAAACAAGCAAAACAAATTGCCGTTTGCCATAAAAACGGAGGTTCTACCACATTTCCAGCACTTTGGGCAATGAGATAGGAGCAGCTCCAAGCAAATTCCTGATCTTAGGCATTACTGTTTGGACACAGTAAGGAACATATTCGATGCAATGGATGTTGTTTTAATTTCTGTTTGAGGTAGGAACAGAATCTTTGCTTTTCAAGAATATGTTGAATAATAAAATTGTTTACTAGGTACGGCTCAGAAAGAGATAATAGTAGTTGCTTTATGGTCCTAACAGATATCACAATAGTAAATTGAATGGAGGGCTCGTGTTTACCAGTAATAAGTTCCTTGGGCCAATTCTTTGGGAAGAGTTTCAGATCTTCAACTGGTACCAGAACACCTTCTATATTCCCAAACATGGAAGAAAGTCCGAGGCAGAATAACATGACGAAGAACAAGATGGACCATAACGGAGAGATGGGCATTTTTGTAATAGCTTCAGTGAAGACAATGAAGGCCAATCCGGTGCCTTCGACGCCCTGTAATAATAACAATAATAATAATCTTTTATTGTCACAAGTATGAAGTTACTGTGAAAAGCCCCGAGTCGCCATTGAAGGAGATTGGAGTTAGTTGAAAAGGTTTGGGGCCAGGTGTTTGGGACTCGATTGCGCACCGGTCTAGTTGAATAAAGAATTGGACTAAGCGACAATGCCCCAGGTCATGCATCGGCTGAACCTCCACTGTGTGGTGTGTGCTAATGTACATCTTGAGAATGCACGTTGGCAGGGGATTGCAGAATTAATGGAGCTCAAAGAAACACGAAAAGAGCACAGACAAAAACACCAATACCATTGAGGAATATCTGCCTCATTTAGAAACTGATTATAAAGGGATGGTTTAACGAAGCCATTGAGTTGATCACATTGATCTTAGAATGTTGTTCCAGGAATTGGACCTTTAGATTAAAAATGCTGCCTTATTAGTGGGGGTGGTGTGGTATGTGGCCAAGTATACCTATAAATATACATGACCATGTACCTGAATACACATCACATGTTGTTTCGTACTTTGCTTTTGGGAAGAGGAGAGGGATGAACTAAATTTACATTCTTGGGTTTTAAGGCTCAATTTTGAAAATGTGTTTAAAAAAAATATTTTCTTCAAGGCGTTTTCACATATACAGACAAAATACCAGAAGAACAGCAAAACAACTCGATAAACAACCACAATCTGCCTGCCCCCCGACACCAACACCCCGCCACATCTCCCCTTCCCCAGTTTAACCCCCAGAACCCTACCCAATCCACCTCACTATTGCTGATCCCTCAATCCTCCATAAAGAAATCGATAAATGGCTTCCACCTCCCGGGGGGGGGGGGGGACCCCTCTGTCGACCCTCGCAGAGCAAACGTGACCTTTTCCAGCCTCAGGAATTCTGCCAGGTCGTTCCTGCTTTCAGTGGCTCCTAGTCCCACCGCCCCAGCACAAATCCGCCTCCGGGTTATCAGGGAGGCAATGTCCAAAACATCGGCCTCTCTCACCCCCTGGACTCCCGGGTCTGCCAACACCCTGAATATCGGCACCTCTGGACTCGGAGCCACCCCCACACCCAACACCTCGGGCATCACGTCTGAGAATCTGTGGCAGAGCCCACTCTGTCTTGGACACTCCCAGAACATGGAGGCTAAAGTTATGTTACATAAAACAGGCAGATTTGAATACTTCACTATTTATATTTGGATGTTATCACAATGAGTTGAAATTTAGGGAAAAACTGCAATATTGAATGATGGAAACGCATGATCATTGGTTTTGAAATTTTTTCATCTGCCTTCCAAAACGCAGCTTAGACACGCGGTGGAAGAATCTCAGAGCACTTAAAGTCTTCACTGCTAAAGCAGTTTAAACAAACAGAGTCTGAGCTAAAGATACCAACCTGACTGAGCAGGTTTTGCAGATCACAGGTTTTCAAATCCAGCTTATTTACGATATCAGGGGAGGTGCTGTTTAAATATTGAAGGACTTCATCATAGTTCCCTCTGGTCAAACTGGTTTCTGCCAGGTCAAAAGCATTAGTCAAGCTCAAGATATTACTGTAAGGAAACAAAAAAAAAACCACATAAATGAATCAAGCCTTAATCAATGTTACTTTTCTGACAGACAGCATTTTCAAATTGCCGCACCCTTCTTTTTGCTCACACTGTATATCACAACACATAGACATAGAATTTACAGTGCAGAAGGAGCCCATCGAGTCTGCACCAGCCCTTGGAAAGAACACCCCACTTAAGCCCACACCTCCACCCCACACCCGTAGCCCAACAACCCCGCCCAACCCCTTTGGACTCTAAGGGCAATTTAGCATGACCAATCCACCTAACCTGCACGTCTTTGGACCGTGGGAGGAAACCGGGGCACCTGGAGGAAACCCACGCAGACACAAGGAGAACGTGCAGACTCCGCACAGACAGTGACCCAAGGCGGGAATCGAACCTGGGACCCTGGAGCTGTGAAGCGACAGTGCTAACCGCTGTGCTACCGTGCTGCCCTAACACTCATCATAGAACATTATCTATAGAATACCATCCATTATACAGTACCATAGACTACCGCCCACTATAGGATACTGTCCCCGATAGAATATCTTCCCCAACAGAATGCCATCCACTTTGGAACAACAACCATCTTAGCATATCATCCACTGGACAACATTATCCACTGTAGAATACTGTCCCCTCCAGAATCACCCCGAAATATTGCCTTCCTCAATACAATACTGCCGACTAATGAGCACCATCAACTAAGGGGCCAGTGGCTAAGAGTGTGGTTCAGTATAACACTAACAGCATGGGTTTAACCCCCATCCTGGCTGAGGCAGTTCTTGAGGTCTACCTCCTTGGCTTGATCCATTAGCAGTAAAGTTCCCAGATGACTATAGGCTGCTTTCCCCTTTGAGGAGGAAAGCTGCCTGGTGGTGGTTGAACCTGAGAATCACCACACCTCATGAATAGCCTCAGCTGGTACGGGAATTGAACCCTTGCTGTTGGTCTCGCTCTCTATCACAACCCAGCTGTCCAGCCAACTGAGCTAAACGTGCGCCGATTCCCCAATCACCTGGTCGGGAAGGAGCAGCACCCTTCCCTGCCAACCTCGACTCCCAGATCTCAGTGTTGTTGCTGAGACTGAGGAGCTATTGGCCTTCTGATTAATTCTTTGGGATGGGCGCCCATTCTTTCAATGATTTGCAGATCCAAGGACAGAAAATCCATCGTCAAATCCTCAAAACATATCCCGGGGGGCCATGCAAACAGCTAAGGCCGGGTCACTTGTGATTTTTGGCCTGTTATCGGGACCCCCATTGTGACAACCAAATTTAGCTCACTGTCCTCTGGTGTGAAGACTTTAGAGCAAAGCTGTTTGATTTTCCCAATAATTTGAATCAAGCAATGTATTGCAGCAAAGCATGAACGATTATAGTTGATATTTAATATTATTCCCGCATAACTTACTTACTTATCAAAACATGCATCAAATTGTTCTGTTGCTCGGAAACCGATAATGGAATATATTACTGTAGCTGCGTAGACGGACGTGAAGCCATTGATGACGGAGATTATAACAGCGTCTCGCTCACAATTGTTACTATGGGATAGAGGGAAGCAGTCAGCGTTTGATTATTTATAAACGTTTGGGTTGTTTTCACTCGATGAGGACATGGAAGTTCATATCAAATGTTACTTACTGAACAGAGTTATAACTGGAGAAGGAAATTAGACCCCCAAAGGCCAAGGAAAAGGAGTAAAAGACTTGTGCTCCAGCATCTAACCAGGTGGTCGGATTTGTCAATTCTTCCACCTGCAAATTGGAGGAGTAGAAACGCATTATTGTGACAATAATAAGTTTTGGCGAGGTAATGCTCAAACTGGCCGTGTAGAATTTAACAAAACGCCTTCCTTTAGAAAACTTTGACAAAGCCTTGACAAAGAGTCATCCAGACTCCAAGCGTCAGCTGCCTTCTCTCTCCACGGATGCTGCCAGACCAGCTAAGATTACCCGGCATTTTCTGTTTTTCCTTTATAAAACATATTTTCGAAGAGTATTTTCAGATTTTAGGGGTGCGGTTTGAAAATTTGCTGATGACACTAAAGAGGTTTGGCAAGCAATAGGAGGGACTATAGGTACAGAGGGAGTGGGGAAGACATTCAGCCCCTCAAGTCTGTATTGCCATTTAATGGGACAATGCCTGACCCATGACTTAATTCCATTCCCCGGATTACTTGATGGGCAGAATTCTCCGTTTGGGAGACAACGGGCGGGATTCTCCGTTTTCCGACTCCGAAATCGCATTCGGTGATTGGCCGCAGAATCTGTTTTCACGTTGAAATCGGGGGCGGCGCCGTTTTCTGGATGCTCCACCCCCTCAAAAACGGCATAATCGCTGAGTATGCCACATGCCGTTGGGACGGCCTCAGGACCGTGAGGCCCCTCCCCGCTGCCCCCCCCCGATGGGCCGCAGTCCTGATGGTGGTGGTTGCGTGCCCTCTCAGTGTCCGGGGACCTCGCGTGGCGGCTGTGGACTGTGTCCAGCGGCCGCCACAGTCGGGTGGGGCAGTTGTTCCGCTGGTGGGGGGGGGGCTTTGGTGGGGGTTGAGGGGACTGGCGGGGGGTGGTCCGGGGATGGCGAAGGGGGGGGGTTACACGGGGGCACTATTTGGCAGGCCGGGTTCATGCGCGGTCGGCACCATGTTGTACGGCGTGGGTGCTGCAGGTCACCGCCGTGCGCGTGCGTGGCCATGGACCCGTTCATTCTCCATCCGTATCTGCAGATAAAGCCTATACGTGGTGTGGCTGTTAGCCCCCCACTGGGCGGAGCATCGGTGCAGGGGCGCCGCCGACTTTTTAATCATAAAGCCAGACGCTTCCTCCGGACATAGCAGCAAAACCGCAGAATCCAGCCCTAAGTGTTGACCCCAGTGGAGCATGTGTGGACTTTTACGGCCGAAAAACTGGCGCGGAACCCTCACCGATTCCGGGACACGTGAGGAGCTAGCACCGGCGGCGAGTGAAAGTCCTGCGGATCGTGCCGAAAACAGACAGAGGTTTGCCAGGTCCCGGGCCGCGCATGCACAGGTTGACGACATTCACCGGTCACGCCATAAAACATGGTGCCGTGCGCAAACCCAATCTGCCAACCTCAACCCCACAGCCCACCCCCTGGCCCCAACTAGTACCCCCCCCCCCCAGCCCTCGCAAAAGCCCCCCCCCGGTGAGCGGCACAGATACCAGCCGGGTTTGGCGGCGCTGGACACTGTTCGCAGCCGGCACACCGGGTTCCCAACATTCGAGACCACACGTGGCCCGTGCTGCCAGGAACTCAGCCTAACGGGGGCGGAGCATCGCGGGTAGACTGGCCGATGATGGTGTGGAGGAGGCAAAGCGTGGCGGACTGGAATCAAACCGGCGCCGGCCCCCATTCCGGCATCGCAATCCATTCTCCGCCCGATCACCGATCGCGATTTTGGCATCAGAGAATCCAGCCTGATATCATTGGCCGACATCTTTGGATATCAGTTAAAAAAAATAACAATTGATCTCGCAATAATTGCCGTTTGCGGGAGTTTTCTAAGCTTCGACCACACGTTGTGTGAAGGAACATTTCCTAACTTCCCGCCTTCAAACGATGAATAACGCCAGCGCTGGACCGAAAGCAGCAGCTGGAGTTGCAGTATAAGGCTTTGAAGACTTTAATATACCAATCCAGGATGCTGAACTTCATTGCGATCTACCTGTGTCTGCCGATGAATGCTGTTGAAAACCTTCTCAAAGTCACTGAATTTGATAACGTGTGGTTTCTGATATCTGCTTTCTTCTTCTTTTCTTCTTAGGCAGTTCCCTTGAAGTCGAGGGTGACTTTCTACCATGCTAAAAATGAGTTGTCAGGTGACAGCACAGTCCAATACGCAACCTTCAGTCTCTGTCACACGTGGGGCAGGTGGTAGTTGGAGGAGGGGGTGGGTGGGCTGGGCTGCCCAGTTTGCTACGCGCTCCTTTCACTGGCGACACTTGCAATTGGTTCGCTTTCGGCGATGAAACCCGAGGTATTTGGTTCCTTCCTGGATTCTTGTCTTCCACTTTGGGCCATCTTGGGCCAGGGATTCCCAGGTGTCGATGGGGATGTTGCACTTTTTCAAGGAGGCTTTGACGGTGTCCTTGAAACTTTTCCTCTACTCTCCTGGGGCTCACTTGTTATGTTGAAGCTCTGAAAAGGGCGTTTGTTTCGGGAGTCTCGCATCAGGCACGCGGATGATATTGTTCGCCCAGTGGAGCTGATCGAGGGCGGTCAATACGTCAATGCGGCCGAGGGGGGGGTCAGAGGGCTCCAGGTGCATGTCTGTTGAGCGGAGCTCCTCAAGTGTACAAAATGGGGCTATGTGTGACCCCAACCACACGTTCCCCATTGAGGCCTCTTATCAGACACAAGCACCGGGAAACACGTAGCTAAACACGCTCGCTATGGGACTTAGTTCCCATTTCGTTACATCGCGTCCATAATCTCTACAATCACATCATTCATTACACAAGTTATATTTACCATATTTACTTCGGCTGTTAGTTAAGACAGAAAGAATGTAGATTTATTTTGATTTTTTGTGGGAGAAACGGACAGTTAGGAGAAGAGAAATGAACAGGATTCAAGGATCGCACTCATTGCAGACATGAATTAAATGAACTCCTGGGCCTTGTGTCCACCCTTAGCCTTCTTGGGGAAAGAAAAGGGGAGGGGAGGGCCTTGCCATTTGGACCCATGTGATTGCCAGTATAGAGCAAACCCCTGCACCAAGTCCTAAGTCAGGGGCCAGGAGCTATCAACATGATGGGGCAGCATGGTAGCATGGTGGTTAGCACAATTGCTTCACAGCGCCAGGGTCCCAGGTTCGATTCCCGGCTTGGTTCACTGTCTGTGCGGAGTCTGCACGTTCTCCCGGTGTGTGCGTGGGTTTCCTCCGGGTGCTCCGGTTTCCTCCCACAGTCCAAAGATGTGCAGGTTAGGGGGATTGGCCATGCGAAATTGCCCTTAGTGTTGGGTGGGGTTACTGGGTTATGGGGGATAGGGTGGAGATGTGGGCTTGGGTCGAGTGCTCTTTCAAAGAGCCGGGCAGACTCGATGGGCCGAATGGCCTCCTTCTGCACTGTAAATTCTATGAAAGAAATTCTACGATATTTTCAAACGGTGCGACCCTCCCCTTTCCTTCCTGCCCTCCCACTGGCCCACGAGCATTGTCGGCCCCGCCAACATCGCCACCTCCTTCCCTAGGGTGTGGGGGTGACTCTTTAATAAAATCAGGGAGAAAGAAAGACAGGGGGTGGGGGACAGTAAATGGCTGGTGTGGCTGCCACCTCCCCCATTACCTTGTGGAATCTTTTCAGCGCCATGTTGTGCTGGGTGGGTGTGTTTTGGTTGAACTAATTCCCCCCAAACATTACCCATGCGAAAATCAAGCCTTCTCCTCTTTGCCTAAAAAATTGGTTTGAAAATGTGACTTTTGCACAAGTATATGAGGTATTTCATACGAGTGAATGGCGTGGGAGTGCAATGGTTATGTTACTGGGCTAGTAATGACCCAGAGTTTGAATCGCACTCCTGCTGTTTGCAAATTTGAATTCATTGAAAAGAAGATATAGATTATATGTGATTCCAGTCTCAAAAATTACTCTTTAATGCATTTAAATCGTGACAACTCGGTGCAGCCAATAGCTGTGAGAATGAATGAAAACAAATGATAAGAAGACCCCCATTATTCTCGGATTTGTAAATTGGAGCATAGTGCACAAGACTAAAGAGATACAATGGCAAATTTGTACAAGGTATTGATTAGGCCATTCAGCCCATCAGATGCTGCCAGATCCCCATGGACTGGAGCCCCCTCATCATCAAGATATCTCACACCATGTCACATTCACCCATCACCCCTGCAGCTGACTTCCATTGGCTGCCAATCCACCAATCTCGAGAGGGGACTGACCTAGTTCCAGGGGCAGGATTGTCCAATCGGGGTGACGAGGGGGCACCCGTCCTGGTTGCAGGGGTTGGGAGGTTGGTCTGGACCATGGGGTGTAGACATTGTCAGTAATGTGGGAAGGGCTATTCTTGACCCAGGTTCACAAGGTTCTGACTGTGGGGGGGGGGGATTCTTTGCATTGAGAATAGAGTCCGATCCCCAATTCTGAAAGGGGGGAGCATCCAATCACGGGGTAGGGCGGCAGCGGGGGTTAGTTATGGGGCGGAGGTGGGGTGGGTGGGGAAGGTAGGGGTACAATGGCAGAAAAGTTTGCTGGGCTGGCAAAAAGAAGACCCGCTCCGTTTGGCCCAGAAGACCCATTTTGGGGAAACCTGGTCAACCAGGGTTAAACCTGGAAGGCATTTGAAATATGAGGCACACAGTTACACTGTAATATTTAATTCACCAACCCCATCTAACGATTCTCACTCCTCCCCCTCCCCTCCCCCTACTGTCCTGTCCTGCCTCTGTTAAAACAAGCGTGGCCACCTTGGAGGCAGATTGGCATCGGGTTTCAGCTGGTAAAGATTTTAAAGATCTTGCCTGAGCCCCAACCTGCCACTTTTTGGGGTTAACATTATGCCCAGTGTTTCTTTTTGATTCCAGAAAGCACGATAAAAGTTGCAAAATGGGAAAAGGAATTGAAAAGCTCTACTCACTTTTGGTGTGAAGAGAAATATTATTCCATCAACAGATCCTTTTAATGTCAATCCTCGAATTAAGAAGATAGTAAGGACAAGATAAGGGAGGGTAGAGGTAATATATACAGCCTGAAGGAAAATAAATAGCAAGATTAAATCTATTGTACCAGTCCAACCAAAGAGGTCGACTATTTACACATTCCGCTTAAACTTCATGTACTTTCATTAATGTTGAGCTTCCACTACTGACTATAAACCTGAGAGTTTGAAATTCATTGGTGAGTGACTTTAAATGCTGAAACCTCAATGTTTACAAGCATCAACCACATCAAAGAGTGGTAAGTGCATTCCAACCATTCAAGCGTGTGATTGCAATGCACTTACCTCTCTTTGATGTGGTTGGTGTTTGTAAACATTAGGGTTTCAGCACGTATAGTGTCATGAAGGGGGATGAATGAATCAAGGCTGCAACTTTTTGTGGAAGCTGTCAATCAGAGTCAACTATTAGAAATGGATGAATGGCTTGCAGCTACAGGATCTGAGGGATTTAAACACAGATCACAGCTGTTCTCTTTCCAGGAATGGACACTGGTGCTTCCAGGTAAGTGTTACACTATAATTTATGTGACTGCTCCTGCCTGGACTGCTCTCTAGCTTCCAGACAGGGGTCTTTTACTGGGGGGGACTGTGGGGGGGGGGGTCCCTCTAGTCAGGGGGTTCCTGGGGTCCCTAAGGGGTCCTTGTGGGGGGGAGGGGGGGTTCCTTCTAGCTAGGGGTCCCTTTGGGAGATCCTTCTAGTTAGGGAGTCCGTGGGGGATCTCCCTATTAAGGGGATGCCCTGGGGGGGGGGTTTAAGGGATCCCTGTGGGGGGTCCCCCTATTACGGGGGTCAATGTGGGCGGGTCCCCCTATTAAGGGGATACCTAGTTAGGGAGTCTCTGGGGGGGCGGGGCTGGTTGGGTCACCCTGTACTTAATAATAATAATCACTTATTGTCACAACTAGGCTTCAAAAGAAGTTACTGTGAAAAGCCCCTAGTCGCCACATTCCAGCACCTGTTCAGGGAGGCCGGTACGGGAATTGACCCGAATGGCCCCGGCCAATGCCTGTAAATCTTATGCAATCCTATGTAAAACAAATGAAGATGTTCCACTATATCTGTGACTAAAATGAAATGGCGCTAAACATTTTGCCGGATAATTCTGAACATGCGAATATAAGCCAAGGCCCATTGCCCTGTCAGAGCTCTTTCATTACACAATGGAAATCTTACAATTGTACAAACAGATATAATGAAGGAATGAACAGTACCTTGCCAGTTGTTTCAATGCCTCTGATTGTGCATACATACAGCACAGCCCAAGCACAGATCAGACAGAGTAACAGCCACCACTGGATAGTACCTGAATCATTGATACTGGTTGAAATGTTTAACGTTTCCCTGTACCAATAATAATCTACTGGAGAGCTCCTGACACATTCATCTACAAATCCTGTCAAAACATAATTAAACATAGTCGAGGAAGATGTTACTTATCGGATGAGGATACTGCATTCAGGAACCCGCGCCATTAAAATTCTAATCTTGCCAACCAGTTAGCGCACAGAATCTTTCCGTCAAACTCCCACCTTAATGCCAATTTGTGTCAAAATGCGGATTCAATGGTGGATTGATGGCCGTTGGGAAATCTCTTTGAGACTTGTCCAATGTGTTTCATTGCAGCTAGGAGCTGGAGGGGACTGGCATGGCATTAGTCTGGTCTGGCTTTGAACTCAAGTCTCAAAGGTGAGTTGGTTGTGAGCAAAATGTCCAGGAATCATGGAGTTGTTTACGGTGCAGGAGGCCGCCATTTGGCCCATCACGTCTGCACCAGCTCTCCGAATAAGCGCTTGGTGCCTTTCCTCTGCCATTTCCCCACATACCCCTGCACATGGTTTCAATCAAATAATCACCTCACGCCCTCTTCAATGCTTCGATTGAACCTGCCTCTACCACACTCCCGGGCAGTCCAAACTCCGACCACTCGTGCGAAAAAGGTTTTCCTCACATCACATTTGCTTCTTTTGCAATGAACCTTCGCCACTTCCCCCAAAAAATCTCTCCCGTGGACAGAGTGGGCTAGTCGAGTGTGTCGGCCAGCCAGTGGGTTTCCCTTAGAAGTTAGAGCACAGAAACAGGGCCTTTCAGCCCAGCTGATTCATGCCAGCTCCTGCTCCACGTGAGAGACCTCCCACCTTTCTCCATCCAACCCTGTGAACACGTCCTATTCCCTTCCTCCTCCTGTCTATCGAGCATTGTCTTAAATGCAGCCCTGCTAATCACCTTAACCAATTTGGGTGTGAACAAGTTCCACATTCTAACCATACTCTGGTGAAGATGTTTCTCTGAAATTCTTCATGTGATTTATTAGTGATTATCTGAGATTTGTGGCCTTTACTGTTGGTTTGCCCTGCAAGTGACCCTCTACGTCGACCCTATCAAATCCTTTCATAATCTTAAAGACTTAGGATCATTGCATGGAATCATAGAATGGTTACAGCACAGGGAGAAGCCATTCAGCCCCTGTGTTGGTGCTAGCTCAATCAGAAAAACACCCACCTTTCTCTTCTCTATTACTGGTCTGTGCTATGTTGCCAAATCCCACCTGGGTCACTGATCAGTGTATTATTGTTGTCCTGAGCTCCCATCCTCCAAGAGAAATTGGCCAGGATTCACATTTCTGATTGCTATTCATTAACCCATACTAGAAGTTTGTTTCTTTGAATATTGGCTCTGCCCAGAACCGGGCCCAACTATAAAGGTGAACATCGATCGTCTATCCTTGACCTTCTACCCTGTTCCACCTGCTCCACCTCGTCTTAAAAGAACAAAATCCATCGCATTTCTCCTTCTCTTTAGCTCTGAATAAGACTCACACAGACTCTGATTCTCTCTCCAAAGATGCTGCCAGACCGGCTAAGCTTTCCCAGCATTCTCTGTTGTGTTTCAGGCTCAGCTGTGGTGCCCCCTCAGTCAAACAGCCTGTTGAACTCCAGCCCTTGCTTTTGCGTATTTGGAATGACTCTGGAGCCGTTGAAAAATGGTGTGCGGGACTCGATTCCGGGATTCCCGCCCCATTCCCACCAATTTTCACTGGTGCGGGACAAAAGGTGTGGGTGACGAAGCTGCACTCCTGGTCCGGCCAAATCAATTGCCAGGACTGGCGTATCCTCCCCCTCCTGTAGTTATTGTGCAGTCAGGCCTGTTTCTGGTTGACCCAGAGGAGTCGTGGACCATAATCTGTATTTGGGAACCATTTGAAAGGTAAGTTCCACAGGTTTTATCCAGGCCCCCATGTCTCTTCCATGCTCCCCATGCCCTGTCCATGCCAACTCATGGCCCTTCCGTGCCTATTCACTCAGAATATATTATGCACAGAACCAACGAATATAGTAATGATGGCATGTGTATAACTGCTCAGAAAAAAATCACCCCTTCACAAACATCTGTTGAAAACAAAAACACT
The DNA here is from genome assembly GCF_047496885.1 of Scyliorhinus torazame. NCBI lineage: Eukaryota > Metazoa > Chordata > Chondrichthyes > Carcharhiniformes > Scyliorhinidae > Scyliorhinus > Scyliorhinus torazame. Next base: position 302,962,944 of record NC_092712.1, read on the forward strand.
GCTCCTGCAACCCTATAAAGCGTTATCAAGACAGACCAGCAATATATCAATAACTGAGTCTCAGAACACTTCTCACCTCTTAATTTTGTGCAAATAAACATTGAGACATTTACTAATGTTATGGGCGAGGTGTTTTCAGAACCCCAAAATGTATCATGGCGTTCAACCAACCTCCCCCCTTTAATGGATTGTTGCTTGTTCTCCAGGTGTGATATTACAATTATGGACACGTGCATTTTTAAACACAAAAAAATGTTCATTGCATGAACTCAACTTAACCTTTTAAATAAACATTGGATCTCTTAACACCCCTTACTTCAAAGATAACCCCGAAAATATTACAACACTAAATAATCCTTCAGTTATTCCTTTCAACATCCAAGAGACTTAACACCTTTAAACAAAAACACATCAGGTTAAAGGCTTTACTATTATGAGTTTAAATCACCCAAATGATCAGAGATAGTCTTTTATGGCAGAGATCACAGCAGATCTAGCTCACTGCAAACACAGACACACCCCAAGCTCTTTTCCTCAAAACTGAAACTAAACTGCAAAATGGCTGATCTAAAGCCCAGCTCCACCCACACTCTGACATCACTGCATTTCTTAAAGGCACTCTCACATGACACGAAAGCTAGAACAATTTATTATAACCACTTAAGAAATGCCAGTTAAGCAAAGTTAGCAGTTCCCTGCAGCTATCTAAACAGAAACCATGGCTAAAAAAATACTTTCCCGAGTCTGAGCTCTCAGTCAATTATGCAGAATAGGACAGGTGTAAGAACTCTATCAGTGGAACTGGATGGCCAATATGTAACAGTAAGAGGTTTTGTAACATACAACATGAATCAATACCTGTATTATTGGCAGTCATTGGACACTTGCTCCAGGGTAGAGGCTCTTGGAATGAGTTGAAGATGTACCACAAAACCAAGGCAATGATACTGTTGTAATATAAACCAATGAGGAATGAAACCAGCATTGATGCTATTCCTGAGGAAACGAGAGTCAATGTAAATAATATTAATCTACTAAATAAATGTTAAATGAATTTACTAAAGTGAAGAAAAATCAATTGTATATATTCGCACCGTAATAGGAATTTATTCTGAAAGAAGTGGGAATGGACAGAACAATGTGCTTGCAGGAAGAAATTATTATTGTGCATGATGAATTGTGTGCTGATACATTAACTACCTTTATAGACTAAGACTAGCCTTTGAAGTCAACAGAATTGTGAATGTTGCTTTATGCCGTGTTGGGATTTTGGAAATGTGGCTTCCAATTCAGAAATTGGAAAGTTTCCGATGATTTCAATTAACTGAGAAAATTAAAGGCTCAGGCAAAATTTGGTATTACGGAACCTTAATGCACATCTCGGATGTGTGTGTATATTTGTGTGTGTGTGTGTCACACTCAAGCATATGTTTTCAACATTTCCTCTAAAATTCCTCTCTGTGCTATTTTATCAGGGGAATTAATTTTGGGCACTGCTAAAATAGAAGAACAAAAGAACTTCAGGGGAGTGAACACAGTGTTTATATCATTGCACAGTGTAAATTCATTGATATTAGTGTCCCGTGCTGCAGGTAATAACACACCAGTATTTTGACTACATTGCAAAAACTAAATTATTTTATATGTCCCTACCTTGAAATGTAGTTCAAGATATGACACAACCTTTTGCAACTTGAAATAACAAATGCAGGGCAGTGCGTGTGTATGTTTTAAGCAGTATTCATCCCCAAATTCAATTTTATGGAAAGCCTCAGCGGAAGATTGCTTTGAAGAAGAATACCGTGGGATAGTGCTTGGGTGGGTTGTTACGTGGGTGTAAAACGCAGCCAGCCTTCAAGTGCGGCGGTGAGTTTTATTCCTGCAATTCACCCTTGACAAATGGTCACCAGAATTTTGCACTCTCAAAACCACCTTTCATCTTAACCCTCTGCCCCTAGCCCCGTCCTGCCACTTGGAAACGGGCAAGCAATCCAAGCAGTTTTTCCCTGTTAGCATCCTACCCTGGTCATTTGGAAAACAGTCTGACTAAAGAAGTGATGGTGGGTGCAGCAGATGGCTGTGCCTGAGATGGCAAGCACTGTAATTGAACAACAGTATGGACTGTTCCCCTGAGAACCTTGTTTGTCATCAGCTGTGCCCGTGACCTCTTTACAGATTTGTCAGAAAGCCTGTGGGCGCTTACCACAAGAGACATTGTGCTGCCTTTACCGTTATGAGTTGGTTTCTACCCTGTCTCCCTCTCCCTTTATGGGTCTGATGCAAGTGCAGGTTGAAAAACTGCAGTGGGACCAGGTGTTTGGGCTCCTGTTGTTTTCCAGCAGATTTCCAAACATTTGCCTGCTAATTCTGAATCTAAAAACGGGACTAAGAATTGTGCCAAAGGTCAATTTAATGCTCAGACCTTTTGCCAAATTGCTTCTCGATGTACGGGGAAAATGGCCAAGGAGCTCAAAAAAAAATGGCAGCGGAAATCTGCATTTGAAAAACTTGTTTCTTACAATCAGATTGTTGCAAATAAAAATAAGCAAGGAGCAGGAGTGGGCCATTCAGCCCTACAGGTCTACCCCACCATTCAATAAGATCATGGGAGATCTTTGACCTCAACTCCACTTTCCTGTATTGTTCTGTATCACTTCGTTCTCAAAAATCTATCAAACTGTATCGTAAATATACTCAACTCTTCAACGTCCACGGCTCTCTGTTGAGGGGGGTTCCAAAGATTCATAACTCTTTGAGTGAAGAAATGGCTCCTCATTTCAGTCCTGCTTTGCTGATTTCTTATTCTGAGACTAAGGCCTCTAGTTCTCAAACCCCTGACCAGGAGGAACATCCTGCAGCACCTATCGTGTCAAACCCCTCAGGAGTTTGAAATGTTTGGTCACCTCTCCTTCCTCTAAACCTTAGGTGTATCGGCATAGCCCACTCAGTCTCCCCTCCTCCTTGTAATCAGTCCAGTTAACCTTTGTAGTGTGTCTTCTAAGGCAAGTATACCCTTCCTTAGGTTAAGGCATCAACCTCCATACAGTGCTCCAAATGTGCTCTCCCCCAAACCCTATATGAATGTAGTAAGACCTCGTCACTCCTACACTCCACTCACTTTGAAATAAAAGATAACTTACCATTTGCTTTCCCAATTACTTGCTATAGCCTCATGTGAACATTCTGTGAGTTGTGTGCAAGAACATTGAAATCTCCTTGAATGTCAGATTTTTGCCGCCAAAGTGAATCATTTCACACTTTACTACATTCTATCAGCCATGTTCCTGCCCAATCACTCAAACCGGTTATATCCCTTTGCAGCCTCTTTGAGCCTCGCTCACAGCCTTCTTCCCCCTCTGACTTTGTGCCATCAGTAACCCTGCACACAGTACGCACGCCGTTTGTAATTTCAACTCAGGTAACTTACCCATTCCTTTTAAATATGGATGAATAGAACTCCACACCCCCACGCTGCCTTTCCGTAGACGCTGCCCAATAGCAAACTCAAGATGCAACAGTGGCACACCCTCGAATACCAGTAGGATGAGGAACGGGATCATGAAGGCCCCTGACAAAGAAGAAAAATATATTGAGGCAAAAATGGAACAGTTCACCTCCCTGCCACTCCAACATTTTTGTGCTTATAGAAGATTCTTGATGCTGGGGACGGGAACACCTTCCATTTCAGATACCTAAGGGTAAATTGTACGGGCTCGCCTGCCGCAGGAATCGTCGGAAAATTTAACGCACCATTTAAAGGTCCATTGACCTCGGATGGGAATTTCTGGTCTTGGGGTGGGCGCAACTGGACAATCCCACCCATAGGGCTAGCACCCAAGCACCTTGATGCGAGGTAAATCGCCTTTATTCTGCCCCAGCAATGCACCTCAGGCTTAGGCTTAGAGGGGCGCTATTTTGTTTGCCATTATTTTCCTTTTCCTACACCAATCATCGTAATGGGCGGCGCAATAGCACAGTGGTTAGCACTGTTGCTTCACAGTGCCAGGGTCCCAGGTTTGATTCCTGCTTGGGTCACTGTCTGTGTGGAGTCTGCACGTTCTCCCAAAAGATGTGCTGTTATTGGACAGTCTGAATTCTCCCTCTGTGTATCCGAACAGGCGCCGGAATGTGGCGACTCGGGGATTTTCGCAGTAACCTCATTGCAGTGTGAATGTAAACCTACTTGTGACAATAATGAAGATTATTATTATTATGTACAGGAGACTGCTAATTAGAGACAAAATTGGTGTTATTAGGCAATGTAAGCTCATGTTTTCACAAACTGAGTTGAGATTGTCCATTCCGTATAGAATTCTTTGAGCCAGCAAAGAAGGCCATCAGTCCATCAGCCGAGGCCAAATTGGTACCCAAAGTTCAGCATTTAACACACCGTGCAGTTGCGTTTCCATCCCAGCTCATTTTGACATGTAATGGTTCGAAGTAGTGAAGACACACTTGCTGCTCAAATTTACAGCCGTGCTAAAAAGCTTGGATTGCAGTTTTCATTTCAAATCCATATGCTCAGACAGGGGTCAACAAAACGTGCCGACATTGTTTAAGTAATAATGTTTTGCTGCTAAATTGAAGATAAGCTGAAGGGTTGATTGACTCAATTTTCAGACTTATCCTGTGCTCATCTCTAGTCTGTTCTCAATGAAGTGAGACAGTACATGTAGTCATCAGTCGATGCTTGAGCAGCCTAATTTGTTTTACCAATGGACATCGTCATAACTAAATTCTAGCTGGACAAAGAAAGTAAATAACATGGGATTAAACATAAAGTTCATCCCGTATAAAAATTGGGCTGGATTCTCTGCTGTCGGGATTCTCCGTAACGCCGGCAGTGCACCCACACCCGGGGATTTCCCGACGGCGTGAGCTGTCTACAATGGGAAATCCCATTGGCTGGCTGGCGGGAAGGAGAATCCCGCTGCCGGCGGGGGCGCACCAGAAAGCTGGTGCGGCGGGACGGAGAATCCTGCCCATTATCCATTGCGTCCTCCCAACTTAAAAGGACACAACCTCTTTGCACCTACCTCTCTCAGAGATTGAAATTGTGGAATTCATTGCTGTCTTTTGGCCATGCAGATTGTTGACTGAGGTGATCAAAGATTTAACTCAGAGCAAGTATGAGCTCCCCAGTAATTGGGAGCAGAGCTTTCCCCTTTAACAGGGAAAGCTGCACAGTATAAAAATCCCAGCCTGTGTGCAGGTCAAGGAGGGTGACCCTTTGGGGCGGTGGAGTTTAGTAGTGTATCGCAATAAATCTCTTTCATTGTATCCTACCATGTGTCCTATGAGCGTTTCTCACCCGTCAGATTCTATAACATCCACATGAAACATGCTTCCTTACATGGAGATTTCCTCACCTTTTCATAAACACAAGACGTGAAAGAAATTCTTTGGGTGCGTATGTGAGTTGTACTTGTCAATAGAGGTAAAGAGAACAGCAGGATAGCATTGGAATTTAAGCAATGAGAGAACTGAAAGAGATTTTCAGGATTATCTGAGTAACTGCTTATTTCCAGAGAGCCTTTCATTTATAGAACACACTGCCATCTAGTGCAGTGTAACTGAATTAAAAATGAAGCACTCAGAGTTAAACTACGTATAGATTCCTAACTTAAGAGGGCTTAAAGGTATGTGAATTCCAATATCAAGATAGTGTTATGATCCCAGTTGGTGTTCTAACTGGATGGGAAGATCCCAGAATGGAATCCTGACTCAAAAGATCATGGGCAGGATTCTCCGCCAGCGGGATTCTCCGTCTGCCTGCCAGCAGCGCACCCACTCCCGCGGGTTTCCTGGTGGCGTGGGGTGGCCACAATGGGAAATCCCATTGGCTCAGAGCGGGAATGGAAAATCCCGCTGCTGGCGAGAGCGCGCCGCCGAGGAACCCGTGGCTGGTTATGGGGAATTCCTGCCCCATAACTTGTACTTTTTGAAATAAAATGTTGAGGAACAGAGTCAGAGGGCCGCTAATCAGTTTTAATAACCAGAGAAAAAACATTTATAAAAATAAACATATTGCCTTGTAATACTCCTTTACTCACCCCTTACCGTAACAATGACGCACAGGTTTTAAGATTAACATGGATTACAAAGTACATCTTAAGCTACAATGGCCTCATTAACACAAAGTCCCTTTTAAACACACAAGATGACTGTGGTAAGACCACTCCTCTCTGAACCCAAGTGAATATCAGTGGTTTTCTCTTCAATATCCCCCACTGTGAGCCACCTTGTCTCACTGAACTCTGGCTTCCACACGAGTGATTACAAATTCCTCTTTCAAAAGTTACACTCTCAAATCTTCTTTTAAATTATGCTCTCCCTCCGCTGCTTCCATCAAGATTTCACTTTTAGGTTTTAACGCCTCTCCCTTCAGATTACCTTTGTCTTAAACACTTCTACACAAACTCTGAGGTCATGCTACCAATTTCCACATTTATTTCAAATAATGTATCCCAAAATGTAGTAATGTATCACAAACCTTAGCACTATTGAAGATAAAGTTTTGGCCCTGGTCCAATGCCGCTTTATTTCTCTGTGACTTTACTGAACAGTAATCTGCTCTGGTTCCTAGTTTCCTCTGTTCCATTAACACCAGACTTCTTGGAAACTGGTCTTCATTTCTCCAGTTTTCTTAACTAGCTGCACTTTATAATCCCAGCATCTGCTTTCTTAACCATTACTCCACAGTACGGCTTTTCTTCTAGCAAGGCTGAGAGAGAGATGTTCCCTCTTCAGTCTTCTAAAACCAACTGCTTCTGGATGAGCTCTGAGGGCCGCCTTTTCTCTCACTGCCTATCTCCAACTGCAATCAAATTTGCAAAAGTAAAACTTAACAGCTTCTCTACCCCAGGGCCCCAGTTGCCAGGCAACCAGTGTTGGTTTATGTACTCTTCATATCGTAGCCATCTCTAAACACAATAGAATCACAATTGGAATTGAAACCAAGGACTTCCGGTTGCGGCTATGCAGAGCTAAGTCGCACGTTCGGCAGCTCCTGCTTGGAACGGACTTTTGGGCTCTTTTCAGAGACTGGCAGACTGGCAGCAGAATTTTTTCGACATTTCCCGGTGTGGGAAGAAGACTGCAACATTCCCCCGACAGTGTATGGCTTGGACCAGGAGCGGGGCGACTAAAAAAGTGGTGGTGAAGCCAAAGAAAGTGCGAGGGAAGAAGAGCAAGATGGCGGCGGGCAGGGACCAGGCAGCGTGGATGCAGTGGGTGCAGAAGCAGCAGGAGGTTATCCAGCGCTGCTTCAGGGAGCTCAAAGCGGACCTGCTGGAGCCGATGAAGGCTTCTATTGATAAGCTGCTGGAGACCCAGGTGGCCCAGGGGGTGGCGATCCGCGAGGTCCGACAAAAGATCTCTGGTAACGAGGACGAATTCTTGGGCCTAGCGGTAAAGGTGGAGGCGCACAAGGCGCTCCACAAGAAATGGCAGGAACGGTTCGAGGAGATGGAGAACCGGTCGAGGCGGAAGAATCTGCGGATCCTGGGCCTCCTGGAGGGGCTGGAGGGGTCGGACGTGGGGGCCTATGTGGTCACCATGTTAAACTCGCTGATGGGAGCGGGGTCCTTCCAGGGGCCCCTGGAGCTGGAAGGAGCCCATAGAGTGCTGGCGAGGAGGTCCAAGGCTAACAAGCCGCCGCGGGCGGTGCTGGTGCGTTTTCATCGGTTCGCTGATCGGGAGTGCGTACTCAGGTGGGCCAAGAAAGAGAGGAGTAGCAGGTGGGAGAACGCGGACGTTCGAATATATCAGGACTGGAGCGCGGAGGTGACGAAGAAGAGGGCTGGGTACAACGGGGCGAAGGCGGTGCTGCACAGGAAAGGGGTGAAGTTTGGCATGCTGCAGCCGGCGCATCTGTGGGTCACCTACAAGGACCGGCACCATTATTTTGAGTCCCCGGAGGAGGCGTGGGCCTTTGTTCAGGCCGAGAAACTGGACACAAACTGAGGGTCGGGATGGGGGGTCGGGCGTGGGGATGGTCGGGGATTGTTGTTGTTGTGTTACATTTTGAGGGGGGGTTCTTTGTTCTTGTTTAGTTTTGGTTCGGTGTGGGTGGTTAGGATGGGTTGGGCACTGTTTTGGTTGGGTCTGTCGGGTGGGCTCTTGGAGGGGGGCAAGTAAACAGAGTAGGGCGTGGATGGTCAGTAGGGGGGATGGGGCCCCGCGGGGGAGGGGGAGGCCCGAGTCGGGGGTAAGGAGACTGGGCCTGTAAAAGGAGCTGCGCCAGAGGAGGTGGGGCCGGACAGGTGGAAAGCACGGGCTTTTTCCCGCGCTGAAGGCTGGAGGGGCGGGGCCGTGGTGGGGAAGCGCGGTTTTTTTTTCCCGCGCTTGGGATGGAAGGGGGAGGCGGAGAGCCTGCTGGTGGGTAATGGAGGGGAAGTCCCACAATGGGAGGAGTCGAGGGAGAGACGGGAGTGGCCGGGGTCAGCAGGAGTCAGCTGACTTGCGGGAGTTCAATGGGGGGAGCAAAGCAGCTCGGAGGGGTCCTAGCTGGGGCGGTGGGGGGGGGGAACGGGGTTGCTGCTGGTATGGTCAAGGGGGAGCTGGAGTGAGTAGAGGGGGTTGGGACGGGGGTCTGTCACCATGGGAAACGGGCCGGGCGTGGGGTGCGGGCGCGTGGCTGGCCGAGGAGGGGTTATGGCTAGTCGGCGGGGGAGGGTAGCCCCCTGATCCGGCTGATAACCTGGAACGTAAGGGGGCTGAACGGGCCGGTTAAGCGGGCCCGGGTGTTCGCGCACCTGAAGGGGCTGAAGGAAGATGTGGTCATGCTCCAGGAGACACACCTGAAGGTGGCAGACCAGGTAAGATTGAGGAAGGGGTGGGTAGGCCAGGTGTTTCATTCGGGGCTGGATGCCAAAAATCGGGGGGGTGGTGATCTTGGTGGGAAAGAGGGTGTCGTTCGAGGCGTGGAGCATTGTGACAGACAATGGCGGCAGGTACGTAATGGTAAGTGGTAAGCTGCAAGGGGAAAGGGTGGTGCTGGTCAACGTGTATGTCCCTGAACTGGGACGATGAGGGTTTTATGTGGCGCATGTTGGGTTGGATCCCGGACTTGAAAATAGGGGGCCTGATAATGGGGGGGGGACTTTAACACAGTGCTGGATCCGGCACTGGACCGCTCCAGGTCTAGGACGAGTAGGAGGCCAGCGGCGGCTAAAGTGATGAGGGGGTTTATGGACCAGATGGGAGGGGTGGACCCTTGGAGATTTGCAAGGCCGGGGGCTAGGGGATTTTCATTCTTTTCGCACGTTCATCAGGCCTATTCCTGGGTCGACTTTTGTGTTATGAGCAGGGCGCTGATTGCGAGAGTAGAGGATACCGAGTACTCAGCGATAGTCATCACGCCCCGCATTAGGTAGACCTAGAGCTGGGGGAGGAGAGGGACCAGCGCCCGTTGTGGCGCTTGGTGGTGGGGCTGTTGGCGGACGAGGAAGTGAGCGAGCGGGTCCGAGGAAGCATAGAGAGATACCTGGAGGCCGACGATAAAAGGGAGGTCCGAGTGGGGATGGTCTGGGAGGCGCTGAAGGCGGTGGTTAGGGGAGAGCTGATCTCCATTAAGACCCACAAGGAGAGGAGGGAGCAGAGGGAGAGGCTGGTGGGGGAGATGGTGAAGGTTATCAGGAGGTACGCAGAGGTGCTGGAGGAGGGACTGTTGAGGAAGAGGCGTAGCCTCCAGGCCGGATTCGACCTGTTGACTTCCAGGAAGGTGGAGGTGCAGTGGAGGAAGGCCCAGGGGGCGATTTATGAGTATGGGGAAAAGGCAAGTCGAATGCTGGCGCATCAGCTTCAGAAGCGTGACGCAGCTAGGGAGATCGGGGGAGTTAAGGATAGGGGAGGGAGTGTGGTGCGGAGTGGGGTTGGCATCAATGGGGTCTTCAGGGACTTTTATGAAGAACTGTATCGGTCCGAACCCCCACTGGAGGAGGGAGGGATGGGCCACTTTCTGGACCAATTGAGGTTCCCAAAGGTGGAGGAGGGACTGGTGGCGGGATTAGGGGCCCCGATTGGGATGGAGGAGCTGACCAAAGGGATAGGGAGCATGCAGGTGGGGAAAGCACCGGGGCCAGACGGTTTCCCGGTCAAATTCTACAAAACATATGTGGACCTGTTGGGCCGGTTGCTGGTTAGGACCTTCAATGAGGCAAGGGAGGGGGGACCTTGCCCCCGACGATGTCCCGGGCACTGATCTCCTTGATCCTGAAGCGGGACAAGGATCCCCTGCAGTGTGGGTCTTACAAGTCGATTTCATTGTTAAATGTAGATGCCAAGGTGCTGGCGAAGGTCTTAGCCACGAGGATTGAGGATTGGGTGCCGCAGGTTATCCACGAAGACCAGACGGGGTTCGTGAAGGGGAAGCAGATGAACGCGAATGTGCGGAGGCTCCTGAACGTTATTATGATGCCGGCGAGGGAGGGGGAGGCGGAGATAGTGGTGGCGGTGGACGCTGAGAAGGCCTTCGATAGGGTAGAGTGGGGGTACCTGTGGGAGGTGCTGAAGTGGTTCAGGTTTGGGGAGGGGTTCGTCAGGTGGGTTAGGCTGTTGTACGAGGTCCCGATGGCAAGTGTGGCCATGAACAAGAGGAGGTCTGAGTACTTTTGGTTGCATCGAGGGACGAGGCAGGGGTGTCCCCTGTCCCCCCTGCTCTTCGCGCTGGCGATTGAACCCCTGGCTATGGCACTGAGGGAGTCGAGGAACTGGAGGGGCTGGTGCGGGGTGGGGAGGAGCATAGGGTGTCGCTCTATGCGGACGACTTGCTGCTATATGTGGCGGACCCAGTGGGGGGAATGCCGGAGATAATGAGGATCCTCAGGGAGTTCGGGGATTTCTCAGGGTACAAGCTCAACATGGGGAAGGGCGAGTTGTTCGTGGTTCACCCAGTGGACCAGGAGAGGGGATTGGCGAGCTCCCACTAAAAAGGGCGGAGAGAACATTCAGGTATTTGGGGTTCCAGGTGGCCAGGAGCTGGGGGGCCCTACATAGACTTAATTTCACGAGGCTGGTGGAGCAAATGGAGGAGGAGTTTAGGAGGTGGGACACGTTGCCGCTGTCCCTGGCGGGTAGGGTGCAGTCAATCAAAATGACGGTGCTCCCAAGGTTTTTGTTCTTGTTTAAGTGCCTCCCCATTCTTATCCCGAAGGCCTTCTTTAGGCGGGTCAACAGGAGCATAACGGGGTTTGTGTGGGCGCGAGGGACTCCGAGGGTGAGAAGGGTGTTCCTGGAGCGGAGTAGGGATGGGGGGGCGGCTGGCACTACCCAACCTTTGTGGGTTCTATTGGGCCGCCAATGCAGCGATGGTGCGCAAATGGGTGATGGAGGGGGAGGGGGCTGCATGGAAGAGGCTGGAGACGGCATTGTGTGAAGGTACGAGTCTGGAGGTGCTGGCAACGGCGCCGCTTCCTCCAATGAGGTATACCACGAGCCAGGTGGTGGCGGCTACCCTCAAAATCTGGGGGCAATGGAGGCGGCACAGGGGGGAAGTGGGGGCCTCGGTGTGGACCCCGATACGGGGAACCACTAGTTTGTCCCAGGGAAAATAGATGGAGGGTTTTTGGGGTGGCACAGGGCAGGGATAAGAAGGTTGGGGGACGTGTTTGTGGATGAGAAGTTCGCGAGCCTGGGTGAGCTGGAGGAGAAGTACGGGCTCCCCCCGGGGAACATCTTTAGGTATCTACAGGTAAGGGCGTTTGCCAGGCGGCAAGTGGTGCTGCTGCTGCTGCCATGCACGGTACAGGACAGGGTGCTCTCGGGGATGTGGGTTGGACGATCTCGGCAACATATCAGGTGATGCAGGAGGAGGAGGAGGCCTCGGTGGAGCAGCTGAAAGGTAAGTGGGAGGAGGAGTTTGGGGAGGAGATCGAGGATGGGATGTGGGCAGATGCCCTTGGGAGGGTGAACTCTTCCTCTTCGTGCGCGAGGCTCAGCCTCATACAGTTTAAGGTGCTGCACAGGGCACACATGACCGGGACAAGGATGAGCAGGTTCTTTGGGGGTGAGGACAGGTGTGTTAGGTGCTCAGGGAGCCCAGCAAATCACACCCATATGTTCTGGGCATGCCCAGCGCTGGAGGAATTTTGGAAGGGCGTAGCGAGGACGGTATCGAGGGTGGTAGGATCCAGGGTCAAACCGAGCTGGGGGCTCGCAATATTTGGGGTGGCAGAGGAGCCGGGAGTGCAGGAGGCGAAAGAGGCCGGAATTCTGGCCTTTGCATCCCTGGTAGTCCGGCGAAGGATTCTTCTTCAGTGGAAGGATGCGAGGCCCCCAAGCGTGGAGTCCTGGATCAACGATATGCGGGGTTCATTAAATTGGAGAGGGTGAAATTTGCCTTAAGGGGATCGGTGGAAGGGTTTTTCAGGCGGTGGCAACCGTTCTTGGACTTCCTGGCAGAACGATAGACAATGGTCAGCAGTAGCAGCAACCCGGGGGGCGGGGTTTATTTTATTTTTGTTTGTCTATATTGGGGGATCTGAGGGGGTGTATATATTTGTTATGTTTGCTATGTGTTAATTTGGGGTGTTAATTTATTATTTATGTATAGGGGGAGGGGGGTACGGGGTTGTTTTGTTTTGTATTTAATTTAAACCAACCCCTGCATGTACAAACATCTTTGTCCAGCATGAATCTAACTATAGGTTTTACCCTTCCAGGCACAGAAGCAGTAAATTAAACACGCTTCAAACTATACCTTGGGCGAAATTCTCCAGTATCGGCGCGATGTCCACGACCGGCGCCCAAAACGACGCAAATCAGTCGGGCATCGCGCCGCCCCAAAGGTGCAGAATCCTCCGCATCTTGGGGGGCCGAGCCCCAACCTTGAGGGGCTAGGCCCGCGCCGGACTAATTTCCGCCCCGCCAGCTGGCGGAAAAGGCCTTTGGTGCCCCGCCAGCTGGCGCGGAAATGACATCTCCGGGCGGCGCATGCGTGGGAGCGTTAGCGGCCGCTGACGGCATTCCCGTGCATGCGCAGTGGAGGGAGTCTCTTCCGCCTCCGCCATGGTGGAGACCGTGGCGAAAGCGGAAGGAAAAGAGTGCCCCCACGGCACAGGCCCGCCCGCGGATCGGTGGGCCCCGATCGCGGGCCAGGCCACCGTGGGGGCACCCCCCGGGGCCAGATCGCCCCGCGCCCCCCCAGGACCCCGGAGCCTGTCCGCGCCGCCTTGTCCCGCCGGTGAGGTAGCTGGTTTAATCTACACCGGTGGGACAGGCATTTTAGCGGCGGGACTTCGGCCCATCCGGGCCGGAGAATCGCGCGGGGGTGGCCCGTCAACCGGCGCGGCGCAATTCCCGCCCCCGACAAATATCCGGTGCCGGAGAATTCGGCAACCGGCGGGGGCGGGATTCACGCCAGCCCCCGGCGATTCTCCGGCCCGGCGGGGGGTCGGAGAATCTCGCCCCGATTTATTGGGCATCATTCTCCGACCCCCCGCCGGGTCGGAGAATGGCCGTTGGCCGCCGTGAATCCCGCCCCCGCCCCCGCCGAAGTCTCCGGTACCGGAGATTGGGCGGGGGCGGGAATCGGGCCGCGCCGGTTGGCGGGACCCCCCGCTCAATTCTCCGGCCCGGATGGGCCGAAGTCCCACCCAGAAATTGCCTGTCCCGCCGGCGTAAATTAAACCTGGTATTTACCGGCGGGACCAGGCGGCGTGGGCGGGCTCTGGGGTCCTGGGGGGGGCGCGGGGCGATCTGACCCCGAGGGGTGCCCCCACGGTGGTTTGGCCCGCGATCGGGGCCCACCGATCCGCAGGCGGGCCTGTGCCGTGGGGGCACTCTTTCCCTTCCGCCTCCGCCACGGCCTCCACCATGGCGGAGGCGGAAGTGACTCTCCCCACTGCGCATGCGCGGGAAACTGTCAGCGGCAGTTAACGCTCCCGCGCATGCGCCGCATTTCCGCCCCAGCTGGCGGGGCAACAAACGCCATTTCCGCCAGCTGGCGGGGCGGACATCCCTCCGGCGTCGGCCTACCCCTCAATGTTGGGGCTCGGCCGCCAAAGATGCGGAGCATTCCGCACCTTTGGGGCGGCGCGATGCCCGTCTGATTGGCGCCGATTTGGGCGCCAGTCGGTGGACATCGCGCCGTTGGGGGAGAATTTCGCCCCTAATATTTACCAATACAAATATAAATCACTTAAAAAAAACTTTATTTTCCTAACAATGCTAAGGAGATGTAAATGATCTTACTCGGGCTTCTCCCTTTAACCCTGCACATTCTTTATCTTCCGATAATAATCCGATTCCCTCTTGCAAACCCTGATTGAACCTGCCTCCACTCCACTCTCAGGCCCTACATTTCACGCGCTACGTGAAAACGTTTTTCGTCGTGTCGCCATTGCTTCTTTTGCCGATGACTTTAGGTCAGCATCCTTCGGTTCTCGATCTTTCCACCATTGAGGACAATTTCTCTCTATCTGCTCAGTCCAGATTCTTCATCTCTTTCAAATCTCCTCTCAATCTTCACTTCTCCAAGAAAAATCCGAACATCTGCAATCTCTCTACGTAACTGAAGTTCCTCATTCCTGGAAACTTTCCTATCAATCTTTTCTACACCCCGTCTAACGCTTTCACACCCTTCCTAAAGTGCAATGTCCAGAACTGGACACAATACTTGGTTCAGGCTGGATCAGTGCCTTGTACAAATTTAACTTCCTTGCTGTTGTCCTCTATGTCCCTATTAATAAAACCTAGGATCCCGTGTGTCTTACTAACCACTCTCTCAACCTGTCCTGTCACTTTCAAAGATTTATGTCCATATACACCCAAATCCCTTTGCTACTGCAGACTCTTTGGAATTATTCCATTTGCAATTGTTTTCCCGCACCTAGTCGTGCACTAAGGCAGACTTTCAAAGCCCCCCAAAGCCTATCCACCATCTGAAAGATACAAGTCAGGAGTGTAATGGACTACTCTCCACTTGCCTGGATGAGTGCAGCTCCAAAACACTCAAGAAGCTCGACACCATCCAGGACAAAGCAGCCCCGCTTGATTGCTCCTCCTTCCACAAACATTCAATCCCTTCACCACTGACAAACAGTGGCAACTGTGTGTACCATCTACAAGATGCACCGCAGTAACTTGCCAAGATTCCTCAGGCAGCACCTTCCAAAGTCACTCACCACCCTGACTTGGAAATAAATCGCAGATCCTTCACTGTCGCTGAGTCAAAGTCCTGGAACTGCCTCCCTAACAGCACTCTGGGAGTAGCTTTGCCTCAAGGACTGCAAGAAGGCAGCTCACCACCACCTTCTGATGGGCAACATTGGATGGGCAATAAATGCTGGCCTAGCCAGCGGCACTCACATCCCATAAAAATGAATTAGCATTTATTTTTAGTCCTTTAATACATTCATGGTTGATCTTCTAACTTGCTTCACCATCCGCATATCCCTTGATTCCCTTTGTAGTCAACATTCTGACAGTCTCTGACTTGAATATACTCAACAACTGGGCGAACATAGGTACCTAAGATGGAGAATTCAAAAAATTCACAACTCTTTAAGTGAAAATTGTCCTAATCTCGGCACTGGACGGCTGATTTTGTGGGTTTGACTCTGGCTCTGGGTCCCTCAGCCAGGGGAACCTTTCACCTGACGAGCCCTTTAAATAACCTCACATTCTTCTCAACTCCAGGACAGGGGGCAGCAACCATTTTACCTGAAGAGACTTTTCCTAAAAAGTTGTCTAAAATAAAAACTATTTGAAACCACATGATAAAAATCTAGCATTTCTAACTGAAATAATTAGCAAGTTGCTGACTATTGCTGATAGAATGCATAATTTGCATATAGAATAAATAGAACAAAATGGAAATTAAAATTAAAGTGGATCTAATTGAGTTATACTGTTTTTTGACTTTGTTGAAACTATAATTTTGTCGATCACAACTTTAACATGAAATGTGTAGAAGTAAAATTGTTTTTTTTTTAAGCTATTGATTCTCGTAAGAATAACAGAGCTTATATTGGCCCATTTAGAATAATTTGTTTGATGAACAATATTAGAAATAATAATGGCCACAGTGTTAAAACCTGTTCCTCAATCCAAATGTCTTTGATCATGGCACAGCTATACCACTCAAACAGGTTAATTTTAAGCACAATGGGGTTTTCTTGTTAAAATAGCAATTTGAAAGCGCTGCACAATGATTAGCTTTGTATCCCCACGGTTAAAAACAAAGCTTGTTTATTTCTTGATTCAGAACATTTCTTCATGTTAATGCGATGAAGTTGAAATGAGGTTGGGAGTTGCAAATCAGCTTTTTAAAGAGCTGTGGTGCAGACCTCTGACCTCGGGAATATAGGACTGGGTTACTCTTCTTTAAAATTCATTTACGGGATGTGGGGGTCGCTGGTTAGGCCAGTATTTATTACCCATCCCTAGTTGCCCTTCAGAAAGTGGTGGTTGGCGTGTTAAGCACACTGAGATAACACGGGCTGCAACTGGATGCAGCTTTAACTGAAAGATACTCCAGACCTTGAAGTTAGTTCAATCTGATTTATTGAACCCGTCACACAGTTAGCACAGTTCTCTGTGAGTTCGACTCTCTGCTAACCTAAGTGTGATTACTCTGTCTGACTGAACCAGACTAGCTCTTAGCCACGTGCTGGAGGTGTTATGTGATATATACACCCTGACTCACTCTGTAGATGCCCGCAGTGGAAAGAGACGGAGTGTGAGTGCCTCGTGCCTTTCATAGTGGGAAACCACCCCAAGTGTTCTGCCTGCTGATTGGTTATGTCCTGTTCTCTGTGTTCATTAGCTGCCTGTCTGTATCTCATTATGTGCATGTCTGCATATCATGACAGTTGTGAGTGGCCTTCTTGAACCGCTGCAGTTCCTGAGGTATCAGTACACCCACTGTGCTGTTAGGGAGGCAGTACCAGGATTTTGCCCCAAGGGAGGGGAGGAGGGGGTTAGCACCCACATACCGAAAAGTCAGCGTTCCCAACAAAGGCTACGACATGCGTCACTAACCCAACATTCAGCCAGGATATTCTGGCATCTCAAAAAGTTACCGGATAACCCTGGATGTGCCAGGGAAGCCTCCCCGAAGAACTACAAGTGTCAGCCACAAGGCTGCTGTAAGTGTGGCCATAGGACATGGCCCAGGCAAGGCTGCCAGAATCAGCAGCAATGTGCTGGCCAGGCTGCAAGCTAAGGTCACCTCAGGCCCGGCCTTTTCAAATCTATCAGCCCATAAAGGACGAAACGATGCAACTAAACTGCTTCATCAACCCTGGGGTCACCCCGATAAAGATAACACTCTTGGTCAACGGCCATTCCCTAGCAATAGATGTGAATATGGGAGCTGACATCTCCATCGTCGGGGAATAGACCTTCCGGCATCTCTGGATGGTCATCTTGCCCATGGCCTGTGAGACTCCCTGGCCAGGTTAGTTGCACATATAGGGGATGCTTTGAAGGTTATGGCGACCATTATGGCCCTGGTTCCCTTTGGAGAGTAGATAGCCCGACTCCTGCTCATAATTGTAGAAGGACCAGGACAGAGACTGGCTCCAGAGGCCTGGCTACTAATTTTTAAACCAGAAACCAATGAACTGTATGAGGCCATTGGCAAATGCCCCGAGGTATTCCAAGAAAGCATTGGTAGAATAAAAGGAGCATTGGCAAAGATTCCAACACCCTACCCAAATATTTCAGGGCACGGTCAGTCCCATTCGCTTCACTTACCAAAGCAGAGACTGAACTCAGAAAAGCCTCAGTATAATGCAACCAGTGCAGTTCACAGAGTGAGCTGCACCAATAACCCCCGTCCTCAAACACAACAAGTCGGTCTGCCATTGCGGGGACTATAAATTAATGGTAAGTAAAGCCTCACGTTTGGAGCGATACCGCATGCCACACATGGAAAATCTATCTGTCAAACTGGCAGGAGATCAAACCTTCATCAAACTAGATATGAACCATGTCTACCTGCAGCTAGAACTAGACGACTCATCCAGCAAGTACGTGACGATGAACACCCATTAGAGAATATACAGGCCTGCCCTTTGGTGACTGTCAGCATGCACCATTTTTCAATGCGGGGTGGAGAACATTCTCCAAGGGCTCCCTAAGATGGCAGTATACTGAAACAGCGTATATTCACAGGAACCACAGGAAAAGAGCACGTCACAAACCTGGAGGAGGTTTTCAGATGATTAATGATGCAGGCGTCTGTCTCAGGTGAGAAACATGTGTGTTCCAGGCAGGCAATGTGATCTACCCAGGGAACCAAATCAATACAATTAGGCCTACATGCCATGGAGGGTAAAGTTAAGGCCATCAAACAGGCACCGACCCTGCGAAATATGACAGAATTCAAATATTTCTCATAAACTACTGTGGGAAATTTATCCCAAACTGGGCCACTTTATTGTCACCTTTGCACACACTGTTAATAAAACACCAGGAGTGGTTGTGGCAGGCGCCGCAGGATAAAGCCTTCATGGAGGTTACTATCATCGCACATCCTGGTTCATTAGGACCCCAAGAGAGAATTGGCATTAACACGTGATGCCTCTTAAAATGTAAACGGTGCCAGGGAGACCCGGCCAACCACACCCACATGTTCTAGGCTTGCCCCAGATTTGTCGGGTTCTGGACAGCCTTCTTCGAGGCGATGTCCGAGGTTGTGGGGGTGGGGGCGGAGCCGTGCCCGAGAGTGGCAGTCTTCGGGGTATCGGACCAGCCAGAACTACACTTGGGGAAGAGGGCCGATGCTCTAGTTTTGCTTCATTCTTTGCCCGCCGGAGAATCCTGCCCGGCTGGCGATCAGCAGCACCACCCACAGCTGCAGACTGGCTGGCAGACCTGGCGGAACTTCTCCACAGGGAGAAGATCAAGTTCACCATCCGGGGGTCAGAGGAGGGCTTCCTCAGAGCATGGGGGCTATTCGTCGGCCTGTTCCAAGGCCTGCTCGAAGCCAACAGCGACTAGGGAAAGAGGGAAAGAGTGAGAGGCGGGGGAGGGCAGACAGAAATACGCAACACTAAGAGGAACAAAAGGGAGGCGGGGAGGAAATGAGGAGGAAACACGGGGGAATCATTGAAGAAGCATGGGGGAGGGGGAGGGAGAGGGGGCAGCAAGTGCCCCCCCCCCACCCCTGAACCCACAAGGCCAGCAACAAAAACCACAGAAAGGGGGGAACAGGAGCTCAGGGACAGAACACCCAGAGCGGAAGAGGAGGGTGCCATGGAAGGGGCAGGGAGAGGGGAAGGGGGGGGGGGGGAGTGGAGAGGATATATCAAGAAAGATTGTATGTACATAAGAACTGTATAAACTGTAAATATCGGACGCAAGGTTTCACTACGTAAAACTAAAAATGCCAATAAAAATACTTTTAAAAAAAAACATGTGATGCCTCTCTATATGGAGTTGGGGCAGTCCTTCCCCATCGATGGAACAAAGCAGAGAGACCTCTACCATATGCATCACAACCTTGGCGGACACGGAGAGACACAACTCTCAGATCGAGAAGGAAAGATTGGCTGTTATTTTTGGGGTGAAGAAATTCCACGCATGGCCGACATTTCACCATTGTCACAGAGCATAAACTCTTGCTGGACCTCTTCAATAATAATAATAATCTTTATTGTCATAAGTAGGCTTACATTAAATTAAGTTACTGTGAAAAGCCCCTAGTTGCCACATTCCGGCGCCTGTTCAGGTACACAGAGGGAGAATTCAGAATGTTCAATTCACCGAACAGCATGTCTTTCGGGACTTGTGGGAGGACACCGGAGCACCCGGAGGAAACCCACGCAGACACGGGGAGAACGTGCAGACTCCGCACAGAAAGTGACCCAAAGCCGGGAATCGACCCCGGGTCCCTAGAGCTGTGAAGCAGTGCTAACCACTGTGCTATCATGCCGTCCAAAGAGAATAAAGCGATTCATTCATCGCCTTGGTTCTGATCCAACGCTGGGCATTATTGATAGTGGCCTACAAATGCTCTCTTGAGCTTTGCCCAGGAACACACATTGCCAACATGGATGCCCTGAGTTGCCTCCCGTTGCCCAGAAGCTTGGCCCCCCTGCTGACATCGGAAGACGTCATCATGACCTTGACCCTCCTGGATACCTTGTCAGTATCAACGAAGGAGATTCAAGTGTGGACCTTTGCAGTGGAGAATTTCAGGCATTCATGAAGTTGAACGGCATTAAACACATCAGAATGGCACTGTGCCATCCATCATCTAGTGGGCTGGCTGGAAGGGCACTTCAACCATTCAAAATCAGAATGAATAACTGGTTCGCTGGATATGAAATTGACCCGGTTCCTCTTTGATTGGAGAACGATGCTACTCAATGAGGCTCAACCTGCTGTTTCCCAACTTTGGGGTGGGTGGGAGGTGGATTCAAAGCAGAAGATCCAAAAGGACCTTCATAACAGGAGATGCCGCCTATCGACTCCACACTCCCGGAATGCCTTAATCCACTGCAATTCGCATACCGCAACAACCGGTCCACAGCAGACACCATCTCCCTGGCCCTGCACTCTTTCCCTGGGGCTTCTCGACAACAAGGACTCCTACATCAGACTCCTATTCATTGACTAGAGCTCGGCCTTCAACACCATAATCCCAGACAAGCTCATATCAAAACTCCAAAATCTAGGGCTGGGCTCCTCTCTCTGCAACTGGATCCTTGACTTTCTAACCCAAAGACCACAATCAGTAAGAATAAACAACAACACCTCCTCCACGATAGTCTTCAATACCAGGGCCCCGCAAGGCTGCGTACTTAGCCCCTTACTATACTCCCTATACACACATGACCGCGTGGCAAAATTTGGCTCCAACTCCAGCTACAAGTTTGCTGACGACACGACCGTAGTGGGTCGGATCTCAAACAACGATGAGCCAGAATACAGGAGGGAGATAAGAGAACCTCGTAGAGTGGTGTTAACGACAACAATCTCTCACTCAATCTCAGCTGGTCATTGACTTCAGGGAGCAAAGTATCGTACACACCCCTGTCTGCACTAAAGGGGCCGAGGTGGAGATGGTTGACAGCTTCAAATTCCTAGGTGTGCACATCACCAACAATCTGTCCTGGTCCACCCATGCCGACGCTACTACCAAGAAAGCAGAACAGCGCCGATACTTCCTCAGGAAACTAAGGAAATTCAGCATGTCCACATTGACTCTTACCAACTTTTACAGATGCACCATAGAAAGTACCCTGTCAGGCTGCATCACAGCCTGGTATGGCAACTGCTCGGCCCAAGACCGTAAGAAACTACAGAGAGTCTGAACACAGCCCAGTCCATCACACGAACCTGCCTCCCATCCACTGACTCTGTCTACACCACCCACTGTCTTGGGAAAGCGGGCAACATAACCAAAGACTCCTCCCACCCAGTTAGTCTCTCTTCCAACTTTTTCCATCAGGCATGAGATACAAAACTCTGAGAACATGCACTAACAGATTCAAAAACAGCATCTTCCCTGCTGTAACCAGACTCCTGAATGACCTGAACTGATCTCTCCCCACATCTTCTCTACTGAGTAGTACTACTCTGTATGCTTCACCCAATGTCTATGTCTATGTATTTACACTGAGTATTTATAGTACGTCCTATGTTTCTCATGTGTGAATTGATCTGCCTAGTCATTACTTTTCAGTGTACCTCGGTACATGTGACAATAAATCCAAATCTCAATCTATGCGCGTAAAGTTGGAATTGGCTCCCAATGGATCCCAGAAGTGGTGCTGGGAAAGACTGGTCCAGTTTTTTACAAAGTCAACGTTCAAGACAAGGCCGTGGAAAAACACCTGGACCACCTGAGAAGCAGGGTGCCCACTCCAGCAGTGGTGATTTCAGCAGAGACGATGCCCTTGACACCTGTTGTGACCAGCTCCGGAAGGGGGAGTCATCCTCTGGGAGACCCAAGAGTTTTGCCCCCTCCCCACCCCCTGGCGATGAAGAGTTGGAGTCCAAAATGGAGACTGAGGAGATTAATCTTCTGCCGGAGGTTAGCACCGAAGATGAGTTTCCGTCTGCAGCCCGTCAGCGCTCAACATGGAAGCGACGACGCCCAGTCCGCTTCACACCCCCTCCCCTCGATCTGGCTCCACCTGCCCCCGACCCGAGGCCTTGTGCAAAGTGATGAAAGATTAATATAGAATTTACAGTGCAGAATGAGGCCATTCGGCCCATCGAGTCTGCACCGGCTCTTGGAAAGAGCACCCTACCCAAGGTCAACACCTCCACCCGATCCCCATAACCCAGTAACCCCACCCAACACTAAGGGCAATTTTTGACACTAAGGGCAATTTATCATGGCCAATCCACCTAAGAGGCCTCATCGTCGCGGGAATGAGGGGGGTAATTTGGACTGGGGGCGGGGGGGATTGCTGATTGATCTCCTTGTGAGCTTCGTAGAGCTTCGTGAAGCTGCGGAGCCCACCCACTGGGGCCCATTAGCGGAACTTTTAAATGTAGCCCCCGGCCCCAAATCAACAGTTACCATTGTCGTAGTCAGATAGGATTTTCCTGTATTCGTCCACGGGGTGTGGGCATCACTGGCAAGGCCAGCATTTATTGCCCATCCCTAATCGCCTTTGTCCAGAGGGCATTTAAGAGTCAACCACATTGCTGTGGGTCTGGAGTCACATGTAGGCCAGACTGGGTAAGGACGGCAGATTTCCTTCCATAATGGCCATTCGTGAACAAGATGGGCTTGCAACAATGGTTTCACGTTAAGACTTTTAATTCCAGGTGTTTATTGAGTTGAAATTTCACCATCGGCCAGGATGGGATTCGAAGCCAGGTCCAGTAGGCCCCACATTTTCCCCCGAAAGCTGCTGAAATCATTTGGAATTGCATTTGTTGGCAGCAGTTGCACAGATTGCAGTTGTTTACAAGGCACTGATACACTATACAGTGATCACTCAAAACAGTTTTATAAAAGGGCAAGTTAATAATTTACCATGGAATGCTCAATAAAGCAAAGCAAAGTGCTCTCCAATAAGCCCGTTATGGTTTTAAAGCCTAATTAGGGGGTGGCGCAACATGAGAAACAAGTCAAACTACAAAGCTAGAGGTACCAATTGCTTGTTTATAAAGTAAGCGTTCTCCTTCGTCGTTTTGTTTTCTAAAACAGCCAGTGTAGTCGTTGTGAACACATAGAGGGATTACCTAGGGTTACATATTTAGGATCGCAAAGGACTACAGTGTTAAATTGGATACAGAAACTGCCCATTTGGCCCAACCAGTCCATGCTGTTGTTTATGCTCCACTTGAGCCTCTTCCCAACTTTCCTGATCTAAATCCACCATCGCAACCCTCTATTCCCTTCTCCGACAAATACTCCTCTGGTTTCCCCTTAAATACATCCGTGCCATTCACGGATCAACCACTCCCTGTGGCGGCAGATTCCACATTCTCACCACTCTTTGGGGGAAGAGGTTTATTCTGAGTTCCCGAGTGGATTTCTTGATGCCTATCTTACATTGGCGGCCTCTAGTTACATTCCTTCCCACAAGAAGAAACATGCTCGCTGCATTCACTCTGTCAAAAGCTTTCATAGTTTTAATGACCTCGCTTAGGTCACTCCTCAGTCTTCTATTTTGAAGAGAAAAGAGACCAAGCTTGTCAATCTCTTCCTGTTATGTATGTCGCCATGTATTTCTGCTCTGATGCTTGTAAATCTTCTCTGCGCCCTCTCCAGTGCCTTTATGTCCTTTTTCTAACATGGCAATCAGAACATAAGCAATACTCTAAGTGTGCTCCAACCAAGAGGAGATATTTTTCTACTCATCCATTCAATCCCTCTGGAAATAAAGTCTAGAGAGTTGTTCGATTTTTTTAATATGGCCTTGCTAACACTTTGAGTGATTCACATTGCTTTACTTCAAGATTCCTTTGTTCCTCAAATGCTGTCAACAGACACAATTCCAGGTAATTTGTTGCAATCCTCCTCAGTTTGATTATCTGCACCCCCTCCACCGCCACCACCATCACCACCAAGTTGGCGTCATCTGCAGAGCTCAAAATTGTATTTTTGGTTCCGTAGTGCAAATCGTTAATGTAAATTGGCAACAGGGGTGGTACCAGCGTTGATCATTGTAGAGCACCACTTCCCCATCTTCTGCCACTCTGAATAACGGCCCCGTACTCTCACTCTCTGCTTCCTGTCTTGAAGCCAGCTGGCAATTTATCCAATCCTACCACCTTGCCCCCTCACTCCACAGTCTCTGGCAGTATTCATTGGTCTATTCTGGGGCACCTTATCGAAGGCCTTTTAAAAATCCAAATCGGTAACACCGATGTAATTAGTATGGTCGATGGATAGAATCATTAAGGCAAATGCCATTCAGTTAATGGAAGATACTTAGCAATCTTTGTCAAATTAACCATCTTTGAATTTTATGACCTGAGTTATGCCAATTTGACAAACAGAGCATCTTTTCTGTAAGCGGAAGGAGGCAGGGAACAGGAATGGGATTCTACTCCCCATCCCCCACCCTCCCTCACAGCCCCCTCCATACTGTGTACAATATGTTTTATCATTTACACTCCTCAATTTATTAAACTCTTTGCAATCAGCCTTTAATTAAATCCTTTTCATAGGGAGATGAATTTAGTATAAGTTCATAAGCACATATTTGCTAATTCCTCCAAATTAAGAATACTACATTGAAAATGCTTTCAGTACAAGCAGCTGTTTGCAACACCGCACGCAGTAAATGTGCAGAGAGAAACAGCTGGATACTATGGAGAAAACATATTTACCTCAATTGTATAACTGTTTCTTGTAAACTTAACAATAGAATGGATAAAACAAAAGTCCTCTTCGCCCATTAGCTCATTTTCTAATGTTTTTTGATGTTGTGCAGTTGCGACCTCCTTGGAAAATGGAATAATCTTTGACTAATATAATTCAGATTGTAATTATTAAGAACTGACATGATTTTGACACAATTCTCACTGTTTGAATCATGCCATCTAGGATGTTTGACTTATGAGGCTAACTTTATTGGGTCAACTAACACCTTGAAGCTCCACACTTGTTAAGTATGTACAAGTTGTAATACAGAGGTATTCAGTGCTGCTCTCCAACGTCCAAAATCAGCCCCGCAGCAACAGAATCATTGATTCTTGAATCTACCTTCCAATTCCATTAAAATCTAAACAGTGAGAATCAAAAAGATTGGATTTATCGTGGGAGTTTAATAAAAGTTAGCTAAAAAAAAAACAGTTGGACGATTTAAATATGGTGGTTATTGTTTGAAGGCATAATACGTAAATTGTTTTATTACAAAGTGTTCATTTTGTTTCCTATTAAGTGGACACCTTGAAAAGTAGATTTGCTGTATGTTACTAATGAACATTTTAGCGTTCAAAAAAGATTCCTCTGCAGAATCTGGCCATTATTTTGGTTGAGGAATGACCTTCAGCTGACACTGCAGTTGATCGGAAGAACTTAATCCCAAAATATTTGAAA
Organism: Scyliorhinus torazame; assembly: GCF_047496885.1. Classification (NCBI taxonomy): domain Eukaryota; kingdom Metazoa; phylum Chordata; class Chondrichthyes; order Carcharhiniformes; family Scyliorhinidae; genus Scyliorhinus; species Scyliorhinus torazame. The sequence continues at coordinate 302,988,406 of NC_092712.1, forward strand.
ACTTTTAGATGTTACCATAAAATCTTTATCCCAAACAGTAGGCGGCATCCTTCCATCAATTTGTCAGCATGTCAGTTTCAGCAAGGAAACCAGCGCGTAGCTCTCCAGCTGCACAGCCGAGTTTTCTCCCCAGATTCTCTGTGCGCAGTGAAAATGGAGGCTTGGTTTTCGACGTCACTCTGGTGGGGCGGAGTCTGAGAAAGCTGGCAAAGTCAGCCCCACGGAGATCGGCGCTTCATATTTCGCAGAAGTTGTTGCAACGTGGCGTCATGTTGGTGAGGTATGAGTATCAGTGAGGGAGGAGGGTCATATTGCGGGCAGGCCGAAAATGAGGTTTGGATTGATTACAATTGATTGAACTGAGGTTCCTGCCCTTTTCCGGGTGGGATTTTCCCTACGTCACAGGCGACCCGGGTGTGGAAAATCAGGAAACGAGGTCTTGCTGGCGAGAATCTTGTTTCCCGCGAGGGAATTTGGGCCCATTTTGCCATTTACGCTGACGGCTAATCTGGGCTCAAAACCACCCCCAGTGACTTAATATTTAATTTATTTTGTGGTTATAATGAAATCTGCAGCTGTTACAATGAATGTGAGACATGTGTTCATATCATTTTGCACCCACTCATTCCATAGATAGGTGATGACAGAAAGGCTTCCTCAAAATGATGACGTGTTTGCTAGACTTTCTGCATCTAATTCACCCAAAGTGTTCATTCAATAGAACCTCAACAGTGTAGAGGAAGGCCATTCGGCCCATTTGGGCTGCACCGACCCTCTGAAAGAACACCCTACCGAAGTCCAATCCTCCACCATACCCCTTTAACCCCACCTAACCTTTGGACACTTAGGGGCAATTTAGCATGGCCAGTCCTTCAAACCTGCACATCTTGGACTGTGGGAGGAAACCCACGCAGACACGGGGAGAACGTGCAAACTCAACACAGTCACCCAAGGCTGGAATTGAACCTGGGTCCCTGGCGTTGTGAGGCAGCAGAGCTAACCACTGTGCCACCGTGCCGCCCCTCACGTTTTATAAATCTGAAAGTTTAGCTCCAATAAGGTGGCAATACGTTGATCAATCAACTGGCCTTCCTTGATGATGCATAAGGTGCACTGCACCTGCTGTACATGCGAAGGCAATAATTAACTGAGAGCTCTTTCCAGTTATCTGTTTATTGATACTTTGTTTACTTATTTTTTAGGGAACGCACTTCTCGTTTTCACTTTACTTTCTGCTCTCTGTTTTCCCTGCTCACCTGGTGGCGGAGGGTACAGGTGACCCCCCCCCCCCCCCCACCCCGCCCCCCTCATCGGCCCTGTTGGAGACCGCCTGACCTGAAACATGTGTTTCTCTTTGTCTGACTTGCTGAGTTTGTCCGACATTTTTTGTTTTATATCCCAGATTTTCAGCCTCCGCCGCATTTTGCTTTTGCCCTTCAGGCTTGTTAGTAAAGGCACAAAGTGGTCTGGTGACAGGAGTTTGTTTTCCTCACACTCTAATCACACAGTCTTAGATTCTTATGGCACAGGAGGGGGCCATTCAGTCCATTGCACCTGTGCTGACCCTTTGAAAGAGCTATATGCAATTGGCCTCATTCCCCTGCTCTGACCTCAGAGCCCTGATTCCTCTGGTTGCCAGGCCTCCTGCCTTTAAGAGTAGACCACACGGCCCTTCGAGAATGCTCCACCATTCAATATGATCATGGCTGATCTTGCACTTTAACTCCACTTTCCCGTCTGCGCCCCATATCCCTTAATTCCCTGAGACACCAAAATCTGACCATCCCAATCTATGTTGTCCATAGAAACCGATATACTCTATAAAAACCCTCAGAATACTGAACACCTCCAAATGACTCTCCCTTTGCCTTCTGCAGTGATGCATTTCCAAAGACTTAATTGGTGAACAAAAAAAGATTTGTTTCATAACCTTCACGTGCTCTAACATGTTTGCAGCTAATTCAGAAAGACCTCTGCCTGGGAGAAACTCTTCCCCCTGGGGTAATTGCCCACTCTGAGTCCTGATTAGCCACCCAGACCAGGTGACCCTTACTCTGCTGTGTTTCCCTAAAAAAGGACAGTCGCCACAAGCTTCTCTGTTTTAGGGAGAACAATCTCAGCTTCTTTGGCCTCGCCCTCACCATAGGGGTCCACTAGGTAAACTGGCAGATCAGGAGAGTTTTTAACATTTAATTTATGGGATCTGGGCTTCGCTGGCTAGACCAGCATTTGTTGCCCACCCCTAATTGCCGCTGAGAAGGTGGTGGTGAGCTGCCTTCTTGAACCGCTGCAGCCCCTGAGGTGTAGGTACACCCGCACTGCTGTTAGGGAGGGAATTCCAGGATTTTGACCCACCGACAGTGAAGGAACAGCGATGTATTTCTAAGTCAGGGTAGTGAGTGACTTGGGGGGGAACCTCCAGGTGGTAGGGTTCCCAGGTATCTGCTACTCTTGTCCTTCTAGATGGTAGCGGTCGTGGGATTGGAAGGTGCGGGCTAAGGAGCGTGAGTGAGTTCCTGCAGTGCATCTTGCAAGTGGTACATGTGGTTGTTACTGTGCGTCGGTGGTGGAGAGAGCGGATATTTCTGGAAGCAGTCGAAATCAAGCGGGCTGCTTTGTCCTGGATGGTGTTGAGCTTCTCGAGTGTTATTGGAGCTGCACTCAACAAAGCAAGTGGAGGATATTCCATTACACTCCTGACTTGTGCCATGTAGATGGTGGACTGGCTTTGGGAGGTCAGGAGGTGAATTGCTCACCACTGGATTCCGAGCCTTTGACCTGCTCTGGTAGCCACAATATTTATATAGCTAGTCCAGTTCAGTTTCTGGTCAATGGTACCAGGATCAGTCCTGTGTTGTGTGGGTGATCTGATTTAGGTTAACTGAAGGGGGCACTATAATTGGCCTTTGTATCCCTTGACTGTGGGGATGGAAGATCAGTCTGACTCCCTGTTGCTGTTTTATAGTGACCCCTACTGAACAATATAAGAGAGGGGTGCATGAGGGTGGGTGACTGGTGCCTGTGGGTCCATATTCCAACTTGAGGCAGTGCAATCAGGAAAGAAAAATGGTGGGAACTGGGAATGAAGGAATCACCTCTAGGAAGTATCTGCTTTCTCACAGGGATTCCACAGGGCCACTTGAATCTTTAAGACAAATCATAGATTATCATAGAATTTACAGTGCAGAAGGAGGCCATTCGGCCCATCGAGTCTGCACCAGCTCTTGGAAAGAGCACCTTACCCAAGGTCAATATTTCCACCCCATCCCCATAACCCAGTAACCCCACCCAACACTAAGGGCAATTTTGGACACGAAGGGCAATTTACCATGGCCAATCCACCTAACCTGCACATCTTTGGACTGTGGGAGGAAACCGGAGCACCCGGAGGAACCCACGCTCACACGGGGAGGATGTGCAGACTCCGCACAGACAGTGACCCAAGCCGGAATCGAACCTGGGACCCTGGAGCTGTGAAGCAATTGTGCTATCCACAATGCTACCGTGCTGCCCTCGGATCAATGTTTGAAATAGAGCAATAGAGTTATAGGAAGAGTGCATGGCTGTGGGATTAATTCTGGATTTCTCCAGCAAAGAACTGGCAAGAACACAATCAATCAAATGTCCTCTACTTGGTTTAATTAACACCAGAGAGAAATCGAAGGACATTAAGCAGCTTCTAATTTCTGATTGAGAGGATCATTGAGAGAGTTTGGAGGGGATTTACCCAAATGGTTCCTGAGATGAAAGATTTTAGATCTATGGTTAGGTTGGAGAAGCTGAGAAAAGGAGCTCGAAGGGAGGTCCGATAGAGGTGTAGAAGATGATGAAAGATTTTGATAAGGGAGACAGGGGAAAACCTTTCACGTTAGCTAATGGCACAAGGACTAGGGAACACAGGTTTAAGGCTTCATACAAGAGATGAAAGGGGAGATGTGAGTGGGCAGCACGGTATCACAGTGGTTAGCACAGTTGCTTCACAGCGCCAGGGTTCCAGGTTCGATTCCCGGCTTGGGTCACTGTCTGTGTGGAGTCTGCACCTTCTCCCTGTGTCTGCGTGGGTTTCCCCCGGGTGCTCCGGTTTCCTCCCACAGTCCAAAGATGTGCACTGGATTGGCCATGATCAATTTCCCTTAGTGTCCAAAACAGTTGGGTGGGGTGACTGGGTTATGGGGATAAAGGGGGATAGGGTGGAGGCATGGGGCTTAAGTAGGGTGCGCTTTCCAAGGGCCGGTGCAGACTTGATGGGCTGAATGGCCTCCTTCTGCACTGTAGATTCTATGATTCTATGGTGGTGATCTGGAGCTCACTGCCTACAAGTGCGTTGGAAGTGGGATGATGGATGATTTCAAAAGGAAATTAGACAAGAAATAAATTTACAGGGATAGAGAAAGGGAGTGTGAGACTGACTAGATTGCTCTGCAGAGAGCTAGCATGGATTCACTCGGCCAAATGGCCTCCTCTTGTGCTGTACTGACCCAATGACTCCAACTCTATGTATGACCTTAATTCTCCTAACCCCTAACCACTGAAATTATGTTGTGGGTCAAGAACTAATTTGCTGCATTGGTAATGGGGATGCAGGTCAAAGGGAACCTAATGAATTAGGTTCTGGTCGTGTAGGCCGATAATGTTCCACAAAGCATACCTTGTGAGTGCTGCTCTCCGCTGGAGCAGGGAATAATCTTCGGAATGTGTTCAACTGAAGATCCTCTCTGTGCTCTCTCAGTGGACACATCAAACCATGTGAGGTAAATATGCTAAAACCCCCTCTAAGGTTCTCATCCTTGTGTTCAAATCCCTCCGTGGCCTCACCCTCCTTTTCTCTGTAAACCCCTCCAGCCCCACCACCCTCTGGGATATCTGCGCTCCTTTGAGCAAATTTTAGGTCACCTGACCTAATATCTCCTTCCAAAACTCGGTGTCATATTTTGTTTTGTAATGCTCCTGCGAAGAATGTGGGGACATTTATGACTTTAAAGGTTCAATACAAGGTTCTATATAAATGTAAGTTGCTGTTATAGGGATCTGCATTAAAATACCAGAGAGAGGATTTCGGACAAACACATCACGAGTTTGCACATCAGTATCCCATGGTGCAATTTCAGAGCCTATGTTTTTTAAAGTCTAAATTTCAGCTCATTGAAAATTTAAGGAACTGTTCCCTGTGCAGGGCTATTCCTACCCCTCATCGTAAGTCACTGGCTAGATTTCATGGGACTTCAGGGTTCCTGCATGTTTCCACCCCCCCGCCCCCCTACCCCCACAATCCCCCTCCCGTGGTGGAAAGGTGAGGGGCGGGTCCACAATTGCCCCGCAATCATTCCACGGCTATTGGCACATTGATTGGTTTAAGGCCGGACTTCCACCCGTATCTGAGCAGGAGGCCCTGCCTCAGAGAGCTGCAAGCCAATCAAATGGCTGCCACCCCTATGGTCCCAGCAGCGCCACCAGGGGTTGTGGTCACCGCTGGGACTGCAACAATGCCCAACACCGGGGAGCGAGAACTAGAGTTAATGGTCAGTGGGGGTATTATTGCCATGGCCAGAATGAAAGGCCACTGCAAGGGAGAGGGTGTGAGGGAGGTGGAGGGTGGTCAGGGTCGACAGGCCACAGGGGGAGGGGAACTGGGGTGGGGGGGGGAAGGTCTGGCAGGGTGGACGGGGGCTTTGATTGGCCCGATGGGCCCGTTAAGGAGGAACACCCCTACCCTTGCCCTCCACCAGCCTGTCCAGTGAAATCTGCCAGGCTGATGTTTGGCATGAGCCTCTCCCACCACTGGTTAAATCCCAGAAGTTACAGGATGAGGCCCTAAAGAGGCCATTCAGCCCACTAAGTCAATGCTGCGTTGAAGTTTAGAATTATTGACACAATCTTACTCGATTAGTCAACTTCCGTACATTTGCCTGAGAATTGCCAGTTCTTAACAAAACGTACACATTGTTGTTTTATTTTATGCCCCCCATAACACAATGGACGGGTCTGCTGAATGAAACAAGTCCGTCATTTTGCTTCATTTTACTTTGAAACCCAGTTGAAAGCATGCAGCAGAAGACAGCAGATTTTAATCTAATTTGGGTTCATGTTAACATTGTATTCTAATAGTACTTTGCAAAATAAACACCACTGCAGCAACATGAAAACACCACAGGTGCAGAAATGAAGAGCACATTAGCGAAGACCGGGTCGTATTGACCTCCATAAAGTTACATCAACATTGTGGCAACCGACTGGTTGTCTTCCTTCTATCCTGTTGCGTTATTGCTGAGGTCCACTGGTATATTCAGAGCACATTATTATTAAGATACATTGGTTCCCTCAAATGGTACTGATGGGAACACATGGTCATCGAAACGCGTATGAGCGACGCAAAGAAATAAGAATACCTCAACTGTTTTTCCCTGGAAATCTCATGCTATTGTCTATGGGTTTCACCTTACACATGGGAAGTCACAGCCGGCAGCTGTGCAGAACATTCCAGACTTCCTTCAAGAATACAGTTGACGCTTTCATTTGAGACGTGAACAAACAACGTCAATAGACTGTTGAAGCAACTTATCTGTCAGGCCAGTTTCACACTTCTGCAAAATTTGGCTCGCAATCACTTTGAGATAACATTTTTTTTACGCCCATCCCGTACTTTAGGGTTAATGTCACTCTGTAGACTTTACTTTTCAATTCGACAAACACGCTTTTGCAACCAAAACCCTACTGAGCACATTTTGACAACGCCTTCCCTTTTTTTTTTCATTTGCACCGTTTGTCAATTGATGTTGAGCTGAATTAAGTTACGTACCTCCCCCGTGGCTCTGACAGAGATAAGGAAAACGCCAGACGTTTCCTAGTCCCACACAAAAACCGACACATGTTAACATGTACTGAGCTTTGTTGTCCCATTTGGGTCGGTCGTCCACCTCTTCGGTTTCCCTCTTCTCCAACTCTTCGTAGGAGGGAATTCTGTCTTCCAAGCCAGGATTTGGCAAGCTGAATCTTGGCATTGCGGTTCAGGGGCAGGTCTGTGTTGCTGCACAAGCGCACACTATCTCTGACTGGGGACAGACAGGCAGAAAGGGGGTCTGGATACAAGTGGAAGGTGCTATTGTTGACCGAGTGCTTTTATACTGAACCTTTAGCACCATCGCCTGAAAATGTATATTCCGCAGACAGATGTGTCAGCAGAATGCTTGATTAACCCAGTAAAATCTGATAATTATTAATACATTTTATCACCTGGAAGATTACTGCTCTCACATTCAATTGTGGGCTCGGCCTCAGAAAATGATTCAATTTTGATGCCTTTGCTCCTCAGTGCGGATGAAGATTATAAAGCATCTCTGTCCCCTCTACTGATTAACCTTTGCATGCAAGTAGTTTCTTTTACTAAACGAGACATAAAAATCAGCACTTTTTATATCAGCAGATTAGTCGTGTGAGCAGATCAGGAAGCACAGAAAATGTAAGGAATGCGATTATAATTGCTAAAAACCTGACCATTTCGCTAAGCCTCTCCCAAAGGATACTTTTTCAACTGGTAACGGCATTCTCGAAGTATGCCCGAGGTCAAAGATCCAAACTGAAGAGAAATTAAGACATTAAATTGAGTAAAGCCTTATTGTGCGGTTTTATTTGTGACCCATTCGATCTCTTCCATTCCTGCTAGCCATTACGGTGGATCTGAGCACTGGGTGACAAGATGTTAGCTGATTTGTTCGATGAAGCCTCGTGCCCCAACAGTATTTTCCTCGTGCCATAGGTTTGCCAAGTGAAGTCTCTTCTGCAAGGTGGATGGGGGGGGGAAGAGGCGCATAGAAGGAGAATCTTCCAGTCAACTCTCACATCACCCAGCGACATATCTTCCTCTAAGTAGACTAGGCACCTGAGCAAGTGAGGCAGCTGCTGCAACGAATGAACACTATGGTAAAACGTAGCTGCGGTTAGGTTGTGGTAAATTATGGCTGAATTTTGACCACATAGACTTTAGAGTTTAATTCTGTGGATATTTCCAACTTAGTTGGCTTTGCTGATGTGAGGGTGTGACTTCTGTATTCTCCGGCCATCGGAATTCTCTGTTAACGCTGGCAGCGCACCCCCGCCCTCCATTTTAAGGCTGTGTGGGGTAGCTTTAATGGGACATCCCATTGGCAAGAGGCGAGTACAGAGTAACCCACCGCCAGTGAATGGCGCGCCGCTGAAAAGTACACGGCTGGGGCAACCGGAGAATTGGGACCAATATATTAGGAATGCAGATCACTGTGAGGCAGATGGTGCAGGGGAGTTCAAAGCAGGTTCAATTTTATTCTGCATTTTACTTTTGTATGTTGTTTTATTCTGCTGTTTATCCTTTATTTATATTGTTGCAAAGAAAAGGGACTGGATTCTCGCGTTGGGTGCGGGGGGGGGGAACGGGAGTCGGGATAGCCTCCAGGTTCTGAACCCACCCATGGCAGGGAGTACTCAATCTTTTGGGATTTTCCTGGGACTCCCCCCTAGTTGGCATGGAGACGGGTATTCAGTCCAATATAGGTCTGTGGGTGGGCTCCCAAAATAGAGAACCAATCAGAGAGCTTGAGACGAACTGCAGGTTGCAATGGAAGGTAAGTTACAGAGAGGGCGCTTCAACATGGAGGCACCCAAATAGAATATTCAAATAAATTCAAATAATTCAAGTGGGATTAAATACCTAATCCCATTTGCCAGCACTTGGTCCATAGCCTTGAATGCTGTGACGTGCCAAGCGCTCATCCAGGTACTTTTAAAAGATGTGAGGCAACCCGCCTCCACCACCCTCCCAGGCAGTGCGTCCCAGGCCGTCACCACCCTCTGGGGAAAAAAATATTTCCTCAAATCCCCCCAAACATCCTGCCCCTCACCTTGAACCTGTGTCCCCCTCATAACTGACCCTTCAACTAAGGGGAACAGCTGTTCCCTAACCACCCTGTCCATGCCCCTCATAATCTTGTCCACCTCAAACAGGTCTCCCCTCAATCTTCTCTGCTCCAGCGAAAACAACCCAAGCCTATCCAACCTCTCTTCATAACTTAAATGTTCCATCCCAGGTGACACCCTGGTGAGTCTTCTCTGCATCCACTCCAGTGCAATCACATCCTTCCTGTAATGTGGTGACCAGAATTGCACACAGTACTCCAGCTGTGGCCTCACCAAAGTTCTATACAACTCCAACATGAACTCTCTGCTTTTGTAATCTATGCCTCAATTGATAGAGGCAAGTTTCCCATATGCCTTTCTCACCACCCTATTCACCTTCCCTTCTGCCTTCAAAAATCTCTGCACAAATACGCCAAGGTTCCTTTGTTCCTCGAAACTTCCCAGTGTCATGCTATTAATTGAATACTTCCTTGTCACATTACTTCTTCCAAAGTGTATCACCTCACACCATAAGCCACTTTTCTGCCCTTTCTACTATCCCATCTATATCTTCCTGTAACCCAAGACACTCAACCTCCCTGTTAACCACCCGGCCAATCTTTGTGTCATCTGCACACTCACTGATCCTACCCCCCAAATAGTCATCTATGTTGTTTATATAAATGACAAACAATATAAGATCCAACACAGATCTCTGTGGTACGCCACCTTGTCACTGGTTTCCAGTCACTAAAACAGCCGTCTATCTTCAACCTCTGTCTCCTGCAATTAAACCAATTTTGAATCCACCTTGTCAAGTTACCTTGTATCCCATGCGCATTTGCCTTCGTTACAAGTCTCCCATCTGGGACATTGTCAAATGCTTTGCTGAAATCCATGTAAACTATATCAACTGCACTACCCTCATCTACACACCTGGTCACATGCTCAAAAAATTCAACAAATTTGTTAGGCATGACTTTGCTTGATAAAGCTATGCTGCCTGTTCCTAATCAAACTTTGCCTCTCCAAGTGGATATAGATTCTCGCCTTCAAATTTCCTCCAATAGTTTCCCTACCACCGACGTGAGATTCACTGGTCTGTAGTTCCCTGGCTTATCTCTGCAACCTTTCTCAAATAGTGGGACCACATTAGCTTTCCCCAGTCCTCTGGCACCTCCCCTGAGGCCAGAGAGTAATTAAAAATTCGGGTCGGAGCCCCAGCAATCTCTTCCCTCGCTTCCCCCAGCATTCTAGGACACAATTCATCCGGACCTGGATATTTCTCTAATTTCGAGCCTGCCAACACCTCCAATACCTTGTCACTCCCTGTGACAATCTGTTCAAGAACCTCACAGTCTCTCTCCCCAAGTTCTATACCTACCTCCTCATTCTCTTGGGTGAAGATAGATATGAAGTATTCGTTCAACACCCTACTAATGTCCTCTGGCTCCACCCACAGATTACCCCCTTGGTCCTGAATGGGTCCTACTCTTTCTCTGGTTATCTTCTTCCCGTTGATATACTTACTGAATATCTTGGCATTTTCCTTACTTTTACCTGTCAGAACTTTCTCATCACCACTCTTTGCTCTCCTAATTGCTTTCCAATGCTCCAACTGGCACTTTCTGTATCCCACTAATGCCTCTGTTGATTTGTTTCCCTTGTACTTGCTAAAAGCTTCTCTTTTCCTTCTCAGCATATCCTGAATATGTCTGGTCACCAATGGTTCTCCGGGCTTGTTACTCCTTCCTATTGTCCTAGAGGGATGAAGTTGGGTCTGTACCCGCCCCATTTCCTTTTTGAACAACCCCCCCCCCCCCCCCCCCCCCCACCCCACCCCACCCCCCGCTCTTCTGTAGATTTTCCCACAAGTAACTCTTTTCAATCCCTCCAGTGTTCCAGTGTTTCCTAAGTTATGGTCCCATAAGGTTGTCACTGCATGCCAGCCTCAATCCAATTAAACTGTCCCTCCATCCACTCACACACACACTCCCACATCCCCCCCTCCCCAAGCCCATCATTATTTCAGGAAAATGGGGGTTGACTGAAAATCCCAGTTTTCCGTCTTTAATTCAGCTTAACAAGATTTTTAACAATTCTGAATAGTTACCTGCCTCACCAGGGTCGATAGCCCTGCTGTATCCAAATCTGACTTCGCCGAAATACCTGGGCACCAGGAGAGCCGTCAAGGGACTGGCAAGCTGGCCAGGGCTGGCATTTTTGGGCCCCGTCTGCCTGTATTCCTGGCCTCAGCGGGGTCTGTGGTACTGCGAATCAGATGTTTGTGAGGCTGTTGGAGTAAGAGGAGGTAAAGGCCTGGGAGCATTCTTTGTTAGGTTTCATAACCTCACTCCGTGACAATGCCCTTGGTAGTTGGCATTAATAAGACTATAAGACCATAAGACATAGGAGTGGAAGTAAGGCCATTCGGCCCATCGAGTCCACTCCACCATTCAATCATGGCTGATTTTAACTCCATTTACCCGCTCTCTCTCCATAGCCTTTAATTCCTCGAGAAATCAAGAATTTATCAACTTCTGTCTTAAAGACAATCAACGTCCCGGCCTCCACCGCCCTCTGTGGCAATGAATTCCACAGACCCACCACTCTCTGGCTGAAGAAATTTCTCCTCATCTCTGTTCTAAAGTGACTCCCTTTTATTCTAAGGCTGTGCCCCCGGGTCCTAGTCTCCCCTGCTAATGGAAACAACTTCCCTACATCCACCCTATCTAAGCCATTCATTATCTTGTAAGTTTCTATTAGATCTCCCCTCAACCTCCTAAACTCCAATGAATATAATCCCAGGATCCTCAGACGTTCATTGTATGTTAGGCCTACCATTCCTGGGATCATCCGTGTGAATCTCCGCTGGACCCGCTCCAGTGCCAGTATGTCCTTCCTGAGGTGTGGGGCCCAAAATTGCTCACAGTATTCTAAATGGGGCCTAACTAATGCTTTATAAAGCTTCAGGAGTACATCCCTGCTTTTATATTCCAAGCCTCTTGAGATGAATGACAACATTGAATGTGCAAGAAGAGGCGACTGGCATCAGACATTGAACGTTTATTGAATGAAAATTCTCCTATTAATGAGATTGAGAAAACTTCAATGTTGCACGAGGTCAGTGCTGTTTTTTATTCGTTCATGGGGCATGGCATCACAGGCTGGGCCAGCATTTATTGCCCATCCCTAATTGACCTTGAAGGAGCAGTTAAGAGTGAACCACATTACTGTGGGTCTGGAGTCACATGTCGGCCAGACCAGGGAAGGACGGCAGATTTCCTTCCCTGAAGGACCTTAGTGAACCAGATGGGTTTTTACGACAATCAGCAATGGTTTCGTGGTCATCATTAGAGTTTTTTAATGCCAGATTTTTATTGAATTCAAATTTCACCACCTGCAGTGGTGGGATTTGAACCCGGGTCCCCAGAGCATTACCCTGGGTCTCTGGTTTACTAGTCCAGTGGCAATGCCACTATGCCACTGCCTACGCAATGGGTAGTGCCTCTGCCTCTCAGCTAGAAGTTCCAGGTTCAGGTCCACTCCAGGACCTGTTCATAGCTTGGCCAAAGAGGCTGAGTGTGAAAATCCTTCCAGCAAACACCAATGGCAGGTGGTCAGTGTGGGCGACTCTTGGACAACCAGGCGGTGGAAAGAAAGTTGGAGCCTCCACCATCACCATCATGTCTCCAAACTATAAGATGCATGTTAAAATGACATGTTGCCAGAGCAACTTGTAGTTCCTAACTGAACTGTAACACGCTGCCACTATCAATGCTGCATGTGCTCAATCCCTTTAAATCCCAGTATTCACCATTCTGGTGAATTTGGGCTAAACTCATCCAAGGCCATTACCTGGCCAAAAATCTCTCGATCTTAAAAATGTCAATTGTCCGAAAACCCACAGCCAGCGGAAATTCAGAAAGTAAAGAGCATTACCACAAGGTGCCAGGAGACTCTCCCGAGACCAGATAGGCAGGGTAGTTAATGCCAGGGGCCAGGCTCTGAGAATGAGGATGCTGTGCTGCAAAAGGTTCAATGGTGTCACACGATCTGCCAAGGTCAAGGATCCCGCGAGCACCACACACCGTTCAATCCACCGCACCCCCATCATTTCGCAATCAAGGTCATATCCCACATTCATGTCACCCCCTCACACGTAGCACTGCTTCAAGCCTCACACCCACATTTCACACAATGCCAGCTATTCAACCATGATAGCCGTGTCTCCCAGACAGATGGCAGCAAACTCACCGGCACATGTCCCTCTCTCGCACAGGACAAAGTGTACACAACCGGAGGCGGCAGGGGGTAATGGGAGGAGGACAGGTGTGCCTCCATGTCCTATAGACTAGACTAGATCTCTATAGACTAGACAGTGCTGTCCATCATTGGAGGTTACAATGACTGAGGTTATGACCAGTGAAAGGGTTGGACTACTAGAGATGATCGTACCCCCATAGCTAATCGTCTTTCACAAATTCCACCTCCTCCTCAGCCCACATTCTGATTTACAAGTTGCAGATGGTCTTAGCAAGCACCTCTTGCTTTTCCCCTGCTCTCACCTCACCAAAGCCTTACCTTTGTACCTTTCTCCTTTCAGAGATCCAGGAATTTCACCTCGCTGGGCAGTGGTGGGTGGGCAACAATTCACTGATGATTAAGAAACACCGTCACTCAGTTTCCCACTCAGAACCTACCAGCTGATCTCGCACCTTACTTTGCAGGATGGCATTAAGACATGAATTACACATGGTAAAGTTGCACTGGGGTTCTAGCGCCAAGGACACAGATAAGGGGCGGGATTTTCCTGTACCCGGTGGGGCGGGGGTTTCCGGCGTAATGGAGTGGCGGGAACCACTCTGGCGTTGGGCCGCCCCAAAGGTGCGGAGGTCTCCGCACCTTTAGGAGCCAAGCCCTCACCTTGAGGGGCTAGGCCCGTGCCGGAGCGGTATCCGCTCCACTGGCTGGCGGGAAAGGCCTTTGGCGCCACGCCAGACAGTCATCCCGCGCATGCGCAGGGGAGGGGGTCTCTTCCGCCTCTGCCATAGTGAAGACCATGGCGAAGGCGGAAGAAAAAGAGTTCCCCCACGGCACAGGCCCGCCCGCGGATCGGTGGGCCCCGATCGCGGGCCAGGCCACCGTGGGGGCACCCCCCGGGACCAGATCGCCCCGCGCCCCCCCCCCCCCAGGACCCCGGAGACTGCCCGCGCCGCCTTGCCCTGCCATTCAAAAGGTGGTTTAATCCACGCTGGCGGGACAGGCATTCCAGCAGCGGGACTTCGGCCCATCGCGGGCCGGAGAATCAGCAGGGGTGGGCCCGCCAACCGGCGCGGTGCGATTCCCGCCCCCGCCGAATCTCTGGTGGCGGAGACTTCGGGACACGGCGGGGGCGGGATTCACGCCAGCCCCCGGCAATTTTTCAACCCGGCGGGGGGTCGGAGAATCCCGCCCCAGAGCTTTGACAAGGAAATGTACCCAAGGAGCCTGTGGTAATACCAGGTATTGCAGTACCTGAGAGGTGAATGAACATTGGCTAGACCGAGGGGTCTACCATTGGATAATGTACATTGACCCGCCCTGAGAGGCGGGGTATAAGAATCGATGCCGTCCCAGCAGCCTTCACTTTCTGTATCATCGCTGCTGGGTACAGTTCTAGCTGATTAAAGCCGATTAGATATGACTCCTCTTTGTCTCAAGAGTATTGATTGTGCATCAGAGCCTAATGGAGAACACACTGCAAGTCTTGGTGTAATGGTGGGACTGTCGGGAACTCAGGAGCATTGGGCACTAACTGTGCACAGGGATTTGTGCAGACCTTGGAGCCCATCCTATCCCAATACAGAAATTGGCCAACTCTATTGGTGCATTTGTGGACCAGATCATAATGCAGTGACCAATGGTCAATGGGTCACTTCCATTGTACCCCCACAAGTGGATTCCACCCAACCGTTGGTGGTTCAGTGACAGCTCAGGCTCCTCTCAATGCAAGACCAGTCTGCTGTCAGCCTGATTGTGGATACCAGTGTACACAGCTTGTAAAGTTTCACAACAATCTCTCCACCAACAGATTACTAGGGTTGCTGAGGTGCTGTCCAAAGGCGAGTGGCAGTGGCTCCATGGTGCGTATCACTGCTGGATTCCCCCAGGAGGACAGAATTCATGCTCCTACCACTGCCACTCTGTCTGTGTTCTTGCTGTTGCCTGACAGCCATGCAGCCCAGGCTGGGATTGTGCCTCCCACAGAGGCACCTTCTCGAACACGAGCTGCTCAAGATCGTCCTCCAAGGTCGTCTTCCGTCTCACACAGTGAAAGTCAGCAAACTTCCACCAACCATGGGCAGAACGGCAGCACAGTGGTTAGCACAGTTGCTTCTCAGCTCCAGGGTCCCAGGTTCGATTCCCGGCTTCGGGTCACTGTCTGTGTGGAATTTGCACTTTCTCCCCGTGTCTGCGTGGATTTCCTGGGGTTGGGTTAGGCGGGGTTATTGGGATACGGGGATAGGGTGGAGGCGTGGGCTTAAGTGGAGTGCTCTTTCCAAGGACCAGTGCAGACTCGATGGGCCGAATGGCCTCCTTCTGCACTGTAAATTCCATGACAACCCTGCGTCCGCCACTGGGATGGCTCTATGTAGGAACACGGAGACAGACAAAGGAGCAGAACCGCTAGGCACTAGGGAAATGCTCAAGGGCGACTAGTTGACTTTTGTTTGCAATATGGAATCATGCCATTTATAAATTTGGTTTGGAATTTTTATATTTTGTCTGGGGGCTCTTTTTTTGCCTTCTGTTACAACACGCTGAGCTAGTGCACGGTCAATTCTAGCCCCACTTGACCAGACTCACTACGCAAGTGAATTAGCCAATAACTCTTAGAAAAATGCGGGCGGCACAGTGGTTTGCACTGCTGCCTGTGGCACTGAGGACCCGGGTTCAATCCCGGCTCTGGATCACTGTCCGTGTGGAGTTTACACATTCTCCTCGTGTCTGCGAGAGTCTCACCCCCACAACCCAAATATGTGCAGGGTAGGTGGATTGGCCACGCTAAATTGACCCTTAATTGGAAACAAAACAATTGGGTACTCTAAATTTATGGATAAAAATCTCTTAGAAAAATACCCGAAGTCTTTGTCCCTTGGCTGCCCAATAATTACAATCACCAGGTTTGTAAATGTAAACACAATTACTGTTTATTTATGACAAGAACTATCATGAAATATGCAGCAAATACAACTGCTTAACTGTTATTTAATTCCTAAATCCCTTCTTTAACTTGCCCCTTCCCCCACACTCTACACACACACACACATACAGAAGACAGACAAACACAGAGTGCAAGAAAGGGGTAAAAAATAAGTAAAAGGGAAAAATAATCTTTGTTTCAGATGGTTGTTCCCCAGCACCTTACTCCTCTTCAAACTCTACTTTCAGTATGAGGCTTAACTGTAGCTTCATTCAGGTCTCTGCAGTTTCAGAAATTCAGCACTCCCAGCCTTTCTGGAGAGAGAGAGAGCAGGTTCTTGTCTCTGTTTACAGTCTGTAATGGTTTCCCCGTAGATTCATTCATTCAGGTTATCTGCAGCTTTAGGAATACAGCATTTACAGCTGTTCTGGAGAGGGAGAGAACGTAGGCCCTTGCCTTTGTGTGTCTAGTTCTCTACTGCTCCATCAAATCTCAGAGAACCACCCTACTGGGATAGGATCCAATCACCATCTGTTACTGGGTAGAGTACTGCCTTTTGGCCAATTCATTGGCCACCAGCCAATCAATCAAACTGAGTCCCACCCCATCTCTCTCTCGTGTCGAAAAACCTGGGGTGTCCTGTTCAAACTAGCAGAGACTAGCAGAGTGCTCGCTCCTGTAACTTCTGAATTCCTTATTCTCTCTGTTGCTTGACTTAAAGACACAAGTCCATTAATCATCCATGGAGCAAAAATGATAACGGCAAAATAAAAGGGGAAATAAGGGAATTAGCGCTTCTAATTAAATGGATGCCGTGATGGCCAATAACGAAGGGAAGGGAATGTGTGGAAATCTTGGTGAATGGGGAATTGAGGTTGTGGTTACTAGTATCGAACTCAAATGAGTTGTGAATGAGGAGCCCAGGCAGAAAGGGGATGTCTAGCTTGCCTCCTCCCTTCATCCCCTCCTCATATCCTTGTTCCTCGGCTGCTTGCCGTACAGCTGATGTCAGGTGTATTCCCCGCATGGTTGGTGAGGTTGTTCAGCATGGAGCAGACCTTCACAAGTCTTGGCATCCACTCTGTCGAGTATGCAGGGTTCCTCCAGTGTGGTCCTGGTAACGGAAGTGTTGTTTCAACATGCAAATGGTCTGCTCGATCACATTTTGACTGGCGACAATTTTTGCATGCTGCAAATCTGTGCAGTTATTTAGTGGTTGGTGCACATGAAGGCCTCAGTCCACTTTACTCCACCAAAGCTACCAGTCTCTCACATTAATAATAATAATCTTTATTCGTGTACAAATAGGCTTCCATTAACACCGCAATGAAGTTACTGTGAAAAGCCCCTGGTCGCCACATTCCGGCGCCTGTTCGGGTACACTAAGTGAGAATTCAGAATGTCCAATTCACCGAACAGCACGTCTTTCAGGACTTGTGGGAGGAAACCGGAGCACCCGGAAGAAACCCAGGCAACCACGGGGAGAACGTGCAGACTCCGCACTGACAGTGACCCAAGCCGGGAATCGAAACCGGGTGCCTGCCACTGTGAAGCAACAGTGCTAACCACTGTGCTACCTTTAAGAAAATACTCCGCCTTGTCTTTCAAAGATCCAAGGATGATTACTGAGCACAACATAGGTTTGTTACAGATGTCTCAACAGGGCAAAGTCGCACCTGATGAATGCCTTCCCTCCCTTCCACCCCCCTCCCTCCCTCTCGCCGCCATAACTCCCACCCCCGAATAAAGGGGGCTGCACGTGGAGTAGGTTGATCAGCAGCAATCATCATTCGACAAGGGAGACCAGGGAGAAGGTGAGGAAAAAGGGGAAGAAGGAGGGCCGGACGGGTGATGAGTTACCCCTGCACCCTGCAGCCTGAAATACGACCAGTTGCTGTGAACTCGTCATCCTCACACCCAGTCCCTTCAACACTCTCTTCACTTTTATGTGTATGTGTGTGTATCTTGTATGAAAGAATATTGGAAGCATTTTATTCACTCCCAAGGCAATGGCATACTGACAATGCAGACTATAGGAATTCTCTCAACACTGTTGTGGTGAAATGTGGCGGAAAGAAATCTGGGCCAGGATTCTCCGTCCCCCCGCCGGGTCGGAGAATGTCGGGGGGGGGCGGCGGCATGAATCCCGCCCCGCCGCTCCGACGCCGGCTGCCGAATTCTCCGGCGCCGGTTTTTCGGCGGGGACGGGAATCGCGTCACGTCGGTCGGGGGCCGATGGTAGTGCCCCCCCCCCCCCCGGCGATTCTCCGCCCCGCGATGGGCCGAGCGGCTGCCCGTTTTCGGCCGGTCCCGCCGGCGTAAATCAAACCAGGTCCGTACCGGCAGGACCTGGCTCTGCGGGCGGCCTGCAGAGTCTTCGGGGGGCGCGGGGGGGATCTGGCCTCGGGGGGTGCCCCCACAGTGGCTGGCCCGTGATCAGGGTCCACCGATCCGCGGCAGGCCTGGGCCGTGGGGGCACAATTTCCCTCCGCGCCGGCTGCTGTCAACCTCTGCCATGGCCAGAGCGGAGAAGGACCCCCACGCTCATGCGCTGGGGTGACGCCAGCCCGCGCATGCGCCAACTCGTGCCAGCCGGCGGAGGCCCTTCGGCGCCGGTTGGCGTAGCGCCAAGCCCCTTCTGTTCCGGCTGGCACATTGCCAACCCCCACAGCGCCGGCCTAGCCCCTGAAGGTGCGGCCCAATGCCGGAGTGGTTCGCACCACTCCTCGGAACCGGTACGGCCCGCCCCGCCGGGTAGAGGAGAATCCCGCCCCTGATCTCGCTTTGAATTGAAACGTGCAATTCAGCTTTGAAACATGCCTTGGGAGACGGCTGGGGAATTGTGCCAGGCGAGTAGGTGGTCTGTCTGCTTCCCAACACTATCAAGTCGGAAGCCCATCAATCATTTTAAAATGGGGCTGTAGTGATCTCTGTATGCGCATGTTAATGTGTAATCAGTAGCTGATGCGACCATCAATTCACACGAGACGGAGACTTGAAGTGAACAGTGGTTTTAATCAGCTAGAACTGTGCCTGCCTGCGACTGCGCTGTACTGAGTGCCGCCTACAGGCTGCAGATATATATACCTCCCCCGAAGGGGCGGAGCCATGGGCGGAGCCCACAAGGGCATCAACATAATACAATATAATGTAATGTAATACAATGGTGAATGGTAGCAGTAATACATTCACCACAGTAGCACCACATGATCACTAGAGGGCCGGACCAACAGGGGTATAAAAAGCACCACATTGTGTCTCTCTCTCTCTCTTGGGTGCACTGTGACCAGGGAAGTATCAGATTAGTTCAGATGGTTAGTGGAGTTACGTATAGTGTCTGTAGTTAGATCTTGTTAACCTTATCACTAGTATCAAAGTTAAAGTAAAGAACTCATGCAATTATTGTTATAGTTACTCAATAAACCTTTTGTTACTATTGGACGAGTTCGAGTCTTCTTCATCGAGATTCAGAAGACCTCATCATTAACCAAGTATTGAGTAGCACATGTTACCGCCCACACAGTAACAAAACATGATACCAGGCATTTTGGCTTTAACAGAACTAGTTAGATTAGGTTAGACAAAAAAGAGCAGAAAATTCAGACCGGATATTCGACTGTGGAAGACTTTGCAGCAGATGGATCCTCGACAACTGAACAATTCGATGGACCATGTTCAAGTATCAATGCAGCTGAAAATTGATGGTAACTTAAGTAATAACTGGAAAATGTTTATACAAAAGATCCAAGTATATATGGCAGCTAATAATTTAAACAAGGTCTCTGAAGAAAATAAAATTGCAATGCTACACGGAAGAGCAGGACATGAAGCTATCGAGATCTATAACTCCTTTAATTTCTTGGAAGGTGAAGACAAAACTAAATTTAAAGTGTTTATCGCAAAATTTGAAGAACACTGTAAAAGTCAGTCTGGTGAGATGCTGGAAAGATTTATCTTTTGGCATAGAAGCCAGAGAAACGGTGAGCCCATCACTGATTTTATTACAGACCTCCAGGTACTAGCACAAGGCTGTAATTATGCTGATTTCAGAGATGCTATGATATTGGATCAATTAATTTATGGACTATATGAAAAGAATTTGAGGGAAGAACTTTCACAGAAATAGTATTTAACATTAGAAATCGCTGAACAAAAATGCCTTGCTTATGAACAAAAACAAAATCAATACTTTGAGTCTTTACAAAGACAGAATCATTATCTAGAAAACGAAATCCGTAAAAATGGCGCGAATACTCACCACGAGGCAGAGGCAGAATCTCACTCGATGCCACAGCATTTTTTGATTGGCAGCCATCTTGAGCGAGAGTGTTCCGGCCAGTACGCACATGCGCACTACCCTAAAAGACGCAAACCGGCGAAACAGTGTTCTACGCATGCGCAAGAAGCTGCGCATGCGCAGTTGCGAAAAGAGCGCACGGTAAAGGAAACTCGGATTGCAAATCGGGCCCTGCGCGTGACGTCACGAGCGGCATGATGTCAGAGGACCCTGACGACGCTCACTTAAAAAGGAAATGCACAAAAATTGAAAAAAGAAATTTAAAGTTGCAAAATCCAATTTTCTTACCTCAAATGACAGAAAAATGCCTGAACTTACGCCATTAGTTGAAAATAACTTTCACAACACTCTGGCACAAGCAGTCTGCGCCACCCAAAGTGAAGAGCACAATGAAAAATCCGAAACAAAAAGAGATGATTTGTCTATTGAACAATACACACAATACTACTCAGACATGGCTGAGTTATTCGGATCTGCTGATCACAGCATCAGCAACACGGTTGCACAGCTCAACACGACTCTACTCATGGTAGATGAATCCAATACCATGATGCCATGGCAGATCGTCGATACATTGGATGACAGCAACCTGTCAAATACCCAAGAAGAAGACGATGCCACAGAGAGAGCACAGAACGATTCCACAGCGAGAACACTGCACGACTCCACACAGAGAGCGAAGAAAGACTCCACAGAGAGAGCGACGCAAGCCTCCACAGCCAGCTCGTTGACAGACTCCAAAATGGAAGCAAGCAAACACTCCATAGCAAACGCCATGCATGAAGAACACTATGAAGGTCTAATCACCTTATCTGAGCAACCAGCAGCAGACTATGACAGTCTACCAAGCTTACATGAACAACAAAAAGACTATGAAAGTCTACCCAGCTTATTTAACCAACAAGAAGACACTGAATGTCTACCCACTGTATGTGAGAATAGTGACAGTGTGATCACAATCGACATACAGGACGTGCAGGTTCACAGCGAGACTGACAGATCTCAGCTCGTCTGTACAGAAACACTCAACGATCAGAGGACTACTCATGAGTCCAGAGAGACCACGTCAATAGAAATCTTGAAGATTTTGACTCCAGAAGAGGAGCACAAAGAAATCAATGATGATTCAAGTGAACCAGAAATGACTCTAGAAGAGGCGTAGCAAGGAAGCAAAGAAGAGGAATCAAATCCACCACAAATGACTAATGTCACCAACATCAATGCAACATCAGATCATTCTCACAATTCTCAAGACGCACAGCAGAAACAAGGACAACAGCAACAACAAAAACAACATGTAGCACAACAAGAACAACAAAGACAGCAAGAAGCATAACAGAAACAACAAGCACGACAAGAAAAACGACAAGAACAGCGACGAGAGGAAAAAAACCAGAAACAACAAGCACGACAAAAACAACAACAAGAACGACAACAACAAGAACGACAACGAAAACAACAAAGACAGAAACAACAACAATGAAACAACGACCTGAACAACATGGTACAACTCTGCACATGAAGAACAATGCCACAGCACACTGCAAAACAATGACAAGACTACAAACATGCCATGGCATGACAAAAAATTTCACATATTCACATCTGCTCCAGAACAAGCAAGCACACCAGCTTTCAAGGCAGATGGCACACTAGATCAATACCGCAAGCACAGGAAAAAGTCCAGGTCAGACCAAAGATGACATACAGAATCAATACCGCAAGCACAGGAAAAAGTCCAGGTCAGACAACGGTGTAACACAGAATCGCTACCACAAGCATAGAGAAAAAAAAAGAAAGCCTTAATCAGACAACAAAGTGATTCGACCATTCGACCACCTCATGATGACTTGTTGGTCACTCAAACGCAAGAACACTGACGACACTCACAAAGAACATCACCACTTCAACACTGAAGAAGAAAGCAACTCAACCGAACAAATTCATAAAGTTTGGACTCACAATTTTTAAAATTAAGATTGGACTCATAAATATTAATTGGCTTTGTATAATCATCAATATCATCACAACTTGTACATAACATAATTTGTCTACCTGTTTCAAGTGTTATGGGTCAGAGTTTAGAGAACCCCAAAGTGTAGCATGGAGTTCAACTGACCCACAACTTTTAATAGATTGTGGTGTTGGGAGCACACGGCCCACTCTACAGGTGTGATACAGCATAAATGGACAAGTGTTTTTTTTATAACAAAACAATGTTTATTCTATCAACTCAAGTTAACCTTTTTAAAACAACCATTGAATGTCTTAACACCCATTAATTCAAAGATAACCCCGAAAGACTAAGTAATCGTTTCAGCTGTCCTTTTAACATCCAAAAGATTTAACCAACCTTCAAACAGGAGCACATTAGGTTACATTCAGTATATATAGTGAGAAAGGGTTCCACCGTGCTGCTGCTTTTGGTTACTTCAGCTACAGCCCCTTTGTTTTCTTCATGCAGCTCACTGGAAACACACAGACACACCCAAGCTGCTCTCTCAAACTGAAACTCAAAAAGCAGAAGTATAGCTCAGCTCTCCCCACACTCTGACGTCGCTTCAGTAACATGAGCAGTTCCATTTCTTAAAGGTACGCTCACATGTCACAAGCAAACGAGAAGAAAAATCTAAGAGACTAAATGTATTAACATTTGACTGATTAACTCATTTATTTTATGTAATGCATTTACAAACTGCATCCATTATGTTTGTTCAATCGTCTTTACCACATACAGAAAATATGTGACACAAGAAAAAAAAGGGGGGATGTAGTGATCTCTGTATGTGCATGTACATAAGGGGTTAATGTGTAATCAGTAGCACCACATGATCACTAGAGGGCCGGACCAACAGGGTTATAAAAAGCAACCACATTGTGTGTCTCTCTCTCTCTTGGGTGCACTGTGACCAGGGCAGTATCAGATTAGTTCAGATGGCTAGTGGAGTTGCGTATAGTTACTGTAGTTAGATCTTGTTAACCTTATCACTAATATCAAAGTTAAAGTAAAGAACTCATGCAATTATTGTTATAGTCACTCAATAAACCTTTTTTTTTTACTACTGGACGAGTTCGAGTCTTCTTCATCGAGATCCAGAAGACCTCATCATTAACCAAGGGTTGAGTAGCACATGTTACCTACCACACAGGTAACAAAACAGAGGCATGGGACTGAAAATTCCCAGGGCCTCATAGTGTTGATGACACTAAGTGCTTCATTGATAAAATTTATAAAAGTACATTGGACGACTGGTCAAAGTTGACGTAATTACATAAGGTGCAAACCAAATCAATTTGGTCCAATTCTGCATGTTCCTACATAATTACAGTTCATATTAACCGTACTGAATACATGTCAAAGGTACAACCCTCGGGATTCTAACTACGCCTTAGCTTGGGCACTGTGGCCAGAGTGCTTTCTCCCCACTTCGCCTTTATGGCAGCTACCCCAGGCTTTAGTATTTTTTTTGTTGGAAAAATAGTCTTTATTCGTAAAACATCTAAAAGAACATTACAGACATTTCCAAATGGCCATGACAGGAAGTGCAATGATATCCAAGTTTGCTCCATAAATCAAAGTTGCACTCTGAGGTGCGTTAATGCAGTCAAAGGAACATCAAGGGCATTTCAAAATGATTATTACAAATGGTGCAACGGCATTTAAATTGTCTTACCCCAAGCTTTAGCACGGGGACCTACTATTTGCCTGTCCCCGCCCATCCAATTCCCACACTCAGTTAAAATTGTGGCTGTGGTATTTTCTTATCTCTTTGAGGTGGAGCTTTTGTAAGGGAGATTTAACAAAAATGCTCCCTCTTTCGATGATTGTAAATGATTAACCCAATCATATTGAGTAAGTGGATGAAATGCTTTTCAGTGTCTCAGCAGTTCCTTGAGTGTGTGCTTCTGAAGGTTGGCTTGTAAACTAATTTAAAGCCTCTTCAAGTAGCTGTATGCATTTTAACCTGTACCAATAATCTTGTTCTGTAAAACATCGACCAGAATCGATAAACTCCACTTCAAAAGAAATACTGTATTATCCTTCAGACCTGAGCCCGTCCAAGCATTTTTCAGATATTTAACTGCTGAATTAAAAGTCAATTCAAAACATGAAAACACCTGTTCATAAATCCATATAGTGAGGGGTCTGCTGCTGTTCGCTCAAACTTAGAGGATCGTGTAGACAACATGCAACTGTATATTTATCACATCTGTAATGCTGGTGGTAATGGGTCAAGTTCATACGCACTCCCCATTCCTTGTATGGCAAGCAACCAGGAGGGACACAATATGACTTCCCGAGTTGGCCACCCCAAATCTGCCTCTAATAGGGTTTTTTTTGTGAATTTGTAAGGATGAATTTAACCATTTATGTGCAAATATTTTTTAAATCCCAGCCTGGCACAAAAACAGAAAGTGCTGGAAAAACTCAGCTGGTCTGGCAGCATCTGTGGAGATTACAAATCGGGTTAATGTTTCAATTCCACGTGACTCTTCTCCAGACACCTCTGTGTAAGAGGGCGTGGAGCAGCAGGAGCAGAGTAGAAGGTCTGATTGGTAGGAGTTTGGAGAGATTGTAACAAAGGTGTGAAGGTCACGGCACAGAGGAAGCGTTAATGGCAGGGGCAGGTGCTAGCAGTGGCTAAAGGTAAGATATCAGAATGTTGTTATGGGCCAGGGTTTAGAGAACCCCACAGTGTATCATGGAGTTCACCTGACCCACAACTTTTACTAGATTGTGGTATGGGGAGCACACGGCCCACTCTACAGGAGTGGTATAGCAGAAATGGAAAAGTATTTTTTAAAGCAAAACAATGTTTATTCTATGAACTCAAGTTAACCTTTTTAAAACATACAGTGAACATCTTAGCAACCATTAATTCAAATACAACCCCCAAAGAATACAACACTAAGTAATCCTTAATAACTTCCCAAACAACATCCAGACAAAAGAAACACCTTTTAACAGAAGCACATTAGGTTTACATTCATTACTGAGAACATTTATAATTTTGAATTCACCAAGTGATCAAGAGATAGTCTTTTGATGGCAGAGAGAACAGCAGTACACCTACTTGGTCTGGCTTCAGCTCCAACACTGAAAACAAAACTAAAATGCACCCTGCAGCCTGCCTAAAATGAAAGTAAAAAGTTGCCAGACAGCCCTGCTCCACCCACTCTGTGGCATCACTGCAGTAATAAACACCCTTTTCTTAAAGGTAGTCTCACATGACAATGTGTTGATGGGAAAATAAAGGGCAGCGCTAAGAACAAATGACAAATGGCCCAGTAGGGTGGGGGGTGGGGGTGGGGGGAGACGGCGGGAGGGAGGGAGGCGGCGGGTGCGGGGAGACAGTGGGAGGGGGAGGGGGGGAAACAGCGGGAGGGGGCATTTTGCTGTTATTCCTACCAACACTGATTTCTGACGCACACCACTAGCCACTGATCGCCAACCAGAAAAACACACATTTATCCCCACTCTTTGCTTTCTGTCAGTAAACCAATCCTCTATCCATGCTAATACATTACCCATAATGCCATGCACCATTGTCTTATGCAGCATCCTTGTTGAATGCCTTCTGGAAATCCAGATACACCACATCCACCGGTTCACCCACATCCACCGGTTCACCGTTGTCCACCGCGCTCATAATGTCCTCAAAGAATTCCACAAAATTAGTCAAAGATGGCCTGCCTTTCATGAAACCCATGCTGTCTCTGCCCAATGGGACAATTTCAATCCAGATTTCTCGCTATTTCTTTCTTAATGATAGACTCAAGCATTTTCCCCACTACAGAAGTTAAGCTAACCGGCCTATAGTTACCCGCCTTTTGTCTGCATCCTCTTTTAAACAGTGGGGTCACATTTGCTGTTTTCCAATCTGCTGGAACGATCCCAGAGTGCAGCGAATTTTGGTAAATCACCACGAGCGCATTTGCTATTTCCCCCGTCACCTCTTTTGGTACCCTGGGATGCGTTCCATCAGGGCCAAGAAATGGCAAGCGGCCGGAGAGTTGGGCTGTTTGTGGGCGGAGCTAAGGTATTTTACAAAGCAGTCACCCACTCTGTGTTTAGTTTCCCCAATGTAGAGGAGACCGCATTGGGAGCAGCAAATACAGTGGACCAAATTGAAAATTGGGCAATTGAAATACTGGTGCACTTGAAAGGAATGTTTTGGGGCCTTCAATAGTGAGGAGGGAGAAGGCAAGGTGGCGGGTGTTGCACCCTCTGCAGTTGCGAGGGAAGGTCCAAGACATTTCTCACAGCTCTGAAGAAGAATCATGTGGGCTCGAAACATTAACTCTATTTTCTATCTCCACAGATGCTGACAGACCTGCTGAATCTTTCCAGCAGTTTTGTTTTTTGTTTCAGATTCCAACTTCCACAGTATTTTACTTTTAACTAGTCTGGCATGCTGGCTTGAGTTTGAAATCGAAAGGGGTTGGCATTTATTGAGTAAAAAACCCAACCAGGTAAAAATATAAAAATATTTAAAAAGATAAATCCATACCTGACCTTCATGCACACAACCATGCAGAATCACAAGTTGGTTTTTAGCCAAATTAAAAATTCAAGGTAGGGAATTGAGAGTTTACTGTTATGCGCACTTTACTTGTACCTGTCGCTGTCGTGGATTTTATTCTTGAAGGTGACCTTGAAATTCCAGGAATAGAAGCCCATGTGAAACCGTAATTGCCGGAGATAATTACTTTTCAAAACGCAATTAAATTTTCCAAGAAGGCAATGATTTTTTTGCACTTGATGGAAATTCGCTATCTCTGCGCTGCATTTTAAACTGTATGGAGAAAGGATCCTGAACTTGGGAGAGAACATCTGCTGCCTTATGCAAAAGTGTTTAAAGCAGCAGCTGTTATAGGTGCCAGAGGCTTCCTCAAAAGTCAAATACACTTAAAAAGGCTTCAAAACCTTGACATCCTTTGAAATGCAAAACTCCCATTCAATTTCACACAACAATACATTTCACAAGATTGACAGTTTTATTAGTCCAGAGACAGGTGCTTGGTGGATTGTTTATCTATCTTTCCCTTCATGCTTGAATGCATTTCTATTATCCTGCTTTGATGCTAACCACAATGTTTATAAACACTCCTGCTATAATTGACAATGCTTCACCATATAAAAAGGAGCTACATTTTTTCACTTCCTCTTATTTACAGCATTAACTAATAGATCGAGGAATGGTAGGGCTGCTCTGACCTGCAGAGTGCACATCCTGTGTACTCCAAAATGCTTCCTGTGTTCTGGATAGCCATTTATGTAGGAAGTGTCTTCAAATGGAATAGCATGAGTTCCAAGTTTCAGAGCTAAGTGGCTGCTGATGGGCAGAATTCTACCAAGGCTTCATTGACGGGTTCAATGATGGGCGGGGGTCCAGTAGTACTCTCAAGTCCAAAATTCAGTTTTATGCCATTGTAAGTTTTCCAAAGGATTTTTCACTGGTCTTCTGTCATGGTGGATCGGAAAATTCATTGGACGCTGGGGTGGAACTGATTGGCATCCCGTCAATGGGATGCAGATGAAGACCTGTCTGGAATCTTCCACCTACGCTAGGTTCTCCACGATGCTAGTAGGAAAACACGTTCAGAACATGTCTGGAACTACATGGCATGCAAACGTCGGGGCCTACCTGAACAATGAACATAGAACATAGAACATACAGCACAGAAGTCCATTCGGCCCATTGAGTCTGCACCAACCCACTTAAGCCCTCACTTCCACCCTACCCCGTAACCCAATAACCCCTCCTAACCTTTTTTGGTCACTAAGGGCAATTTGGCATGGCCTATCCAACTAACCTGCACGTCTTTGGACTGTGGGAGGGAACCGGAGCACCCGGCGGAAACCCACACAGACACGGGGAGAACGTGCAGACTCCGCACAGACAGTGACCCAGCGGGGAATCGAACCTGAGACCCTGGCGCTGTGAAGCCACAGTGCTATCCACTTGTGCTACCATGCTGCCCTCAATGCCTGGGGCTGCCTCCGGAGTTCAGGATGTAGGCCGCCAGTGACTCTGGGCCCTGGAACGTTAAAACAATGGGTTGGGGAGCATCTATCAGGCGGGTCTTTCAGATTCATTGTCATTGAGGAGGTTCATCTTCCAATCTCAGAGTGTTCCTGGAGATCCATCTTTTTTCTTCAATGGTGGGTCAGTGATGTTGGTGGGTCAGTGATCAAGCTCGCCGAGCCACGGACTATAGTGTTAAACCCTTCGGTGCATCATTAATGAGGTCCGAGCCAGCAGATGTGGTGCGGTTTTCCCGCCAGCCTCCACAATGGGAAACACTTCCCGTTTTCTCCCCAGCGATGAAATTCTGCCGATGTCTCTGCAGTGCATCAGTGAGCTTGAGAGCTGAATGTGAAGCACGTTTACAGATGTGATCACTCCACAGCTTAAGAGTATGCAGGAAGAGAGCGAATGGGAGAACCGCAAGACAATCAAGAAGAAACAGGTGTTTGTACAGGGATCCCCTAAATACATCCCTCTCTCCAACCAGTATCCGTTCTGAATACAGATGACTGAAAGATTTGTCATGTGAGACTACCTTTAAAAAATGGGTGTTTATAAATGGGTGCGTATATGAATATCTGTAGTGAGTGTACTTTTAAGAAATGGTTGTTTATTACTGCAGTGATGTCGGAGAGTGAGTGGAGCCAGGCTGTCTGTCAGTTTTTTTTACTTTTGCTTTAGGCTGTTTGCTGCAGGGTGTGTTTTAGTTTCGCTTTCAGAGCTGGATAGCTGCAGTCACAGCCAGAAGGTGTATTAGAGTCTCTCTCTGTAATCTAAAGACTAAATCGATCCTGGTGATTTAAAACTAATAACTGCTCGCAGTAGTGACTTTAAACGGATGTGCTTCTGTTTAAAGGTTTTTTTTAAAAAGTCGTATGGATGTTAAAAAGACAACTTAAGGATTACTTAGTGTTGTAGTCTTTGGGGGTTGTATTTGGAATTAATGGTTGCTAAGATGTTCACTGTATGTTTTAAAAAGGTGAACTTGAGTTCATAGAATAAACATTGTTTTGCTTTAAAAAATACTTTTCCATTTCTGCTGTACCACACCTGCAGAGTGGGCCGTGTGCTCCCCATACCACAATCTATTAAAGGTTGTGGGTCAGGTGAACTCCATGATACTCTTTGGGGTTCTCTAAATCCTGGCCCATAACAGATTATAAGACCATAAGTCACGGGAGCAGAAGTAGGCCATTCGACCCATCGAGTCTGCTCCGCCATTCAATGAGATCATGACTGATATGATCCGATAATCTTCAACTCCACTTTCCCGCCTTATTCCCATAACCCTTGACTCCCTTACAGCCTGGAATATATTTAAAGACCCAGCCTCTACAGCCCTCTGCGGCAAAGAATTCCACAGATTCACTGTGCTCTACGAGAAGAAACTCTTCCTCATCTCCATCTTAAATGGGTGACCCCTCACTCTGAGATTCTGCCCTCTGTTCATAGACTCTGCCACAAGGGGAAACAACCTCCCAGCATCTACTCTGTGAGGCACGATCAATTGAACAAAGACTAGAGTTGGATACAACTGAGGCTTTATTGCTCTAAGATGTGTGGCCTCCCACAGCAGCTGGTGAAATAGCTGCTGAATGGAGGACATGCATATTTATACTCCGCCTACTGGGCGGAGCCAGCAGGCAGGGACTACCGGCGAACCTGTAGTACAGGTCCTACCTTACATCACCTAATACAGGTGTAACAGTGGTTTACCACATTCACCCCCTGTTAAAATTGAGTCCGGTGGGGGTGGTGGGGAACTATACACAGCAATGAATCTATATTTACAGTATTTGAGCAGAAAAAAATGTCTTTTGAAGTCCGGCGGACCAGTTAAAGATTTAACCGGTCCGTGGCCTTGATGTTCCGCTGGGAACGACGTAGTGGTGGCGGCGATGTCGATGCTGGCCCGATGTTCGGTGACTCCGGGAGCGTGCCAAAATCCTCTTCATCCTCGGGCGTGGGCAGGGGAATGACGGATGGTCCTGGTGGGGTTAATGCTGGGAGCGCCGGGGGAGGGGAGGGTGGCGCCGGGCCGGAGGTGTGTGTGTGTGTGGAACCTGCTGGTGCCAGGTCCCTGAGGGAGACAGTATCCTGGCGGCCGTTGGGGTACACCACGTAGGCATACTGGGGGTTGGCATGGAGCAATTGCACCCTTTCCACCAACAGGTCTGCCTTGTGGAGTTGGAAGTGCCTAAGGAGCAGGACGGGTCCTGGAGCTGCGAGCCAAGTCGGGAGCGACACCCCGGATGTGGACTTCCTGGGAAGGCAAAAAGACGTTCATGGGGTGTGTTGTTAGTGGCGGTGCACAGCAGTGACCGAATAGAGTGGAGTGCATCAGGGAGGACCTCCTGCCAGCGAGAGGCTGGGAGGTTCCTGGACCGTAGGGCCAGTTGGACGGCCCTCCATACCATCCCGTTCTCCCTCTCTACCTGCCTGTTTCCCCAGGGGTTATAGCTGGTCATCCTGCTGGAGGCGATACCCCTGCTGAGCAGGAACTGACGCAGCTCATCGCTCATGAATGAGGATCCCCTGTCACTGTGGATGTAGGCGGGGAAACCGAACAGAGCGAAGATAGTGTTTAGGGCTTTGATGACGGTGGCAGACGTCATATCAGGGCATGGGATGGCGAATGGGACCGTGAGTGTGACCGTACAGTACTCCCGGATCGTGATGGAATGGGATCCGGAGGCCAGAGAATTCTTTGGTTGGCGGGAGCAGCGCCTTACCGTATCCGGGTGTATGAAGCTTTTGGTGCTCCCGGAGTCCAGCAGGCAAGAGATCACGTGGCCGTTGATTTTCATGCTGGTTGATGCGGTGGCCAGGTTGTGCGGATGAGACTGGTCGATCGTCACTGAGGCGAGTTGTGGTCGGTCGTCGCATGATGGGGAGCCTGCGGGGCCCACGTCCTAGAATGCTGTCCCTTTCAGGTAATTATCTAATTCTCATTCGAAAGTCACAGTTCAAGCTTGCCTCCACCACACCCTCATGCAGCTCATTCCAGATCCCAACCACTCACTGCTTGGGGCAATAAATCTCCTCATGTTGATTCCTCGTGGGAATGAATACATCGTTGACTCACAAAGATAATCCTTTGCTCTACCTGGTGACCTTCACAAATTGCGCAGCTGAGTAAATACCCTGTTTTAGTTAAGGGTCTAAATTGTATATATTGGCTTTTCAGAAATGGAGGTTAATTCTATTGCGTGAGGGCAATTTCATTTCTTGCACCATAGCAAGGTTAGGAGTACCACTTTAGGCTCTAAAGAATCCAACTAAAAATAGCCAGCAAATCAGATCTGATCTTTCTATAAAGTGTTGAAAGACTATACTGATAACAACGATGCAGATTGCAACCATCGTAAAGTTTATTGCATTGAGAAGTAATCAGGCGTAATAGCTTCCAGGTAAACAGTTTCTGCACTGGTGAAATTGCCTATGCTTGAATTTTGACCCCATTCTCCTTATGTACATTTTATAATTTGCTTTATGTTTTAATCACTGCATTTGACGCAAAGATCGCAGTTTATTGTTTAGGATGCAACATAAGCAGCCACAACAGTGTTAACTATGAAAAAAACACGAGATAAATTATGCGGCTGGCAAACAATCATGTGGCTGGCAAACATGTCAGCATTATATCGCATGAATAAATGTCAATCACGCCATGGCCTTTATGGGACAAAAGAGGTTTATGTCCTGGTTAGGTAATAGTTGTTGCTGATAAATGGAACATAGCAGGAGTATATACAACAGTGAGATACACATTGTGTTGGCTTAAAGACGAAATACAAGGCATGTAGACTTAACAGAATATTTACATTGAACAGTGGAGCTGCTGGGAATGTATATTTACCAATGAGCAAGGGAATACATATTTAACAAGTGAAGAGAGCATTCAGTAGAGCAGGCATTGTCAAACTTGGAGACGCGACCTGCGGGTGGGTCGCGGGCGGGTGTCGGGAGGGTCGCGGAGCCGTCCGTCGTGGCGTACCCGATCGCGCAAATCTGCGCGCAGCAGCCGGCTGTTAATAACGGCGGCTGCA
This sequence comes from Scyliorhinus torazame, assembly GCF_047496885.1. Taxonomy (NCBI): domain Eukaryota; kingdom Metazoa; phylum Chordata; class Chondrichthyes; order Carcharhiniformes; family Scyliorhinidae; genus Scyliorhinus; species Scyliorhinus torazame. The sequence goes on from NC_092712.1 coordinate 303,020,836, forward strand.
AGCGGCCTTCAAAATGGCGGCGAACATGTAAAGAAAATGCAGCCGCACTGTGCATGCGTGCCCGATCATCGGCGGCATGCGCAAAACTATGTGCATGTGCGCCGATGATCGGGCACGTATGCGCAGTGTGGCCACTTTTTAAAATATGGTCGCAGCTTTTTGTTTTACAAGTTCGGGGTGGTTTTTTTCATTTATTTTATTCATTTTTCATTTTTTTTTACAAGTTCGGGGGGGTTTTATTTGATAAAATTTTACAGGAAGAAAATGCAGAACTTTGGACAGATTGAGACTCCATACTTTCCGACACCGGAAGGCTTCACCTTCATCCAACTGGTTCCATTGGAGCGTGTACGAGGGACAAAGGCACCCAAAACAATTTCCTCCATTTTTGTCAGCAGAAAACAAGGTAAGAGAAAATGGTGGGTCGCGCAGGTCGGCCGGCGTGGGCCGCGCAGGTCGGCCGGCGTGGGTCGCGAAGGTCAGCCAACGTGGGTTGCGAAGGTCGGCCGGGTTGGGTCCCGAAGGTTGGCCGGTTGGTAAAAATGGATCCACGGAAAGCAAGTTTGAAGAACACTGTAGTAAAGCATATAATCCTCCATGATGTATTGACTCAGTGTTATTACAACGGTACAGCCCTTCCTTAAGGTTTATCTCTGCCTAGTTGATGCCCTGTAACTACAAAGATGAGAAAACATCTCTTTTTATTAAGAGCTGCCATCTCACTGAGGAGATTTCGCGCCAATCCAACAACCTGCTCTGAAAACTCTGTTCACCTTTTGATAGCAGTAACAATTCTGCCAGAGCAACTGAGATAACTCACAACATTCCAAACCAATCAACATTTTAATGAAAACAGTCATCTCACCCCATCTCCCAAAGTTAATGGAGCCATTAAAAATTCCAGGATCCAGATCTGCAAAACTAACCAGTTATTCCTTGGGCTGCACTTTCTCTGTGTACCATGTTGCTTTGAAATCTGTCCATTAGTTTACAGATGGACAGACTAACAAACGGAGCAAAAACATTTCCGTGGCCTTGGTAATGATCTCATACAGGCTCTTTATTTGTAACAAAGAGACACTGGGTGTATATCGTTAACAATAGAAGATACGTGCAGGAGGAGGCCATTCAGCCTATCGAGTCTGCACCGACCCACTTAAGCCCTCACTTCCACCCTATCCCCGTAACCCAATAACCCCTCCTAACCTTTTTGGTCACTAAGGGCAATTTATCATGGCCAATCCACCTAACCTGCACGTCTTTGGCTGTGGGAGGAAACTGGAGCACCCGGAGGAAACCCACGCAGACACGGGGAGAACGTGCAGACTCCGCACAGACAGTGACCCAGCGAGGAATCGAACCTGGGACCCTGGCGCTGTGAAGCCACAGTGCTATCCACTTGTGCTACTGTGCTGCAGGCTTTGTATATTTATTAATGAGACATAATAGCTGTGACATTCAGCTGCTTAGCACCCAGCGTTTTAGCAGTCTGATATCCAATTGAATTGTCTAATGCACATGCAAGTGTCTGGTGCGAGCTGTGTTTAAAAATAATAAATTTAGAGTATCCAATTAAGGGGGAATTTAGCGTGGCCAATCCACCTACCCTGCATATCTTTGGGTTGTGGGGACGAATCCCACACAAACACAGAGAGAATGTGCAAATTCCACACGGACAGTGACCCAGAGCCGGGATCGAACCTGGGATCTCGGCGCCGCGAGGCAGCAGTGCTAACCACTGTGCCACCACGCTGCCCTTTGCGAGCTGTGTTAGATGTCATCCCCTGTGTTTCCTCTCGATCAAAATTTTTCAGAATTTCAAATACTTCAATTAGGTCACCCCTCAGCCATCTCTTTTCCAGAAAACAAAAGGATTCGATCTGTCCATCCTTTCTTGGTATATATACCCACACATTCCAGGTGTTATCTATGTAAATCTTCACTGCACCCTGTGTTTTGTTATGTTTCCTTTGTAACATAAGCGGCTTCCTTGTGTTGCATTTGTCAAGGAAGGTCGAGACGTGTAAATAACTTCAACTCATTTATTTACACTATGTACACTTTTATAACTTGAGTTCGACACTACTGCTAATCCTATTGTAGCTACCTAAACTGACTAACCAGCTGCTGTCTTCCACGTGGTGGGTGTGATAATGAATCAACCCTGTGCCTCTCCTCACTGACTGTCTCCACTGGCTGAAGGGGGCTGATCATGTGTGTGGTGTCCTTTATGTATGGGTTGGTGTAATGCCCCCCTGTGGTCGTGTCACCTCCTTGTGTATCGTGAATGTCCATTGGTCACCTCCCATCTAACTTATCTATTGGTTGAGTGTGTGTGTGTGTGTGATGTTTCTGGTGCTCCCTCTAGTGTCTGTCTAGCTTACATGTATTTACAGTGATGCGCATCACCACACCCTGTTCTGTGCCACTCTAATCTCCTTAAATAAATAGCCTGCATGGGATCAAACCCACAATTCTAGCATCAAGCTCTAGCTAACTGAGCTAATCAACCATGCCGAAGGCCTTACTCAACCTCGCATAACTGATCATGCATTCAGCATGAGGAAAGACCACATCCATCCTCACCAGCACTATTTTTTTTTTTTTTTAAATGTTTTTATTCTCCATTTTCACATTTTCCTTCAAAATTTACACCCCACCCAGACTTCCGGTTGCGGCGGTGACCAGCTAAGCCGCACGTTTCGGCGGCTCCAGCTCCAACGGACCTTCGGGCTCTTTTAAGAGCCCCAACGGGAAATTTTCGCACGGCGAAACCCGGTGTGGGGTGAGTGAGTAGGGAGTCCCCCCCCCAACGAAAGAGGAAAATATCGGCGGCGGCGGCTGCAGCGCGAGGAATCCTCGACGATAGGGGCAGAAAGGAAAAAGAAGCAAGATGGCGGCGGAGAAAGCCCAGGCGACATGGGGGCCCGATCAAGACGAATTCCTAAGACGGTGTGTGGAGCTACTAAAGAAGGAGGTGCTGACCCCGATGCTACAGGCAATTGAGGGGCTTAAGGAGGCACAAAGGACCCAGGAGACAGAGCTCCGCGTGGTGGAGCAGAAGGTGACGGATAATGAGGACGGGATCCTGGGCCTGGCGGTCAAAACACAGACGCACGAGGCGCTCCACAAAAAGTGCATTGAAAGGATTGAGGCCCTAGAAAACAGAGCACGAAGAAAGAACCTTCGGATTCTGGGTCTCCCTGAGGGAGTGGAAGGAGCGGACTGCGGGGCTTATGTGAGCACGATGCTGTCATGATATTCAAACACACACATCATGATAGACACACCAACAGACAAATCAGAACACACACCACCACAACCAATCACAGAAAGATATAAAAGCACAAACACGACACCTGGTGGTCAGTATTAGCGGGAGAGGAGGACCAGGACAGACCTGCTACACGACACACTCAGGGAGACAGCACGTGCAGAGTATCCAGAACGAACTGTATTATAAGAGTTAAAATAAAATAGAGTTGTACCACATACAATTGTGTTGGCTCATCTGTGCACCAGAGCACCCAACACCACATGGTACAGGAGTGGATCGATACCTGCCGGCATACCTCAGTGTACACAGACAACCAGCAGTGCCCAGGCGAAATGATAGAGCTCCCGGTTCCGCAGCCGCTCCAGTGCTACGGCGATCTCCGCGAAAACTGGCGGCGATTCCGGCAAGTGTTCGAATTGTTCCTGGTGGCAGCTGAACTCCAAGACCTGGATGATAGCGAAAAAATTGAATTTCTCCTCACCATCGCCGGTGCAAGGGCAAGAGAAATATTCACAAGGTTCAGGTTCTTCAGGGGGCAGCAAAGGTACGATTACCAGGCAGTCCTGGACAAATTCTCCAAGTACTGTGAAGAAAACGCAATCCAATCGGCAAGTAAAGGTAAGAAAAGCGGCAGTACTCACCTCGTGGCCGGGATCCCGGAGCCCGAATTCCCAGAGGCCGAAATCCTGGGCCTGAGAGAGGACTGGGTCGAGGTCGGCGGCCATCTTGCTAAAGGTATCACGCTAGCACAGTTGCGCGAGCAGTGCGCAGAACCGAAAGTTTCGTTTGCGCATGCGCGAGATGCTGCGCATGCGCAGTCAAGAAAACGGCCATCGGTAAAGGAACAGCGATCTGAGTATGCGCAGTCGCTTCCTACGTGCTACATACCGAGCGTCAGGATGTCAGAGGCCCCAGACCGCACCAATTTAAAGGGGAAACGTCCCAAATCCAATTTAAAAGGGAAACGTCCCAAATCAAAAAAACTAAAATCTGTTAAAGCTGTAAAACAACCTTCCCTCACCTGGAATGACAGCACATTGCCGCAAATTGACCCAGGAGATGAATTTGACCTCCGAAGAACCCTCCGACAAGCAGTTACCTACGCACAAGCCGATGATTCCGACCTCGAATACTTCGATGACGATCTTTACAGTGTTTCCGGACCTCGCGAGCCCAATGATAGCTCCGTGGTCCTATACGACTATGACTCGGACGAACCTTTCGTGTTGCACATTGGCGGCCCCCACATTGAATCCGACGCAGATGCGGATTCATTTTTCGGATTTGAGGGTCTTCAATCCAGCAGATATGACGTCCCAACTTATCAGTACCGGATGATGCTGCAGCCTGACATTCACAGACAGGGAGCGGTGCAAGCACACGGAGAGCGCCCTGCTGCCACACAGAGCGTGGTCCACGTCCCGCTCAACGTTCCCGACTCTATGAAAGAAGACATGCAAGACTCCAGAGCGCAGTCCTCGCATGAACCAGAAGTGACTCCAGTGTCACAAGCCTCCACAGCAAGCTCGTGGACAGACTCCACAATTGCAGAAACGCAAGACTCCAGAGCGCAGTCCTTGCACGAACAAGAAGTGACTCCAGTGTCACAAGCCTCCACAGAGAGCTCGTGGACAGCCTCCACGATAGAAGCAACGCAAGACTCCAGAGCGCAGTCCTTGCATGAACAAGAAGTGACTCCAGAGTCACAAGCCTCCACAGGGAGCTCGTGGACAGCCTCCACGATAGAAGCAACGCAAGACTCCAGAGCGCAGTCCTTGCACGAACAAGAAGTGACTCCAGTGTCACAAGCCTCCACAGAGAGTTCGTGGACAGCCTCCACGATAGAAGCAACGCAAGACTCCAATGTGCGGTCCTTGCAGGAACAAGACCATGAGGGTCTAGCAACCTCTCCTGACCAACCAGCGGCAGACGATGCAAGTCTGCCATGCTCACGTGAACAGCAAGAAGGCTATAACAGCCTACCATGCTCCACTACACAGCAGCATGACCATGACGGTCTCTCATGCTACAATGAAGGGCACAGCGCTGAAGACTGTTCAAGCCCAACTGAAGACAAGCCAAAGGAATCGCCTCTTCCAAGCCCGAAGAAAAAAGGTTTATGTGCTGACCTTCAGGATCATTATAGCCGAACAGAGATTAATAATGCTGCACGGTCACAGAAGGATGCTGAGGATTTGCTAAAGAAATTAATTGAATGTTTAACTTGCAAGGAGCAGACTGAGAATTGCCAGTGTTTTAGTACGGATCGAAAAAATGGACAAGACATTGATCCTCAGGTAATGGAAATAACACAACCTGAATCATATCTACAGCAGGGACAAATGTCTCCCTTCAACACAACGCCGCAAAGTCCCAACTTCGGAGACCAGCAGTTAGTCAGTAATGACTCTTCAAACCTTGAGGGGAACATTAATTGCATTGAACGTATACACACTCCACTGATAAATGAGCAGAACATTGGAGCAAGAATCCTGAGGACACCGACATCGAGTAGCCAGATAACGAATTTAAAACCCGCAGCAGTTTCAAGTGAACCAAGTGTGCTTTCCACTAATGGTGAAGATGCAGATAAGGTCGACCCGATTATCCATTGTACCACACTAACCCCAGTGATTAAGCAGTTATGTATGGGGAGTATAATGTGGGCAATTGAGAACAGTAAAAGAGAGACTGTGACCATGCCAGTCCCAGCAAAATCAGACCCAGAGTCCATGAAGGCATGTACACTAGACAAAGATACATATGAGGTACCTGAGAAGAAAAGTGAAACGGAATGTTCTTTGGAAAATAGTACAATGTCGATAGAAACATTGGATCCTATATTCGAGACCATACATATGGGAGAATTTGGGGGTAATAAACAAGGTTCTGCAATGTCTGGGGGAAGATTTAAAATTCCAAAGAAGAAAAGCCCAAATAAAGGACAACGGCAAGACAATGACAGTCCACCGACATGGTGTGCACCACCAGATGAAAACTCTGACAATTTACCCAACCCTAGTGAACAGCAAGCTGCTAATGAGGATCTATCCACGGGATGTGAGACGAGTGACGACAGCATCCCACTTCCCATGCAAAAGGTGCAAGGTGACGGACCTCGCCTAGTGCGTACCGAGGCACTCGACGATCATGGTGGGACCACTGACGACTGCGGTGGCGGCGCACCGCTTCCACCCTCGATGGCTTGAGCCTCTCCACTGGTGGTGCATTCCTGCATGTTCCGACTCCAGAAGTGCAGCTTCAGGGAATCTCGGCTGCCTCCAGTGAACCTGTTGGGACTCCGGACGGGGAGCATCGACGGAAGGCAGACCGGACTCCAGATGGGGAGCAGCCAAGCGCCGACTCTGATTCGCGCACGCCAGACCTTGCTCCGGACGGGCGGTGTCGTGGCCTCGGTGATGGCACGCTCAGGGTGACGGCGGATGCCACGGCGACAGGGAATGGATCGCGTGGCAGTCCCACTGGGTCGGCAGTGGCGACCAGCACCGGCGGTCCAAGACGGACACACCAATCCGCGCCATCGCCAGACGTTGATGCGAGCAACAATTCTCTCTCCAAGGTGACATGCTTCGACGTTTCTCTGCGGAGTCGCCTTCCGGCACAGCAGGTGGCCGGAACCAGCGTGCACGGTCTCGGCCAACTTCCACATCTGGCACAGTCATCGCCTTGCATGATATTAGTGATGGTGCTACTTCGATGGCAACGACCCATCGGCTACAAGATGCCGTCCACCACAAACATAAAAAGAAAAAAGACTCCGCCTTGTTCCTGGCATGCAGGGCGGATGGATTGGTGCGTAGGCGCAATCAGCGAGCTTTGCGCCGCCTTCCACGCTCGCAACTGAACCGTACGCACACGCCGGATCCTCCACTGGTTCCCAAGGATGACTTCGTGGAGATGCCACGGATCATGCCCCTTCCATCGCCACCAGAACCAAACCACAGCCAAGGCAACACTAACAAAGATGTTGAATGTTATATTTGCACGAATGAAAAACCAAGCACTGCACGAAGTACAACAAATGGAAAAGTAGAGACTTCGGCAACAGCATCACCTCCAACAGTCCAAGGTGAACCAGTGTGAACCCAAATCTCCACAGCTGAACCGGCTTGAGGACCAGCCTATTCTTGAGGCGGTCACCCATTAGACTGGACTTATAACGCTGTTCATACGTTCAAAAAGTCAAACACTTCTGTATTATAACCTGTTGTTGTTTATCGTTCCAGATATCGTCTGACCGGACCACTGTTCAAGTTGTTTTTTTTTCTCGCATTCATGTTTTGTTATGGTACAACCTTGTTAGTGTGACGCACCCGACATCGCCCCATGTAAATAGTTACGTCGTATACACACGCTGTACACAATACACGCACACACTCTTAGATGCACTCACGACACGATTATATTTATAACCACGTAGGCACATATCTTTGTAAAAAGGGGGGATGTCATGATATTCAAACACACACATCATGATAGACACACCAACGGACAAATCAGAACACACACCACCACAACCAATCACAGAAAGATATAAAAGCACAAACACGACACCTGGTGGTCAGTATTAGCGGGAGAGGAGGACCAGGACAGACCTGCTACACGACACACTCAGGGAGACAGTACGTGCAGAGTATCCAGAATGAACTGTATTATAAGAGTTAAAATAAAATAGAGTTGTACCACATACAACTGTGTTGGCTCATCTGTGCACCAGAGCACCCAACACCACAGATGCTAAGCTCGCTGATGGGAGCTGAGGCCCCTTTGGGCCCCTTAGAAGTGGAGGGGGCTCATCGGATCCCAGCGAGGAGACCAAAAGCGGGAGAATCACCTAGGGCGACAATCGTGCGATTTCACCGCTTTAATGACAGAGAAGTGGTTCTGAGATGGGCCAAAAAGGTACGGAGTAGTAGATGGGAGAATGCAGTGGTACGGGTGTACCAGGATTGGAGTGCGGAGGTGGCGAGAAGGAGGGCGAGTTTTAATCGAGCCAAGGAGGTGTTACACAAGAAGAAGGTGAAGTTCGGGATCCTGCAGCCGGCACGACTATGAGTCACGTACCAGGAGAGACATCACTACTTCGAAACAGCGGAAGAAGCATGGACCTTTATTAAAGATGAGAAATTGGATCGGAACTGAGGGACTGATATTGCAGGGAAATGTTACTGTCTATGCAAATAGAGAAGTAAATTGGGAAGGGTGAGACACTAAGAAATGTGGGCGCCGGTGGGGGGGGGAAAGAAGGGACATAGGCGGATGATGAGGAATGGGAGTGGGGTGGGAAAGGGAGCTGCGCCACAAGAGGAGGGTCAGCTACAGAGATGTTCCCGCGCCAGAAAGATAATGGCGGGAAGATAGGCGCAAGGTAGATGGGAGTACCCCACACGGGGGGGTCAAGGAGTGAGCAGGAGAAGCCGGGGTCAGTTGAAGTCAGCTGACTTGCGGAAGTAATATGGGGGGAGCAATCACGCTAGAGGGGGATCTAGCGGGGGGGCGGGGAGGGGGGGGCGGGGCGGGGGGGGAGGGGGGGGATAACTGGGTTGCTTCTGCGGAAATCAAAGAGGAACTGGCTAAAGAGTGGGTGGTCGGGGCTGGAATGTGCCACCTGGGGAACGAGTGGGAGCGCGGAATCGGGACGTGGGACTGGCCTAGAGAGGGTGATGGCTAGTCGACACGGGAAGGGGGCAGGTAGCCCCCTAGTGAGGCTGATCACGTGGAACGTGAGAGGCCTAAATGGACCGATTAAAAGGGCCCGAGTGCTCGCGCACTTGAAAGGACTAAGGGCAGACGTGGCTATGCTCCAGGAGGTGCACCTGAAGGTGGCGGACCAAGTTAGGTTAAGGAAAGGATGGGTGGGACAGGTGTTCCATTCAGGGCTAGATGCAAAGAATAGAGGGGTGGCCATACTGGTGGGAAAACGGGTAGCATTCGAAGCAAGGAGCATTGTAGCAGATAGTGGAGGCAGATATGTAATGGTGAGTGGCAGGCTGGAGGGAATGGAGGTTGTGTTAGTTAACGTATATGCCCCGAATTGGGACGATGCGGGATTTATGAGGCGGATGCTGGGACGTATACCGGACCTGGAGGTAGGAAACTTGATATTGGGAGGAGACTTCAACACCGTGCTGGACCCAGGGTTAGATAGATCCAGATCTAAGACCGGAAGAAGGCCGCCAGCGGCCAAGGTGCTTAAGGGGTTTATGGACCAAATGGGGGGAGTGGATCCATGGCGATTTCTTAGACCGAGGGCCAGGGAGTTCTCCTTCTTCTCCCATGGTCATAAAGTGTACTCCCGGATAGATTTTTTTGTTTTGGGAAGGTCGTTGATCTCGAGGGTGGAAGAAGCTGAGTATTCAGCCATAGCTATTTCGGATCATGCCCCACATTGGGTGGACCTGGAACTAGGAGAGGAGAGGGAGCAGCGTGCACTCTGGCGATTAGATGTGGGATTGTTGGCGGATGAGGGAGTCTGTGGAAGAGTGCGGGGATGTATCGAGAGATACCTAGAGGCCAATGACGACAGGGAGATCCGAGTGGGAGTGGTATGGGAAGCACTAAAGGCGGTGGTCAGAGGAGAGCTGATCTCCATCAGGGCCCACAAAGGGAAAACAGAGGCCAAGGAAAGGGAAAGACTACTGGGGGAGATCTTAAGGGTGGACAGGGAATTTGCGGAGACCCCGGAGGAGGGACTGTACAGGGAGAGACGACGACTCCAGACGGAGTACGACCTTCTGACCACCAGGAGGGCGGAGGTGCTGTGGAGGAAGGCACAGGGGGTGAGGTATGAGTATGGGGAAAAAGCTAGTCGCCTGTTGGCCCATCAGCTGCGAAAGAGGACAGCGGCGAGGGAGATAGGGGGAATTAGAGACGAAAAGGGAGCTACGGTGCGGAGAGCAGGGAAGATAAACGAGGTGTTTAAGACCTTTTACGAAGGACTGTATAGGTCCCAACCCCCGGAGGGAAAAGAGGAGATGCGGCAGTTCCTGGATCAATTAAGGTTCCCGAGGGTGGAGGAGCAGGAGACGGAAGGCCTGGGGGCACCAATTGGGGTGGACGAGGTTACCAAGGGGCTGGGGAATATGCAGGCAGGGAAGGCTCTGGGACCAGATGGGTTCCCGGTGGAATTTTATAGAAAATATGTGGACCTGCTGGCCCCGCTGTTGGTGAGGACTTTTAACGAGGCCAGGGAAGGAGGGACTCTACCCCCGACAATGTCGGAGGCGACGATATCGCTAATTTTGAAGCGGGATAAAGATCCGCTGCAGTGCGGGTCCTATAGACCTATCTCACTATTAAATGTGGACGCCAAGTTGCTGGCAAAGGTGCTGGCATCGACGATAGAGGACTGTGTCCCGGGGGTGGTGCACGAAGACCAGACAGGGTTCGTAAAGGGGAGACAACTAAATGTCAACGTGCGACGGCTATTAGGGGTGATAATGATGCCCCCAGTAGAGGGGGAGGCAGAGATAGTGGCGGCAATGGATGCAGAGAAGGCATTTGACAGGGTGGAGTGGGAGTACTTATGGGAGGTGCTAAGGAGGTTCGGGTTCGGGAACGGGTTTATTAGCTGGGTCAAACTTCTTTATGGGGCCCCAACGGCAAGTGTGGTCACGGGTCGGCAAAGATCGGAGTACTTCCGACTATACAGGGGAACAAGGCAGGGATGCCCGCTATCTCCAATACTGTTCGCGTTGGCAATTGAACCACTGGCCATGGCGCTGAGAGACTCCAGGAATTGGAGAGGGGTGATTAGAGGGGGAGAAGAACACCGAGTGTCGCTCTACGCGGATGACCTACTGTTGTATGTGACGGACCCAGTGGGGGGCATGACAGAGGTCATGCAGATATTGAGGGAGTTCGGAGATTTCTCGGGATATAGGCTTAACATGGGGAAGAGTGAACTCTTCGTGATACACCCTGGGGACCAGAGTAGAGGGATAGAAGGCCTGCCTCTAAGGAAAGTGGAAAGAAACTTCCGATACCTGGGGATCCAGATCGCCAGGAGCTGGGGAACCTTGCACAGACTTAATCTGACACGATTGGTAGAACAAATGGAAGAGGACTTCAAGAGGTGGGACATGCAGCCACTGTCATTGGCAGAGTGCAGGCAATTAAGATGACGGTCCTCCCGAGGTTCCGATTTGTGTTCCAATGTCTCCCTATACTAATTACTAAGGCCTTCTTTAAAAAAATAGACAGGAGCATTACGAGCTTAGTGTGGGCAGGGAAAGTCCCGAGGGTAAGGAGGAGGTTCCTACAACGTAGCAGAGACAGAGGGGGACTGGAGCTGCCGAATTTGGGCGACTACTATTGGGCCGCCAATGTGGCGATGATCCGTAAGTGGATGATGGAGGGAGAGGAAGCGGCGTGGAAAAGACTGGAGAGAAAGTCCTGTAAAGGGACAAGTCTAGAGGCGTTGGTGACGGCGCCGCTACCGCTCTCACCAAAAGAATTTACCACGAACCCAGTGGTGGCGGCAACATTAAATATCTGGGGACAGTGGAGGCGACAGAGAGGTGTGCTGGGAGTCCTGATGGGGTCCCCAATCAGGAACAACCATAGGTTTGCCCCAGGGAAGATGGATGGAGGATTCCAGAGCTGGCACCAGTTGGGAATTAGGAGGGTGGGAGATTTATTTATAGACGGGACATTTGCGAGCTTGGGAGCGTTGGAGGAAAAGTATAAGCTGCCCCGGGGAAACTTTTTTAGGTATATGCAGGTGAGGGCGTTCACAAGACAACAGGTGAGGGAATTTCCATTGCTCCCGACACAGGGGATCCAGGATAGAATGCTCTCGGGGGTGTGGGTCGGGGAGGGCAAGGTGTCAGAGATATACCGAGAGATGAGAGAAGAGGGGGAGGAGCTGGTGGGCGAACTAAAAGGAAAGTGGGATGAAGAGCTCGGGGAGGAGATAGAGGAGGGTATGTGGGCTGATGCCCTAAGCAGGGTAAATTCCTCTTCCTCGTGCGCCAGGCTTAGCCTGATTCAATTTAAGGTGCTACATAGAGCACACATAACGGGAGAAAGGTTGAGCAGGTTCTTCGGAGTGGAGGACAAATGTGGGAGGTGCGGCGGAAGCCCGGCAAACCACACACATATGTTTTGGTCGTGCCCGGCACTGGAGGGGTATTGGAGGGGAGTGACGGGAGTGATTTCGAAGGTGGTGAAGGTCCGGGTCAAACCAGGCTGGGGGTTAGCTTTATTTGGAGTTGCGGAAGAGCCGGGAGTGCAGGAGGCGAAAGAGGCCGACGTTGTGGCCTTTGCGTCCCTAGTAGCCCGGCGTAGGATTTCACTCATGTGGAAGGAAGCGAAGCCCCCCGGACTGGAGGCCTGGATAAACGATATGGCGGGGTTCATAAAACTGGAGCAGATGAAGTTTGCGCTGAGAGGATCGGCTCAAGGGTTCACCAGGCGGTGGCAGCCATTCCTCGACTACCTAGGGGAACGCTAGAGGGAAGATAGATGACCAGCAGCAGCAACCCAGGGGGGAGGGGGGGGGAAAGATTTATATTATGTTAAATGATTAGTTTACCATGTTGGTTAGTTACTTGTTATTAGACTGTGGTTATTATGTTACATGTACTGTTAAATTTTCTTTTTCTTATGTTTGAGGTGTAAGGGGAAAAAATTGTGATCGAAAAATTTTCAATAAAATATATTTTAAAAAAAATTTACACCCCACCCACAAACAGTAAACGGTAACAAATACAAAATCAATCCCCTTAACAATACCAACAATCCCATCCTCACACCACCCCAAACAACGGCCCACCTGTCAATCCCGTACCAGCCTCCCCGAACAGGCGCCGGAATGTGGCGACTAGGGGCTTTTCACAGTAACTTCATTGAAGCCTACTTGTGACAATAAGCGATTTTCATTTTCATTTTTTTTTTCTTCAATGAAACAAACCCTCCCACGGTGGCAACAAAAAAAAAAGGAGAAAAAGAAAAAGGAGTCCGGGACCGCCCATGGTCACCATTGACCTATAGAGTCCACTCCCCTTCCCCCCCTACACTCAACACCCTCCAACCTCTGAAAGAGTACCGTACATGATACCCAAGAGTTGTACCCCCCCCCCCCCTTCCCAGTCTCCAACTCCTCCCGTCCACTGCCTCTTGTAAAACTCCTCCCCCCAACCTCGGTTCCTTCCCCCAAACTTTCCACCCCAGCTAGACCACTCGGACCCTGTTCTGCCAGGCTCCGATGGCCGCACCCTCTCCCCCCACCTCACTCCCGTTCACTGGCCGGCTTAAACCGGCCAGCGTGGAGGCCCCCGCCCGGGTCCCTTTCCCCCTTGCCCGGCCCTAGGAAAGCCCAGAAATCCCCTTTTAGCACACAAACCCCGCATATCCACCTACACCCCAAAGAACTCTCATTTCAAGTGAAAGGTTCATCACTTCCTTGTCCAAATATATGCAACATTGGCTCCTTTAGCCTCTACACCCGCGCGCAGTGAAACAAAAAAGAAGAAAATACAGTCATGAGGTTACATCGGCACATGGCCATTTCTCAATTTCTCAGTTCTGCCACAGTCCTTCTGCCTTCGCAAACTCCTCCGCTGCTTCCGCCGTTCCAAAATAAAAGTCCCTGAGCTTGTAAGTCACCCTCAGCTTCGCTGGATATACAATGCCGCACCGCACCTTGCCAATGTACAGTGCCCTCTTCACCCGGTTGAAGGCAGCCCGCCTCCTCGCCAGCTCCACCGTAAAGTCCTGGTATACACGTATACCAGCTCCAGCCCACTGCACCACCCGCTTCTGCTTGGCCCAGCTCAGGACCTTCTCCTTCATCCTGTACCTACGGAAACACAGAGTCACTGCCCTTGGCGGCTCACTCGCCTTTGGTACAGGCCTCCACGACCGGTGAGCCCGATCCAGTTCCTATCGGGAGGGATCCTCCCCTCCCCCAGTAGCTTTGCCAGCATCGCGGCAAAATACTCAGTCGGCTTCGGTCCTTCAACTCCTTCGGGCAGCCCCACAATCCTCAAATTCTGTCGCCTGGATCTGTTTTCCAGGTCTTCCATTTTTCCTTGCAGATCCTTGTTAATGTCCATCACCTTCCGCATCTCCTTCCCCATCGAGGCAAGTTGATCACCGTGCTGTAATAACGTCTCCTCCACTTCCTTCAGTGCCTCCCCTTGATCTCGCACCTCCGCCACTGCGCTCGCCACCGCCTTCATCACCGGGGAAATCACCTCCTCCACCAGCACACTCAAAACCTCTCTCATCTCCTTCCTCATTGTCTCCATGTATTTTGTAAACTGCCTTTCGAATTCCGCAGCCACCACCTTAGTTATTTCTTCAGCCGTAAGCAATGCGGCCTCCCCTGGTGCTCCAGCCTCCATTTTCCTTGGTGACCCCACGGTGACCTTTCCACTCCCCGACGGACCTTCAGCTGTTTTCCATACGGACGTTTTTTTGCTCACCCTCGGCATTTTTCTTCACTGTGCCTTCACTCTGCCGCCTCCGTGCCTTCTCCCTGCTTTTGCCGCCTCCGTGGACCCTGGGACCGGGCTTAAAGCCCCGAAAATGCTGCTCCCGAACGGGAGCCCTCCATTGTGCAGCCGCCTCCCGCCCACCGTCACTGGGTGTCCCACCAGCACTATTTAATGGGATCATCAACCACTTCCAGATTAATTGCTGATGATTTGTCCTGGCTGGGCTGCAATTGTAGAAGTATTTGGTGGTTTCTGCAACTGTTTGACTTTGCAAACGTCTACAGGGAGTGGTATGGCAGGCGCTGAGGACTTTATCCTGGCTTTCCGGCTTCTGAACAAACCGCTTTCTCCCTGAAATGGTTGCAGTCACATGTGTTGCCCTTGGAACATAGCTTGACAGGGAGGATGAGCAGAGGCAACACAGAGAAGGACAAGAAGATGGAAGAGGGAGGAGGAGGTGAAAGGAGACAAATTGGGTGCGATTTAATGGGACAAAACAGTCCCATTTTGGGCGCATTTAGCGGGGAGTTTTTCGGCGCTGCACACCGCTATTTAATTGGACATTGCCTTTTTTTGGCCTCGGCGAGGAACACCCCACCGAGGCCGCACTTACCTCATTTCCTGCACTGACAAGCTCAGCTTGCCAGCGCAGGAAGAGTATTCACGGATTGGGATGCCATTTTTAAATGCCACACGATCTTTCAACCCCCCCTCAGCCTCCGTGGCATCCAGACACCGCCCCCCATTGCACTTAAGTTACCTCTTATGGGATCCTCGAGCTACCCTTCACAATACCTCTTTAGGGCAGGGCACACCCCCAGGCCCAATCCCTGGTATGGCCAGCCTGGCAGTGTCACCTGGGCATCCTGGCAGTCCCAGAGTAGCACTGCCATGGTGGCCTGATGGCAGTGACAAGGTGCCCAGCTGCCATTGAGTGTGCCCGGGTAGACTGACCACTCTGGGGTCTCTAACGGCCTGGGAGACCCTCCCAGGCGCTGTTACGCCTGGTACACATTTGTGGAAACCAGTGCTGACCGGCTCCATGCCAAGGTCTCGTACGCAAGGCCATTAGTTCCTGGGAGAATACAACACACAAATATTTAAATGAGCGGTGAGGCCATTAAATCACGCCCAATATCTGCTCGAGGCGTTCATGAAGCAGGTCTCAATCTCAGCAGAGAACAATGTGAGAGATGCCTCCACTTCACTCAGGAGGTTCCCACTGAAATCTGCCACCCACAACAGGCATAACTACAGCATCATATTTAACAATGGGTTCAGGTAAGGGCATGTACAATACGATCTACTATATTTATCTTTAGCAACAGAGTGCGGGGTACATTATTTAACAATGAAACACTGGGCATATATATGTACCAAAGATAATTTATATTACAATCAGGTGCTGGCTGATTATACTGAACAATGAGACACAGGAGGGCTGATTGTCTGCTGGTGAAATTGGCAATTAAGGGACAGTAAGGACGTCAGTAAGAATTCAGTTGATTTGCCCATTACCATTGACATTTGGCCAGTTCAATTGCTGTAGGGGATCCACTTGTTTTAGATGGCAGGTGTCACAGTATGAGCTTCTAAGATGCAATGGCGATCCCAATTGCAATTTTGAGGGACATGTGGACCAAGTATTCACCTCCTTGGGGCCCCAGCATTCAGTGATGTAACTAGTGATGGTTAAAGGGAGTGCTGATGAATCTTCCAAAAATGATCCAACTACGTAACTGGGTTATGTTTTATGGAATCGAAAAGAGAATTCCTATTATTGCTGGCTTCCAAAAAATACAGACGGCTGCTTCCATCACATGTTGCGCCCTTCTGTCATGAAAGGGAGATATTAGGAACTTGGGTGCAACAATGGAGTCCAAGATGTAGCAGGCAATTTAGGGGTCAAACAGACTGAGGGAAAATTCTGCTACCAGCAAAGTCAGACGGATACACCCACAGCCTGAGTTACTTTGTCCCATTCAGACTTAACCTCGTTAGTGGGAATACACAGGATGCCCCGTTCAACCAGGATGATTCACTAAAGATCAATTTTCATTTGGGACAACCTTGTTTGACCAGCCATTATCCCATCATGTGTTCATCAATGGAGTGTTAGTTGCACATGAATGGCATAGCTCTGTTCTTTTGGTAAAAAACGGGAGTGGGAAATCAGACAGCCAAGATAACGATAATTGTTTCAAGTCTGGCCCCCTCAGGGGAGAACCTTTGTTTGAGGGGGTGGGTGGAGCTTAGTGAGAGAGAAATAAGGTTGTTCTGAACAGTTACAGGGAGAAGGCTGTGGAAATCGACCAGAGAGGTCATGAGAGTTGCCACCGATGCAAAGGTTCCGAACAATGTTCCTAACAGAAGAAACATTGCTTCATAAATGCAAACATTGCCTTTGTCTCTTTGTGTAAGTGGAACGAGAGCTGCATGTTCTGTTACATTGTTGTTTAATGGGAACTAGTGTGTGAAGGTTAAGAAACTGCATGTAATCTATTATTGTTAGAGCTGAAGTAAACGTTTAAATATGTTTTCCTTTATTTTGTTCTAATAACGTTTGTTTAAAAAATAACCTAGCCCTATTTCTCATATTATAACTCCTGGAACAAACCGATTGTTCTGCATCACGTTAAAATTTTAAAAAGTTATGGCATGTGGTCCAGTTTCTTCGCCACTGTTGAGAGCTGACAGGAGTCCGTAACACCCTCCCCTGCATCTTCCCATATCCTGAATTTGATTCCCCTATGATGTGCTGAGGATCTCAATTAGTTTGTGCGGAGAGAATTACTTGGAACATGCACCCTTGTGCTCTTTTACCAGTTTCACTCTCAATACAGCTGAAGAGGTCGCAGAAACATAAGTATTAAATTATTATTGTGGGACTATTAATTCCCTTGGTCCCCAATAAACACCATGGGTGGGATTCTCCATCCAGTGATGCGAGAATTGGGAAATGCGATCGGGTGGAGAATTGTGCATCAGCCGAAAATCAAAGGTCGGCGCTGGGCGCCCGACAAAGTGCCATGCTCTGGTGCCTCGTCAGCGGTGTCGAGGCACTGCACGCTGGCATGGACATGCAAATTGTCGAGTAAACAACGTTGCCATATAATTAATGGGCCTGACCTGGCAATTTCCGGGCCCCCCGCGATGCTCCACCTCCACCAGTAGGAATTACCGACAGTGCGGTTCACCTGTGGTATTTAAAATCGGGAAACAGACGTCGTGGCTGCTGAGGGAGAGAGAGGGGGTACGAAAAGTGCCCAACATCGCTATAGTGTGCTAACACTGGTGTCGCTGGCCGGGGGCTTCTTCCAGCAACATGGGGGGTAGCAGGGGGGGGCAGCCAGGAGGTGGGCCGTGGGTTTGGGGCGGATGGGCATGGACCACGCTGCAAGGCAGCCATGCGGCTGTGCACACTGCGGACTGCCCACTGTGAACTGAGTGCCACAGATCATATGGGTGCCTTCCCCTTAGGTACCCCCTGGGCCCGGCTGACCCATCAACGGGATGGGCACCCTCCAGCGCAACCAGTGCCATCTTCTTGGCTGGGATGAGGGTGTGCGGGGAGCGGAGTGCCGATATGCAGCTCCTGCTTGTCAGGCTCTCAATTGCCAATCCCCACCCTGCCGCTCATTGGAATTGACCAGTTCCACGTGATGCACCCGGTGCTAGCCCATTAGAATATCTTGAATTGCTCTGGGACCGGCCCCGCTTTCGAGGCTGTTGAACTCATGCGATTCAGCCCAGGCGTCAATACTTAGTCTCTGAAACATGTAATGATTTGCAGTAACAGTGTATATAACAAGTGATATAGCCTCCGACCACTAGGCGTCATGCAAGAGGAACAGGACATTGGAACCGGACAGAGCAGTCTTGATCAGAGTTACAGAGGCTGTTAGAAGCATGGTAAAAAGATCCACAGTTTGGTTAGCAATAGTTCAGTTTACCCACAGTTGATTCAACATTAAATAAAAAGTCTTGAACTAGATGTTCTGTTGTACACTGATTCAGTTATTATCTTGGTGCACTAATATAACAAAACAGAGAGTCCTCCCCCATAGTTCCACATGAGTTTCCAATACCTGCCCCTGGGTCAGCTCTGGAAACAAAATTAATCGGCAGAAATAAAGTTCTTACATCCCAGACTTTCTGAATGTAATGAGCCATCATATAACATTCTTATATTCAAACATGTAAATTATATCTACCACAAATGATATCCTTCAGTACCTGATGTTTGCTGTGCTTTGGATTAATAGGTGACATTCACCCTTCCATTTTTAAAAGATAAACAGATTTAGAGTATCCAATTATTTTTTTCCAATTAAGGGGCAATTTAGCGTGGCCAATCCACCTACCCTGCACATCTTTGGGTTGTGGGGGTGAGACCCACGCAGACACGGGGAGAATGTGCAGACTCCACACGGACAGTGACCCAGAGCGGGATCGAAACCGGGTCCTCAGTCCCAGTGCTAACCACTGCGCCACTGTGCTGCCCAATTCACCTTTGCACTTAATGATCTCACTGTACAGTGCATTCATCCAATCAACCATTACCAGAAGCAAAGACAAGTAAAGTTTAACTTCAACAAGTCTCATTGGCAGCAATGTATTTATTTTGTTTCATTTGCAGGATTTGGGCGTTGCTGTCCAGCCCCGCATTCATTGCCCACCCCTAATTGCCCTTGAGAAGGTGGTAGCCATCACTTTGAACTGCTGCAGTACGTGTGGTGTGGGTCACCCACAGTGCTGTTAGATTTAAGGGAGTTCTTGGATTTTGACCCAGCGATAGTAAAGAAAAGAAAGTGATACAGTTCAGGATGGCGTGTGACTTGGAGGGGATCTTGCAAGAGGGGAGAGGGTTCCCCTGTGTCGGCTGCCCTTGTTCTTCCAGGTGGTAGAGCTTGTGGGTTTGAAGGTGCTATCGAAGGAATCTTGACCAGTTGATGCAGTGCATCTTGTAGGTGGTACTCACTGCAGCCGTAGATCACCTGTTACTGCTCAAGTAAATTAGCCATGATGTGGAGATGCCGGCGTTGGACGGGGGTGAGCACAGTAAGAAGTCTTACAACACCAGGTTAAAGTCCAACAGGTTTGTTTCGATGTCACTAGCTTTTGGAGCGCTGCTCCTTCCTCAGGTGAATGAAGAGGTATGTTCCAGAAACATATATATAGACAGATTCAAAGATGCCAGACAATGCTTGGAATGCGAGCATTAGCAGGTGATTAAATCTTTACAGATCCAGAGATGGGGTAACCCCAGGTTAAAGAGGTGTGAATTATGTCAAGCCAGGACAGTTGGTAGGATTTCGCAGGCCAGATGGTGGGGGGGGGGGTGAATGTAATGCGACATGAATCCCAGGTCCCGGTTGAGGCCGCACTCATGTGTGCGGAACTTGGCTATAAGCTTCTGCTCGGCGATTCTGCGTTGTCGCGCGCCCTGAAGGCCTCCTTGGAGAACGCTTACCCGGAGATCAGAGGCTGAATGCCCTTGACTGCTGAAGTGTTCCCCGACTGGAAGGGAACATTCCTGCCTGGTGATTGTCGCGCGATGTCCGTTCATTCGTTGTCGCAGCGTCTGCATGGTCTCGCCAATGTACCACGCTTCGGGACATCCTTTCCTGCAGCACATGAGGTAGACAACGTTGGCCGAGTCGCACAAGTATGTACCGCGTACCTGGTGGGTGGTGTTCTCACGTGTAATGGTGGTATCCATGTCGATGATCTGGCACGTCTTGCAGAGATTGCCATGGCAGGGTTGTGTGGTGTCATGGTCACTGTTCTGAAGGCTGGGTAGTTTGCTGCAAACAATGGTTTGTTTGAGGTTGCGCGGTTGTTTGAAGGCAAGTAGTGGGGGTGTGGGGATGACCTTGGCAAGATGTTCATCTTCATCTATGACGTGTTGAAGGCTGTGAAGAAGATGTCGTAGTTTCTCCGCTCCGGGAAAGTACTGGACGACGAAGGGTATTCTGTCGGTTGTGTCCCATGTTTGTCTTCTGAGGAGGTCGGTGCGGTTTTTTGCTGTGGCGCGTTGGAACTGTCGATCGATGAGTCGAGCGCCATATCCCGTTCGTACGAGGGCATCTTTCAACGTCTGTAGATGTCTGTTACGCTCCTCCTCGTCTGAGCAGATCCTGTGTATACGGAGCGCTTGTCCATAGGGGATGGCTTCTTTAATGTGTTTAGGGTGGAAGCTGGAGAAGTGGAGCATCGTGAGGTTATCCGTGGGTTTGCGGTAAAGCGAAGTGCTGAGGTGACCGTCCTTGATGGAGACGAGTGTGTCCAAGAATGCAACTGATTTTGGAGAGTAGTCCATGGTGAGTCTGATGGTTGGATGGAACTTATTGATGTTATCGTGTAGTCGTTTCAGTGATTTTTCGTCGTGGGTCCAAAGGAAAAAAATGTCATCGATGTATCTGGTGTATAACTTTGGTTGAAGGTCCTGTGCGGTGAGTAGGTCTTGTTCAAACTTGTGCATGAAGATGTTGGCGTATTGGGGTGCGAATTTGGTCCCCATGGCTGTTCCGTGCGTCATTGTATCTCACGCTACAGGTGCGGGTGGTGGGGGGTCGCAGAGTGGTGGTCATGGGGGTGGGAGGGGTGAGGGGGATCAGCAGCAAGAGCAGGGGTTTTATTCTCAGGGGCCTCCCCTTCCCCATCACTGAGTATCTTTGATCGAGTAATCGCTCCCCAGGTTTGCTTGCCACGCTCCACGCTTGGCGAACCTCCTGGTGGCCGCTGGGTTAATCCCAGCTGTGGCAGGACGAGGCCCTGAAGTGAGCACCAATTGTTACTTAAGGACCTCAATCAGCAGGGGAGCGGGAAGGTTGTCCATGGCCATTCTTGCCATGGGCTTAATTGAAATGGAGGCAGGAAGGTTGGGAGATCTCCACACAGCACCGTCTGGCCTCTCCCACAAACCCAGCATGGGGAGGGTATTAAACACCGCCCCGTAGAGTCTGCACTGCCCTGAACCTCCTGTAGGTTATTTACATTTTGAAGCAGTAAAACCAAGAATAAAGTCACCGAGGAAAAGCTAGGGAACTTTACATGACCCAGCCAGACCCTTCTCAAAGACCTTTTTTTGATTATTTTATGGGATGTGCGCATCACTGGCAAGGCCAGGATTGTTTGCTGATTTTTCATTGACTTTGAGAAATGCAAAAATAGGGGCCGGGATTCTTGGTCGGCCCACGTCGGAATCGGGAAACGCGATTGGGCGGAGGATCGGTTTTGCTGCTAAAATTGTGGCGGGCGCCTGTTTCACACCAAATCGCAATTCTCCTTTGCCTCGACAGTAGCATCGATGCGTTCCAGACGGACGTACAGTAAATGCGCTTGGCATATCATTATCGGGCCTGACCCGGTATTCTCTGGGCAATCCGCGATTCCCCGCCTCTACTGGTTCACTTGCCTTTTAAAAATCGTAAAACAGGCACCATGGCTGCTGAGGGAGAGAGGGGGGAAAGTGTCCATCAGCGCCATAAATTGCTGACAGTCGTGCCGCTGGCCTGGGGGCTGCTGCCAGGGCTGAGGGGAGTAGCAGGGGGTGGCCAGGAGGTGGGCTGTGGGGTCAGGGTGGACGGGCACAGAACACCATTGCCGCGGCCTGCAAGGCAGCCATGCAGCTGCGAACGCCGCTGACTGCGCGCTGTGAACTTAGGGTCACAGGTTGTATGGTTGTCCCCCCAGGGCACCCCCCAGGAGCCCTCTGGTCCCAGCCGACCAATCAACAGGATGGGCGTGCTCCAGCGCAACCAGTGCCAACTTGTTGGCTGGGATGAGTGTGTGTGGGGAATGTAATGTGTCATGTGAGAGTACCTTTAAGAAATGGGTGTTTATAAATGGGTGTGTATATAAATATCTGTAGTGAGAGTACCTTAGGAAATGGGTGTTTATTACTGCAGTGATGTCAGAGAGTGGGTGGAGCTGGGCTGTCTGTTGGCTTTTTACTTTCGTTTTAGGCTGTTTGCTGCAGGGTATGTTTTAGATTTGTTTTCAGTGTTGGAGCTGAAGCCAGACAGAGCAGGTGTACTGCTGTTCTCTCTGCCATGAAAAGACTATCTCTTGATCATTTGGTGAATTCAGAATTATAAATGTTTTCAATAGTGACTTTAACCTGATGTGCTTCTGTTAAAGGTTTTGTTTTTAAGTCGTATGGATATTAAAAGGAAAGCGTAAAGGATTACTTAGTGTTGTAGGCTTTGGGGGTTGTATTTGAATTGATGGTTGCTAAAATGTTCACTGTATGTTTTAAAAAGGTTAACTTGAGTTCATAGAATAAACATTGTTTTTCATAGATTTCATAGAATTTACAGTGCAGAAGGAGGCCATTCAGCCAATCGAGTCTGCACCGGCTCTTGGAAAGAGCACCCTACCCAAGGTCCACACCTCCACCCTATCCCCATAACCCAGTAACCCCACCCAACACTAAGTGCAATTTTGGACACGAAGGGCAATTTATCATGGCCAATCCACCTAACCTGCACATCTTTGGACTGCGGGAGGAAACCGGAGCACCCGGAGGAAACCCACGCACACACGGGGAGGATGTGCAGACTCCGCACAGACAGTGACCCAAGCCGGAATCGAACCTGAGACCCTGGAGCTGTGAAGCAATTGTGCTATCCACTATGCTACCGTGCTGCCCATTTTTGTTTAAAAAAAATACTTTTCCATTTCTGCTGTGCCACACCTGTAGAGTGGGCCATGTGCTCTCCATACTACAATCTATTAAAGGTTGTGGGTCAGGTGAACTCCATGATACACTTTGGAATTCTCTAAACCCTGGCCCATATCAAATTGGGGGCTCGTCTGGGATAAAAGTCTATCTATTGGATTGGCTTAGTTAACTTAAAGACAGTGAGGGGTGAGCATATTGTGGTGTGGTACTTTAGTTTAAGTGGGGAGTGTGTTGTGGACAATGGCTCTTTCAGAGGCTCAGAGGTTTTTGGGGGTGGAGACAGTCACACACAGTACCTTACGGACAGCTCTCTGTCCGTAAGGTACTAAAAGCAGACTGTTAGATTTGGCAAAAACATTGCAGTTAACCTTACCTGACAAAATGCGAAAAGATGAGGTAATTATGGCGGTGGCTAAGCATTTAAAGTTGTCTGAGATACAGTTTGACTCATTGGAAATGGGAAAAATTCAGTTACAAATTAAACAAATGGAACATGAGAAATAATTAAAGCAGCTTGAATACGAAAGAGAGGAAAAAGAAAGAGAGAGAGAGCAGAAAAAGAAAGAGAAAGAGATAGAGCGGAAAGGGACAGAGAAAGAGATAGAGGGGGAAAAGAAAAGGAGAGAGAAGAAAGGAGAAAAGAAAGAATAGCCCTAGCAGAACAAAAATAAAGAGAAAGGGAGATACAGATCAGGGAAAAAGATAAAGAAAGAGAGTTTGAACTTTAGAAAATGGCCATGAAACGTAACAGTCAGTTAAAATTGGCAGGCATAAAGGGAAACTTACAGTTGTATGATAGTGATGAGGATAGTGAGAAAGAGCGTCATAATCAAAGGCTTGGTGGGAATCTATTTAAATATGTCCAAGCATTGCCAAGGTTTGACGAGAAGGAGATGGAAGCCTTTTTCATTTCATTTGAGAAGGTGGCTAAACAAATGAAATGGCTACAGGACATGTGGGTATTACTGATTCAAACAAAGCTGATAGGTAGGGCTAGTGAAGTGTTTGCATCACTACTGGAGGAGGTATCTGGGACGTATCAGGAGGTGAAAAAATCCATCTTTGGTGCATATGAACTAATGGCTGAAGCCTACAGACAAAGGTTTAGAAATTTAAGGAAAGAATTTGGTCAAACATACATGGAGTTTGAAAGGATCAAACAGAGTCATTTTGATAGGTGGATAAGGGCTTTGAAAATAGACCAAACGTATGAAGCTCTCAGAGAAATTATACTTTTGGTGGAGTTTAAAAATTCAATTCCTGATGTAGTGAGAACTCATGTGGAAGAACAGAGGGTTAAAACTGCGAGATTAGCAGCAGAAATGGCAGATGATTCTGAATTACTTCATAAATCAAAGCTTGGTTTCCAACATCAGTTTCAGCCGGTGAGGGATAGAAACTGGGGACATGAGAAACACTCAAGTGGTAAAGGTAAAGGTGATCTGATGGGAGATAATAAGGAGAGTGTACCTCAGATTAAAAAAGAAATCCAGGAGGGTGGAAAAGAAATGAAAAGTTTCAAATGCTTTCACTGTAATAAACTAGGCCATGTAAAGTCACAGTGTTGGTGGTTGAAGAAAAGCACTGGGAAGGCTGATGTGTTAAAACAGGATAAGATAGTGGGGTTTGTTAAAGTGGTAAAGGAAAGCCCAAGTGAAGTGAAGGAGGTACAAAAGATTGTACAGCCTGATCAAGAGGTGATTGATAAGAAGGTGCCAGATGTCTTTAAAGAATTTACTTGTGTGGGTAAAGTTTACTCATGTGTATCAGGAGGAGCAGGTAAAGAAGTCACAATTTTAAGAGATACGGGAGCTAGTCAATCTTTAATGGTAAGAGATGAGGAGTTATGTAATCTGGAAAGAATGTTCCCATAAAAGGTGATAATCTGTGGAATTCCGGGTGAGAGGAGGAGTGTTCCATTATATAAGGTAAGATTGGAATGTCCAGTGAAGACTGGTGAAGTGGTAGTAGGAGTAATAGAGAAACTATCTTGTCCAGGAATACAGTTTATCTTGGATATAGCTGGATCGCAGGTGGGAGTCATGCCTACTGTGGTTGATAAGCCAGTGGAAAATCAGACAACTGAAGTGTGGAAGGATGAATATCCTGGGATTTTTCCGGATTGTGGAGTAACAAGGTCGCAAAGTCACAGGTTAAGACAAGAGGAGAAATCAAAGAATGAAGATGAAGTTGAAGTGCAATTATCAGGAACGATTGCTGATCAGATGGTTGAAAAAGAACAAGAACAGGTGGAGGATGAGGCGGATATTTTTATTTCAGGAAAATTGGCGGAGTTACAACAGAAAGATGTAGAAATAAAACGGATGTATCAGAAAGTATAGACGGGACAGGAATCTGCGTGTATACCAGAGTGTTATTACCGTAAAAGTAATGTCTTGATGAGAAAATGGAGACCTGTACATATGCAGGCGGATGAAAAGTGGGCAGAAGTTCATCAAGTAGTATTGCCGGTAGGGTATAGAAAGGAGGTGTTACGAGTTGCACATGAGGTACCAGTGGGAGGTCATTTGGGAATAAGGAAAACTCAAGCTAAAATCCAGAAACATTTTTATTGGCCTGGACTACATAAAGATGTAGTTAAATTTTGTCAATCATGTCACACATGTCAAATGATAGGGAAACCTCAAGCAGTGATAAAACCAGCGGCCTTAATACCCATTCCAGCATTTGAGGAACCTTTTACAAGGGTCCTAATTGATTGTTTAGGACCGTTTCCAAAAACAAAAAGTGCGAATCAATATCTTTTGACTATAATGGATGTGTCTACTAGGTTTCCAGAGGCCATTTCAGTACGTAATATTACAGCTAAAAAGATTGTGAGGAGTTACTTAAATTGGATCAAGGATCAAATTTTACCTCAAGGTTATTCAAAGAAGTTATGGATAATTTAGGAATAAAACAATTTAAATCAACTGCGTACCATCCAGAATCGCAGGGAGCATTAGAAAGGTGGCATCAGACATTAAAGACAATGTTGAGGGCATATTGTCACGATTATCCAGAGGATTGGGATAAAGGAATTCCATTCGTACTGTTTACAATTAGGGATGCACCTAATGAGTCAACCAAATTCAGTCCTTTTGAACTAATTTTTGGTCATGAGGTAAGAGGACCACTTAAATTGATTGAGGAAAGATTCGTGAGTGAGAAATTGGAACGTACATTATTGGATTTCGTGTCAAATTTTAGGGAATGATTAAATAGAGCAGGTGAATTGGCTAGACAACATTTAAAAGTTGCACAAAACGTGATGAAACGGGTAGCGGACAAGAAATTCAAAGTTCGTAGTTTTGCCATTGGAGATAAAGTTTTAGTCTTGTTACTAGTGGCAGGTGATCCTTTAGAAACAAGGTTTTGTGGATCTTATCAGATTGAAAGGAAATTAAGTGAGGTGAATTATGTGGTAAAAACACCAGATAGAAGGAAGACTCACCGAGTGTGTCATGTGACTATGCTGAAAAGGTACTTTGAAAGGGAAGGAGAGAAAAAGGAGGAGGTTTTAATGATTCTAACTTAAAATGACGTACCAAATCCAGATGACTGTGAATTTGGCATACCTCTATTTAAATTGGAAAATGTGGATTTTCTTAAAAATTGGGATAAATTGTTGAGTTACCTTCCAGAGGAAAAACGGACTGACCTGAAAGAGTTATTGGTATCACATGGGCAAGTTTGTGGAGATAAATTGGGAAGTACTAAAATGGCTATACACGATGTTGATGTGGGAAATGCTGTTCCAATCAAACAACATCCAGATAGACTTAACCCTTTAAAATTGGCACAGGTTAACAAAGAGATTGAGAGTATGCTTAAAAATGTCATAATTAAAGTGGGTTGCAGCCAATGGAGCTCACCCATAGTGATGGTACCTAAACCAGACAGTACCCAACGGTTGTGTGTGGACAATAGAATGGTTAATGCAGTTACAAGAACGGACTCTTATCCTATCCCACGTTTGGAGGATTGCATTGAGAAAGTGGGACAATCAGCTTTTATTTCCAAACTGGATTTACTTAAAGGTTACTGGCAGGTATCGTTATCCGAATGGGCGGAGGAGATTTCAGCTTTTGTGACTCCAGATGGTATATACCAATTCAAAGTTATCATAGATTATCATAGAATTTACAGTGCAGAAGGCCATTTGGCATGAAAAACGTCCCAGCCACATTTCAACGGTTAACTAACAAAGTTGTTTCAGGATTACCTAATTGTGCAGTATACATCGACGATATGGTAATTTTCAGCCAGACATGGAAAGAACATGTAAAACATTTGATGGAGTTATTCGATCGACTTCAGGAGGCGGGTTTGGTGGTAAACCTAGCCAAAAGTGAATTTGGAAAAGTCCAAGTCACTTTCCTTGGCCATACAATTGGACAGGGTCGAATGGTCACACAGGATGTGAAACTAACAGTTGTTGTGGAGATTCCGATACCCTCAAGACGAAGGGAAATAATGCGATTTCTTGGCATGAGTGGATTTGATTGAACATTTGTGAAAAATATTTGTAGCGTGGTTGCTCCACTGATGGACTTGCTGAGGAAACGTTGAAAATGTCAGTGGACAGCGGATTTTCAACAGGCATTTGACTGCCTGAAAGCTGTGATAACCAATGCTCCTGTGTTGGAGAATTACAAGGGACTCTGTGATCAGATTGAACTAAAGTATCTGACTTTAAAGAGAAATGCCGAGGCGTAGAGAAAGGGACGGATCGTGCAGAGACCTTCTTGTTCAAGGAGACTGTCAATCAAGAGGGATTCCAGTTGGAGGAAGAAGAAAAAAAGAAATGGACTATATTATTATACTTGTTAGTGTGTGTTGTTTTTTGAAATGATAAAGTATATTTACTGTGTGAATTTCTTAAAGGATGGTGAAAAGGTGAGAAATGAAGCCATCTTGAAGTTGATGGGTTTTTCTTTCTTGGGAGGAGGTGTCATGTGAGAGTACCTTTTTGAAATGTGTGTTTATAAATGGGTGTGTATATAAATATCTGTCGTGTGAGTATCTTTAAGAAATGGTTGTTTATTACTGCAGTGATGTCAGAGAGTGGCTGGAGCTGGGCTGTCTGGCAGATTTTTACTTTCATTTTAGGCAGGCTGCAGGGTGTGTTTTAGTTTCGTTTTCAGTGTTGGAGCTGAAGCCAGATAGAGCAGGTGTAACTCCTGTTCTCTCTGCCATCAAAAGACTATCTCTTGATCATTTGGTGAATTCAGAATTATAAATGTTTTCAGTAGTGACTTTAACCTGATGTGCTTCTGGTAAAGGTTTTGTTTTTAAGTCGTATGGATGTTAAAAAGAAAGCTTAAAGGATTACTTAGTGTTGTAGTCTTTGGGGTTGTATTTGAATTAATGGTTGCTAAGATGTTCACTGTATGCTTTAAAAAGGTTAACTTGAGTTCATAGAATAAACATTGTTTTGTTTTTAAAAATACTTTTCCATTTCTGCTGTATCACACCTGTAGAGTGAGCCGTGTGCTCTCCATACCACAATCTATTAAAAGTTGTGGGTCAGGTGAACTCCATGATACACTTTGGGATTCTCTAAACCCTGGCCCAGAACAATGTGTATATGTGGCTGCAGCTTGTCAGCCTCCCGAGTTCAATCTCGAACCCGGCGAATCCTGCACTGTTTCTCATTGGAATTGATTGTGTTCCACGTGGTGCCTGTGCTAACCCCTCCACGGTCACTGAATCGGTCCAGGTGTGGCGCCTGCTTTGCTGCCGTGGAAGTCCCGGAGAATCCTGCCGAGGATATCTATCCATCATTATAATATATGTATTCAACACTGACTGGCATGTTCAACAAATTATATTCCCATTGTACAAAGTAATATTCTTCAAACAAATATTTGATCAACCACGTCTTCAAATTGTAGTGGTTTTTTAAAAACAAAGTTTTAATTGTTGACATTGGCTGCTTATACCGAAGTCATCCTTAGTTTAGTCTAGCTTTCCTTTTTCAGATTACGGAACATTTAAAGAATCCTTATATAAATTAATTATGTAGTAATCTGGTACTTAAAATTGTCTGCTGTTGTCCTGACTACGGTTCAGATTGGTAAATCTGAATTGCACTTCTCCTGAAAAGTAAATATTAATTGAGGAAGCTGTAAAAGGTGTTCTATTAACTTTGTTGGTAAAGTAATTGGTTACAAAACTGCCCGATTCACTTTGGACCAACTAATCATTACAATAGCGGTTGTTTTGGTTTATTAATCGCCTGTTAGAGGCAGGCTCTGAATGGAATACTTTACATGCAGTCTGACTTCAAACTTTGCAGTTAACCCATCTACTCTGACCAACGGCAGGTAGGAGTGGCTAAACATGCACCTTGCCAGCCTGGAATGACAGGAATCAGAGAATATTTTGGTCTTAATATGGTCAAATGTAGTATGATATACAAATAATGTAAATGCGTTATCAACATTTTAAAAAAATGTACCCATGGCATGTGGGCATCATTGGGTGGGCCATCATTAATTGCCCATCCCTAATTGCCCTTCAACTACCAGAGGGCATTTAAGGGTCAGCCACGTTACTGTGGAGTCACATGTAGGCCAGACCAGGTAAGAATGCCAGATCTGCTTCCCTGAAGGACGTTACAATGGCGCCGATCTCGTATTTTTGCCCGACGCTGGATTCTCTGCCCGATCGCGGATCGCCCTTCCGGCGTCGCGAAACGGAGAATCCAGCCCCGGATTTTTATTCAACTCAAATTTCACCATCTGACCATGGTGGGCTTCAAACCCAGGCCCCCTGGATTACAAGTTCAGAGACAATGCCACGACATCACCGCCTGCCATCATTTGTATTCTATTCCATGGGGCTTCTCGCACGGGGTGGAGGCAGGAAGAGGGAGGTCGTCCTCGCGCACCACCCTCCAGCCTGATTAAATCCTCCTTTCCTATTAAACCCAGCATAGGGGAGGGCAGTCAAAGGTTTCAAATCCCGGGGGGATCAGCCAAGAGGATCTCAGCTGTCAAAGGTGGGATATGATCAGTCTGCTTCTACCTCTCCTAAAGCCAGACGGACTATATCATGTAGGAAAATAAAGAGTAAAACTGTGTAGCTGCACCAAGAAGTCGCCACCACATCTTAGCAAGGATATTTTGGCCTTAGAGGGAGTTACAACATGGGTTTGCTGGAATCATACCTGGCAATCAGTGGTGAAGTTACAAGGAGCGATTACACACATTACGCCTGTTTTCTCTAGAATTTTTAAGGATAAGATCAAAGTATTCAAGATATTAACAGGGAAAGACAGGGTAGATAAAGATAAACGGTCTCCACTGATTGGAGATTTTAGAACTAGGGGGCATCGTCTACAAATTAGGGCCCACCATCCAGGAGGGATGTTGAGAAGCACTTCCACACAGAACGAGTGCTGGAGGTTTGGAATTCTCTCCCACAAACAGCAGTCGATGCTAGATCAGTTGTTAATTTTAAATCTGAGGTAGATAATAATTTGTTCAAGAAAGGTGTAAAGGGATGTGGGCCAAAGGCAGGCACACAGAGTTAGCTCACAGATCCTCCATGATCTGATTGAGTGGCGGGGCAGGCTCGAGGGGAAGCTCCAAAAGGAGGGAGTTGCCGAGCACGCAGAGGAAGAAGATCAATACAAGACGGAGCAAGAGGAGTGGGGATTCTGTAAGGGCACTAGTGGCACACTGCCCAGGAAGGCCAAATCCTGGCATGTTTCAGTTAGACTGAACATAGAACATAGAATATTATAGCGCAGTACAGGCCCTTCGGCCCTCGATGTTGTGCCGACCTCTGAAACCACTCTAAAGCCCATCTACACTATTACCTTATCGTCCATATGTCTATCCAATGACCATTTGAATGTCCTTAGTGTTGGCGAGTCTACCACTGTTGCAGGCAGGGCATTCCATGCCCTTACTACTCTCTGAGTAAAGAACCTACCTCTGACATCTGTCTTATATCTATCTCCCCTCAATTTAAAGTTATGTTCCCTCGTGCTAGACATCACCATCCGAGGAAAAAGGCTCTCACTGTGCACCCTATCCAATCCTCTGATCATCTTGTATGCCTCAATTAAGTCACCTCTTAACCTTCTTCTCTCTAACGAAAACAGCCTCAAGTCCCCCAGCCTTTCCTCATAAGATCTTCCCTCCATACCAGGCAACATTCTGGTAAATCTCCTCTGCACCCTTTCCAATGCTTCCACATCCTTCCTATAATGCGGCGACCAGAATTGCACGCAATACTCCAAATGCGGCCGCACCAGAGTTTTGTACAGCTGCAACATGGCCTCATGGCTCCGAAACTCAATCCCTCTACCAATAAAAGCTAACACACCGTACGCCTTCTTAACAACCCTCTCAACCTGGGTGGCAACTTTCAGGGATCTATGTACATGGACACCGAGATCTCTCTGCTCATCCACACTGCCAAGAATCTTACCATTAGCCCAGTACTCTGTCTTCCTGTTATTCCTTCCAAAATGAATCACCTCACACTTTTCTGCATTAAACTCCATTTGCCACCTCTCAGCCCAGCGCTGCAGCTTATCTATGTCCCTCTGTAACTTGTAACATCCTTCTGCACTGTCCACAACTCCACCGACTTTAGTGTCATCTGCAAATTTACTCACCCATCCTTCTACGCCCTCCTCCAGGTCATTTATAAAAATGACAAACAGCAGTGGCCCCAAAACAGATCCTTGTGGTACACCACTAGTAACTGGACTCCAGTCTGAACATTTCCCATCAACCACCACCCTTTGTCTTCTTCCAGCTAGCCAATTTCTGATCCAAACTGCTAAATCACCCTGAATCCCATGCCTCCGTATTTTCTGCAGTAGCCTACGGTGGGGAACCTTATCAAACGCTTTACTGAAATCCATATACACCACATCAACTGCTTTACCCTCATCCACCTGTTTGGTCACCTTCTCAAAGAGCTCAATAAGGTTTGTGAGGCACGATCTACCCTTCACAAAACCGTGTTGACTATCTCTAATCAAATTATTCCTTTCCAGATGATTTTACATCGTAGGAACAAACCCATCCGGCAGCCTAATTCTGAACCCCACATTGGCATAAAGCAGTCGTACAATCAACAAACCATCTCTGTCAGCAGATAATCCTTATTTTACTATTGAACTCTCTGGCTCATACAATCCTCATAACATAATGTTCTATCCAGCTAGTGCTGACTCACATGACCATAAACATCCCAAGTGCTTCAATTTGGTTAACGCCTTCTTGATAATGATGTGAAGTCATCTTAAATTGCAAGTCATAAATCCAGGTAATGCAGTTAAAACTATAATTGTGTATAATAAGTGTTTTTAATCCACGTGACATGCCTTTGGGGTTTCCACCCAATATAATGGCACTGAATTTCATCAGGGCTTTCTGGCCTTCGGTGACTGTCTGTGCGGAGTCGGCACGTTCTCCCCGTGTCCGCTTGGGTTTCCCCCAGATCCTCCGGTTTCCTCCCACAGTCCAAAAATTTGCAGGTTAGGTGGATTGGCCATGCTGAATTGACCCTCAGTGTCCAAACATGTCTGGGTTAGGTGGGGTTAAGGGGTGACGCGGATAGGGCAGGGCAGTGGGCCTAGGTTGAGGGTCGATACAGACTCGATGAGCCGAATGGCCTCCTTTTGCACTGCAAGAATTCCATGGTTCACCAGTCTCTCAGAATAACTCTGGAGGGAGATCAGCAGAACCCACTCGGACCCCCTTTTACACCAGGTGGCTGTTAATTCTGGGTGCTTCCTGGTTGCCTTATAATGGCAATTTGGACGTTCCTCTTAAAAGACAAATAATAGTTAGAGGCCAGGAATTAGAACTCCCGACGCAAGGTGTCCTGTTTCTTAGGTTATAATGAGACCCAGTGGGGACGGGGACGGTTGGGCGAGGGCGGGGGGGGGTGGGGGGTGGGGTGGGGGGGCGCAGGCTGTGGCCAGGGGATTTTAACCTAAAGAAATGGTTGCATTTGGGAGCGAGTGGCTAGTTAAAAGATTGATGGCCATCAGGAAGATACACACGTCCTATTAACTTCCACCTTTAACTTCAGTGCAATGAGCTCTGCGCAGGAACTCCCCACGAGAGACAGAGGTTATCCATTTCTTTAGGGCAGCACGATAGGGCAGCCATTCGGGCGGCACGGTAGCACAGTGGTTAGCACTGTTGCTTCACAGTGCCAGGATCCCAGGTTTGATTCCCGGCTTGGGTCACTGTCTTTGCGGAGTCTGCACGTTTTCCCCGTGTCTGTGTGGGTTTCCTCCGGGTGCTCCGGTTTCCTCCCATAAGTCCCAAAAGATGTGCTGTTAGGTAATTTGGATATTCTGAATTCTCCCTCAGTGTATCCAAACAGGTTCCGGAATGTGGCGACTAGGAGCTTTTCACAGTAACTTCATTGCAGTGTTAATGTAAGCCTACTTGTGACAATAAAGATTATTATTATTAATACTATCTGTTAAAAAGCTGTTTTAATAAAATGTTTTAACTCAGATTTTTGTATTGATATTGTAGTGGATGGATTTCCCAGGCTTCCGAGAACTGGAGGGTGAACGCAATGTGAGAAGATAGCAGGAATGGAAGGGGCTGAAAAACAACAGGCAAAAAATTATCGACACACTCATTCCTCGCACCTGCTTCCTTGCCTAACTGAAAGGTTTTCTCTTTGAGGAATTGTCCTGAGCGTTTGCTTTCACTACCATGGAGGTGCTTTCCAGTAGTTTCCTTTGGAGGTCATTTCTGATCTTTGGCTGTTTTATGCCACTCATCTTCACTTCCCATCTGTCAAAGATCAGTCCAGCGTGGGTGCCACTTATCAGCTTCACCATGGACCACAAACAAGGACCGAGATGAGCAGCAGCACAAATTAAAACCGCATAGGCCCAGCTTTTAAATCCCCGCTCTGGGTAGCAATAGGGTGCAGCAAAAATTAAAATGAGGGCAGTTGTATACTCACCGTGTCCCTGGTGCTTGCTCCCACCCTATTCCAATATTAGCCGGGCTCCATGGAGCAGGGGAACAGGGAACCCGCAGGACAGCAGCCAAGTCCTTCAATAGCATTGGGCTTAAAATAGTTATGGAGAGAAAAACAAAGAACAATAAAGGTGAAGATAATCAACTGGAATTGAGAACAGTGAGGGAGCACTGGGAGGCTTTCAGATAACAACCCTATTACAGAGAAAAAGGGTAAAGTGAATGAGAGATAGGAAGGTTATTAATATCAGACTCATAACTCAATACAGAACCAAACAATTTACTTGTGCAGGCAGTGGCTATAAATGAGGTCACTAAAGAAGAGGAAGTTTCCAATGGCATAGTGGAGGATGAGGTACCAGGGCAACCTCAGCAGCCCAGCGGCCCTCCTTCATCCCAGTGGGCCACTGGGTTGAAATCGGGGCTTGTTCACTAACTGTGACTCTTGAATAATATTAAATACATTTAATAGACGCTGAATATTTCATAACAATTATACAAAATGCTTAATTATTCATATATTCGTAAAACTGTCATCAACTTCAAGTGATACAGGCAAAAGAAACATTTACACGTTGGACACCGAGGGAGCGCACAGCTGTCACTGTCAATGTTGTGAACTATCAGCACCTCACTTCACCTCCCCCTGCTTTATGTGTGTATCACTTCAGTCATACCGGCAGGTGAAAAGGCTACACAGATGGAAATTAATGGAATGTGGCAACCCTGCGCGTGGGCAACAAAATGTCTCATGGTCCGCGCCCAGAAACCTGATGGGTCACATTTGGTCCCTCGGCTGCAGGTTTGCCTACCACTGGACTAGGGACAAAAACAGAAAGTGCTGGACAATCAGGTCTGTCAGCATCTGTGGAGAGAGACGGGAGCTAATGTTTCGAGTCTGGGTGACTCTTTGTGACAGCTAGAGAGAACTGGAAATAGGATGAGATTTATACTGCAGTGGGGGGAGGGGCATAGAGTGGTGGGGCTGGATAGGGGGCCAATGATAGGTGGAGATTGACAAAGATGTCGCGGACAGAAGACAAAAGGGGATGATTAAGGCTAAGAAGGGTGCTGATTGAGGCACAAAAGAGATTAGAATGTGTTAATGGCAGAACAAAGGTGAGCGGTTCGTCAAAGGGCAACGAGGAACAGATGGGTCAAGTGTGGTGGGAGAGGGGGAACAATGGTGAGGGAGAAACAGATCAATGAAAGAAATGAAAATGAATTGATAAGAAATAAAAAAAGAGGGTGAAGGTGGAGGAGAAGGTTCACAGTCTGAAGTTGTTGAACTCAATGTTAAGTCTGGAAGGCTGCAATATGTCTAATCGGAAGATGAGGTGCTGTTCCTCCAGTTTGCGCTGAGTTTCACTGTAACATTGCAGCAGACCCAGGACGGACATGTGGACGTGAGAGCAGGACGGTGCGTTAAATTGGCAGCGACAGGAAGGTCTTCACCAAAGAAGAGGAAGTTTCCAATGGCATAGTGGGAGATGTCATAGATGAAGGAGGGCCGCTGGGCTGCTGAGGTTGCCCTGGTACCTCCTACTTGCGGAAGGACCGGAGGTGTTCTGCAAAGTGGTCACCCAGCCTGCGTTTAGCCTCTCCAATGTACAGGTGATGCATTGGGAGCAGCAAATGCAATAGGCCAGATTGAAGGAGGTGCACCTGAAGCGCTGCTTCAGTTGAAAAGAGTGTTTGGGCCCTGGGATGGTGAACAGGGGGGAGGAGGTAAAGGGGCAGGTGTTACACCATCTGCGATTGCATGTGAAGGTGCCGTGGGAAGAGGGTGAGGTGTTGGGGGATGATGGAGTGGACCAGGGTATCCTGGAGCGAACGGTCCCTACGGGCAGCATGGGGGGGGGGGGGGTCTTACAGCCTTTCAGTCAGCATATTAGTGGGTAGGCAGGAGGGCATGTAAAATAGGACAGATGGACAGCCTACCCCTGCTTCCCCTCCCCCCCAAGCCTGAGCTTTCCCCATAATACATTGGACAGGTGAGGCATCAGCTAGCCCACCTGTCTTTAGGCCTACTGAGGCCTGTTACTATGAAGGGAGGAGGGGTAGGAAGACTCCCCTCTTCTCCCACTCTTTGACCGCAACAGGTGGTTGTTTAAAAAGGTCATGCTTGTCAATTTGGTGAGTTATGTGCTGTGCCTGTAAAAAACACAAGCTGACAGGTTTGCTTGATATATACCTTGAAAAAAAAAGAGAATAGCGCTTTTTGTACTTAACCCAGTCTAAAAAAAAAATGCTTCAACTTTCATGCACATACACACTTGAAGTTCACTCACACACAACAGTAAGCTGCAGAGTGGGAGGATAGATTAAATAGGCTTTTTAGAGTCCAATAAATGTTAAAGATATATGGATCATGCAGATTGATGACTTGGATGCTTCCAGTCCGGCTCGGCGACCCTCAGGGTTTGTCGTTGGGCCTGTATAAATATATTAACAGTCGGTATATCTTTTCTTCCGGAGACAGTAGCTGCTGGTTGAATTTTTTTTTGTTACAGAGTCTTCACTTGTAGCATTTGGATTGTCAGGGTTTGAGCTGGCAAGCTGGATGGGGAAAGGGAGACCCACAGAGGGATCTTGCCACATCAGCAGCTTTTCTGTTTCTGTCTCTCGCCTGGAGAAAACAGTTTCTCAAAACACAAAAGCAGGTTAGCTGGCTTGTCACATGATAATCTCTCTCCCAGTTACCCAAATATGGTCACGGCCAGCATATCCCAAGTGGAAGGTTTCAAGTTGATTAGATTATGGCGGGTTCAATTCTTTTCTCATCTAGCGTTCATTGTCTGAGTTTATTGCATCCGTGTAGTTCCCACACAGGTGATTACCTGGATGTTCTGTGAATGGGTTAGGAGATTATCCCATTTGAAATGAAAATGAAATGAAAATCACTTATTGTCACAAGTAGGCTTCAAATGAAGTTACTGTGAAAAGCCCCTAGTCGCCACATTCCGGCACCTGTTCGGGGAGGCTGTTACGGGAATTGAACCGTGTTGCTGGCCTGCCCTGGTCTGCTTTCAAAGCCAGCGATTTAGCCCTGTGCTAAACAGCCCCTTTACACTCCTTCAAGGTGACAGTCTCTGCTGGGGTTTTCCAGACAGATTGGCTCCATTTAATGACATTGATATTTGTCATGTACAGTTTTGCAAATGTTCAACCATCTTGAATCTGTGGTTTCAAATCACTGGAATGTTGCCTTGGTCTCTTTAAAAATCAAATAGTGATTCTCAGCTGGTAAATACACAGTCATTTTTCATAAAGCATGACTTCACAACAGGACCTTGAATGGCCAATTAATATGTGAGAAAGGTGGCCGCCTGTTACTTTGCCTCTTAGGCAGGAAGGGGGCGCAATCTTCTTTCGGGGGCACCTTTCCCTCTGTCGCCCCATCCAAGATGAAACACCCCCTCCCCCCTTTGTGGCTTTCAAAACCCAACCCCTGTACCCTTCCCACCACTCCCATGGTCCCCAATCCCTCCCGGAGCAAAATTCCCCGACTTATCTCTCAGTCCAGTTGCCAGAGATCTTCTCCTTGGGACTTCTTGTAGTTCTGGCAGTGGCCACTACTGATTTCTGGCATGATTGAGACTACTCAGCTGCCAGGCAATCTGATTCGCCGGCAGCTCTTTGGGGCGGGACATCTTTCACTTGAGGGACGGGAGCCCCATTCTTAGAGTGTTGAGGCCACACTCATTAAAAGGTGGTTTGCATGCGACCAACTTTTATACTGGGGGGAGGGGGGAAGGGAGGCAAAGGAGCCCCCACCCACACCATGCAAAATTCAGCCCCGTGTGATCAGCCAGGCAAAGACATGAAACATCCACAAGGATCAGAAATAAACAAAATGTTCTGAAAGTTAATATCAAATGTGGCCTTTATTTGATTTTGGTAGTTCTTTAATCGGGGCACCCAGCTAAAATTTGAGGGGGTGGGAAGGGGTGGAATTAACTGAGCTTTTTCATTCAACGTGAATTTGAAAGCAACACCATGTTTAATTGACAGGAAGAAAATTACTGCAATGAAAAATGCACCCCATGTTTTCTCAATATATTCGGCAAGGAGAAATCCTTGGGCTTACATGGGGCTGGTTTAGCACAGGGCTAAAGAGCTGGCTTTTAAAGCAGACCAAGGCAGGCCAGCAGCACGGTTCAATTCCCGTACCAGCCTCCCCGAACAGGTGCCGGAATGTGGCGACTAGGGGCTTTTCACAGTAACTTCATTTGAAGCCTACTTGTGACAATAAGCGATTTGCATTTTCAATTGAAGGGCAGGGAAGGATAAATTTAGAACATGAAGAGAATCACTTACCGGATAATATGGGAGTGTTAGTGAAAAATGAGTCCATTACATGGTAAGAGTTGTTTATTGAGTTACTGATGAAGCAGATTGTGCAAGGCTCTGCCTTGTCAGGGTGTTTTACGTAAATATAGTAAACCAGGGTAGACTTTATTCACTGACTAAAGCTAGGTCTGTCATCAGAGAATCATAGAATTTACAGTGCAGAAGGAGGCCATTCGGCCCATCGAGTTTGCACCGGCCCTTGGAAAGAGCACCCTACCCAAGCCCACACCTCCACCCTCTCCCCGTAACCCCACCTCACCTTTTTGGTCACTAAGGGCAATTTAGCATGGCCAATCCACCTAACCTGCACATCTTTGGACAGTGGGAGCAAACCGGAGCACCCGGAGGAAACCCACGCAGACACGGACAGAACGTGCAGACTCCGCACAGGCAGTGACCCAAGCCGGGAACCGAACCTAGGAACCTGGAGTTGTGAAGCAACTGTGCTGACCACCGTGTTACAGTGCCCCCCATCAAAGTCATCTTGTGAATAGTTTCTTTGGACTGGAGTTTGGTGGCTGTACCATGTGATCTGACAGAAATACCCATTCTGGTGTTTAAGTTATGGACATCCTCAGAGGGTGGAGGGTGGAAGAACTGGTTCTGGTGGGAGGAGGGGCTGGTGATGAGGTTGGGGTAAGGGTTAGAGGAATAATTCAGTGCTCCTTGATGGCCGTAAATATTAGTTATTCCTACTCTGTAGTTTATTGAATTAACTATCCATAGCCTCTATTACAGATGGTAGGATTGGACCAATCACCCATTGCTGGTCTTCAATCACTTCAAAGTCTTCCCATCAAAGAAATAAACAAGCCACAAATAAATAATATTTCCTGTTCTCTCATTGTGAGCAGGATAGCTCAGGGGTAGACTCAGTTCCTCTATCCCCTGAGGGGCAATGGGCAGCAAGATTCTGTCGCTGGCCCAGGTCTATCCTTTCTCTCCAGCCCACGTGGTGTGTGCTGTTGAATGTCTTCCTTAAATGGACTTCACCTGGTCCTGTCTTGTTCTTCGACCTAGTGGCATCCATTCAGCTGCCTCTCTGGCGGGGCTTATGTCTGAGACGCAAATACATGTCCCGCCCGTCTCACTTGGTGCCCATGTCACAATGTCCCGCAGGTGCCTTTGACCAGTCCCCTGTGGTTCTTCTCCATTAGTGATGTTATCTCTCCATGTGATGCCCAGGATCTCAGTGCTAGTGAAAGACGTCCAACTTATGTGACATTGTTGCTGTTCTCTTCCATGGATCACCAGCACACATTGGGCTTGGTACTACTGGGGACATGTAGAGTTCCAACTTCATGGTCAATGTTAATGATGTTGGACGCCCAGTCCATGTGGAGCCGCTGGAGGACAGATGCTGTTTTTGCCGATTCCACATCTGGAGATGTTGCTTCACAGGCAGGGGAAGTGGTTGACATCCTTGATGTTCTATTGCCCGATGGTGATGGCAGAGGGGACCTTGTTGCTGTCCAGTCTTCATTGTCTTGGCCTTCTCACAGCCGATGCGTAGACCAACCTTAGCACTGCTCGTCTCAGGACTGGTATTAGGTACAGACCCTGGGCTGGATTCTCCGATTCTGGGGCTATGTCCCCATGCCGGCGTGGAAACGGTGGCGTTTTGCACCAGAAAAACTGGCGCAAAACGGCCACTGATCCCCCGTCTGGTGGGGGGCTAGCATGCCGGCAGCGTAGGGCACCCAGCTCTCGATGCCGATACGCCCCAGAGAATTGCCGGGTCCGTGGCTGCGCATGCGCGCGGCATCGGCCTGCAACGTAGTCCTCCCCTTCGGCCGGCTCGCGTGCTCCGGATCGCCCCACCAGTGCCCCCAGCCCCGCATAATGTCCCCCCCTGCCCGTGGATCGGCCCTCCCCCAACTGTGGCGGCACAGGACAGAGTCCGCAGCCGCCACGCCGAGTTCCCAACGGGTGAGACCACACGCCGTTGGGAAGTCAGCCGGTCAGGGGCGGAGCATCGGGGGGGGCGGGCCTCAGGCAATGTCCTGAGGCCATTGATACGTGGCGCGGTGTGAACCTATAGCACGCCACTTTGGAGAGGGCGGAACATCGCGAAAGAGGCGCCGCCCCCGATTTGGTCGGGAACTTGGATTCTCCGGCTGTTCGCCGAACGCGATTTTGGTGTCGGCGACCGGAGAATCTAAGCCCCTATTGATAATGAACACCTTTGGAGTCAAAGACTAACTGGAAAGTGATGATGTCCTGGAGGGGTCAAGGATAGAATCTATTTGGTTAGAATTAAGTAACAATCCGTGTATGCATGTGTCTCACCCCCACAACGCAACGATGTGCAGGGTAGGTGGATTGGCTAAATTGCCCCTTCAAAGGGGAAAAAAAAGAATTAAGTAACAATAGAGGTATGATTTCCTTACAGGGTGTATCCTATTGGTCACCAACTACTGGCATGTAGAGGAGCAAAACAAAAGAGGTTAAAAAGCTATCTTAATTAGTTGATTCTTAACCAGCGGGTTTCACTACTTTCACAGGTCCTCACCCTCATACTGTGGTATCAACAACATGAAACAAACTCTGGATAAAATTGACACTCTGTGAAAAAACTTTATTAACCCACGAAGCAACAGTATATAATTACAACACCAATTGTTGGACCTGCGAGCAGGAACCCGTTCCTGATTGGTCGGTCCGCTGAACGGGTTCCTCCACATGACTTCCAGTGACTGACCAAATCACACTTTCCGTCTGCGGCCCCGATGTCGTTGCGAGCTGTGGCTTTAAACACCTTTCTAACCCTGGTCTCTCGGCATATCAGGTAATATCGTAAATCCATTGTCAATCCACCGTGGTCTTGAAAAGACCCACCTCCATTGGTCCTTTCCTGCACTCAGCAGGGGGTGTCTCCGGGTACCTGCCAGCAATGGGCGTGATTACAGTATCCTGGTAGAGGCGGAAAGAAAGCCATTCACACATAATCCACGAGAGGCCATTGTCAATCTCTGTAATCAGGGTGTCTGGTAGTTAGCCACTGCCCCAGTGGAATCTGTGTCTGCATGTGTATATTCTTGTCCAGGCTTTAGTTTTTTTTTTAAAAACTCCCTATAAGCTTCAGTGTTAATGCCTTTGGTCCAAAATCTTCATCCAATGTCCACTGTTCTCCAATGTTCCAACCACACCCTTCTGGGCTCAGGACGTTGGTCCACCTCACCTCTACATTTTGAGACCAGTATTAAAAAGAAACAAAGGAGGACCTTACAGCATCGCAGAAATACACAAAATATCAAAATGCCTTATTAATATGGGCCGGGAAAGTAATAGTGTGCGGGCAGGGAGAGTGAA
Organism: Scyliorhinus torazame; assembly: GCF_047496885.1. NCBI lineage: Eukaryota > Metazoa > Chordata > Chondrichthyes > Carcharhiniformes > Scyliorhinidae > Scyliorhinus > Scyliorhinus torazame. The sequence continues at coordinate 303,062,911 of NC_092712.1, forward strand.
GAGTGAAGTGTCTTCCAGAGTATTCTCCTGATCAGTATGTCTCCTGCCCAATGAGGAAGGAGGCATTGGTGGATGTGGTTATGGGAAATGAGGTGGGTCAAGTGGGTCATGTATCAGCATGGAAATGTTTAGGAAACAGTGATCATTATATCATAAGGTTTAGGTTAGCTATGGAAATGGACAAGGAACATAGAGCAAATACGCTTTTTTGAAAGAGCAACAATTTCAGTCAAGATCAGATCTGACCTAGGTAAATTGGAACAAAAAATTAGCAGGAAAAACTGTAACAGAGTAATGGGCTGCCTTTAAAGAGGAGAGTTTTCAGAACAGGCTCTCCTAAAGTTGGCTTCATTTTGTTCCCTTTCTGACATTCCTCATCTCGAGGGGGCAGGGAGATTTCAACTTACAACTTAGGCACTGGTAAATTGATGCTTGAACTTTAAATTTGACATGGAATTCCATTTTTATAATTTAATTGCTTCTGGGATCAGCATCTCCAATGCACATGAGCAATTGAACTCAGTATTAAGCTTAAGAGCGGTGCCACGATCACAGTTGAGGTTATAACTGGACAGGTAGATCCCAGAGTGGAACCCTGGCTCAGAAGACCATAGATGGGATTCTCCGTCCTGTCAGCCGCGTTTCCCGACGCAGCGTGCCTCCGCCCGCAGCGGGATCCCTTGTTCTGGCAGCTGGCCAATGGGGTTTCCCATTGTGGCCACCCCACGCTGTCGGGAAACCCGCAGGAGTAGGCGCACTGCCGGTGAAGCGGAGGTTCCCGCCGACAGGGAATCCCGCAGCATAACTTTTTTTCATAAAACATGGAGGAACAGAGTCACAGGATCGTCAATTAGTTTGAACAACAAGAAAAAAAACATTTATAAAATATGATAAAATTGGATTATAATATAATGCTCCCTTACTCCCCTTTAGATTAAGAGTTACACACAGGTTTTAGGATTGACACAATCTATATCTTAAGCTACAATGGCCTCATTAACACACTAAGTCTCTTTTAAACACACAAGATGACTGTGGTCAAATAAACAAGCTCTGCTCTGAACCCAAGTTAGTGTCTGTGGATTTATCCTCAGAATCCCCCCCCCCAGATGATTGTCATGTGAGAGTTTCCAAATTCCACTCCCAAGAACACACTTTAAAATCTTCTCTTATAATAATGCTCTCCTTTAGTGCGGTTTGCATTCCGAAATCCAGACCAGGTTTTCTGAATTACACTTTTAAACAAAACTTCTGCTCCACTTTTAACAGCGAATACAGTCCAGGAGTTTACACCAACCCTCTTAGGATTTCCATGTCTTGCTGGCTGTACAAACTATTCACAATTGTTTTAACTCTCAATTCCCAAACTGTATGTAAATAAAATCAAAATTTCACCTACTTCTGAAGTCTGCTGTCCCACTTTAAACACCGTAACTGCAATTGTCTCTTTAACTCAGAACACTTTGTTTACTCTTCCTTAAATTCTTCTGAACAATACCTTTGTCTCTGTTCTCTTAACTTTTGGTGTGTTAAACCTTGTTTCTGTCCTAATTCCCTGGTTATCTGGATTGTATATTGCTCCTGAGGAATCCTGCATCTTTGAAACTTCCTTGTCCTGTCCAGCTTCTCCTGTCAAGAGTTGAGAGAGGTCCACTGCTCAGAGTCCTGCCTCCAACTGCCCCCAAATTCAGCTAAAACTAAAACTTGAAAGTTTCTCTACTTTACAAGACCCAGTTTCTAAGCAACACCCACTCGCTTATGCCTTTTATTTATTCTTCATGCCACAGCCCTCTCTAAGCACAGGAGAAATGCCGTTGGAACGTAACCAACCCCCACACATACAAACACCTTTGTCCAGCATGAATCTAACGATAGGTTTTACCCTTCCAGGCACAAAAACATTAAACTCACTTAAAACTACTTATAATGATTACCAATACAAATATAAATCTCTTAAAACTACCTTTGTTTTCCTAACAGCAGCATTCTTGAGTCTGAAACATGAATCATAAACTTAAAAAAAAAAATATTGAGTACCCAATTCATTTTTTTCCAATTGAGGGGCAATTTAGCGTGGCCAATCGATCTATCCTGCACATCTTGTGGTTGTGGGGATGAAACTCACGCAAACAAGGGGAGAATGTGCAAACTCCATATGGACAGTGACCCAGAGCCGGGATCGAACCTGGGACCTTGGCGCCGTGAGGCAGCAGGGCTAACCCACTGCACCACCGTGCTGCCCATGAACTGTAAACTTAAACAATCCATTTACCTCGGTATGAGGCGAGATCTGGCTAAGGTTGACTGCGTCATTAGACTTTAAATGGCATGATGGTAAATAAAGTGAGGAACATGTAACAAAATTGTTCAAAATATTCAACAAGAATACATTCTATTAAAAAAACAAAAACTCAGCAAGAAAAAAAGACTTATTGGTGAAATTACAGATATTATGTCAAAAGAAAAATGCTTATAATATTGCAAAGAAAATAATAGTGTGCCTGATTGGGATTGGGAAAGCTTTGGAAACCAGAAAAGGGTGATCAAAATTTGATAAAAAGGGAAAATATTAGAATATATAATGGATTAGAAGAGCTTCTAAAATAATTTTAAGAGAGAGGACCTAAAGTAAATATGCTCCCCCCCCCGAGAGGCTGAGACATGAGGAATTATCATGAGGAATGAAGAAACGGTAGAGACATTAAACAAGTATCGGTGTCTGTCCTTACAAGACACAGATTATATTCCAGAAATAACGCAGGGTTAAGAATTTAATATCAACAAGAGAAAAAGTATTAGAGAAAACGAAGGGAATAAAAGCCAACAAATTGTCAGGACCTAGCGGCCTTCCCGCGAGGGCTTTAATCTATATTAACAATTTAGACAAAGACAGGGAGGTGGAATTTTCTCATTTTTAGGCAGAATGTGCAGCGGGCGGGAAAGGCAGCGCGGAAGCCGCCAGCCCCAAGTGCGGCTTCTGCAGCCGTATTTTTACAGGAATAGAAAGAAAAGGCTACGGGGCAGGTTCTGCGGCATCACGCTGGCAGGACTGACAGCAAATTGATCCGTGAAAGGTGGGGGCGCCCTTTAAAAAAATATAAATGGAATCACCCCCTTCCTCCACTTAACACCCCCCCCCCCCGCCCGCCCATGGAGCCTTCCCCCCCCTGCACCAAGGATACCCCCTCACTGTGGAACTCCCCCCCCCCCACCCTCCCCCCCCAACCACATTGATCGCCGGCACTGCCTGAGCAGTATTGCCTGAGCAGTGCCAGGTTACTACCCGGGCTCAACCCTTTCACCACTGGGGGACGTGCTCACATGCGCACCTCAGGCAGGTGCTGCTCACCAGGTGCATGTCGGAGGGATCCTGTCGTCATTGACATCAGTGTGTCCTCACGCTGACGTGAATGGACAATCCAGTGGGGTGAATGGACAATCCAGTGGGGGAGGGAAACCATCAGGTGGAAAGGCCTGATAATTACATGTAAATGCATTCAAATGGAGATCTCCACATTCAACATCGGGATTCTCATTCTGTCAGTTGGTGGGGGTGGGGTGGGGGGTGGAGACAATCGGAATGGAAACCCTGCCTTTATAAACCGCGTCGTGGGACTCCTGTGGGATTTGCTGTTCCTACCGCCAATCCCACTCCCCAAAAACAAGATCGGCAAATCCTCCCCCCCCCCTGAATAACGTATCTAAATTTGCCAATGATGCAAGGCTAAGTGGGAATCTAAGCTGCGAGGAGGACACAAAGTGACTATAAAGAGGTAAAGAGAGATGACGTAATCGAGAAACAAGATGGCAGATAGAGCAGAATGCAGGCAAGTGTGAGGTTATTCACTTTATGAATAAGAATAGAAAAACAGAACTTTTTAAAAAATGTGTGAAACTTCTAATTGTGTTTCGAAAAGCCTTCCTGTACTCAAGGAAAAGAAAGCATGCAAGTACGACAAACCATTAGGAAGGCAAATTATCTTCAATAAAGCTTATGAACAGAACCTTCTGTGCTTGATGCTTGTCTACTTTTTCGAGTCTAACAATACACAAGGAAGTCATGCTACAATTGTACAGGCCTTTGGTTTACTGTGCACAGTTTTGGTTTCCGAATTTAAGGAAGGATATATTTGCCTAGTAGATCGTGGACCAACGGTTCACTAGATTGGTCTCTGGGATGAGAGGTTGTCCTACAGGTGCGAGGCTGATTAAATTGGGGTTGTACACTATGGAGTTTAGCAGAACGGGATGCGAAACAGAGGTGATTCTGACAAGATAGATACTGAGAAGCTATCTCTTCTGGTAAGGGAATCTATAACAAAGGGGCACAGACTCAAGGTAAGGAGTCAACCATCTAGGATTGAGATGAAGCGATCTTTCACAGGTTTGTACATCACTGAAATTCTCTGATCCAAAAGGTTTCAGTCAATATATTCAATCCTGGGATATGCCAACTTCTTGATCACTCAGGGGATCAATCTGAATTATGCCTATTTTGGGAGGGTAAATGAAAGAAAATGCACTCTTAAATGCCGTACAGCCTCAAGCCCCACCATACAAAAAGAAATCACAGCCAAATTTGCCTCCTAAATCACGCAAGTTCCTATAAGGCATTCCACAGGCACACTTAAATAGGATCAAAAGTGCATGGCCAGCCCCACCAAACTATTTCACACCAAATGCACAAATAATTGCCACTATATTCACTACTGAGTGCAAATGTTTTCACGTTAAGCCGTTTAATTGTCTTAAATTGAAATTTTCCAAATAAATGTGTTTTCACGGTAGCACAGTGGTTAGCACTGTTGCTTCACAGCGCCAGGGTCCCAGGTTCGATTCCCGGCTTGGGTCACCGTCTGTGCTGAGTCTGCACGTTCTCCCCGTGTCTGCGTGGGTTTCCTCCGGGCGCTCCGGTTTCCTCCCACAAGTCCCGAAAGACGTGCTGTTAGGTGAATTGGACATTCTGAATTCTCCCTCCGTGTACCCGAACAGGCGCCGGAGTGTGGTGACTGGGGGATTTTCACAGTAACTTCATTTGCAGTGTTAATGTAAGCCTACTTGTGACAATAAAGAATATTATCATAAACAGTTGCGTGTATTTCCTTTCAATGTGTGCTCGCTACAAAGGAAGCTATTCCAGAAAATGACTTAGGCCTTTAGGAAGTTTACCTTGTAAGATACTCTTTTATTTTAAAAGTTTATTCATAGAATACTATAAATAAAATCATCTGTAGTTCTACCATTCTATAAATATTATACATTGCAGAACAGTTTGAAATGTATGGAAATGCACCAGTAGAGAAATCTTAATAAAATGTGAGAGACAAAATACTGGAAACATTGAAACCAACCTGCTAGCCCACCCCATCAGTCACATCTACAGGTTTCTCCGCCTTGGGCAGGACAAGACATTTGAACTGTAGCAACCTTGTTTCTGGGAGCTGATCTTTTGTTCGCAAAGAAAAAACATTCTTTTGTCCGTTTTCGTCTCCTTTTCTGCTAGAGATTTCTTCACTCGCACATTTCTTGATTGAAATTTAAACACACACACAGGTTGTTTATGAGTCCATCAGGGCGAGGGTCAGATTACAAAAGTTCGAAGAATTACATTTCACAACAATACCTATTATATTTTGAGAAATGCAAAAGCAGTTCAGCTTACAGAAGGCGAAGGCGCAATTTTTGCAGGACCTGTAACAGATGTTCATAACACAAAGTTGCCGGATTTAGAAAGACTATATTTCCCTATTGTGCATATATATATACAAATATCTTGCAGGTCGATCAGTAATTGCATGGGATAGTTTAGAGGGCAACAAACTACTCTGTGGGGTTACAGTGACCATTATGATGTTTCCTGAATCTCTTCTCACTATTTAAGTGGCACTTTGAGCCATTTGAAAGAGGTGGCTAAATGCCTCCAGAAAATGGCAGAGGGGTTTTGCAAATCTGTTATGCATCCACTTGCTACAGTGCATTTTCTACAGTGTATTTTCAAGGCCCAAGTATGCGTGGGAGATGCTCTCTCAATTTTAAGTATTTGCCTCAGAGAGATGCGTACATCTTTTAGTGCTGAACTATCTTTTTAAAGTTTGAATTTCGGCATCAATATTCATGCTTAGGACTGATTTCACCCTCCACTTGCGCCCCATTTGACAGCAGCCATGTATGCACTCTGAGTAAGTACATTCCAGCTGTGAAACTCAACAAGAGGTTGCGACCTGACCAGTAATACTGAAGCCTTCTCTCGCAGGTGGCAAGATAGGTTTTTGACTAATCTTCCTGGGCCAAGAAATTTACACTGAAAGTCATTTGTATTCCCGCCCAGTGTCATTACCCTTTCAGTAAACAAAACAGAAAAATCGAACTGCTAATACCACGCACATTCATGACAATGCTACTTCAGGATTCATAATATTGCATTTAAACATCACGAGACGTGCTTTTTTAAAAAATACTTTTTTCTCACATGGTAATCACATTTTAAAAAGAAAATGCAAACAAAAGCAACTTTGAAGAATGCAACTTCATTACGTTGTTTTTTCCAACCACCTATTGGAAAGGAGCAAATTAAGGCTTCAAACAATGCCCTGACTTTGCTAGCTGAAACTCATGATGTTCAATAAGCGCCTGTTGTGGTGTCAATGTCCCGCTGTCGAGTAGTGTACGACTATTGCAGCCAGGCCCACCAGTTCCAACTAAATCAGGAAGCAGCATGCAGTGCAGACTTATCTACAATATCAAACATTAAAGGGGGTTCATTACATTGTGTCCACTCCATGGTACATGCCTGTCACAGAGGGCCAAGTTGCTGCTCTGCATTTGATTAGCTCCCATACCAGGCTCAGATCTCAACCAGTGGTATCCAGTTGTAACTTTTTTTTGTACGTCAATTTGTTTTTATATATTTGATGGCGGTGGTCAATGGCTATTAATTGGCTGAATGACATAATGCGAATCAAAATTCACTGATAGAGCTTTACAGATGCTTGGTGTGTCCTCTCGGACAGACTTGGTTGCTGCTTCTATGAAATGAGCTGCTATTGTCAGTGGTGGCTGTTTAAAACAACCAGCAACCTCCTAGCTATAATGCTTTCAAGGTACATACATGCTAACCAGCCTGTCCACTCTAACAACCAGGTCCCACTGATTCAAATTCAACACCAATTTTTCAGATTCATTTTTTGCAAGACACGATTCTCTGGCAGTCACTCACTCATCGAATAAAGTTGGCACAGCGCAAACTGTCTTCAGGCAAATGCCCCATCTTCTCAATGTGCAAACAGTAGATCTCTTTTTAAATACCTTTTATTTTATTCACATCTGCTAGCACCGCAACCCTGCAGACATACAAAAATATCACAACAGCAAAATAAGTTCCTGACCTTCCAAACACAAAGGAAAAAAACAATATGGGTGGCTCTGAAAACTGTGCGCTCCTTCTTCCCTGTCCCTTTCAAATAAAGTCTCTCTGTTTGAAGCAGAAGGATCCAACGGATCAGTCGGTGGAGAAGAGATCCCCTGCCGAGGGCAGCGGGGCCAAGCCGCCTGTCACATTGGGGAGCTGGGAAAGGTCAGGCAGGCTCTGGATGTGGGACTTGAGCTCTTTCCGCACTTGCGTCACCTTGGCCAGTTTGTGTTTGTACTCCTGCAAAACAGAGAAAGGCGCACGTGGTCACTCGGCAGTAATATCTGCATTTCGTTAAAGTCAGGCTACAGTTTCTGATCATGTAAGGAGGTATTAATGAGGGAGGTGGGGGAATGAAAGATTTTCATAGTTAGTGCCTGTGCATCATCAAAACATCCCACCCCCCGTTGCCGGGGGGGCACATTTTCAGAATAAAGGGCGAGATGTTTAGGACTGAGGTAACGATGAATCTCACCATCATCATTCGGTGAGTGGAATCTCTGGAATTCTTTTTCCCAGAGGGCTAGGGAAGTTCAGGTCGTTGGGTGTGGTCAGGGTAGAGATGGATAGATTTCTACATATTAAAAAACATCAAGGATACGGGAACAATGCAGGAAAATGGTGTTGGGGTGCAAGACTGGCAATGATCTTATTGGATGGTAGAATGGGCTGGAAGGGCTGATTGGTCGACTCCTGCTCCTATTTCTCATGTTGTTGTTAGTGCAACACTCTCACTAGCTTCATTAGGTATGCACAGTAAGAAGTCTTACAACACCAGGTTAAAGTCCAACAGGTTTGTTTCCAACACTAGCTTTCGGAGCACTGCTCCTTCCTCAGGTGAGCACTGCTCCTTCCCCAGGTGAGCACTGTTCCTTCCTTCATTAGGTATCGCTGAGGTACCTCTGCACAAGAATGGCAATTCAGTGCCACTAGCATTGGTTCCCAGGCAATGTCTAGGGTGCCGGATTCTGCCCCAGTTCATTTGACTTCGGAAAGAACCCACATGTATACAGAGCCGCTTACATTGTCAGGACATCCTAAGGTGTTTCCCAGCTGATGATTACTTATGAATTCCAGTCACGGAGCAGCTAATCTGAGCACAACAAGGTCCCTCAAGCAACAATGAGAGGCACGGTCAGTTAATCTGTTGTGGTGATCTTTGTTACGTGATGAATGCTAGTTCGGACACTGAACTGAAGAACTTCCTGGTCTTCCCCCAAACAGTGTCATGGCATCTTTTCTGTTTGTCTGAACTGACAGACAATATATTCGATTAACACATAATGAAAGAGGACACCTTCGACAATACAGCACTCCTTCAGTACAGCACTAAAGTGTTGCTTTACGTTATGAACTCAAATTCTGCAGTGGGTGTTAAACACAGAGCATTCTAACTCATCAATAAGGGTCATACCATTGGGTAAAGCTGACATTTGAGCCTACTGGCAATGAGAAGTCCAGTCCCACTCCAACAATCCAGGCTGAGACTCCAGTGCAGTACTGAGGGAGCTCTGCACTGTCAAAGGTGTCATCTTCCCAATGAGATCTTAAACTGAGACCCCGGATGTACACTCTGGTGAATGTAAAATATCCTATGGCACTATTTAGAAGAAAAGTGGGGTGGGGTGGTACCCCTGGGCAATCTTTATCCCTCAATCAACATCACAAAATCAGATCTTCTGCTCATTATTGCATTGCTGTTTGTGGGAGCTGGCTGTGCGGAAATTGGCTGCCACGTTTCCCATGTTACAACAGTGAATACGCTTCAAAAAGTGCTCCATTGGCTGCAAAGTACTTTGGGATGTTCGATGGTCTCGAAAGGCTTTTGTTAGGATACCGTACAATTTTTCAATCTGTAAAACTGAGGAAAGGATACTTTACCACAGGAGTGGTGACTCTGACCAATAGGTATCTTTTATAGGTATCTCTACCAATAGGTATCTTTTATGTTAAAACAAACTTCTTTTAAACACACAATTAACCACATTAACATCAAATAAATAGCTTTACAATTATCAATTTAACAGTTATTAAATAAAAAGAAAAATGTTTACTTACTATCTACACCTGCTACTAATTCCAATGAAGCAACCCAACACAGTTCAAATGCCACTTATAAATAAAGTTAACACAACAGGTTTGCTTGCAGTCTTCTATGTGGATACATTTAGAGAGAGAATCTCTCAAGAGCAGATCCAGTACACTTCTGACTTGTCAGACTCAAATCCTATGGCTAACTGCTCCACCTAACAACATTTGGAAAATCTGCTGTTAAACGTAAAATCCTATACCAGACTGCAAAACAACAGACATACCTGGCTCCTCCCATTAATTACATCATTTGTATCCAACTGAGTTCCATGACTTGCTGATCTAGGGTTAAACGCCACTCCCTTATAAATCATCTACACTGCTGGGAATCTCCAGCAATCAAAACAAGATTCCATTAGCCCTTTATCCGTAACCAAGTAAGTGGTTGGAATCAATCATTTCCTCACCTTTTATGATTCTTTGATTACAGCTTTAGCAGACATACTGCCTGTATGTATATTAAACCAGGGTTTTTAATAACATTACATCCACAAATATGAAATATAATATATAACAATTTCTACATTCATCACATCTCAAAGCACTTCACAGCCACTCAATGTCTTTTGAGGTATTGCGGTAAATTTTAAGATAGAAATTGTTGTATGTGGCATTATCATACAAATGATCAGATTTGCTTTTCGACAAGAATACTAATAAAAAATGTACTTGTATTGAATAAAGGAAGAAATATCTTCTGTGCATGTTATCACCGTACTGAAACAACATACTCTTCACCATTTCCAAACAAAACATTAGGCTTTCATTTTCACAGCAACTCATTAAAGGAATTAATGAGAATGACAACAGCACCAATCAGAATAATGAGGTTTGTGAAACACAAGTTTCAATCAAGACTGTTAACTGTTTGGACTTTGTTCCAACTCCATTAGAAGACTCCAGTGAATAAAACCTTGTGCCTGCCTATATATTTTACTATAGTACAAATTAAAAGTGGTGTCCATTACATTCTAATCTGAGGTGTCACACTTTCAGATCAGTGCATTCAGGCCAAAGCTTGCAGTCCGTTTTATTTGCACATAAAATGGGCAACACGGTAGCACAGTGGTTAGCATTGTGGCTTCACAGTGCCAGGGTCCCAGGTTCGATTCCCCGCTGGGTCACTGTCTGTGCGGATTCTGCATGTTCTCCCCGTGTCTGTGTGGGTTTCCTCCGGGTGCTCCGGTTTCCTCCCACAGCCAAAGATGTGCAGGTTAGGTGGATTGGCCTTGATAAATTGCCCTTAGTGTCCAAAAAATATAGGACGGGTTATTGGGATAGGGTGAAAGTGAGGGCTTAAGTGGATTGCTGCAGACTCGATGGGCTGAATGGCCTCCTTCTGCACTGTATGTTCTAAAAAAGATATATATATAAGATGCATGAAACTAAAGTGGAATCTTAACTTCTTCTGTCCAGTGGAAACTAAGCCGATTAGGTGGTTCAAATGCAAGCAGCATGGTCATTTTAACTCCGCAGTTTTCTTTAATGGTTAAGCGACTCTCCCGAAGGTTAAGGTTACATATATAGTTTAGGACTCAAAGCTTTTTTAATAGTTTTCTGGATGGACCACAGACACTCCGCTCAGTAATGTCTGGCAGGCGAGTGGAGGCTTTATTTTTTAAGTATAAAAAATATTTACCTGGGGCTTTGAGAAGCAGGACTGCTTCTCAGCTCCCCCCCCCCCCCAAGGATATGTTGGGTCTCTTCAGCCCTTCTGCATTCATAAAACCCTCCGGAAATGTCCCCCTCGCCATCACCTCATGACGGTTTAACTAAGTGGCAACTGGATAACCTCTGGACTGCCTGATACTTACCAGCTGAAACCCGGTGATCTGCCTCTGAACGCCCATTTCCCAAAGCCCAGCTGTTAAAATGGACTTAGCCTTTCACAGGCTCACCTGGGCAGCCAGACCAACCACCTGAGAGTTCAAACTCCCCCTTAAAAGTGCAGAAAAGATTTTGGATAGATTTTATATGTGGGCAGTTAAAATATGCTCATTAAAGTGTTTTTCCTGCGCTGTTCAACAATTTGAAAGATTTTTTGAATGAAACATGTGTTTCACAGATCTGTTGATGTATTCGAGTGACACAATTCATATTTCAACCAAGAAGAGTCCCGACGATTCAGTACCGAGCAATACTGAAAATACTGAGAGAAGCATTCAGTGTTTAATTCAGGCCAAAGAGCTCTCAATAAAGCAGCAGATGTCTCATGCTGTTCTCACCTAATCAAGACGTTACATATTGGTTAGGGCTGTAACCATGCATTATTTTTGATTGGCACCTAAAGGAAAGGTTCAGTACCTCAACAAATTAACTGACTGCTGGATCTGTCTAAATGCCTTGCAGACACCTGGGGCGCGATTCTCCACTCCCACGCCGGTTGGGAGAATCGCCTGAGCCGCCAAAATTTCCGGGGACGCCGGTCCGACGCCCTCCCGCGATTCTCCCAAGCGGCGGGAACGGCCCGGTCGAGTTTCGCGGGCCGCAGGCCGGAGAATCGCCGGAGACACCGAAAATGGCGATTCTCCGGCACCCCCGCTATTCTGAGGCCCGGATGGGCAGAGCGGCCAGGCCAAAACAGCGGGTTCCCCCCGGCGCCGTCCACACCTGGTCGCTGCAGTCGTGGGCGGTGCGTGAACGCTGGGGGGGCGGCCTGTGGGGGGGAGAGGGGGGATCCTGCACCGGGCTTCACCTGTAATGTGGGGTGGCCCGTGATCGGTGCCCACCGATCGTCGGGCCATCCTCTCTGAAGGAGGACCTCCTTCCTTCTGCGGCCCCGCAAGAGCACCCTACTTAAGCCCACACCTCCACCCCATCCCCATAACCCAACCTAACTTAAGGGCAATTCAGCATGGTCAATCCACCTAACCTGCACATCTTTAGACTGTGGGAGGAAACCGGAGCACCCGGAGGAAACCCACACAGACACGGGGAGAACGTGCAGACTCCGCACAGACAGTGACCAAAGCCAGGAATCGAACCTGGGACCCTGGAGCTGTGAAGCAACTGTGCTAACCACTATACTATCGTGCGGCCCAATCTTACATTCTGATTTTAAAAAGAGCTCCAATTTTGGAAACCGTGACCGTAAGATATGGAAGTTGATACATCAAACTTACAAGATAATGAATGGCTTAGATAGGGTGGATGTAGGGAAGTTGTTTCCATTAGCAGGGGAGACTAGGACCCGGGGGCACAGCCTTAGAATAAAAGGGAGTCACTTTAGAACAGAGATGAGGAGAAATTTCTTCAGCCAGAGAGTGGTGGGTCTGTGGAATTCATTGCCACAGAGGGCAGTGGAGGCCGGGACGTTGAGTGTCTTTAAGACAGAAGTTGATAAATTCTTGATTTCTCGAGGAATTAAGGGCTATGGAGAGAGAGCGGGTAAATGGAGTTGAAATCAGCCATGATTGAATGGTGGAGTGGACTCAATGGGCCGAATGGCCTTACTTCCGCTCCTATGTCTTATGGTCTTATAGAACCCCAGTATGGTCACCAGATAGTGCAAGGATGTAATGGGACCAATTAAGAGGCTAAAAACAGGAGAAAGGACTTTTGTTTTTCTATGCCACTAACTATTAACCCAAAGTAGATTAAGTATCTCACCATCTCAACTGGCACGTTAATTCTGGCTCCTTATACTGTTAGATTTATCAATTCTCCCAGCCAGTTTATTAAAGCAATTAAAATTTGTTGCTATGCACTCTCAAAAATCAGAGAAACAGAATCTTGGTCTGAAATATATAAATTTTAAATGGGGTATTAAGGATAAGATTCACTCTTTAATATTATTCCACAGTGCTGTCATGCCAATAGTTAATCCTAGCCATTACACTGTATGAGTAAACCAAAAAGTTAGCATTAAAATTAAAAGTTTAATGTTCAACCATGCATGCAGAAATGGCAGATCAAAGAAATGGGGGCAGAGGTGACATTGGACCTCGTTGCCTTCATTTTCTGACGAAGAACTGAGGCACCAAAGTCCAAGTTTAAAAATGACACCCTGCAAACTGCATTGAAAATGCATCCAATGCTGGTTGATTCAGGAGTGGTAGGGCCTGTAATCAGCCTATATTAGATACTTGCATATTCAAGGACCCTAATAATATGTCAAATTTAGGTTTCTTTTCCCAACTTGGTCAACGTGACGTAGAGCTTGCCCCACACAAGCTCTAACTGATTCTCAGAGTCCAACAGCGGGCGCTCCTTAAAAGGGACCAACGGAAGCCTTTGAAGAACAGGTACATTCCATGCATACCTTAACGTCCAGCTAGGGGGAGCTGGAGTGCTCCTCCTGTCTCTGCAGCAGTGCTGTGGAACTCTAGCTGCTACCCCCTACTTACAATCCTCCTGGGACGTCTCCTCCTTCGGGACCTACTCAACAGCCATTGACAGGCCCACAGAAATCTTCCAAGGAAACATACGTTTTCCCGCCCAGCACGTAGCAGTCTGGCCTTTTGTTGCCTGGGACAACTGGGCCAAGCATGGAGTTCCCGACTCTGGCTGGAGGTATTCCTGGAGGGTTGACCATGTGATGTTTGATCATGTGACATCTGAATAGGCTGCTGCATTTACTAAATGAAGTTTGGGAGTGACTGCAGTTGAGTACATAGTTGGCTGTAGCACATTTACAACAATCTAAGGTCCTATCTGCTTCAAGAAGACCATCATCCCTGTACCAAAAAAGTCAAGCAGCGTGCCTTAATGACTATCGTCCAGTGGCTCTGACATCCATCATCGTGAAGTGCTTCGAAAGGTTAGTCATGGCACGAATCAACTCCAGCCTCCCGGATTGCCTTGATCCACTACAGTTCGCCTACCGTTGCAACAGGCCCACAGCAGACGCCATCTCCATGGCACTGCACTCCACCCTGGAACACCTAGATAACAAAGACACCTATGTCAGACTCCTATTTATCGACTACAGCTCAGCCTTCAACTCCATCATTCCTACGAAATTCATCACCAATCTCCGTGGCCTTGGCCTCGGCTCCTCCCTCTGAGATTCGATCCTGCACTTTCTAACCCACAGGCCACAATCAGTAAAGATAGACAACAACACCTCCTCCACGATCATCCTCAACACCGGTGCCCCACAAGGCTGTGTCCTCAGCCCCATACTATACTCCTTATACACCTACGACTATGGGCAAATTCCCCTCCAACTCGATTTTCAAATTTGCTGATGACACCACCGAAGTGGGTCGAATTCCAAATAATGACGAGACAGAGTGCAGGAATGAGATAGAGAACCTGGTGAACTGGTGCAACGACAATAATCTCTCCCTCAATGTCATAAAACGAAGAAGATTGTCATCGACTACATCAATGGGAACGAAGTAGAAAAGGTCGAGAGCTTCAAGTTTTTGGGTGTACAGATCACCAACAGCTGTCCTGGTCCCCCCATGCAAACACTATAGTTAAGAAAGGCCACCATCGACGCTACTTTCTCAGAAGACTGAGGAAATTTGGCATGTCAGCTACGACCCTCACCAACTTCTACAGATGCACCATGGAAAGCATTCTTTCTGGTTGTATCACAGCTTGGTATGGAGACTGCTCTGCCCAAGACCGCAGGAAACTACAAAAGGTCGTGAATGTAGCCCAGTCCATCACGCAAACCAGCCTCCTATCCATTGACTCTATCTATAATTCCCGCTGCCTCGGAAAGGCAACCAGCATAATTAAGGACCCCACCCACCCCGGACATACTCTCTTCCACCTTCTTCCATCAGGAAAAAGATACCAAAGTTTGAGGTCATGTACCAACCGACCCAAGAACAGCTTCTTCCCTACTGCCTTCAGACTTTTGAATGGACCTACCTCGTATTAAGTTGATCTTTTCTCTACACCTTGCTATAACTGTAACATTATATTCTGCAGTCTCTCCTTCCTTCCCTATGTACGGTATGCATTGTTTGTACAGCATGCAGGAAACAATACTTTTTGCTGTATACTAATACACGTGACAATAATAAATCAAATCCCAGTAGCTGTTGTGTGAGAAGTTTCAACAGGGAGCAGCTAAAGATAAATCAAGGATGGGCCAGAGGGCAACCAATGTCAGGGGAGGAGAAGAATTTGCATGTGGGATAGCAACGCTGGTAAAACGCAGAGATTTCCCTCATAACCAACTGTTATACAATAACTCACGGTTAGTCTATGTGTATCTGCTTAGCCCTCAATATCCTAACCATAGCAAGTAGTCATCATATAACCCACTGATATTTGTTCTGAAACTACTTCCAGAATTCCACTGTGAAATCAGGCTCCCCTGATGCCACTTTTACTGGACCTCATCACTCTCCCTGCCTGAGAGCCACGGTCAGAGCTTATTGCCCTTGGATGTCACACGTGAAAAACCGATTGGCACAACCAACCTGAACCGAACTGGGAAGTCATAAAAAGGGAAAGAGCCTCGGTGTTTGAGGCACTTCTCACAGAACACATCCTGCTAAACTCAGTACCAACAAAGAACAAAGAAAAGTACAGCACAGGAACAGGCTCTTCGGCCCTCCAAGCCTGCGCCGTCCATGCTGCCGGGTCCGTATCCCTCTATTCCCATCCAATTCATGTATTTGTCAAAGATGCCCCTTAAACGTCACTATCGTCCCTGCTTCCACCACCTCCTCCGGCAGCGAGTTCCAGGCACCCACTACCCTCTGTGTAAAAAACCTCACTCGCACATCACCTCTAAACTTTGCCCCTCACACCTTAAATTTATGTCCCCTAGTAATTTGACTTTTCTACCCTGGGAAAAAGCTTCTGACTATCCACTCTGTCTATGCCCCTCATAATTTTGTTGACTCCTATCAGGTCGTCTACTTCAACCTCTGTCATTCCAGTGAGAACAAACCAAGTTTATCCAACCTCTCCTCATAGCTAATGTCCTCCATACAAGTAAACATGCTGGTAAACCTCTTCTGTACCCTCTCCAAAGCCTCCACATCCTTCTGGTAGTGTGGAGACCAGAATTGAAGACTATATTCCAAGTGTGGCCTAACTAAGGTTCTATACAGCTGCAACATGACTTGCCAATTCTTATACTCAATGCCCCGGCCAATGAAGACAAGCCTTCTTGACTACCTTCTCCACCTGTGTTGCCACTTTCAGTGACCTGTGGACCTGTACACAAAGATCCCTCTGTCTGTCAATATTCTTAAAGGTTCTGCCATTTACTGTGTATTTCCCACCTGTATTGGACTTTCCAAAATGCATTACCTCACATTTGTCCGGATTAAACTCCATCTGCCATCTCTCCACCCAAGTCTCCAACCAATCTAAATCCTGCTGTATCCTCTGACAGTCCTCATCGCCATCTGCAATTCCATCAATCTTTGTGTCATCCGCAAACTTACTAATTAGACCAGTTATATTTTCCTCCAAAACATTTATATATACTGCAACAGAAAGGTCCCAGCACTGATCTCTGAGGAACACCACTAGTCACAACCCTCAAATCATAAAAGCACCCTTCCACAGCTACCCTCTGTCTTTTATGACTGAACCAGTTCTATATCCATCTTGCCAGCTCACCTCTGATGCCGTGTGCCTTCACCTTCCGTCCCGGATGCCATGAGGAACTTGCCAAATGCCTTACTGAAAACCATGTAGACACCATCCACTGCCCTACCTTCATCAATCATCTTTGTCACTTCCTCGAAAAACCTGTCAAGTTAATGAGACACAAACTCCCCTTCACAAAACCATGTTGCCTTTCGCTAATACATCCACTTGCTTCCAAATGGGAGTAAATCCTGTCGAGAAGAATCCTCTCTAATAATTTCCCTACAGCTGTCGTCAGGCTCACTGGCATGTAATTTCCTGGATTATCCTTGCTACCCTTCTTAATCAAAGGAACAATATTGGCTATTCTCCTGCCCTCTGGGGCCTCACCTGTAGCCAGTGAGGATACAAAGATTTCTGTCAAGGCCCCAGCAATTTCCTCCCTCAATATTCTGGGGTACATCCCATCAGGACTTTATGTTTTTCAAGGCACCCAGCACCTCATCCTTTTTGATCACAATGTGACCCAGACTATCTACACACGCATTTCTAAAGTATTTGCTGGGCTCAGACTCAATATGTAAAAGAGTTTTCACAGATTACAGTGCAGGAGGAGGCCGGTGGCCGAGCGCTTTCTCCTGTTGGCCAATTATCTCCAAATCCTTTTCATTTTTCCTCTTTTCCAACACATATCCCATTCGCTTTTAAATGATGTTACAGTCTCCACCTCAATAGCTGCTTAGGGTGTTGGCCTTCTTGCTTTAACAGTCATCAGTGCAAAAACATTTCTTCGCCCTTTCTCCTTCTAGTTAGAATTACTGTTCTGAGCCCTCTTCTTCCCCATTTATCCACCATTGGAAAGAAAACTACACTAAGAGCCCCTGGTTTCACTCACTCCTTTAGTGACTACTCCTCTCCCAGTGACAC
Organism: Scyliorhinus torazame; assembly: GCF_047496885.1. NCBI lineage: Eukaryota > Metazoa > Chordata > Chondrichthyes > Carcharhiniformes > Scyliorhinidae > Scyliorhinus > Scyliorhinus torazame. The sequence continues at coordinate 303,080,846 of NC_092712.1, forward strand.
ACCACTCACCGCGCTTCTGTCGATGTTCCTGGCTCTATTGGAAAGGCTGCCATACACAATGCACACCGTTTCATTGTATTCCTCACTCTTCCCTGATTTCCTTTTGACTTCCATTGTCCAGTCTGTCTCTCAACCCAAGATCCCATATCCCCACCCTCAGATTTCCTCTCTCCTCACCTGAGCCCCAACCTCCTGATGCACAGACCATTCCCTTGCTCTCCCATATCTGAGCCTAATCTCCTAAATCCCTATTCCCTAATTTCCAATGCCCCTACCTCCCACACGCCCCATCCATGATTCCATTGCAGGCTCTCCAAGCTTCTATCCCTAGGCCTCCATTTCCGGTATTCCTCTCTTTCCAAGCCCTAATTCCCAGTACTTGTCTCCCATCTGATGACCCCCATTTCCCTCTCCTCAAATACCCATTCTTACTCTGCCAAAGCCCTTATCCCACTCTCTCTCTCTTCCTTGAGATCCCCACGTCCAAGTCTGCCTCCTCAACCCTCAGTCTTCCTCTGCTCCTTGTCTTCAGAGGTGAGCCTCCTTCTTCAGTTTCCATCAGAGTCCTCATCCCACTCCCATTCTGTTTCTCTTTTGAATCCTCCCAAAGTCTTAATCTTCCTAAAATTATCAACTCGAACCACATTCCCAGTCTCCCTCCTCCCCAAGCCTTCATCCCAATCCTCATTTCCATTTCCCCATCTCCCCTGAGCACCATTTGTCTTCCTCTTCGCCGAGGCTCCAGTCCCTCAAACTGCCACTGAGCCCATTCCCAGTTTCGTGTTCTCCGCCAGCTTCCATGACTAAGTCTCCTCTTTCCTCCAATGCCCCATCTGCTGGCTCCAGTGGTGTCTCCATTTAATTATGACCCCAGTCTGCTGTCACCCTTTCCTCCTGCCCTGTGCTGCAGTCCCCTGTGTCTCCAGACTCTGTTCAGCCAGTCTTGCACTTTTCTCTCTCTTTCTTTCCCCTCCCCCAAGCTCCCGGTTGTTTTTCCAGCAGCTAGTCCAGTTTATGATCAGCGCTAAGATCGAGCAGGTCTCTGTGCTGACATGGTGGCGAAGGCGCGGAGGTTTCTCTGCAGCAGAGGCCCGTGATGTCATTGAGCAGGGACCACTGCTGCTTTGGGAAATCTAAGGACTGAAGTCCTCCCTGGGTGTTAGCTTCAGCGACCAGTAAATCTGTCCCATTTCAGCAGAGCCTTGGAGGCAAACCCGGCCTAGCCTGCATAATATACGGCATGCCTATTAGTGTGTGAAAATGGGAAATGAGGTCTCAAAATGAGCAACTAACCCAATTTACATATTGAAATCTCCTCCAGCCTGTTTTAGGTGGGGGGAGCTAAATTGAACAGTTGCTGTAATGGGACACAGGAAAATGCGATAAACCCGTATTTATTCAGTTTGCATACTTTGTGCTACCTGCTAAGTATAATGATTATGATGTGCAGCCCAGTGCTGGACACGCTTTTCAGTGGCTGCTCACCCCAACAAGGTGGCCCCAAGTGCGAGCAAGACCAGAAACACTCAAAGCTAGCCTGCAGTACTTAAAGCCGGACTGCGCCCTCGTAAAAGTCAGATGCTGTTCAGCTGCAGCTTGGGCTGGAACTGCTGACCGAAGAGTTGAATCAACAAGAACATATAGAAATGGTATAGAGCGGGTACAAAGATTCAGAGATGGCTGGATGCCTTGATGTCGGAGATGCACAGGAGGAAAGAAGATGCAACAAGGGCAGCACACTGGCACAGTGGTAACGTGGCACAGTGGTTAGCACTGCAGCCTCACAACGCCAGGGACCTGGGTTCAATTCCAACCTCGGGTGACTGTCTGTGTGGAGTTTGCACATTCTCCCCGTGTCTGCATCCGGTTTCCTTCCAAAAGTCCAAAGACGTGCAGGTTAGGTGGGTTGGCCACGCTAATTTGCCCCTTAGTGACCAACGGTTAGGTGGGATTACAGGGTTATGGGGATAGGATGGGGGAGTGGGCCTAGGTTGGGTGCTCTTTCAGAGCGTAGGTGCAGACTCAATGGCCCACATGGCTTATTTCTGCACTGCAGGGATTGCATGAATTGGAGCCCCTCCAAACAAGTGCTAGGAAGGTAGCGGGAGCAGCTACCTTTTGAAAGTCAGTGTCAGCAGCCTAGCCCCTAGAACCTGGACGCAGTGCAAAAAGAGGTTTAATGGCCTACCACGAGTGGTCAAAGTCAATGAATGCATCTACAAATGCTCTACCCTACCAACTGCATCACCAACCACACACACTGCGCCATTCACCACAGCCCCTCCACTTGTCTATCAACGATCTCAATGAAGCGCAACATACAAACTCACTTCATCGGCTGCCCTCACTTTCATACACTTAGCAATGATGCCAGCAGCGCGAACACATCTCACTACCAGCTATTCAGCTGTGGTGGGCACACCATCCAGCCACATTGCACCTTATTCACCGACACACCTCCCTCTCTCTTGTAGGTCACAGTGGCTTATAGTAGGCGGTAGCGACAGCTAACTAGTGGGGAGCCAGAGCTGGTGCGGCAAATCAGTGGAACAGCCATCTCATAAACAACTGAGAAAGACGGTACGTTCCTGCTTTATTCAACTTGTCACAGTCCGTTCTGATTGGAAACTGCAGACAGTGTAACCGGGCACTTTTTGCTTTCCTTCCATCACTGCAACACTGGTCTTGAGAGTGTGAAGGTATAAAGGTTGAAGAACTGCCGCCAGGCCGGGCGGCCGTGTGGGAGGCCGGAAGCCTGTATGACGAGACTGATGACGAACAGACACGCAATCTGACACTTGCAGCCAATGGCTCAGGCACTGTGCATACTTTAGACGGTAGCGCAGAGGTGGGACTGGCAATTGGTGAGCACTGGACATGTGTGGGCTGCAAGCGGAGGATGGGGGGACGGGGACGAAAGGATTGTGAGGGTGCCAACTGCCCAGAGGGTAAGGTCAGACACGAGTTCCGTTGCAGAAGACACAAGTAAGGACTTTGCTGTGGCGGCACATGGAATAATTCCGGATGACCAGCTACACAGTCATGCTTAATGCATTGGCTGACCTGCCGCAAAGTCTATGGTCACTGTCAGACGCATAGAGTCCAGCTCCAACTTGGCACAGGGTTTTATGTTGATCTTGTCGTTCAGCGTTTCCAGCGCAGAAGATGACCAGCTTCCGTGAGAGCACTGCCGGGTCTGGCCACGATTCAAGGTCAGTGCCTCAGCTTCCAGGGAGAAGCCACCCACTTGTCCGAGTGCTGTTCAGGCTTAGGTCATGGAATCTCAGCTCGTCAACCTGCAAGCCACACGTGGGGTTCGGACAGACAGCCACCATTAGGACGCTGGGTATCAGTGCTCAAAGGGATTTGCGATCCCTCACAACAGCAATCCGTGCTCGAGGAGATCAGCAGAGCTGCCGGGGCGCTGTTCTTGTTCCGTGAATCCTGACCCGGCTGTCGTTTCTCAGGATGACAGCACTCATGCTCCTATCCCAGCCGCGAGTGCCCTTGCTGTTGATTGTCAGTCAGCCAGTCCAAACTGCCATCCACATTGAGTGGGTGCGTTCCAAAACTAGGCCCAGGCCCAGAGTTGCTCAAGAGCCTCCAACAAGGCCACCTGCACGTATTGAAAGTCAGCAGCATTCTACCAGCTCTGTTGTAGACACTGGGGTAGTACTGCTTGGGAGACGTGGACAAACAAAAGCCCCTACAATACAGGCGCTAAGGGAATGCACAAGGAGGATTAGTTCAATTTTGAATGGATTATTTTATAAAGTTGACATGAAATGGTTATTTTTTTGGTGGCTTTAGTTTCAGGAAACTAGAAAAAGAGAATGGTGCTATGGTCTGATGGAATGCCATGCTCCAGTGCCTCAACAGTGGTATGAATGTGTTCCAGGCAACATGCTAGCATGGGCATGCATATTGTACAGTAAACTCCGTTGGCATATCATTAACGTGCCCAATCCGGCAATTTCTTTTTTAAAATAAATTTAAAGTACCCAATTCATTTAAGGGGTAATTTAGTGTGGCCAATCCACCCAGCCAGCACATCTTTGGGTTGTGGGGGCAAAATCCACGCAAACAAGGGGATAATGTGCAAACTCCACACGGACAGTGACCCAGAGCCGGAATCGAACCTGGGACCTCGGCGCCGTGAAGCTGCAGGGCTAACCCATTGCGCCACCGCGCTGCCCCTAAATCCGGCAATTTCCAGGCTCCCCGCGACGCTCCACCTCTGAATTTCCGACGGCGAGGTTCACTTGTGGTATTTTAAATCAGGAAACAGGCGCCGTGGCTGCTGAGGGGGGAGAGAGGGGGGTACACAAAGTGCCCAACATCGCTGTAGTGTGCCGACGGGAGGCTTCTGCCAGGGCCAGTGGGTAGCAGGGGGATCGGTCAGGAGGTGGGTCTTGGGGTCGGGGTTGACAGACATGGACCGCCATTGCCGTGACTGCGCACACTGCTGACTGCCCACTGTGAACTTAGCGCCACAAGTCAAATGGGTGCCTCCCCAGGCCACCCCCCTAGGTACTCTCTGGCTCCAGCCGGCCCATCAACAGAATGGGTGTGCGCCAGTGCAACCAGTGCCATCTTCTTGGCTGGGGTGAGGGTATGTGAGGAGTGGAGTGCCCATATGCAGCTCCTGCTTGTCACACTCTCGGGTGCCAATCCTGACCCCAGCGAATTACACATCAGCGCTCGTTGGAATTGCACTAGTTCCACGTGGTGCTATGCTAGCCCATTAGGATTTCCTGAATTGCTCCGGGACCGGCGCTGCTTTCAGGGCCGTAGAACGCACGAGTTTCAGTCCCATCGTCAGCACTTAGTCTCTGAAACGGAGAATCCAACCGGTTGATTCTTGCCAAGGCTTTGTTACTTATTTCTAGCCCCAGGTTTATCTTAACAAATCCTGATATGCCAATAAAATATTGAACCTAGATTTTGAATTGTACTATTGGGAGGATTAGTAACTTAGCATCTGCGTCTCATTGAAAGAGTGTTACAGAATTAATTTTAAGCAGCCTCTATCCTGCAGTGCTATCCAGATTTTGAGTCCTCAAACCCAGTTGCTTTGAGAAAACAAATGCACATGGACTTTTATTCTTGATCAATAAGGGGATCAGGGGTTAAGGGGAGAAGACAGGAGAATGGGGACGAGAAAAATATCAGCCATGATTGAATGGCGGAGCAGACTCGATGGGCCGAGTGGCCTAATTCTGCTCCTATCTCTTATGGTCTTTATCTGCCGATGTTCATTTTAGCTCCTGAGGGGAGGCTGGTCCTTTTTATTATTTTGGTCTATTAAAGAAATACAGCAAAATGTTTCAGAGGTTGTCACGGAGTTGTGAAAATACTAGAAGGCAATTTTAAATAAAAATATTCTTCCTGTGGCTGTCAGGTATGAGCAAGCAAGGATCATTTGAAGTATTAGTTTTGCTAGTCATTTATTTTTATTGGTAATTGTACGGTCAAGGTATTGTTGCTTTGCGTGTGACGGTAATGTTTAGTGTCTGTAAATATCTGGTCACCCTCATGTCAGGGAGATCAGGTGACTCAGTGAGTGGAACGCAGTGAGTGGGTCACAAGTGGGCGGAACGGTGGCTGCCTCACAGCAGCAGGGACCCGGGTTCGATTCCCAGCTTGGGTCACTGTCTGTGCGGAGTCTGCACATTCTCCCCGTGTCTGCGTGGGTTTCCTCCGGGCGCTTCAGTTTCCTCCCACAATCCCAGGACGTGCAGGTTAGGTGGATTGGCCATGATAAATTGCCCCTTTGTGTCCAAAGGTGTGCAGGTTAGGTGGGGTTTCGGGGATAGGGTGGGGAAGTGGGTGTAGGTAGAGTGCTCTTTCAGAGGGTCGGTGCAGACTCGATGGGCTGAATGGCCTCCTTCTGCACTGTAGGGATTCTGTGGATTGTCTTCTATGGACAAGCGGATTATTGTGATCTTAATTTTTTTTGTTAGAATAATACGTCGTGTGGTACATCCAGATAGACACATGAACAGACGGGGTATAGAAGGATACAGGCGGTTGGCCTAGATAGAAATCGTGATCGGCACAGGCTTGGAGGGCCGAAGGGCCTGTTCCTGTGCTGTACTGTTCTTTGTTACGGAAGAATTCAAAATGATAAAACAATGGGACAGGGTTGACGGAAGCAGATTGTTTCTCGTACTGCAAGGAGCCTGGTACACAGGACAAAGAGTGAAGCAAATCTCTTTATACACAGCATTGTGAAGCTGTGGAATTCAGTTGCAGGATTAATGGTTAGAAAAAATGAGAAAATACGTCAACATTCAGGATCACATTGAACAGACGGGAGAGAAAAAACAGGATAAAGAAACATAGCAACAGGGTACAGCAAAATGATTTGCTCATTAGCGACATCTGGCTAATTGGATGGTAAAGGTATGAACTGGATGGGCAGAATGGCCCGTTCGTAATCCCATTTGTGTTTTGTATTTAATTCCAGATGTTATTTTTTTAAAGCATTGCTATTATAATCGGGACAGGGATAAAGTGGCAGGTTGTCAAAGGGTCTTATTAGTGATTAACAGTGAAGGCTATACAAGGTTTGTAAACATTCCTCAAAAAGGCAGTAGCAGTAATTAACCATGCCACCAGGTCAAACTTCTCCACAATAAAACTGAATGGCCGGTTTAAGTTGAGAAATTCACCCGAGTTACAATCACTTCACAAGTGGAGGTGCTTCATCATGTCACATCTTCATGGAATGTGAGCAAATTTCACAATCTTTGCACATCAGAAAAGGCACATCTCTGCGCTAAAGCAACTATTTAATGACAAGTATAAATGGTCAAAGTTGTTCAGAAAGACTGATGTTTCAATATTTTTATTTCTCAAGACAGCTGTTATTTTGGATTCTTGTCTCTAGAAATTTTGTTGCCATGAAACAAATCAGACAGGTGGTGGACTTTGCAGGGCAAACCTACATTCTAGTTTGATTCCTCCAAAAGCCTTTTGTAATATTTTTGCCGTTTCCTTCAGTCTTGCACTATCATCACTTTGGCCATTTCATTTTTATCTGCCTTCCGCCCCAGGCCATAACTTTCCCTTTTGTTCTTTCCCACCCTCGAGCAGTTTGTTTTACAAATAAGAGGCTTCCCCACCCCTTTGGTCGCTGAAGGACTCCAGCCTTCGCATAATTGGGAAGACGCTCAAGAACAGCATTGTCCAATACGTTAACCACGAGACACAACTGGCAAATCGGGAATATGGGGCGGAAGTCTCCCAAAAAATGATTAAGTGCCATTTTAGGCAGAAGATCTTTGCTGATTGATTCCACATCCACATTTAAATCATTTGTTTGGAGGGGGGGGGGATTTGCCCCGGCACTGAGAGGGGCAGGGCCTAAACACACCAGAGGCCTGGTTTCACAGAGATTGGGGCATCCGGATGTCAAAGAGACAGGTCAGTGTGCCCCCCCCCCCCCCCCCCCCCACACCCAAACTTCACCGGCAGCAGGACTTTAGTGCCCCACCATCCTCAATCCTCACCCCCAAGGATTGCTGGCATCGGGGCCCTCCCAAATGGGCTCCCTTCAGAACCCCCCCCCCCTCCCCCCTCCCAGGTGAGCGACACCCAATTATGGAGTCGCCACATGCCCCACCCTTCATAACCTCCCACGCCACACCCCCATTCAAGCCCTGGCTCCTTGGCAATGCCAACCTATCAATGCCAGGTTAGAACTGCCAGGGTGCCTGCCATCTCCTCGACCACCCAGAGGTTCCAATGGCCTCCGAGCCGCCCCGCGTGCTCACCTTGTCTGGTCTCCGGTGGTGGAGAGCAGTAGTGATTCCCGCCGGCCTCACACTGCACCGGCAGGCGGGAGAATACCAGGAGCCGGGAGAATCCGGCCTGAAGCTGACCCAGCATATTTAAATGCTGAATAAAATATGCTAATCCGGTTCACGCCCAGCCAGGAGATGTGGGCCGGTACCATCATGTACTGATCTGCGCCCAGCACGAACCCTATCCCCGTAACCCAGTAACACCACCTAATCTATTGGACACTAAGGCAATTTATCATGGCCAATCCACCTAACCTGCACATCTTTGGACTGTGGGAGGAAACCAGAGCACCCGGAGGAAACCCACGCAGACACGGGGAGAACGGGCAGACTCCGCACAGACAGTGACGCAAGCCAGAATCGAACCTGGGACCCTGGAGCTGTGAAGTAACAGTGCTAACCACTGTGCCACTATGGTGGGATTTGAATCCATGTCCCTGAAGCATTAGTCTGGATTACGAGTCCAGGGACTTTACCACTACACCACCATCTCCTCTCACATACATACCACTGCTCCAGGTCTCACAGCCACAGATTTGTCTCTCTTGCAGGACAATGTGATCCACAACAGGGGGCAGCAGCGAGAAATCAGCAAGGGTCGATGCTTTGCCTTTATTGGCACAGCTGTCAGTGAGGTTGCAGCACGCAGCGTTACTGAAGCTATTAAGGATGACAATATATTCCTGCCTCATGTCTTCTCAAATTCCACTTCACTCTCATCCCACAATCTGGCATGAAGTATATACCCGTCAGCTGGTCCCAATCATACACCTCTTGCTTTCCCTCCTCATCTGCTCCTCGCATTCCAATCCTACTTTCAGGTACCTGAGGACTGCCAGCCAGCCAGGCACCGGTGCTGAAGATGAAGGATTGGATGAATTGGAGGCCGAGATATAAGCACCATCACTTGGTATGCCAATCGCAGTCACCATACTAGCACTGCACCTATCCTAAGGGTGGGGATAGTGGTGGGATCAGCGTCTGGTGAATCACTGGGGACGAGTGGGCTGAAGTCGGACCAGGAAGTAAAGGACAGCCTGTGTGCCGGCTCACCGGAGGGCAAGGTCACAGGTAACTTCTGCTTGCAGAGGACTCGTGTGAGGATTTTGTTGGGGTAGTGTGCCGCTAAAGGCTGGTGGGCATACACAGAGAGACGTTTGGTGCATTGGCATTCCGACCAAAGAGCCTGTTGCCACTGTCAAGGAGCAAGGAGGGGTCCAGTCCAACGTCGCACAGGGCTTCATGCAAAGCTTGGAGTCCACCCTTTCCAGTGTGGAAGCAGTGACCTACCCCATGAGAACACATGCCAACACAGGCCTGACGCAGCATCTGATGACCGACGTCTCGGCTTCCATTCCAACACGGGCGGAAGCAACGCAACATCGGAGTACTGCAGTGAAAACTCAGACTGAAGGCATGGAATCTCTGCTTCTTACCATGCAAGCCCAGCTTGGTGCCATGGCAACTGAGAGTGCCACCATGGCAACAGATATCAGGGCTCAGCAATGCAGCAACCTGTACTCCGGCAGATTATAGCATTTCTGAGGCAGTTGCCCAGTGGAATGACAGTGGCTTTGTGGTGCACCAATCTGCTGTCGCCTGTCAGCCTGGACTGGGTCATGCCAAGGTGGCACAGTTCAAAGCCAGGTCTTCATCCTAGAGCTACTCACGGGACTCTTGCAAGGCCAAAAGAGGTTTCTGCCGCTGAAAGTCAGCAGCATGTCACCAGTCACGCTGTGATGCAGCCAGTGGGATAGTCCCTTGTCGGCCAAAGGAAGGCACCCGCAAAACATGCATTAAAAGGCACAAGGGCAAATAGCTGAATATTGTATGGTTTGTTGGATTAAGCTGGTGTGGAGTGCTTGTTTTATCGAGGATGGTGTGATTGTATGAGTGAGGAAGCAACAAGGACCTGTGTAGTTATTCAGGTGAACCCCAGTCTGATGAGACTTTCACCGACGGCCTTTCCAGCCTGCAGATCTGTCGGCTGTCTCTATCTCTCCCTCAGGTAGTTGCCAAACCCCGGTAAGGGCAGCACACGGATGATGGCCAGGTTACGGTGGATGCAACATGAATCAGGAGGTGCATTCTGGTGCGTGTTCGGTGGCCCTGAGCAGATTAGACAGCAGAATCATTGATTCAGGAGACTGACGGCCTGCTCCATTAGGTTCCGAGTTGCAGCATGGCTCTCACTGGCGGAACACTGGCCACATGTGGTCTGGCTACATAGGGGAGTCATTAAGCCATGCATACAGTGGATCCCTGGCCCTGGGCAGCCACCCTCTGGTTCAAAGTGGTCGCTCAAAGATTGCTGGAACTGTGGACTGGCGCAGGATGAAAGCATTGTGACTGCTGCCAGGGTAGTGGGCATTCACCAACATGGTATTCGGGTGTGGTCACACACTAACTCCACATTGTGTGAATGGAACCTCTTGTGGTTTTGTTATCTCCCTTTAAGATGCGATTCCCAAAAGGCCACATGTCTGTTCCTCCTGCTTCTCTCTGTTCAAACAGCAGACACTGAAGCCTCTGCTCTTAGCAACCTCCCAGATGCAGCGATAGACAACAAACTGCAATATACATTGACAATGTCAACCGGGCTGGCCTGGAAGGATCTGCTTACATTGAAACTGAGGGTGGCGGCACGGTAGCACAGTGGTTAGCACTGTGGCTTCACAGCGCCAGGGTCCCAGGTTCAACTCCCGGCTTGGGTCACTATCTGTGCAGAATCTGCATGTTCTCCCCGTCTCTGCGTGGGTTTCCTCCCACAGTCCAGAAACATGCTTGTTAGGTGAACTGGACATTTTGAATTCTCCCTCTGTGTGCCCGAACAGGCGCTAGAGTGTGGCAACTAGGGGTGTTTCACAGTAACGTAGCTGCAGTGTTAATGTAAGCCTACTTGTAACACTAATAAAGATTATTATTATTGTTACTATAGTCATCCTGATGGCTGCAGGCAGCGCCATTTTCACCTTGCTCCGAGATTCAAGTTCACTGAGAGAGGTGGCACAGTTCTGTAACCATCTTCTGGTCGAAGAACAGTCGTTAAGACACATTGCGTCGGACTGAAGTGCATTTACCTGTGCTCTCTGAACAGCATAGCCGGGTAAGGTCGCTTGCTGACAGCCCTTTTCCTCTTTCTCCCTCTGCCAGTAACTTGTCTTTTCTGCTGCCACTGCTCCATCCTCTAATGCAACAGTCCAAGTGCAGCTGCAACTATAGCTCCCATGACTGGGAGAAAGCAGCATACTCCAGAGCACCCAACTCCTTCCAAAGGTCCAGCACCACCCCCTTCTGGCTCAAAAGAACTTCTGTCAACTTCCCCAACAACAATACTTCCACGAACTCTGCAGCAGCGTGTAGATGGTCAAAAGCACAACACCTGCACAAGTTGAATGGTGACGCTTTTCAATAATGCTGGTGGGAAGTCGCTAATGCGTGTTGTAGAGAGGGCATGGACAGGAGTGGGCCTATCGTCATATTTACAGTGAATGACGTGACGACCAGTCTGCTCCGAATGCCTCCAACACACGCACAGGACACCCTGCTATATGACAATCAGCATGGGCCGATATGTATTTCACTGATGCCAAAACACCCAAGTGTTGCTTCAAACCAGGCCTAAGATTTGCTGCTTCCTGGAAAGGACAACTCACAACCAGGCAACGTGACACATTATCAAACTCCCGAAACAAAAGCAAGCGGGGTTGATTGGCGTCTCAGCTTCATTGTTTGCTAATAGTATTCGTAGCCTGCACTTTATTTCCCCGACAGCTGAAATTCAGGGAGCAGCTCATGTCTACCCAAGCAGCCTGCGCAGTGGATGGATTTGGAATTTCCTTGTTGCAGATGTAGGAGCCGCTGTTTTAGGTGGTTGAGAAGGTTGCGCAGTGAAAATGATCAAATCACAAGAATGCCAATTAGCCACTTGACCGTTACTGGTTAGGAAGCCACAAGACCAAATTTGTTTTTAGTTCCAATTTGTGAGCTATGCTGCAGGTCACAGCATGGAGAAAAAAAGTGCCAAATGTGGTGTCTTTAGATCTACGAGCTGACAGCTGCTGCTGTCTTACAAAAGATCTCACCTACACTTGGTGCCCATCTCACTTGGGAGGGGAAATAGGTTTCTGAGCTCAGCCGGATCTTGATACCATTCGCTTCCGAGACTATCGGTTCGCAGGTGTAATGACTTAGGCCAGGCCTGTGAGATTGGCCAATTAGAATACGAGTACCCTGATCAGTGCCCCAATCAGGGAACTCCTTTCTGTGTACATAATAGGGAGTGCCAGCTCCTCTGCACTCCCGGTGTCGACAGCAGAGTGAATGGTCATGGTTGTTCAGCTGTTGAGTTTGTAAATAAAAGGAATTCTGGTGACGGAACTTCAGCCTCCGTGGACTTATTACAGTGGCGACGAGGAAAATGGAACGATCCGAAGAAACCTGCTCGTCAGCAGCTGCCGCATTTTGAGGGTAAGCCACTGACAGGCAAAATGCCTTTATTCGGAAAGTTGGAACTCTTTTGACCTGCAGTGGAAGACTGGGCTCAATATGTAGAGCGGATGAAGTACTTCTTTAGAGCAAACAACATAATTCCGGATGAAAAGCAACGGGTCAGTCTGCTGACCGCGTGTGGGCCAGCAGCCTTTGCCATTATACGCAGTCTCACTTTTCCGGAGGAACAGGACACAAAAACGTTCCAGGAATTGACGGACTTGGTAAAAGAGTACTCTGACCCTGAGCCAGCTCTGATCCTGCGAAGGTACCGGTTTTACTCAGCATTCCGAAATGCTGGGGAGTCAATTACAATATTTTTAACAAGATTAAGGCGATTAGCAGAGGTGTGCGAATTTGGCCTGATGCTAAATGAGATGCTCCGAGACCGTTTGGTATGTGGAATAAATGATTTAGCAATACAGAAACGTCTGTTAGCAGAGGCCGAGCTGGATTGCAGTTGGCTTTGTCCTTAGGAAAAGCAGCAAGCGGAACGCATGAGTTACAGGGTACTCCGATGAAGGTAGACGCCCATACCAGTGAAACTGAGTTAAGGGACTCCCCATGGGGGATAGGCAACTGCATAGCCACCCTCAGGAACGATGCAGAAACTAAGTTAACCAGGCCCACTCGCAGAACCGTTCCCAAGCAAGGGAAAATTAGGTCCAGACAGACGGCAGCCCCTGCAGCCTTTCGCCCAGCAAAATATTGTAGTTGTTGCCAGAGATCGGAGCCAGAAAGGAGAAATAGAAGCCCAAAACTATCATCTTGGAAAAGGTCACGTAGGCCGGGGTACAAGAGAATGCATACCCTAGAAGCCCCACCCACCTCTGACGAGGAACAACTAAATTGTGTACCGATGGTGAAATCAAAACCCATTAAATTATCCACAAGGTTGAATGGACGTCCCACACTGATGGAAGTCGACACTGGAGCAGCCGTCGACACTGGAGCAGCCGTATCAGTGATGGGGGAAACAGTATTCAACAAAATTCACACTGGACTCCAACCCTTATTCCTAACCAGGACCTCGGCACAACTGAGGACAGACACAGGGGAACCACTGAGTCTTGGGCCCAACGCATGTAACTGTGGCTTATGGAGAGCAACTAGTTAGGCTGCCTTTAATGGTAGTGAAAGGTGTGGGGCCAAGCTTATTGGGACAAAACTGACTAAAAGAGATCCAGCTGGATTGGGTAAACATTTTCCAGCTGGAAAATGGCCGCCTGAGCAAACTCCTGTGCAAATACCCAGAGGTTTTCCGAGAAGGGCTTGGAACAATAAAGGGAGCAACGGCGACATTGCATGTAGATCCAGAGGCAGTCCCAAAATTCTACAAGGCCCGACCAGTACCCTTCGCATTAAGGCAGAAAGTCCATATGGAAATAAAACGATTGGAGCGTGAGGGAATACTAAAACCGGTCCAGTTTGCAGAATGGGTGGCACACGTGGTGCCTATCCTTAAGCCGGACGGCTTGGTCCGCCTTTGTGGAGATTTCAAACAAAACGATTATTCGCAACTCACAACTGGACAAATACCCAATTCCCCGGATTGAGGATTTGCATGCAAAGCTGGCTGGAGGACTCCTATTCTCAAAGCTGGATATGAGCCATGCATATCTACAGCTGAAGCTGGACGAAGAGTCCCAAAAATTCTCAACGATAAACACCCTGAAGGGCCTTTTTCAATATACAAGATTACCCTTTGGGGTATCGTCAGCTTGTGCGATATTCCAGAGGACAATAGAGAATACATTGCAAAGGCTACCACAAGTCGCCATTTACCTGGACAACGTCCTCATTACAGGAAAAACAAAGGCAGAACACCTGCTAAACCTGGAGGAAGTCCTTAGGTTTTCAGCAGCAGGTGTGTGCCTAAAGAGGGAGAAATGTGTTTTTTTAGCACCTCAAGTATCCTATCTGGGGTACAAGGTTGACAAGTCAGGGCTACACCCTTTGGAGGATCGGGTGAGGGTGATTAAAGATACCCCGGCCCCCACCACAATCCAGGAGTTAAGGTCTTTTTTAGGACTGGTGACATATTATGGAAAGTTCATACAGAACAGAGCTTCCATCTTGGACCCCCTACGCCAATTACTAAAAAGGGGGCAAACCTGGGAGTGGTCCGCCCGCCAAGACAGGGCTTTCAAGAAGATAAAAGAACAGCTTTCCTCAGAGAACGTCTTGGCACACTACAACCCAGGAAAGAGTTGGTGCTCACGTGCGACGCATCTCCATATGGCATTGGTGCAGTTTTGGCACACAGAGGGCAAAACGGACAGGGACGACCTATAGCGTTTGCTTCCAGGACGCTGGCGGCAGCAGAACGGAAGTATGCCCAAATCGAAAAGGAAGGACTGGCTGTGATCATCGCGGTGAAGAAATTTCACCCGTACTTGTACAGGCGGAAATTCACTATAATTACAGACCACAAGCCATTGCTGGTTTGTTGAAAGAAGACAAAGCAATACCACCAATAGCTTTGGCCCGGATCCAACGCTGGGCCCGACTACTGGCGGAGTACCAGTATCAACTGGAGCATCGGCCAGGAACCCGGGTGGCAAACGCCGATGCAGTAAGCAGGCTGCCATTACCGGACACTCCGCCATTAGTACCCAAAATAGAGGAAACGGTAATCACGTTACACGTGGGGCAGCACGGTAGCATTGTGGATAGCACAAATGTTTCACAGCTCCAGGGTCCCAGGTTCGATTCCGGCTTGGGTCACTGCCTGTGCGGAGTCTGCACATCCTCCCCATGTGTGCGTGGGTTTCCTCTGGGTGCTCCGGTTTCCTCCCACAGTCCAAAGATGTGCGGGTTAGGTGGATTGGCCATGCTAAATTGCCCATAGTGTCCAAAATTGCCCTTAGTGTAGGGTGGGGTTACTGGGTTATGGGGATAGGGTGGAGATGTGGACCTTGGGTAGGGTGCTGTTTCCAAGAGCTGGTGCAGACTCGATGGGCCGAATGGCCTCCTTCTGCACTGTAAATTCTATGATACTATGATTTCCTGGACACCCTTCCAGTGGCTGCACAAAACATTCGTTTATGGACCCAAAGGGACCAGGTTTTATCAAAAATAAAACGCACGGTGCTAACTGGGGAGATGGAAAGACCGGTCCAGGCGGAATTCCACCCTTACTGGAGCAGAAGAGAGCAGATCACCGTGGAATACAGGACCATGCTATGGGGGGCTCGAGTAATCGTTCCAAGTCGAGGCCGTCAAGCCATACTGGCTGAACTACATCATGGGCACCCTGGAGTCTCAGAAATGAAGATGCTGGCCAGGAGCTATGTCTGGTGGCCGGGCCTTGACACAGTCATGGCGGCATTGGTAGGTCGGTGCCAAGAATGCCAACAGGGGTAGAAGGTGCCACCGGCAGCCCCGCTGCACCCATGGGAATGGCTGGGTAGACCATGATCGCGACTTCATGTCGATTTTGCAGGCCTGTTTATGGATTCAATGTTTTTTATAATAGTAGACGCCCATTGCAAATGGCTGGACGTCTTCAAACTGAACTCTGCAAATTCAACAATCACCATTGGAAAAACTCCGCACCTCGTTCGCAACTCATGTATCCCGGAGGTGTTAATTTCGGATAATGGATCGGTTTTCACCAGCCAGGACTTCACAAAATTTATAAAGTCGAATGGCATTCGGCGCATAAAGACGGCACCATACCACCCGCCATCGAATGGTTTGGCAGAGAGAGCCGTCCAGACCTTTAAAGTCGGGTTGAAGAAACAATCAGCAGCATCATTGGACACCAAACTGTCACGCTGGCTATTTGACTACAGAACAACCTCACACGCCACAACGGGAATAGCACGGCGGAGCTACTCATGGGCAGACGAGTCCGAACCCGGCTGAGTCTACTATTCCGGAATTTAGGTGGCAGAATAGAGAGACACCAAAAGGCCCAATGCAGGGGCCACGGCAACACTCGCCGAGAAAGGCAGTTCAACACGGGTGAAAATGTATGGGTCAGAGATGATGCGAATGGCCCCACATGGGTAGCAGGAACAGTCAAGGCCGGGACAGGACCTGTGTCGTATGAGATACGCGTGGGAAAACATGTAATAAAGAAACACCCGGGCTTCAGATCCGCTTCCTCCCCGGAGCTGACTCAGACCAGCATACCGAGGACCGTGGAGAGTCCTCTCCGACAAACTATTCACGCTCCTCCGGCATCACTGGTGAGGACATCGGACTCGGATATGGACACCGTGGATGATGCCGCAACTGCACCGCTGCTGTCCCTCAGGCTCTGACATCGGAAAAGACGGGCGCCTAGCCTTTATACCCCCCCCGCCCCAAACGTCAGAGGCCGATGTGGAGGAGCCAGACCCGGCGCAAAAACGAAGCAGGAGACCCATGAATCACCAGGACCATGGGGGCTCCTCGGACTTTGGGGGGGGGTGGGGTGGGTGTAATGACTTAGACCAGGCCTTTGAGATTGGCCAATTAGAATAAGCGTTCCCTGATTAGTGGCCCAATCAGGGAGCCCCTTTCTGTGTATATAACAGGGAGTGTCAGATCCTCTGCACTCCCGGTGTAGACAGCAGACTGAATGGTCATGGTTGTCCAGCTGTTGGGTTTGTAAATTAGAGGAATTCTGGTGACGGGCCTTCTGCCTCTGGGGACCTATTACAACAGGCAACTCTCAAGTTGCTTGTGTGGCAAGTCTGTAAAAGACTTCACACTTTGAAAAATATTTGCAAGCCACTACTGAAGATGCTCCCAATAAAAGAAAACAGCACAAGTAATTTGTGGAAAATATTTTTTAAAACCGAGTCATCCGTACAAAAAGGATTTGTGGCTTGCTCAACCCAGTTTGATTTCGTGTGGAGAGAGCAGTAAGAGCACTATCAGTGTCTCATTTTCCCAGGCTTTTGCAAGGGCAAAGGAAAGCTCATCCTTGTACCTTGTGCTATCGATAATTCAAAATGATTCTGGGCTCCTGGGAAGCGACAGGTTTCGTCCCGTTTATCACAACCCGCCTTGGATGAAACAACCTGGTGCAAACTTACACATGAAGAATGCCTACTCTGCTTTGGTGCAATGAATAGTTAGTTGTGTGACAGTCAGAGAAACTCGGATTGGTTTCTTGAGCAGAAAAAGGTTAAGGGGAAGGCTTGATATAGAAATTCAAAATCATGAGGGGGTTTTCACAGGGAATAGAAGGAGGAACTGCTTTTTCTGGCAGAAGGGGCAGTGACCAACTGATAGAGAGTTAAGATAATTGGTGAACCAACTGGAGGGTAAGTTTAGATTTTAAAGTGGGCTCTTATGATCTTGACGGCACTGCAAGCAGATGCAGATTTAACTGTGTAACTTCCAAAAGGAAAACTTGGGGAAAATAGAGCAATGCAATGTGGAAAGGGCAAGGGAATGAGGCTAAAATGCAAGAGTAGGGGTGTAGCTGAGGCTGTATAAGGCTCTGGTCAGACCCCATTTGGAATATCGTGAGCAGTTTTGGGCCCTGTATCTAAGGAAGGATGTGCTGGCCTTAGAGAGGGTCCAGAGGAGGTTCACAAGAATGATCCCCAGAATGATGAGCTTGTCATATGAGGAGCAGTTGAGGACTCTGGATCTGTACCCATTGGAGTTTCGGAGGATCTCACTGAAACTTACATAATACCGAGAGGCCAAGATAGAATGGACGTGGAGATGATGTTTCCACTAGTAGGAGAAACTAGAACCTGAGGGTGCAGCCTCAGTTTCAAGGACGATCCTTTAAAACTCAGATGAGGAGGAATTTCTTCGGCCAGAGGGTGAATCTGTGGAATTCTTTGCCGCAGAAGGCTTTTGAGGCCAAGTCACTGAGTGTCTTTAAGACAGAGATAGATAGGTTCTTGATTAAGGGGGTTCTTGATTAAGGGGATCAGGGGTTATGGGGAGAAGGCAGGAGAATGGGGATGAGAATCATATCAGTCATGATTGAATGGCGGAGCAGACTCGATGGGCCGAATGGCCTAATTCTGCTCCTATGTCCTAAGATCTAATTGGATAGCTCTTTCTGTTCAGTGAGAGTGTATGGATTCTATAAATCATGCTTACAGGAATAGAAAAAGGAAACTACAAGCCTTAGGATTGCAGGAAGGGTAAAAGTTATTTATTTTCTAATCCGAGAATAATTACAGGTAAGCTGCCGCTCTTGACACAAAGAAGTGTGTGATTTTTCAGGAGTGTATTCCAATATCCCATTTGAAAAATAAACTGGATAATGAATAATAAACAAGGTTTTGCAATTGTGTGGGAGAGGCTAGATGGACCAGAGAGTGCGTTTCTGCCCCCCAGTGTTCCTATGTGGTTTCCCTAACATTTATATAGACGAAGCAAGCTGAAATAATTCTGCAAAAACATAACGAGTATGTAATTAGGATGCAGAGTGTAGTCACAAGATGTTTTATACTCAATTTGTTGTATTTGTGGCAATTTGATTCTTTCCCTCACGTTCTGCTTTTGCCTCTGTACTATCTTGGTTTGTGGTAAGACACAACTTTCAAACTGGCTTTTGCAACCGCACATTTCAAAAATGGCTTTCCTTTAGTCTCTAATCATAAAAATCTCTTAAATGACTGAGAGAAAAGATTTTGCTGAGTATACCGAGCAACCAGCAATGATCAGGATGGATTTGCTGAGTTATCAAATCACTGACATATTCAATTGAGAATACCGTCAGAGCCCACCGGTGGCCATCAGCATTCTTTTGCAAGTGTAATGGATGCAACTCCATAGCTAGGAATGCCCACGTTACTCAGAGAATGACCAACCGAGAGACAGTGGGAAGCGTTGCCACAGAATAGCTGCTCATCTGCCAGGAAAGCCAAATTTAACATACGGATCTGTTTAACTGGTTTTAATAAACTGGCTTCAAAGCCAATGCGCCAATATCGAAAGTAATCAAAAAATGCTCATGGAATTCTGACCTTAACCTCACAATCCTTTAACATCCTCCCTAATAGCACAGTGGGTGTGCCTACACCACATGGATCTCAACGGTGAAGGCGGCGGCTCACCCACCACCTTCTCAAAGGGCAACTAGGGATGGACATCGAATGCCGGCCTAGCCAGTGATACATCCCAGGAAAGACGACCAAAATAAAAAAAAGTGATGCTTCAGTCCAGGAGCTTTACTCAGACACTAGCTAGAGTACCACATGGAGACACAGAGGCCATTCAGCCCATCATGTCTGCACCAGCTGTAAGAAAACTAGCCGCCCATTCTAATTCTATCTTCCAAGCACCCTGTCCGCACCTCGCAGGTCACAGCGCTTCAGGTGCAGATCCAGCTACCTTTCAAATGATTGAGGGTCTCTGCCTCAACCATATTTTGAGTCATATTTTACACATTGTCACAAACCCCACTTGCCTGCCCGGTAACTTAGTTCCAGATGTTATCACACTTGGATAAAGATTTTCTTCCCAATGGATATTTAAAATTTACTTCTCACTTAGGCCATCTTTTCTTCAAACCTTGGCGGGATGGGGTATGGAAGGGGAGGGGGTGGAATTCTTCCAATTGGAATAGGGGGTCCAAGAAGAACACACTTCTACCCGAGGCCCATCTAGGCTTAACTGCCAGGTTTCCCACCCATCCCGACCAGCTCCAACTGGCCTAAAAAGTACGACTGGGTGGGAAGTGGCCATTAGCTAAGGGCCTCCATGTGTCCATAAGTGGAGGCTAGGTCAGGGTGGAGGGGCAGGTGGCTATAAAGCACCTACAGAATTTTACCTGCCTACAGGGGAGCATGGAATTTTGCCCAACCTCCCTGACAGTGCTCTCACTAATTTGGCTTAATTAGTAAATTTGACAAGCTGGCAGTGGTTCAAGAATGAATCTAATCTCACTCACTACCAGTTTCCAAACCACCTTCTTTCCGACTCCTCTCTGGTCTCTCCCACCCCCACATGATGGGATCAATTTTAACTCAGGCAGCATTGGTGCAGGCTCTAAAGGTAGACGACAGGCCCGAATGTCATCATCAATTTTAATGGTCATACCTAGCTTACGTGTAACATGTTGGTCTTCTTGAAGACAACCTGGGTATTTTCCCCAATCAATATTTTTCAATCAATAACTCTAAAATAGAAATTTATACATCGTCCAATCACTGCTATATGTGGGATTGATATAGAACATAGAAAATACAGCACAGAACAGGCCCTTCGGCCCACGATGTTGTGCCGAACCTTTGTCCTCGATTAATCAGAGATTATCATTGAATTTACAGTGCAGAAGGAGGCCATTCGGCCCCTTGAGTTTGCACCAGCTCTTGGAAAGAGCACCCTACCCAAACTCAACACCTCCACCCAACACCAAGGGCAATTTTGGACATTAAGGGCAATTTATCATTGGCCAATTCACCTAACCTGCACATCTTTGGACTGTGGGAGAAAACCGGAGCACCCGGAGGAAACCCACGCAGACACGGGGAGGACGTGCAGACGCCGCACAGACAGTGACCCAAGCCGGAATCGAACCTGGGACCCTGGAGCTGTGAAGCAATTGTGCTATCCACAATGCTACCGTGCTGCCCTTAAGAACAAATAAATCTACACTATATAATTTTACCGTAATCCATGTACCTATCCAATAGCTGCTTGAAGGACCCAAATGTTTCCGACTCAACTACTTCCACAGGCAGTGCATTCCATGCCCCCACTACTCTCTGGGTAAAGAACCTACCTCTGATATCCCTCTTATATCTTCCACCTTTCACCTTAAATTTATGTCCCCATGTAATGGTTTGTTCCACCCGGGGAAAAAGTCTCTGACTGTCTACTCTATCTATTCCCCTGATCATCTTATAAACCTCTATCAAGTCGCCCCTCATCCTTCTCCGTTCTAATGAGAAAAGGCCTAGCACCCTCAACCTTTCCTCGTAAGACCTACTCTCCATTCCAGGCAACATCCTGGTAAATCTTCTTTGCACCTTTTCCAAAGCTTCCACATCCTTCCTAAAATGAGGCGACCAGAACTGTACACAGTACTCCAAATGTGGCCTTACCAAAGTTTTGTACAGCTGCATCATCACCTCACAGCTCTTAAATTCAATCCCTCTGTTAATGAACGCGAGCACACCATAGGCCTTCTTCACAGCTCTATCCACTTGAGTGGCAACTTTCAAAGATGTATGAACATAGACCCCAAGATCTCTCTGCTCCTCCACATTGCCAAGAACTCTACCGTTAACCCTGTATTCCGCATTCATATTTGTCCTTCCAAAATGGACAACCTCACACTTTTCAGGGTTAAACTCCATCTGCCACTTCTCAGCCCAGCTCTGCATCCTATCTATGTCTCTTTGCAGCCGACAACAGCCCTCCTTACTATCCACAACTCCACCAATCTTCGTATCGTCTGCAAATTTACTGACCCACCCTTCAACTCCCTCATCCAAGTCATTAATGAAAATCACAAACAGCAGAGGACCCAGAACTGATCCCTGCGGTACGCCACTGGTAACTGGGATCCAGGCTGAATATTTGCCATCCACCACCACTCTCTGACTTCTATCGGTTAGCCAATTCGTTATCCAACTGGCCAAATTTCCCACTATCCCATGCCTCCTTACTTTCTGCATAAGCCTACCATGGGGAACCTTATCAAATGCCTTACTAAAATCCATGTACACTACATCCACTGCTTTACCTTCATCCACATGCTTGGTCACCTCCTCAAAGAATTCAATAAGACTTGTAAGGCAAGACCTACCCCTCACAAATCCGTGCTGACTATCCCTAATCAAGCAGTGTCTTTCCAGATGCTCAGAAATCCTATCCTTCAGTACCCTTTCCATTACTTTGCCAACCACTGAAGTAAGACTAACTGGCCTGTAATTCCCAGGGTTATACCTAGTCCCTTTTTTGAACAGGGGCATGACATTCGCCACTCTCCAATCCCCTGGTACCACCCCTGTTGACAGTGAGGACGAAAAGATCATTGCCAACGGCTCTGCAATTTCATCTCTTGCTTCCCATAGAATCCTTGGATATATCCCGTCAGGCCCGGGGGACTTGTCTATCCTCAAGTTTTTCAAAATGCCCAACACATCTTCCTTCCTAACAAGTATTTCCTCGAGCTTACTAATCTGTTTCACACTGTCCTCTCCAACAATATCGCCCCTCTCATTTGTAAATACAGAAGAAAAGTACTCGTTCAAGACCTCTCCTATCTCTTCAGACTCAATACACAATCTCCCACTACTGTCCTTGATCGGACCTACCCTCGCTCTCGTCATTCTCATATTTCTCACATATGTGTAAAAGGCCTTGGGGTTTTCCTTGATCCTACCTGCCAAAGATTGTTCATGCCCTCTCTTAACTCTCCTAATCCCTTTCTTCAGTTCCCTCCTGGCTATCTTGTATCCCTCCAATGCCCTGTCTGAACCTCGTTTCCTCAGCCTTATATAAGTCTCCTTTTTCCTCTTAACAAGACATTCAACCTCTCTTGTCAACCATGGTTCCCTCACTCGACCAGCTCTTCCCTGCCTGACAGGGACATACATATCAAGGACACGTAGCACCTGTTCCTTGAACAAGTTCCACATTTCACTTGTGTCCTTCCCTGCCAGCCTATGTTCCCAACTTATGCACTTCAATTCTTGTCTGACAACATCGTATTTACCCTTCCCCCAATTGTAAACCTTGCCCTGTTGCACGTACCTATCCCTCTCCATTACTAAAGTGAAAGTCACAGAATTGTGGTCACTATCTCCAAAATGATATGTTCACAAACTGACTGCGACATTTGCCTATAAGGCAACAGTGACTGTGAAACACTTTGGTACACCTGGAGGACGTGGAAGACTCAATATTGGCTAGGAGTCCTGCTCTTGGTGGCAAAATCAATCAACATTGCAAATTCTCCCCCTTTCCACCATTTTTGATCATTAATAGGAGAATAGTAACACCAAAGGTTAGGAAATATGATCATCCTGATCACTGGTATTAATGATAGTGCTGACTTGGTGGAATAGCTTAAGAACAAAGAACAAAGAAAATTACAGCACAGGAACAGGCCCTTCGGCCCTCCCAGCCTGCGCCGATCCAGATGCTTTATCTAAACCTGTCACTTATTTTCTAATGATCTACTTCCCTCTGTTCCCCGCCCGTTCATGTATCTGTCTAGATGCATCTTAAATGATGCTATTGTGCCCGCCTCTACCACCTCCGCTGGCAAAGCGTTCCAGGCACCCACCACCCTCTGCGTAAAAAACTTTCCACGCACATCTCCCTTAAACTTTCCCCCTCTCACCTTGAAATCATGACCCCTTGTAATTGACACCCCCACTCTTGGAAAAAGCTTGTTGCTATCCACCCTGTCCATACCTCATAATTTTGTAGACCTCAATCAGGTCCCCCCTCAACCTCCGTCTTTCCAACAAAAACAATCCTAATCTACTCAACCTTTCTTCATAGCTAGCACCCTCCATACCAGGCAACATCCTGGTGAACCTCCTCTGCACCCTCTCTAAAGCATCCACATCCTTCTGGTAATGTGGCAACCAGAACTGCATGCAGTATTCCAAATGTGGCCTAACCAAAGTCCTAAAGAACTGTAACATGACCTGCAGACTCTTGTACTCAATACCCCGTCCGATGAAGGCAAGCATGCTGTATGCCTTCTTGACCACACTATCGACCTGCGTTGCCATCTTCAGGGTACAATGGATCTGAACTCCCAGATCTCTCTGTACATCAATTTTCCCCAGGACTCTTCCATTGACCGTATAGTCTGCTCTTGAATTAGATCTTCCAAAATGCATCACCTCGCATTTGCCTGGATTGAACTCCATCTGCCATTTCTCTGCCCAACTCTCCAATCTATTTATATTTTGCTGTATTCTCTGACAGTCCTCCTCGCTATCTGCAACTCCACCAATCTTAGTATCATCTGCAAACTTGCTAATCAGACCACCTATAGTTTCGTCCAGATCATTTATGTATATCACAAACAACAGTGGTCTGAGCACGGATCCCTGTGGAACACCACTAGTCACCTTTCTCCATTTTGAGACATTTTGATAACAATGTAGTGGTTCTGTGCGCCCGATTTTCAGGTGAAATGTTAAACCTATCCTCGCAAGTGAACCTAAAAGACCCAATGGCACAATTTCAAAGAGGAGCAAGGGAGTTCTCCTTCATGTGTTGGTGAATATTTTCTCCACAACTTCACCAAAACATTATCCGGTCAGTTTGCTTTGTACCAATTGTCTGCGATATTTACTGCAATACAACACTGACTGCACTTCAAAACTACTTCACTGAGTGCATTGTTTTGGAACATCTTGAGGTTGTGATAGGTACTAGATCAATGAGAGTTCTTTACGTTACTGAATGAGTAACCTAGAGCCTGGGACTAGGCCAGGATTTCCCAGTCCCGCCAGGGCTCATCCCCCGCCAGCGGATCATTTAAATTCCCGTTTACTCCGGCGGGAACGCAACATCCTGCCGGGCAAGAGGGGCCGTAAAATCCTGGCCCCAGCAAGCCTGAATTCAATATGAATGCAATTTGAGAATTTGAATGGTTTAATAAGCAAAAGTGCGACTACAGATTAATGTGATCGTGAAGCTGTTGCCTGGTTTTAACAACAGAACTGGTTCGCCAGTGTGTTTTAGAGAAGGGCACCTCCAATTGTCCGGCCTATATGTGACTCCTGTCCCATGCTAAGATAGTGGACCCTTATTTCCTTCCAAATAGCCTAGCAAATAACCCAGTAGCAGCAAAACATATCAAGGATGGGCAATCTCAGCCTTGTCAGCAATATGCTTGTGCAAGAATGAATTTGAAAAATCTGGTCACAAAATGAGTACTTTATAGTTATCCCTAATTCTTTTAAGTAGCGACCAAGAATAAAGGAATGTGCAGGATGTCAGAAGCTTGTCTGTGAGTACAGGTGCCAGTGATGTGCTTTTTTTCAGCAGGGGGTTGCACAACACTGTTCTTTTTCAAAAAGTAATTTTTCCCACATGCCACAGGCATGAGCCCACAAGAGCCGTCAGTGAGAAAGGCAGCGTGGGAGTAAAATCCAGAGAGAATCGGAAAACTCGATTCAATCTGGTGTGATGGTGATTTCCGATCTTCGACTCCCCTCGCTGGTGGAACAACGTGAACTATGCCACGGGAGCCGGGAAGCTCATTTTGATACATTAGCAAGCACTCCGGGACTCTCCCTCCCCATTCACTCCAGGACTCTCTCTCTCTCTCTCTCCCCCCCCCCCCCCCCCCCCCCCCAACGAATATACAGTGGGTATCGGCGTTGCCATTGACAATAGATTTATATAAATATGAAGCTGGCAGCCTCACTTCTGAGGGGGATTTTGGAGGTGGCCGCTCTGTCAACCACCAATCTCCAGGGTGTTCAATGCTCAGGGTGCACCGGAGAGAACGCGGAGGACACTGATAAGTTCAACCCGCGACTGGAGCTGGTATTTCATCTCTCAATCTCGGGGGAGGGGGGGGGGGGGGATGCTCACCGGCCTTACGTTCCTTTCATGTCGGAGCATCCCTTGCTTAAAATCTACAGGGAAAACATTACAGGCTGCAAACAAGGACCTACTCTCTCTCTCTCTCCTCCATGTTCTCTCCAGAAGGGCTGAGTGCTGTATTTCTGAAACTGCAGAGACCTGAATGAATCTACAGTAAGAGCTTAGAACTGAAAGCAAAGTTTGAAGAAGAGTAAGGTGCTAAAAACCTTTTCCTTATGATTTTTACCCCTTTC
Source organism: Scyliorhinus torazame (assembly GCF_047496885.1). Classification (NCBI taxonomy): domain Eukaryota; kingdom Metazoa; phylum Chordata; class Chondrichthyes; order Carcharhiniformes; family Scyliorhinidae; genus Scyliorhinus; species Scyliorhinus torazame. Next base: position 303,106,875 of record NC_092712.1, read on the forward strand.
CACTTCTCTGTGTTTCTCTGTCTTGCATGTGTGTGTAGTGGGTGGGGCAGGTTAAAGTGGGGAATCATGAATTAAATAGTTAACCAGTTGCATTTACTCCATATTTCATTATAGTTCTTGTTATAAATAGGAAGTAAATGTGTTTACATTTACAAACCTGGTGGCTGTAATTATTGGGCAGACAAGGACCAAAGACTTTGGGTATTTTTTTCAAGAATTATTGGTTAATTCACTTGTGTTATGGCTCCGGGTCAAATGGGGCTGGAGTTGACGGTGCCCTAGCCCAGGGTGTTGTAACAGAGATCTGAAGGCTAGCTTGCAGGCATTGCTTCCTGTGTCCTCCTTGTTGGGTTTGTGCCCAAATCACTGCTGAGGGAGTGTCTGACCTTAGTGGGAGCTGGAAAGTGGGTGGGAGGAGGTGAATACAGAGGGTCAGCACTGAGATCCTTGGATAGGATTCCATGAGAGGCCAGGCAGCAATGGCAGAGTGGGGGACTCAAGAATGGGTTACATCCCTGCGTCATGAGGCATGAAGACCCTCTCACTGGGAACAGGCGGTGGGGGGGTTAAGCTGTGTGGAAGTTCGAATCCACTTGTCGTGGAAGTTTGACTGTCAGGAATTGTTGGGTTGGAAGGCTGATAGATGGCTTCTCTGCAGTCCTTGTGAACTGAGGAAATGTGGGTGCCCTCTAGGCATGTGCTTGTCATGCTAATTGCAGACTCCACTCCAATCAGATGTGTCTCTACAGCCACAAGAGGCAGTCATTTTCCTGATATGCTACCTCACCCTTCATTGACTAGTCAATAGTGCCAATGAAATCTGCAGAGCTAAACATCATTGCCACTGATTGGAGCCAAGTTTTTATTTAAAATTAAAATAATTGGAGTACAGTTACGTCTGTCTGCCCCTCTGCCACGGCTACATTCGTGGTTGGATGACCCTGGAGAGGGAGTGTGCAGTGCCGGTGGGTACCATTGAGGCCTACCCTGCCCATTGGGCCCTGCAGGGTCAGGGGTGCCTTATTGATCTTTTAAGATACTATTTTAGTTAGATGTTTTAAGTTTTAAGCTAGCCGCGTGTGCTACCATGGGCAGCACGCTAGCACACGTGGCTAGCACTGTGGCTTCACAGCGCCAGGGTCCCAGGTTCGGTTCTGTGTTAGGTCACTGTCTGTGCGGAGTCTGCACGTTCTCCCCGTGTCTGCGTGGGTTTCTTCCGGGTGCTCTGGTTTCCTCCCACAGTCCAAAGACATGCAGGTTAGGTGGATTGGCCACGCTAAATTGCCCTTCGTGTCCAAAAAAGGTTAGGAGAGGTTATTGGGACTAGGTGGAAGTGAGGGCTTAAGTGGGTCGGTGCAGACTTGATGGGCCGAATGGCCTTCTTCTGCACTGTATGTTCTAAGGTGCTCCGGTTTCCTCCCACAGTCCAAAGATGTGCGGGTTAGGTGAATTGGCCAATGATAAATTGCCCTTAATGTCCAAATTGCCCTTGGTGTTGGGTGGAGGTGTTGAGTTTGGGTAGGGTGCTCTTTCTAAGAGCCGGTGCAGACTCAAAGGGCCGAATGGCCTCCTTCTGTACTGTAAATTCAATGATAATCTATGATTAATCTAGGACAAAGGTTCGGCACAACATCGTGGGCCGAAGGGCCTGTTCTGTGCTGTATTTTCTATGTTCTATGTTCATTTGCTCTTAGTCTTTGTTTAAGGCAGTATCCCTTTAAGGGGTTGGCCCTTTTACTTTGTCCTTCAATTTATTTAATTTAGTTTAATTGTTTACCATCAGAATAGTTGGAGCCAAGTTCTTCCGACTGTCTGCCATCTTCCTCAGTGCCCCTGGAGAGGAAGCACACTGTGTCCACTGGCACCATCGAGGCCTTCCGGGCCTGCTGGGCACTGCAGGAACTGGGGTGCCTAAATGGACCTTTTAATCACATTTTAGTTCGATGTTTTAAGTTTCATGTGTGATTTGTTCAAGGCAGTATCCCTGTAAAAGGTTGCCCCCTTTTACTTTGTCCTTCAATTCTTTTAATTTAGTTTAATTGGTTTCATACGAAAATAGTGGAGCCAAGTTGTCTTTGGAAGCATTGGCCCTAAGTATTGAACTCCAATGTTCATACAAGCGTTTCCACGACACAGATTATACAGATGTGGATCCCTATGCAAGGCATGATAGTGAAGTCCATCATCACTCACGGCCGCTCAAGGGGACGTCTTTGAGCTGTCCTGTGTGGACGCAGACACTGGTGCCATGAATCCACTCAACCGCCCTTTCACCCAACGCCAGGGTGGGGAATGGTGCCACTGAAACACTCGACGGTCTATGCGCTCATCCCGGTGGAGTTGAGATGGAGAACCGTGGGGAAATGGCAGTGTGAGAGGGGAGGATGTGAGTCTTAGTCGAGAGGCACTTACTAAGGGGGAAGCACATGGAGCGAAAAGTCCCAGTGGCGTGGAGGGCTGAGGGTGAGATCTGTCAGTAATCCTCACCGCTCCCTCTGGTATTCTCTTCTTTTAGATGCATGTTTCTGGAGAGTCATGGAGCCTGTTGAGTTGGCTATTCTACTCAGCGATTGAGCAACAACAGCGACATCGACGTGCCGCTGCACGTGGCCAGGGCCACTGCCCTGCAGAGGAGGGGGAGGATCGGCCTGTAGCTGTTCTGGGAGCAGCACCACCGATGGTCGATCTCCAAAGGAGACACGATGAGCAAAGGGTCTCCCAATGTCAGACATCCTAACTGCAGATGTCAGAGTTTCAGTGCCGGAGAAGACTGGTGGGCCACCTTTGCCGTGTCCTGCAAGAGCTGGCACCACGTGGATTGGTACCACTGCTTATGGCCCTTAAAGTTAGCGCTGCTCTGAACTTCTATGTGAGCAGCTCATTGCAGGGCAGCACCGGTAATCTATGTTGCATTTTCCAGTCAGCAGCACAAATGCTTAGGGAGGTAACAGATGCCCTTTGTATGAGCGCCTACATGTGCATAAACTTGGACCAGGCAAGCCAGGAGGCCAGGGCCATGGGCTTCACCTGCTTAGCAGGCATGCCCCCAGGTGCAGGTGTGATAGACTGCACCCATGTGGTCTCCATGGCAAAATGTGGCACCATTCAGGAACTGCAAGGGATACCACTCCCTCAATGTCAAACTCGCTTGTGACCACGCGATATGCATAATGCAGGTGTGTGCCCATTTCACAGGAGAGCACCATGCCAGTCACATCTTGGGGCGTTCTCAGATGCCAGACGTTTTTGAGGATGAACAGCGGCTGGAGGGACTGCTCCTCAGGGATGGAGGTGGCTGATGACATTAGTGCCGAGGCCACAAACCCCCCCTTGAGACTCGATACAATGAACCACATGCTTCAATGCGCGTGCTGGTTGAGCAGGGGACTGGACTGCTCAAGATGCAGTTCTAGTACTCGGACTTGTTGGTTTGGGGGGGGTGGGTGGGCTGTCCTTCAATAGCCTCTAGAAGGTGCCCCGCATAATTACACATCATAGCTTCTTGGTTGGTGACGACCAGGACTAGGGACTGAGGAACTCTCATCGTGGGGTGTGATATCTGATCATTACTGTGGTGCCAGCAGTAGGTTCTCATGGAGGTGCCCAAGTTCATGGGCAGGGTGGTAAAGCCATTGGCCGGACTCTGCGGGAGAATTAGGATTTGCATTGAGGACTTAGCGATGCTCCTCGTCCTCAGCGATTCATCTACTCTTGCCTGATAAAGAGATGAACGCGTCCTGCCAATGAACGGCCTTATCATGGAGTCTTGAGTCACAGGATGAGCTCTCATCAGCTACAGCCTCCTTGGAGGTCAGAGGTCTGCGTGTTTCCCTCCAACTAACCTCCAAGGTGGGTCGATAAACTTTGTCAGCGCATGGCCTCTCCATCACTGGAGAATTGTGGTAGAAATGAGAGGCCTGAGCGATAGTGATGGAGGGCTCGGGGGGGCCAGCAGCATCGTGTCTTTACAGAGTCATTAGTGTGGGAAGCGGGCGAGACGTAGCTCTCCACAGGGCTGAGTCACCAAGTGTGCACTGGGGCTCGCATAGCATGGTGCCACAAAATGGCAGGGTGGAGGATCTGCTGGTGAACAAAGTGATGTTTCTTACAAGTGCTAAATTACAATCGTGACCTCGCTAAACTAGTGCCTATGTTCACCCGTGCCCACTAGGTATTTGTTTCTTACTCATTCTCTCTCTCTCTCTTCCCCCCCCCCCCCCCCACCACATACGTCTAGGTGTATCCCCAGCCGAGGTTGAGGCAGTCTGCTGCCCTTCATGCCTTGTTGCCCGAGATGACCATGGTGGACATCCCCTGTGGGGCCTGGACCTTAAAGGACTGGGCCTACTTTCAGGCAGCATGGGTGTTACAGTGCTATTCTCCTCAGGGTGCTGGGCTGGAGGTGTGTCGCTCACAGGGAGGGGGGAATCCTCTTTCCTTCAGGTTTCCGGAGGCCCCTGTGCTCCTCCGTGGGATAGAAGGGCAGTTTGAGTGAGATCCAGAAGCCCCGCTGTCCTCTGACTCTGACGCTCATGGATTCCCGCCAGCGCCTGCACCCTGAAGTTCAAGCCCTGCACCATGGAACCCATGCGATCAGCCATTAAGGTCTTGAATTGAGTCATTGAGTAGTCCCCCCCCCCATGAAGTGCATCTCCTGCACAAAGGCCTCTACTGCGGACGCCACCCTCAGTGTTAGCCTCGCTGCATGGGATTGACTGCACCATCTCCACGGATAGAAGGCAATGGAACTCCTCCAGTCGGCCTTGCAATCCGAGGATGAATGCTGTCATACCTTACCGATGCTCGCGACTCTGCCTTCGCAGTTCCACCAGCTCTGGCACGACATCGGCCAGGATCTCAGCAGTATCATGGGCTCCTGTGTCCCTCAGAGTACCAGACCCCTGAGATGTCCCTGCCTCCACCTGCTGCGGATCAGCAGCTGTGAGGTGCTCACCAGTGAGTGACCGAGAAGCCCGCCCACTAGTTAATCCCACCGAGGTGCGAGTATATGCACTGGTGCGGAGGGTGTGGTCGACAGACGTGACGCCTCTTCAATGCTGATGTCCGAGAATTTGCCCTCGGATCCAAGTGTGGCGAGGGTGGTCCAACCTGCTCGTCTGATTGGCCTGCAATGGAAGGGAAATGGCATTAGTACATCGCGGGAGGCATAAATGATGCAAGATGTTGAATCACGAGGTTTGAGGAATGACTGTGTCCTGAGGGTTCTCAGCCCCTGCTTCGCCCTCCACACAGGCACCATCTTGCTCCTCCCCATCAGCTCATCTCTCCTCAAAAGGGGTGAGGCATCAGAGTTAGCATCAGGTGGCTGTGCCTGTTCCCAACTGTTGTGCTCAGGTTTGTCCTGCGGACAGACAGATGGGGAGATTGTAGGCAAGAGACCAGCCAGTTCAGAGGGTTGAGGAGTGGCTTGCATGGTATTTGGGTGGGAGGATGTGAGCATAGATACTGGGATCACTAAGAGGATTTGGGGGGGGGGCCTCATGTCAGGTGTTGGAAACCCACGCAGCAGCTGGGTGAGAGACCTTCTTGGAGGTGAGAGGGATGGGTGAAACGGTGCAGCAAGAGATGGGAGGTGGCAGCTATACCTTTGGCCACGTGAAGGTCATTCTTTTTTTATTTGTAGCACTGCTGCCCCATCCTCATCTGGCACAAACTAACGCAGCCACTGCCTCTTAGGTGGGGGGGGGGGGGGGGGGGGGCAGTCACTTTGCTGGACAGACACTGTCTGGAATTTGGGTACAGGAGGTCCTGCCTCTGCTGCACTCGATCCAGGAGTCTGGCGAGGGCTTCCTCTGAGAACCTTGGTGCAGGCTTCCTGGCTGCCGCCCCCTTGATTGGATCTGGAACAAGTGCTGGGGAGGCGTTTAAATGGGGCTCCCTGTTGATTGCAGGAATTAAGTTACCCCGGGGCAAGTGAATCAGTGGCATGCGCAATGTGATTCACGTGACGTGAAGAAAAACAACTTTTGTTTAAGAGGCTCAATATTTTGAGATTTCCCGGCGCTGGTGGGATTTGCACCATTTTTCTCACCGGAACTGACAATGCTATTTTCTGGTAAGATTCCACCCGATGTCTGTACTAGTGGGCCAACTCTCAGACCTATATCAATATTACTGTAGCATCAGCTACCTGCAGCTGTGCACACTGTCTCCAAGGTGAATCCTCCCATCATTTGGGAAATCTTAGCACAAAGACGACTTTCGATCTCCCCAACGCTCTGGCCAATATTTTTCCCTTAACAGATTGTTTTTAAAAAAATTTCCAAGTGAGGGGCAATTTAGCGCGGCCAATCCACCTACCCTGCACATCATTGGGTTATGGGGGTGAGACCCACGCAGACACAGGGAGAATGTGCAAACTCCACACAGACAGTGACCCGGGGTCGGGATCAAACCCGGGTCCTCAGCGTCGTGAGGCAGCAGTGCTAACCACTGCACCACCGTGCCGCCCTCGATCATCACATTGCTGAAGGTGGAACGGGACTTTAAGCCCAGTGTTCCCTACAACAGCGACGACAAAAAAAAAATGTTTTTTAAAAATGTTGCGGATGCTGAAAATATGAAATAAAAACAGAAAATGCTGGATAAACCCAGCAGGTCTGGCAGCGTCTGTGGAGAGAGAAACAGAGTGAACGTTTCGACTCCACAAGACACCTCTGCAGAATGGGCCATGTGGTCTCGAAACGCCAACTCTGTCCACAGATGCTGCCAGCCTCGCTGAGCCCATGCAGCATTCTCCACCTGCTGTGGAGTACTTTGCAATATCCTGAGGCCATGAAAAACATATAAATGTAAGCCTTTCTTTGTATAATCAATCACTCTTATGGGCTTTAATTGAATAATATGGTGTCCAGGTGGAGTTATCAGCCTTTACTATATTACAAATCATTTTAGAAAACATTACGTCCAAACAGCAATAATTCCAATTAACACTATACTGAGTCAGCATAAAGCGACAAACAGAAATCTATTTGATCAGAAGCCTATTCACCAACAGAATTCCCTGTGTCCAGTTTTACTTACAGAACCAGGGGGAAGGGATGAATTTCACTGAAAAAGGTATTTGAAAATTAAAAATCATTATTTTTCTGTGACTCAATCTTTCCAAAACCTTAGACATGTTGGTACGTCCGACAAGCCTAATATTTTAATTTCCTTCTTACAACAAATTTGCACCTTTCACCTCAATTATGTCCAACTGCAATTCAAAACAATCTCACTGGTGTTTAATTAATACAATTTACCAGCAAGCATGTGTACATGGTCTATCTGCAAATATAAAGATGCTGATGCCTCAGAATTAATGGTTCCTCCCTCAAGCAAAGTATCTTCTTAGCTTTGATTGCACGCCATCGGAACAGACTTATTCCCAACTTCTCTGGACTCTATTGGTCCTCGCGTGGCAGTTTGGCATACCTGCTCACAGTCAAACAGCTTAGCAAGCTCCCCACAGGGAGAGTCCTAGCTCCCACTCAAGAACCCCTACCCCCAGACTATCTTTATGCAACAGCCTAGGCCTCCCTCGACCTTCCACAGAGGAAACTTGGCCATCTCGCTAACCGATTTCCCTACATTTACGCACCCACGTCCTTCCACTCCTCTTGCCATCCTTGTAGATTTCTTCTCATCCCGCCTTCCGCAACTTTGTCCTCGCTCCTCTTTCCCCTTCCCAACAGCTTTTTCTCCGATTCAGAATTCCTACACGGCTTGACAACTTCGCCTGGTCTTTGCCCCATGTGCAGATTGACTGGCATATTGGCCAGATATCACGAACCAACCAAAATAAATCAAGATCTGGAAGAATATCTGGTGATGTGCTACTTCCAGGATCTGCCCCAAAACGAAAACCAGTCAAATGTTGGGGTTTGGGAGCCAGTGCACCCTCACCAGGGGGCTGGATTCTCCGCAGCCCGCGCCAAACAGTATCCAATTTCACGCCGAAATCGGGCTTGGCGATTCTCTGGGACCCGGAAATCGGCGTGATCGCGGAGAACGGCACGCGGCTGGGGGCCAATCACCAGAGGCCCACCCAGCGATCCTCCGCTCCCGACCGGCCGAGTTCTCGATGGCATGGAACTAACCACCTAATGCTGGTCGGGATGCTCGCCCGCTGTCTGCTGCCACCCCTGATGGGGGGCATCGGACACTGGGGGTGGGGGGGTGGGGGGGGGGGGGGGGGGGGGAAGAGGGCTAATAGGCAGCCGGGGTTGAGATCCACACGGTCAGATTCTCAGGCGCGCGGCCGATCGGGGGGGGGGGGGGGGGGGTTCTAATTTTTGTGTCTGCCGCCGTCGCCATGCGCATGCACGGACTCAAAATCGGAAGAGCGGGGGCCCATATCCGCAGTTAAAGCTGCATGAATTACTCTGGCTCCCTGCTAGCCCCCTGCAAGGCACTGAATTAGCTCTACTTGTTAATCGCAACTTCTGGAGTAAAACTCCACCTTTTTTACTACGGCGTGGGGGCATAGTCCCATTTTGGGAGAATCCAGCCTCAGGTCTGGCATCCCACCCAGAATGATGTGGTCAATACACCTCTATTTTGGTTGTAAAAATTATAAACAAAATCAACTTTTAACCCTAACCCAGCTGCTTTCTAACACTACTACTAAAATGTAAAATGCAAACATCAGGTCATTAACAGTCTGCCTCCATTACAGTGAAAATATTTTTTCCCCCTCTCCACTGTCTGCTTTCCCAATAGATCACACTGCACAGAAGGCCATTCACCACATTGTGTCTGTGCCAGTTCTTTCAAAGAACTGCTGAAAAGTCCCATTTCGCTGCTCTGTCCCAAAGTCTTGTTCCCCTTGCCAAGGACTTACCCAATAATCTTTTTGAAAGTTAACACTGAATCTGCTTTTGTATCATCCATTAGTCAGTGCATTCCAGGTTTTAAGTAGCTGCGTAAAAAAAAAAATCATCCCCCCCACTCCAAGTCATTTTACCAATTATCTTAAATATTTGTCCGGGGGGGGGTTATCGACCATCCTGCCAGTGGAAGCAGTTTTGCCCGATCTATAGAGGAGTGCCCATTCCTAATAATAATCTTTATTGTCACAAGTAGGCTTACATTAACACTGCAATGAAGTTACTGTGGAAAGCCCCTAGTTGTCACACTCCGGCGCCTGTTCAGGTACACAGAGGGAGAATTCAGAATGTCCAATTCACCTTAAGCACATCTTTTGGGATTTGTGGGGGGAAAACCGGAGCACCCGGAAGCAACCCACACAGACCTGGGGAGAACGTGCGGACTCCGCACAGTGACCCAAGCTGGGAATCAAACCTGGGACCCTCGAGCTGTGAAGCAACAGTGCTAACCACTGTGCCAACATGCCACCCATATTCAATAAGCTATGGTGGTGAAGTTTCAATTTGTTGTTTGTTTGCTCTGAAACATTGGAGATTAGGTTACCAAATTAGACGTAATCTTCTGACATGGTTTACTAATTTACAGGCACACGCCCTTTCGGAACTGGATGTAGACAAGTATGGAGCTTAAATGGTACCAAACTGAAGTCAGAAACAAAATTCTATTAGTCTTGTGCTGCCTGGAGCTTAACTACTGCTTCTGAGCCAATGTGGTATATATTTGGACAAGGGAAGGGATGGGACTTTCACTTGAAATGAGAGTTCTTTGGGGTGTAGGTGGATATGCGGGGTTTGTGTGCTAAAAGGGGATTTCTGGGCTTTCCTAGGGCCGGGCAAGGGGGAAAGGGACCCGGGCGGGGGCCTCCACGCTGGCCGGTTTAAGCCGGCCAGTGAACGGGAGTGAGGTGGGGGGAAGGGCTGCGGCCATCGGAGCCTGGCAGAACAGGGTCCGAGTGGTCTAGCCGGGGTGGAAAGTTGGGGGGAAGGAACAGAGGTTGGGAGGAGGAGTTTTACAAGAGGCAGTGGACAGGAGGAGCTGGAGACCTGCGGTGGGGGGGGGGGGGGGGGGGGGGGGGGGGAAGAGAGAGCTGTGTAAGATTAAGGGTGACTACGGGTAATCCCTGATTCCTTTTTGCCATTTGTTTATGTAAACATGCAGGTTGAGGTTTGGGGGTTGGTGGGTAGATGGGATCGTTGTTAATATGGGGACTGACATATCTTGCTGATTATTGTTTATTGTTGATGGATGTAAATGTGGGAGAAAATGTGAAAAAGGAGAATAAAAAATTTTTTTTTTTTTTTTAAAAACTACTGCTTCTGCACATCAAAGTACCACTTCACAACATGGCTTGTGCTCTCGCCTCTTGAATTCAAAATAAATTACACAAAACGTTTGGATAAAATCTTGCATTTTCCAAGAATTCCTTTTGAATTTAATTTGGAATGTATTAATGAACCGTCGATCCGTAATTTAGTGCAGAAAAAAATGGCAGAGTTGAAAAGTCCCTCATATGTTTTTTTTTAAAATTCGTTCCTCAATTCTACCTTCAGCATAAACAAATTGGTCGGATAAAAAGGTCCCAGTTGCAACTATTGCAGCTACTGATTCGAAGTGGGATTCAAAAATGACAAATGGGACAAAGCAAATGAATGGCAATTAGCAGATGACTTCGCGCATCGTCCAAAATGCTTCATAGCAACTGAATTAGCTTTGTGGGAAAATGTTGCCGGTCCCACAAAAGGGTAACAGAATGAATCGTTAAGTTGGTCAGGTGACTCTGTTCTTTGAATAATGCATGATATTTTTAACGTTCGCTTGATAAAGCAGCTAATAATCTTTGTTAAATGCCCAACAGCATTAGTTTTCCTGTACTGAGTTTCAAGTGTCTGCAATATGCTTGATGTGGATTTCATAGAATTTATAGTGCCATTCGGCCCATTGAGTCTGTACTGGCCCTTGGAAAGAGCACCCTATTCAAACCCACACCTCCCCGTAACCCCACTTAACCTTTTTGGACACTAAGGGCAATTTAACATGGCCAATCCCCCTAACCCGCACATCTTTAGACTGTGGGAGGAAACCGGAGCACCCGGAGGAAACCCACGCACACACGGACAGAACGTGCAGACTCCGCGCAGGCTGTGACCCAAGCCGGGAATCGAACCTGGAACCCTGGAGCTGTGAAGCAACTGTGCTAACCACTGTGCTACCGCGCTGCCCAGCGGATTTGCCAGAAATAAATTATGTTCTATTAAACCACATCAAAGAGGTGGCGGCGGCGGCGGTGGAGTAACACAAAATATGCCTGGCCAAAAAAAGTCAAATTCAACTAGTTTCCTACTGTACAACTCTGTTGCTGTAAAATACATCAAAGGTTACACATTGCAGAAATCAAGTGACTTAGCGACTGCACTGAGCAGCTGCTAAAGCAGGGACCCTTTCGCATAATCTGTCCACAATATTAAATAGGATTGGGTTACAATTTCCAAAACAAGCATTTCCGTTCCAATTAAAAATATGATACTGCCCTCCCAACACAAAATAAATACCAACTTGGCATAAGGATCAATGCGCAGCACGAGGGAAATGCTTGTTTATAGATTCTAAATAAAAACCTGTGCAGCCACAACTGAAGTATGTTCAGTCAAGTTATACATCATAAAGAAGTTTTTTGTAAAGATGTACAATACTTGTCACTAATTAATTTACATTGCTGTTGGTGAAATATGCGCCTGCAAGGTAATTACTTCTTTTTCTTCAAGCACCTACAGCCTTTTAGTTTCTGTAAGTTAAGAGATACTAAAAAAAAGCTGCTCCAAGAATTTATCTTCACTTCAGAAAAACTGTCCCTAGTGTTCATATAGGAGGACCGAGTAGCAACAGTAATCAAGGATGAAAAAGGAGAAGTGGAGGAATAAGGAAATGGCAGAGACGTTAAACAAATATTTTGTGTTTGTCTTTATGGGAGAAAGCCCCAAAAATGTAGCAGAGAACCATGGGGATAAATAGATTGAGGGACCTAAAAATATTTAATATCAGTGCACAAGGAGGCCATTTGGCCCATCAAGTCTGCACCGACCCTCCAAAAGAGCAACCTGCCTGGGCCCATGCCCCCTCCCTATCCCCAGAACCCCACCTAATCTTTTCACCAAGGGACAATTTTGTCATGGCCAATCCACCTAACCTGCGCACCTTTGGACTATGGGAGGAAAACGGAGCACCCGGAGATAACCCGCGCAGACAATTGGAGAACGTGCAAACTCCAGTCTATTTGTTTTGTTTTTGAGGATATAACTAGCAAGGTAGATAAAGGGGCACTAGTGATAGCATATTTGGATTTTCAAAAGGCATTCAATAAAGTGCCACATGAAAGCTTAGATCGTAGAATTTACAGTGCAAAAGGAGGCCATTCGGCCCATCGAGTCTGCACTGGCCATTGGAAAGAGCATCCTAATTAAGCCCCACGCCTCCCTATCCCCTTTATCCCCACCTAACATTTTTGGGACACTAAGGGAAATTTAGAGTGGCCAATCCACCTAGCCTGCAGATCTTTGGACTGTGGAAGGAAACAGAAGCACCCGGAGGAAACCCACGCATACACGGGGAGAACGTGCAGACTCCGCAGACAGTGACCCAAGCCGGGAATTGAACCTGGGACCCTGGAGCTATGAAGCAACTGTGCTAACCACTGTGCTACCATGCTGCCCCCACTGTGCTACCGTGCTTCTTCCACAAAATAACTGTTCGTGAGATTGGGAAAGGGCATGTTCAGATGGATAGAAGACTGGTTAAAGGACAGAAATTATAACAGGAACAAATGGAACATTTTCAGGTTGGACAGGGCATATAGGAAAAAGATAGTGATAATCATGGGTGATTTTAATTTGCATATAGATTATAATAATAATCTTTATGGTCATAAGTAGGCTTACATTGACACTACAATGAAGTTCTGTGAAAAGCCCCTGGTCACCACATTCCCGGAGGGAAAATTCAGAATGTCCAGTTTACCTAACAGCACGTCTTTCGGGACTTGTGGGAGGAAACCGGAGCACCTGGAGGAACTCCACGCGGACACGGGAAGAACGTGCAGACTCCACACAGACAGTGACCCAAGCCAGGAATCGAACCTGAGAGCTTGGAGCTGTACATCAGATTAGCAATGGCAGTTAGCAAGAGGAGTTATGTTTTCAGGACTTTTATTTTAAAGAGCAATGTTAACCAAGAGTGGGCTTCAAGGTAGCAGTGATCATAACATGAATGAAGTTTTCATCCAGTTTGAGGGAGAGAAGAGCGAGTCTGAGACTTGGATTTTAAACTTAAATAAAGGCAAAAATGAGGAAATGAAGACAGACTGGCTAAAATGAACTGGGAAATTAGACTAAGGAATAATAATAAGCTTTTATTGTCACAAGTATGAAATTACTGTGAAAAGCCCCTAGTCGCCACATTCCGGCACCTGTTCGGGTAAGCTGGTACGGGAACTGAACCCGCGCTGCTGACCTTGTTCTGCATCACAAACCAGCTGTCTAGCCCACTGAGCTAAACCAGCCCTTGATCCAGAATAGGTCCACAGAGATGCAAGGGCAGATATTTAGGGAGTTATTTTATAATAGTCAGCGAAGATACATTCCAGAGAAAGAGAGACTAGGAGGACTATCAAATTAAAAGAAAACATACAATTCCACAAAGATGAGGTCAGTAGATTGGACAGAATATAAAACACAGCTAAGAATTCAAAAAAAAAGTGCAAAATTTGAGTATAAGGTAAAGCTATCTAGAAATATAAAAGCAGACAGTAAGAATTTCTACAGACATTTGAGTGTAACTAAAGAGAGCATTGGCCTGCTGGAGAATGAGCTTGGGTACTAATGATTGGAAAATAATGAATGTACCTCCGCCGTTCAAGGAAGGAGGGAGACAGAAAGCAGGAAACACAGGTCAGTTTGCGTAACATCTGTCTTGGGGAAAATGTTGGAATCCATTAATCTCAACGCAATCAGCAGAGTCAACATGGTTTTGTCAAAGGGAAATCAATTGGCTCATTTATTAAAAGTTCTTTGAAGAAGTAACAAGTATAAAGGGGAAACTGCAGGAGTAGTACACCTGGATTTCCAGAAGACATTTAACAAGGTCCCACATCAAAGATTACAATCCAAAATAAGAGCTCATAGTGTAGGGGGTAACATATTAGTATCAATAGAGAATTAGCCAACAGAAACACAGGAGGTATAAATGGGTCATTTTTGGGTTGGCAAGTAGTACCGAATGGATCTCCCCAAAGATCAATGCGGGGACTTGAACTATTCATAATCTATATCAATGAAGGGACCGAATGTATGGTTGTTAAATTTTCTGATGACGCCAGGATGCGCCAGTGTGTGAAGAGGACAGAGTCTGTAAAAACCATAGACCATAAGACATAGAAGCAGAATTAGGGCACTCGGCCCATCGAGTCTGCTCCACCATTCAATCATGGCCGATATTTTTCTCATCCCCATTCTCCTGCCTTCTCCACATAGCCCCTGATCCCCTTATTAATCAAGAACCTATCTATCTCTGTCTTAAAGACACTCAGTGATTTGGCCTCCACAGCCTTCTGTGGCAAAGAGTTCCACAGATTCACCACCCTCTGGCTGAAGAAATTCCTCCTCATCCTCTCCACGTCCACTCTACCCAGGCATCGCAGTATCCTACAAGTTTCAATAAGATCCCCTCTCATCCTTCTAAACTCCAAATAGTACAACCCAGAGTCCTCAACCATTCCTCATACGACAAGTTCGTCATTCCAGGGATCATTCTTGTGAACCTCCTCGGGACCCTTTCCAAGGCCAGCACATCCTTCCTTTGATATGGGGCCCAAAACTGCTCACAATACTCCAAATGGGGTCTGACCAGAGCCTGATACAGCCTCAGAAGTACATCTCTGGTCTTGTATTCTAGCCCTCGACATGAATGCTAACATTGCATTTGCCTTCCTTACTGCCGACTGAACCCACACGTTAACCTTAAGAGAATCGTGAACAAGGACCCCGTCCCTTTGTGCATCTGATTTCCTAAGCATTTCCCCATTTAGAAAATGGTCTATGCCTAAATTCCTCCATCCAAAGTGCATAAACTCAGACTTTTCCACATTGTATTTCATCTGCCACTTCATTGCCCACTCTGGTCCCAGCACAGAACCCGGAGGCACACCGGCTGCCATCCTGAAAAAGACCCATTTAACCCCACTCTCTGCCTTCTGCCAATCCTCTATCCATGCCAGGATCTTACCCTTAACATCATGGGCTCTTTTGCAGCACCTTGTCAAAGGCCTTCTGGAAATCTAAATAAATCACGTCCACTGGTTCTCCTTTGTCTAACTTCCTTGTTACCTCCTCACAGAGAACAGATTTGTCAGCACGACCTCCCTTTGACGAAGCCGTGCTGACTCAGTCCTATTTTATCATGCACTTCCAAGAATTCCGCAATCTCATCTTTAATAACAGACTCTAAAATCTTTCCAATGACGGAAGTCAGGCTAATCGGCCTATAATTTCCCGTCTTCTGCCTCCGTCGCTTCTTAATGGGATATAATTTGGTTAAGTGAGTGGGCAAAAACTTTGGCAGATGTGCGAAAATGTGAGTTTGTCCAATTTGATAGGAAGATTAGAAAAGTAGCACATTGTTTAAATGGGGAGAATGCAGAATTATGTTTAAATGGGGAGAACGCAGAATTATGTACGACAGTGGAATTAGGATGCTCTGCTACATGAATCACAAAATGGTAGTATTCAGGTACAACAAGTGACTCGGAAGACAAATGGAATGTTGGCGTTGATTGCGAAGGGAGTGAAGTATAAAAGTAGGGGTGTTTTCCTACAGTTTTACAGGCCATTGGTGAGACCACATCTAGAGTACGGTGTACAATTCAGGTCTCCTTATTTAAGAAATGACATAATTGCATTAAAAGCAGTTCACTCAACTGATGCCTGGGATAAGGGGGGTTAGCTTATGGAGAAAGGTTGTGGCCCGAGCCACTGCAGTTTCGAAGAATGGGAGGTGATCTTATTGAAACACGAGATCCTGAGGGGACTTGACAGGGTGGAGGCAGAGAGGAAGTTTCCTCTTGTGGGAGACACTAGAATCTTTTTCACAGTGTCGCGAGTCCCTGGAATTCTCTTACAGGGCATAGAAGAGGCAGGGTCATTGAACATTTTAATGCTAAGCCAGATCGATTCTTGACTAACAAGTGAGTGAAAGGATTTATAGGGTAGGCAGGAAAGTAGAGGAGGCCGTAATCTGATCAGCCATAGGGCAGGGGTTGGGGGCGGCAACCACCAAGTAATAGTATCGCTGCTGGACTAATAATCCAGAGTCCGAATCCCACCATGTCAGGTAGTGAAATTTAAACTCAACAAAATATCTGGAATTAAATGAAAGTCTAACGTTGGCCATGAAACCATTGTTGATGGTCATAAAAACTCATCTGGTTCACTAATGTCCTTTAGAGAAGGAATCTGCCATCATGCGACTCCAGGCCCACAGCAATGTGGCTCTTAAATGCCCTCTGAAATGGCCTAGCAAGCCACTCTGTTGTATTCAACCGCTACAAACACATGAAAAAGGAGTGAAACCGGACTGAGCACCCAGCATCAACCCAGGCACCGCGAAATGGCAAACCCAGCCCTGTTGACACCGCAAAGTCCTCCTTACTAACATCTGGGGGCTTGTGCCAAAGTTGAGAGAGCTGTCTCACAGACTAGTCAAGTCTTATAGAGAGAGCGGGTAAATGGTTTGAAATCAGCCATGATTGAATGGTGGAGTGGACTCGATGGGCCGAATGGCCTTACTTCCGCTCCTATGTCTTATGGTCTAACAGTCTGGCATAGTTATACTCACAGAATCATACCTACAGACAATGTCCCAGACACTATCACCATTCCTGGGTATGTGCTGTCTAACTGGCAAACAGGCCCAGCAGAGGTGGTGGCACGGTGGTATACAGTCGGGAGGGAGTTGTCCTGGGAGTCCTGAACATTGACGCTGGACCCCCTGAAGTCTCATGGCTTCAGGTTAAACACGGGCAAGGAAACTTCTTGATTACCACGTACCGTCCACCCTCAGCTGATGAACACCACTTGGAGGAAGCACTGAGGGTGGCAAGGGCGCAGAATATACTCTGGGTGGGGGACCTCAATGTCCATCACCAAGAGTGGCCGAGTGGCTCTATAGTACCACCACAGACTGATCTGGCCAAGTCCTAAAGAACATAGCTGCTAGACTGGGACTGTAGCAGATACTGAGGGACCCAACAAGAGGAAAAAACATACTTGACCTCACCCTCACTAATCTGCCTGCTGCAGATGTACCTGTCCATGACAGTATCGGTAGGAGTGACCATCGCACAGTCCATGTGGAGACAAATCCCATCTTCACATTGAGGATACCCTTCCATCATGTTGTGTGACACTACAACAGTGCTAAACATCCGAACAGATCTAGCAACTCAAGATTAGGCATCCATGAGGCACTGTGGGCCATCCGCAGCAGGAGAATTGTACTCAACCACAATCTGTAACCACATGGCCCGGAATATCCCCCACTCTACCACTACCACCAAGCTAGGGGATCAACCCTGGTTCAATGAAGAGTGCAGGAGAACATATCAGGAGCATCAATAGGCATACCTAAAAGTGAGATGTCAACCTGGTGAAGCTACAACACAGGACTACATGTGTGCCAAACAGCATAAGCAGCAAATAATAGAGAGAGCTCAGCGATTCCACAATGAACTTATCAGATCTAAGCTCTGCAGTCCTGCCACATCCAGCTGTGAACGGTGATGGACAATCAAGCAACTCACAGGAGGAGGCTCCATAAATAGTCCCATCCTCAATGATGGAGGAGCCCAGCACATATGTGCAAAAGACAAGGCTGAAGCATTCGCAACAATCCTCAGCCAGAAGTGCCGAGTGGGTGATCCACCTCGGTCTCCTCTGGAGATCGCCAACGTCACAGATGTCAGTCTTCAGCCAACACGATTCACTTCACGTGATATCAAAAAATGGTTGAGGGCACTGGAACCTACAAGGTCTATGGGCCCTGACAATATCCCGGTAATAGTACTGAAGACGTGTTTCAGAACTCGGGGCGTCCCCTACTCAAGCTGTACATCTACAACACTGGAATCTACCCGGCAATGTGGAAAATTGCCTAGGTGTGTTCTGTACACAAGAAACAGGACAAATCCAACCCAGCTAATTACCGCCCTATCAGTCTACTCTCCATCATCAGCAAAGTGATGGGAGTCATCAACAGTGCTAGCAATTGGCATTTACTCAACAAAACCTGCTCACGGACATTCAGTTTGGGTTCCACCAGGGTCACTCAGCTCCTGACCTCATTACAGCCTTGGTTCAAACATTGATAAAAAAAAGCTAAATGCCAGAGGTGAGGTGAGAGTGACTGCCCTTGATATCAAAGCAGCATTTGACCGAGGATGGCATCAAGGAGCCCTAGCAAAACTGGAGTCAATGGGAATCAGGGGGAAAACTCTCATCTGGTTGCAGTCAACCAGGTATAAAAGAAGATGGTTGTGGTGATTGGAGACGAATCATCTCGCTCCAGGACATTATTGCAGGAGTTCCTCAGGGTAGTATTCTAGGCCCAACATCTTCAGCTGCTTCATCAATGATCTCCCTTCCATCATAAGGTCAGAAGTGGGGATGTTTGCGGATGATTGCACAATGTTCAGCACCATTCGCATCTCCTCAGATACTGAAGCAGTCCATGTCCAATTGCAGTAAGACCTGGACAATATCCAGGCTTAGGCTGTCAAGTGGCAAGTTACATTTACGCCACACAAGTGTCAGGCAATGACCATCTCCTACAAGAGGGGATCTAACGATTGCCCCATGAAATTCAATGGCATTACCATTGCTGAATCCCCCAGCATCAACATCCTGGGGGCTACCATTGATCAGATAGAGTGGGGAGGGGGGGGGGGGGGGGGAAGAGAGAGAAGTGGGCCGAAGTAGGCTGCTCGGTCAGGGGGTCGATGGCCTCTTTATGCACTGTAGGAATTCCATGGTTTTAAGAAACTGAATTGGACTAGCCATATTAATACTGTGGCTACCAGAGCAGGTCAAAGGCTTGGAATCCCACGGCGAGTAACTTATCTCCTGACCCCCCCAAAGCCTCTCCAGCATCTACAAGGCAGATGTCAGGAGTGCAATGGAATACTCCCCACTAGCCTGGATGAGTGTAGCTCCAACAGCACTCAAGAAGCTCAACGCCATCCAGGACAAAGCAGCCCTGCTTGATTATTACCCCTTCCACAAACATTCAATCCCTCCACCACTGGCGAACAGTGGCAGCTGTGAACACCATCTACCGTGTGCACCGCAGGAACTCGCAATGTTCCTTAGACAGCACCTTCCAAACCACAACCGCTAACATCCAGAACACAGGCAGCAGATACCTGGGAACCCCACCACCTGGAGGTTCCCCTCACCACCCTGACTTGGAAATATATCGCCGTTCCTTCACTGTTACTGGGTCAAAATCCTGGAACTTTGTCCCTAATAGCAGTGTAGGTGTACCTACACCTCAGTGACTGTAGTGGTTCAAGAAGGCAGCTCACCACCACCTTCTGAAGGGCAACTAGGGATGGGTGATAAATGCTGGCCTAACCACATCCCCTAAATGAATTTTTAAAAAAAATAAAAACTGGTGACATCCCCACTGACCCGATCTCTGAGAAATCGAGGAAATTAAAGTCACTAACTGGTAGCAGGAACCCAGCCACTCGGGTTTCACGATTTGCAATGGACATTTAGTTGTTGCACTCCCCCCAGTAGGGCAGAAAACACGCTCGAGCGCTGCTGGCTAGAGGGTGTCAGTTCCGCACTACCAGCAGTCCACAGGGAGTGGTTGCTGTAACTGATTATACATGTGAGCCTTTCTTAGGGCTAGATCTAGAAGATAGGGAAGTGATGGCAAGCAGGGGTTAGCGGGGTGGGGAGTCACCAGTGAATGGGGGTCAGGGGATGGGGAAAGAAGAGGGTCCCTTCCCGATGCTCGGAATATCAGTAACAGCGATGGGATGAGGCCCTTAAGCGTGCATTAATTGTTCATTTAAAAGATCTCTACTGACATTAAAGCAGGAAGGCTGCCCATAAAACTGCAAGACAGTGATGTTGTCTTAATGTCACTGGACAAGTAATCCAGAAGACTAGCTGGGGTTTGGGTACAAGGGTTCAAATCCCATCACTGCAGGTGGTGGAACTTAAATTCCATTAATAAATCTGGGTTTGAAAGCTAACCCCAGTATTGGTCAAGTTACTAATTGTTGCAAAACTCATTTGGTTCAAAAGGTTCCCTAATCTGCTTTCGGGCAGTAAATCTGCTGTTCATACCCGGTCTGGCCTATATATGACCCCATGGCAACGTGGTTAACACTTAACTGCCCTCAGAAATGGCTGGCCACTCGGTTCAAGGGTAATTAGAGATAGACAACAAGTGCTGGCTTTGCCAGCGACGCCCACATCCACGGAAGAAAAGAAAGCTTTTCTGCCCCCAGACTTACACATTCTCCCCGTGCCTGCATGGGTCTCACAACCCAAAGATGTGCAAGGTAGGTGGATTGGCCACGCTAAATTGTCCCTTAATTGGATACATTAAATTTTACGCACCTCTCACCCAATCATGTGTCCCCCGCCTCGGGTGGGAGGGGGCAATTAAGTTTCTCGCTAACTGGAGAATCCAGAACAGGGGGAATTGACTCAGATCTGAGGGTTAACCTTTACACCCAGAGGAAAATTCGCTGCTCAGAGGGCTTTGAGTGTTCATTAAAAGCGGAGATTAATAACCTCTTTGGGTTCAAAGGCCATCAAGGGATAGATATGTGGATTAGGCGGCAAGTGGAGTTGAAATTGAGGATCAACCAGGAATGTATCAAATGATGAAGCAGGCTCATTGGGCCAAATGGTCTTCTCTTGCTCCTATTTCTTATGTACATTGAGTACATTTAAAAAATACATTTAGAGTACCCAATTATTTTTTTTCCAATTAAGGGGCAATTTAGTGCGGCCAGCTGTTTGAGAGTGGGTGGGATGATGAGATTGTTGGCTAGGGGATTGCCATGTTATCTGTTGTTATTGTTAATTCTTTGTTGTTGTAAATATGATGCAAATGGGAGAATACAAATATTCATTAAAAAAAATTAGTGTGGCCAATCCACCTACCCTGCACATCGTTCGGTTGTGGGGTGAAACTCACGCAGACATGGGGAGGATGTGCCAATTCCACAATGACCTGGGGCCAGTATCGAACCCGGGTCCTTAGCACCGTAGGCAGCAGTGCTAACCACTGTGCCATCATGCCGACCATGTATATTTATTACACAACACTTAAGCTACTTTTAATGCCAAATTATGCAGTACGTTAATTGTAAACACGAAAGAGTGGGTTGAAACCAGTTTTTAGTAAAAGTTATTTAAATTTTTTCCAATTAAGGGGCAATTTAGCCTGGCCAGTCCACCTACCCTGCACACCTTTAGGTTGTGGGGATGAGACCCATGCAGACACGTGGCGAATGTGAGGTTGAAATTAGTTTTACTTGAGCTACTTAGGATTGTTCATGAAATGGACCGTCGAGGATTGCCTGAACAATTACACTGAATTCCAAAGCCAAAACATTAGTGGGAAATCTCTCATCACATCAATTTCAGTGCTCAGCAGAGCTTTGGAAGCTGCTCTAATAATGCATTTGGGTTGGTTTTTTTTTTTTAAAGGAAAAACACATTTGTTGCAACAGATAAATGTGCTCAGAAACTCAGAACCCGAAGAGTTGTCCGTCAAATATCTGTGCTTCAGCCAGATCAGCTCAATCATATCAATGATAACATCTAGACAATTATTCAGGCTTGTTCTGAGCAAACGGAAAGCAGTCAAACGTCACTACACAGCCCAGCTTTCAGAGTTAATATCAGTTACAGCGCTTTGAAAGCTATAGTTTTGCTGGACACATGGGGGCAGTGTAATAGAACTTTTGAAAAGAAAATTCAAGTGAGATTTACAATTCTCTCCAATTAGTTTCCTTCCTCTAGTCATCGATCCATTTGTTGGAATATCCACAATTAGTAGACATCCTCTGCTGCCTCACCAAATGGCCATAATTCACCTGAGTCTGGATGGTGGGTGACGACAGGCTAACTGGCTGCAGAAAATGTCACAGCTGATCTCAAAACTTGTCCTCACCCGGTGCCCTGGGGTGAGAGAGATGCTGGATGGCAAATCAAGAGCATGCACGTTGGTCGATTCTAGCCTGCCTAACCCAACGGCACTGCGTCGGGCTGTAGCACCCTAACCACTGTCTCAGCTGGCACCAGCCAATTCGGAACTGACACTTTTGTGGCTGAAATAAATAGTACATTTTCAGTACGGAACGAGCCTTGATAGGATATGTTTAAAGACCAGCCTGTCTTTGCTAGATGTAAATGAACAGGACAAGATGGTCTGAACTGGATTCAGATAGTCGCAGCGTTTCCCCCCCCCCCCCAAAAGAAAATTGCAACATAGTTCAATCTGTTTTTTAAAAAGCCTTGAAAACAATTGCTAATTTAAGAAGTGGGTTACAAGAACAGGGGAAAAAATTGCTCTGTGCACAAGGAGAGGAATAGATCATTCAGTCCCACAAGCCTGTTCTGCAAATTCAATTGGTTCCTGGATGATCTGTATCCTGACTCCCTTCACCAGTATTGGTCCCATATCCTGTCATATACCTGGCCTAACAAAATCCTATTAAGCAGCTTTTCAAATTTTCAGTTAATTAAATCAGCCTTATTGGAGAATAATCATTAGACTTTGAGGGAAACAAGGCTGCAAAGCAAACTGAAAGGTTAGATTTGATACTTTTTTAAATGTTTAGTCTGTGTGGAAAAGAAAATGTTCCACTGCCTCTTTATATAATGCACATTTCTTGAAAGGGGCCTTGAAACGCTAAAATCAATTTTCCTTTGGCTCCAAAGTTGATTATTAATGGGGTCTGTATCTGAGCTATCCTGTTCAAAATGAGAACACAACACAAATTGTTTCTTTGTGGTTTGTTTATTTCTTTAATTGGAAGACTGTCAAGTGATTGAAGACCAGCAATGTGTGGCATATCCAGGCCCACCATCTGTAACAGAAGCTATGGATAGTTAATAAAATCAACTACGGAGTGGAAAAAAAACACAGTAATATTTAGGTACTTACCCCAGCATCCTAAAAACATGGAGTGCTTTAAAACAAAAAACAAAGGTAACAAGTGAAAAGAAATTACGCACTTCCAGTTTGCGTTCCTTCTCTGCTAGGATTTCGTTTTGACTACGGATGTAATCAGCCAGCATACGCGCCAACTGCTTGCGATCTTCCAGTTCCGCAGCCAGTCTGCCATTGTAGTCTGCCAAGAGCATGCAGGCCTCATCCACAGTCTTTGAAAGTCTGTCTGCGGACTCTTTGTCTAAAGTGGAACCATAAACCACATAACATCACATTCACGAGAGATATGCAAGATCGCTTCATTTGAAAACTTCAAAGCACAAGAAAATTTGTATGCTGGGTAAAAATCGCCGCTTACCTGCTATTTTGTCTAATAAAGAAACATCTTGAACCTCTGGTGGCAATGATGCAATCTTCTGTCGAACAGCTGCATCACCAGATGCTGCATTTTCCAGCTCTTGCAATGACTTAATTAGATCCTCAGTCTGACACACAAAACAAAAATGATGAGATGCAGAATGGTCTTGCCTGGATCTCATATTGCCATTGCAAGTGTACAGCTTTGATAAATATAGTGGTACAACTGCTTAAATAAATGCAATGAGGTGCTGATGGGGTGGAGTACCTGTAGGAAACTGAATGTGTTGGCTTCCTATGGTCAACAAGCCACACAAAGAAAAACATGTTCTTATTGCAAGTGTAAACAGTCATACAAGGCGTTGGTGTACCATAAACTTGTCTATTGGCCGATTTCAGAGACTGAATGGATGTGACAACTGGTCAAGTGACTGATATCAGCCAGTACTCACTATGTCAGTACAGCAATTACTTATATTTATACAAAAATGGTTTTTGATGGGCAAAGATGCAGGAAAGGGAGAAATTGTTCAGAGAAAATTGCTTTGTAGAAAAAAAAACTACTTTTGACATCTTGGAACTTAAGTCAGCATGATTCGCAAGTGGATTGTTTTCTATCATCTATGTTATTTACACCTACACCACATTATGGGATTTGCTTAACTTGAACATTTGTAGTTTTACATTAAAGCTACATAGTTTGGCAGTGGCAGAAAATAATATATATTAGCCAAATTGTGAACCGTACACTATGTATTTTGACATGTCAGATTAGGACTGCTATAACAAGAGGGGCAGACTAGAAATGGGCAACAATAAGACGTACTAATATTCCAACCCAACATCAAACATAAGTCAGTGCAAATTAACTTCCATGTTGCATTACCACATGCGTATAAAGTGTATTGCAGACATTCTAAACTGCTTTCACATGAATGTGCTATGATACATTTGTTTAGCAAGAAACACTGTTGATTAAGCAGTTGACATCCATCAAACTAGGACATCAAACACAGTTCAATTGGTTTAAGAACAAAGTTTTCATTACAGAGCAACATTATTTGTACCAATTTAAAATTAAAAATAGACTCGAACTAACATACATTACTTATTTTCTCTCGGAGCTGGGGGGGGTTTGGTCAGGGGGAGTACACACCAACAATTTTCATTTTGAGGATAGCAAAAAGAGTAAGCATTTTGTACAGTTCTCAAAGACAGCGTAGAGGTATAGAAAAGACCTGCTATGAAGAGAATATATGTTTGATAGTATTTGTAAAATAATACCGCAAGCACAGTTATTATATGGGTGATGGCTGTAAATCGCGTTTTTACATTTAACAGCAGCGTAGTCTGACATCATTTAAATCTCAGATTTGATTGTGGCTAGAGAATTTTTTTCGAAGCTGATCCAATGTTTTTGCTCAGTTTACATTACCCACCATAAACAAAGCAGAACGCAACTGCCCTGATTCTCCATTACATAATGACAGCTCAACAAAGGACAGTATCAATTAGTGCACTTTCTGTCAAGAAATAGTTTACAGTACATTACTGGGAAATTCTGCAGCCGGGGCCAGTACATATTTTTAGATTTACTGTTCAGTGTACATTTTAAGACGCCTGCTAAATATTAAGGTTTGGCTCATGAGAAAACTATTGAAAGAAATCGCAAATTTATTAATTAGCGAAGTAAAAAAAAATTGAATCAAGAGTCCCAGACAAACACAGGGATAAAATCAATTTAAAGCCATTTCTTATATAGATTTTCTGCCAGGGATTGAGTAGCCATGTGCCAAACCTAATACTACACTATTTTGTTTTAAGTTGACTTAGCCACATGAACAGATAAATTGCCAACATTGCATACCCTTTACTTTGAGTACATTTGTCTCCAAGGAAGATAAATGTAAAGGAAGCTCTGGTTGAATACAATAGTTAACAAAATTCAGAAATATTGATGTTTGTTGAAATTCATAAATTGATGTTTAAAATACAGACCATTGCAGACTCCTCGGACCACGTTTAGCATCAAGAATATGAGTGTTAACTTGATGGAAGTTGATACTGCAGAAGAGTTTATATTTGTGATAGGTCTATTCACGCTGTTTCATGGGGACCATATTCTTGCCACGAATCATATGGATCTGTATGCAGCAGAGCATGCAGCACAATAGTTATTCCTTGATTATGCACATGCCCCACACAAGATCTCTGTGTGAATATAATCAATTCTACAACATTCATTCAGGTGAAGTCCCACTAAATAAAACCCGGTGGCCCGATTCAGCTTTTCTTCCCCTTTCTGTTGGTATAGGTTTCCTCGTCTTATCTGGAGTTCGGATACCAGCAATAGTCAGCTGTGGAGATCACTCACGGCAAGTCCAATCCAGCACCTCCACTTTATTGTCCAACCATGGACACCTCCCAAACAAACATCACTGTGCAGACTCAATGGGCCGAATGGCCTCTTTCTGCACTGTAAATTCTATGATTCTATGAATATCATGACTTTTTAAAAATATCAAAAGTCAATGAAGGTAAAGAAATCAGTCTCAGCTGGAGAAATATATATTATGCACAAATTCAGCACTGCAGAGGACTGAAATTTTAAAAGCAAATGTCAACAATTAGTTTAGAAACAGACCAACTCATTTCACTCCAAAAGCTAGATAGCAGCATGGTCCTTGGGGATTTCCATCGGTGAGTCATGCCTGCTTCAGTTCACAAAATGGCTTCTAGGCTTTCGGCACTGGTTTCTCATAATAATGTGACAAATTCTTCAAGAGATAGGAAATGCATAAATGCATATATTCTTTGCTTACCCAATAGGCCTGAGGATCTAGCTGTCATTCAGTACTTTCCTTTTGCCAAACTTCTCCACTTCCCTTCTCTCCTTAAAGCATATTCCTTGTTATAGTCATAGGGCCACGTTGCGCCCGGAAAACAGCGTGCCACAGCCCAACGAAGCCAATAGAAACCATGAGGTCCCGCTCCTGGGATCTACCCGGCTTGCAACACCACGCGAGATCTAACGCGATCTTGCAAGACGTTACAATGTGAATCCCGCCCATTGTGGGCGAGATCACTTTTTGGCAAATCTGTATATTAGAGCAAGACAGCTAGTCTCACTTTAACATGCAGTTTCCAAAGGCACCCAAGGTGTTGGGATCTATTCCCTTCGCCTTGGAGACCTCGGGTGAGCGCCATTCAGTACTGGTCTCCACAAACAGGGACCAGACAAAATAGCACTCGTGGGGGTCTACCAGGAGGCCCCAAGGTACTTGCTCTCTGGGCAGGGTGGTACCCTAGCACTGCTGGTGCCACCCAGGCACACTAGCAGTGCCACCTGGGTGCCAGCCTTGCATTGGTCGTGATCTGTTCTTGGCCTGCTGCAATGTTCCAGTGAAGTGCAACGCAAACTGGAGGAACAACTCCGGTTAGGCACGCTACAGCCTTCCGGCCCGAACATCGAATTCAACAACTTCAGCTCTACCCCATCTCGACCCATTTGTTTTCATTTAATTTTAACTGTCTTTTACCATTTCTTTCTTTCTTAATATACATTTAATTCCCCCCACCACCCCCATCTTATCCATCTTTCCTTCACCTTTCTCCTCTTTGCTTCCCCCTTCCTCTCCCCCGACATCTACAGTTCATCCTCTGATGTTAGTTTCCCTGCTGTTTGACCTTTCTCTCTGGGGACTGCCATTAGCACTCTTTCCCCTTGGATTCTGTGGCCATTAGCACCCGGTTTCCCTGGGTTTCTGTGGCTATGACTCCTCTTTCATTCTCACTCCACAGTATAAATATTTCCCACTTTCTCTGTCTGTTAGCTTTGACAAGTGGTCATCGGACTCGAAACGTTAGCCCTTTTCTCTCCCTACAGATGCTGCCAGACTTGCTGAGATTTTCCAGCATTTTCTCTTTCGTTTCACTGTTACTCTGGTTTGAGCCTCTATAAGACTGTTCAACATTGGGTATCAGAGCCAAGTCTGATCTTGCCTTTGCCCAGAATTCACAAGTAAGGCATTGCAGGCTTCCTGCTCAACCAGGAACTGCTGGATAACGATAAGGAATGTGAACATTGGACGAAAATAATAAACATTTAATCCTTCCACAGGAAAACAAAAGTGAATAATGCAGCCTGGCAGGGGCGGCGGTGGCACAGTCACTGGACTAGTAATCCAGCAACCCAGGGGAACCCAAGTTCAAATCCCACTACGGCAGATGGTGAAATTTGAAATCAATAAAAATCTGGAATTAAAAGAAACGTCCTTTAGGGAAGGACGTCTGATGTCCTTACCTGGCTGCAGACCCACAGCAATGTGGTTGCCCTCTGAATGGCCTAGTAAGCCACTCAGTTCAAGTGCAATTAGGGATGGGCAACAAATGAAATGAAAATGAAATGAAAATCGCTTATTGTCACAAGTAGGCTTCAAATGAAGTTACTGTGAAAAGCCCTTAGTCGCCACATTCCGGCGCCTGTTTGGGGAGGCTGGTACGGGCAATGTTCCTGGCAATGAAATAGAGTGATCAATTCCAACTGCAGCCAAGATAAATTCAATCCTCTTCATGCCTTTCAAGAATGCACAAGAAATACTTGACACAGCTATGGAGAAATCTAGCTGCCAATGGAAACCTCAAAGCTGTAGGGGTTAAACACCACTGCGAGCATCTCTATTAGATATTGGGCCAATGTCGCATTACAAATTGGGACACAGAATTTCCTAGTAATGACCTGCAAATTATTTTGTGACATACCTGCAATACAACATCACAATTGGCAAACCTTCCTTGCGAGGCATTCATCCTGAAACACTGCACTAAAAGGTGGCATCCTCAACAACATCTACTGCCTGCAGGATAACTACTGATGGATTAATTCAATCAGTTGCAGAGCGTGACTACAATCTTGCATTCTGACCGTAAGTGTTCAGTTGAAATTTGTTATTAGATTTTTGGCAGGTTTACATCGCTGTATGCATTAGTCATTTTATTTTGCGTTATCTTGGCATTACCTCGGGTGGTTCTTTAGGTGTACTGTTGGAAAGATAGTCATCGTCATCTTCCTCCTGTATTTGTTCAAAAGTACGCTTCTTGGTCTTTTTTTCTGTTGCTTAACAGGCAAAAGATAAATTAAGATTTACTTTCTAAACTCAATAGATAAAAAGAGAAGTCATTGAGCCTTCTGCTGCTGAGGTCAATGTATTTATACTTACAAACAATTTGCTTAAGCTGATCGATGAAGTTGTTTTCATAAACCATCCTCTCTTGCCAAATAGTTAACACTCTTTCCAAGTGCTTCTTGCAATTCTCATCAGATTCACTGTCAAACAGGAAATCAATGCCCGATTAGAGTCAATTTCACCTCCAGGCCAGTACCCAATTCACCAGCATGTACTGTCAAGTACTAACAAAATTGACCTGCAACATCGATTTCACTGGGTAGGAGAAAATCAAGAAATCACACTTTTGTACCAACATAACGGATAAAGATGAAAAAGCCATTCAGTCCATTTGATCTCTTTCAGGATCCTACTGTTTTCCCATTACAGCATTCTTAGTTCAGTCCATTACCCAGCCTCAACCAACCTTTTAGCTACTGATCACTATTCAAGAAATACTTATCATGCACTTCACAGCTGTTTGCCTTGCTGCTCCCCAAAAATTGAAAGCCTTGTTTTTTTAAAATCTCCCTGTGCTTTTCAGCATCTGCTTTATCTCAAAGGTTCTCTCTTTACATTTCTTTTCAACGCTGAAGGGTTCCATCACATCTAATTGTTTATCATAGCTCTTCCCTCAAATACACTTGGTTACTCTTCTCTACATACCCTTGTAGGGCGGCACGGTAGCACAGTGGTTAGCACTGTTGCTTCACAACGTCAGGGTCCCAGGTTCCATTCCTGGTTTGGGCCACTGTCTGTGCGGAGTCTGCACGTTCTTCCCGTGTCTGCGTGGGTTTCTTCCTGGTGCTCCGGTTTCCTCCCACAAGTCCCGAAAGACGTGCTGTTAGGTAATTTGGACATTCTGAATTCTCCCTCTGTGTACCCGAACAGGGGCCGGAATGTGGCAATTAGGGGCTTTTCACAGTAATTCCATTGCAGTGTTAATGTAAACCTACATCTGAAGATGAGCAGGACAACTCCACCAGTGCTCCGGCCAACATTTATATAATTTTTCTTTATTCTTTCATGGGATGTAGGCATCGCTGGCAAGGCCAACATTTGTCGCCCATCCCTAACTGCCCTTGAATTGAGTGGCTTGCCAGGCCATTTCAGAGGTCAGTTAAGAGTCAAACACATGGCTGTGGGTTGAATCACATGTAGATCAGACCAGGTAAGGATGACAAATTTTCTCCCCTAAAGGACGAGTAAACATAATGTTTTTTTCCGTCAATCGATGATAGCTTCACGGTCACCATTACTGAGGTTAGTTTTATATTCCTCAACTATCAAAGCTTTTAATATGAAATCTACAGATTAGATTATATTGCGCTGGACGCAGTTTGTGCTTAAGATTCTGCAATATTCTGCATCGGTTACACAGAAACTGCATCATGGTTAAGACCATTCAAACTGAAACTCCAGGCCAACCTACCAGAGTATTATTTTGAGAAATATGTATAGAGGCAAATGACATTTCGCAAAGCTCTCGTACACAGCCTTTATAGATGGGGCATTCATATTTCATAAAGATATTGCAGAATTCATGCACATCAAGAGAGAATGAGAGGTCACTTTTAATATACAATCCCATTTTACAACAGTACAAGTCGCCATACATAATTTAGGCTCTTACACAACCCGACTGCAAGATGCCCATGGGAATAATGTAGGTCAGGTGCTTGAGCAGGTTGTTTGGCGTTACTCTTACAGATGAGAATGGCGTGGTCCGGTTGGTTCGGATCAGCACCACTTCTTGCCAGTGGGTGGGCTCTCATATTGAGGCAGCACATTTTGTTAAATGAGCCTCCAAGAACAGGTCCCAGAGCATTTGGTTCGTTTCCCAGTTCCAGATGACGATCAATCTCTTTGCACGCTTCAAATCCAGATTTTTAAAAAGAAATGAAATTAACATTCCCAAAAAACCACGATGGGTTCTTTGAATGATCAATCCAGGAAACTGGTAGAAGGCCGGAATATCATTTCTGAGCTGCCCCGTAGTACCATAAGATAGTTAAATTCATAACCAATGAGATGAAATTGCTTGACTCTTTTAAAGATGTTCAGAAGTGAGGTGGTTGGATGGTTACAAGATAGCAGTACGTAATCATCACACAGGGAAAACTGTGTTCTTTCTCAGTCCTTCGTTACTGGATTCATCCTAATACATGACATTAGAGGTGCCTTGACTGGTGCCAACAGGAAAGGGAATAGAATGCATCCTTCTCTGGTTGTCCCACTACAATGGAAATGTAGGGTGACGTTATTAATGCATTTGATGTCATGGGGAAGGCCAGTATTTACTGCCCACCCCAAACTACCCTTGAAAGGTCTTTTTTTTTGGGGGGGCGGGGGTAAAGAGAGAGAGAGAGAGAGAGAGAGAGAGATATATATATATATATATAATATATATATATATATATATATATATATATATAGAGAGAGAAAGAGTTTAATGAAGCCTTGATGACGGCCATTATATTTCCAGGCCAGGATTGGCATGGCCTGGGAGGGAAACCTGCAGACAATTGTGTTCCCAAGCATCTGCTGCCCTTGTTCTTCCAAATGACACATGAGTAGCCTTGACAAGTTGGAGTGAATCTTGTAGATGGTGCACATTGCTGCCATCTTAGGGCAGCATGGTAGCATTGTGGATAGCACAATTGCTTCACAGCTCCAGGGTCCCAGGTTCGATTCCGGCTTGGGTCACTGTCTGTGCGGAGTCTGCACATCCTCCCCGTGTGTGCGTGGGTTTCCTCCGGGTGCTCCGGTTTCCTCCCACAGTCCAAAGATGTGCAGGTTAGGTGGATTGGCCATGATAAATTGCCCTAAGTGTCCAAAATTGCCCTTAGTGTTGGGTGGGGTTACTGGCTTATGGGGATAGAATGGAGGTGTTGATCTTGGGTAGGGTACTCTTTCCAAGAGCTGGTGGCCTCCTTCTGCACTGTAAATTCTATGATAATCTATGATTGTGAGTCAGTGGTGGAGAAAGTGAAAGTTTAGGGTCGTGGATGGGGTGTTGATCAAGTAGGCTTCTTTGTCCAACCTGAGCACTGGTGAAGCTGCACTCATCCGGGCGTGCAGAATATTCCACCACACCCCGACTTGAGCTTTGTAGATGGTGGAAAGGCTTTGGGTAGCTAGGAAATGAGTGAGTAGTGCAAAATTCCCAACCTTTAACATGCTATTGTATTCACAACACTGTATTTATAAGTTCTGGAATCAAGCGGTTCAAAATATGCAGAGTAGAGTAGATTATTGGTGAGTAAGTGCCAGCTTATAGCACTGTCACCATTACCTTTATGGCAACTGTTGATTGATTTGTCCTGATTTTTATAAACAGATTTTCATGTTGTGAGGTCGATGTCAGTGTCGTAGCTGTACTGGAACAGCTAGCTACTGAAGAACACCTTCAGCACTACAGCTGGGAAGTTGTCAGAACCCATTGTTTTTGCCCTAATCAGTGTACTCAGCCACTTCCTGGTAACGTGGAGTGAACTGAATTGGGTGAAGACGGTTTTCTGTGAGCGTGGGGACCATAGGGGGTTAAAATGTCTCACCCATGTCACAATTCTGCCTGAAGATGGTCGCAAACAACTCAACCTCGTCTCCTTGCCTCCATTATCCCACCAGAAGAAATTTGTGACTCCGGTGAAGGCCTCTTCCACAGCAGGATAGGTCCAAGTCAGAGGTTAAGGCACTTGTATTGTTCCTCAATAGACAACCCCATATAACAGAATCATAGAATGGTTACAGTACAAGAGGTCAGCCTGTCTGTGTTTGTTTGGCCTGGCTGGACAAAACCCACGGATGAATACATTCACTCGCAATGTGAAGATCTTAGCCAATATTTTATAGTCAACATTGAGGAAAGGCATAGGTCTGCATGATGAGCATCAAGCTTTTTGGAACTCACCAAGAAAGGAATTGAAGGAAAGGTCTGCATTATTTGGCTCAGAGGGTTTCTCGGATTAGAAATGTTACTATCAGCTCGAGCTCACTGGCTGAAATTGGACCATTTCTCCTGAAAGTGTGGAGCAGGGTGAAGTTGGATAGGAACTGCTCCATTTGTTGGGACTTGGCTTGCACTCAAGAGTTAGAGCAACATGTAATCCCAACAGGCTCTGAGAGATTACCATCAGCTCACTAGATTTATCTATATATATATATTTCACTGGCTTTTTACCCAATGTGTAGCATTTGGAGTATAGGAGGTTTCCAACATCAAACGAGGAGTCATTTAGCAATCCTCTGACCTTTCAGAGAGAGTACAGAGAGTCCAACTCCATTAAACCTTTGCCCCAGGTTTTTCTGGGTCTGTAGGACATGAGCTATGCTGGTTTTCCACTGCACTGTGGGGAACATGTGTGATCCCCAGTGCTCTGCAATGAATGAGGTGGTATGAGATGATGGAGTGCGACACGAATGCTTGTTGGTTGGCAGAGTTGCTCTTCATCCTAGGATGACTAGTTGCCATATATCACAACGTGAGGTACAGAATACATCAAATTGTTTCAAGAAACATGCCAACCTGCTGTATGCTTTGTGGCAGTTCAAATGAAAGGTAAATGCCTAATCTGGAGCAGACTGGCAGACATCTACCAGGCCCGAATACAGGAGTACAGGACTCTGGAAATTGGAAATAAAAACAAAAAACACTGGAAATACTCAGGTCAGGGAGAATCTGTGAGGAGAGGGAGTTCACATTTCAGGTCGATGACCGTTCATCAGAACTGGAAAAGGCTAAGACATAACATATTTATGCAAGTACAGAGTCAGAGAAAGGGGAAATTGGAAAGGTAAAAAGGAAAGGTCTGTGATAGGGTGGAAGGCAGAAGCGGTCAAATGACTAAAAGATCGTGGTGGAAGGCAAAAAGAGATGGTAAAGGGGCAAGTTAAGAAACAAAAGATGGTTCTAGAGCTGTAAATTGGAAATACAGAACCATGAGCTGCCATTTGAAAAGGTCAGAGGTTATGGTCTGAAATTGTTGGAACTCAATGTTGAGTTCAAAAGGCTGTAAAATGACTAAGTGAAAGATGAGATGCTGGTCTTCGAGCTTATGTTGAACTGAACTGCAACGATGCAAAGAGGCAGACAGAGGAGTCCAAGTAAAATTCCAGAACTAGGGAAGCTCAGGTCATGCTTGCTGACTGGATCATTGCTTTGCAGGACAGCTTTTCACAGTAACTTCATTGAAGGTAAGCGATTATTATTATTACCTCTGTTCAATCTGCATTGAGTCTCCCCATATGTACAAGACCCACACCGATTTACGAATACAGTGCAATAAATTGAAAGTGCAAGTGCTGTTTCACCTGGAAATAGTGTTTGGAACCATAGCTGGCAGGAAAGGGGAAGGAGTTGCATCTCCCGTGCTTGCACGAGAAGGAAAAGGAATGTTGAGCGCTTGAGAAATGGGTGAAGACATTGGGGCAAATTGTCCCTTTGGAATGCTGATCATTTGGTGGTGATACCGTGTTGGGGGTGTTGTAAATGGCAGACGATGAGTGTGGAGGGTGGTGATGTGGAAGCTGAGGACCAGGTGTACCCCATTGGGAGGGTAAGGGGGTGAGAGCGGAAAATGTGGGAAACAGCTCTGGCTACTTGTCACGGACACATACACAACACACACACAAAAAGGTCGGCAGAGTGTTGGCTGGCATAACATTTGTGCAAAATTTGAATAAATTAGAAACACTTTAGTAAACAAAGTGGAGGTTTACTGATGATGCTGTCTTTGGAACAGATCGCAACAGTCAGTATAAACCAAAAAACATATTTGACACACCTCTGCTGAAATACAGCTGATCATAGAATTTACAGTGCAGAAGGAGGCCATTCGGCCCATCGAGTCTGCACCGGCTCTTGGAAAGAGCATCCTACCCAAGGTTAACACCGCCACTCTATCCCCATAACCCAGTAGCCCCACCCAACACTAAGGACAATTTTGGACACTAAGCGCAATTTATCATGGCCAATCCACCTAACCTACATATCTTTGGACTGTGGGAGGAAACCGGAGCACCCGGAGGAAACCAACGCACACACGGGGAGGATGTGCAGACTCCGCACAGACAGTGACCCAAGCCGGAATCGAACCTGGGACCCTGGAGCTGTGAAGCAATTGTGCTATCCACAATGCTACCGTGCTGCCCCTTAACGATCATTTTAAATAATTTACCTTTGCTTAACTTTCCCTCTCTTCCTGAAAAGTAACTCAAATTATCTATATTCAGGATGAGGGGAAACAAAATCTACTTGGCTTTATCATCCATTGGTCATAATGCAATTTTAAGTGTATTCTACTGCCCAATTGAAAGGAAGCGAAGTAGATTCTCCAAATCTGATCCTTTACAGACATCCTTTACAAGGGACTGAGCCAGACATTTTCTCAAATAAAGAACACAATAGCAGCCTGCCTTTAATATAAGATTGTATTCCAGTTTTCTTTAAAATGGGATTTCAGAATAATTTCCATTAAAGTAACTTGGCTAATATCGGCATTTGCTTTCTTAGCGGGGACAGATTATTTTAATGGAATACTGGCTTGCCATGTTTGCATTGAACAGGACAGTACCTTGAAACATGTGAAAACGCATCCACTAAAACTGGAGCAAAGTCCTTGGTAAATTCTGGTCCCTTTTTCTTACTGTTCTGGATCACATCATTTGCCAGATAAAGGAAGGTCAGTTTTCTACTTGGTTTAGCTGTGGACAAAAATTGGAAAAGAAAAGTCAAGAGTTCTATTGCTATTTGATAGGTAATAGTGCCTATCGTTTTCTAGTGAGAAACTAAAATGAGTACACGCAACTCACAAACTGGAATAGTTGCTAAAGACATACTTATGAATGGTGTGTTTTAATATTCGTGCACTCCAGCTAAGTGACATACAGAGCAATGGGGAACCCTTCAGATATTTTATTGATATAGCACTTTATGACCTCAGGATATCCCAGAGCACTAGTGAATTTAATACTTTTGAAGTGTAGTCATTATTGTAATACTGGGGAATGCCACAACCAATTTTCACGCAGCAAGCTCCCAAAAACAGCAATGAGATCAATGATCACAATCCTTTTTAGTGGTTCTGATTGTAGGATAATTGTTGGTGAAAACACAATAACTCCACCTGCTCTTCTTCAAAATATGGGACCTTTGAACAGCATGGAAATGTTTGTCCAATTGAAAGTATTCATGTATTAGCTGCACGCAGCTGAAGATTAACAGCTCTATTAAGGGACTTATTTCTTAACTGTTACCAAACAAAAACTAAAATATGGGTGGCATAATGGATACAAGTGTTGTCATCAGGATTCTGCTAGAAACTCATTGAAGTAGCAGGCTGAGCCAGGAATAGCCCCCTGTAAAACTGGTCATAAAATATCAGAATCCCACAACGTAAGCAACACACTGGCATGATCTGAAGCATGCTTCCATTAAATCTGAAAGAAATCTAGAATTGATCAGAAATGTAAGCATCGCCATTTTCTCTGCCCACTGGATCCTTTTTAAGCCACGTCTTGATTTAAAAATTCTCATCCTGGTTTTCAAATCATTCCACAGCCCAACCCTTATCCCATCTCTGCAATCACTTCCATCCCTCAGACCTCAACTCCTTCAATTCTGGCCTTGAATATCCAGATTTTAGCATTAGTGACCACATCTCAGCTGTCAAAGCCCAGAACTCTCGAATTCTCTCCATAAACCTCTTGTTCCACTTTATAAGGTGCTCCCTTAAAACCTACCTTTGCTCACATATCTTATTCTATTGCTCTGTGTCAAATTTTGTTTGACGACACTTGTGTGAAGCATTTTAGGTCAATTTAACTATACTAAGGGCACTATACAAATAAAAGTTGTTGATACAGTGCAGTATTGTCCAATAAGAATTGCTGACTCGACACACACATTGTGTGTGACACCATTTTAGCCTGATTACTAATTTTAGAAAAGACCTCGTATATGATATAGGCAAACATACATAAATATTGACATAATATCTACCGTTCAGCATGAAATGTGATACCATCTTTCAGCAAAGTTTGGAATTTGGGCATAAATATAGTAGGCAAAGCGCTGGCGTGTAGCTTCTAGATTTTTGTTCTGCATTTGCAAGTGATACTTTAACTTGATCAGAGCGATTGCTCAACATTTTATCACGTCTGCTCCCCATCTACAACATGCTGGATACAATTGACACGTCTGCTCGCAATCCACAACATGCTGGATACAGATGACACATCTGCTCTCCATCTACAACATGGCTGGATACAGTTAACACATCTGCTCTCCATCGACAACATGCTGGATACAGTTGACACATCTGCTCTCCGTCTACACCATATTGTATACTGTTGACAGGTCTGTTCTCCATCTACAACACGACTGGATACAGTTGACACGTCTGCTTTCCATCTACAACATGCTGGATACAGTTGACACGTCTGCTTTCCATCTACAACATGCTGGATACAGTTGACACGTCTGCTTTCCATCTACAACATGGTTGGATACAGTTGACACGTCTGCTCTCCATCTACAACATGCTGGATACAGTTGACACGTCTGCTTTCCATCTACAACACGACTGGATACAGTTGACACATCTGCTCTCCAACTACAACATGCTGGATACAGTTGACACATCTGCTCTCCGTCTACACCATATTGTATACTGTTGACAGGTCTGTTCTCCATCTACAACATGCTGGATACAGTTGACACGTCTGCTTTCCATCTACAACATGCTGGATACAGTTGACACGTCTGCTTTCCATCTACAACATGGTTGGATACAGTTGACACGTCTGCTCTCCGTCTACTACATGCTGTATACTGTTGACATGTCCGCTCTCCGTCTACAACATGCTGGATACAGTTAACACGTCTGCTTTCCATCTACATGGTGGATACAGTTGACACGTCTGCTTTCCATCTACAACATGCTGGATAGTTAAAAACTATATATATTTCTTTATTCTCCTCCTTTTTTGCATTTTCTCCCACATTTACACCCACCAACAATAAACAATAATCAGTAATGCTGGATACAGTTAACATGTCTGCTCTCCATCCACAACATGTTACAGTTGACACGTCTGCTATCCATCTACAACATGCTGGATACAGTTGACGCGTCTGCTCTCCATCTACAACATGCTGGATAGTTGTCACGTCTGCACTCCGTCTACAACATGCTGTATACTGTTGACATGTCCGCTCTCCGTCTACAACATGCTGGATACAGTTGACACGTCTGCTTTCCATCTAAAACATGCTGGATACAGTTGACACGTCTGCTCCCCAACTACAACATGCTGGATACAGTTGACACATCAGCTTTCCATCTACAACATGCTAGATACAGTTGACGCGTCTGCTCTCCGTCTACAACATGCTGGATACAGTTGACACATCTGCTTTCCATCTGCAACATGCTGGACACAGTTGACACGTCTGCTTTCCATCTACAACATGCTGGATACAGCTGACGCGTCTGCTTTCCATCTGCAACATGCTGGATACAGTTGACACGTCTGCTTTCCATCAACAACATGCTGGATACAGTTGACATGGCTGCTCTCCATCTACAACATGCTGGATACAGTTGACACACCGGCTTTCCATCTACAACATGCTGGATACAGTTGACACGTCTGCTTTCCATCTACAACATGCTGGATACAGTTGACACGTCTGCTCTCCATCTACAACATGCTGGATACAGTTGACACGTCTGCTCTCCATCCACAACATGCTGGATACAGTTGGCACATCTGCTTTCCATCTACAACATGCTGGATACAGTTGTCACGTCTACTCTCCATCCGCAACATGCTGGATACAGCTGGCACGTCTGCTTTCCATCTACAACATGCTGCACACTGTTGGCACGTCTACTCTCCATCTACAACATGGCTGGATACAGTTGACACGTCTACTCTCCATCCGCAACATGCTGGATACAGATGACACATCTGCTTTCCATCTACAACATGCTGTACACTGTTGGCACGTCTGCTCTCCATCTACAACATGCTGGATACAGTTGTCACGTCTACTCTCCATCCGCAACATGCTGGATACAGTTGACACATCTGCTCTCCATCTACAACATGCTAGATACAGTTGACACGTCTGCTCTCCATCTACAACATGCTGGATATAGTTGACACGTCTGTTCTCCAGCAACAACATGCTGGATACAGTTGACAAGTCTGCTCTCCATCTACAACATGCTGAGTACAGTTGACACGTCTGTTCTCCATCTACAACATGCTGGATACAGTTGCCACGTCTGCTCTCCATCTACAACATGGCTGGATACAGTTGCCACGTCTGCTCTCCATCTACAACATGCTGGGTACAGTTGACACATCTGCTCTCCATCTACAACATGCTGGATACAGTCCACTCCTGCTCTCCATCTACAACATGCTGGATACAGTTGACACGTCTGCTTTCCATCTACAACATATGCTGGATACAGTTTAAAAAAAAATATTTTTTGCATTTTCTCCCAAATTTACACCCACCAACAATAAAAATAATCAGTAATGCTGGATACAGTTGACACGTCTGCTCTCCATCCACACCATGCTAGATACAGTTGACACATCTGCTCTCCACCTGCAACATGCTGGATACAGTTGACACGTCTGCTCTCCATCCACAACATGCTAGATACAGTTGACACGACTGCTCTCCATCTACAACATGCTGGATACAGTTGACACGTCTGCTCTCCATCTACAACATGCTGGATACAGTTGACACGTCTGTTCTCCATCTACAACATGCAGGATACAGTTGACACACCTGCTTTCCATCTACAACGTGGCTGGATACAGTTGACACGTCTGCTCTCCATCTACAACATGGCTGGATACAGTTGACACATCTGCTCTCCATCTACAACATGCTGGATACAGTTGACATGCCTTCTCCCCATCTACAACATGGCTGGATACAATTGGCACGTCTGCTCTCCAACTACAACATGCTGGATACAGTTGACACGTCTGTTCTCCATCTACAACATGCTGGATACAGTTGACACATCTGCTTTCCATCTACAACGTGGCTGGATACAGTTGACATGTCTGCTCTCCATCTACAACATGGCTGGATACAGTTGACACGTCTGCTCTCCAACTACAACATGCTGGATACAGTTGACACGTCTGCTCTCCATCTACAACATGCTGGATACAGTTGACACGTCTGCTCTCCATCGACAACATGCTGGATACAGTTGACACGCCTTCTCCCCATCGACAACATGGCTGGATACAATTGGCACGTCTGCTCTCCAACTACAACATGCTGGATACAGTTGACACGTCTGCTCTCCATCGACAACATGTTGGATACAGTTGACACGTCTGGTCTCCATCTACAACATGCTGGATACATTTGGCCTTTGGTCACTTTGAATTTGCAAACTAATCATGCCGACCTTCTTCATAAAGGTCACAAAGTTTACACATCAACAGGAATCTGAATCAATGCAAGCAAATGTCTTTGTTCTGGCAAAGTTAAATGATTGTGCTTTCAACATCTGTTTAAAGTGTATGCAACCTGATATGCTGTAGCATTGTTGTTCATTGTGTTCGTTCTGGCCATGCGTGGCTCACTGAAAATGTTAATGTGGTTCATTGGAATTTATTATTAGTAAAGGCATAAGCTATATATTTGGTTGTTTGTGTGTTAGCTCAGCACTTGCATGGATTTGTAACCTTATTTGGGCATTTGTCAGTAAAATTATAAGACAGAAATCATGCGCAAGTGTTTCTTGACTGCATTTATGTCCTCGGCTATCGATTATTGGGAACCTACTAAAGCGACGTGTAACATGCGAACACTAACACCTTTATATGGAGAGTGGGGCTTTCATCATGGTCACTCGATCAGTTGTAATAACCGCTCAAGGCAAAACCAGACAAAATGTACAAATGAACAGGGCACATGATGGCCAAGGGCCAACATATCAGGATTGTTCTGGATGGAGTGCAGACTTGTCAACATTTTGAGCAACCACTTTGCTCAAGTCAAAGTATCATTTGCTTTCATAGAATTTGCAGTGCAGAAGGAGGCCATTCGGCCCATCGAGTGTGCACCAGCTCTTAGAAAGAGCACCCTACCCAAGGTCAACACCTCCACCCTATCCCCATAACCCAGTAACCCCACCCAACACTAAGGGCAATTTTGGACACTTAGGGCAATTTATCATGGCCAATCCACCTAACCTGCACATCTTTGGACTGTGGGAGGAAACCGGAGCAGCCGGAGGAAACCCACGCACACACGGGGAGGATGTGCAGACTCCGCACAGACAGTGGCCCAAGCCGGAATCGAACCTGGGACCCTGGAGCTGTGAAGCAATTGCGCTATCCATAATGCTACCGTGCTATCGTACTCCAGTGCTTTGCATAATATATTAATGTCCGCATTCCAAACTTTGTTGAAAGATGGTAGACTATTGCCTTTGGTTAAAGTGCCACAAAATCAAGTCGTTCACCAAAAAAAATAATCTATGGGATCAATGTGGTGATGACGAGGATACAAAACTGGCACAGAAAGAGAACAAGGCAGTGAAGTGGATTTGCAGTCCAAAGTATAGAGCACCCCTCCTCCTTCCACCTCCCTGCCCCTGCAACCCTCCTCCTTACACCCCCCTCCCCTCCAACCCCTCCTCCTTCCACCTCCCTGCACCCCTCCTCCTTCCACCCCCCCTCCTCTTCTCTCCACCGCATCCCCCCCCCCCTCCCCCCAAAAACAATGGCATTTAAACGCACAAATCTTTGAAGGTGGCAGACAAGCT
Organism: Scyliorhinus torazame; assembly: GCF_047496885.1. NCBI lineage: Eukaryota > Metazoa > Chordata > Chondrichthyes > Carcharhiniformes > Scyliorhinidae > Scyliorhinus > Scyliorhinus torazame. The sequence continues at coordinate 303,148,354 of NC_092712.1, forward strand.
GAAGAAGCTGTAATGAAAGCATTCTGGATGCTGGGCATTATAAAGAGGCATAAAGAACAACGTTACGATAGTCATGCTAAATCGTAAATCACTGGTTAGATGTCAGCTGGAGTATAGAGTCCAAATCTAGGCTCTACATTTTAGGAAACAAGCTAACTGCTTGGTAATAGTGGAAAGGAGATTTACTAGAATAACATGAGGAATAAAAGACAGGCCTCTCGCCGGATTTGCGATGCTCGGAACACCTCACGGGATCTAATGAGATCTTGTGATCTGGATCTCACCCTCTCTGGCGGATCCAGATTGACCGTTTTAAGTGAGCCATTAGGCTCATTTTAATATGTCGGTGCCCAATCTCCTGAGGCCCGGGAATGAACCCCGTGCCTGGGAGACCTCGCCATGGCGCCATTTAGCACAGGCCAACACAATCCTGGACCGGGCGGAAAGACACCTGGGCTTCCCCAGGCCATTGGGAGGCCCCCAGGTGGTCAGGCTCTGTCAGGGCACTCCCGACTCCAACCAGGCACCTTGGCAGTGTCAGGCTTGCACTTTGGCACTGCCAGTTTGCCTGGGCGACATGGCCAGGCTGGCAGGAGCATTACCAGGGTAAATCACTGGTTAGATGCCAGCTGGAGTATAGAATCCAAATCTAGGCTCCACATTACCCTGGCAGTGCCCCTGCCAGCCTGGCCATGTCACCCAGGCAAACTGGCAGCACCAAGATGGCAGGTTACCCATGCAAGGGATTGGGCCCAGGGTGTCCTGCCCTTAAGGGGTGGGGCTTGAGGGACCCCTAAGAGGTAAGCTGAGGCAGAGGGGTGGGGTCCGGAGGCCGCGGTGTGGTGTCCGGGGGAGGTGAGAGATCAGGATGGCTTTTACAAATAGCGGCCCAATCTCTTCCTGCAAACTGAGCTCATCAGTGCAGGAAGTGAGGTAAGTGCGGCCTCGGCGGGACATTCCACCCAAGGCCAAAGTAAACGACAAAGTCCCGTTCGATAGCAGAGTTGTTTTCGGCGCTGCAGGCACCGAAAAAGACCACGTTATACGCGTCCAAAACAGGACTCTTTTTTTAAAATGCGTTAAATCACGCTCTTAGTTACGTGGAGAGACAAGACAAAGGTAGAATTGGTTCTGTTTACAGCACAGTCAGGGAGAGCAAAGAAGATTGTTCAAACTTATGACGGGTTTTGATAATAAGAGTAAACAAAGCAAAATCTTCAACTGTCAGTAGGGCTGGCAATGAGAACGGCTTTAAAGTAACAACTGCATAACACGGAGGATGTTGGAAAGCTGAAATAAAAATAGAAAATGCTGGAAACAATTGGTAGGTCAGACAGCATCTGTGGAGAGAGAAACAGAATTAATGTTTTAGTGCAGTGATCTTTCATCAGAACTGGAAAAAGGTTAGAGATGTTAGCAGGTTTTACGTAAGTAGGCGGGATGGGGGGGGGGGGGGAAGAGGGAGAGAGATAAAAGAGAAACGTTATGATAGTGTGAAAGGCAAGAGGGGTTTAATGACAGAACGGTTGATGGTGCAAAACAAAAGATGATAATAGAACAATTATAGAAACAAAATGATAGGTTTAGTGGTGGTGTAAACTTTTATAACCATTATAAGTGATCATGAATTATCGGCGACAGCAGCCATCTGAAAAAAAGAGGTAGAGTCCATGATATGAAATTGTTGAAATAAGGATGACAGAAGCAGATGCAAAAGTAACTTTCAAAAAGGCGATGGGTTCTCTACATGAAAAAGAAAAATTGCAGGGTCACAGTGAGTTGGCAGGGCAGTTATTGGACATCTTGTTCAATAGACAAGATGGGCTGAATGGCCTCCATCTCTGCTGGCTGAGTTTGTAAAAATGCTAAATCTGCAATGATTGGTGTTTTGAATTGCAACGATGTTGAGGGGGATTTATTCATTGGCTTGGGATGGACTGAAGTGGAAAGAGCAAGTTATAAATGTCCTTGCCCCAGCATAAGCAATTCTTACACATTGAGCAAAAGAATCCAGGCTCAAGTTATGTTAAATAAATTACTCTCAGGAGGAACGAGAAGGCAAATATGTAGAAATGAGAAACCTTGAGATCTCCCATTTAATCACGATTATTACTGAAAATGCTGTAATTGAACAGGAGAATCCAGTTAGAAGATGAATTGATTGCGTTGATTAGGAAAAAATGTTATCCAGGACATGGAAAAATTTCATGCTTTTTGAATAAGATCTTTGCCACCCCCTTCACTAATCAGAAAATTTTGGTTTAACAGTTCAGCCAAAAGCTGGCAATTCAGACAATGCAGCAACCTCAATAACGTCAGCAAGACCACATGCTCAAATTCTCACAGCAAACTTATGACCTAATCAAACATCATGACTCGGGCCAATGCGTTACCATGGAATCAAGGCTGCGAACATAGAAAAATCAGAACTAGGGACAGGAGTTGACCATTCAGCGCCTCAAGCCTGCTCCGCCATTCAGTGAGAACATGGCTGATGATCTACCTCAGTGCCCTTGTCCTGCCCCTTAGTCTGAGACAGTGCCCCATGTTCAGGGTTTCTCAAAGCGCGGGGCTGGTGTCGGGAGCATCGTGGCACGATCAGTCGATCCGTTCCGCGGTGGTCCCGATCGCGGGAGAAGCATCCAACAGCTGCTACTGGTTTTTACACTGGGAATAAATAGAAATAAATGAGGCTGTGCGGAGTCTTCCAGCCAGAAGCGGAAGCAGGTCACACGCCCTGCATGTAAGAACTAGGAACAGGAGTAGGCCATCTGGCCCCTCGAGCCTGCTCCGCCATTTAATGAGATCATGGCTGATCTTTGTGGACTCAGCTCCACTCTCCGGCCCGTACACCATATCCCCGAATCCCTTTATTCTTTAGAAAGGTATCTATCTTTTTCTTAAAAACGTTTAAAGGAGCCTCAACTGCTTCACTGGGCAAGGAATTCCAGAGATTCACAACCCTTTGGGTTGTCAAGCACCCTCCAGATACGTGCTTTTGGTGCCAAATCTTGGAGCAGCATAGTTTCCATTTTCCAGCTGCTGGCAAGCAAGGCAAGTGAACCGTGACGATTAATGGTTTTCTTAAAAGTAAGAGACTCAAATAGGCATTTTACCTATTGGACAGGATCTCACGCATCTGGAGAGCAGTGCGGGTGTTAGCTCTGTACAGAGCTCCAGGGTCTCTGGTTAACAGCCTACAAAGAAACTTAACTCGGGAACAAAGCGATATAAAGATGATTTCTTGAGGTACGCTTTTGTCAATTGTACCAATGTTAATAAGGAAATAAGGATGCAAAGTCCATTTGTGCTATATGCAGAGAAGTACTGGCAAAAGTGAGACGTTTCAGATTTTGAAGTGATGAGTGAAAAATTCTTTGAGGTCGAGACCCCAGTCAGTTATTAAACTTAAATTAAAGACTACGCTGTTGCAGCTGACCTGTAACACATTAAAAACATGCCAAAAGCCCATGTGACTGTCAGCATTCTGGTGTAGCATCTCCCAGGAAAATAAGCAATTTGTTGCTATTGCCCTTCACGACGACCTACATGTGAGAGGTTTGATTTTTAGTTTTCATAAAGGTGAAGACAGCACAAAGCAATTTGCTGAAGCCTGCAGCTATAAGCAATGCCCGCTCTTCCTTTGAACCTGATTCAAGTGAGATCATGAGAACCAAGCAGGCTCCCCTTTCGCATTACAGGTAAGCGAATGTGCCGTGGGTTGCAAAGGTCAGCCAGCTGGTAAAAGTGGGTCACAGGAAAAAAGCTTGAAAAACATTGCCCTAGTTTAGACCCCTAAACACCAGCCAGGGGAAAAATCCTTCCTATATTTCCACGTCGATGCTTCAATGAAATCACCTCTCATTCTTCCAAAATCTAGAAAACACAGATCTAGTCTCCACAATGACATCATCCCAAAATTTGCACCACTCTATCGTAAGTATATCCTTCCTTAAGGGGTCCAAAACTGTACACAATACTCCACGTTCCGTCTCACCAAGGGTCTATATAATTGCAGCTAGGCATCTTTCTTTCATAGTATACAAGGCGTATGTGATACGTCTTTATTAGCCACGGCATAGAATATCTGAGAAGGGAGCTTCTGACAGAGCTGTATTAAACGCTCGCTAGGCCACAGCTGGAGTGGTGTATGCAGTTCTGGTCGCCACACTATAGGAAGAATGTGATTACACTAGAGAGGGTGTAGCGGAGATTCACCAGGATGTTGCCTCGGCTGGAGTCTTTCAGCTATAAAGAGAGGCTGGTTAGGTTAGCATTGTTTGCCATAGAGCAAAGAAGGTTGAGGGGGAAATCTGATTGAGGGGCATCAATAGGGTAGATAGGAAAGAACTTTCCCACTTAGTAGAGGAGTCAATAACCAGGGGACATAGATTTCAGGTAAGGGGCAGGAGATTTAGAGGGGATTTGAAGAAAAACTTTTTCACCCAGAGGGGGTGGAAATCTGGAACTCACTATCTGAAAAGGTGGTAGAGGTAGGAACTCTCAACATTTAGGAAGCATTTTGATGAGCACTTCAAACACCATAGCATACAAGACTATGGACCAAGTGCCTGAAAATGGGATGAAAATTGATAGGTGCTTGATGGCCGACGCAGACATGATAGGCCGAAGGATCTCTATGTGCTGTGAAACTCTATGACTCAAGATGCTATCTGCCATGTTCTTAGCCTGTGTAAATCCATTTGAAACTTCACAGCTAGTTTTGTGTCATCAGCAAACAGAAATATTACATTTGGTCCCCACACCCAAATCACTAATGTAGATTGTGAATAGCCGATTAGTGCAAGGGTCCCAGCGATTCAGCATCTTGCTGTACTCCACTTGTCACTGCCTGCCAACTCACAACGGGGTGGCCAACCCTCCAGGATTGGCCTGGAGTCTCCAGAAACTGAAAATCGATCTCCAGAACACTGCTGTGTGCAACACTGGAGAAAGATCATAGCAACATTAAAGTATTTTGTTTTAGATTTTCTTTGAACATTTCCATTCACCAGGTAAAAAAAATATTGAAGGGGGTGGAAAGCAGTTTTCTGACAGTAAAACAACACCCAATTGGATTGAGTCTTTTTGCTTTCCAGTGGTGCAGGTAGCATGTTGGCCAACTAATGGTTGAAGCATGGCGCAGGTCTAGTGATGAAACCTGCAGGGATACAGTTAATCACAGCTGGCAATTCTACCCAAGGATGGCTCTTTTATTCCTACTGTTTTTTCTTGGTTATTTTGATAATATTTTTGAAAATCCGCAATTAGACTCACCCTGTCACTGGTAGCTATAGTGCAGCAATTCAGGGCGAAGCTACAGGCTACTACATTCCCAGCTTACGTTAGATACAAAGTCAGCAAATGAAACCCTCTCAACCATCGCTCACATTCTCATACTTGGCTGCACCCAGCCACTCAACCAGAAAACTGGTATGTCCATAGTCCAAGATGATGAGAGGATGCTTTCCCCTTTGAGGGGGAGACTGGCGGTGATTTAACTTGAGGATCACCAAACCTCAGGCAAGGGGTGAGGTTGAGAAGGTGGGGCCTTCATCAATAACCTCAGCCCTTGCAGGAATCGAACCTGCGCTGTTGGCATGGTTCTGCATCACAAACCAGCCATCGAGCCAACTGAGCTAAACTGGCAGTTGATTGGACTAGTCACTACATAATCACTCTCTCTTTCTGTGCTCACTTCTCATTCACTAGCTGGACTCAATGAATGTCAAATTATTTTTAGTAAGAAGTCTTACAACACCAGGTTAAAGTCCAACAGGTTTGTTTCGATATCACTAGCTTTCGGAGCGCTGCTCCTTCCTCAGGTTCAAATTATTTTTAGCCTGTATTCCTTTCCATTCATAAACTCCCAGGTGTGATATTTCTCCTTTCCTACCTGAAAGGAACTTTACTTAGCCACGCTACCTAATTTAGCTATATAAAACAGAATCGAGCCTAAACTCTGGAACTCATTTTTAACAAGACAATTAATGAACTAACCGTGAAAATCAAAAGTCTATTCAAACTACACATTTTTTGAATATTTTTAAGCAACTATGTTCAATTACTATTCCAAGAGATCACGCCTACTGCCTGGTTCTAGTCTATTCACAGAAGAGTCCTTAAAATAAATTTTGTCTCTTACGGGTTATTTTCACTCATGCCCCAACCACCCCAACTTATACCTTGAAAGGGAAGGAATCTGCTTACATTTTAAGACTTTATAAAAAATTCATTTTTTTGCAGGAAGTGGGCATCACGCGTTAGGCCAGCATTCATTACCCATCCCTAATTGCCTTTGAGAAGGAGCGGGCTGCATTTTTCAACTGCTGAATCTCAACCTGAACCAAAAAATCATGAATGACTATTACAGTTCTACCTTTCTCTCAATACCATGTCGGTCCTTTCTTCCAAATGCTAAAGAGGAATTTTAGTTACTCCACACTCAGCTGCAACAGGAAACATGAATCCCAAAGCACTGTACTTGGCTGTCGGACAGTGCCCATCCAAATCATTGCAGTGGCATCAAGTCTTGGGCTGCTCATTAAGGTTTGGGGTCAACAGATTAAAGTAATGTTTTCAAATAGATCTGTGAGACATCAATGCCACTCTTGGGAGATTTCAGCCTATCTTGTAGAGTGAGTTCTGCTGATGTTGATTTTCAGTCTAAAGTTTACATTGACGCTGGACAATCATTTGGTCACAAATTACAAATTGTACAAAGATGCTGGTGGCAAGGTGGGAGACACATGTTAATGCCAATAACGGCTTATAATAGATGAGAAAATACTGCAGAATCCTCAACTGGCTAGCATCAAATTAGGTAGCAGGAAAGTAAAACTACTGAAACCCAAGGAGTTGTATATTGGCAGTTATCTTCAAAAGATGCTCTTTAACTGATAGCACTCACATAGATATTACGCAAGGTGGTTGTAAGATGGTCAGGGAGTACTATTTGAAGAGTGATATGTAAGGTGGTCAGGGAGCTCTATTTGAAGAGTGATATGCAAGGTGGTCAGGGAGCTCGATTTGAAGAGTGATGTGCAAGATGGTCATGCAGCTCAATTTGAAGAGTGATGTGCAAGGTGGTGAGGGAGCTCTATTTGAAGAGTGATATGCAGGTGGTCAGGGAACTCTATTTGAAGAATGATATGCAAGGTGGTGAGGGGGCTCTATTTGAAGAGTGATATGTAAGGTGTTCAGGGATCTCTATTTGAAGCATGATATGCAAGGTGGTGAGGGAGCTCTATTTGAAGAGTGATATGTAAGGTGGTCAGGGAGCTTTATTTGAAGAGTGATATGCAAGGTGGTCAGGGAGCTCAATTTGAAGAGTGATATGCAAGATGGTGAGGGGGCCCTATTTGAAGAGTGATATGTAAGGTGGTGAGGGAGCTCTATTTGAAGAGTGATATGCAAGGTGGTCAGGGAGCTCTATTTGAAGAGTGATATGCAAGGTGGTGAGGGAGCTCTATTTGAAGAGTGATATGTAAGGTGGTGAGGGAGCTCTATTTGAAGAGTGATATGAAAGGTGGTGAGGGAGCTCTATTTGAAGAGTGATATGAAAGGTGGCCAGGGAGCTCTATTTGAAGAGTGGTATGTAAGGTGGTCAGGGAGTTCTACTTGAAGAGTGATATGTAAGGTGGTGAGGGAGCTCTCTTTGAAGAGTGATATGAAAGGTGGTCAGGGAGCTCTATTTGAAGAGTGATATGTAAGGTGGTCAGGGAGCTCTATTTGAAGAATGATATGTAAGGTGGTGAGGGAACTCTATTTGAAGAGTGATATGTAAGGTGGTGAGGGAGCTCTCTTTGAAGAGTGATATGAAAGGTGGTCAGGGAGCTCTATTTGAAGAGTGATATGTAAGGTGGTCAGGCAGCTCTGTTTGAAGAGTGGTGTAAGGTGGCGAGGAGGCTCTATTTGAAGAGTGGTATGTAAGGTGGTCACGGAGCTCTATTTGAAGAGTGATATGTAAGGTGGTGAGGGAGCTCTCTTTGAAGAGTGATATGAAAGGTGGTCAGGGAGCTCTATTTGAAGAGTGATATGTAAGGTGGTCAGGCAGCTCTGTTTGAAGAGTGGTGTAAGGTGGCGAGGAGGCTCTATTTGAAGAGTGATATGTAAGGTAGTCAGGGAGCTCCAGTTGAAGAGTGATATGTAAGGTGGTGAGGGAACTCTATTTGAAGAGTGATATGTAAGGTGGTCAGGCAGCTCTGTTTGAAGAGTGGTGTAAGGTGGTGAGGAGGCTCTATTTGAAGAGTGATATGTAAGGTGGTCAGGCAGCTCTGTTTGAAGAGTGGTGTAAGGTGGCGAGGAGGCTCTATTTGAAGAGTGATATGTAAGGTAGTCAGGGAGCTCTATTTGAAGAATGATATGTAAGGTGGTGAGGGAACTCTATTTGAAGAGTGATATGTAAGGTGGTGAGGGAGCTCTTTGAAGAGTGATATGCAAGGTTGTCACGGAGCTCTATTTGAAGAGTGGTGTAAGATGGTGAGGGGGCTCTATTTGAAGAGTGATATGTAAGGTGGTGAGTGAGCTCTATTTGAAGAGTGAGTTCAATCTTAAACCCAACGAAACAGGTGATTTTTAAAAAAAGGTCCGTGAAAATGACAGAATAAAAATGTGAGGCTTCGCCACGGTGAAGGGATGTGTGGAAATATAAAACCAGGACATTAAAGGCATTGCCTGTAACTCCGCACACCGCTCGTGTGGATGTACAAGCTGCTGAATCCCACCAACCCCACCCCTGGCAGCCAAGGTGAAGGGGGCGGGTGCTGAGGGATGACAGGCCTGAGCTTGGTGATGTGAAGGAGCGGGACCGGGACAGTGCCCACTCCGCTCTGAGTGAGTGGCGGCCGGGCCCGCGCTCACCTTTCTTCAGCTCTCGGTGCCACACCATCACGATGGTCTTGGAGTGCTTGCGGTGGTGGATGAGCCACAGGGACAGAGTCTGCACGCTCTGCTGCGAGTTGCTCAGCTCCGCCAGTTTCTTTTCCAGAGCTGACTCGGAAAAGGCGGACATTCTTCTGTCGGGAGGGGTAGGGACTCCTTTATCCTGCCGCCCCCACCCCCTGGCTACCCCCACAGAGAAAGGCAGACTCCGACAACCGGCCAAGATGGCGGCGGCCTGCGCCTGACGTCGACGCGCTCGCGTGCACGGCCAAAACGTCATCACGCCTTCGCATTCGGCCATCACGTCAGGGCACATTCGCGGCCGACCCTGACGTCGGCGCGCACTCTTGGGGCTGTATGACGTCATCGCGCTGCGGCCGGTTCTGACGGCATCGCGCACCCGTTGCCGGTCCGTCCTGACGTCAGCAGGGCCGCGATCGTCCGTGACCTCATCGGTATAAGGCTGGCCCTGACGTCAGCGCGCTGTGAGTCGGGTTGCCAACCCTCCAGGATTGACCTGGAGTCTCCAGCAGGTCTGACAGTATCTGTGGAGAGAGAACGGAGCTGATGCTTCGAGTCGGGGGCGACTGTTTGCCGATGCACTTTATCACAGTTGGCAACCCTGTGACCAGCTCGGACATCCGCATGCTTTCACAGAATTGTTACTGCACAAAAGGAGGCCATTCAGCCCATCGTGTCTGCACCAGCTCTTCGAATGAGTAATTCACCTCATACCATTCTCCCGCCTTCCCTTGGCTTTACACATTCTTCCTTTTCAGATAAACCACTGATTCCCATTTGAATTCTTCGATTGAACCTACCTCCACACCACTCTTAGGAAGTGCATTCCACACCTTAACCACTCGCTCTGCGAAGAAGTTGCCTCAGATCGCTTTTGCTTCTTTTTGCCAATTGACTTTGTGGGCCCTCTTGTTCTCAGTGCTTCCATCAATGGGGACGATTTGTCCCTATCAAACCTGTCCAGAATCCTCATCATTCTGGACACACAATCTCGTCTCAGCTTTCCTTTTTCTCAGGAAAACAGACCCAACATCTCCAATGTATCTTCAAAAATGAAGTTCCTGATTCCCTGAAACCATTCTTGTGAATCTTTTCTGCACTCTCTGCAATGCGTTCACACCCTTCCGAAAGGACTGTATGCAATACTCCAGCGGAGGTTGAACTAGTATGTTACACAAGTTTAACATAGCCTCCTAGTCCTATTTCTCCATACCCAATTAATAAATCATAGGATATTGTTTGCTTTATTAACCGCACACTCAACCTGCCCTGCCACCTTCAATGACTTACGCAGAAATACAGCCAGGTTCCTCAGCTCCTGTACCCACTTTAGAGTTGCCCCCTTTGACTCCATGTTTTTCCTGCCAAACTGAATCATTTCACATTTCTCTACATCGAACTTCATCTGCCATCCATCTGCCCATTCCACCAACTTGTCAGTCCTTTTGGCATTCTACACTATCTACCTCACAATTTTCAATGCTTCCAAGTACTGTCTGCAAATTTTCAAATTGAGCCCTGTGCACCAAGGTCTAGGTCATTAATATGTATCAGGAACAGCAAGGTGCCCAACATAGACCCTTGGGGAACTCCACGAAAAACCTTCCTCTGACAAAATACAAATTTCTTTACCCGTCAGTCTGGCCTCAATAAAAGTCGAGATGGATTTGCAGGTACAGCATTAGTTATTTTATTTGGCTTGCAAGCTTGATTCATTTCACAGAGGAATAAGACACATCCAGCCTCCTACACCCCAGAAAGTGAATGAACAAAGAGACAAAGGGATCTCTGCAAATCAATTCAAATGGTATCAAGTTTCACATACACGATTCCCATAGGTCATCCGATACCCCTCCTGACCTGGTCATACATTCTGATTGGCTCACTTCCAATCCCTTCCTCTGGCCCCTATTACCCAGCATCCTTTTCTCCTCCTTTGGTGGACACACCTCCTCCTTGCTTTGCCATGCGGTTTGAAATCCTTTGTCTGTGAACTCACCAGAATGAGACTGGCCTATCTCTACATTACAGTAACTAATATCTCTAAAGTAAATATTTTATATCACATTCGTCACCTCCAGCCCCCAAAACATCCATTAGCTAGTGCTCTCTGTTTCCTGTCACTCAGCCAATTGCATATCCATGTGGCTACTGTCGCTTTTATCCTATAGGCTATAATGTTCCTTACAAGTCTGTTGGGGAACCGTATCAAATGCCTTTTGGAAGTCCCATGTACACCACATCAACAACATTAACCTCATCAACCCTCTCTGTTGCCTCAGCAAAAAACCCCAACAAGCTTCCCCTCGGAAATCTGTGCTGGCTTTCTTTAACTAACCCATGTGTGGTGTCCTAGAATTCCTCCACTTAGGATCGTGTGCTGCAGTTTTGCCAGCGTTGGGTCCTCTTGGGTCCATGCCTGGATTTGTTTCATGGATGAATGGTTCAGCCACAATCAAGATATATTCCCTCAAACGGGAAATGTAGGGAAAAGAAACCCAGAGCTCCCTGGATGAAAAAGGAAATAGAAATTAAAATAAAGGAAGAGAAAGTGTGCTTATGGCAGGCATCAGGTCGAAAATACAATTGAGAACCAAGAGGAATGCAGAAGGTTCAGAGGGGAGGTGAAAAAAGCAAATTGGAGAAGCAAAGAGGGAGTATGAGAAAAGACTGGCAGCCAACATAAAGGGGACTCACAAAGTCTTCCACGGGGATATAAATAGTAAAAGCAGGAATAGGGCCAATTAGGGACCAAAAAGGGAATTTTCATATGGAGGCAGTGGGCATGGCTGAGGTATTAAATCAATGAATTGCATCTCTCTTCACCAAGGAAGTAGATGCTACCCAGACCATGATGACAGAGGAGGAAACTCTGTCCCTAGAAGGGTTCAAAATTGATAAGGAGGATGTGTTGGATAAACTGTTGATAGTTAAAGTTGACAAGGCGCTGGTACTGGATGAGATGCATCCAAGATATGAAGGAATTGAGATTGGAAACTGCAAGGACACTGGCCATAATCTTTCAGTCTTCCCCAGACCCAGGGGAGGAGCCAGAGGTCTGGAGAATTGCATACTTGCACCCTTGTTCAAAAAAGATTGTACAGATAAGCCCAGCAATTGGAGTTTTACTTAGGTGGTGGGAAGCTTCCAGAAAGACTTACTCAGGATAGAATTCATAATCACGTGGAAAAATGTGGGTTGTTTCGGTAAAGCCAGCCTGGATTTCTTAAGGGAAAATCATGTATAACAAACTCACAGGAACATCGAGGGCCGAAGGGCCTGTTCTGTGGCTGTCCTGTTCTATGTTCTATGTAACAGAGAGGGTAGATGAGGGCAATGATATTGATGTGACGTACATTGACTTGCAAAAGGTATTCAATACTGTGCCAGACCACAGACTTGTGAGAGAGGTTGTAGCTCATAGAATAAAAGGGTCAGTAGCAACATGGTTACAGAGTTGACTGAGTAATGGTGAAAGGATGGTTTTCAGGCGAGATGAAAGTTTGGAGTGGAATTCCCCAGGGGTACAAGGGACCCTTACTTTTTCTGATATATATTAATAATCTAGATCTTGGTGTGCAGGGGACAATTTCAAATCTTACGGATGGCACAAAACGAGGAAGCATTGTAAACTGTGAGGAGGACAGTAGAACTTCAACATAATATTAAAAAGTTGGTGCGGATAGGTGGCAGATGAAGTGTGAGGTGATGCATTTTGTAGGAGGAACATGGAGAGACAATATAAAATAAGGGATAAAATTCTTAAGGAGGTTCAGGAGCAGAGGGACCTGGATGTACTTGTGCATAGATCATTGAAGGTGGAAGGGCGGGTGGCGAGAGCAGTTAATACAGAACATACAGTGCAGAAGGAGACCATTCAGCCCATCAGAAGGAAGCCATTCAGCCCATCGAGACTGCACCGACCCACTTAAGCCCTCACTTCCACCCTGTCACCGTAACCCAGTAACCCCTCCTAACCTTTTTGGACACTAAGGGCAATTTAGCATCGCCAATCCACCTAACCTGCACGTCTTTGGACTTTGGGAGGAAACCGGAGCACCCAGAGGAAACCCACGCAGACACGGGGAGAACGTGCAGTAATACACAGAGGGGCAGTAATACACAGAGGGACAGTAATACACAGGGGGACAGTGATACACGGGGACAGTGAGACACAGAGAGACAGTAATACACGGAGGGACAGTAATACACAGCGGGACAGTGAGACACAGAGAGACAGTGAGGCACAGAGGGACAGTGAGACACAGAGGGACAGTGGTACACAGAGGGACAGTGAGACACAGAGAGACAGTAATACACTGAGGGACAGTAATACACAGTGAGACACAGAGAGACAATAATACACAGAGGGACAGTAATACACTGACGGACAGTGAGACACAGAGAGACAGTAATACATAGAGAGACAGTAATACACAAAGAGACGGTAATAGATAGAGGGACAGTAATACACAGAGGGACAGTGAGACACAGAGACAGTAATACACAGAGGCACAGTGACACACGGGGACAGTGAGACACAGGGGGATAGTAATACACAGAGGGACAGTAATACACAGTGATACACAGAGAGACAGTAATACACAGAGGGACAGTGATACACGGAGAGACAGTAATACACAGAGGCACAGTGATACACGGGGACAGTGAGACACAGAGAGACAGTAATACACAGAGGGACAGTGATACACGGGGACAGTGAGCCACAGGGGGATAGTAATACACAGAGGGACAGTAATACACAGTGATACACAGAGAGACAGTAATACACAGAGGGACAGTGATACACGGAGAGACAGTGATACACGGAGAGACAGTAATACACAGAGGCACAGTGATACACAGGGACAGTGAGACACAGGGACAGTGAGACACAGAGAGACAGTAATACACAGAGGGACAGTGATACACGGGGACAGTGAGACACAGGGGGATAGTAATACACAGAGGGACAGTAATACACAGTGATACACAGAGAGACAGTAATAGACAGAGGGACAGTGATACACGGAGAGACAGTAATACACAGAGGCACAAGTGATACACGGGGACAGTGATACACAGAGAGACAGTAATACACAGAGGGACAGTGATACACGGGGACAGTGAGACACAGAGAGAAAGTAATACACAGAGGGACAGTGATACACGGGGACAGTGATACACAGAGAGACAGTAATACACAGAGGGACAGTGATACACGGGGACAGTGAGACACAGAGAGACAGTAATACACAGAGGGACAGTGATACACGGGGACAGTGAGACACAGGGGGATAGTAATACACAGAGGGACAGTGATACACAGAGAGACAGTAATACACGGAGAGACAGTGATACATGGAGAGACAGTGATACACAGATGGACGGTAATACAGTCACGCATCGCAGCTCCTCCTGACTGGGCTATTCAGCTGCCAGTCACTGCCAGCAGCCAGCGATTACAGGAAGTGGACGTGCTGATGTTTTGACGTTCCCAATCAGCTGATGGAGGAAGTGAGAAGAACCATGAGACCGGCTGTGTGGAGGCTGCTGCTGGCTCTGACCTTCTGCTCCCTCTTTTCACCAGTAAGTGTTTCTGTTCCAGTCGCATATTTCCTGTCTCTCTCAGGCAGTCTGGTCCCTCGCTCCGCAGGCACTGTGGTCCCTCCTCCTCTGTAACGGACTGTGTTCCCACTTAAGTCCCTCACGCTCCCTCGCTGAGTTCCCTGTCTTCCTCGCTGAGTTCCCTGTCTTCCTCCCTCATTGAGTTATTTCACCCTGTCTCTCTCTCTCTCTCCCCCAGTGAGTTCCCCCCCCTCTCTCTTTCTGAGTTCCCCCCTCTCTCCCAGTGAGTTCCCCCCTCTCTCCCAGTGAGTTCCCCCTCTCTCTCCCAGTGAGTTCCCCCTCTCTCTCCCAGTGAGATCCCCCTCTCTCTCCCAGTGAGATCCCCCTCTCTCTCCCAGTGAGATCCCCCTCTCTCTCCCAGTGAGATCCCCCTCTCTCTCCCAGTGAGATCCCCCTCTCTCTCCCAGTGAGATCCCCCTCTCTCTCCCAGTGAGATCCCCCTCTCTCTCCCAGTGAGATCCCCCCCTCTCTCTTTCTGAGTTCCCCCTCTCTCTCCCAGTGAGTTCCCTCTCTCTCCCCCAGTGAGTTCCCCCCCTCTCTCTTTCTGAGTTCCCCCTCTCTCCCAGTGAGTTCCCCCCCTCTCTCCCAGTGAGTTCCCCCCCTCTCTCCCAGTGAGTTCCCCCTCTCTCTCCCAGTGAGTTCCCCCTCTCTCTCCCAGTGAGTTCCCCCTCTCTCTCCCAGTGAGTTCCCCCTCTCTCTGCCACAGTGAGTTCCCCCTCTCTCTGCCACAGTGAGTTCCCCCTCTCTCTGCCACAGCGAGTTCCCACTCTCTCTGCCACAGCGAGTTCCCTCTCTCTCTCCCACAGCGAGTTCCCTCTCTCTCTCCCACAGCGAGTTCCCTCTCTCTCTCCCACAGCGAGTTCCCTCTCTCTCTCCCACAGCGAGTTCCCTCTCTCTCTCTCTCTCGCTCTGTGTGTTCCCTCACACTCTCTCTCTCTCTCTCTCTGTGTTCCCTCACTCTCTCTCTCTCTCTCTCTCTCTGAGTTCCCTTACTCTCTCGCTCTGTGAGTTCCGTCACTCTCTGTTTCTGTGAGTATCCTCAGTCTCTCTCTCTCTCTCTCTCTCTGTGAGTTCCCTCACTCTCTCTCTCTCTTGCTCTGTGAGTTGCCACCCCCTCTCTCTCGCTCTGTGAGTTCTCTCACTCTCTCTGTGAGTTCCCTCTCTCTCTCTCTCTCTCTGAGTTCCCTCTCTCTCTCTCTGAGTTCCCTCACTCACTCACTCTCTCTCTGAGTTCCCTCACATTCTCTCTCTTTCTCTCTGTGAGTTCCCTCACTCGCGCTCCCTCTCTGTGAGTTCCCTCACTCTCTCTCTCTCTGTGAGTTCCCTGTCTCTCTCTCTCTCTCTCTGTGAGTTCCCTGTCTCTCTCTCTCTGTGAGTTCCCTCTCTCTCTCTCTCTCTCCCGCTCTGTGAGTTCCGTCACTCTCTTTCTTTCTCTGTGAGTATCCTCAGTCCCTCTCTCGCTGTCTCTCTTGCTCTCTCTCTGTGAGTTCCCTCACTCTCTCTCTCTCTCTTTCTCTCTCTCTGAGTTCCCTCACTCTCTCTCTCTCTCTGTGAGTTCCCTCACTCTCTCTCTGTCTCGCTCTGTGAGTTGCCACACTCTCTCTCTCGCTCTGTGGGTTCCCTCTCTCTCTCTCTGCGAGTTCCCTCTCTCTCTCTCTCTCTCTCTCTGTGAGTTCCCTCACACACTCTCTCTTCTGTGTGAGTTCCCTCACTCACTCTCTCTCTCTCTGTGAGTTCCCTCACTCGCGCTCCCTCTCTGTGAGTTCCCTCACTCTCTCTGTGAGTTCCCTCACACTCTCTCTCTCTCTCTCTCTCTCTCTCTGTGAGTTCCCTGTCTCTCTCTCTCTCTGTGAGTTCCCTCACTCTCCCACTCGCTCTCTCTCTCTGTGAGTTCCCTCTCTCTCTCTCTCTCTCTGTGAGTTCCCTCTCTCTCTCTCTCTCTGTGAGTTCCCTCTCTCTCTCTCTCTCTCTGTGAGTTCCCTGTCTCTCTCTCTCTGAGTTCCCTCACTCTCTCACTCGCTCTCTCTCTGAGTTCTCTCTCTCTCTCTCTCTCTGTGAGTTCCCTCTCTCTCTCTCTCTCTCTCTCTCTCTCTGTGAGTTCCCTCACTCTCTCTCTCTCTCTGTGAGTTCCGTCTCTCTCTGTGAGTTCCGTCACTCTCTGTGTCTCTCTCTCGCTCTCTGTGAGTTCCCTTGCGCTCTCTCTCTCTCTCTGTGGGTTCCCTCACTCTCTCTCTCTCGGTGAGTTCCGTCTCTCTCTCTCTCTTTCTCTCTGTGAATTCTCTCACTCTCTCTTTCTCTGTGAGTTCCCTCACTCTCTTTCTCTCTCTCCCTGTGCGTACCCTCACTCTCTGTCTCTCTCGGTGAGTTCCCTCACTCTCTCTCTCTCTCTCTCTCTCTCTCTCTCTCTCTGTGAGTTCCCTCACACTCTCTCGGTGAGTTCCCTCACTCTCTCTCTCTCTCTCTCTCTCTCTCTCTCTCTCTCTCTCTCTCTCCCCCTCTCTCTCTCTCCCTGTGCATTCCCTCACTCTCTGTCTCTCTCGGTGAGTTCCCTCACTCTCTCTCTCTCTCTCTCTCTCTCCCTGTGCGTTCCCTCACTCTCTGTCTCTCTCGGTGAGTTCCCTCACTCTCTCTCTCTCTCTCTCTCTCTCCCTGTGCGTTCCCTCACTCTCTGTCTCTCTCAGTGAGTTCCCTCACTCTCTCTCTCTCTCTCTCTCTCTCTCTCTCTCTGTGAGTTCCCTCACACTCTCTCGGTGAGTTCCCTCTCTCTCTCTCTCTCTCTCTCTCTCTCTCTCCCTGTGCGTTCCCTCACTCTCTGTCTCTCTCGGTGAGTTCCCTCACTCTCTCTCTCTCTGTGAGTTCCCTCACACACTCTCGGTGAGTTCCCTCACTCCCTCTCGCTCTCTCTCTCTCTCTCTCTCCCTGTGCGTTCCCTCACTCTGTCTCACTCTGTGAGTTCCCTCACTCACATTTTTTTTGAAATTTTTTATTTAAAACAAATTTGTAATATTTCCAGAGAGAAAGCGGGCCCTATCCAAAAGCCTTAACATAGTGAAAACGAACAGTGGGAAAGAATAAACATGTTAATAAGGCACTTCCCCTGTCAGCTCTGTTTGTCCTGCCCCACGTGTTCAACTAAACTAACGTGACTCTAACCCCCCCCCTCCCCCCCCACCCCCCCGCCCCCCTCCTCGGGTGCCGCTGCTGTCGGTTTCCTGCGCTATTCCCTGAGAGTCTGCAAGCGACCTTCTCCCCTGGGGGATCCCTGGTCACCCCCCCCCCCCCCCCCTTGCCCACTTATGTCTTCTCTGCTCTCCATCCCGGCTCCTCCCCCCCCCCCCCCCCCCCCCCCCAAGCTCCCCTATCCCCCGAGGCTTGACCTGCCAGGCCAGCCCCGCGCTTGGCCCTAGCCCGCCCCTCCTCCTACTCTCCCTGGGGCCCCCTGACCTACGCTGACCCCTGCCCTTGGCGCCTGTCTGTCTCCCACCCAAGCGCTCGGGCCCTCCCCCCACACACCAAGGACCCATTAACCTGATTGTATCTCCCCGTGCCCTTTCAAGTCCCTTAACCAGCCCCTAGCCCACCCCCCTCTCCGAGGCCCCGATCTCCCGCCAAAAGGTACCAAAGGCCGGGCCCCCTTTGCAGGGCCCCCCCCCCCCTCGTTGCAATCTCCCAAAAACACCATAAACAATGCGCCCTCCAGCCCCCGCTGCCTGTCCCGGCTGAAAACAATCTTGGATAGAACATTACAGTACAGGATAATTTAACAAACCACCGCCACACAAAAGCTCTGAGAGCCCAGAGTCCTTTAGTTCAAGTCCAGCTTCTTCTTTTAATAAAAGTCCACACCTAGTCAGAGCAAATTAGGTTAACAGACCGGTGTCACTGTACAGCACTGAAAAAACTAAGTGCCCGTTAGTTCAAGTCCAGCTTCTTTTCTTTAATACAAGTCCAAACCTGCTCCGGTGTCTCAAAGTAGTAGTGGAGTTCCTCAAACGTAACCCACAGCTTCGCAGGATGCAAGCATTCCAAACCTCACCTTTTTGCAGAGGGCTGCCTTTACCTTGATGAATCCTGCACGCCTCTTGGCCAGCTCCGTTCCCAAGTCCTGGTAGATGCGCACCTCACAATTCTCCCATCTGCTACTCCTCTCCGCCTTGGCCCATCGCAGCACATGTTCCCTGTCAGCAAGCCGGTGAAAGCGAACCACCAAGGCCCTCGGTCGGTCGCACGTCCTGGGCTTCCTTGCGGGGGCTCTATGCGCCCCATCCAACTCCAGGGGTCGAGGGAAGGCCTCCGCTCCCATCAGCGCCTCGAGCATACCCGTCACGTATGCACCCACATCCGATCCCTCGCAGCCCTCGGGGAGGCCAACGATCATCAAATTCTGCCTCCTGGCCCTGTTCCTCAGCTCTTCAAGCTGCTCCTGCATCCTCCTCTGGCGGGTGTTCAGCTCCTCCACCTCGTGCTCCAGCCCCGCCACCATGTCCGTCTGGCTGGAGAGCTTCACCTCAACCTCCCTGAGCGTCTTCTCCTGGACCGCCTGCGCCTCGACCATTCGGTCAATCACCGCCCTCATCGGGTCCAACGTGTCCCTCTTCAATTCAGCGAAGCAGTTTTAAAAAAAACTCCATCTGCTGCTCCCTTGGCCAGTGAGCCTCTGTTCCCTGGTCCCTGCCGTCCGCCATGTTTCGCCGCCTGGCCTGGGGTTCCCGCTGCTCCCACTTCGAGCCCTGCCGCTCCACTCGACCACTTCTGGTCCAGCTACTCATACCCTGGGGGGCGGGGGGGGGGAAGCCTTTTCCCTATCGTCTCCTCAACCTACCAAGTCGGCAGGTCCCGCAAATGTCCGTTTAAAAGGTCCGTTTAGCCATCGCGGGCGGGAGCGATCCGACCTGCGACCTGCGTCCTCGAGGGTGCCACTGGATGTCGAGTTCCCTCACTCTCTCTCTTTCTCTCTGTGAGTTCCTTCACTCTCTCTTTCCCCCTCTTTGAGTACCCTCACTCTCTCGCTCTCTGTGTGAGTTCCCTCACACTCTCTCTCTCTCTCTCTCTCTCTCTGAGTTCCCTCACTCGCTCTCTCTCTCTCTCTCTCTGTGAGTTCCCTCTCTCTCTCTCTCTCTCTGAGAGTTCCCTCACTCTCTCTCTCTGTGAGTTCCCTCTTTCTCTCTCTCTCTCTCTCTCTCCCTGAATTCCCTCTCTCTCTCTCTCTCTCTCTCTCTCTCCCTGTGAGTTCCCTCACTCTCTCTCTCTGTGAGTTCCCTCACTCTCTCTCTTTCGCTGTGAGTTTCCCTCAGTCTCTCTCTCTCCTTCTCTGTGAGTTCCCTCACTTGCGCTCTCTCTCTCTCTCTTTCTCTGTGAGTTCCCTCACACTCTCTTTCTCTGTGAGTTCCCTCACTTGCGCTCTCTCTCTCTCTTTCTCTGTGAGTTCCCTTACTCTCTCTCTCTCTCTCTGTGAGTTCCTTCACTCTCTATCTGTCTATCTCTGTCTCTCATTCTCAGGCAGAGTGTTCCCCGTGCTCTCTGTGTCCAGCAATCTGTGTCTCTGGCAATCTCCTGTATCACGCACTGAGCTCCCTCATTTTCAAAGATGCAACAGCTGCCCGTTGGCCTCATCCATCCCCAGTGAACCCAGGTCCTTATCCCTCCTTCCAGGTGAAACAATTATTTACTCATATTTTGTACGGCTGGACTCATTGCCGATGATGCAGTCCCTTTGCATTGGGGAGACACAAAAGTTGAGTGCCCTCTCTTGTGCTGGACACCTCTGTTCTATTCATAAGCATAACCTTCCAATACTGGCTAATAAAAGCTCCATGAAATGTCATCACCCTGAAATGTGTTTCTTTCTCCACAGATACAACTGGTTGTTTCCAGCATTTTCTGCTTTGGTTCCCCACTTTCAGCTTCCACGCTGATTTCCTTTGTTTCCCTCATTCTCTGTCTCTCTGCATTCAGACATGCGTTACTTCGCTATCCGAAACTGAAATAGAAAAAGCTGGCAACAGCGAACCAGGCAGCAACTTTAGGCCCAAAAGGTCATTGCGGGTGCAAAAACTTCATTTGGACAAGATCTTTTTCCTTGCACTGAACCTTAAATTGTGCCCTGTTTGCAAACAGGTTTTACCCCACCGAGTAGGAGAACTTCTGAAATTTGTCCCGCGTTTTGTGGTCAGGATAAAGTTTAGAGGTGATGTGCGAGGGAAGGTTTTTTTACACAGAAGGTAGTGGGTGCCAGGAACTCGCTGCCGGAGGAGGTGGTGGGAGCAGGGACGATAGTGACGTTTAAGGAGCATCTTGACAAATACATGAATAGGATGGGAATAGAGGGATACGGACCCCGGTGGTGTAGAAGGTTTTAGGTTAGACGGGCAACGTGGTCGGCGCAGGCTTGGAGGGCCGAAGGGCCTGTTCCTGTGCTGTACTTTTCTTTGTTCTAATGTGTGGCTGTCTTCACAGCTTTGCCGCTATGCTGGAGTTGAGCACCATTTCAACCCATGAAATTGTTAGGCGACACCTATTTATTCCAGCTTTATTAAGCCACAATCAGCTTTGAGAGAAGGGGAGAGTTGTTGGGCTTTAATCTCCGGCAGAATACGATGGTACGGTAGCACAGTGGTTAGCACTGCTGCTTCACAGCGCCAGGGACCCGGGTTCGATTCGCGGCTTGGGTCACTGTCTGTGCAGAGTCTGCACGTTCTCCCCGTATCTGCATGGGTTTCCTCCGGGCGCTCCGGTTTCCTCCCACAAGTCCCGAAAGACATGCTATTTGGTCATTTTGACATTCTGAATTCTCCCGCCGTGTACCCGAACAGGCGCCGGAATGCGGCGACTCGGGGCTTTTCACAGTAACTTCATTGCAGTGTTAATGTAAGCCTACTTGTGACACTGATAAAGGTTATTATTATTATAAAAATATCCAAAATGCATCTAAACGTACAAAACAAAATCAGCCAAAAAAGACCAGAATGATGGGATACAAGGGGATAGAAGTCATGCTACTGCTATATAAAGCCTGATGTGGAGATGCCGGCGTTGGACTGGGGTGAGCACAGTAAGAAGTCTTACAACACCAGGTTAAAGTCCAACAGGTTTGTTTCGAATCACTAGCTTTCGGAGCACAGCTCCTTCCTCAGGTGAATGAAGAGGTGGGTTCCATATATATATATATAGACAAAGTCAAAGATGCAAGACGATACTTTGAATGCGAGTCTTTGCAGGTAATTAAGTCTTTACAGATCCAGACAGAGCAACTGGAGAGCGGGCTAATCACAGGTTAAAGACGTGTGAATTGTCTCAAGCCAGGACAGTTGGTAGGATTTCGCAAGCCCAGGGCAGATGGTGGGGGGGTGAATCTGCTGGTTTGATGAAGATGTTGTGGTTGATCTTGAGCGTGTGGATGGTGTTGTGTTGTGCTTGGGTGACGTTCGGGGCTGTCTTGTGAATGCGACTGATGAATTTGGCGTTGACATGACTCCTGCGGGCTTGAGTATACATGTCTAGTCTAGGGCAGCGGCCTTCCGGAGGGGTCCAATTCGACTCTTTCCTCTTCGTTTGCCGTACCACAGATCTCCCCCCACCATCTGGCCTGGGCTTGCGAAATCCTACCAACTGTCCTGGCTTGAGACAATTTACATAGAAAACCAGGATATATCGGATGAATATGTGGCTGAAGAGATGGTGTGAGGGAGAGGGTTTCAGATCCCTGGGGCATTGGGAACTGTTCTGGGGAGGTGGGGCCTGTACAGACTGGATGGCTGACACCTGGGCAGGACCGGGACTGATGTCCTTGCAGGGGGTGGAGGGTACTTGTTAGAGCCGTTGGGGTGGGCTTAAACTAATATGACAGGGGAATGTGAAGCTATGTTAGGACTCAGAGCAGCGAGAATCAAGAACAAGAGGAAAAACCAGCAAGAAGAATAAGAAAAGTGATGGGCAGAGAAATCAAGGGCCTATATCAGATAATGGCAATGTCAAAAAAAAAAGTAGGGACGGGGCAAGGAATGTTAAAAGGACTCGCCTTAGGATTTTGTACCTGAACGTGCAGAGCATTCAAAAATAAGATGGATGAATTAGTTGCACAGACACCTGTCAAGGGGTACGATATTGTTGGGATTACAGAGACATGGCTCCAAGGTGACCAAAGATGGGAACTAAAGATTGAGGACTACTTCAGTTTTTACGAAGGATAGACAGAATGGAAAAGGTAGTGGAGTTGCATTGTTGATTAACCAAGATATTGATAAAATATTGAGGAAGGGTATTAGAGGCAATATGGGCAGAGCTCAGGAATAGGAAGGATGCAGTTGCAAAGTTGGAGGTTTACTACAGGCCTCCCAACAGTCGCCGGGAGATAGAGGGGCAGCTTCGTAGGCAGATTTTGGAAGGGTGTAAAACCAGGTTATTATAGTGGGTGATTTTAACTTCCCCTATATTGACTGGAACTCACTTAGTTCTAAGGGATTGGATGGGGCAGAGTTTGGAAGGAGCATCAAGGAGGGCTTCTTCAAAATGAAATGAAATGAAAATCGCTTATTGTCACAAGTAGGCTTCAAATGAAGTTATTGTGAAAAACCCCTAGTCGCCACATTCCGGCGCCTGTTCGGGGAGCTGGTACGGGAATTGAACCGTGCTGCTGGCCTGCCTTGGTCTGCTTTCAAAGCCAGCGATTTAGCCCTGTGCTAAACAGCCCCTGATTCTTGAAACAATATGTAAATAGTCCAACTGGGGAATGGGCCGTACTGGACCTGGTATTGGGGAATGAGCCCGGCCAGGTGGTCGAAGTTTCAGTAGGGGAGCATTTCAGGAACAGTGACCATAATTCAGTAAGCTTTTAAGATACTGTTGGATAAAGATAAGAGTAGTCCTCGGGTGAAGGTGCTAAATTGGGAGAAGGCTAATTATAACAATATTAGGCAGGAACTGAAGAACCTAGATTCGGGCGGATGTTTGAGGGTAAATCAACATCTGGCATGTGGGAGGCTTTTAAATGTCAGGTGATAGGAATTCAGGACCGGCATGTTACTCTGAGGAAGAAGGTTACATATGGCAAGTTTCGGGAACCTTGAATGATGAGGGATATTGTGAGGGATATTCACTGGCACAGTGGTTAGCGCTGTTGCTTCACAGCTCCAGGGTCCCAGGTTCGATTCCCGGCTTGGGTCACTGTCTGTGTGGAGTCTGCACGTTCTCCCTGTGTCTGCGTGGGTTTCCTCCGGGCGCTCCAGTTTCCTCCTACAAGTCCCAAAAGACGTGCTGTTAGGTAATTTGGACATTCTGAATTCTCCCTCTGTGTACCCGAACAGGTGCTGGAATGTGGCGACTAGGGGCTTTTCACAGTAACTTCATTGCGGTGTTAATGTAAGCCTACTTGTGACAATAAAGATTATTATAAAAAGAAAAAGGAAGCATTTCTAAGGGCTAGAAGGCTGGCAACAGCTGAAGCCCGTGAGGAAGGAACTTAAACAAGGAGTCAGGAGGGCTAAATAGGGTCACAAAAAGTCATTGGCAAACAGGATTAAGGAAAATCCCAAGGTCCCAGAGGACAGGAGAATAGCCAAAGTTGTCCCTTTGATTAAGAAGGGTAGCAAGGATAATCCAGGAAATTATAGGCCGGTGAGCCTTACGTCAGTGGTAGGGAAGTTATTGGAAAAGATTCTTCGAAACATTTGTACTCCCATTTGGAAGCAAGTGGGCGTATTAGTGAGCGGCAGCATGGTTTTAGGAAGGGAAGGTTGTGTCTCACTAACTTGATCGAGTTTTTCAAGCAAGTGACGAAGATGATTGATGAAGGTAGGGCAGTGGATGTTGTCTACATGGGCTTCAGTAAGGCCTTTGACAAGGTCCCTCATGGCAGTCTGGTACAGAAGGTGAAGTCACATGGGATGAGAAGTGAGCTTACAAAATGCATACAGAACTGACTCGGTCATAGAAGACAGAGGGTAACAATGGATGGGGGCTTTTCTGAATGGGGGGCTGTGTCTAGTGGTGTTCCACAGGGATCAATGCTGGGACCTTTGCTGTTTGTAGTGTATATAAAAGATTTGGAGGAAAATGTAACTGGTCTGATTAGTAGGTTTGTGGACGACACAAGAGTTGGTGGTATTGCGGATAGTGATGAGGACTGTCAGAGGATGCAGCAGGATATAGATTGTTTGGAGACATGGGCGGAGAGATGGCAGATGGAGTTTATTCTGGAAAAATGTAAGATGGTGCATTTTGGAAGGTCTAATGCAGGTGGGAAATACACAGTAAATGGCAGAACCCTCAAGAATATTGACTTGCAGGGGGATCTGGGTTTACATATCCACAGGTCACTGAAAGTGGCAGCGCAGGTGGAGAAGGTAGTCAAGAAGGCAGACGGCATGCTTGCCTTCATCGGCCGGTGCATTGAGTATAAAAATTGGCAAGTCATGCTGCAGCTGTGTAGAATCTTGGACCACACTTGGAATATAATATTCAATTCTGGTCACCGCACTACCAGAAGGACATGGAGGCTTTGTAGAGGGTACAGAAGAGGTTTACCAGGATGTTGCCTGATATGGAGGGCATTAGCTATGAGGAGCGGTTGGATAAATGCGGCTATTTCTCACTGAAACGACGGAGGTTGAGGGGCGACCTGATAGAAATCTACAAATAATGAGGGGCATGGACAGAGTAGATAGTCCGAAGCATTTTCCAGGGTGGAAGAGACAATTACTAGGGGGCATAGGTTTAAGGTGCGAGGGGCAAAGTTTAGAGGAGATGTGTGAGGGAAGTTTTTTTACACAGATGGTAGTGGGTGCCTATAACTCGCTGCCGGAGGAGGTGGTGGAAGTAGGTACGATAGTGATGTTTAAGGGGTATCTTGACAAGTAATGTCAAGGACATATGGACCCTGGAAGTGTAAAAGGTTTTAGGTTAGACGGGCAGCGTGGTCGGCATCGGCTTGGAGGGCCGAAGGGCCTGTTCCGTGCTGTACTTGTCTTTGTTCTTTGTACAGGTAGTGTGGAATCTATCTGGGTCGAGTTCAGAAACATTAAGACAAAAAACATTCGTTGGGGTGGTATGCAGACCACCAAACTGCAGTGGTATTGTTGGTAATAGTTATAGACGGGAAATCAGAGATGCATGTG
This sequence comes from Scyliorhinus torazame, assembly GCF_047496885.1. Lineage (NCBI taxonomy): Eukaryota > Metazoa > Chordata > Chondrichthyes > Carcharhiniformes > Scyliorhinidae > Scyliorhinus > Scyliorhinus torazame. The sequence continues at coordinate 303,173,997 of NC_092712.1, forward strand.
ATAACGGAACATCTGTGATTATGGGTGACTTTAATCTGCATATAGATTGGATGAGCCAAATTAGTCACAGTACAATAGAGGAGGAATTTCTGGAATGTGTATGGGATGATTTTCCGGACTAATATATTGAGGAACCAACAAGGGAACAGGCCATTTTGGACTAGGTGTTGTGCAATGAGAAAGGATTAGTTGGCAATCTAGTTGTGAGAGAATCCTTGGGGATGAGTGACCATAATATGATGGAGTTCTTTATCAAGGTGGATAGTGAGGTAGTTGATTCTTAGACTAGGGTCCTGAACCTCAATAAAGGTAACTGTGATGGTATGAGGCATGAGCTGGCTATGACGGACTGGGAAACATTACAGAGATGAGGGACAGTGGACAGGCAATGGGGAACAAATAGGTGAACTCCAAAAGTTGTTTATTCCTATTTGGTGCAAGAGTATAAAGGGAACTGTGGACAAACCATGGCTTACAAGGGAAATTAGAGAGTATTATATTCAGAGAAGAGGCATACAAATTAGCAAGAAAAAGCAATAGATCTGAGGATTGCGAACAGTTTAAAATTCAGCAAAGGCGGACCAAGGGATTGATTAAGAAGGGGAAAATACAATTTGAAAGTAAACTAGCGGAGAACATAAAAACAGACTGTAAAAGTTTCTAGAGATATGCAAAGAGAAAAAGATTGATAACTAATGTTGGCCCCTTGCAGTCCGAAACGGGACAATTCATAACAGGGAACAAAGAAATGGTTGAGGAACTAAATTCAGACTTTGCTTCTGTCTTCACAAAGGAAGACATTAATAATGTACTGCAAGTACATTACGGGGGCAGCACAGTAGCACAGTGGTTAGCACAATTGCTTCACAGCTCCAAGGTCCCAGGTTTGATTCCCGACTTGGGCCACTGTCTGTGCGGAGTCTGCGTGTTCTCCCCGTGTGTGTGGGTTTCCTCCGGGTGCTCCGGTTTCCTCCCACAGTCCAAAGATGTGCAGGTTAGGTGGATTGGCCGTGATAAATTGCCCTTAGTGTCCAAAATTGCCCTTAGTGTTGGGTGGGGTTACTGAGTTGTGGGGATAGGGTGGAGGTGTGGGCTTGGGTAGAGTGATCTTTCCAAAGTCGGTGCAGACTTGATGGGCCGAATGGCCTCCTTCTGCACTGTAAATTCTATGAAAGTTCAGAGCTAAAGAAAATTAGTATTAGTAAAGAAATGGTTTGGGGGAAATTGATGGGATTGACGGCGGACAAATCTCCAGGGCCTGATAATCTTCACCCCAGATACTTAAGTAAGTGGTCCAAGAAATAGTCGATCCATTGATTGCATTTTCCAAAATTCTTTGGACTCTAGAATGGTTCCCACAGATTGACGGGTAGCTAATATAACCCCGCTATTCAAAACGGAAGGTAGAGAGAAAACAGGAACCTATAGACCAGTGAGCCTAACGTCGGTAGTAGGGAAGTTGCTAGAGTCCATCATGAAGGATTTTATAGCACAGCTTTTGGAACGCAGTGGTGAAATCAGACAAAGTCAGCATGGATTCACGAAAGGAAAATCATGCTTAACAAATCTACTAGAATTCTTTTGAAGATGTGACTAGTAGAGGTGACCAGAGAGAACCAGTGGATGTGGTTTATTTAGACTTTCAGAAGGCCTTCGACAAGGCCTCGCGTAGCAGATTACTAATGTAAAGTTAAAGCGCATGAGATTACGGGTAGTGCCTTGAGATGGTTAGAAAGCTGGTTAGCAAACAGGAAGCAAAAAGATGGGCTAAATTAGTCTTTTTCCGATTGGCAGGCAGTGACTAGTGGGGCAGCGCATCGATATGTGCTAAGACCCCAACTGTTCACATATATTAATGATTTGGACGCGGGAACTTAATGTATTATCTCCAAATTTGCAGATGATACAAAGTTGGGTCGAAGATTATTATTTGAATGGGTGTAAATTGAGAGAGGTGGCTATTCAGCGAGACCTTGTGCATCAGTCGCTGAAAGTAAGCGTGCAGGTACAGCAGGCGGTAAAGTAGGCAAAGGTATGTTGGCCTTCATAGCGAGAGGTTTTGAGTATAGAAATAGAGATGTTTTGCTTCTAGGGCATTGGTGAGGCCACACCTGGGGCATTGTGGGCAGTTTTGGTGTCCTTATCTGAGGAAGGATGTTCTTGCTATGGAGGGAGAGCAGCGAAGGTTTACCAGACTGATTGCTGGGATGGCAGGACTGCCATATGAGGAGAGACTTCAGGCGATTAGGATTGTATTCATTGGCGTTTAGAAGAGTGCGAGGGGATCTAACAGGATTAGACAGGGTAGATTCAGAAAGAATGTTCCTGATGGTGGGGGAGTCCAGAATTAGGGGTCATAGTTTGAGGATAAGGGGGTAAACCTTTTAGGACTGAGGTGAGGAGAAGTTTCTTCACCCAGAGAGTGGTGAATCTGTGCAATTCACTACCACAGAAAGTAGTTGAGACCAAAATATTGTGTAATTTCAAGAAGGAATTAGATATAGCTCTTGGGTCTAAAGAGATCAAGAGATATGGGAGGGGAGGGCTGGAGGCGGGATCAGAGTATTGAACTTGATGATCAGCCATGATCATAACGAATGACAGAGCAGGCTCGAAAGGCCGAATATATCTCCTGCAATTTTGTCAGGTGAAGAGGTGATTTGATCGAAGATAGCAAGGGGAGCAAATGGCAATCTAGAGGGGAAAGAGTCTGAAAATTGAAACTGGACCTTTCAACGGTGGAGTTAGAAAAAAAAAAAAACATCGACACCCAAAGGGTGGCAGAAGTTTGGAACCCTCCTCCACAAATGTTAATCGATGCTAAATCATTTGTTAATTTAACATCTTAAATTGGTAGATATTGTTGAACCAAAGATAATACAGTATCTGGGACAAAGGCCGTTATTAGGAGTTGGGTCGCAGATTAACCACAATGCCGCTGAATGGGGAAAAGGCCCGAGGATTAATATGGCCGCCTCCTGTTCTTGTTTCTATCGATAGATATATGACTAGTTGATTGAAAAACCATCATCATTCCAGGTCCCATATCGAGGTGGCAATACAAATGAACAAGGAATCCTAATTCATGTCATCATCGTAGACCATCATTAAAGTTAAAATAGTAAATAATAAAAGGTTTGCATAATTGAATGTTCTTAGCTGGCCCATTGAGTCTGTCCCTTTCAGATGCTGCAGCTAGACAACATGACGTCAAAACTCTTTATCCGCCAGTAGCCGTGTAACCTGGGAGAGGAAAAGGAAAACAGCCCGGGTAAAATATATGGAAATGAGGTTTCCTCTATGGAGTCGTCCATGTCTGTTCTGTCTCCAGTTCAGAACTGGTCAAGGGATAGAAATCCTGATCCCCTGCTCACTCTGTGCTACACCTGCCATCAGTTCCAGGAAAACCTGGATGCGTCACCTCTCACCTGGTCCACCAAAGCAAATTATAATTCCCTCATGTAAAGTTTTTGTTTTCTTGCTCAAAGTGTGTTTTTTGTCGGAGCTACGCGATGGTTGCCGACTGGGTTCAGGGAATTTTATCCAGTCTCCTGTCTCTGCAGAGTTCCACTGGCAGAACATTTCGGGTGGATTATGACAATGACTGTTTCCAGAAGGACGGCGCAGAGTTCCGCTACATTTCGGGGAGCATCCATTACTCTCGTGTACCTCGGTATTACTGGAAGGACCGCCTTATGAAAATGTACATGGCGGGACTGAATGCTATTCAAACGTGAGTATGGCAGCTTAGAATTACACTTGCAGTCCTGATGTTTTGAGCTGAAGGTTTTGTCAGAGATATGGCCATGACTGTAGTGCCTTGTGACACTTTAATTCAATATCAAGTTGTTGTCGGGTCTTTCAGGTGAGACCCAGGGCCTTGGCGCTTGCTCATGCAGATGTAACAGAAATGCTGGCACAATACAAAGGCTAATAGCACTTGAATTGATAAAGCACTCAGTGTAAAATGTCCCAGGGCACTTTACAAGAGTGTTATAACGTAACACTTGGCATCGAGCCACTGAAGGCCATGTTCTGGCAGAAGAGCGAAGGCTTGGTCAAAGGGGTAAAATTTAAAAAGAAACCTCGCAAAGGAGGGTATGGAGATGTGGAGAATTTCAGGTTGGAAATTCCAGAGCTGTGATCCTGGGCAACTCCATGCAGAGCCACTCGTGGTGGAAAAATCAGACTCTGGATGGACAAGAGGCCAGAATTGGAGGAGCTCCGATATCTCTGTGGGACAGGAGGGGGCAAGGGGCGCGGCGCAGTGAGGGAGACGGGGGGTGGGGGGGGGGCGCAGTGAGGGAGACGGGGGGGGGGGCGCAGTGAGGGAGACGGGGAGATGGGGGGGTGCAGTGAGGGAGACGGGGGGGTGGGGGGGGGTGCAGTGAGGGAGACGGGGGGGGGGGGGGGCGCAGTGAGGGAGACGGGGGGCACAGTGAGGGAGACGGGGAGATGGGGGGGTGCAGTGAGGGAGACGGGAGGGGGCCGAGTGAGGGAGACGGGGGGGGGTGCAGTGAGGGAGACGGGGGGGGGGGGGGCGCAGTGAGGGAGACGGGGGGGGGGGCACAGTGAGGGAGACGGGGGGGGGCGCAGTGAGGGAGACGGGGGGGGGGGGGCGCAGTGAGGGAGACGGGGGGGGCGCAGTGAGGGAGATGCGGGGGGTGCAGTGAGGGAGGGGGAGGGCGCAGTGAGGGAGACACGGGAGGGGGGTGCGCAGTGAGGGAGGAGGGAGGGCGCAGTGAGGGAGATGGGGGGGGGGCGCAGTGAGGGAGATGGGGGGGGCGCAGTGAGGGAGACGGGGGGGTGCAGTGAGGGAGACGGGGGTGCGCAGTGAGGGAGACGGGGGGGGGGTACAGTGAGGGAGGAGAGGGAGGGGTCAGTGAGGGAGACGGGGGGGGCACAGTGAGGGAGGGGGGAGCAGTTAGGAGGCGGCGCAGCGAGGGAGGTGGGGGGGCGCAGTGTGGGAGGGGCACAGCGAGGAAGGTGGGGGGGCGCAGTGAGGGAGACGGGGGGCGCAGTGAGGGAGACGGGGGGCGCAGTGAGGGAGACGGGGGGTGCAGTGAGGGAGACGGGGGGGGCGCAGTGAGGGAGACGGGGGGGGCGCAGTGAGGGAGACGGAGGGGGCGCAGTGAGGGAGACGGGGGGGGCGCAGTGAGGGAGACGGGGGGGGCGCAGTGAGGGAGACCGGGGGGGGCGCAGTGAGGGAGACGGGGGGGCGCAGTGAGGGAGACGGGGGGCGCAGTGAGGGAGACGGGGGGGGCGCAGTGAGGGAGACGGGGGGGCGCAGTGAGGGAGACGGGGGGGGCGCAGTGAGGGAGACGGGGGGGGCGCAGTGAGGGAGACGGGGGGGGGGCGCAGTGAGGGAGACGGGGGGGGCGCAGTGAGGGAGACGGGGGGGCGCAGTGAGGGAGACGGGGGGGCGCAGTGAGGGAGACGGGGTAAATCCCGGGAACGGGGTCTCCGGCTTCTATCGGCCACGCTGCGTCATGGTGCACTGCAATTTATACCACCTGGAAGATGCACAGCACCAACTCAACAGGCCTCCATCGATGGCACTTTCCAAACCCATGGCCTCCACCAGCTGGAAGAACAAAGGCCGCAGGTGCCTGGGGACACCGCCACCTACAAGTTCTCCTCCAAGTGGCCCACCACTCTGACTAGGAAATATAACACCCGTCCTTCACGGGCACTGAGTCAAAATCCTGGAACCCCCTCTCTAACAGCACTCTGCGTCCACCCACACCACAGCACTGCGCGTCCACCCACACCACAGCACTGCGTGTCCACCCACACCACAGCACTGCGTGTCCACCCACACCACAGCACTGCGAGTCCACCCACACCACAGCACTGCGTGTCCACCCACACCACAGCACTGCGTGTCCACCCACACCACAGCACTGCGAGTCCACCCACACCACAGCACTGCGAGTCCACCCACACCACAGCACTGCGTGTCCACCCACACCACAGCACTGCGTGTCCACCCACACCACAGCACTGCGTGTCCACCCACACCACAGCACTGCGTGTCCACCCACACCACAGCACTGCGTGTCCACCCACACCACAGCACTGCGAGTCCACCCACACCACAGCACTGCGTGTCCACCCACACCACAGCACTGCGTGTCCACCCACACCACAGCACTGCGAGTCCACCCACACCACAGCACTGCGTGTCCACCCACACCACAGCACTGCGTGTCCACCCACACCACAGCACTGCGTGTCCACCCACACCACAGCACTGCGTGTCCACCCACACCACAGCACTGCGTGTCCACCCACACCACAGCACTGCGAGTCCACCCACACCACAGCACTGCGTGTCCACCCACACCACAGCACTGCGTGTCCACCCACACCACAGCACTGCGAGTCCACCCACACCACAGCACTGCGTGTCCACCCACACCACAGCACTGCGTGTCCACCCACACCACAGCACTGCGTGTCCACCCACACCACAGCACTGCGTGTCCACCCACACCACAGCACTGCGTGTCCACCCACACCACAGCACTGCGTGTCCACCCACACCACAGCACTGCGTGTCCACCCACACCACAGCACTGCGTGTCCACCCACACCACAGCACTGCGTGTCCACCCACACCACAGCACTGCGTGTCCACCCACACCACAGCACTGCGAGTTCACCCACACCACAGCACTGCGCCTTCACCCACACCACAGCACTGTGCGTCCACCCACACCACAGCACTGTGCGTCCACCCACACCACAGCACTGCGTGTCCACCCACACCACAGCACTGCGTGTCCACCCACACCACAGCACTGCGAGTCCACCCACACCACAGCACTGCGTGTCCACCCACACCACAGCACTGCGTGTCCACCCACACCACAGCACTGCGTGTCCACCCACACCACAGCACTGCGTGTCCACCCACACCACAGCACTGCGTGTCCACCCACACCACAGCACTGCGAGTCCACCCACACCACAGCACTGCGTGTCCACCCACACCACAGCACTGCGAGTCCACCCACACCACAGCACTGCGAGTCCACCCACACCACAGCACTGCGAGTCCACCCACACCACAGCACTGCGCGTCCACCCACACCACAGCACTGCGCGTTCACCCACACCACAGCACTGTGCGTCCACCCACACCACAGCACTGCGTGTCCACCCACACCACAGCACTGCGAGTCCACCCACACCACAGCACTGCGTGTCCACCCACACCACAGCACTGCGTGTCCACCCACACCACAGCACTGCGTGTCCACCCACACCACAGCACTGCGTGTCCACCCACACCACAGCACTGCGTGTCCACCCACACCACAGCACTGCGTGTCCACCCACACCACAGCACTGCGTGTCCACCCACACCACAGCACTGCGAGTCCACCCACACCACAGCACTGCGTGTCCACCCACACCACAGCACTGCGTGTCCACCCACACCACAGCACTGTGCGTCCACCCACACCACAGCACTGCGTGTCCACCCACACCACAGCACTGTGAGTCCACCCACACCACAGCACTGCGTGTCCACCCACACCACAGCACTGCGTGTCCACCCACACCACAGCACTGCGTGTCCACCCACACCACAGCACTGCACCTTCACCCACACCACAGCACTGCGCGTTCACCCACACCACAGCACTGCGCGTTCACCCACACCACAGCACTGCGCGTTCACCCACACCACAGCACTGCGCGTTCACCCACACCACAGCACTGCGCGTTCACCCACACCACAGCACTGCGTGTCCACCCACACCACAGCACTGTGCGTCCACCCACACCACAGCACTGCGTGTCCACCCACACCACAGCACTGCGAGTCCACCCACACCACAGCACTGCGTGTCCACCCACACCACAGCACTGCGTGTCCACCCACACCACAGCACTGCGTGTCCACCCACACCACAGCACTGCGCGTTCACCCACACCACAGCACTGCGCGTTCACCCACACCACAGCACTGCGTGTCCACCCACACCACAGCACTGCGCGTTCACCCACACCACAGCACTGCGTGTCCACCCACACCACAGCACTGCGCGTTCACCCACACCACAGCACTGCGCGTTCACCCACACCACAGCACTGCGTGTCCACCCACACCACAGCACTGTGCGTCCACCCACACCACAGCACTGCGTGTCCACCCACACCACAGCACTGCGAGTCCACCCACACCACAGCACTGCGTGTCCACCCACACCACAGCACTGCGTGTCCACCCACACCACAGCACTGCGTGTCCACCCACACCACAGCACTGCGCGTTCACCCACACCACAGCACTGCGCGTTCACCCACACCACAGCACTGTGCGTCCACCCACACCACAGCACTGCGTGTCCACCCACACCACAGCACTGCGAGTCCACCCACACCACAGCACTGCGTGTCCACCCACACCACAGCACTGCGTGTCCACCCACACCACAGCACTGCGTGTCCACCCACACCACAGCACTGCGTGTCCACCCACACCACAGCACTGCGTGTCCACCCACACCACAGCACTGCACCTTCACCCACACCACAGCACTGCGAGTTCACCCACACCACAGCACTGCGCGTTCACCCACACCACAGCACTGCGCGTTCACCCACACCACAGCACTGCGCGTTCACCCACACCACAGCACTGCGCGTTCACCCACACCACAGCACTGCGCGTTCACCCACACCACAGCACTGCGCGTTCACCCACACCACAGCACTGCGCGTTCACCCACACCACAGCACTGCGAGTTCACCCACACCACAGCACTGCGCGTTCACCCACACCACAGCACTGCGCGTTCACCCACACCACAGCACTGCGCCTTCACCACACCACAGCACTGCAGCGATTCAAGAAGGCAACCTGCCACCAACGTTTCGATGGTAATTAGGAATGGGCAATCAATGCTGGCCTGGCCAGAGAAGCCCGCATCCAGGAATGGATAGGAAATAAACAGTGAAGAGGTACAACTCGGACAGCAACTTAGTGAAATGTGCAGGTATCTGCACATCTCCTCCTTCACTCTTGCTTAAATTATGCTTTTATTAATTTATGCTTAAATTATGGTGAGCAACATTACCCTCACTGTTATTATGTCAGCCAATTCTAGATCATTAAACAGCAGAGTTAACACTGGAACACAGAATTGACATGGTAGTTAACACTGGAACACAGAATTGATACGGTAGTTAACACTGGAACACAGAATTGATACGGTAGTTAACACTGGAACACAGAATTGACACGGTAGTTAACACTGGAACACAGAATTGACATGGTAGTTAACACTGGAACACAGAATTGACACGGTAGTTAACACTGGAACACAGAATTGATACGGTAGTTAACACTGGAACACAGAATTGACATGGTTGTTAACACTGGAACACAGAATTGATACGATAGTTAACACTGGAACACAGAATTGATACGGCACTTAACACTGGAACACAGAATTGACATGGTTGTTAACACTGGAACACAGAATTGATATGGTTGTTAACACTGGAACACAGAATTGATATGGTAGTTAACACTGGAACACAGAATTGATACGGCACTTAACACTGGAACACAGAATTGACACGGTACTTAACACTGGAACACAGAATTGACACGGAACTTAACACTGGAACACAGAATTGATACGGTAGCTAACACTGGAACACAGAATTGATACGGTAGTTAACACTGGAACACAGAATTGACATGGTACTTAACACTGGAACACAGAATTGACACGGTAGCTAACACTGGAACACAGAATTGACACGGTAGTTAACACTGGATCACAGAATTGATACGGTAGTTAACACTGGAACACAGAATTGAAAAGGTAGTTAACACTGGAACACAGAATTGATACGGTAGTTAACACTGGAACGCAGAATTGATATGGCAGTTAACACTGGAACACAGAATTGACACGGCAGTTAACACTGGAACACAGAATTGATACGGTACTCAACACTGGAACACAGAATTGATACGGTACTCAACACTGGAACACAGAATTGATACGGTACTCAACACTGGAACACAGAATTGATACGGTAGTTAACACAGGAACACAGAATTGACACGGTAGCCTTGTGGACAGCACAATTGCTTCACAGCTCCAGGGTCCCAGGTTCGATTCCGGCTTGGGTCACTGTCTGTGCGGAGTCTGCACATCCTCCCCGTGTGTGCGTGGGTTTCCTCCGGGTGCTCCGGTTTCCTCCCACAGTCCAAAGATGTGCAGGTTAGGTGGATTGGCCATGATAAATTGCCCTTAGTGTCCAAAATTGCCAGTAGTGTTGGGTGGGGTTACTGGGTTATGGGGATAGGGTAGAGGTGTGGACCTCGGATAGGGTGCTCTTTCCAAGAGCCGGTGCAGACTCGATGGGCTGAATGGCCTCCTTCTGCACTGTGAAATCTATGATTCTATGATTCTATGATTAACAATGGAACACAGAATTGATATGGAAGCTAACACTGGAACGCAGAATTGACACGGTAGTTAACGTTGGAACACATTATTGACACGGTAGTTAACACTGGAATGCAGAATTGATACGGTAGTTAACACTGGAACACAGAATTGACATGGTTGTTAACACTGGAACACAGAATTGATGCGGTAGTTAACATTGGAACACAGAATTGATACGGTAGTTAACACTGAAACACAGAATTGATATGGAAGCTAACACTGGAACACAGAATTGATACGATCGTTAACACTGGAACACAGAATTGATATGGCAGTTAACACGAACACAGAATTGACACGGCAGTTAACACTGGAACACAGAATTGATACGGTACTCAACACTGGAACACAGAATTGATACGGTAGTTAACACTGGAACACAGAATTGACACGGTAGTTAACACTGGATCACAGAATTGATACGGTAGGTAACACTGGAACACAGAATTGATACGGTAGTTAACATTGGAAAGCAGAATTGACACGGTAGTTAACACTGGAACACAGAATTGACACGGTAGTTAACACTGGAACACAGAATTGATATGGTAGTTAACACTGGAACGCAGAATTGATACGGCAGTTAACACTGGAACACAGAATTGATACGGTAGTTAACACTGGAACGCAGAATTGATACGGTACTCAACACTGGAACACAGAATTGACACGTTAGTTAACACTGGAACACAGAATTGATACGGTAGTTACCACTGGAACACAGAATTGATACGGTAGTTACCACTGGAACACAGAATTGATGCGGTAGTCAACACTGGAACACAGAATTGATACGGTAGTTAACACTGGAACACAGAATTGACACGGTAGTTAACACTGGAACACAGAATTGAAAAGGTAGTTAACACTGGAACACAGAATTGATACGGTACTTAACACTGGAACACAGAATTGATACAATAGTTAACACTGGAACTCAGAATTGATACACTAGTTAACACTGGAACACAGAATTGGTACGGTAGTTAAAACTGAAACACAATTGACACGGTAGTTAACACTGCAACACAGAATTGACACGTTAGTTAACACTGGAACACCAAATTGACGCGGTAGTTAACACTGGAACACAGAATTGATACGGTAGTTAACACTGGAACACAGAATTGACACGGTAGTTAACACTGGAACACAGAATTGACACGGTAGTTAACATTGGAACGTAGAAGTCAATGTGCTGGAATGACACAGGATGAGGAAGGTGGTGAAAGTTTTAGAAGGAGAGATTTTGATTGGCTCCAGTGAGTACATCCGTGGCCCATTCAAGTGACCGTTTGCTCCTTGTTCTCAGACGTTTATTCTTGCCTGCCAGATGAGGCTCTGTTATTGATTTAAGAAAGATTTTACATTTAAATAGTGCCTTCAGGATGTCCCCAAGTGTTTACAATCCCACTGCTATGCTGTAGGAAGCACGGACTGTACAGCGAGTTCCAACACAAGCACAATGTGATAATGACCCGATCATCTGTGTTACTGCCAATATTGACCAGGAAACCAGGGACCGATATTCTGCTCTTTCAGTGAAACATTGACGTGGGATCTCTCCAACCCATTCGGAGAGGGCTTTAACATCTCACCTTTGACAGCACCCCTGACAGTGAGCGAGCTCTCCGTTCCGCAATGGGGTGCCTGCCTGGATTATGTACTCCGGTTTCTGGGACTGGAACCTATGCTCTGAATCCGAGGTTAAAGTTACTACTGACTGAACGACCGCTTATAGCGTATTCACAGGATGTCACTCTGCATTGTGTGTGTCTGGGGCTTTTGACCATCTACTGAAATTGACTAATTTGTGGTGTGTCTGAAGTCTACGGGGCTGGTCTAGCACAGGGCTAAAGAGCTGGCTTTGAAAGTAGCCCAAGGCAGGCCAGCAGCAGGGTTCAATTCCCGTACCAGCCTCCCCAAACAGGCGCTGGAAAGTGGCGACTAGGGGCTTTTCACAATAACTTCATTTGAAGCCTACTTGTGACAATAAGCGATTTTCATTTCATTCATTTCAAGTGATAGTTCCAAATGGAGTATAAGTATATATTTCACAGACTGACCAGCACAGGGACAACACTAAAATAAAAATGTGAATGTGAGAAGTGTTATATATTTTCTTCCTTCCTTCTCTTCCAACACTTGACCACAATCTTTTCCCAATTTAGGATGAATACAGTTTTTTTTCTCGGGTTTAAGGGATAACAATATTCCAGTATCACTGTAGCTGTTCTTTGTTTAGTTCAAATATGGAGATTTAAGCATAAACATTTAGTGCGGCAACGTTTTCTCAGTTGTCAGCACGCTGGCCTCAGAACCTGAAGGCCTTGGGCCTAGTCCCAGTCGGGGGCTTGAGCACAAAGATCTAGGCTGACACTCCAGTGCAGTACTGAGGGAGCGCAGCGTTGTCAGGTGTGCTGTGTTTCGGATGAGATGTTAAACCAAAGGCTGTGTATGTAAACGATCACATGACTCCCCGGTGTCTTGGCCAACGTTTATCCCTCAATCAACATCCCCGGTTTTGTGAGGGCCACGGAAGAATGAGTTTGTAGAGTCAAAAAGAAAATAACTTTATTTGCAATAATATATACACAGCAGCAGTACTTCACCACTGCTTCCTACTCTAGCTGGTACCTCACTGGCCAGCTCTATTTCTACAGGTGCAACTGCTAATGATTCCCCCACTCCCACCTCCCACCTCATTGGGGGAGCTCACTCTCCACCTGAATAGGTCACGCTCTGAGGTGTTGGAGGGGAATCTGTCTCTGAGCTTCTGCTGCGTCTGGCTGTAACCCTGCTTCCTGACCCGGTGTGCTATTCTGTATGCTGGCTGCCTTTTCTGGACTTTGAAGCTTGGACTATGGTAATGGTGAAAGGTGCTGCAATCAGTTGGATGGAGGAGACCTTGCTTGCAGGGGACAGCGAGGATAGAGCTGCCTGCATTTGCCACGCCCGGGTCTCGTACTTGTCACTGGCTGCCTTTCTGCTTCCCGGCTGAGAGTGGAGCATGCGGGATTTTTGTTGGCCTGCTGCTGGGCTGAAAGTGGAGGAGGACGGACTCATTTCTGCAGTTTTGGACTGGATGGTGTCTGGAGACTGGATGCCGGAACTGTGAGAGGGCGGTGGCCCAATTAACTATGTTTACTGTCTGCACTGATGTTTGTTTTGGTTTATCGTTGGGGATTGTATGGTTATTATTGTATTTTTGTTGTGCATTGTTATTTTAGGCATAGCGACTGTGTGCTCGCCAGTTGCGGCCTTCCTGCTTCTGTGCACTGGGATTGAAGGGTCCTTCCCGGTGCTAGTGAGAAGGAGGAATGTCCTCTCTCTCTCTCTCTCTCTCTCCTTAACCGCGAGCTGCCTATCCTTTTCCAGTGGATTGAGCTGCTTGCCTCTTCACCGACATGGGGCTGTCGGGGTGGGCAGGTGGGGAGGGGAGGGGAAGGCTGGCTTGAGTGCTGGTGGCTTTGCCTTATACTTAATTGCTTGTTGAGTTTCTTGCGGTTGCTCTGTTTATTTTCTCTTGTTTTTTTAAAGGGAGTTCTCTCCTCCCTGGGTTGAACTGTGCCTCCTCTTGGGGTAGGAGGGTGTATTTTCTTTCTCTCTCAGTGGTCTGTGCTGCTCGTTTTGCCTCCTTTGCTGGCTTGAGAGCTGGGGATTTTTTTTTTGGTGTCTCGTAAATGCCTTTTGCATATTACTGATTTTCGTGACTGTATTCTTTTTTTTTTATAAATGTTTTTTATTGGATTTTTGAACAAAGTATATTTGCCGTTATGTACACAGGATATGATATATATATCTATATAGAAGGGAAGTGCACACACACACAAATCACCAAGAAAAAAACAACAGTAACAACACGAGAGAAATACAAAATCAAATAATGTAGTGACTGTATTCTTGAGTGGTCAATAAACTTAAAATATCTTATGGGATAACCAATAGTCCCCAGCCAATAGGATTCAGGCAGGTTAAAACAGCCAGAAAAACAGATTATCCGGTCATTGTCGTATTGCTGTTTGCTGAGTGCAAATTAGTTGCCGTCTTTCCTACGTTTTAACAGTGACTCCCTCAAAAGAAAATGTACTTTGTTAGCTGTAAAACGATATCTGGTGACCATGAAAAATGCTGCAAAAATACAAGTCTTTCTTTGAAAGCTTTATCCTCGAATGTACCTTGGCTTTCTGTAACCTGCAACACTCGAGTTGCTTTTTTATAATTCCAATTCTCTTCCAGCATTTAGTGGTGAACGAAGACAGATTTTTGTTTGTTCCCGTAGCTAGTAATTCCCGGAACAGGGTCACTAGTCTGTCGTCAGGGACTTGTAGCTTGAGGGACGCCACTCCACATCAAGCGCGACTGACTAGGAGTCTCTCCCGCTCTTACCGCCAGCCATTGGGGTGTTTGGAAGGATTTGCAGGTTGACACACTCACCCTGTTTCACCTCATTATGAACGCGCCCTTCCCTGGCCATCAAGTCCTGGGGTGGGACTCGAACCTGGAGTTTCTGGCTCGGAGGCAGGGACGCTAATCCATTGTGCCACAAGCCCCCCCCCCCCCCTTTTATAATCGGCATTTTCTACCTCAATATCAAATTGTTCTGTATGCTGCCAACTCCATTGAAAAGGAGCAAGGTACCATTATAGAAAGAGGATTTATGTGGGATTAGAACTCGGGAACGACAATTGTTGTCAATATTCCTATGCTGCTTCAAACTCCGACAGTATAGTGATCCGGTTGGCATTCCAGATTGTTAATTGGTCTGTTTCTAGGGACCAAAGACTAATTAAATCATGTGGCAATCCGTGCGCACAGTTGGTATTCTAATAGTCTCTGTGAATGAACTCTGCCAGGCGTGTAACAAAACCAATCCTATTTTAATTATATAGATACGTGCCATGGAATTACCATGAGACCATACCGGGTAAATATGACTTCACAGGAGATCGCGATTTGGAATCCTTCTTAAAGTTGTGCAGTGATGTTGGATTGCTGGTCATCCTGCGAGCCGGGCCCTTCATTTGTGGGGAATGGGACATGGTGAGTGCAGTTAAATTCAGCCGAGAAGTTATCGGAGGCATTTAGAGGTTTGAGAAGCTCGAGTGCTTTTTCGTTTTTCATTTTTTAAAGGGCGGTCTTCCGGCTTGGCTTCTACAGAAGAAGACAATTCGTCTCCGATCTTCCGATCCAGGTAAGGTGCAGAATCACCGATTTGACCTGAAACGTGGCGAGTAACTCTATCCCCTGACTCCCTGCATCCTCGTCACCACCTATAAGGCATGAACCACAGGAGTGGGCTGGGAATACTCTCCACCTGCCTGGTTGGGTGCAGCAACACACAAACTCCGTACCGTGTTGACTGCTTGATTACAAGCTCATCCACCACCGATGATGCACCGTGGCCGCAGTCAATGTTCCTTTAAAATGTAGGTGCTGCGCGCAGCTCGGTATTTAATGCAAATAAGGCCTGCACACGCGCAGCCTGGTGGGGGCATTGGCTGCAGGGTGTGCCATCGACAAGATACACTGCAGTAACTCGCCAAGGTTCCTTTTGACAGCACTTTCCAAACCCGCGACTTCCACCACCTAGAAAGACAGCAAAGGATAACAGGTTCCTGGGGACACCATCACCTCCAGCTTCCCTTCCATGTCACACACCAGCCTGACCTGGATATATATCACTCCTCCTTCCTTAATACTTGGTAAAAATTCTGGAACTCCCTCCCTAACAGCATTTTGGGACAGGACCATGTCTTGCCCATGGACTGCAACGGCTCAGGAAGAAGGCCCAAGAGCACCTTCTCAGAAAAATAAGGAGGGGGGAATAAATGCTGACCTCGCCAGCGATGCCCTCACTTTGCGATTGAACGTTAAAAGAAAAATGTATCTTACTAAAGAGAGGGAGCAGCAAATGGATGTGGTTTCCTCTTTCAGTCCCACACCTCATCATGTGACTGTCCTGAAAATGAGGAGTGTTCGATACATTTCCTTTTGTTCTCGTTGCAGATTATCTCCAGCTTGTTGACAGATGGATGCATGTTTTGCTACCCAAGATCAAGCCATTTCTCTACCAGAACAATGGGCCAATAATTGCTGTGCAGGTACAGAACGAAAATAGACTACTAAGCTGATCTGTAATATCCGACAGTGATTAACATTATAGTTGGGAATTGGGATGGATGGGGGTGTAATCCCCAGCCTGGTCTACAACAACAACTTGCATTTAGATAGCATCTTTAATGTAGTAAAACATCCCAAGGTCCTTCAAGGGAGAATTATCAGACAGCATTTGACACCAAGCCAAGTGCAATATCAAGAGGCCTTAAGGAGCATCTTAAAGGAGGTGAGAATAGGGAAATTGGAATGGGAAAGTGACTGAGTAGTTTAGGCAGGGAAGAACTGGGGGCCGAGACAGCTTGTTTTTATACTGATAGGAAGGCACCAATTATTTATGAGGGATTGTGCAAACATGTTGCGGGTTCATTTATCGAGAGGAGGCACACAGGAACATTTCTACAGAGTGTTAATGCTTGGAGATATCCGAGCTGCAGAGCTGCGTGTGTGTGCTCTGCTGAAGAGCAAAAGCATGACACACTTCCTTTCCAGTGATGCCATGCTGCAATCCCTCAAAGGCATGGATGTCAATTGTGGAGCAAGTAGGGGCAGCACGGTGGCGCAGTGGTTAGCATTTCTGCCTCACGGTTCACAGAGGTAGGGCCAGGAGGAGGCCAGTGGGGTAGTGGTACTGTCGCTGGACTAGTAATCCAGAGACCCAGGGTGATGCTCTGGGGACCTGGGTTCGAATCCCACCAGGGCAGATGGTGGAAATTGAATTCAATAAAAATCTGGGATTAAAATTCTAATAATGACCATTGCCAATTGTCGTAAAAACCCATTAGGTTCACTGATGTCCTTTTGGGAATGAAATCTGTCATCCTTTTTTATTTATAAATTTACAGTACCCAATTCATTTTCTCCAATTCGGGGGCAATTTAGCGTGGCCAATCCACCTACTCTGCACATCTTTGGGTTGTGGGGGTGAAACCCACCCAAACACTGGGAGAATGTGCAAACTCCACACGGACAGTGACCCGGGGCCGGGATCGAACCTGGGAACTCGGCGCCGTGAGACAGCAGTGCTAACCACTGCGCCACCGTGCTGCTCGAAATCTGTCATCCGTACCTGATTTAGCCTGCATGTGACTCCAGACCCACAGCAATCTGGTTGACTCTAACATGCCCTCAGGGGTGGACAGTAAATGCTGACCCCGCCAGTGATGCCCACCTCCCATAAACAAATAAAAAAAAGAAAGTAATAATGAAAATGGAAAATAAAGATGAGAGTTTTGAAATCGGTATTTTGCCAGACCTGTAGCCAGTATAGTCGGTGATCGGTGTCTGAAGACAAACAGAGATAACATTTGGGGGCAGACAGAATGTTGTGAGATTAACTTCCACACCGATGAAGACAAAATGTTAGACACTCCAGGAAATGGGAGGTGCTCCACAAATGGAGTTGAGCAATGCTGGTGGGAATCTGGGAGTGGAAGACTCAACAACCACAGGCAATCATTGCAGCACGGAGCTCGGCAAAACAAACAGATTACTGAACTATCTCGGCTGATTAGTCGCATTGGAGGTCACTGTGCTGAAGGTTGCCAGGCTGCATCTTGAGCACACATTTCCATTTTCTGTAAACGGGGGCATGTCAGAAGCTGACCTCGAATTCTCCGAGGCTGTGTTATGAGGAAATAAACGCAAGGACATTGTGTCCAAGCAAATTACTGCGGCTGCTGCAATCGGAAACAAAAATAGACAATGCTGGAAAATCTCAGCAGGTCTGACAGCTATTATGGGCCAGGGTTTGGAGAACACCAAAGTGTATCATGGAGTTCACCTGACCCACAACCTTTAATGGATTTTGGTTATGGGGAGCACAAGGGCCCACTTTACAGGCAGAACAAAAGAAAGCAGTGTGTCAAAGAACAACTAGGAACAGGGAACAGATGGCCCTAGTGAGGTGGATTGGGGTGGGGGGGAAAAGGGGAGACAGTGGTAAAGGAAAACCAAGATGGAAAGCGAGGTGAAAAGGGGGGTGGAAAAATGAATCAATGGAAGAAATGAAAATAAATTGATAGAAATAAAAATGGGATGAGTGTGGCGGAGGGAGTTCACAATCTGCAGTCCGGAAGGCTGTAACGTTCCTAATCGGCAGATGAGGTGCTGCTCCTCCAGTTTGTGCTGGGCTTCACTGGAACATTGCAGCAGGCCAAGGATGGGCATGTGGACATGAGGGCAAGACGGTGAGTTGAAATGGCAGCGGCAGGAATGTCTGGGCCTTGCTTGCGGACGGACCGAAGTTGTTCTGCAAAGTAGTCACCCAGTCTGGGTTTGGTCTCTCCAATGTGGAGTAGACTATAGAATAGAGTGGGTAGCACAGTGGTTAGCACTATGGCTCCACCGCTCCAGGGTCCCAGGTTCGATTCCCAGCTTGGGTCACTGTCTGTGTGGAGTCTGCACGTTTTCCCCATGTCTGCGTGGGTTTCCTCCGGGTGCTCCGGTTTCCTCTCTCCAGTCCCGAAAGCCGTGCTTGTTAGGTGAATTGGACATTCTGAATTCTCCCTCCATGTACCCGAACAGGTGCTGCAGTGTGGCAACTAGGGGCTTTTCACAGTAACCTCATTGCAGTGTTAATGTAAGCCTACTGGTGACAGTAAAGATCATTATTATTAGACGCATTGGGAGCAGAAATGCAATAGGCCGGATTGAGGGGGATGAATGAACTGAAATGAAAATCGCTTAGATGTCCGTGAAGTGTGCCTCACCTGTCTTGGACCTTGGATGGTGAGCAAGGAGGTGGTGTAGGGGCAGCTGTACTTTTATTGTTCTTTGGATGTCCCAAAGTATTTCACAATTCAGAAACAGACATTGAGTAACAGGAGATGATTTAGGCGCTGACAAAATATATTGTTATGTTCGGCGTTATTCCCACCTGTATGTCCTTACCAGAGTGAAGCAGGAATATAACAGCTGAAAAGCAGTCTTAAGAAATTAGCTGATGTGCTATTTTGCAGCAGCTCCTGATTGTTTTGGTTTTGCGAATTGTTTTGCTGGTTTTGTGCCTGCGAATTGTTTATTGGAAGTTTTCCTGTTCGTTTAGACTTCTTATTTAATATTTGGTGGAATGTTTGAACCATCAGCATGGAACTGGAGTTGGGGGGGGGGGTTCTGAGTAACCATGTTCTCAAGAGGTAAATGGTGTTATTTTGATCCTTTAGTATTTGTTTAAAAACAGCATGTAGTTATCAACTGTTAATAAAAACAGAAAATGCTGGAAATGCCCAAAATGGTGAGGCAGTATTTGTGGACAGATACAGAGTCAACAGCTGCGATCTCGTGGCCACACCTGTGTGCGCAAATCGTGCAGCGGCTGCTAAATCTCAGCGAGCGGCCAAAAGTGTGATTTGTGCTGACAAGTTCTCAGTTTGAGATCTTCACTGCCCCCTGTTGGTGACACAATCATGTTCACGCCCAAAAAGGACGTGAACCTGGGGCGCCATTCTCCGACCCCCCGCCGGGTTGGAGACTCGCCGGGGGCTGCCGTGAATCCCGCCCCCGCCGGTTGCCGAAGTCTCCGGCACCGGATATTCGGCGGGGGCGGGAATCGGGCCGCGCCGGTTGGCAGGCCCCCCCCGCTGGATTCTCCGGCCCGGATGGGCCGAAGTCCCGCCGATAAATTGCCTGTCCCGCCGGTGTGGATTAAACCACCTTTTGAACGGCGGGACAAGGCGGCGTGGGCGGGCTCCGGGGGGGGGGGCGCGGGGTGATCTGGCCCCGGGGGGTGCCCCCACGGTGGCCTGGCCCGCGATCGGGGCCCACCGATCCGCGGGCGGGCCTGTGCCGTGGGGGCACTCTTTCCCTTCCGCCTCCGCCACGGTCTCCACCATGGCGGAGGCGGAAGAGACTTCCTCCACTGCGCATGCGTGGGAAACTGTCAGCGCCGCTGACGCTCCCGTGCATGCGCCGCCCGGGGATGTCATTTCCGCGCCAGCTGGCGGGGCAAAAATTCCTCCGGCGCCGGCCTAGCCTCTCAATGTTGGGGCTCGGCCCCAAAGATGCCGAGCATTCCGCACCTTTGGGGCGGCGCGATGCCCATCTGATTGGCGCCGTTTTGGGCGCCAGTCGGCGGACATCGCGCTGTTTCGGGAGAATTTCGCCCCAGACTTCCATAAATTTCAAACATCATCTAATTACCAGGCTTGACGCCATAACATCCGCCCACACCATGTCCTCCCGGAGAGGCAGTGCCAAGGGCAGACCCTCTTGTGGAGGTTAGCACTGCTGCCTCACGGCGCCGAGGTCCCGGGTTCAGTCCCGGCCCCAGGTCACTGTCCGTGAGGAGTTTGCACATTCTCCCCGTGTCTGCGTGGGTCTCACCCCCACAACCCAAAGATGTGCAGGGTAGTTGGATTGGCCATTGACGGCGGGGGGGGCATGCTTGTTTATGGATGGGGGGAGGGGGGTTGTGCATGCATTTGTGTGTGTGGGGGGGGGAGGAGGTTGCTGGTGCCTGTGGTGGTTGGGGAGGAGGTGTCAATGACTGGAAGGGGGCGGTGCCAGTGATTGGGGGGGGGAGTGGTTGGGGATGCAGTGATCCAATGATGCCAGGGATATTTGCGTGGTGGCGGCGGGGGGGAACAGGGTTGGGTTACCCTTCTGTGTGGGGGGGTGGTTGGGGAGATGTTACTCTTGTTCGCCGTGGCAGGAGTCCCGATCTCTCCGAGGGGGGGGGGGGGGGGGGTGCATTTTTCAGGCTACAGGCTGCTCACAGATAGAAAGTGCCAACTGTAGCACCGTGGCGTCTTGAGTTGGAGGTTGTGGGTTCAAGTCTGACTCCAGACCTGAGCATACAAGCCAGTGCAGGACTGAGCAAGTGCAGCATTGTTGGAAGTGCTGTCTTTCAGATGAGGGAATAAACTAAGGTCCTGCCCACTCCCTCAAGTGGATGTAAAAGACTCCGATGCACTATTTGGAAGAAATGGGTGGCATGGTAGCACAGTGGTTAGCACAGTTGCTTCACAGCTCCAGGGTCCCAGGTTCAATTCCCGACTTGGGTAACTGTCTGTGGGGAGTCTGCACGTTCTCCCCGTGTCTGCGTGGGTTTCCCCCGGGTGCTCCCGTTTCCTCCCACAGTCCAAAGATGTGCGGGTTAGGTGGTTTGGCCATGATAAATTGCCCTTGGATCAGATGAGGTGACTGGATTACGGCGATAGAGTGGAGGTGTGGGGCTTAAGTGGGGTTCTCTTTCCAAGAGCCGGTGCAGACTCGATGGGTCGAATGGCCTCCTTCTGCACTGTAAATTCTATGAAAAGCTTGGCTGTTATCCCCAGGGCCTTGGCCAATATTTATCCCTCAATCAACGTCAGAGAACAGATTGCCTGGCCATTATCACTCTGCTGCGTGTGGGAGCTTGCTGTGCCCAAATGGGCTGCCCTGCTTCCAACATCACATCAGTGACTACATTTCAAAAGTACTTCCCTGAATTGGCTGCAAAGCACTTTGAGATCTCCAGGTACTCCAAAAAGGTGCTAGAGAAATGCACATCTTTCTTTACTTGCAGCTATGATGAGTACTTATGGAATGGCTCATTCGTAACTATAAAATTGACAAGTCAGAATTCTTGTGTTGTTGCAGGTGGAGAACGAATATGGTAGTTACTTTGCTTGTGACTATGACTACCTACGGCATCTACGAAAGCTCTTTCAGTATTACCTGGGTGATGAGGTTGTTTTGTTTACAACTGATGGAGCAGCGGAGGCAAATCTCAAGTGTGGCTCTCTGCAAGGGCTCTATGCTACAGTGGATTTTGGTCCAGGTATGTTGGAAGAACTGAACGTCATTGGCTGTTAATGGGTCAAGGGAAATATTTCAGTTTGCATCTCTCATCAATAGAGCAAATGTTAAGATCCCAGTTGGTGTTATAACTGGATAGGAGGATCGCAGAATCGAGCCCTGACTCAAAAAGCTTTTACCTTTTCTTCAATCAAACATGGAGGGACAGCGTGGTAGGGCCGCTAATTTCTTTAAACAACAAGAATTTTTTTTGTTAAACATGGAGAAATTGGATTCGAATACAATACTCCTTTACTACCCCTGTAACTTAACAAGTTTTAAGCACGAATGACAAAGTAGATTTAAAGCTACAATGGTCTCATCGACACACAAAGCCCCTTTGAGACCTGTGGTCAAATACAGTCAGTCCATTCTGAAATGCCAAGTGAATGTCTGAGGATGCCTCGTCAGGATCGCCAGATGATTGTCACATAAGAGTTTCCAAATTCTGCCCCCACCCACTCAAAACATGCTTTAAAATCTCCTTCTCTCATAATCATGCTTTCCAGTAACAGTTTACATTCCAGATCTGATAGTGACCTCAAATCAGCATCCCGCCTACCCCGATAACCTATCACTGCCTTGCTTGCCAAGAACATACAAACATCGTCATTATTTAAAAGAAACTCCGTACATTTATATGGCGCCCTCAGGGTGTCACAAAGGACTTTGCAGCCAATAAGGTACTGGGCTGGTCACTGTTGCAATGTGGGAAATGGAGCAGTCAATTTGCCCACAGCCAACTCCCAGAAGCCGCCATGTGACAATGGTCAGATAATATGGGTTTTTGTGACGTTGGTTAAGGGGCAAATATTGACAAGGATATGGGGTTGTTCAAAATAGTGCTCTGAAGCTTTTGCATCCAGCTGAAAGAGCCTCGGCTGGATGTCTCACCTGAAAAGTTGTCACTCCCGACAGTGCCGCACCCCCTCAGTGCTGCATTACATTTGTCTTAATGTTTGTGCTTAAATCCTGGGGTGGGGCGTGAACCCGCAACCTTCTGGCTCGGAGGCAAGAGTGCTGCCAACTGAGCCATGGCTGACAGCTAGAATAGCAGTCACACATTATATTGGATATTGGATTCAGTGGGCTAATTGCACGTGTCTGCTGTCAGCAAGATGGGATTATGCTTCCAATTTGAAAGCATTGCACCACGTGGATGATCAGACATCAAGTTGTCCTGTGTCTCATTTTGTAAAATGCTGCCTTCTGTTGGCAGGTGGGGATGTCACCAAATCATTTAAAGTTCAAAGATATGCAGAACCTCATGGACCAATGGTGAGTTAAAAAACACCTGACGCACTGTTATTAGTTAATTGTATTGCCGTTTTGTATACTGCTGGCTGGATGGAGATTGCACCATTTAATGTGAGGGACGGTAGGGTGAAAGGGAGTATGCAGAATGGGAAAATCGAATCGGGGGTTTCTCACTGAGTGAGAAGGATACTTTAACCTAATGGATTGGAAATGTTCTTCTTAAGTGGCCTCATCTATTGTCCCTTTGCCCCATGTGAAGATTGGTCTGGGAATGTACTTGAGAGTTCCAACATTGCTTTGAGAAGAAAAATCTAGCTAATTTACAATTTGATCACATATCCACAAGAATTCACCAAGTGTGTTCAGCTTCTTTTCGATTCAGCATTCGGAGGACTTGCAGTTTCTCATCTCTACTTTGCAGAGAGTACCTGTGTGTGGGACTCTAGGCAGGGGAAATGGGACTGAAGACCTGTGTGTTTCCGGGAGATGTCTTGGAATGCCCAGGACAGAGGATTTGGGAATGCCCAGGACCGAGGATTTGGGAATGCCCGGGATTTGGGAATGCCCAGGACAGGGGATTTGGGAATGCCCAGGACAGGGGATTTGGGAATGCCCGGTCTTTGGGAATGCCCAGGACAGGGGATTAGGGAATGCACAGGACAGAGGACTTGGGAATGCCCAGGACAGGGGATTTGGGAATGCCCAGGACAGGGGATTTGGGAATGCCCAGGACAGGGGATTAGGGAATGCACTGGACAGAGGATTTGGGAAGGCCCAGAACAGGAGATTAGGGAATGCACTGGACAGAGGATTTGGGAATACCCAGGACAGTGGATGTGGGAATGGGCCAGGACAGCGGATTTGGGAATGCCCAGGACAGGGGATTTGGGAATACCCAGGACAGGGGATTTGGGAATGCGCTGGACAGAGGATTTGGGAATGCCCAGGACAGGGGATTTGGGAATGCATAGGACAGAGGATTTGGAAATGTCCAGGATCGAGGATTTGGGAATGCCCAGGATTTGGGAATGCCCAGGGCAGATGATTTGAAAATGCACAGGACAGAGAGATTTGGGAATGCCCAGGACCAAGGATTTGGGAATGCTGAGGATTTAGGAATGCCCAGGGCACAGGATTTGGGAATGCACTGGACAGAGGATTTGGGAATGCCCAGGACAGAGGATTTGGGAATGCCCAGGACAGCGGATTTGGGAATGCCCAGGACAGCGGACTTAGGAATGGGCCAGGACAGAGGATTTGGGATTGCCCAGGACAGGGGATTTGGGAATGCCCAGGACAGGGGATTTGGGAATTCCCAGGGCAGATGATTTGGAAATGCCTAGGATGGAGGATTTGGAAATACCCAGGACCAAGGATTTGGGAATGCCCAGGATGGAGGTTTTGGAAATGCCCAGGATTTGGGAATGCCCAGGGCAGAGGATTTGGGAATGCCCAGGATTTGGGAATGCCCAGGGCAGAGGTTTTGGGATTGCCCAGGATTTGAGAATGCCCAGGGCAGAGGATTTGGGAATGCACTGGACAGAGGATTTGGGAATGTCCAGGACATAGGATTTGGGAATGCACTGGACAGAGGAATTGGTGATGAGGCAGCAGTGATGTAAAAATTCCTCCTGCCTCCATCTCCTGTGCCTCTACCCCATGGGCACCCAGGAGGGCGAGAGGATCACCTGGACCTTGGAGGCTGTGGCTGATCGAGTCCGATGTTCAGATTCTGCAGGGGGGGGGGTTCTCAGCATTTATACCCACGGCCAGAAAGCCCAACGCCAAGGAGGAACAGCCAGAGATCACCTGACTTGTGTTCTTTACAGTGGGAAGCAGGCCTTGTAAAGTATCGGCAATATCTGTTGACGCAGGCTGCAGCACTCTATCACAAATGCATGCTCACTTCATGGGGACAGCTTCATGCCAGCAACTGAGCTGAAGGGGAAATATATCCAGTTCCAGCTGTGCTTCTAGTTGGCTTCAGTGCAGTTGGAACACGACTGGGTGTGAGAGTGGAGGAAAATTGCCCCTTCTGGCCATCAAGATTATAGGTGAAAAGAAATGCAATTTAATGAGGATATAGGAGACATTTGAATACGCTGCCGTGATATCTCATGAATGTAAAAGTCATCATAGCGGCTGAAACTCATGGAGAGAGTCATTAAGGGAAGGAGCGTTTCTGCAGCACTTATTGCAGCCTTTAGAGATTGCAACGTGCTTTACAGCTGTTTTAAGTGTGGCCATTTATTATCGCGGCAAACACTGCAAGTCTCAAAAGTACCATGGGATGGATGACGAGTTAACCCTTCTAGAAAAGTTCAGGAGACCCCAGAAGGGGAATCAAAATGGCAACTTATTTTCAGCCAAAAGAAAAGGCCCCAATGTGGCATGCAGCACATGGGTCCCAGCCGGAAGTGCCGACCATGCCAATCCCAACCCCGGAAGTGCCGACCATACCAATCCCAACCCGGGCCGGCTTGTAAGGGTTGATTCTATGAGCCCCAGCTGATTGGCCTCCGTCCATCACTTGGGCGCTCGTATTCCACGGGGAGCTCTGTCGGGTCGTGCCCGTGGGTCTGGTGAGGGTTCTGATACCTTTTGTACGGCGGCGTTGGCTGAGAGAACGATCCCAGATAAAAACCACTAACTGACTGCTCCGTCTTAATTCACCCACTCCTAAGAAACCCAATGCTGATTTCAAATCCGATTGTTTCTTGAATAACTCGGCGGGGGATGGGGCTTGGTTTCTCCGTTTGAATTGTATTTTAGCAGGTAGGGCCGGCAAACAGGGGCGCTGAACGGTGATGTGGATTTTTCATGCGTGCCTGAAAATGGTGCTAAAAATCCCACCCCCTTGCGTCTGTTCACAATTCCTGTCTCAGCCACCTGACTTTCTGTTGTCAAATGTTTCCCACACTAATATTAACTTTCTCCATTCTTAATTCACGTCTCCACAGATGAAATGGTGAACACCAGTGTAAATATATCGCTCTGGACCGCCTAACTCCTGGTTCCCTTTTTTTAATGAGATGTTTTCAACTGCTATTTTTCATTGTAACTTGAAAAGTATGGGTTTAACCAAGTTTCTTCTGGAGTGGGGCGGTGGGGGGAAAGCAAAAGTCTAATTCAGACACAGGCAACAGAGTTTAGGATGATCCCAGGTTTAGGGAGAGAAGAATGTTTGGATTGGAATGGATTGCATTTGTTTAGTGTCACATGTACCGAGGTACAGTGAAAACTATTGTTCTGCGTGCAGCTAAGACAGATCATTCCGTACATGAAAAGAAAATACAGAGGACAAACATAAAATACACAATGTAAATACAGAGACACAGGCATCGGGTGAATCATACAGGAGTGTAGAACTACTCAGTGAAGAAGATGTGTGAAGGGACCAGGTCAGTCCATAAGAGGGTCATTTAGGAGTCTGGTGACAGTGGGGAAGAAGCTGTTTCTGAGTCTGTCTGTGCGTGTTCTCAGACTTCTGTATCTCCTGCCCGATAGAAGAAGTTGGAAGAATGAATAAACCGGGTGGGAAGGATCTTTGATTATGCTGCCCGCTTTCCCCAGGCAGCGGGAGGTGTAGATAGAGTCAATGGGTTGGATTCTCCGCCCCGCCACTTTTCTGCCTTGACCTGTTGGCGGGATTCTCCGTTACGCCGGCCGGCCAATGGGGCAGGTCCCCGGGCGCTGGCAAAACGGAGAATCCCTCCGGCAGAGAATCTCGCCCAATGGATGGGAGGCGGGTCCGTGTAATGGGCTGGGCGGTGTTCACGATTCTCTGTAATTTCCTACGGTCTTGGGCCGAGCAGTTGCCATGTCAGGCTGTGATGCAGCCAGATAGGCTACTTTCTATGGTGCACCTGTAAGAATGTGGACATGCCGAGTTTCCTTAGTTCCCTGAGGAAGTATAGGCACTATTGTGCTTTTTTGGTCGTAGCATTGATGGGTGGACCGGGACAGATTTTTGGTGATGTGCACACCTAGGAATTTGAAGCTGTCAACCATCTCCACCTCTGCCCTGCTGATGCGGACAGGGCTGTGTACGATACTTGGCTTCCTGAAGTCATTGACCAGCTCTTTAGTTTTGCTGACATTGAGGGAGAGATTGTTGTTGTTACACCACTCCACTAGGTCCTTGATCTTCCTCCTGAATTCTGACTCTTCATTGTTCGAGATCCAACCCACTACAGTTTGTCGTCAGCAAACGTGTTGTTGTAGGGAAAAATCCCTTGTACCAGTGCAGTCAAGAGGTCGAGTCTCAAGGCAAGGTTCAAAGCGTTGTTCTTTATTGTACAATTACTGAAGCCTTCAGGGAGACCCACGCAGCCAGCTCAAACAGTGGCTTGGCCCACGTTGATCTCAACAATTACACATTCGCTCTGGATTTTTATAGGAATCCAAATTCGAGCGGGAACATTTGCTCATACATAATAGTTAAAGGGTAGTTTTGATTTAGATCTCTCTGACAGGTTTAAACTGAGAATATGCATCTTTGTCAATTTGCATCTGTATGGTGTGTCCCCGTAATGATGAGATTATCTGTGCTCGCTCCGAGTGTCCCTCCCTTGTCAATTTGCATCTGTATGGAGTGTGTTCGTGTTGATGAGATTATCTGTGCTTGCTCCGAGTGTCCTTCCCTTCTTTAATGTGTTTCCCATTATCCTCCTGATGTGTCTCCTTAACTAAATCGACCTCCGATGTCTGTGGCTGTGCTATGCATTTATTTCTGTGTTTGCTAGATGAGGTGTGTGGTAGTATGTATTAGGGGTCATGTGGGACTGGAAGCCCTAATGTCATTGGCTGACAGATCCCGGGTCCTGGTTGGCCGTTGACCTCTAGCTCCGCCCTGAAGGCGGAGTATAAGAAGCCGGAGTCCTCCCCCGCAGGCCAGTCTACTATCGAGCTGCGGGGGAACAGACACGCTTAATAAAGCCTCATCGACTTCACTCTATTCGTCTCACGGAGTCTTTGTGCGCTACAATTTATTAAGCGTGCCTAAAAAGGACTATGGAGCTCAGGATCATCCCGGAATGCCTGAGGATCAGCCCCCACGCAGTGAACGCGGCAGCAGCCTTCAAGCACTGGCAGACTTGTTTTGAGGCCTACCTCAGAACGGCCACCGGCCGGGTCACAGAAGACCCAAAAACTACAGGCCCTGCACTCGAGGTTAAGCACGGAGATTTTCTCCCTCATCGAAGACGCGGAGGATTTCCAGACGGCGTTCGCAGCACTGAAAAGTCTCTATGTCCGCCCAGTTAACCAAATCTACGCTCGCTACCAGCTCGTGATGAGACGGAAAAGTCCCGGAGAATCGATGGACGAATTCTACGCCGTGCTGCTGATTTTGGGACGAGCCTGCAGCTGCCCTTCGGTGAACGCAAATGAACACACGGACATGTTAATGCGCGATGCTTTTGTGGCAGGTATTAATTCCTCCCAAATCCGCCAAAGACTTCTAGAAAAAGAGTCGCTAGGACTCTCAGAGGCACAGGCCCTAGCAGCCTCTCTAGACGTGGCCGCGCGTAATACCCGCGCCTACGGCCCCGACCGCGCGGCAGCCCATTGGGCTCCGTACGTACCCGTCGCGACAAACCCCCCCCCCCGCCGGACACCCAACAGGCTTGCGCGGTCCAAACGCCAAGTCGCACCGGGGGCGCCCGCTGCTATTTCTGCGGCCAGGCGAAACACCCCCGGCAGCGCTGCCCGGCCCGCGCAGCGATCTGCAAGAGCTGCGGGAAAAAGGGCCATTCGCGGTTGTGTGCCGGTCCCGCGAGGTCGCCGCTGTCCCGGGAGACCAGGGAGCCCTGCAAGCCGCTTACGCTCCCCAACCCCCCCAGCGCCCCATGTACGACCCGCAGGCGCAGCCGCTCTGGGTCCCGAACACCGCGGTCCCGGGAGAACAGGGAGCCATGCACGCCCCTTACGCTCCCCAACCCCCCTCCCATCCCCATGTATGACCCGCCGGCGCTACCAATTTGGGTCCCGGCCACCGCTGTCCCCAGAGATGAGGGAGCCCCGCGCGGTCCTAACGCTCCCCAACCCCCCCCAGCGCCCCATGTGCGACCCGCAGACGCCGCCATTTTGGGTCCCGGCCACCACGAGGGGAGGAAGGGCGCCGCCATCTTGGACCACCCCAGACCTGTACGACGCGTGTGGGCGGCCATTTTGTCCACCCCCGCTGCCATCTTGTGACCCCCCAGCCATGTGCGATGTGTGGGGCAGCCATTTTGTTTATCCCCGACGCCATCTTGGACGGCAACAACGGACCCCAGTGTCGACGGCTCCACGGGGTTCGAGGAAGACGCTCCACTACTACAACCACGTCTCGCTTCAATTACGCTCGATCAAGCTCGGCCCCGGACACTCCAGACGACGACGACAACGGTGCTAATAAACGGGCACGAGACACCATGCCTAGTCGACTCCGGGAGCACGGAGAGCTTTATCCACCCCGACACGGTAAGACGCTGTTCCTTGACCACCTATCCCAGCGCACAAAAGATTTCCCTAGCTGCAGGATCCCACTCCGTACAGATCCAAGGTTTCTGCATAGTTACCCTAACGGTGCAGGGGAGGGAGTTCAAAAACTACAAACTACACGTCCTTCCCCAACTCTGCGCCCCCACATTACTGGGATTAGATTTCCAGTGCAATCTACAGAGCCTTACGTTCAAATTCGGCGGCCCAATACCCCCACTCACTATCTGCGGCCTCGCAACCCTCAAGGTGCAACCCCCGTCCTTGTTTGCGAACCTCACCCCGGATTGCAAACCCGTCGCCACTAGGAGCAGACGGTACAGCGCCCAGGACCGGACCTTCATTCGGTCCGAAGTCCAGCGGCTACTAAAGGAAGGCATAATCCAGGCCAGCAATAGTCCCTGGAGAGCACAGGTGGTAGTAGTGAAGACAGGGGAGAAACAAAGGATGGTCATAGACTATAGCCAGACCATCAACAGGTACACACAACTAGACGCGTACCCTCTCCCCCGCATATCCGACATGGTCAATCGGATTGCCCAATATAAAGTCTTCTCCACCGTGGACCTCAAGTCCGCCTACCATCAGCTCCCCATCCGCCCAAGTGACCGCAAGTACACAGCCTTCGAGGCAGACGGGCGATTATACCATTTCCTAAGGGTCCCATTTGGCGTCACAAACGGGGTCTCGTTCTTCCAACGGGAAATGGACCGAATGGTTGATCAACATGGGTTGCGGGCCACATTCCCGTATCTCGACAATGTAACCATCTGCGGCCACGACCAGCAGGACCACGACGCCAACCTCCAAAAATTCCTCCAGACCGCCAAAGCCTTGAACCTCACGTATAACGAGGACAAGTGCGTTTTTAGCACCAACCGGCTAGCCATTCTGGGCTACGTAGTGCGCAATGGGATAATAGGCCCCGACCCCGAACGTATGCGCGCCCTCATGAAATTTCCCCTCCCGCACTGCTCAAAAGCCCTGAAACGCTGCCTGGGTTTTTTTTCATACTACGCCCAGTGGGTCCCCCAGTACGCAGACAAGGCCCGCCCCCTAATACAGACCACGACCTTCCCTCTGTCGACAGAGGCTTGCCAGGCCTTCAGCCGCATCAAAGCGGATATCGCAAAGGCCACGATGCGCGCCATCGACGAGTCCCTCCCCTTCCAGGTCGAGAGCGACGCCTCCGACGTAGCTCTAGCGGCCACCCTTAACCAAGCGGGCAGACCCGTGGCCTTTTTCTCCCGAACCCTCCACGCTTCAGAAATCCGCCACTCCTCAGTGGAAAAGGAAGCCCAAGCCATAGTGGAAGCTGTGCGACATTGGAGGCATTACCTGGCCGGCAGGAGATTCACTCTCCTCACCGACCAACGGTCGGTAGCCTTCATGTTCGATAATGCACTGCGGGGCAAAATCAAAAACGACAAGATCTTAAGGTGGAGGATCAAACTCTCCACCTTCAACTACGAGATCTTGTATCGTCCCGGAAAGCTGAACGAGCCGTCCGATGCCCTATCCCGCGGCACATGTGCCAACGCACAAATTAACCGCCTCCAAACCCTCCACGAGGACCTCTGCCACCCGGGGGTCACTCGGTTTTTCCACTTTATCAAGTCCCGCAACCTCCCATACTCTTTAGAGGAGGTCCGTACAGTCACAAGGGACTGCCACATCGGCGCGGAATGCAAACCGCATTTTTTCAGGCCGGAGGGTGCGGGCCTGATTAAGGCTTCCAGCCCCTTTGAATGCCTTAGTCTGGATTTCAAAGGGCCCC
This sequence comes from Scyliorhinus torazame, assembly GCF_047496885.1. NCBI lineage: Eukaryota > Metazoa > Chordata > Chondrichthyes > Carcharhiniformes > Scyliorhinidae > Scyliorhinus > Scyliorhinus torazame. The sequence continues at coordinate 303,205,893 of NC_092712.1, forward strand.
TCCCCTCCACCGACCGCGACACATACTTCCTTAATGTGGTGGACGAATACTCCCGCTTTCCATTCGCCATTCCCTGCTCTGACATGACCGCGGCCACAGTCATTAAAGCCCTGAACACCATCTTCACACTGTTCGGTTGCCCCGCATACGTCCATAGCGACAGGGGGTCCTCTTTCATGAGTGACGAGCTGCGCCAGTTCCTGATCAGCAAGGGCATAGCCTCAAGCAGGACGACCAGCTACAACCCCCGGGGGAACGGGCAAGTAGAGAGGGAGAACGGCACGGTCTGGAAGACCGTCCTACTGGCCCTACGGTCCAGGGACCTCCCAGTTTCACGGTGGCAGGAGGTCCTCCCGGACGCTCTCCACTCCATCCGGTCGCTATTGTGTACGAGCACTAATCAAACGCCACATGAGCGTCTCCTTGTCTTCCCTAGGAAGTCCTCCTCTGGAACGTCGCTGCCGACCTGGCTGGCGGCCCCAGGACCCATCTTGCTCCGAAAGCACGTGCGGGCACACAAGGCGGACCCGTTGGTCAAAAGGGTTCACCTCCTCCATGCGAACCCGCAGTACGCTTACGTGGAGTACCCCGACGGCCGACAGGACACGGTCTCCCTGCGAGATCTGGCTCCCGCCGGCAACACACACACCACCCCGACACCAATCACCCAACCCCCCCCTTCCTGCCACCGCCGCACCCCGCGACCGCCCCCTTCCCAGGAGGATCAGTCCTCCCAGGCCCAACCAGGAATAAAGCCCAAGCTGAAACCGTAAGGCTCCCGGAGACGACAACACCGGAACAACCACCACCACCACCACCGGGGCCGAGGCGATCGACACGGACGACCAGACCGCCCGACCGACTCGTGGCGTCGATCTAAATCAATATATGGACTTTTCACAAGAACATTTTGCTTTTCTCCCGATACCTTCTGTAAATAGTTGAAACAGGACAAAATTGTACATACTGTATTGCCATATGAATGTTTTCCTCCCAGGACCAGCCCTGTAAACCCTTACCACCATGCGAAGCATCACCCCGCCGGGTTCATTTTTGACAAGGGGTGAATGTGGTAGTATGTATTAGGGGTCATGTGGGACTGGAAGCCCTAATGTCATTGGCTGACAGATCCCGGGTCCTGGTTGGCCGTTGACCTCTAGCTCCGCCCTGAAGGCGGAGTATAAGAAGCCGGAGTCCTACCCCGCAGGCCAGTCTACTATCGAGCTGCGGGGGAACAGACACGCTTAATAAAGCCTCATCGACTTCACTCTATTCGTCTCACGGAGTCTTTGTGCGCTACAAGGTGTTAATGTCATCTTTGTCCTGCTGTGTGTGTGGGGGACGCTAATCTAATTTATACATTTCTTTTATTCCTCCTATTCTGGTTTCTTTGCCTGCCTTGGCCATTTTATTAATATATTATTTCATTCTTTCATACGTCTTTGCAATACAGTTGTGCCATATATCCCACTGCCAGGGTCTTGACTCGCAGATATCCCGATCTCCTGGCCAGGGGGCCGTTTTAAGATGCAGCCTCGTGCTGTTGCTGGGCAGAACAAGGGTCTTCCATCAATTTCGAATTAAAGGTCTCTCAGCTGTGCAGAAGGGGATTTAAACAAATGTCCATCCGGGTGTCCCCTTCTGCATTGTGGGCACATTATAAACGGTGCCAATCGGTCCAATAAAACAGCCCAATGAATGAAGAATGTTTGCTGAGATGAGATAAAAATATGATCTTGGAAAATGGCCTACATCAGTGTCGATGGAGTTGGGGCAAATTGTGCCTCGCAGTCGTGTGTGTACAGGGAGTATAGTAGGGGGCTAAGTACACAGCCTTGCAGAGCCCCGGTGTTGAGAACTATCGTGGAGGAGGTGTTGTTGTTTATCCTTACAGATTGTGGTCTCTGGGTCAGAAAGTTAAGGATCCAATTGCAGAGTGAGGAGCCAAGTCCCAGGTTTTGCAGCGTTGATATGAACTTGGCTGGGATTATGGTGTTGAAGGCGGAGCTGTAGTGGATCTAGGCATTCTGGGAGTACAGAGTTGATGTGCCTCAAGACCAATCTCTCGAAGCACTTCATTACGATCGATGTCAAGGACACCGAACGATAGTCATTGAAGCACATTGCCTGGTTCTTCCTTGGCACCGGTATGGTGGTGGTTTACTTGAAGCACACTTGATGTGGGAGGTTTGGTTGACATTTCTAAGTGGAATTTTTTTCTCACGGTGAATCCAAAAATGGAGTTAATGAATCAGGTATTTTTTTTATTAGGTAAACTCTGAGTTTTATACTGGATGGTTGGATCACTGGGGTCAGAAGCACGCTGTGGTCAAGAAGGAGATTGTTGCTAAATCATTGGATGAAATTCTTGCCCTTGGAGCTAATGTTAACATGTAAGTATTATTGTTGTGCTTTTAGTATGTTTTCCAATGTTCCAAGCTGAATGCTGCCATTTTCTTTTGAAATCTAATCTTTGTTTTGATGTTCTCAGGTACATGTTTGAAGGGGGAACAAACTTTGGCTACTGGAATGGTGAGTGTCCAACAGTAACTTTAACACTGACAACCTGTTTTACAACATTAACTGTATAAGTACTAAACATTGAACTTTTAACAATAACCCCCATCCCATTAAGTGCTGGTGTTAATATGTGTTGAACAATAATTCTACCAGTACAATTATTGCTGGCAAAAGACATTGCGTCTATTTCAGCTGAACAAAATGACAGCCATCCACTGATTCATTCCCTAGGGCAGTGCTTTGACCAATTGGAGTCAACCTTCCTGATTTAAATTTCAAACAATGCTTGACAGTTATCTGTCAGTCATCATCAACTGGTGCATTCTCCATGGCAACACCTCCATGATTCTGAGTCCAATTGCCAACCAATCAGCATTCTCTTCTCCTATAGTATAAATTGGTGTTTTCCCCTGTCATTGGTATTCTTGCAAAGTGTCCTGATGAGGGCAAGACGAAAAGCTTCAATGTCTCTTCTTTCAGCAATACTCAAGTCCTGTACTACCCAACGAATATTCGTGCTAATTACTTGAAAAGGCACGCAAGGGCAGAAATTTAAACACTGCCAGTGGATCATTGGCGATGGCTTCTCTTCCTGCTCACGCACCATCACCTCCAGTGTCCCCCATGGACCTATCCTGGGGACCCCTCCTGTTTCTCATCTACATGCTGCCCCTCAACGACATTGTTCAAAAACGCAATGGCAGTTTTTGCATGCGTGCTGACAACACCCAGCTCTCCATTGCCACTACCTCTCTTGACTCCCCCTGTTTGCTAAATTAGCAGACTATTCGGTGCCAGCTGTGGCTCAATCGGTAGTGTTCTTGCCTCTGAGCTTCAGGGTTACAGGTTTGAGCCCCACTCCAGCACTTGAGCAGGAAGGTCATTGCTGACACCCCACCCCACTGCAGTATGGAGGGAGTTCTGTGCTGTCATAGATGTGGTCTTTGGGATGGGATGTCAAACCACAGCCCCAAATGCCTGCTCAGGCGGAGGTCAAATATCTCATGGCACTATTTCGGAGAAGAGCAGGGGTATTCTCCCTGGTGCCCTGACCAATATTTATCCCTCAATCAGCATTGCAAAAAAAACAGACTATCTGGTCATTATCACATTGCTGTTTGAGAGCTTACTGTGTGCAAATTGGCTGCACAAGTTCCCACATTACAGCAGTGACCACACTTGAAAGGTGCTTCATTGGCTGGTACCTGGATCTACTACATAAGAAGATCAGAAACCGGAGCAGGACTGGTCAAGCCTGTTCCGACATTCTGTATGATCGCGGCTGATTGATTGATGGCTTCATCTCCACTTTCCCACCTGCTCCCCACAGACCTCGACTCCCGGAGGGAACACAAATCAGTCTATCTCAGTTCTCGAATATATGGAACGTTGAAGCAGTCACAGCTCTCTGTGGTAGAGAATTCCAACGATTAGCGGTCTTCGAGTGAAGGAATATCTCCCCCTCAGCCCGAAATGATTGTCCACTTAACCTGAGGGTGTGAACCCGTGTTCTAGATTCCCCAGCCAATGGGCAATCCATATAAAATTATGAAGGGAATAGATAGGATAGATGCGGGCAGGTTGTTTCCACTGGCGGGTGAAAGCAGAACTAGGGGGCATAGCCTCAAAATAAGGGGAAGTAGATTTAGGACTGAGTTTAGGAGGAACTTCTTCACCCAAAGGGTTGTGAACCTATGGAATTCCTTGCCCAGTGAAGCAGTTGAGGCTCCTTCATTAAATGTTTTTAAGATAAAGATAGATAGTTTTTTGAAGAATAAAGGGATTAAGGGTTATGGTGTTCGGGCAGGAAAGTGGAGCTGAGTCCACAAAAGATCAGCCATGATCTCACTGAATGGCGGAGCAGGCTCGAGGGGCCAGATGGCCTACTCCTGCTCCTAGTTCTTATGTTATGTTATGTTCTTTCCACGTCGACCCTTTCGAATCCCTTCTGCACGTTGGCTAAATTTGAGGTTGCCTTTCGTTCTTCATAATTCCAGAGAATGTATTTCCAGAGATCCAATTTAGCAATCCTTTCACTTGTTATAATACTGCCCTCGGCCTTGTGAGCATTATCGCCTCTGACTTAGCAGGAGCAGCAGGGGACATTTGAGTATCTGAAAGAAAAAGAGGTGTTTTTGATTTATTTTTGAACGCATTTTATTTTATTGCCGCAGGAGCAAACTCTCCCTATTGGCCGCAGCCCACGAGCTATGATTACGATGCCCCTCTGTCGGAAGCAGGGGACCCAACTGACAAATACTTCAGTATTCGGGAGGTTATTGGAAAGGTAAGGGATGTTGAGCTTGGAGACACTTACCCAGTTCTATGTTGAGGGACCTAATTGATGGAATAAAACCGTGAAATATTGCAGCGCAAAAATGGTCCATTTCACCCATCTCTGCTCTTTAAATATGAGTCACCTAATCTAATTCCACTCTCCTTGTGCTTTTCACGCCCAGAAGTATTCCTCTTTCTTTAACCTTTGGATTACTTTTCAAAAGTAAGGCATTTGCTTCAACAGTATTCAGTGGCACAAAATTCTAATCGCCCTCTGCTTCAAGGAATTTTGCCTGACCTTCCTTATTCTGGTGATTACCTTGACTTTGTGCTTGATGTGCGCATCAGTGAGCAATGGAAACAGCACGTCACTGTTTGCCTCTTGAGAACCTTAAGTGGAGACAGTGGCTGCTGTTTTTATCTATGTACCAGAAATGAAAGCTCTAGACGCAGGAGTTAAAACACCCACACGTTTATCAAAGGTTATATGATACTCGCTGACCACAGACCGTGGAGGTTCAGCGTAGAGGTTCACCTTGCTGTCGTTGAGCTCAACTTTCTAGGTCTTTTTTGACTTAAATTGCATTTTCACAATTTTAATGTTTTTTTCATTTATTCCCGTTGTCACAAGCTCATCCCAGTACTTCTCAATAAGTTCCAGGCTCTCTTAAACATTTGTAAAGTTCTCGGGATCCAGAAGTCTGGTTTTTCGGGTAAGCGAAGCATAGTCTTATCCATTGAGAGCTGCACGGTAGCTCAGTGGTTAGCACAGTTACTTCACAGCTCCAGGGTCCCAGGTTCGATTCCCGGCTTGGGTCACTGTCTGTGCAGATTCGGCACGTTCTCCCCGTGTGTGCGTGGGTTTCCTCCGGGTGCTCCGGTTTCCTCCCACAGTCCAAAGATGTGCAGGTTAGGTGGATTGGCCATGCTAAAGTGCCCTTAAGTGTCCAAAAAGGTTAGGTGGGGTTACTGGGTTACGGGGATAGGGTGGCGGCGTGGGCTTAAGTAGGATGCTCTTCCCACGAGCCGGTGCAGACTTGATGGGCCAAATGGCCTCCTTCTGCACTGTAAATTCTATGATTCTACTGTGTCTGTACGACAGATAAGCGAAGCATAGTCTTATCTATTGTGTCTGTACGACACATATATCAGTCTGTAAACATGCACAAACTTGTGAATGAGTTCAGATTTAAATACAATCGATGTATTTATAGAATCCATAGAATCCCTACTGTGCAGAAGGAGGCCATTCGGCCCATCGAGTCTGCAAAATCCTCCGAAAGAGCACCCTACGTAGGCCTATTTCCCGGCCTTATCCCCATAACGTCACAAATTGATCGTGGACAATCCACCTAATCTACATATCTTTGGACTGTAGGAGGAAACCGGAGCACCTGGAGGAAACCCACGCAGACACTGGGAGAAGGCGCAAACTCCACAGTCAGTCATCCAAGGCTGGAATCGAACCTGGGTCTCAGTTGCTGTGAGGCTACAGCGCTGGCCACTGTGCCACCTGCCGCCCTGAATCACAAAAACATTTCATCAGCCTAGATATGGAAAAGGTTTAATCAGTTCAACGAGTCTGAGGGCTTTGTGTGCGTTACTGGAAGTTGTACCCAGTTCAAGGGTAAGCTGGAAAAACTGACCCTTGGACGTAACGGGGACTAACTGGACAGGGGAACACTATATGGCCATTAGATTGGGGACATTAACTGGACATGGGAACAGTAAATGGCCATTACATTGAGGACACTAACTGGACATGGGAACACGATATGGCCATTAGATTGGGGACACTAACTGGACATGGGAACACGATATGGCCATTAGATTGGGGACATTAACTGGACATGGGAACACTAAATGCCCATTAGATTGGCGGCACTAACTGGACATGGGAATGCTAAATGACCATTAGATTGGGGACACTAACTGGACATGGAAATACTAAATGGCCATTAGATTAGGGACACTAACTGGACATGGGAACACTATATGGCATTTAGATTGTGAACACTAACTGAACAGGGGAACACTAAATGGCCATTAGATTGGGGACACTAACTGGACATGGGAACGCTAAATGGCCATTCGATTGGGGACACTAACTGGACATAGGAACACTAAATGGCCATTAGATTGGGGACACTAAGAGACATGGGAATAGTAAATGACAATTAGATTAGGGACATTAACTGGACATGGGAACACTAAATGGCCATTAGATTGCAGATACTAACTGGACATGGGAACAGTAAATGGCCATTCGATTGGGGACACTAACTGGACATGGAAATACTAAATGGCCAGTAGATTGGGGACACTAACTCGACATGGGAACACTAAATGGCCATTAGATTGGGGACACTAACTGAACAGGGGAACACTAATTGGCCATTCGATTGGGGGGACTAACTGGACATGGGAACACTAAATGGCCATTAGATTGTGGACATTAACTGGACATGGGAACACTAAATGGTCATTAGATTGGGGACACTAACTGGACATGGGAGCACTAAATGGCCATTAGATTGGGGACACTAACTGGACATGGAAACACTATATGGCCATTAGATTGGGGACACTAACTGGCCATGGAAACACTATATGGCCATTAGATTGGGGACACTAACTGGACATGGAAACACTATATGGTCATTAGATTGGGGACACTAACTGGACATGGGAGCACTAAATGGCCATTAGATTAGGGACACTAACTGGACATGGGAGCACTAAATGGCCATTAGATTGGGGACACTAACTGGACATGGGAACACGATATGGCATTTAGATTGGGGACACTAACTGAACAGGGGAACACTAAATGGCCATTAGATTGGGGACACTAACTGGACATGGAAACACTATATGGCCATTAGATTGGAGACACTAACTGGACATGGGAGCACTAAATGGCCATTAGATTGGGGACACTAACTGGACATGGAAACACTATATGGCCATTAGATTGGGGACACTAACAGGACTTGGAAGCACTAAATGGCCATTAGATTGGGGACACTAACTGGACATGGAAAAACTATATGGCCATTAGATTGGGGACACCAACTGGACATGGAAACACTAAATGGCCATTAGATTGGGGACACTAACGGGACATGGAAACACTATATGGCCATTAGATTGGGGACACTAACTGGACATGGGAGCACTAAATGGCCATTAGATTAGGGACACTAACTGGACATGGGAGCACTAAATGGCCATTAGATTGGGGACACTAACTGGACATGGGCACACTAAATGGCCATTAGATTGGGGACACTAACTGGTCATCGGAACATTAAATGGCCATTAGATTGGGGACACTAACTGGACATGGGAATACTAAATGGCCATTAGATTGGGGACACTAACTGGACATGGGAGCACTAAATGGCCATTAGATTGGGGACACTAACTGGACATGGGAACACTAAATGGCCATTAGATTGGGGACACTAACTGGACATGGGAGCACTAAATGGCCATTAGATTGGGGACACTAACTGGACATGGGAACACTAAATGGCCATTAGATTGGGGACACTAACTGGACATGGGAACACTAAATGGCCAGTAGATAGGGGACACTAACTGGACATCGGAACATTAAATGGCCATTAGATTGGGGACACTAACTGGACATGGGAATACTAAATGGCCATTAGATTGGGGACACTAACTCGACATGGAAACACTAAATGACCATTAGATTTGGGACACTAACTGGACATGGGAATACTAAATGACCATTAGATTGGGGACATTAACTGGACATGGAAACACTATATGGCCATTAGATTGTGGACACTAACTGGACATGGGAACAGTAAATGGCCATTAGATTGTGGACACTAACTGGACATGGGAACACTAAATGGCCATTACATTGGGGACTAACTGGACATGGAAACACTAAATGACCATTAGATTGGGGACACTAACTCGACATGGAAACACTATATGGCCATTAGATTGGGGACACTAACTGGACATGGAAACACTAAATGGCCATTACATTGGGGATTAACTGGACATGGAAACACTAAATGGCCATTAGATTGGGGACACTAACGGGACATGGAAACACTAAATGACCATTAGATTGGGGACACTAACGGGACATGGGAACACTAAATGGCCATTAGATTGGGGACACTAACTGGACATGGGAACACTATATGGCCATTAGATTGGGGACACTAACTGGACATAGGAACATTAAATGGCCATTAGATTGGGGACACTAACTGGACATGGGAATGCTAAATGGCCATTAGATTGGGGACATTAACTGGACATGGAAACACTATATGGCCATTAGATTGGGGACACTAACTGGACATGGGAATACTAAATGGTCATTACATTGGGGACTAACTGGACATGGGAACACTTAATGGCCATTAGATTGGGGACATTAACTGGACATGGGAACACTAAATGGCCATTAGATTGGGGACACTAACTGGACATGGAAACACTAAATGGCCATTAGATTGGGGACACTAACTGGACATGGGAACACAATATGGCATTTAGATTGGGGACACTAACTGGACATGGAAACACTATATGGCCATTAGATTGGGGACACTAACTGGACATGGGAGCACTAAATGGCCATTAGATTGGGGACACTAACTGGACAGGGAAACACTAAATGGCCATTAGATTGGGGACACTAACATTGACATGGAAACACTATATGGCCATTAGATTGGGGACACTAACTGGACATGGAAACACTAAATGGCCATTAGATTGGGAACACTAACGGGACATGGAAACACTATATGGCCATTAGATTAGGGACACTAACTGGAAATGGGAGCACTAAATGGCCATTAGATTGGGGACACTAACTGGACATGGGAACATTAAATGGCCATTAGATTGGGGACACTAACTGGACATAGGAACATTAAATGGCCATTAGATTGGGGACACTAACTGGACATGGGAATACTAAATGGCCATTAGATTGGGGACACTAACACGACATGGAAACACTAAATGACCATTAGATTTGGGACACTAACTGGACATGGGAGCACTAAATGGCCATTAGATTGGGGACACTAACTGGACATGGGAACACTAAATGGCCATTAGATTGGGGACACTAACTGGACATGGGAACACTAAATGGCCATTAGATTGGGGACACTAACTGGACATAGGAACATTAAATGGCCATTAGATTGGGGACACTAACTGGACATGGGAATACTAAATGGCCATTAGATTGGGGACACTAACTCGACATGGAAACACTAAATGACCATTAGATTTGGGACACTAACTGGACAGGGGAATACTAAATGACCATTAGATTGGGGACATTAACTGGACATGGAAACACTATATGGCCATTAGATTGTGGACATTGAGGGACATAGAAACACTAAATGGCCATTAGATTGGGGACAGTAACCGGACATGGGAACATTAAATGGCCATTAGATTGGAGACACTAAGGGATATGGGAACATTAAATGGCCATTAGATTGGGGACATTAAGGGAGATGGGAACATTAAATGGCCATTAGATTGGGGACATTAACTGGACATGGAAACACTAAATGGCCGTTAGATTGGGGACATTAACTGGAAATGGAAACACTAAATGGCCATTAGATTGGGGACTAAGTGGACATGGAAACACTAAATGGCCGTTAGATTGGGGACATTAAGGGACATAGAAACACTAAATGTCCATTAGTTTGGGGACTAACTGGACATGGGAATACTAAATGGCCATTAGATTGGGGACATTAACCGGACATGGGAACAGTAAATGGCCCTTAGATTGGGGACACTAACTGGACATGGAAACACTAAATGACCATTACATTGGGGACAATAACTGGACATGGGAGCACTAACTGGCCATTACATTGGGGACATTAACTGGGCATGGGAACATTAAATGGCCATTAGATTGGGGACTCTAACTGGACATGGGAACACTAAATGGCCATTAGATTGGGGATACTAACTGGACATGGCAACACTAAATGGCCATTAGATTGACGACACTAACTGGACATGGGAACACAAAGTGCCCATTAGGTTGGGGACACTAACGGACATGGGAACACTAAATGGCTATTAGATTGAGGACAGTAACTGGACATGGAAACACTAAATGGCCGTTAGGGTGGGGACACTAACGGACATGGGACTAGGTGAACGAAATGTTATTTTTATTCCCTCGTGAGATGTAAGCATTGCTGGCAAGGCTAGTATTCGTTGCCAATTCCTAATTGCCCTTACACAGATGGTGACAAGCTGCAGCTTCGGGCAGCTGCACTCCGTCTGGTGTAGGCAAACCCTCAGTGCTAGTAGGGAGGGAGTGCCAGAATTTTGACCCATCTCCTACGGTGAAGGAACGGCCATTATACTGCCAATTCCGGATGGCCCCATGACTTAATGGGAACGTTTTCAGTTGCAGTTTTCTTTTTAAAGAAGTGAGAAAGGGAAAGGAGTCATGAAATAAGACAGCCAATGAGCCTTGGCAAGCGAGAATTTGGTAAGCAGGAGATTGCGAAAGAAAAACTGGGTGAAGAGACGATGACCGTGTGAGCTGACGCGTCTGCTGCCCATGTCATGTTGGGCGGTAGAGGTTGGGAAGGTGTTGTTAAAAGAAGCTTGGTGGATTCCTCTTTGTTATTTATTAATGTGAACATGAGGGCTACTGTTTGGGGGGAGGATGGGATAGTTGTTATTGATCTGGGGATTGACATATTTGTTACTGATTATTGTTTATTGTTGGTGGGTGTAAATTTGGGAGAAAATGTGAAAAAGGAGGAGAATAAAGAAATATATATTTTTTAAAAGAAGCTTGGTGAGCTGCTGCAGTACCTCTTGTACGTAGCACATGCTGTAACCGCTGTGCCCGGGTGGTGGGGGGAGTGAGTGTTTGAGGCTGTGGTGGAATGCTAATCAAGGGGGCCATTTGACTGTTGTTTCAGGGTGCGCTGGTGGACTGTGGGGTGTGGTGAGGGATCTCCAAGAAACATAAAGGAAGTGAACTGGCACTTATCTAGAGCATTTCAGCTACAAGCGGCAAGGTGTCTCCCAGGCATTGCATTATTTTGGGGAGTCACTGTCCTGCAGGCTTGGGTAACAGGAGTACTCCATGGGCTGAATGTCACAGGTGCCGGGCACACTCACTGGGCCGCTACCAAAGCCTCCTCCCTGCGGCTGGAAAGATTCTGCCTCTTGCCTGTCTCTTTTTTTTATTGCTCGCTGGAAGGAAGTAACGTTGGTAAAGCCGAATTTATTCCTGTCCCGAAATGTCATTAGAAATTAGCAGATGGCCCTGAGCAGAGTAAACACGACCGCAACATGCGCCAGGCTCAGCCTGATCCAGTTCACCGGGCCCACATGACGGTGGCCCGGATGAGCAGATTCTTCGGGCTGGAGGACAAGTGTGCTAGATGCGCCGGAGGGCCGGCTGACCATGTACACATGTTCTGGTCGTGCCCTAAACTCGGGGGGGGTACTGGCAGGGATTCGCAGATGTCATGTCCCGGGTGTTGAAAACTGGGGTGGTAATGAGCCCTGAGGTGGCAATCTTTGGGGTTTCGGAGGACCCGGGGGACCAGGAAGAGAGAGGCCGACGTTCTGGCCTTTGCTTCCCTGGTAGCCCGGTGACGAATACTGTGAGCATGGAGGGACTCAAAGCCCCCGAGGGCTGAGGTATGGCTATCGGACATGGCGAGCTTTCTTGGCCTAGAGAAAGTCAAGTTCGCCTTGAGAGGTTCGCTATTAGGGTTCGCTCGAAGGTGGCAGCCATTTATTGACTTCTTCGCAGAGGAGTAAGCGTCAGCGGTGGTGGGGGGGGGGGGGGTCTTTGTTACGTCTAAACGGAGGGCATTAAGAACCAATCACCATGTGGGACAGGAGTCATCTGTGTGTCAGGTTGAGTAGCACAGAAAATTCTGTACTTTGTCAGATATTAATAGAAACAGAAAATAGGAGCAGGAGTCCATTTCAGCTCCGCCATTCAATATGATCATGGCTGATCATCTATCTCCAGCACCATACCCCCGCACCCTCCCCATGCTCCTTGACACCTCTTGGGGTCTAGAAATGTATGTATTTTCTCCGTCAATATATTCAGTGTTTTGGCCTCCACAACTTTCTCTGGTAGAGAATTCCACAGGTTCACCACCCTCTGAGTGAAGACGTTTCTCCTCCGCTCAGTCCTCAATGGCCTGCCCCTATCCTGAGACCGTGACCCTTTGTTCTAGACCCTCCCAGCCAGTGGGAGCAACATCACTGCATCCAGCCTGCCCAGCCGTGTCAGAATTTAATACGTTTCAATGAGATCCCCTCTCATTACTCTAAATGCCAGTGAATACAGGCCTAGTCAACCCAATCTCTCCTCACCGACAATCCTGCCATCCCAGGAATCCGTCTGGTGAACCTTTGCACTCCATCCATGACAACTATATCCTTTCTTGGACAAGGAGACTAAAACTGCGCACACTACTCCAGGGCAGCATGGTAGCATAGTGGTTAGCACAATTGCTTCACAGCTCCAGGGTCCCAGGTTCGATTCCCGGCTTGGGTCACTGTCTGTGTGGAGTCTGCACGTTCTCCCCGTGTGTGCATGGGTTTCCTCCGGGTGCTCCGGTTTCCTCCCACAGTCCAAAGATGTACAGGTTAGGTGGATTGGCCATGATAAGTTGCCCTTAGTGTCCAAATTGCCCTTCGTGTTGGGTGGGGTTACTGGGTTATGGGGATAGGGTGGAGGTGTGGGCTTGGGTAGTGTCATGATATTCAAACACACACATCATGATAGATAGACCAACAGACCAATTAGCACACACAACACGACAGCCAATCACAGACAAGAGCAGACACAGTATAAGACAAGAAACACGACACCTGGTGGACAGTCCATCTGGAGACAAGGACAGGACCTGATTAACAAGACACTCACACAGTCACCACGTGCTGAGTACCAAGACAGATCTGTAAATAACAAGTTGGAATAAAACTGCGTTGTACCAATCGCAACCGTGTTGGTTCATCTGTACCTCAGAGCACCCAACACCACAGGTAGGGTGCTCTTTCCAAGAGCCGGTGCAGACTCGATGGGCCGAATGGCCTCCTTCTGCACTGTAAATTCTATGAGTATGATATGGAGATCAAAACTGCGCGCTGTACTCCAGATGTCATGAAGCAGTTGAGATTTTACATTAATGCTGGTCGACTTCCTAGTGCTTGCTGGCAAGTCCGCTTCTTCGATGGAGATGTCAAAGATCATCTAGCTATCTGTCAGAGTTACAAGCATTAGCGTTTTGGGCCACTTTGTACAGAGCTATTAGGAAGGCAGCCACTTGCAGCATTTTTAAATGTTTTTTTCCAGATGACTATTTTGTATTCTGCTGCTGTCGCTTCATAACTCTCCGTGGAAGTTGAAGGATAAATGAATCATCATAGATCAAATCGTCCTCATTCTCTCAAAACCCTCCTTGGGAAGGCTTTCGAAAGCTGATGGGAATGAGACTGGAGGCAACTGGGCCAGGTATTCGTGCCCCCCCCCCTCCCAAAAGGTCGGGTTGGGGGCAGAGTAACCATTGGCCCATAAGTAGCGGGTAGGCAATAATGTAATTAAGGGGCCTATTAAAGTCCCTCTTCTGTGTCCACTGGAATTTTCCACTTGACAGGTGGGCTCTGTGGTGAGTGAAACAGGGCCAGTGGGAGGAGCTGGCCTCTGGCGAGCAGAGGACGGAGATTTTAAACCTTTCCTTCAGCCACCAATCCACGACGGGCACAGCTACATTGTAAACCCCTTGAAAACCCCCCACACCGTAGAACACCCCTCCCCCCCCCCCCCCCACCACCACATGGAACCCTCCCACCAGGAAACATTTCCCCCCCCACACACTGCCTGTAGAACAGCACCCCTCACTGGCACTGCCCAGGCACCATGTTCCTGGGGCAGTGCCTGGGCATGACCCTCTTTCCCCCTGAGCCAAACACTCACCTGAACCCCTCTGGCGGATTCTGCTTTGGCAGGTGCACCCTGTGGGAGACCTGTTGTGATTCACGTCAACGTGGGGAACAGTCTAACAGGAAGAGGCTGCCAGGTGTAAAGGCCTGATAGTAACCTTTACATTTATTCTATTGCAGATCCTGATGTTGAAAATGAAAATGAAAATAAATGGAAATTGCACAAGTAGGCTTCAATGAAGTTACTGTGAAAAGCCCCTAGTCGCCACATTCCGGCACCTGTTCGGGAGGCTGGTACAGGAATTGAACCGCGCTGCTGGTCTGCCTTGGTCTGCTTTCAAAGCCAGCGATTTAGGCCTGTGCTAAACAAGCTCCTTTTTTCAGCGTTGGGATTCCCGTTACATCATTGAGGGCGGGGGGGCGGGGACAATCGTCATGGGAAATCCTGCCTGCTCAAATCATGTTTTGGGACTTCCACTGGTTTTTTAAGTTAATTACCCCCCCCCCCCCCCCCCCCGCCCTCAAACGGGATTGGAAAATTCCCCCCCCCACGTATTTTGTATTCCAGTTTTGTGCAGCACACATTTAACATGCACATTAATAGTAGACTAGACTATTAGATTTCTCTCCAGACTCCAATTGAATCACACAGATGTTTCAGGGCTTCCTGTTGTCGATCACAGGGCGCGGGTTAAGAATCCCCATTCATTGGACAACATTCATCTTGTGTGCACCATGGGGAAACACCTTCCATCACTCGAGAAAAAATATCCGGGAGCTTTCCCTCCCACTCTGGATCTGAGATGTTGACTAAGAGAAACATCTGAGAAAGTGAGACCTGGTTACGGGAGTTGGGTTGGAAGGTGAACATTTACAAGAAGGCTGCCTTGGAATATTTTCCCTAAAGAATGGAAGAACGTTTCTCATGGCTTGTGGATGGTCAGCACATTCAATAAACATCATTCAATAAAAGACTTGACCTGTACTCAATAATCTTCCACAGCAAACGATGAAGGCATTCCTTAAGTCTCAGTATTGTTTGTGTTCCACATATATCTTTCCACTGTTGCTAATTTTGATCTTTAGGTATGGACACCACCTTGCATTGCATTTATTCATGGGATGTAAGTATCGGTAGCATGGCCAGTATTTGTTGCCTCTCCCTCGTTGCCCTTGAGAAGCTGCCATCTTGAACTCCCGCAGTCCCGTGTGGTGTAGGTGCACCCACAGTGCAGAGAGCGAGCGAGTTCCAGGATATTGACCCAGCGATCGTGAAGGGACTGTGGTATCTTTCCAAGTTCAGAATGGTGGAGAATGCTGTTTCCAAGGGCAGCAGATGCACTTGTGGGGCAGGAACAATTGCTTTGTTCTCGCACTCCTGCAGAGTGTGTGTCTGCATAGAAGCCATCTGCTCAGTTATTCCTCAATGACACAGTCATTGTGTTTGGAACATGATAATGATAATCGCTTATTGTCACAAGTAGGCTTCAATGAAGTTACTGTGAAAAGACCCTAGTCGCCACATTCCGGCGTCTGTTCGGGGAGGTCGGTACGGGCATTGAGCCTGCGCTTGTTTTGCATTACAAGCCAGCTGTTTATCCGACTGTGCTAAACCAGCCTTGACTTGCATACTAAACATACTTGACTTGCTAAGGAGGTAAAAATCTCAAATGTTTTTCTCTTTCATTCATTAGTACCGAAGGTTACCTGCTGGCCCAGTACTTCCTGCAACCCCTAAATTTGCCTATGGGTTGATACAAGTTAAAAAGGTAAGAATGGATTACACCGTAGCTTGTGTAAGGTTTAATCTGTAGCCGTGCTGTTGCGTGTTTAAACAAAAGCTTTGCCATAAGGTGACAGTGAATTAGCGAAAGATGCGGGGTGGGATTTTCAGACCTTCCCCACCAGTCTCGCCAAAGGCAACCTGCTGCAGTGGGATTCCCAGCAGTGGGATGGGCGAGCCACTCTAAACACCATAGACATCAGCAGGACTGGATGATCCCACCGGTGGTCAATGGCTCGGTAGTGGGGAAGCTGCTGTAGTCCAATATCAACGACTTCATAGCGCAGCTTTTGGAACGCAGTGGTGCAATCAGACAAAGTCTGCATGGATTTACAAAAGGAAAATCATGCTCGACAAATCTACTAGAATTCTTTGAAGATGGAGTTAGTAGAGTTGACCAGGGAGAACCGGTGGATGTGGTTCATTTAGACTTTCAGAAGGCTTCCGACAAGGTCTCATAGCAGATTAATCTACAAAGTTAAAGTGCATGGGATTACAGGTAGTGCCTTGAGATGGATAGAAAGCTGGTTAGCAGACAGGAAGCAAAAAGTTGGAACAAATGTGTCTTTTCTGATTGGCAGGCAGTGACTAGTGGGGTACTGCAGGGATCTGTGCTAGGACCCCCAACTGTTCATATTATATATTAATGATTTGGACGAGGGAACTAAATGTTTTATCTCCAAATTTGCAGATGATACAAAGTTGGGTGGGAGGGTGAGCTGTGAGGAGGATGCAGAGAAGCTTCAGCATGATTTAGACCGGCTGAGTGAGTGGGTATATGCATGGCAGATGCAGTATAATGTGGATAAATGTGAGGTCATCCTATTTTTGCGACCAAAGCAGAAGGCAGATTATTATTTGAATGGGTGTAAACTGAGAGAGGTGGATACTCAGCGAGTGTCTTCATGCATCAGTCGCTGAAAGTAAGCGCGCAGGTACAGCAGGCAGTAAAGAAGGCAAAAATGGTATGTTGGCCTTTATAGCGAGTAGATTTGAGTATAGGAATAGAGATGTTTTACTGTAATTGTATAGAGCATTGGTGAGGCCACACCTGGAGTATTGTGTGCGGTTTTGGTGTCCTTATCCGAGGGGGAGAATCGCGGAGCCCCTGGAGAATACCGGGTCAGGCCTGCTAATGATATGCAAATAGTGCCTACTGTACGTGCGTTCCGGTACGCATTGACGCCGCTGTTGAGGTGACGGAGAATTGTGATTTGGCGTCAAATCGGTGCCCACTGCGATTTCGAGGTGGGAACCTGTTCGCCGCCCAATCGCGTTTCGCGATTTTGGGGTCAGCCAACAGAGCATCCCGTCCAATTTGTCAGTGCCCACAATTTCACATCACGTTTTGAAACAGACGGGCATATTTAGTCTGCACTCTCTCCAAAGCCCTCACACCCTTCCCAAAGTGCTCCACCCAGAACTGGACTTAACACCAGCTGAGGTTTAACTAGTGAGGCTCAACATATTCTTGTACTCTGTGCCCCTATTATTAAAGCCCAGGATGCTGTTTGACTCATTAACCACATGTTCAACCTGTCCTGCTGCCTTCAATGACATGCACAGATACACCGAGGTCTCTCTGCTCCTGCACCTGTTTAAGAATTTTACCCCTGATCTTGTATTGTCTATCCATGTTATTCCGACCAAAATAAATCAGCTCACACTTCTCTGCATTGAACTTTGTCTGCCACCTCTCTGCCCATTCGGCCAACTTGTCTACGGACTAACTTCCTTGCAGTTCACAGCTCAGCAGAAAGATGTGACACTTCTTTTGATATTTTCTGTTCATGCAATGCTTTGATCTTTTGCAAATTTTGCAGCAAATCTTAACTTGCCTCTTTGTGTCTTGTTTCCGCTTTGCCACTGTTTGAATATTAAGAATTGTGTTTCTAAAATCAGCGTTTGACTGTGTGAAGGCTGTGCTCAATGACTGAGAATGTTTTACAGTTGCAGAGCGTTGCAGAATTGGTTAACTTGTTGTCGTTCTCCGGCCCAGTCAAGTCTGTTTACCCACTGACGTTTGTGGAAATGAAGCAGGTAAGACTCTTCGTAGTTTTGGTGGCGAGACACGAACATTTCATTTCTTTTTTAAAAAATATATATTTATTAAAGTTTTTTAACACAATTTTTCTCCCTTACAAACAATAACGCCCCCCCCCCTCCCCCCCGTAACAAAAAAAAACGAGAAATCGCACAGAGCAAGATATATACATGGCAAAATGATATATTTACACAGCTTTGTACACTGGCCCTCACCCATACGTGCCAGTTTCCCCAACCCTTCATGTTATCTCTTGCTCATCCACCCTCCCAGGCAGTCCCCCCTTCCCCCCCACCCCCCTCCCAGGATGTCCCCCCCGCCTCCCCCCCAAGGTTGCTGCTGCTGCTGACCGACCTTCCTCTAACGCTCCGCGAGATAGTCTAGGAACGGTTGCCACCGCCTGTAGAACCCCTGCGCAGACCCTCTCAAGGCGAACTTAATCCTCTCCAACTTTATGAACCCAGCCATATCGTTTATCCAGGCCTCCAGGCTGGGGGGCTTCGCCTCCTTCCACATTAGCAAGGTCCTTCACCGGGCTACTAGGGACGCAAAGGCCAGAATGCCGGCCTCTTTCGCCTCCTGCACTCCCGGTTCGTCCACTACTCCAAATATTGCTAGCCCCCAGCTTGGCTTGACCCGGACTTTCACCAGCTAAGATATTGCTCCCGCCACTCCTCTCCAGAACCCCTCCAGTGCCGGGCATGACCAAAACATATGGACATGGTTCGCCGGGCTCCCTGAGCACCTTCCACATCTGTCCTCTGCCCCAAAGAAGCTACTCAACCTCGCTCCCGTCAAGTGCGCTCTGTGGACCACGTTAAATTGTATCAGGCGGAGCCCAGCACATGAGGAGGAGGAATTAACCCTACCTAGGGCATCAGCCCACAGACCTTCCTCGATCTCTTCCCCCAGCTCCTCCTCCCATTTACCCTTCAACTCTTCTACCAGGGCTTCCCCCTCTTCTTTCAACTCCTGGTGTATTTCCGACACCTTGCCCTCCCCGACCCATACACCCGAGATCACCCTATCTTGAACTTCTTGTGCCGGGAGCAACGGGAATTCCCTCACCTGTCGCCTCACAAAAGCCCTCACCTGCATATATCTAAAGGCATTTCCGGGGGTAACTCGAACTTCTCCTCCAGTGCCCCTAGGCTCGCAAACGTCCCGTCGATGAACCGGTCCCCCATTCTTCCAATCCCGTCCGATGCCAGCTCTGGAACCCCCCGTCCATCTTCCCCGGGACAAACCGGTGATTACCCCTGATCGGGGACCACACCGATGCTCCCATTGCACCCCTGTGCCGTCTCCACTGGCCCCAGATCCTTGGCGTTGCCGCCACCACCAGGCTCGTGGTATACTTTGTCGGCGAGAGCGGCAGCGGTGCCGTCACCAACGCCCCCAGGCTCGTTCCTTTACAGGACGCCACCTCCATCCTCTTCCATGCCGCCCCCTCTCCCTCCATAACCCACTTGCGGATCATCGCCACATTTGCTGCCCAGTAGTAGCTCCCCAGGTTTGGCAGCGCCAACCCTCCTCGGTCCCTACTGCGTTCCAGGAACCCTCTCCTTACTCTCGGGGTCTTATTCGCCCACACAAACCCCATAATACTCCTGCCTACTCTCTTAAAAAAGGCCTTGGTGATCATGATGGGAAGGCACTTAAACACAAACAGAAACCTCGGAAGGACCACCATTTGGACCGACTGCACTCTACCCGCCAGCGAGAGCGGTAACATGTCCCATCTTTTGAAATCTCCTCTATTTGCTCCACCAACCTCGTCAGATTCAGTTTATGTTGGGTCCCCCAACTCCTGGCTATCTGGATCCCCAGATACCGAAGACTCCCCTCCGTCCTCCTCAGCGGTAGGTCCCCTATCCCTCTTTCTTGGTCCCCCGCCTGTAATACAAAGAGCTCACTCTTCCCTACATTGAGCTTATAGCCCGAAAACTCCCCAAACTCCCTTAGAGTCTGCATGACCTCCACCATCCCCTCCATTGGATCCGCCACGTACAGCAACAGGTCATCCGCATATAGCGACACCCAATGCTCTTCTCCCCCTCGGACCACCCCCCTCCATTTATTAGACTCCCTCAATGACATGGCCAATGGTTCGATTGCCAATGCGAACAACAGGGCGGACAGGGGGCACCCCTGCCTCGTCCCTCGGGACAGTCGAAAGTACTCCGACCTCCGCCGGTTCATCACTACACTCGCCATCGGGGCTCTGTAAAGGAGCTTAACCCAATTGATAAACCCTACCCCGAACCCAAACCTACGCAGCACTTCCCAGAGGTACTCCCACTCTACTCGGTCAAAGGCCTTCTCCGCGTCCATAGCTGCCACTATCTCCGCCTCTCCCTCCTCCGATGGCATCATTATCACGTTCAAGAGCCGCCGCACATTGGTGTTTAGTTGCCTGCCCTTTGCAAATCCCGTCTGGTCCTCGTGGATTACCCCCGGGACACAGTCCTCTATCCTCGTGGCCAACACTTTTGCCAGCAACTTTGAATCCACATTGAGGAGCGAGATCGGCCTGTACGATCCACGTTGCAGTGGGTCCTTGTCCCGCTTTAGGATCAAAGAAATTGTTGCTTCCGACATTGTCGGGGGCAGGGTCCCCTCCTCTCTTGCCTCATTAAAGGTCCTCACCAGTAGCGGGGCCAACAGGTCTGCGTACTTCCTGTAGAACTCCACCGGGAATCCGTCCGGCCCCGGGGCCTTCCCCGCCTGCATGCTCCCCAAACCCTTGCTCAGCTCCTCCAACCCAATTGGTGCCCCCAAACCAGCCACCTCTTGCTCCTCCACCCTCGGGAATCTCAGCTGATCTAGGAATCGTCTCATCCGCTCTTCCCCCGCTGGGGGCTGGGATCTGTACAGCTCTTCATAAAAGGCCTTGAATACCTCGTTTATTTTTGTCGCACTCCGAACCGTGGCTCCTCTTCCATCTTTGACTCCCCCTATTTCCCTCGCTGCCATCCTCTTACGGAGCTGGTGTGCCAGCATCCGACTAGCCTTTTCCTCATACTCGTAGGTCGCCCCCTGCGCTTTCCTCCACTGTGCCTCCGCCTTCCCTGTGGTCAACAGGTCAAACTCCGTCTGGAACCGTCGTCTTTCCCCAAGTAATCTTTCCTCCGGGGCCTCTGCGTATCTCCTGTCCACTCTCAAAATCTCCCCCACTAACCTCTCCCTTTCCATACCCTCTGTCTTTTCCCTATGAGCCCTAATGGAAATTAGCTCTCCCTTGATCACCGCCTTCAACTCCTCCCATACCACCCCCACCTGCACCTCCCCGTTGTCGTTGGCCTCCAAGTACCTTTTGATACACCCCCTCACCTTCCCACACACCACCTCGTCCGCCAGCAGTCCCACATCCAGCCGCCACAACGGGCGTTGGTCCCTCTCCTCTCCCAGCTCCAGTTCCACCCAGTGCGGGGCGTGATCCGAAACGGCTATAGCCGAATACTCCGTCCCCTCCACCCTCGGGATGAGCGCCCTACCCAGAACAAAGAAATCTATCCGGGAGTAGGCTTTGTGTGCATTCCCTGGTCTGCGGCCTTGCAAACCGCCATGGGTCCACTCCCCCCATCTGATCCATAAACCCCCTAAGTACCTTGGCCGCCGCCGACCTCTTTCCAGTCCTTGATTTGGAGCGGTCCAGTGCTGGATCCAACACTGTATTGAAGTCCCCTCCCATTATCAGGCCTCCTATCTCCAGGTCCGGAATGCGCCCCAACATGCGCTTCATGAATCCTGCATCATCCCAGTTCGGGGTGTATACGTTTACCAACACCACCCACGTCCCTTGCAGCCTACCGCTCACTATTACATATCGCCCTCCATTGTCCGCTACAATAGTCTTGGCCTCAAATGACACCCGCTTTCCCACCAATATTGCCATCCCTCTATTCTTCGCATCCAGTCCCGAGTGGAATACCTGTCCTACCCATCCCTTTCTTAGCCTGACCAGGTCCGCCACCTTCAGGTGTGTCTCTTGGAGCATGGCCACGTCCGCCTTCAGTCCCTTTAAGTGCGCGAACACTCGAGCCCTCTTCACCGGCCCATTCAGGCCCCTCACATTCCATGTTATCAGCCGGATTGGAGGGGCTCTCACCCCCCCCCACGCCCCGCCGACTAGCCATCTCCTTTTCTGGGCCAGTCCCGTGTCCACGCCTCCCTCACCCTCCAGTCCCCCAGAGGGGGGACCCCCGTCCCGACCACCTCTTCTGTGTCCCATTCCCTTTCGGCCAGTGCAGCAGCAACCCTTTCCCTCCCCTCCCCCCGCTAGACCCCTGTCTAGCTTTTTTGCTCCCCCCATGTCACTCCCGTAAGTCAGCTGACGCCTGCTGACCCCGGCTTCCCCCGCCGTCCCATTGACCTCCCCACGTGGGAGTCTCCCAATCCATATGCATTCCTTCGTTCCCCTTCCCGCCTTTCCAAAGCCCGCTCCGCCCCCTCTGGCGCAGCTCCTGTCGCGGCCTTGTCTCTCTCCCCCAGCCCATGTAACATTTCCTGCACGTGATTGACCCCCTATATACAACAACCATCACACATCAAACCCCAAAACATCCCCCCCACCCTCACAAACCCTCAGTTAGAGTCCAACTTTTCGGCTTGTACAAAGGTCCACGCCTCTTCAGGCGTTTAGAAGTAATAATGTTGGCCCTTGTATGTGACCCACAGTCGCGCTGGCTGCAGCATTCCGAATTTCACTTCTTTCCGATACAACGCCGCTTTGGCCTGGTTGAAACCCGCTCTCTGCTTTGCAACCTCCGTGCTCCAGTCTGGGTATATTCGGAACTCTGCATTGTCCCACTTACTGCTCCGCTCCTTCTTGGCCCATCTCAGGACCCACTCTCTGTCCGTGAACTGGTGGAACCTCACCACCATCGCCCTTGGCGGCTCATTTGCCTGGGGCTTCTTCGCCAGCACCCGATGTGCCCCATCCAACTCCAGCGGCCTCGAAGGGGCCTTCGTGCCCATTATCGCCTCGAGCATCGTGCTCGCGTATGCCCAGGCATCAGCCCCCTCCACTCCCTCAGGGAGACCCAGGATTCGCAGATTCTTTCTCCTCGACCTGTTCTCCAGGTCTTCGAGTCTTCCCGCCCACCTCTTGTGTAGCGCCTCGTTCTGCTCCACTCTCACCGCCAGGCCCACCAGCTCGTCCTCGTTCTGACTGACTCTTTTCTGTACCTCCTGGATCTTAGCTTCGTGGGCCTTCTGGGTGATCCCGAGTCCTTCAATTGCTGAAAGCATAGGCGCCAACATCTCCTTGCACATCTCCTCGCGCTGCTCCTTGAAGCAGCGCTTGATGAACTCCTGCAGCTCCCCTTTGTCCCTGGCCGCCGCCATTTTGTTTTCTTCCCCTCGCTTCTCCCGTTGCTCCAGTGCCGCTCCTTTGGCCGTTACACTTCTGGTCCGTTTCATAGAAGTTGGAGGGGGACCTCTCTCTTCCCTTCCCCACGGTCTGCGTCAAAAAAAAAAAAATTCCGTTGGGGCTCCTCTAACGAGCCCGAAAGTCCGTGGTAGCGGGAGCTGCCGAATTGTGCGGCTTAGCTCCGCATAGTCGCAACCGGAAGTCGAGAGGGAATCCTTTTGGCAGTGTTCTCTTCACCAGTCTGCCCCAAAAAGTCTATGGAAACTCCTGAAAAAGGTCTGGGAGTCCGTTCCAGATGGGAGCTGCCGAATGCGCGACCTACTCCTCCATGGCCGCCACCGGAAGCCTCGTCCCTGCTTCTTCAATGGCCTTGGTAAATCTTTTCACAGTTGTTCCCTCTGCTGCTAGAATTCACCTTTGATAGAGTCAAGTCAGATTGCAGCTTTAAGCTTGCCCTTCCCCTGCCTGCATGCTGGAAGAGGCCCTGTTTATCCTGTTGCAGCCAAATCTGTTACTGTTTCTGCCGGGTCTGGTAGCCAAAAGACATAACATTCCTGGGGGACACTGTCAGGGGAATGCTGCAGTCTTCTTCCCACACCGGGAAATGTCAAACAAATGCCATGGAGGCCCTGTAAAAGAGCCCAAAAGTCCGTTCCAAGCGGGAGCTACCGAATATGCGACCTAGGTCTGCATAGCCGCACCCAGAAGTCCGAACATTTCATTTCTTTGCATTTGTCAACAAGTCGAGAAGCATTTTCAGATTAAAGAACGTCAGGCCACACGGGGTCACGCGACATTATTTGGTGGTGTTTAAAACATTTTTACCCTGCGGTTCACCAAGCTGCAGAATAGAAAATTGCTTCGCGCCAGAAATTTCTCATTGGTCGGGCAGGCGCGGCCCGATCCGAGAGCACGCCAAATCACGCAAGAGGAAATTGGCCGTGAGTCCTAATGTCATAGAGGGCGACATCACAGAAAAGGCCCTTCAGCCCATCGCATCTGCGCCAGTCAAAAACAACCACCTAACTATTCTAATCCAATTTTCCAACACTTCGCACATAGCCTTGTGTGGCCTGGGATCCCAAACGCATATCTAAATACTGCTTAAATGTTATGAGGTTCTCTGCCTCCGCCACCCTCTCAGGCACTGCGCTATTGCAATATTTTGGTCAGTGGTCAGTGGGCGAGTGCAAGAGTCAGAAGCAAACCCGCCAACAATCGAGCAGGCAATCTAGACCATTAAGGGGCCAATTGGACGCAATTTTACATGATCAGTCTGCTTTCATGGTTGGCGGACAGACCAATTGGCCAGAAGGCCTTTACGTTTTAGCTGTAACCTCGAACCAGGGTGGGTGAAATGTTGGCTGAGCTAATATTTGAAAAGGTGTCTGGGGGCTGATGTTTGTGCTTGAATGTTCTGCCCAGACACTCTCTGCAGCATTTCTCTGCTGCAATTTGTTTTTTTTTTTTACAGGTCAGCAGCTCCCTGAGGCAGCTCCAACGTGGATGTTCCCCCGAGGGAAGCATCCTAGAAGTGCCAATCCGCACCCTCCCTTTTCTCCATGCCCACCTTCTTCTCGCCTTTCCCCGACAGTACTGAAATCAATTTTGAAAAATTCTTTCATGGCCCTTGTTGGCCAGGCAGCATTTGCCCATCCCTAAGTGCCCTTGAGAAGATGGTGATGCGTCGCCACCTTGAACCGCTGCAGTCCATGTGGTGTAGGTACACCCGCAGTGCTGTTAGGGAGGGAGTTCCAGGATTTTGACCCAGCGACAGTGAACGAATGGTGATATATTTCCAAGTCAGGATGGTGAGTGACTTGGACGGGAACTTCCAGGGGGTGAGGTTCCCATGTATCTGCTGCCCTTGTCCTTCTCTATGGCAGTGGTCATGGGTTGGAAGGTGCTCTCGGAAGGATCCTTGATGGGATCAGCAAAAGAGGAAACATGTTGGTAATGATTTCTCTATTATGGGGGAACCTTTGTTATTTGCACTCCCACAGTCTTCCTTTCGTTTGTGCCACAAATGGGGCTTGGGAGACTGGTGGGCGTTTGTGGACTGCATTTTACGTGCTCCCAGCAGACCTGTTTTCTGAGGAATGGGGCTTCTAAAATGGGGCAGGCAGGCCCACCCACCCCACCACCTTCCCACCCACCCGAGCTCACCCCATAATTCTGCGGTCGGACAGATAGCCCCATACTATTTACAATCTACTTAACAGTGGCTATTCACCCCATTAAAGATCAACGTCCTCTGGTGTGAGGATTAAATACTGCCCAGATGGCGCCTCAGTCACCTCTGTGCCTCCAGTTTGTGGATAACTGCAGGGCCGTTGCTCGCTCACAGCCTCAGATGTGCAACCCGACCTCTGGTATGGGCGGCACGGTCGCTGAGTGGTTAGCACTGTTGCTTCACAGCTCCAGGGTCCCAGGTTTGATTCCTGGCTTGGGTCACTGTCTGTGCGGAGTCTGCACGCTCTTCCCGTGTCTGCGTGGGTTTCCTCCGGGTGTTCCGGTTTCCTCCCACAAGTCCCGAAAGACGTGCTGTTAGATGAATTGGACATTCCTGAATTCTCCCTCTGTGTACCCGAGCAGGCGCCGGAGTGTGGCGACTCGGGGATTTACACAGTAACTTCATTGCGGTGTTAATGTAAGCCTACTTGTGACAATAATAAAGATTATTATTCTTAGTTTTCTTAAAAGGCTGCCCATATCATGTTTGCTGAGCAGACTAGCACACTATTGTTACCTTTGTTCAAGAATTTTGTTCTCTATTATATAAATAAAACGTGTCCTGCGCTGTACTGCATTGTATAGGCCCATCTGTGAAGTTGTATCATTCATTTATAAGCGATTTCCCCCCAGGATCCTGTCCATTTTGTGCCGACGCTATCATTTGGATGGGTGTTGGTTACGTTACAATCCACTGATCTGCTCGCTCTGGTTAAATATCTCTTACCCCTTTGGCCATCACAATGTTTGGAACACAAGTTATGGCCATTCAACCCCTCCAACCTGTCTTGTGCGAGATCGTGTCCAGTGAGTATCTTGTACCCATCTGCCCACCATGGTTCCCTGACTCTTAATACCTTTGACGAACAAAAAGAATCGATCTCCGTTTTGGAATTTTCATTTAACTCTGTGCCAACAGCTCTTTGGGAGATGGTGCTGAGACTAAAGGCGGGATTTCCTGGACGGACTCGCTGGCGGAATCTCCTGGTCTCACCGAAGCCAACCCCTCACGATGGGTTCACCGGGGGGGGGGGTGGTAGGCGAGCCACGCAAAAAGCCCGTAGACTTCAGCGGAGACCTATCGTGCCGGCAGCATCGTCTCCGGGAAACCTGCCAGGGGGGTGGACGTTGGATGCAGAAAAATTCCAGCCAAAGTCAATTGAACATTTTGGCTTTACGGGAGACTGTATTCCGAGTACCCATTGTCCTTTACATGAAGACATTCTTTCTGACGTTGCCTCTGAACAGTCTAACTCCAATTCTTATTCGTTCTGGGCCCTCAGACCAGTTGTTGCATTCCCTCGACCCTCGCAAATCCTATAAGCATCTTAAACAACACAAATAGATCGCCCCCTCAATCTTCTGCATTCCAGGAAATAGAAACTCTGTGTTTATATAATCCAAGGCTTGCTTCCTATTGGCAAGTAAATATCAGTGAAAGGAATAATAATTCTCCAATTCAAGGACTCCTCAGTGAAACAACCAACTGATTATTTCAAAATATATAGAGCATTTCAACGGGAGGCTTCATGCAAAAATGTTCATTGTTTCATAGAAATCTTGGAAAATTTACTTCACTGAAGGAGGCTTCCATTTGCCCCTCGTGTCCGTGCTGGTTGATGAAGAGCTCCCCCAACCTAATCCCGCCTCCCTGCACTTAATCCGTAACCTTGTGCGTCGCAGCTGTTCAGTTAGACATGCAAGCGCTTTGCTAGCCTTGGTGCAGAGATCCACCCATGTGTCGCAAAGTTCCAGCCTGCCGCATTCAAACTTAAGCGACTGTAAAATGGAACTCGCCATTTTTCCGCCTTTTTGGTGTCGGCATCGGTCGAGGAAAATGGCTGGAAAAACGAGGAAATGATGGAGCAATTATTAATAATAATAACAATCGCTTATTGTCACGAGTAGGCTTCAATGAAGTTACCGTGAAAAGCCCCTAGTCGCCACATTCCGGCGCCTGTTCGGGGAGGCCGGTACGGGAATTGAACCCGCGCTGTTGGCCTTGTTCTGCATTACAAGCCAGCTGTTTAGCCCACTGTGCTATTTATCCAGCCCCAATGTTTGGTTCTTGGGAGTGGAGGGACATGAAGTGGGTATTGGGAAGGTTGCTCTGTTTGTCGCTTGCTTGCTGTGCAATGTACCTGACAGGATACAGTGACCAATATCAGCACCATGCACATTCCCCACAGGATCTGGAGCAGATGAAAATATCCTTGAGGAAAGTCCTATGGTAAGAACCCCCCCCCCCCCACCAATAATAACATTTAGCTGGTAGAATCCCACATTATGCATGCCGCACATTACGTCAATCGTAGAATCAGTATGTCACAGAAGGAGGACATTCAGCCCATCATGACGGCACCATTGCTATGAGCAATCCTCTTGGTGCCTTTTCCCCTTGACCCTGTAAGTTTCCTCCTTTTTGGATAACAATCTAATTCCCTTAGAAATGCTTCGATTGAATCTCCCTCCACCACACCCTCAGACAGTGTATTCCAGATCCCAACCACTCACTGTGCGAAAGTGCTTTCCCTCATGTCGCCATTGTTCTCTTGCCAGTTACATTAAATCTGTGCCCCCCCCCTCCCGATTTCGATCTGTTCCCCCATTGCAGCTGTTTCTCCCCCCCCCCATCCATTGTGTCCCTCATGATTTTGAATACTTCCATCACATCTCCTCACAGCCTTCTCTTTTCCACGGAAAACATCCCAGCTTTTCCAATCTACCTACATAACTGAAGTTCCTCGCCCCCTGGATCCTTTCCCGTACGTCTGCCGCGTGGCTAGTAACTGCCCGCTGTGCAAACTCTTAACGACCTTCCGCTCCTCCTTGTTGCCACCATGTCCAAAAACCAGCAAGGTACACAATCCCACTGCGATTTGAAACACTCGGTTAAGGATCACTGTAACCAGCGACTCCGAAGACTGCCTGATGGCATGTGTGCGGAATGTCGGAGGAGTCCCGGTCAGGGATCCGGTGAGCATCTGCGTTGGTGGAAGTGACTGTAACTTTCTGCCTCTTCCGCCTCATTCCAGAGATTGCGTGGAAACATACATAGAACATACAGTGCAGAATGAGGCCATTCGGCCCATCGAGTCTGCACCGACCCACTTAAGCCCTCACCTCCACCCTATCCCCGTAACCCAATAACCCCTCCTAACCTTTTTGGTCACTATGGGCAATTTAGCATGGCCAATCCACCTAACCTGCACGTCTTTGGACTGTGGGAGGAAACCGGAGCACCCGGAGGAAACCCACGCACACACTGGGAGAACGTGCAGACTCCGCACAGACAGTGACCCAGCAGGGAATTGAACCTGGGACCCTAGCACTGTGAAGCCACGGTGCTATCCACTTGTGCTACCTGTGGTGATATACATCACTGTAAGTACACAAAGGGTTAATGTACATACACTACACCGAGCTAGACACTAGAGGGAACACCAGAGACATGACACACAGTCAGTCAACCAATAGGTCAGTAAGATAGGACACGACCAATGGGCAGTCACGATACACACACAGGTGACACTACCACAGGACACTATCCATATAAAAGGAAACATCAGACATGCTCAGTCTCTTTCCAGTGGAGACACTCAGTGGGTACAGACACAGGGTTGGTTGAACATCACTCCCACCACATGGATTGTAGCAGACTGGTTAGTCAGTCTGAGTAGCTATAGCAGGATTAACAGTAGCGTCGAATCCAAGTAGGAGAATTGTTAATAGTTTAATAAATGTGTTAAAGCTATCTCCAAGTCTGAACCTTCCTTTGTCAGAGTGCACATCAAGGAAGCAGCTTATGCTATGTCAAGAGCATAACAAAACATGGTTCCAGGAGCGAACTGTTAAATCCATATAGCTGCAACTCAGCGAACAGTGACAACCAGGAACAACAGCCAGGCAAGATGATGTTCGAGATTCCGGTTCCACAACCGCTCAGGTACCAAGGCAATCTCAGTGAAAACTGGCGTTGGTTCCGGCAGAGATTCGAGATCTACCTGGTAGCGTCCGACTTAGATGGCGTGGCGGATGCAGAGAAAATAAAGCTTCTACTTACATCGCGGGTCCAGAAGCAGCTGAAACCTTCCAGACCTTCAAATACTCAAAAGGGGCAAAACAAGAGCAACTTCCAGGCAGTCCTGGACAAATTCCAAGAATTCTGCGAGGAACATACAAGAAGAAAAGGTAAAAGAGGCGCCAAAACTCACCGCGAGGTAGGCTTGCAGCAACGAACGGCAGTTTTGAATTGCAGCCATCTTGGAAAAGGCGCTGCACATGTGCAGTTGCGCGAAGAGCGCACAGAACGGGAAGGTCCGCGAGAAGCCGCACATGCGCAATTGAGAACAAGCCCCAAGTAAAGGAACAGCGATCTGCGCATGTGCAATCGCTTCCCACACACTACGTCACAAGCGTCGTGACATCCGAGGCCCTGGACCACGCCCACTTAAAGGGGAAATGTCCCAATACACAAAAAAAAATTTAAGCTTCAAAACGAGATTCTTTCACCTGGAACGACAGCACAATGCCTGAAATTCGACCAGTAGCTGAAAGTAACCTCCGCAGAACCCTGCAACAAGCAGTTAGCACCGCCCAAAGAGTCCTTGAAGACTATGACTCAGACCTTGAATTCTTCGTTGGACATCGCGAGCCCAATGCCAGCTCCGACACAAAACGTGATGATATGGTCTTGGAAGACAACGACTCAGACAAAGCTTTCACCTTGGGAGGCTACCCCAGTATCAAATCCGAACTGCAACTAGACGTGGCACATTGACGACCCCGACGACGAGTTCTTCGGATTTGAGGATCTTCAGCCCAGCAGATATGACATCCCGACTCGTGAGTGCAGGATTATGCTGCGGCCTGACACCAAGAGACAGAGAGCGGTACAAGCCCACAGAGAGCGGCCTGCTGCCTCACAGAGAGTGGTCCTCGCACCGCGAAGGGTCCCCGACTCCACACAGAAAGCGATGAAAGACTCCACAGCGAGACAACTGCACGTCTCCACACAAGAAGTGACTCCAGTGACACAAGCCTCTACAGCGAGCTCGTGGACAGACTCCACGGTAGAAGCAATGCAAGACTCCAGAGCGCAGTCCTTGCATGAAAAAGAAGTGATGACAGTTTCCACAGAGAGACCAATGCACGATTCCACACAAGGAACGCTGCAAGACGCCACAGAGGGAGTGACACAAGCCTCCACAGCGAGCTCATGGACAGCCTCCACGATAGAAGCAATGCAAGACTCCAGAGCGCAGTCCCTGCATGAACAAGACCATGAGGGTCCAGCAGCCTCCTCTGTGCAACCAGCAGCAGACAATGCAAGTCTGCCATGCTCAAGTGAACAACAGAAAGACTATGACAATCTACCACGCTCCAGTGAACAACAGAAAGACTATGACAGTCTGCCATGCTCAAGTGAACAACAGAAAGACTATGATAGTCTGCCACGCTCAAGTGTACAGCAAGCAGACTATGACAGTCTACCACGCTCCAGTGAACAAGAAGAAGACTCTGACAGTCTACCACGCTCAAGTATACAGCAAGCAGACTATGACAGTCCACCCAGATTATTTGAGCCACCAGAAGAAGACTCTGACAGTCTACCCAGCTCAAATGAACGACAAGAAGACACTGAGACTCTACCCACTGTATGTGTGAGAAGTGACGACGGCATCCCACTTCCCATACCAGATGTGCAACGTTACAGACCTCCGCTAGTGTGTACAGAGGCACTCGGCAATCACAGTGAGACTACTGGTGACTCCGGTGACACCACGTTAATTCAAACCTCATTCGCTCGAGCCTCTCCACAAGCAAATGCATTCCTGACTGTTTTGACTCCGGACATGGAGCATCAAGAAAGCTCAGCTGACTCAAGTGAACCTGCAATGACTCCGGACGGGGAGCATCGACAAATCAAAACTGACTCAGGTGAAACAGACCAGACTCCAGGTGGGGAGCATCCACAAGCCAAAGCTGATTCAAGTAAGCCGGACATGACTCCAGATGGGGAGCGCCGCAAACTCAGTGACGGCAGGCTCAAGGCGACAGCAGATGCCACAAAGCACGCTGACACGAGTAACTGTGTGAAGGACTCGTATTATCCACAGAGTGTGGTCCTTGAGCGCAGCAAACACGGCAACAAAACCAACCACCACAACAACAACATCAAAGACAAGAGCAAGAAGCGTACCAAAGGCAACAACGTTGACAACAAGCACGACAAAAACAACACCAATGGAACTACGACTGGTACGACATGGTACAACTCTGCAAATGAGGGACACTGTTACTGCTCAGCTCAGTACAATGACATGCCGTGGCAGGACGATGAATCTTACCAATTCAAGTTTGCTGCACTACCAACAGGCAACCTGGCTTTCAGGACCGATGCCACCAAGAATTACCACCACAAGCATCGAAAGAAAAAAAGAGTCCACATCCGACAACAAAGTGATGTGACCACTTCTTGGTTCCTTCAGCACAGGGACACTGATGGCGTTTACAATGCAATGCCACTATCAACATCACCAACTAACCAACCAAACAAGAAAGCCACTCGACCATAATAATTAATGAACTTTGGACTCAGGCATATGATTTGGACTTATTGTTTAATGATCACTTGTACAGAGTATCACCCGTATACCTAGTTTGTTCAATTTTCTTTAACACTGTACAGAAAATATGTAACATGAAAAAAGGGGGGATGTGGTGATATACATCACTAAGTACACAAAGGGTTAATGTACATACACTACACCTAGCTAGACACTAGAGGGAACACCAGAGACATGACACACAGACAGTCAACCAATAGGTCAGTAAGATAGGACATGACCAATGGGCAGTCACGTTACACACAGAGGTGACACTACCACAGGAGGGCATTACACCAACCCATATAAAAGGACACAGCACATATGCTCAGTCTCTTTCCAGTGGAGACACTCAGTGAATACAGACACAGGGTTGATTGAACATCAATCCCACCACGTGGATTGTAGCAGACTGGTTCGTCAGTCTGAGTAGCTATAGAAGGATTAACAGTAGTGTCGAATCCAAGTAGGAGAATTGTTCATCGTTTACTAAACGTGTTAAAGCCGTCTCCAAGTCTGAACCTTCCTTTGTCAGAGTGCACATCAAGGAAGCAGCTTATGCTATGTCAAGAGCATAATTAAACACTACCGTGCTGCCCTGTACGCCTGGACTCTCTCAGTCAGTGGTCCATCGCTGCAACCAGCAGGCGACGGATGTATCACATGGCCAGTCAGGCTGAGAGGGTGATTGCACTCGGGGGAGGGGAAGGGGAGCATTCCTGGTTTCTCAAGTTCAGGAGTTGATATTTGACTCTGTGAAAGCAGCCATCAAGGCTCCTACAGAGGAGCCGGGAGCCTTTGTGAACAGGAAAGAGATCCGCTCGCTAACTGTTAAATTAGCCTGTGACCAGCACAAAGGAATCTGCAGGTAGATGGATCCTGGATGGCGAAGGTATGCACTAAAGACATGGCTGCTTACACTGTTGCTCTTTTTAACCTTAGTCTATTTGCTCTGATTACGTCACCTTTGCTCATGAGTCGCCAGGTATCTTTATGATACCGCCACGTGGTTCAAGTTCAGGTTATGATTAATAATACAGCACACCGCTTAGTAAGGATTAAAACAACGGTCATTTGTTATATACAACAAGCAATATTAATACCCTAATACTACTATCTATATAATAAACCTATCACTACTGGCCAATACTTAACTTAGGAAGAGCCCACCTGGTCAGGGAAACGAATGGCTTGTCCAATCAGATCTGGCCCGCGGGATTCAAAAGGCTGCTACAGGTCGGTGGCTAGGTGTCTCTACCGGATAGCGATCGTTGGATTCAAACTTACTGTTGCCGGTGGCTGGTCTTGCGAAGGTCTCGAGCAGGCGAAGATGAGAGAGAGAGAGATCTGAACTTGGACCTTCACTTTTATACGGCCCAGGGGCTTCCCGCCTCCCAGGGCGGCCCTTGACCCTGAGTCCCAAGTGATTGGATTCTGTCCCCAGTCTCTGGGGTCGATGTGTCCAATGG
Source organism: Scyliorhinus torazame (assembly GCF_047496885.1). NCBI lineage: Eukaryota > Metazoa > Chordata > Chondrichthyes > Carcharhiniformes > Scyliorhinidae > Scyliorhinus > Scyliorhinus torazame. Next base: position 303,240,181 of record NC_092712.1, read on the forward strand.
TGAGGCGATTCCTCGATCGGGGGGTGGTCGCTCACCTGTCTTTGTTTCGGCCACTGCAGGCGCTGACAGGTCTGGCCCGGTATTCAATTGCTAATATGTTGCAATTGTTCCCGGGGATAGCCGATTTAACTGTGGATGTCTGAATAGATGGGCTGCAAACAGTCCTGAATGCAACTGCGAATACCTGGGTTGATGGGCTGTTGATAGCCCTGAGTATCGATCTGGGCTACCTTCCCAGAGCCGAATATGCAAAACTGTCTGCAGCTGCCTGCTTGTGTCTTCTTGGCTGCTTTTCCCAGCAGTCTTTCGGGTTAGCCGTTTTAAACTGGGTTTTGGCCAGATTAATCGGAACGCAGCCATTTTACGTGGCTACAACACCTATGCGGAATCGCAGTACAAAGACAAGGGGGACCTATCACCCATTGCCACGTGAACTACAAAGACGAACTTCACACAGGTCTTTGGCTGTTTGAAAATGAGCTTCCGCTGCCAAGATAGATTTGGTGAAATGCAGACTCAGCATGTTGTATGGTCTATTCCTGCTCTGATCTCGTGTGGTATCTGCCATGTATCTGCCTATTTCAGCAATTTCTCCATTTCCTATTGAAGGCTGTTACTATTCTCCTTCCTGCTCACTTCCAAGTTACCATTAGTATTTAGCGAAAGAACAATGGCCCTAATACTGACTCCAGGGGGCTGGGAGTGTTATGGGGGGACACCACTGTCTACTTTTCTACAGTGTGCAAAACCACCGTTCACCCAGAACAGTGGGCGCGATTCTCCACTCCCACGCCGGTTGGGAGAATCGCCTGGGCTGCCAAAATTTCCGACACCCTCCCGTGATCCTCCCAAGCGGCGGGAACGGCCCGGTCGAGTTTCGCAGGCCGGAGAATCGCCGGAGACACCCAAAACGGCGATTCTCCGTCACCCCCGCTATTCTGAGGCTCGGATGGGCCGAGCGGCCAGGCCAAAACGGCGGGTTCCCCCCGGCGCCGTCCACACCTGGTCGCTGCAGTCGTGGGCGGTGCGTGAACGCTGGGGGGGCGGCCTGTGGGGGGGCGAGGGGGGATTCTGCACCGGGCTTTACCTGGATTGTGGGGTGGCCCGCGATCGGTGCCCACCGATCGTCGGGCCGTCCTCTCTGAAGGAGGACCTCCTTCCTTCCGCGGCCCCGCAAGATCCGTCCCCCATCTTCTTGCGGGGCGGATCTGGACAGGACGGCAACCACGCATGCGCGGATGATGCTGTTATGCGGCGCCGGCAGCGTCATCTATGCGGCGCCGCTTTTACGCGGGCGACAAGGCCTGGCGCGTGTAGATGACGTGGCCCCGATACTGGCCCATTGTCAGGGCCTGAATCGGTCGGGACCGGGCCCGTTCCGCGCCGTCGTGAACCTCGACGGCGTTCACGACGGCGCGGCCACTTCGGCGTGGGAGTGGAGAATCCCGCCCTCTGTACTTCCTGCCCTTGGCCAACTCTGTATCCATGCAGGCATTGCCCCTTTAACCCCCACGAGCATCGAGATTGCTGACAAGTTTATCAACCAGAACTCTATCAAATTCCTTTTGGGAGACCGGTACAAAAGAAGCAAAAAGAGATCTGAAAAGGAGCACTGAAACAGTCCTGGAGAAAGAAAATATCATCTAAAATCGCACGAGATGTGATTGCCATCACGCACAGCCTTGATATTTGAGTGAGTGGAATGCATTAGACTACTCGTCACTGTTGCTGACATATTGCATTGTGCTTTGCAGTCAACAATTGTACGTTCTGGAGTGTTAGGAAATATCTGTAATCCAGTATATATTCAATTCTGTGCATGGCGAGTGCAATTATTGCAAACTTCCACTTGCCTGTAGCAGGCACTGTGAGCTTTCATCTGATATACCGATACTGTCAGACACCTAGCTGACAGTAAGTGCTTTTTGTATCATTGGGTGACCTGCTTTTTCATAGCAAATGTTGATTTTATGGATTTTCTCCCAATCTTTCTTTTGAAGATACAGATATTTACTAAACTGAACTTGCTTCCTGCCCCAGCTCCGCCCCTCTCCTGCATCTCTCAAACTGATTCATATGTTCCTCACAGATGAGAAATTTTAACTAAATTTCCAGCTGAGAGATGGAATTGTTTTTGTCTTGTATGCATATTAATCCATTTCTCCTGCTTTAGGTCTTGATCTCTATCGTTCGACGGCATTAGCAAGGCTTGGCTCCAGCTGTGTTCGCTCCAGTTTCACTGAAATAAGTGCAACTCTAATGAATCTCAAGATATTGATCATTTCCCTTCCTCAGTTGGTCAGTAACGCACTTGATAAGGCGCTTCCTGGAGCCCCAGGTCCTGGTGGGACTATGGTCTGTGACTATGACGCGTCCACTGGGAACAACTCCAAAGTGTGCCCCTTGTCACAGGGTTGCTGCCCGTGGCCTTGCCCTGTGTCCTGATGGGCATGGCCGCACCTGACCCAGCCCCTTCTCTGAAGTCAATAAGCAACTGGACGATTTCCCACAACCCAGCCGGCCTGAACGTTGTGTTTCCCTTTTTCTTGCAGTATTTTGGATATATGCTCTATCGAAATACCCTGCCAGTAAACTGCACTGAGAGGACCCCGCTGGCGTCGCCCCAGAATGGCATTCATGACCGAGCCTATGTCGTGGTGGATGGGGTAAGCTGGTTGTTGGTGGAACTGTTCATTATCTGACGTGACGTTTTCTTCCTCCCTGATGTCAACCTAAACTCATATTCTGGTCAAAACTAACGTGTTAAATCAATAACGTGAAGGGAGTGTTCGAGAATTGCAGAGTATTATCTAGTGTTTGAGATTTACGGAACATAGAACATAGAAAATACAGCACAGAACAGGCCCTTCGGCCCACGATGTTGTGCCGAACCTTTGTCCTAGATTAATCATAGACTATCATTGAGCACTCAGCCCTGGATTTCCTTGGGAGCCACACTCTAAAACTGTGGTTGCACTGGATCGAAGGGGGATTTAGCTGGTATCTGTGGGATAGGGATCTGGAAACTGCTTCATGGGGGCAGGCAGTCAATAATTATTTTGTCCCTGGTGCAAGTGGAAGGGTGGGCATTGCAGATGTGGCTGCTTGGCCCTAGGCAATGAGGGCTTCTCCTCTCACACGGCGAACTCAATGACATTGCCCCCCCCCCCCCCCCCCCCCCCCCCGTGGCATGTTTTGCTGCAGCAGAGGTGACCTGCCAGTGGCCGTCTTCTGGTCGCTCCACTGTCAACAGGGTTTCCCATTGTTCGCACCCGGTGCTGCCGAGAAACCCGCGGCTGGGGGTCGCGTCGGCAGGAGCGGAAGATGTCGCCGACAGAAACAGTACGAACATCTCGCCCAATAAATCTAATCTGGAATTGGTAGAATACTTCTCCACGCAGAGAGTTGCTGCATTGTGAGACTCACTGCTTTTTAGGGTGGTGGTGGGGGGGGGGTTGGGTGGGTGGGGGGGGGGGTTGGGTGGGTGGGGTGGGGGAGGTGGGTTGGGTGGTGGGGGGGGTTGGGGGGGTTGGGTTTGGGTGGGGGGGGTTGGGTTGGGTGGGGGGGGGTTGGGTTGGGTGGGGGGGGTTGGGTGGGGTGGGGGGGGTTGGGTTGGGTGGGGTGGGGGGGTTGGGTTGGGTGGGGGGGGTTGGGTTGGGTTGGGTGGGAGGGGGTTGGGTTGGGTTGGGTGGGGGGGGGTTGGGTTGGGTTGGGGGGGGGGTTGGGTTGGGTGGGTGGGGGGGTTGGGGGGGTTGGGTGGGTGGGGGGGTTGGGGGGGTTGGGGGGTTGGGTGGGTGGGGGGGTTGGGTGGGGTGGATTGGGTTTGGGGGGGTTGGGTTGGGGTGGGGGGGTTGGGTGGGGGGGGTTGGGGTGGGTGGGGGGGGGTTGGGTTGGGGGGGGTTGGGTGGGGGGGTTGGGTGGGGGGGATTGGGTGGGGGGGGTTGGGTTGGGGTGGGGGGGGTTGGGTTGGGGTGGGGGGGGGTTGGGTTGGGGTGGGGGGGGTTGGGTTGGGGTGGGGGGGGTTGGGTTGGGGTGGGGGGGGTTGGGTTGGGGTGGGGGGGGTTGGGTTGGGGTGGGGGGGGTTGGGGTGGGGGGGGTTGGGTTGGGGGGGTTGGGTTGGGTGGGGGGGGCTGGGTTGGGTGGGGGGGGTTGGCTTGGGTTGGGTGGGGGGGGGTTGGGTTGGGTTGGGTGGGGGGGGTTGGGTTGGGTTGAGTGGGGGGGTTGGGTTGGGTGGGGTTGGGTTGGGTGGGGGGGGTTGGGTTGGGTGGGGGGGGGTTGGGTGGGGGGGGTTGGGTGGGGGGGGTTGGATGGGGGGGGGGGGGTTGGGTGGGGGGGGTTGGTAGCTGAGGCCAGTGTCATAGATACATTTGGGAAGGCAGCTGCATAAACGCATGAGCGAGAAAGGAATCGGAGGGTGCTGTATGGAGAAAGGAGATTGTTACGGATTGTAAACTCTTGACATGGGGCAATTGGGATAAAAGGCCTTTCCCTGCCCGAACCACTGGTTGCTCTCGCCCTTTCTGCAATGGCATTAAGCCGATTGAGTAATCTTCACGGCTAGCTAAGGTAGCTAACTCCGACAATTCGGAAAGATTCTGGGAAAGTAGCTGCAGGTATTGGAGCTATCCGTACAACAGTGCAACCCGTCGATTGAGACCTTTCATTTATTCCCCGCCACAATCCTCCAAGACATCTGTGCTCCTCTAGATCTGACCTCATGAGCAATATTGTAGAATGTCCCTTGTGAATATATCTACTTCTATCTTGCAGCACTCTTACTCTGTATTATTTGCCTCCTGCTCATCGTTTTTAAGCATTTTTTGTTCATTTTTTCCCCCTCCGTATTTAGTTCTTACGCTTTGGGTAAATTTGTCACTTTCATTGCCTAATCTGAACTCCAGGTTTGTAGAAATCACTTGAAATGCTTCCTTTTTCTTTTAAACCTCGCACTTATTTTTCTGCCGTAACTTAAATTTCTTAGTCAAAATAATGGTTTTCGCAAAACTTTATTTTTCCATTGCCTATTTTGTGACGAGTCAATCCATTGAAGTGTTTTATTTTTAATGGTTCCATTGAAGCTTGCACTGGAAATCCTCAGCTAGTCTGAAAATTCTGGGCTTGAACTGACTCTGTTTACCCCGCAACGTTACGGTTCATCTTTCGATTGTATCGCATTATTGAGGATCTAATCTTGGTCCCCTCCTACTCCTGATCTACGCTCTGTTACATCTTCTGAAGCACAGTGTCCGCTTGTGCACTGATGTCAGTCAGCTCTACCTCACCACCACCTCTCTGAACTCAAATTATCAGCCTGCTCATCTGACATCCAGCACTAGAAGTGCAGAAATTTCATCCAACTAAAAATGGATTTATTTCAATAGTGGTAAAAATTATATTTAAATACTTACATTTTCAAAACACATCATGAATGGGGTTCTCCAGCCTTCCTAGTCCCTCCTTCTGCTTATCTTATTGGCCTGAAGAAAAGTTTTGGTAGTAGTTTCTTAAAACTCATCACGTGAACTCCCCTCACAGACCGACCAGTTACCCAAAGATGGTCATCGCAAGTTGATTCTAACTCCATTGTTTAGAACTGATTAGATTATGGCTGGAAGAGTTCCTTTCTCGGCCAGGGTCCATTGTCAAAGGGGATTGCATCTAATGGTATGTTCCACACTCAGCTGGATACATAGGAGTCATTTGGAAGCTTTGTGAATGGTTCAGGAGATTGGTCATTCACACTCATCGCAGTTGATTGTCTCTACTCTGAGACTGCCTGACTCCATTGTTAATGGCTTTAGAAGTGTCGGTACAGCTGCGCAAATGGTCAGCAATCTTCGAAGTTGCTGTTTGAATCCCTTAAAATGCTGTTGTTCAGTCTTTTCACCAATCCAGTGGTTTCAACCCACTCAATAAATAACCATTTTTAATATAAAAATGGGCACGTTGAGTATTTAAAAAAGCAAATACAGCTGCGACATTTGCCAGCGATGCCAAGTTTTGAGCATATTTATTCGAATACAGTGAACCGAATGTTTGAGGTTATGAAAAACCATTTGTCGCCAACGGAAGTCATTGCTTCGCAAGCAGAACCAGTCAACCGGCACAGCTGTAGAGTCGTTGATTTAAACATCATTTGCTCTATCTTTCTACGTGCATCTTAAAGTTGGCTGCACTTGAGTCAGTTTGCCTTCCCGATATTTAAATTCTTTGATTTGAATATCTTTTTTTGACACTTTTCTTTGAACCTGTGACTGACCACATCCTCAGCTGAGATCAAATTAAACCTTTTTGTTGTTGCTTTTCTCTCTATTTTTATGAAGTAAAAATGTGGAGATAAGAGAAGTGAATACAAAAAATAAGCAACAAACACTGAACGAGCTAAAATTATGCTGAAGCGCTGAAGCTCAGCACAGTAAAGGAACCGTAGAAACTAACAGCGACCTGTAGCTGTAGCACCTTTTTTAATACAGTGAAAGATCCCAAGGTGATCATTGAGGGGTACCGACTCTTGAGGGCTGAATCTTTAAAACGGCTACCAAGAGGTGCACTTTCCCAACACCAACCGGCGTGCCAGTTTGCTGGTCCTTTTCCCGCCTCGGGTGGGGGGGGGGGGGCATTTTAGAAGTGGATGGTTGGGCCAGGTGCCATAAACTCTCACCCGTAAGCAGTGGGAGCAAATCGAGGGCCCTGGAAGTAAGCGTGCAGGTGCAGCAAGTGGCTAGACAGGCAAACGGTATCTTGGCCCTCATTGCAAGAGGACTTGAGCGCAGGAGGCAGGATGTCTTGGTGGCGGCACCCGGAGTGTTGTGTGCAGCCTTGGCCTCCTAATCTAAGAAACTACTTACTTCTCCATCGAGGGAGTGCAGCGAAGGTTCACCAGAGTGATTCCTGGGATGGCAGGACTGTCGTATGAGGAGAGATTGGGGCGACTGGGCCTGCATTCACTGGAATTTAGAATGAGGGAATCTCGTTGGAACATATAAAAATCTGACGGGGCTGGACAGACTGCATGCTGGGATGTTGTTGCCTCTGGTGTGTGGGGGAAGGGGGGAGGCCTATTAGGATGGAGAAGGGAGGGGGGGGGTGAAGCTGTGGGATTCTCTACCACCGCAGGCCAAATCACTGAACGCATTTTAGAAGGAAATAGATAGATTTCTACACTCCAAAGATGTCAAAGGGTGTGGGGAGAGCTCTGAAGAGTGGTGCTGAGGTAGAGGACTGAGAGACAAGTTCTCAAGCAACGCACTTTAGGAAAGGTGTGAAGGAATTGGAGAGGGTGCAGGAAAGATTCACAGGAATGGTTCCGGGAATGAGAAGCTTCAGTTCTCAAGCTCGATGGGAGAAGTTGGGACTATTTTCCGTGGAGGAAAGAAGGCCGAGAGGAGATTTGATATGTATCGCTGCTAACATCAGGAATTCAACTGAAAGGAATGGGCCTTTTGTGGTGATATACATCACTGTAAGTACACAAAGGGTTAATGTACATACCCAACACCTAGCTAGACACTAGAGGGAGCACCAGAGACATGACACACAGACAGTCAACCAGTGGGTCAGTAAGATAGGACACGACCAATGGGCATTCACGACACACACACAGAGGTGACACTACCACAGGAGGGCATTACAGCAACACATATAAAAGGACGCATCACACGTGCGCAGGCTCTTTCCAGTGGAGACACTCAGTGAGTACAGGCACAGGGTTGATTGAACATCACTCCCACCACGTGGAATGTAGCAGACTGGTTTGTCAGTCTGAGTAGCTATAGCAGGATTAACAGTAGCGTTGAATCCAAGTAGGAGAATTGTTAATAGTTTAATGAACGTGTTAAAGCTATCTCCAAGTCTGAACCTTCCTTTGTCAGAGCGCACATCAAGGAAGCAGCTTATGCTACGTCAAGAGCACAAAAAAACATGGTACCCAGGAGTGGCTGTTTAAATCCATATAGTTACAACTCAGCAAACAGTCACAACCAGCAACAACACCCAGGCAAGGTGATCGAGATTCCGGTTCCACAGCGGCTCAGGTGCCACAGCAATCTCAGTGCAAACTGGCGGGCATTCAGACAAAGTTTTGAGATCTGCCTGGTAGCAGCCGACCTACAAGATGTGGCCGATGCTGAAAAGACAGAGCTTCTGCTCACCATGGCGGGTGCCAGAGCAGAAGAAATCTTCAAAACATTCAAGTTCTCCAAAGGGCAAAACAGGAGTGACTTCTAGGCAGTCCTGGACAAATTCGAACAATACTGCGAGGAAAACACAAACAAACCAACAGAAAACGGTAAGAGAGGCGCCAGTACTCACCACGAGGCCGAGGTCTCGGAGAAACGAATGACAATTTTGATCGGCGGCCATCTTGGAAAAGGTACCGCACATGCACAGTTGCGAGAAATGCACAAAGTAAAGGAACAGCGATCTGCGCATGCGCAATCGCTTTCTACGCTCTAATTCACAAGCGTCGTGACGTCACGCCCACTTAAAGGGGAAATGTCCCAAAACAAGGGGAAAAAATTTTAAAGTCTCAAAACCAGATTCTTTCACCTGGAATGACAGCACAATGCCTGAAATTCGACCAGTAGCTGAAAGTAACCTCCACAGAACCCTGCGACAAGCAGTGAGCACCGCCCAAAGAGATGATACAGTCCTCGAAGACTATGACTCAGACCTTGAATTCTTCTTTGGACATCGCGAGCCCAATGCCAGCTCCGACACAAAACGTGATGATATGGTCCTAGAAGACTATGACTCAGACGATGATTTCATCATTGGAGATGGCGACCCCAGTACCAAATCCAAACCACAACGAGATGTGTTCTACAGTGCAGAATCCGACACAGATGTGTTCTTCGGATTTGAGGATCTTCAGCCCAGCATATATGACATCCCGACTCGTGAGTGCAGGATTATGCTGCGGCCTGACACCAAGAGACAGAGAGCGGTACAAGCCCACAGAGAGCGGCCTGCTGCCACACGAAGGGTCCCAGCCTCCACACAGCAAGCAATGAAAGACTCCACAACGAGCTCGTGGACAGACTCCACGAAAGAAGCAACGCAAGACTCCACAGCGCAGTCCTTGCATGAACAAGAAGTGACTTGAGTGACACAAGCCTCCACAGTGAGCTTGTGGACAGACTCCACGATAGAAGCAACGCAAGACTCCAGAGTGCAGTCCTTGCATGAACAAGAAGTGATGACAGTTTCCACAGCGAGACCAATGCACGATTCCACACCAGGAACGCTGCAAGATTCCACAGAGGGAGTGACACAAGCCTCCACAGCGAGCTCGTGGACAGCCTCCACAATAGAAGCAATGCAAGACTCCAAAGCGCAGTCCCTGCATGAACAAGACCATGAGGGTCTAGCAACCTCCTCTGAGCAACCAGCAGCAGACGATGCAAGTCTGCCACGCTCAAGTGAACAACAGAAAGTTTATGACAGTCTGCCACGCTTAAGTGTACAGCAAGCAGACTATGACAGTCTACCACGCTCCAGTGAACAAGAGGAAGACTCTGACAGTCTACCACGCTCAAGTGTACAGCAAGCAGACTATGACAGTCCACCCAGATTATTTGAGCCACCAGAATAAGACTCTGACAGTCTACCCAGCTCAAGTGAAAGACAAGAAGACACTGAGGCTCCACCCACTGTATGTGAGACAAGTGACGACGGCATCCCACTTCCCATACCAGATGTGCAACGTGACAGACCTCCGCTAGTGTGTACAGAGGCACTCGACAATCACAGTGAGACTACTGGTGACTCCGGTGACACCACGTTAATTCATACCTCATTCGCTCGAGCCTCTCCACAAGCAAATGCATTCCTGACTGTTTTGACTCCGGACATGGAGCATCAAGAAATCTCAGCTGACTCAAGTGAACCTGAAATGACTCTGGACGGGGAGCATCAAGAAACCACAGCTGATTCAGGTGAACCAGAAAGGGCTCCCGACGGGGGGCATCGACAAACCAAAACTGTCTCAGGTGAAACAGACCAGACTCCAGACGGGGAGCATCGACAAGCCAAAGCTGATTCAAGTAAGCCGGACATGACTCCAGACGGGGAGCGCCGCAAACTCAGTGACGGCATGCTCAAGGAGACAGCAGATGCCACAAAGCACGCTGACACGAGTAACTGTGTGAAGGACTCGTATTATCCACAGAGTGTGGTCCTTGAGCGCAGCAAACACGGCAACAAAACCAACAACCACAACAACAACATCAAAGACAATAGCAAGAAACGTACCAAAGGCAACAACGTCAACAACAAGCACGACAAAAACAACACCAATGGAATTATGACTGGTACGACATGGTACAACTCTGCAAATGAGGGACACTTTTACTGCTCAGCTCAGTACAACGACATGCCATGGCAGGACGATGCATCTTACCAATTCACGTTTGCTGCACTACCAACAGGCAACCTGGCTTTCAGGACAAATGCCATCAAGAATTACCACCACAAGCATCGTAAGAAAAAAAGAGTCCAAATCAGACAACAAAGTGATTTGACAGGGCAGCACGGTGACGCAGTGGGTTAGCCCTGCTGCCTCACGGCGCCGAGGTCCCAGGTTCCATCCCGGCTCTGAGTCACTGTCCGTGGGGAGTTTGTACATTCCCGCCGTGTTTGCGTGGGTTTCGCCCCCACAACCTAAAGATGTGCAGGGTAGGTGGATTGGCCAAACTAAATTGCCCCTTAATTGGAAAAAATGAATTGGGTACTCTAAATTTATTTAAAAAAACAACAAAGCGTTTTGACCACTTCTTGGTTCCTTCAGCACAGGGACACTGACGGCGTTTACAATGCAATGCCACCATCAACATCACCAACTCACCAACCAAACAAGAAAGCCACTCGACCATAATAATTAATGAACTTTGGATTCATACATATGATTTGGACTTATTGTTTGATGATCACTGTTACCATAACTTGTACAGAGCATCACTTATCTACCTAGTTTGTTCAATTTTCTTTAACACTGTACAGAAAATATGTAACACGAAAAAAGGGGGATGTGGTGATTTACAGCACTAAGTACACAAAGGGTTAATGTACATACACAACACCTGGCTAGACATTAGAGGGAGCACCAGAGACATGACACACAGACAGTCAACCAATAGGTCAGTAAGATAGGACACGACCAATGGGCATTCACGACACACACACAGAGGTGACACTACCACAGGAGGACATTACACCAACCCATATAAAAAGGACACAACACACATGATCTTCCTCTTTCCAGTGGAGACACTCAGTGAGTACAGGCACAGGGTTGATTGAACATCACTCCCACCACGTGGAATGTAGCAGACTGGTTCGTCAGTCTGAGTAGCTATGGCAGGATTAACAGTAGCGTTGAATCCAAGTAGGAGAATTGTTAATAGTTTAATAAATGTGTTAAAGCTGTCTCCAAGTCTGAACCTTCCTTTGTCAGAGTGCACATCAAGGAAGCAGCTTCTGCTACGTCAAGAGCATAACAAAACACCTTCCTCTTTCAGCCAATTTAAAGAAGCACTCCGCTGCACCATTCTCCCAATTGCATCGAGGGCAGTCTCACTAACAAGACCACACCAGGGCATGGGGAGTTGATCTTGGGAATCTGCAGTCAGTAAGATGAGCAACACTGCAATCTGTGCTGTTGATCACGTTATCAGTTCTGACATGACCACTAGATTTGCATTGGTAGCCCTAACCTCCTATTAACACATTCTCTTTCTCCTGTGATTTGCGCAATTCACACTTTGGGAATAATTAAACCTAGCCAATTCTCTCGCTGAAAATTTTGCAAACTTCATTTTGGATGGACGTGTTCTTCCACAAAGGGAACAGTGTCAACTTTGTTGACCTTCCTCAAAACCGAAGGCTTCTGTTTGATAGAATGACTGCAGCTCTGAAAACGTCATGCTAGCCATGGCGCTGAAAGAGGATGTGGACAATGCACCTCGGCAATCGCTTCAACAGGAAAAAGTTGTTGAAGGACAGTTGACGTCAGAGGACCCCAAACGCAGAAATAATTGACGAAGAAAATGTTTTACCTCCAGCACTGATTAATTTTTTTTCCCAGTATTGAGCTGCCCTGATCTTGAGCAAATGTTTAGCAACGTGTAGCTTCTAAAATCGCTATTGAAGTCAGTGGTAGATACAATACATCATACCCTGCTTCTTAAATGACTTTGTGACTGAAACTAATTCTAAAATCCTCGCAACAAAAGCGTGGCTTGAACATCAATCTTGACCCTGATCGCTGCTTATCTCGTGTTATGAACTTGCTAACACCTAATATCACAGATTTGTTTATATCATCAGTCTGACTGTGTGACTCTCACACACATTTTTCATGCTCTGTTCAAAGCGTCTCCATTTTGCCTCCGTTTGTTCGCTAGGTTTTCCAAGGGATTCTGGAAAGAAATAAAGTCAACACGATCAACATCACTGGGCAGGTTGGATCAACGCTAGATATCTTAGTGGAAAACATGGGCAGAATAAATTTTGGTGGAGGCATCCATGATCCAAAGGTATATATAATATATTTAACAGTTCTGTACCTGTCTTGTGTTACTGGAAGGTCTCCAGTTACTGTTAGTTTGTAATACTTTAGTAGTATTGAGGAACGTGTGTTTGTGTGTGTGTGTGTATGCTGAGACAAACCCTGTAGAGGCCTCATAATGTTAATCATAAGATTGCCATTATGATTCAACATCACGGTATATATTATGGTTCAGTTCTTGTAGAATCAGAGAATGGTTACAGCAGAAAAGGATATTCAGCCTTGATATGCCATCAATGAACACACGACGAGTGGTGAACGTAACTGAGGCTTTAATATACTAAACAGAAAGCCTCCTGGCCTCTGATTCCGAATTGGATCAGAGACGGAGACCAGCCACCTTTATACATGAGCCCGAGGGGAGGAGCCACAGGCGGAGCCAGCAGGGACAAGCCCAGGCATGTAACAATACAATACAATACAGTGGTTTACCACATTCACCCCCTGTTTAAAAAAAAAAAAAAGAGTCCAGCGGGGGTGAAGTGGGCTTAAAGATCAAGTGTGTCGGGGGCCTTGACCTTCTGCTGTGATCGCCTCAGTCCCGGCTGTGGTGTGGGCACCGGTGTCGAGACCTGCGCCTCCGGGAGCGTGTTGTCCTCTTCTTCATCCAGTTGTTGAGTCGGTGGAGGGGGGGGAGGCGCGGTGATGGTCGCCAGTGGGCCTGCGGGTGCCAGTTCTTGAGGTAGGTGGTTAGAGGTGGGGGGAGACGGTGTAGGGTCGGGGATGGTGGTGATGGTCGCTGGGGAACCTGCAGGTGCCAAATCCCGAAGGGAGACCGTGTCCTGTCGCCCGTCCTGATGTACCACGTGGGCATATTGTGGATCGGCACGGAGGAGCAGGACCTTCTCGACGAGGGGATCTGATTTATGGCTCCTCGCATGCTTCCGGAGGAGGACGGGCCCTGGGACTGTCAGCCAGGACGGGAGCGAGACCCCACCTACAGACGGTGGGGGGGGGGGCAGGGGTGCCGACATCCCATTTTGCGTGTAATACCTGAACTTTTTTAAAGGTGCACTGGTGGGGTTGCCCAATAACGTTCAGCGACTGTGTTCACGCCAGGAAACAGTCGCCTTATCTCCAGACACAGCCGCCGTCCAGTTTTAAGAAAAACAAACCTTTGCATAATATTTTGTGGCCTCAGTGTGGTAGTATGTATTGGGGGTCATGTGGGACTGGAAGCCCTAATGTAATTGGCTGACAGATCCTGGGTCCTGGTTGGCCGTTGACCTCAAGCTCCGCCCTGAAGGCGGAGTATAAGAAGCCGGAGTCTTCCCCCGCAGGCCAGTTTACTATCGAGCTGCGGGGGAACAGACACGCTTAATAAAGCCTCATCGACTTCACTCTATTCGTCTCACGGAGTCTTTGTGCGCTACAATTTATTAAGCGTGCCTAAAAAAAAGGACTATGGAGCTCAGGATCATTCCGGAATGCCTGAGGATCATCCCCTATGCAGTGAACGCGGAAGCAGCCTTCAAGCACTGGCAGACTTGCTTCGAGGCCTACCTCAGAACGACCACCGGCCGAGTCTCAGAAGACCAAAAACTGCAGGTCCTGCACTCGAGGGTGAGCACGGAGATTTTCTCCCTCATCGAAGACTCGGACGATTTCCAGACGGCGTTCGCAGCACTGAAAAGTCTCTACGTTCGCCCAGTTAACCAAATCTACGCTCGCTACCAGCTCGCGACGAGACGGCAAGCTCCCGGAGAATCGATGGACGAGTTCTACGCCGCGCTGCTGATTTTGGGACGAGCCTGCAGCTGCCCGTCGGTGAACGCAAACGAACACACGGACATGTTAATGCGCGATGCTTTTGTGGCAGGTATGCAATCCTCCCAAATCCGGCAAAGACTTATAGAAAAAGAGTCGCTAGGACTCTCAGAGGCCCGGGCCCTAGCAGCCTCCCTAGACGTGGCCGCGCGTAATACCCGCGCCTACGGCCCCGACTGCGCGGCAACCCATTGGGCCCCGTACGTAACCATCGCGGCAAACCCCCTACCCCCCCCCCCACAGGCCTGCGCGGTCCAAACGCCGAGTCGCACCGGGGGCGCCCGCTGTTATTTCTGCGGCCAGGCGAAACACCCCCGGCAGCGCTGCCCGGCCCACGCAGCTATCTGCAAGAGCTGCGGGGAAAAGGGCCATTATGCGGTTGTGTGCCGGTCCCGCGAGGTCGCCGCTGTCCCGGGAGCACAGGGAGCCCTGCAAGCAGTTTACGCGCCCCAACCCCCCCAGCACGCCATGTACGACCCGCAGGCGCAGCCGCTCTGGGTCTCGACCACCGCGGTCCCGGGAGAACAGGGAGCCCTGCACGCCGCTTACGCTCCCCAACCCCCCTCCCCGCAGCCCATGTATGACCCGCCGCCGGCGCTACCGCTTTGGGTCACGGCCAACACTCTCCACGGAGAGGAGGGAGTTTTCCGCGTCCCTAACGCCACCCTAACCCCCACCCCGCGCCCCACGCCTGACCCGCCGGCGCCGCCGACTTGGGCCCCGACCACCGCTGCCCCCGGTGAGGGAGCTCCGCGCGGTCCTAGCGCTCGCGGTCCTAGTGCTCGCGGTCCTAGCGCTCCCCAGCCCCCCCAGCACACCATGTGCGACCCGCAGACGCCACCATTTTGGGTCCCGGCCACCACGAGGGGAGGAGGGGCGCCGATGTGCGACCCGCAGACGCCGCCATTTTGGGTCCCGGCCACCACGAGGGGAGGAGGGGCGCCGCCATCTTGGACCGCCCCAGACCTGTACGACGCGTGGGGGCGGCCATTTTGTCCACCCCCGCCGCCATCTTGTGACCCCCCAGCCACGTGCGATGTATGGGGCGGCCATTTTGTTCATCCCCGACACCATCTTGGACGGCAACAACGGACCCCACTCCACTATTACAACCACGGCTCGCTTCGATTACGCTCGATCAAGCTCGGCCCCGGACACTCCAGACGACGACGACAACGGTACTAATAAACGGCCACGAGACGCCATGCCTAGTCGACTCCGGGAGCACGGAAAGCTTTATACACCCCGACACGGTAAGACGCTGTTCCTTAACCACCTATCCCAGTGCACAAAAGATTTGCCTAGCTGCAGGATCCCACTCCGTACAGATCCAGGGATTCTGCATAGTTACCCTAACGGTGCAGGGGTGGGAGTTCAAAAACTACAAACTAAACGTCCTTCCCCAACTCTGTGCCCTCACCTTGCTGGGATTAGATTTCCAATGCAATCTACAGAGCCTTACGTTCAAATTCGCTATCTGCGGCCTCGCAACCCTCAAGGTGCAAGCCCCGTCCTTGTTTGCGAACCTCACCCCGGATTGCAAACCCGTCGCCACTAGGAGCAGACGGTACAGCGCCCAGGACCGGACCTTCATTCGGTCCGAAGTCCAGCGGCTACTAAAGGAGGGCATAATCCAGGCCAGCAATAGTCCCTGGAGAGCGCAGGTGGTAGTAGTGAAGACAGGGGAGAAACAAAGGATGGTCATTGACTATAGCCAGACCATCAACAGGTACACACAACTAGACGCGTACCCTCTCCCCCGCATATCCGACATGGTCAATCGGATTGCCCAATATAAAGTCTTCTCCACCGTGGACCTCAAGTCCGCCTACCATCAGCTCCCCATCCGCCCAAGTGACCGCAAGTACACAGCCTTCGAGGCAGACGGGCGATTATACCATTTCCTACGGGTCCCTTTTGGCGTCACAAACGGGGTCTCGGTCTTCCAACGGGAGATAGACCGAATGGTTGATCAACATGGGTTGCGGGCCACGTTCCCGTATCTCGACAATGTAACCATCTGCGGCCACGATCAGCAGGACCACGACGCCAACCTCCAAAAATTCCTCCAGACCGCCAAAGCCTTGAACCTCACGTACAACGAGGACAAGTGCGTTTTTAGCACCGACCGGCTAGCCATTCTGGGCTACGTAGTGCGCAATGGGATAATAGGCCCCGACCCCGAACGTATGCGCGCACTCATGGAATTTCCCCTCCCGCACTGCCCAAAAGCCCTGAAACGCTGCTTGGGGTTCTTTTCGTACTACGCCCAGTGGGTCCCCCAGTACGCAGACAAGGCCCGCCCCCTAATACAGACCACGACCTTCCCTCTGTCGACAGAGGCTTGCCAGGCCTTCAGCCGCATCAAAGCGGATATCGCAAAGGCCATGATGCGCGCCATCGACGAGTCCCTCCCCTTCCAGGTCGAGAGCGCGCCTCCGACGTAGCTCTAGCGGCCACCCTTAACCAAGCGGGCAGACCCGTGGCCTTTTTCTCCCGGACCCTCCACGCCTCAGAAATCCGCCACTCTTCAGTAGAAAAGGAAGCTCAAGCCATAGCGGAAGCTGTGCGACATTGGAGGCATTACCTGGCCGGCAGGAGATTCACTCTCCTCACGGACCAACGGTCGGTAGCCTTCATGTTCGATAATGCACAGCGGGGCAAAATCAAAAACGACAAAATCTTAAGGTGGAGGATCGAGCTCTCCACCTTCAACAATGAGATTTTGTATCGTCCCGGAAAGCTGAACGAGCCGTCCGATGCCCTATCCCGCGGCACATGTGCCAACGCACAAATTAACCGCCTCCAAACCCTCCACGAGGATCTCTGCCACCTGGGGGTCACTCGGTTTTACCACTTCATCAAGTCCCGCAATCTCCCATACTCTTTAGAGGAGGTCCGTACAGTCACAAGGGACTGCCACATCTGCGCGGAATGCAAGCCGCATTTTTTCAGGCCAGATGGAGCGCACCTGATTAAGGCTTCCCGCCCCTTTGAGCGCCTCAGTCTCGATTTCAAAGGGCCCCTCCCCTCCACCGACCGCAACGCATATTTTCTTAATGTAGTGGACGAATACTCCCGCTTCCCTTTTGCCATCCCCTGTTCTGACATGACCGCGGCCACAGTCATTAAAGCCCTGAACAGCATCTTCACACTGTTCGGTTACCCCGCATACGTCCACAGCGACAGGGGGTCCTCTTTCATGAGTGACGAGCTGCGCCAGTTCCTGCTCAGCAAGGGCATAGCCTCAAGCAGGACGACCAGCTACAACCCCCGGGGGAACGGGCAAGTAGAAAGGGAGAACGGCACGGTCTGGAAGGCCGTCCTACTGGCCCTACGGTCCAGGGACCTCCCAGTTTCACGGTGGCAGGAGGTCCTCCCGGACGCTCTCCATTCCATCCGGTCGTTATTATGTACGAGCACTAATCAAACGCCACATGAGCGTCTCCTTGTCTTCCCTAGGAGGTCCTCCTCTGGAACGTCGCTGCCGACCTGGCTGGCGGCCCCAGGACCCATCCTGCTCCGAAAGCATGTGCGGGCACATAAGGCGGACCCGTTGGTCGAAAGGGTTCACCTCCACGCGAACCCCCAGTGCGCCTACGTGGAGTACCCCGACGGCCGACAGGACACGGTCTCCCTGCGGGATCTGGCGCCCGCCGGCAACACGCACACCCCCCCGACACCATCAACCCAACCCCCCCCCTTCCTGCCACCGCCGCACCCCGCGACCGCCCCCTTCCCAGGAGGATCGGTTCCCCTCCCCTCAGCTCCGACCAAGAATCAAGCCCAAGCTGAAACCGTACGGCTCCTGGAGGCGTCAACACTGGTACAAGCACCACCACCACCGCCGGGGCCGAGGCGATCGACACGGACGACCAGACCGCCCGACCGACTCGTGGCGTCAATGTAAAACAAATATGGACTGTTCACAAGAACATTTTGCTTTTCTTCCTATACCCTCTGTAAATAGTTGCAACAGGACAAAATTGTCTAATACTGTATTGCCATGTGAATGTTTTGTCCTCCCAGGACCAGCCCTGTAAACCCTTACCACCATACGAAGCATCACCCCGCCGGGTTCATTTTTGACAAGGGGTGAATGTGGTAGTATGTAGTGGGGGTCATGTGGGACTGGAAGCCCTAATGTCATTGGCTGACAGATCCCGGGTCCTGGTTGGCCGTTGACCTCAAGCTCCGCCCTGAAGGCGGAGTATAAGAAGCCGGAGTCTTCCCCCGCAGGCCAGTTTACTATCGAGCTGCGGGGGAACAGACACGCTTAATAAAGCCTCATCGACTTCACTCTATTCGTCTCACGGAGTCTTTGTGCGCTACACTCAGCCAGTCTCCTGTTGGAGTTATGGCGAAAGGTGGAGACAACCCCACAGAATTTCACAGTCACCAGGCAACAGTGACTGCAAGAAACCATCAGCTCGTGGTAAAAGCATGTGCTTTTAACAGGAGAAAGTACGGTGCAATCGATTGGCTCTGACAAGCCCAAGTCCCAAGAGCCACTGAATTCTATTGGTTTCAAATCAAATAATAGCAAGAATGGTGCTTCCACATTCAGTCAATCTATTCATAGGGACTGCCGTTGCTCCACATTGGAAACCTGCTCCTATTTAAGTATTGGCAGGTGTATAGTCAGTGCATTCTTTCTGTGTCGGTATTGACAGTTGAATCGTGGGTGTATTCCTTCTGTGTCAGTATTGACAGGTATATCTTGGGTGTATTCCTCCTGTGTCAGTATTGACAGGTATATCTTGGGTGTATTCCTCCTGTGTCAGTATTGACAGGTGTCTCGTGGGTGTATTGCTCCTGTGTCAGTTTTGACAGGTGTCTCGTGGGTGTATTGCTCCTGTGTCGGTATTGACAGGTGTATTGTGGGTGTATTCCTCCTGTGTCAGTTTTGACAGGTATATCTTGGGTGTATTTCTCCTGTGTCAGTATTGATGGGTGTATCATGGGTGTATTGCTCCTGTGTCGGTATTGACAGGTGTATTGTGGGTGTATTGTTCCTGTGTCAGTTTTGACAGGTGTCTCGTGGGTGTATTGCTCCTGTGTCGGTATTGACAGGTGTATTGTGGGTGTATTGCTCCTGTGTCGGTATTGACAGGTGTGTCGTGGGTGTATTGTTCCTGTGTCAGTTTTGACAGGTGTCTCGTGGGTGTATTGCTCCTGTGTCGGTATTGACAGGTGTATTGTGGGTGTATTCCTCCTGTGTCAGTATTGGCAGGTGTGTCGTGGGTGTATTGCTCCTGTGTCAGTTTTGACAGGTGTATCGTGGGTGTATTGCTCCTGTGTCGGTACTGACAGGTGTATTTTTATCCTCTCATGCACTGTGGCCACCGTTGACAAAAAAAACTTTGGTCGCTAGCCTTAATTGCACTAAATCCTTAGGAGCATTAACATACAGACGGATCTGGGCGTACAGGTTCACAGTTTCTTAAAACTGGCAACACAGGTGACCAAGGTGATTAAGAAGGCATATGGCATGCTTGCCTTCATCAGCCAGGGCGTTGAGTGCAGGAGTTGAGAAATCATGTTGCAGCTATATAAAAGCTTGGTTAGGCCGCATTTGGAGTATTGCGTGCAGTTCTGGTCACCGCATTGTCAGAAGGATGTGGAAGCTTTGGAGAGAGTGCAAAGAAGGTTCACCAGGATGTTGCCTGGTCTCGAGCGTGTTGGCTATGAGGAGAGGTTGTATAGACTAGGATTTCTTTCACTGGAAAGACGGAGGCTGAGGGGAGACCTGATTGAAGTCTACAAAATTATGAAAGGCATAGACAGGGTGGATAGTCAGAAGCTTTTTCCAAGGTTGATGTGGAGATGCCAGCGTTGGACTGGGGTGAGCACAGTAAGGAGTCTAGGTGTTGTAAGACTTCTTACTGTTTTCCAAGGGTGGAAGTGTCAATTACTAGGGGGCGCAGGTTCAAGGTGAGAAGGAGAAAGTTTAAGGGAGATGTGCGGGGTATGTTTTTCACACAGAGAGTGGTGGGTGCCTGGAGCGCGCTGCCAGAGGATGTGGTGGAAGGCACTTAGCAACATTTAAGGGGCATCTGGATGGGTACATGAATAGGGAGGAAATAGAGGGATACGGACCGAGTAAGGGCAGAAGGTTTTGTTTTTAGTTCTGGCATCATGATCGGCACAGGCTTGGAGGGCCGAAGGACCTGTTCCTGTGCTGTACTTTTTTTTTTGTTCTTAGTTCTTTGAAAGATGAGGCGCCTTCTTGAACTGCTGCAGTCCATGGGGTGTAGGCACACCCGCAGTGTCGCTAGGGAGGGAATTCCAGGATTTTGACCCATCGACAGTGAAGGAATACCAATATATTTCCAAGTCAGGATGGTGAGTGACTTGGAGGGGAACTCGCAGGTGATGTCCCCATGCATATGCAATCCTTATCCTGGTAAATGGTCGAGGTTGGGGGTTTGGGATGTGCTGTCAAGGAGTCCTGGTAAGCTGCTTTAATGAGAACATTCCCTGTATAAGTAATTACAGAGGTATACTTGTGTAAGTACCGACCGATGCATATTGACCAAGAGTACATGGGAAGTGGAATTGTGTGTAAGTGCTGGAATGTACATGCTCAAGTACAAACATATTGAAGCTTATAGAATGTATGATTTACAGTGGGCAGTGGGCGTATTAGATTGAAAGATAACAAACGTAACACCTTAATTCAAAAAGTGTGAGAGACAGAAAGCCGGAAACTACAGGCCAGTTAGCTTAACAGCTGCCATAGGGAAAATGTTAGAAATTATTGTTCAAGACGTTGCAGCAGGGCACCACAAATAATTAAGAGTAGTCAATATCCTGAATGGTATTGACTAGGTAGATGCGGAAATGATGTTCCCTCTTGTGTGTGTGTCCAGAAGTAGGGAACATTGTTTTAAAATTAGGAGTTGCCCGTATAGGACCGAGATGAGAGGAAACCCTTTCTCTGAGGGTTTTGGAACTCCGCCTCAGAAGGCAGTAGAGGCAGGGTTACTGAAGGCAGAGGTAGACGGATTCTTGTTGGGCAAGGGAATCCAAGATTATCGGGGGTAGATGGGAATGTGGGACTCAACACAGACAGATCAGCATTGAGCATATTGAATGGTGGAACCAACTGGAGGGGCCGAATTGCCTACTTCTGCACTTATTCCGCATGTTCATATATGGGGGGGTTGGGGCCCCACCTTTCCACATGGTGACCTCCCAGTGACCCCACAATGCAGAAGGACACTGTGTGGCCCCCGCTATAACTGGCAGGACAATGACTCTTGCCATTCTGGGGTAAAAAAATATTGCTCAATAAGGATATTAGAGCAACAATGAATCATTCAATAATCTATTTCACAGAGTTGCACACTGATAATAAGTACTTCACGTTATCCTTAAGCACTCTTGATCTAGAAAAATGACTTTGGTGATTCAGAAGCTGTGGGCCCAGTAAGATTGTTTGCAGTATTAAGGTATGGGATGGAGATTCAGCCCAGAAACTGTGGGCGGAGAGAGGGGCTGTAATTTGGGGCACATGCTACATCAGGTGGCAGAATGTGAACTTGGCCGCTTTGGCAGGGAGAATAAAACCAGTGTCTATGTGGTGAATGTATAATTACTGATAATTCACAAGTACACTGTATTATGTTATGTTATGTTGTTAACCCTGTGGGCTCCACCTATGGGCCATTGTGTGGCTTCACCCACAGGGGGATATGTTGGGGCACGTACAGGCTCCGCCCATGGCTCCTCCCCTTTAGAGGAAGTATAAGAGCAGCTGACCTGCGGGGCCGCCTTCAGTATTGTACCGGTCGCAGGCAGGCACAGTTCTAAATTGATTAAAACCACAGTTTACTTCTCCACGTGTCTTCGAGTGAATTGATGGTCGCATCAGTCTAATTTAAATGAAGAGCGATTACAGAACTCCGAGGTGCAGAGGGACCTGGGTGATCAGATGCATGAATCAGGGAGAGTATGTCGGCAGTTTCAGCAAGGGATTAGGAAGGCAAATGGAATGTTGTTGTTTATTGCATGGGGAATGGGCCCTGTTCTCGGTACAAGTCCCTGTCCATTGCTTTTTGAGTATTTGAGTTTCTGAGACTTTCACGTGGGTTAGTAGGGTTAACAACATCACAGGGTTAACAACATCAGGCACCATTGCTGAGGAAAAGAGGGAACACTTCTTTACCCGGAGGGTGCTGGGTATGTGGACTTCTCTGCCTGGTTTGTTGGGGGTTGGGCGGGAGGGGAGGGGGTGGAGAAACCCTCAACGCATTTAAATGTACCTGGATCTGCACCTGAAGTGCCGTAACCTGCAAGGCTAAGGGTCAGGTGCTGGAGGGTGGGATTAAAATGGCCGGCGCAGGCACGGTGGACTGCATGGCCTCTTTCTATGCCATACGTTTGCTATGGTTCTATCTATTTATTTTAAATCTGCTCCACAGGGACTGGTAACTAATCTTACTTTGGCTTCGAATATCCTGACTGGCTGGACCATCTACTCGCTAAACATTGATGAAGCTGTGGCGAGTGGCTACCTTACCAAACTCCAGAATACCCAGAGGCCGACTCCGCCCGCTGAGGCTAATGTGCCGTCCTTTTACTTGGGCACCTTCATGATTCCAAACGGGATTCCGGACCTGCCTCAAGACACCTACCTCAAATTTCCTGGATGGTCCAAGGTAGGCATGAGATCTAAGTTGCATTTCAATGGTGGCCATGAGCAATGTTTGTTCCATAATGTTAAGTAGTCCAGAATCATAGAATTTACAGTGCAGAAGGAGGCCATTCGGCCCATCGTGTCTGCACCGGCATGGATACCCGACTTAAGCCCACGTCTCCACCCTATCCCCGAACCCAGTAACCCCAACTAACCTTTTGGACACTAAGGGCCAATCCACCTGTTGTTTAGTCGGGGGGTGAATTAATCTCTTTTGCAGAGGAAAGGGCTCAGCCGCTCAACCACGCGTCACATGCTATCCCGGTGCTCTCCTGGCCAGCCTCCCATCTTCCACCTGACCTAAACCTGAACTCGTGCAAAGCCCGCTCCCAAGCTTCGTTGACCCATCACCCCCCTGTGCCAGTTGACCTACACGTGCTCCCGGTCTGACCACGCCTCAATTTTAATATCTTTATCCTTGTTTTAGAGTTCCTCCTTGGTCTCACCCTTCCCTATTGAAAGGGAATGTCTTAAAACTGAGTAGCTAGGCTGCCACTAGAGTACTTTTACATACATTAGTTTATTAAGGATTGAGATTAATTATAGGAAGTGTACTGGGTAATCATTATTAACCGTTAAACCTGTATTTTAAGACATAGCAGTGATAATCATGCAAACTCTGGCTCCAAGCAGTGTCCACAATGCATGATGGGATTTAGGCTAACTAACTTATCCATGTATTTGAGACACACGAGATGTGCGGTCAGTAGATTACATAGTGGACTGAGTAAACAAGTTTAATCAGTGGCCCCCAATATCCTCTGAAACAATCCATGAAGTAAAGAGGAAGCGGGTTCTGACATCCTGTCCCGAGCTGGACAATGGTGGACAGGATCTGACGGCGATCTTAGGATGGGAAAAAAAACATTAAAATGGACACAGAACCTTGGTAAACAACAGGTGCCAGGATGAGGTTAAATCATGGGTTGATCGCAATTTTATTGGATAGTTTAAACATGACAGCTTCAGGGTTGGATCGAGTCCATGGGGGCCGGCTATTGATTTTTGGAAATTGTATAATTGATGTGTTATTAACAGTGTTCAGCAGATCGATCTTGGCATTAACCAGGTCCATCTCTCGTATTCGCAAAATCAAGCTTGGGTTAATAAAGCCATCTTAACCAGGTGTTTGCTCTGTTTATTAAGCTAAGGCCTAACAATGAGGGACGAACCCCACGTTAAGGCTGGCTCAATACTTAGGCCTTGGAAAACACTCCTCCAGTTTTTGCCGCACTGCGAGCAGGGTCGTCCACAGGATTCTGGCAGAATGATGCGTCTCCTATACGGATGAGTATATTTAATTTATCACCCATAGAGGAGTTGCGTATCAGACTGCTGGATCCATAAGTTGTGTGACCTGAACAAGGGGTGAAAGTTGCGAGTAGGTAGCGGCAGTCACATGCAACACTGAGAACGCGCTAATGTTGGGTGGGCAAGGGCGGACTTTTGTACAATGTGTTTGGTGGTGACATCACACTGGAACAGGCAGGGGTGACCCATTGGAGGCTGGCGGGATCGAAGGTGAGGGCAGAAAGGAAAGAGCTGAGAGGAGAAGTGTGAGAATGGAAACGGAGTTGACCTCAATGGAGGGGAATCCTCAGTTGCGGGGAAAAAAATGACCCATTGAAAGTTCTGCTATGGAAGGTAACATCAGAACGTCAGCAGTTGTTTGCCTCCATTATTGTAACTGAAGTGCTGATCATTCTTTGTTCATTGTAGTGCTTCTTACACTTGTAGTGTCTTACATTTTACTGGTTTGAGTCTGTGCCCTCAACTTAATTTTCTGGATTTACCTTTTTAGTAGAATTTAGTACTAGTCCCTAAGATAAACTCTCAGGCACCTTCTTCCTGGATTAAGAAGATTATGTTTCTTCAGTTTGAACACTTTGATTCCTCCCTTGTTTCTCGATAACTAGAAGGGTGCACAGTACTTCTGTTTGACTAGGACACCAAATGGTTTGATTACAGGGGAGGGTGGGATTGTTGGAAATAAAGACAAGATGGAGCATCAAACAATTCAACTATAAATATGAAATTATTTATTGGGATAAGAAATTTGGAGAGTGATGGTCATCAATGGCCAAATTTAAAAAAAAATTCAACTACTCTATTTCTCGGAGGTCTCGTTTTCCCCCCCGTTTTATCCAGTTTGATCCGCAGCATCAAACCCGCTGTACAGAGCATCCCAACACCAGCACATGGCGGTGCCATTGCCTTTCTGCCAAAGAAATAGGTTCACCGGTGTCCGAACCTAATTGTCCATGTTTCAATCCTGATCCAGGATTTAAGTATCTCAAGCCTAATGACAGCAGATGACTTTGAGGTTTAAAATAAAAACAGAAAATGCCGAAAACACTCAGCAGGCATGGCAGCGTCTGAGGAGAGAGAAACCGAGTTAAAGTTTCAGGCACTTGCGTTGCATCTGATGTTTTTGTTTCCGGTTTCCGGCACCTGCGGCATTTTGCTTTTGCACTTGATGCCTTTGAGTTGGCGGAGGACCTCTGCAATCGTGTGCTTCCGACAGTCGTGTTGCACAAGGAGCACGGGTTCTTTACAATGGTACATGAGCTCCAATTTCACCAGGGGGCGAATGCATGTCAGTGAAGGTATGCTGTGACCGCCAGGGCAAGCATCTTACGTTTCTTGTCGTACAGCTTCGATGCTGCGATATCAGCGTTTTGCCTTGCAGCATATTGTTGCAGACATGTCACGTGAGGTTTTGGACCCATATTTATTGAACAGTGGTAGGTTTTTGCCTTTCCGCATCGATTGTGCAATCTCTGTCTTCCCAATCAGACATAATCATTTCTAACGTATAACAATGCTCTGTAACAAATGGAATAGTGATTAATTTTCCCCTTGTTAGCATTTTAGGCTCACTGGACTTCTCTTTGGCTAAGATTGGGTAGCTGGTGTATCAGTGAGATTCCTATTGACAGTAAATACAATGAATAGAAAGTTCTGACTCAAAGCACCAGGTTTAACGACTGGTAGAGGAAAATGTGAAAACATTCAGTTTGAAATACCTTTTACAGTAGGGCGCAAACTTTGCAGATGTTATCGCTTGCGCCTTCAAGGTGTTGAGACAGAGAGCCGGTTTACGTGTTGATTTAGTTGATAAGTCTTGTGGCTTGTTTGAGGTTCGGCTGTGTTTGGCAAAGTTGATGCAATTTTCTGCTTTGGTAGTTTCGACGTTTTATCATTGCCTTCCCTGCAGGTAACATTTTGTTCCTGCATTGCTCAGCAGTGGGGCTGCAGAGAGTGACTTTCAAATCCATAACGCATCTTTTTAGGTTTATAGGAATCCAGAAGCCGTTTAGCTCCACACGTTATCTTTAATCACTCTGCATTGACATGAATTTTCATTTTAGTAAAAGAAAGATACTGCATTTACAAAGCGTCTCTCATACACCCCAGTGTCCCAAAGGGTTTCAAGCCAAATTAATTCATTTTTAACGTGTAGTTTTGTTATAGATAAATGCAGTGGCCAATTAAGGTTCCACAAGGTAAAGAATGACCAGTTTATCTATTTTTGGTGATTTGTGGTCAGGACGCCGTGCCGTTCTTTTTATTTATTTTTCAACTTCACCCTTAGCAAGCAGGCACGCTTTTGGCTTCCAACGTCGCAAAGTGTAGCCCCATGTGATGCCAAGTATTTGTTCAGCTTCTGCGCTCAGGTCCTCAAGTGTGGGGCTTGCATCAATGAACTGTGACTCAGAGCAGGAAGTGCTGACACTTTGGGTCTATCGCAGTACAAAGGAATGAGACCATTTTCTCTGTGCAGCATGGCATTGAGCATTGCCTGGGGAGGACAGCAGGGAGGAATATTGGCCAGTACATCCAGATGCCCAATCTGTGACTTTGCAGAGGGAGTTTTATGGTGGTTATAGGGGTCTCAGCTACTGGTTGGTGGGTCAGTGAGAGACCCACGCTGCCTCCTCTGGTTGCCGCCAAATCATGGACCAATCAGACACGTAACAGGCCACCAGCGAGTCTTCTACAAGATCAGGGTCGCGAGGCTAGGACGTCCCAGCCGTTGAGAGCAGTCGGCCAATCCAAGATCGTCAGTGACACCCAGGATCGAGGAACGACCCAGGCCAGAGGTACGTGGTGGCGGGGGAGGCTTTGAGGGGTTAGGGTCACAGTGGAAGGGCGTGTGGGATGCCAGGCCAGGGAGCTAGCTCTCCGTGCCCCCCCCCCACTTCCCGATGCCAGATCCCTCGAACAGGCACAAGATAACTTTAAGTGAGGGACCCCCCCCCCGGGGTTTGCTTGTCGTGCTGCGTACTGGAAGGCCTCAGTTGGCAGTGGGGTGGGAAGACTGTCCATGGGCCTTCCCACCATGGACTGGGTGGAGGTGGGAAGATGGTGAGGTCTCCAGCCACCACCATTCCATCCAATGAAACCCATCGGGGGAGGACACAAAATGCCGAAAATGGAACCTGGAGCACAATCAATCTTGAAACGCACAGCCCAAGATCATGGGAACTAAAGGAGTGATAATGATCTCCAACGAGAGCCATTTGTTTTAGCTTTTTTTCATTATGCTGAGCAACGTGATCTGTTTTGCTTACATTTGGCCATGGCCTGGTTATGGCGAGATGCATGAAGCTTGGTGATCGGAGGGCTCTTAGAGTGGCAATCCTCACAGAAAGATCGACAACTGAACCTCGTAGCTCTAAACTCCCTGTGCGAGTGTAAACGCCAGCACTGGCAACCTTGTGGGTGCAGGAACTTTGCCTTGGCCAGGGGTCAGAGGTGGAATGATGTGGCTATGAAACAGTGTCAAAGCTCTGCTTCTTCCTGTCACCTGATCTGAAACCGAGGATAGCAAGAGTGACAGCAACGATGGCAACTGAGGGATTCATCTGAATCATTACAATCTTGTACCAGGGCACCACTAATCAGCTGATCAGCTAACTCAACATTACTATATCGCCAATCTGTAGCTGAGAGGGAGGGGGGAGGAAATATGTGCACTCATATAATATTGCCATGGCCTCCGAATATCCCAGTTTATGTACAGGAAGCTTCTACATTCTTTCAGTTGCATTGGTTGAGAAACAAATAAAGCCCAGGGCTGCCCTGCTCTTCGTCTGTGGTCAATATATCTTTTACCAAATAGGTAAGATACAAGGTTCGACATCCCAGCCAAAAGCAGCACCTCCAACAATACAGCCCTCCCTCAGCACTGCACTGAAGTGTCAGCCTTGATTTTGTGCTCCGGTCTCTGGCAAGGGACTTGTACCCAACAGCCCCCTGACTCGGGGATGTGAATGTAACTGCAGAGGTGCAGCTGGCAGATGAAGCAGCCACCCAGCAGGGCACCCTTGGGTGCCCAGGACTGTTTGCACTGGAGCAGCGATTTTAAATGGATGAAGGACTTTGATATTGTGAATGAGGTAAGTCCGTTTCCCCTGCGTGGGGGCTGTTCGATTTAAAATTGTCAACGAGAGTGAGGTCGGTGAGAAAAAAAACTTTTGCGTGCAGGGTTGTTGAAGCAGAGCGAGTGGTTCAGGCACAAACGTTGCATTTTCAAAGGACAATCAGATAATTATTTGAATTAGAACATAAGAACATAAGAATTAGGAACAGGAGTAGGCCATCTGGCCCCTCGAGCCTGCTCCGCCATTTAATGAGATTATGGTTGATCTTTGTGGACTCAGCTCCACTCTCCGGCCCATACACCATATCCCCAAATCCCTTTATTCTTTAGAAAGGCATCTATCTTTTTCTTAAAAACGTTTAAAGAAGGAGCCTCAACTGCTTCACTGGGCAAGGAATTCCAGAGATTCACAACCCTTTGGGTGAAGAGGTTCCTCCTACACTCGGTCCTCAATCTACCTCCCCTTATTTTGAGGCTATGCCCCCTAGTTCTGCTTTCCCCGACCAGTGGAAACAACCTGCCTGCATCTATCCTATCTATTCCCTTCATAATTTTATATGTCTCAATAAGATCCCCCCGCATCCTTCTAAACTCCAATGAATACAGTCCCAGTCTACTCAACCTCTCGTCATAATCTAATCCCCTCAACTCTGGGATCAACCTAGTGAATCTCCTCTGCACTCCCTCCAGTGCCAATATGTCCTTTCTCAGGTAAGGAGACCAAAACTGAACACAATACCTGGATGCAGAGCAGAGCTTTAGAGAGCTTGAGGAGCTGTAGGATTATAATAGAAATGCTCTAGCCAAATGCCAGCGCAGATGGGATGGGCCTAGTGCCGCTTCCTATGCTGTTGCTTCAAGTGTCTTGGGCGAAAATGGCATTGGTAACCATGGACCTGCTTGGCAAAGTGCTGCAACGGTTTGCAGTTGACTTCTGCAGGCTCTGACTGACCAGGAGAGACCTTACTTCTACCGCCTGCCAAAGGCATATTTGGAAATATTTGCAAGTCGAAACTTGGTACACCTTCCTTGCCCATCAAGTCCTGGAGTGGGATTTGAACCCAGAGCTTCTAGCTCAGAGAGGCGGGGAACGCTATCCACTGTGCCACAAGAGCTCTTGTCCTCCTATGCTGCAAACTCCTATAATTGTACCTCTCGACACTTTTGAATTGTTGCATTAAACCCACCCCGCCGACTAGGCTGCCCCACTTCAGTGAAACTCGCTACCCTCTAACATTGCTTTCTGGGGGGGGCGGGAGGGGGGGGGGGGGAAATCATTTCATGAAAAGAAAAGGGCTTGTAGTGTTTTTTAAATACTTGGAAATAAATCTGACACCATCTCACCATCTCAGAATGTTCGGGTCTCACGAATGCTGGCAAGGTAACACCTTCCATTTCCATAATTCAGGTCTTACTCATTCACGTCACAAAGCAGACTAATATCGTAAAACAACATTCTTGGTGTGAGGGGGTGTCTACTAAGTTTTACTCTTGACTTTACTGATCATTTAAATTATTAAATAAGTAGTCAGCTAGCTGGCCAAACTGTAATTCTTGTAGTTTTACACGCTTTGGTTGTCTAGCTGCAGTTGAGGATCAGAAGGTGGACACGCAATGCAAAATTATTATTTTTTAAAAATATATAAATATCACCATGGTTTATGATTTCTCATAATTTGTACAAATACAGAATTATCGTTTCTTTGGTATCCAGTATACAGATACGTCTTTGCATCCCCTTGTCTAGTTATCTGTTGAGCTTACAATGCTCTTTTTTTTAAAAAAACGGGGCAGCACAGTGGCCCAGTGGTTAGCACTGCTGCCTCACAGCACCAGGGACCTGGCCTTGGGTGACTGTCTGTGTGGAGTTTGCACGTTCTCCCCGTGCGTGCGTGGGTTTCCTCCGAATGCTCCGGTTTCCTCGCACAGTCAAAGATGTGCCGGTTAGGTGGATTGGCCATGATCATGTGCGGCGTTGCAGGAATGGGGTGGAAGAGTGGGTCTTGGTATCTTGCTCTTTGGAGGGTTGGTGCAGACACTCTGGGCTGAAGGCCCTCCTTCAGCACTGTGTAAGGGTGTTGTGTGCAGAAACTCACTTAAATCAATGGAAATGGATTTCAATGTCGTGTTGCAGTCCATTTCACAGACTTCCTGAGTTATTATCAACATCTGTACAATATTTTATCAGCTGTGTAATCCGTCACTTTGTTCTGTGACATGAGGAAGAACCTTTTTACACAGAGGGTAGAGAGAGACTGGAATTCGCTGCCCGAGTTGGTGTTGGAGGCAGAGACTCTAAACTCTTATTAAAAAGTACCCGAATCTGCACCTTAAATGTGGGCAGCACGGTAGCACAGTGGTTAGCACAGTTGCTTCACAACTCCAGGGTCCCAGGTTCGATTTCAGCTTGGGTCACTGTCTGTGAGGCGTCTGCATGTTCTCCCCGTGTCTGCGTGGGTTTCCTCCGGGTGCTCCGGTTTCCTCCCACAAGTCCTGAAAGACATGCTTGTTAGGTAATTTGGACATTCTGAATACTCCCTCTGTGTACCCAAACAGGTGTCGGAATGTGGCGACTAGGGGCTTTTCACAGTAACTTCTCACCTCTAGTACATCCCCGGTAGTAACCTAGGAGACGCAAAGAAAAAGGCTAAACGGGTTTAGCCACTACCGCGAGGTAGGACACGTTTCCCAGCCCGGGACTATCGGAACTCCCGGTCCGGGTCTGGGAGCAGCATCGAAAGGGCTCACCAACAAGTCCCAGCTGGCAACTGATGCCAAGACTCTCCCAATCGCTCGGGTTCGCTCTCCACCTTGATAAGAAAGAGATAGGGGCCTGGTAATGTCCTGAGATACTTAGATAGGGCATCAGGGTCGACATAAATTTTGCTAAGACCTTCCTGAAATACCTCGTGGTATTTTCCGATGACCAGTTCCCATTTTGTAAATTTGCCGCCAGTCCAAACGGATCCGTTGAAGCCAGTCTCTGCCCAGAAGATTAGACCCTGGTCCTCATATGACTATCGGAGGGAGCCGGGCCGTCTGAGGGAGCCGGGCCGTCTGATTCCCATGGGTAACAGTGGGTCCCACAATCTGTCGAGGTTCCCCCGTATACGTGACCGCCCTGGCCCTGGTGTCTCACAGGACCAGGGGCACGATGCCCATTCAGAGGCGCCTGAAAACCTGTTCCTCAACTATGGAGACGGCGGCTCCTGTGTCCATTACCAGGGAGTGACCTTTGACCTGGCGTTTGATTTTAATTGGGGCAACCTTGGGGTTGGTGATACAGTTGAACTGTATCATTTTGTCCTGTTCGGGCTGGTGACTTTGTAAGGCCCGGGTCTGAGGTGGCTTTGGCGTCTGGCCTGAGCGGCATGCGTAATGTCGATTCTGGCAGCCTTGCCTTTGGCCACAGGCACAGCAGCCTTGTGACTATTCCCTGAAGTCCTCTGGGGAAGCTTCCCTAATATTTCTGGAGTTTCTTGGCTGTCCATCGCTAGTCTTGAGTGCTGTGGCTGAGTGGCGAACATGAGTGCTCTCAACGTGGGAAACTGATCTGTCTTTATGTGGGTCACCCTGTACTGAGCACACTACCTTCCATTGAACCTTGAAGTCCCTGGGTTCCTTTCTCTGCATTCCCCAGGTACAGCGCCAGTTCTATGGCTCTTTTGAGGTCTAGGGTGGGTTCTGTTAGTAACGTCCTCTGTGTCGCAACATTGTTTATCCCGCATACTAATCGGTCCCAAAGCATCGCGGGAAGGGATGATCCATACTCCGTGTTCCTCCAGTTTCCTGAGCCTGGTCAGGAATTCTGTCACGGATTCTCCAGAAGTCGTTCCAGCCGTAACACTGGAGAATTATCGATGGCCTTGGGTCATAGTGGTTGTCAATAACTCTACTAGGTTACATCAAACTCTTAATACTGAACGTCGAGGATTACCTTGTGTCGGTTGTCACCGTCTATGCCATTATTATGAAAAAAAAGTGTATTCTTTCGGCATATTGGGGCCAGTCCTCCACACCTGCATTATCTGGCTCGGGTTTTCCGAATTGAAGCATTTCCGGGTTAATCCCCCACTTTGTTCCTTACTGGAGTTTCAAGGAAGGCATCCAGAATCTCGTTCTTGATTCTCATCGCCAATGTAATAATCCAGGAGAGACGAAGGCTAAACAGGTTTATTTTAACTCATAAGATAAAGCCACTACTGCAGCGTACAACACAAATGTCTGGGAGCAGCATTTAAAGGGCTCACTCACTGGCCACAGCTGGCCTGGCCACCGCCCGCTACCATGAACCCCATGGGGAGATAGAGGAAGATAGAGCAGCTAAACACGTGGCTAAACAGCTGGTGTAGGAGGGAGGGTTTCCGTTATCTGGACCACTGGGAGCTCTTCCGAGGCAAGTGTGACCTGTATAAGAAGGACGGGTTGCATCTAAACTGGAGAGGCATAAATATCCTGGCCGCAAGGTTTGCTAGTGTCACACGGGAGGGTTTAAACTAGTATGGCAGGGGGTGGGTACCGGAGCAATAGGTCAGAAGGTGAAAGCATTGAGGGAGAACCAGGGAATAGGGCCAGTATGGCTCTGAGGAAGAGCAGACAGGGAGATGTTGCTGAAAACAGCGGGTCTGGTGGCCTGAAGTGCATATGTTTTAATGCAAGAAGTATTACGGGTAAGGCATATTAACGTAGAGCTTGAATTAGTACTTGGAACTATGATGTTGTTGCCATTATAGAGACCTGGTTGAGGGAAGGACAGGATTGGCAGCTAAACGTTCCAGGATATAGATGTTTCAGGTGGGATAGAGGGGGATGTAAAAGGGGTGGCGGAGTTGCGCTACTGGTTAGGGAGAATATCACAGCTGTACTACGGGAGGACACCTCCGAGGGCAGCGAGGCTATATTGGTAGAGATCAGGAATAAGAAGGGTGCAGTCACAATGTTGGGGGTTTACTACAGGCCTCCCAACAGCTAGCGGGAGATAGAGGAGCAACATGTAGACAGATTTGGGAAACAAGTAAAAACAACAGGGTCATTGGCAAATAGGGTTAAGGAAAATCCCAAGGCTTTTTACACTTACATAAAAAGCAAGAGGGTAGCCAGGGAAAGGGTTGGCCCACTGAAGGATAGGCAAGGGAATCTATGTGTGGAGCCAGAGGAAATGGGCGAGGTACTAAATGAATACTTTGCATCAGTATTCACCAAAGAGAAGGAATTGGTGGATGTTGAGTCTGGAGAAGGGGGTGTAGATAGCCTGGGTCACATTGTGATCCAAAAAGACGAGGTGTTGGGTGTCTTAAAAAATATTAAGGTAGATAAGTCCCCAGGGCCTGATGGGATCTACCCCAGAATACTGAAGGAGGCTGGAGAGGAAATTGCTGAGGCCTTGACAGAAATCTTTGGATCCTCGCTGTCTTCAGGGGATGTCCCGGAGGACTGGAGAATAGCCAATGTTGTTCCTCTGGTTAAGAAGGGTAGCAAGGATAATCCCGGGAACTACAGGCCGGTGAGCCTTACTTCAGTGGTAGGGAAATTACTGGAGAGAATTCTTCGAGACAGGATCTACTCCCATTTGGAAGCAAATGGACGTATTAGTGAGAGGCAGCACGGTTTTGTGAAGGGGAGGTCGTGTCTCACTAACTTGATAGAGTTTTTCGAGGAGGTCACTAAGATGATTGATGCAGGTAGGGCAGTAGATGTTGTCTATATGGACTTCAGTAAGGCCTTTGACAAGGTCCCTCATGGTAGACTAGTACAAAAGGTGAAGTCACACGGGATCAGGGGTGAGCTGGCAAGGTGGATACAGAACTGGCTAGGCCATAGAAGGCAGAGAGTAGCAATGGAGGGATGCTTTTCTAATTGGAGGGCTGTGACCAGTGGTGTTCCACAGGGATCAGTGCTGGGACCTTTGCTCTTTGTAGTATATATAAATGATTTGGAGGAAAATGTAACTGGTCTGATTAGTAAGTTTGCAGACGACACAAAGGTTGGTGGAATTGCGGATAGCGATGAGGACTGTCGGAGGATACAGCAGGATTTAGATTGTCTGGAGACTTGGGCGGAGAGATGGCAGATGGAGTTTAATCCGGACAAATGTGAGGTAATGCATTTTGGAAGGTCTAATGCAGGTAGGGAATATACAGTGAATGGTAGAACCCTCAAGAGTATTGAAAGTCAAAGAGATCTAGGAGTACAGGTCCACAGGTCATTGAAAGGGGCAACACAGGTGGAGAAGGTAGTCAAGAAGGCATACGGCATGCTTGCCTTCATTGGCCGGGGCATTGAGTATAAGAATTGGCAAGTCATGTTGCAGCTGTATAGAACCTTAGTTAGGCCACACTTGGAGTATACTGTTCAATTCTGGTCGCCACACTACCAGAAGGATGTGGAGGCTTTAGAGAGGGTGCAGAAGAGATTTACCAGAATGTTGCCTGGTATGGAGGGCATTAGCTATGAGGAGCGATTGAATAAACTCGGTTTGTTCTCACTGGAACGAAGGAGGTTGAGGGGAGACCTGATAGAGGTATACAAAATTATGAGGGGCATAGACAGAGTGGATAGTCAGAGGCTTTTCCCCAGGGTAGAGGGGTCAATTACTAGGGGGCATAGGTTTAAGGTGAGAGGGGCAAGGTTTAGAGTAGATGTACGAGGCAAGTTTTTTACGCAGAGGGTAGTGGGTGCCTGGAACTCGCTACCGGAGGAGGTAGTGGAAGCAGGGACGATAGGGACATTTAAGGGGCATCTTGACAAATATATGAATAGGATGGGAATAGAAGGATACGGACCCAGGAAGTGTAGAAGATTGTAGTTTAGTCGGGCAGCATGGTCGGCACGGGCTTGGAGGGCCGAAGGGCCTGTTCAAGTGCTGTACATTTCTTTGTTCTTCTTTGTTCTTTGTTGTGATGGGAGACTGCAACTTCCCCAATATTGACTGGGACTCACTTAGTGCTAGGGGCTTAGACGGGGCACAGTTTGTAAGGAGCATCCAGGAGGGCTTCTTTAAACAATATGTAGATAGTCCAACTAGGGAAGGGGCTGTACTGGACCTGGTATTAGGGAATGAGCCCGGCCAGGTGGTAGAAGTTTCAGTAGGGGAGCATTTTGGGAACAGTGACCACAATTCAGTAAGTTTTAAAGTGCTGGTAGACATGGATAAGAGTGGTCCTAGGGTGAATGTGCTAAATTGGGGGAAGGCTAATTATAACAATATTAGGCAGGAACTGCAGAACCTAGATTGGGGGCAGATGTTTGAGGGTAAATCAACATCTGACATGTGGGAGGCTTTCAAATGTCAGTTGAAATAAATTCAGGACCGGCATGTTCCTGTGTGGAAGAAGGATAAATATGGCAAATTTCAGGAACCTTGGAAAACGAGAGATATTGTAGGCCTCGTCAAAAAGAAAAAGGAGGCAATTGTCAGGGCCAGAAGGCTGGGAACAAACGAAGCCCGTGTGGAATATAAGGAAAGTAGGAAGGAACTTGAGCAAGGAGTCAGGAGGGCCAGAAGGGGTCACGAAAAGTCATTGGCAAATAGGGTTAAGGAAAATCCCAAGGCTTTCTACACGTACATAAAAAGCAAGAGGGTAGCCAGGGAAAGGGTTGGCCCACTGAAGGATAGGCAAGGGAATCTACGTGTGGAGCCAGAGGAAATGGGCGAGGTACTAAATGAATACTTTGCATCAGTATGCACCAAAGAGAAGGAATTGGTGGATGTTGAGTCTGGAGAAGGGTGTGTAGATAGCCTGGACCACATTGAGATCCAAAAAGACGAGGTGTTGGGTGTCTTGAAATATATTAAGGTAGATAAGTCCCCAGGGCCTGATGGGATCAACCCCAGAATACTGAAGGAGGCTGGAGAGGAAATTGCTGAGGCCTTGACAGAAATCTTTGGATCCTCACTGTCTTCAGGTGATGTCCCGGAGGACTGGAGAATAGCCAATGTTGTTCCTTTGTTTAAGAAGGGTAGCAAGGATAATCCAAGGAACCACAGGCCGGTGAGCCTTACGTCAGTGGTAGGGAAATTACTCCCATTTGGAAACAAATGGACGTATTAGCGAGAGGCAGCATGGTTTTGTGAAGGGGAGGTCATGTCTCACTAACTTGATAGAGTTTTTCGAAGAGGTCACAAAGACGATTTATGCAGGTAGGGCAGTGGATGTTGTCTACATGGACTTCAGTAAGGCCTTTGAAAAGGTCCCTCATGGTAGACTGGTACAAAAGGTGAAGTCACACGGGATCATGGGTGAACTGGCAAGATGGATACAGAACTGGCTAGGTCATAGAAGGCAGAGTGTAGCAATGGAAGGGTGCTTTTCTAATTGGAGGGCTGTGACTAGTGGTGTTCCGCTGGGACCTTTGCTGTTTGTAGTATATATAAATGATTTGGAGGAAAATGTAACTGGTTTGATTAGTAAGTTTGCAGATGACACAAAGGTTGGTGGAATTGCGGATAGCGATGAGGACTGTCAGAGGATACAGCAGGATTTAGATCGTTTGGAGACTTGGGCGGAGAGATGGCAGATGAAGTTTAATCCGGACAAATGTGAGGTAATGCATTTTGGAATGTCTAATGCAGGTAGGGAATATACAGTGAATGGTAGAACCCTCAAGGGTATTGACAGTCAGAGAGATCTAGGTGTACAGGTGCACAGGTCACTGAAAGGGGCAATACAGGTGGAGAAGGTAGTCAAGAAGGCATACGGCATGCTTGCCTTCATTGGCCGGGGCATTGAGTATAAGAATTGGCCAGTCATTTGGCAGCACGGTAGTATTGTGGATAGGATAGCACAATTGCTTCACAGCTCCAGGGTCCCAGGTTCGATTCCGGCTTGGGTCACTGTGCGGAATCTGCACATCCTCCCCGTGTGTGTGTGGGTTTCCTCCGGGTGCTCTGGTTTCCTCCCACAGTCCAAAGATATGCAGGTTCGGTGGATTGGCCATGATAAATTGCCCTTAGTGTCCAAAATTGCCCTTAGTGTTGGGTGGGGTTACTGGGTTATGGGGATAGGGTGGAAGTGTTGACCTTGGGTAGGGCGCTCTTTCCAAGAGCCAGTGCAGACTCGATGGGCCGAATGGCCTCCTTCTGCACTGTAAATTCTATGATTCTATGATTTTGCAGCTGTATGGAACCTTAGTTAGGCCACACTTGGAGTATAGTGTTCAATTCTGGTCGCCACACTACCAGAAGGATGTAGAGGCTTTTAGAGAGGGTGCAGAAGAGATTTACCAGGATGTTGCCTGGTATGGAGGGCATTAGCTATGAGGAGAGGTTGAATAAACTCGGTTTGTTCTCACTGGAACGACGGAGGTTGACGGGCGACCTGATAGAGGTCTACAAAATTATGAGGGGCATAGACAGAGTGGATAGTCAGAGGCTTTTTCCCAGTGTAGAGGGGTAAATTCCTCGGGGGCATAGGTTTAAGGTGCGAGGGGCAAGGTTTAGAGGAGATGTACGTGGCAAGTTTTTTTACACAGAGGGTAGTGGGTGCCTGGAACTCGCTGCCGGAGGAGGTGGTGGAAGCAGGGACGATAGTGACATTTAAGGGGCATCTTGACAAATACATGAATAGGATGGGAATAGAGGTTTACGGACCCAGGAAGTGTCGAAGATTTTAGTTTAGACGGGCAGCATGGTCGGCACGGGCTTGGAGGGCCAAAGGGCCTGTTCCTGTGCTGTACTTTTCTTTGTTCTTGTTCTTTGATTAGTGATCCTCTGTGTTCCTCATGAAGGTTATCACATCTCCCCTTGCCCTTTTTAGCTGTAAATAGAATACTTCAGTGAAATTACATTGAAGGTGAGAGACTTTAGTTATGAAGAGAGACGAGAGAATCGAGGACCTTTTCAATAGCACATATGGAGGCGATCCAATAAAAGTGTTCAAAATTATTACGTGTTTTGAGATCGTAAAATATGTTTCCACTGGCCTCTGGATCGGGCACTCTGTTGCTTAAGGTAAGGTCTGGCACTCTGGAGCGTAAGGTAAGGTCTGGACCGTAAGGTAAGTTCAAATTCGAAAGAATAAGAGCAAGAGGTTAGAATTTTATTTTTACAGAGTAAGTGGAAAGTTATCTGG
This sequence comes from Scyliorhinus torazame, assembly GCF_047496885.1. Lineage (NCBI taxonomy): Eukaryota > Metazoa > Chordata > Chondrichthyes > Carcharhiniformes > Scyliorhinidae > Scyliorhinus > Scyliorhinus torazame. The sequence goes on from NC_092712.1 coordinate 303,278,670, forward strand.
ATTTCTAGAAGACATTCGACAAGACGAGTACAAAAGACTGCTGCACAAGATGAAGGTGTACGGTGTTATGGGTAATGTATTAGCATGGATAGAGGATTGGTTAACTGACAGAAAGCAAAGAGTGGGGATAAATGGGTGTTTTTCTGGTTGGCGATCAGTGGCTAGTGGTGTGCCTCAAGGATCAGTGTTGGGACCACAATTGTTCACAATTTACATAGATGATCTGGAGTTGGGGACCAGGTGTAATGTGTCAAAGTTCGCAGATGATACCTAAGATGAATGGTAGATCCAATTCTGCAAAGGACACTGAAATTCTGCAGAGGGATATAGATAGTTTAAGTGAGTGGGCAAGGGTCTGGCAGATGGAGTAAAATGTTGGTATATTTGAGGTAATCCATTTTGGTTCGGAATAACAGCAAAATGGGCTATTATTTAAATGGTAAAAAATTGCAGCATGCCGCTGTGCAGAGGGACCTGGGTGTCCTTGTGTATGAATCGCAAAAAGTTGGTTTGCAGGTGCAGCAAGTAATTAAGAAGGAATTTTGTCCTTCAGTAGAGGGATGAAGTTTAAAAACAGGGAGGTTATGTTGCAGCTGTGTAGGGTGCTGGCGAGGCCACACCTGGGAGTACTGTGTACAATTTTGGTCTCCTTACTTGAGAAAGGCGCTGGATTGGTGCAGAGGAGATTCATTTCGGTTGATTCCGGAGTTGAGAGGATTATGAGGAGAGACTAAGTAGACTGGGTCTATACTGATTGGAATTTAGAAGAATGAGGGGGGATCTTATAGAAACATATACAATTATGAAGGGATAGGGTAGAAGCAGGGAGGTTGTTTCCACGGGTGGGTGAAACTAGAACTAGGGGGCATAGCCTCAAAATAAGGGGGAGCAGATTTAGGACTGAGTTGAGGAGGAACTTCTTCACCCAAAGGGTCGTGAATCTGTGGCATTCCCTGCCCAGTGAAGCAGTTGAGGTTACCTCGTTAAATGTTTTTAAGGCAAAGGTAGATAGATTTTTGAACAGTGAGGTAATTAAGGGTTATGCTGAGCGGGCGGGTAAGAGGAGCTGAGTCCACAAAAAGATCAGCCATCACCCTACTGAATGGCGGAGCAGGCTTGAGGGGCCAGATGGCCCACTCCTGCTCTTAGTTCTTATGTTCTTATATTTTTACATTCTTGATGTAATTATTATTTCTTTGAGAGTTGGCATGAGTACAATGGCTCATAAACCCTCCTCATTCTGTGCTGTGAGTTACAGTTCTGTTGTGAAGTGCTGCTTCTTGCTCATTTGTTCAAACTGTGAAGAAAATTTGGAGCAGGTCTTAAAAGGCAGGTTGGGTCCCCTCCAATGTTCCACAATCTGTGATCCCAGCCGATTCATGTTTATTTGGGCTGGCAGGGACACCCTCCTCCCACCACCACCATGTGACTCCAGCCCCAGATCGCCAAGATGCCTATCCAGTGCTGGCATTGAACTGTCCTCATCATGAGCATTTCCTCTCTACTGAGGCGGACTGAGCGTTCAAGCTTCCAGCTCCATGCTGAGCCTGTCCTGAGCCTAAGAACCAGGAAGTTCTGGCAGAGGCTGCCCCTCTCACTATTTGGCTCGGAGTGGGATGAGTGGACATTCTGCCTTATGTAAGGCCAGCTGGGGTCTCCATTCAGCAGCAACCTGTGTGATTCGGTCCCTGCCATGTGCCGATGTTTCTGCAACTTGAGCCGAGGATATGATAAAGTCCAAACCAGTGTCATTTTGGACGGGTTTGGCGGTGAGTTTCCTGCCGTCTTTTTGGGTGAGATCCACACCAGTATTCACCCACACCTAGGGCGCAACATGGCCGAAAGAAGCCAGGAGATCCCGCTCATGGAATCTATCCATCTTGCAACGCCTCACCAGTTCTAACGCGATCTTGAGGCATTGCGATGTAAATCCCGCCCATTGTGGGCAGGCTCACGTTTTTGCAAATCTGCATATTAGAGCGAGGCAGCTAGTCTCACTTTAATGTGCAATTTCCCGAGACAGCCGAGGCATTGGGAGCGAACCCCTTTGCCTCGGAGACCTCGGGCGAGCATCGTTCATTACTTTACCTGGCAGGGGTGAAACCACGATCTTTTGGCAAAGAGGATTTCGATGTCGATCGAGGATTGGAGAACACGGAGGGACTAAAATCGTCGAAGAGGAAACGTTGAGAGCTCTGCTGCTATTGGTGGATCTACATGCTGGTCTAAGCCTCTGGTTTAGGCCTAACGCCGATACAGTTTAGACTCCACGTATGAGCTATGGCTGCAGCTGCATCCCAACCACCAGGCTGGGGAGTGCGAACACTGTCCGAGTCACAGCGAAGAAGTCGGAAGGGGAGTCACATGTGGATCGCAATTTCTTTGTGAAGCGGGTGCTGCTCGAATGCTGCGGGTTTCAAGCAACAGATATCTTCTGCTTGCAAGACTTCCCCAACAATGGATATTTTGATGTCACCTTCAAGAGTGTCGCAGCTTGCATCAAATTCTTGAACGTGTTCAAGGAAAAAGGTAACCAGAGTCCCCTGTCTATCCTGACTGTGGAGCCTCTGTTTACGCTACCATCGCAGCAGAACCGGGTTGTTACACTGCAAACGTACAACCCCCACGTCCCCGTGTCTGATGTGCTCACGTTCCTCGCCAGGTACGTTGAGCTGAAAAGTAACAGCGTGCAACTGAAGGACACCTTTGGCATCTGGACAAGTGAGCACCAGATCAAGGTGACTCTGAGAACCGATGGCGACGGAACCATCCTGCATCCCCCCTCCAGTTTCGCCATTGGAGGAAATTGCGGCTACCTCTACTACATGGGACAGCCACGAGTATGTCGCACCTGTGGCAAGACGGGGCATGTTGCCGCCAACTGCAATGTCACCTTCTGCAAAAACTACAGGCAAGAGGGACACATGACAAAGGACTGCAAGGAAGACAAGTGCTGCAACCTGTGTGGGGAGGCCGGCCATCTTTACAGGGCCTGCCCAAAACCCGGGGCAACGTACACACAAATCATCAGCGGCGGAGTCAAAACGGCGACCACAGAGGAGGTTCATGCACCCTCCATCGACAAAGACACCACAGCACAGAATGCGGAAAAGCAACAGAAGGGCCCTCAACAAAAAGTGGAGGCCCCAAGCTCAACCTGACAACTCAACCCCAACCTCATCTGACGAGGAAGACTCAATGGAAGAGGACGGAACGAAGAATCAAGGGCCCTGGGAAACGGTGAACATGGACAAACGAAGAGGAAACAAAAAAATGAACTGAAGAACCCCCCGATGGGGAATGGCAAAAAGCGACACCTTTCAGCCAGCGGACTTAGCGTCGACACCTCCTCCGATGAGGGAAAACAAGACAAGAATCGGCCTCAAATAAAGAGGCAAAGTACTAATGTAGAACGGGAAGCACAGACCCCCCCCAGACCACAGACAGGGAAGGAAATAAAGCACGCCGAGATCATCAACCTCTGGTGGATGGGAACAGCAATATGACCAACGGCCACCAAACGCCAGACATTAAAAATAAGGTCACAGACCAACTCCAGAAATTAACAAGCAAGATCAACACCTTTGAGCACAAGGCAATGAAGCAGTGGTCAGCACGTAATGTTCTCGAGGCCCTCAGGGAAAAGCAGACTGTGGAGGACGTTGGACGGTTCCCTGAACAGACATTCAGAGTCATCTGGCAGAACGTCTCATCACCAGAACTTACAAACAAGCACCAAGACCTAGCTTGGCTGGTGGTGAGAAGGGCCCTCCCCATCAGAGTCTTCATGTACACCCGAAGGCTCAGCGCCGTTGCACGCTGCCCTCGGAGTGACTGTGGGGGAAATGAGACGGTCACCCACCTCCTTGTGGAATGTGCCTTTGCAAAGAAGGTCTGGAGAGAGATGCAGTGGTACTTGTCAAGGTTCATCCCGAGCAGCTCTGTGACACAGGACTCTGTGCTCTACGGACTGTTTCCAGGGACACACACTGAGACAAACATCAACTGCTGCTGGAAAGTCATCAACTCGGTGAAAGACGCTCTTTGGTCTGCCTCCGGAACTTGCTGATCTTACAGTGCAAAGAGCTGTCCTCGACCGAGTGTTGCAGACTGGCACATTCCA